>NC_136429.1:72087279-74778491 GCF_052849685.1 Lactuca virosa | reverse complement strand
AGACAATTCAACTACATCAACATCTCTCTCTATGTATGTATTTATATGTGTGTGTGTGTGTTTATGTGTCTGTGTATATTCTCTCAGTTTACACCCACCCCATATGAGATCCATTGGGAAACTCCACCATAAAAGTCACAAAACCTCATAAAGCAAATGATACCCTTATTTGTCTTGTTATTACTCTTCCTCACCCCTCTCCCCTCTGATCAAACCTGTGTTTTATGCTTGATCTCTAGATCTAGAACAAGGCTCTCATACCACTATGTTGGAATGAAGCATTAGATGAACACTGAAGTACCAGAAAGATAAGAGAAAAGCAGTCAACTAGAGGATGGGTCCTATACACAAACAAATACTTTAATGATATAACATTATAACCCCAAAAAAATTACATCATATTTACATACATATAACTATTCTTATAGTGTAACAGTGAAATTTACAACGTCTCAATATGCTATGATTCAAACCATACCGATTCAAACCTACACAATTAATGGGTCACATATATAGTAACCATTTTAACCAGAAACATAATACTTATTAAATGTTAGTAATTAAGAGAGTTTAGCTTAACTTTAACAGATCTGAAACCAAATTTGATATCTGTTGCTAACAATATACCCTACCATTGATCCCCTATGCCAATCAGGCCATAGTATTGCAATTTACAGGTTGGGTGTTTGCATAGAATTACATGGCGTAGCCTCATGTCAGCAAATGGTTTATCGTCTTTTTTGATGAAAAATCATGTTTTGAGATCCTCAATAGAGGGTTCAACTGTTCAAGCAGGAATTTCAGACTGAGTCCTAACTCCTACGTGAATCCATTTGCATCAATAATTTGTTACGACTTCCAAAGTACACAAGCAAATTAAAGGCAACTAAGGAATACCATAAATTCATTAGGCATAAAAACATGGTATATAAAGACATGGAAAGAGAACAATGATAATAATATGGGGACCTCAACTAGTAGCTTCTGATATGTATGAAGCTCCATGTATAATGGCGAATCTACATGGATGATAAGGTTGTATATTTAGAGAGGAACAGAACTTGAAAGACTCCAATGGCTATCAGAGTATATATCTCAAGCTACATGGAGGGAATTTGAAAAAATTCCCATGCTAATAATGCCCCCTGCCTATGCTCATAATGTCCATGTTCCTCTTCTGTCTATGCTCATAATGTCCATATATATTACGCCCAAAACACCTTGAGATTTTCAAGCTTTAACAACTTTGTATATCAGGGGCATTGTATTGTGCGGTGATGTTTTCTCCAAATGTGTAAACTTAAAGAAGCTTACTCTAGAATCTTTATGTATTAATGTGACTGTGGAGGAATTTGACATCATTACCAATTTATATTCTGACTTTAACCACTTTGAAAACCAACATCCAAACACCACCAATCCATAAGAGGAATGACGATGGAAAAAGGAAAAAAAATGGAGAAATTAAACCCTAACGTAATATATTGTGCAACTGAACCAAACCTAACCTAATATATGACTAAAACAAATAAAATCAAGAGATTTACCTGAATCGGAAGTTAACGAAGAATAATTTTAGATTTTAAGAATGTGGAGGCTGTCGGAATCGGAAGTTGCAATGGTCCGCGGTGTCGTGATCTGTTTGAACAGAGAGGGTGAGATTAGGTTGAGCAAGCTGCAACTCGAGAGTGTCGTCAATTTCAGATTTGGGTGAGAGCGTGTTCAATTGGAGTGACAAATCAGATTTGGGACGAAAGGAAACTTACACAAACTTCGTATCAGGAATTGGAGCGTCAATTTCAGCGAGAGATCGTCAATCATAAAAACATAACGTGCGTATGCTCTGTCGGCATTCTCTCGCTAAACACATACCAGATGGCCAAAAAGTCGACAATTTTGTTCCCTCGTTGAACCCTCGCCAAATGCCTTCGTTTTCCACCGATTACCGAGGAATAAGGGTGCATCGATAAATACTTGTGAGATCTGTAGCTGATCCCTCGCTAAACACTCTCTAATATGCTAAATGTTGAATAAATGAAATAATTGTTTAAACCGTCGCAGATCTCTCGTAATTCCCTCTCCGTAAGCCTAAAATTTGCTACAGATTTAATCCCTCTCTAAATCCGTAGCTGAAACTCAAGTTTCTAGTAGTGAAATCCTATTGTCACCCATGAATATGAACTTCTATTGGAGCATACCTATTAATCCTCTTCCTCCCCTTCCAGATCAGACCTTACTGTACGCCTCCAAGACCAAAACTCAATATCATCCTCAACCCAACACATCTCGCCTTGCAGTCTCTTTGAGTTTCCAAAGCAAATAGCCTCAAAAACCAACTAGAAAAAAGGAATTTTACCATACCATTTGTCGTGCCAAAATTCCATTTGATGCGATCATAAAATTCTCCATCATGAAGTTGTGATCGCCTAACTTGTTTATAGCTTTACAATACTCACACGCAGACTTGAACCACTTTTAGAACCAACACCACTTAGAAAAGTCTAGATTCCCCATAAAGTGCTCTAATCAAATTAACTCAAAGAGTGACATCATTTTGTATTAACAAAATATCCATTGCCACTTGATAAGAAGCGGTTTATTTGCAGCAAAAAGACTAAATCCTTAATCCGCTAACTTCTTTAGGGGGAACCACCTTTCTTCCACCATACAAGATGTAAGATTTTATCACAGATCTCTCTCCTCCCAAAAAAAATTTACTCCTCATACCTTCTACTTTAGCTAGGGATACTCTGGGGACTTTGAATATCTTTAAAAGATAAATACACAAACTTCCTAGAACAGATTTGTAAGAGTATTTTTGAAGGGCAAAAGAGGGCAAAACACACCTGAGATTAAATTGATTGAGAGATAGCAAATTTGGGGCAGATTTTTTCTTGTATTTCATAAGCTCAAAATGAAAGGGAAAATAGCTACATCTATATAAAAGAAATGCTACCTAGAATTGTGGGGCAACAAACTCACTACTTGATTACACCTAAAGAAAAGGTAATATGGCCTACATGGCCTTTTGAAAGACTCTAAAATAAACAGTCCATAAATTTCTCAATTTACTCTAAAAAATTTGGGATTAAACCAACATATTTCCCCTTAATTCAGAATCTTCATTCCAACCTTTCTCTCATTTCCTTGATCATGAATCTTGCGAACGGTTTGGTGAGGATGTTTGCCCCCTGTTCATGACTTGCAACATGTCTTACAACCAATGTTTTAAAAACCGCTTATTTAATGAACCGGTATGGTGAACGGTCCTGGTGCGGTGTGGACGGTTTATGCGGTTTGATGCCCACCCCTAATAGTAATAATGGGATTCTTCCTTGCATTTAAGAGAACATTGTTAAAAGCTTTTTGATAAGCTATTCTCAACAACATTCACTCCCCCATCCCGGTTGAAATAATGCTCTGGACCATGACTTTGGATTCCTCCCCATAAGGTGCACATATACAACAAGGCTAACATTTTAATCTCTTTCATTGTAGTTCTGAAAAGAGGATAAGTTGATGCTTTACTTGTCTTCCAATACATTGCCTCATATTTCAGCACCATAAAATTTCTTCTTGAAGTTGGACAAAACATGCCTAGCACATTGTCTATGTTTTATGTTTGGGAATAAATCCTTCACTGCTTCAATTAACCCCCACATTTACATCATAAGGATAGTTAGAACATTATCATAATTGAAACACCTAAAGCATAATTAACACAGCCATACCTTATGTTGATATGACATCAATGTATTACCATACCCAGATTCAAGATACAAATCTTGTTTCAGATTTTCTCGAAACCATTTCTAAATGCCTTTATTTTTCACATGTACCACAACCCAAGCTAGTGGATATATATAATTGTTTCCATCCATCCCAACAGCACATAACAACTCACCACTACACATTCTTTTTAAAAAACAATCATCCAATATGCTAAATGTTGAATAAATGAAATAATTGTTTAAACCGTCGCAGATCTCTCGTAATTCCCTCTCCGTAAGCCTAAAATTTGCTACAGATTTAATCCCTCTCTAAATCCGTAGCTGAAACTCAAGTTTCTAGTAGTGAATCCTATTGTCACCCATGAATATGAACTTCTATTGGAGCATACCTATTAATCCTCTTCCTCCCCTTCCAGATCAGACCTTACTGTACGCCTCCAAGACCAAAACTCAATATCATCCTCAACCCAACACATCTCGCCTTGCAGTCTCTTTGAGTTTCCAAAGCAAATAGCCTCAAAAACCAACTAGAAAAAAGGAATTTTACCATACCATTTGTCGTGCCAAAATTCCATTTGATGCGATCATAAAATTCTCCATCATGAAGTTGTGATCGCCTAACTTGTTTATAGCTTTACAATACTCACACGCAGACTTGAACCACTTTTAGAACCAACACCACTTAGAAAAGTCTAGATTCCCCATAAAGTGCTCTAATCAAATTAACTCAAAGAGTGACATCATTTGTATTAACAAAATATCCATTGCCACTTGATAAGAAGCGGTTTATTTGCAGCAAAAAGACTAAATCCTTAATCCGCTAACTTCTTTAGGGGGAACCACCTTCTTCCACCATACAAGATGTAAGATTTTATCACAGATCTCTCTCCTCCCAAAAAAAATTTACTCCTCATACCTTCTACTTTAGCTAGGGATACTCTGGGGACTTTGAATATCTTTAAAAGATAAATACACAAACTTCCTAGAACAGATTTGTAAGAGTATTTTTGAAGGGCAAAAGAGGGCAAAACACACCTGAGATTAAATTGATTGAGAGATAGCAAATTTGGGGCAGATTTTTTCTTGTATTTCATAAGCTCAAAATGAAAGGGAAAATAGCTACATCTATATAAAAGAAATGCTACCTAGAATTGTGGGGCAACAAACTCACTACTTGATTACACCTAAAGAAAAGGTAATATGGCCTACATGGCCTTTTGAAAGACTCTAAAATAAACAGTCCATAAATTTCTCAATTTACTCTAAAAAATTTGGGATTAAACCAACATATTTCCCCTTAATTCAGAATCTTCATTCCAACCTTTTCTCTCATTTCCTTGAACATGAATCTTGCGAACGGTTTGGTGAGGATGTTTGCCCCCTGTTCATGACTTGCAACATGTCTTACAACCAATGTTTTAAAAACCGCTTATTTAATGAACCGGTATGGTGAACGGTCCTGGTGCGGTGTGGACGGTTTATGCGGTTTGATGCCCACCCCTAATAGTAATAATGGGATTCTTCCTTGCATTTAAGAGAACATTGTTAAAAGCTTTTTGATAAGCTATTCTCAACAACATCACTCCCCCATCCCGGTTGAAATAATGCTCTGGACCATGACTTTGGATTCCTCCCCATAAGGTGCACATATACAACAAGGCTAACCATTTTAATCTCTTTCATTGTAGTTCTGAAAAGAGGTTAAGTTGATGCTTTACTTGTCTTCCAATACATTGCCTCATATTTCAGCACCATAAAATTTCTTCTTGAAGTTGGACAAAACATGCCTAGCACATTGTCTATGTTTTATGTTTGGGAATAAATCCTTCACTGCTTCAATTAACCCCCACATTTACATCATAAGGATAGTTAGAACATTATCATAATTGAAACACCTAAAGCATAATTAACACAGCCATACCTTATGTTGATATGACATCAATGTATTACCATACCCAGATTCAAGATACAAATCTTGTTTCAGATTTTCTCGAAACCATTTCTAAATGCCTTTATTTTTCACATGTACCACAACCCAAGCTAGTGGATATATATAATTGTTTCCATCCATCCCAACAGCACATAACAACTCACCACTACACATTCTTTTTAAAAAACAATCATCCAATATGCTAAATGTTGAATAAATGAAATAATTGTTTAAACCGTCGCAGATCT
The DNA here is from genome assembly GCF_052849685.1 of Lactuca virosa. NCBI lineage: Eukaryota > Viridiplantae > Streptophyta > Magnoliopsida > Asterales > Asteraceae > Lactuca > Lactuca virosa. Next base: position 74,772,582 of record NC_136429.1, on the reverse strand, counting down.
CTCGTAATTCCCTCTCCGTAAGCCTAAAATTTGCTACAGATTTAATCCCTCTCTAAATCCGTAGCTGAAACTCAAGTTTCTAGTAGTGAATCCTATTGTCACCCATGAATATGAACTTCTATTGGAGCATACCTATTAATCCTCTTCCTAAACACTCTCTAATATGCTAAATGTTGTTTCAGATTTTCAGATTTTCTCGAAACCATTTCTTGTTTCAGATTTTCTCGAAACCATTTCTAAATGCCTTTATTTTTCACATGTACCACAACCCAAGCTATTGGATATATATAATTGTTTCCATCCATCCCAACAGCACATAACAACTCACCACTACACATTCTTTTTAAAAAACAATCATCCAAGTTTATAATCTTTCTACATCCACTTCTCCAACCCTATTTAACGCCTTGTTCTTGAGTTTTTTTAGGAAGGAAAGGAAAGGAGAGGAAAGGGAAGGAAGGAAAGGTTACTAACATTTCCTTTCCTTCCCCTTTCTTTTCCTTCTCTTTCCTTTCTCTTTCCTTTCCCTCCTAATCATCCCAAAAGTGGGATGAAAGAAATCTTAGAAAATATGCCATTTCTTCCCCCCTCTTAATCCCTTAATTTCCTTCCCTTTTCTTTCTTAAATGAAACTCGAGAACACCCCTCATTTCCTTTCCTTCCCTTTCCCTCCTTAAAAAAACTCAGGAACACACCTTTCCTTCTGTTTCCTCCCCTTTCATTCTTTAAAAAAACTCGAGAATAGGTGTAAGTACATCAAAACACACATATATATATATATATATATATATATATATATATATATCTTGCTAAAGTAGGTTTTCCCATCTAGCATAGAGTTTACAGACAACTTGACTGTTGACCCTGGATTAGACCTTCTTATTTCCTCACCAGTCACTATAGGACCACAACTTTGCATAATTTTCTACTAAGGTACCTTCAACAATAGACATTGCATGTTGCTTAGCTCTTCTATATTGTCCCATACTAACTTCTATGTCAAATTTAGTTTATACTTCTTCTTTTAGCATCATAACATTGAGTTTCTCATTCTCAAGAACTCCCCTGGTGAAAAAACTATCAATCCATCTATAATTAATAACTAACCCTAATTTAAAATTCCTAGCACGATTATGGTTATTAATAAGGGACTTGATTTGATGTAACACCTCAAAATTTAGACCAAGTTTTTCATTTTTAATTTACCAAATTAAAGTTTCACAAACACATAAATCAACACCTGTAAGCATGAAGCTTAGTGAGTTCCCCAAGATACCACATACAACACAACATAACTAAACAGCTATGGGTTATCAGTAACCCTGGGAACTATCAGCAGTCCTAGTAGGCAACAGCACGCCCTATGGGTTACCAGCAACCTTGGAGACTATCCGCAGTCTCAGTCACACATAACAACATAATACAAAATAACAGTAGACCCAACTGGTCATCACAAATATAGCTATTCTACCACACAGGTAAAAATTGAAGGGTTTTGAGCATTCTAACACTCCTAAGGTGTACATGCAACCCTACAAACCTTGGATCTATGTTTACTAAGATACATGCAAATTTGTTTTTTCCAAGGTTCTTAACCTAACTAGCATGTCATGGGGAACTTTGAAACATAAAAGCTAGTTAGAGAACATACCTTTCTTGTTGCTTGGATTCCTTGAGAACCTTGTAAGCCTAGCACCTCAAGTGTGATGCCTCAAATGTTTCACACAACACCACAACACTTGGAATAACTTTGAGAGAAGTCCACACTCACTCAAAATTGGCTAGCCCTCTTGTTCTACACATAGTGCCGATTTTGGTAGCCCATTTGGGTCCTTTTATAGTTGTGTCACAAGTAGGGTTACAACATGTAAACCCTAATTGACATGGCTTTTCATATTCCATGATCCATGGGTTTATAACCTCCATGGACTATCCATGGAGCACCTTAGGGTTTTAGCCCAATTCATATAAACCATGGATCATTAGCCCACTATATGTGACATCCCCATTTTCACGTCCAGAAAAGACCGATTTTGTTTATGCTTGTTTGAAAATCAGAGTAACATTTTAAATAAAAGAGTTGCGGAATTTGTCCCAAAACAAAATATGATAAAGATTTATCAAAAGCATTTCCAAAGAAATGTATTTCATTAAAAGACTCGGGATGTCATGTTCGATACAGATCAAAAGCATAAACAGTACAACATAAGCCTTACTACATTATTTCGCATTTACAGGCCTATAATCCCTTATCTCTCATCCAAACATCTATGCTCATGCGCCACTACCTGTAATACAAGAAACTGAGTGGGTTAGGCTTGGGAGCCTGGTGAGCACATAGGGTTTTCAACCCACAATAAATAAGTTTATTAGCTTTATCAAACCAAACAAACCCGATTACCCGTTTTGTTATCCTCACTTTACGTCCCTAAAACATCTAACACAAGGGACCTAGTCTAAGGACTTTCATCGGGGTGACAACACATGCTTTGGGGATTCCTCAGCAATTCATGTCAAACAAGGCAACCATGTGGGGGATGGAGTACTACTGGTAAACACACAGTTTAAATAAACACCTACAGGTTGCGAGCCTGCTAGCGTTCCACTGGACTGTTTAGAATAGTATGTGGTCGTCATCTATACTCCGCTAGATGACTGGATCATCAATAACATTTATAACGAGGCCTCTCATTATTTTTTTTTGTCACACAGCAACTATTACATCTACCCATGTTTTACCCAACACATTTTGTAGATATAAAATACATGTACAGTTTAAATCATTTAAAACATGTATAAAATCGTTTATCCAGCATAGATAGCAAGTATACAGATAATATGCACACGTAGCACGTAATTTATATAAAATACTTCATATCTATGTGTAAGATGAAAGTAACTATGCACTCACTTGATTAGGTGGTGACTCGGCACTTGAACAGCACTTCGTTATCTCAAAACAATTTTTCCTTGACCAAAACCTCACTAGGGTTTAGTTTTAACGTTAACCGCGACTAATTAATAGTCTAGCTATTATTATTATATAAGCGTTAAATAACACTCAATATAACTCATAATAATAGCCCAAATAATTATTTTAAAGACCTAATAACATTACTATAATTATTTAAAAGTTATATTAAAAATTGCGTAGGCGTAGCTCACTTACAGCGGATTTTAAAGAAAATCGGGCTTCGCTTGGAGCAGCGTTTCCGAACCGAAAGACTCTTTTTCTCGGGACTCCGGGAGCCTCAGGGCTTCCTTTGGGTGCTAGGGATTTTTCCTAGGGTTTAGGGGAGTTGGAATGGGTTAGAGAGAGAAAGTATTTAGAGAGAGAAGTGGAAATGTGTGAAAAATCCAGGCAATCTCTAAGCCGAAACTTCGAAAAATCATAACTTCCTCATACAAAGTCAGATTTGGGCGTTCTTTTTATGGACTCTCTCGGTTTAACGTTTTCTACAACTTTCGTTTAGATCGCTAAGGCTAAAAGTCGCTTTATCGTAAATTCACTATTTACGCTTCCTGATGTCGTGTCGGTTCCGTCGCGAAACTTCGACGGGTCATAACTTCTTCGTTATAACTCGGATTTCGGCGTTCTTTATATCTCCGGAATCCTTGTTTCGACCACTACAACTTTATGTAAAGATATCGGGCTTATCTCATACTTTAATTTTGATGCTTATTTTTATTCTTTATTAATTATACATTTATAATTAAATAATATAAATACACATAATTCACATAGTACTCAAATATTTCATCTTTATTACATCAAAAAGAGTTACAATAGTTGAACTAGAATATTACATCGTCTAAAAATGCTTCGGCCCCGAAACCCGGGCGTTACACTATAAAAGAATGGATGATTTACACAATCAACCCCGTATATTTAATTAGTCTCCTTTTTGATCACCAAATTAATTTCTAGATCAAAACTAATTAAATAATATTATTAATATATTAGAACTTATAATATATTAATAAACCATAAGTGTCCTTTCTCTCATTTAGTCTATTCAAGTGTTGCAATGCCATGCAACCCAAATGGACCATGCCAACCGGGTCAAGTACATTTCATAGATAGTTATGAACTTAGACACCTAGTCCAACAGTCTCCCACTTAGATAAATCTAATAACTATAACTGCAAGAATGACTTCAGGAACCTATCAGCAATCGTAGCTCTTTCAAAGTCTCACGGAACTGAGATGATGATGATACGCCATTTAAGATAAGTGATCATATAATCCTCTGTTCTGGATATCAGTCAGACAAATACATGGAACAGTGTCATACTTATTGTCCATCAGTTTGTTTCCCGATTTCCGATTTGTTTGACATATAACTTAATCGAACACATCAATTTAGTTCTGACCGGTCCCGGTACATAGGTCACAACAAAATCATCGAGGGGCCAGATATCGCTTCAATCCAAGAAGGAACAGATAAACTTCGACTCATATGCTTGTTCTACTACTTGTTGAATCATACACAAAGGCACGTTTTATAACATCGAGTTACCAATGCGTTTTCGTACAATCAATGTATAACCAACTCATAGTCAACAACTTATATCTTTAGGTTTGAAGACTTATATGATATTACCGTCTCACGGTCACTCGAGATAAATTCCATGAAGTAATACAAGTGAGCGTGGGTTGAATCCAATACCCAGAACTTATGAGCACTCATGAATGTTGTAGCAAATCTTGCTATGTCCAACACTTTAGACATCTACAAACCAACTTCATGACAGTCTTGCCTTAATATCTATTTCCAACGTATTATTGACTGTGGATGGTTTGAATAACTTAGTCATTCGGGAAGAATGACCTAGCTAGTCTGGAAGTCAAAACATGCAAAGCGAAACACAAGAATAATCAAAACCAATATGGCCCCAAGCACCTTTGAGAGTAAATAGAACACCTTTTATTTAAACATCATATTGATTACTCATTATTCATTGTATAATGTTTCAAATAATCAACTTTATACTTGAATCTAAAACAATAGTCATGCCATGCTCCAAGCATGCACACTATGTTTGTCCAAATAATTGTTACGCCATACACCAAGTATGCACACTATGTTTGTCTATGATCCTTACTCTGTGGAATAGATCAATTGACCATAATTCCAATGATTCTCATTTCACAATCCCAAATCCTCATCGTAAATGTAAGAATTCCAAATTCCTGCCATTTAACGAAATCTGTTAGATTCTAAACTTATATGCATTGATCCTCTCGTAATGACTATACACAAAGTCACAAAGACTTGTCAACAGACATTACAGAGTATTCCAATGGTGATCATTCCATGGAAACGAAGTCTCAAATTCAAAGTACAATGATTTGAACATCCTTCTTGCATTAAGTTTCCTAATCTTACACAGATCTAATGAATAACTTCTACCTATGGGAACATTTCCACATTCCCATTTTGACTAACACTTCTGAACAAGAGTTTCCTCTTTTCATAATATGTCAATATGGTCCTCTCCAGATATTTACACCATACTTCCAACTATCCCTGAGCAACCAATCTTTGGTAAACCTTAGATTGTCCTCGACAATTGCTTAATCACTTTAGTTATATCCAGTTCTAGTACTTTTTCCCTCTTAATGCCATAGGCATTTGGAAGAATTTAGAACAGATGAATATTATAGCACATGCAAATGATCCTATATCCGAAGCATATGGGACACGATTCATGATGTCTCACATAAAGACATGATACTAGACCAGCCTTTTGCTATAATATTTCTATTTCTATTTTCCATGTTCTCATAATTCAGATTATGAAAAAGGGATGCCGTAATCACAATCGAATTTTAGAACGCAAATAATGTTCCCATATATATAATTTCCTTATGTTGAACCATTCCAACATAACATTCATATATATACTTGACTAAATTTTAGAACACTTATGCTCCCACTAGCTTTGACATGTATTCAAAAATCAGCTGGACTTCTAGAAATTAATACTTTATTGACTTTCTTACCAAAGTTCAGATTTCTGATACGAGATGCTTTGATAAAACTTTATCAAAATCATACACCTTTCCTAAGATAGCACACATGTGTATCTAAACAATTTTATAACTATGAAAAGGGATGCCGTAATCATAGTCAAAATCTTTTAGACCTTTGCCATTTCTCACAAGTCCATGTTAGTGTGTCGGTTAACCACACACACTCCACTAACGACTTTGAGAATGCAAAGACCATAATTGCTATCTACTTAAAATCACTTAGTGAAAGCGTTTCCTCACCATCATTTTCATGAATCAGAGAGAAACCTTATGACACTTAGATTTTATGGTGTATGTGTTCCTATCCATGTGAATTTGTCAAAACCATAATCACAAGACAAGGTTAGTGACAAATCCAAACTCATATGGACTGAACTTGTGCAGTCTTAACTTCTTGCCACCTGGCAGCACAAGGGCCTGCCATTGCTTCCAAGTTGTTATGCAACCAATTGAGAACTCTCAGAACTCATATGCAAAGCCAACTTTAACTGGAATGGGCATAGAAATAGGAATATGTCAACACCATAGGTTATAAACCTCAAGTCGTGTGCTAGTGATAAACTACAGGTTCTATTCTTGATTAGATCTTGAAATTCTTTCAGGATCTTTAAGACTCCCACTGTCCTCTTGACATATAAGACTCACTTGCCAAATATTCAAGAGATAGTGCGGATTCTTTATCAAGACAAACACTTCACACAATTGGCCTTAGTTGGTCTCTGTTTTATCCAAAACATCACAACTTACCAATTTCAAATGTACAAGAGTAGAACACATTTTACTCTTACATTTGACAAGTGTTATAAACCTTTCTTTAAGATATGTCACTCAAGTTACAATCTTGTAGTATGACTCTAAGAATTGTTTTGGAACAAAGTATGACTCATCTTCTTGATTTAACCACTTCAACAATTCATGATTCCTTTTCTTAGCCATAAGAATGCACTAAGATGTCATTAGAGAACCAATTGTGATATGGTTTCTTAATCATTAAGATGATCACAAAAGTACTCTCCCATCTTTTGAGAAACTTTTGTCTTTCTGCCTAATTTTATTCTTCTCATTCGTTCTGCTATACATCGAAACTTTTCCAATGTTTCAGAAATTATACTTAAGCTTGTAAGTATAACCATATTTACTAAACTTTAGTAAATCATGATGAATAGTCTTATCGATATTTTGTGGTGGACTTGACCAGTGCACAAGCATGTGTACTCGATCCCTTAGTCATTCACTTGACTCACATATACATGTGAACAAGGAATTAGTCTTAATTTTCCAAAAGATGAAAATTTTCATTCATCATACGACTTGCATGATTACAAGTTTCTGTCCAATTGAAACTTGGGTGATGAGAATCTTTCCTTATTTGGTAAATTTAGACACTACCACAAATGAAAGAATCAAATTCATATTTCCATTATTGCTAGAAACATACACACATCAATTTTTCATAAATGCCATTGCAAGGAGATATAATAAAATAAAACAAAATTTTATTTATTTATAAAATGCGGAAAAAACTTTTTCCTTACAATGCAGCTTTAAATGAAAACTATGCTATTACATATTTCCTAGCAATCTATCATAAATCTTAAGTAGTAGCTTATGAATCCGATCTTCGAACCATGCGATTGAAATCCATCTTCGCGATCAAATTCAGCATACTCTTCCTTTAAGTTTCCTTACCTTTGCTTGATCCTACCAAACATCAAAATGTAATCGAGTCACATTTTGTATTAAGAATCATCAACTAGGAACTTAACAGAGTTAGATAGTGGACTTACCTGAAGCACAGTCAAACTTTTTTATTCTTCCTTGTCTCAGATCCTTTAGGTAGTTAGGGCAGCTTCACAACCAATGCCCCTTTTCTCGACAATGAAAACATATAGATTCTTTGGGAATGGTACACGGGGCTATCACAGACTTAGCCTTTCCCTTTACCTTTTGATCTACCGAGTTGACTAAGGCCGATCCCTTCCCATTGGGAAGAGAAAGCTTTTCTAGACTTCCAATGTTACCATTGTCAATGTCCGTGGAAGTTTGAGAAATAGACCTTCCACCAATATTTGCTTGACCATTGCGTCAAATCATTGTTGATTCAGCAGCAACAAGAAAATAAGAAAGATCTATTAGAGTCATGTCGTGATCTGTCACATAGTAGTCTTTAACAAACTCACTATATGACTTAGGAAGTGACTGAAGAACCTAGTCAATAGCCAACTTCCTTGGAACAACGACACCTAACATTCTCAACTTGTCAATGTGTGACTTCATTCCTAGTACATGAGTGCACACATGTCTTCCATCTTTATGTTTCATTGCTAGTAGGGCTTGAGTGACCTTGAACTTTTCAAGTCTTCGAGCTTGTGGGTCAGGGAGAATAAATGGAGGAGGTGGAGGTAGAGAAGTATGATTTCCATGAGATTTGGGAAGATCATAGTTGTCTAAACCAGACATCTACAATAGGAGAAATTCAAATTAGTTGATTTAAGTCCTTAATATAACACCCAATATGAAATATTAAGGCTAGGACCCAACACAATATTTTATAACTTGGAAGAGGGATGCCGTAATCCAAGCTTAGAATATTTGAAGGTAGGCGAATGACGATTCACCAATTTCCACCATGAAAAACAAAATAATTTATTAGGTTTTAATTGGATATGAAACTCCTAGATCTTTTGAGATTCATTGAACTTTTCAATGGCATGTTTCAATCTCGATTGTGCCCTCTCAAGTTTTGTGACTGGGATGCCGGGGATCACAAAACAAGGTGTGAATAACCATGCAAATATACTTGGTGCCCTTAATATTTATCACTTAATCGATGTGCCGGTTAACCACACGCGCTCCACCGATCCTATGATAAACATTAAGTTACCCTTTGCCTACATTGTTAAATCCAGGTTAGTGTGTCGGTTAACTACACACGCTCTACTAACGATTTAAGCAAAGTGCAAAGTGTAATTTCATGGTTTAGCACCAAATTCACATTTTCCTAAAGTAACTAAGATTGGGAATTCCTTTCCAAAAAAAAAAAAAAAAAAAAAAAAAAAAAAAAAAAAAAAACTAAGATTGGGAATTTATAAAAGGTTTAGTTACTTTATATTTCTCATTATACTTATAATGAAGGGAGAATTATAGTCCTTGTCCTACCCGTTCGGGTAACGACCCTCCACCAGTCAAGGAAGTGGTGGGTGAGAGTGGACACCCATTAAGCTGCCATTTTATAGGCAACAACCTTATACCCCCTTTATAGACCGGCTTTGTGAATGAGGCCTACTAACGGTAAAACGACTTGATCTTATATATATATATATATATATATATATATATATATATATATATATATATAATTAACTTATAATACTATAAAGTATAAGAGTTGAATTTTAACTTTTAAAATTCTAGGGGTTGGAACTAAAGTTTTTTTAAGGTGACTTTACATGTTCCAAAACTTGAGGGCAAGTTTTGTAACTATTCAAAACTTTTCAACTTCATAACTTATGAGTTATTAGTTTATTAAAATGAACACTCTTCATTTTATGTAACCTATGTGTTCATTAATGGACTTTAAAGGAAAGACTTTTGGTAATCCATAACTTGAGGACAAATTATGGATTCCATTAAAACACATCAAGATCAAGAATTAAACTAACAAACTATTTGCAAATAATTCCTATGATCTTCTAAACTCATAAATGTATGTACATGCATATCAACAATTTCAAGAATCATATAAACACATATAAAGCTTGAAATTTTGATAATAACCTTTGAAATTGGATTAACATAATCATTACCACATCAAAAACAGGTTTTAAGGTTCAAAAAACAGTTTAGGGTAATGATCCTCATCCAATACCAAGCAAAACCCCGAAATTCTGCATATATGGGCATCACCACGTCGTGGTCAAGACTGCCACATCGTGGTGAGCAGTCAGATGCAGAAAATGTAGAATTTCAACTTTGGAAAAAACATGTAGCATCAAGTATTGTTGAAAAAAAGCCTAGGCTCTGATACCACTGAAGGGTTTTGAGCATTCTAACACTCCTAAGGTGTACATGCAACCCTAGAAACCTTGGATCTATGTTTTACTAAGATACATGCAAATTTGTTTTTTCCAAGGTTCTTAACCTAACTATCATGTCATGGGGAACTTTGAAACATAAAAGCTAGTTAGAGAACATACCTTTCTTGTTGCTTGGATTCCTTGAGAACCTTGTGAGCCTAACACCTCAAGTGTGATGCCTCAAATGTTTCACACAACACCACAACACTTGGAATAACTTTGAGAGAAGTCCACACTCACTTAAAATCTGCTAGCCCTCTTGTTCTACACATAGTGCCGATTTTGGTAGCCCATGGTGTCCTTTTATAGTTGTGTCACAAGTAGGGTTACAACATGTAAACCCTAATTGACATGGATTTTCATATTCCATGATCCATGGGTTTATAACCTCCATGGACTATCCATGGAGCACCTTATGGGTTTTAGCCCAATTCATATAAACCATGGATCATTAGCCCACTATAAAAGAATGGATGATTACACAATCAACCCCATATATTTAATTAGTCTCCTTTTTTATCACCAAATTAATTCTAGATAAAAAATAATTAAATAATATTATTAATATATTAGAACTTATAATATATTAATAAACCATAAGTGTCCTTTCTCTCATTTAGTCTATCCAAGTGTTGCAATGCCATGCAACCAAAATGGACCATGCCAACCGGGTCAAGTACATTCCTGAGATAGTTATGAACTTAGACACCTAATCCAGCAAAAATAAGTGAGGAGACTCACCTGATACTGACGATAAGTAAATCTCACACCCGAACTGCCGGAACTAGACTCCACCTAGACAACAAAATAATTAACCCTAATTAATATGTAAGGTCCAAAACTCAACTCACGAGTCCAAATCCCACAACTAAGTCCTCTAAGGGCAAAAAGACCATTTTCCCTTCTCATGGACCAAAACGCTAAATCTTGACCAAAGTCAAAAGTCAATGAAAGTCAATTGCCCAGCGCGTATGTTGGGCATACACTTCCTTACGTGGGACGTACAACGCGATCAGTGACCCATCGAGGGCAAAACTGGCTACGCGGGGCGTAGCCAGGAGTAAGCCCGACGTACTCTGTTTGCTTCCATTTTCACCAACTTTGTGTCTTAATCCTTTAAGACGACTAACCCAACTTCAGATCTGACCATCCTAAGGTGTCTTAATTCATAAAGTCGTCGAATTTAAGCCTTTGCATGGCTAGGAAGGACCCAATGCAACAAACTTTAACTTCCAACACACACTAAGCTACTTTACTCATGCATGAGCCATAGGGAATGATCAAGCAATCATTTCAATGAATCTACAAGTCCTAATATGCATGAAAGGACAGTTAAAGTTCACTGGAGTGATCCAAACTCATAAAGGTCCAAACTTGGGGACATAAAGCTCATAAAACTTCAACCATGTAGATCAAATAGAAAACTCATCAAGGTATAAACTTTATACCTGAAAAAGATGCACAAAGAGGAAATGTTTCTGGATCTACAAGCTTGCAAGAAACCACTCCTTCTTCTCTAGCCTCCTTCTTCAAGAAAATGCACCCAAATCACTTATTAAGCTCCCAAAACTCACACAAACAACTTAGACTCGGAATTAGGGTTTGGGAAGGGAATGGTGGATGATAAGGATGGTCAAAAAGGGATATAATGTTGTTCAAATAGGGAGCAACCCTTAAGATTAGGGTTTGGAGTCTGGGCTAGTACGCCCGGCGTACCATACGTATGCCCAGCGTACTAGCGGATCATCTGCGTTCCATAATGCACGAGTGCGCTACGCGTACCCTCCAGTACGCCCATCGTACGACCAAAAAGCAAGCCTTTTTTCCTCAAGGGACCAATTGTGCTACTTTCGATAAAGTTAAGAGCAATAATAATAATACCTGATATTGGGAAGTTACAATTCCCCCCCCCCCCCACTAGAATCAGACTTCGCTCTCGAAGTAATCCTCAGGAAACAGCTCAGGATAGTGCTCACGCATCTCGGACTCGGGTTCCCACGTCCACTCTGATCGCTTCCGATGTTGCCACTGAACTTTGACCAAGTTCACTACCTTGTTCCTCAAGGTCTTCACTTTCTGATCCATAATTTCCACAGGCTTCTCAACGTAGTTCAGGCAATCATCGACCTGAATGTCCTCCAAAGGGACCACAATTGTCTCGTCAGCTATACACTTCCTCAGCTGGGAAACATGGAAGGTATCATGAATCTGACTCAACTCCCCCGGTAGCTCCAATCGGTAAGCCACCTTGCCCACACGGGCCAAAACTCAGAAAGGGCCAATAAACCTGGGGCCCAGCTTGCCTCGCTTCCTGAAGCGGATAACATCCTTCCAGGGTGACACCTTCAGAAGTACTAAATCCCCCACCTGAAACTCTAACTCAGAGCGCCGCCAATCCACATAACTCTTCTGGCGGCCCTGATCCGTCAGCAATCTCTGTCTAACCTGTTGTATAAGCATGGTCGTCCTGAGCACTACCATCGTGCTTCCCATGACCCTCTGTCCAACCTCGCCCCAACAGATAGGAGTCCGACATCTCCTTCCATACAAGAAAGTGTTCTACTCAAAATTTGCTAGTTTTTGTCTTGGATTCTCTCTAAAAAGTAGAAAGCCATAGTTTTCTTTCTACTCTTCACCTCTCTCCCCTTTGAAGCTAGTTTTGGTGATTAAATCTACCTTGAGTTGTCTCCTTTAGTTCTTAATTATGTTAAGTGCTTAAAGGCATAAGACACTCAAGAATACAAGAAGAAACTAGCATTCTAAGTGTCTTATTATTGATGGTGGATACTTGTAGAGAATATCATCTTCTTTGATCTTTCTATCTTTATCAACACCCCAAAACCAAGTGGGTTTAAAGGCTCTAAAGGTTGTCATTCTAAAACACTCTATGGTTGGTTTTAATATCATTCTAACCTCTATAAATTGATTATTGATGGTTTGGTTCTGTTATAAAATCGAAAATAATATTGTTATTTTTAAGCTTCCGTTGCCCAGTTTTTATGAAAAACACTCTTATATTTTGTATCAAAACCCATTAGTGGTATCAAAACCATCTTTTATATTTTAGAATGATTTTTTATGTTTGATAATCTTTGGTTTTTGGAAAATAAGCATGTATTTTTTTCGGTTAAGAAATGTCCATATTTGTATTCTTTGGCAACTTGTAGCTTAAAATTGTTTATTTTTATGTATAACCATTTTTCATGCATTTTGGTTATACAAAGGTTGTCTTACAAAAAAAAGCATTGTTTGTTATTATATTCGCTATGTTTTTGTATATAAACAAGCCATTTGGATCTTTGTATTGTGTTTGGTTGATATTTATTTATTTATAAGATGTAATAGATAAATAGGTTTTTTTTTCATTTGTTTATTTGTTATAACAAATTAGTTACACTAGTTATATTTTTTATTTAAATGTAACAAGATGAAAAAATGACTACTTTGAAGATGACTTAACCACTTGAGACCATAATCCCAACCATGAGCTTTTACTCTTGGTTTCGAGGTTTATTATAGTCTTAATGGTTTAAGTGTTACAACCTTTACAACATGAAGACTTGAAGTTCTTTTTGCAAGCAAGAGTTGTCTTAGCAAGAGGGAGCTTGAAGACCTTTTGAAGTGTCTCTTATGTCCTTTAGGAAAGACTTAATAATTCTTGTGATGGCTCACAAAAATTATTACTATATATGACTTGGTTTATACACCTTTTAATGCATATTTGTGATGATTATTTTATGATTGTTGCATTTTATGTTTGATGTATGAAAATATTTTTTATACGCTAAATAACATTTTATCATAAAATAATATCAATTGGAATTTGAGTAAAAAATATTTAAAAGGTAACATAAAATGTTTGTAAATGACTATTAATAAAAACATTTTACCGGTTACCGGTTAAAAATCGGTTTTTTTGTAGAAAATAGTTTTATTGTAAAACTTATAAATAGTCAACTTTAAAATATTTTAAATGGTTTAAAAAGTGTTTAAACATTATATAAACTCCATGTTTTTATAATAAATAATGAGTTTTTTATTAAAAAGACTAAAATCGGTTTATAGCGTTATAATGACAAATATTAATACTAGTGATTATTTTTTACGTCGAAACTTAATATATGATATTAGTTTTTAAACTTAACACAACATCTTGATATTATGTTTTATACATGCCAAATGAGATTTAAAACACAAATATCATCACTCAAGTTTTGGTTTGTCAAAATATGACTTTTATCATAAGATGTATAAATTTGAGTTTATAAAATAAAAAGAGTTTTATTATACAAATTCATACAGTCATAAGATTTTGATTGTTAAAAAGAGATTTAAAATTTTGATTTTCGAACTCATCCAAAACTCCAAATCTTAAGTATAAAATGAAATTTTATTAAAGACTATTATCGGTTTTTAAGCGCTCTACGACTAAACTTTAAATATCAGATTTTAGTTTATAACTGATCGCGACTAATGGTAAATAAAATGAATTTTTATTCAGTACCTAAAGAACCTTATAACAAGTTATATGATTTTACAAAGGTGTACATGAATTGTTGGATGCATGCAATATTCATGAGACCATGTTTTTTATAACTATATTTGCAAAACATGTATAAAAGCTTTTCTAAAAAATGAAAGTCGTTGTCGTCCTTTTGAAGAACACTCGGGTATCATTTGTGCGGTCTTAGTAGGCGATAGATCACCTAACCACTAGGGTTTTATTATGATCTTCAGGGTAGTTTTGTATTTTCTAGTGACAAAAGGGTCACCTAGTCGGAATCTTATGTGAGGTCCGAGTCATAGATATGATCAAACATGTTAAGATAAGCAGTAGTTGTTTAGGATCTCATTATCTAGGAATTACATATTTTATGCAATTGGTAATCGCTACCTACCGAGTTTGGTTAAGTGGATGGGATAAAGGTCACCTAACTATTTACTTGTTTCGTTACTTGGATCCTAGACTTTAATAAATTAATGTTTTAGAAACAATAAAATGTATTAATTTTTAAAGACTAAATGAAATTTTGTCAAATTCTATAAATAATTGTTAATTTATACATTCTGTAAAATCTCTCTCTTGTTGAGTTTCAAGAGATAGTAACATTTGATGATTATAATTTCTATAACTGGTATAATACCTTGAGGTTCTTTCTTAAGGATGGAAATTATATATACTGAAAGATCCCATACCTAAACAATCTCTGCAACCCTTTCAGTCTGATCATGATGCTTTGATGGAAGTATTATTGTGATGATGTTGATGTGTGTCACATCATACTGGAATAATTACCATTGACCTATAGAAAGTCTTGGATAATTATGAAACATATAAGATGTCTCATCAAGTAAAGAAAATATTCAATCAGAACAGTAGAACGTGCTTCAAACCTGTTCAATCATTGAATAAAAGGAAAGTCTAAGCGATTGTGCACTCTGATAGACATATAGTCCAGTTAAGGGAAATACAGCATAAACCGATATATCAAGAAATGACCAAAAGGATTAGTGTTGTTTCTATTGGAAATAAACTGGACGCTAAAAGAGAAACTGCTCCTCTAATCTCATCGAGCTGAGGAAGACTGACTTGACTAAGACTTCAAATATCTATATGATAGAACTATTTATTTTTCCATCATTCACTTGAGTATGTTATACTTCAGGTGACACTAATAATTGATATTATGTGTTGATGTTTTGGAAGAAATAATCAACTGATTACAGACGAGTTGTGTTTCGTGATGAAGATATTAAAAGTTTTGTTATAGTTTTTAAATAATAGATGTTTTGTATACCTATTCTTATAGGAACATGTACTAGTTAAAATTTATGAAAAAAATCTACATTTATGTAACAACCCAAAAATCATAGTAAATTATTTTTATTTTTTAGAAACCATTTTCATAAACCATAAGTCATACAAAACATTGTCTCCAAACATAGTCATAAAAATCAGAGTATCTAAAGTATCTCTCAACATATTTCTGAGGATGATGTGTACAATCACGCATTCGCCTTGCCCTGATCATCTGATGTACCTAAAACCATGAAATCAAATTGTAAGCCAAAGCTTAGTGAGTTCCCCCAAAATACATCCACACAACAAAACATAAACAAACATGCATGTTGGGCCTATAGTCTCTCGACTGGATTGCCCCTGGCCCACAGTCTCCTGACTAGATTACGCTTGGGTTTGTTGGCCTACAACACAAAGCAAGACCGCCTCAATCTACCTGTACTATGTTGACATATGTAACAGATAAACAATAATCAGTAAGTACAGGTAATCATATAGATCTACCAATCTAAAATGTCACTACAACATAACAACATCCTATATACCTGGACACATAGCACAACCTAATGGGATGACATTGGTGCCTTCGAATCACGAGTACAGTGAGGAAAACTCACCTCAAAGTCTAAAAGATAGTTGAATTGATCACTACTGTAAATACATGCTCTATAGGTCACCTATACATCAAACAGCGACCATGCCTCAATCTATGACTCAAACTACTTCATTTGACCTAAAGTCAAACTTGGTCAAAGTCAACGGTTAAAAGATCAAAAATCAACATTCATCCAAGTTACGCCATGCGTAACATCTCTACGCCCTGCGTAAAGCCTAAGGTGGAAAAAATAGGGGAAATAGAGTTACACCCTGTGTAAGGAAGTTTACGCCTCGCGTACTCCCAGAATCCTTAACTTAATCATTAAGATCTTAATACAGGAAGTTAAATCACCAAACTTCCAGATATAAACTAGATGCACGTCTTAAAGGATAAAGTCTCTAAATTTATCTATTTGTATGCATACGAAGAGTACAAAATCATAATGGCCAAGAGTAGCTCATACTCATAAGAACCAAGGTTATGGGGACAAAACATAAAAATTCTTAAGTATAAACTAGATATATCATAAAAACTCATCAAGGTGGAGACTTTATACCTCCTGGAGATGGATTAGGAGAAGGAACTTCTGGATCCAAAGTTGATTCAAGCTTCTAAGCAATTCCACCACTTTCTTCTTTCTTCAAAATGAACACAAAACACTCTCAAGGCTCAAAAACACACCAAAAAGGAATTAGGGTTTCAAAGGGAACGTTTGCAGGAATAGATGGTGAGAATGAAATGGCCTCAAGAGAGTTAGATCCCTTAACTATGGCTCAAAACCCTAAGATTAGGGTTTGGGCTCTGGGCAGGTATGTGTTGCGTACCCAGATCTATGCCTTGCGTAGATCATTAAAACCCCGTCTCCAAGATACCCTTCTAGGCAGCGCAAAGAAGGCTATCTACGCCCTGCGTAGATACACACCCAACATCAAAACATAAAAATAAAAGGAAGGAATTTACCTGCAAGGATTGGGTGTTACAATTTAATTATCGTTTAATGGATGTTCACATTCATGATCTGGAATGATGTATTATGTGTTAAGAATATTTTCTCATAATGTCATTTATGAAGTAAATCTACAAGTTTTCATTAAATTAATAGTTCTAAAGATAACACCTATAAAATCAAATGATATTTGATTCAAAATTATCTATATCATAATTATCATGACTATATTATGAAACACATATACGAACTTCAAAAGGATGGAATTTTTCAAGGCAAACGAACTTGATTCATTTGATATATGTGAATCCTATTTATATGGGAAAGTACTTCGCAAGTGTCTTTATCTATTAGTAGTTAAAGAAAAAAAGAATTGACTAAGAATTATACATAAGTGATGTATATAATCTTTTCAATCCATGAATAGATTTGATGATAGATGCTTAGTCAATTTCACTTACCACTTTTATTCGTTATTGTTGAAACTTATGATTAGATAAAATTGTTTCATAATGAAGATTGAAATACAACTTAATGAGACAATGATTAACATTTCATTGTGATAAAGAAAATGAGTTTTTTAAACCAAGTTTTCTTGGAACATCTTAAGAGTTATGAAATCGATTCACAACTCATTATGTCAAAAACACTCACTCATCACTCGTACGACTCTTGTGGCATAGGATCACCTGGTCGCTTGGATTTGACTTATGATGTTCGAGGTAGCCTTCGCATTCTCTAGTGGGATAGGGTCACCTGGGCACTGGTTGAATGCCAATAGTACAAGTTTTTGGATAGGATAACACATACCTTGCTGTCTGTTATATGATGTTTTAAAGAACTATTTACTTTATAAATTTTTAGAGTTATGCTTGCTGCAACAAAAAAAATATATTGAATATATATGTTTCCAGCCAAACAAGTAGATTAAATATTTTCATTAGACTAAGGATGAAATGTTCTATCCTTATCTAAAATGTATAGAGTTGTGGAGCTTATGTTAACCAATAAGTTTAACTCACTCTAGCACCTACAAGTTGCATTTATGTAGACTATCCTAAATGATTGTTTAAGATGAAGCTTATACTATCCTACTGATTGTCATTCAAGAAGACATACGCTTAGAAAGTTCTTTTTCTAAGTGGGAGCTATATGGAACTTTAAGAGCTAAAGAACCATAAAGTAAATGCATCATAGTTTGGAACTAGCAAGTTTTTCAACAGTTATTGAACCTGTTCAACAGCTGATCAGAAACTGATAAAACAAATAGAGACGCATTCACGTATAATTATCAAGTATGGGCTTTATTGATCTTCCTCGATATATCATGACTATAAAGAGTATGTGAGTTTTCATAGGAGAAAACATACATGGAGGAAAATCTTTTCAGATTTAAGCTAATATCTCAAAGTAAGAATCTTATTTCTTATAAGATAATTACATAATGTGATTTAATTTTAAATCAAGATGACTCTTGTGTTTTCTATAAAGCTAGTGGGAGCACAGTAACATTCCTAGTATTGTATGTAGTGAACATACTAATTCTTAGAATAAACATCTATATAAATAGATCATGGCAACTTAAAAGATTAAGTAACATTGCATTAATTGTCTGTTAGAACATGAAGTAATCCTTATGCAATCCGAGATGAATGCTTTTTAGGTTGAAAGCATTCCAAAGTAAATATTGTTCGGAAGTGAAGACATGTCCGAGATATAGTATTTTTTTAGATACATTTTGTGTTTGTAATGCATTTATTGCTACAAGTATTGTTTTGTATTGTTCTTCTTGTTTTCTAGTATAATACAAGAGACAAGATCAACAGCAACGGTTGTGCAGTTTGTTGATCTTCAGAAGTCTCTTAGTCCATGCACACTCTATTAGAATTGTCTTTTAGTCACTCCTTTGACTATTTAAGGTGTTGTCTTCCTTGTATCAAATAGGAAGTGTGTACCTTTTTCACTCTAATCAATAATCATTCTCACTTGCATTCTTCTTGTTATTGAATTACATTACAAGTGTTCATACTTATTACTTTTCCACATTTTGAGTACTTTGTTGATCATCTATATTCTGAGACAAGACTGGTTTACCAGACTTGAATGGATCTTTATTACAAGCAGACATTGATCTTCAGATAATTCAAGGTTTGAATTGTCAAACCTTTTCTGCGCAAATCCTTGCTTTCACAATTGGTATCAGAGCCTAAGTGGTTGTCCTTTGAATCCATAATAATAGATTATAGTTGATTGTTGATTACCTTGGTATCTCAATCATTTCTGTGTTCAGGATAAAAGTTCTTATATATACCACTTCAGCTCTAATATCCCTAACTTCAATGGCTGCTTCTAATCAATCTCAACAAATGTATTCAATGAAAATAGAAAATAGCGTGGGTTGCCCATCGCTTGCCCCATTTCTATTTGTTGAAGAGTATGATCACTGAAAAGTTAGAATGGAGAGATTTTTTCTTGGTAAAAAAAAGGTGAAGAATATGGAGGTCAGTGAAAGAAGGTCCTCATGTTCCTGTTAGACGAGTGGTTAGAGATGTTGTTTCCACACTCATAGGTCAAGAAGAAACTCTACTAACACCACTAACTGCAACCGACATTGAGAAACTCCATGCAGATCAAGTCGCCTTCTCTGAAATGGTTGTTGGTGTTCCTCCTTCTTTCTTTGAGCACATTAAGTTGTGCAAATTTGCCAAAGAGATTTGGGATACACTTCAAGATTTGTTCGAAGGGTCAGAGAACATGAAGGATAAGCGTTTAACATTTGTAGTAAATGAATTTTACACTTTCACTACAACTCTTGGTGAATATGTTGCTTCTATATCAAACTGGTACAGAATCGTGGTGAACAACATGACAGCACATGGAGTAGTCTGAACTCCTCTCGAGTACAACCTCAAGTTAATAAACAATTTAGGAAAATTTTGGGGTAATGTTAAGTCCTGCCTTCAGAGCAATGGATCTTTGAAGAAACTAAAGCTCTACTAGTTGTTCGATGAACTACAAGGTCGTGAATCCAACGTTGCTCAAACATTAAGAGAACTCTCAGGAGGTCCTCTTGCCTTGGTTAGTTCTGACAACCCATCACTTATGAATCCATCTATTTTCAATCCCTTTGGAGCCATCCCATCTATAACATATGTTAAACCTACACGGCCTACTCCACCTGTCCCTCAAGTTCTGAGTTACCCATATGAAGAGAATTTTGATCCAGAAGAAGCTGATTCAGAACTTTGCTTCCAACGAGAATTTGCACTTCTATCCATTAAATATAGACGACCTTGGAATCTGATTTAAAAACCATCTTAGAACCGCTTTCAAGCTCTATATCAAAGGAATCCTCAACCCTATCCAAAACCAACTGAAAATCCACCAGCATATCGACCCCACATTTCTAATCGCTCCTCGGAACCTCTTGGAGTCCCGAACTCCATCAAACCTAAGATTTTTTGTCACAAGTATGGTCTCGTATACAAAAATTCTAAGGATTGTTTGGTTGATGTTCCTCAAAAACAGAAGGTGAAAAACTTTGCCTACTATGCTCATAGAGCACAAGAACTTGTTGAAAGTGAAAAGGCTTCTATCACTACGATTCTAAGAAATGTTGATGGGTATTGGTCATCTGGTGATGAGGGTGAAGAAAATGTGGAAGAAACTTGTATCTTATCGCTAGATAGTTAATTGAGTGTGATGAAGGTTACCGGTCTTTCGTTTTGGAATATGATGATGAAGATTTTGAGCCAAACTACAGCTATATGGCAACCAACGATCTACATGGCCTTAGCATCATCGAACAAGTAAAATCCATGATTACTGATAATAATTTTGATTTGTCTGTTTGTGAACCTTATCTAACTCAAATTCAATCAGATATGACAGTTATTTATAAAGCCTATGAGTCTGCCATAGAAGTTAGTGAGAAGTTGGATAGTGAGTTGAACCGTCTTAGATTACGATTTGAAAGCTTAAGATAAAATCATTAGAAAGAGAACTTGTAATGGCCAAAGATGAATGTATCATTCTAAATGACAAATGTGAAATTTCAATTAGTGAAATAAATGTTCTAGTAACAGATAACAAACATCGTAATGCTAAAGTTGATGCTTTGCATAATTCGATTGATGTTCTTGAAGCTAATGAAAGAATGACACACAATTTTCGTCATCCCTGGTCTAAAGCACCTAGTCTCGGAAGCGAGTTTTCGAAACCTATTGCACATCCTCTTAAGGAACTTCAAAATTTAATGTTTATGGGAGACATTCTGAACCACACTTATTCGGATACCCCTGTCTCACCATTGTCGTCCCTTCATGAGACCTTGGACAAATATCAATCATTGATTCCTGAGTTCAAACCAATCACTATTACATGTCATGATTCCATGCAATTTCCTCCTCTGATATCCTTGGACCTGAATCTGTCTTTGGAACCTTCACATAACACAAGCAGTACTGGAGTTTGCATTTCGAACTCAGGTCCTCCAAACAATTATGTTATTGAAGAAATAATTCCTGAGACAAACTGACATAACTCGTACCAATCCAACTCTTTTCGGGCGTCTCTTGATATTTATATAGAACTTAAGAGTGATGACGACACTTCGTCCAATTCCTATGTCTCCAACTCTAATGTGGTTTCCAAATCGACCCTTGTTCCAATTAAGCCTCGTTTCAATAACCCATCGGTTGGAAACACTTCCAAGTTGTCATCTGACTCTCAAAAGAAACCTTGGTAGAATAAGAAGGACATTGTTCATCCAAAGCATGAGCTAGGAAAGCTCTTGAAAAAGAAACTAGGTCTCGGAAATTCTCTAGGTTTCTTGAGAGATACGAGAAGAAAGTGTCTCAAGCAGTCAGTCCAGCTATTAGGAATCATAATACTCTCATGCTTGTTAAGATTCATAAAAGACCATATATTACTATTAGCTCGGATATTCATATTACATCTGTCAAAAGTTGTGTGAAAAATGTCACTGTTGAGACCTCATCTAAGAAAACTGACTCTCCTCGGAAAGTATCTTCTTGTTTGTTTGTTTCTACCTTGGATGGCACAATTTTTAACCAAAAACAATTTCCAAATCAAATGTGCCTACGAATGCATTGGACAAAGGAAAAGATGCTCGAAACACTGTTGTTCAGAAACCTTCTAAAGGTTTGAAAATTTTTTTGAATGGAAAGTTAAAAAATCTAATAACTCAATTGAAACACCTCGGAATACAGTTTTTCCTGCAACATCTCGGAAAACCGATCCTCCGAGGAAAGCAGTGCCCAAACAGCCAATAGTTGAGTATATTTTTCGATAAATGAAAAGACTCTGAAATTCTGCCTCTTTCCAAAAGAATCTCAGAAAAATCCTTCTGAGATACCAGTTGTTCAGAATTCACAAGCCAAGTCCAAAGCCCATGCCAAAGTCCGTAAATCTAACTCGGAGCCTAAAACTCCAAAACTCATTGATTTTGCAGGCTTTTTATGCTTCAAAACAAGATACGATATGGTATATTGATAGTGCTTGTTCCATGCACATGACTGGGAAGAAGGATTTTCCGCATGATCTGAAGCTTACTCCAAATGATGGTTATGTTACTTATGGAAACAATTCTAATTCCCAAATTTGAGGTTTTGGCGTCTTGACCAACGATAGTTTTTTGGTCTCTAATGTGGCTTTTGTAACTGATCTCATGCATAATCTGATCATTATGGCCCAACTCACTAATGCAAACCGAAGAGTTGTGTTCTGCAAGAAACATAGTTATATTATAACATAACACCGAAAAGAATTCCTCATCAAATCAGATCGCATCAAAATATGTATCTTATAGATATCAACATGATCATTAGGAAGCCTCAACTGTGTCTTTTATCAAAAGTCGTTTATGACGTAAGTTGGTTATGACATCGGAGGCTTGCTCATCTCAACTTCTGATACATGAATGATATGGTTTCTGGCATGGTTGTCAAAATCGCGATCCTGATCGTAGGATCTTATGATCCTACGATCCTAGGTATGAAAAACGATCTGGATCATACACAGATCGTATTTGGGGTAGGATCGCAGGTAGGATCGTAAAATCGTAGGTAGGATCGTAGGATCGAGATCCGACCCCACCTTTCCTTGATTTTTATTTATTTAATTTTTTTTTTGCAAATGAAATCATTTTACCACTTTATGTCTTTTACCCGATTACCAAGTTACCGTTTATCATTTTATGTTGTGACTTATGACTAATATTTTGAAGTTTTTATAACTTTTGAACAAAAAACTGAATGTTTAAATTATTTTTCATGTATTAAAATTATAAATTAAAATTATGTTTCATTTTGTAGGATCTTAGAATCCCGATCCCGATCTTGCAAACCCAAAAACGATCCTATGTAGGATCCCGATCTTGACAACCTTGGTCTCTGGTGAAATGGTTTGATGTCTGCCTGTCCTCAAATTTGAAAATGATCATCTTTGCACTGTGTGTTAATGTGGGAAGCAATCAAAGAAATGATATCATGTTCTGATTGAAAAATCCATTTCAGACATGCTTGAACTTCTTCGTATCGATCTTTATAGACCATCTACCGTGGAAAGCTTACATGACAAAAAGAACATTCTGGTGATTGTTGATGACTACACAAGGTTCACCTGGGTTTTCTTCTTAAGGATAAAATCAGAAATTGCCTCCGAGCTCATCAATTTCATCAAGGCATTAAAGTTCTGACTAAATTTTATGTTCGAAAAATTCAAAGTGAACATGGATCTGAGTTCATAAATGCCACAATTGAAAATTTTCTTACAAATAAAGGCATTGAACCCAACTTTTCTGCTCCATACACTCTTCAGCAAAATGGTGTTGTTGAAAGAAGAAACCTAACTCTAATTGAAGCTGCTCGGTCTATGCTGAACTTTACAAATCTTTGTCTTTATCTTTGGCCAAAGCTGTCTCAACAGCCTGCTTCACTCAAAATCGAAGCATCATCAACCGTCGACTCAACATGACACCATATGAAGCAATGAATGGTCGGAAGCCAAGTATCTCGTTTTTGCACATTTTTGGTTGTAGATGCTTTATAGAAAACAATCGTGATAAACTCTCTAAGTTTCAATCGAAATCCGATGAAGCCATCTTTTTGGGATACTTAGCCAAATCTAAAGCTTACAAAGTTCTGAATCGTAGAACTCCTGTAATTGAAGAAAGCTTTGATATCACTTTTGAAGATAATTTTGTTTAGAACTCAATTCCTACTAATGTTACAACACATATCATGGAGTCTAATGCCCCACCTTTTAGGACTTTGAATACTCAAATTATCTATGAAATTGATTTCGAAAGCATGTTCGGACCAATAGAAACTGCTCTTGACTCAAAATCTCGATCAATACCATCTTCAACTGCCACTCCTGCTTCTTCCTGGACTAGGAGGGGAAGGGATGGTTGTATGGCATCTATGAAAGCATTGACAACATTTCTCCTTCGATATTACGAAGGCAAGACGCTCTATTGGCTTAGGTTTAGTTGGTACAACATCAAGTTCAAAATGGATAGGAGAAATTTGATTGACTGATGGTACAATGTACTTTTGTACAAAGTCACTTCTCAATTCGTATTTGGTATACGAAAGTGCGGAAGGCAAGCCCTTCTATCTGACTTTGGCTTCTCAATTGCATATACCAAAAGACTGTGCTAAAAGAATTGCTACCTTTCTGTTCGATATTGAATTGACCTAGACATCGAGATTTCATATACCAAAAGAATTGTACATCGCTAGGAAGACTGGTTGTTCTTCCCCTTTCAGTCTATTAATAGCTCTAGGCAACTACCTAACGGACTAAGAAGAAGCCCAAAGAAAGAGTCTTCTTACAGGTTAGTTGATAGCTTTCCAGTGTGACCTCTGATCTTCCTTGCTCCTCAAGGAGGAAATCGATAGCCTTTAAGATAAGAGGCTAGCTCCTGTCTTGGTTGGGACAGCTAGCTTATTGGTCCACTGCCTCCCCAGCTAAGCAAGAACGCAAGAAAGCCTTCTCACAAGCAAGCAAGAAGGAAGGCTTTTAAGATGGAACCTTTCCTCCATTTGATTCCAAGACATTTCAACCTTCTCATGTTGAGGGGGCGAATAGTCATCCAACCCTCGAATCAAATTTTGATGGATTTCAAGATGCCGCAGATCAATTTCTTGAAATTGACCCTATTCTAAACAACAATGAAGATGATGTCAACTTCTTCAACTTTCCGAATGATGATGATGCTGACATATCTGGTTCAGAAGTTCAAGGTGAGCATCATCCTCAAATTCAAATTGTTCAGGGGGAGCAACACAACCCCATTGTTGATATCGGATCATCTGTTGCACAAGAACTTCAGAGATTGCATATATGGACAAAGGATCATCATCTGAATGAAGTAATTGGAAATCTCAATGTTGGATTTCAAACTCGCTCTGCTACTAACATTCAAAATGAGCGTCACTTCTCGGCATTCATATCAATGGTTGAACCTAAATCCATCAAAGAATCCTTAGAACATTCAGATTGGATTACAGCCATGCAAGAAGAGTTAGAAGAATTTAACAAAAATCAAGTGTGGACTCTTGTCCCTCTTTCTCAGGATCACCCTATTGTCGATACAAGATGGGTCTTCCGAAACAAACTCGACGACGCTAGAGTCATAATCCGAAACAAAACAAGATTGGTAGCCAAAGGATTTACTCATATCGAAGGACTTGACTACGACATTACCGTTACTCCTATTGTACGTCTTGAAGCTATCCGAATCTTTATCCCTTATGCTGCTCACAAAGGCTTTAAAGTTTTCCAAATGGACGTCAAGAGTGCTTTTCTCAATGGTGAACTTGATAGTGAAGTATATCTTCAACAGCCTACTCGATTTGTGAATCTTTCATATCTGAAATATTGCTACAAACTTCAAAAAGCTTTTTATGGCCTCAAGCAATCTCCTCACGCCTGGTACAAGACACTCAATGGTTTTCTAAAGTGTGCTGGTTTTCAAAGAGGAATTCTCGATCCCACATTATTCCGAAGAACAAATGGGAAACATCTCATGTTAGTACAAATCTATGTCGACGATATTATTCTTGGATCAACTGATCTGAAGATGGTTGAAGACTTTGCTAAACTAATGGTTATTCGATTCCAAATGAGTATGAATCATGAATTAAGCTTCTTCCTCACACTTCAAGTTAAACAAACCAACAGAGGAATCTTCATTCATCAAGAGAAATACATTTCCGAACTTCTAAAGAAATATTCAATGGACATGTGTGCCTCTGCAAAGGTTCCAATTGGTTCCAATGGGAAGGCAAAACGAAGCTATTCCATCGTCGACCTATGTTTCGTATGCATGTGTCTATTTGTAGATATTTGGAGCGGATCAGAGATAGATTTTTCTGGGGTGCGGAATATCAAAAATGGATTATTCAATGGATCAAGTAGGAGGTTATATTTAATAATAAAGATCATGGTGATTTGTCTATTAGGAGTTTGGAGTCTTTTAATTAAGCTATTATGTATAAGTGGAGATGTCAATTTCTAAATAATCAAAATCTTTTGTGGGTTAAGACTATTAAATGTTGTTATGGTTTTGATGGTGGATTTTCGTTCGCTTCTTCTCATAGATTAAAGCATGGAGTTTGGATGGGTATTGTAAAATCGGTTTGGGACTTGCATGATAAAGGTCTAATCCCCTTTGAATCGATGTGTAGGAAGGTGGGTGATGGTGGGAATACGAAGTTCTAGTTAGATATCTGATGTGGTGATATTATGCTTAGAACTCGTTTTCCTCATCTGTTTGTTGTGGCCACAAACGGAGATGCTTATATAAAATATTATTGGGTTAATAATCAATGGGTTATACATTGGAACCGTATTATTGGGGGGGGGGGTTATTGGCTTACAGCTAAATCAATCAATGGTTATTATTGATTCAGATGCGTTTTCCAGTAATCATGATTTGTGGTGTTGGTCGATTGGGGTTGAAGAAGAGTTTGTTGTTAGGGAGGCAAGGTATCATTTGGATTGGTTGAAGCTTTCTACTAGAGGAATTGCTACTAGATGGAATAGATTTCTTCCAGTTAAAATTAATATTTTTATGTGGAGATTGATTTTGGATAAATTCCATACTAGATTGAATTTGGATAGGAGAGGG
The DNA here is from genome assembly GCF_052849685.1 of Lactuca virosa. Lineage (NCBI taxonomy): Eukaryota > Viridiplantae > Streptophyta > Magnoliopsida > Asterales > Asteraceae > Lactuca > Lactuca virosa. The sequence goes on along the minus strand of NC_136429.1, from coordinate 74,744,966 downwards.
GTGGAGATCGATTCCATTTTGTGTCGTTGATGTTTGGAGGTTCAAGAGGATATGAATCATATTTTTCTCAATTGTATTTTAGCTTGTCAACTTTGGCTAAAATGGGCATCTTGGGTGGATAAACAGATTCCTAATTTCCCCTCTATTTCCGATTTGGTGCAATGGATTGATGGTCTTTCAAATGCTCGGTTTCATAGACTTATCATGGATACTGTTTTTGTTACTCTTATTTGGGTGTTGTGGACGTACCGAATTTTTTTTCGGAAATTTAAAGTAAAAGAAAGAGTTTTTATTTGATTTGGTTATTTTGTTTTCTTATAATTGGTTTTGTAATCGAAATCGTAAATTTAGGAGGAATTGGAATGAGTGGATACTTAATCCCCTCATGAACTTGTTGTTTTGTTGTATTGTTAGCTCTTTGCTAGCATTTTGTATATATATATATATATATATATATATATATATATATATATATATATATATATATATATATATATATATATATATATATATATAGGGAGTGGTTCAAATGAGAACCCAAAAAGATTAAGAACTCTAAGAACCTTTATTTCATAATTATTAAACATCTGAATGCTTATTAAACACATAAAAATCTTAATATTTTTGTCTTTTTTGGTAAAAAAACGGGCACATTCGTAACTTTTACAGTTTAATATGTTAATTTATATTTTTACAAAATATGTATACATATATATATTTACATAATTTAATACAGTCGATTTACGGTTTAATACAAAAAATTTACAATTTAATACATTCCATTTTACAATAATTCAAAAAATTAAAAGAAGTCAAACACAAACTCTACCATCACCATCCAATACAATACACTACCACCAATCACTTGTGTCACCGTTGCAACCATTCTTACTTCCAAATAAGATCTGTATGTATATAAACATATTAATTCATTTATTTACAGTTTAATGTAAAACAATTATAAAACTACTACATTCTTACACATTTATACAACACAAAAAATAAATAATTTGACAAAAAATTAATACAAAATTCATACATAAATAATTCATATTTTAACGCAAAATTTATAAAATACTCGTAGATGAATACACTTCACAGTTTAATACAGTTAGTTCACAGTTTAATATACAAATTTCATAGCTTAATACAATAAATTTACAGTTTAATGCACAAAAATTCCATATGCTTAACTTAAAACTTATATTTATACTTTTATATATGGACAGACAATTCACAACTTAATACAGTGAATTCATAATTTAATATACAAAATTAACTATTTAATATAATAGATTCACAGTTTAATACACAAAAATTACAACTTAATACAATTAATTAATAACTTAATATAGTCAATTCATAGTTTAATATAATGAATTCACGGTTTAATATGCAATATTAACATCTTAATATAATAAATTTACAATTTAATATACAAAAATTATACATTCACACCCATATTCTCAACTTAATAGACTTGTTCAAACATTAATTCACACTTAAAACTTATAAAAATTCATGAATTCACGGCTTAAAACTTATACTTTCTTATTAATAACAATTAAAACTAACATTAACATAACTAAACCATAACTTAAACATTACACATCACAATTCACAGTTTAAAAAGACTTAAATTCATATTATTTGAGAAAACATTCAACAGACATTCTAAATTCAATTCATAACAAAATAACTAGAAAACATAAAACAAAATTCATAAAAAAATTTCACACCTTAATACAGTCAATGCACAACTGAATACAATTAATTAACAGTCTGTATGCAATATTCACATCTTAATATAATAAATTTACAATTTAATATATAAAAATAATGAATTCACAGTTTAATATAATGAATTCACAGTTTAATACGCAAATATTCACATCTTAATATAATAAATTTACAATTTAATATATAAAAATTATATATTCATACCCATATTCTCAACTTAATAGACTTGTTCAATCATTAATTCACACTTAAAACTTATAAAAATTCATGAATTCACGACTTAAAACTTATACTTTCTTATTAATAACAGTTAAAACTAACATTAACATAACTAAACAATAACTGAAACATTACACATCACAATTCACAGTTTAAAAAGCCTTAAATTCATATTATTTGAGAAAACATTCACATAATAACATACATTCTAAATTCAGTTCATAAAATAATAACTAGAAAACATAAAACAAAATTCATAAAAAATTTCATAGCTTAATACAGTCAATGCACAACTGAATACAATCAATTCACAGTGTGTAAAATACACAGTTTAATACTATACATTCACAGTTTAATACAAAAAAAATCATGCATTCACATTCAAATTCTCAACTTAAATTTTATATTTATATCTTCATATCTAAAAACTAGTGTTTCTTTTAAATTTTAATTTACATAATATTCACATTTTAAATTTTACAACTATATTTAAAACTAGAGAAAATCAGATCTTTGCATAATTTTTTTAATCTCATATTTAAGAAGCAGACACAAAAAAACATATAACAAATCATAAAATATGATAACTAATCTAAATGTTATGTAATAAAAATGCATAAGAACATAAACACTTCAAGCATAAAATCAGATCTGAAGTTATAAAATCAGATCTAAAGTTATACTACCTCGATTTGAGTGAATATCCACTTGATTTTTACAAAATGCTCAACAAAAAGGATAAAGCTTCTTATCAAGAAAGAGTTAGAGGCTTAGAGAAAATACATCGATGAACATAGTGAAGAAGGAGTTGATCTGAACACAGTGAACGGTGGAGACGATGAGGAATTCATCGATATGAGCATAGTTTGCGATAACTGAAGGTCCTCAGTGGTCGTAGATGAAAAAGGTAGCTTGAGGTAGTTGCAAACGAAGTAGATCTGGAGGAGGAGGTTGGGGAACTGTGGTGGATCTTCGCCTCTTGTCGGAGTTGTTGATATGGTGTAACATCCTGAACTTCACCGGTATATTTCAAATCCCTTCTCTTTATTTAATTTTCGTTGTAGTCCCTGGAGTTGGTTGAGTTGGGACATGAGGAGTATAAGTACTAAAGTTGCAACTTTAAGTCAGGGAGGAGTACGATGAGCGTACATAAGGGTACGCTGAGCGTACTAGGCGCGCCTAGGCGCGCCCTAGTACACTGGGCGTACACTCATGTACGCTGGGCGTACTCATGTCAGGAGAAAACCCTAATATTTAGGGTTTGGGGACTATATAAACACCCTTATGGATCATTTCCTCTGATTATCCTCAACCTCCACTGCCTACATTCGTCCTCCCCAAAACCCTAGCTCTTCCTTGTGAGTGTAAGCTTATTTGGTGTGTTTTAGAGTGTTTCAAGAGGAAGGCATCGCATCCAAGTGTTGGAGAAGAAGATTAAGTTCATAGATCTGAAGATAGTTTGTGCTCAAGAAGCTCCAGAAGGTATAAAGTTCCAAAATTTATACATATATGCTTAGATCTCATCATTTTACTTTATTATAAGCATTTCTTGTCCCAAAAGCCATAAATTGGTGCATGTTGTGTTGTGGACGAAAAGAGCTGTCCTTCCAGGCTCTTGAAGGGACCTTGAGTGATAAAAATAAGGTCCCATAGGCTGTAGGTGTCCCATGCAAGAGAAATAAGGTCTTAATGGATTAAGACCAAGCATTTAGGACTTTATGGACGTCCAAAGTGATAAAGTTCGTGACTTTATGGACCCTGGGCATGTCAGGCCTCTGGATCTGAGATTAGGACTTAAGTGCTTAAGCCATTAAGCACTTAATAAGGTTTTGGCCAGTTATGGAGTACACCCAGCGTAAATCCAGTACGCCCAGCGTACTGGGTCAACCACCTCGATGGTGGTCAACATCTGTTCGCGTACGCCCCGCGTACGTCCTCTGTTGGGTCATTGACAATTAGGCTTCGGGTATTGGGCTGCTTATGGACTAAAGGGACTTGGGCCTTTGCCGGACTTAGTAAATAAGATGTTATGGGCCAGTTAGTGGTAGTGGATCATGGGTTTAGGCCCAATAAGGAGATTGGGCCCAATTTAGTAAATTGGGCCAATAGTGGACTTATGTATATGGACTCCCAAGTTGAGGGCTTGGTGTGGGACTTTGGCCAACAAAAATAGAATGGACTAAATGAGTTATGAGGACACTTAGTCAAGGGAGTAATGTTGAGTATTAACCTAGTATTTGTTATTATACAGTTCGGGATTCCCGGTGAGACAAAAGTTAGAGAATTACAGTATTTCAGCACTACTTGCGAGGTGAGTTACCTCACTATACTAAGGGGTCTAAGGCACCAAGGCCGACCCATTGGATATGTTATCCTAGCAGTATTAGAAGTTGAGTATGAGTTAGTGTTGCATGCTAGTGGTTATGCTAGTTAATTAGATCTGTAGGACTACCTGTGTTATTATATGATTATCTGCATGCTCAATAGTTATGTTATATGTTGTTATGTTATGTGGGATGGGTTGAGGATGTACCGCTTCGTGCGGTGACCAACAAACCCTTGGAGCATTCCAGATACGAGTTGTGGGCCCGGTAGGCAATCCAGACTCGTATTGTGGGCTCGATGGCAATCCAGATGTGAGCTGTGGGCCCGGTAGGCAATCCAGACTCATACTGTGGGCCCAGGGGTATTCCAGTCTGTAAAGCTGTAGACCCAGTATATGTTGTTATTTGTATATGTATTATGTGCAGTGTATCGGTATTTTGGGGAACTCACTAATCCTCGGGCTTACAGTTTCAGTTTATTGTTTCGGGTACATTAGGGGATCGCGGCAAGGCGAAGGCGTGATCGTACAGCTCCTCATATTTACGTTTATGTTTCTGGGATACTCTGATATTATACCTTTTGAAAACAAGTTTTGTAATAACTAATGGTTTTTGGATTGTTTAAAAAGTTTTAAATTGGCTTAAATTTTATGGGTGTTACATATGGAGAAAGGAGGTCGTTTGTGTTAAGAACCGCATATCAGAGAGAAATGTAGCATGCGATATTTCTGAAGTTTTGGCAAGGTCGCCGGTCGGAATCTGGTCGGAGACGAAGTACAAAGAATAGATCTGAAGATGTATAAAGTCAATACCGACGGTAATGGTGGTAGCTGGCAACGATGGTTACAAATCTGGTGGCAATTTAACGTCGTCGACGACATCAGTTAACTAGAACATCAATGGAGGTGAGGAAGTGACGGTCGACGGAGATCGTCGTTTGCGACGAAAGTGATGGCGGCGGAAGGAAGTGGTAGGTGAGTTAGGGTTTACATGTTCTTGACGGTGGAAGAGTTGAACTATTCTTACAATCTCGTGGAATAACTTCTTCTTAGTGTAAATAAACAAGTGTGGGGCCATTAACCTTTTTGTAACACAAGAAAACAAAAAGTTGAATAAATTATTCAGATTTATGTATTTACAATTTCAATGCCTAAATATGATATAATTTATGTTTTTATAATGATGGATTATTTGAAACCAATGGGTATTGAATGAATGTTTTTATAATTTATGTTTTTATAATGAGGTTTTTAGGGTTCTTAACCTTTAGAGGTTCTCATTTGAACCTTTATATATATATATATATATATATATATATATATATATATATATATATATATATATATATATATATATATATATATATATATATATATATATATATATATATATATATATATGAGGGTTCAATTGAGAAAAAAAAATGTTGACAATAGGGGAATCATTCTCAGCCACACATTTATTTTGCCGCAAAACACTTAGGCGTACCGTCGGAAATGGATAACGGATAAACATGTGTTTTCCAACCAAACATGTTTCCTTAAACTATGTTAATCATTACCTTAATATACACAAAAACGTACTTTTTTTGTTTCGTTTTTCTTTTTATTTTTAGAAAACCATTATTATCGAAAAATTATTTTAAATATATTAAAATTCATAATTTTTTATTCTCTATAAATAGACATCCATATTGATATAGTTTTAAGATAAAATAAAAAAATTATTTCTTTTTAAAGTTTCAGCTCTCGTTATTCATAAGTGAATAAAAATCTATCAGATTTTTATTACAGTACATTCGTTATTCACTTATGAATAAAACGTATGTTTAACTTTTTTTATAGTTTAAGTATCGTTCATATATGAATATGACACGTAATAAAGTTTTCTTATTTAAAATATATTTTTTTACATCATCTTTCATCATATATTATATTTATATATGAATAAAACGTGTATTAGTTGTCGTCATATTTTATATTCATAAGTGAATAACGAATGTACTGTAGCAAAAATCTGATGCATTTTTATTCACTTATGAATAACGATAGCTGAAAATATAAAAAAAATAAATTTTTTATTTTATCTTAAAAGTATATCAATATGGATGTCTATTTGTAGGGAATAAAAAATCATGAATTTTGGTATATTTAAAATCATTTTTCGATATAAATAGTTTCTTAAAAATAAAAAAAAAACGAAAAAAACTATGTTTTTGTATATATTAAGGTAATGATTAGCATAGTTTAAGGAAACATGTTATGTTGGAAACACATGTGTATTCCTTATCAATTTCCCATTGTACAACGGAGGAGGCTTTTGGGGTCAAAAATAAATGAGTGACTAAAATGATATCCCCATTCTCAACCTTTTTTATTTTTTCAATTGAACTTACCTTTATATATATATATATATATATATATATATATATATATATATATATATATATATATATATATATATATATATATATATATATATATATATAGAGAGAGAGAGAGAGAGAGAGAGAAAGAGAGAGAGAGCTAGGTTCAAATGTTTCTAGCAAATATTGTGTTCCTAAATGCACCAATCATAATTTAGCAAATAATTAAACAATTTATTAAATGAATAAGGGTATTTTTGGGTTTTTGACACATTCAATTAATGAAAACATTTAATTAAATCCCTTCAATTAAGGAAACAAAATAATTAGGTTTGACCTAATCTCTCTCTTTTATCTCACGTCTTCTTCACATACAAAAGAAAAAGAAATCAAAGGAGTCGGCTTCACAGTTTCACCATCATCTCCATCGCCGATCACCACTCGCACATACACACCACCACCAAATTCTTCATTCTTCAAGGAATCAAAGGGCTTCAAGAAACTATGCAGGTATCGATCACATGATTGTTCTTCTTCTTCACCCAATTGTACATCGATCGTAACAGAAAAAGAAATCAAGCAAGCCGGTTCAATCTTGTGATCTCCTCCCTCTTGTTGATACCACTAGGTACGATTTTTTTCCAAAATTTATTTTGATTAGATTTTAATTTCAATACCATGTTAAATTAGTTGATTTAAGTTTATAAATTTTTATGAATCTTTTTGATTATCGATCTTTGTGACGGCTTTATCTTGCGACTATTAAAGTTGATGATTTATGTGGTGATGGTTATGAAACTCATGGGGGTATTTGGGCTTCAATGGGTTCCAGTAAGTTCTTTTGTTATTACCATTGCCTTCAAGAAAAATGTTATTGAAAAGGATAGAAATAGAATACATTAGATACAAACATAAAGATGATTTTTTTTTAATTGCCAATTCTCCTCTTCCCTTAAATGCAAACATAAAGATGGTTTTGTTTTTAAATTGACGATTTTCATCTTCCATTAACCATTATATTTGCTCTATGCAGGTACCGATCACATGATTGTTCTTCTTCTTCACCCAATTTAACATTCTAAATTTTCATTTTGCATTGATATATATAATATTGGTGAGGGGTCATTCTGCCAGAATTGAATCCAGTTCTGTCGGAATGGAATGAAGAATTTCAATTCTGTTGGAACAGAATCATGATATTTCATCACTAATTTGTGCATTCTCTACAATTATTGGTTATGGATTTTGGAGCAATTCACAGGTCTTCAGATTTGTACAAAACACTTTAGTTTTTTATTTTTCATTTGCTAATGTGTTATTGGGTTCTAAACTACAATTGAGTTTCGTTTCACAGATGCTTGAAGAACGAACTGCAAAATTGAAAGTGATTTTCAGTAACAATATTTTTTTAAAATGTATTAGTGTCTTTTGTTAGATACTGATGTTTTTTTCAAATTTTAACCGTTCTTAGTTTTGTTTTTTAACAATAAATGTAATTCTTAGCAATTGTTACCCATATTCGTTAAGAATTAGTGTAATTTTTTGTTTTTATTCTGCAATTGATGGTTCAAGAATTTGTTATTTTTCAAGAAGTTCATTCCATCAAAATATGTATTCTGTCAGAATATTTATTCTTTTATGGTTCAAGAATGTTTCAAGATACTCATAAACGTATTCTGTTAGAATGACCTGAATTAAAAGAATGTTGCAAGATATGAATTGATATTCATTCTATAGGAATATGTATTCTAGCATTCAATATGTATTCTGGCATTCTCATAGAATTTATCATTCTAACACAAATGTCATTCTGACAGAATGCATTAGGTTATTATAAAAAATACATTAGAATTAAATCAATTAATATTAAATTACTTTAAAAAATTCAAATTTTTAAAATTAGGAGAATTAATTATCCCTAAATTTCAGAAAATTTCCTTTTTTAAATATAGTTAATTGTCCAAAATGCTCTTATGCTGAAAACTATGTGATTATATGGTACATGCTACCTTACTGTAATATCATAGACTTTCAGATCAAGAGCATTGACTATATTCCATCCGATGGTCCAGATCTGTGCATTCTGGCACACAATAGTTAGCAAAAACAAAATAACCTAAGCGTGTATATATATATATATATATATATATATATATATATATATATATATATATATATATATTCGGTCGGTCAAAAAAAATCAACAATTTTGACCACATTATTTGACTTTCAACACACCTAATGTGTCGAGAACCAACTTTGATCTTGAGCACTTCACATGGAATTGAGAATTACAAAGACTTCAAAGCACCAAGGCTATAAATAAGCTTCAAGTCAATGTGTTGTTACTTTTTAAAACTATCATAGCAATAAGATATTATTTGCCATTTGTCAATATCATTTATTAAGTAAATCTGTCATCCAAATTTAAAGAAATAACCAACCATGTTGCATTATACACTAAAGACCAATGGTGTGATACTCAAAGACATAAAAGGCAGATTGGAATATCCTAAATCCCAAATGTATTGTTGGTTGTTAAAAAAAAAAAAACAATAAATAACTAAAAAGCATCAATCATATATGTCGATTAATAACTACTGTCACATTTAAATTGAAGTAATTATATGATTATTCTATAACTGTAACTAATGAGAACTCATTTTATAATTTATAAATAAAACTTCAATTTGCATATGGAAGTTTTTTTGTTTTTGAACAGAAAAGAAGACCAGCATGGTACCGGCAAAACGTATAACAATGAACCACAAAGAGAAAGCCAAACAAGCAAAGGATATATATATATATATATATATATATATATATATATATATATATATATATATATATATATATATATATATATATATATATAGACCTAAGATACAAACAAAATTAGCAGCCAACCCATAGAAAAAAAAACTAACACGGTAACACCACGCGCCGCAGATCATCTTTTACGCAGCACCTCAAATTCCAAAATTACCCTTATAAGACTTAAAATGGCCAAGAAGCGTCCCTTGTCCAGTAGACCACCAAGATTCCAAGAATCAGATAGTATCACTCACAGAGAAATCAAAACTTAAATTTGAAATTACTGTGAAATTTGAGTATTTAGATATCAGAAATCGACTGATAAACACTTTGAGAGCTGTGATAATCGATAACTTATCAAATCAGAATATCATATTTAGAGAGAAACAAAGAATTCGGTTCTTTCTTCTTATCTAAGAGATCTCGACGACTTGGAAACATAATAACGACATTGGAAATCGATGGGGATGTTTCTATGTGTTGAGTTCTGCTTTTTGGGCGTCGATTGACGTTTCATTTTTTTTTAGGAGCTCGGTCAAAAGTCTTGAGTGTTTCGCGCCCACGTCGCCCTTCTCATGATAGAAACCGGGCTCGTCAGGGTATTGGGCTATTGGCTAACTTTTCTGGGCCTGCATTATTCAGATATTTGTAGCCCTGGGCCTTGGCCTAACTTGTCTATGTATTGGGTCGGTGGCCCGTGACATTTTTGCTGCCAAACGATATTTTTGAAGCCAACTCAACATTTTCGTAGTCAATACCGAAAAAACGACATCGTATCTTTTTGGTGAAAAAAAATTGCAGCCACCAATTTCGCAAGGATGACCTACGAAAATTATGGTTATTTTGGGCATTTTTCATTTTCTTGGCTATTTTGTGGAAAAATGGCTATTATGGTCATTTTCACACACACATACATATTGCATCAGCAAACCTTTGTGTTTTATATAGATTTGAAATAATAAAACCGAGCAAAAAATGTTAATATTATAAAATACTTGTGGATCAAACAAATCCTAAAATGACAAAAGAAATAGATGGTATCGCTAGGGTTTTTTGTGATGGTGGCTGAAATTGAATTATTTTCCCTTGAATGATTTCATTCCATGACATTGATTCTCTCAGTGGATAAGGTTTAGCTTCAATCCTAACTAGAGAAACACCAAAACTGCCACTAACTAAGCCTACAAACCACAAATAAATCGTGATTTCCTAAATAAATGCATAACACATACAAATCACATAAGCTAAATATATGGTGAGGAAGAAAAGATAGAGATGAAGTCAATATGCAGTCCATTATACAAGAACAAAGAAAGAAGACGTATGGAAAATAAAGTACCAATTGTTGATTTTTTATTGTTTGTCGTCGAGGTTGTGGTCCTTGTGGATAGATGGTCGATTAAGATTTAGGAGAGCAGTGTGAGAGTCGCAGTCACAAAAAAAATCTTAAAGAATGTTTCTTTTACATATATATATAGTCTTAGGTTATTCTATTTAAACTAATTATTGTGTTATTGTATGTATAAATGTGGACCAATCATTTTACTTATTTTAAGAAAGTGATTAATACATATTATTAAATTAAAGATAATTGAAAAATACCATCTAATTTCATTCTAAGGGTATTTTAGACAACTGAGATAAATTTAAAAAAGGAAAATTCCATATTTTTTGGGATAATTAACTCTCTTGATTTTAAAATTCTAATTTTTTTAATTACTTTAATTTTAATTATAACGTAATTTTTATAATTAAAATTCTGATTTTACGAATTATAAGGTTTTTAATTCGGACATTCTAACAGAATATGTTTGAGTATGTTCAAAAAGAAAAATATTCTAGAACCATAAAATAATAAAAATACTCTTGAACATATTTCTTGTAGAATAACAAATTCTCGAACCAGCAATTGCAGAATTAAAACAAAAATTATATTAATTCTTATAGAATACATGTAACAATTGCTAAGAATTACATTTATTGTTAAAGGATAAAACTAAAAAACTTTCAAATCGGGAAAAAAACATCAAAATCTAACAAATACACTAATTTATTCTAAAAGAATAATGTTAGTAAGAGGCATCGTTCAAATTTCGTGGTCCGTTCTTCAAGCATCAGCTTCTGTGGAAAGAAATCCAATGAATAAATTAGTGAGAAAATGTTCATATTCCAATCCAGCATCATTGGAATTCATGATTCCATTCTGATAGAATTTGAATTCATTTACCAATAATTATATTAATTCGGTGCATTCTAACAGAATATGTTCATGATTATCATAAAAAACATTCATTTCTGATAGAAATACTATAAACGAATATTATCAAAATTAGTAATTTGGTATTCTCTTTATTAAAAAAAAAAGATTAATAACACAAACACATAATTCAAAACAAATTGATCTTAATGTTCAATATCGAATAAGAACTATTATCAATTTATCATAGCATCTGAATCATTTCATATTGAAATTACGATGTCAATCATAATGAGTAAACATGTAAACATGCAGATGTATAACCAGTAATGACTTGATGAAAGTAGTATACCATAACTCCTAAGTGTCTGATCGTCTTTCAGAACTGAGAAGGCGACCTATATAGATCTTACTACAACAAAAGAGGTATAAATATGATATCAAATGAAATTCATCCCCCCATAAAAATGCAAACAAAAATCTTCCAAATAGCCATTAAGACTGGCATATTATTATTTAATCCAAAAGGATCACACAACAAAGTAGACCCATTAGGCAATCACTCACCTTACTCTAACCAGTAAGAGCAAAGTTAAGAGCACTATGAACATCCACCCCGATTTGGGCTTCAGCTTTCTCCAAGTCAGTTGTGGCTGAACTCAGTTTCTGAGTGAACTCATTTAGGCCTTTTTGTACCTGGGCTGGGTGGGCTGGGTCGACTCGGTCAAGGGGGACAGCTTCAACAGCCAATATGTCTGCATAAGAGTTTGGGTGAATGAAAGCAAAGCCACTGCTGATGAATAGTGAAGATACTTGATCACTTACTGAGTTTGAAAACCAATTTCAAGGTGAAGGTTTACAGATTGACTGGTTCAAACACAAATTGAATTGAAACCAAATTGAGAACAAAGCAGCTACCAAGACTAATAATATTATCTAGCGACCAATTAGTAACTTCATGGTGAGAAGTGAGATGATAACATACAGAACCCCAAATCATACAAGCTTCATTAGTGTATCTACCCATTTGAAACTTCAAATAGAACTAGCACGTTCGATGAAGTTTCAAATCAAGGCTAGATAAGGGTTGGTGATATGGAAAAGGATGAAGACAGAGTGCATACATCCAGACGAAGTTTCAAATCACAGACTTGAAGGATTCGACAGACGAACAGTCAAAATAAGAAGAATAAAAACCTGTTATAAATTGGAGCTACACTTCGCTTCTTCTTCCCGTCGAACTTCATAGCCTCCGTTTCCCATTCGCAACTGGCCCACATTTTGATTGGCCCACATTTATGCATACAATAACACAATAATTAGTTTAAACAAATTAACCTAGCTCTCTCTCTCTCTCTCTATATATATATATATATATATATATATATATATATATATATATATATATATATATATATATATATATATATATATATATATATATATATATATATAGAGAGAGAGAGAGAGAGAGAGAGAGAGTTATGTTCAAATGAGAACATTTCTTATATTGAGAACAATTTTTAAACTCTCTCGGTACATATCCTTCTTATCTTTCTCTCTCTGCATACCTCTCTCCTCTTTTTCCAACCGAAAACTTTCCCGATACCATTTCTCTAATCACCAGAGCTGGTTTCTGTAGGATCTGAAGTAGAATGCACCATTTCTCGGTCTCATTTCACTGGATTTGATGAAGGCCACAAATCTAAAGTAAGGGTTGGAGCACTATTACTGGAGAGAAGGTGCCAACAGAAGGGAGTATCTCCTCCATCAAGTTCCTGTATGTAATGAGATGTCTGGCGGAAAGAATATGATCATTCACCTAAATCATGGAAAGAAATTGGACCACAGGTCTGCTTGTTATGAAGATCATGGACTCCACCAACAGCCGTTTACAACCACCAGCGACAATGACAATCGATCGACCACAACTTATTAAGTTCTCCTCCATCAAGTTCCTGTAAATCGATCAATCGATCGACAATGATAGCCGTAGCATCTATTGGCTTCCTGTAAATCGAAAGGTTACTTATTCAGTACATTTAAGCATATAGACAGTACAAGTTTGGCTTTAAAGGAATCTAGCAAGAAGATCGATGGTCGTATTACGGGAGCGCCGCCAGGTAGGAACGTTGTCCACCGCCGTCAAGCCCTACTCCGAGAATGTCGTCCAGCACCGCAAAGCCCAACCTATATGGTGCGATTGGGGTTCAAAAAACTCTTTAGGTGTGATCAGGGTTCCTCCAACCGTCTCAAGCACCGAACCTGGAAGCTTTAAATCGATGGATGTCGAATCTTAATAAGTCGTTTTGAACGCCTACTTACAGACTCAGTTGTTGATTTGAGGGTTAATTGTTATTACTTTGGATTTTCCCATAATTATTTTCCCCTTTGCTATAGTGGCATGGATTTCAATTTGAGGCACATAAGGGTTATAGAGCGATTGAAAGCAGGAAGATGTTATTAAGCTTGTTGAGGAAGATGGCAATTTGGATTCTATTTTGGATAACGTTGGACCCGATCTACCAACAAGAAGTTGATGGCTTGCTTCCCAAGAAGGGATTATACTGATAAATAATAGACTGGGAAGACAGAAAATTGGAAGCAATTTTGATCGGAATTACCTTTAAACAGGTATGAATTTGATTCATTGATTTATAGCATGGTTAACATTGAATTACGATATTATTTTAGTAGGCTGAGTCCACCAATTTAAACACTTAAATCTAATTTGTTCCATTTCTAGAACCTAATTATCTATTGTTTTGAATTTATCAACTTTATAATTTTTTATTCTCACGTCCACATGCTAATGTAGTTACTAATAAGATAAAAAAAACATAATGTAATTTTTTTTCCTGCTCAAGGGGATGGATTAGAGTCTATTAGAGATTTGATTACCACTGTAGGATTTCATGCATACAAGGTGTTTGTCATATTTTCTGAAAGAACCTAATAAGTGCAAAAGTAGCATTTTATGTGAAAATCTTTAACTTTGAACCCTTATCAAGCCAAGCATTAAGGCCCTTATGTTAAATTGAATTTCACATCTCAATTGCCTAATAAATAACCAAAAATCATGTTAAAAGTGATAAACTTAAGGCTTAACCATTAAGTACTTAATAGAACACCAAAAGTGATTTAAAAGCTATTATGATCAATTTTCCCAAATCTGTCCTCCAACTTCTAAAATTCGTGCAAGTCAGTAGGAACACCTAAAAATCATGAGACTTAGTTTTCTGGAAATATTATTGTGTCTAGTTTCCTCAAACTTTGAATCACATTTCGAAATTCCAAATGCTTGAGGGGTAAAATTGGCAATCTTCTCAGGCTGGTCCATGTTGTCACAAATTTCATGCACTGTCTTCAAAAAATCATAATAAATTCATCAGAACTCCAAATGTCAAAATTTCAAAGCCTATAGTTAGATATGGATGTATAGTTTCTAACATATAAAGGGACTGATGTAATTCTTAGTAGATTGATACAGTTTATTCCAAGAGTTTCGAGTGGTCCAGAAAGTGACAGCTATAAGTTACAACTTGTAAATTTAATATAAAATAAGCCAAATATCATTAGAATGAAAATTTTATATTTCTGAAAATATAAAAGGGGGAACTTTACCAATATAATTTTATCAAATTTAATAATGGGTTGAAAGGTAAGAAAACATATCCCAAACAGAGGACTGCAATCAAAGAGAAAATAAGGAAATGTGTACATAAGTTTGATAAGAGTAATACAACAAAGCACAAGCTAAATAATGTTATAATTGTTGTGTAGTTTCTTGAAAATGAAAGGATCTATCTTGCTCACGCTAGCTGATTTTCAAGTTTAATGAGGTGAGTTACACTAAGTCTCCTATTACGTGTACATAATCACATATGATTTATGTGGCTAAGATTCATTCGCGTTCTAGATTCAATAATTGTTTTTTTCCACTTTAATCATATGTGATTAAATACATTTAATCAGATGTGATTATATTTTTCTAATCACATATGATTTATTTGGAAAAAACGAATCCTATCTATATAAATCATATGCGATTGGATACATACAATCACATATGATTATATACATGATAACAAATATTGAACCAAGAACACGAAAATAAATATTTATCCAAATTAATCATATGTGATTAAATACATCTAATCACATGTGATTATATGAATGTAATCACATATGATTTATGTGGACACAATTCATTTTCGCTTTTTCGATTCAATAGGTGTTTTCATGTATTTTATCACATGTGATTATATGTATAATCATATGTGATTAAGTACATGAGCACAACTATTGAATCGAAAAGGCAAAAATGAATCTTGTCCACCTCAAATCATATGTGGTTATATACATATAATCACATATGATTAAATACACAAAAGCAATTATTCATCAAAACCGCAAAAACAAATATTGTCTACATAATCATATCTGATTAAATACATATAATCACATGTGATTATATGTATCCAATCATATATGATTTATGTGGATACAATTCATTGTTACATTCTCGATTCAGCAATTGTTCTTTGTTAACTGTAATCATATGTGATTAAATACATATAATCAAATATTGTCTACATAAATCATATCTGATTAAATACATATAATCACATGTGATTATATGTATCCAATCATATATGATTTATGTGGATACGATTCATTGTCACATTCTTGATTCAGTAATTGTTCTTTGTCAACTGTAATCATATGTGATTAAATACATATAATCACATGTAATTATATGTATCTAATCACATATGATTTGTATGGACAAAAAATAATGATGTCATAAATCAAATGTGATTAGATATATATAATCACATATGATTATATACACGAGAACAACTATTGAATCGAGAACACAAAGATAAATATTTTCCACAATTATCACATGTGATTATATGTATCTAATCACATGTGATTATATGTATCTAATCACATAGAATTTATGTGGAAAATATTCATTTTCGCGTTCTCGATTCATTTGTTGTTCTTGTGTATTTAATTACATGAGATTATATGTATCTAAATAGATATGATTTATATGGAAAAATATTCATTTTCACATTCTTGTTCAATAGTTGTTCTTGTACATTTAGTCACATATGATTTCTATACACAAGATTCATTTTCGCGTTTTTGATTAAATAGTTTTTCTTTTTCCACATTAATCATATGTGATTAATACATAAAATCACATATGATTAAATACATAAGAAAAAATATTGAATCATGAATATTATCAATATAAATCATATGCGATTTGATACATATAATCACATGTGATTAAGTACATGAGTACAACTATTGAATTGAGAAAGAAATAATGAATCTTGTCCACATAAATCATATGTGATTAAATACATATAATCACATATGATTAAATATATTAGAACAATTATTGAATCGACGCAAGAATAAATATTTTCCATACGAATCATATGTGATTAACTATATATAATCACATGTGATTAAATACACAAGAACAACTATTGAATCAACACATGAAAACAAATATTGTCCATATAAATCATATGTGATTAAATACATATAATCACATGTGATTTAATACACGATGCCAATTATTAAATCGAAAACACGAAAATAAATACGGCCCATGTAAATAATATTTTATTAAATACATATAATCACATGTAGTTATATGTATCTAATCACATATGATTTACGTGGACAATATTCATTTTTGCATTCTCGATTCAGTAGTTTTTCACGTGTATTTAATCATATGTGATTATATGTATTTAATAACATATAAATCATATATGATTCGATACATATAACCACATGTGACTTGATACATATAATCACATGTGATTATGTACAAGAGAAAACCAAATGAATCAAAAACACAATAACAAATCTTTGTAGGTTGGGGTGGGGGTGGTGGAGGCGGGGCGGTGGTGACTGGTGGTGATGGTGTGTGGTGATGGGTGGTGGTGGGTGGGTGGTTACAAGTGGTGGTGATAGTGATGGGTGATGGTTTTGGTGGGTGGTGGTGGGGACTGGTGCTGGTTGGGTGGTGATGATGGTGGGTTGTGCTGGTGGTGGTTGGTGGTAGTGGTTATGGTGGGTGGGTGGTGGTGATGGCGGGTGGTAGTGGGTGGTGGGTGGTGGTGGTGGGTGGTGGTTGGTGGTGGTGGTGGGTGGGTGGTGGTTGTGGTGGGGGTGGGGGTGGTGGTGGGTGGGTGGTGGTTGTGGTGGGGGTGGGGGTGGTGGTGGGTGGTGGGTAGAGCGGGTGGTGGTGGTTGGGCGGTGATGGTGGTGAGTAGTGATGGTGATGGTGAGTGGTGGTTGGTGGTGGTGGGTAGTGATGGGTGGTGGGTGGCGGTGGTTAGTGATGGGTGGTGGGTGGTGGTAGTGGGTGGTGGGTGGGGGTTGGTGGTGGGTGGTGATGGGTGGTGGTGGCGGGTGGTGGTTGGTGATGGTGGAGGTGGGTGGTGGTTGGTAGTGGTGGTAGTGATGGGTGGTGGTGGCGAGTGGTGGTTGGTGGTGGTGGAGGTGGGTGGTGGTGGTTATGGTGGGTGGGTGGGTGGTGGTGGGTGGTGGGGTGGTGGTTGGTGGTGGTGGTCAGTGGTCGGTGGTGGTGGTGGTGGGTGGTGGTGGCGGGTGGTGGTGATGGGTGGTAGGTAGTGGTTGTTGGTTGTGGTGGCGAGAGGTGGATGGTGGTGGTTGTGGTGGGTGGGTGGTGGTGGGTGGTGGGTGATGGGTAGTGGTTGGTGGTGATGGTGGGTGGTGGTGGGTGGTGGTGGTGGGTGGTGGTTGCTGGTGGCGGGTAGTGGTGATGGGTGGTAGGTAGGGGTTGTTGGTGGTGGCAGGCGGTAGAGGTGGGTAGTGGTGGTGGTTGTGTGGTGATGGTGGTGGGTGGTGATGGTGGTGGTGGGTGGTGGTGGGTGGTGGATGGTGGTTGGTGGTGGTGGTTAGTGATGGGTGGTGGTGGCGGGTGGTGGTAGTGGGTGGTGGTGGGTGGTGGTGGGTGGTGGTTGGTAGTGGGTGGTGGGTAGTGATGGGTGGTGGTGGGTGGTGGGTAGTGATGGGTGGTGGGTGGTGGTTGGTGGTGGTGGGTAGTGATGGGTGGTGGTGGCGGGTGGTGGTTGGTGGTAGTGGAGGTGGGTGGTGGTGGTTGTGGTGGTTGGTGGTGGTGGTTAGTGATGGGTGGTGGTGGCGGGTCGTGGTGGTGGGTGGTGGTTGGTGATGGTGGTGGGTAGTGATGGGTGGTGGCGGCGGGTGGTGGTGATGGGTGGTTGGTAGGGGTTGTGGGTGGTGGTGGCAGGCGGTGGAGGTGTGTGGTAGTGGCAGGTGGAGGTGGTGGTTGGGTGGTGATGGTGGTGATGGTGGTGACGGGTGGTGGTTGGTGGTGGTGGGTAGTGAGTGGTAGTTGGTGGTGGTGGTTAGTGATGGGTGGTGGTGGTGGTGTGTGGTGTTGGTTGGGTGGTGAGTGGTGTTAGTTAGTGAGTTTTTTAATTGTTTGTAACTATTTTGTGATTTATATGAATATTATTTTATAATTTTTATTAAAAAAATTGTGTTTTTCAAATTTGTTCTCAAATGTTCTCGCGATAAAAAATGTTTTCGATTGAACGTTCCTATATATATATATATATATATATATATATATATATATATATATATATATATATATATATATATATATATATATATATAAAAGAAGATCTTATTCAAATGTATGCTTCCTAATTTCTTGCTATTAGCTTGACTGGTTGAAAATTTATGGTTGATTTTGTGGATGTTAGTAATCAAAAATACAAAGAATAGCATATAAAGAAGTTTGAGCGGGAAAACAAAAAAATGGGGGAATATAAGATGGACACGTGGCAAGTAAAACTACTCTTTTATTAGAGAGTATAGATATAGATATAGATGTAGATGTAGATGTAGATGTAGATTATATACAATTTTAATTTTTAATTTTGTTTATGTTTTTGTTTTAGTTTAGCTATATGAATTTCAACTTTGTTTTTTATTTTTGTTTCATTGAAATATTAGTTCAAATATCATTCAAATTAGATCAATTGTTAAACTTCGTAAAATTTATTTTATTTTTACACGAGACGAGACGAAGATGTTATCTACAATAATATTTTTCACACAAGTAACTTTTTAATTTTGTATAGTTTTTTGAGGCAATTAAAATAAATGTATTATTATCTACAAAATTATGTTTCGCATAAGTAACTTCTTAATTATTATTAGTCTCTTTACTTTAGTTTTTGATGTCATGTAAATATATTTCATTATGTTTCAATGTTGGCCAAATAAGTTATTTTAAAATAAATAATTCTCAACTAAAAATATATTTAATTTTATTCACATGTAGCATTGTAACACTCATTTTCGTCTTACAGTATAAACGACCAGTTACATAACTAAACATTTTTGATATAGGACTATTTAGGATAAATAGGCTTGATGAAAGTCATAGTAATCGAAAAAAGTAAAGAACGCCTAAATTTGACTTCGTGTGAAGAAGTTATGATTTTTCTAAAGTTTCAGCATAACTGTGTGCGATATAGAAACCGAAATTAAAATCGGTCGATTGTTATGTAAAACAATCTAAACAAGAGTTGAAGATATCGTGAATAAGAGTCCATTGATATAAAGACAGTCGAGAACGTATGTCGTATGAAGAAGTTATGATTTTTATACGGACTTTAACACTCTAATCCTGTTAAAAATATAACTTTGAAAATAAAGTAAGAATTAGCCGACAAAGTCTCAATGAAAGTTGTAGTACAGGTTGATAGCTACGCGTGGATATAAAGAACGTCGAAAACAGAGTTTTTATGAAGAATATACAAAATTTTGAAAAATAATAAAATTCTACTCGCGCCGACAGGAGGCGTGGCGCGCTCTAACAAGCCGACACGGACCACACGAAATTTTCCAGGTGTTAGCTCTAGACCGAAGCCACGTCACACTCCCAAAAAGAGGTATGATGCGCCCCTCCAAATCAAGCCTATATATAATGTTGTTCTTCACTCATTTTTCTTACACTTTTCACCCAGAATCCTCTGGATCTCTCTCGTATCCCTAGCCCCTTTCCTCCTTAGTTCCTGACTACTTTAGTGAGGCCCTGTGTCATTAGAAATCTGGAGAAGTAGAATCTTTCAGGTCGAAACCCTGCTCGCAATCTTCCCGGTCTTCGCTAGAAACTCTCTGTAAGTTAGGTTACACTTACTACACTTTAAGTGTAACTTATATTTATATTCATAATTGTAATTATGAATGTGTAAATAAGATAGGTCAGTAATTTCAATCATAATACTGATGCCGAATTGTCATGTTGGCTTGGTTGTTGGATTTCAGAAAATCTATATGCCAAAATGATATTGTCTTCCAACTGTCCTGCTTGGTTGATTCTTATTTGATAGAATTCTTGGTGTTCACTGGGATTAGTGAATGATCTAGCTTTCAATCATCTAAGTAACTATCCAGGTGAGTTTTTCTCACTATATTGTATACTCCAGTATGCATCCTATGCACGTTAGGATATAGTTGTCATGTAGTATGCAGTTAGGCCACTAGACTAGCTTGGTTAGTTGCTTGTCGTGTTGAATTGTTTCTCTGTTGTATACATGTTAATATATTATGTAGGAGTTGAGCACGAACCAACTTCGTGCTGAGGGCCAATAGACTTGGACGGACTAGCGTTATGCTAAAGGCCAAGTAGCGGGCCATCTTTATGCTGAAGGCAAAAAGTGTGAACCAGCTTTATGCTGAAGACCATTATGTGTATTATTGGTGTAACGACAAAGACCATGAGCCATTATATGTATGCATTGTATATGTATTGTGACTTGGTGACTTGGTCTTTGTTTTATGTTTTGTGACATCCCGGAATTTAGGTCAAAGACTGTGAACGGTCAAGTTCACAGTAAATCTATTTGAAATTTTATTCATCGAGTTTTAGTGCATCGAATGTAAAATAAATGAGTTATTTCAACTATTATAAGATACCAGACGGTATCTTACTTCCAAATATGTAATCTGGAAAACAAATCAAACAGCTCAAACTGCAACTTAGGAATGCGTCTGAAAAACTAAAATTTTGTATTAAGCAGTTGTGAGCAATACAAACATTTTAGTCTCAAAGTACGTGTTTCCCTGTTTCTGAAATATAAAGAACGTCCAAAACGGAGTTCGTATGCAAAAGATACGACCGTTTTAAGAATTCAAAACCAGTATAATACTGTTTTTCTTAAAACCATTAAAACTGTTTCTATCCCTTGAGGGACTTGTGCACCTCAAATGGAAATTCTGAAAGCATTTTTGGACTCAGGCTATAGCCTAATATTTCATTTCATATTTGAAATATTTTTTTGTAAAAATATTTATAAAAGTAAAAAAAAATCAGACGTTTTTAGATTATTAATCGCGAAATCTTAAATTATTGATTTCGTCATGGTATCTTTTATTGGCAAAACCACTCAGGGAATAATATATATAAATCAATTACGGTTGATAAAATTTTTGAAACTGGAAATGACACAATATTTCTAAAATTTGTGCATATATTCATATGTAAGGAAACATATTTTATAACAATTAAAGATGTAATTAGTTGTGGTTTTTTTTTTATAAAATATACATCATGTATGTCAAAGAAACATCAAGTAACCGCAATATGTACACAATTATAATATTGTAACAACACTACTATACACATGTATATATAAGTCTTATAAGGCTTCCAAAGGCTAATATCAATCATGTACAATAAATTTTGGCTCCCATTTACTTGCAATACTCAATTTCCCTTATAAATATCATAAACATATATAACCAACCACTAATATGTGTATATATGCATTCTATGTAAATATAATGGTTTTCAAAAATATGCCTATGAAATATTACAACTGTACACTCGAAGAAACTTCCCTTACACTCATCTTCTTCTAACTTTTGTCCTCCATACTCACATGTACCACCTTCCTTGTCATACTACATTTCATTACACACTCAAAGAAAATAATACATACAAGAAGTTTAAGTACAACTAAATCCCAAAAAAATCTGAACAAAGATCAATAGAATATAATTTCTAAATCAATCATACAACTGAAAAAAATTTCCCACACTCAATCTCTTCTTCTTTCCTTACTTTAGCCTTTCTTGTCTCTCCCATGTGCACTAGAAAGGAACAGCAGCAATCGGTGGTTGCTGCAACCCTAACACCACCTGGCTAAAAAGCATGTTGGACATACTCCACAAACTAGCCCTGAGGTCATTGATGAAACCACGAAGAAGATTGTTCAAATAAAGGAACGATTAAATGTCACATGTAGTCTTCAGAAAAGCTACACGGATACAAGATGCAAACTATTATAATTCAAAACAGGAGACGTTTCCTACTAAAGGTCGCAATATAGAAAGGGGTCATTAGATTTGGAAAATGAGGTAAACCAAACCCCTGTTACATCATACCTTTTGAAATCCTAACAATAATTGGTCTGATGGCTTACAAACTCAAGTTACCTAAAGCACTCGACAAAGTTCACGACACCTCCCACTTATGTAATTTCAAAAGTGTCTCTCTAATAAGAACCTTGTCCTTCCTCTCGATGAGATCCAGGTCAACACTAAACTTCATTTCGTAAGGGAACCGGTGGAGATCGTGTATCAAGAAATCAAAAGCCTCAAAACAAATATGTATTCCTATAGTAAACGCCCAATGGAACCCTCGTAGAGAGTCGAAGTTTACGTGGGAACGTGAGGATCAAATAAAACAAAAGTATCAGCAATTTTTCAGCGATGCTCCCTCCACTACTGGAATGAAATACTAGTAGAATAAAATGATAGTGGAACAAAATATTCTAAAACATAATAATTTCGGGACGAAATTCCCTTAATAGGGAGGTAATGTGACATCTCAGAATTTAGATCAAAGACTGTGAATGGTCAAGTTCACAGTAAATCTATTTTAAATTTTATTCATCGAGTTTTAGTGCATCTAATGTAAATTAAATGAGTTATTTCAACTATTATAAGATAACAGATGATATCTTACTTCCAAATATGTAATCTAGCAAACAAATCAAACAGGTCAAACTATAACTTAGGAATGGGTCTGAAAAACTGAAATTTCGTATTAAGCAATTGTGAGCAATACAAACATTTTAGTCTCGAAGTATGTGTTTCTATGTTTCTGAAAATATAAAGAACGTCCAAAGTGGAGTTCGTATGCAAAAGATACGACCGTTTTAGGAATCCAAAACCAGTATAATACTGATTTTTCTTAAAACCACTAAAACTGTTTCTATCCGTTGAGGGACTTGTGCACCTCAAATGGAAATTATGAAAGAATTTTTGGAATCAGGCTATAGCCAAATATTTAATTTCATATTTGAAATATTTTTTTGTAAAAATATAAAAGTAAAAAAAAAAATCAGACGTTTTCAAATTATTAATCGCGAAATCTTAAATTATTGATTTCATCATGGTATCTATTATTGGCAAAACCACTCCGGGAATAATATATATAAATCAATTCCGGTTGATAAAATTTTTGAAGGCAGAAATGACACAATATTTCTAAAATTCGTTTATATATTCATATGTAAGGAAACATATTTTATAACAATTAAAGATGTAATTGGTTGTAATTTTTTTTTTATAAAATATACATCATGTATGGCAAAGAAACATCAAGTAACCGCAATATGTACACAATTATAATATTGTAACAACACTACTATACACATGTATATATAAGTCTTACAAGGCTTCCAAAGACTAATATCAATCATGTACAATAAATTTTGGCTCCCATTTACTTGCAATACTCGATTTCCCTTACAAATATCATAAGCATATATAACCAACCACTAATATGTGTGTATATGCATTATATGTAAATATAATAGTTTCAAAAATCTGCATATGAGATATTACGACTGTGCACTCAAAGAAACATCCCTTACACTCATCTTCTTATAACTTTTTTCCTCCATACTCACATGTACCACACCATTCTTACCGATCAGCAACAAATCAAACTACCTGCCATCTACAACATCGCCACCACTCCCTTTCAATGTTACTTTCGGCGACGCGAGACCCACTACGAACAGGCGAGAACATCGGCTTCCACCGTTGTTCTCAGCCCATCTCGTTGCCCTTGCCGCTACAGTGAAACTGCTCTAACCATTCGTGGCATGTGACTCTCACCAACCTTGTGTTGAACCTCAAAACTACATGTATTCTCAGGAAATCACTAAACAGACATTCAAGACAGATTGAATTACAGGAGACCTATTTTCCTTTCTGTTGTATTATATGCCTACCTGTTAAGAGCTTCATGCTCAAATTTGGTCAGAACCGATCTCACGCCGTAAGATATGGAACCTCACGACATGAGTTAGGTGGTTGTCCTTATCTGAGGATTATGTTGGATGTGTGAAACCGAGTCGAATCGCTGAGTGGGTCTGGGTCGAGTCTATCCTCACAACGTGAGCCTTAGTGGCCACGACATGAGGGTGAGCTAAGGAGAAAGTTGACCTTTGACCTTAGGTGTTGACTTTCGGTCAACTCTTGGTTTTAAAGAGAAACTCTAAGGTTTGCCTTGCTTGATTATCTAGGTGTGGAGTAGCACTGGTGTAGCTGATCGTGAGAACAGCAGTAGTTGATTACCGATTGAGATGTGAGTTTTAATTCGATGTATCCGTGGGTCGAAGGCACCAATGTCGGCCCACTAGTTTATGATGTAGTGTGATGATCGTCTTTGTGTCAATTGTCAGTTATGCCTGTATTTGCTTGATGAATCTTTGATTCATGTTATGATATTATGTGGTAGTAGTAGGGGTGAAATAAACCCAGTATTCGGCTGAAATAAGACCGAAGGGGATTGAAAGCACCAAGATATGCTTGACAGAATCCGGTTGAAATAGACCGAATGGGAGTTCAATCACCCAGATATGCGTGATAGTATCCAGTTAAAATAGACCGAAGGGGTAGGCTAGCACCTAGATATGCTTGGCAGTATGTTTGTTTAGTATGTGATATTTTAGGGGAACTCACTAAGGTTTGTGCTTACAGTTTTTCGTTTATGTTTCAGGTACTTCCAGTTCGAAGGGGAAAGGCTCGGCCTGATTGCACCGCATCACCCTGTGTTTTCCGCATTTGAGATTTTGGGATTTTGTACTCTGTTAATATGTTACCATGATACACATTTGACTGATTTGTTATGAGTAATTTATGTTTTGAATGTACTTAAAAAAAGTTATCTGTATTTTGGGATGTTACAACTATAGTCCCTTTATAGTCTTCCATGCTATGGTCCACTCATAGTCTTTCATGCAATTGCTATGGTCTACTCATAATCTTTCATACAATTCACAAAGAAAAGCAACATACATTGACACCTAGTGTCCTACATAGTATAGTGAGAAGACTCACTTGAATCAAAAGTTGAAACAACAAACCCTGGCTATGCCATGGTCGTTGAGTGAAAAAACATTGTGGGCTTCCCAGCCCACCGTGCCATGACAATTCCTTAGTCGCGTTGTAGTTATGTCCCCAAATAGCTTAACTTATTAAGCTCTTAACCCTTATCTCTAGAGCTCCAAAGCTAATATTTGGATCGACTTAAGCCATGTATGGATAAAGTTAGTTTCCAACTTTATCCATCTTTGACCTTTAGAGACCTAGACCTCAAACCCTAACACTAAAAGGGGCCAAAATGACCTAAAAGGTCCATGCATGGCTGAGTTGAGTGCAAGCACTCGACTTTATGTGACCATAAGGTCCAAAAAATAACACATATGCAAACCAAGGCCCTAGAGTTGCTAAAAAATCCAAGTATCTTCTTCCAAATACCATAAAGGAACATTTAAGCATGAATAATAACTCAATAAGAAGAAAGGTATGAACTTTATACATTCAGAAGCCTAGAAATGCTTAGAAGGTCTACTCTTTACCAACAAATCTATCAATGTACACCTTCTTCTTCTCCCAGAAGCTTTAAAGGACTCGAAACACCAAGAAACACGCACTAAAACACCAAGAACACACACATACATACTCAAGTTATGGTTTTCTCTCTTGAGGGTGGAGACTGAGGATGAGCCAAAACCTTAATCATAAGGTTCTTAAATAAGGCTCAAGGTCTGATACCTAGGGTTTGAACTCAGCCATCATCACGTCGCGACCAACACCTAACTGCGTCAACATTTAAATGAGGTGGCCATGTCGTGTTGGGTCTCCACGACCGCACCACGTTCAGTCCTCAAAACTCTAAATTTGAATAATTGCTAATTGAAAGATTAATACCTGAAAAAACGGATATTACACAAGGACCAAAGCCATGCATAGAAACTTAAGAGGACTTAAGTTCCCTAAACACAAAAGTCAGGGACCACAACCATGCCAAGGAAATGCTTAAAAATAAGCACGAAAGTCCCCGCGCCCCGCACCCAGAATTCCCCCGTTGCCCTGCCCCCGCCCCGGAATCTCTAGCTTTTCCACCCCACCCTTGAATTACCCTTATTACCCCCTCCCCCCCTCGTTCCCCCATCCCCGATTGAATTTGGGCTACTTTTTTGGGCTAAAAGAAGTTGTTGTTTGCGATAAAAGAAACTATTTTTTAGTAACAAATGGTTATTTATATCAAAAGTTTAGATGTTACAAACAACTTAAAAACATGTTTTTTTGCAGAATTTTGACATGTCAAAATCATACTATTTTTATTATATTTGTATAACTAATATATTTAATTATATATAAGTTATTAACGGGGGCCCCATGGAGGTTTCAGGATGGGACTGCCCACCTCGGCCCTTGCCCCCGATTTTTTTTAAACAAATATCCCCATACGGGACGAGAGTCCTATGAGACTTTTTGACATTCCTACTCTGCTTCTAATGCTCGTGTTCCGCCCTTGGCGTAGATATTCATCTAAGATATATATATATATATATATATATATATATATATATATATATATATATATATAGAGAGAGAGAGAGAGAGAGAGATAGGTTCAGGTGTTTAAAGTATTTATTGTGTTATTGTATGCATAAATGTGGGCCAATCAAAATTAAATAAATAATTAAATAAATAAATAAGGGTAATTTAGTAATTTGTTTAGTAACTACCAAAAATAATCCCTAGAATCATGGTATTGACTTTTAACCTAATTTCTCCAGGTTTATAAAACCTAGAAGTCACTCCATCGACCAATGCGTACAGAAGATCGCCACCACCATCATTTGTTGTTGCCGCCACCACCATCATTTGCTGTTGCCGCCACCACCATTGTTTGTTGTTGCCGCCGATCTCCAGCCGCAATTCGCTGCTATGGCCGCCGGTAAAACATCTCCACCCTCAATCGGCGTCTGATTCACTGCATTCGTCCCAATCAGCAACGGAATAGGGATCATCAGGAGATTCTGGAACGAGTGCGAGAGGTCTGGAAAGATTGAAGGCATAAATGAAGAAGAAAGGAGTCGATGAGTTCCCCTTCTGTTTCCATTTATTGAGTTCCCTTCTGATTCACCTCAATTCCTCTTTTTCTCTCTAGGGTTTTGTTGTTTCATGATTGATGTTGAAGAGGACAAAAGGGAAGGGCCTGATGAAGACATGATTTATCCTAAACACCGTTACTCGTGACAAATCGATGCCACAGAAGCTTAAATTAAGGTAATCTATTTCCCCCTTTTTCTCTTTCTCGATTTCTTGTTGGCGTACACAATATTCACCATCATGACCAGATTGTATTCCTACTCTTCTTTTTTGTTTCCTGTTAGATAAACTATTTTCCTTTTTTTTAATTTAACATATAAATTGACTTTCTTGATTCTCTTTTGATTTTAGGAATGATATGGATAAAACCATCATGACCAGCTTCAGATGTGGTTCTTTTAGTGTCTGGGTTTGCTGGATCTATTCTCAATGCTAATGATGTTGAAACAGGGAAAGAAGAGATGGTTTGGGTTTCAAACTTTGTTGTCAATTCTTACTGATCGAATATGGTATTGACTTTAAACTGGAAGAGCATTTATAAATGTAGTTATGAAAATACTTTCTAGTAATCCCTTAGTGGTTTGTGTATTTTATACAATTCCAATTCTATCAGAATGGAATCACGAATTCAAATTCTATCAGAATGGAAACACGAATTCTAATTCTGTTTGAATGGAATATGGATATTTTCTCATTAATTATACATGCTCTACAATTTTTGGTTATTGGTTTTGGTGCAATTAACAAGTCCGCATATTTTTCCAAACGAATATAGTTTTTTATTTATCATTTGCTAATGCGTTATTGGATTCTAAACTACAATTGGATTTGTTTTCACAGAAGTTGATGGCAGAAAAAGTTGATGCTTGAAGAAGTTGATGCTTGAAGAACGGACAACAAAAGTGAAAGTGTTTCTTAGCAAAATTGAAAGTGATTCTGTTGGAATGGAATCACGAATTCCAATTCTGTTGGAATCACAAAAGTTGATGCTTGAAGAACGGACCACAAAATTGAAAGTGATTCTAAGCAACATTATTCTTTTAGAATGTATTAGTGTCGTTGTTAGATTTTGATGTTTTCTTTCCCGTTTTGAAAGTTTTTTTTGTTTTATTCTTTAACAATAAATGTAATTCTTAACAATTGTTACCCGTATTTTATAAGAAATAATGTATTTTTTTTATTCTTCAATTGATTGTTCAAAAATTTGTTATTCTACAAGAAGTTTTTAAAGTCATGATCAAGAAATAGGTTCAAAAATATTTTTATTTATTATGGTTCAAGAATATTTTTATTTTTGAATATATTCATAAACATATTCTGTCAGAATGTCCGAATTAAAAGAATTATTATTCGTAAAATCGGATTTTTAAAATTAATAGAATCTATGATCCCTTAAAAATGCAATTTTCCTTTATTAAATCTATATTAATTGACTAAATTACCCTTGTAATTAATTAAGATGATATTTTTCAATTATATTTAATTCAATAATATATATTAATCACTTTCTTAAAATAAGTAAATTTGATTGGCCCACATTTATGCATACAATAACACAATAATTATTTTGAATAGAATAACCTAAGCCTATATATATATATATATATATATATATATATATATATATATATACATTGATAAAATAAGAAAACTTTAAAAATTCAATACTCAACTAAAAGATTTATATCTATAAGAGTCATTATAGAATGATATTTCTAGATAATATATGATCGTAAAGGGTCACACTAACAAGAACTTGATGCAAATATATTATTTATAAGAAATTGATTCTATATATATATATATATATATATATATATATATATATATATATATATATATAGGAACTCAAAACATGGTAGGAAAGCGCAAGGACAAATCTCGACCATTACATTTGCAAATCATGTGGCTAAAATAAATCAATTAATATTCTTTTTTTGTTAAATTCGGAAATGGCATTCCTCGATCTGAATATCGTCTAAAGGGACCACTACCTCATCGTCCAACATGCACTTCCGCAACTACAAAACATGGAAAGTGTTGTGGATCTGGTTGAGCTCACTCGACAAATCCAACCGGTAGGCTACCCAGCCTACCCTGACGATCACACAAAATGGTCCAATATATCGGGGACCTAATTTTCCCCTATTCCTGAAACGTATCACACCCTTCCAAGGTGAGACCTTCAGTAGTACCATATCGCCGACGTGAAACTCAAACTCTGATCAGCGCCAGTCGACATAACTCCTATGCCGATTCTAAGTGGTCTACAATCTTTGCCTGATCAGCTGGATGAGCTCCGTGGTCTGGAGGACTACTTCAATCCTTCCCATGACTTTGTGGCTAACCTCTCCCCAACAAACTGGGGTACGACATCTCCGACCATACATGAGCTCAAAAGGCGATGCACCTGTACTGGAGTGATAGCTGTTGTTGTAGGAAAACTCGGCAAAAGGTAGGTAGGAGTCCTAACTCCCACTAAAATCTATGATACAAGCTTGTAGCATATCCTCAAGTGTCTGGATGGTCCGCTCACTCAGGTTATCGGTCTGCAGATGGTAAGCAGTGCTGAAATGTAGCCTCGTACCCAGTTCCTCGTGGAACTTCTGCTAGAATCGGGAAGTGAACCGAACATCTCGGTCTGAAACAATGGAGACCGGACCCATGACGAGCAACAAAATCCCGAACATACATATCAGCCAACTTTTCGACCGAGGAGCTCTCCTGGATGGCCAATAAGTGGGCACTCTTGGTTAATCGATCCACGATAACCCATATAGCATCAAAACCCTTGGCAGTCTTCGGTAGCTTGGTGATAAAATCCATGGTGATATGTTCCCACTTCCACATACGAAACTCCAAAGGCTACAACTTGCCATGTGGCCTCTGATGTTCAGCCTTGACCATCCAACAAGTCAAGCACCTCTCAACGTACCAGGATATCTCCTTCTTCATACATGACCACAAGTAACTTAGTCTCAAATCCCGATACATCTTAGTGGCTCCCGGGTGTATTGAAAAGCGAGAATTATATGCCTCCTCCAAAACTATATGCCTGATCCCGCTAGAAACCGGAACCCATACCCGACCACACCAGGTCAACAATCCCAGACTATCGGTGACAAATCTGTCGATCTCGCCCCTGATCCTCTCCTGTTTCCAATTCTCCTTATTTACTCCTTCTTCATGTGACCCTCTGATCAAATCCAAAACTGGAGAATCAATGGATATCCTCATACACATATCCCCAGCTGAAGATCCATCCGACTTGTGGCTCAAGGCATCCGCGACCACATTCGCTTTACCCGGATGGTAAAGGATCTTGCAGTCATAATGATTGACCACGTCCAGCCACCTACGCTACCTCATGTTCAGTTTCGCCTGGTCCATAAGATATCGCATACTCTTGTGATATGTGTAAACGGTACAACGGACCCCATATAAATTATGTCTCCAAATCGTGAGAGCAAACACCACTGCCCCCAACTCCAGGTCATGAGTAGGATATAGTACCTCATGCGGATTCATCTGCTGAGAAGCATATGCAATCACTCGTCCCCTCTACATAAGAACCGCCCCCAAACCAATTATGGATGCATCAGAAAATACCACGAAATCCTCGAAGCTATCCGGAAGGGTCAACACCTGGGCCTCACATAACCTCTGTTGTAGTGTCTTAAATGCCGACTGCTGCTCAGGGCCCCATAGGAAATCCATTCCCTTCCTCAACATACGAGTGAGGGGTACAACGATCTTGGAGAAATCCAGGATAAACCTCCAATAATATCCCGCCAAACCCAAGAAACTCCTGATCTTTGAGGGAGACTTCGGAACCTCCCACTGCATCATGGCCTCAAACTTGTCCGGATCTACCAAAATCCCATTTTGGTTAACGAGATGCCCCAAGAAATGGACCTCTCGTAACCAAAACTCACACTTCGATAACTTGGCATACAGCCGTTCTCGCCTCAACACTCCCAAAAGCTCTCGAAAGTGCTCCTCATGTTGCTCTCTAGTTTTGGAATACACCAAAATATCATCAATAAAAACAATAACTGGTTGATTGAGCATCGGCCTGTATACCCGATTCATCAAATCCATAAACTGATGGGTTTTGAGCACTATAACATCCCTATGGTGCACATACAACCCTACTGCTTTGGATCTAAGTTTTCTCAAGTTATACATGCAATAAAATTATCCAAAGCATGAAACCTACAACTAGCATACAACTTTGATATTTGAAACATAAAAACTAGTTAGATGAATACCTCTTTGTTGTAGCTTGTAAAACTTGACCTTTCAAGAGCTTAGCACCCCAAATGTGATGCCTCTAATAAGTCACAAACACCATAAGCAAATGGAGGATAATGAGAGAGAGGCTAGGAGTCACACAAAATGACTAGGGTTCTTCTTGGAACTCTTAGGGGGCCTTTTTGGTGATGCTAGGGGTTACATTTATAGTGTGGAATTCCTAGGGTTTCACTTGTAAACCCTAATGCACTTCCTTGGGCCTTTAGTGAAATAATCCATATGATAAGCCCTTTGGACTAACTCTTCATGGACTCCCACATAAAATTAGTCCATCCTAATCAACATGGATCATTAGCCCAAACTATATGTATTACTGATTTACTTAATCAGTCCCCGTTCATTTAATCAGTCTCTTTTGATCACTAAATTAATTCTTGACCAAAACCAATTAAATAATATGATTTCTCAATTAATATATTATTCTTATAATATATTAATAAATCACAAATAACCTCTTTCTCAAATATCCATCCTATCAAATTGATCCGGTGAAGGCAACCCAAAAGGACCATGCTACTATTGGGTCAAGTACATACCAATTATAGTTATGGGCTTAGACACCTAATATAATAGTCTCCCACTTGGATACGTATAATAACTATTATTACAAGTACGACTTCAGAATCCAATTAGCAATCGTAGCTCTCAAAAGCCGTTGTTGAACTCTGATCTTATCAGTAATGCGTCCTTTAGATAAGGGATCATATATTCCTCCATTCTTCAAGATATCGTATGGACTGAGACATGGATTATAATCATTCTCTCTGTCCATGTGTTGTTTCCCGACTTCTGATTTATGACGACTGACAACATACTACATTGAGCACATCAACTTAGTCCAGCCTTGGCCAAACGCTTAGGGTGTCATCACTAAATCATCGAGGGGCCCACAAATATCTCTTTTATCCCTCTTAGGGTAAAAGGAACGGATAAACTTCGACTCATATGCTTGTAGTATTTACTCATTAAATCACACACAACAATACGTTTTATAACATCAAGTTACTGATGCGTTTACGTATTATCAATGTGCAACCGACTTGTAAACAACAACTCGTATCTCACCGTTTCAAGAATATAAGATATTATTGTCTCACAATCACTCGTGATAAAATCCATGAAGTGATCTATGTGAGCGTGGGTTTAATCCAATACTCAAATTCCTATTTCAGGAGTACTCATGAATACTACAGCAAACATTTGCTATGTCTAAGCTTTTAGACAATCTACAGACGGATCCATGACAGTCTTTCCTCATTACTTACTTCCAACGTATGATCGACTGTGGATGTTTGAATAACCTAGTTATTCGGGAAGTAAAACATGCGAAGTGACACACAAGAATAATTTAATCCAATATGGTCTCAAAACTTTTGAATATAAATAAAAAACACTTATTATTTAATCACCATATCGATCACACATTATTCATTGTATAATTGTTTCGACTAATCAACTTAATACATGAATTAAAACAATAGCTATCCCATGCTCTAAACATGCACACTATGTTTACCTATGGTCCTCTCTTTGTGAAACAGATCAATTGGAAACATTTCCAATGATGCTCATTCCACAATTCCAAATCTTTATCATAAGTGTAAGAATACCAAATTCTTCCACTATTAGAATGTGTTAGATTCTAAGCTATTATGCAATGATCATTTTGTAATGACTAGGCACCAAAGTCACAGAGACTTTGCCCATTACAAACATTCCATTGGAGATTGTTACAAGACAATTCCATGGATACGAAGTCTCATATTCAAAGTACATTCCTTCGAACATCCTTCTTGCATAAATGTTTCTGCACATAGGTTCTTAACATCCAACTCCATTATGGAAACATTTCCATATTGCCATTTGACTATCCATTTTTAACAGAATCCTATCTATTCAGAACCATGTCAATATGGTCCATCCATTACTATACTTCCAACTGTCCATAAGCAACCAATCTTCAACGAACTTTAGATTGTCCTTGGCAGTTGCATAAAACTTTCAGTCATATCTTGTTCTAGTCTTTTTTCCCTCTTAATACCCTAGGTATTTGGAAATTAGAGCAATCGAATATTATAGCATATGTAATCGATCCAATATCCGAAGCACGTGGGATACGATTCATAATGTCTTACATAAAGAAATGATATTAGACCAGTCCTTTGCTATAACATTTCGATATATATATATATATATATATATATATATATATATATATATATATATATATATATATATATATATATAATTTCTAATGTTGAAAACATTTCAACATTACATTCATATATATCCATGACTAAGTCCCTTAATACTTTAATCTAAACTTTTAGATTCGAAATAAAATATAAGTATCCTCTCCCTTACTATAGCAAAACAACTTTTCAAATTCTGCAACTTTTCAAATCAAAACTTTGTTTACTATAAATGGCGTTGCTAACTCGCAACACCTATCATAATGATTATTCTCCCACTTAGCATAATAATTACATTCTTACTAGCATAACAATTATGCTCCCACTAGCTTTAATATGTATCCAGAAATCAGTTGGACTTCTAGAAATCAATACTTATTGACATTCTTACCGAAGTTCAGATTTCTGATACAAGATGGTTCGATAAGACTTTATCTAGGCTTCTCAAACTCATACACCTTTCCTTATATAGCTCATATGTCTGTCTAAACTATTTCAGAACTTACAGCAGTAAGTCTCGAATGTTCAGACTACTTGCCATTTTTCACAATTCGAACTATGAAGAGGGATGTCGTAATCATAATCGAATTTGAGAATGCAATTAACGTAACTGCTATCTCTTTAAATCTACTTAGTGAAAGCGTTTCCTCACAATCATTTTCATGAAGGAGAGGAACCTTTTGCCACTTAGATTTCATAGTGTATGTGTTCCTATCCATGTGAATTTTTCATAACCATAATCATAAGACAAGGTTTGTGACAAATACAAACTCATATGGATCAAACTTGTTCAACCTTACTTTCTTGCCATCTAGTAGCACAAGGGCCCTACCATTGCTTCCAAGTTAGTGTGCAGCTCACCCGTACAGATCAATGTACTTTCCATTGATTAAGGTGCTTTGCCTTATGCATTCAAATGAGAACTCACAGAACTCTCATGCATAGTCAACTTAACTGGAATGGCACAGAAACAAGAATATGTCAATCACGATAGGTTATCAACCTCGGGTCGTGTGCTAGTGATAAACAATTAGTTCTTGAAACTTTTCAATACCTTTAAGACTTCCATTGACCTCTTGACATATAATATTCTCTGTTAAGGAACATTTCTTGACAACCATATATTCAAGAGTTAGTGTGAGACCTTATCAAGACAACACTTCATGTATTTGGTCTTAGTTGATCTTTGTTTTATCCAAAACATCACAACTACCAATTTCAAATGTACATGAGTAAGAAAACTTTTCTACTCTACATTTCATGATGTGCTCATAAACTTATTTAGGATATGTCAATCAAGACACAATCTTAGAGTATGACTCTAAGACTTGATTTCGGAACGAAGTATGAGTCATCTTCGTGATTTAACCATTTCAACAATTCCCGATTCCTCTTCTTAGCCATACAAGTGCACTAAGGTGTCCTTAGAGGATCAATTATGACATGGTTCCACAATCATTAGGATGATCATAAAACACAATACTAAAGTATTCTCCTTTCCTTTCAGATAGGAGAAAATTTTATCTTTCTGCTTAATTCGATTCTTCTTATTCGTTCTGCTATACTTTGAATCTTTTCAAGGTATCAGAATTATACTTAATCTTGTAAGCACAACCATATTTACTGAGCTTTCAGCAAATCATGACGAATAGATTCTATCATCCTTTATGGTGGATCTGACCGGTTCACATCAATGTGTACTAGATCCTTTTATCTTTCACTTGACTTACATATTTATGTAAACAAGGAATTAGTCCCAATTTTCCAAGTACCAAGATTTTCATACATCACATGATCCATATCATATGATTCCAAGTTTCGTTCCAATTGAAACTTGGGCGATGAGAATCTTTCCTTACTTAGAAAATCATGACACTACCACAATCAATATAACTAAGAATCAAACATTTTTCAACATTGCTATTAATAGAAACATACAAACAACAATTTTCACAAATGTCATTGCAAGGAAACATAATATAAGATAAAATCAAAATTTCCTTTATTTATAAAATTGCAGAAAAACTTGTCCTTACAATGCAAATTCATATGAAAACTATGTTTCTAAATATTCCTAAGAAACCTATCATAACTCCTAAGTAGCAGCTCAAAATCTGATCATCGAACCATGCGATCGAAATCCATCTCTTCACGATCATACTGAGCTCACTCTTCCTTTAAGCTTCCTTTCCTTTCTTTGATCCTACGAAACATAAAAATGCAATCTTATCACATCATGTATTAAGAATCTATAAATAGGAACTTAATAGAGTTAGATAGTGAACTTACCTGAAGTAGAACCATACAATTTGATTCTACCATCTCTTAGATCTCTCAGGTAGTCAGGGCAGCTTCGCTTCCAATGTCCCTTCAAATGGCAGTAGAAACAAGTGGACTCTTTGGCATTCGCAAATGGAATTATCTCAGAACTGGCTTTTCCCTTATGGTCAAATCTTTTGACCATGGCCAATTCCTTTCCCATAGGAGAAGGGATTATTTCTGGACTATCTATGTCATTGCCTATGTCCATGGCAGCTTGGGAAGTAGATCTGCCAATCAAATTTGCTTTACCAGTGCGCCAAATCATATCTGATTCAGCAGCAATTAGCAAATATGTTAGATCAATAAGGGTCACGTCGTGATCTGTCATATAGTAGTCTTTAACAAACTGACCATAGGACTCGGGAAGTGATTGAAGAACCAAGTCAACAGCTAACTTCCTCGGGAAAACAACACCCAACATTCCCAGCTTGTCAATGTGTGACTTCATCTCCAAGACGTGTGCACACACATACTTTCCATCTGCGTGTTTTCTTGCCAACATAGCTTGAGTGACCTTGAACTTTTCAAGTCGACGGACACGTGGGTCAGGGAGAATAATTGGAGGATGTGGAGGAAGTGAAGTTCCACCGAAGCACGAAAAAGGGATTGATCTTTCACCTCGATCGTCACGCAGAATATCATCTTCGAATGGAAAGCCTTTTCCAAAAGGATAAGGAAGATCATAGCTATCAGAACTAGACATCTAAAAGGGAGAAATTCAAGTTAGTTGATTTAGTCCTTAATATAACACTCAAATGAAATATCAAGGCTAGGACTCGACACAATAATTTACAATTCGAAAGAGGGATGTCGTAATCTAATTGCAAACTATTTGTCGGTAGGTAAATGACGATTTACCAATTCCACCACGAAAACGAAATTTTTAAACGAATTAGGTTTTAAATGAAACTCCTAGATCTTTTGAGATTCATTGAACTTTTCAATGGAATGTTTAATCTCGATTATGCCCTTCAAGTTTGTGACTGGGATACCAATGATCACAAACAAGATGTGAATAACCATGCAAATTAGGTTGGTACTCTCGAAGTCATTTATCACCTAATCAATGTGTCGGTTAACCACGCACGCTCCATTGATTTATGACAAACTAAGAGCTACCCATTTCCATCCTTCATTAGTCCCATATTAGTGTGCCGGTTAACCACACACACTCCACTAACGACCAACATGGTACAATGTTCAATTTCATGGATTAGCAACAATTTCACATTTTTCCTAAGTAACTAAGATTGAGAATTTATAAAACATCTAATTACTTGGTATTTCATTATATTTATAATGGAAGTTTGTGTCCTATCTTACCCGTTCGGCTAACGACCCTCCACTGGTCAAGAGTGCGGTGGGTAAGAGTAGATACCCAATGGCGGTCATTTTACAGGCCGCTTCCTTAAACACCTCTTATAGACCAGCTTCATGAATGAGGCCTACTAACGGCAAGACTGACCTTTTACTTATACATATAATATATTAGACTTTTAATATTATATAGTATAAGGGTGTATTTTACACATTTAAAATACTTGGTGGTTTAATCTATTAATTAATTAGACTTTTAATTTAATAAAATTTAAACCATATTATTATTGATTTATTAATTTTCTCTTTTAATTAAACATTTAATTAATTTAATAAAATCCATAAAGGTGTAATTTGAACTATTCAAAAACATCAAGGTTCTAAATAAAAAAAACAAAATAAAACTATTTAATTAATTTTTAAGTTATGAAACCAAGAGGGCAAGTTTTGAAACTCTTCAAAACCTTTTGAATTCCAAAACTTGAGGGCACGTTTTGAAACTCTTTAAAACCATTTAGATCAAATTTTAAACTAATAAAATAATCATATAATTTTATCTTTTGCCAATTTGACCTAATTCAATTCATATAGCAAAATAATTTCAAATCAAATAATACAAATAATTACTTTATCATATAAACTAGTAATTATCTTATAATTTTGACAATTTATCTTTTGATTGGATGAGGATAGTCACTACCATATCAGAAAAAACATATTTTATGATACAAAATAGTTTATGGCAATGATCCTAATCCAATTCTGCCCAATAAACCCGAAAATCTGCCAACAGAGTGTCCAACTCGTCAAGTCTGGCAATGGACTCGTCGAGTACCATTATAGACTCGTCGAGTTCAGCCTGCGGATGGAAGATTTCAATTTACTCCAGCTTTAAACAATTAACCAATGCATCTATATAACAAAAAACACCCTAGGCTCTGATACCACTGATGGGTTTTGAGCACTATTGATATTGCCATATTTATACACATTTTTAGGCAATATTTATTTATGTTTTTATTAATATTTTGGTTATTTGCATAAGATAATGGTACTTATAAGGATAAATTGTTATTTGCAGCCAAAATAGAAGCATTCTCGAAGATGGGGACTGAAACTGACAACATTTGGAATTTTGGAGGCTTGAAGGGAAGAAGGATGAAAAACTCAGCAAAAAACGTACTCACGACGTGAATAGTTCATGATTCACGACGTGAGAAGAGTATTCCAGAAGATATGCATCCGGGTGGAAGAGTCCTTGTCGAATACGAAAAGATCGCATTCACGACGTGAATCCTTATTGTTCACGACGTGAACTCGGGAAATCAGAAAACTATAAATTCCCTTGCCCATTACGACTTGGGAAGTTCTTGGCTGATTGGAAGGTTACCTGAAGACGATTTGGAGCAGAAGAAGAGTTCTGGAAAAGGCCTTCAACATCAAAAGGAGTAAAGGTTCATAATTAGTTAATTAGTTCGATAGTTATGAACATGTTTGATAATTTGATTTGTTTTTGCTTACTTGTTACTATGAGTAGCTGAATCTAGCAGCTCTTGTCTAGCTAGATGAAGCTTCTGAATTATGTTTTAGCTTAATGACTATTGAATTTGATTAGTTGGTAAATTTCTTGTGTTTGATTATCATTACCTGGCATGTTATTTTAGTTTCTTAGTTGCTTAAATTCATGTTCTGTGTAGCTTAGTGAACATTAAATTACATGAACTTGAAACCTAGTGATTTAGTGAACATTGAATTGCTAGAGCTAGGATCGACCAAAATCTTAGATAAATGATAAAAGTAACTAATTTAGCTGTGCTAGAGGACATAATTT
Source organism: Lactuca virosa (assembly GCF_052849685.1). Classification (NCBI taxonomy): domain Eukaryota; kingdom Viridiplantae; phylum Streptophyta; class Magnoliopsida; order Asterales; family Asteraceae; genus Lactuca; species Lactuca virosa. Next base: position 74,704,813 of record NC_136429.1, on the reverse strand, counting down.
ATGACCATAATTGTGTTTGCTTAGATAAATCTTACATAGCTCACCTATAATTAATAACTAATTCTGTGTTTTACTTATGTGTGACCATACAAGGTAGTCCATGAATTGGTAAAAAGATAAGTAAATTTGGACTTGAATTGCTAATTACATAATAATTGGCGACTAACATTGATAATCCATAATTATTAGCTAAACATAAATAAAGAAGTGGATTCAAACTAGACAAGAGTGTTTTTAATTAATTGATTGAATTTTGTGATTTAAGTTCGTCTGGTCTTGCAAAATCAAATAAAACCCCCTCTTTGCTCTAAAATTAGGTCAATTTAATAGTAGATAAATTAATTAGTCAAAACCGTTCCCTGAGATCGATACCCGACTTACCAAACTATTCTATAATTTTGACTAGGTACACTGCCTAGGTGCAATTAGTTAGTTAAGGTAGTTAGGTTATAAATAATAAAATTAGGTGTAACTATTTGCACGCATCAAGTTTTTGGCGCCGTTGCCGGGGAACGACTTAGTAATTGCTAATTTATTTGCATTAAATTAATCGATCCTTTTTGTGGGGTAAAACCTGCAAAGAGTTATTTTTCAGTTTCATTTTTCTGGCATTACAGAACTCACGACGTGAATACTGTGATCCTAGTTTTCTTTGTTTTTACTTTGTTTTTCTGTTTTAGTTCAGTTTTACGTTTTTATTTTGTTTATTTTTCAGGAGTACATGACCAGAGGGTCCAACACACCTTTGGTGCCACCGCTTGAAGATCCGGAGTCTACGCTGCACAAAAAGAATAATAAGAAGTCGCCTTTACAAGAACTGAAATCAGCCTTTTCAAGGAAGCCAGGAAAGAAAACGGAAGAATCGGGTTCAGCCTCAAGGAGCAAGTTTGAAGTCTTCGATCAAATTCCTAATCCACACGAGTCCGAGTACGAATCAAAAACAGAATTTGGACTTTATACGAGTGAACCCGAGAACGATCCGGAGAACGAAATGGCGAACATTAATGAGATGGCAATGGGGGACTACAAAAAGCACATTCGAGATGATGTGGGGCCGGGTTTAGTACACCCTACAATTCCTGCCAATTCCACATTCGAGTTAAAGGGACACATCCTTACTGCACTTAAGGATATTCCATTCTATGGAAAAGATCACGAGGATGCTTTCAAACATTTAGATGAAGTGAATGACATTGTTGATTACTTCAATGTTCCAAATGTTGAGAGAAATACTGTCTTGCTGAGGATGCTACCAGTTACTTTCAAAGGAGCTGCAAAAGATTGGTTGAAGGCACTTCTACCTGGCACAATAACTACTTGGGCTCAAATGCGTGAGCAGTTTTTAGATCAGCTTTGCCCACCATCCAAGATAGCTAAACTCAAGAAGGCGATAGCCAACTTTAAGCAACAACCAGGGGAGTCATTATACGAGGCATGGGAGCGTTACAAGGGCTTGTTAAGGAATTGTCCTCATCACGACCTCAACATCCAACAAGAAGTATCTATATTTTACGATGGAGTAAATGTCATGACGCGTCAACTTCTTGATTCGCAAGGACCGCTTACAAAGAAAAATCCAAATCAAATCAAGGTGTTGGTTAAAGAATTTGCAAAGCACTCTCATGAATATCATAACCCAAGGCGTGATGGAATAAAAAGCAGTGGAGGTGCACAAACTGAAGAGATGGCTGCTGTGATGGCAATGCTTAACACTATGGATAGGAGATTGACCCAAATGGACCAATCAATTCATGCAATTCGAGTTGGTTGCGAGAGATGTAGTGGCCTACACTTGACTAAAGATTGCCATTTGGATGAACATGGGAACAAGAAGGCTCAAGTTTGCTACTCAAGTGGGGACAAGTATGATGAAGACTGGAGAAAACCAAAGAAAGAGTGGTTGCCTTACGGTGAATACAAGAGGCAAAAAGAAGAAAAATATAAGCAAACAGGGCGAGGCTTCTATCAAAAAGAGCAACCACCGGCCGAAAAGAAAGTAGACTTGGAAAACATGTTGACCCGATTTATGGAAGCATCCGAGAGAAGACATGATGATACTGATGCAGTGCTAAAGGAACACATGAATATGATGAAAGAACAGCACAAAATGATGATTGACCAGCAAGCTTCATTAAAGAATCATCAAGCATCAATCAATAATCTAGAAGTCCAAGTCGGTCAACTCACTACTTTGGTGACTAATAAATTATCTTCACAACTTCCCGAAAAGAAAGCTCAACCTCATGTTATGGCTATTGATACTGAAGAAGTGGCGATTTCTGAATTCCTAGAAGCTTTAGAAGTGGAGCCAAAGCCATCTGAACCAAAGCCTAAGAAGACAAAACTCGAAAACGAAGAATCTGCTGGAACACCAAGTTCACGTCGTGAGCCCGCTATGCTCATGTCGTGGGCTCGGTCTGAACAGAAGAATTCCGTATCTGTTCCAGTTTATCACCCGCCTTTACCATTTCCGTCTCGAGCACATCTTAGTCCACTGGAAAGGGAACATCTGGAGTTTATTCAACAAATAAAGGGTATTTCTATTAATACTCCTTTTATTGATTCACTTGCAAAAGTTCCAGAATACGCGAAGTTCCTCCAAGATCTAATAGACACTCGCCAAGAATTGAAGAAGAATTCTAAGGTGATCCTTAGTGAGCAAAGCTCAAGGGCTGTATTAGGAGAGATACCTAAGAAGATGGGAGATCCTGGACACCTCACTCTTCCATGTGAGTTTAGTAATAATTTGAAGACATATGCTTTAGCCGATTCTGGGGCTAGCATTAATTTGATGCCTTTTTCATTTTACCAAAAGTTAAATATTCAGAAGATGAAGGCTACAAGAATGACAATCCACATGGAAAATAGTAGAAGACATCCTAGTTAAAATTGGGAAATTCGTTTTCCCAGTTGACTTTGTAGTGATGGATATGAAAGAGGATGTGAATGTCCCCATCATTCTTGGTCGCCCTTTACTGAATACTGCTAGGGCTCTTGTCGATATTCGAGAATCCAAGCTCACGTTGAGGGTTGGTGATGAAGAAGAAACTTTTGGACTACAAGATGGTTTCCAAGGATATGATGTTCAAGGTGAAGTGTTCAATATTGAAGATGATGATGAGCTTGAAGAATTAGAGAAGCTTATGGAAGAAGAAATCAAAACAATTCAACAAGTCAAACGCACTAAACCAAGAGCATCCGTTCCTTTTTTCGTTGAAGTTATTGCCTTTACAAAACCAACATCTCTGATAAGTGAGGAAAGTTATGAAATATCGAGTGATGAAGAGGAGGTTACATCAAAAGTGACTAGCCCAGTGGTGAAGGAAGAGAAGGATATTATGAAGCTTAAAAATGATGAAAAATTGAAGACTCGAGGGATCAAACGCAAGCTCGATGGAGACAAAGTCAAGGCTAAAAAGGAGAATTCTAAAAAGGCGTATATTCGTCGAGTGCAAGCTTACAAGAGGCGTTTCAAGGAGCAGAAGATCCTGATGGTGGACTCTCCTGACGAATCAGCATAGGAGGCACGAAGTCTAGCTCAAGACTCCTCAAAAAGAAGCGCTTCTCGGGAGGCAACCCGAATTTGGTTTGCGTTTTCTTTCTTTTTTGCAGGAAATCGATCATATCATCCGAATCACTATATACATAACATAACACTGAGTGTGGGGTCCCTAAAAATTAAATGATAATAATTAAAAATTTTAGTTAAGAGACAAATTTGGAGTTTATTATCAGACAGTATTCATGACGTGAATCATTATGATTCACGACGTGAGTCCAGATGTAACGGACAATATATCATTAATCCATAATTAGCCCATTTTCTATTAAATTAAATGGCCCATTATTTTTAGTCCAATCCAATTTTGGTATAGATTGAATAGCCCAGTTTTTAAGCCCAGACTGAATTCACGACGTGAACCTTTTAGGATTCACGACGTGAATCCTGAAATACTCGGGACCACAAATTAAAGAACACAGAACCCTCTTTGACCAAACATTTCTTTATTCCCACGAAATGAAAGAGGCGACTGGTCCCCCCTTGTTCGATTTCGGCCGACACACATTCTTTAATCCTCTTGTGCTTACGTAATTCTTCATCCTAGGTAATTTAATCTTCTTCACATCGTTTATTGTTAACTTATTTGCTAGATTTAGGGATTAGGGTTTGCATTTAACTTGAATCTTAAAATCGATGCCCTAAATATGTGAAGTTGTTGTTGCATGTGCTTGTAATTAGTTTGAAATGGCCTTAGGAGTGAACCCCATTGACATTGTTGACCTGATTTGAGTCCTGATATGTCCGATTCCGGTTTCTGCTTACGAACTCACGACGTGAATCCTTAGGGGTTCACGACGTGAATCCTGGATATTTACAGTTTTAAATTCTGTTTAATGCTAATCTTTTGGGATGTCTTTGTTGGTTTGTTTTTTTGTTTATTTTTACAGGAATGGCTCCCAGAAGAGAAGTTCCAACCGGGGTTGCTAATCTCCACCCATTTTACGTCTTTCCAACGAATATGTCACGAGATATTTATACGCGTTGGAACAATCGGTTGGGGTGGCTTTAGAACCGGGAGATTGCACCAACAATTGGACACGGTTGAGGGAAGTTGGACTCATGGATAGGCTGTCCCCGTTTCTGGCCAAAATATTTGTTGGAAATGGTTATTCGTTCACTTGCTCGGGATGGCTCAACCTTTTTCGCATCCAAGAGCGGGTATATAAGGAGTTTTGTGTTGAGTTTTTCTCAACAGTTACATTCCACGAGAATGTCCAAGACCCCCATTATCCACAAGCTTTGGTATTCCGTCTCGGGGGTGAGTATCGGGAATGCAGCCTCATGGAATTTTATTGGAGGTTGGGGATATATAATCCCCAAGAGGCTATGACTCCCGAGTTTGGCATGTTTTTGAGGGATGCAGCTAGAGGGTATGCAGATGATGTCACTGGGTTTGATTTCTGGCATAATATTGCCTCCGGAATATTCAATTCCGGAGTGTCCCTCGAGAGCAGCATTCAATCTCCTATCCACCGAGTACTACACCGATTTATCACTTTCTCCATCAATCACAGAAGGCATGGGGACAAGGTGACAAAGCATAATTTATTCTTTTTATGGTGCATTTTGCAGCCGGGAGTGTGTTGCAACATTCCCTATTTTTTGGCACGCTTTCTGGCCGACTCTGCTGCCAGTTCTCGCCCCGGGAGCCCTATTTGTGGAGGGCATTTCATTACCTGTTTGGCCCGATTGTATGGTTTGCTTGTTCCCGGTATCACTCGTTCCATGACTTGCATGGGTGAACATGAGTTTAGTATGGGTTATTTGGAGACCATGCGGGTGGTCAAAAATTATGGAACTCACTGGGGTATTTTGGGGTCGGATGATGAGGATGGTGGTGAGCAGCAGGGTGATCAACCCGCACCACAACCAAGGCTGAGGAGAAGAAATGTGAGAGGACGAGGGGCAAGAGGACAGCCGGTTCGCCAATCAGCACCCATGGTAGCATCACACTTTGGGGATGATATGACATGGTATTTTAACCAGCTTTACTTGAGCATGAACTGGATTGGTGGGACAATGGAGAATTTGGTGCAACATTTCCATGTGGAGCAGCCTCCTCATTTAGGGTATCATTACCCAATTTGCCCTAGGATGAGCGAGTATCTAGGCCAAGGAGGAGATGGAGCCGGTCCGAGTGGAGCACGTGATGAAGAAGATGACGATTTAGTTCCTATTTAGTTTTTGTTTTAATTTTATTTGGTTTATATTTGTGTGGTTTTGAACTTGTTTTGGTTTGTAAGACTTTTAAACTATTATGTTACTTTTAGTTGTCTTTTGGTGCCTTTATTTCAGCTTGCTAAGGAGTCTTGGGAAGGGAGTAAAGTCGAGTCAAGAGTCGTGATCGTCTAGTCAAGGGTCGTTACAAGTCTAGAGTTAAGAGTCTAGACCCACAATTAAAAATAAGTGTGGGGTGAGTCGAGAGAGAGGATGAGATTAGCAAGGAATCATAGAAATTCTGCATTCAGCAGTGTCTTTAACAATTTAGAAATTGGAATGTGATGCCAAAAGTAATAAGAAGAATGGGCAGTCTCATTTTTCAGTCGCCCAGTTTTCACGACGTGAGCATACACTATTCACGTCGTGAGTTGAGTTACTATAGATTTCAGATTCCGCATTCCTGCGACCTCACGTCGTGAGCATATGTAACTCACGTCGTGAGTTTTCCCATTTTCACTATATTTGGGGTTTTTATGACGCGCATGCTGGCTGTTTCCTCTACTATACAAAGTGGCGTATGCTTTCCCACATTATTCTATATATTTTGAAGACTTACACCATTCTTATGGGAGTTTGAAGTTTCGATTCATTGCTTTTTCGCTTGTTGGCTCACTTACATCTTTCGCGAGTTTAAGTCCAAGTTCCTATTTAGATGAAGTTCCATATTCAAGATGCACATGTCAACTACACGTTTGGAATTCGATCTTGCCACTTCTATCCCAGGGGAGTCTGTTCCTTTTTCTCCCTTTTATTGCTTTTAATTTATTTTATGCATACAATGAGGGCATTGTATGTAATAAGTGTGGGGTAGGAGGTAGAAAAAGTAATTGCTTAGATTGCTAAAAGTAAACTGCTATAAAATTCAAAAAATTTAGAAGAAAAAATAATAATAATCTAATATTAGTTCTAGTAATAATAATTTGAACTTAAGTTGCTAGTGTTGCATTGGGATGATCTGATAAAGGCTCAAATGTTTAGTTGAGCCAATATACGTTATAGTGCATTTGTGGCCTCCCTTATTCTAGTGAAATCATGGGACAAAAACACAACCTCGCTTAGTTTGAGGGATGCGATATGTTTAGTAGCCTAAACCTGAAATGTATCCAGGAAAATTAATATCCTTAACCAATAAGGGTTGAAGTAAAGCGCCCCTGCTTAAGCATGTAGGTTTTTAAGTGATATAAAAAAGTGAGTACATGTAAAAAAGAGAGAGAGAGAGAGAGAGAGAGAGAGAGAGAGAGAAATTATCATAAAAGTAAAGAAATTGAAGAATTTTGGAGCATAAAAGTATCAAAGTATGAAGATCAAAGATCAAAAATTCTGAAGTCTCAAAAGTTGAAGATACGAAAGTTACACAAAAAGGTGGTGAATTCAAAGAAATCAAAGATCAAATATCAAAGAAAAGAAGAATTCAAGAGCTCCAAGTTGTGGTATATTCTAAAAGTTGTAATTCTCTAGTTTATGTATGCTTGGGTGGCTTTACAAAAATACCTTGAGGTTAGAAAGCTTTCTGAGGATGGATTCGGAGGGTTGCATAAAATGAGCGTTGTTCAAAAGAAGTGGACGAGTGTTTATGAGGATTGTGAGTATTTAGAATTGAGGGGGTTACTTAGGAAAAATTTTAGACACAAATGCATGCGTTGAGGTCTTGGCATAATGGCTGAGCTTGAGTTGGATCTTTCTATGTGATGTTGGTGATGAAAGTTTAAGTTTAAAAATAATTAGATTTGCTTGAGGGCAAGCAAAGAACAAGTGTGGGGTATTTTGATATTGCCATATTTATACACATTTTTAGGCAATATTTATTTATGTTTTTATTAATATTTTGGTTATTTGCATAAGATAATGGTACTTATAAGGATAAATTGTTATTTGCAGCCAAAATAGAAGCATTCTCGAAGATGGGGACTGAAACTGACAACATTTGGAACTTTGGAGGCTTGAAGGGAAGAAGGATGAAAAACTCAGCAAAAAACGTACTCACGACGTGAATAGTTCATGATTCACGACGTGAGAAGAGTATTCCAGAAGATATGCATCTGGGTGGAAGAGTCCTTGTCGAATACGAAAAGATCGCATTCACGACGTGAATCCTTATTGTTCACGACGTGAACTCGGGAAATCAGAAAACTATAAATTCCCTTGCCCATTATGACTTGGGAAGTTCTTGGTTGATTGGAAGGTTACCTGAAGACGATTTGGAGCAGAAGAAGAGTTCTGGAAAAGGCCTTCAACATCAAAAGGAGTAAAGGTTCATAATTAGTTAATTAGTTCGATAGTTATGAACATGTTTGATAATTTGATTTGTTTTTGCTTACTTGTTACTATGAGTAGCTGAATCTAGCAGCTCTTGTCTAGCTAGATGAAGCTTCTGAATTATGTTTTAGCTTAATGACTATTGAATTTGATTAGTTGGTAAATTGCTTGTGTTTGATTATCATTACCTAGCATGTTATTTTAGTTTCTTAGTTGCTTAAATTCATGTTCTGTGTAGCTTAGTGAACATTAAATTACATGAACTTGAAACTTAGTGATTTAGTGAACATTGAATTGCTAGAGCTAGGATCGACCAAAATCTTAGATAAGTGATAAAAGTAACTAATTTAGCTGTGCTAGAGGACATAATTTATGACCATAATTGTGTTTGCTTAGATAAATCTTACATAGCTCACCTATAATTAATAACTAATTATGTGTTTTACTTATGTGTGGCCATACAAGGTAGTCCATGAATTGGTAAAAAGATTAGTAAATTTGGACTTGAATTGCTAATTACATAATAATTGGCGACCAACTTTGATAATCCATAATTATTAGCTAAACATAAATAAAGAAGTGGATTCAAACTAGACAGGAGTGTTTTTAATTAATTGATTGAATTTTGTGATTTAAGTTCGTCTGGTCTTGCAAAATCAGATAAAACCCCCTCTTTGCTCTAAAATTAGGTCAATTTAATAGTAGATAAATTAATTAGTCAAAACCGTTCCTTGAGATCGACACCCGACTTACCCAACTATTCTATAATTTTGACTAGGTACACTGCTTAGGTGCAATTAGTTAGTTAAGGTAGTTAGGTTATAAATAATAAAATTAGGTGTAGCTATTTTCACGCATCAACTATAACATCCCTATGGTGCACATACAACCCTAATTTTTTGGATCTAAGTTTTCTCAAGTTATACATGTAATAAATTTATCCAAAGCATGAAACCTACAACTAGCATACAACTTTGATATTTGAAACATAGAAACTAGTTAGATGAATACCTCTTTGTTGTAGCTTGTAAAACTTGAACTTTCAAGACCTTAGCACCTCAAATTTGATGCATCTAATAAGTCACAAACACCATAAGCAAATGGAGGATAATGAGAGAGAGGCTAGGAGGCACACAAAACGGCTAGGGTTCTTCTTGGAACTCTTAGGGGGACTTTTTGGTGATGCTAGGGGTTACATTTATAGTGTGGAATTCCTAGGGTTTCACTTGTAAACCCTAATTCACTTCCTTGGGCCTTTAGTGCAATAATCCATATGATAAGCCCTTTGGACTAACTCTTCATGGACTCCCACATAAAACTAGTCCATCCTAATCAACATGGATCATTAGCCCAAACTATATGTATTACTGATTTAGTTAATCAGTCCCAGTTAATTTAATCAGTCTCTTTTGATCACTAAATTAATTCCAAATTAATTCTTGACCAATACCAGTTAAATAATATGATTTCTCAATTAATATATTATTCTTATAATATATTAATAAATCACAAATAACCTCTTTCTCAAATATCCATCCTATCAAATTGCTCCGGTGAAGGCAACCCAAAAAGACCATGCTACTATCGGGTCAAGTACATACCAATTATAGTTATAGGCTTAGACACCTAATCTAACATAAACACCGCATACACATTGGTGAGCCCGAATGGCATCACCATGAACTCATAATGCCTATAACGAGTCTAAAATGTTGTCTTTGCCACATCCTCCTCTCTCACCCTCAACTGATGATACCTAGACCTCCGATCGATCTTGGAGAACCAAGATGTACCTTGCAACTGATCAAAGAGGTCGTCAATCCGCGGAAGGGGATAGCGGTTCTTCACCATCAACTTGTTTAATTCTCAGTAATCAATGCACATACGGTGTGAACCATCCTTATTCTTGACGAACAATATTGGTGCTCCCTACGGAGAACTGATCGGTCTGATGAACTGCTTTCCTAGCAGTTCCTAAAGTTGAGAGGATAACTCATGCATCTCGGGCAGTGCCAAACGGTACAATGCCTTGGCAATCAGAGTCGCACCTGGCACTAGGTCAATCCTAAACTCAACCTGCCTCCCGGGAGGCACACCGGGTAACTCCTCCGGAAATATATCAGCAAATTTTGTGACAACTGGCACATCTGAAACCGAGACCTGCTCTCCAGCACGAGTATCAACCACATAGGCAAGATAACCCATACAACCATGCTGAATATACTGTCGAGCCCGAGCCGCCGAACAAAACCCTGATCCAACCCTGGTACCCTCTCCATAGATGACCAGTTCTCCCCTACTTGGGGTTCGCTCATAGTCAATCATAGCACCAAACCTACTCAACCAATCCATCCCCACTATCGCGCATACATCCACCATGGGGATGGGAATCAAATCAATTGGATAAGGCACCTCGAAAACCTCCAAGACACAACCCTGATACACTCTGGATGCAGAAATCCCATGTTCGTTGGCGATAGAAACCCGCAACAGACACTCCAAATCGCTAAGCGTCATGTCAAAATCCTTACTAAAAGACCGAGACACAAAGGACCGACTTGCACCTGAGTAGAATAACACAAGATCAGGAAAAGAATTCACTAAGGCCCCGTTTGATACGCGTCTGACCGAGTCAAGTCAGACGTTTTTGGCTGACTCGGTCAGCAAAATCTGTTTGATAATCCAACTTTGGCCATCTGACTCGGTAAGAAATGTCTGACCAAGAAAGGAGTTGGGAGGAGGCTGACCGAGAAAGAAAGCAAGACTTTCCAATAATACCATTGCCCTTGGATAAAAATTCGAATCTCAACAAGTGAAATGGGAGGTTACAGTATTTGAACTCGGGTCTCCCCTATACAAACAATAGCGTTTACCACCAAGCTAGAGGGTTTTTTGTGTTTTAACCTTTAAAATAGTATATTTAATATCTATTATGCTGGAAGTTTTTGTATACATTATTATTATTATTATTATTATTATTATTATTATAAAGAGCACGAGGATAAAATGGTCATTTTGCATCAGTCAGCACATTCAGTCAGATGTACAATCAAACAACATGGTTTCTTACTCAGTCAGAATTTATTACTCAGACAGACCTTTCCCAATCAGCACTTTCTCAGTCAGCAACTATCAAACGGCCCCTAAGAATGTACCGATTAGAAACATAAACATACGCATACCACAAAATAATCGACAGAAAGGTAATAGAAACATACCAGTAACGACGTTTGGCGCCGCTTTGGCCTCCTCTGCCATAAATTGAAAAGCGTGACCTCCATCCCTTGGGGGCTCCGCCCTGCCCTGAATCCCATCTGTGATCCGCAGAGTAGCCGACGCTGGAGCCTGCGCCGGTCTAGCAGTAAGAAAAGGGTATTGGGCCTTTATATGGCCCACCTGGTCACAGTGATAACAAATCCTAGTACTCGGTACTGTAGCCTGCTGACGGCAATCCTTGGCATCTTTTCCCTCCTTTCCACATTTGTGGAAAATAAATGAAGATCGACAGATACCCTGATGAACCCTGTCGCACTTACCACAAGTGTGACCCCTCTGCCTTCCAGATCTCGAATCATTGGCCTTGAACCGCTTCGCCGTAGGCTGTGTTTGAACCGGAGCCTGCCTCCGCTCTCTCACCTGAAGCTCCATCTCGATCTCCCGCCTCTTAGCGGCCTCCTACAACTCCACAAGTGTACCATATCATTGTGTGGATACGAACTGCCAGATATTCGTCTTGAGCATGCTTAAGTACCGAGTCATCTGGGATTGCTCAGAAGCAGCAAACTCAGGACAAGACATAGCTCTCTCTGTAAACATCTTGGTGATCTCAGTCACCGACTCAATACCCTACCTCAAATCCAAATACTTCTGAGCCAACCTCTCCCGCTCCACTAATGGAACATATCTCGGGCGGAACATCTCATAGAACTGCTCCCAAGTCATGGCAGCGTTCTGCTCCAGAGTGTTTGAGATAGTCACCAATCTCCACCAATCCTTCGGTCTAGACCGAAGAAGGTTCAGAGCGCACTTAACCTTCTCATCCACTAGACGGGAACAAGTAAAGAAACATCCATCAACATCTGACAACACCCTCATGGATATAATCAGATCTTGAACCCCATCAAACATTGGGGGCTTTGTATTGTTGAAGTCCCGGTACTGGAAAGCCCTCCCCGCGCCAATCCCTGCAAAACCAACGTCCGCGGTAGCTGCAACAGCAACAGCCTTAGAAAGTGCAGCATGCCGGTCATCAAAGAACTCCATCATGGCGGTCTTGATAGACTCAAACAACTTTGGTATCTTCCCTCGGACAATAGAGACAACCTCAACATGAATAATCTCCCTAACTTGGTCCTTAGTCGACCTTGGCCTATCCTAGCCACCCGATCCAGATCCTGTCTCAAATCGCCTCGTAACCACCATACTGAAAATAAACCAGAAAATATCAGATGAGGCGCATATCATACTATATGAGCTATTCCAAACAACCAAAACCCTAGGGGTTGTGACTTCCCTGCTACGCGTACGGGTCCTGTGCTTCCAGTAGTACGAGCTCATACTACCTTCTGCACCTACCTGTATTTGTCTCAGAAGATCATCATAACAACCCTAAAAGCACACACTAGAATACTCATAAATCATATTCTCACTTCCTAGAGAAAGACTAGACATTCCTCAACTGGCCGGCTGACCCCACATAACTCATCCATGAAACTTCCACCAACCCTGCAACACTCGTGTATGTTAATCATACATAACACTGGACCCTATAGACAGTCGAATATCTGATTCTACCCTAAGCCCTTCATCAAACAAGAACATGAAATAAAGTTAAACCAAACATTATTAGGCTATAGAATCTTAGTTATGTACAACTATGATGTATACACTAAGCAACTACAGTAATGATGTAAAATTCATATAAGAAAGAACCCTAGGCTATCATGCAATTCTATCATGCAATTCCTGAAGGTCCCTAGTCTATCACTAGCATGTTGTTTTATCATAAACATAATAGCAAATAACAGTGTGTGTAATTTTGGGTATACTTTCTTGCTCCGGCTGATCGTACACATCGCATCTTTCCTTGTTTACTTTTGTAAACAATTTTTGAAAAATCAATTTAAAAGCTTTTGCAGTTCCCTAGTTTGAGTCTGGATTCACACGAATGCTCATCCAATTCTCTCAAACCAAGGCTCTGATACCAACTTGTAACACTCAAAAATCACAATAATTTAAAATTTTCAAAATCAACCATTCATCATCAATGTTTACAAAAATAGTCATTGTTTCAAAAATATTGTTTCAAATAAGAGTTTTTCCCTAAGATCCAGTGACAAAACAGGAAGCTGTGTACGATCATGCCTTCACCTTTTCGTGATCCTCTGAAGTACCTGACATCATAAACTAAAGACTGTAATCCAAAGCTTAGCGAGTTCCCCCAAAATACCACCACACAAACATATAATCAAACAGATAATTCGTCCACAACCTCCTGGTTCGATTACCCTCGACCGACAACCTAACGGTTGGAATGCCCCGGCCCACAACCTTACGTTTGGAATGCCCGATACATAACGAGTCCACAACCTCCTGGTTGGATTACCCCGATCCCATAACCTTCCGGTTAGAATGCCCCGGGTCACAACCTTAGGGTTGGAATGCCCAGTCTGTTGACTTACAGCACAAAGCAGTACACTCTCAACCCCACTATACCATGTCGACATGTGCATATCAAACAACATATATCCAAAAACAGATAAACATATAACCAGTTAACAAACTAGCAGGTAGATCTACATATCACTAATGTATAGCAACATCCTAGATACCATACATCTTTTGATGAAAGAAAAAAAAGAAAAAAAAGAAAAAAAAACAGTTATTATCTTTTGATGAAAGAAAAAAAAACATACATCTTATAGATCTAAAAAATAGTTAGTTACTTCAACGAATTTTGTCATATGATTTGTGTAGAATTCTGTCTTCCAAATATAGCAAGAGATCAATACTTCAAGGACTTAAGTTGTAACTTTGAAGTTAATGGCTTAAAATATGTGAATGTTTTTTGCTCAAGGTGTAGACATTTGAGATTGAAAATAACCTACGATATTATATTTATTTATAAGAGATAGAGTATGTAAAATGTAATGATTAATGATTTCAAAATTTAAAGGGATAATGACTTAAAAGTGTAATATATTTTTTGATTTGTACATATTTGTTCACTGAGTTTTTTTTTCGTCCACATTAACCCCTTCAACTTGTTAAACTGTACACATTCAGTTCTTATAACCGGCTACTCCAGGTAAGTCGAGAAAAATGACTTAATATGGTAATATATTTTTCAACTTGCACACATTTAGTCCTTAATATTTATCTGTTTCAAAATAAGTCATTGTTGTTTTTGTACACATTCAGTACTTATGAACGATTTCTTTAGGTTTTTCTCATGACATCCTACACTGTACACTCATTAATGAGGTGTTTACTGTTTAGGGTTGTTGATGCTTATGGCCACCTCGGCCTCGACTGCTTGGTTGCATAGGTCTTGTGTTTTAACTTAGGTCGTTTCCTTTGAACGTCTTAACTTCTTCATACGATCTCTAATTTTAATGATCTTTATATCCACACGTTCGTATTTGAGTCTACTACAACTTTTGTTTAGATTACCCCTTTTCAAAAGTAATATATTTGTACTTAAGATTTTTATATCCATGAATTTTTTTATGAATGTATGTATGAATGTTTTTTTTTTCATAAAATCATAAGTAAAAATATATTACTTTTTGACGGGAGTAATCTTAATGAAAGTTGTAGTAGACTCAAATATTAACGTGTGAATATAAAGATCGTTAAAATTTGAGATCTTATGAAGATGTTACGACATTCAGAAGAAAAGACCTAAGCCAAATCACAAGACCTAAGCAACCAAGCAGTCGAGGCCGCGATGGACATAAGCATCAATAGCCTAAAACACCTCATTAATGATTGTCCATGTAGGATTTCGTGAGAAAACCTAAAGAAATCGACCATAAGTACTGAATGTGTATAAAAACAACAAAGACTTATTTTGCAATAAAAAATATTAAGGACTAAATGTGAAAAAAAGTATTAAGGACTAAATATCTACAAAGTGAGAAATATATTACCCTATTAAGTCATTTTCCCAGCTTATCCAGAGTAGCCGGTCATAAGGACCGAATGTTTACAATTTAACAAGTTGAAGGGGTAAATGTGGACGGAAAAAAACTCAGTGACCAAATGTGTACAAATCAAAAAATATGTTACCTTTTATGTCAATATCCCAAATTTAAATCCTTATTTGCAATTTAAATCCTTGTCTACTTCAACATCAATAGTATCAAAATCCCAGATGTCTTCCATTAGTAAAGCTTGGAAGACTCGAACTCGTGCCCACAGTTTTCGTCTTCTTCGCACGTAAAAAGCCCTAATTTCTTACCATAACTGTGTGTGATCTACCGTTGAAGGAATGGGTGTGTGATTTGGTCGACTCACCTTCCACTTAATCTCATTTAATGCCACATCGGTTTGTCACCGGTTGCAAGAGTGGTAACCGGGTAAATTGGGTCAATTCGCCGGTTTATCCGATATTTCATGCTTTTCCGTTAACATTTAATAGTTTAGGACTTTTTCGTAAACGCGGGCAAAATAATAGGACTAAAATGGAGATTTCCCTTTTTAAAAGTATTAAATGTGAATGAATTTTTAAAGATTTCATATGAAATCATTAGAATCATACTCTAAAAATATATCATTCGACTCTTAATGATTTTTATTTATTAGGTAATATATATATATATATATATATATATATATATATATATATATATATATATATATATATATATATATATATATATGGAGTGGTTCAAATGAGAACCACAAAAGATTAAGAACCCTAAGAACCCCAGTAGTTAGTAAATATTTACATGATGCTCTTATTAAACATGTGAAAATCCTGTTTATTTTTCTTTTTTTGATACAAAAAGAGCAAAATTGTAATTTTTGTAGTATAATATTTTCATTCTTATATGCTCTCATATTTGAACACAAAACTTATATAAAATACAAGTTTATACGGTTCATTTATAGTTTAATTCATAAAATTCACAACTTATTACAAACCATTTTAGAATAATTCACAAACTCAAAGAAATCAAAAATGCAAACTCTACTACTACCACCATCACACATTGCCACCAACCACCTATACCAGCATCGCAATAATCATTTTCTTCTAAACCAGATCTGTAAATAAAGTAGTGCATTAATAACTTAAATACTACATTCACAGTCTAATAAAACCATTTATTTCACTTATTTTGAATTTAATGCAAAACTATTATAAAAACTAATGCATTCTTACATATTTATACAACACAAAAAATAAATATATTCAGAAGAAAATTAACAAAAAAGTTTATACATAAATCATTCATATTTTAACACAAATTATAAAAATTTCACAGCAAAATACAGTCAATTCACAGTTTAAACAGAAAATTCACAGTTTAATGCAGTTAATTCATATTTTTAAACACAAAAATCAAAGTTTATTACTCAAAATATACAGTTTAATATAGTCAATTCACAACTTAAATAGAAAATTTACAGCTTAATGCAGTTAATTCAAAATGTAAAACACAAAAATCATAGCTTAATACATAAAATTCACAGGTTATTACAATAAATTCAAAGTTTAATACACAAAAAGTATAAATTCATAGTTATATTATCAACTTAAAACTCCTAATACAATCAATTCATTGTTTAATAGACAAAATTCATAGTTTAATAAAATAAATTCACAATTTAATACAAAAAATATATATTCACATCCATATTTTCAAATTAAAACTTACATTTATGTATTAAATTGTAAATTTAATATATTAAGCCGTGAATAAAATTTACAGTATTTCAAAAGCAAACAAAAAATTATAAAATAACCACATCTTAATGTCACTTCATTCACAACTTAATACAATCAATTCATAATTTAATACACAGAATTCACAGCTTAATATAGTCAATTCACAGTCTAAGAAGAAATTCATAATTTAATACAATTAATTCACAGTTTAAAACACAAAAATCATAGTTTAGTACCCAAAATTCAAAGTTTAATACACAAAAATATGCATCCACAACCATATTTTCAACTTAACACTCTTAATATAGTCAATTCATTGTTTAATACACAAAATTCATAGCTTAATACAAATAACTTCATAGTTTAATACATATGATTCCCAGCTTAATCTAGTCAATTTACAGTTCAAATAGAAAATTCACAGCTTAATGCAGTCAATTCGTAGTTATAAAGAAAATTCAGAGCTTAATGCAATCAATTTACAGTTTAAAACACAAAAATCACAGCTTAGTACACTAAATTCACAATTTAATACACAAAAAGTAGTATTCAGATCCATATTATCAACTAAAAACTCTTATTACAATTAGTACACAATTTAATATAGAAAATTCATACACTAGTATGATAAACTCAAAGTTTAATTAAAAAAATTATACATTCACAACGTAATAACAGTTAAAACTACGATTAACAAAATTATACCAAAAATGAGAGATTAAAACATCAAATTCACACTTTAACAGAACAAAACAAAACAAAAACTATATCATAGAGATCTACAACAGAAGTAAGTAGAAGAACAAGTAGAAAAGAAAACTTAAAGAAGATTTATCTATAAAAATCGACATACCTGATTTTGTTTGAAGATTTATCTTCAAAAATCAGATTTGATGCAAGCCAACATGAAATGCACCAGATACACCAGATCCATACATGAAATGCATCATACACATCAAATTTGATGCAGATCTGGTGTTAGGTAGTAGATCTGGCGTTCAGAACTTCGTTAATCTCGAGATCTGGTGCGCCGATCGTATGAGAAAGAAAGGATGGTTCGTCGGTGGTGGTTAGTCAGATCTGAAAAATGGAAAAACACATCAGATTGAGTGAGATCTGATGCAGATCTGGTGGTTCTATGGAGATCAGAGAGAAAACGAGTTGGATGTGGTTGTAGATCTGGCGGAGTGGAGGGGGAGGATGACGTAGGATGTAGCGGCTATAGTCGTTGACGGCAAATCTGAAGGTTTCCGGTGAAGATCCGACCAGATCTGATCTGAATAGATCAGACGAAGTAGTGCTTTGTCGGTGGTGGCCTTCAGTGATGGAGCTTTTCACTCCAGATTTGAGATCAATGGCGGTGAAGGGTGGATCTGAAGTGAAAACCTTGGCTACTCTACATTCCGTCGACGAAAGGCGGTAGATGACAGCGACAATATGCGGCAGGTGGTTGAGCTGGTGCTGGGTTTTGTGTTGTTGGGAGAGTTTGAGAGGGTTTGGGAAAGTTTTCTTGCAAAACAAGTTTGAAAGAATAGACCAAGTATATATATATATATATATATATATATATATATATATATATATATATATATATATACTATATTATTAAACATATTGCCTGTTTCTTGAAAATTAAGAGGTACAATACCTATTACCTCATGTACAATAATATTAAGCTTATAATCGCATGGTATACGTATACACGGTATTACCTTATCTCTTCGATGTTGCCTTAATCTTATCTACACACAACACTACATACAACATCCGCTATCAGAAGGAAATCGAACCCCTCTTCTTTGCGTCTCCTTCCTAATCGCTCCAGAATCGACGACCCCCTGAAAGTCCACCTTTTCCGTCACCGATGTCCGCCACCCCCGTTGTCTCCCCGCTTCTACCTTCTATCAATACGAGTAGCCCTAACCCTATCCCGCCGCCACGTTCAACCACCATTTGGTCGTCGTCACTACAACCTATTAGCGGGTCACCGTCTACCATTTCGTTCGATTCTTAGCAAACCACAACGATCGGATGGGATCAACAAAATTTGGCTTCTCCTCAAATTACAACATCAAACAATCTCCGCTCCAATCTGTACTCTCTTTCTATTCTCTTTTCTTATGTCGTAATTTATGTCCTAAAACCAGTGTTGTAAAAATCCCGATTAATCTCCGATTAATCCCTAGGCGCTACTCGACCGATTAGAGAGCGCCTAGCGATTAATCCGTGCATACACAATGACTGAAAGAATAGAACCCGATGAAATTTTAACACTTTGAATAAGTTATATCTCAATAGAAACTAATTGAGTTATTATTAGTGTTGTATTTATCATATTAACCTATTTTGTTATGATACTAGTGATATTTACGAACTTTTATATGATATTAGTCATATTTAATTTTTTAAAATCTAACAAATTAGCAATTAATGGTCCCTGATTCATCCCCCGATTAATCTCCGCCTAGCCGATTAATCCCTTAACCCTAGTCCACCGACTAGCTAACGTCGAGTGATTTTTACAACCTTGCCTAAAACCCTAATTTTTTCTAAATCGTTAGTCAGACAAGGGTTATTCTTCTTCCAAATGTTAATTTTGTGGATGATCAATGAACTTGCGGAAACTACAGAAGTTTGTTACTTTGTCAAAATTTTCATCGGCGGAGGTGTTGAAGCTACTAAGAAAATGGTAGTGGTTGTGTGGTGGCTGATGGTGGCTACCGGTGTTGGTGTAGAGTTTATTACGATAGTACGAAACCAAGGCTGGAAAATAATCCCGGTTTGAGGGGACGAAAAACAATAAAAAAATTATGATAATAAAATAACTTTTTCCTAATTTTTTGTATAGAAAATGAAGACTCGAGTGGTGAAGAAAAACCTAAATGTTGTGTGGGATGAAGATTTAACTCTCTCGATTATAGAGCCTCTTCCCGTTAAACTCGTAAGCTATTCTTCAAACACTTGGTTCTCTTCCCCTAAATTGATTTCAGATTTTGAAACAATATTGTTGATACATGAAGTATACGATAGGGATCTATTTTTGTTTTTATGTGCATTGATGATCGTTTGTTCCATTTCTTTTTAAACTTGCTATATATAAATATGAAAATCAAGAACATCTTGATTTGTTGATTTTTCTGTATGTTTGTTTATATCTCAATTTTTGGAATACATCACAAAATGTTCATTGTCTGTTTACTAATTGTCTTTAATGTGTGGATGTAGTTTCATGTGCTTGGTTGGAAAAAATGATGATTTGAAAGAGGAAATTCAACGCAAGTTTCTTTCTTGTTTTTTTGCTGAGTATTTAGTTAAAAAGGTGGGGTGGGATGGACATAGGACATATTAGTTGGCCGGCTATTTTGTTATATCTCCAATACTAAAAAACCTCTTCAGTTCATACGTTATTAAATACTTTCAGAAATAATTTCACATGATATATTGCCATTAAAGTCAACCAACGTGGCTCTTTTTGCAGGTGTTGTGGTGTATAATGTCTATATATGATGGGATGATAAAGGAAAGAAACTCACAGAAAGTTGTAGAGATTTTCCAAAGGATGAAGAGAAATTGTTGCCAACCCTCTACTGATACCTACACAATGTTGATAAACTTCTACGGGAAGGTGATAAGAATTACAGCTCATTTATTAAACAAAAACAATGTATTTAATCTATTGAAGTTCTTTTCTTGTTCATCTTTTTTCCAGGTTTTAAATTTGTGCTGTATACTTTCTAGGTAAATCGTTCATACATGGCTTTGAAAGTGTTCAATGAAATGAAAAGTCAAAAGTAAACACCGAATATTTGTACTTACACTGCTTTGATAAATGAATTTGCTAGAGAAGGACTTTGTGAGAAAGTAGAAGATGTATTTGAGGAGCTACAAGAAGCTGGAATTGAGTTGATGCTGGGAGCTTGGTGAAGGGTCTGCTGTATTCCATTGGTAAGTATATTATATATGACAATTTTAATAAAATTTTATGTTAAATCACTTGTTAATATTACAATTTTTTGTTTTGTAGTGAACTTTGCTCGAATAGTACCTAATGGGCTTCTTGTCTTTTTTCCATCTTACTACCTTTTGAATCAATGCATTGATTTCTGGAAGAACACGGTAATAATAAATTAATAATATCTTATTAATATTATCTTAGATTATAATTTCTTTTACTTTTTAATATACAAACTTGATGTTTTCAGGGTGTAACTTCAACAAATTCAAGTACTATTTGGGAAAGAATTTGTAAGCATAAGCTACTAGTTATGGAACCTAGACAATCTTCACTTTTTCCTGAAGCAATTGATGTAAGAGTAAATTATTTTTTCACTTTCAGTTAAAAAAAATTATTTTTCTTTAATTCATTTTAAAATTTGAACAGGACTACATGGCTAAGCTAAGAGACAACTCAACTACTGATGCAGTGTTTTTTGCTGTATGTCATGGAAAGGTAATTTATAATTTTATATAGTATTTGACTATTTTCTCCTTATGACATTTATTGAAAAGTTTAAATTTTTATATAAATAGGTAAGTGAAGGATTAGATTTTGCTGATCAAGTTGGAAGAGTTGTGATTGTGACTGGAATTCCATTTGTAATGAGGAATGATCCAAAAATCCGTTTAAAACGTGAATTTTTAGACCAACATGCACTCTCCCAAAAAGGATCAAAGGTAATTAATTTTGGTCAACAAAGTCAAACTCACTTAAATTTATATTTTTTTATTTTATAGGATTATAAGTAGATTGCCTTTTTTGTATTATATGATTTGAAATATTTTTGGTAGGGATTTCGACAATTATTATATTCATTTTTAAATTTTTGAGTATATTTGTTAAGTTTTGTATGATTTTAAATATTTTTGGTATGGATTTTGATAGTTATTATATTTATTTTTAAATTTTCAAGTATATTTGTCAATGTTAGTATTCATGGTAAGATTTTAATTTGATTAATTTTGGAATGATTATCAATATCCAAAAATACATTATTTTCAATTCTATAATAGTTTATTCCACATATAAACTCAATATATGTTCTTCATTTCTAACCATTTCAATTCTATAATAGTTTATTCCACCTATAAACTACAAACATTTTTAACCGAAAAATACAGTTTCTATTTTAACTATTTCAACAAAAAGTAAGATTTAAGTTCAATTTTGACAATTTTAATCAATCACATCTGACTTCCGTTTTGTAGAATCATGAACGGTCACATTTACGTTGATGCATTTTCATTGCTACTAAACTTCCATTTGTGGTATATTTTGACACCCGTCTGTGTGGATTTCATTTGGAGAGACGCAAGAGCAAACAAACTCTTCATTGTTCTCATTGATCAAAATGTATGTTTAAAAAATTATTTATATCTTATTTTCATTTTCATAATTTATCATAAGTATTTTGTTTATAAAAATATTACATTTTCTATTAGAGAGAGAAATTGGTAGCAGTTGTTCCACAACAAATGACGTGTTTTATTTATGGAGGGAATCTATTGGGTAGTGTGTTCTCT
This sequence comes from Lactuca virosa, assembly GCF_052849685.1. Classification (NCBI taxonomy): domain Eukaryota; kingdom Viridiplantae; phylum Streptophyta; class Magnoliopsida; order Asterales; family Asteraceae; genus Lactuca; species Lactuca virosa. Next base: position 74,682,359 of record NC_136429.1, on the reverse strand, counting down.
TTAAACCATTTCCAAATCGAACCAACCCATATTGAGTATCCGATGTATCAACAATACAGTTTATTGCGTGGTGATTTGATGATTAAGATCAGCAATAACACACGATTTAATAGTTTATTCCACATATAAACTCAATATATGTTCTTCATTTCTAACCATTTCAATTTTATAATATTTTATTCCACCTATAAACTACAAACATTTTTAACCGAAAACTACGGTTTCTATTTTAACCACTTCAACAAAAAATAAGATTTAAGTTCAATTTTGACAATTTTAATCAATCACATCTGACTTCCGTTTTGTAGAATCATAAACGATCACATTTACGTTGATGCATTTTCATTGCTACTAAACTTCCATTTGTGGTATATTTTTACACCCGTCCGTGTGGATTTCATTTGGAGAGACGCAAGAGAAAACAAACTCTTGATTGTTCTCATTGATCAAAATGTATGTTTAAAAAATTATTTATATCTTATTTTCATTTTCATAATTTATCATAAGTATTTTGTTAATAAAAATATTACATTTTCTATTAGAGAGAGTAATTGGTAGCAGCTGTTCCACAACAAATGATGCGTTTTATTTATGGAGGGAATCTATTGGGTAGTGTGTTCTCTTTAAACCATTTCCAAATCGAACCAACCCATGCTGAGTATCCGAGGTATCAACAATACAGTTTGTTACGTGGTGATTTGATGATTAAGATCAGCAATAACACACAATTTAATTGTTTGGCCGATGCTATCATATCATGGTTTCCGGTTTTTCCATTGGTTCCCTCGATAAAAAGTTTAGTAGAGGATCGGACAGAGAGAAAAATGATGATCGGTAAATTTAATAACTTATATATATATTTAGCATTCTAAAGTTTTTAAAATAATAACAAGTTATCCTTTTAATTATCGCTATTTTTAGACATTGTTGGAAAAATCATCAAAGGCAAGCGAAACTATTCCCGTTACTTTGGTTTACTGACATTAACTTCGTTCACTTTATATCTTCAAGATGGGCCGTAAGTGTTTATTATTATCATTATTATTATTATTATTATTATTATTATTATTATTATTACACTAAAACAAAATTAGATGATTTTGAAAATATTTGATTATAAATACGGGGTATAATAAAGATGAAACTATATATAACGGACTGAACACGTCATCAGATTGTGAAGACTTGCTATACGATAAAAAGAAAGTATATAATATTTGTTTCTCGGGTGAAATTGGTTCATTTGGATTCAAGTAAGTTTTTTCTAGAAAATTATAATAGTTGTAGTGATATTAAAATAACTAAATCAATACGTTTTAATAGTTTTTATCTTATTTTCAGTGAACATTTTGATATCAACCTAATTAAGCAACGTAGAGTTCCAACCGAGGATGCCGAAAGCATTTAACATCATAAATATGCCTAGAAGAATTTTTAATTCCGTGTGAGACATTTGGTGGTGTTTTTTTTGAAGTTTTGACAACTTTTATCAGTGCGTTGCTTTTAGAGTTGATCTACATTAATGTTAGACATATTGTGGTGAATTTTTTCATGTGTGGTTTATTTTTCTTGTCTTGGCTTATGAATTGATATATAATAATTTTTGGATATCTATGGAAATTTTCTTTTAACTATGTATTAGTTTCTTCTATTGTGTTTTTGGATTACAAGTTTTTAGTATAGTTGGTTATTTATTAAAGGTTGTGTTGCTTTCTGAAAAACTAAAAAAATTAATGTGAAAATCAAATTTGATGATTTTTCTAACAACAAATTAGTTTCATGTGAGAATCTTTTGTTGAATTAATGAGCATGTATACAGTTGTTAATGTTCAGATCGGACATATGAAAAGTTTGTACTTTTAAAATTGTTAACGTTCATCCCATCACATCACACGAGGCTTTAAGCTTTTGGTATCGTACAATTGTTTCTTGTATTTTTTAGATTATATTATTTATTGCACTTTTATTTGTGTGAAACACACACATACATGACTACTAAATCACATGGTCTACCTACGTCTGCTTTTATGTCATATTATTGGGCCTACCTGCTTTGAAGATTTATACACAGCTAATGGTGTATTACACCCTACATTTCGAAAAGCAACTCTTGAAAGAGGTTTAATAGAGACCGATGATAATTTATCACAATGTCTTGTAGAGGCTTCCTTATTTCAATTTCCCAGCGCACTTAGAAGGTTATTTGCGACAATGCTGATTTTTTGTGAACCAGGAAATGTTCGCAAGTTATGGGACGACCACTATGATTCTCTTTCTGAAGATTATAGGAAACAATACGGATGTGCCGAATGAGTGCAAAATATGGTCCTCATCGACATTAGAGTCTTCCTAGAATCTATGAGTAAAAAGCTTAGTGATTACGACCTTCCAAATGTCAGTGCACACATCGATTTACAATCAAGAGGCTATCATGAGGTGCAAGAAGAATACTCTATAAATGTGGAATATGAAGACTTACATGCGCGATACTCTCTCAATTCAGACCATAAGTTTGCATATGATGAGATAATGAGGCATGTGGACGAAAATATTCCGGGTGTGTTCTTCATAGATGGTCCCAGCGGAACGGGAAAGACATTTTTGTACAAAGCTTTGTTGGCCAATATTCGTGCCTGTGGTCTTATTGCACTTGCAACTGCCACGTCAGGTGTTGCGGCTAACAACATGCCAGGAAGGAGAACAGCTCATTCACGATTTGGAATTCCCCTCATTCTTGATAATAAATCAATGTGCAAGATCACTAAACAAAGATGGAAGGCTTAGCTACTTCGCGAGGCAAAGTTAATCATATGGGATGAAGTAGCAATGTCTAAGAGGCAGGCGATAGAAGTAGTTGATCGAACAATGCAAGACATCACAGATGAGAAGCTCCCTTTCGGTGGAAAGATAATGGTTATGGGAGGTGACTTTAGACAAGTGTTGCCGATCGTGAGACATGGCACTCGAGCACACATTGTGGACTCTAGCTTACGAATGTCACCTCTATGGGCTTCAGTTAAAAGGCTTCGTTTATATATCAACATGAGAGCGGTAAATGAACCATGGTTTTCTGATTTTTTAATTATGAGTCGGTGATGGAAAAGAGGAAACATTGGACGAGTCCTTTATTCGTATACCTGATAACATGTCCATTCCATACACTGATAAAACTAATTCAATGGACGCTCTGATTGATGCAATATTTCCTTCTTTGCAATCCAACTACGCTGATTCAAAATTTATCATTTCGAGGGCAATATTATCAACTAAAAATGAAAGTGTTGATGAGATTAATAATAAGTTGATCGAACGATTTTCTGGCGAGCAAAAAGTTTACTACAATTTTGATGAAGCGGAAGATGACAAAAATAACTTATATCCGATGGAATATTTGAACTCGCTAAATGTTAGTGGTGTACCCCCTCATTATCTTCGGTTAAAAATTGGGTGCCCAGTAATACTTTTGCGAAATATCGATCCTTTAAATGGGTTATGTAATGGCACCAGATTGATATGTCGAGCTTTCCAACAAAATGTCATTGATGCAGAGATAGTTGTTGGTCAACATGCTGGAAAAATAGTGTTTTTACCAAGAATTCCTCTATGTCCGTCTGACGATGAGATGTTCCCATTCAAACTAAAGAGAAAGCAGTTTCCAATTTAGCTTAGTTTCTCTATGACAATCAATAAAGCTCAAGGACAAACAATTCCAAATGTAGGTGTTTATCTACCAGAATCGGTATTCTCACATGGCCAACTGTATGTGGCGTTGTCCAGAGAAATATCACGTGTCAATACCAAGGTATTAGTAAAGCCAGAAAAAACATTTGATAATGATGGAATCTACACATCAAACGTTGTGTACAAAGAAGTTTTATGTGATTAACAAGGTACAATCAACAAATTATTATTTTACAATTTCTTCAAATATGTATCTTAGTTGCTCATTTGAGGTTTAATGCAGGGCTAGCAGATGAAGCAACATGATTGCAGATTTGTGTAGTTTATATATTGGACATGTTATAAGTGTACAAAACTACATAATTGCAGATTGTTGTTATTTATATATTGTAAAATCAAGTATGAACTATTAGATGAAAATCCAAATGTAGACTCAACTTCTGTCGTATTATATGACTATGCACCTAGCAAGAAAGTATCCGTTGAAATGAACTATTCGACACAAAATAGTCTACCAAAAGGCTGCAATGAATAGCTCACGTCTAAAGGAAACTAATCATCACATTAAAACTATCTTCCGAAAGAAACTCTTTGTCGCCCGACGCTTAGCACGGGTAAACGGCTAGTATATATATATATATATATATATATATATATATATATATATATATATATATGTAGGTTCATGTATTCTAACTATATATTGTGTGGATTTAGGAATCATTGTAGGCCAATCATTTCAAAAACCTACATAAGGGTAATTTCGTAATCTTAACTATTAATTATTTTTGGTAAATTGTTAAATTAAATAATATCCTTTTAAATAGAAGATCGGTTTTAATTCAAACCTAATTCATTTTCATTAAACCTATCCACCCACAAGTGTAAAAGACAGCCACCACGATCCAAAGTTTGGATCTTGACTGAACACCAGCTGTTATTCCCTTCATCTCTTTGCCATCTTCAAAAAATACCAAGCCATTATCGCCTCTATATGTTTTTCTGCAATTCCGATTTGGTGGTCAAGCTGATGGGAAAGAAGTGCATGAAATTCATGGAGGGTTCATGAAGTTTGTGTTAAGGCTAATGTTTCTCTCCTTTCAAGAACTTTGATATCATCGGTTTAATTGTTGGCCTCCGTCTTCTTCTATCATTGAAAAAACCGCCGAATTCTTCAGGGTTGAGGTAACTCTCAAATTGAACCAACTTCTTGTTTGATGTAATTGATTTGGATGTTTTAAATCATGCGGTTCTCACTTGATTTTATTTGTTTCTGGTTTCACTGTCAAATCTTGAAAAAAGGCGGTGGCCTGGACCTGTTTGGATGGAATATACTTTTGAACTTGTACGTGAAGCCGTAACTTTTGTCGGATGCTCGCAACTTGTTTGACGAAATGCCTAGCAGAAATGCAGTTTATTTTTCAAATGCGCATACTAAGCTTCAATCGCAACAACTTCACACTTGTAAGTATGTTTAAAGCATGTCTTGGCCTCGAGGCCATTAAAGCAGGTAAGACCATTCATAGGTGTGCTATTAAAACCTGCTATGAGATCGATCCTTATGTTAGTGTTTCATTACTTAATTTATACACTAAATCTGGTGATATCAATGATGCACAACTTGTTTTCGAAGAGATACCCAAAAAAGATGTGATCCCTTGGAGTTTCATGATTGCAAGATACTCTCAAAGTGACGGATGTAAAAAGGCTGTAAGACTATTTTGTAGAATGAGACAAGGATCCGTTGTTCCTAATCATTTTACTTTTGCTAGTGTCCTTCAAGCATGTGCAACAATGGAGAATTCAAGATTGGGGAAGCAGATTCATTCCCATTTACAGAAAGTTGGTCTTGATTCTAATGTGAGATACAAAGCAGAAGTACTATCACATCCGCTGTATGACAATTATTATCAGCTCATGTCGCTTGTTTGAGAATCGCAACTCCCGTTGACCAGTTACCCAAAATTGATGCACAGTTAGCACAATCACAACATGTTGTATCAAAGTATTCGGGTTTTGAAGTACATACTTGGTGATGATAAAGAACTTGATCAATTCATGGTATGCTTCTTTTCTTCTTAAACTTGTATGATCTGGTGTTGGAAACTTGAAACGCAGACTCATGATGTTCTGTTGCTATGTTCGTTTAAAGAACAATTACAACAACACGTTCGTGTTCATGCAATGGAAGCAATAATGGCGAGGGTAATTCTTCCATAATTGAATCTTGAATTTCAATTATGTCGGAATAGAATCTCGAATTCCGATTCTGTCGGAATTGAATCTCGATATTTACCTTGTGATTTGTGCATTTTCTATAATTTTTGGTTATGAGTTTTGGTGCAATTCACAAGTATGCAGATTTGTACACAGGACTTTAGTTTTTTTTCTTTTTTATTTGGTAATGAACTATTCTTTCAGAATGACTTGAAGAGGAAATCAATGATTGATCATACAATAGAAAGACTTGGAATGAAGTTCAATAACATGTTACAATGAAGAAGATTAAGTGTGATTATTTGGACCATTGAAGAAGATTAAGTGTATTTTTTCAATAATTGTAGTATTTGAGAATGTTATTCTTAAGAATTTTATTCATTTTGATGACATTCTGTTAGAATATGTACAATTATATTGAAATGTATCTGTATGTAAGAATATTTATGAAGTTGTATTTAAGTTCGGATGTGTATGAATATATTAGAATGTTGTTATTATTCAATTTCAGGTTCAATAATTTTTTTTATTCTTTATTAATATTCTAATAGAAAAATAGTCTAACAAAACAATATCATAGAACATTCATTCTGACTGAATAATATTCTGACAGAATTAAAACTGAATTAATTAAAAAAGTCAGAATTCAAAATTAAGGTAATAAGAAATCCCTTAAAATCCAAAAATTTAATTTTTAAATTTGTGTTTCCTAATTTGAAAGTAATGGAAATGTACATTTTTACCATTCTTTTAATTAAATGGTATTATTCTATTTTTTTAAAATCTAATAATAGGGATAAATGTCTTTCTTAAAATAATCAAAATGATTAGTCCACAATCATTCCTACATCCACACAATAATTGGTTAGAATACAATAACCTAAGAATATATATATATATATATATATATATATATATATATATATATATATATATAAAATAAGCCGTACGATCATAATACATATCAACCTAGGTCACTTGTTAGTAAGTATATCTTTTCAAGGTGAACAACCAGATCTTGGTTGTTGTGGGTATACAATTATTACGGTGGAATTCATATTTGATTTTTATTGATTTTTATTCATGTAATAAAAGTTTTATCAATATAAATTAAAACGCAACTACCCATATATTGATATGTTTGGTAATGCTTTATTCGGTAGTTTTTTTAAGGTGAAGAACCTAATTTTAGGTTGATGTTGTAATGTGTTGCGCTTATTTTTAGGATTACTATTTATTAATTATTTCACAACTATGTTCTTTTTGTTGAATAATATGAAAGTGATGGTTGTTTTGGGGCATCCATGTGAATATGTGAGTGGTGGGGCTAAACGCAAAAAATTGGTGGTGGTAGCGGTTATGTTTAAACTTGTTCTTTGACAAGAACCAAACGCAAATAATAGGTAAACGTCATAACGTCATTCTCATGAACCGAGGATCCCATATGAATGATGTAAGCGAAAGTAGAGGTTGGCGGTCTAGCATTTGAAGCGAGAACCTGTAGTTATGCCAAATGAAAAGGGGAGTAAACGGAAGGACGCGACAACATATACCTTGGCAAGTCTACGGTAATGGTTTTTTTTTTTTTTTTTTTTTTTTTTAAAAAAAAAAACCTCTTCAGACATCTTATTGTTCTACGGCGCAGTATACGAACAACACTTTTCATCTCGCAATTATTTGGTTTTTATAAGTCTTCGCAGTAAAAAATCTCTACGCGTGTTCTGTTTGGGGCAGCACTTGTATTGCCTCTCCTAACCTCTTCCAACCTCTTCTTTTTTTTCTATGCTGAAATCTTGATGAATCTTGATTATATATTGTTGAATTCTTGTTTCATCTTTTTTTTTTTGTTTATTTTTGCTAAATGATTTTTTTTTCGTTTTTTATATTGCATAATGATAATTTATTGCTAAAATATTCTTTTTTTCTTTGCTGAAATCTTGATGAATTTTGATTATATATTGTTGAATTCTTGTTTCACCTTTTTATTTATTTATTTTTGCTAAATGATTTTTTTTCGGTTTTTATATTGCGTAATGATAATTTCTTGCTGAAATATCATTATTTTTTTTGTTGAAATATCATAAATTCTTACTGAAATGTCATACATTATTAAAATTTCGGTATTAAAAAACTATTTTCGTTATATAAAATCAATTTATTTTCTTTTTTTAATATCTGCAGCAACATGCAGATGTTAAAAAACAAACACGCTTTTTATTAGGGGTGACAACTCTCGACCTAACCCGTAACCTGACACTGACCCAACCCGAAAATAGACGGGTTTGGGTTGAGATTTTTGACCCGCTAACCTGTCAACCCGCCAACCCACCAACCTGTTTATTTAATGGGTTGGGTTGGGTTATCTGTTTGGGTTCGCGGGTCAACCCGCCAACCCATATATATATATATATATATATATATATATATATATATATATATATATATATATATATATATATTACATTTAAAAAATGATATATTTAATTATTAATGAAATTTGATTTCCATCCGTATTCGTAATATTTCGTATCATTGTATTCCTTCCGTATTCGTATGTGACTAATCTACATTTGCGGTTCATTAATCAAAAAAAGAAAAAAATACATGTCGTTATTTTCACGAGTCACGAACGAAGGACACATCCACTTTCTATGAATGTTTTCATTTTTCATTTTTATTTGGATGTTATTGACTTTATGAATTTATGTTGAAAACTTTTTTTATGTTAATTACTTTAATCATTTTATGAATTTATATTGAAAAACCTCATTTTTTAAAATGTGTTGCTTATTTATTAACCGAGTTATATGGGTTGGATTTGACCCATTAACTTGTGAACCCGCGAACCCATATACTTAAATGGGTTATATGGGTTGGGTTGGGTTGAGGTTTCCAACCCACCAACCCATGACCCGCCAACCCGTCAACCTATATATTATATGGGTTGGGTTGAGTTTATGTTTTTTGACCCGCCAACCCGTGACCCGCCAACTTGAACCCAACCCAATTGCCAGGCCTACTTTTTATTACAGTCTACAGCTGTTTGGTCCACCTCTTCTGCTGCAGAGGGTTGCAGAGGCAGTTCGCATATTTCATGAATTTTTACTTCAAAAAAAACGAACAACACTTAAATACTTTTCAGGCTAGGGCACAACAAAAAGAGGCCCCTAGCTTCAAAGTTCAAATTGATGTAATTAGAAAAGAAAAACAATGATTTTTGGCCAGACTTAAATCTATATGCCCAGTGTTAGATCATGGTATTATAATCATTTAGACTATAATAACAAAAACTGACCCTCAAAATCTCAATTGGAATAAGATAGATGGAAGAGGTAGAATAGGTATTTTAGACTACAAAAGATTATTATTATATATATATGCTCATGGTATTATAATCATTTAGCCTATTAAATTGATTTTCATCTAGTATACATTTATTATAATTATTAATTTTAAATACTATTTCATAAAATGAAAAAAGAACATAAAATGACATGTGTAAAAATATTTAATATAAAATAATCATAAAATGACATGTGGTCAAATAAATGAAAGAATGACATGTGGTAAAAAAAGATCTTTATTTATTAGAGTAGATTTTTTATATATAAATAAGTTACAGCTAATTCAAGTTCAAATTTTGAAAACAAAAAATCTCATTGTTCAGAATCTATTGTGACCTTCAAGTAAAACAATACATCCTTGCCAATTAAACTAGCGAAAATGACATATTAACCCAACAATGCTTTTGAAATTTATCGAATCAGTCCCTAAAGTTTTTTTTTTCGTGCTTTATGGGGGAACAAAATAGGTTTTGACTTGTTCATTTGGTCATGTGACCTGACCTAATACAACCAGTTTAATATGTCACGTAACCACTTGTGTTTGTTGACCTGCCTAGTCACACTTGATTCTCGATTGCTTCCCAGATGCCAAAAAGCAAAATCTCAGCCTCCTACTTCATCTTCTTCTTTCTTGAAACTCGATTCCGAAGTAAAAAAAAATCGAACAAGAGGATGGTGCTTGAAGGTCGTCGACATAGGTGGTTGGAGGATGATTTAATTCTGGTTGGAAATCAAGGTGAAACCGATGAGTGATGTGCAACGGTGGTGTAAGTAGTATGAAGAGATGAAGGAGGCAAGTGGTTAATGGTGTGTTCTCGGTGGTGCGATGATGAACATGCAGTAGGTACGATGGTTTATGGTGTTGCTATGCTATTGCAGATTCATGGTAGGGTACTGGCTCGACTGAGGAAACCATGTGATGGGAAGGTTGTTGTTTTCGGTGATAACACGTAAGATAAGTGTCAGATATAACAAAGGTTGTGTATGGTGGTGATGGCGGATGAAGGCGACGGTTGTAATGGGTTTGTCGACTATTGCAGGAAGGCGATGAAGGTAATGGTGGTTCTTGGTGGTTAGATTTGATGGTGAAATTCGGGTAGAACAAGGGTGGTATTGGAGGGGATGAAGAGGGATTTAAGATACAAGAGGTTTGGAAGGAGAAGAAAGATGAAAGATATCACGAGCTTTGACATGAGGTTTGGAAGGTGAAGAAAGATGAAAAGGCAAAGAGGTCAGTAGAAGGAAATAATGACACTAAGAATATGCCAGACTATGGTGGAAATGGAGGAGGTGAAGAAGGCTTTAACCTACAGCTTGTGGGTCCACCCCCAATGTCTATGTGGAAATGGGTAACCAGTTTACCCCTTCAGAATGTTCAAAATGACTTTTTAGACCCGACAAAATCAACTTTATGCCTCCATAAAGAACGAAAAAAACTTTAGGGAGTAATTCGACAAATTCCAAAAACATTGTTGGGCTAATGTGTCATTTTCCCAATAAACTACAATAGATTATTCACTGCAATTGTGGAAGTCAATATAGGCATATATATATGAAATGCTATATGTTTTTGGTAACTTTGGAAAAACAATTGTCGGTCTATGGGTTTATCAGTCATACCCAGTCACTTTGGTTGTATGTCACGCCCCTTAACCAATTTAGTTATGATTGTTTATATTCAATATTTTATAAAGTATGAAGCTAAGTTAAAGAATAAAGTAGGAAATAAGATTGTAAAGGACTTTATTCCATTAATTGTGTTAAAAACAGCAAACTTTTACAATGCATACTACATACAATTTATACTTACAAAAGAAGATGAAAGGTGAGCTATGTTATGAATGCACTTTATGAGAGAATATGGGGAATCCAATGGTCATTCACTAAATAATATTTCATAACAGTCCCTTGAATGATGATTGTATCATGTCTCGTTAAAACCTTAATAGATAAAACCTCATGGAAAAATAACCCTTATTAAGGAAAATAATACATGATTAATAATAGATATTGAAAATAATTGTCTCGTTAAAAACCTTGCTAAGAAAACCCAGTGGGAAAAACTTAGCTAAGGAAAAGAGTACAATATATTTCCAACTCCCCAGGATGGACACATCACTTGATTTCCTTGAAGCACCGCATACCAATGTTTCATACCATCTTTTCAGATTTAGATGTAGTAAGTTTTTTAGTGAACAAATCGACCAAGTTGTTACTTGATTGAATTTTCTGGATTTTGATGCCACACTCCTTTTAAAGAGCATGGATGAAAAAGAACTTTGGTGATATATGCTTGGTTCTGCCTCCTTTGATAAAACCTTCTTTGAATTGGGTGATACAAGCCACATTATCTTCATATAGTATGGTCAGAACTCCCAGTTATAAGTAAGACCATAATTTTCACAAATGTGGTGAGTTAAATTTCTCAACCAAATACATTCACCGCTTCCCTTAAGAATTGCTATAATCACTGCATGGTTAGAAGAAGAAACGACTAAGGTTTGTTTAATAAAACGCCAAGAAATTGTTGTACCTCTACAAGAAAATAAATAACTTGTTTAGGATCGAGCTTTGTGTGGATCAGATAAATATATGACATCTGCATAATTTGATTAACTCCACATTTGATGAATTTGAATAGTATAAGCCCATATCTATTGTACTACAAAGCTATCGAAGAATGTGTTTGGCTCCATTTCAGTGTCTTCTTGTTGGGCAAGAACTATATTTTTCTAATAAGTTCACGGAAAAAGATATATAAGGTCTTTCATTATTAGCAAAATACATTAGTGCATAAATAGCACTAAGATATGGTACTTCGGGAGCGGGAAGTTTTTCATGTTTTTCACAAGGCCGAAATTGGTCCTTTCGGAATCTAAGTGCCTTACCACCATCGGGTTACTCAATAGATGTGAGTTATCCATATAAAAACTTTTAGGCACCTTTTAAATATAATTTGATTGATGCAAATAAATTCCACATTTTGTGTGCACAATTTGTAGACCCAAACAAAATTTTGTTTTACCAAGATCTTTCATTTCGAATTTTTCTTTCAAGCAAGATGTTACCTTTTCCAACTCTCCAAGAGTTCCAATAATGTTCATAGCACCTACTTAAGCAATTATGACAAATTATTATCTAGATCTTTTTATGAATACACATGAGCTTATAAGATCATTTTTGTAGCATCTTTGACAAAAATGTAGTTAAGCAATTCAACCACATACGACCAGATTGCTTTAATCCATTCAAAGATCTGTTATTTTTTTACAGAATAAACTTCTTGAGAATTAGAAGTTTGTGCTTCTGGAACCTTAAACCCTTGTGGTATTTGCATATAAATACCATTGTCAAGTGAACCAACTAAATAGGCGGTAACTACATCTATTACACACGTCTCAGTTTTTGCATGTGTTGTCAGAATTATTAGATAATGTGTAATGACTGGATCTTGAGGTACTTCATTTGCAATTAAAACTATCATTTTGAGATTACCACGACATGGTGGAGGCACCACCATGACGTGGCAAGGCGAAAATGGGTCGTGTGTTCATCCAAGTCACTACGGTGTGACAACATTGGCCACGACGTGGTGGCGACTAGCATGCAAACCCTATTTTTCCGGGTTTTGCTACCTATTTAAAGGAATAAGGAGGCTAGGGTTTGCTCATCCTCAGCCTCCATCAGTTCCCTTAAGCCCCAAAGAAACCCTAATCATTGTCCTTAATTATTGAGCTAGTTTTGGTGTCCTTGAAGCTAAAGAAGGAAGAAGGAGGAAGAATGAAACATAGATCAAGCAAGAAAGTCTTCATTCTCTACCTTAGCACTCTTCTGGACCTTTGTAAGTGTCCAAGACTCAATTTTTATCATGTTAGGTTGCTAGATCTTGAGTTTTGTCCCATTAACTTCTTGTTCTTGCTTGTTAGGGTGATGAGATCTCATAAAGTTTACAACTTTATGAATCTCTGGGACGTTTGGTATAATTTGTGCCTTGGATCTGGAGTTTGGTTGGATTTTCAAGCCATGCATGAAATTTAGGTCATAAACTATTAAACCCCTCATTTTGACCTAATATGGGTTCAAGACATGCATTGGGCATGCATGTCTATAAAGCACCGACTTTTAGGTTAGCTTTGGTGCTAGAATCACTTATGGAAAGGATAGACTTTGTACTTTATGAATTAAGTGCTTATTGGTTAAGTCTTGTTTATTAAGCCTTTTGGGACTTAGGTTTTGGACCTTTAGGTGGTCTTAATGGATAAAGTTGGAAACTTTATCCTTTTAAATCACATTTTGGACCAGATCCGAGCTTTGGGGTTCTTGGAATCAAAGAAAACAACTTAATGCATTAAGTTGTTGAAACCTCGACAGCCACGACGTGGTTATAGGTCACCACGACGTGGCGGCTGGGATTTTCCCGCCTGTTTGGTCATATGCGAACCACGACGTGGCGGTCGGCTGGGGTCAACATTGGCTGTTAACTTTGACTGTTGACCTTGGGAGTTGACTTTTGACTTATGGTTGTTGTTCAGTTATTAATGTATTAGTAGAAAGATTAAGGTCTCGCCTTGTGTAATTATCTAGGTGACATCTAACACATGTTGTGGGATTTTGAGAGAGTGTTGACTTTTGAGCTGCTTTACGAGGTGATTTTCCTTCACTATACTCGTGGATGGAAGGCACCAATGTCGGACCACTGAATTATGTTTAGAGGTTGGTAGTTGTCTTTGTGACAATTTATTGCTATGCTTGTATGTGCTTGTTAACTATGTAACTCTTGCTGTTATGATTGTATGCTAGCTGTAGGGGTGAAATAGACCCGGTACCGGTTGAAAGAGACCGAAGACGGTGAAATAGACCCAACATCGATTGAAAGAGACCGAAGGGGTTGAAATATACCCAGTAGCAGTTGAAAGAGACTGAAGGGGTTGAAATGGACCCAATACCGGTTGAAAGAGACTGAATGGGATGAAATAGACCTAATTATGATTTGACTGTTATGTATGTATGGTATAGGGTGTTTTGGGGGTGCTCACTAAGCTTTGTGATTAAAGTTTTCAGTTTGTGTTTCAGGTACTTCCAGCTCGAAAGGGAAGGATCCGACATGATCACACCGCATCCGCCCATGTTTTCCGCATTACGTGATTTTGGGATTTTGTACTCTGATGTTATTTTCACTATGATACACTTTTGGTTGTTTTGATATGATTAATGGATGTTTGAGAATGGTTTAAAAACAAAATTTTTATATGAAATTTTTGGGATGTTACAAGTTGGTATCAGAGCCTTGGTTTGAAGGATTCGGGCATACTCTCGGGTGTGTTTGAACTCAAATTGAGGGTTTGGTAGATTTTCATAAAAATAAATGTTAAATGTGACTCGAGCATTTGGATCATGTTCATGAAGCATTTGGAGCACTTGGACCACAATGGATCACTTGGGGTTCATAGAGCATGTGACAAAGGAACAAATCTTCTGAGAGAGGAATGAATCTTCAGACAAAGGAACCGATCAAGTGCCAAAGGAACGGATCATGTACAAGGGGGTTTGGAGCACCTGGAAAGAGTTTAGAGCACTTGGAAGGGATATGGAGCAACAAGGGGTCCTTGTTGCGCCACATGATGAAGAGATGGGTCAAGAGGGATGCTCTTGCGCCATCTTGTTCTCCTCTTACGCCATCTTGTTTTCTTGTTGAGCCATGCATGGCCTTGTTGAGCCATACATGTGCCTGTTGCTCATGGTGATGTTGTTGCTCCAAGATTGATGTTGTGCACCATTCTTGATGCTCTTGCGCCATTTAGATCCCTGTTGTGCCAGTTAGGATTGTTGTTGTGCCATGAAGAAGCTATTGCGCCATCATGGACCATCTTGGTACATGATGCGCCATATTGATTCCTTTGTTGTGCCATGTTGATCCAAGTATGCATAGAATATGATAATGCTCAAGAATGTTCCAGAAGATTTTGCATGGCGGATTGTGATTGGTTGACACCCTTCATGGGCCTATGGGCCAATGGGCTTGGCCCATTAGGGGTTTAGGTCTGATCCCTCAAGTATAAATAGGGATGCATGCTAGGTCATTTTGTATCTTGAATTCTAGAGTGATAGGCGAATCTCTGTGTAATTGTACTTGTAACCTTTGTGTTGAGAGCTCTGAAATAAAGAATACTCCCCTTCTGCCCATGGACGTAGGTCTCCTTGACCGAAGCACGTAAATACTGTGTCTTTTGTGCTTTTGGTTTTGCTTGTTATCCGCTTTACTTCCTAACAAGTGGAATCAGATCCGCGGTTTGATTTGGAGAAGTTCAATGGCTCAAATGACTTCACTTTGTGGAAGGTGAAGATGAGGGCTCTTCTGGTAAAACAACGATGTGTGGCGGCACTGGAACGAGAGGCAAAACTGCCAAAGGACATGGCGGCTGATAAGAATGTGGATATTCTGACAAAGGCACATAATGCCATTCTATTGAGCTTGACAGATGAAGTACTGAAGGAGGTTGTGGATCAAACAACTACTTCTGGGCTCTGGGATAAACTTTGTGACAAGTACCAGAACAACTCACTGACGAATAGGTTGTATCAGAAGCAAAGGTTGTACACTCTCAGAATGTCTGAAAGTATCCAAGTGAAAGATCATCCGTATAACTTCAATCGTATCATCTTGGATCTACAAGGTGTTGATGTGAAGATTGAAGATAAAGATCAGACGCTCATTATCTTATGTTCGCTTCCTAACTCATATAAGAATTTCGTTGATACCATGCTTTATGGTAGGACAACGATCACAGTGAATGATGTGAAGGACTCTCTGATTTCCAAGGAACTGAAAAGAAAAGTTTTAGGTGGAAAGGAGGTGTCCAGTTCCGGTTTGTTTGTAGGGAGAAGGAGGACAAAAGAGAGGAAAGGGGGAAACAGAGGGAGATCACGTTCAAAAACGAAGTCTAAAGGTTCTTCAAACATGAAATGTTATAACTGTAAGGAGAAAGGGAACTTCAAGCGAAATTGTCCAAAACTGAAGAATGGGAAGTCCAAGAATGAATCAAGCAGCAATAACACTGCTGTTGTGGTTCTGGAAAGTTCAGATGAAGGGGACGATGGTGATGTACTGACTGTGTGTACATCAAGTTCTGCTAATGCTTGGGTCTTGGATTCTGGAGCATCCTATCACATGACGTATAATCGTGACTGGTTCGACTCCTTCAAAGAGTGGGATGACACAGTAAAGATGGGTGATGATTGGATGAGCAGTATCAAAGGTAGTGGCACAGTGCAGATCAAGATGCATGATGGCATGGTTAAGAAGTTAGATTGCTGGTACGTTCCAGAACTTCAGAAGAATCTATTTTCTCTTGGCACATTGGCTAAGAATGGGATGAGGTATGCTGGTCAAGGTGACTGGGTCAAAGTGACCAAAGGCCCTCTAGTTATAATGAAAGGGAAGATGAGTCGTGGAGGGATCTATATCCTAAAAGGCAGTATGGTTATAGGAACAATGGCTATCTCCCAATCCTTGAATGAAGGTGATGACAAGACAGAGTTGTGGCATTGTAGGTTGGGGCACATGAGTGAGAAGGGCATGTCAGTTCTAAGTAAACAAGGTTTTCTTGGTGGAGAGGCTACTAGAAAGATAAAGTTTTGTGAAGCTTGCGTCAAGGGAAAGCATCGCAAAGTAAAGTTCGGTACCGGTCAACACACAAGCAAGGAAATCTTGGAGTATGTTCACTCAGATCTATGGGGTCCTGCCCCAGTGAAGTCTCAAGGAGGATGCTCATACTTTGTGACGTTCATTGATGACTATTCAAGGAAGGTTTGGTTGTACTTTCTGAAGACGAAGGATGAGGTGTTTGGGAAGTTAAAGGAGTAGAAGACCATGGTTGAGAAAAGGACTGGAAAACATGTCAAGACTCTGAGGATAGACAATGGGTTGGAGTTCTGCAATGCTCCATTTGACAAATTCTGCAAGGCAGAAGGTATAGTGAGGCACCGCAATGTACGGCACACACCACAACAAAATGGAGTGGCATAACGTATGAACCAAACACTCATGCATCGTGCAAGGTGCATGCGGATATTTGCTAACTTATCCAAGCAATTCTTGGCGGAAGCAGTTAACACTACATGTTATCTGGTGAACAAATCACCATCAACTGCAATAGACTTGAAGACTCCTCAAGAGGTATGATCCGGGAAACCCTCTGACTATTCTGGTTTACGTATATTTAGATGCCCCGCCTATGCTCATGTGAATGATGGTAAACTTGAGCCAAGGGCAATGAAGTGCATATTTCTAGGATATGCGACATGAGTAAAAGGTTATCGACTGTGGTGTACAGAAGAAGGAAGAACTCCTAAATTTATCATGAACAAATATGTGACCTTTGATGAATCTGCCATGGGTAACCAGGGAGGAGGTGAAACAAGTCAAGCAGGGAACAAAGATCAGGGTGCTATCCAGAAGGTGGAGTTTGCATCTCAAATTCTAGACAAAGTTGTGATAAGTGACAAAGAGCAAGGCGACAGTGAACAACCTGGACAAGATGAAACCCAAGAGTAACACATGGGATCTTCATCCAGTGGTGCTGATTCCGGGAAAGATGATGGGTCTGAATCTATAACAAAGAGAAGATCAAACAGGTTTATTCGACAACCTGACAGATATGTGGGATGTGTGAATTCAGGGGAACTTGATTCCATTGCGTTTGCTTTAGTAACTGGAGAAGACATTGACACCGAGGAGCCTCAATCATATAAATAGGTTGTGGCGAGTAAAGAAGAAAATGACTGGTTGATGGCCATGAATGAATAAATGCAATTTTTAGAAAAGAATGAAACATGGGATCTTGTTCCATTACCAAAGGGAGCAAAGCTAGTGGGATGCAAGTGGATCTTTAAGAAGAATGAAGGAATACCAGGAGTTGAACCTACTAGGTTCAAGGCAAGGTTGCTTGCAAAAAGGTTCTCTCAGAAAGAAGGGATTGATTATCACTAGGTGTTCTCACCGGTCGTGAAGCACAAGACAATTCGGGTTCTTTTGGCCATGGTAAGTGCATTTGATTTGGAGCTTGAACAGCTTGATGTGAAAACTGCATTTCTTCATGGAAATTTAGAAGAGAAGATTCATATGTCCCAGCCAGAAGGGTTCCTTGATGCTAAGAAAGACTAGGTATGTTTGCTAAATAAATACATGTATGGTTTGAAGCAGTCTCCACGATAATGGTACAAGAGATTTGATTCATTCATGATCTCGAATGGCTACACTCAGAACCAGTTTGTCAATTGTGTTTACTCAAAGGAATTGTCACCAGATTCCTTCATGTATCTATTGCTGTATGTTGATGATATGCTCATCGTATCCAAAGACATGGCTGGAATAAATGACTTGAAGGAAACCCTGACGAATGAGTTTGAGATGAAGGATTTGGGAGCAGCAAAGAAGATATTGGGGATGGAGATACAAAGGGGTGGAAAATTAGGGAGGTTGTGTATTTCTCAACATAAGTACATTGAGAAAGTTCTGCAATCCTTCAACTGTGATCAGTCCAAGCCAGTTGGAACTCCTTTGGCGGCTCACTTTCAACTTGGTCCAAGCACTATACCC
Organism: Lactuca virosa; assembly: GCF_052849685.1. Taxonomy (NCBI): domain Eukaryota; kingdom Viridiplantae; phylum Streptophyta; class Magnoliopsida; order Asterales; family Asteraceae; genus Lactuca; species Lactuca virosa. The sequence continues at coordinate 74,663,519 of NC_136429.1, read as the reverse complement.
ACTACTAACAAAGAAAGGAAGTACATGAGCAGGGTTCCATACTCTAGTGCTGTTGGAAGTCTCATGTATGATATGGTCTATACCAGACCTGATTTGGCTCATGCAGTTAGTGTGGTTAGCAGTTTATGATTAATCCAGGGAAGACTCATTGGGAAGCTGTAAAGTGGATCTTGTGATACTTGAAGGGAACGACAGATGTTTTCCTGGTGTATGGAGCAAATACGAAGAGTGACTTGGTGGGATATGCTGACTCTGATTATGGTGGTAACTTGTTGAAGTGTAGGTCGCGGACGTGCTACATATTCACTTTATTCGGATGTTCCATCAGTTGGAAGTCAACGTTACAAGATATCGTTACTTTGTATACAACTGAATTTGAGTACATCTCCATGACGAAAGGAATGCAGGAGGAGATATGGTTGCAAGGGTTTATTCAGAGTCTTGGTCTGAAGGTGGAGAAACATGTCTTGTATTGTGACAGTCAAAGTGCTTTGATTCTTGCAAAGAATCTTGTGTATCATGAAAAGACGAAGCACATTATGTCAGGCTGAATTTAATTCGGGATATTCTGGAAGGAGACAAGTTTTCAATACTGAAGATTGATACCAAGGTCAACCCAGCAGATATGTTGACAAAGTCGTTGCCCAGGGAGAAGTTCAAGCTTTGCTTGGACTTGGTTGATGTTCGCAGGAGGTAGGTCCCTTCGGGGACGAATGGCAGGAAGGGAGAGGAAGTTCTTGTTCGAGGTGGAGTTCAGAGGATGCTCAAGTCAAGGTGGAGATTGTTAAATGTGACTCGAGCATTTGGATCATGTTCATGAAGCATTTGGAGCACTTGGACCTCAATGGAGCACTTGGGTTTCATGGAGCATGTGACAAAGGAACGGATCTTCTGAGAGAGGAATGGATCTTCAGACAAAGGAACTGATCAAGTGCCAAAGGAAAGGATCATGTACAAGGGGGTTTGGAGCACCTGGAATGAGTTTAGAGCACTTGGAAGGGATATGGAGCAACAAGGGGTCCTTGTTGCGCCACATGATGAAGAGACGGGTCAAGAGGGATGCTCTTGCGCCATCTTGTTCTCCTCTTACGCCATCTTGTTTTCTTGTTGAGCCATGCATGGCCTTGTTGAGCCATGCATGTGCCTGTTGCTCATGGTGACGTTGTTGCTCCAAGATTGATGTTGTGCACCATTCTTGATGCTCTTGCGCCATTTAGATCCTTGTTGTGCCAACTAGGATTGTTATTGCGCCATGAAGAAGCTATTGCGCTATCATGGACCATCTTGGTACATGATGCGCCATATTGATTCCTTTTCTGTGCCATGTTGATCCAAGTATGCCTAGAAGATGATAATGCTCAAGAATGTTCCAGAAGATGTTGCATGGTGGATTGTGATTGGTTGACACCCTTCATGGGCCTATGGGCCAATGGGCTTGGCCCATTAGGGTTTTAGGTTTGATCCCTCAAGTATAAATAGGGATGCATGCTAGGTCATTTTGTATCTTGAATTCTAGAGTGATAGGCGAATCTCTGTGTAATTGCACTTGTAACCTCTGTGTTGAGAGCTCTGAAATAAATAATGTTCCCCTCCTGCCCGTGGACGTAGGTCTCCTTGACCGAACCACGTAAATACTATGTATTTTGTGGTTTTGGTTTTGCTTGTTATCCGCTTTACTTCCTAACAACAAATATTTATTAAGAAATTTCTAGTAAAAGAAGGGGGTGTGATGCGTGAAATGAGTCGAGCTCAAGTAAGTCTTCCCAAAATACGCATACATGTTAAATGTTTTATGCTATGATATGAGAATCGCATGCTAGACTAGGGCTAAGGATCTGCTCAGGATTGCATGATAGAAAGCTAGGAGAGATGCCTTTATGTGTCTATTATATGAGCTTATAGATTTGCATGATTGTATCAGATCAATTATCTGATAGGATGACATTTTTTGGTTATGTTCTGAATCGAATTGCTCGAATGTTGCATGCTTTGTGCTTTTAGGAATTCTCATTAGTACTAACCGACTAGTGGATGAATGCTCTTGGTTACTGATATGTGCATAATCAGTCATATATTTTGTGTTAAATCTTAATACTTTTTGGCTATTTTATTGCAAATTATGAACAAAAGGTACTTAAATATGTTTAAAATGTATTTGTAGCTTAAAAGATGAGCTCGGAAGGAAAAGGAAGTGGAATTGGCGATTGGAAGCTTGGATCTTGGATTTTGAACAAAGAACGATGTTGCTGGACAGCTTGACCCCTCATCAGTGTTTTGACCATATCTCTTGAACCGTAACTCCGATTGACGAGATTCAAAATGTTCTGAAAACTAGACACAATTTCGGATGACTTTCTTGTTTTGAGAAAATGCTAATTCCAAAAGGACTCGACGAGTTGGCCATCAACTCGACGAGTTGATCGGAAAGTTTGCGATTCTTGACGCTGACTTGCCGTCCACGGATTTTAAGTGATGGAATCGTCGAGTCGGTTACTGGACTCGCCGAGTCGCCCCTGTTTTTAGAATATATATAGAAATGCTTCTTATTCGAACCCTAACGAATGGGGGAAGCCTTGGATGATTTTTGGAGGCCAGAAGGATTCTTGGAGCTCTAGTTTTCGAGAATTCAACCTAAGAAGCAATTTAGAAGAGATCAAAGGCAAATAATTATTCTTCTTTTCTTCATCTTTGTTTTGAACCATGTTTGAATCATTAGAATTTGAATTTATGTTGTTATTTGCTGTAGATATGAGCTAAAACTCATATCTTCTGTTTATGATAGATGGCTTTATGAATATGGCTTGATTTTATGGTTGGATTAATTTAATTTGGTGAGTTTTGTGTTGTTAAGCTTGTTAAAGAACCTTATGTGTTAACAACAACTATTTTCTGTTAATTACAAGTATATTAAGCTGCATGAAGATCTCTTAATTGCTTATCTCATATGATTTATGTGGAAACATTGTTATATGCCTAGGAATAGCGAACGTGAAACTAAAGTTAACTAGAAAATAGGTAAGTTAATGTGTGAGCTTGTGTGACGAACCAGCAAGAAGAAGTTAATTGAATTAGTAATTTGATTAGCTAACTACAAGTCTTACTTAACCCGAATCAATAAACTAGGAAATTTATTAGTTTAATCACTTGATCACTACTTAAATTAATTTTTTTCTAAGGATTAGTAATAGCGAACGTAAACCTAATCACACTAATCGGTAGCCAATGCCAATTAATCCATTGCACTTGCCATAAAATCAACCATAGGAATAAGTGAATCGAATCTAAACGAAAGTCTCTTTAAATTGATTGAATCTAGTTGTCTTTTGTTTCTCCTTAGTTGTTAAGTGTCCTTTGTTAAAGAGTTTAAGTAGTTGCTTAAGTTTCTAGTCTTGTAAAACTAGAGAAAAACCCTTCTTTTTTACTTGTTTTATTTAGATAATATTAGCATTTATTTTAATTGTTTACCGTTCCCTGTGTTCGATACCCTACTTGCTTGAACTATATTACTAATCGATAGGTACACTGCATGTCGTTTGTTTATTTTGTGTCTAAGTTAGTAGGATTAAAACTAGTGCATTTCATACACATCAGTTACATATTCTTGAGATTAGATAATTTTAAAAGGATATGTTTAACGCTATTGCACAACTCTTGTTTAAGTCCAACTGTTGTAGTGTGGGACCATTCACTCGAAGAATTATCTAGTGCCGATGGTATGTAATTGTATTCGTTTTGTAGTTAGATGGTATTAGAGGGAGTTCCTTCTGCAGCTGATAGAAGAGAGTGGTGAGGAAAGGAGCCCTAGGAAGTTCATGGGATATGTCTTGGCGCGTAGGACGCTTTATAGTATGAGAGGAGTATTAGATAGAAGGGAGTGACTTGGAGAATTCGAGATAGTCCTTAGGGAGGGTATAGATAGGCATGGAAGGTAGTATTGGGCCCGTACTACTGGAAGCATAAGATTTATACCTGAGAAATGGAAGACCACGATGAATCCAGTAAACTCGAGAGTGTGAACCTCTTCGTGTGTATACTGATTGTTTATGTGTTATGTTTTAACTTGGTGATGACACACGGCGGGGCAGGAAGTTTAGGATCTGGATCTGGTTCAGGCTCGGGCACCGAACCAATTGATGAGGGATTGCGTGAGTTCATTGTGTCGAAGGTTACTAGAGGCATCCTTGATGCGACCCTGGTGATGTTTGGGTCGATCAAATATGGTATCAACGAGTTGATAGAACATCACCTTTGGATCTTTAGGGTCGATCTGGCCGCTAGTCATCATGGAGCCCGTACTCTCTCCTTCAAGGATTTCAGGGGATGTAGAGCACCGAAATTATTTGGGGAGAAGGGCCCCATTGCAGCTAGGCGATGGATAATAGATCTTGAGTATGCCCAGACGACTAGCTTCTACCCCGATGGGTCGAAGGTGAGGTTCGTTGCAGGCTGTCTGAGGGGGCGGTTCCGAGCGGAGTTTGCACCAACTATTGAGGCCACGACCTGGTCGGATTTTGTGACCCGGTTCCGAGTGGACTTTACACCAGATATTGAGGTGCAACAACTATAAAGGGAGTTCCTAGAGATGCGAGAGACAACAGAGACCGTGGCATAGATCACCACCAAGTTTTGAGAGAGAGCTTTATTGGTACCCCAGTACGCTGCAGATGAGGAGATGAGGAAGACCCGGTACCATGACATGTTGAGATCTGATATCAGCGAGTTTGTTAGTTATTCCGCGTGTCCAACTCTGAATGACATGATATCCAGGTCTCGGGAACGGGAGATTGATTTGGAGCACATAGGGAAGAAGAAGGCAGAGCACGGGCAGATGACTGGGGTTTCGGCGAAGAAACCTTGATTCTAGATTAAGGGGCCAGCAGGGTCGGGGCCGCTGTGGAAAGTATGTCAAGGAAGATGATGGAGTCTGCAGGGCAGGTGGTTCGGGCTGTTATAAGTGCGGCAAGACAGGGCACTTTGGCAGGGATTGTACTGCTACTACCACCACCATCCAGATATCTGATCTGATTTGCTTCCATTGTGATCAGAGTGGCCATAAGAAGGGCAACTGCCCAATTTAGTAACAGGAGGACCAATAGCAGCACCTACTCTGGCGACTCTGATGATCACCGATGGCCGCCAGGGCAAAGAGGAGGTGCCAGTTGTTTGGAGCAGGGCATTTCATCTGACAGCCGAGGAGGCTCGTGCAGCACCTGATGTGGTCACCGGTATGTGTCTCCTCCTTATCTTTTTACTTATATTATTTATCATGCTTATATGGTTGCATTACTATTTAGGGTTGTTCCTTGTGAATGATATTCATGTGTTGTTTCTTTTCGATTCAGGAGCTACTCGATCCTTTGTATCTCTCGCGCTTAACTAGAGGTTTGTTGATCCCCCGGGAGAGTTGGAGCATCCATTAGAGGTTTAGATCGCTGACAATCGTCCAATGAAAGTATCCGATTGATTTGGTTCCTATTCACCTGCATGAAAGCAAGGTCATCGTGGGGATGGACTGGTTGAGCCCTAATAGGGCAATGATCGGTTGTGGGCTTCAGTTGGTACGGATTCTGTACCACCCAAAAATTTAAACCAATTTAAACTTTTAAAAACATTTCAAACCATTAAAAATCATTACAACTTTATTTTCAAAATGTATAATATCAGAGTTTTCCTAGAAACATAGACAAAACATGAGGAGTTGTACGATCACGCCTTCGCCTTGCCGCGATCCCCTGATGCACCTGAAAGAATAAACTGAAACTATAAGCACGAGAGCTTAGTGAGTTCCCCCAAAATACCGATACACTACACATAACACATATATAAACAACAGCATGTACTGGGTCCACAACTTTATAGACTGGATTACCCCCTGGGCCCACAGTGTGAGTCTGGATTGCCTTACGGGACCATAACTCACATCTGGCTTGCCATCGAGCCCAGAGTACGAGTCTCCCTTAGCCCGTAACTGGATTGCTCCTGAGCCCACAGTACGGGTCTCCCTTATCCCATAACTGGAATGCTCCTAGGGTTTGTTGGCTACTGCACGGAGCGGTACAACCTCAACCCATCCCACATAATATGTATCATACAACATCACCACTGAGCATGCAACAATCATATAACATAACAGGTAGTCCTACAGGTCTACCTAACTGGCATAACCACTAGCATGCAACACTAACTCATACTCAACATCTAACACTGCTAGAATAACATATCCAATGGGTCGGCCTTGGTGCTTAGACCCCTTAGTATAGTGAGGATAACTCACCTCGCAACTGTTGTCTAAAACTAGAAAGCTCAACTCCCGGATCACCAACACGAACTCCCCCACTTATAGCTACCATAAAACCCTTTTTCATAAGTTTCCAAATTACCAAAATACCCTCAGAAGTCAACTGGTCAACTCTTGGTCAAAGTCAAAGTCAAGAGTCCATGTTGACTCGACTCGTCAAGTGTAGTTCACCGACTCGTCGAGTCCTTCCTGAACTCGAGAAGTCGTGAAATCCTTGGTTGGCTCGTTGAGTTCCCTACAACTCGCCGAGTCCATGCGTGTCCAAAGGTTCGGGAGAAACCTTAGCCGACCCGCCGAGTCATTCGACTGACTCGCCGAGTCCAAGGCATTCTTCATCTGACTCGCCGAGTTGTTCATCCAACTCGTCGAGTACATGACTATCTTCATATGACTCGCCCGAGTCGTTCATATAACTCACCGAGTCTCTTCAGTCCTTTATTCATACAGACGATTTTAAGCAATGATAAGGCTCCAAATTGTAGATCCAGCTTCCCAATGCCCGTTCATCACGTAAAGTTGCAAACTTTACGTACATGCAAGGCTCTAATGACTCATAATGCCAAATCTAAACTTGAAATGGGGTTTAACTCAAAAGGAAGGGTTCATACTTGCTAAAGCCGTAAGCTTTATGGACCTAAAGACCAAGGAGAGTTCAGATCTGAAGTTGCAACTTCAGATCTTAACTCATACCCAAGAATAGCTTCATAACATGATGAAAAGCCCTAATCTTCAACCCAAAGGAGATCTAGAAGGAAAGAAGGTCAAGGTAACGACTTAATACCTTCAAATGGTGCTATCTGAGGTATATTTCAGGTCCACACAAGCTCCTTGCTGCTAGCTACTTGATCTTCAAGCTCCCTTTTCTAAGAATCTTCTTCCCAAGGCTTGAAACACACAAATGGAGCACACACACACGTATTAGGGTTTTGCTGAACTCTCTAGAGGCTGCAGAGGGAGGCTAAGGGGCAAATGGTCCTTTAAATAGGATGCAAAACCCCGGAATTTAGGGTTTCATCCTCCAGCTCCTACTCGTCGAGTCCCTTATTGGACTCGGCGAGTAGGTCACTAAAACACGCGACCCAACCCGCTGCTACTCGACGAGTAGGGCAACCAACTCGTCGAGTAGACCTTGAAAACAAGAAAATTCTTATATAAAATTGATACCTGAGAATCGGGGCGTTACAGATTCGAGCCCCAAGTGGGGGAGAGTTGGTGATCCACGGTGAGGGTGCTTAGCATGGGTCGTCCCTCTATTCGGCAGCGAGGGCTAGGCGTTATCTTCAACAGGGATGTTCCGGGTTCGTGACCTATGTGATAGAAACCTAGGAGAAGGAGGAGGTGACCGTGGATGATGTACCGATTGTTAGAGAGTATCCGAATGTGCTTCCGGAGAGACAGGTGGAGTCTCGGATTGACTTGGTTCCGGGTTCGGCTCCGAGGCACCTTACCGGTTGGCACCTCCAGAGATGCATGAGTTGTCTACACAGTTGCAGGAGCTGTTAGAAAAGGGATTTATTCGGCCGAGTAATTCACCATGGGGAGTACCGATCTTATTTGGGAAGAAGAAGGATGGATCGCATCGGATGTGTATCGACTACCAGGAGCTGAATAAGCTAACGGTGAAGAACCGTTACTCACTCCCGAGGATCGACGATTTATTTGACCAGCTACAGGTTGCATCTTGGTTTTATAAGATTGATCTACGTTCGGGATATCATCAGATAAGGGTCGTGACGGTCGGCTAGAGTTAACATCGACTGTTGACTTTGACCGTTGACCTTGGGAGTTGACTTTTGACTTGCGGCTGTTGTTCAGTTGTTAATGTCTTAGTAGGAAAGATTAAGGTCTCACCTGGTGTGATTATCTAGGTGGCATCTAGCACATGTTATGGGACTTTGAGAGTGTGTTGACTTTTAAGCTGTTTTACGAGGTGAGTTTCCTTCACTATACCCGTAGGTCGAAGGCACCAATGTCGGCCTACTGAATTATGTTTAGAGGTTGGTAGTTGTCTTTGTGACAATTTACTGCTATGCTTGTATGTTCTTGTTATCTATGTAACTCTTGATGTTATGATTGTATGCTAGTTGTAGGGGTGAAATAGAACCGATACTGGTTGAAAGAGACCGAAGGCCATGAAATAGGCCCAGTTCGGTTGAAAAAGACCGAAGGGGTTGTCATATAGCCAGTACTGGTTGAAAGAGACCAAAGGGGTTGAAATAGACCCAGTACCAGTTGAAAGAGACTGAATGGGATGAAATAGACCCAATTATGCTTTGACTGTTATGTATGTATGGTATGGGGTATTTTGGGGGTGCTCACTAAGCTTTGTGCTTACAATTTTTAGTTTGTGTTTCAGGTACTTCCAGCTCGAAAGGGAAGGGTTCGGCATGATCGCACCGAATCCGCCCATGTCTTTCACTAAGATACACTTTTGGTTATTTTGATATGACTGTTGGATGTTTAAGAATGGTTTGAAAATAAAAATTTTATCTGAAAGTTTTGGGATGTTACATAATGGAATGTAATTGCATGAACTACAAGTGAGTACATTTCTTCATAAATTTTGGGCCTTTGGATAAAACCTTATGCAACAAGTCTTTCTTTATATCTCACAACTTCATTTTTCTCATTTCTTTTACGCACAAATACCTATTTGTGTCACAGTGGTTTGTAACACCCGTTTCATGTATGAGCTAATATGTTATATTTTAAAATTTCATTTTGGGTGGCCACGACATGGTGGAGCCTCACCATGGTGTGGCGATATTTTTATGACCACAAGATTTAATGACCTGCCATGGCGTGGCCATAGGTGCTTCATCGTGGCACCTAATTTTGGTGAAACCCTAGATTCTTGGGTTAGACCCATATTTAAAGAAAATATTGGGTAGGTCTTCCTCCACCCTCATCGTCCATCACCTCCAGAAAGCATCTTTGTGAAACCCTAGCCTTCCTTGTTGAGTATTGAGCTATTTGTGGTGTTTTGGTTGCATTTTGTGATGGGTTTTGAGCATTCTAACACTCCTATGGTGTACATGCAACCCTAGAAACCTTGGATCTATGTTTTACTAAGATACATGCAAATTTGATTTTTCCAAGGTTCTTAACCTAACTAGCATGGCATGGGGACCTTAAAACATAAAAGCTAGTAGAAGAACATATCTTTCTTGTTGCCTGGATTCCTTAACAACTTTGTGAGCCTAGCACCCCAAATATGATGCCTCAAATGTTTCACACAACACCACAACTCTTGGAATAACTCTGAAAGAAGCACATTATCACTCAAAATCGGCTAGCCCTCCTTGTTCTAGTCTTAGTGCCGATTTTGCTAGTCTATGGGGTCTTTATATAGTGTGTCACAAGTAGGGTTACACCATGTAAACCCTAATTGACATGGCTTTTCATTTTCTCCATGATCCATGGGTTTTAACCTCCATGGAGCATCCTATGGGTTTTAGCCCAATCCAATAAACCATGGATCATTAGCCCACTATATAAGAATGGGTGATTTACACAATCAACCACATATATTTAATTAGTCTCTTTTTGATCACAAAATTAATTCGAAATTAATTATTGATCAATACTAATTAAATAATATGATTTCATATTAATATATTATAACTTATAATATATTAACAAATCATAAGTGTCCTTCTTCTCATTTTGTCTATCCAATTATCATGATGCCATGCAAACCAAATGGACCATGCCAACCGGGTCAAGTACATACCAGAAATAGTTATGGACTTAGACACCTTATCCAACAGTCTCCCACTTGGATAAGTCTAATAACTATAACTGCAAGTATGACTTCAGGAACCGATCAACAATCGTAGCTCTTTCAAAGTCTCTCGGAACTAAGATGACCTGCCATTTAAGATAAGTGATCATATAATCCTCTGCTCTCAAGATATCAGCCGGACAAATACATGGAACAATGTCATACTTATTGTCCAGCAGTTTGTTTCCCGATTTTCGATTTGTTTGACTTATAACTAAACTGAACACATCAATTTGGTTCTGACGGGGCTCGATACATAGGTCAAAACAAAATCATCGAGGGGCCCAGATATCGATTTTAATCCTCCAAGGACGAAAAGGAACAGATAAACTTCGACTCATATGCTTGTTCTACTACTTGTTGAATCATACAAAAAGGCACCTTTTATAACATTTGGTTACCAATGCATTTTCGTACAATCAATGTATAACCAACCCATAGTCAACAACTCATATCTCTAGGTTTGAAGACTTATATGATATTACCATCTCACGATCACTCGATATAAATTCCATGAAGTGATACAAGTGAGCGTGGGTTGAATCCAATAATCGAATCACTATTCCAGGAGTACTCATGAACACTGCAACCCCTTTGTCCCAGACAAACTGCAGACCTATTCATGACAGTCTTGCCTCATTACCTACTTCCAAAGTATGATTGACTGTGGATGGTTTGAATAATGATATACCATAACATAATTATTCTGGAAGTCAAAACATGCAAAATCGAAATGATTGTAAACGATTGACAGAAGATAGTAACACTTTACTTATAAATAAATAACAACTTTTATTTAATCATCAAATGTCAATTACACTTTACAAATTTCAAAAACTATCTAATTTCTAAAACTAATATCATCATTTAGCCCAATGCGCCTCGCATGCTGAAGATGCTTAACCCTAGTCACTCCCTTCGTGAGGGGATCTGTTGGGTTCTCATCCGATGATACCCTCTTTGCCACGAGGAGTACTTCTTCTATTCAATGTATAATGAAATGGTATTTTTTGTCGATGTGTCTGGATCTCCCGTGATCCCTTGGTTCCTTGGCTAAGGCAACTGCACTTTCACTATCACAGAAAATCTCCATAGGCTCCTTTATAGCTGGTACTACTCCAAGGTCTCCAATGAAGTTCTTCAGCCATATCGCCTCCTTTGCTGCCTCGCTTGCTGCTATGTACTCTGATTCGCAAGTTGAATTAGCTACTGTCTCCTGCTTGGAACTTTTCCAAGTAATTGCTCCTCCATTTAAGGTAAAGACCCAGCCTGACTGAGAGCGGAAATTATCCCTATCAGTCTGAAAGCTAGCATCACTATACCCTACTACTCTCAATTCATCACTCCCACCGAGGGTAAGGACCCAGTCCTTAGTCCTTCGCAGGTGCTTAAGAATGTTCTTTACCACAGTCCAGTGAGCCTTGCTAAGGTTCCCCTGATATCTGCTGACCATACTCAAAGTAAAGGCCACATCAGGACGAGTACAAGTGATAGCATACATGATCGAGCCTACAACAGAAGCATACGGTACTCAATTCATATAAGCTATCTCAGCCTCTGTACTCGGGCTCTGAGTCTTACTCAGTCTGGCGTTACTCTGGATTGGTAATTCTCCTTTCTTGGAATCCTGCATGCTAAACCACTTCAGCACCTTATCCAAGTAGGCACTTTGACTAAGTCCAATTAGTCTCTTACTCATGTCTCTCAAAATCCTTATCCCTAGGATATAGGCAGCTTCACCAAGGTCCTTCATAGCGAAACACTTCCCAAGCCAAGACTTCACCTCCTGCAGAGTTGGGATGTCATTTCCTATGAGTAGTATGGCATCCACATACAATACTAAAAAGCTAACTATACTCTCACTAGTCTTGACATATACACAGGACTCATCTTCACTCCTCGAAAAACCAAACTCTTTGACTTTCGCATTGAAACAAAGATTCCATCTGCGAGGTGCTTGTTTCAATCCATAGATGGATTTCTCAAGCTTACACACACTATTAGGGTACTCTGTACTGACAAAACCCTCTGGCTGACTCATGTAAACATCCTCAGCCAACTTTCCATTAAGGAAAGAGATTTTGACATCCATTTGCCAGATTTCATAATCATGAAATGCAGCAATGGCTAGCATAACCCTAATAGACTTAATCTTCGCTACTGGTCAAAAGGTCTCATCATAGTCAACTCCCGGAGTTTGAGAAAAGCCCTTTGCAACCAGTCGCGCCTTATAAGTGTGTACATTCCCATCCATGTCGGTCTTCTTCTTGAAGATCCATTTGCACCCGACTGTCTTACGACCTGGTACATTGTCAACCAAGTTCTAAACTTGATTGTCATACATGGATTGTATCTCGCTATCCATAGCCTCTTTCCATTTAGCAGACTCGGGGCCTGTCATGGCTTCCGTGTAGCTGTTAGGTTCATCCAAACTTATCAGTGTACTATCACTGATAAGTGTATCACCTTCCGCAGTAATATGGAAACCATAGTAATGCTCAGGTGCATTCCTAACTCTCGTGGAATGCCTCAGAGGTACAGACTCGTCAGTTGGATCAACAGGAGTTTCCTCCTCAGGTTGATTGCTAGGGTTTGAGGTTCCTTCACCACTTGACTCTTGAATTTCTTCAAGGTCAATTTGCCTCCCATTGTTTCCTTGGCTTATGAACTCTCTCTCGCGAAAGACTCCTCTCCTTGCCACAAAGACCACAGTATCACTGTTTCGTTGAAAATACACCGCTCACTCTGAGGTTCAAGCTTATCGTGAGTCTCGCGCCTCACGAAAGCCTCGCAACCCCAAATCTTGATGTGGTCCAAATTGGGACTTTCCCAGTCTACATCTCGTGAGGTGTTTTGGCAACCTTTTTGGTTAGGACTAGATTAAGGATATGGGCGGCAGTCTCTAAGGAATACCCCCAAAATGAGATTGGTAGCGAAGCTCGACTCATCATGGAACGAACCATGTCCAACAAGGCTCGACTCATCATGGAACGAAGCATGTCAAGGAACTCTGTACTAAGATACTCACCACCTCGATCGGATCGAATCATCTTAATGTTCCTACCCAGCTGATTCTCCACTTCCTGTTTAAACTCTTTGAACTTTTCAAAGGTTTCTGACTTATGCTTGATTTAGTATACATAACCATATCTACTGTAATCATAAGTAAAAGTCACATAGAAGTGGTTAGAATCCCTTGTGGCGGTTCTGAAGGGTCTACACACATCTGTGTGTACAAGATCTAACAAACCTTCACCCCTAGCACAGGTACCAGTGAAGGGTGATTTTGTCATTTTTCCAAGTAAACAAGATTCACAACTATCATCTGACTTTAGGTCAAATGACTCCAAGACTCCATCCTTTTGGACTTGGCCTATGCGTTTCTTGCTAACATGTCCAAGACGACAATGCCATAATGATGCTTTATCCAAGCTAGTGGAAGAATCAATACACAACACATTATTTCCTAGGCTATCTACAACCGACACAGTTTCATATACACCATCACAAGGTAATGCTTTAAAATAAAGAACATTATTATAGAAATCATTAATACCACCACATTCATTATCAAATGAAAAAGTAAATCCTTGTTTGTACAAACCGTGAAAGGAAATAATATTTCTCGCCATTTCAGACGAGTAAAAACATTTATTCAAATCTAATCTTAACCTACTTAGCAACAAAGAATAAACTCCAATCTTTGTGACAGGTGAAGCTTTCCTATTCCCCATGATCAAGTTTATTTTCCCATGCTCCACAATCTCACTTATTCTTAGTCCCTGCAAATCAGAACATATGTGAATACCACAACATGTATCAAGGACCCAAGAATTAGAATATGGTGAGTTATTAGACAATATAGTGTAAATAACTTAATGGTTGGGTTTCACTTTCCCATCCTTAACATCTTGCAAGTACTTTGGGCAGTTTCGATTCCAGTGCGCTGTCACACCCCCAAACCAGAACGGCGGAAACGTTCGGGGGTGGAATGTCATGTACAGTATTATAACAATGCATAATAGTAAAACAAGTAACAACATCATCCATTACATTAATAATATAATTCAATACAAGTGTGTTCTGTATAGTTTATAAGACACAAAAATATGAATCAAAATAAAAGACGAGTCTTGAACGTGCTCCGTCTTCTCAAAACCTGGTCATCGGTACTTGTCTACTGGTGACCTGAGAATACAAGTTATTTTGAAAGCGTAGATCAGCATTAAAGCTGGTGAGTTCATAAGTATTCTAATGTCATTGTTTGTATAGGTTTGATGAAAGGGTTTGTAAATGTTTAATGTAAATGTTTGTAAGTGTTTGAATGTAAATGTTTGTATACTTCCTAGAAAATACTACATTTTCTACTAAAGTAGTCTTCTACCAAGACCCAACTTTTTTGTAAGTTTGTTCTTTTGTAAAAGTGATTGTTTTTCCTAAGTATGACTATCATTACCAAAATATAGTTTTCATTACCGTTTATGTGAGAAGATCACAATGTGAATGAAATGGGAAAAATAAAGAAGTACTGAAGTTTTATATATAAGTAACTACCAATGTACTAACTACCTTAAACATGTTTGTTTAATTAAGGTACAATGTGATAAGATTAGAACCATACTTGATTGACTAGTAAAACATGACGTTCGAGACGTCGAAATGGTATGACATTTGTCACCCGTAGACCTGCAGGTCCCACTGTAGCTAGCAGCAAGGTGTAGGATGGTTAATCACGTATAGATCTATACACAAATTCACGCTCTCCCTCCAGGAGACTCTGGTTACAAAACGTGACACAACAGTATATTTCCATGTCATGAAGTAGTGGCTCACATTAATGTTATAGTATTCTTGTATTTGTATAGTATGTTCTAGTGTATTGTATGTTCTCTCTGTTCTGGTGTATAGTACGTTCTCTATGTTTCTCATTATAGTATGTTCTCTCTGTTTCTCATTATAGTAAGTTTGAATTGAATCATGTATGAACTGACTCTTGTATGTTTCATTCTACTAGAATTAGTGAGTAGTAATCCTCTAAACTATACCTATTATAGTTTACTAGTAATGTTGTTTGAATGACTGAGCATGTTTGTACACCTTTACTACCCAAAGGTGTTGAACTGATGTAAGAAATTTTATATCTATACACATATGCATAATATATAACAAAGATTCAAACGACACTCGGACAAACAAACGGTACCCTAAGTCCACAACCAAACAAGGAACAGGAAATAAGGTGAGTTATCAGTCCTAAGCCCTTTCGACCTTATTTATATAACTATATATATATATATACAAGATTTTGACAATATATAAGTTTAAAAAGAGTTTTGTAACATGATAAAGAGTTTAACATATAAAAGAGTTTATAAAACGATTTGAAGCAGTTTGTTTGATAACACAGTTTTGAAGAATAAGAAATCAACTTGTTTGATAGTTATTAATCATATGTGATTGATATAATAACTATAATGTTTCTACTTGTATCCCCCCCCATAAAAGCATTTAAAATCATTTAAAAGATAAGTTAAGGGGTATGAACTCACCTGTAGTGAGTTATATGAATGTAAGATCGTTATAGGATGTTAAGTGTCAAGTGAAGCCTCGAGCACAAACGGATCCTATTAAGCATATAATGACACATATATGTATATAATTAGTGTATATACAACTAATTATGCAAGGAAACCACCTTAGGGACTAGGAAACACTTATATTGAAGTGTTACAATCACATATGATTGCATCAAAGGGGTTTAAGGCCATACAAGAGTGTGTACGACCAAGGTGTTTAGGACCATGGTGTTCACGGCCATGGGAGTTTACGGCCATGAGAGTTTACGGCCAACACAAGAAGAAGCTAGGGTTAACAACCCTATATGTTCATGACCATTGGTGTTCTTGAGAAGGGTTTACGGCCAAAGGAGATGCTATGGCCGTAAACTCTTGATTAACAAGCTAAAGTGGTTGATTTCAAGAGCTTCTAATGGTGTGATTCAAGAGCTTCTAATGGGAAACTAGTATATGGAAAGGATACTTACGTTTTGAAGCTTGAAGGGGTGTTCACGGTCCAAAGAGCTAGTGGGTGTTTTTGGTGTTCTTGAAGATCTAACCCAAAAGAGGTGATTTCACGGATGAAATCAAGGGATTTTACTAGATTAAGAAAGGTATTAACTAATAAACGGAAGAATCACTTACAAATTTGTCGGGAAATCGGAGTGATCTTTATGATACTTGAGAGAGAGATGAAAGTTCTTGAGTTAAAAGTGTAAGAAATGGAGAATAATGAAGGAATATCCTACATAAGGGAGGAGTTCACGACCACCTTGAGTTTACGGCCGTAAAATCATGTTTACGGCCGTAAACTTCTCTTGATAGAGTTTTTGGCTCGAATGCAACCCGAAGAACTTAAGTTAACTCAACCCTAAACCCAACCTTGAATGTAATAGGCTTAGAACACCCAAACAGACCCTATACAATGCTAAAAGATAGCAGAAACGAGTCTGACTTTGATTGAATTGAATGACTGTACAAGATAGAAATTTCGGGTTGTCACATGCGCCTTTTCATGGAAATAGAAGCATTCAGCCTCTTTAGGGTTGGCAGAAGGAGCGACAGAACCACCTTTGGTTCTACTTGAATAGGAGCCATCATGAGACTTTCCCTTGGTACCCTTTGAAGGGCTCTTCCTCTTCTTCCCTTTACCTTGCCCGATAGCCAGAACAGGGGCGGTGGTAGGAGTAGGAGTGGTAACAACCGATTTACCTTTAAGACTACTTTCGGCGGTCTTCAAAAGTCGTTGAAGTTTGCTGAGTGTGACCTCCTCCTTGTTCATATGATAGGTCATTCGGAATTGATCATAACAAGAAGGTAAGGAGTGCAATATGATGTCAATTGCCAAATCCTCGGGGAAGTTCACATTCAACTTCATCAAACGGTCCACAAACCTTTGCATTTTCTGCATGTGGCCTGTGATGGGTTCACCATCTTTCATTCGGGTTGTTATCATGGAGGAGATTATTTCATATCGCTCTTGACGAGCACTTTGATGGTATCTTTCCATCAGATCCTGGTGCATCTCAAAAGGATAAAAGTCCTCATAGGACTTTTGGAGATCGGCTCTCATCGTGGCCAGCATGATACATGCCACTTTAGTGGCATCTCTCTCATGAGTCCTGAAGTCAGCGATCTCCTCTGGAGTAGTAGAAGACTCATCAAGTTCCTTCAGCTCCTTGTCGAGGACATATTCATTGTCCTCACAGCGAGTGACCATCCTTATGTTCCTAATCCAATCATTGAAATTAGTCCCATTACATATGACTCTCCCACAAAGGTTCATGAGAGAAAAGGAGCCGGTAGAGTTTGAGCCAGAAGTAGCATTGTTGGAAGACATCTGAAAAAGAAGGAAGACAAGTTTAGATTAGATATATAGATAGTCCTTAATAAGACACCCAAATGTTATATTAAGGCTAGGACCCAACAAAATATTTTATAAATTAGAAGAGGGATGCCGTAATCCAAGCTATAAAATATTTGAAGGTAGGTGAATGACGATTCACCAATTTCCACCATGAAAACGAAATGTATTATAGGTTTTAATAGGTTTTGAAACTCCTAGATTCTTTTGAGGTTCATTGAACTTTTCAATGGCATGTTTCAATCTCGATTGTGCCCTTCAAGTTTTGTGACTGGGATGCCGAGGATCACAAAACAAGGTGTGAATAACCATGCAAATTAACTTGGTACTCTTAATGTTTATCACCTAATCGATGTTCCGGTTAACCACATGCGCTCCACCGATCTATGATAAACCTTAATCCACCCTTTGCAAACCTTGTTAAATCCAAGTTAGTGCGTCGGTTAACCACACACGCTCCACTAACAACTTAAGCAAGGTGCAAAGTGTAATTTCATGGGTTAGCACCAAATTCACATTTTCCTAAAGTAACTAAGATTGGGACTTTATAAAACATTTAGTTACTTTATAATAATTATACTTTCAATGAGAATTAAAGTCATTATCCTACGCGTTCGGCTAACGACCCTCCACCAGTCAAGGAAGCGATGGGTGAGAGTGGACACCCATTAAACTGCCATTTTATAGGCAACAACCTTATACCCCCCTTATACACCAGCTTCGTGAATGAGGCATACTAACGGTAAAACGACTTGATCTTATACATATATATTATTAACTTATAATACTATAAAGTATAAAGGTTTAATTTTAACTTTTAAAATTCTAGGGGTTGGAACTAAAGTTTTCCAAAGTGACTTTACATGTTCCAAAACTTGAGGGCAAGTTTTGTAACTATTCAAAACTTTTCAACTTCATAACTTATGAATTAATGGTTTATTAAAATGAAGACTCTTCATTTTATGTAACCTATGTGTTCTTTAATGGACTTTAAAAGAAAAGACTTTTGGTAATCCATAACTTGAGGACAAATTATGGACTCCATTAAAAACATTTAATCAAGAATTAAACTAACAAACAATTTGCAAATAATTCCTATGATCTACCAAATTCATAAGTGTATGAACATTCATATCAACAATTTCAAGAATCATATAAATGTTGGATTAGTGTCTAAGCCCGTAACTATATTTGGTATGTACTTGACCCGGTTGTGCATGGTCCTTTTGGGTTGCCTTCACCAAAGCAACTTGATAGGATGATTTATGGAGAAAGAGGATTAATTATGATTTATTAATATATTATATGAATAATATATTAAAAGAGAAATCATATTGTTTAATTAATATTAGTCAAGAATTAATTAAGAATTAGTTTTGCGGTTAAAAGAGATTAATTAAACTTAGGGGACTGGAATTGTAATTATAAGATAATTGCAATTGGGCTATGGATCACCTTGGAACATAGGTTAGACGAATTCTATGGGAAGCTCATAAGGAATTCATCCAAGGGGTGTTCTAAAGGGAGTCCATGGGCTGCTTAGGGCCTAAGCAGTCAAATTAGGGTTTCCTAGTTGAAAACCCTAATAGTCTCACTATATAAATATCCCTATGGCCCAAAAAACGAGGTGAACTCCCTTGGATGAACCCTAGGTCGTTTTTGGTGCTCCTCCTCCTTCTCATAAGTCATTCTCTTGCTTGTGGTGTTTGTAAGCCATTAGAGGAGTGGCACTTGTGACTCTAAGCTCCAAAGACAAGAAGATTCAAGCCATTGAAGAAGAGGTAATCATCTAGATCTGCTCTTATGTGATAATTTTGAAACGCATATGCTAGATTAGGGTTCTTGAGTCTTGGATGAATTGCATGTACAATAGAGAAACCTAGATCCAAGCATTAGGGTTTGTATGAGCACATAGGATGTTCTTTTGCATAAAATCCATCAATGGTATTAGAGCCTAGGATGGTTTTTCTAATGTATTTGATGCAAAGTTTTTTCGTTCGTAGCTGAAAATTTTCATTTTTTTCCAATTTAACCAGTTTCACGTCGTGAACATACTGTTTATGTCGTGAAACCAGTCTGACAACATGATTTCGAAACTTTTGCCTTAATTTGCTTTGGATAATTACCATAAATTGCTTTATTCAAATAAAAATCAGATTTTTTGTTATTGTAATTGATTCAAATTAATGGATAATTGTCAAAATTAAGATAATTACTTGTTTTATAAGATAAATATTAATTATTTGTAATTTTGTTTTTTGAATTATCTAGTAAGAAACTGAATTAGGTCAAATTTAGATAATTACCAATTATTTGATTAATTTTAATTATTTGTGATTTGATCTAGATAGTTTTGAAAAGTTTCAAAACTTGCCCTCAAGTTTTGGAATTTAAATTTTTGATTAAAAGTTTAATTTTGAAATATTTAAATTCTAAACCCTAATGATTTGAAATGTTTCAAAGCTTGCCCTCAAGTTTTGGAATTTAAGTTTTAATTAAAAGTTTAATTTTAAAATGTTAAATTCTAAAACCCTAATTTTTGAAAAGTTCAAATTGCACCCTTATGGTTTTATTAAATTAATTAAGTGTATAATTAAAAGAGAGTTAATAAATCTATAATGATATGGTTTATATTTAATTAAATTAAAAGTGTAATTTGTTAAATTAGACCACATGGTATTTTAAAAGTGTAAAATACACCCTTATACTATATATAATTAAAAGTCTAATATTATATATGTATAACTTAAATGTCAGTCTTACCGTTAGTATGCCTCATTCACGAAGCTGGTCTATAAGGGGTGTTTAAGGAAGCGGCCTGTAAAATGACCGTCATTGGGTATCCACTCTTACCCACCGCACTCTTGACTAGTGGAGGGTCGTTAGCCGAACGGGTAGGATAGGGAAAACCCTTTCCATTAAAAGTATAATGAATTATAAAGTAACTAAATGTTTTTACAAAATTCCTAATCTTAGTTACTTTAGGCAAAAGTGAATTTGATGCAATTCCATGAAATTACACTTTATACCCTTGCTAAGACATTAATGGAGCGTGTGTGGTTAACCGGCACACTAAATGGGTTCTAAGCAAAGGTTACGAAGGGTGACTCGATTTTTGTCATAGTTCGGTGGAGTGTGTATGGTTAACCGGCACATCGAATAGGTGAATGTAACATTAGGGGCACCATGTAAGTTTGCATGGTTATTCACACCCTGTTTTGTGATCCTCGGCATCCCAGTCACAAATCGAGGGGCATATCGAGATTTAAACATGCCATTGAAAAGTTCAATGAATCTCAAAGGATCTAGGAGTTTTCAATACATTTAAAACTTAATCTCTTTTTTCGTCTTTCATGGTGGAAAATTAGTGAATCGTCATTCACTTACCTTCAAATGTTCTGCAATTTGGGTTACGACATCCCTCTCCTAAGTTATAGAGTATTGTGTTGGGTCCTAGCCTTAATATCTCATTTGGGTGATTTATTAAGGACTCAATCAATTAACTAACTTGAATTTTCTCCCGTTTTGTAGATGTCTGATTCAAACTACGGTCTTCCCAAATCCCTTGCAACAAGCTTTTCACATGAAGATGATATTCCACGATTCGATTGAGGAACAAGAGATCATGCTTCACTTCCTCCACCTCCTCCTATTATTCTCCCTAACCCACAAGTTCAAAGGATTGAAAAGTTCAAGCTCACTCAAGCCCTTTTGGCAACTAAACATGAAGAAGGAAAGTCAGTGTGTGCACACGTCTTAGAGATGAAGTCATACATTGATAGGTTAAGAATGTTGGGAGTCGTTGTCTGTGAGAAGCTGGCTGTTGACTGGGTTCTTCAATCGCTTCCTAACTTATATAGTGAGTTCGTAAGAGAGTACTATATGATAGACCACGACGTGACCCTCATCGATCTCACCTATTTGCTTGTTGCTGCTGAATCAGCAATGATTTGGCGCACTGGATAAGCAAAGTTGGTTGGTGGATCTGCCTTCCAAACCTCCATGGATATAGGCAATGGCAACTAAAGGCATGCCATGGTCGAAAAGTTTGATCCTAAGAGAAAGGCAAAGTCTGAGGTAGTTATGTGTGCTGTTCCAAAAGGGTCAATTTGCTTTTATTGCCAAGAGAAGGGGCATTAGAGACGAAGCTGCCATGTCTACCTGAGAGATCTAAGAAATGGGAGAGTCAAGACGTATGGCTTCACTTCAGGTAAAATCCATTAACTAACTCTATAAGTTCCTATTTTTGATTCTTGATACATTATGTAATAAGATTACATTTTTTGATGTTTTGTATAATCAAAGAAAAGAGAGGAAGCTTAAAGGAAGAAGCGTGCTGAATTTGATCGTGAAGAAATAGATTTCAATCGCATGGATTCGAAGATCGGATTTTTGAGCTGCTACTTTAGAGTTAAGATAGATTGCTAAGAAATGTAATAGCATAGTTTTTCAATTGAGTTGCGTTATAAGGACATATTTTTCCGCAATAAAATAAATTTTGATTTTGTCTTATTTATATGTCCTTGCAATGACATGTATGAAAAATTGATGTTTGTGTATTTCTATTATTAGCAATGTTGAAATGGATGTGATTCTTAGTTATATTATTCATGGTAATGTCATAATTTTCTAAGTAAGGAAAGATTCCCATCACTCAAGTTTCAATTGGACAGAAACTTGGAATCATACGACTTGTATTGTGTGGTGTATGGAAATCTTGGTACTTAGTTAATTAACGCTAATTCTTTGTTCACATAAGTATGTGAGTCAAGTGAAGGACTAAAGGAACTAGTACACAATGTTGTGCACTAGTCAAGTCCACCATAAATAATAATAACATTATTCATCATGATTTACTAAAAGTCTAGTAAATGTGGTTATACTTACAAGATTAAGTGTAATTCTGAATCATTAAAAAGTTTCAATGAATGGCAGAACGAATAAGAAGAATCAATAAGGCAGAAAGATAAAAGTATCTCTAATCTGAAAAAGATGGGAGAGTACTTTTGTATCGGGTTTTATGATCATATTAATGATTAAGAACCATATGACAATTGATCCTCTAAGGACATCTTAGTGCACTAGTATGGCTAAGAAGAGGAATCGGAAATTGTTGAAATGGTTAAATCAAAAGGATGAGTCGTACTTCGTTCCAAAATCAAGTCTTAGAGTCATACTCCAAGATTGTGAATTGAGTGACACATCTTAAGAAGATTTAACACACTCATCAAATGTGAAGTAGAAAAATTGTTTTCTTACTCTTGCGCGTTTGAAATTGGTAAGTTGTGATGTCTTGAGTAAGACAAAGGCCAACTAGTACCAAATTGCGTGTAGGTTTTGTTTTGATATAGACACACACTAACTCTTGAATATTTGTTTTGTCAAGAAATGTTTCTTGATAAGAGAATCTAATATGTCAAGAGGTCAGTGGGAGTCTAAAGATCTTGAAAAGTTTCAAGAACTAATCGAGAGTAAACCTATTAAACACTAGCACACGACTTGAGGATTGTAACCTATCGTGTTGACATATTCTTGTTTCTGTGCCATTCCAGTTTGGTCAACTATGCATATGAGTCCTACGAGTTCTCAATAGACTACATAAGGCAAGCAACTTGTTTAATGAAAGTACATTAACTAGTATAGGTGAGCTGTTGAATAACTTGGAAGCAATGGTGGGACCCTTGATGGAAAGAAATCAAGTATGAACAAGTTCTGTCCATATGAGTTTGGATTTGTCACGAACATTATCTTACGATGATGGTTATGACAAATTCACATGGATAGGAACACATACACCATAAAATCTAAGTGTCATAAGGTTTCTCTCCTTCATGAAAATGATTGTGAAGAAACGCTTTCACTAAGAGATATTTTAAGAAGATAGCAATTATGTAAATTACATTCTCAAATTCGATTATGATTACGACATCCCTCTTCATAGTTCGAATTGTGAGATTTGGCGATTAGTCTGAACATTTGGGACTTAGTAATATAAGTTCTGAATTAGTTTGAACACACACATGTGAGCTGTCTAAGGAAAGGTGTATGAATTTAAGAAGCTTAGATAAAGGCTTATCGAAGCATATCGTATTAGAAAAGATGAACTTTGGAAGTCAATAAGTATTGTTTTCTAGAAGTTTAGCTGATTTCTGAATACGTGTCAAAGCTAGTGGGAGCATAAATGTTATGCTGGAATGGATATAATCATCATGATAGTGGGAGCATGATTATCATTTTAAGTGTTGCAGGTTGAAAATATTAATTATAGAAAACAAAAGTTTCACTTTGCAAAGTTGCAGGGGTTAAAAAGTTGTTTTGCTATAATTAAGGGAGAGAATTTTATACTTCGTTTCCAATCTAAAATCTTAGATCGAGAAATTTTAATCAAATTTACTCAAGGATATATATTTTAATTGCATTCTCAAAGTTCGATTATGATTACGGCATCCCTCTTCATAGTTCAAATTTTGAGAACATGGCAAATAGAAATATTATGGCAATATTATAGCAAGAAACTGGTAAAGCATCACGTTTTTCATTATGAAACGTGTCCCATACGCTTCGGGTATAGGATCGATTGCATATGTTGTAATATTCATCCGTTCTAAAATTTTCCAAATGCTTAGGGCATTTAGAGGGAAAAGGGGACTAGAACCGGATTTGACTAAAATAATTAAACAACTGTCAAGGACAATCTAAGGTTCGCTAAGGATTGGTCGCTTGTGAACAGTTGGAAGTATAGTCATGGATGGACCGTATTGATATTATTAAGAATAGATAAGATTCTATTTAGAATGAGTTGTCATATGGCAAATATGGAAATGTTTCTTTATTGGGAGTTGGACGTTAAAACTTTATGTCTAGATTAGAAACTTTTATGCAAGAAGGATGTTCAAAGGAATGTACTTTGAATGTGAGACTTCACATCTATGGGATTGTCTTGTAACAATCTCCAATAGAGTACTTTGTAATTTCATTGGCAAAGTCTTGGTGACTTTGGCGCTGTGACATTACGAAAGGATCGTTGCATAAAATGTTGGAATCTAACATATTCTAGTAGTGGCGAGAATTTTGTATTCTCACACTAATGATAAGGATTAGGAGTTGTGAAATGAGCATCATTGGAAATGTTTTTCAATTGATCTATTTCACAAAGTAAGGACCATAGGTGAACATAGTGTGCATGCTCGGAGCATGGGACAACTGTTGTTATAATTCAAGTAATAAGTTGATTACCCGAAACATTATACAATGAATAATGAGTAATCAATATGGTGATTAAATAAAGGAGTTTTATTTATACTCAAAGGTTTTGGGGCCATATAGGATTAAGTATTATTATTGTGTTT
Source organism: Lactuca virosa (assembly GCF_052849685.1). Classification (NCBI taxonomy): domain Eukaryota; kingdom Viridiplantae; phylum Streptophyta; class Magnoliopsida; order Asterales; family Asteraceae; genus Lactuca; species Lactuca virosa. The sequence goes on along the minus strand of NC_136429.1, from coordinate 74,638,669 downwards.
CACTTTGCATGTTTTGACTTCCCGAATAATAAGATTATTCAAACCATCCACAGTCGATCATACTTTGGAAGTAGGTATGAAAGAAGACTGTCATGAACCTGTCTGTAGATTGTCTAAAGTGTTTAGACATAGCACAAGTTTGCTGCAGAGTTCATGAGTGCTGCTATACGATTAGAGTATTGGATTAAACCCACGCTCACTTGGATTGCTTCATGGATTTTATCACGAGTGATTGGTGAGACGATAATATCTTATATTCTTGAAACCAAGACGTGTGAGTTGTATTCTACAAGTCGGTTGCATATTGATAATATGTAAACGCACTAGTAACTTGGTGTTATAAAACATATTGTTGTGTGTGATTTGATGAGTAGGTACAAGCGAGCATTGGAGTCGAAGTTTATCCGTTCCTTTTACCCAAAGTGGGATAAAAGTGATATATGTGGGCCCCTCGATGATTTAGTGATGACACCTTAAGCGCTTGACCAAGCCGGGACTAAGTTGATATGTTCAATTGTAGTCCGTTGTTAGTCGTCATAAATCGGAAATCGGGAAACAACATGTGAACAGAGAGTATGATTAAAATCCATGTCTCAATTCATACGATATCTAGAATGGAGGAATATATGATCCCTTATCTAAAGGACAGGTTGCTGATAAGATCAGAGTTTGACAGCATCTTTGAGAGCTATGATTGCTAATCAGATTGTACTTACATTATAGTTACTAGACTTATCCAAGTGGGAGACTGTTGGATTAGTGTCTAAGCCCGTAACTATATTTGGTATGTACTTGACCCGGTTGTGCATGGTCCTTTTGGGTTGCCTTCACCAAAGCAACTTGATAGGATGATTTATGGAGAAAGAGGATTAATTATGATTTATTAATATATTATATGAATAATATATTAAAAGAGAAATCATATTGTTTAATTAATATTAGTTAAGAATTAATTAAGAATTAGTTTTGTGGTTAAAATAGATTAATTAAACTTAGGGGACTGGAATTGTAATTATAAGATAATTGCAATTGGGCTATGGATCACCTTGGAACATAGGTTAGACGAATTCTACGGGAAGCCCATAAGGAATTCGTCCAAGGGGTGTTCTAAAGGGAGTCCATGGGCTGCTTAGGGCCTAAGCAGTCAAATTAGGGTTTCCTAGTTGAAAACCCTAATAGCCTCACTATATAAATATCCCTATGGCCCCAAAAACGGGGTGAACTCCCTTGGAAGAACCCTAGGTCGTTTTTGGTGCTCCTCCTCCTTCTCATAATTCATTCTCTTGCTTGTGGTGTTTGTAAGCCATTAGAGGAGTGACACTTGTGACTCTAAGCTCCAAAGACAAGAAGATTCAAGCCATTGAAGAAGAGGTAATCATCTAGATCTGCTCTTATGTGATAATTTCAAAATGCATATGCTAGATTAGGGTTCTTGAGTCTTGGATGAATTGCACGTACAATAGAGAAACCTAGATCCAAGCATTAGGGTTTGTATGAGCACATATAAAACTTGAAATTTTGATAATAACCATTAAAAATGGATTAGCATAATCATTACTACACCAAAAACAGGTTTTACAAGTTCAAAACAGTTTAGGGTAATGACTCTAGTCCATTTCCAGCAGCAAAAGTCGAAAAATTGCACACCGGGCCTTCTACTAGTCGAGTGCAAGAACCTACTCGACGAGTAGGATGCTTTTACACTTGGACTCGTCGAGCCCCCCCATGGACTCGACAAGTCCACTGAACAGATTGTAGATTTTTCGATTTTCTTCAACAATTTGCATCAAGTATCAAGTAAACAAGCCTAGGCTCTGATACCACTAATGAGTTTTGAGCATTCTAACACTCCTATGGTGTACATGCAACCCTAGAAACCTTGGATCTATATTTTACTAAGATACATGCAAATTTGATTTTTCCAAGGTTCTTAAACTAACTAGCATGGCATGGGGAACTTAAAACATACAAGCTAGTAGAAGAACATACCTTTCTTGTTGCTTGGATCCCTTAAGAACTTTGTGAGCCTAGAACCCCAAATGTGATGCCTCAAATGTTTCACACAACACCACAACTCTTGGAATAACTTTGAAAGAAGCACACTATCACTCAAAATCGGCTAGCCCTCCTTGTTCTAGTCTTAGTGCCGATTTTGCTAGCCTATGGGGTCTTTATATAGTGCGTCACAAGTAGGGTTACACCATGTAAACCCTAATTGACATGGCTTTTTGATCACAAAATTAATTCCAAATTAATTATTGATCAATACTAATTAAATAATATGATTTCATATTAATATATTATAACTTATAATATATTCACAAATCAAAAGTGTCCTTCTTCTCAGTTTGTCTATCCAATTATCATGATGCCATGCAACCCAAATGGACCATGCCAACCGGGTCAAGTACATACCATAAATAGTTATGGACTTAGACACCTTATCCAACATTTTGAAGGAAGAAGAAGAAAGTGTTAGCAAAAGGTGTTGGGATTTTGAGCATTCTAACACTCTTATGGTGTACATGCAACCCTAAATACCTTGGATCTATGTTTTCTCTATTATACATGCAAATATCAATTTTCCAAGGTATTGTTCTAACTAGCATAATATAAAGTACACATAATATAAAATCTAGTAGAATTACATACCTCTTGTTTGGTGCTTGATTCCACGAAGCTTAAGAGCCTAGTGCCCCAAGTGTGACACCTCAAATGGTTCACACAACATCATGAACACTTGGAATAACTTGAGAGAAAGTAGAACACTTCTAAAAATCGCTTTGCCCTCCACACATAGACTTAGTGGCCGATTTTGACAAGAATGATATGTTTATATAGTGTGACACAATTAGGGTAAACCCAAATTCTCATGGCTTTCCATTTCCTTGGATCCATGGGTTCAAATACACCATGGAGCATCCATGGAGCATCCTATGGGTTTTAGCCCAACTTGATAATCCATGGAGCATTAGCCCACTATATAAGTATGGATGATTTACACAATCAACCCATATATTTAATTAGTCTTCTTTTGATCACTTAATTAATTCTAGATTAATTCTTGATCAATACTAATTAAATAATCTTATTAATATATTAGAACTTATAATATATTAATAAACCTTAAGTGTTATTTCTCTCATTTTAGTCAATCCAAATGCATGATGTCATGCAACCCAAATGGACCATGCAGGGTCAGGTCAAGAATATACCAATTATAGTTATGGACTTAGACACTAATCCAACAGTCTCCCACTTGGATAAGTCTAATAACTACTATTGCAAGTACGCCTTCATAACCTGACCAGCAATCGTAGCTCTTAAAAGCTGCTGCCGAACTCTGAACAAATCAATGACGCGTCCATTAGATAAGTGATCATATATTCCTCCATTCTTGATATCATATGGACTGAGACATGGATTATAATCATTCTCTCTGTCCATTTGTTGTTTTCCGATTTCCGATTTATGACGACTGACTAATTGAACAAATCAAATCAGTCCAGGCCCGGCCGAGCACTTACATTTTGTCGTCACTAAATCATCGAGGGGCCCACAGATATCTCTTTTATCCCTTTGAGGGTAAAAGGAATGAATAAACTTCGACTCATATGCTTGTACTGACTACTTGTTGAATCATACACAAAGGCACGTTTTATAACATCGAGTTACCAATGCGTTTTCGTGCAATCAATGTATAACCAACTCGTAGTCAACAACTCATATCTCTAGGTTTGAAGAATATAAGATATTATCGTCTCACGATTCACTCGTGATAAAATCCATGAAGTGATTCAAATGAGCGTGGGTTGAATCCAATACTCAGGCCTTATGAGTACTCATGAATGTTGCAGCAACCATTCCTATGTCTAATGCACATTAGACAAATCATACAAGCCAAATTCATGACAATCTTGATTCATATCTACTTCCAACATATGACCGACTGTGGATGGTTTGAATAACTTAGTCATTCGGGAAGAATGACCTAGTTATTCTGGAAGTCAAAACATGCAAAGTGAAACACAAAAATAATACTAATCTTGTATGGCCCCAACACTTTGAGTGTAAATAAAAACACCTTTTTATCTAAGCACCATATTGATTACTCATTATTCATGTTTCTATTAATCAACTTAATACTTGAATTGAAACAATAGTAATGCCATTCTCCAAGCATGCACACTATCTTCGTCCAAACAATAGCTATGTCATACTCCAAGTATGCACACTATGTTTACATGTGGTCCTCTCTTTGTGAAACAGATCGATTGACTACATTTCAATGATGCTCATTTCACAATCCCAAATCCTTTACAATAAATGTAAAAACACCAAATTCTTGTCATTTACCGTAACCTTGTTAGATTCTAAACTTATATGCAATGATCCTCTTGTAATGAATATGCACACAAGTCACAAAGACTTGGCAACAGACATTACAAGGTATTCCAATGGAAAGCAATTCCATGGAAATGAAGTCTCAAATTCAAAGTACATTCCTTTGAACATCCTTCTTTGCATTAAGTTCTTTAATCTTACACAGATTCAAAGAATAACTTCCACCTATGGAAACAATTCCATATTACCATTTTGACCATCACTTCTGAACAAGAGTTGCCTCTTTTCAAAATATGTCAATATGGTCCTTACTCTATACTTCTAATTGTCCATGAGCAACCAATCTTTGGTAAACCTCAGATTGTTCTCAACAATTGCTTAATCATTTTAGTCATATCCAGTTCTAATCCTCTTTCCCTTCTTAATGCCCTAAGCATTAGGAAAATTTAGAATGGATGAATATTATAGCACATGCAATGAATATTATAGCACATGCAATCGATCCTATATCCGAAGCATATGGGACACGATTCATGCTATAAATTTTTTTTATTTGCCATGTTCTCATAATTCGAACTATGAAGAGGTATGCCGTAATCATAATCGAATTTTGAGAACGCAACATATATAGAATTTCCTTATGTTGAACCATTCCAACATAACATTCATATATATCCTTGACTAAATTCGATTAAAATCTCAATCTAAGCTTGTAGAATTGGAAAGAAGTATAAAATCCTCTCCCTTAATTATAGGGAAACAACTTTTCAAAGAGAATTAAAAATTTTGTTTTCTATAATTAACATCGCTAACTTACAACATAATCGTCATGCTCCCACTAGCATAATGATTATTATCTTACAAGCATAACACTTATGCTCCCACTAGCTTTGACATGTACTCAGAAATCAGCTGGACTTCTAGAAAAACAATACTTTATTGACTTTCTTACCAAAGTTCAGATTTCTGATACGAGATGCTTTGATAAGACTTTATCAAAATCATACACTTTTCCTTAGATAGCTCACATGTTTGTGTAGACCTTTTGCAATTCTCACTAGTTAGTGTGCTGGTTAACCACACACGCTCCACTAACTATATGAGAATGCAAATATCACAACTGCTATCTACTTAAAATCTTCTTAGTGAAAGCGTTTCCTCACCATCATTTTCATGAATCAAAGAGAAACCTTATGACACTTAGATTTTATTGTGTATGAGTTCCTATCCATGTGAATTTGTCATAACCATAATCACAAGACAAGGTTAGTGGCAAATCCAAACTCTTATGGATTGAACTTGTTCAATCTGATTTTCTTGCCACCCGGTAGCACAAGGGCCTGCCATTGCTTCCAGGTTGTTATGCAAACAATTGAGAACTCATAGAACTCACAAGCATAGTCAACCTTTCTGTAATAGACATAGAAATAAGAATATGTCAGCACGATAGGTTACAAGCCTCAAGTCGTGACTAGTGATTAACAAAACTCTTGATTAGTTCTTGAAACTATTTCAGGATCTTTTAAACTCCCACTGTCCTCTTGACATATAAGACTCTCTTGCCCAATATTCAAGAGATAGTGCGGATTATTTTACAAACACTTCACACAATTGGCCTTAGTTGGTCTTTGTTTTATCCAAAACATCACAACTTACCAATTTCAAATGTACAAGAGTAAGAAAACATTTTACTCTACATTTGACAAGTATTTTAAACCTTTCTTAAGATTATGTCACTCAAGGCTCAATCTTGGAGTATGACTCTAAGATTTTATTTTGGAATGAAGTATGATTTATCTTTTGATTTAACCATTTCCACAATTCACGATTCCTCTCCTTAGCCAACAAATGCACTAAGGTGTCCTTAGAGGATCAATTGTGATATGGTTCCATAATCACTAAGATAATCATAAAACAAGATACATAAGTACTCTCCCATCTCTTCAGATTGGAGAAACTTTTATCTTTCTGCCTTATTTGATTCTTCTTATTCATTCTGCCATATATTGAAACTTTTCCAATGTTTTAGAATTACACTTAAACTTGTAAGCATAATCATATTTACTAAACTTTAGTAAATCATAACGAATAATCTTCTCAACCTTTGTGATGGACCTGACCAGCACACAACCTAATGTACTCGATCCGTTAGTCCTTCACTTGACTCACATGCGAATGTGAACAAGGAATTAGTCTTAATTTATCAAAGATGAAAAATCTCATTCATCACACAATACAACTTGCATGATTCCAAGTTTCTATCCAACTGAAACTTGGGTGATGAGAATCTTTCCTTATTTGATAAATTATGACACTACCACAAACGAAAGAATCAAATTCACTTTCCAATATTGCTTATCAATGGAAACATATAAACAACAATTTTTCACAAATGCCTTTGTAAGGATACTTAAAATAAATAAAATCAAAACTTTTCTTTTTATTTTAAAACTTGCGGAAAAACTTATCCTTACAATGCAAATTCATATGAAAACTTTGTTGTTATCTATTCCTAAGCAATATCTCATAACTCTTATGCAGTGGCTCAAAATTCTGGTCATCGAACCATGCGATCAGAATCAGCACACCTTTTCTTTAAGCTTCCTTTGATTCTTCAAAAAAACATCAAAATGTAATTACATTACATCATGTATTAAGAATCTCCAAAAGAGACTTAATAGAGTTAGATAACGGACTTTACCTGAAGTAGAGTCAAACTTTTGACTTTACCATCCTTATGAGGTTTCAGGTAAACTCGGCAGCTTCGCAACCAATGCCCCTTTCCTTTGGCAATAGGCACATATGGACTCTTTGGGAATGGTACATGGGACTATCTCATACTTAGCCTTTCTCTTTACCATTTGGTCAACCGAGTTGACTATGGCCGATCCCTTTCCATTGGGAAGAGAAAGTTTTTCTGGATTTCCAGTGTCACCATTGTCAATGTCCATGAATTTTTGGGAATTCGATCTTCTAATCAAATTTGCTTTACCAGTGTTCCAAATCATTGCTGATTCAGCAGCACCAAGCAAATAGATAAGATCATTAAAGGGTCATGTCGTGATCTGTCATCAGGGAGTGACTAAAGAACCAAGTCAACAGCCAGCTACCTCGAGACTTCAACAGCCGACTCTCCCGACTTGTCAATATGTGACTTAATCTCCAAGATCTAAGCACATATAGACTTTGTTTGCCAATAGGGATTGAGTGACTTAGAACTTATCAAGTCTTGAAACTTGTGGGATAGGGAGATTTATTGGAGGAGGTGGAGGAAGTGAAGTATGATTTCCAGTCCCACTAATGCACAACAAAGGGATTGATCTTTCACCTTGATTGCCATTTGGGATATCATCTTCATTAGGATAGCTTGTTCCTAAAGATTTGGGAAGACCATAGTTGTCTGAAGGAGACATCTATAAGGGAGAAATTCAAGTTAGTTGATTTAAAGTCCTTAATATAACACCCAATATGAAATATTAAGGCTAGGATCCAACAACCTATTTATAACTGGAAGAGGGATGCCGTAATCCGAGTTATAAAATAGTTGAAGGTAGGTAAATGACGATTTACCAATTTCCACCATGAAAAACGAAATATAATTAAGTTTTAATTGGATTTGAAACTCCTAGATCTTTTGAGATACATTGAACTTTCAATGGCATGTTTGAATCTCGATTGTGCCCTCTCAAGTTTGTGACTGGGATGCCGAGGATCACAAACAAGGTGTGAATAACCATGCAAATTGACTTGGTACCCTTAACTTTATCACCTAATCGATGTGCCGGTTAACCACACACGCTCCACCGATCTATAATAAAGTCAAGTTACCCTTTTCCACTCTTAGTAGTCCTTATTAGTGTGCCGGTTAACCACACACGCTCCACTAACGACTTGGTAAGGTACAAAGTGTAATTGCATGGGTTAGCACCTATTTCACATTTTCCTAAGTAACTAAGATTGGGAATTAATAAGTGTTTAGTTACTTAATATTTATCATTATACTTTTAATGAAGGGAGAATTATAGTCCTTTCCTACCCGTTCGGCTAACGACCCTCCACCAGTCAAGGAAGCGGTGGGTGAGAGTGGGCACCCATTAAACTGCCATTTTATAGGCAGTAACCTTATACCCCCCTTATAGACCGGCTTCGTGAATGAGGCCTACTAACGGTAAGATTGACTTTATCTTATACATATCTATATAAAATTATAATAATAGTATAAGGGTGTATTTTAAACATTTAAAATACTTGGTGGTTTAATCTATTAATTAAACTATACTCTTAATTTAATTAAACTTAAACCATGTCTTTATGGAATTATTAACTCTTTTAATTAAACACTTTAATTAATTTAATGAAGTCCATAAATTTTGAATTTTAACTTTTAAAATTGTAGAGTTTGGAATTAAAGCATTAATGTGTGTGAGACTTTACAAATTCCAAAACTTGAGGGCAAGTTTTGAAACTATTCAAAACCTTTCATTTCATAACTTATGAGTTTAATGGTTCATTAAAATGAAGACTCTTCATTTTTATGTAACCTCTTATTCTTTAATAACACTTTTAAAGAAGTGACTCTTAAACATCCATAACTTGAAGACAAGTTATGGAGTCATGAAATAATTAAATGAAAAAGACTCTTCATTTTTATGTAACCTATGACACTTTTATGATTTTTAAGATTCATAAATGTGACCTTTTATGTAACTTGAGGACAAGTTACAAAAACACATTTTATGAACTAACTCTAGATTAATTTGGATTGAAAACAACTAAAACACAAATTTTTTTCATTAATCTAAACTAACTCATAAATCAAGGAAACATAAAACTCTTGGTAATCCATAATTTGAGGACAAGTTATGGACTCCATACAATTCCATTGAGATCAAGAATTATACTAACAAACAATTTGCACATAATTCCTATGATATACCAAAACTCATAAGCATGAACATTCATAATCAACATTTTTCAAGAATTACATAAACACATATAAAACTTGAAACTTTGATTATAGCATTGAAATTGGTTTAGCATAATCATTACCACTTAAAAAATAGATTTTATAAGTCCAAAACAGTCAAATGTAATGATTCTAGACCAATTCCAACACCAAAACTCGAAGATATGTTGTTTGGGAGTCCAACTCGTCGAGTGCATGAACCAACTCGGCGAGTTGGATGAACTTTGCCTTGGACTCGTCGAGTCCATCGGTGAACTCGGCGAGTCCACTGTCCCAGCAGCAAAAAACTTCGATTTTAAGCAGTTTGCATCAAGTATAAGTGAAAACAAACCAGGCTCTGATACCACTGTTGGGATTCTGAGCATTCTAACACTCCTATGGTGTACATGCAACCCTAAATACCTTGGATCTATGTTTTCTCTATTATACATGCAAATATCAATTTTCCAAGGTATTGTTCTAACTAGCATAATATAAAGTACACATAATATAAAATCTAGTAGAATTACATACCTCTTGTTTGGTGCTTGATTCCATGAAGCTTAAGAGCCTAGTGCCCCAAGTGTGACACCTTAAATGGTTCACACAACATCATGAACACTTGGAATAACTTGAGAGAAAGTAGAACACTTCTAAAAATCGCTTTGCCCTCCACACATAGACTTAGTGACCGATTTTGACAAGAATGATATGTTTATATAGTGTGACACAATTAGGGTAAACCCTAATTGTCATGGCTTTCCATTTCCTTGGATCTATGGGTTCAAATACACCATGGAGCATCCATGGAGCATCCTATGGGTTTTAGTCCAACTTGATAATCCATGGAGCATTAGCCCACTATATAAGTATAGATGATTTACACAATCAACCCATATATTTAATTAGTCTTCTTTTGATCACTTAATTAATTCTAGATTAATTCTTGATCAATACTAATTAAATAATCTTATTAATATATTAGAACTTATAATATATTAATAAACCTTAAGTGTTATTTCTCTCATTTTAGTCTATCCAAATGCATGATGCCATGCAACCCAAATGGACCATACTGGGTCAGATCAAGAATATACCAATTATAGTTATGGACTTAGACACTAATCCAACAAAAGGATCAAGAAAAAACTCTCATCCATCCTTGGAATCATTCTATGGACCACTTGTAAGTCCTCAAATTTTTATCTTGATGACTCGTTGGTTTGAAGTGATAAATTTTGCAACTTTATGACTCTCCTGAGTCCTAGGAATACTATATCTTGTAGATCTAGGGTGTAGTTGGGATTCTTGACCTTGCATGAGTTTTTGGTCACTCTTAGTTCCTTTTGAACTAAAAATGGATTCTATACATGCATTGGAAGTGTATATCTATAAAGCACCCATATTTATGCTAGATTTGGTATTGGAAACCCTTCTAGAATGGTTAGGTTAAGGATTTTTCAGATTAAGGGATTAATGATTAAGTTCTTGTTGTATTTTTCCTTATTTGGACCTAGGGTATGAGATCTTGATCTCTTTGGGTGTCTTGATGGATAAAGCTAGAAACTTTATCCATTTAGACCATAAAATGGACCAGATATGAGCTTTGGAGCTCTTAGAATCGAAGGAAATGGCTTAACCCATTAAGCTGTTAGAAACTCAATGCCCACGGCGTGGCCTTGGGTCGCCACGATGTGGCGACAGGGAAATGCTCATCTGTTTTGATGAATGAGAGCCACAGCGTGCTCATGGAAGGCCACGACATGGAGGTTAACTAAAGTCAACATTGAATGTTGACTTTTGACTTAAGTTGACTTTTGGTCAAACTCCTAGTTTTGGAAGAAGAGCTAAGGGCTTACCTTGTATAACTATATAGGTGGTGCATAGCATCAATATTTTTGGCTGTGAGAGCAGTAACAACGGATTATCGACTGAGAGGTGAGTCTTCTTACTATACTTGTGGGTCAAAGGCACCAATGCCGACCCACTGGATTGTGTTATGTAGGATGCTAGCTGGCTTTGTGACTCTTACATATATGATTAGGTTGAAATAAACTCTAGGGTTGGGCCCAAGATTGTATGTTTGGGTTGAAAGAAACCCCAAGGCTAGTCCCATTATCGCATGTTTGGGTTGAAACATAACCCAGGTTTGGACCCATGATTGTATGTTGGGTTGGAATATACCCGTGGGATAGGCCTAACTGTATGTACAATATGTGGTATTTTGGGGAACTCACTATGCTTTGTGCTTACGGTTTTATGTTTATGGTTTCAGGTACTTCCGGTATGAAAGGGAAGGGCCTGACGTGATCGCACAATACTCCCCTTATGTTTCCGCATTGATTTTCATTTTACTCTGATGATTGTGATACAATGTTTTGTGATGGATTTTGTGACACCGATGGTATGGATTGATGATTTTTAAATTGAAAAAATTTACATCTGTGTTTGGGATGTTACAAGTTGGTATCAGAGTCTTGGTTTGAGGGATTGGAGCACACTTTCAGGTGTGTCAGAATTCAAACTGAGGAATTGATAATCTTTTCAAAAGAAAAATAAATTTTCTAAAAAGATTTTTACAAAGAAAAAGGGGTGTGATGCATGCAATCAGCCGAGCTCAAGTAAGTGGTTCCCAAAATACCCATACCCATGTGCTATGATTAGTATACATGATATATGAATTTCATGCTAGAGTAGGGCTAAGGATACCTTCAGGAATCGTATGTTAGAATTGCCTGATTTGTGTGATTCCTTATACCCTAGGAGGATTGAATGCTATGTGTTACTTGAGATTAATATTGGCTCAGTTAAATGCTAACTATATGCTTTAAAAATTGTATAAAAATAGGTTAATATAGCCCTAGAATGAATGGTTTAGCCTTATTTCTTGTTCCTTGTTTGGTTGTGGACTTAGGGTAGATGCATTATTCGATTGTCTATGTGATCCCATTTTGTGTACAATTTACATGCATAAGGCAACAAACAGTGTTGGTTGAGATTCTTGGTATTGCAGAGGCGGACGAGTTGAGAATTCGTATGAGAGCCTAGGAAATGCCATAGTGGGATATGTATGTTGTTTAGCATAGGGATTGTGTGTATGTCTTTAGTGGGGCGACTTGGAGGATTCATGATGGTTCTTGTGGAAGGTACATATAGGTGCGGAAGGTAGTATTGGGCCCATACTACTGAAAGCACAGGATCTATACTCAAATCAAGGACGATCTCGGAGATTTTAAGGGGCCTGTAGAGTGGAAGTTCCCTCGAGTTTATGTTGATCGTTTGTATGTTTGTATTTCAGTTGAGTATGGTGACCACTCGACGAGAAGCTTCTAGATCTGGTTCGGGTTTTGGTGTCGAACCGATGGATGGACAGTTGAATGAGTTTATCACATCAGAGATTACTCACAGTATCATGAAGGCCACCCCTATGATTTTCGGTACCATCAAGGAGGGGATTATGGAACTTTTGGATGAGCGAATCAGGGCCTTTCGAGCAGAGATTGTCACGGGACGTGCAGTCCCTATTTTCAAATTTTTGCTTAAACTGTCCCTCGTTTAGTTTAACCTTGCACGTCTCATCCTTGAAAAGATGATTTTGTTGCGAACTTAGTCCGTGCCATAATTGAAATGACCTATTTCAAAATTTTCTTAGACCGTCCCTCGTTTAGTTTAACCTTGCACGTTTCATCCTTGAAAAGACGATTTTGTTGCGAACTTAGTCCATGCTATAATTGAAATGACCATAATACCCTTGCGTTTTTTATTTTTCAATTCATTTATAATGTTATTATTATTATTTTCAATTAAAACAAATAGAGGTCCACTTCACCACCCCTAGCCCTTCACTTTCCCCAACCCATCTGCCCCCTTTAATGTGTTAATAATTGGAGACTTCAAGAAGCACAAACAAACATAAACACACACACACACACACATACTCGATGTAAGGGGAAAAAGGAGACAATTAACTTGCCAGTCATTCCCACTGCCATTTACCACATTAACGCCATCAGAAATCGACTATACACTGAAAACCATCAGCCACCATCTCTCCATATCTTCCTCTCATCTACCACTGTTTGTCTCCCTCTTTTACCATCTAAACTCGTAAGATGATTTAGCCTCTTTTCGAAGTGCATATATGAGTGGTAAGGTAGAAGGTTGTAGAGGATAAGACAACCCGAGTGCAGATTTGTTACCCTCTCTCCGAAAAAAGTGGAGGTGGCTAGGGTTTTGTGCAATGATGGTGGTGCACAGGTGAAGATGGAGGCACGCATGTGTGTAACTTTATGATGGTGGTGCGTTGGTGGCGTTAAAGAAGAGAGAAGATAGTATGTCGTCGTCGAGTTGCATGCGAAAAACCCTAACGATTTGCATGCTAAAACCTACGCCAATTCGCAGCTCAACATCCACCATTGACCGCTGACCATTAGAGGATCTACTCTGCTTCTCTCTTCTCTCTGACACACCTGAAGCCACCATCGACCGCTGACGGCTATTTCTCGATTTCATTTTGCTGGATATTTTTGAATATGGGATTTTGTTTCTACAAAGTTTAAGGTTTATTCCCTGATTTCATTATTTCAAGTCGAAGGGACTCCCGACTGCTATTTCTCGAGGTAATCTTCTTCCGGCAAACCCGACAAAACCAAAAAAACCAAACCTAATAGTGGTGATGGTAGTGGTCGACGACAGTTGTGATGGTGGTCGACGACAACGGTGCTGGCGGTTGACGACAGTGGTGGTGGTGTTGGTCAATAGCAATGGTGAATGGACCATTTAATAAATTAAACAATTTCTTTTAATATATTAATTATTAATATTTAATAAATAAATGAAAAAGAAACTAAATGAGGGCAAAATGGTCTTTTAATGTCTGAAGGGACGAAGCGTGTAATTTTTAAACTAACGAGTGATGGTTCACGTTAATTTTTGAAAATAAAGACTAAACATGCATTTTATCACTCACACAAGAGACAATTTATGTAATTTAGGGACTGTTTGACAGAATCTGGATTTTTAAGATCTGAATTTCTAAGAGGGTTTGAATTTTTAAGATCTGAACTGTAGCATGTTGTTTGGTTGAAACCTTTGAATTGTTGTCCTGAATAATAAAAATGACCATTTTACCTTTCTCTATCATTTCTTTCAATTACAACATTGTACTTCCAACCTTTCCTTATTAAGACATCATACTTTAAAAACTATAACAATTCTAGTATTCTAATTGGATAGAAATAGGAAGTACAATGCTATAATTATAAAAAAATGACCATTTTACCTATTAACTATTTTTTTCGACACCATCGATTTCACCAAAATAGCATCAAAGCTCAAAAAAGCATCAAAATTCATAAAAACATCGTCAAAATTCATAAAAACAACACCAAATGACCTTTCTCTGCTATCTATTGAAAAATATGGAAGAGGAATCTCACTCAATATCTCTTCAGCCAAATCAAATGCAACAATCCTTTTTTACTTCCACTGTGAATCAGCAAAATTAAACCAATGAATGTAACCATCATGACTAAAAGTGTAGAAGAATTATCCCAAACTTCCTGATAACCATAATAATCACATTTGGATAAGTATCCTTATTTTGGATTCGTTAATTAACCAAAAAAATCCAACAAAATCCCAGAAATCGAAACCAAAGCTTCAAGAACAAAACCATATAACAAAATTCTACTTCAAGAACAACACTTTTCAGAAGAAAATATGAATATTGTTGTAGGCGTCGCCACCATTGAAGCCTCACTCCGAATCGCACCACCTTTCAAAAGTGGGTTTGTACTCCCGACATCCTCTTTCAAATCTTGATTTCAAACGATTTTCAGGATTCTATTTTGATTTCAAAATTGGGGAAATCGATTTCCAAAACTCAATTGCAGAAAATTGGGGAAAAACTCAACGACGGGGAGAGACTGGAGGAAGGCATGTATGATGATGACGGATGGAGGCGTCAATGATGGCGAAGCTATAATGGTTGTGAAGAGAGAAAGCGATGGAAAGGTATTGGCGTAAGGGGGAGGGAAAGCGTGTCCATTTTTCTTTCTGGCTTCCTCCCAACAGTTATTCGGTTAGACATATTTTTCACATTTAGATGTAAAATTAAGAGGTAAAAAAACAAATTAAAAAGATTCAAAACTGCCTCTTATTAAGAGGCAATAAGAGGTAAACAAATAGGTCCTTAATCTTTTAAAAATAATTATCTATTGTAGGGTTTGGATCATTCCTTATACTTGGACCTCCATGCCATACCATGCGACAAACTTTTTTCTTCACGATATGATAAAAAAGTACGGAGTACTTTATATTAAGGGAAAATGACTTATGAGGGTAATGAACTAGTGATTTTGTTCACATTTAGTCCCTTTCCTTTTTTTGTACATAATATGTGAACAGTTTAATAAGTTGAATGTTATATAGTGTACAAAAAGTAAAAGACTAAATGTGAACAAAAAAAGAACCTCCCCCACCACCTCCAACCAACTCATCTACCACCATTACCGCCTCTACCACTTCCACCTCTGCAACTGCCACCATTATCACCACCACCACCACTGCCTCCACCTCCACCACCGCCACCGCAGCCACCTCCATCACCATCTCCACCTCCACCTCCACCACCACCTCTAACTTCGCCACCACCTCTATCACCACCAACACCCCCGCCAATACCTCCACTGGAGTTGGTGGTTGTATCGGAGGCTGTGATGGAGGTGGTGGTGGAGGCGGTAATGGAGGTGGAAGAGGTGGTGACAGTGGTGGTGGTGACGGGGGTGGAGGTGGTAGTGGTAGTAAGGTGGCGTTGATGATGGTGGAGGTGGTAGAGGCAGTAGTGACGGAGGTAGAGGTGGTGGTGGTGGTGGTGGCGGAGGCGGCGGTGGTGGTGTGGCAGAGGTGGAGGTGGTAGTAGTGGTGGCGATGGTAGCGGTGGCAGAGGCGATGGTGACGTAGGTGGAAATGGAAGTGATGGTGGTAGTAGAGAGGCGGTTGTGGTGGTGGAGGAGGTGTTTGGGGAGGTTCTTTTTTTGTTCATATTTAGTCCTTTTCTTTTTGTACACTATATACCATCCAACTTGTTTAACTGCTCACATTTACCCTTTTACCTACGGTAGCAGATCACAAGGGTAAAATATGAACAAGTTCAACAAGTTGGATGATATATGGTTAAAAAAAGTGACTAAATGTGAACAAAAGCAATAGTTCATTACCATCATAATTCATTTTCCCTTATATAAAAAAAAACTTAGAACTCTAATACTCGATGTTTCTTTATAGGGTAAATGAGACAAATGCCCTAGGAACTTTCTAGTGTTGGTCCTTTTAATCCCTAAACTATTTTCATGGCTTTATGAGGGAATGAAGTCGTTTTTGTCGAGTCGATTACGTCCTTTTGGCCAAAGTGAAGGGGTCACATGGTTACCCCTTTGCCACATTGACATTTGTTGACCAATATTCCCACATAGACTTTGAATTTTCTCATACCCTTGGACCCACATCTCTCTCTCTCTCACGCGCGCACAATTCTTTCCGACACCATTTAGATCGTAACTTCCCTTCTACATTGGGTTTTAAGAATCAGATGTGGCTATTAGTTTTAATCCACAAACATTTAAAAAAGTGAAAGAATATCTGGTGTTGCAAGGAGGATCTCACAAATACCCACCATCAGGCCAACTATTCTCTGGTTAAGGCTTACCGCCGATAACCAACCAATCACCATCAAAGTGGTGGTTTGTGGTGGTAATAAAGAAGATGTTTCCAAAATGTCGATCCAAGGTACACCTAAAATAGAGTGTTCGAACATGCACTTTCGGACTGCAATAGAATTATAGCAAACACCAATAGTCATGGGAGATCTATTACATCTTCCAAACGCACAATTTCTTCTCATCAGTGATGCCAAGAAGGGTACTTTCGGTTAGGACGACGATGAGGATCCTAACATCACTGCTACTGTTTACATGCCATAGAATGCAAAGGGAGAAAGGTTCAGGGAACTGAAACCAACAAACATCCCTCAAATGTATCATTCCTCCTCATATGTTCTTCCTGACGGCAAGATTTTAGTCGCCGACAACCAATCTCACCAGTTCTCACCGTAGATGCTACTGACAAGCAATTGAAGAATTGGATTATGAACAGTATAAATTACTTTCTTAACACAGAGGGAGATGAACATATGGTCGAGTACTCTAATCAATAGCTTGACCATCCTCGAGAATTAAGGTACTTTTTGTCTTAATAAGTTAATAACTAATCATTCAAGTGATCATAATCGAGTTTTTGGAAAACTCAGGGAGGCATCAGAAGAATATGTACAAGAAGTTGAGAAATTGTCGTACAAACTGTTGAATTGATCTCCTTTAGCTTAAACTTCCATGCAAACCGGTTCGAGCCATTCTTTTCCAAGGATCAAAGCACTTTTGTTCGACTGAACCACTACCCTCCGTGTCCAGCTCCTGACCTCGCCCTTGGTGTTGGTCGACACAAGGACGCCGATGCTTTGACAATCTTGGGTCAAGAAGATATCGGAGGTTTAGAAGTTAAGAGAAAAACTGATGGAGATTGGATCTTTGTTAAGCCCACACCAACTTCCTTCATCATCAAAGTCGGAAACATTATTCAAATATCATTAATTAACATATCTCCAATCTCCATATATCAATTCCAATTGAGAGCCTAAGATTATCAGAACTTGAACGGTTGAAAGTAGCAATGGAGACGCTGAAAAAGAACAATGGAGAGCAGTCGAAAATGCATCCGGTGAAAAAAGAAAATGAGATTTTAGGATTTGACCATAATCTTAGAAGTCAACATTCCATTTTAACACACGAAGATGATGAATAGAAAAGAGATAGGCCCAAATTTTGTGTATGTGGCACTCAAACCGGGTATAGTCAAATGGACTAAAAAAGAAAGATAGCCCACGACTTCGTACCCTCATAAAGTCATGAAAATAGTTTAGGGACTAAAAATGATTACCCTAGAAAGTTTGTAGGGCATTTGTGTCATTTCCCCTTTCTTTATACATCTTATGTTTACATACATTTGCAGTTTTATTGTATTTATGAATAATATGGTCTTGATTTGAGTAATATAATATATATGTATTTTTATTTATTCTTTGTATTTGAAACGTATTAACGTATATTACAAATGTTTAATGATAAAAAACATCATTTTAATGTTCTATGTCAAACTAAATATCAATAGAATAACTTTTCAAACATTAGCTTGCCAAATTTCAATTTATAGAAACACATTTCTTATGAAAATGCAAAAACCACTAATTTTAATGTTCTTATCAATATTCTCACAAGAATGGTAAGTTCGTATAACCAAAAACCAATTACAACTACCCAAAAATTTGTCACTCATAAATTCATAATATTGTATCTATATAAAATGTAACAGAATAAAAATAAAATGCCAAAAACCAATTACAACTACCCAAAAATTTGTCACTCATAAATTCATAATATTGTATCCTTATAAAAAGTAAAACAGAATAAAAATAAAATGTCAAAAAGTACCATTGGAGTCCAATGTAACAACAAAAAGAGAGAGGCCCAATAAGAAAAAGCCCATAACAAGGACATGTATTCCTTCTCCTATATAAATAGCTTCTATTCCTTTTGAGTCGATACTCTTTATAGTATATACCAAATAAGTGAATATCACTTCTTTCCTTCACTTCACCACTCGGATTTGAGTTCAAGTTGTGGCTGCTTTCTACAAATCATATTTCCTTGTATAGTAAGTCTCCTCTTTCTCACTCAATAATGTTTTGTTTTTATCAGATTTAGCCATTAAACTGTTTTAAGAGTTTATAATCTAGACAATACATGTTTTCGTTGAAAGGTGCAACTAATCGACCAATTTGGTGTGAAGTATTTTAATTATCAAACTAAATGATGCTATAAAATATATATTTGGGTGATAAGCCTTTGCCAATTTCTGAATGTTAGTCTTGTATCAACTTCTGAATGTTAGTCTTGTACCTTGTATCTTGTATCTAATGATTGCATCGACCTTGGTTTTTATTGTTGTTTTAAGGGATTGAAGTGTTATTAATTTAAGTCTTATATTTTGTATCTAATGATTGAAACCAAATGTCTTGTGGCTAGTAGTATCAGTTGTGTTTAGGTTGAGGGTTCAAGTACTATAAAAAACAAATACCTAGATTTAAGAGAATGATTTGTAGGTGTATGAGTTGGTTGTTAAGAAAATTCAATGCAAACATGATTTGTGTGATTTTCTTTTGAACGAAAAATACATGATTTGTCTGGTGATGCATATTGCACATGATTATCAGCGTCTAATTCCTTATATTTTGCTTGGTGCAAGAGAGTGGGAAGTAAATATGGATAAAAACAAAGGTGCAAAATAATCATGACTTATAGATGATGTGATTTTCAGCTTTATACACACCATCTGAATGTCTTTGTTTCTATTTACTTGTCCATATATGTGATTTTGAACTCTATACAAAACAATACTTATTTGTTTCTATTACTATGTCCAGACATGGGCCACATTGAATCTTATTTTTAATTATTAAGCAAATTAATTAAAATAATAAAGAGTCTGGATTCATATTCGCTTCTATTATTTGATTTCCTAGAAAAACCTTTGTCCTATTGAAAGTGAAACATTTGACATGATAGAAACTAAAAAGTTTCAAGATATATTTTGAATCAAATTTAACTAATTTAGTATATTAATTTTAATATTAGAAAACTTGTTTTTAGATAAATAAAAAAAATTATTAAAATTTTCAATATATTTAAATCTGCCACTTTAATTTTATTAAGTTTTTCTAACATCAATATTAATTTAGAAATTATGAACAATGAATTACATATTATATATTATATATTATATATTATATAATTCTTATATTTACTTCTATAAATGTATTTTTTTTAATAAGTTTATAATATAAGTGGTTCATAAAAAAAGTTTATAACATAAAGAGTAAATCAAGTTTATAATATAAAGAGAATTACACGAATGGTCATATGGATATGGTTTAGAGTAACTTGTTGTATGTTTGGTCTCATTTTTTTTAACTCAAACTGTGTAATATGTTTTTTTTTTTACGTCTTTGGTTCTTGACAGACATAATTGACTTTTTTGTCCTTTTTAATTTATTTTTACTTTAATTTTTTAATATTAACAATTAGAGTAAATGGCCCACCCCACACCCCCAACCCACCCAACTACCTCCACCGTTTTGAATTTGAAAGTCATATACTATTTTCTCTAATCTATGTGTGAAACTCCACTGACATCCGTCGCCGAAAATAAGAGATGTGACAGAAACCAGATCCACCGACATACCACCTCCACTAACAAGATAAAAGTGTAGGAAAGATCTTCAAGTACAATGACAAATCTGTTCCAAACTCCTACCAGCCCCTCTCTCGCATTTACCATCGGTTACCCACACACGATAAACCCAACCGGAAAGATCAAAATCAAAGAAAATATGTTTTTCGACAGACCTATGAATCTTTAAAATTTTCAAAATGCACCAAGATGAAACCACAATAGCCCCAAACTTTGGAAGTATTCAAATGCAAAAAACAAGCAAGGTTTCCAGATTCATATTCTTCACTTGAATCACCATCTACAATCACTTATGAAACCCACCATGATTAATCCCAGACCCTTTATCTCTTCTGTTGTCCTTTTGAGCCTACCCCGTGGTCCAATCATCTTTTCTCATCTTTTCCGACCACCCTATCATCAGAGACTTCCTCTTCTTGCCTTGTCACCATTAACCCTAAAAGGTAATATGAAAATACCCGATCAAACCAAAATCAACTCATCCATTAAAGAAGCTAGAAATGTTAACGTTTGGTGGACACATTAACCTAAAAAGGTTTTAGACCATAACTTTGTACTAATTTGTTTCAAGTTGGTTACAATCACATGTAACAAACTTACAAATTGATACCGAATCGTGTTTTGAGAGCTAATGAAAACCAAAAACCGAGAAGCACCACCACCACCACCATCAGAGAAGCACCACCTTATCGGAGAAATTAGTTTTCTAATTTGTAGTTCATGTGAGAAATCAAATTTTTGTAAAAAGTTCTTCTCAGAGAGAAGTAAATCGAATCAAAATGAAGCACTACCATGATGTTGTTGATGTTCTTGTTCGAGTTTTTCTGTTGACTTTCTAGTTTGTCTTTCGCTGGCAAGTAAAGGATGGAGAGCTCTAATCGGAGATGAGGAGGCTTCGTGGTTTGAGTTTTTCTGGGGAGAAAGGACAAAGACAGAGAGGTGAGTGCCGAAGATGGGAGGTTGTTGTCTCTAGACTTTTGAACAGAGATGGAGAAGATAGAAATGGGTATATCATATTGTTTTTCGGTAAGATTGCGGTAGGATCATATGATCCTAAAATCTCATCTAGGTAAATCGATTCCCATCTTACTAGGACCGTTTTTCGGTAAGATCGTAGTAGGGTCGTAAGATCGGATCGTAAGATTGTAGAATTGATTGTAAGATCATATGATTGTTATTATTTTTTTTATTATTGAATATTTTTTTGACCTAATTACGTAGAATACCTTTTTGAATTGTTTATCGTTAAATGATGTATTGAATATATATTTTTACGCTTTAAACTATTCATTGTTAACTAATGGTTAACAGATGGATAAAATATATTTTTTAAGTTTTAAAATGCTTTTGGTAGGATCTTACGATTCGATTCGATCTTACGATCACAATCTTTTAAAGTGGAAAACGATCTTATATAAGATCCCGATCTTGACAAGGGAAAGAGAAGTGGATGAGGATATTTAATTTTATAAAATTATAAATAATAAATAATATAAAAAGAAAATTAAAACAAATAGATGAAGGTAAAATGGTCATTTTATGTCTATTAGGACCAAAGTTAAAAAAAGTTAAAAATCAAATACACAACCAAACCATACAGAGCATTCGTGTAATTTACTCTAACATAAACATCTTAATGTTAAATTTGTGTAGTTCTTTTGTGTCCTTTATACCCTTTAAACTTCTTTCGGATTCTTTTCTCAAGACACTAAATTCTCAAATTCTAAACTATAATTCTATCCTTACATGTCACATCTATCTTACCCATTGTGGATTGGGTAATGCTCCAGCAAGAAAATAATCAATTTGTGTGCATTAATTAGTTGGAAACGTGGGATCCAATGGTCCAGGCAAAACAATAATAAAATAGAAAAACTAAATCGAGATAAACATTTTTAGCTGCAAATCAGGTCGTAAATCAATATGTAATTAAGTTTCTTGATTTGTATCATATAATTCAAAAATATCTGAATTCAAAAACCGATTCTGCAAATATATATGGCTTTAAAAAATATTGAACCAAAAACCATTTAAAAAAATCTCAAACTGTATCAAATATAGCTAGTAATAATCATATAGTTAACCAAGGCATAAAATCACTAAATTTTGCATAATTTATACCCACCCTATTGCCGACCTTCCCCTACCCTTCAAAAATCAAAACAAATCACAGATCGATCACTTTATCTAGTTTACAAACCCAAATTACACAGACACACTGCAGGGAAAAAAATATGCAGTCAAGAGAACAAAGAACCCTCTCAATATAACTTTTATAACTATGATGATAAACGAAAACAAATACAACCACCACCAACATGGAAATTTGGGTGGAAAATATTTGTGAACACAGATGATAATTGTATAGGCCCATATTATTGGCCTTCTATAGCCCACCATTGTATTTGTATTTATCCCATCTTATGTTAAGATATGAGATGTCACATATACATTATCCAACATGGCATCAGAGCAAACCATAGTCCTCCTCCTCCTCTCTCTCTCTCTCTCTCTCTCTCTCTCTCTCTCTCTCTCCATGGCCAGGGACAAGGCCGGTTCCCCCTCCGTAGAGAATTTGTATGACATTACCATCATAAAAGCCTAAGTTCATGTTGTTCTTGACATCAATTAACTCAACTATGATGCTTGGTGCGAGCTCTTTGAAACTCATTGTGTGTTTGATCTCATTGATGCCTTATGTGATGCACCCGATGCGAACCATGAAGAACCCATATAGAATAAAATTGTTTATATTGTAAAGCTTTAGATCTATAAACGATAATTTCTAAAACCATTCTTCAAATGATTCTAAACCAAAATGCAATGGTCTGTGAAGTTTTGATTAGTTTGGACACATTATTACGCGACAACAAAGATGCTTAAATTATATAACTATGTGATTCATCCATTAGAACTTATTGTACCCACATCAAAATGATCACATATCTTCTTGATAATATTTTTGCCATGGTACTCGTGAAGAAACATCGTCGCCTACATGATTGACGAGTTATCCTCCATGTTTAACTAGATTGGAGGCCTTATACATCATCAAACCCCACTTACAACCTTTAAGAAGTATGCTAAAACCATGGATACAACACCCTCAAGAAACCTCTTTCGGCCTTACCATGCTCAACACAAAGTCCTCCAATCATAGGAACCTTCGAGGTAATAAACATTGCGGTCATTGAGAATATCGCACCCACCAACAATAACCATACAATAGCCAAACAACATTGTCATGGGCATACGACAAGATGTTGTTGAATAATCCCAATGAAGGTTCTTTTTACCGCTATAGTTAGTTGTCCAGTCCTATTAACAGTTGAATCCAATACCAACCATGTGACATGCAGACCTAACACCATCTTCAACCCATCGCCCATCGACCCTTATTAATTTGTAGGCCTCTTCCAACAAACACCAACTTAGGACTAAGTTGTCAAAACCTAACAACCATCACCCTTCCTAGACTTGGCTTCCCTCTATTCCATCCAATCAAGCCACCCTACCCCCATTTCGCAATTGTTAAACACCAAGACTAAACATGATAAGGGAAATAATGTATGGTATATGGAAACAAGAGCTACCTATTACTTTATGCAAATCTAGGTATTATCAATCCATATAGCTTCACATATAATTAAAAGGACGATAAATAGTATGTATCTTGCACACTATATCCAAAGATAAACCTAATGTTTGATGCTTGTAAATCATTTTTTGAAGATGACTATGAAGTGAAGTATACTTATGTCTAGTTAGTGACGAGGAAATGGTATGAAACCACAAGGATAAAAACTATATGAATAATAGCGAATTTTACAATTAGGCTAAACGTATCATCATAGCCAAATCATGGATGTGGAGTTTTTCCATTAGTAACCAATTAAGCTTCATAAAGGGAAAGGAAACCATCATCACTAAATTTATTTTCATAAAGCCATATATACTTAGAAATATTAACCACTAGTGGTAGTGGTTCAAGGATTCAAGTTCCATTAGAAATAAGAGAATTATAGAATTTATTAATGGCATTAACATTTGGATCCTATAAAGGCTATAGAAAAAAAAGTCTCATACCAATAGGTAATGGTATGGAGGTTAAGTTATATAGTGGGTTAAACAATGCATTATTTAAAATACATCATCATTGGATGAGTGGATGACATTTATATAGATGATTGTAAGGACAATAATGTGACATTGACATGGTGATGATGGAGTTGGTATCATTAGGAAGGGTAATATGGTTGAAGGATAGAGGGTTGTGGTTATAGTGTGTCAAAGGTGTGCATGGTAGTAGTCTTGAAAAGCATGAAATCAAGAAAGTGATGCAAGATCAATGTCAAAGTGTAAGGAACATCAAGAAAATTGTATGCCATGGATTAGTCGAATTCTTGGAATCAAAGGGAGATGGCCTTATTCAAGGCAATATATTATATGATGATGCTTTTTAGTGGAAATATTACGGCAGAAAAGCCCACCCATAGGATATGTAACTAAGAGAAATGCATAGAGTTGTGTAAGGGGAAGTTTATATTAGATGATGAGGTCTTGATGGTACACGCAACACATAAAATGATGCGAGTGGTAGTAATCTTGATAGACATGAAATCAAGAACGCGATGCAAGATCAATGAGGGAGCATACAAACTGTCAAGAAAATTATATCGCATGGATAAGTAAAAATATTAGAATCAAATAGGATTGTGGTCTCATCCAATGCAACATGTTATGTGATGATGATTTTTAATAGAGATATTAAAGCAAAAAAAAAAAACCCACACATCAGACATGTACCTGAAAGAAATGCATAGAGTTGTGTACGGGGTAATTTTTTGTAGTGCAATGAGGCGTTGATAGTACAAGCACCCAAAGACGCAAAGTTAGGATATGATGGTGACTTAGAAATAAATAATAGTAAGTAGTGAAATTTTGGATCGAGGTGGAAGATAAATAATTAAGAATGTAGGTAGTGATGTGAAGGGATTTGACATGGTATGTAAGTGGAAGATCAGCATGAATCATAAGAGTATGAATGACATTGTTCACAATGTAAATCACATGTTCAGAGTTATGATTTCACCGTTTCATATGCAAACATTAAAAACAAATTTGTATAAAAATTTAGTCAAAACGAATACTTGGCATGAGCATATAAAGAGATAGAGTTACAGGTACTATAAAACTTTCCTAGGAGAAATACATCAATTGTTGTGTTCCAGCCTCCAAAGCCTCCAAAGCTACAGTAGCCATCATTGTTGACAAAATGAAACCTACGGGACAAGTTTTTCTTCCCACCCTATGATGAACACAATTAATAGACGCAACTACAATGGTGGCTGCCAAGACTATAAATAGAGACTTCATTCTTCAGTTGTATGCATCCCAAAAACAGAGAAACAGATAGTATAACACTTAGAGTGAGAGTGTTAGTGAGAGGGTTGATTTTTTGTAATAGTTGAGTGTGAGAGTTGCTCCTCCTATTGTAATTCTATTTTCGTGTTTAATAGAAGAGTTTTCCAACCCCAACAACTGGTATCAGAGCCTCGTTTGGTGTCCAGGGAATTCTTTACGAATTTCTCTGTTTTTTTGTCAAAATTTTTTTTGTCTCAAAATCCATTTTTGAGTACACCGTTGGAAAGGGCTTGTTTCAAGGATTCCGAAAATATATTTTTCGTAATTTTTTGACCACGGGAAGACCTCCAAAACGTCGGTCAAAGTTTGGTCAAAATCGCCGGAAAATATCGCCGGAAAAACCAGTCGCCGGAAAGCCTCGCCGGAGAAGAAGAAGTGACGTCATCAGTGAGGTCATCATTGACCAGAATTTCAGGAAGTTGCAGTTTAGACCTTGAAGTTCCAGAAAATTACAGAAAGGTCCATCTGTTTCTGGAAAAACTGCAGTTCGGTCCCTGTTCTTCTGAAAACATCTGTTTTGGTCCCTGGAGTTCTGAAAAGTTTCAGAAAAATCCCTGGTTGGCAGAAATATTTCAGAATTGCCCCTGTAAGTTCCGAAAATTACAGTTTAGCCCCTATAGTTCTGAAAAGTTACAAATTAGCACATAACTTTTCAAGAAAGTATATTTTGAGCCCGAAAAATTCTACCCCACCATTTTTTACGCTTCCGAATCCAACCGAGAGCTCGGTTTTATCTAATTTTTCAACGAAATATTTGTAAAATAAATTTGCAATTATTTTCGATGGAATCTACAAGTACGATTACGATGGTTCGACTTACGCCCACAAATTACAACATGTGGAAGCCAAGGATGGAAGATTTGCTTAATCTGAAAGATTTAGCAGAGCCTATAGAAAATCAAGGCGTCAAACCCAACACGAAGACAGACGGAGTTTGGACGAGAATAAACAGGAAAACGGTGGCACAAATTCGACAGTGGATCGACCACAATGTTTTTATCATATCTCTCAAGAGACAGACGCGTACAAACTTTGGGAGAAGCTCGAGAATATGTATCAGGCAAAGACGGCACGCAACAAGACCTTGCTGATGAGGCGCCTTGTAAACCACAAGTTACGAAGTGGTACATCCATAACCGAGCATACGAGTCAGTTCCAGGATCTCGTAAACCAGCTCGGTGCTGCTGATTGGGTTCTCAAAGACGAGGAACAAGCCATATTGCTCTTGAGTTCTCTACCAGATAATTGGGAGACGCTTGTTGTGACTCTCAGCAATTCTGCCCCCGGTGGTAAAGTGACAATGGAGATGGTCACAGATGCCCTAATGAACGAGGAAGCCAGAAGGAAAGAAGCTGGTACAGACCAGTCTTTTGCCCTCGTGTCAGAAAACAAAGAAAGAGGCGGAGGCAGAACTGGAGGCCGAGGTCGAGGTAGAGGCAGAGGTAGACATGGTCAAAGTAGAGGAAGATCCCAAGATCGTGGGAAATCACGAGATCGAGGTAAATCGCGAGAGCGAGGTAAATCTTCAAATACATGGTTCGAAGGCTATTGCAATCATTGTAATTATTATGGCCACAAAAGGAGTGATTGCCGAAGGTTCTTACGAGAGCAGCCCGAGACAAGCCATAATCCAAGCAGGGAGAATGGTGAAACCATGGTCACCATAACACAAGACGTTGCCCTTGTTACATACGAGGAGGAAGCATGCCTACATGTTGAAACTCATAATGATGAGTGGGTAATTGATAGCGCTGCATCATATCATTCGACTCCAAACCGGGATTTATTCAGTACTTATAAACCCGGAGACCATGGTACCGTGAAGATGGGAAACACCAGTTTCTCAAGCTTTGCTGGTATTGGTGATGTGCATTTAAAGACCAATGTTGGATGTACATTGGTGTTGAAAGATGTTCGGCATGTCCCAGAGCTGAGAATGAATCTTATCTCAGTTGGAGCTCTTGACGTCCAAGGATATGATAATCAATTTAAAAATGGCATCTGGAAGTTGTTGAAAGGTGTTATGGTTGTTGCAAGTGGAAAACTTGATGGTACTCTTTATAAAAGTCATGCAAAGTTGCTTCAACCAAGTCTCAATGTTGTTAAAGAAGAGACATCACCAAACTTGTGGCATAGAAGACTAGGCCACATGAGCGAGAAGGGATTGACGACTCTTGCAAAGAAGGAGTCCATTTCAATGGCAAAAGATGTTGCCTTGGATCCTTGTAAATACTGCCTATTCGGGAAACAACACAGAGTTTCCTTTAGCTCCATAAGAAAGAACCGCTCTGAGTTGCTGAGCCTTGTCCACTCCGACGTATGTGGACCCATTGAAGTAGAATCTCTTGGTGGAAGCCGGTATTTTGTGACATTCATTGACGATGCGTCACGAAAGGTATGGGCATACTGTTTGAGAACGAAGGACCAAGTATTGGACCGCTTCAAAGCTTTTCATGCAATGGTGGAAAGACAAACAGGCAAGAAACTAAAATGTCTCCGATCAGATAATGGAGGCGAATACTATTCCCGTGAGTTCTCTAAATACTGCACGGAACATGGTATCAGACATGAAAAGACTGTCCCACGAACCCCACAACACAATGGTGTAGCAGAACGGATGAATCGCACCATTGTTGAGAAAGTTCGATGCATGCTCAGCATGACTAAACTCCCAAAGCCATTCTGGGGTGAAGCTGTATTGACATCTTGCTATCTAATAAATAGGTCACCTTCCGCTCCATTGAATTTTGAAGTTCCGGAGAAGATATGGACGGGTAAAGACATATCATATTCTCACTTGAGAGTATTTGGGTGCAAAGCGTTTGCACATGTATCAAGTGAATTGCGGAAGAAATTGGACCTCAAATCCACTCCATGCATCTTTATTGGATATGGAGATGAAGAGTTCGGGTACATGCTATGGGACCCAGAACTAAAAAAGGTTATTCGAAGTAGAGATGTGGTTTTCTATGAAAACCAGTATTATGATTTCAAGGCACCGGTTAACAAGCAACAAAGCTCCAAAGTTTCAGATATAATATCTGAAAATAAAGAAGATGTTTCCGCTGAAGAAGTGGATGAAGAAGTCGATGATGCATATCAAGAAGGTGTTGATGAGGGGGAGCTTCCACCCCTGGATAATTCAGATCCACTGCCAGAAGTTGCAAATGAAGGAACTCAATTTCGACGATCCGAACGAGTCCGTGCTCCATCAAGAAGATATCCGACTTCAAACTACATCCTTCTTACTAGTGAGGGGGAGCCAGAGAGCTTTCAAGAAGCTCAATCTCATATTGACAAAGCAAATTGGCAGAAGGCCATGGAAGAAGAAATGAATTCTTTGCAGAAGAATCAAACATATGAGTTGGTGAAACTCCCCAAAGGAAAGAAAGCCTTGAAAAACAAGTGGGTTTTCAAACTGAAGAAAGACGGAAAGGGAAATACTATGAAGTATAAGGCAGGCATGTTGACAAAGGTGGTGACACAAGAGAAACATAGACTATGTGCTGACATAGTTGGAATGAGGATTGTTGGACGGAGACTGGAGGGGGAGATTTGTTGTGTTCCAGCCTCCAAAGCCTCCAAAGCTACAGTAGCCATCATTGTTGACAAAATGAAACCTACGGGACAAGTTTTTCTTCCCACCCTATGATGAACACAATTAATAGACGCAACTACAATGGTGGCTGCCAAGACTATAAATAGAGACTTCATTCTTCAGTTGTATGCATCCCAAAAACAGAGAAACAGATAGTATAACACTTAGAGTGAGAGTGTTAGTGAGAGGGTTGATTTTTTGTAATAGTTGAGTGTGAGAGTTGCTCCTCCTATTGTAATTCTATTTTCGTGTTTAATAGAAAAGTTTTCCAACCCCAACATCAATAAAATGTTGTAGCAATTCAACATGAAAAATGTTTACATGTTTCGAAGGTCACATTGAACTCTAAAAAAACAATCACCACAAATAGATGAAGGAAATAAAGAGAGCTTGGATTCCTTATGCATGGGAAGCAAGCACCATGATTTATGTTATGTTTTGCATGAGGCCAAACCTTGCTCATGTAGTGGGATTTGTGAGAAGGTTTATATTCAATATGGTAAAAGAGCATTAGGAAGCAATCAAATGGCTGCTATGTTAATTGAAACATACTTCTAAGGTTGCCATATGTTTCTAAATAAAAGGGGTTATCTTTGAAGGATTAATCAATGCATACTTGGTTTGATGTTTAGATTTAATGAACAACACTGCAAGTTATATGTCCACTAGTCCACTATCGTGGTATATTAGTTAGTTAGATGCCTAGACTTCATTTAGTGTTTCTCTTTCAACCATAAAAGTTTAATACATGGCCATTGTAGAGGATGGAAAAGAGTTTATCTAGTTAAAGAACTACTTATCAAAGTTGACATGAAATAGGGTGATATGTTGTATTCTTTATTCTGACAATCAAAGTGCAATTCATCACACAATGAATCCATATGTTTAATGGAAGGAATAAACACATTTAGATGAGATACCACTGCATCAAAGAGCTTATTAATGATGGTACATTGTCCTTGTAGAAAATCCTTGGTACAAAGAATCTAGTAGACATGTTTACCAAGGTGGTGACACCACAAAATTTTAAGTTGTGCTGAAATTTAATTGGCCTTCTATATGACTATGAGAAGGTGCTGACTAAATAGAAGATGAGGTTTATGAGAGGTACATGATTTGGATAAAAGTTGATTTTTTGATCAACCTCCAAGTGAGATATTTTTTTGTTGTTAGAATTCGTGTTAAGCTTCGATTGTCCTTCGAGATGGCTGATAGAAGGTGCCAAACTAGAGAGAAGAAGAGGCTTGAGAGTTACATGCTTTGGATGACAATTGATTTGTTGGTCATCCTCTAAGCGGGGGGGATTGTTGAGTTGTGGATAATGGTTGTTTGTGGATGGCATAAAGGGTGCCGCACATCAAAAATGGTGAAGGAGAAGAATGTAAATAACAAACTAATGGTGATACTATGTTAGCATCCCACATCGTCCAGACACAATTTCGTTTGTATATGAATGTAATTGTAAACTTAAACCCCCAAGACTAATAATACACTCATCTCTTGTCTTCTTTATATTTCTCCGCATCCTTTAACTGTGCGCTTGTCGGTTGAACACCTACCAATTTTCAACTATTGATATATTTAGATAATCAATTTTCAAAAGTTACATTTTTATTACACATCTAAAGTCTCAACAAAGTTTATTGCCATTAATTTTTAATTAAATTAACTTGCTGATCAGACTTTTTTTTTATGAATTAAGCCTGTCATATAGTCTCGGGTTTTTACTTTTCACTAATCTACCAGAACATCAGTCTTTTTTCCTTGAAAATTGAAATTTTAGCACATTAGTATATATGTTCATAACTTCCAAATTCTCAGGATGGATGACGGGATGCAAACAAAGCTTATTCAACAGGGACAAGAAGATGATGATGACTTGAAACGAAGGATATGGATCGAATCAAAAAAGATATGGAGGGTCGCCTTGCCTGGTATTATAGCAAGGGTTTGCGCTTTTGGAACTATTGTTGTCACTCAGTCATTCATCGGACATATCAGTGAAACAGATCTTGCTGGCTATGCACTTGTTCAAGCACTTAGTGTTCGGTTTGTCAATGGAATACTTGTAAGTTGACCATAATTGTTTGGTTATCACTAACAAAAGCCACCAGTCATGACTCGTGATGATTCTAAGCTTTCTACAAACCAAAAATCCCTTAAATCGACCATTTTCGTTCTAATTAAAATGTATATATCCACAGTTGGGAATGTCGAGTGCAACTGAAACCCTTTGTGGACAAGCATTTGGAGCCGGACAAGACCATATGATGGGTATTTACTTGCAACGATCATGGATTGTGGACTTGATTACTTTGACCATCTTGCTCCCAGTCTTCATCTTTGGTACACAAATCTTTATGCTTGTTGGCGAGGAAGAATCAATAGCAAACAGTGGTGGATACATATCCTTATGGTTCATCCCTTTTGTATACAACTTCGTTTTCAGCTTGACCATACAAATGTATCTGCAAGCACAGTCAAAGAACATGATCATCGCATGGATTTCAGTTTTCCAATTCACGGTCCATATACCTTTGTCGCTACTTTTTATATATAAGCTGAACATGGGGCTCTCAGGTGCCATGCTTGCACTGTCGTTTTCATCTTGGTTCCTTGTAATTGGCGAATTCATCTACATTTTTGGAGGATGGTGCCCGCATTCATGGAAAGGATTCACAGTTGCTGCTTTTAAGGATCTGTTACCTGTTGTGAAGCTCTCAATATCCTCTGGTGTGATGGTCTGGTAAGTATTATCAATATATTTTTGTTACAATCAATCCGAAAAGTCAAAATTTGGTATAAAAACTATTTGGTTTGATCATGCATAAAAAGTCAAACCAACTAGTTTTTAACTTCAAAATCAATATTAAATTTCCACAAAAGCACATGAATTCTATTACGGTTGAAGTGATTTTTGTCACATGAAAAGTTAAACTGTGATTTAAACAATGTGTAGCTTAGAGTTATGGTACAATGCTTTTCTGGTCTTACTTGCTGGATACATGGAAGATGCCGAGGTCGCAATAGCCGCCTTCTCCATTTGGTATCAATTTTTTGATCATATTCCTCCTTTTTCCACTCATTTTTCTAGAAAACCAATCTCCTTATTGGCAACAATTTCCACAGCCTGAATATTAACGTATGGGAGTTGATGATAAACCTCGGTTTCTTAGGTGCAGCATGGTAGGTGATCATTGATTTCTTAAGAATTTTCTGTGTATTAATTAAACTTTGGTATGTGACTGATACATGTTATATTGAAATTTAAACATTTATACAGTGTTCGGGTGGCAAATGAATTAGGAAGAGGAAACGCTAAAGCAGTGAAGTTTACAATAAAAGTCTTGTTGGGGACTTCCATTACCATAGGCTTATTCTTCTTCATTCTTTGTTTGACATTTGGAAAAAAACTTGCATACTTGTTTACAAGCGATGCCAGGGTTGCAGATGCAATATCGGATCTCTCTTTTCTTCTTTCTTTTTCGGTATTGTTGAACAGTGTATATCCAGTACTATCAGGTAGCAATATCTTCTCATTTGGTAACATTTATATTTTATGCATAGTTTAATGAAATGTTTGAACAAGATGGAATATCTGGTTAGCACTCAATATGTTAGTCTCAACCATGCTAGTGGGGTGTCATGTTGATGTTGGATACAGTGGATATTGAACTATTTGATGACGATAGAACTGTTCAATGACAATCAAACTATTCATTTGGAAAAATGAATGCTTTTTTTTTTATCTAAAATGATTAACAATAAGTGATTCTATTTGTAAAATTATGTTGCATTAACCTTTTGTAGAGTTTAATAAATTGTAAGAAAAAAAAAATGTGAAAAATGGAATAATAATGCAACAGTCCATTAACCTCTATAGGTTTCAATAAATTATGGATGCGATTTACCTTTTTAAATAGAGACTTGAAATATATCCTCTTTATTTCTATTTCCAGAAAGTGTATAGGGTTAGCGTGTAGCGTGCACAATTTTGATATGAAAGATTCTTGTTCGTTTCTATTATTGTAAAGTTTAAAGGTTAATGTTTACAAAGGTATTAACGCACAAACGGAGGCTTACAACTTAGTGTTCACCATAATTGGACTTTAAATTTTAAGATTTGAAGCATTCTATTTTGGGAAAGTTTACAAGTTAGTGCTATTGTTTGTTATCAGGGGTGGCAGTTGGAGCTGGAATGCAAGGAGCTGTAGCAGTCGTGAACTTTGTTTGTTATTACCTGATCGGAATTCCGTTGGGAGCTTTACTTGGGTATACGACGACTCTTGAAGTTAAGGTACATGCAATTAATATCTATCTTTGTCTAGCTGTTAAAAAAAATATATATCTATCTTTGTCGAATAACTGAAAGATCTTTTATCGTCGATATTTTGTATGATAAATTTGTAGGGTTAACATTGTTTTTTGGAAAATGAATTATCATTATTGTATTCAAATGACCATTAAACATATCTTTTATTACATCAAAAGGTAATGAATTATTTTGTTATGTTTTCCACGTGCCATACCGAGTATAGCAACTCAATATTTAATTTTACACTTTTGGTCTGTTAAACGAACATAAGTAAAAACACAAAAAAGTGGAAAATAGAAAAAAAAAAAAAAAATTGTACAAGAACGTTGTATGAAAGTGTAAAAATTAATTTTTTCAAAAGTTTAAAAAATGTTCTAAAAATAATAGAAGGTTGTAAAAAAGTTTTAAAAAATTGTTAACAACTGTTTTTCTAAAAAAGGTGCAAAAAAGGTTTAAAAAGGTTGTAAAATAGTTTTAAGAAAAAATATATAAAAGTGTAAAAAAGTTATAATTTTGTAGAAAAAAAAATCTAATTTTGTATAGATTTGTAAAAAAAAAACCATTTTGTACCAAATTCATAATGAAATTAAAGTTTTGACAAATTTCATAAGAAAATCTAAAACTTGAGAACATATATTGTATATTGTACACATATGGAAAACATAAAACAATAGCTCATTATCTATTAACGTAATATAATAGGATTATTAGTCATTTTGAAGACAATAGAGATATTTCGTTTCATAAAAACAATGTTAACCACAAATTCATATTACTTCATTACTTGACAGGGTATATGGATTGGACTGATTGGTGGTGTTCTAACACAAACAATTACAATCGTATATATGATTTGGAGAACAGATTGGGATGATCAGGTAAATTTGGGAAAAATGAATCTGATTTGGTATCTTGTTTAGATTTTTAATACTTTTCCAAATGGAGATCATGTTTTGCCTATTATAGGTCAAGAAGGCTTCAGACCGTCTCGGTCGATTTTACTTAAAGTTGAATGAAGATCCCCACCTACAGATTTCTAACGAGTCATGATTATGAAAAAGGTTATGCTTGTGGTCTAAGGGTCGGGATATCATGTCCACCGAACACGTAGGGTTTTGGTTGTTTATATCATCATCATTTTTCATTGTATTATTTGAGTCAATGAATCTTAATATAAAAAATGTAAGATTTAACAAGATCTAATCACTTTTATAAAAAAACCTAAAGAGAAACTTTGAATCATAATTATGTAACATGACATTTATTTACTTGATCGCTTATAGTAGTAAGTTGTAAGATTAATAAATAAAGAACTCATACCACAATGAACTTACAAGAAAAGGAAACTTTACAAAATTACGGTAAATTAAGACTTCAACAAAACCTTTTAGTCTTTTTCTTGGTTTCGAAGTAAAATGATTCAAATTGTGAATTATAATTATATATCTTTTTATTTTTCACATCTTAAAGTTCAATTAAGTGTTTTACTACCGTTTTAAAAGAAACTTAGTTGTTGGTTTTTACTAACGTCCCGTTCTCAAGTTTTTAAAGAAGGAAATGGGAGAAATAGATGTTCTTGAGTTTTTTTAAGGAGGGGAAGAGAAGGACAATGTAATATCCGGATTTTCAGGGATATTATCGTGTAATTTGATCTTGTGATTAAAGAAGAGACTCGACGAGTTGATGGTCCAACTCACCGAGTCGAGCCGGGTTTTTCCCGTGGACTTAATGAGTGGACTCGACGAGTCCGAGGAGGGACTCGCCGAGTAGGCGCTAATTAGAGAAACCCTAATTTCCGGGTTTTGGGACCTATTTAAAGGCACTTATAGCCTCATTTGCGGCCACCCTTTCCCTGGAAGCAAACCCTAAAGGTCCTTTGAGCTAGAAAGTGAGATAGAAGCTATCTTGGGATTTTTAGTGCATCATTTGAGAAGAAGAGAAGGAGATCAAGCAAGGATCAAGAGGGGGAAAGTTGGATCCAGTGATAGATCGTCCAGAGCTTCTGAGGAAGGTAAAAGTCTGCACCTTTCTCATTATTTTGGTTAGATCTCATGTGTTTGGAGTTCTAGGGCTTTTACCACCTTTGGTTTGGGACTTTGAGTAAAATGGATTAGCTAGAAGCCTAGTCCTCAGATCTGGACCTTGTGAGGTCCCTAGAGTCCAAAGGTCCCAACTTTATTCATCCAAATGAGGGTTGTTGTGCTTAACACCTTAAGAAGGGCTTGTTTTGGCATTTTGAGGCATTTGTGCCATGCATGAACGTAAAGGTCGAGACTTTATGTGTCTCTGGTGTCTTAAAGGGCTAGATCTAGGGT
The DNA here is from genome assembly GCF_052849685.1 of Lactuca virosa. Classification (NCBI taxonomy): domain Eukaryota; kingdom Viridiplantae; phylum Streptophyta; class Magnoliopsida; order Asterales; family Asteraceae; genus Lactuca; species Lactuca virosa. The sequence continues at coordinate 74,602,364 of NC_136429.1, read as the reverse complement.
TTGGAATGAGAGATCTGACTTTGGACGTCTGAATGAGGAATCAGACCGAGGGGACTCGTCGAGTCCATGAGTTGACTCGACGAGTCAGTGAGGGTTTGTCCCGATGAGCTTGAGCATGCGATAGCTCGACGAGTTGGGGGTCAACTCGACGAGCTGAGCTGGACCTTCATGAGACTTCTGAGGATGTGAGTGGACTCGACGAGTTGCATGAGTGCACTCGACGAGTCGGGTCAGACATGGACTGTTGACTCGAGTTTGACTTATGTTGACTCTGGGGTTTGGTCAACATGAGTAATGGAGACCATGGAGGGGTAAAATGGTATTTTACCCAATTCAAGAGTTAGAGAGAGAAGAATAGCCCTCATTTATTAGGGTCGTGTAAAGAGTATTGATTAGAGATATTTATCTTTTGTGCTAGGCGGAGGCTAGTTCGAGTTTCGGGTGCGAGGGTATTTACTTGCTGCTTGTCAGGTGAGTCTTCTCACTATACTTTACCTTGAGTGGTAAGTAGAGTTATGTGACAGAGTATCTTGTATGCTATGTATGTGATGTGTTGCACTGCATTATTTCTATGTGATTTATGCTGTGTGTATTCCAGAGTTTACAGAGTTAGGACCGGAAGGTCCACAGAGTTAGGACCAGAGGGTCCACAGAGTTAGGGCTAGTAGGCCCACAGAGTTATAGCCTTGAGTGGCTAATATGTGTTATATGTGGTATTTTGGGGAACTCACTAAGCTTTGTGCTTACCGTGTTATGTGTTATGTGTTTCAGGTTTTCTCAGGATCGCGGGACGGCACCGGCTTGATTGTACACACCAGAGAAAGACTTATATTTTGAGGATCCTGGATTATTAATGGAGTTGTGCTTGTAATTTGAATAAACGAGATTTCTATACAAAATGTTATGAAAAGTATGCGATTTTAAAAATGAAAAATCTGTTTGAAAAATTACGGTGTTACAAGTTGGTATCAGAGCCTTGGTTTGAGGGATTCGGATGCGCCTTCGGGTAAATCTGGACTCAAACTGAGGATTTAAGAAAGAATTTTCAAAAGAAATGATTTTTCTAAAATGAGCAAGAGTTTCTAAGAGAAAACGAGAAGGATCAGTGTGTACAATCAGCCAGAGCCCGAACGGTGATTTCCCAAAATACCCTTATTTTGTGTTATGAGATATTCTATGAGAAATTATGCATGCTAGAGATAGGCTAGGTATTTCATATTTTAGGACTAGAGTGGCCTGATTTGTGATGCCTTAGCTAAGGAGTTGCGGTTATCTGTGATATGCTTTCGAGTATGTGCTGAGTAAGAGTATCCAGAGGGAATCCTTTTGAGAGAGGGATTGAGTAGAAGAGTAATCTAGGAGAGATACCTGGATGAGCATTCGTGACATCTTCTGAGAGGGTAGTCATAGGCCCGCGTGGGGTGAAGTTGCTTGAGTTCGGTGATATCCTACGAGTATGAGGAGGGCAAGTAGGATAATAGCCTAGAGAGGTTTTATGTACTAATAGAGGTTATTCGATGCCCGAATGCTGCTTGCTTCGCGCTTTGTGGAACTCTCGATGATGGGAGTTAGCTACCAAGTGAATATGAAGATATTCAGGAGGTAGATGGCTGGCATCATAAGGAGTTCTTCAGCAGCTGATGGCGGAAAAGTGTGAGAACCTAGGAAGAGCCTAGAAAAGGGTGACCCTAGTCAGATGAGTACGCTGACAGAGTAGGATATTTCGCAGGGGAGCGAACATGCATGACGGGGTTGGTGATTGAGAAGGTCGAGCAGCTACTTAGGAACTCGGGGATGGTCCGTGTGGAAAGTATGGGTAGATGTGGCAGGTAGTATGGGCCCGTACTACTGAAAGCAGAGGACCCATACTCGATACAGGGAACATTCCGGAGATTTTAAGTAGCAGATCGAGAGGTGATTTCATGGTTCGTGTACTATGATAAGTAGCAGATCGAGAGGTGATTTCATGGTTCGTGTACCATGATAAGTAGCAGATCGAGAGGTGATTTCATGGTTCGTGTACCATGATAAGTAGCAGATCGAGAGGTGATTTCATGGTTCGTGTACCATGATAAGTAGCAGATCGAGAGGTGATTTCATGGTTCGAGTACCATGATTTGTAGCAGATCGAGAGGTGATTCCATGGTTCGAGTACCATGATTTGCAGCAGATTGAGAGGTGATTTCATTGTTCGTGTACCATGATTTGTAGCAGATCGAGGGGTGATTCCATGGTTCGAGTACCATGATTTGTAGCAGATGGAGAGGTGATGTCATGGTTCGAGTATCATGATTCGTAGCGGATTAAGAAGAGATAACATGGTTCGGGTACCATGATTCATAGCAGATCGAGAGGTGGCCACATGGTTCGAGTACCATGACCCGTGGCAGTTAGTGTTATTGGTTCTACCAGTTATTCCGTGGTGATGGGTTAGACCGAGATCAGAGGTGAAAGAGTATGGGGCAAGAGGGCCATGATGAACGAGTTTTAGTGAAGCATCCCTTAAAAGGGAAATCGAGTTAGCTCTGAGGGATTGTTGGTGAGATGCCAATTGGAGTCGCAAGACTCAAGAATGAGTAGAGATGGCGGTTATGGAGGATTACGACATGAGTTGAGCAATCAGCCGATGGTGGAGATTTCATTTTCTGTGACCTGAGCGGTGCTATTTCTGTTCCTGTGGAAAACAAGAGAGGTATTGAGATTTTCGGTTTCCAAGGTTGGGGGTGAGCCCTGTGGGGTAGCTTTGGTTACGATCTTTCATCAGAGTATTTGGGCAGTATGTCTGCCGAGAGGTAATATTAGAGCATGAGCAGGTTGTCAGCAGGGACTGAGATGGTTAAGGACAAGGATACACCCTATTTGAGCATAGTAGGGCATGTATTAGCTGCAACGGCAGACGATCAAGAAGAGGATATTGGGGCGGTGGCTCTTATTGTCTATGATGAGTATCGAGTGTGGTAATAAGGACTCCACTCTTATTACAACCCACGTGATGGAACGTTGGTTGAAGAGTCAAGGATGAGGAATATGATAGTTCATTATTTCAGACTGAGAGTCAGGGCTACGACTGGACAGTTGAGATGTCCGGTAGTGGGATGGTACGAGATTCTGAAGGACTAGAGGTAGTCATGATGAGAAGTTTCTGAGGATTTCATTGGAGTTTCGGGGTATTTGGAATTGCTTGACCTCCATCAGGGAGATCATCGAGTATTGCGTATCACCTTCCAAGAGTAGGTGCAATGTTATTGGTAAAAACAGTCTGTGGGCTAGATTGTTGGCGAACCAATTGGTGATGGTTCGAACCCTGAGTGGGGGAGAATCGGGTACTTTTTGAGGAGATAAGAGATTTGTTCAAGAGCGGTTAGAGAACGGGATAGAGAGGCCCGCGGTACGGATTCCTGAGATCAGGGTTATTGGTGGTCAATGAGAGGTGCAAAGTGAGATAGTGCATGTGGTACGTGTTTGAGAAAGGATGAGTGTCTCCCCGGAAAGTGGCCGTTGGTCGGAGACCTTATGGTGGTTAGGAATCCTTCAAGGTTAAAATGGTGAATTCGAGGTGGTTGGCTTGTGAGGTTAGTTCGGCGGTTGAGAATTTCTGGTTCAGAGTATGGGCTATTATATGCAGTATGGAAGGGAAGAAGTTGATTGGGCAACCAACTTCAGGGTCGTTATGAGTATTCTTGCATGAGTTTTGAGCAATAGAGGAGGAAGTTTTGGATTGTCATCTTCGTGTTCTGAGTCGTTGGCAATTTCTCCGTGTTTTAAATTGGGAGATGGAGTATTCCGGGGTTACAAGTGGCACGAGAGAAAGACCGGTTACGAGGTTCCGAGGAAGCAATGCGGTATCTGAGTATGATGCCATGAGTATGAGATCAGTGGTAGAGTCAAGACACTGCGAGGCATTGTGATGGTATTCCGGGGTATCCGAGTTTAATGTCCTAAAATCACGGATTATTTTGAGTTTGAGTTTGGGATGACGAGTGGTGTATCAAGTGTCTATGGTTCCGGTGGGGGCCCTTCAGCTAATTGACATCAAATGGATTTATTTGAGAATGTGAATTGCAGCGAGAAAGAGAGGTTTTTTCACGACGATGGTCGTCCGAAGTAGTGATGCTTAGCCCGGATGGGTGTGTGTGTACCTATCTATGTTGGGCCGCAGAGCATGAGTTAATGATCGCAGTATGGTGTCAACCTGAGGTTAAGATTGTGAAGTGGTAAGAGTAAGTGCGGTAAGACTGTGTGGAGCTGCAGTTTCAATGAGTCAGTGCAGAGAGGTGTGGTGATGCTACGGGGAGCCGTAGTACTCACTATTCAGTGAGAGGTGTGGTGATGCTATGGGGAGCCGTAGTACTCACTATTCAATGAGAGGTTGTGGTGATGCTACGGGGAGCCGTAGTACTCACTATTCAGTGAGAGGTTGTGGTGATGCTACGGGGAGCCGTAGTACTCACTATTCAGTGAGAGGTCGTTGTGATACTGCGGGGAGCCGTAGTACCCATTAGTCAGCGAGAGAATGTTGTGATGAAGTGCTCTCTGATCAGAGCTTGACGCAGAAGAGTTTTAGGCTTGGGTAGCCCTAATATTTGAGTGTGTGGAAGCCTGGGGTCGAACCAGGGGCGAGACTGGGGTCTTCATATTTGTCGGGAGTCGTTATATTCTGAAATGAGAGGTGGTTGTCGCAACATAAGGGAATTGGAAACGTGGAATACGCGCGGGTTGCGAACCATGAGTCTTGAGTTGGGTGCTTCATTGGGACGAGTGGTTCCAATTCTGGATCGGACCAGACTCTCGATATTGAGTTTGACTCTAGTGGTGCATTGAGTAGGCGAAATGAGACTCCGGATTCTGAGATGGGTTCCATTTTGAGGAATATATTTGTCATCAGATGTTTTGGACCGGAGTGGGTCAGTTCGTTGGTGCGGGAGGTACCGCGAGGCGCTCGTATCTAAGGAGTAGTGTTCGACGGGGGTCGAGGGTGAAACAATTTTGTAGGATTGTGGAATCCGTTGGGGTAAAGAGAACTTCGTGACTTGGGTGTCACTGAGCCGAGATAGTTGTTATGAGAAGGAAGTCAGTAAGACATTTCGGGATATGTTATGGGTGACCTTTGGAGGTTCAACTGTGGAGTCAGAAGTTGACCTAGTGCTCAGTATTAAAAAGGGGTATGAAGAACGAAGCTGGGACTTGTGATTGTGATGTCTGAGGACACTTCTGAGCGAGCCTGCTTATTAGCTTGTGTCTGAAGGGCAGAGTGTTGAGGATTCTTTGTTCGGATGGGTTCTGATAGCAGTTTAGTGTATGATCCCTGGTGAGGTGTGGACCCTTCCGTTTCTTGGGGCGTGATTTGGATCATTAGCATGTTGATATGAGTGAGCGGTAGCCGATTGTTGGATTTGGTGTTGTGAGAATCAGAGGATCAGTGAGTTATCAGGGTTTGATATTCGAGGAGCGAATATCATGGTGATCGCTTAAGTAGGCGGTCTGGCGGCGGGTCAGGCCACTAAAGCTTCCGGATAGTGGGAAGGAGTATATTAGCAACGGAAGAGTTGGTTCAGTTCTGGTCTTGGGAGTTTTGTGTGGTTTCAGGTGTCCATAGAGAAAGATATCGGTGTAGTATGAGATCCTTTTGGTGGTGCCTTTTGGGTTGATGATTTCATTATGTGAGTGGTTAAGGAATGATTTCGAGGGCGAAATCTAATTCAAGTGGGGGAGAATTGTAACATCTGGATTTTCAAGGATATAATCGTGTAATTTGATCTTGTGATTAAAGAAGAGAATCGACGAGTTGAGGGTCCAACTCGCCGAGTCGAGCCGGGTTTTTCCCGTGGATTTAATGAGTGGACTCGACGAGTCCGAGGAGGGACTCGCCGAGTAGGCGCTGATTAGAGAAACCCTAATTTTCGGGGTTTGGGACCTATTTAAAGGCACTTATAGCCTCATTTGCGGCCACCCTTTCCCTGGAAGCAAACCCTAAAGGTCCTTTGATCTAGAAAGTGAGAGAGAAGCTATCTTGGGATTTTTAGTGCATCATTTGAGAAGAAGAGAAGGAGATCAAGCAAGGATCAAGAGGGGGAAAGTTGGATCCAGTGATAGATCGTCCAGAGCTTCTGAGGAAGGTAAAAGTCTGCACCTTTCTCATTATTTTGGTTAGATCTCATGTGTTTGGAGTTCTAGGGCTTTTACCACCTTTGGTTTGGGACTTTGAGTAAAATGGATTAGCTAGAAGCCTAGTCCTCAGATTTGGACCTTGTGAGGTCCCTAGAGTCCAAAGGTCCCAACTTTATTCATCCAAATGAGGGTTGTTGTGCTTAACACCTTAAGAAGGGCTTGTTTTGGCATTTTGAGGCATTTGTGCCATGCATGAACGTAAAGGTCGAGACTTTATGTGTCTCTGGTGTCTTAAAGGGCTAGATCTAGGGTTTGGAATGAGAGATCTGACTTTGGACGTCTGAATGAGGAATCAGACCGAGGGGACTCGTCGAGTCCATGAGTTGACTCGACGAGTCAGTGAGGGTTTGTCCCGATGAGCTTGAGCATGCGATAGCTCGACGAGTTGGGGGTCAACTCGACGAGCTGAGCTGGACCTTCATGAGACTTCTGAGGATGTGAGTGGACTCGACGAGTTGCATGAGTGCACTCGACGAGTCGGGTCAGACATGGACTGTTGACTCGAGTTTGACTTCTGTTGACTCTGGGGTTTGGTCAACATGAGTAATGGAGACCATGGAGGGGTAAAATGGTCTTTTACCCAATTCAAGAGTTAGAGAGAGAAGAATAGCCCTCATTTATTAGGGTCGTGTAAAGAGTATTGATTAGAGATATTCATCTTTTGTGCTAGGCGGAGGCTAGTTCGAGTTTCAGGTGCGAGGGTATTTACTTGCTGCTTGTCAGGTGAGTCTTCTCACTATACTTTACCTTGAGTGGTAAGTAGAGTTATGTGACAGAGTATCTTGTATGCTATGTATGTGATGTGTTGCACTGAATTATTTCTATGTGATTTATGCTGTGTGTATTCCAGAGTTTACAGAGTTAGGACCGGAAGGTCCACAGAGTTAGGACCAGAGGGTCCACAGAGTTAGGGCCAGTAGGCCCATAGAGTTATAGCCTCGAGTGGCTAATATGTGTTATATGTGGTATTTTGGGGAACTCACTAAGCTTTGTGCTTACCGTGTTATGTGTTATGTGTTTCAGGTTTTCTCAGGATCGCGGGACGGCACCGACTTGATTGTACACACCAGAGAAAGAGTTATATTTTGAGGATCCTGGATTATTAATGGAGTTGTGCTTGTAATTTTAATAAACGAGATTTCTATACAAAATGTTATGAAAAATATGCGATTTTAAAAATGAAAAATCTGTTTGAAAAATTACGGTGTTACAGACAAGAGGTGTTCTTGAGTTTTTTTTAAGGAGTGAAAGTAAGGAAATGAAAGAAATGGTGTTCTCAAGTTTCATTTAAGAAAAGAAAGGAAATGAAATGAAATGAAAGAAAAGAAAGGTCTTATTTTTTTAAGATTTATTTCCTTCCATTTTTTGATGATGAGGGAGATGGAGAGAAATGAAAAAGAAAGAAAGGGAAGGAAATAAAAAGTTACTAATATTTCCTTTCATTCCTCTTTTTTTCCCTCCATTTCATTCGAAAAAAAAAACTCAAGAATAGGGTTTAAATAGGGGTGAAACCATTCTAAAGCCGACCTAAATGGACCCAGAACTTGGAAAAATGGATTGAGTAGAACCGAACCAATATATATATATATATATATATATATATATATATATATATATATATATATATATATATATATATACACACACACACACACACACCGATTCCAGTTTGATTCCGGTACAGGACCGGGTAAAACCCAAAAACCAGCGTAATGTGTAATTTGTGAAACTTTTAAAAATTTCATAATTCATTCGTTTGAAGTCAGATTGAAATGAGTTCTTTTTGAGCATATAGTTTATAGTTTATACTTCAATTTAGGCTATAATTTCATCATTTTTGGTTTCATATTGAATGACTTACAGTCCCCCGAATTTGAGGTATCAAAGCCAAAAGTTTTTCAGTGTTTTCAGTTTTATATGTAATCTATAAAACTTTTAAAAATTGCATAACTCATTTGTTTGAAGTCCGATTGACATGAGATCTTTTCTAGCATGTAGTTAATAGTTTGTACCTCAATTTAGGCTATAATTTCATTATTTTGGTTCCATATTGAATGAGTTATACTCACCCGGAGTCGAAGTATCAAAGCTGAAAGTTTTTAAGCTTTTAGGCTTTTATGTGTAATATGTGAAACGTTTGAAAAACTCATTCGTTTGAAGTTGGATAGACATGAGATCTTTTCGAGCATGTAGTTTATGGCTTGTACTTCAACTTAGGTTATAATTTTATTAGTTTTGTTTCCATATTAAATGTCTTACAGTCTCCCGAAGTCGGGAAATCAAAGCTGAAAGTTTTTCAACTTTTCATGTTATAATTTCATATTTAGTTAAAGTTTTTCAACTTTTTATAGTTTGTACTTCAATTAGGCTATAATTTCATGATATGCAAGTAAAAGAAACTTAAGACAAGACATGTTATTTCATTCCAACCTAATATCTTTTTACTAAATTTGATTCCATTCCAACTTCAAAAAGACATTAACAATGATAAAATACAAACTAAACATTTTTATGATCAATGATAAATATCACTTACAAACCAAAAACCAGTTCAAGTTCCTAAAACCGGTTTACATTGACTCAAAGGACCTAAACCCAAAAACCCAGATAAAGCCATTTATCATACCCGATACCGAACGATTTTACGTATTTCGGTTCACGTTTTCCGGTTATAAATCTCATACCTACACTAAACTTCTATTCCTCGTGTTTTAGGCACATTAGTTTCATTCCTTTAAATACCGGCCACCACCCCCTTCATTATAACTTCTGATTTTATTTTTTGGATGGTTTGGAGGGAAACATGCATGTGTAGACCTTACAAGGGTATCCCCTCTCGTAGGCTTGAGGGTCGGGGGTTTCACGGCGGGACAGACTGCATTAAAATCTGCTACATGCAAGGTCACCAAACATGAGAAATTGTGCATGGAAAATCAACTCGTGTTCATACCATTTGCATTTGATATGTTTGGTTCCTTGCGCGGGATGTGGTGAAGCTTCTTAATAGAGTACAATGGATCATGCATAGCAGTGTTATATCCCCTAGATCTATGAATATAGTCTTCAAAATAATTGGTTTTACCATACAAAAACGCTTAGCGACGCAACTAGTTGCCCGTTTGACTTCTCGTTCGTTATACGTTGAAAACTAAGTTTTATTAATCTTGATAAATATTATGAATTTTTATATTATCTAAGTATTTTATGAGAATTTATATTTCAAATCTCAAAAATGTGCATATAAATAAACATATTATTTTTCAAGTTGAAATCCTCAATTCGTTTAATTTTGTATCTTGTCGTATCACCCCATAAAATTAAACGAGTTGAAATATTTTACTAAAACCCATTGTTTCATTTTAGTTTTTTTTAATGTTAACACCTAAATTTTAGGTTCAAACCATATAAAAGAGATGTTGTTTCCACTTATATTTTGTTATACATCATCAAGTTCTTTATTTTTTTTTACTTACTTTTATACCGCTTATCATCGTTTGTCATGATTTTTTCTCTTAAAAAATAAAAGATTTAAAAATCGAAATTTTTTTTCTCAAATGAATGAAAGTAGAAATAAAAATATTGCCTCCATTTCTAGAGCGGAGTAAAAGCTATAAAGAATTAGTGGAATCATTAGATAATAACATTATGAAACATCCCAAAAATACAGTCTAAAAATTTCATTTTAAATCATTAATAAAACCATAATTATCATTCATCATATAAAAATCATAAGTCGTGTATTTCAAAAATATCATAACATCTGTAAAATATATCAGAGTATAAACATCCCAGGCTGAACAAATGGTGTGTGCACTGCAATCATCCCGAGCTCTTCCCTTGCTACCGAAAGTACCTAAAACTAAAACTGAAAACTGTAAGCACGAAGCTTAATGAGTTTCCCCAAACTACCACATACCATACACATAACATGCAACTAGGAGATACGGGCCCCGCCCACTCTTATGGAGATTTGGGCCCCGCCCACACTCCGCTGTCTAGGAGATTCGGGCCCGCCCACACTCCGCTGTCGAGGAGATTCGGGCCCCGCCCACTGTAACACCCCGACTCTCAGGTATGAATTTTACAACTTTATTTCCATTTTAAAGCATCTACTCGACGATTCGGATGCCCTGTCTCGTAGAGTAGGAACGAAATCAGTCGCGTGTTTTTAGTGACCAACTCGACGAGTCGGAGGACACGACTCGACGAGTTGGAGCTATTGGATGAAACCCTAATTTCCAGGGTATTGCACCCTATTTAAAGGGTCATTAGCCTCCCTTGGCCTCCCCTCATCATCCCCTTGAGCTCTAAAACCCTAATTCACATGTGCCCTCCATTTTGTGTGATTTTCAAGCTTGGAAGAAGTTTTGGAAGAAGAAGGATTAAAGTATAAAAGGATTGAAGTATAGAGGAGCTGGTGGATCTGACTTATTGGCATCATTTTGAAGGTAACAAGTCGTTACCTTGACTTTCCTCCTTCTAGATCTCTTCATGTTTAAGATTAGGGCCTTTCTAGCATGTATGTGAACCATTTTCGGGTATGGGCTAGGATTTGAAGTTGCAACTTCAGATCTAAACTTATCTTGGTCTCTATAACTATAAAGTTTCCAGCTTTAGCAAGTATGAGCTATTCCCTTTGAGTTAAACCCCATTTTAAGCTTGGATTTGGTATTATAAGCCTTTAGAGCCTTGCATGCACGTAAAGTTTGCAACTTTACGTGATAAGCATGCCTTAGGAAGCTAGATCTACCATTTGGAGCTTTGGAATAGCTCAAAATCATCTAGACAAGAAATGGACTGTATGAACTCGACGAGTCGGATAAGGAACTCGACGAGTTGGGAAGGGTTTTCTCGTTGTTTGGTTTCTGCATGGACTCGGCGAGTCAGCAGACGACTCGACGAGTCAGTTAGGGTTTTCCTTGACTTCAGGACACACATAGACTCGACGAGTTGGTCGTAAAATCGGCGAGTCAGTGAGGGTTTTATGACCTTCTGAACCCTTAAAGAACTCGACGAGTTGCTAGCTGCACTCAACGAGTTGGGTCAACATGGACTGTTGACTTTGACCGTTGACTTTGAATTGGACCAAGGGTTGACCAGTTTAACCTTTGTTGGTATTTTGGTAATTTGGGAACTTATGGAAGGGAGTCACCGGTGGTTGTAGGTGTTGGATTTGGAGCTGCATTTGGAGGAGTTTGACTTTATCACTTCGAGCTACTTGTGAGGTGAGTTCTTACTATATCAACAGGGTCTACGGCATCAAGGCCGACCCTTTATGATTTGCATCCTGGTTTTAGGATGGTTGCTATGTTATTGATCTGTTAGATTTCATCATGGTTTTAGGATGGTTGTTATGCTAGTAATCTGTTAGATTGATATCCTGGTTATAGGATGGTTGCTATGTTAGAGATCGGTATCCTGGTTATAGGATGGTTGCTATGTTATTGATCGGTTAGATCGGTATCCTGGTTATAGGATGGTTGCCATGTTAGTGATCTGTTAGATCTGTATGACTATCTGTTATTGCATGCTAGCGTATGATATTATGTGCACATGGTTGTTGGGATTGGGATTGGGTTGAGGCAGGTCTTGCTTTGTGCTGTAGGCCAAGACACCCACGTCGGACCGGATAGAATGCAGACCCGGTTAGGGCACACTTGTCAGGCCGAAGGCTCGCCAATCGGCCCGGATAGGCTGAAGGCCCCGAGAGGGCGGTCCAGACGTGCTGATGGTGCGGAGAGCGATCCAGATAGACTGATGGCCTACGAGGCGGTTCAATCAGACTGATGGCTCATTATGCATGTTGTGTTTGTTATATGATATGTTTATATCTGTATGACGTTGGTATTTTGGGGGAACTCACTAAGCTTCGGGATTACAGTTGTTGATTTTGTTTCAGGTACTTCTGACGATCGCTGGAAGGCGAAGGCGTGATCGTACACCTCCTATGATTTTTATGATTTGGTTCTGGGAAACTCTAACATTGGATATTTTGAAAACAAGTTTTGTAATAATCAACTAATTCTGGAAATGTTTTAAAAGTTTAAATTTGGAATGATTTTATGGTTATTACAAGTTGGTATCAGAGCCTTGGTTTGAGTGAATTGGAGGAAACACTCGCGTGTCTCCATACTCAAACTGAGGACAATATTTTTAAAACGATTTTCTTAAAATGTTTTCAAAATAATAAAGGAGGATGCAAGTGTACGATCAGCCGGAGCTCGCGGATAGACCCCAAAATGCCTTACGGATTATTTGATTATGTGATATGTTAGAACAACATGCTAATACTAGGCTACAGATCTTCAGGAATTGCATAATAGAATTGCCTGATTATATGATGCCTCATAGCCTAGGGTTTTCCTTATATGAATTTGACATCATTACTGTAGTTGCTTAGTGTATGCATTACGGATGTACATAATTAAGATCTTATAGCCTGAGAATGTTTGGTTTGGCCTTATTTCTTGTTCTTGTTTGATGAAGGGCTTAGGGTAGGATCAAGTATTCGAAAGTCTATAGGGTACAACGTTATGTATGGCTAGCATACACAAGTGTTGTAGGGTTGGTGGAAGTTTCATGGATGGGTTGTTTGGATGGTTTGCCGGTTATGAGATATCTAGCCTTCCTCTAGGAGTGAGGACTGAGCGCATGCCATGCTTATGTATAATTTTAGGGCGTTGTCATGATATTTGAGACAAATATGGGTAGGTGTGGAAGGTAATATGGGCCCGTATTACTGAAAGCACAGGACCCATACGCGTAGCAAGGAAGTTACAACCCATAGGATTTTTTTGGGAGTTGGTTCCCAGATTGTTATGTGGAATATCTGATATCTTTTTGGTATATTTCCAGCATGGTGGTTACATGACGATTTGTGACTGGATCCGAGACTATCGGCCATATGAGATAGACGACATGATCCAGGAGATCCTGCATGATGAGGTTGTTGCTATGGTCCGGGCTCAGTTGTCGGAGATGTTTGGGTCTATCAAGACCGCTATGGTGGAGTATGTCGATGATCGATATGCAGCCCTCAATGAGGCGGTCGCCGCAGCAGCCACATCAGCTATATCGGCGGCAGGGTTGGGAGCCGGTCGGTCTTTTCATTATCGGGACTTCGACAACATGAATCCCCCTACTTTTGATGGGACTCAGGATCCCATCAAAGCCATGAGGTGGCTGTCTGACTGGGAGAGTTGTTTCTTCACGTGTTCATGTCCTACTGACCAGAAGGTCAGGTGTGCCTTGAACCTGCTGAGGACTAGGGCAAAGGACTAGTGGAGGTTGGTGACTGGATCGTAGTCGGATGATAAGAGAGATGATGTTACTTGGGAGCTGTTCAGGGATATGTTTCGCGCTCGCTACATTCCACGAGTCAAGCGGGAACGGTTAGCTCAGGAGTTTCTGGATCTGAGACAGGATGGTGAGACGGTGACGGAGACCACCCGTATGTTCACGGAGAGGGCGATGTTTTTCCCGGAGTTTGCTTCTGAACAGGCTCAGATGACTCGTTATCTGAGCATGATCAAGACTGATATTTGGCAGTTTGTGGTGACCCAGCGTTGTGATACGCTTTTGGATCTACAGGAGGCCACTAGGTGGCGTGAGTTGGAGATTGAGCTGCAGTTGAGGGAGCAGCGGCAGGCCCCGGCACAGTCACAGCCGACGCCAAAGCGGTCTAAGACCGCTGATTCCAGGTCAGGGGGACAGCAGTTCCGGGGCTTGCAGATCAGGTAGCGCATGCCGCAAATGCGGCAAGGAGGGGCACTTTGTGCGGGACTATCGCCAGATAGCCTCGGTTCAGGATATGAGGATCTGCTACCATTGTCATCAGGTTGGTCATGTGAAGACCAACTGCCCGCAGCTCGCGGCCAAGCCGGCGCAAGCTCAAACGCCGACTACACTGAGGATTACTGACGGGGGTCAAGGTCGAGCAGCCCCCCCGAGGTCCCAGGTACGTGACTTCCAGCTTACGGCTGAGGAGGCCAGAGCAGCACCGGATGTGGTTGCTGGTATGTTTCTATCCCTTATCTTACTGATTATATATGTTTTATGCTTATAAATTTGTACCTGTGGTTAGGTACGTTTTTAGTGAACTCCTTACCTGTTTTGGTATTATTTGACTCGGGGGCGATTCGGTCGTTTGTCTCTCAGACATTTAGTAGGGAGTTCGGTTGGCCAGAAGGAGAGCTAGAGTGTCCGTTGCGAGTCTCTATCACTAACGAACACGGGATTTCCGCTTCTTCGGTCTATCGGGGTTGCGTATTGGAGATCTTCGGAGTGTCTTTCCCGATATACCTGTTCCCGATTCCCATGGGGGATGTATGTGTGATCATGGGTACGGACTGGCTTAGTCGCTTCGGTGCCATGATCGACTGCGAGGGTCAGCGGGTAGTAGTTCGAACCCCAAGTGGGGGAGAACTGATTGTTTATGGCGAGGGAACCAGATTGGGATCAGGGTTTTGCTCGGCTGCCAGGGCTCGGCAGTACATTCAGCACGGGTGTGCGGGTTATCTAGCGTATGTGGTGGATACGTGGGTCAGGGACCAGGTTTCAGTATCAGAGGTTCCAGTGGTCAGAGAGTTTGCTGACGTGTTTCCGGAGGAGTTACCCAAAGTGCCTCCAGAGAGGCAGGTTGAGTTTAGGATCGACCTAGTGTCGGGTGCGGCCCCTATAGCCAACGCGCCGTACTGGTTGGCACCACCAGAGATGCAAGAGCTGTCATCACAGCTGCAGGAACTGCTGGGCAAGCAGTTCATTCGTCCGAGCAGTTCCCCGTGGCGAGCGCCGATACTCTTCGTCAGGAAGAAGGATGGTTCACATCGGATGTGAATTGATTACCGGGAGTTGAACAAGCTAACGGTTAAAAACCATTATCCACTCCCGAAGATAGATGATCTTTTCGATCAGTTGTAGGGAGCATCTTGGTTCTCCAAGATAGACCTGAGGTCCGGGTACCATCATGTCAGGGTCAGGGAGGAGAACATGCCACGTTCCGGACTCGTTGTGGACATTACGAGTTCGTGGGGATGCCGTTTGGGCTCACCAACGCGCCAATAGTATTTATGGACCTGATGAATCGGGTCTGCAGACCGATACTCGACCGCTCGGTCATAGTGTTCATAGATGATATCTTGGTGTGCTCCAACACCCGAGAGCAGCATGAGGAGCATCTTCGGGAGTTATTGGGAGTTCTGAGGCAAGAACGGCTTTATGCCAAGTTCTCGAAATGCGAGTTTTGGTTACGAGCGGTCCAATTCCTAGGACACCTCATTAACCAGGAGGGGATTTTGGTCGACCCGGCTAAAATCGAGGCGGTTATGCAGTGGGAGGTTCCGAAATCTCCCTCAGACATCAGGAGATTTTTGGGATTGGCAGGGTACTACCGGAGATTCATACAGGATTTCTCCAAGATTTTAGTACCTCTCACTCGTCTGACGAGGAAGGGGTGGGATTTCCGGTGGGGCCCCGAGCAGCAGAGGGCGTTTGAGACCCTCATACAACGACTATGCGAGGCTCCAGTCTTGACTCTTTCGGAGGGAGTTGAGGATTTTGTGGTGTTCTGTGATGCATCCGTCACGGGACTGGGAGCGGTCCTCATGCAGATTGGACGGGTGATAGCCTATGCATCATGACAGTTGAAGCCGCACGAGACGAGATACCCTACTCATGATCTGGAGTTAGGAGCGGTGGTATTCGCTCTCAAGATTTGCAGACATTACCTGTTAGAACAAAGTTCTGGCCGGATCGATAGATTGTAAGCAGAAACATAATTAAAGACGTAACAAAGAACACATGAATGGTTTAACTGATGTAGAATGATTAAACTTTAACACCTCAAAAGAGCTCGATTAAGAACTTCGACTGTAGAGGTGTTTAGGGTTACAAAGCAATAATAACTATAATCACGTTAGTATCTAAGGCATATATGCATGCACTATTTATAGCTAAACCCTACTCAATAATCACGGATGGACATGCCCAATCCGGATATACAATACTAAGCCCATGACGCAACATAAAATACCTAACAATCTCCCCCTTTGCATCAATGGAGCCGAAAGCTCAGTTCGGTTGAGCTATAGAAGACTTCTTGACAGTCTTAAACACCTTCGGTATGATGGCCAAAAGAGTATGACGAAAAGTGATATACCATCGAAGCATGTCCGTGAAGTTCTTCTTGTCTGCGTCAGAGTTCTGCTTACACCGATGGATGATACTAATTATGTGCTCTAAGCAGTCCGTGGAGAACAGATGCTTGTCAACAAGAGCAAAAAGAAATCTGTTGGCTTCGCCTCTTGTGAACATCACTGTGAGATGTTTAGAATCAATTTGACCCAACTTCATTTTATTCACATCTCCAGGTTTTGCAGTTGGCTTTACAGTGGGTTTTTTCGTCAAAACTTTAGCTATCTCCTGATCCATTGCAGCTACTTCATGGATATAGGAGGCCAACATCCTCTTTAGATGATCTAGGATTGGCTCATATTCTTTCGCATTGGTGAGCAGTATGTTAAACAACAAGATCCAATCATGAGGATTCAAGTTTGGAAGATCTGCCAGGGATATAATCGAAACCGAGTTTGCTGAACCTCGGGTTATTTTGAAACTAACATTGATAAACTTCCCTACAGGCGAAGGTTTCAACACCTTGACAGTTATAATCTTCTGTGCACTCCATGTCAGGTACTGAGGCTGACCGAACTTGAGATAAAAATCGATGAGTTCACGATCAACCTGAGGGTGAGGTGAGGGAACTTGAACAGTCGAATCAAAGCAATGAAAAGTAATTGCCTTTCGAGTTATAGACATATCAAACTGTGAGTCCCTCGAATTTTCACAATCAAAAGAAGCTACAGGTTCCAGCCAGTACACGCTCGGAAATTCTATTGCTTCTTTGATGAGCGTTTCTCTAGTCCAAAGAGGAAACAAGGCCTTTTTGCAATTTAAGGCATCTTGCTCTTCTTTGTTCTTTCGCTCCCTCTCTTCCGCTTCCTTCGCAACCCGAAGGGTTTCATCCAATTCCTTATCCCTTTTCTTTCGTTTCAGGGCTTCGGCAATTGTTTCCTCTTCATCACTATCATCAGCAAGTACCTTCTTTTTATCTTGATTACCAGAACCCGAAGCTTCATTACCCTTCGGTTCGGTTTTGATAGTGACCTTCGGTTGAGTCGTTTGAACACCTTCTCCCCTTGTTTTAGAGATAGGAATTTCTCCGAAACACCCTTCATTTCATGTAAGAGTGTAAGGGCAGGAAGAAGCTTAGAAGTCAGATGATTCCTGATGGTCAGAGTAAGTATCAGATCATGAGCACTAAGAAGATTGGTTAGCATATTCGTTACATCACCAGAACAACTCCGGAATACAGCTCGCTCAGTCTTTAATAATGAAATCTCCCTTTCAGCTTGAGCTAATTGAAATTTCTGAACTTCAATAGTAGAGGCTTGTCGTGCAAGATCTTCCTTTAATGCACTCTCCTTCGCTAAATCAGCCTGGAGTGTTTCAAGGCGAGAATTCACTAAGCTAAGTAGAGAAGTGTTCTCAGCTTGAATGGAAGAACGAACGTTCTCAAATTTAGCGTGCTCCTCTTGAAGTGACTTGGATAAAGAATCAACTAAAGCGTTCACTTTAGCGGCATTCGAATCAGCATGACCTTTGAGGGATTCAAGAAAAATCTGAGAATTGTGAACAAGTTCTGCAACTTCAGTAGTGGCCTTCTTGCAAGAAGAAGTGGAAGCTTCAACCGCCTTTGTTGATTTGTCTATATCTCCAGTATATTGCTCAAAAGTGGTGTCCAGAAAAGCTTTGAGCACAACATCGTTATATGTTTTTGTAGAGGCAAGCAATTGATCAAGTTTCTCATCTAGACTCTACACTTTTTGTCTGGTGACAGGAGCCTCTTCATCTTCGTCTGTTGGAAGCCGATAATGACTGTAATAAGTCGAGTCAAACTCAACTTCAGTTTCAGTTTCAGTATTAGCCCACGTATTAGATATGTTGACATTTACTGGAGGTTCGGTTGTTGTGGTGGTGGGAGTAGTTGTGGTAGTTGCTTGTGAAAAGATAGGAGGTGGTAAAGGAGTTGTAGAGATTGGTATGGTACTAACTGGTGGTGGTGGTGGAATAGAAGTAACCGAAACTCGAACAGTGGTTTTCTGTGGAGATGGAGGAGGTGGTGGAATCTTGTCATTAAATGGTTCAGTTGCAGTTGGAGAACAAGGAGGTGTATTACCTCTCGGTGAACCATGATGCTGAACTTCCTCTTCTTCATCTGCCGATCGCTCCTCATCATTGTCTGAGCTTGAAGGAGAAGGACTCCTTGATTTCTTTGCCATCTTTTTAACCTTCTTTGGAGTCGAAGAATCACCCTTTTTCAGCCTTTCGCTTTTTAGATTTGGCAGCTTCAGATGAAGGACCTTCGGTTGTCACTTTCTTGGTATTTTCCCGTTTGCCTCGGTTGGGTGGCTTCTCCACAGCTTCTAAAGCAGCTTGCTGTTCAGGAGTCAGTTCTCTTGGTCCTTTAGGAGGAAGCTTTCGGTAGTCGGCCATCACTTTACTTTTGGCTGACACACACCTGTACATCATCTCAGGTATTAAACCATTGTGGGAGAACTTGGTGGCATCAGAGAAGATGATCTTCTTCGTATGAAAAGTAGCCACAGAAGAGACCAATGCATCCTTCATGACTGGAATCTGCAAAGTATCAATGGCCCTGCGTTTGACGATGGTCCATAAACGTCCACAAGAAATCTCATAATGTCTCGTCGAAGTGTTGAGACTTTGTACCAATTGCGACCAAATGATCGACCCGTAATCGAGATTAATTCCATTGTAGAGACCATAGAGAATGGTCAGAAAACCCTTACTGGTACCATCTGACCCAGCAACCCTCTCCGCTAAACCCTTGTTGAGAAGAGTAAGCAATCCATTCCATTGTGGCGGCAAACAAGATTTCTTAATCTGCGTCACTGTGGTAAGAACATCAGTGTATCCCATCTCGTAAAGCATCGTAAACAGTTGGGTTGTAGTGACGAAATCGGGAGAAATAACATAGGCATCGACGACAAGCTGTAACAGGGAACATAATCGCCATTTCGAAATTGATGCCTTGTGCGAGAAGATTTGAAAGTAGATCCTCTCCTTGTTCTTGTCATAGGTTGCAGTAGAATAGACTTGGGAAAGAAGAGACATTGGGATAGATTCCACTTGTGTGAGTGCGATAAACAGAGGAGAGTATTTGAGACATTCAACAACCTGGAGCATGTACGAATCATACAGAAAGGGGTTCAGGTGAATGATCATGTTCTGATTGGGTTTGATCACGAGCAATGAGGACGAAGCAGTTTGATCTTGAACAAATGAGGAATCCGCCATTGTTGAGGTAAGGAAGAAGATGAACCGTTGCAAATCGCCTTGTGTATTTGAGAGAATTTGAAGAAGGTAAGAAGGTATAATTTGTGCGAGAAACCCTTTATATACCGTTTCCAGGAGAGAGAAACAATCTTCGTGATGATGATACGATCACTGAAACGTCGCCTGAAAAAGCGTGATGTGACAGCTTGGTTTCCCCAGATAGACGTCAGCAAGCATGGGTTTAGGAACCGTTCAAATTCACGCGCCCAAAATCTTATCCACATATGGTCTTTTCAAATTCACCTTCGGTCCAGATGTGATGATAACCACTTTCGCACCTAAAAGAAACTTCAAACGAGCCATAAGAAACATCAACCAGAATTTTGGAAAATCACAAAGTATTTTCGTGCAAGAGTGTGCAAAAAATTAAGAAATAAAGCAAAATGTGTATAGGATGTGAGTGATGTTTGTTAGAAGACATAAAGCAGATGATTCCGGGCATGAATCTCTTCCTTCAAAGTCAAGAGAGACTTGAAGTGCTTGCGTGGTTTCCCGAGAAAATACGATCGAGTGCTTGTAAAGAAACACCAAAAGGCTTCTTTTAAATAATAGTCTAAGGGTGGCTTATCTTCAACCGAACATCGATTCTTAACATAAGACCGAACGTTGGATGGAGTACTTGTGAGACCGATATGGTCTGTTGAACAAGTAGGTTGGATATAATTTGTTGTGACTAAAGATGTTATAAAAAACTCAAAAACAAAAAAAAACTGGATCTTGTTGGGAATAAATGCCTTGGTGTTAGACAATTTCATAAAAGACCACTCAAAAATAAAATGAGATTTCGTTAGGTAACAAGTAAGATCTTGAATATAAAGATTCACCGTCATTTCATTATTGGTGTTGGATTTTGGGTCTCACTTAGCACGTGGTGTACGTATCTAAGATCATAAACATAGATTTTATGCAACCATAAACCTCAGTGGTAAAAGCTGAGAGTCTCAAGGGTTACAGTTTTGAACCGAAAGTTGATGGAGAATGTAAAGGAGGTGGTTAAGGAACCGAAAGTACCTCTGCTATATAAACGTGACAAAGCAGAAAACTCTTAACTCATTTGAGAAGAGTAAGGTAGCTCATGACATGAGTGGATTTACCAGCCTAATTGGGAAGAAACGATAGGTATAAATCGATTCATTAAGGTCTTGCTCTTAGTCTTAGAGGCTTCGGTCGACATGCAGCGGCATGCTTCTAGGGACACTTAACTGGTGCACATTAAAAGAATCATACCTGCCTTAGCTCCAAATTATGTTGCACTGAAGTACTTGAGACCTAGTAAAGAGAACAAGCAAACAAACAAACTGATGGGTTTTAGGTAAAACAAATAAACTAGAAACAATTCCTAAGTTCACATGCAACCTACTTTGGATCTATGTTTTAACTATTGAACATACAACTTTGAATTGTAAAACAAGAACCCTAGAGGAGAGAGGCTAATTTCGAAATTAACAAACTAGGGTTTAGGGTTTACATACCTTTCAATTGTTATAGCAAACAATTGATATTCCCTTGATCTTGATCTTGATCTTCTTGGAAGCTTTAGCACCACAAGTGTAATGCCTCTAATGGAATCACACCCAATGACTAGCAAGAAGGAAAGTAGAAGAAGAGAGAGGGGAGGGAGTATGCAAAATCTCGGCCTTAGGGTTTCTTCAAAAGAAAGAGTGACCAAAAACATGAACCAGGAGGCTCCTTATATAGCTGAGGGATCTAGGGTTTAAGGGAAACCCTAGTTATCCTTTGCTTAGGGCCTAAGCAAACCCAAGGGCCTTATCCAAGCCCCTATGGACGAAATTATTAGGGTTTCCCCTAAAGATTTCGTCCACCCTCTTCCAAGGGGGTTCTAGAGCCTTCCACTCAACTATTAGATAATTGCAAACTAGTCCCTGCACCTTATAATTAATTCTTTTAACCCCAAAATCAATTCTGATTAATTTCTGGCTAACAATTAATTAAACATAATGATTTCTTATTAATATATTAATCTTTTAACATATTAATAAATCATTTATATTAATTCATTAATCTTATAAATTAATATCTCTCCTTTCATAATTTCCTTGTCCAGTTGCTAGGTTGAGGGCAACCCAAAAGGACTGTGCTGCTATCAATTCAAGTACATACCAATTATAGTTATGGGCTTAGACACCTAATCCAACAGTCTCCCACTTGGATAAGTCTGTAACTATAATTGCTAGTATGCCTTCTAAATTTGACCAGCAAATTGTAGCTTCCAAAAGCTGCTGCCGAACTCTGACCCAGTCAGTTACGTGTCCTAAGATAAGTGATCATATAATCCTTCATTCTGCTAGATATCCCTAGACATAAGACATGGAATGTAATCAATCTCTTTGTCCAGAATCTATGTTTCCCGATTCCTGATTTGTGATGATGTAGGACTTCTAATTGAACACATCAATTTAGTCCTGGCTGGGCCCAGCACATAAGTCAACACCTAATCATCTAGGGGCCCACAGATATCGCTTTTCCTGTTAGGGCAAAAGGAACGAATAAACGTTGACTCATATGCTTGTATCTTTTACTCATCAAATTATGCATGACAATACGTTTTATAACACCAAGTTACTGATGCGTTTTCGTATCACCAATGCACAACCGACTTGTAAATTACAACTCATATATCTTCGTTTCAAGATTATAAGATATTATCGTCTCAGTATTACTCGTGATGAATTCCATGAAGTAATACTCTGAGCGAGGGTTTATCCAATACTCAAATCTCAATTTCTGAGTACTCATGAACGTTGCAACAATTCTATTGCCATGTCTATCCTTAGACAATCTGCAATCCAATTCATGACAGTCTTAATTCACTACTTACTTCCAAGAGTACGAGCGACTGTGGAGTTTGAATAATCTCATTATTCAGGAAGTAAAACATGCAAAATATGAAACAAAATAATAAACAATTGACAAAAGGTAGTAGCCAAACTTATAAATAATACTTTATTATTTAATCACCAAAAGTCAATTACATTTACTTTGTTACAAGTTTCAAAAACTAATCTAACTACTAAAACTAATATCATCTTTCAGTCATATGTTCCGAGCATGCTGAATATGCTTAGCCCTACTCAGACCCTTTGTGAGGGGATCTACTGGGTTATCTTCAGATGACACCCTCTTTACTATAAGATGGCCTTCTTCAACTCTATGTCTAATGAAATGGTACTTTCTGTCGATATGTCTGGTCTTACCATGATCTCTCGGTTCCTTTGTCAAGGCAACCGCTCCTTCATTATCGCAGAACAGTTCCATAGGCTCCTGGATGGTTGGAACAACTCCGAGATCCCCGATGAAGTTCCTCAACCAAGCTGCTTCTTTCGACGCTTCACTTGCTGCAATGTACTCTGATTCACAAGTAGAATCAGCCACCGTATTTTGCTTGGAACTCTTCCAAGTAACTGCTCCTCCATTCAGTAAAAATACCCAGCCCGACTGAGAACGGAAGTTATCTCTATCCGTCTGAAAGCTGGCATCACTGTAACCATCTACTCTCAAAGTATCACTGCCACCAAGCACAAGAACCCAGTCCTTTGTCCTTCGCAAATACTTGAGTATATTCTTAACTGCTATCCAATGAGCTCTACCTGGGTTTCCCTGATAGCGACTGACCATGCTCAAAGCAAATGCCACATCAGGGCGAGTACATGTCATAGCGTACATGATCGATCCGACAGCGGAAGCATAAGGTACACGACTCATGTCATCTATTTCAACATCTGTACTCGGGCATTGAGTCTTACTCAATTTGGTATTGCTCTGGATAGGTAGCTCTCCCTTCTTGGAATTTTCCATACTAAACCTCTTTAGTACCTTATCCAAGTATGTGCTCTGACTAAGTCCAATTAGTCTCTTCTTTCTATCTCTCAATATTCTAATCCCAAGAATATAGGCAGCTTCTCCAAGGTCTTTCATGGCAAAACACTTTCCAAGCCAAGACTTAACTTCTTTCAAGGTTGGAACGTCGTTACCAATGAGTAATATGTCATCGACATACAACACCAGAAAAGTTACTATACTTCCACTAGCCTTGATATACACACAGAACTCATCTTCACTTCTAGAGAAACCAAACTCTTTGACTTTCTCATGGAAGCAAAGATTCCAACTGCGAGATGCTTGTTTCAATCCATAAATGGATTTCTCAAGCTTGCACACTCTATTGGGGAACTTTGCATCAACAAAACCCTCTGGCTGACTCATGTAAACATCTTCAGCCAACTTCCCATTAAGGAAAGCAGTTTTGACATCCATCTGCCAGATTTCATAATCATGAAAGGCAGCTATGGCGAGCAATATCCTAATAGATTTAATCTTAGCCACTGGCGAGAAGGTCTCATCATAGTCAACCCCTGGGGTTTGAGTGAAACCTTTTGCAACCAGTCGAGCCTTGAATGTGTGCACATTTCCATCCATGTCTGTTTTCTTCTTGAAGATCCATTTGCACCCAACTGTCTTACGACCTGGTGCACTATCAACCAAATTCCAAACTTGGTTGTCATACATGGACTTAATCTCGCTGTCCATTGCCTCTTTCCACTTGGAAGCCTCTGGGCCTTCCATTGCTTCCTTATAAGTGACTGGTTCATCTAAGTTTACCAGTGTTTTGTCACTTATGAATGTGTCACCATCTGAAGTAATATGAAAACCATACAACTCAGGTGGCACACTCACCCTAGTGGATCTTCTAAGAGGTAATGAGTTATCGATTGGTTCAACAGGAACTGTTTCCTCTGGTTGAGTGCTAGTGTCATCTAAGGTTCCTTCATTGGCTTAATCTTGAATTTCTTCAAGGTCAATAGTGCTCCCACTGTCCTCTTTGAATATGAGCTCTCTTTCAAGAAAGACTCCTCTTCGTGCTACAAAGACCACGTTTTCACTAGGCCTGTAGAACAAATATCCAAAAGACTGCTTTGGGTAACCAATGAAAACACATTTCTCACTTCTAGCTGCTAGCTTGTCGTGAGTCTCTCGTCTTACGAAAGCTTCACAACCCCAGACTTTAATATGTGCTAACGAGGGAACTTTCCCTGTCCACATTTCGTGAGGTGTTTTGGCAACCTTCTTTGTAGGGACAAGATTGAGGATGTGGGCGGCTGTCTCTAAGGCATACCCCCAGAAGTGAATGGGAAGCGAAGCCCGAATCATCATAGAACGAACCATGTCTAACAAGGTTCGATTGCGCCTCTCAGCTACACCATTTAACTGTGGTGTCCTAGGAGGAGTCAAATGTGAGACTATCCCACATTCTTTCAGATAGTCGTTAAACTCGATACTAAGATACTCCCCGCCTCTATCGGATCTAAGTATCTTTATCTTTCTGCCCAATTGATTTTCGACTTCATGCTTAAACTCTTTGAACTTTTCAAAAGTTTCCGACTTATGCTTGATCAGGTAGATATATCCATATCTGCTATAATCATCAGTGAAAGTCACATAGAATCGATTAGCATCTCTTGTAGTTGATCTGAAGGGCCCACACACATCTGTGTGTATGAGATCCAACAGACCTTCACCTCTTTCACAAGACCCTGTGAATGGTGATTTTGTCATCTTTCCCAAAAGACAAGATTCACACATATCATCTGACTTTAGGTCAAATGATTCCAACACTCCATCCTTTTGGAGTTGGGCTATGCGTTTCTTGTTAATGTGTCCAAGATGACAATGCCACAAGCATGCCTTGTGTACACTATTAGACAAGTCAATATTAAGTACACTATTTCCTAGGCTATCAACACAAGTCACTGTTTCATACACACCATTACAAGGCAAAGCTTCAAACATAAAAACACTATTCTTATAAACAGAAATTGAACCATTCAAATCATTAAAAGAATATGTAAAACCTTGTCTGAACAATGCATGAAATGAAATAATGTTTCTTGTCATCTCAGACGAATAGCAACGATTTATTAAATCTAATCTAACATCATTACTAAGCAGAAGCTGATAAACTCCGATCTTGGTTACTGGTGAAGACTTTCTGTTTCCCATGATCAGGTTTATCCTTCCTCGCTCTATCTCCTCACTTTCCTTTAGACCCTACAAATCAGAACAGATATGAAAACCACATCCTGTATCAAGGACCCATGAACGAGAAGATAATGAGTTATTAGCAGAAATAGTGTAAATACCTGCTGAAGATGGCTTCACTTTGCCATCCTTGATATCTTGCAGATATTGTGGGCAAGATCTCTTCCAATGCCCCTTTTGGTTGCAGTAAAAGCAAACTGCCTCTTTTGGATCAGAAACATGGGGAGTGGAACCATTGGGCTTAGCCTTTGGGCCATTACTAGATGACCCAGCTTGAGCCTTGCTCTTCCAGTTTTGCTTGGGAGGACCTTTCCTCTTTTTCCCCTTTCCCTGTCCAATAGCCAAAACAGGGGCACTCGTAGGTGTGGAGGGTATACTTTTACCCTTCATCCCTGCCTCAGCTGTCTGCAACAAGTTGTGCAATTGGGCCAAGGTCTGCTCAGTATTGTTCAAATGGTAAGTTAGAATAAACTGACCATAACATTCAGGAAGTGAGTTCAAGACCATGTCAATGGCCAATTCCTTATCAAAGTGAATATTGAGCTTGACCAAACGCTCTATGTAGCGTTGCATTCTTTGCACATGTGACACAACCGACTCCCCATCTTTCATCTTGCAAGCCATGAGTGACTTGACTACTTCGAACTTTTCTTGACGAGCTCGCTTATGGTACTTTTCCATAAGGTCCTTGTTCATCTCGAAAGGCCAGTAGTCCTCATAGTACCTCTGCAGTTCTGGGGACATAGTTGCCACCATGATGCATGCCACTTTAGTAGCATCATCGTAATGTTTCTTGTAGGCAGCAAGATCTTCAGGAGTAGCTTCATTCTCATCAAGCTCTTTGAGCTCCTTTTCAAGAACATATTCTTTGTTCTCGAAACGAAGAGCCATCTTGATGTTGCGCATCCAATCGTTATAGTTTGAGCCATCGATAACGACTTTGGAGCAGATATTGAGCAAAGAGAAGTTTTGGTTGGAGGAGGACGAAGCAGAAGTGTTTCCAGGAGTAGACATCTGAAAAAAAAAAGTTTTAGTTAGATTTCAAGATACCTTAATAAAATAACCCAAAGATATAATATCAAGGTTAGGATCCAACTATGAAGATTCACAACTCAGAAATGGGATGCCGAGATCCAAGTGCAAATTTCATAAAGGTAGGTGAATGACGATTCACCAATTCCACCATTAGACGAAACAAACGAAGTGAAATTCCTAATTCTTTTGAGATACATTGAAACTATTCAATGGCATGTTTTAATCTCAGATTATGCTCTTCTATTTGTGACTGGGATGCCGAGGATCACAAACAAGATGTGAATAACCATGCAAATGTGCTTGGTAACCTCATTGTCTTTATCATTAACTATTGATGTGCTGGTAAACCACACACGCTCCATCAAAATGACAATTATGAGATACCCATTACTACTCTTTATTAGTGCCTTTTAGTGTGCTGGTTAACCACACACGCTCCACTAACGACCAATAAAGCATAATGTGTAATTTCATGGATTAGCATTCTTTTCACATTTTTCCTAAAGTAACTAGAGTTGGGATTTTGAAAATAATGTTCTAGTACTTTCTTTAATATCATTATACTTTTAATGAGAAGTAGTTGTCCTATCAAATCCGTTCTGCTAACGACCCTCCACTAATCAAGGAAGCGGTGGGTGAGAGTGGACACCCATTCAACTACCATTTTATAGGCAGTTTCCTTATACCCCCCTTATAGATTAGCTTTGTGAATGAGACATACTAGCGATTTGACTGACCATATTCTTATACATATATAATATTAAACTTTTAATCATAATACATATATAGGGTGTGTTTTAAAACATTTTAAAATTTCAAGGGTTTATATAAATTTCGAAATTCAAACTATTAAATTTAAATTTAAATAAACCAATTAACTAGATTTAATATTTATCTTTTAATTAACTATTAATCAAATTATTAAATCTTGTAAGGATTATCTAATTAAATTAATCAATTAATTTAATCCTAATCCTTATCCCTCTAAATTTCGAAAATTAGGGTAAGGATAATTATCCAATTAATCTAATTAAGTAACAATTATCCAAAACAAGAAACCCTAAAACTTATAGCAAATTTCGAAATTTACAAGGGATGAGGCTAGGGTTTTCAAAACCCTAACCCTAATTTCGATTAGGGTTCTTTGGAGGCTAGGGTTTTCGAAAAAACCCTTTGATCCAAAACCCTAGAAATCGAAAATTTGGCCTTTAGGGTTTAATAGCTATAAACCCTAATTTGCAATTCAACAATTGTAGCAATTCAATTTAAAACAACAATGGCTCTGATACCACTGATGGGTTTTAGGTAAAACAAATAAACTAGAAACAATTCCTAAGTTCACATGCAACCTACTTTGGATCTATGTTTTAACTATTGAACATACAACTTTGAATTGTAAAACAAGAACCCTAGAGGAGAGAGGCTAATTTCGAAATTAACAAACTAGGGTTTAGGGTTTACATACCTTTCAATTGTTATAGCAAACAATTGATATTCCCTTGATCTTGATCTTGATCTTCTTGGAAGCTTTAACACCACAAGTGTAATGCCTCTAATGGAATCACACCCAATGACTAGCAAGAAGGAAAGTAGAAGAAGAGAGAGGGGAGGGAGTATGCAAAATCTCGGCCTTAGGGTTTCTTCAAAAGAAAGAGTGACCAAAAACATGAACCTGGAGGCTCCTTATATAGCTGAGGGATCTAGGGTTTAAGGGAAACCCTAGTTATCCTTTGCTTAGGGCCTAAGCAAACCCAATGGCCTTATCCAAGCCCCTATGGACGAAATTATTAGGGTTTCCCCTAAAGATTTCGTCCACCCTCTTCCAAGGGGGTTCTAGAGCCTTCCACTCAACTATTAGATAATTGCAAACTAGTCCCTGCACCTTATAATTAATTCTTTTAACCCCAAAATCAATTCTGATTAATTTCTGGCTAACAATTAATTAAACATAATGATTTCTTATTAATATATTAATCTTTTAACATATTAATAAATCATTTATATTAATTCATTAATCTTATAAATTAATATCTCTCCTTTCATAATTTCCTTGTCCAGTTGCTAGGTTGAGGGCAACCCAAAAGGACTGTGCTGCTATCAATTCAAGTACATACCAATTATAGTTATGGGCTTAGACACCTAATCCAACACAAACCACACAAACAAAAAAAACAAAAAAAACAAAAAGAATAATTAAGAAACAAAAAAAAAACTTTTGGAAAAATATTTTTGGATTTTTGAAATTGCTGAAAAATAATAAAAAAAAAACAGAAAAATAAACAAAAAGAAATTAGCATAAAACACTCTAAAAAAAACTCTTAAAATAGAGTAAGAAATAGACTTAAAAACGAGTGTACAAAATATATAGCCGAAACCAAACCGTAAAAGAATGAAGCGAAATAAACCGAGCGTTCGGTTCATTTCGGTTCCCTAAAATTCCGGAGCCGAAATAGACCGAGCGTTCGGTTCATTTCGGTTCCCGAAAATTATGGATCCGAAATAGACCGAGCGCTCGGTTCATTTCGGTTCCCGAAAAATCCGAAACCAAAATAGACCGAGCGTTCGCTCTATTTCACTTGTCTAATTTTCAGAGAGAGATTTGAGGATTCGGTACCGACTCTGCTTCCATCATTCCCAAACCTTGTAAAATTTTATTGAAGCTTGCTTCTGGTAAGGCTTTAGTGAATATGTCAGCCAATTGATCAGAGGACCGAACGAAATGTACTTCCACGTTCCCATCTTCTACATGGTCCTTGATGAAATGGTATCTTAGTGCAATATGCTTTGTCTTTGAGTGTTGCACTGGATTGTGACATATTCTTATCGCGCTTTCTGAGTCACAATAGAGAGGTATTTTCTTCATACTTATTCCGTAGTCTCTTAGTTAGCTTTGTATCCATATCACTTGAGAGGTACAGGATGCTGCAGCTATGTACTCAGCTTCGGCTGTTGAAAGAGACACACAAGTTTGCTTCTTGGACTGCCAGCTAACAAGTTTACCGTCAAGGAATTGGCATCCACCAGTTGTGCTCTTTCGGTCCAGTCCACATCCTCCAAGATCGGCGTCAGAAAAGGCTTGAACAAAAAATCCAGATCTAGCAGGGTACCAAAGACCGAGAGAAGAGGTTCGCTTCAGATAACGGAAAATATTTTTCACTGCCAGCATGTGAGGTTCTCTTGGATTTGCTTGAAACCTGGCGCAATAACAAACATAAAACATAATGTCTGGTCTACTAGCTGTTAGATACATAAGAGACCCTATCATTTAACGATAGAGTGTTACGTCAACAACAGGTTTTTCCAAAGACGGTGTTAACTTTGTGCCAAACGCCATAGGAACCTTCACTTTCGAATCACCCGTCATACCGAACTTTGCCAGCAAGTTCTTCGTGTAGGCCTCCTGGTTGATAAAAATACCTTCTGGTCCCTGTCTTATATTCAAACCAAAGAAAAAATTAATCGGACCCATTGCGCTCATTTCAAATTTAGTTTCCATCAACTTCCTGAATTCAGCCGTTAAGCTAGGATTCGTGGAGCCGAAGATGATGTCATCGACATAAATCCGAACTATCTTTAGATGTTCACCTTCTTTCTTTCGGAAGAAGGTTGGGTCAACCGAACCTTGCTTGAATTTTGACATTTTAAGAAAGCGAGTTAAAGTTTCATACCAGGCCATCGGTGCTTGCTTCAGACCATATACAACTTTATCTAACGCATAGCAGTGATCAGGGTATTTCTCATTCATGAACCCAGGTGGTTGCTCAACATATACCGTTTCTTCTAGTTCTCCATTCAAGAAAGCACATTTCACATCCATTTGGAAAACTTCAAAGTTTTTATGAGCAGCATATGCCAGAAAGATTCTGACCGATTCCAACCTTACTACAGGAGCGAAGGTCTCCTCACAGTCTATCCCTTCTTCTTGGCAGTGTCCCTTCACCACCAACCGAGCCTTATTGCGTATGACGTTGCCCTCTTTGTCCAACTTATTCCTGAAGACCCATTTTAAGCCGACCACTGAAGCATCCTTTGGAGTGGGAATCAGCCTCCAAACTCGATTACGTTCAAACTCATGGAGTTCATCTTGCATAGCTTGTACCCAATCAGCATGATCAAGTGCAGCATTAACCGTCTTTGGTTCGACTTTGGAGAAAAACGAATTAAACATACAGAATTAAACATTAGAGAATAATGCAGTTTGTTTCGCTTTCAATTGAGAACGTGTGAGAACTCGCTCTGATGATTCACCAATTATTTGTGCTTTGGGATGATTTTTATTCCATTTCGTTAGAGGAGGATAATTAGGGTCATAGGCTGGATCCAACTCTGCATTTACTTCTTCTTCAAGTTCTGATTGATCACCTTCGTCATTTGTATTCTCATTCTCCCCCTCAAATGGCGAAGCGTATCACCTGTCAGGTTTAGAATTCTCCTCCTCTGTTGGAGTTGGATGCTCCCCCTCGACTGGACTTTTATGGGTTGGGGATGGAGTTGGATTCTCCCCCTCGACTGGACTATTGGTTGTTTTTGGTGTAGATGAACCCTCCCCCTTGAACGGTGAGCCGTTGTTTTGAGGGTCAGTTGAGGGTTGACCACCAGTCGGTTTAGGAGGTTCATTTTCCATTTATTTTGCAGCTTCATCAATGATCTTTTTCAGATTGTCGATTTTGTTGTCTGCTGCTTTCGCCTCCGAGTGTGCAGCCTTTTCTGGTTCATCAAATAGCCTTATGTACTCTTCAAACAGGTTGGAAATTGGAACCGAGACTTGTCCTGATTCAGGAAATATTTCCTCCAAGGCACTTTCGCTTCTTTGGACTTTCTTCATGTAGTTGTCATCAAAAGTTACATAGTATGTCTCTTCAATACGTTTGGAGCGTTTGCTCAAAACTCTGTATGCCTTTGAAGTGAGTGAATAGCCAAGAAAAATTCCCTCATCAGCTTTGACATCACACTTGTTTCGGTTTTCTTTAGAATTGAAAATGAAGCACCTTGAACCGAACACGTGGAAAAATTTAACGTTGGGCTTTCGATTGTTCAGAATCTCATACGGAGTGATGGATAATCGTTTGTTGAGTAAGGATCGGTTCTGAGTATAGCACGCGGTTGCAACTGCATCAGCCCAGAAGTATAGCGGAAGAGAAGCGAAGCTTAGTATGGTTCGGGCTGCCTCACATAAAGAACGATTTCGTCTTTCAACAATCCCATTATGTTGTGGTGTATAGGGGGCCGAGAAGTTGTGAGTTATCCCCTTGTCAGCCAGAAAATCACCAAAATCTTTATTCTTGAATTCAAGCCCATTGTCGCTTCTGATATTCCTCACCAGCTTTCGCAGCTGCACTTCCACTTGCTTGATAAACGTTTTCAACTTGGGTGTCGCGTCTGATTTCTGTTTAAGAAAGAAAACCCAGGTGAAGCGTGAAAAATCATCTACTATGACAAGAATGAACTTACTACCACCGAAGCTTTCGATAGCCGAAGGTCCACATAAGTCAATATGCAGAAGTTCAAGAGCTTCAACAATCTTTGTATTGATACGTGTAGGATGACTCTTTCTGCTTTGTTTACCCATCTCACACACTGCACATAGGTGTTCCTTATCAAACTTGAGAAGAGGAAGGCCTCGAACATGATCACCAAGCACCAAACTTATTAATGTCTTTGAAGTTCAGGTGCGATAGGCGTCGATGCCACAACCAACTTTCATCAGTGTTCGCCTTTGACACCAGGCATATTGCTGGTTTCCTCGAATTGGGTTGAGATTTAAAGGATACATCTCTCCCTTGCGTTCAGACTTCAACAGAACTCTTTTGGATTGCTTCTCAATTATTTCTGATCCCTCATCATCGAATGAAACCTTCAAACCAGTTCCCACAACCAATTGTGATACACTGATGAGGTTGTGCTGCAACCCTTCCACATAAGCTACTTTTCGAATCGAGAAGTCTCCGTTGGTTATCATTCCATATCCTTTGATTGTGCCATAAGAGTTATTTCCATACTTCACACATCCACCATCCTTAAGGGACCGAAACTCCCTCAGCTCTTCCCTCCTTCCTATCATGTGACGCGAGCAGCCACTGTCTATGTACCATTCGTCATCGAACTGCTCGTCACTAATAACCTGCAAATTCAAGCAGATTTAGGAACCCAAAGTCTCTTGGGCCCTGGTGAGTCTTTTACAGAGAAAGGAATAGCAGTAGAAATATCAACCAAATAAGTTCTTTTGATTAGAGTGGTTTGGTCTTTTCTTTTGATGGTATACACCTTGATTTTGTTTTTATCTTTTTTAAATTGTGGTGTATTGGATGGTATGTTGTTAGATGGTTTTGGAATATTCTTTTGAATCCTAGGGTTAGCTGACTTTTTCTTATTATTGATATCAGAATCTGAATGAAGCTTTCCCTTTCCTTTGATGTCCTTCACTGAATTCGGTTTTCTTTGGGAGTAGGAAGGACCGAAACTTGACTTTCGGTTGTTAGCCTTGACGTTGTGACCGAAACTTGACGTTCGGTTCTGAGCGCTGGTGTGGGAACCAAAACTAGACGTCCGGTTCTGAGCTTTGGAATAGTAGGAGCTTGGACTAAAATTTTCTTTTCCTTTTGGCTTTTCATTTTCTTTGACAATTGACTCTTTCTTTGAAGGAACGTAGTTGGGGTTTTGAGATTGCCAATACCGTTTTCGCTCATTTAGATTTTTCATGTATCTCTGATTTCTTTGGCGTTTCTGTTCAGCTAACTGCTTTTGAGATTTATGAATATTGAAGCTTGATTTTGGTTTCTCCTTTTGGGTTTCGGTAGTCTTGGAAGGAACATTCGGTGTTTTTTTTGGTTCTTCAGGTATCTCTTTTGTTCCACCTGTGCTTGGTTTGTCAAAACTTGAGGGTTTGTTGATGGGTTCAACAACATATCTACCTTTTACTCTCCATGAGGTTCGCTCCGATAAGCCGATGGTTTCGTCTGCGTTATCAATAGGGGCTGACCAGAAATAATCGTCGCACCCTTCAGCATTGTCTGTGTCGACCAAGATTTTCAATTCTGCTGTCTGTTTTGTAGTGACCCCTGTAACATCATATACCTGATTTGGCACAGTTTGAACCTTCTGATAAACCATTTCCTTCTCTTTGAGTTTCTGTGGCATGTCCTTTGACAGGCGAGCGTATTCAACCGAGTTTTCAGATATGAGGGGTTTCTCATTCTCGGTTTCGCTCTTCATAAATTCAGAGCAATCAACCACATCTTCTACCGAGATTTCGCTCATGTCACTTTCCTCATCAAATTCAGACGTGTTTTCTATATTCATTTTATGTTCTGAAATTAATTTGACATTAGACGAGTCAAATGATTGAATGGTCTCGGACTTAATTTTTAACCTATCATTTTCATCTAAATTTTTTTTGAGCATACACTTATGTTCCTTAGAGTTAATGAAGGTCTCTATCTTGTCTAGTCCGATTTTATAAGCGATGGATGTCTCTTCTGAGGACATTATGGATTCACATTCAGCGATGACCTCATCCTCCTTAAATTCAAGGAAGTGCAAGATTATCTTATGAATCTTTTTCCCTATTTCACAACTTAAGTGCAACTGAGCAATATTTGTATATAAGCGTTTAGCAATTAAGCAAAAAACATTCCGTTGTTTCAAAAACTTTAAATTGTCTCGTTGCAAATAAATAATCTCATCCCTAGCCCTATTTAACTCCGTCTCCTTCAGCTCAATCCACATCCTTCTCTCCTCACTCTTTGAAGACACCCTGCTGAGTTGGTCAGTTAGGTTAGAGTTCGCTAAGCGAGTTTGCATGAGACTACCACTTAAGTTAGAAAATTTAAATTTTAATTCATTTAATTCTTCTTCATAATTTGTTACTGGAACTTTAAGTGATTCAAGGATGGATTGTACCTTTTTGATCAGCCGATCACAGTCGTTGATCTTCTCACTCACGGGCTTGGCTGCAAACCACTTGTCCTCAGTCAGGTTCAGCTCCTTATGCTTACTTTCGGTTGGTCTTCCAGCTGTAACCATCAAACATTTTCCAGCCGAACCAGTATCCCTTGCCACATAATCTCTTCCATGTGTGGGCTTTCTTACTTCTTCATCCTCAGAATCGGTTGACCAGACTTCAACGCCACCGAACTCATCTTCATCCACATTTTCCTGCACAATCAAGGCATTCATTGAACTGTTAGTTGCCTTCTTTCTCTTGATTTCTTCCAACTTTCGCATGTAGTACGCCTCATCATCTTCACCATCCCTTTTCTCAGCCATCTTCCTTAGCATGCAATCTTTGGCAAAGTGATTCTTTCCATGACAGTAATTGCAGTCGAATCCAGAGTCTCCTGCAAGCTTGCTTTCCTTCTTTTCATCATCTTTTTGAGAGGTATTCTTCGTTTCTTCTTTCACCTTCTCAGAACTATAACTTCCTTGCCAGTTTCGGTTCTTATTGAGAGGGAACTTCTTTCGTGCAAACTTCTTTGGATTGGTGACCATCATTGCATATTCTTCGCTTGTAAGGTCACACTCAGACATATCTGACTCCTCCTCTTCTTCTACAACACTTTTGCCTTTTGAGACAAGGTCCAAAGATCCCACACCCGAAACTATCTTCGCCTCCTTGGTTACCACACTCTCATGGGATTTAAGTATGCCCACCAGTTTCGCTAGTGAGTAAGATTTAAATTGTTCGTGAGCTTTCACTGTTGAAACCACTACCATCCATTATGGTCTTAAGCCATTCATGAAGGTTACTTTTTGCTCGATCAATTTTCTTTCTATACCATGCTTGATCATCTTGCTAAGGAGATGATTGAAGCGATCGAAGGTATGTATCAGTTTCTCTTCAGGTTTCTGTTCGAAAACTCCAAATTCTGAGAGCAGCAAGGTTTGAATAGAGTGTTCTAGATCTTCATCGGTTGAGTAGAGTTATTTCAACCTATCTGAGATTTCTTTAGCCGTCGTGCATGAACCAACTAACCGAAAAGTGTCAGATTGCAGTGCGAATCTAATCATTCTCATGGGCTTCACATTAGATAGCACCTTGTCCTTTTCATCCTGTGGCATCTTATCAACGTCCGCCACGAGCTGATTATATTCTTTTTAAGTCTTCACTGTCCTGTTCGTTCCAGAGTGAACACACGGCCCAAGCGTGATAGCTTCCCAGATGAGATAACCATTATCTTCAGATCCAACCACGTAATCTTCAAAGTGATGCGCCCATACTTCATAGTCTTGAGTGTAAAGAATGGGAACCCTTGTAGTAGATCCAATGCTGTTGGAGATGTTGATGGGATTAGTTTGAGAATCTTCCTGAGACATGGTGAGCCTTTCCTTAGAACTGCTAGAATCAGACCTGTAAACTTGATATTAGGGTTTTATCAAATACACGAGTTACCGTCGACAGGAAGAAGACGACTTCTTTATATTCAATAAAAGCGGAAACCCTAAAGAATTCTTAACACAGAAGGAATGTGTATTGATCACACAGTCTCCTGCTCTGATACCAATTGTTAGAACAAAGTTCTGGTCGGATCGATAGATTCTAAGCAGAAACACAATTAAAGACATAACAAAAAACACATGAATGGTTTAACTGATGTCGAATGATTAAACTTTAACACCTCAGAAGAGCTCGATTAAGAACTTCGACTATAGAGGTGTTTAGGGTTACAAAGCAATGATAACTATAATCACGTTAGTATCTAAGGCATACTTGCATGCACTATTTATAGCTAAACCCTACACAATAATCACGGATGAACAGGCCCGATCCGGATATACAATACTAAGCCCATGACGCAACATAAAATACCTAACATTACCTCTATGGGGTCCACTGTACCATCTACACGGACCACAAGAGCTTGAGACACATCATGGATCAGTCGAACCTGAACATGAGACAGCGCAGGTGGCTGGACGTAGTCAAGGACTATGACTGTGAGATCCTTTACCACCCAGGTAAAGCAAACGTGGTGGCGGACGCTCTGAGCCATAAGTCAGAAGGATCATCCACTCCAGTGACATGTATGGCGATTTCAGTGGATTCTCCACTTGTGGGCTTGATCACGGAAGCCCATGCAGAGGGTATGCGTTAGGAAAATTGGAAGCTGGAGAGGATTAGGGGTGAGAACACCCGGTTTGTTCAGGATAGCCGGGGATTATTGACCCATTGCGTTCGGGTCTGGGTTCCGATGTCTGGTGGGGTCAGACAGACTATATTGAAGGAGGCTCATAAGTCTCGCTTCTCTATTCACCATGGGCCACCAAGATGTACCGGGACTTGTGATTGAGTTACTGGTGGCCGTGCATGAAGCGAGAAATCGCTTGGTATGTTGAGAGGTGCTTGACCTGCAGGATGGTCAAGGCTGAGCACCAGAGGCCGCATGGCAAGCTGCAGCCTCTGGAGATTCCCATATGGAAATGGGAGCAGATCACGATGGAATTCATCACCAAGCTGCCGAGAACGGCGAAGGGGTTCGACACTATTTGGGTCATCGTGGATCGATTGACCAAGAGTGCTCATTTTTTGCCCATGCGGGAGAGATCATCGGCCGAGAAGTTAGCCGATGTGTATATACGCGAGATTGCCACTCGTCATGGGGTTCCGGTCTCTATCGTCTTAGACCGTGATGATTGGTTTACCTCCCGATTTCGGCAGAATTTCCACGAGGAACTGGGCACACGGCTGCACTTCAGTACGGCCTATCATCCGCATATAGACGGCTAGAGTGAGCGGACCATACAGAATCTTGAGGATATGTTGAGAGCCTGTGTTATTCACTTTGGTGGGAGCTGGGACTCTTACCTACCCCTTGTAGAGTTCTCCTACAACAACAGCTTTCACTCTAGCATTGGTGCTCCACCATATGAGCTGTTGTATGGGCGGAGATGCCGCACCCCAGTCTGTTGGGATGAGGTGGGTCACAGGGTGATGGGTCGGACCGAGGTAATCCTGCAGGCTACCGATATGATTCAACATACTAGACAACGGCTGCAGACCGCACAGAGTTGGCATAAGAGCTACGCCGACCGGCGCCGATCTGAGTTGGAGTTTTAGGTCGGTGACATGGTACTCCTGAAGGTCTCACCCTGGAAGGGTGTGATCCGCTTCAGGAAGAGGAGTAAATTGGGTCCCCGATACATTGGACCGTTCCGGATCATTTCCAGGGTTGGCAAGGTGGCATATAGACTCGAGCTACCAGAGGAGCTCAGTCAGATCCACAGTACTTTCCACGTTTCGCAGTTACGGAGGTGCGTTCTGGACAAGGAGGCGGTAGTGTCATTAGATGATATTAGGGTTGATGAGCGCCTGAACTACGTACAGAGGCCGGTCACCGTCTTGGAGAGGAAAGTGAATGTGCTACGGAACAAGGAGGTACCTTTGGTAAAGGTACAATGGGAACACCGGAGGGGATCTGAGTGGACTTGGGAGCCGGAGGCTGAGATGTTGGAGCATTATCCGTAGTTGTTCACCGCAGCAGACTTGGAGGACGAAGTCTAGTTCAAGTGGGGGAGAATTGAAACACCCCGACTCTCAGGTATGAATTTTACAGCTTTATTTCCATTTTAAAGGGTCCACTCGACGAGTCGGATACCCTGACTCGTCGAGTAGGAACGAAATCAGCTGCGTGTTTTAAGTGACCAACTCGACGAGTCGGAGGAAACGACTCGACGAGTTGGAGCTGTTGGATGAAACCCTAATTTCTAGGGTATTGCACCCTATTTAAAGGGTCATTATCCTCCCTTGGCCTCCCCTCACCGTCCCCTTGAGCTCTGAAACCCTAATTCCCGTATACCCTCCATTTTGTGTGATTTTCAAGCGTGGAAGAGGATTTAGAAGAAGAAGGCTTGAAGTATAAGAGGACTGAAGTATAGAGGAGCTGGTGGATCTGATTCTTCTGCTTATTGGCATCATTCTGAAGGTAACAAGTCGTTACCTTAACTTTCCTCCTTCTAGATCTCTTCATGTTTAAGATTAGGGCCTTTCTAGCTTGTATGTGAACCATTTTCGGGTATGGGCTAGGATTTGAAGTTGCAACTTCAGATCTAAACTTATCTTGGTCTCTATAACTATAAAGTTTCCAGCTTTAGCAAGTATGAGCTATTCCCTTTGAGCTAAACCCCATTTTAAGCTTGGATTTGGTATTCTAAGCCTTTAGAGCCTTGCATGCACGTATAGTTTGCAACTTTACGTGATAAGCATGCCTTAGGAAGCTAGATCTACCATTTGGAGATTTGGAATGGCTCAAAATCATCTGGACAAGAACTAGACTGTATGAACTCGAAGAGTCGGATAAGGAACTCGACGAGTTGGGAAGGGTTTTCTCGTTGTTTGGTTTCTGCATGGACTAGGCGAGTCAGCAGACGACTCGACGAGTCAGTTAGGGTTTTCCCCGACTTCAGGACACGCATAGACTCGACGAGTTGGTCGTAAACTCGGCGAGTCAGTGAGGGTTTTATGACCTTCTGAACCCTTAACGAACTCGACAAGTTGCTAGCTGCACTCGACAAGTTGGGTCAACATGGACTGTTGACTTTGACCGTTGACTTTGACTTGGACCAAGGGTTGACCAGTTTGACCTCTGGGGGTATTTTGGTAATTTGGGAACTTATGGAAAGGAGTCATCGGTGGTTGTAGGTGTTGGATTTGGAGTTGGATTTGGAGGAGTTTGACTTTATCACTTCTAGCTACTCGCGAGGTGAGTTCTCCTCACTATATCAACAGGGTCTACGGCACCAAGGCCGACCCTTTATGATATGCATCCTGGTTTTAGGATGGTTGCTATGTTATTGATATGTTAGATTTCATCCTCGTTTTAGGATGGTTTCTATGCTAGTAATCTGTTAGATTGATATCCTAGTTATAGTATGGTTGCTATGTTAGAGATCGGTTAGATCGGTATCCTGGTTATAGGATGGTTGCTATGTTATTGATCGGCTAGATCGATATCCTGGTTATAGGATGGTTGCCATGTTAGTGATCTGTTAGATCTGTATGACTATCTGTTATTGCATGCTAGCGTATGATATTATGTGAACATGGTTGTTGGGATTTGGATTGGGTTGAGGCAGGTCCTGCTTTGTGCTGTAGGCCAAGACACCCAGGGCGGATCGGATAGACTGCAGACCTGGTTAGGGCACACTAGTCAGACCGAAGGCCCGACGAGCAGTCCAGATAGGCTGAAGGACCCGAGAGGGCGGTCCAGACGTGCCGATGGCTTAGAGAGCGGTCCAGATAGACTGATGGTCTGCGAGGCGGTGCAGTCAGACTGATGGCTCATTATGCATGCTGTGTTTGTAATATGATATTTTTATATCTATATGGCGTTGGTATTTTGGGGGAAATCACTAAGCTTCGGGCTTACAGTTGTTGATTTTTTTAGGTCCTTCTGACGATCGCTGGAAGGCGAAGGCATGATCGTACACCACCTATGATTTTTATGATTTGGTTTTGGGAAACTCTGACATTGGATATTTTGAAAACAAGTTTTGTAATAATCAACTAATTTTTGAAATGTTTTAAAAGTTTAAATTTGGAATGATTTTATGGTTGTTACACCCACACTCCACTGTCTAGGAGATGCGGGCCCTGCCCACACTCCGCTGTCTAGGAGATTCGGGCCCCGCCCACACTCCGTTACTAACATGCATACAAGTATAACACAGACAACAAGTATATCTATTTCTATCAAGCAGTCACATATCCATACTCAAATAATACTACGAGATTCGAACCCCGCCCATACCCGGCTACTATGAGATTCGGGCCCCGCCCACACTCAGCTACTAACGTATAACATATATGGGCCGCCCTTGGTGTCGTAGACCCGTTCCTACTGAAGGAAACTCACCTCGCACTGCTGAAGTCCCGCGAATAAATTCTTGGTTGTTGGCTGACAGTTCCCGAACTGTCAACATCAAAATAACACCCAATTATCAATTGGGTTCCAGCGCATAACCATAAGTCTATACTTGGGGTAAAAAGACCATTTTACCCTTAACCTAGCTAAGTCCAAGACCAAGGCCCAACTCATACTCTGAAGGCCCAAAAGTCAAATGATCAACCATGGCCCAACTATGGCCCAAATTTCCAAATTGGGCCCAAACCTCGACATGGTCTTACCTTAAGGCCCAACCATTTATTCTGGTCCAAACACTTAGCAATCCAATGGTCCAATACCTCATAATCATCAAGGCCCATTTATGGCCTATCTATGGCCTAATTTTCCAAAATGGGCCCAAGCCTTTCCAATGGGCCTTATCCTAAGCCCAATTTAACATTCTAGTCCATATTCATGTTCTTGGATGGCCCATTAATTGTCCAAACATCTAGGCCTAACAGAAAACGCCCAACTCAAAACCCAACACAATTAGGGTTTTCACATGAAATGACGATTAGGGTTATATAGAAACAGTTAACCTATTAAGGACTTAATCCCTTAAGTCCATCAACCTACTAGGCAAATCATACAGTGTAATTGGACATAAGTCTTACATCAATCCACTGGTCCAAACGTGGGTCCCGAGAATCCAAATTTAACATCTTCCAAAATTAGGGTTTTCTAAACCCTAATTAGGGTTTCCAACCCAAACACAATCCAACCAAGTCCAAGATTAAGTTTTTAGGTCCATTAGGGTTCCACTAGGCCGGACACCACTCACTGCCACCTCGGGCAGTGGTGATCGGCGGCGGCAGCCACCATTCCCAATGGTTGGTGGCTTATAATTTTGACCCAAACTTCATCAAAACAACCCGGAACACACAACACATTCACACAATCATATATATGCTCGCAGCCACCCAAGGGGGCGCCTGGTGGTGGCATCAAGATGACAGCCACCATGGTTGGCTGCCATAGTGGTTGTCTACGTTCTCCGGCCAATGGAACTCCCACCCAAACCTTCGAATAGCAACAGCAACACACATACCTGCGTGAAGTACCACTGAACACGTACGCAACACGGCCACCCTCGTGGTGGCAGGCGGTGGCCGGAAATCGCTAGAAATTCAGAAAAGCCGCATAGAGGCGATGGCGACGGGACTCGGGAAATGGAAAAAAAGCAAAGGAGCACGTCACCAGGGGGAGGGAGAAGTGGCGGCGACCACGAACTCGTCGATCCTTGTAGTCACCGACGACGGTAGCGTGCGAGATTTAGCCGCGGGGCTTCCGGCTTCGTCGGCAGTGGGCGTCACCGGCAACAGGGATTGTCGTGGTGGTGTCCGAAGGGGAGGCTGTTGTGGTAGGGTGGTGTTCGGTCACGATAGGGGCGGCTGATGATACTACAAGGTGGCGGCTGCAATAGAATAGTAGGATTAGGGTTTCATGTCTCCAAAATAACGGGAGGGAATAGCCACTGGGTTCAAGTCCCGTGTCCACACTAAACTTCAATACAATTTTGTAACAACCAGCCCTTCCTTACCAAATCTGGTTAAACTTTAATCCAAAATTTATCCTTTAGCCCCTGATTCCACAAATTCATTTCATTTTAGGTCCAAAACATACCAAACAGCCCCTCCCCTACAAATTATTTTCAACTGAAGTCCATATATTACCATTCAGCCCCTTAGCCTCCAAAATCTCTTCAAATTAAGCCCCAATAATTTACCAAGCAGTCCATGCCTTCATAAATATTTGCAAACCACTCCGGAACTTACACTTTTAGCCCCCAACTTCGAAAATAGTAACAATTAACTCATCGAGACCAACGCCTTGCTATATTATTATTGATTTTAGGGATACTATTCATTCATTAATTTTTCTATTTATTTATTTAATAAACGGGATGTTACAACTCTCCCCCACTTAAATTCGATTTCGTCCTCGAAATAATTCCTTACAATTTCTTACACGCCCGCCAACTTGAACGACTTGGCCACAATCCCGAGCATAACCCCAGCCTTCCCAAGGCAAATCAAGCCAACCCTCACAGGGTTCTAAAACCCGAAGATGCACGAATTCTTTGTATTATGATCACACTATACAATCTGAAATTCGAAGTCTCGATATGGTCTGACTCCCTAACAGACCGCCCATATAGAATCGTTATAACTGAGTCCCGCTGTGGGTGACTTAGCATTACCCAACAATCTGTTACTCTAACCATACATGAAATCCTAAAATACCATTACTTATTGAGACACTGAAACTGTCTAAAGCATTGAACTGCCTGAAACACTAAACTACCTGAAACAGTATGTTGCACCCTTGATGCCTTCCAAAATCCATCGAGACCTCCCCGGTCTCAATTTTTTTGCCAGTCATCTGAAATACCGGGTTCCGGCCCGGTTGCGGAGTCAAAGGACTCCCACGTGGTCGCCCCACACGATTTTTGAACAAAATCCTTGTCTGTCAATAGTTGCCATTAGTTATCTTGCCACTATGGCTCTAACGACCTCCTGATCCAACCGATCGGGTCCATATGTTGAATCCTGACATCATCCAAATCCAAGGCTAAAAGTGATTGCTACATGACTAAAAGGTAGCCTTATATCACAAACGACCATAAACGGTCCATCGATTCCTTGATTCCCATGACTATAGTGATGTTCCTACAGTCTTATCATTGGCTCAAACAGGTCTAATTCATCTGGGAAAATCCGTAAACCAATATGTGTATTTGCCACGCCCTCACTGTTGCACCCGAACTGGTGGGTACTATTGTTCCTTCCGCGTTCTAACAACACACCTATGCTATCTACCAATCTAGTGAATGCTACGGCTACACCCTCAGACTTACAACACTCTAGCACTATCTACCAACCTTGTGAATGCTACACCCGCAAACTTACAACACTTCTAGTACTATCTGTCAACCTTGTGAATGTTACGGCTACACCCGCAGACTTACAACATTTTCTCACACTATCAGGCTGCTAGTGAATGCTACGACTACACCCGCAGACTTACAACACTTTCTCACACTATCTGGCTGCTAGTGAATGCTACAGCTACACCAGCAGACTTACAACACTCTAACACTATCTGGCTGCTGGTGAATGCTACGGCTACCCCACAGGCTTACAACACTTTCCATACTATCTCAATTGATGATTACTAATCCGAATACATCCAACGTCGAG
Organism: Lactuca virosa; assembly: GCF_052849685.1. Lineage (NCBI taxonomy): Eukaryota > Viridiplantae > Streptophyta > Magnoliopsida > Asterales > Asteraceae > Lactuca > Lactuca virosa. The sequence continues at coordinate 74,558,611 of NC_136429.1, read as the reverse complement.
CATACACACAACCTAACATTCCAAACTGAACTCATATCCTAACTGGAATCCCCAACCTGATTCCCTAAGGCCTTCTATCAAACATTCTGAGAATGCGATCTCATTACTGGCAAGTTTTTCGAACTTCCAACTCACAGTATCCTCATTCCATACAGCTGCTTGGGCTTTCTTCCTTCCTGACAAGGATGCAAAACTTATCCCAATTTCAAAACTGCTCCTGCTTCTGAATCCCTAGACGATTCTACCCCACTTAGATTCGACTAAGTCTTCACAATACATGAAAATTGGAAAATTCCCAATCCTTCTCACTTTCCAAGGATCGATCCGATCTCAACCAGCTCTTACCATCTAGTGCTCCATTACTAGCTAATCAATAACGGTTACTAAGACCACTGAATCCTGTCGATGCTAGATAACCATCCTGCGAAACCCTGAATACAGACCTTCCACAGAACACCCCTGATCTGATCTCGACCATAAACCAAGATGACACTGTGCACTCCCAATCCCGCAATTATGGAAATGACCTTTCGCTACCCGCTAATAATTCTCGGCATGCAAATGGAATATGAACTCTCTTGAAAATATAATTCCAACACAGACAGAGGATAAACCCAGAGTTACACTTACTCAAACCCTTGGAACGAAAGGCTCCACCGTGCAGTTTACCGCGCATGCTACACTGAATCTGGCCCTGCTGGCCTCTCAAAAGCTGATCCGAAATCTTGGGTCTTCTTCCGAGACCCTTCATTATAAGGAACTGATCTGGTTCCCTCTCCCAAATGTGCTCCAAGTCAATATCCTGTTCTCGGGCTCTAGAAGTCATATCCTTCAGGGTCTCGCACCCCGAGATACTCACGATCTCCCTGACATCCTTCTGCAGTATGTCATGTGTTGGTGCATGGAAATGCTCCACAAATAATGAGTGTTTATTAGGTTGTATTTTCCCTTTATTGTATTTATGGTGTAAATACTCTCCCTCCTATATAAAGGGAGAGTTGGTCATTTATTACTTTAGCTAGCTCATTTTACTTTTCTTATAGATTACTTTTCTCATAATGTAATCCTAGAGAGAGAGAAAGTTGGTGGGTTCTCCCACCCAGGGAGAGTTTTTCTCCCACCATGATCTTCATGAATATCAATATTATTCTCTCTTGTTCTTAGTCTTTTTCCATGAACTCATAATATGTTCTTCGTGTTCATACTTCCAAAAACACGATTAATCTCGAGATATCTTTCTTCCGCACTCACCGTTCGTTATAAAAATGGGTCTCTACAATTGGTATCAGAGCCATAGTGGTTGCTTTTTGAAAACGGAACTCTGATTTTCAAAGGGCCTTCTATACCATTAAAGCTCATTTCTTAAAAAAAACTTCAAAAAATGGCACAATCGTTATCTCTGAATGTTTCCAACAGTGTTGGTGGTTCTAACCGAGCCCCAATACTGGTAGCAAATGAATATCATCACTGGTCACAAAGAATGGAAAGATACTTAAGGAGACTTGGTAGAGATGTATGGCGATCCATAGAAGAAGGACCACATGTCCCAGTCCTTACACCAATCCAAACTGACGGCGCTACAACCAGACTAGGAGGAGGACAACCAGTCATGAGCCGTCCCACCAAGGATGATCTCGATAAAATGGAAAATGATGTTGTTGCTTTTTATGAAATCTCATGTGGAGTTGCTCCTGACAACTTCGATATTATCATAAATTGCAAATCAGCAAATGAGATCTGGGAAGTTCTGAAGAATTTGTACGAAGGCTCAGAACAAGCACAAGACAAGAAGCTTACTACCGCACTCAATGAGTTCAACAACTTCAAAGCTCATACTGGCGAAAGTTTGGAAGACTCCTTCAAAAGGTTCAACCTGATAGTCACCAAGTTATCCAATCCGGGCACCATCCGCAGTAACCATGAAACAAATCTTCAGTTTCTTAGTGGTTTGGGAAGTCATTGGACTACGGATAAGATGATAGTCCAGGGCGATAGAAAGATTCACTCTTTGTCACTCTACAAGCTCTATGGAGAGCTGCAAGCACAAGAATCCACCGTACTCAAAGACTGTGCTGACTTCGGAGGACCACTTGCTCTCATAGCACAAGCCCCACCGCAGTCACTCTACTCTCCCTCGTATGACACTCCACCGCAGTCATACGAAGATGACTCAGAGTATGACGATGAAGAAGAATTTCAGAAGGCTATTGCTCTGGTTAGCCAACAGTTCAACCGTCTACCACCTCCTTCCTTCCGCAAGAATCAACAGTTCAACAAACCTCCATTCAACCGTAACTTCAGTTCCCAGAATAACCATCCTCGATATCCCAAAAGTTCTCATCCACCACCGCAATCTCAAAATAATCAACCAAAGGAGGTACCGCAGTCTACCCCAACCACTGACTCCGGTACTACCTCTGAAGACAAGACTGATGTCGTGATTTGTCACAAATACAACAAAGAGAATCACTTTGCAAGAGATTGTAAGGCCAATGTAGTAAAATATAGAGCATTCTACCTTAGAATGGCTCAAGAGTTGGAAGATAAGGAAAAGGCAAGGGCATACGTAACCCATGTCAAAATATACCATCAAGTTTGGTCATCCGGAGACGAAGATGAAGCCATCAACAATGTCAAAGGAAAAGGGAAAATCTGCATGCTGGCAACTGCGGATGATGATGGGTCTACAAAGATGGAAAATAACTACTGCTACATGGCAAAGGATGGCACTCTATGCATCGTCGAACAGGTAAAACTCATGATCCAAACTCTAAACTATAGCATGCATGACTGTCAACCATACATAGATGATCTTAATGACATTTGTGCTGCCGTCCTTACAGACTATAACAAAGCCTTAGATGAGAAGAACATTGCGTCCAAGAAATGTTCCATGTGAGAGGACGCCTGGATAACAAAACACTCAAAATGGATATGTTAGAAAAAGACTTAGAGTTAGAGAAAGATGCAAGAATGTTGAGTGAAACACAATTAGAGATAGCTTTGAACCAAAGAGATTTAGCTCAGATTGAAATTGTACGCTTAAATCTTTTAATCGAAAAATTGTTCAATGAAAGTGAAGCTATTGAAAATTTGGTAAATAATGGCACCGTGGACAATACATATAATTGGGGTTGGTCAAATGGATATCCTACCGCAATGGATTCCTCGCCCCGGTTCAACAAAGACAGACTGTATGTCCCTCCAGACCGAGAATTTCATTTCCCAGTCAATGACAAGACCTTCCCCAACGACATCAAAACTCACTTCGGTAGACTCCATAATCTAAGCAATAATTGTGTCATTGAGGAAATTGTGCCTGAGGTTTCGGGTCACACAAGTGATCAAATTCTTATATGTGGCACCATTTACCCAAATTCTCAAACCTCATCCATAGTTGATGAAGAAATTGTCATTGAGGGCCCCGAAGTCTCAAAAGACTTTCCATCTCTGCCCTCAGACCGCAGTGTCTCACACTGTAGTCAAAAGTCCTACAAAAGTCCCACTGAAGTCCCAACTAAGACTTACTCTGCAGTAGTCAAATCTTTATTACCGCAGTCCTCAGTAAAAGGAATCGTGACCCTTCAGGCGATTCATCATGAATTACGTATAGAGAACTTTGAAGTGGGTCAATGCTCACAGACCCCAGAATCTTCAAGTTCGGATGACTCAAGCCCACGTTTTCAAAATCATTCTAAGAATTCCAGGAAACCGCAGTTGAACAACAATGACTGCTGTTCACCAAAATCCTTGGCCAAAAAGGCCTTCAAAGAGGAAATTAGATCTCGAGGCACAAATAGACAAACTTTTTCAAAAAATAAGAAACATGACAGATTTCCAAAGTCCAAGAGTCCAGAAAAATTTGTTTTCTCACTCTATTTTTCAAAAAACTCTCCCACCAAGAAAATAAACAAAAAGGAAAGTCCAGCTTCAAAAGTCATTCCTACTTCTTCTGACACAACCCAAAAGGGTGTTCAGTCTTTTCGAAACAATGGTTTTCAGGTCTATTCCTCAAATGATCCTAAATGGAAAGGTATTTTACCCACTCCAACACTTTTAAAGTCACGTCAAAATTTCAACAAATGGAAGGGTATCCTACCAAATCCACCAAAAAGGACTCAAAGATTTTCACGTGCTAAACCTTTTCAAAAACAAACTTTTTCAAAATCCAACTACTTACATGTCAGGGATCACCAACCTCGGACCGGTAACAAGTCCAATTCATCCTATAGACCACTGACCAAGCATAGTGTCAGATCAAATGACAAAATCTCTTTTTGTAAATGTCAGTGTAGTTGTCAAAAGGATTCATCCTATGTCAAATCTAGTCGGAGTCAGAAACCTCGTACTTTTTCGAAAACTCACAACACTCCAATTCTGCACAAACATCCGGGACTAGGATTAAAAGTTGACACGAGACCCGTCCTTGCAACCTCGCTCCATGCATCATTCTGTAATTCACCAATTGCCCCAGGCTCCAAACTAGTTTGGATGCCTAAACTAATCGTGTAATTCTCAGGCTTTGTGCAAGGAGGAACAAGAAGAAGAATGGTTAATTGACAGTGCCTGCTCCTTGTACATGACCGGAAGGTTAAAATACCTTCGGGATTTCAGGCCTATATGCAATGGTGGAAATGTCACATTCGGCAACAATGCGAATGGGGTCATCCGAGGTTACGGTGTTCTCACTACGGGGAACTTTTCTATTCAGAAGGTTGCTTATGTAGAAAGCCTTAAACACAATCTCATCAGTGTTGGCCAACTATGTAAAGCAGGACATCGAGTTGAATTTGATGATCAATTTTGCTACGTAATGACAAGTGATAGGAACACGTGTCTGATCAAATCCAGATCCGAAGGTACCATGTATCCTTTGGATGTCTCTCTGATCATTGGCAGACCGCAATTGTGTTTCCTGTCCAAAGTTGTATCCGAAGTCAGCTGGCTATGGCACCGCAAGCTAGCTCATCTTAACTTCAGGTACATCAACAACTTGATCACAGGAGAACTAGTCAGAGGTCTCCCTATTCTCAAATTCAGCAACGATACTCTCTGTCCGGCTTGTGAATGTGGTAAACAGTCAAAAGCAAGTCACCCTCTGGTAATTGACTCTTCAATTTCTGAACCACTGGAGCTATTGCACATTGATCTCTGCGGTCCATCTACCGTAGCCAGTCTCCATCATAAAAAATACATACTGGTTATTGTAGATGACCTTACACGCTTCACATGGGTCTTCTTCCTCAGACTCAAGTCAGAAACACCGCAGATTTTCATCAACTTCATCAAAGAGATCGAACTTCAGATCAAGCTTCCAGTAAGAAGGATCCGCAGTGATAATGGAACCGAGTTTACTAATCATCTCCTCAACAGTTTCTTGGTGTCCAAGGGTATCTCTCACAACTTCTCAGCTCCCTACACACCGTAACAAAATGGGGTAGTAGAGAGAAGAAACCGCACTCTAGTAGAAGCAGCCAGATCCATGCTCAACTTCGCACACCTTCCTCTCTACTTCTGGGCTGAAGCTGTAGCAACCGCATGCTTTGTACAAAACCGAAGCATTGTGTGCAAACACCTCAATAAAACACCATATGAGGGACTTAACAACCGCAAGACAAATGTTCGCTTCTTTCATATCTTTGGGTGTAGATGTTTCGTGATCAACAACCGAGATCAGCTTAACAAGTTTGCACCGAATTCTGATGAAGGCATGTTCCTTGGTTATTCCACTAACAAGGTTGCTTATCGAGTGCTCATCAGACGTACAAGGCTGATCATTGAAAGCTTCGATGTGAAATTTGATGATTCTCACATCCGCAACGCCCCTCCAGCCACTGAAACCACCGCAATCATGGAAAGCGATATTCCTGCCTCTTCAGGTCCTTTAAATCTAGTTGAAGTCAATTATGACGATCTTTTTGATCCTGCTGAAACGGCGAAACTATCTGAAGTTCTTGTGTCACCTGCAGCTCAACAAAAACACGCTGATGTTTCTGGACCATCTCTATCTGAAGTAGCATCTCTCAATACTTTCACCTCTCCGGTTGAGGGGGAAAGCTCTACTCCGGATCTAGCAACAACCGTCGAGGTTCCAGTACTTGATGCTGCTCAAGTTCCTATCCGGAGAGAATCATTACCATCAAACGTATCTTCGGATTCGGATGATGAACTCATAGAGAACATTGACACGAGAACCGATCCAAGGATTATCACTCTCCCATCCACAGTCCAGGGGGAACCTTCTCAGGTTCCAGAGGAACTCCCATCAGCAATCCAGGGGGAACCTCTCCCAACTGCTCAAGAAAACTCCATTCTCGTTCCAACAAACCAAGATGACTCAGCAGGATGTTCTCAAGTCCAGGGGGAACTGCCATCTATAACTGCAGATTCTTCTGATATTCAAGATATTCCCTCTACCGCAGCTGTTGATCATCTACAACCCCGTCTTCACGTATGGACGAAGGACCACCCACCAGGTCAAATCATTGGCAACCCATCCGCAGGTATCCAGACTCGATCTTCCAAGGACCTATCTGATCACTGCCACTACGCAGCATTTATGTCCTCGGTAGAGCCCAGAACGATCAAAGAAGCATTGCTCGAACCGGACTGGATAGCTGCAATGCAAGAAGAGCTAGAAGAATTTCAAAGAAACAAAGTTTGGCAGCTCGTTCCGAAGCCACGTGGTCACACCATTGTTGGCACTAGATGGGTGTTCAAAAACAAGCTGGATAAATCTGGTGCGGTAGTCAAAAACAAGGCAAGGCTAGTTGCAAAGGGGTATAGTCAACTTGAAGGCATTGACTACGATGAAACGTATGCTCCGGTAGCACGCATGGAAGCTATCCGGATCTTCCTAGCATACGCAGCCCACAAGAACGTCAAGGTACACCAAATGGACGTTAAGAGTGCATTTCTCAATGGGGAATTAAATGAAGAGGTTTACCTTCAGTAACCTCCAGGTTTTGAAAATGTTGAATTCCCAGAACACTGCTACAAGCTTGAAAAAGCAGTCTACGGTCTGAAGCAAGCCCCAAGAGCATGGTATGAGACTCTTTCTGAATTCCTTGTCTCATCCGGGTACAAGAGAAGAGTGATTGACCCCACGTTATTTAGAAAAGCAAATGGTAACCACCTTATGCTCGTACAAATATATGTGGACGACAACATCTTCGGATCAACTGATCAAGAAATGGTGAATGAATTCGCTAAACTCATGACTAACAAGTTCCAAATGAGCATGAATAGAGAGATTGTGACATCCCCAATTTCACGGCCAGAAAAGACCGATTTGTTTATGCTTTGTTTTATAAATCAGAGTAATCGTTTAAAGAAAACAGTTGCGGAATTTGTTCCCAAAACAAGATATGATAATAACTTATCAAAACATTTCTCAAAGAGAATGTATTTTTATTTAATAATAAAACCTCGGGATGTCATGTTCCGATACAGACACATAAGCATAAACATATCATACATTCATTTACACTAGTGATTTACATCTCTTTTAATCTCTCAGTGAAATGGGTCTTCGCATCGATACCTGTCATACAAAAAAAACTGAGTGGGTCAGGCTTGGGAGCCTGGTGAGCATATAGGGTTTTCAACCCACAATAATACATTTATTATATTCAATCATCAAACAATCAACCCAAACACCCATCCCCATATCTCCTTTATTTCTTAAGGGTTTACCCTAAGAATCAACTATCCTTCATCCATTCATTCCTAAAGATTTATCTAAGGAATTGGCACGAAGTCCATTTCGGCCAAAGTTTATCTATCAGGTACTAAGTCCATAGTTACCGACATTTATCTCTCAGGTACTAAATCCATAGCTATCAGGCGCTAACTCCATAGTCACGAAGGTTCACTTAACAGTAGGCGCTAACTCCATAGTCACCAAGGTTTATACAATAGGCGCTAACTCCATAGTCACCAAGGTTTACTTAACAGTAGGCGCTAACTCCATAGTCACCAAGGTTTATACAATAGGCGCTAACTCCATAGTCACCAAGGTTTACTTAACAGTAGGCGCTAAATCCATAGTCACCAAGGTTTACTTAACAGTAGGCACTAACTCCATAGTCACCAAGGTTTATACAATAGGCACTAAGTCCATAGCTGCCAAGGTTTATCTAATAGGCACGAAGTCACATCGTCGCCAGGGTTTATCTAATAGGCACTGCGTCTTATAGTCACCAGGGTTTACTCATACCATCTCTCATCACACACCAACTATTCCATCTACCCATGTTCTACCCAACATATTTGTAGATATAAAATACATATACAGTTTAACTCATTTAAAAACTATATAAAACATCCATTCCACACTCATCTCAAATAAACAACAATATATAAACACATAGCACGTATTTCATAGAAAATACTTCATATTTATGTGTTAGAAGAAAGTAACTACACACTCACTTGATCAGAAGATGATCAGACAGCACTACGGCTTGTAGAAGTAGTATTTCTTCGGTGAAACTAGAAGATCTTCACACACCGGGCTTCTCGCAGGCAGAGCTTCGGCTTGGAAACTCTTTTCTTCTTGGGATCTTCGGGCTTCGGGACTTGCTTTGGGTATCGGGGTTGATACCGGGGCTTCGGGGGTTAAAATAGGGCTTAGAGAGTGTATCGGGAGTGGGAGAGAAGAGATGGAGCAACCATAATCGGCTGGCCCTTGATTTCTATTTATAGGGCAAATTTCTCATTTTCCACGTCGTGAACACTACTTTCACGTCGTGGGCTTGATCGTCACTGCATGCGTCATCGCAAGTTGGGTCTGGCAGACTCCAGGAGGCGTCAGAAGACATGCCACGTCGTGAACACTGATTTCACGTCGTGGTCTCTGACAGTTTTGGGGTTTCGCTCCCCGAACTTCAGAAATCCATAACTTTCGCATACAAACTCCGTTTTCGACGTTCTTTATATCGACGCGTAGGTAAAAACAAGATCTACAACTTTCATTTAGACTTTGTCGGCTAATATTGAACTTATTTTTATTCTATTATTTTTATATTATTTTTAGTAGGCCGGGACAGGAAAACTCCGTTAAAAACTCATAACTCCTTCGTCTGACGTCCGTTTTCGTCTGTCTTTCCGTCGTTGGACTACTATCGACGAGATCTTCAATTCTCGTTTAGATTGTTTCGGCTAAATATCACTCGATCTCATATTCGAACTTGGGGTGTACACTGCTAAGCCGAAACTTCGAAAAATCATAACTTCCTCATACGAAGTCAGATTTGGGCGTTCTTTTTATGCACGCTCTCGGTTTAACGTATTCTACGACTTTCATTTAGATCGCTAAGGCCAAATATCGCTCTAACATAAATTCACTATTTACGTCGCGCTGTGTCGTGCCGGTTCTGTCGCGAAACTTCGACAGATCATAACTTCTTCGTTATAACTCGGATTTTGGCATTCTTTATATATTCGGAAACCTTGTCACGACCACTACAACTTAGTTAATATTATTCATTCTAAATAATATTCTATCAAAAAGTCATTTTTGATGCTCATTGTCTCTAAATTGACTAGCCCAGATCTACGGGCGTTACAATTATCTCCCCCTTAGGATGATTACGTCCCGAAATCATCAACGGAAATAGGGCTGGTATAATGATTCCATACGTTATCTTTCCATCCTAAGTAATAACTGTGATGCTAAATCTTGCACCTGTTCTTCGTACTATGTTGGACTTTCATTTATAACCTTCAAGTTACAAAATAAATCCTTATTGAGGACTCTTTCTTCTTCTTAGGATAAGTACTTTCCCTTATCTACTGTAACAGACCGATGGGTCATGTTCTAATGACCACTCATCGTATGATGCAACGTTTAGACTCATGTCTGTTAGAGTCAAATTCCAGAACGGAATATACCTTCCTTCATATTCTAATGTGCTATAATCACATTTTAGCATGTAGCATTTCTAGCTACTAACTTCTTTAACAACGACCGCGTTACCAATGACCGCATTGATTTCAATATTCTGACTTTAGTCAAATGCTACATCGAACTTGGTCCTCTGAACCATGTAACAAACTCATCATAGTCGGACTAAATTTGCTATTACCACTAGGGTCAGAATATAAATTACCTCATTAGTCATTACCAAACAATGGTAACAACATACTTGAACAAAAACGGAATCAATCACTAGCTTCTTGGTAACCTTGTGACTTTCCCTGATCCAAGCGTGAGTCCTGTGCTTCCAGTACCTGATCCAAGCGTGAGTCCTGTGCAAACATATAACATTTAGCACATAAAAGCATTTTAGGCATCATTCCTAAAATATACTAGTGCTCGTGTCTTAAAATATGGTAGACACTCATCTCACAATCATCGCTTAGCATTCTAAGTTTAAGTCTAGAAATCCTACAAATTCCTAGTTCGCTTAAACTAATGCTCTGATACCAACTGTGACATCCCCAATTTCACGGCCAGAAAAAACCGATTTGTTTATGCTTTGTTTTATAAATCAGAGTAGTCGTTTAAAGAAAACAGTTGCGGAATTTGTTCCCAAATCAAGATATGATAATAACTTATCAAAACATTTCTCAAAGAGAATGTATTTTTATTTAATAATAAAACCTCGGGATGTCATGTTCCGATACAGACACATAAGCATAAACATATCATACATTCATTTACACTAGTGATTTACATCTCTTTTAATCTCTCAGTGAAATGGGTCTTCGCATCGATACCTGTCATACAAAGAAAACTGAGTGGGTCAGGCTTGGGAGCCTGGTGAGCATATAGGGTTTTCAACCCACAATAATACATTTATTATATTCAATCATCAAACAATCAACCCAAACACCCATCCCCATATCTCCTTTATTTCTTAAGGGTTTACCCTAAGAATCAACTATCCTTCATCCATTCATTCCTAAAGATTTATCTAAGGAATTGGCACGAAGTCCATTTCTGCCAAAGTTTATCTATCAGGTACTAAGTCCATAGTTACCAACATTTATCTCTCAGGTACTAAATCCATAGCTATCAGGCGCTAACTCCATAGTCACCAAGGTTCACTTAACAGTAGGCGCTAACTCCATAGTCACCATGGTTTATACAATAGGCGCTAACTCCATAGTCACCAAGGTTTATACAATAGGCGCTAACTCCATAGTCACCAAGGTTTACTTAACAGTAGGCGCTAACTCCATAGTCACCAAGGTTTATACAATAGGCGCTAACTCCATAGTCACCAAGGTTTACTTAACAGTAGGCGCTAACTCCATAGTCACCAAGGTTTATACAATAGGCGCTAACTCCATAGTCACAAAGGTTTACTTAACAGTAGGCGCTAAATCCATAGTCACCAAGGTTTACTTAACAGTAGGCACTAACTCCATAGTCACCAAGGTTTATACAATAGGCACTAAGTCCATAGCTGCCAAGGTTTATCTAATAGGCACGAAGTCACATCGTCGCCAGGGTTTATCTAATAGGCACTGCGTCTTATAGTCACCAGGGTTTACTCATACCATCTCTCATCACACACCAACTATTCCATCTACCCATGTTCTACCCAACATATTTGTAGATATAAAATACATATACAGTTTAACTCATTTAAAAACTATATAAAACATCCATTCCACACTCATCTCAAATAAACAACAATATATAAACACATAGCACGTATTTCATAGAAAATACTTCATATTTATGTGTTAGAAGAAAGTAACTACACACTCACTTGATCAGAAGATGATCAGACAGCACTACGGCTTGTAGAAGTAGTATTTCTTCGGTGAAACTAGAAGATCTTCACACACCGGGCTTCTCGCAGGCAGAGCTTCGACTTGGAAACTCTTTTCTTCTCGGGATCTTCGGGCTTCGGGACTTGCTTTGGGTATCGGGGTTGATACCGGGGCTTCGGGGGTTAAAATAGGGCTTAGAGAGTGTATCGGGAGTGGGAGAGAAGAGATGGAGCAACCATAATCGGCTGGCCCTTGATTTCTATTTATAGGGCAAATTTATCATTTTCCACATCGTGAACAGTACTTTCAGGTCTTGGGCTTGATCGTCACTGCATGCGTCATCGCAAGTTGGGTCTGGCAGACTCCAGGAGGCGTCAGAAGACATGCCACGTCGTGAACACTGATTTCACGTCGTGGTCTCTGACAGTTTTGGGGTTTCGCTCCCCGAACTTCAGAAATCCATAACTTTCGCATACAAACTCCGTTTTCGACGTTCTTTATATCGACGCGTAGGTAAAAACAAGATCTACAACTTTCATTTAGACTTTGTCGGCTAATTTTGAATTTATTTTTATTATATTATTTTTATATTATTTTTAGTAAGCCGGGACAGGAAAACTCCGTTAAAAACTCATAACTCCTTCGTCTTACATCCGTTTTCGTCTGTCTTTCCATCGTTGGACTACTATCGACGAGATCTTCAATTCTCGTTTAGATTGTTTCGGCTAAATATCACTCGATCTCATATTCGAACTTCGGGCTCTACACTGCTAAGCCGAAACTTCGAAAAATCATAACTTCCTCATACGAAGTCAGATTTGGGCGTTCTTTTTATGCACGCTCTCGGTTTAACGTATTCTACGACTTTCATTTAGATCGCTAAGGCCAAATATCGCTCTAACATAAATTCACTATTTACATCGCGCTGTGTCGTGCCGGTTCTGTCGCGAAACTTCGACAGATCATAACTTCTTCGTTATAACTCGGATTTCGGCATTCTTTATATATTCGGAAACCTTGTCACGACCACTACAACTTAGTTAATATTATTCATTCTAAATAATATTCTATCAAAAAGTCATTTTTGATGCTCATTGTCTCTAAATTGACTAGCCCAGATCTACGGGCGTTACAATTATCTCCCCCTTAGGATGATTACGTCCCGAAATCATCAACGGAAATAGGGCTGGTATAATGATTCTATACGTTATCTTTCCATCCTAAGTAATAACTGTGATGCCAAATCTTACACCTGTTCTTCGTACTATGTTGGACTTTCATTTATAACCTTCAAGTTACAAAATAAATCCTTATTGAGGACTCCTTCTTCTTCTTAGGATAAGTACTTTCCCTTATCTACTGTAACAGACCGATGGGTCATGTTCTAATGACCACTCATCGTATGATGCAACGTTTAGACTCATGTCTCTTAGAGTCAAATTCCAGAACAGAATATACCTTCCTTCATATTCTAATGTGCTATAATCACATTTTAGCATGTAGCATTTCTAGCTACTAACTTCTTTAACAACGACCGCGTTACCAATGACCGCATTGATTTCAATATTCTGACTTTAGTCAAATGCTACATCGAACTTGGTCCTCTGAACCATGTAACAAACTCATCATAGTCAGACTCAATTTGCTATTACCACTAGGGTCAGAATATAAATTACCTCATTAGTCATTACCAAACAATGGTAACAACATACTTGAACAAAAACGGAATCAATCACTAGCTTCTTGGTAACCTTGTGACTTTCCCTGATCCAAGCGTGAGTCCTGTGCTTCCAGTAGTATAGATCTCTACTACTATTCACACCTACTCATACTCGTCCCAAGTATTGTCTCGCAGTCCCCAAGTCCTAAAATCACAAAACAATTTAACACATACGAATGTGTCCAATTAATCATAAAATTTTCCTAGACTCTACTAGGACTTCTTCCATGTGTATCTTCAATCATCAATTCTACATCAACTCGGTTGGTGATGGAAATTCCAGAAGATGGGACAACTTCAAGAATTACGCCAATCGTTCTATCATCCCGCCAATCGAAGGTGTACTTCAGACGTACTATACTCCTCTAAAGGTTCTGTTATTTTATCAGACATAAACTAAAGGCAAGACACCACTCTTACGATATCTTCCGATAGGTGTCATTCACTATCATAAGCCTTTCATTTCCTCCATTTACTCAATTCTCTACGAGTCTTCACCATAACGTTTTGTACACGCAAGCAGACGTTCGGTGTACCAGGCGAGAATTTAAGATAAGAAAGCTTTATTTACGATAGACGTATAAATCTCTTTATCACTCTGAAACATTTACATGCTAGTTCTAATATCGTATCAAACGCTTAGAATCCTAAACACATAAGATCTCCAGATCCGGTCGGCAACAGACCATACATCCGAACAAATAATAGCATATATGGCAAACATATAACATTTAGCACATAAAAGCATTTTAGGCATCATTCCTAAAATATACTAGTGCTCGTGTCTTAAAATATGGTAGACACTCATCTCACAATCATCGCTTAGCATTCTAAGTTTAAGTCTAGAAATCCTACAAATTCCTAGTTCGCTTAAACTAATGCTGTGATACCAACTGTGACATCCCCAATTTCACGGCCAGAAAAGACCGATTTGTTTATGCTTTGTTTTATAAATCAGAGTAGTCGTTTAAAGAAAACAGTTGCGGAATTTGTTCCCAAAACAAGATATGATAATAACTTATCAAAACATTTCTCAAAGAGAATGTATTTTTATTTAATAATAAAACCTCGGGATGTCATGTTCCGATACAGACACATAAGCATAAACATATCATACATTCATTTACACTAGTGATTTACATCTCTTTTAATCTCTCAGTGAAATGGGTCTTCGCATCGATACATGTGATACAAAGAAAACTGAGTGGGTCAGGCTTGGGAGCCTGGTGAGCATATAGGGTTTTCAACCCACAATAATACATTTATTATATTCAATCATCAAACAATCAACCCAAACCCCCATCCCCATATCTCCTTTATTTCTTAAGGGTTTACCCTAAGAATCAACTATCCTTCATCCATTCATTCCTAAAGATTTATCTAAGGAATTGGCACGAAGTCCATTTCTGCCAAAGTTTATCTATCAGGTACTAAGTCCATAGTTACCAACATTTATCTCTCAGGTACTAAATCCATAGCTATCAGGTGCTAACTCCATAGTCACCAAGGTTCACTTAACAGTAGGCGCTAACTCCATAGTCACCAAGGTTTATACAATAGGCGCTAACTCCATAGTCACCAATGTTTACTTAACAGTAGGCGCTAACTCCATAGTCACCAAGGTTTATACAATAGGCGCTAACTCCATAGTCACCAAGGTTTACTTAACAGTAGGCGCTAACTCCATAGTCACCAAGGTTTATACAATAGGCGCTAACTCCATAGTCACCAAGGTTTACTTAACAGTAGGCGCTAACTCCATAGTCACCAAGGTTTACTTAACAGTAGGCACTAACTCCATAGTCACCAAGGTTTATACAATAGGCACTAAGTCCATAGCTGCCAAGGTTTATCTAATAGGCACGAAGTCACATCGTCGCCAGGGTTTATCTAATAGGCACTGCGTCTTATAGTTACCAGGGTTTACTCATACCATCTCTCATCACACACCAACTATTCCATCTACCCATGTTCTACCCAACATATTTGTAGATATAAAATACATATACAGTTTAACTCATTTAAAAACT
Organism: Lactuca virosa; assembly: GCF_052849685.1. Lineage (NCBI taxonomy): Eukaryota > Viridiplantae > Streptophyta > Magnoliopsida > Asterales > Asteraceae > Lactuca > Lactuca virosa. Next base: position 74,543,134 of record NC_136429.1, on the reverse strand, counting down.
ATATAAAACATCCGTTCCACACTCATCTCAAATAAACAACAATATATAAACACATAGCACGTATTTCATAGAAAATACTTCATATTTATGTGTTAGAAGAAAGTAACTACACACTCAATTGATCAGAAGATGATCAGACAGCACTACGGCTTGTAGAAGTAGTATTTCTTCGGTGAAACTAGAAGATCTTCACACACCGGGCTTCTCGCAGGCAGAGCTTCGGCTTGGAAACTCTTTTCTTCTCGGGATCTTCGGGCTTCGGGACTTGATTTGGGTATCGGGGTTGATACCGGGCCTTCCGGGGTTAAAATAGGGCTTAGAGAGTGTATCGGGAGTGGGAGAGAAGAGATGGAGCAACCATAATCGGCTGGCCCTTGATTTCTATTTATAGGGCAAATTTCTCATTTTCCACGTCGTGAACAGTACTTTCACGTCGTGGGCTTAATCGTCACTGCATGCGTCATCGCAAGTTGGGTCTGGCAGACTCCAGGAGGCATCAGAAGACATGCCACGTCGTGAACACTGATTTCACGTCGTGGTCTCTGACAGTTTTGGGGTTTCGCGCCCCGAACTTCAAAAATCCATAACTTTCGCATACAAACTCCGTTTTCGACGTTCTTTATATCGACGCGTAGGTAAAAACAAGATCTACAACTTTCATTTAGACTTTGTCGGCTAATTTTGAATTTATTTTTATTATATTATTTTTATATTATTTTTAGTAGGCCGGGACAGGAAAACTCCGTTAAAAACTCATAACTCCTTCGTCTGACGTCCGTTTTCGTCTGTCTTTCCGTCGTTGGACTACTATCGACGAGATCTTCAATTCTCGTTTAGATTGTTTCGGCTAAATATCACTCGATCTCATATTCGAACTTCGGGCTGTACACTGCTAAGCCGAAACTTCGAAAAATCATAACTTCCTCATACGATGTCAGATTTGGGCGTTCTTTTTATGCACGCTCTCGGTTTAACGTATTCTACGACTTTCATTTAGATCGCTAAGGCCAAATATCGCTCTAACATAAATTCACTATTTACGTCGCGCTGTGTCGTGTCGGTTCTGTCGCGAAACTTCGACAGATCATAACTTCTTCGTTATAACTCGGATTTCGGCATTCTTTATATATTCGAAAACCTTGTCACGACCACTACAACTTAGTTAATATTATTCATTCTAAATAATATTCTATCAAAAAGTCATTTTTGATGCTCATTGTCTCTAAATTGACTAGCCCAGATCTACGGGCGTTACAATTATCTCCCCCTTAGGATGATTACGTCCCAAAATCATCAACGGAAATAGGGCTGGTATAATGATTACATACGTTATCTTTCCATCCTAAGTAATAACTGTGATGCTAAATCTTGCACCTGTTCTTCGTACTATGTTGGACTTTCGTTTATAACCTTCAAGTTACAAAATAAGTCCTTATTAAGGACTCCTTCTTCTTCTTAGGATAAGTACCTTCCCTTATCTACTGTAACAGACCGATAGGTCATGTTCTAATGACCACTCATCGTATGATGGAACGTTTAGACTCAGGTCTCTTAGAGTCAAATTCCAGAATGGAATATACCTTCCTTCATATTCTAATGTGCTATAATCACATTTTAGCATGTAACATTTCTAGCTACTAACTTCTTTAACAACGAGCGCGTTACCAATGACCGCATTGATTTCAATATTCTGACTTTAGTCAAATGCTACATCGAACTTGGTCCTCTGAACCATGTAACAAACTCATCGTAGTCGGACTCAATTTGATATTACCACTAGGGTCAGAATATCAATTACCTCATTAGTCATTACCAAACAATGGTAACAACATACTTGAACAAAAACGGAATCAATCACTAGCTTCTTGGTAACCTTGTGACTTTCCCTGATCCAAGCGTGAGTCCTGTGCTTCCAGTAGTACAGATCTGTACTACTATTCACACCTACTCATACTCGTCCCAAGTATTGTCTCGCTGTCCCCAAGTCCTAAAATCACAAAACAATTTAACACATACGAATGTGTCTAATTAATCATAAAATTTTCCTAGACTCTACAAGGACTTCTTCCATGCGTATCTTCAATCATCAATTCTACATCAACTCAGTTGGTGATGGAAATTCCAGAAGATGGGACAACTTCAAGAATTACACCAATCGTTCTATCATCCCGCCAATCGAAGGTGTACTTCAGACGTACCATACTCCTCTAAAGGTTCCGTTATTTTATCAGACATAAACTAAAGGCAAGACACCACTCTTACGATATCTTCCGATAGGTGTCATTCACCATCATAAGCCTTTCATTTCCTCCATTTACTCAATTCTCTACGAGTCTTCTGATGGGTTTTGAGCATTCTAACACTTCCTAAGTGTACATGCAACCCTAATAATCTTGAATCTATGTTTTCTCTATATACATGCAAATTTCTTTTCAAGCTTATTTCCTAACTAGCATGGCATGGGGATTACATAGAACATAAAACTAGTAGAAATACATACCTTGTTGTTGCTTGGATTCCTTCAAGACTTTGTGAGCCTAGCACCCCAAATGTTGTGCCTCAAATACTTCACACAACACCACAAGACTTGGAATAACTTGAGAGAATACTTCTTACACTTGAAAATCGGTTATGCCCTCACTAGAAAAACTAGGTCACGATTTTGCTAGCCATAGGGTTCCTTTTATAGTGTTGTCACAATTAGGGTTTACATATGAATGCCCTTAATTGTCATGACTCTTGATTTCTCATGACCCATGGGTTTGTAACTCCCATGGACTATCCATGGAGCTCCATATGGTTATAACCAAACCCATAAACCATGGATCATTAATCCACCATAAAAGAATTGATGATTGTCATAATCAACCCTATATATTTAATTAGTCTCACTTTGATCACCAAATTAATACTAGATTAATACTTGATCAATACTAATTAAATAATACTATTATTAATATATTAGAACTTATAATATATTAATAATCATAAGTGCCTTATTCTCTCATCTAGTCTATCCAAGTATTGCAATGCCATGCAACCCAAATGGACCATGCCGGGTCGGGTCAAGTACATACCAAATAAAGTTATGGACTTAGACACTATATCCAACAGTCTCCCACTTGGATAAGTCTAATAACTATATTTGCAAATATGACTTCAAAATCCGACTAGCAATCGTAGCTCTTTCAAAGTCTCTCGGAACTGAGATGATGATGATACGCCATTTAAGATAAGTGATCATATAATCCTCTGTTCTCAAGACATCAGCCGGACAAACACATGGAACATGGTCTTACTTATTGTCCAGCATTTGTTTCTCGATCTCTGATTTGTTTCGACATAGAACTAAATTGAACACATCAATTAGGTTCTGACCGGGCCCGGTACATAGGTCAAAACCAAATCATTGAGGGGCCCAGATATCGCTTCTATTTCTAGAAGGAACAGATAAACTTCGACTGATATGCTTGTACTAACTACTTGTTGAATTATTCACAAAGGCACGTTTTATGACATCGAGTTACCAATGCGTTTTCGTGCAATCAATGAATAACCAACTCATAGTCAACAACTCATATCTCTAGGTTTGAAGATTTATATGATATTACCGTCTCACGATCACTCGAGATAAATTCCATGAAGTGATGCAAGTGAGCGTGGGTTGGATCCAATACTCAGCCCTTATGAGTACTCATGAATGTTGTAGCAACCATTGCATTGTCCAAAGCACTTTTAGACAAATCATACAAGCCAAATTCATGACAGTCTTAAATCAATACTTACTTCCAAAGTTTGACTGATTGTGGATGGTTTGAATAATAACATAATTATTCTGGAAGTAAAAACATGCAAAATTGAAACATAGTAAACAATCAACACAAGATAGTAACACCTTACTCATAAATAAATAACAACTTTTATTTATCATCAAATGTCAATTACATTTTACAAGTTTCAGGAATCTAATTATTGAAACTAATATCATCCTTCAGCCCAATGCGCCTCGCATGCTGTAAATGCTTAACCCTGCTCAGTCCCTTCGTGAGGGGATCTGTCGGGTTCTCATCTGATGATACCCTCTTAGCCACGAGGAGTCCTTCTTCTATTCGATGTCTGATGAAATGGTATTTTCTGTCAATGTGCCTAGATCTCCCGTGATCTCTCGGTTCCTTAGCCGAAGCAACCGCACTTTCGCTGTCACAGAAAATTTCCATTGGCTTCTTTATAGCTAGTACAACTCCAAGGTCTTCGATGAAGTTCTTTAGCCATATCGCCTCCTTAGCTGCTTCACTTGCTGCTATGTACTCTGATTCACAAGTAGAATCAGCTACTGTCTCCTGATTGGAACTTTTCCAAGTAATTGCCCCTCCATTTAGGATAAAGACCCAGCCTGACTGAGAGCGGAAATTATCCCTATCAGTCTGGAAGCTAGCATCGCTATATCCTTCCACTCTCAAGTCATCACTGCCTCTGAGGGTAAGGACCCAATCCTTAGTCCTCCGCAGATGCTTGAGAATGTTCTTTACCGCTGTCCAGTGTGCCTTGCCAGGGTTCCCTTGATATCTACTGACCATGCTCAAAGCAAAGGCCACATCAGGGCGAGTACAAGTCATAGCATACATGATCGAGCCCACAGCGGAAGCATATGGTATATGACTCATCTCAGCTATCTCAACCTCTGTACTCGGACTCTGAGTCTTACTCATCTTGGCATTACCCTGGATGGGTAATTCCCCTTTCTTGGATTCTTGCATGCTGAACCTCTTCAGCACCTTATCCAAGTAAGTACTTTGACTAAGTCCAATTAGTCTCTTACTCCTATCTCTCAATATCCTTATCCCTAGGATATAGGCAACTTCCCCAAGGTCCTTCATAGCGAAACACTTCCCAAGCCAGGACTTAACCTCCTGTAAGGTTGGGACGTCGTTTCCTATGAGAAGTATGTCATCCACATACAACACCAAGAAGCTAACTATGCTCCCACTAGCCCTGACATACACACAAGACTCATCCTCACTCCTAGAAAAGCCAAACTCTTTGACTTTCTCATCAAAGCAAAGATTCCATCTGTGAGATGCTTGTTTCAATCCATAAATGGATTTATCAAGCTTACACACTCTATTAGGGTATCTTGTATCGACAAAATCCTCTGGTTGAGCAATGTAAACATCCTCAGCCAACTTTCCATTAAGGAAAGCGGTTTTAACATCCATTTGCCATATTTCATAATCATGAAATGCAGCTATGGCTAACAATACTCTAATAGACTTAATCTTAGCTACTGGTGAGAAGGTCTCATCATAGTCAACTCCCGGAGTTTGAGTAAAGCCCTTCGCAACCAGTCGCGCTTTGTAAGTATGTACCTTCCCATCCATGTCGGTCTTCTTCTTGAAGATCCATTTGCACCGAACTGTCTTACGACCTGGTACATTGTCAACCAAGTTCCAAACTTGATTGTCATACATGGACTGAATCTCGCTGTCCATAGCCTCCTTCTATTTAGCAGACTCAGGGCCTGCCATGGCTTCCCTGTAATTATTAGGTTCATCCAAATCTATTAGTGTACTATCACTAATAAATGTATCACCTTCAGTGGTGATGTCATAACCATAATAAAAATCAGGTGTGTTCCTCACCCTAGTGGAACGTCTTGGAGGTACAGACTCATCTATCGGATCAACAGGAGTTTCCTCCTCAGGTTGGTCGATAGCATTTGAGGTTCCTTCACCACTTGACTCTTGAAGCTCTTCAAGGTCAATTTGCCTCCCACTGTCCCCTTGGCTTATGAATTCTCTCTCACGAAAGACTCCTCTTCTTGCTACAAAAACCACATTATCACTGGGTCTGTAGAAGAGGTAACCAAAGGATCTCTGTGGGTAGCCGATGAAAATACACCTCTCACTTCGAGGTACAAGCTTATCATGAGTCTCACGCCTCACGAAAGCTTCACAACCCCAAATCTTGATGTGGTCCAAATTGGGAACTTTCCCAGTCCACATCTCGTGAGGTGTTTTAGCAACCTTTTTAGTAGGGACTAGATTAAGGATATGGGTGGCAGTCTCTAAGGCATACCCCCAGAAAGAGATTGGTAACGAAGCTCGACTCATCATGGAACGAACCATATCCAACAAGGTTCGATTGCGCCTCTCAGCTACACCATTCAACTGTGGTGTTCTGGGAGGTGTCAATTGTGAGACAATCCCACATTCCTTAAGATAGTCAAGGAACTCAATGCTAAGATACTCTCCTCCCCGATCAGATCGGAGCATCTTGATGTTCCTGCCCAATTGATTCTCCACTTCCTGCTTAAACTCTTTGAACTTTTCAAAGGTTTCTGACTTATGCTTGATTAAGTAAATACATCCATATCTACTGTAATCATCAGTAAAAGTCACATAATAGCGATTAGCATCCCTTGTAGCAACTCTGAAGGGCCCACACACATCCGTGTGTACAAGGTCCAACAAACCTTCACCCCTATCACAAGTACCTGTGAAGGGTGACTTTGTCATTTTTCCAAGTAAACAAGACTCGCAACTATCATCTGACTTGAGGTCAAATGATTCCAAGACTCCAGCCTTTTGGAGTTGGCCTATGCGCTTCTTGTTAACATGTCCAAGACGACAATGCCAGAAGGATGCTTTATCCAAGCTATCTGAAGAATCAATATACAACACATTATTTCCTAGATTATCTACAACATTCACGGCTTCATATACACCATCACAAGGTAATGCTTTAAAGTAAAATACATCATTCTAATAAACATTAATAGCACTATTTTTATTATCAAATGAAAATGAAAAACCTTGTTTGTACAAGCCATGAAAAGAAATAATATTTCTCGCCATTTCGGGCGAGTAACAACACTTATTCAAATCTAACATTAACCCATTATTAAGCAATAAAGAATAAACTCCTATCTTGGTAACATGTGATGCTTTCCTGTTGCCCATGACTAAGTTTATCTTCCCGTGCTCCACTTGCTCACTTTTTCTTAGTGCCTGCAAATCAGTACAAATGTGAATACCACAACCTGTATCAAGAACCCAAGAATTAGCATTAGATGAGTTATTAGACAATATTGTGTAAATACCTGCATGGGTGGGTTTAACCTTCCCATCCTTTACATCTTGCAGATATTTAGGGCAGCTTCGCTTGAAGTGTCCCTTATCCTGGCAATAGAAGCAATGTGCTTCCTTTGGGTTTGAAGAAGGAGTAATGGGACCTTTCTTTGTCCCACTTGAAGAGGAACCATCAAGAGTCTTACCCTTGGTACCCTTCGAAGGGCTTTTCCTCTTCTTACCCTTTCCCTGCCCAATAGCCAGAATAGGGGCTGTTGAAGGAGTAGAAGTAGCAACCGCTTTACCCTTAAGGCCATTTTCAGCTGTCCTTAAGAGTCCTTGAAGTTTGCTAAGTGTGACTTCCTCCTTGTTCATATGATAAGTCATACGAAACTGATCATAACTTGGAGGTAAGGAATGGAGAATGATGTCAATCGCCATTTCCTCAGGAAAGTCAACATTTAGCTTCAGCAACCGGTCAACGAACCTTTGCATCTTCTGCAAGTGACCGGTGATGGGTTCACCATCCTTCATCCTTGCGGTTATCATGGAGGAGATGATTTCATACCTCTCCTGACTCGCGCTCTGATGGTACCTTTCCATCAGATCCAGGTGCATCTCATAGGGGTAGAAATCTTCATAGAATTTTTGAAGTTCAGGAGTCATGGTGGCCATCATGATGCATGCTACTTTAGTAGCATCCTTTTCATGTGCAACAAAATCCGCAAACTCTTCAGGAGTAGCAGTGGCTTCATTCACAACTTTAAGCTCCCTATCGAGGACATATTCTTTGTCCTCATAGCGGGTAATCATTCTGATGTTTCTGATCCACTCATTGAAATTGGATCCATCAAAGATGACCTTACCACACAAGTTCATAAGGGAAAAGGAGCCTGTTGGGTTTGAGCCAGAAACATTGTTGGAAGACATCTGAAAGGAAAGAAAGACAAGTTTCATTAGATTAGGAATCATTAATAATTCACCCAAATGAAATATTAAGGCTAGGATCCAACAAACTATTTATAGTTGGAAGAGGGATGCTATAATCCATACTATAAAATATTTGAAGGTAGGTAAATGACGATTTACCAATTTCCACCATAAGAACGAAATATTTTATTATTAGGTTTTATTGGTTTTGAAACTCCTAGATCTTTTGAGATACATTGAACTTTTCAATGGCATGTTTGAATCTCGATTGTGCCCTCTCAAGTTTGTGACTGGGATGCCAAGGATCACAAACAAGGTGTGAATAACCATACAAATTGACTTGGTACCCTCAACAATATTACCTAATCGATGTGCCGGTTAACCACACACGCTCCACCGATCTATAATAAGGTCAAGTTACCCTTTGCCACTCTTACTAGTCCATGTTAGTGTGCCGGTTAACCACATACGCTCCACTAACGACTTGGTAAGGTACAAAGTGTAATTTTATGGGCTAGCACCAATTTCACATTTTCCTAAAGTAACTAAGATTGGGAATTTATAATGTATAGTTACTTTATAATTCATTATACTTTTAACGAGTATTTAAAGTCGTATCCTACCCGTTCGGCTAACGACCCTCCACCGATCAAGGAAGCGGTGGGTGAGAGTGGACACCCATTAAGTCACCATTTTATAGGCAACAACCTTATACCCCCCTTATAGACCGGCTTCGTGAATGAGGCCTACTAACGGTAAGAATGACATATTCTTATACATATCTATATAATAAAATTATAATAATAGTATAAGTGTTGATTTTTAAACTTTTTAAAAATCTAAGGTTTAATTTGGAATTAAAGTATTAAAGTGTAAGACTTTTCAAATTCCAAAACTTGAGGGCAAGATTTGAAACTATTCCAAGTCTCTTCAATCTCTTCAATTTGTAACTTATGAGTTTTAATGGTTCATAAAAAATGAAGACTCTTCATTTTATGAAACCTCTTTAGTTCTTTAATCATAATTAAAAGAAGTGACTTTTGGTTATCCATAACTTGAGGACAAGTTATGGACACCATCATAGCCATTAAGATCATGAATTAAACACACATGGAGGTTACACATAATTCCTATGATCTTCTAAACTCATATGAACACAAATTCATGTCAAGCAATTTCAAGAAAATCATATAAACATATACAATACTTGAAAATTGATAAAAGTCATGTAAAATGGGTTAACATAATCATTATCATTTTGAAAAACAGATTTTACAAGTCCAAAACAGATTAAGATAATGATCTTAATCCATTTTCAGCAACAAAACTCGAAAAAACTGCCCAACACGCTCCTACTCATCGAGTGCATTATTCTACTCGTCGAGTAGGATGAATTTGTTCATGGACTCGGCGAGTCCTCCCCATGGACTCGGCGAGTCCAATCGTCAGAGTGCAGAATTTTCGATTTTTAAGCAGTTTTGCATCAAGTATACAGAAAACAAACCTGGCTCTGATACCATTGATGGGTTTTGAGCATTCTAACACTTCCTAAGTGTACATGCAACCCTAATAACCTTGAATCTATGTTTTCTCTATATACATGCAAATTTCTTTTCAAGGTTATTTCCTAACTAGCATGGCATGGGGATTACATAGAACATAAAACTAGTACAAATACATACCTTGTTGTTGCTTGGATTCCTTCAAGACTTTGTGAGCCTAGCACCCCAAATGTTGTGCCTCAAATGCTTCACACAACACCACAAGACTTGGAATAACTTGAGAGAATACTTCTTACACTTGAAAATCGGTTATGCCCTCACTAGAAAAACTAGGTCACGGTTTTGCTAGCCATAGGGTTCCTTTGATAGTGTTGTCACAATTAGGGTTTACATATGAATGCCCTTAATTGTCATGACTCTTGATTTCTCATGACCCATGGGTTTGTAACTCCCATGGACTATCCATGGAGCTCCATATGGTTATAACCAAACCCATAAACCATGGATCATTAATCCACCATAAAAGAATTGATGATTGTCATAATCAACCCTATATATTTAATTAGTCTCACTTTGATCACCAAATTAATACTAGATTAATACTTGATCAATACTAATTAAATAATACTATTATTAATATTTTAGAACTTATAATATATTAATAATCATAAGTGTTTTATTCTCTCATCTAGTCTATCCAAGTATTGCAATGCCATGCAACCCAAATGGACCATGCCGGGTCGGGTCAAGTACATACCAAATAAAGTTATGGACTTAGACACTATATCCAACATCTTCACCATAACGTTTTGTACACCCAAGCAGACGTTCGGTGTACCAGGCGAGAATTTAAGATAAGAAAGCTTTATTTACGATAGACGTATAAATCTCCTTATCACTCTGAAACGTTTACATGCTAGTTCTAATATCGTATCAAATGCTTAGAATCCTAAACACATAAGATCTCCAGATCCGGTCGGCAACAGACCATAGATTCGAACAAATAATAGCATATATGGAAAACATATAACATTTAGCACATAAAAGCATTTTAGGCATCATTCCTAAAATATACTAGTGCTCGTGTCTTAAAATATGGTAGACACTCATCTCACAATCATCGCTTAGCATTCTAAGTTTAAGTCTAGAAATCCTACAAATTCCTAGTTCGCTTAAACTAATGCGCTGATACCAACTGTGACATCCCCAATTTCACGACCAGAAAAGACCGATTTGTTTATGCTTTGTTTTATAAATCAGAGTAATCGTTTAAAGAAAACAGTTGCGGAATTTGTTCCCAAAACAAGATATGATAATAACTTATCAAACCATTTCTCAAAGAGAATGTATTTTTATTTAATAATAAAACCTCGGGATGTCATGTTCCGATACAGACACATAAGCATAAACATATCATACATTCATTTACACTAGTGATTTACATCTCTTTTAATCTCTCAGTGAAATGGGTCTTCGCATCGATACCTGTGATACAAAGAAAACTGAGTGGGTCAGGCTTGGGAGCTTGGTGAGCATATAGGGTTTTCAACCCACCATTATACATTTATTATATTCAATCATCAAACAATCAACCCAAACACCCTTCCCCATATCTCCTTTATTTCTTAAGGGTTTACTCTAAGAATCAACTATCCTTCATCCATTCATTCCTAAAGATTTATCTAAGGAATTGGCACGAAGTCCATTGCAGCCAAAGTTTATCTATCAGGTACTAAGCCCATAGTTACCAACATTTATCTCTCAGGTACTAAATCCATAGCTATCAGGCGCTAACTCCATAGTCACCAAGGTTCACTTAACAGTAGGCGCTAACTCCATAGTCACCAAGGTTTATACAATAGGCGCTAACTCCATAGTCACCAAGGTTTACTTAACAGTAGGCGCTAACTCCATAGTCACCAAGGTTTATACAATAGGCGCTAACTCCATAGTCACCAATGTTTACTTAACAGTAGGCGCTAACTCCATAGTCACCAAGGTTTATACAATAGACGCTAACTCCATAGTCACCAAGGTTTACTTAACAGTAGGCGCTAACTCCATAGTCACCAAGGTTTACTTAACAGTAGGCGCTAACTCCATAGTCACCAAGGTTTATACAATAGGCACTAAGTCCATAGCTGCCAAGGTTTATCTAATAGGCACGAAGTCACATCGTCGCCAGGGTTTATCTAATAGGCACTACGTCTCATAGTCACCAGGGTTTACTCATACCATCTCTCATCACACACCAACTATTCCATCTACCCATGTTCTACCCAACATATTTGTAGATATAAAATACATATACAGTTTAACTCATTTAAAAACTATATAAAACATCCATTACACACTCATCTCAAATAAACAACAATATATAAACACATATCACGTATTTCATAGAAAATACTTCATATTTATGTGTTAGAAGAAAGTAACTACACACTCACTTGATCAGAAGATGATCGGACAACACTACGGCTTGTAGAAGTAGTATTTCTTCGGTGAAACTAGAAGATCTTCACACACTGGGCTTCTCGCAGGCAGAGCTTCGGCTCGGAAACTCTTTTCTTCTCGGGATCTTCGGGCTTCGGGACTTGCTTCTGGTATCGGGGTTGATACCAGGGCTTCGAGGGGTTAAAATAGGGCTTAAAGAGTGTATCGGGAGTGGGAGAGAAGAGATGGAGCAACCATAATCGGCTGGCCCTTGATTTCTATTTATAGGGCAAATTTCTCATTTTCCACGTCGTGAACAGTACTTTCACGTCGTGGGCTTGATCGTCACTGCATGCGTCATCGCAAGTTGGGTCTGGCAGACTCCAGGAGACGTCAGAAGACATGCCACGTCGTGACCACTGATTTCACGTCGTGGTCTCTGATAGTTTTGGGGTTTCGCGCCCCGAACTTCAGAAATCCATAACTTTCGCATACAAACTCCGTTTTCGATGTTCTTTATATCGACGCGTAGGTAAAAACAATATCTACAACTTTCATTTAGACTTTGTCGGCTAATTTTGAATTTATTTTATGATATTATTTTTATATTATTTTTAGTAGGCCGGGACAGGAAAACTCCGTTAAAAACTCATAACTCCTTCGTCTGACGTCCGTTTTCGTCTGTCTTTCCGTCGTTGGACTACTATCGATGAGATCTTCAATTCTCGTTTAGATTGTTTCGGCTATATATCACTCGATCTCATATTCGAACTTCGGGCTGTACACTACTAAGCCGAAACTTCGAAAAATCATAACTTCCTCATACGAAGTCAGATTTGGGCGTTCTTTTTATGCAAGCTCTCGGTTTAACATATTCTACGACTTTCATTTAGATCGTTAAGGCCAAATATCGCTCTAACGTAAATTCACTATTTACGTCGCGTTGTGTTGTGCCGGTTCTGTCGCGAAACTTCGACAGATCATAACTTCTTCGTTATAACTCGGATTTCGGCATTCTTTATATATTCGGAAACCTTGTCACGACCAATACAACTTAGTTAATATTATTCATTCTAAATAATCTTCTATCAAAAAGTCATTTTTGATGCTCATTGTCTCTAAATTGACTAGCCCAGATCTACGGGCGTTACAGAGATTAACTTCTTTCTATGTCTCCAAGTGAAACAAATCCCACAAGGAATTTTCATTCATCAAGAAAAATACACCACCGAACTGTTAAAGAAATATTCTATGGACAATTGTTCTTCGGCTAAGGTCCCCATGGCCTTCGGTTATAAGATCTCTGATGATCCCTCAGGAGAACCTGTGGATCACAAGACTTATAAAGGTATCATAGGCTCTCTAATGTATCTCACCGCAAGCCGACCAGACATTGACTTTGCAACTGGTGTATGTGCAAGATATCAGGCTGACCCAAAAGTGTCACATATGACCGCATCCAAATAGATACTACGGTACCTGAAAGGAAGCAAATCTCTTGGTCTATGGTACCCCGCAGGCAATGACTTCAGCCTGCAAGCTTTCACAGATGCGGATCACGCCGGATGCAGATTAGACCGCAAAAGTACCTCAGGAGGATGTCAATGTTGTTGGGTTTTGAGCATTCTAACACTCCTAAGTGTACATGCAACCCTAAATACCTTGCATTTATGTTTTCTCTATTATACATACAATTATGAACATCCAAGGTATTATCCTAATCTAGCATACAAAATAATAAATATAACAAGATAGAATACATACCTCTTTGATGTAGAATGTCTTCATGAAGCTTGAGTGCCTAGTGCCCCAAGTGTGACACCTCAAATGGTTCACACAACACCAAATGCACATGGAATGACTTGAGAGAAATGGAACACTCCTTGAAATCGTCTAGCCCTCATATTCACACATTAGTGCACGATTTATTGAGCCATGGGATTCTTTTATATGGTGGCTATTAGGGTTACACCATGTAACTCATAACTTTACCCATTCCTTATGCTCCATGGATTTTAACCTCCATGGAGTATCCATGGGTCACCCCATGGACTTAGTCCAACATAAGGAATCTTGGATCACAAGCCCACATATATAAGAATGAATGATTTACACAATCAACCCATATATTTAATTAGTCTCCTTTTGATCACTTAATTAATTCCAAATTAATTCTTGATCAATACTAATTAAATAACCTTATTAATATATTAGAACTTATAATATATTAACCAACCTTAAGTGTTATTTCTCTCATTATAGTCTATCCAAATGCATGATGCCATGCAACCCAAATGGATCATGCCGGGTCGGGTCAAGTCTTACCAATTATAGTTATGGACTTAGACATTAATCCAACAGTCTCCCACTTGGATAAGTCTAAAACTATTATTGCGTATGACTTCAGGAACCGATCAGCAATCGTAGCTCTCAAAAGCTTCTGTCGAACTCTGACCTTGTCGATGAACTCTGACCTTTATCAATGACTTGTCCATTAGATAAGGGATCATATATTCCTCCATTCTAGATATCATATGGACTGAGACATGGATTATCAATCATTCTCTCTGTCCATTTGTTGTTTCCCAATTTCCGATTCATGATGACTGACTGATTGAACAAATCAAATCAGTCCTGGCTTGGCCAAGCACTCACATGTATCATATTTAAATCATCGAGGGGCCCACAGATATCGCTTTTATCCCGAAGGTAAAAGGAATGGATAAACTTCGACTCATATGGCTTGTTCTACTACTTGTTGAATCATACACAAAGGCACGTTTTATAACATCGAGTTACCAATGCGTTTTCGTGCAATCAATGTATAACCAACTCATAGTAACAACTCATATCTCTAGGTTTGAAGAATATAAGATATTATCGTCTCATGATCACTCGTGATAAAATCCATGAAGTGATTCAAATGAGCGCGGGTTGAATCCAATACTCAGAACTTATGAGCACTCATGAGTGTTGTAGCACCACTTTGTCCACCAACTTGGACCTCTACAAACCAACCCATGATAGTCTTGATTCATATCTACTTCCAACATATGACCGACTGTGGATGGTTTGAATAACTTAATCATTCAAGAAGAGCGACTTAGTTATTTTGGAAGTCAAAACATGCAAAGTGAAACACAAGAATAAATGAATCAAATATGGTATCAAACCCTATGAATATAAATAAACACTTTTATTTATCACCATACTGATTACTCATTATTCATTGTTTCAGTTTTATCAACTTTATACTTGAATTTAAAACAATAGTTGTCCCATGCCCCAAGCATGTACACTATGTTTTCTAAACACTAGTCATGCCATACACCAAGTATGCATACTATGTTTGTCTATGATCTTTACTTTGTAAAATAGATCAATTGAACATCACTCCAATGATCCTCTTTTCACAGTCCCAAATCCTTACTGCAAATGCAAGAATTCCAAATTTATGCCATTTACTGAAATCTGTTAGATTCTAAACTTATATGCATTGATCCTCTTAATGATTATGCACGAAGTCAGAAAGACTTGACAACAATCATTACAGAGCATTCCAAAGGAGATCAGCTCCTTGGAAGCATCCTTCTTTCATTAAGTTTCCTAATCTTACACAGATTGAATAATTTCTAACTTTGAAACATTTCCATATTCCATTTTGACTATCACTTCTGAACAAGAGTTGCCTCCTTACAGATTATGTCAATATGGTCCTTCCAGAATTAACATTATACTTCCAACTGTCCTTGAGCAACCAATCTTTGGTAAACCTTAGATTGTCCTCGACAATTGCTTAATCATTTTAGTCATATCCAATTCTAGACCTTTTCCCTTCATAATGCCCCAGGCATTTGGAAAATTTTAGAAAGGATGAATATAGCACATGTAGTCGATCCTATATCCGAAGCATATGGGACACGATTCATGATGTCTCACATAAAGACTAAACCAGTCTTTTGCTATAATATTTCCATTTCAATTTGACAAGTTCTCAAAATTCAGATTATGAAAAGGGATGCCGTAATCATAATCGAATTTTAGAACGCAAATAATGGACCCATATATAGAATTTCCTTATGTTGAGCCATTCCAACATGAAATTCATATATATATATATATATATATATATATATATATATATATATATATATATATATATATATATATATATATATATATCCTTGATTAAATACGATTAAAATCTCAATCTAAGCTTTTAGAATTGAAATGAAGTATAATTTCCTCTCCCTTAATTATAGCAAAACAACTTTTTCAACCCCTGCAACCTCACGAATTGAAACTTTTGTTTTCTATAATTAACATTGCTAACTTGCAACCTTTGTCATAATTATCATGCTCCCACTAACATGATGATTATTAGCATAACACTTATGTTCCCACTAGCTTTGACATGTACTCAGAAATCAGCTGACTTTCTTACCAAAGTTCAGATTTCTGATACTAGATCGTTTTGATAAAACTTTATCAAAATCATACACCTCTCTTAGATAGCTCACATGTGTGTCTAAACAATTTTAGAACTATGAAAAAGGATGCCGTAATCATAGTCTCAATTGTTTAGACCTTTGCTACTTCTCACAAGTCCATGTTAGTGTGCCGGTAAACCACACACGCTCCACTAACGACTTTGAGAATGCAAATATCACAATTGCTATCTAGCTAAAATCTACTTAGTGAAAGTGTTTCCTCACCATCATTTTCATGAATCGGAGAGAAACCTTATGACACTTAGATTTAATAGTGTATGTGTTCTTATCCATGTGAATTTGTCAAAACCATAATCACAAGACAAGTTAGTGACAAATCCAAACTCATATTGATTAAACTTGTGCAATCTTAAATTCTTGCCATTTGGCAGCTTAGGTGCCTGTCATTGCTTCCAAGTAGTTGTGCAACCAATTTAGAACTCTCAGAACTCCTATACAAAGCCAACTTGAATAGGCACAAAAATTTCAACACGATAGGTTATAAACCTCAAGTCGTGTGCTAGTGAAGGACTTTAGGTTTTATTCTTGATTAAGTCTTGAAACTTTCAAGAGCTTTAAGACTCCCACTGTCCTCTTGACATATAAGACTCCCTTGTCAAATATTCAAGAGATAGTGCAGATTCTTTATCAAGACTAACAATTTACACAATTGGCCTAAGTTGGTCTCTGTTTTATCCAAAACATCACAACTTACCAATTTCAAATGTACAAGAGTAGATAACCTTTTACTCTTACATTTGACTAGTGTTAACAAACCCTCTTTAAGATATGTCACTCAAGTTACAATCTTGGAGTATGACTCTAAGAATTGTTTTGGAACGAAGTATGACTCATCTTTTTGATTTAACCATTTCAACAATTCATGACTCCTCTTCTTAGTCATAAGAATGCACTAAGATGACTTTAGAGGACCAATTGTGATATGGTATCTTAATCATTATGATGATCATAAACATGATACTAAAGTACTCTCCCATCTTTTTAGATTTGAGAAACTTTTATCTTTCTGCCATACTTTGATTCTTCTTATTCGTTCTGTCTCACATTGAAACTTCTCCAATGCTACAGACTTATACTTAAACTTATAAGTATAACCATATTTACTGAACTTAAGTAAATCATGACGAATAGTCTTCTTGATCTTTTGTGGTGGACTTGACCAGTGCACAAGAATGTGTACTCGATCCCTTAGTCCTTTCCTTATTCACATAAGGAATTAGTCTTAATTTTCCAAGTTGAAAGTTCTCATTCATCATACTATACAACTTGCATGATTCCAAGTTTCGGTCCAATTGAACCTTGGGTGATGAGAATCTTTCCTTATTTGGTAATATTAGACACTACCACAACCGAAAGAATCAAATCCATTTTTCCAATATTGCTATCAATGGAATCTTATAAGCAACAACTTTTCACAAAGGCCATTGTAAGGATACTTAAAATAAATAAAATCAAAACCTTTTTCTTTTATTTTAAAACTTTGCGGAAAAACTTATCCTTACAATCCATATGAAAACCTTGTTGTTATCTATTCCTAAGCAATATAAATATCATAACTCTTAAGTAATAGCCCAAAATTCTGATCACCGAACGATGCGATTGAAATCCATCTTCACGATCAGAATCAGCATGTACTTAATAGAGTTAGACAATGGACTTTACCTGAAGTAGAGCCAAACTTATTGACTTTAACATCCTTAGGTAAATTTGGCAGCGTCGTAACCAATGCCCCTTCCTTTGGCAATAGTTACCTATGGACCCTTGATAATGGGACTATCTCAGACTTCGCCTCTCTCTTTACCATTGGGTCAACCGAGTTGACTATGGCCGATCCCTTTCCATTGGGAAGAGAGAGCTTTAATGGATATCCAATGTCAACATTGTCAATGTCCATAGCGTTTTAGGAAGTTGATCTTAGCAAATAGATAAGATCATTAAGGGTCTTGTCTTAGTCTGTTTCATAGGATTCCCAAAAGAACTCACTATGTGACTTAGAAAGTAGTTGAGCCACCAACTTTCTCAAGACTTTGACACCCAACTCTCCCGGCTTGTCAATATGTGACTACATCTCCAAGATGTGATCACACCTAGACCTTGCCTTGCCAATAGGGCTTGAGTGACCTTAAACTTTTTAGGAACTTGTGGGTTAGGGAGAATAATTGGAGGAGGTGAAAGAAGTATGATATCCATGGGACATCATCTTCATTTAGGAAAGCTTGTTTCAAGAGATTTGGGAAGATCATAAATGTCTAGACTAGACATCTTTTTGGGAGATATTCAAGATAGTTGATTTAAAGTCCTTAATATGACACCCAATATGAAATATTAAGGCTAGGACCCAACAAACTATTTATAACTTAGAAGAGGGATGCCGTAATCCAAGCTATAAAATATTTGAAGGTAGGTGAATGACGATTCACCAATTTCCACCATGAAAAACGAAATAATTTATTAGGTTTTAATTGGATTTGAAAGTCCTAGATCTTTGAGATTCATTGAACTGTTCAAAGGCATGTTTCAATCTCGAGTGTGCCCTTCAGGTTTTGTGACTGGGATGTCGAGGATCACAAAACAAGGTGTGAATAACCATGCAAATATACTCGGTACCCTTAATATTTACCCCTTAATCAGTGTGCCGGTTAACCACACACGCCCCACCGATACTATGATAAATATTAAGTTACCCTTTGCCTACCTTGTTAAGTCCAGGTTAGTGTGCCGGTTAACCACACACGCTCCACTAACGACTTAAGCAAAGTGCAAAGTGTAATTTCATGGGTTAGCACCAAATTCACATTTTCCTAAGTAACTAAGATTGGGTATTAATAAGAGTTTAGTTACTTAGTATTTATCATTAATACTTTTAATGAAAGGAGAATTATAGTCCTTGTCCTACCCGTTCGGCTAACGACCCTCCACTAGTCAAGGAAGCGGTGGGTGAGAGTGGACACCCATTAAACTGCCATTTTATAGGCAGTAACCTTATACCCCCCTTATAGATCGGCTTCGTGAATGAGGCCTACTAACGGTAAGACTGACTTTACTCTTATACATATATATAAATATTATTAACTTATAATATTATAAAGTATAAGGGTTGAATTTTAACTTTTAAAATTCTAAGGGCTAACTTGGAATTAAAGTATTCATAAGTGAAAACTTTTTCAAATTCCAAAACTTGAGGGCAAGTTTTGAAACAATTCAAAACTAATTAATTCCATAACTTATGAGTTTAAAGTAGTTTTAATTAAAAAAAAACTCTTCAAGTTCCATAACTTGAGGACAAGTTATGGAAGACTTTAAACTAATTAATAAAAAAAAATTACTTTTTTTTTATTGTAACTTATGGAACTAATTAAGGTTACACTTTTTTTTAAAATTTAATGAAGAGACTCTTGAACCTCCATAACTTGAGGACAAGTTATGGAGTCATAAAACCATTTAATTAGAACTAGACTCTTCATTTTGTAACCTTTGCCAACTTTTATGAGTTTTATGATTCTTAAATGTGACTTTTCATATATGGACAAGTTATGGAGTCATAAAACCATTTAATTAGACAAGTTACAAAAACACACTTTGGAATCAACTCTTAGATTAAAATGGATTGAAAACAACTATTTCACACAACTTTTCTATTAATCTAAGAACCTCATAAGAACAAGATAATTCAAATCATCAATCTTCAAGAAATAGCATGAACATACAAACTAATACAAATCTTGAAATTATGACAATTATCTTAGAAATTGGATTAGCATGAACATTACCACATCAAAAACAAGTTTATAAGTCCAAAAACATCTTAGGGTAATGTTCCTAGTCCAATTCCAGCCAAAACAATCGAATATATGCATCCAACTCGATTTTTCAGCTACTTTTGCAAGTATAACAAGAAAACAAGCCTAGGCTCTGATACCACTGTTGGGTTTTGAGCATTCTAACACTCCTAAGTGTACATGCAACCCTAAATACCTTGCATCTATGTTTTCTCTATTATACATACAATTATGAACATCCAAGGTATTATCCTAATCTAGCATACAAAATAATAAATATAACAAGATAGAATACATACCTCTTTGATGTAGAATGTCTTCATGAAGCTTGAGTGCCTAGTGCCCCAAGTGTGACACCTCAAATGGTTCACACAACACCAAATGCACATGGAATGACTTGAGAGAAATGGAACACTCCTTGAAATCGTCTAGCCCTCATATTCACACATTAGTGCACGATTTCTTGAGCCATGGGATTCTTTTATATGGTGGCTATTAGGGTTACACCATGTAACTCATAACTTTACCCATTCCTTATGCTCCATGGATTTTAACCTCCATGGAGTATCCATGGGTCACCCCATGGACTTAGTCCAACATAAGGAATCTTGGATCACAAGCCCACATATATAAGAATGAATGATTTACACAATCAACCCATATATTTAATTAATCTCCTTTTGATCACTTAATTAATTCCAAATTAATTCTTGATCAATACTAATTAAATAACCTTATTAATATATTAGAACTTATAATATATTAACCAACCTTAAGTGTTATTTCTCTCATTATAGTCTATCCAAATGCATGATGCCATGCAACCCAAATGGACCATGTCGGGTCGGGTCAAGTCTTACCAATTATAGTTATGGACTTAGACATTAATCCAACAAATTTTTGGGTGGAAGACTCGTCAGCTGGTCTTCAAGGAAACAAAGTTGTGTATCTCTGTCTACCGCAGAAGCTGAATATGTGGTAGCAGCCAGCTGTTGTTCACAAGTCCTATGGATGAAGACACAACTTATGGACTACGGATTCAGAATGTTGCGGATACCGATATATTGTGACTCTGAAAGTGTTATTGCTATTTCTCATAATCCTATTCTGCACTCCAAGACTAAGCATATTGAACTACGGTATCATTTCATCAAAGACCACATCTTGAAAGGTAACATTGAACTCATCTTTGTCCATACTCATGAAGAGATTGCTGATGTGTTCACAAAAGCGCTTGACTCCACAAAACTTAACACCAATTTTTTTTATTAAAACTAATTATTTTTTTTAACCAATTATTTTTTAACACCATTTTTTGCCACAACCGAACCTTGGATTGTCACATTGGTTCATTTCATGCCGGTTATTATTGGAAGAAAACTCCTACCGCAGTCGGACTTCATATTATTTTTGTGATGCTTGCACCGCAACGGCGATTGATCAACAAAGTTGTTTCGCATTCTTCACTTTATGGGATTTTATGACTTGTCGCTCTCGATTTTTGGTTGACGAATCATGTATCTTGAGCATGTGGACTTTATTCTCTATTGAAGACCACTTCAAGTGTCCCGACACCGCAGTTTCGATATTTAGATATATTTTTGGCACAACAGATTATTCTCAGCACAGCTTCAGCAACTATGACACCCGCCTCCTCATGAACACAAGAGTATCTCCTTTACTCTTTCTCGTTTCTTATCGAGACCCTTCATAAATCTAGGGAGAGTTTCTCTGTTATCTCTTGGTATCCGACACTCTCCATCCGATGATTTGTTGATTTTTGATATCCGGTCATTGGTTATCAAAAACAGGGAGAGAATATCATCCGGATTTGGTTATTATGAATGTTTGCGTTTGGATTTTTGAAGACTTCTGAAGACGATTATTTATTTAGTGATGCGATGTGGCACTTCTTTTTGGTCTTTACGGATCAAATATTCGGCATTACTCGATGTTTTCCGATTCTGATTATTTATTATTTGGACTCTACCACAGGATGATTTTGTGTTCGCATCCGGTTCAGATCTTATGGTTTCACGAGTTTGGATTTGTGATATGTTGAAGACGAAGATTATTTGGCAATGTGACGTGGCACTTATTTTTGGTCCTTGGATCAAATTTTCGGCATTGCTGGACCATGTTTTTGGACTCACATTATTTTTATCCGGACTTCATTTTATGGATGCTTCACATTTTTAGCAGGTTATTCTTTGAAGAATTTCGGTGTATTATGTTTCGAGAACTCGAGATGTTTTTCAGACTTTTTGAAGCCGAAGTGTTTCTTTTATTGGATCTTCTACTTGCTCATGGTGACCTCCTTCTTCGGGTGATTATGACTAGTTTGAAGATTTGGATCTTATTTTTTCTGCTTCATTGGTTGTGCTTTGAAGCCGAAGACCTTCATTGTTAGAGATTCATGGCCAGTTTCAGACTTCACAGACACTTCAGAGTTTCAAAGACATTTCAGCACTTGATTTCTTTTTATTACCACACTTGCTAGTCGGATTACCGTATTATAGCCTTGTATCACTTATTGGATCTCTCATCATTTGTAAGCATTTAGGGAGAGAATGTTGGTGCATGGAAATTCTCCACAAATAATGAGTGTTTATTAGGTTGTATTTTCCCTTTATTGTATTTATGGTGTAAATACTCTCCGTCCTATATAAAGGGAGAGTTGGTCATTTATTACTTTAGCTAGCTCATTTTACTTTTCTTAGAGATTACTTTTCTCACAATGTGATCCTAGAGAGAGAGAAAGTTGGTGGGTTCTCCCACCCAGGGAGAGTTTCTCTCCCACCATGATCTTCATGAATATCAATATTATTCTCTCTTGTTCTTAGTCTTTTTCCATGAACTCATAATATGTTCTTCGTGTTCATACTTCCAAAAACACGATTAATCTCGAGATATCTTTCTTCCGCACTCACCGTTCGTTATAAAAATGGGTCTCTACAATTGGTATCAGAGCCATAGTGGTTGCTTTTTGAAAACGGAACTCTGATTTTCAAAGGGCCTTCTATACCACTAAAGCTCATTTCTTAAAAAAAAACTTCAAAAAATGGCACAATCGTTATCTCTGAATGTTTCCAACAGTGTTGGTGGTTCTAACCGAGCCCCAATACTGGTAGCAAATGAATATCATCACTGGTCACAAAGAATGGAAAGATACTTAAGGAGACTTGGTAAAGATGTATGGCGATCCATAGAAGAAGGACCACATGTCCCAGTCCTTACACCAATCCAAACTGACGGCGCTACAACCAGACTAGGAGGAGGACAACCAGTCATGAGCCGTCCCACCAAGGATGATCTCGATAAAATGGAAAATGATGTTGTTGTTTTTTATGAAATCTCATGTGGAGTTGCTCCTGACAACTTCGATATTATCATAAATTTCAAATCAGCAAATGAGATCTGGGAAGTTCTGAAGAATTTGTACGAAGGCTCAGAACAAGCACAAGACAAGAAGCTTACTACCACACTCAATGAGTTCAACAACTTCAAAGCTCATACTGGCGAAAGTTTGGAAGACTCCTTCAAAAGCTTCAACCTGATAGTCACCAAGTTATCCAATCCGGGCACCATCCGCAGTAACCATGAAACAAATCTTTAGTTTCTTAGTGGTTTGGGAAGACATTGGACTACGGCTAAGATGATAGTCCATGGCGATAGAAAGATTCACTCTTTGTCACTCTACAAGCTCTATGGAGAGGTGCAAGCACAAGAATCCACCGTACTCAAAGACTGTGCTGACTTCGGAGGACTACTTGCTCTCATAGCACAAGCCCCACCGCAGTCACTCTACTCTCCCTCGTATGAGACTCCACCGCAGTCATACGAAGCTGACTCAGAGTATGACGATGAAGAAGAATTTCAGAAGGCTATTGCTCTGGTTAGCCAACAGTTCAACCGTATACCACCTCCTTCCTTCCGCAAGAATCAACAGTTCAACAAACCTCCATTCAACCGTAACTTCAGTTCCTAGAATAACCATCCTCGATATCCCAAAAGTTCTCATCCACCACCGCAATCTCAAAATAATCAACCAAAGGAGGTACCGCAGTCTACCCCAACCACTGACTCCGGTACTACCTCTGAAGACAAGACTGATGTCGTGATTTGTCACAAATGCAACAAAGAGAATCACTTTGCAAGAGATTGTAAGGCCAATGTAGTAAAATATAGAGCATTCTACCTTAGAATGGCTCAAGACTTGGAAGATAAGGAAAAGGCAAGGGCATACGTAGCCCATGTCAAAATATACCATCAAGTTTGGTCATCCGGAGACGAAGATGAAGCCATCAGCAATGTCAAAGGAAAAGGGAAAATCTGCATGCTGGCAACTGCGGATGATGATGGGTCTACAAAGATGGAAAAAAACTACTGCTACATGGCAAAGGATGGCACTCTAAGCATCGTCGACAGGTAAAACTCATGATCCAAACTCTAAACTATAGCATGCATGACTGTCAACCATACATATATGATCTTAATGACATTTGTGCTGCCGTCCTTACAGACTATAACAAAGCCTTAGATAAGAAGAACATTGCGTCCCAAGAAATGTTCCATGTGAGAGGACGCCTGGATAACAAAACACTCAAAATGGCTATGTTAGAAAAAGACTTAGAGTTAGAGAAAGATGCAAGAATGTTGAGTGAAACACAATTAGAGATAGCTTTGAACCAGAGAGATTTAGCTCAGAGTGAAATTGTACGCTTAAATCTTTTAATCGAAAAATTGTTCAATGAAAGTGAAGCTATTGAAAATTTGGTAAATAATGGCACCGTAGACAATACATATAATTGGGGTTGGTCAAATGGATATCCTACCGCAATGGATTCCTCGCCCCGGTTCAACAAAGACAGACTGTATGTCCCTCCAGACCGAGAATTTCATTTCCCAGTCAATGACAAGACCTTCCCCAACGACATCAAAACTCACTTCGGTAGACTCCATAATCTAAGCAATAATTGTGTCATTGAGGAAATTGTGCCTGAGGTTTCGGGTCACACAAGTGATCAAATTCTTATATGTGGCACCATTTACCCAAATTCTCAAACCTCATCCATAGTTGATGAAGAAATTGTCATTGAGGGCCCCGAAGTCTCAAAAGACTTTCCATCTCTGCCCTCAGACCGCAGTGTCTCACACTGTAGTCAAAAGTCCTACAAAAGTCCCACTGAAGTCCCAACTAAGACTTACTCTGCAGTAGTCAAATCTTTATTACCGCAGTCCTCAGTAAAAGGAATCGTGACCCTTCAGGCGATTCATCATGAATTACGTATAGAGAACTTTGAAGTGGGTCAATGCTCACAGACCCCAGAATCTTCAAGTTCGGATGACTCAAGCCCACGTTTTCAAAATCATTCTAAGAATTCCAGGAAACCGCAGTTGAACAACAATGACTGCTGTTCACCAAAATCCTTGGCCAAAAAGGCCTTCAAAGAGGAAATTAGATCTCGAGGCACAAATAGACAAACTTTTTCAAAAAATAAGAAACATGTCAGATTTCCAAAGTCCAAGAGTCCAGAAAAATTTGTTTTCTCACTCTATTTTTCAAAAAACTCTCCCACCAAGAAAATAAACAAAAAGGAAAGTCCAGCTTCAAAAGTCATTCCTACTTCTTCTGACACAACCCAAAAGGGTGTTCAGTCTTTTCGAAACAATGGTTTTCAGGTCTATTCCTCAAATGATCCTAAATGGAAAGGTATTTTACCCACTCCAACACTTTTAAAGTCACGTCAAAATTTCAACAAATGGAAGGGTATCCTACCAAATCCACCAAAAAGGACTCAAAGATTTGCACGTGCTAAACCTTTTCAAAAACAAACTTTTTCAAAATCCAACTACTTACATGTCAGGGATCACCAACCTCGGACCGGTAACAAGTCCAATTCATCCTATAGACCACTGACCAAGCATAGTGTCAGATCAAATGACAAAATCTCTTTTTGTAAATGTCAGTGTAGTTGTCAAAAGGATTCATCCTATGTCAAATCTAGTCGGAGTCAGAAACCTCGTACTTTTTCGAAAACTCACAACACTCCAATTCTGCACAAACATCCGGGACTAGGATTAAAAGTTGACACGAGACCCGTCCTTGCAACCTCGCTCCATGCATCATTCTATAATTCACCAATTGCCCCAGGCTCCAAACTAGTTTGGATGCCTAAACTAACCGTGTAATTCTCAGGCTTTGTGCAAGGAGGAACAAGAAGAAGAATGGTTAATTGACAGTGCCTGCTCCTTGTACATGACCGGAAGGTTAAAATACCTTCGGGATTTCAGGCCTATATGCAATGGTGGAAATGTCACATTCGGCAACAATGCGAATGGGGTCATCCGAGGTTACGGTGTTCTCACTACGGGGAACTTTTCTATTCAGAAGGTTGCTTATGTAGAAAGCCTTAAACACAATCTCATCAGTGTTGGCCAACTATGTAAAGCAGGACATCGAGTTGAATTTGATGATCAATTTTGCTACGTAATGACAAGTGATAGGAACACGTGTCTGATCAAATCCAGATCCGAAGGCACCATGTATCCTTTGGATGTCTCTCTGATCATTGACAGACCGCAATTGTGTTTCCTGTCCAAAGTTGTATCCGAAGTCAGCTGGCTATGGCACCGCAAGCTAGCTCATCTTAACTTCAGGTACATCAACAACTTGATCACATGAGAACTAGTCAGAGGTCTCCTTATTCTCAAATTCGGCAACGATACTCTCTGTCCGGCTTGTGAATGTGGTAAACAGTCAAAAGCAAGTCACCCTCTGGTAATTGACTCTTCAATTTCTGAACCACTGGAGCTATTGCACCCCGAGATACTCACGATCTCCCTGACATCCTTCTGCAGTATGTCATGTGTTGGTGCATGGAAATGCTCCACAAATAATGAGTGTTTATTAGGTTGTATTTTCCCTTTATTGTATTTATGGTGTAAATACTCTCCCTCCTATATAAAGGGAGAGTTGGTCATTTATTACTTTAGCTAGCTCATTTTACTTTTCTAATAGATTACTTTTCTCACAATGTAATCCTAGAGAGAGAGAAAGTTGGTGGGTTCTCCCACCCAGGGAGAGTTTCTCTCCCACCATGATCTTCATGAATATCAATATTATTCTCTCTTGTTCTTAGTCTTTTTCCATGAACTCATAATATGTTCTTCGTGTTCATACTTCCAAAAACACGATTAATCTCGAGATATCTTTCTTCCGCACTCACCGTTCGTTATAAAAATGGGTCTCTACATCATGATACCTTACCTTCTAGATTTCCTCATCTGCTGCATACTGCGGTACCAAATAAGCTCTCTCCCGATACTTGGTAGTGATATCTGCCACAGTCTCTGTAGTCTGGCGGAGATATAACAATTTTTGCGCCAACTGTTGCGCCTCAATCGCCTGGGCAAACTCTACCCAGAACCTGGTCGAAAAGTCATCCCATGACATAGCATCGACAAAATCATTACCTAACTCACTACCAACCTATTCCCATCAATCACGTGCCATGTCCTTCAGGAGGTAGGAAGTAAGACAGACTTTGTTCCTCTCGGGCAACGGCTGGTACGAAAAGCATTGGCGACATCTGCCAACCATCTGTTGATAGCAATGGGGTGCCTAGCCCCGTGATAATCTGGAGCTTCACAAGCTCTGAACTTCCCGAAACATCAACGTACGCGTCCCTATCATGGCTGCTATCTCAGTGCAGAACGCACTCATCCTCTCATCACAAATCTCTAAAATGCCCTCTTTGACCATACCTGAAGATCACAGGAGTGTGATAAGTGATACTGTACGTACTCTCAGATGAAAAGAACTCCCTCATCTGGCCATTAAGCTGCCCGACTCCAAAGTCCGAGCCTGATTCCTCGACGACACCAGAACTGCCATCTGGTCTACCACGTAGCGTCACTATACTTGGAAAATATACCATCACAATCATCATAATACTCATCACAACTCGAGGGATCTCACACACTACAAGTTTCTTGGGTTCATCTCAGCCTTTCTTGATTCGAGTATGGATCCTCTGCTTTCAGTAGTACGGGCCCATACTACCTTCCACATCTATCTGTACTTTC
This sequence comes from Lactuca virosa, assembly GCF_052849685.1. Classification (NCBI taxonomy): domain Eukaryota; kingdom Viridiplantae; phylum Streptophyta; class Magnoliopsida; order Asterales; family Asteraceae; genus Lactuca; species Lactuca virosa. The sequence goes on along the minus strand of NC_136429.1, from coordinate 74,514,821 downwards.
CTCAAGAACTGCCTTGACTCCAACAAGTCCCTTCTACTACTACTGCTCTTGGCTACTCTAATCCTAGGCTTGCCCTAAGGTAATCACCAACTCACTCTCCGCCATCAGCTGCATAAGAAGTCCCTGTTATCTCCCCTAACTAGCTCGTGAATACCATTACATATCACTAAGATTTGATAATTCTTCGAATGAGAGGTCCTACTCGACAACGGTTGGACTCAGACAAGAGCTGCCAAATAGAACTAAACCTAACCTTCTGAAATTATTTAGTCCTCGCAATATACAACTTAACATATTCGCTTACTAGTTAGTTAGAGGTAACTAGAACTCCTAAAATCACAAAGCAAGGAGCATTCAAGCATTGAGTAAACATAACCAAGCATACTCTAACCAGGCCATCATACCACTGACTAATCAGTACTAGCATACAGCTCAACAAGCTCATAAAGCAGACACATAAGGCATCCTTCCTAGATCCTTAGGCCTAACTATCATGCAGTTCTCATACACATATAACAGGAATAAAAGGCATCATGCCTAGATCCTTAGCCCTAGTCTAGCATGCAGTTCTCATAATCATATCATAACATAACTTGTATGGGTAATTTGGGAGTACTTACTTGAGCTCGGCTGATTGCATGCACCATACCCTTTTCTCTTTTCCAAGTTCTTTTCTCTTTTAAAAATGCTTTTCAAAATTCTTTTTATAAAAATGATTTTCTTTTGAAAATTTTCATATCAAGTCCTCAATTTGAGTCTAGACACACCCGAGAGTGCACCCGAATCCCTCAAACCAAGGCTCTGATACCTACCTGAAACATCCCAAAAATACAGTCTAAAAATTTAATTTTAAATCATTAATAAAACCATAGTTATCATTCAACATATAAAAATAATAAGTCGTGTATCTCAAAAATATCATAACATCTGTCAAATATATCAGAGTATAAACATCCTTGGCTGAACAAATGGTGTGTGCACTGCAATCATCCCGAGCTCTTCCCTTTGCTACCAAAAGTACCTGAAACCAAAACTGAAAACTGTAAGCACGAAGCTTAGTGAGTCTCCCCAAACTACCACGTATCATACACATAACATGCAACTAAGAGATACGGGCCCCGCCCACTCTCATGGAGATTCGGGCCCCGCCCACACTCCGCTGTAGGAGATTTGGGCCGCACCCACACTCCGTTTTCTAGGAGATTCGGGCCCGCCCACACTCTACTACTAACATGCATACAAGTATCACCCAGACAACAAGTATATATATTTCTATCAAGCAGTCACATATCCATACTCAAATAATACTACGAGATTCGGGCGCCGCCCACACTCGGCTACTATGAAATTTGGGCCCCGCCCACACTCAGCTACTAACGTATCACATATATGGGTCAGCCTTGCTGCCGTAGACCCATTCCTACTGAAGGAAACTCACCTTGCACTGCTGAAGTCCCGCGAATAAATCCCTGGCTATTGGCTGACAGATTCCCGAACTGTCAACATCAAAATAACACCCAATTAACAATCGGGTTCCAATGCATAACCATAAGTCCATACTTGGGGTAAAAAGACCATTTTACCCCTAACCTAGCTGTAACGCCCGCAGATCCGGGCAAGTCAATTTAGAGATAATAGGAGTCGAAAATGACTTTTCGACAAAATATTATTTAGAATAAATAATCTTAACCAAATTGTAGAGTATGTCTCAAGGTTTCCGTACATATAAAGAACGCCGAAATCCGAGTTATAACGAAGAAGTTATGACCCATCAAAGTTTTACGGCAAAACCGGCACGGCACCGGGAAGCGTAAATAGTGAATTTACGATAGAGCGGCTTTTAGCCTTAGGAATCTAAAAAAAAGTCGTAGAAAACGTTAAACCGAGAGAGTCCATAAAAAGAACGCCCAAATCTGACTTCGTATGAGGAAGTTATGATTTTTCGAAGTTTCGGCTTAGCAGTGTACAGCCCGAAACTCGAATTTTAGTTCGAGCGGTTTTTGGCTTACGCGACCTAAATGAGAGTTGAAGATCTCATTAATAGGAACTCAACGATAAAAAGACAGACGAAAACGGAGTCCATATGAAGGAGTTACGAATTCTTCGTGGTCATTTAACAGCCTAATCTCCTCATACTGTTAAATTTAAGATCGGTCGAGAATTAGCCGACGGAGTCTAAATGAAAGTTGTAGATATTGGTTTTACCTACGTGTGGAAAAAAAGAACGTCAAAAACGGAGCTCGTATGCGAGAGTTATGATTTTTCTAAGTCGGGAGGCTGCTATGTGAAATCGGGTGACGTGGCGCAATCCTGACCATTGCTTCCTCCCCAAGGCTAGCCACCAGATGGTGACACCTGGCCTGGAACTCGACAAGTTTAAGGCCAACTCGACGAGTTTTTGGCATTTCCAGCCTATAAAAAGGGAGCCGGGGCACCCTCATTTCTCACACCTTCCAACTTCTCTTTCTCTCTCTACACTCTCTCTCTAAGCTCCCTAAGCCCCCCTAAAGTCTACGTAAACCCCCTAGCATCCGAAGGAAGCCCCGAGGCTCCCGGTGTCCCGAGAAAAGAGCCTTTCGGCTCGAGAACGCTGCTCCAGTAAGGCCCGGTTTTTGAGAAAAACCCGTTGTAAGTGCGCTACGCCTAACCTATCTTTAGTATAGCTTATGTTTTAATATAGTAATGTTATTAGGACCTTATAATAATTGTTTGGGCTATTATTATGAGTTAGATAGTGTTGTTTAACGCTTATATAATAATAATAATAATAGCTAGACTATTAATTAGTCTCGGTTAACATTAGACTAAACCCTAGTGGTATTGATACTAGGTTTCGTCAAGGGAAAATTGTTTTGAGATAACGAAGTGCTGTCCGAGTACCGAGTCACCACCTAATCAGGTGAGTGCATGGTCCCTTTCATCTTACACATAGATATGAAGTATTTTATATAAATTACGTGCTATGTGTGCATATTATCTGAATACTTGTTGTCTATGATGGATGAATGATTTTATACATGTTTTAAATGATTTAAATAAATATTTATTTTATATCTACAAATATGTTGGGATAAAACATGGGTAGATGAAATAGTTGGTGTGTGATGAAATAAAATGATGAGAGATAGGTGATGATAGGAAGGTGATGATAATTAGGTGATGGATAGGTGATGATGAATCGGTGATGTAGGATGAAAGATACTATAACCTTGTCCGGCAATTTGGAGATGTAGTCATCTACTAGAGTATAGATGGCGACCACGGACTACTCTAGACAACCCGTGGAAACACCAGCAGACTTATAACCTGTAGGTGATGAATTACGAGTCCAGGTGATGTTGTGACTGTATATTCATGTGATGATACTCTAACCCTTACTATGAATTACGAGTTCAAGCGACGTTGTAACTACGTATTCATGCCTTAGGAACGAGCATATAAGGAAATGTGAGGTAAAAAGATGAGAGGTAAATATGATATAGGAGATGATCCTTAACATAATTCTTTAAGGAATATTAAAGAAGATAACGGGGATGGGTAATTGGGTTAACTGTTTGATGATTAAACATAATAATTATATTATTGTGGGTTGAAAACCCTATGTACTCACCAGGTTTCCCAACCTGACCCACTCAGTTTATTTGTAACACAGGTGTCGATATGAAGTTACATTACACTGAGAGATTTAAAAGAGATGTAGATCACTAGTGTAAATGAATGTAAGTTCTGTTTATGCTTATGTTTCTGTATTAACGATGACATCCCAAATGTTTTAAAATGAATAAAAATACATTTCTTCGAAAATTCTTTGATAACATATTTATCATGTTTTTCTGGGAAAAAATTCCGCAAGATTTTTATTAAAAGTACTCTGATTTTTATAAAGCATAAACAAAATCGGTCTTTTCTGGCCGTGAAAATGGGGATGTCACACTAGCTTAGTCCAAGACCAAGTCCCAACACATACTCTGAAGGCCCAAAAGTCAAATAATCAACCAAGGCCCAACTATGGCCCAATTTTCCTAATTGGGCCCAAACCTCTACATGGTCTTACCTTAAGGCCCAACCATTTATTCTGGTCCAAGCACTTGGTAATCCAGTGGTCCAATACCTCATAATCATCAAGGCCTAGTTATGGCCCATCTATGGCCTAATTTTCCAAATTGGGCCCAAGACTTTCCAATGGGCCTTATCATAATCCCAATTCAATATTCTAGTCCATATACATGTTCTTGGATGACCCATTAATAGTCCAAACATCTAGGGCCAACAGAAAAGGCCCAACTCAAAACCCAACACAATTAGGGTTTTCACGTGAAATGACGATTAGGGTTAATTAGAAACAGTTAACCCATTAAGGACTTAATTCCTTAAGTCCATCAACCTACTAGGCCAATCATACAGTGTAATTGGGCATAAGTCATACATCAATCCACTGGTCCAAACGCGGGTCCCGACAATCCAAAATTAACATCTTCCAAAATTAGGGTTTTCTAAACCCTAATTAGGGTTTCCAACCCAAACACAATCCAACCAAGTCTAAGATTAAGTTTTTAGGTCCATTAGGGTTTCACTAGGTCGAGCACCACCCACTGCCACCTCGGGCAGTGGTGGTCGGCGGCGGATCATGGAGGCAGCCACCATTTCCAATGGCGGTGGCTTATAATTTTGACTCAAACTTCATCAAAACAACCCGGAACACACAACACATCCACACAATCATATATATGCTCGTAGCCACCCAAGGTGGCGGCTGGTGGTGGCAGCAAGATAACAGCCACCATGGTTGGCTGCCATGATGGTTGTTCACGTTCTCCGGCCAATGGAACTCCCACCCATACCTTCGAATAGCAGCATAAACACACATACCTGCGTGAAGTCCCACTAAACACGTACGCAACACGGCCACCCTCGTGGTGGCAGGCGGTGGCCGGAAATCACTATAAATTCAGAAAGTCGCATGGCAGCGATGGCGACGGGACTTGGGAAATGGAAGAAAAGCGAAGGAGCACGTCACCGGGGGAAGGGAGAAGCGGTGGCGACCACGAACTCGTCGATCCTTGCAGTCACCGGCGATGGCAGCTTGCGAGATTTGGCTCTAGGGCTTCCGGCTTCGTCGACAGTGGGCGTCACCGTCAACATGGATTGTCGTGGTGGTGTCTGATGGCGAGGCTGCTGTGGTAGGGTGGTGTTCGGTCACGACAGGGGCGGCGGCTGATGATACTACAAGGTGGCAGCTGCAAAAGAATAGTAGGGTTAGGGTTTCATGTCTCCAAAATAACGGGAGGGAATAGCCGCCGAGTTCAAGTCCCGTGTCCACACTAAACTTCAATACACTTTTGTCATAACCAGCCCTTCCTTACCAAATCTTCTTCAACTTTAATCCAATATTTACCCTTTAGCCCCTGATTCCACAAATTCATTTCATTTTAGGTCCAAAACTTACCAAACAGCCCCTCCCCTACAAATTATTTTCAACTGAAGTCCGTATATTACCATTCAGCCCCTTAGCCTCCAAAATCTCTTCAAATTAAGCCCCGATAATTTACCAAGCAGTCCCTGCCTTCATAAATATTTACAAATCACTTTGGAACTTACACTTTTAACCCCCAACTTCTAAAATAGTAACAATTAACTCCCCGAGACCCACACCTTGCTATATTATTATTGATTTTAGGGCTACTATTGATTTGTCTATTTATTTATTTAATAAATGGGGTGTTACACATTAGAAACAAACACTAGTCTGACAATGAACTAGTATAGATAAATAACATTATAATTTTGATCATTTATGAAATATATAAGTTGTATGGTCAAGTAATTAATAATTTTTTTTGACAGCATGACAGTTTATAGATGAATACAAAACCAACGGGAGGCTGGAAATACAAAGAAGTTTACAAACTAAGAAACAAAGATGTGAACAACATACCACAGGCAGAATCACAAAGTTACAAATAAGAAAACAATAAGTTGAAATTAGAACCAATTAAAGAACCACCCCTTGTGGCCAACTGCTAACTACCAGGACCTAAGGATGCCTCACATTTAAAGGAATCAAGTTGAATGCAGATCAATTGGACCTACATTGAGATAGATTTTGAGAAAAATTGTGTAGAAAGTCATTTAGTAGGGCAACAGCTCCATAAGAGGACAATGATATTGCCCATATTATGGACAAGCTCTGAGCAAGGATAAATTCGTTAACAAGGGAAAACTATGCATCGATAAGGGTAGAAACTATCCCGTCAATTTAGAGATTTATAATTTTCACTTTAACACACTCCATAAGCCATAAGCAATGAGAAACTTTTATATTTACCACCTCACAACATCAAGGGAAATCGATCCAAAATTAAATGAAAAAATTTATTAACCACCGGTCAAAATATTTCAACTTCAGACCTAAAGCATCGTCATCAGTCTATAACAACAGCAACCCCACCATCGACATGGGGAAATATGTCCAATCTCTCTTTAACGCCAATCTAATCATCTTTAATAGCATCTAATCAACGCCAATCTCTCTTTAACTTTTTCCTTTTGACAACCATTACAATGAAAAGAGATTAAGCAACACCAAAAGCGACAGTTTGACCCTGCAACCTTCAACAATATTGTAAGTCCCAAATCTGCTTGTGTATCAATCAGATCTGTTTGATGGTGCGGAATCCCAATCAAATGGATGATGCCAGATCAAAATAGAAGAGAAGAAGAAGAACAACAAGTGAATATATGATGTATTCAATGAATAGAGTGATGCTCCATACACATAGTACACACACACTAGTTCTTCTCTCTCTAAAACACCTTGGATTTAACACACTTAAGCTCCTCACTTCTCTCAACCGTACACTCTCATGCACTCCTCACCCTATATATATGAGACAGTTGGCCGTACACGGGTTTACGGCCGTAAACCCGTGTATTGTCGTACACACAACCGTCAACACATATATAGCCGTAAACACCAAGCTGTTTATGGTCCTAGACATATAAATACATTTTCCTAGAAAAGCAAAGTATAAACCATAATTTTAACCCAACAATCTCCCCCTTGGTTTATAGCTTTCTTTTCTAATTGACCCAACAAACTCCCCCTAAAAAGTAGCTGGCTTTTCTTGTCAATCTTCATTGGGAGCTTGGCTTCAGCGTTTATCTTCGATATCTTCACAGCTTCAAGATGAACATATGAATCTTCTAAGTGAGTGACTTCATCTTGAGCGGATGGGATTTTCTTCAAGATTTTACTTTGAACGAACATTGGGTGAGGAGGCTTCATGTAGAGATTCTTGAAACTTTCGCTTTCAGCTTGAGAATCTTCAGAGAGAATAGAGAACGAAACTTCTGGATCACTTCAGCAGGTACAAGATAGCAGCAAATTGATTGAGGATGCTTCAATGCAATCTGTCACATAATCTTCAAGTACAGCTTCACGCAAAGGAGACAGCATATGACTAACAGACAGGAAGAAATGCATAGATAGAAGATGCATAGAAATAGAGTTGCATATGTTGCAGTCCAGGTCGGATGTATTTCAATCACGCAGAGGAGGAAACATATGACTAACAGAAAGAAAGCAAGAAATAATTTCCGACAGACCTAGTTTATCGGAATTCTCCAGTCGCCCCCATCAATACTGGAATTAAGGACAAAGTCTGTACATCAAGGAAGAGTTAAACCACGGTTCTAGATACAGATTCTTTAGTGTATCCGCAGATTCTCATGTATAACTCCCTGCTCAACCTATCTGAGTGTCGTATTGTTAGGCTAAACGGATCTATCTAGGTCAAGATTTTTCAAGTCTCTAGATTCCTTAAGTTCATCTATGCCTAGTCAAGTCCATTTTAAATCTTTCGTGCCTACCAGCGCATCGAACACAGAGCCTAGTCAATTCAACTTTGGTACCTTACACAAAAGACGATGGCATGTTACACTTGTTGATATCACTTCCCAACACATCACCTGCAAGCACATTCCATTAACAACATATTTTTGTATTTTTTGATTTTCTAATTTTTTGTTTTGTTTTTATTTCTCCCCCTAAATTTGTGCATAGGAGAGAAACGAAAGTAAATGCGCAAATTTAAACTATCCTAAAACAAAAATTTGTCTTTGAAGCGAATCCGCTTAAGAAAAACTCAGGAGTATAGAGAAGAAAAATCAAGCTGTAAGTGATCGATTGAATTTGCATCCAGAAGGTCTGGGAACAGCACGCATAATCTCAGAACAGATCCGAAAATTCTTCATGTCATTAAGCACAAAACCCATGTGTGATCCTCTCCTTTCTTCCCTTCCCGCAAAGGACATACTCTCAAACAAAGTTATGAATGTAGTACAGTTGAGAGATATCCCCTAGCAAGTGCCAGGAACAGCTACTATCAACAAACCGAAGTCTGATGATATGCCTCCATAGCTGCTTCGACACCGAGCGATATCAGTTGATCTTTGGAACCCAGTCCATTTTGAAACTGGGTTGACCTTTGTCATCTGTGCAAGGTACCCTCTCCCATGACATATCCTGTTTATCACAAACAGAAGATGTAGAAATATTAGAAGAATTAGGAGATTTAGGAGAGTGAACCTTCGGAACCTATCTGTAGTTGGGTTTAACCCATTTCTTGTTCGATCCGATGGGTGCCCCAGAACTTGTTTCAGAACTTGAAGCCGATCTTCGAGATGACTTTGACCTAACCGGTCTTCATTTCACTGGAGCATCTCTTGGATTGGACTTCTTGGCCGACATTCCCTTCTTGCCCTTGGGATTTTGATTCTTGGCCTTTTGCGTGTTCCAGTCGCCATTGTCTGAACGTGACCTTGAGGGGTTTCTTTTGGAAAATCTCCCTCTTGGCGCGTTCTGCCACCCTTGTGCATAGTAGGGAACGTATGCGCGATTAGGACAATTTATGGCAATGTGTCCAGGTGTTCCACAGTGAAAGTAAGTATGCTTCTTCATGTAGGAGTTGTTTCTTCCTGCCCCTGGTGGTGTGTCCATGCCTTGTCTCTTGTTGTTCCCACAAGCACAATTGCAGCAGGCTGGCTGTTTCACTTGATTTGGTGGCATGTATTTCTCAACAGTAGGTTGATCAGAAGTAACTGAGTTAGAAGCAACAGATTCAGAGTTCAAGGAGTCATTTGTTTGATAATCATCAGAATTTGCAGAACTAGAATTAGTTATGTTCTCCTTGTCCTCATCCTCTACTACTTTACCTGCACAAGAAGTAGAAGCATTAGAATCGTTCAGCTCAACACTTTCTGGCACAACCACGGCAGAATTATCAAAGATATCATCAAATATATCGAAAAAATTTGAGTCATCAGACTTTGATACAATTTTATTATCAGACACACTCTCTTCAGCTGCTTGCTTGCAATGACTTAGTGGTTGATCTGCATAATAAGTAGAAACATTAGTACTTGCAACCTGAGGACCACATCCCGACATAAATACAGCAGGTTTGCCATATTTAAGATTTGTCTCTCTGTCCATTTCCTCTTTTGTCAAAGGGTTATACTGATAGGTGTGATTAAAAGGAGGAGACACTTTATCATACCCTAAACCCTTTTGCTGACTATTTTTAAATCTCAAACTATTTTCCATCATTGACGTAACTACTTCACTTGACACATCAAATTTTCTGAAATTAAAATCTGCATTTTCAAACTTATTTTTCAATGTGTCAAGTTCAGCAGTTAACTCAGCAAGTTGTTCTGTCACAAATCTATAGTTTGCATATTTATTGCTATACTCTTCCTGAAGTTTCCTAAAATCTTTTGTTTTGGCTTCAAGTTGTGCTTTTAGAGGTTTCTGTCATTTCCTGAGTTGATATCCTTCGTATTTTAGGTCCTCGTTCTCTCTACGTAATAATTCGATATGCTCAAGTAAATTTCTAACATTATCAATGCATGTTTGAGAACAAGAAATTTCATTGACTTTGGTGTTTGAAGAACTCATTGTTTACCAAAAATACCCTTTGACTAAAAACTCAAAATTCAACTTTAAAAGTCAAATTTAAAAAAAAAAATCAAACTTAAAAGTCAGACTGAAAAACTAAATGTAAAAAATTTGAAGGTTAAACGAGAAAGTCAAAGTTTAAAGTCAAATGTCAAAATTGAAAGTCAATCAAAATTTTAAGTAAAAAGTCAAAATTAAAAGTCAAAAATTAAAAACTAAAATTTTTGGGTTGAAAATGAAATTTAAAAATAAAAGAAATTGGTTTTTCGGCTAAATATGTCAAAATGCGAAATTAGGAACCAAGAAAGGACTCCTTTTGAATTAAATTTCAAAGGATTATTCCATCTAGAAACCTAGATGAGTTGGAAGAAGCGCTGGGGTGAGGAATCAGGAGACCCAGGTTCGATCCCTGGCAACCCCCAAAATTGATTCCCTTTTTTTTAGTGTACGGTGCTGCTTGCGAGGACGACTGCTGCGAATGCGAGACCGAGGCTGTTGAACGAAGACTCGCTGGGCCGAACACGTGCGAGGCTGGCCGCACACCGTGGACTGTGAACGCCCACCGAACACGTGCGAGGCTGGCCGTAAACTTCGAGGGCCGTAAACGAACTTCGGGCCGTGAACCCTTCTTGGGCCGTACACCCTTCAAAGGCCGTACACCTCGCAGATACGAAAAAAAACAGTGATTTTTTCCCCTTTTTGCTCCAAAACTCGATAAAAAAAACTCGTTTTTATGAAAAACGCGAAGAACAAACCCCCCCTTCTTTTGCCAAGATCTATCCAAAAACGCAAAAATCCTTCAAAAATAAGATCAAAAATGCTCCAGATCTGCAAAAATTGATTGATACAACCAAGCTCTGATACCACTTGTAAGTCCCAAATCTGCTTGTGTATCAATCAGATCCGTTTGATGGTGCAGAATCCCAATCAAATGGATTATGCCATATCAAAATAGAAGAGAAGAAGAAGAACAACAAGTGAATCTATGATGTATTCAATGAATAGAGTGATGCTCCATACACATAGTACACACACACTAGTTCTTCTCTCTCTAAAACACCTTGGATTTCACACACTTAAGCTCCTCACTTCTCTCAACCGTACACTCTCATGCACTCCTCACCCTATATATATGAGACAGTTATACGTACACGGGTTTACGGCCGTAAACCCGTGTACGGCCGTACACACAACCGTAAACACATATATAGCCGTAAAACCGAGCTGTTTACGGTCCTAGACATAAAAATACATTTTCCTAGAAAAGCAAAGTATAAACCATAATTTTGACCCAACAATTACGGTCCTAGACATAAAAATACATTTTCCTAGAAAAGCAAAGTATAAACCATAATTTTGACCCAACAAATATCCATTCCAACGAGCTAGTTGAATATGTTGAACCAAGTTTTGCAAATAAAAGTGTCGCCAATAGGAACACCAACAAGAAATAGCAACCAACTTCACTTCTTGAGACCCAAGCATATTCAACAACCAACTTTGCACGAACCAAAAGGAAAGAGCAACTAACTTCATTTTTTATGAACCAAGCCTGAATCAGCAGCCAACTTTGCACAAACCTGTAGGTAATAGCAACCAACTATGAACCAAGAACCAAAAATATCAACAAACTTTCTAACGTACTACGAAGAATCAAGTTAGCATCAAAATTCAAGTTGTGAGTGCTCAATCATCATACTCGTAAGAAATGTTTTAGACCAAAATCTAGCAAACTAGGAGCCAACCCAAGAAAAACTGAAGAGGGGTTGTGAATCCATCACAAACTATAGTAGTCGCAGTAGGCAAATACGAACCATACTTTAACTTGTTAGGTTGAGATATTGAAGAACCTGATAGATAATAGATTGTTTGATTAATAGTGAGGTTTTAACCTCATATAGATACAACTTAAAAATTATAAGTAAAGATTTAATTTTTAAATCAACCAAAATCCAACTAATATCTCAAATCAACCATCAAAGTATGCCAATGTGAAAATAGTTATCAGAGTATAAATCCCAAAATCACAAAAACTGCGGAAACATGGGTTGATGTGCTGCGATCAGGTCGGGCCATTCCCATTCGAACTGGAAGTACCTGAAACACAAACTTAAATCGTAAGCACAAAGCTTAGTGAGTTCCCCAATACCACACACCATACATACATATCATGCTAAACCAAGTATAGATTTGTTTCACCCCTAAGTCCCTTCCAACTCCCTGAGTCCATTCCGACTCCCTGAGTCCCTTCCGATTCCTTCGGTATCTTTCAACCGCTACAGGTCTATTTCAACCCCTACAGCTAAGCATACAATCATACTAGCAAGAGTCATGAAGACAGCAAGCACATACATGCATATTAGTAAGTGTCACAAAGATTACTACTATCTTACAAAATAATCCAGTGGGCCAACATTGGCGCCTTCGACATACAAGTATACTGAGGAGACCCACCTCAGTATGAAGATAGACAAATCACACTCTCGGACAACTGCTACCGAGACTCCTAATACTGAACATAACCAGAATTAACCCTAATAAATAATCAGGGTAATAACCCATAATAAATGGTCAAGATTATCATCTAACATACTAAGGGTAAAAGACCATTCAACACACCTCTTAATCGGCCTATCCGACCATGGCCCAAAACCATAAAGACCTAAGGCCTATTAATAACCCAAACCCATCAATACCTAAGGCCCAAACTATTCCAAGGCCCAAAATTCCATTTGGTGAGTACGCCATGCGTACCACCGGGCTATGCCCCACGTACAGGTTCTATCGGCAAGGGAAATGTGAGTTCAAGCAATGATGCGCAAAGACAAGGCTTGAAAACTCAAACCTTGAGTTAATCAAAAGATCGATGTCTGCTCTTAATTGATGTTCCATTCAACTCTGGTAAAACCAATCGAGACTTGAAGTTAATATTCAACAAAGTACACAAGTCTTTAATGAAGAAACTACGAGTATGATAAATGTAAAGACAATAAATGAACAAGAAGAATGTAAAGAAGGTTTTGACTTGAGTGAAAAGTGAAAGAGAGTTAAGAGAAATATTTTCTATCTTTATGAGGAACAATCTGTATCATTCATGTCATTAAAACCACTCCTTATATAGGAAAAGGAGGTACATCGTACAAACTACATTTCATACTTAGGACTGGATAATAAACTACTTCTGACAACTGATTATCCAACTGATACAAAAAGCTAAGTCCTATGAAATGTTACATCACATAAAAGACAAGGAATGATAAATTCACAAACCGACAAACAATCTCGGATCTTTGCTCCATCTCGGAATGCTCTTAACTTCGGACTCAATCTCTACTTCGGAACTGGCTGACTTCGGATCTTCAATACTTGAGATTGCTAGAGGTTCACTTTCAGGTTCCAACAAAAAAGTCAGGGGCTGAACATAGTACGTTGAGCGTACTCGTATTTACACCCCACATACTCCCATGAAGACCAAAAATCATATTAAGCACTTAATGCCTTAATTCCAAACGTCCAAATCACAGATCTAGTTCTAAAGGAAGTCCAAGATCATAAAGTTCATGACTTTAGGCCTTTGCATGGCTTAATAAAGCCCAAAACCAAAACCTAACTTCAAAACATGCTCTAATGGACGGTAACTATTGGATGGAAGAATCATAACAACCAAGGTCCTATTTTTATGATTCTACAACTCTAGAAATACCAAGAAATGACCAATACAAGTTCTGGGGTAACTTCTACTCACAAGCATAAAACCAAGGCACCAAAGCATACCAGACATAATCCCAAATTTAGATCTAAGCTAAGGAGTCATAAAGTTTGAACCTTTATACCTCCATAAGCTTGCAAAGGTGAACAAAGTTCTGGATCTTCAAGCTCCAAGCAAACTAATCCTCCTCCAATGATCTATTCTTCTTCAAAATTCACCAAACATACACCAAAACACACACAAGGATCAAATGTCTCTAAAAAGGGATTAGGGTTTCCTGGAAGATGCTTTAGGACGAAGGAGGTTGGTCATAGAAGTGGTCTTGGGGTTATAAGGTGTTTAAATAGGGTCCAAAGCCTAAAATTTTGGGTTTGTCTCTGGGTCAAGTACGCCCTACGTACTCTAGGTATGCCCAGCGTACCAGGAGGGTTAACGCCATGTCCAAGACTCACAAGGTACGCCCTACGTACCTTATTTACGCTCACCGTACACGCATAATGCACAAAAAATCATTTAGGTTTTAAGGAATTTACCTGGGAACCGAACGTTAAAATTTCCCCCCAATTGAATCAAACTTCATCCTTGAAGTATGTCTCTGTGAAAAACTCTTGGTGGTGCTCTCTCATCTCCTCCTTAGGCACCCACGTCCATTCTAGACCCTTTTCGGTGCTGCCATTACATCTTCACTAGACCGACAACCTTGTTTTGTAAAGTCTTCGTCTTCTTATCTAGGATCACAATCAGTCTCTCTATGTAATTTAGGTGCTCGTCCACCTGAATATCCTCCAAAGGAACCACCACATAATCATCAACCAAACACTTCCACAGTTGAGAGACGTAAAAAGTGATGTGAATCTGACTGAGCTCCGCGGGTATTTCCAAACGATAAGCAACCCTGCCCATCCGGGGAACAACCCTAAAAGGACCGATTTTGGGTTTTAGCTTGCCCCGCTTCCTGAACCGGATGACACATTTCCAAGACGACACCTTCAGGAGGACCATATTCATAACCTGAAATTCCAAATCTTATCGACATCTATCCACGTAACTCTTCTGATAACTCTGAGAAGTCTGCAATCTCCCGCGTAGCTGTTGGATCAATTCGGTAGTTCGGAGCACCACCTCTGTGCTACCCATAACTCACTGACCGACCTCACCCCAGCAAATCGGGGTCCGAAATTTACTCCCGTAGATCATCTCAAAAGGAGGTCGGTCAATATTGGCATGGTAGTTGTTGTAGTAAGAAAACTCAGCCAATGGAAGATATGTATCCCAACTACCACCAAAATCTAGCACACATGCCCGAAGCATATCCTCTAAGGTCTGGATAGTCCGCTCACTCTGACCATCGGCATGCGGATGAAATGTTGTGCAGAAATGCAGACATGTACCCAACTCCTCACAGAACCTCTTCCGAAACATGTAAGTGAACCGAACATCCCTATTTGAAAACCACCGAGACCGGAACCCCATGTGGCGCTATAACCTCCCAGATATAGACATCTGCTAACTTCTTCGCATAAATACTCTCCTGAATAGGAATGAGAAATGCACAATATTGTTCAATTGATCCACCATGACCCAAATTGAATCCACCCCTTGCACGGTCTGTGGTAGCCTTGTGATAAAATCCATCGTGATCTCTTCATATTTCCAAACGGGAAAACTCGATGGCTCCATCTTGTTGTGAGGTCGCTGATGCTCGACCTTGACTTTCCTACAAGTCAAGCAACTTTCCACAAACTAGGCCACATTCCGCTTCATGCAGGGCCACCAATCATCAAGTCGGAGGTCTATATTCATCTTCGTCGCTCCCGTATGAATAGAAAACTTCGAATTATGCGTCTCTTCCATCAAAATCTTACGCGTACCCCCAAAATATGGAACCCAAACCCTCCGATGAAGAGTCAACAATCCTAGTCTATTCCGAGACCTAAGAGTAGCACGAGGAGCACTTAGGGGAGGTGTTGGAGACTTTAAGGAGGGAGAGACTTTTTGCGAATTTCTCCAAGTGTGAGTTTTGGTTGAACGAGGT
Organism: Lactuca virosa; assembly: GCF_052849685.1. Lineage (NCBI taxonomy): Eukaryota > Viridiplantae > Streptophyta > Magnoliopsida > Asterales > Asteraceae > Lactuca > Lactuca virosa. The sequence goes on along the minus strand of NC_136429.1, from coordinate 74,499,119 downwards.
GCAATTTCTGGGGCACCTTTTCAACTAGAACGATATTCTGGTTGATCTGGTCAAGGTCGATGATGTGATGAGGTGGTAGGTTCCGAGGTCTCCATCTGAGATTCAGAGTTTCCTTGGTTTAGTCGGTTACTATCAGAGATTCATCCAGGATTTCTCCAAGATAGTTGTTCCTTTGACTCGGTTGACGAAGAACACTGTCACATTTCGCTAGGGACCTGGGCAGCTGGAAGCTTTTGAGACCCTGTCAAAGGGTGTTGAGGATTTTATTGTTTATTGTGATGCGTCGATCACGGGTTTGGGGTCAGTTCTGATGGATAGGGGTCGTGTGATCGCCTATGCTTTGAGGCAGTTGAAACCTCATGAGGCGAACTATCCGATGCATGATTTGGAGTTGGGGGCTATGGTTTTCGCCCTAAAGATTTGGCGACATTACCTCTATGGGGTACGCTGTACTATTTACACGGATCACAAGAGCCTGAGGTATCTGATGGATCAGCTAAATCTGAATATGACGCAGTGCCGGTGGTTAGATGTGGTGAAGGATTATGATTGTTAGATCCTTTACCACCCCAGGAAGGCCAATATGGTGGCCGATGCACTCATCCGCAAGGCGGACGTGGATCCGATCAAGGATATTTGTTTGAGGATGACCGTGATTACTCCGTTGTTGGAGGGAATTCGTGAGGGTCGGGTTGAGTTTATGACGGAAGGGCACCAGAAGAGAGAGCGCATTGTGGGTCAGGTGGCTTCCTTTGATTATGATATCCGTAGGTTGTTGACTCTTCATTGGAGGGTATGGGTTCTGTATTGGGGCGGTGTGCATCAGGTTCTGATGGAGGATGCGAGCAAGTCGAGGTTCTCTATTCATCCTGGGGCGACGAAGATGTATAGAGATCCTTGTCCTGATTATTGGTGGCCCTACATGAAGCGGGATGTGGCTTGGTGTGTGGAGAGGTGCTTGACTTGCAGGAAAGTCAAGGCTAAGCATCAGAGACCTCACGGCAAGATGTAGCCAATGGATATTCCCATTAGGAAATGGGAGGAGATTACCATGGATTTCATCACGAAGTTGCCTTGGACTGCGCGCGGAGTGGATTCGATTTGGGTCATCGTGGATCGATTTTCCAAGAGCGCGTATTTTATCCCGATTCAGGAGAGTATCTCTGCGGAGAATTTGGATGGGGTATACATCAGGGAGGTCGTGGAACGGCATGGGGTGACGGTTTTTGTGGTTTTAGACAGGGACGTCCGGTTTACTTCCAGATTTTGGAAGCGGTTCCATGACGAGTTGGGTACTCGTCTGCATTTCACCACTGCCTTCCATCCGCAGACTGACGGCCAGAGCGAGCGGACCATCAAGACTTTAGAGGATATGCTTCGGGCGTGTGTTTTGGACTTCGGTCGGAGTTGGGATACGTAACTTCCATTAGCGGAATTTTCGTGTAACAACATCTATCACGTCAGCATTGACCGACCTCCTTTTGAGATGATCTATGGGAGGAAATGTAGGATCCCGATTTGTTGGGGTGAGATCTGTCAGTGGATTATGAGGAGTACTGAGGTGGTACTCAAAACCACTGAGTTGATACAGCAGGTTCGGAGTAGACTCCAGACAGCCCAGAGTCAACAGAAGAGCTACGCTGACAGGCACCGTTCAAACCTTGAGTTTCAGATAGGGACTTGGTACTACTGAAGGTGTCACCTTGGAAATGTGTCATCCGGTTTCGAAAGCGGGGCAAGTTGGGCCCCCTGTTTATTGGTCCTTACAGGATTATCGCCCGGGTGGGCACAAGTTGTATACCGGCTAGATTTTTCTGATGAGCTCAGTTAGATCCATAATACATTCCACGTATCTCGGTAGCGGAAGTGTGTAGTTTATGATACTGCAGCGATTTATTTGGATGATATTCAGGTGGATGAGCGCCTGAACTACTTAGAGAGTGCCTGAACTATGGATGATATTCACGGTCATCCTCAAGCATATATCACTAATCAGAGCCGCCACCGCCTTACGGCTGAGAGAATCGGCCACCATATTGGACTTCCCCGGGTGATAAAGGATCTCACAATCATAATCCTACACCACATCCAACCATCTGCGCCGTCTCATGTTCAGATTTGGCTGATCCATCAGATACCTCAAGCTCTTGTGATCCGTGTAAATAGTACAACGGACCCCATAGAGGTAATGCCGCCAAATCTTGAGGGCGAAAACCACAGCCCCTAGCTCCAGGTCATGAGTCAGATAATTCGCCTCATGAGGCTTCAACTGCTTCGAAGCGTAAGCGATCACGCGACCCCTCTGCATCAATATTGCTCCCAAACCCATGATCGACGCATCACAATAAACCACAAAATCCTCAACACCCTCCGGCAGGGTCGGAATCGGTGCCTCACACAACCGCTATCTCAAGATCTCAAAAGCTGCCTGCTCCTTAGGCCCCCAACGAAATGTAACCGTCTTCTTCGTCAATCTAGTCAAAGTAAAAGCTATATTGGAGAAATCTTGGATGAATCACTAATAGTAACCTGCTAAACTGAGGAAACTTTGAATCTCATATGGAGACCTCAGAACCTCCCACTGCATCACGACCTCGACCTTGGTCGGATCGACTAGAATACCATTCTGGTTGACAAGGTGCCCTAGAAACTACACCTCGCGCAACCAGAACTCACACTTAGAGAACTTTGAGAAAAGTCTCTCCCTCCTCAACGTCTCCAGTACTTCCCTTATGTACTCCTTGTGCTGCGCCTGAGTCTTGGAATAGACTAAGATATCATCGATAAACACAATCACAGACCGGTCCAACATCGGCATGCACACGCGGTTCATGAGATCCATGAACGCGGATGGAACATTGGTGAGCCCAAAAGGCATCACCACGAACTTGTAATGACCATAACGAGTTCGGAATGTTGTCTTATACACATCCTCATCTCTAACCCTCGTCTGATGATAACCCGATCGCAAATCAATCTTGGAGAACCAAGATGCACCCTCAAGCTGGTCAAATAGATCATCAATCCTCAGGAGTAGATAATGGTTCTTCACCGTTACCTTATTCAACTGTCGGTAGTCAATGCACATATGATGAGACCCATCCTTCTTCTTCACAAACTGGATAGGGCTCCCCATGGTGAACTGCTAATCCGAATGAATCCCTTATCTAACAGCTCTTGCAGCTGTGTAGACAACTCCTCCATCTCGGGAGGAGCGAACCAATACGATGCTTTGGCTATCGGAGTCGCACCTGGAACGAGGTCAATCCTGAACTCAACCTGCCTCTCCGAAGGCACCCCAAGAAAATCCTCCGGAAACACATCCAGGTAATCACGCACAATAGGCACATCATCTACGGCCGCTTTACCCTTATCCCGGGTATCTAGAACATAGGCGACAAATCCATAAAAACCCTGGTGAATATAGCGTCTGGCCCTCGCTGCTGAACACAAAATCATCCCATGCAGAGCTCTCTCTCCATGAACCACTAGCTCTACCCCACTTGGGGCTCGAATCTGAACTAACCGGCTGCTCACAATCGATCACCGCCCCATTAGGGCTCAACCAATCCATTCGCACAATAACCTCGTTCCCATGCAACGGAAGAGTACAACCCCGATGAACCCTCGCAACCCGAACAGATCTATCATCTGTGAGCTCGACATCTGATGGACAATCCAGCTCCCCCGGAGCTCCAGCAAACCTCTTGCTAAGCGCAAGTGATACAAAGGATCGGGTAGCCCCCGAATCAAAAATACCAAAGCAGAAATATTGTTCACGAGGAACGATCCTAAAATAAACAATTCAATATAAATAAAGAGATAAAGAGAAGATACATACCGATCACCACGTCAGGAGCTGCACGAGCCTCCTCGGTTGGCAGCTAAAAAGCCCTGCTCTTCGCCACAGGTGCATCTTCCTATACCTAGCGGCTATCAGTAATCCAAAAAGTTGTAGGAGCGGGTGCTGGCACCGTCCTGCTGCAGCCAAACTCAGACAATGGGCCTTCTTGTGGCCCCTTTGATTGCAATGATAACAAATCAAATCAGATACTCGGGTGGTGGTGGTAGTAGCAGTGCAATCCCTGCTAATATGACCTGTCCAGCGGCACTTGAAGCAGCCAGAATCACCCACCCTGCATGCCCCATTGTGCATCTTTCCGCACTTGCCACAGCGGCCCTGACCCTGTTGGCCCTTCCCTCTCGCATCAACAACCTTGGGACTTTTTCCCGAACCCCCTGACACCTGAGCCTCATCCGGATTCTGTTGGGTTTTAAGCATTATAACACTCCTATGGTGTACATGCAACCCTAGAAACCTTGGATCTATGTTTTCTCTAAAATACATGCAAATTTTATTTCCAAGGTTTACAACCTAACTAGCATGTTATGGGGTACTTGTAATACAAAACTTTAAGTAGAATAACATACCTTTCTTTTGTGGTTGATTGCTTGGAGTTTTAGAGCCTAGCACCAATAGTGTGGATGCCTCAAGTGGTGTCACAAATCACCCAAAACAACTTGGAAATACTTGAGAGAATAGGATGCTTGCTAAAATCGGCCCACTCTTTTTTCTCACACACACTAGTGCCAATTCTAGAACCAAGGCCCTCTTTATATAGTATGGAGGATTAGGGTTACACCCTAATACCCATGACTCTTCATTTACCAAGGATCCATGGGTTAAAAGCTCCATGGACTATCCATGGACTTCCATATACTCTTAGCCCATCCTAAATAAATCTTATCCCAATCCATATTATGAAAGAGTCCATATTTAATTAGCGTCTTTTTGATCATTAAATTAATTCCAAAATCAATTCTTGATCAACACTAATTAAATAATATTAATATATTATAACTTATAAAATATTAATGGATCATAAACATCTTATTCTCAAAAGTATATCCATACAAATTGTTAGGTGAAGTGCAACCCAAATGGACCATGCCGGGTCGGGTCAAGTTCATACCAAATATAGTTACGGACTTAGACACCTTATCCAACAGTCTCCCACTTGTATAAGTCTGATAACTATAGTTGCAAGTATAACTTTAGGAACCAACCAGAAATCGTAGCTCTTTAAAACTCTGATGAACTATGAAGCGCCATTTTAGATAAGTGATCATATAATCCTCCGTTCTCAAGATATCAGCCGGACAAATACATGGAACAATGTCGTACTTATTGTCCAGCAGTTGTTTCTCGATCTCTGATTTGTTTGACATAGAACTAAATTGAACACATCAATTAGGTTCTGACCGAGCCCGACACATAATCCAAAACCAAATCATCGAGGGGCCCAGATATCGCTTCTATTGCTAGAAGGAACAGATAAACTTCGACTCATATGCTTGTACTAACTACTAGTTGAATTATGCACAAAAGCACGTTCTATGACATCATGTTACTGATGCGTTTTCGTTCAATCAATGGACAACCAACTGATAGTCAACAACTCATATCTCTAGGTTTGAAGATATATATGATATTACCGTCTCACGATCACTCGAGATAAATTCCATGAAGTGATACAAGTGAGTGTGCGTTTAGTCAAATACTCAGACCTTATGAGTACTCATGAATGTTGTAACAACCATTGCAATGTCTAATGCACCTTAGAAAAATCATACAAGCCAAATTCATGTGAAACATCCCAAAAATACGACCCAAAAATTTTGTTTTAATATTACTAAAAATCACAACATCGAGTGTCATATATAATAAGAACCATGGAATGAGTAACTCAAAAGTCACAGTAACTGTGTCAAAACAAAATTGTATCAATCATATCAAAATATCTGAATAAAACTCCCAGGATAAAACTGAAGCTGTGGTGTGTGCGATGCCATCAACCCGAGCCCTTCCCTTTGCTAGCGGAAGTACCTGAAACCAAAACTGAAACTGTAAGCACAAAGCTTAGTGAGCTCCCCCAAACTACCACATACCATACAATAACATATAAAACACATACTGGGCCTTGCCCACTGCATCGGACCAAAGTCCGGAAACTGCATCGGACCGAAGTCGGGAAACTAGCCAGGGCCTTGCCCTCTGCATCGGACCAAAGTCCGAAAACTGCATCGGACCGAAGTCCGGAACTAACCAGGGCCTTCCCTCTGCATCGGACCGAAGTCCGGAAACTGACTGAACATGGCATAGCATAAACATACCAACTAACATGAATACATATACTGCATACTGCATCGGACCAGAGTCCGAAACACATAACACAAAACATGCTTGAATCACAAAGACATCAAGCGCTCTAACTACTGCATCGGACCGAGGTCCGGAACTACTGCTAACTAAACGGGCTGGCATTGTGGCCGTAGACCCGTTCCTACTGGAAGGAAAACTCACCTCGCAACGCTGGCTGCCGAGATGCTAGATCTGAAACTGCCTGACTGCTGCTCCGGAACTCCCCGGCTACAAATCCCATAAACACTAAATCAAATACTGATAACAAATCACAGGGTAAAATGACAATTTACCTCTGGACAAGTCAACTTCCAAGTCAAAGTCAACTTTCAGTTGACCAGACTCGCCGAGTTGGACCGCCAACTCGCCGAGTCCCCATCAACCATTCTAATCCTCTACTCGCTTCTACTCGTCGAGTTTGGCAAAGACTCGACGGGTTCTTCTTCAATACTATCATCGAGTCTAATCTTCATCCGACTCGCCGAGTTGTGTGAACAACTCGTCGAGTTCCCTTTCAACAGAAGAACACACCCAGTCTTTGACTCGCCGAGTCGTATGAACAACTCGTCGAGTCCGACTGCTTCCAGATCCAAGTCTTAACTCACTGAGTCCTTACTCTACTCACTGATTCACCCTAAACTCTCAAATCGGGGAAAAACCGAGGACTCGCGACTCGACTCGCCGAGTCTGAAGAACAACTCGTCGACTCCCAAGCATGCCAAACTATACAGTCGATTTTACTCAATTCCAATGCATCCAATTCATAGATCTAGGTTCCTAGGACTGATTTCACACGTAAAGTTTCTAACTTTACGTTCATGCATGCTCATGATAAGCTAAAATGCCCAATAAGGAGCTAAAATAGGAGATCTAGGTTTGTAATGGGTGCTTAGCTCAATAAAGGTGGCAACCTTGAGCTTAAGGAGTCCTGAAGTGCTTAGATCTGAAACCCATTCGTCTTAACTACCCATAAATCAACCTCAAAGTCTAGAAAAGGCTCAAAAGCAAGACTAGCAAGCTTTTCTGGAGATCTACATGATGACAAGCAAAGATTCGAGCTTTATACCTTGATGGAAGCTGGAAAGACACACTAAACTCAGATCTTCTTTGCTCCTCTTGAGAACCCCTCTTCTCTCTTCTTCTTCTAACTTCAAAATGCACCAAAATCCTCCACAAAATGAGAAATACTCCAAGAATGCTTAAAGGGAGGCTAGGGTTTAGTAAGGGACGTTCTGAGGGTGATGGAGGTTGGTTTGAGGCGCATAATGATGTTTAAATAGGGTGCAAACCCTTGAAATTAGGGTTTCATTCAGACTGGCAAACTCGCCGAGTCCGAGAATATGGACTCGTCGAGTTGCCAACTTAAACCGCGTGCAAATCCCGTCTCTACTCGACGAGTCGGGCTACTGACTCGTCGAGTACCCCTTAAGAAATGAAAATTACTTTATTTAAATCACATACCAGAAATGGGGCGTTACATCATGCCAGCCTTAATTCAATACATACTTACAACGTATGACCGACTGTGAAGAGTTTTTAATAAACTAATTATTCAGGAAGTCAAAACATGCAAAATTAAAACAATAGTAAACGATCAACATAGGATAGTAACACTTTACTCATAAATAAATAACAACTTTTATTTAATCATCAAATGTCAATTACATTTTACAAGTTTCAGAACTATCTAATTATTAAAACTAATATCGTCCCTCAGCCCGATGCTTCTTGCATGCTGCAAATGCCTAACCCTAGTCAGTCCCTTCGTGAGGAGATCTGCAGTATTCTCTTCTGACGATACCCTCTTTGCCACGAGGAGTCCTTCTTCTATCTTGTGTCTTATGAAGTGATATTTTCTGTCAATGTGTCTGGATCTGCCATGATCTCTTGGTTCCTTGGCTAAGGCAACCGCACTATTGCTGTCACAGAAAATCTCCATTGGCTCCTGTATAGCTGGTACAACTCCAAGGTCTCCAATGAAGTTCTTCAGCCATATTGCCTCCTTTGCCGCTTCACTTGCTGTTATGTACTCTGATTCACAAGTGAAATCAGCTACTATCTCCTACTTGGAACTTTTCCAAGTAATTGCTCCTCCATTTAGGGTAAAGACCCAGCCTGACTGAGAGCGGAAATTATCCCTATCAGTCTGAAAACTAGCATCGCTATACCCTACTACTCTCAAGTCATCACTCCCACCGAGAGTAACAACCAGTCCTTAGTCCTCCGTAAAGACTTGAGAATATTCTTTACCGTAGTCCAGTGAGCCTTGCCAGGGTTTCCCTGATATCTGCTGACCATGCTCAAAGCAAAGGCCACATCAGGACGAGTACAAGTCATAGCATACATGATCAAGCCAACAACGGAAGCATATGGTAATCGACTCATCTCAGCTATCTCAGCCTCTGTACTTGGACTATGAGTTTTAGTGAGTCTGGCATTGTGCTGGAATTCTCCATGTTGAACCTTTTCAACACTTTATCCAAGTAGGTACTCTGACTAAGTCCAATTAGTCTTTTACTCCTGTTTCTCAGTATCCTTATCCCTAGGATATAGGCAGTTTCTCCAAGGTCCTTCATAGCGAAACACTTCCTAAGCCAGGAATTAACCTCCTGCAAAGTTGGGATGTCATTTCCTGTGAGTAGTATGTCATCCACATACAATACCAAAAAACTAACTATACTCCCACTAGCCCTAACATATACATAGGACTCATCCTCACTCCTCGAAAAGCCAAACTCTTTGACTTTCTCATCGAAGAAAAGATTCCATCTGCGAGGTGCTTGTTTCAATCCATAGATGGATTTTTCAAGCTTACATACCCTATTAGGGTATTTAGCATAGACAAAACCCTCTGGCTGACCCATGTAAACATCCTCAGCCAACTTTCCATTAAGGAAAGCGGTTTTGACATCCATTTTCCATATTTCATAATCATGAAATGCAACAATGGCTAGCATAACCCTAATAGACTTAATCTTTGCTACTGGTGAAAAGGTCTCATCATAATCAACTCCCGGAGTTTGAGAAAAGCCCTTTGCAACCAGTCGCGCCTTATAAGTGTGTACATTACCATCCATGTCGGTCTTCTTCTTGAATATCCATTTGCACCCAACTGTCTTACGACCTGGTACATTGTCAACTAAGTTCCAAACTTGATTGTCATACATGGACTGTATCTCGCTATCCATAGCCTCTTTCCATTTAGCAGCCTCAAGGCCTGCCATGGCTTCCGTGTAGCTGTTAGGTTCATCCAGACTTACCAGTGTACTATCACTGATAAGCGTATCACCTTCCGCAGTAATATGGAAACCATAGTAATGCTCAGGTGCACTCCTAACTCTCGTGGAACGCCTCAGATGTATGGGCTCGTCAGTAGGATCAACAGGAGTTTCCTCCACAGGTTGATTACTAGGGTTTGAGGTTCCTTCACCACTTGACTCTTGAATTTCTTCAAGGTCAATTTGCCTCCCACTATCTCCTTGGCTTATGAACTCTCTCTCACGAAAGACTCCTCTTCTAGCTACAAAGACCACATTCTCACTGGGTCTGTAGAAGAGGTAACCAAAGGATTTATGTGGGTAGCCGATGAAAATACACCTCTCACTTCGAGGTTCGAGCTTGTCGTGAGACTCGCGCCTCATGAAAGCCTCGCAACCCCAAATCTTGATGTGGTCTAAGTTAGGAACTTTCCCAGTCAACATCTCATGAGGTGTTTTGGCAACCTTTTTGGTAGGTACTAGATTAAGGATATGGGTATCAGTCTCTAAGGCATATCCCCAGAATGAGATTGGTAACGAAGCTCGACTCATCATGGAACGAACCATGTCCAACAAGGTTCGATTGCGCCTCTCAGCCACACCATTCAGTTGTGGTGTCCTAGGAGGTGTCAATTGTGAGACAATCCCACATTCCTTAAGATAGTCAAGGAACTCAATACTAAGATACTCTCCTCCCCGATCGGATCAGAGCATCTTGATGTTCCTGCCCAGTTGATTCTCCACTTCCTGCTTGAACTCTTTGAATTTGTCAAAGGTTTCTGACTTATGCTTGATTAAGTAGATATATCCATATCTACTAAAATCATCAGTAAAAGTCACATAATAGCGATTAGCATCCCTTGTGGCAGTTTTGAAGGGTCCACACACATCTGTATGTATGAGGTCCAACAAACCTTCACCCCTCTCACAAGAACCAGTGAAGGGTGACTTTGTTATTTTTCCAAGTAAACAAGATTCGCAACTATCATCCGACTTTAGGTCAAATGATTCCAAAACTCCAGCCTTTTGGAGTTGGCCTATGCGCTTCTTGTTAACATGTCCAAGACAACAATGCCACAAGGATGGTTTATCTAAACTATTTGAAGAATCAATACACAATACATTATTTCCTAGATTATCTACAACATTCACAGCTTCATATACACCATCACAAGGTAATGCTTTAAAATAAAACACATTATTATAAATAGCATCAATAGCACCAATTTTATTATCAAATGAAAATGTGAATCCTTGCTTGTACAAACTATGAAAGGAAATAATATTTCTCGCCATTTCTGACGAGTAACAACATTTATTCAAATCTAAAGTTAACCCATTATTAATCAATAAAGAATAAACTTCAATCTTGGTCACAGGTGATGCTTTCCTATTGCCCATGATTAAGTTTATCTTCCCGTGCTCCACTTCTTCACTTCTTCTTAGGCCCTGCAAATCAGTACAAATGTGAATACCACAACCTGTATCAAGCACCCAAGAATTAGTATTCAATGAGTTATTAGACAATATAGTGTAAATACCTGCATGGGTGGGTTTAACTTTCCCATCCCTTACATCCTGCAAGTATTTAGGGCAGCTTCGCTTCCAGTGCCCTTTTTCCTGGCAGTAGAAGCACTGTGCTTCCTTTGGGTTTGAAGAAGGAGGAATGGAACCTTTATTGGTTCCACTTGAAGAGGAGCCATCAAGGGGCTTTCCCTTGGTACCCTTCGAATGGGTCTTCCTCTTCTTCCCCTTTCCTTGCCTAATTGCCAGAACAGGGGAAGTAGTAGGAGTAGGAGTAACAGCTGATGTACTTTTAAGGCCACTTACAGCGGTCCTTGAAGCTTGCTGAGTGTGACTTCCTCCTTGTTCATATGATAAGTCATGCGAAACTGATCATAACTTGGAGGTAAGGAATGGAGAATGATGTCAATCGCCATGTCCTCAGGGAAATCCACATTAAGCTTCAATAACCGGTCCACGAACCTCTGCATTTTCTGCAAGTGGCCGGTGATGGGTTCACCATCCTTCATCCTAGTTGTTATCATGGAGGAAATGACTTCATACCTCTCTTGACGAGCACTCTGATGGTACCTATCCATCAGATCCTGGTGCATCTCAAAAGGGTAGAATCTTCATAGGATTTCTGGAGTTCTGCTGTCATTGTGGCGAACATGATACAAGACACCTTAGTGGCATCTTTCTCATGGGTAGTGTACTCAGCAATCTCCTCAGGAGTAGCAGTTGAGTCATCGATAACCTTTAGCTCCTTATTGAGGACATACTCTTTTCCCTCATAGCAAGTAATCATTCTGATGTTCCTAATCCATTCATTGAAATTGGAACCATCAAAAGTGACTTTCCCACACAAGTTCATTAGGGAAAAGGAGACTGTAGGGTTTGATCTAGTAGCAGTGTTGGAAGACATCTGAAAGAAAGAAAGACAAGTTTTATTAGATAAAGAGTCCTTAATAAGTCACCCAAATGAAATATTAAGGCTAGGACCCAACAGCCTATTTATAACTGGAAGAGGGATTTCGTAATCCAAGTTATAAAATAGTTGAAGGTAGGTAAATGACGATTTACCAATTTCCACCATTATAAACAGAATAAGTTACTAAGTTTTAATTGGATTTGAAATTCCTAGATCTTTTGAGCTACATTGAACTTTCAATGGCATGTTTGAATCTCGACTTTGCCCTCTCAAGTTTGTGACTGGGATGTCGAGGATCACAAACAAGGTGTGAATAACCATGCAAATTGACTTGGTACCCTCAACTTTATCACCTAATCGATGTGTCGGTTAACCACATGTGCTCCACCGATCTATGATAAAATTAATGTGTGAGACTTTACACATTCCAAACTTGAGGGCAAGTATTGAAACTATTCAAGACTCTTCATTTCATAACCTATGAGTTTAATGGTCCATTAAAGTGAAGACTCTTCACTTTATGTAACCTCTTATTCTTTAATGACACTTTTAAAGAAGTGACTTTTGGTTATCCATAACTTGAGGACAAGTTATGGACTCCATTATTAGGCATTAAGATCAAGAATCAATCATCAAACAATTCAGCAAATAATTCATATGATCTAACCATAACTCATAAGAACATGAACATGCATATCAAAATTTCAAGAATCATATTAACACATATAAAACATGGAATTTTGATATTAGCCATTGTAAATGGATTAGCATAAGCATTACACCAACTAAAACAAGTTTTAAAACACTAAAACAGTTTAGGGTAATGTTTCTAGTCCATTTCCAGCAGAAAAACTTGAAAATTTGTATTCAGGGGCTCCTACTCGTCGAGTGCAAGAACCTACTCGACGAGTAGGATGAATTATCACATGGACTCGTCGAGTCCCCCCATGGACTCGGCGAGTTCATGCATCATATAGCATATTTTTGAGCTTTTTCAACAAGTTTGCATCAAGTATCAAGATAACAAGCCTAGTCTCTGATACCACTGTTGGGTATTGAGCATTCTAACACTCCTATGGTCTACATGCAACCCTAGAAACCTTGGATCTATGTTTTCTCTAAAATACATGAAAATTTGATTTCCAAGGTTTACAACCTAACTAGCATGTTATGGCGTACTTGTAATACAAAACTTTAAGTAGAATGACATACCTTTCTTTTGTGGTTGATTGCTTGGAGTTTTAGAGTCTAGCACCAATAGTGTGGATGCCTCAAGTGGTGTCACAAATCACCCAAAACAACTTGGAAATACTTGAGAGAATATGATGCTTGCTAAAATTGGCCCACTCTTGTTTCTCACACACACTAGTGCCAATTCTAGAGCCAAGGCCCTCTTTATATAGTATGGAGGATTAGGGTTACACCCAAATACCCATGACTTTTCATTTACCTAGGATCTATGGGTTAAAAGCTCCATGGACTATCCATGGACTTCCATATACTCTTAGCCCATCCTAAATAAATCTTAGCCCAAGCCATATTGTGAAAGAGTCCATATTTAATTAGCCTCTTTTTGATCATTAAATTAATTCCAAAATCAATTCTTGATCAACACTAATTAAATAATATTAATATATTATAACTTATAATATATTAATGCATCATAAACATCTTATTCTCAAGTATATCCATACAAATTGTTAGGTGAAGTGCAACCCAAATGGACCATGCCGGGTCGGGTCAAGTTCATACCAAATATAGTTACGGACTTAGACACCTTATCCAACAGATTCCTCTTCCTCTTCATCTCGAGATCAATCTCCCTTTCCTAGCGCTCGCTATCATATCCTCCAGTGTCTGTCAACTGGATCGGCTCATACACTGCCTAATATCGCTCCTCAACATCTCGTGATACCTTGCCTTCTTCATCTCCTCTTCTGCCACATATTGCAGAACCAAAATTTCCCTCTCTCGAAACATCGTGGTGATCTCTACCACCGTCTAAGTAGTCTGGCGGAGATCCTAAAACTCTCGCGCCAACTGTCGCACCTTAACCACCGGTGAAAACTCAACCCTGAATCTGGTTACAAAATCATCTCATGTCATCGTATCAACAACCTGGTCACCAACTGTGCATCCCACCTCCTCCCACCAATCTCATGCCCTGCCCTTCAGAATACAGGAAGCAAGTCTGACATTTTCCCCCTCGAGCAACTGTTGGTGAGGAAGGCATTAGCAACATCCACTAACCACCTCCAGCTCGGTATCGAGTCCTTCGTCTTGTGATAGTCCGGATCTCTACATGCCCGGAACTCCCTGAAGGTCAAACAACGCGCTCCCACCAAGGCCACCATCTCAGAACAAAACAAGCTCAACCGCTCATCCAAAATATCTAGAATGCCCTCCTTGACCATACCAAAGATCAAAGGAGTCTGCTCTAGAATGCAACGCGTAACCTCAGAAGAAATGAACTCCCTCGTTTGCTCATCCAACTACCCGACTCCAGAGCCTGAGCTTGAGCTCTCCACAACACCAGAACTGCCAACCGCTCTACCCCGCAGAGTCACCATACTGAAAATAGACCATATAAACCATCAGAATAAGCATCAGAATAGATTGAGCGACCACTAACTCTACAAGCTCCCTGGTTTCATCGTAGCTCTCCTTGAATTGAGTACGGATCCTCTGCTTCCAGTAGTACGGGCCCACACTACATTCCATATCTAACCTTACTTTCCTCAAGGATTGCCTTGAATCCGCCAAGTCACCTTATATCCATACAATTAACCCTCATCAAGATAAGGCTCCCAACACTAGATCTCATCCTAGGTTATCCCAGGGCAAACTCCACACCACTCTCATCCATCAGCATAAAGAACTCCCGTTAACTTCCTCTAACTAGCTCACGAATACAATTACATATCACCGAAACTAGATAATTCTTCGAATGAGAGGTCTCACACTACAACGGTTGGACTCAGAGAGAGCTACGCAATTGATTTAAAACCTAACCTTATAAAATTATTTAGTTTCCATAATATGTAACTTAGCATATTCTCTTACTAGTTAGCCGAAGCTAGTGAGAACTCCTAAAAAGCACAAAGCAAGCAGCATCCAAGCATCAAGTAATCAGAACCAAGCATCAAATAATCAATCCACCCTATCACTGATTGATTAGTACTATCATGCAAGTCTACAAGCTCATACATAAGCATACAATGGCATCTCTCCTAGCATTCTATCATGCAAATATTGAGCAGGTCCTTAGCCCTAACTAGTATGCGATTCACAGATTCACATATCAAGTCATATCAGATAACATGTATGGGTATTTTGGGAAGACTTACTTGAGCTCGGTCGATTGCATGTACCACGCCCTTTATTGTCTTAGAAAACTCTTTTCTTAAAATACATTTCTTTTTGAAAAACTTTACCAAATCCTCAGTTTGAGTTCAGACACACCCGATAGTATGTCTGAATCCCTCAAACCAAGGCTCTGATACCAACTTGAAACGTCCCAAAAATAAGACCCGAATTTTTTTCATTTTTAGATTAATAAAATAGTAAACCATAACATTGTCATAAAACCAAGGTAAAGAAATTGTATCAATACCTCATCATGATGGGTTTTGAGCATTACATCAGTCCTATGGTGCACATGCAAACCCTAAAGCTTTGGATCTAGGTTTCTCTAATTGTACATGCAAATCATCCAAAGCTTATAAACCCTAATACTAGCATACAAAATCGAAACTAATGACTAAAACAAGTTTAGATGATTACCTTTCAATTGTAGCAAGAATCTTCAACCTTTGAGAGCTTTAGTATCACAAGTGTAATACCTCTAATCGATCACATACATCAAGGCAATTGGAAGACAGTAAGAGAGAGAGAGGAGGGAGGTGATTTTCGGCTCTAGCAATCCTTTTAGGGTTAGGATAGCCGAAAATGTGATGCCTAGGGTCCCTTTATATAGGTGTGGAATTAGGGTTTCAGTCAAACACTTATGCGGTTGCTTAGGCTCTAAGCAGCCCATAAGATCCTTCTGGAATCCCTTCCTTGGACGAATTCTTAAGGCCTTATCCACAAGAATTTGTCCACCCTATCTTTAGGGTTTCCTCAGCCTACTTTGCAACTATCTAATAATTACAATATTAGTCCCCTAGGTTTAATTAATATCTTTTGACCACAAAATTAGTTTCTTAATTAATTCTTGACCAATATTAATTAACCAATATGATTTCACTTTTAATATATTATTCATATAATATATTAATAAACCATAATAACCTCTTTCTCTATAATTCATCCAGTCAAGTTGCTCTGGTGAAGGAAACCCAAAAGGACCATGCTACAACCGGGTCAAGTACATACCAAATATAGTTATGGGCTTAGACACCTAATCCAACAGTCTCCCACTTGGATAAGTCTAATAACTATAGTTTCAAGTACGACTTCAAAATCCGATTAGCAATCGTAGCTCTCAAAAGCCGATGTCGAACTCTGACACGTCCTTTAGATAAAGGATCGTACAGTCCTCCGTTATCAAGATATCGTGTGGACAATCACATGGAACATAGTCATACTTATTGTCCAGCAGTTTGTTTCTCGATCTCTGATTCGTCTGACATAGAACTTAATTGAACACCTCAACTTAGTCCTGACCGGTCCCGACACATAAGTCAAACCAAATCATCGAGGGGCCCAAATAGCGCTTTTACCCTCGTAGGATAAAAGGAACAAATAAACTTCGAATTATATGCATTTACTATCTACTCATCAAATCGTACACAACAATATTTTTTATAACATCAAGTTACTGATGCGTTTACGCATTATCAATGCACAACCAACTTGTAAACAATAAACCATATATCTAGGTTTAAAGACTATATCATATTATCATCTCAAAATCACTCGTGATTAATTCCATGAAGTGATTCATGTGAGTGCGGGTTTAATCCAATACTCAAATCATATTTCATAAGCACTCATGAACGTTGCAGCAAACTTTTTCTATGTCTAACCGCTTAGACAATCTACAAACCAATTCATGACAGTCTTCTTTCATACTTACTTCCAACGTATGATAGACTGTGGATGGTTTAAATAATCTTATTATTAAGGAAGTCAAAACATGCAAAGTGAAACACTAGTAAATAATTGACACAAGACAGTAACATTACTTATAAATAAAACACCTTTATTTAATCATCAAAATGTCAATTACAATTTATCTATTACAAGTTTCTAAAAGCTATCTAATCACTAAAACTAATATCGTCCTTCAACCCAATGCTCCTAGCGTGCTGCAAGTGCTTAACCCTACTCAGTCCCTTCGTAAGGCGATCTGCTGGGTTATCCTCTGACGATACCCTCTTCACTACGAGGAGTCCCTCTTCTACCCGATGTCTAATAAATTGCTATTTCCTGTCGATATGTCTGGATCTGCCATGATCCCTTAGTTCCTTGGTTAAGGCAACCGCACCTTCGTTATCGCAGAAAATCTCCATATGCTCCTTTATGGGGCACAAACTCCAAGGTCTCAGATTAAGTTTTTCAACAATATTGCCTCCTTCAACGCTTCGCTTGCCGCTATGCACTCTGATTTGCACGTTGAATCAGCCACGGTCTCCTGCTTGGAACTTTTCCATGTTACTGCTCCTCCATTTAGGGTAAAGACCCAGCCAGACTGCGAGCAGAAATTATCCCGGTCAGTCTGAAAACTAGCGTCACTATACCCTCGCACTCTCAAGTCATCGCTCCCACCGAGGATAAGAAACCATTCCTTAGTCCTCCGAAGGTACTTAAGAATATTCTTTACTGCGATCCAATGTGCTCTACCAGCTTGGTATTGCTTTGGATTGGTAACTCCCCTTTCTTGGAATTTTCCATACTGAAACGTTTCAACACTTTATCCAAGTAAGTACTTTGACTAAGTCCTATTAGCCTCTTACTCCTATTTCTCAAAATCCTTATTCCTAGAATATAGGCAGCTTCTCCGAGGGCTTCATAGCGAAGCACTTCCCAAGCTAGGACTTAACCTCCTGCAAGGTTGGGACGTCGTTCCCTATGAGTAGTATGCCATCCACATATAAAATGAGAAAGCTAACTATACTCCTACTGGCTTTAACATCTACACAGGACTCATCCTCGGTTCTTGAGAAACCAAACTCTTTGACCTTCTCATCAAAACAAAGATTCCATCTGCGAGATGCTTGTTTCAATCCATAGATGGATTTCTCAAGCTTACACACTCTATTAGGGTGTTTTGCATTGACAAAACCCTCTGGCTGACTCACGTAAACATCTTCAACCAACTTCCCATTAAAGAAAGCGGTTTTGACATCCATCTGCCATATTTTGATAATCATGAAACGTAGCTATGGCTAGCATAACCCTTATAGACTTAATCTTCGCTACTGGTGAGAAGGTCTCATCATAGTCAACTCAAGGAGTTTGAGTAAATCCCTTTGCAACCAATCGCGCCTTATACGTGTGTACTTTCCCATCCATGTCGGTCTTCTTCTTGAAGATCCACTTGTACCCTATCGTCTTACGACCTGTCACATTGTCAACCAAGTTCCATACTTGATTGTCATACATGGACTGAATCTCGCTATCCATAGCCTGTTTCCATTTCGCAGACTTCGGGTGGCATATTTAAAAAAAACAATGAGTTCTTCAAACGTTCCAGTCAATAAAGTTTCATGTACTCCATCTTGTGAAACTACGATTAAATTTCTTCGGGAACAAACTGATTTATTAAAAAGAGAAGTTGAGGACCTGAGATATGAAGGATATCAACTTAGAAAATGACAAAAACCCCTAAAGGCCCAGTTAGAAACAAAAATTAAGGACTTTAAAAGAATTCAGACAGAATACAGTGAAAAATGTGAGCTTTATGATTATGTTAAAAGACAAAATGATGAGCTAATTACCGAGCTTGATACATTAAAAGGACAATTTGAAACTGCAAATTTTGATTTTAGAAAATTTGATGGATCAAGCGAGGTAGTTGCCAACATGATTGATCAGTGCATGCAGTTCAAACGAAACCAACAAAAGGGCTTAGGATATGATAGTGTACCTCCTCCTTATAATCATACATATCAGTATCAACCCCTATCCAAGGATGAGATTGCCAACGAACCATTAATGGTTTATGGAAAGCCGTCTGGTTTCGTTTCAGGCGGATTTACTAATATTGAAAGTACTAACATTTCTACTTCCCCTGCAGATCAATCCTTAGATCAGTCAAAGTACAAAGTTGAAGGATGTGTTTCTGATAACAAAACTGAGCCTGAACCTGATGTTTCTGTTTCCAATGAACAACCTTTTGTTTCTGATATTAAAGTTGATGATACATCTTGTGATGCCTTTGATGCTTTTGCATCGGATCATGTTGAGTTAAATTTTTTTGACATATTTGATTATTTGTTTGAAAATACTGATGTTCCTGTTTCTAGCACATCTACTTCAAGTGCAGGTAAAGTAGCAGAGGATGAGAACAATGAGAACACCACTGAACAAACCAACATCTCCTTGAGCTCTGAATCTGTTGCTTCGAACTCAGCTTCTTCTGTTCAACCTGCTGTTGAGAAATACATGCCACCAATTCCAGTGAAACAGAGTGCCTGTTGTAATTGTGCATGTGGGAACAACCAACGACAAGGCAAAGATACACCACCAGGGGCAGGAAGAAACAACTTCACAGTGAAGAAAAAGACATGTTTTCACTGTGGAACACCTGTTCACATTGCCAGAAATTGTCCTAATCGCGAATATGTTCCCTACTATGCACAAGGCTGGCAGAACGCGCCAAGAGGGAGATACTTCAAAAGAAACCCCTCAAGGTCACGTTCAGACAATGATGACTGGAATGCGCAGAAGAGCAAGAATCAAACTCCAAAGGCCAAGAATCAAACCTACAAGGCCAAGAATCAAACCTACAAGGCCAAGAATCCGAATCCCAAGGGCAAGAAGGGAATGTCGGCCAAGAAGCCAATTCCAAGAGATGCTCCTGTGAAGCCAAAATCAAAGTCATCTCAACGGCCGACATCAAGTTCAAAATCAAGTACCGAGCCACCCATCAGATCGAAAAAGAAATGGGTTAAACCCAACTACAAATGGGTTCCAAAGGCTCACTCTCCCAAATCTTCTAACGATTCTAATATTTCTACATCTTCTGTTTGTGATAAGCAGGACATGTCTTGGGAGAGAGTACCGTGCAAGGATGACAAAGGTCGACCCAGTTTCAAAATGGACTGGGTTCCAAAGACCAACTGATCTCGCTCTGTGTCGGAGAAGCTATGGAGATATATCATCATACTTCGGTTTGTTGGTAGTGGCTGTTCCAGGCACATGATAGGGGACATCTCTCAACTGTACAACATTCAGATCTTTGTTTGAGAGTATGTGTCCTTTGTGGGAAGGGAAGAAAGGAAGAGATCACAAATGGGGTTAGTTCTTAATGACATGAAGAATTTTCGGATCTGTTCTGAGATTATGTGTGCTGTTCTCAGACATTCTGGATGCAAATTCAATCGGTGATTTACGGTTTGAGTTTTCTTCTCTATACTCCTGAGTTTTTCTTAAGTTGATTCGCTTTAAAGACTAATTTTTGTTTTAGGATAGTTTAAATTTGTGCATTTACTTTCTTTTCTCTCCTATGCACAAATTTAGGGGGAGAAATAAAAAAAAACAAAAATTTTAAAATTTTAAAAAATCCAAAAACATTAGAAAATCAGAAAATCCAAAAATATGTTGGTTATGGAATGTGCTTGAGGGAGATGTTTTGGGAAGTGATATAATCATGTGATAACATGCAATCTGAATCTGTGTAAGGGACTGAATCTGAATTGTCTAGGCTCTGTGTTCGATGCGCTGGTAGGCACGAAAGATTCTAGATGGACTTGACTAGGCAGATTTGAACTTAAGGAATTCACAGACTTGAAAAATCTTGACCTAGATAGATCCATTTAGCCTGACAATACGACGCTCAGATAGGTTGAGCAGGGAGATATACATGATAATCCACCGGTCACATTAAATTAATCTGTATCTAGAACTATGGTTTAACTCTTCCTCGATGTACGGACTTTGTCCTTAATTCCGGTATTGATGGGGCGACTGGGGAATTCCGATAAAGTAGGTCTGTAGAAAATTATTTTCTTGCTTTCTTTCTGTTAGTCATATGTTGCCTCCTCTGCGTGATTGAAATACATCCGACCTGGACTACAACATATGCAACTCTATTTCTATGCATCTTCTATCTATGCATTTCTTCCTGTCTGTTAGTCATATGTTATCTCCTTTGCGTGATTGAAATACATCCGACCTGGTACACAACATATGCACCATTCTACTTCTCAATCCCTCTAAATCTGGTTAGTCATATGTTTCACCCTCTGCGAGATTGGAAGAGATCCGACCTCGGTGTATAACATATGCACTCTAAATCTGACTTCTCTCATAATAATTGTCTGCTCACCTAAAGTAAGGAGTACTTTGGAAGTTCCTGATTATTGGGGTATGTTAGGAAGCGGGAAACATGTTCTAGTACATTTAAAATTGAACAATCACTAGGTTGTCTGTAGATCTCGCTGCTCAATTTAGGTGGACAAAAATAGTATAGGATTAATTGTAGCTTGGACCGAGCATTGGATTTTTTGTATTTTGGGCTTGGCCTTAGGTCCATATATATATATAGGGTGAGGAGTGCATGTGAAGGATGAACACATAGAATAGAGGAGCTTAAGTGTGTGCTTTTGAAGATGTTCTATAAAGAGAAAAAATAGAGTGTGTGTGAGTGTGTGTGAATCTTGTATCCGGATCTTCATTCATATCAATACATACAAGATTCATCATATTCTTCTTCTCCTTCTCTTCTATTTGATCTGGCATCATCTGTTTGATTGGGATTCCGCACCATCAAACGGATCTGATTGATACACAAGCAGATTTTGGGGACTTACATGTAGTTGTTAGGTTCATCCAATGATAAACGTATCACCTTCAGTAGTAATATGGAAACCATAAAACTCAGGTGGAACACTAACTCTACTGGAACGTCTAAGAGGTAGGGACTCATCAATCAGCTTAACGGAAGTTTCCTCCTCGGGTTGAGCGCTATCGTTATAGGTTACTTCATCGCTTGATTATTGAATGTCTTCAAGATCAATTTGCCTCCCACTGTCCTTTTGGCTTATGAGTTCTCGTTCTCAGAAAACCCCTCTCCTTGCAACGAAGACAACATTGTCACTCGGTCTATAGAAGAGATATCCAAAGTACTTCTGCGGATAGCCGATGAAAATACACCGCTCACTACGAGGTTCGAGCTTGTCGTGAGTCTCTCGTCCTACGAAAGCCTCGCAACCCCAAACCTAGATATGTGCCAACGAGGGAGCTTTCCCTGTCCACATCTCGTGAGGTGTTTTGGTAACCTTATTTGTAGAATAATATCTATGGCCAGCTCCTCATCGAAGTTAACATTTAACTTCAGCAAGCGGTCCACATACCTCTGCATTTTCTGCAAGTGGGTCGTGACGGACTCTCCGTCCTTCATTTTAGTAGTGATCATCGAGGCGGTGATCTCGTACCTTTCCTGCCTTCCGCTTTGATGGTACATAGCCATCAAATCTTGATGCATCTCGTAGGGGTAGTAGTCCTCGTAGGACTTTTGGAGTTCAACGGTCATTGTCGCGAACATGATGCAATGAACTTTCGTAGCATCTCGCTCATGAGCCTCGAATGCAGCAATTTCCTATGGAGTAGCAGTGTTTGGGTTGACCTCTTTCAGCTCCTTGTCGATAACATACTCCTTGTCCTCGTAGCAGATGACCTTGCGGATGTAGCGGATCCAACCATTGAAATTGGTCCCATCAAAAATCACCCTCCCACACAAGTTCATGAGTGAGAATGGGCCAGAAGGGGTCGAGCCTGAAGCGTTGTTTTGAGTAGACATCTGAAATAGAAAAGGAACAAAGTTTGATTAGATAAGAATCCCCATTTAAACACCCAAAAATGAGAAATTAGGGCAAGGATCCAACAACATTATTTACAATTTAGAACAGGGATGCCGTAATCCAAATTGCAAATAATTTGAAGGTAAGTGAATGACGATTCGATAATTTCCACCATGAAAAACGAAGATGCAATTAAGTTTTAAATGTACTGAAACTCCTAGTTCTTTTGAGATTCATTGAACTTTTCAATGACATGTTTAAATCTCGATATACCCTTCAAGTTTGTGACTGGGATATTGAGGATCACAAACAAGGTGTGAATAATCATGCAAATATACTTGGTACTCTCGATGTCATTTACCACTTAATCAATGTGCTGGTTAACCACACACGCTCCATTGATCTATGATAAACATCGAGTCACCTTTTGCCACCATTGCTAGTCCATATTAGTGTGCCAGTTATCCACGCACGCTCCACTAACGATTTGGCAGGGTGCAAAGTATAATTTCATAGAATAGGATTATTTCACATTTTTTCTAAAGTAACTATGATTGGGAATTTTATAAAAACATTTAGTTATTTTAACATAATACTTTTAATGAGGAATTAGTTGACCTATCCTACCCGTTTGGCTAACGACCCTCCACCAATCAAGGAAACGGTGGGTGAGAGTCGACACCCATTAAACTGCCATTTTATAGGCAAGAACCTTATACCCCCCCCCTCTTATAGATTGGCTTCGTGAATGAGGCCTACTAACGGTAAGACTAGCTTAAGCTCATAAATATATATATATATATATATATATATATATATATATATATATATATATATAATCTTATAATATTCTAATAGTATAAGGGTTGAATTTTAACTTGTAAAATTCTAGGGTTTAGAATTTAAATATTTCAAAATTATACTTTTAATCAAAATTTTAAATTCCAAAACTTGAGGGCAAGTTTTGAAATTTTTCAAAACCTTCTATATCAAATTACAAATAATTTAATTAAACAATTAATTAGTGATTATCTAAAATTTTGACCTAATTCAATTTCATGGTAAGATAATTCAATCAAATAATTCAAATAATCAAAGTTGTCATAATAGGCAATAATTATCTAATTAATTGACAATTATCTTCTATTTGGATGAGGATAATCATATCAATTTAATAAAAATCGGATTTTATTAATCAAAAACGTTTTTGGCAATTATCCCAATCCAAAATACGTCAAAATCCCGAAATATATGCTCCCAGACTCTCTGACTCGCCGAGTCACTTACTGGACTCGTCGAGTTCATCTGACTCGTCGAGTTCATCAGGTGACTCGACGAGTTCAGCAGTCAAAGGGCAGAATTTTCGATTTTGCAAGCAATGAATGATCAAACAAGGCATCAAATACAACAGAAAACAGCCTAGGCTCTGATACCACTAATGGGTTTTGAGCATTACATCAGTCCTATGGTGCACATGTAAACCATAAAGCTTTGGATCTAGGTTTCTCTAATTGTACATGCAAATCATCCAAAGCTTATAAACCCTAATACTAGCATACAAAATCGAAACTAATGACTAAAACAAGTTTAGATGATTATCATTCAATTGTAGCAAGAATCCTCAACCTTTGAGAGCTTTAGTATCTCAAGTGTAATACCTCTAATCGATCACAAACACCAAGGTAATTGGAAGAATGCAAGAGAGAGAGGACGGAGGTGATTTTCAGCTCTAGCAATCCTTCTAGGGTTAGGGTAGCCGAAAATGTGATGCCTAGGGTCACTTTATATAGGTGTGGAATTAGGGTTTTAGTCAAACACTTATCCGGTTGCTTAGGCTCTAAGCATCCCATAAGATCCTTCTGGAATCCCTTCCTTAGACGAATTCTTAAGGCCTTATCCACAAGAATTCGTCCACCCTATCTTTAGGGTTTCCTCAGCCTACTTTGCAACTATCCGATAATTACAATATTAGTCCCCTAGGTTTAATTAATATCTTTTGACCACAAAATTAATTTCTTAATTAATTATTGACCAATATTAATTAACCAATATAATTTCTCTTTTAATATATTATTCGTATAATATATTAATAAACCATAATAACCTCTTTCTCTATAATTCATCTAGTCAAGTTGCTCTGGTGAAGACAACCCAAAAGGACCATGCTACAACCTGATCAAGTACATATCAAACATAGTTATGGGCTTAGACACCTAATCCAACACATCAATCATCAGAGTAAATCACAAAATGCGGAATCGAGTGATGTGTGCTCTGCAATCATCTCGGGCTCTTCCATTTGGAACCAGAATTACTTGAAACATAAACTGAAAACCGAAAGCACAAAGCTTAATGAGTTCCCCAAAATACCACATACCATACATAAACAAACACATAATGGGCCCCGCCCAAATGAGTGTATTGGGCCCCACCCACATTGGCATAACGGGCCCCGCCCATTGAGTATAACGGGCCCCGCCCAATCTCTCATATTGGGCCCCGCCCACTTAGTATAACGGGCCCCGCCCAAAATCGCATAACGGGCCCCACCCAACATACAAATCACATAAGCATATATACATACAAGAGTCACACAGACATCTAGTATCCTAGCATACTAATCATGGGTCGGCATTGGTGCCATAGACCCGCTAAACATGGTGATGAAACTCACCTCGCACTGTTGAATCTAACATAAAATCTCTGGCTGATGGCCCGCTAAAATCCCCGTGCTAACAATTACAAAATAACATCCAATTAATAATTGGATTCAGACTCACACCAGGAGTACAATCTAAGGTAGAATACCTTAAACCCTTTCTGTAAATTGGTCCAAGACCAAATCCCAATCCAATGTCCAAAAAGCCTAATTCCAAAATAATCATCTAAGGCCTAAATATGGCCCAAACTAACTAGGACCAAAAGGCCCAACAAGCACCAATCTAATGGGCCCGAAGGCCTAAAAGCTCCAAGGGCGACCTTAAATTGGTCAAATGACCAAAATGCCCTTCCTGAGTCAAAACAGTTGACCAGTCCACTTGGTCAAAAGGTCAGCGGTCGAAATTGGGTCAAAGGTCAAAATTGGTCAACAGGTTGAGTACGCCCTGCGTACTAAGCAGTACGCCCGACATACAATCAAAACAGGATCGGGGTCCCAAATGAGTATGCGCTACATACTCTGTCAAAACCAAAACTCTTAACCAATGGATTTATCTTTTAAGCCTTCACGTCCAAAGCTAGATTGAGGTCTTAAATAGTGTCCTTAACCATAAAGTTTCCAACTTTATGGTTTTGCATGGCTTTACACCAAAAACTCCAACTTCTTAATCCATAAAGACGCTATAAGTCATGCGTGGAGGAAAATTGACGTCCAAGGTCCCATTTTTATGATTCTAGACCCATCAAGACATCTGAAAGGACAACTCAAAGGTTCTAGAGTAACCCATACTCACCAAGACCAAAGTTTTGGGACTAAAGAAGCATAAGACCATAACATGAAGAGATCTAAGCATACAAAGATCAAGGTTGAGACTTTATACCTTCTTACAACTGAGAAAGGTGCCTAGTCTCTACATCCACAAGCTCAAGCTCCAACAAATCTTCTACACCAACTCCTTCTTCTACCAAAGGCACCAACTAACCAAAGATACACCCCAAAAAGGTCAAGAACACTAAAAGATGCTATTAGTGTTTGAGATTAGGATTTTAGGACAATGGAGGTTAATAAAGACGCCAGCTCTTGGAACTTAAGGTGGTTATATAGGGCTTGAACCCTAAAAATTAGGGTTTTGGGTCTGAGAACGTACGTCGTATGTACATCCTTGTACGCCATGCATATGTGCATGGCTCCGCTTCCCACTTAACCTATCTATGCCCTACATACACAAGGTTGTACGCCCTGCGTACGACCTTGTCTTAGTCCAAAATGACAAATTCCAATCCTCCAAAAGCCCAAAACAAAATTACATAAATAACCAAATAATTAAATAATACCTTATAAATTTCCAAGTGTTACAAATCTCCCCCACTTGAATTTGACTTCGTCCTCGAAGTCCGCCGGTGCAAACAGCCCTGGGTAATACTCCCACATCTCACTCTCAGGTTTCCATGTCCACTCGGAACCCTTCCGGTGCAGCCACTGCACCTTCACCAATCCCACAACCTTGTTCCTCAAGGTTTTTGTATTCCGATCAAGAATTGCTACCGGTCTCTCGATGTAATTCAGATGATCATCCACCTGAATATCATCCAAATGAACCACTATGGAGTCATCAACCAAACACTTCCGCAGCTAAGAGACGTGAAAAGTACTATGAATCGGACTGAGCTACTCCGGAAGATCCAAGCAATAAGCAACCCGACCCACCCGAGCCAAAACCCTGAAAGGACCAATATACCTGGGGCCTAGCTTTCCCCTCTTCCCGAATCAGATGACACCTTTCCAAGGTGACACCTTCAGGATAACCATATCCCCCACCTGGAACTCTAAGTCTGATCGGTGCCTGTTGGCATAACTCTTCTGTCGACTCTTAGTTGTCTGGAGCCTATTTCGAACCTGTTCAATAAGCTCAGTGGTCTTGAGTACCACCTCGGTACTCCCCATAACCCGCGGACCGACCTCGCCCCAACAAATCAGGGTCCTGCATTTCCTCCTGTAGAGCATCTCGAAGGGAGGTCGATCAATGCGGGCGTGATAACTATTGTTATACGAAAATTCGCCAACATAAGATACGAATCCCAACTCCCACCAAAGTCCAAAACACACGCTCGGAGTATATCCTCTAATGTCTGAATCGTCCACTCGCTCTAACCATCGGTCTGTGGATGGAAGGTTGTGTTGAAATGGAGACAAACACCTAACTTGTCATGAAATCTCTTCCAAAATATGGAGGTAAACCTGACATCCCTGTCGGAAACCACGAAACCGGCCCCCCTTGACATGCCACAACTTCCCTAATATAAACCTCAGCCAATTTTTCTGCAGAAATACTCTCCTGGATCGGAATAAAATGCACGCTCTTGGTCAAACGATCCATGATGATCCAAATTGAATCCACTCCGCGTGACGTCCGGGGTAACTTCGTGATGAAATCCATGGTAATATCCTCCCATTCCCACATGGGAATCTCCAACGGCTGTATCTTGTCGTGATGTCGTTGATGTTCGGCCTTGACTTTCCAGCAAGTCAAGCACTGCTCCACGAACCAAGACAAATCCCGCTTCATGCAGGACCACCAATAATCAGGACGAAGATCCCTATATATCTTCGTCGCTCCGGGATGAATGGAAAACCTAGACTTGGGCGCCTCCTCCATCAAAACCTGACGCACACCACCGCAGTACGGAACTCAAACCCTCCGATGAAGAGTCAATAACCCACGACTATCATAATGAAAGGAAGCCACCTGAACCACGATACGCTCACTCTTCCGGTGCTCTTCCTTCATTTCCATGACCTGAGCCTCACGAATCCACTCCAAAAGTGGAGTAATCACGGTCATCCTTAAACATATATCCCTAATCAGAGCCTCGACCGCCTTGCGGCTGAGAGCATCGACCACCGTATTAGTCTTACTCAAGTTCTTGTGATCCATGTAAATAGTACAACGGACTCCATATAGGTAATAACGCCAAATCTTGAGGGCGAAAACCACAGCCCCTAGCTCCAGGTCATGAGTCGGATAATTCGCCTCATGAGGCTTCAACTGCTTTGAAGCGTAAGCGATCACGCGACCCCTCTGTATCAATACTGCTCCCAAACCCATGATCGACGCATCACAATAAACCACAAAATACTCAACACCCTCCGGCAGGGTCAGAATCGGTGCCTCACACAACCGTTGTCTCAAGGTCTCAAAAGTTGCCTGCTACTCAGGCCCCCAGCGAAATGTAACCGTCTTCTTCGTTAATCGAGTCAAAGGAACAACTATCTTGGAGAAATACTGGATGAATCTTCGATAGTAACCCGCTAAACCAAGGAAACTATGAATCTTTGATGGATACCTCACAACCTCCCACTGCATCACGACCTCGACCTTGTCCGGGTCAACCAGAATACTATTCTGTTTGACAAGGTGCCCTAGAAACTTCACCTCGCGCAACTAGAACTCACACATGGAGAACTTTGCGAAAAGTCTCTCCCTCCTCTACGTCTCCAGCACTTCCCTCAAGTGCTCCTTGTGTTGCTCCTGAGTCTTGGAATAGACCAAGATATCATCGATAAACACAATCACAGACCGATCCAGCATCGGCCTGCACATGCGGTTCATGAGATCCATGAACGCGGATGGATCATTGGTGAGCCCAAAAGGCATCACCACGAACTCGTAGTGAACATAATGAGTTCGGAAAGCATTCCTCTGCACATCCCCATCTCTAACCCTCATCTGATGATAACCCGATCGCAAATCAATCTCGGAGAACCAAGATGCACCATGAAGCTGGCCAAATAGATAATCAATCCTCGGGAGTAGATAACGGGTCTTCACCGTTACCTTATTCAATTCCCGATAGTCAATGCACATACGATAAGACCCATTCTTCTTCTTCACAAACAGGATAGGGGCTCCCCATGGTGAACTAGTCGGCCAAATGAATCCCTTGTCTAACAGCTCCTACAGTTGTGTAGACAACTCCTCTATCTCGGTAGGAGCAAACCAATACGGTGTTTTGGCTATCGGAGCCGCACATGGAATCAGGTCAATCCTGAACTCAACCTGCGTTTCTGGAGGCACCCCAGGCAAATCCTCTATAACCACATACAGGTAATCTCGCACAATAGGCACATCATCCACGGTCGCCTTACCCTTATCCCGGGTATCCATAACATAGGCGACAAATCCAGAACAATCCTGCTGAATATAGCGTCTGACCCTCGTTGTTGAACACAAAATCGGCCCACGCAGAACTCTATCTCTATGAACCACTTGCTCTCCCCCACTTGGGGTTCGAATCCGAACTAAATGCTGCTCACAATCGATCACTACCCCATTAGGGTTGAACCAATCCATTCCCACAATAACCTTGTTCCCATGCAACGGAATGGGAACCAGATCGACCAGATATTGCTCGCTAAACAACTGAAGAGTACAACCCCGATGAACCCTTTAACCAGAACAGATATATCATCTGCAATCTCGACATCTAATGGACAGTCCAGCTGCCCTAGAGCTTCAACAAACCTCTTGCTAAGTGCAAGCGATACAAAGGATCGGGTAGCCCCCGAATCAAAATATACCAAAGTAGAAATACCGTTCACGAGGAACGATCCTAAAATAAAACATAAAAACATGAGCAAACAATTCAATTTAAATAAAGAGATAAGGAGAAGATACATACCCATCACCACGTCGGGAGTTGCACGATCCTCCTCGGCTGTCAGCGGAAAAGCCCTTCTCTTCACCACATGTGCATCTGCTAGGCCCTGGTGGCCGTCAGTAATCCGAAGAGTTGTAGGAGCGGGTGCTGAAACCGGTCATCTTGCAGCCAAACTCGGACAATGGGCCTCTTGTGGCCCATCTGATTGCAATGAAAACAAATTAGATCAGATATTGTGGTAGTGGTGGTAGTAGCAGTGCAATCTCTGCTAATATGACCTGTCCGGCCGCACATGAAGCATCCAGAACCACCCACCCTGCACACCCCGTCGTGCATCCTGCCACATTTGCCACAGTGGCCCCGTACCTGCTGGCCCTTCTTTCTCGCATCAACATCCTTGGGCCTTTTTCCCCAACCCCCTGATACCCGAGCCTCATATAGATTTCTCTTCCTCTTCATCTCGAGATCAATCTCCCTTTCCATATCTGTCGCTATCATATCCTCCAGTGTCTTGCAAATGGATCGACTCACATACTGCTTAATATCGCTCCTCAACTTCTCGTGATACCTCGCCTTCTTCATCTCCTCGTCCACCACATATGGTGGAACCAAAAGTGCCCTCTCTCGAAAAATTGCGGTGATCTCAGCCACCGTCTCGGTAGTCTAGCGTAGATCCTAAAACTCCCGCGCCAACTGCTGCACCTCAATCATCGGTGCAAATTCAGCCTTAAACCTGGTCACAAAATCATCCCATGTCATCGTATCAATATCTTAGTCACCAGCTGCACGTCCCACCTCCTCCCACCAATCTCATTCCCTGTCCTTCAGAAGACAGGAAGCAAGTCTGACCTTTGCCCCCCCTCGAGGCAACTTCTGATGCGGAAGGCGTTAGCAGCATCCGCTAACCACCTCCTGCTCGCTATTGGGTCCTTTTCCCCATGATAGTACGGATCTCAACATGCCAGGAACTCCCTGAAGGTCAAAGAACGCGCTCCCACAAAGGCCACCATCTCAGCACGAAACGAGCTCTACCGCTCATCCAAAATCTCCAGAATGCCCTCCTTGACCGTACCAAAGATCACAAGATTCTGCTCAAGAATGAAATGCGTAATCTCAGACGAATAAACTCCCTCGTCTGCTCATCCAACTGCCCGGATCTAGATCTTGAGTCCGAGCCCTCCCCAACACTAGAACTGCCAATAGGTCTGCCTCACAGAGTCACTATAATGAAAATATACCATATAAACCATCAGGAAGCTTGTAGCGTATGAGATTCCTCGATATATATATTTTGATATGTATTCTGATTTTTTATATGGTCTATTTTCAGTATGGTGACTCTTTGAGGAAAACCGGTTGGTAGTTCTGGTGCTAGTGAGGGCTCGGGCTCATGTTCTGGAGCCGAGCAGTTGGATGATCAGACGCGAGAGTTCATTTTGTATGAGATTACGCATTGCATACTTGAGTAGACTCCTGTGATCCTTGGTACGATCAAGGAGGGTATCATGGAGGTGTTAGAGAAGCGTTTGGGCTCTTTTCGTTCTGAGATGGTAGCTTTGATTAGGACGCGTTCACTGGTCTTCAGGGAGTTCCGGGCATGCGGGGCTCCGGATTACCACGGGGAGAAGGACCCAATTGCAAGCAGACATTGGCTAGCGGATGTCGCTAACGCCTTCATCACTAGTAGTTGTCCCGATGGGGAAA
This sequence comes from Lactuca virosa, assembly GCF_052849685.1. Classification (NCBI taxonomy): domain Eukaryota; kingdom Viridiplantae; phylum Streptophyta; class Magnoliopsida; order Asterales; family Asteraceae; genus Lactuca; species Lactuca virosa. The sequence continues at coordinate 74,467,238 of NC_136429.1, read as the reverse complement.
AGGTCAGACTTGCTTCCTGTCTTCTGAAAGATAGAGCCTGGGACTGGAGGGAGGAGGTAGAACATGCCTTAGGAGGTGAGGCGATTGAGTCCATGATATGGTATGATTTTGTGACTAGATTCAGGGCTGAGTTTCCACCAGTGATTGAGGTGCAGCAGTTGGCGCGAGAATTTCAGGATCTATGCCAGACTACTGCGACGGTAGATGAGATCGCCGCGATGTTCCGGGAGAGAGCATTGTTGGTTCCGCAGTATGTGGCGGACAAGGAGATGAAGAAGGCGAGCTACCATGAGATACTGAGGAGTGACATTTGGTAGTTTGTAAGCCGATCTAGTTGCAGGACACTGGAGGATATGATTATATCACATTAGAACATGAAGGAAGGTATATTCCATCCTGGAGTCTGACTCAAAGAGACAGGAGTTTAGCCATTGCATCATGCGATGAAAGGTCAATAGAGCAAGACCATTCACTCTGTTACGATAATCAAAGTAAAGACTTTATCTTAGTTTAAGTTCATTCAAGAAGGAGTAGGAGCCTCTGATAAAGATCAAAATTAGAATGAAGAGCACGTGCAAGATTGAGCACCGCCAACAGACAAGAAGTCCTAGAGTTAGAAAGTCATTTGAAAAGACATAAGATTTAAGGTTATTAACTAGGATGGAAAGGTAACGTGCGGAGTCATTATACAAGCTATGTTTTGCTGATGATTTTGGAACGTAATCATCCTAAGGGGAAGATAATTGGAACGCCCGCAACATCGAGCTAGAATGAGTGATAAAAACAAAATTTTGATAGAAGGTTATCTACGATAAATAACCTTAACCAAAGTTATAGTATATATATTAAGGATTCCGTACATATAAAGAACTCTAAAATCTGACTTTGTATGAAGAACTTATGATTCTTCGAAGTTTCGCGATTAAACCGACACGACATAATACGTCGTAAAAAGTAAATTTTAGATAGGTTTCCTATTAGCCTAAGTAATCTAAACTATAGTTGTAGTAATCGTAAAACCGAGAGCGTGCATATAGAGAATGTCCAAATCTAACTGCGTATGAGGAAGTTGTGATTTTTCGAAATTTCAACATAATAGTGCAGACACTAAAATCGAAATTCAAATCGGTTGATTGTTAGCTGAAACAATCTAAACAAAAATTGAAGATCTTGTGAATATGAACCCGTCGATATAAAGACTATCGCACACGGAGTCCGTATGAAGAAGTTATGAATTTTAAACGGTTATTTGCACTGTAATCTTCATAGACTGTTAAATTTAAGATCGGATGAGAATTAGCCGACGGAGTCTAAATGAAAGTGGTAGTACTTAAAAACACATACGCGTTGATACAAAAACGTCAAAAATGGAGCTCATATGAGCAAAATATGAATTTTTGAAAGTTGAGACCGTAACCTACCCCTCATGCGACGTGGCACTGCCGGAACCAGCCAACCTACCTACCCTAGGGCGCGACGCGCAAGCCAGTATTTTCGCCTATAAAATGCTTTCAAGCCCTTATTTGATCTCCACACAATCCTAACTCTTTCTCTTGAGTTTCTCTTCAATTTAGTCAAATTTTCCCTTAGATTTAAGTTCTTGGCGAAGCCTTGTGGTCCGTAGGAGCCCGACAATTAGTAGCTATCAGATAGGAGTTCTACCAGTGCAATTTTCAAACTTCTATTAGGAAAATCTCTGTAAGTTAAACTACACTTATCTTATTTCAAGTGAAACTTATATTTATGTTCATAGTCGTTATTATGAACCTATAAATAAGATTTATCAATAATTCGAAGTCATTAAACTGATTGATTTACTTACAGGAAAGATGTCTAGGTTGGATTTAGTGAGGTGTTTAACGTGAGATTTCCAAACAGTATACTCTGTATGCCAAAGGGACCCTACCTTCGATATGATCCTACCAGGTTGTTCCTTACCTGATAGATCTTGATGTAAACCTGGTATTAGTGAGGAGTCTAGAGTATTGTTAGTCACCAGGAACATTTGACTAAGACTCAGTATTATTCGTACCTAGGTTAAATCAAAGGAAAAGTCAAGTTGCTTGGCAAAGCGCTACCAAATTCACCAGACATCCACTTTCAACAAGTGAGTGCATAGTTACTTTCATATTACACATAGATATAAAGTATTTAAATAATTGAATGCTATATGTGCCTGTTATCTGCAATATGTTTTGGATGAACCTATATGACACAATTTTACTTGATTTAATTATATAAGTATTTCGTACTTATTATATATATATATATATATATATATATATATATATATATATATATATATATATATATATGTATATATCAATTAGTGATGGGGGGCGATAAATGAGAGATGAGAGATAATTAGGAGATGCTATGACTTTTACTTGCAATGATTGCGATGTAGTCCTCTATCAGGGTATAGATGATGACCACCGGACTATTGAAGACAGTCCCGCGGAATACTGGCAGACTCATAACTTGTAAGTGATGAACTATATGTTCATGCGATGTACTCTACCCCTTACATACATGTTTTGTCTTTGCGATGTTAGGCGTCGAACCTTAGGAGAAGTCCTTAGCGATGAAAATATAAGGAAATGCGATGTTAGGCGATGAACCTTAGGAGAAGTCCTTAGCGATGAAAATATAAGAAAATGCGATATTAAGAGATGATTCGTATGAGAGGTCCTTAGCAATTAAAATATAAGAAAATGAGATGTTGGCGATGAACTTTAGGATACTTTCATAGAAATGAATATAGAAGAAAACGAGGATGAGTAATCGGACTAACTGTTTGATAATTAAACAACTTAACTATATTAGTGTGGGTTGAAAACCCTATGTACTCATCAGGTTTCCCAACTTGACCCACTCAGTTTGTTTATATCCCAGGTACTGATACGAAGGTAATTAATGTTCGAAAATGATTAGGGATTCGAGGAAATGTAGGCCATTAGGTGTTGTAAGGTTAGTAATGATTACATTTATGCTTATGTTTCTTGTATTAGTTATGACATCCCAAAGTTTTTAATAACCAATGAAAAGCATTTCTTCGGTAATACTTTTTACGGGACAAATTCTACATTCATAAATAAACTTTGTTTTAAAATATACATAAATAAAAAGGTTTTTTCTGACCATGAAAATGGGGATGTCACACGAACCGACTATCACCAAATAAAGATCAAACCTCAATCAACAACCCAAATCCTTCAAACTAGACCTAAGGTCAAATTGGTCAAAAGTCAATTGTCAAAGGTCAACAAAAGTCAACGGTCAACCAGTCAACGACCACCACGCTGTAAAAAGCCCTTGGCCACGTCGTGGCCTAGTCTGGACAAAATACTTGTAACACCCATAAACTTCATGAAAAATTTTAACTTTTAAAACCAACCCACAAATCATCATTGTTTACAAAGTAGTTTTTAAAACATGTTTAACATAGTTTTCCCAAAATAATAAATCAAAACATGAGGATGTGCATGATCACACCTTTGCCTTCCTGCGATCATCTGAAGTACCTAAAACATATCCCAAAACTGTAAGCCCAAAGCTTAGTGAGTCCCCCCAAAGTACCAACACACAGCAAATAACACATATACAATAACAACATACTATGGGTCCAATCAACCATAGGGTTGGGATACCCCAGGCCCCTCAACCATCGGGTTGGAATGCCAACATACTATAGGTCCAATCAACCATTGTGTTGGAATACCCCAGGCCCCTCAACCATCGGGTTGGAATGCCAACATACTATGGGTCCAATCATCATCGGGATGGAACACCCTCGGGCCCATTCAACCATCGGGTTGGTATACCCCAGCTTGTTGGCTTACGCACAAAGTAATGAAGCCTCATCCACTGACCAAACATGTGCACATATAACAGATAATCATACAACGGTCTACTGCCAGTCAAACATATCTACAGACCACTAAGCATAGCATCATCCTATATACCAGGATACCGATCTAATAGATCACTACACAAGATACCGATCTAACCAATCACTAAAGTACAATAGCATGCATAACAGGATATCAATCCAATGGGCCAACATTGGTGCCTTCAACCCGTAATATACAACGAGGAAAACTCACCTCGCAAACTGAACGGAACTGATGAGGCCTGACTCCGAATCTCAGCTCTCAAACCGGTACCTGTTCCACCAAGTGACCAATTCCATCAAAATCACAAAATACCCAAAATGCCCTCAAGGTCAAACTTGGTCAAAGTCAAAGGTCAAGGTCAACAGTCCATGTTGACCAAACACGCCGTGTTCCCTTTGGCCATGCCATGTTCCGCCAGCATCCAAACAGTCAGGAAAACCTCAGCCAACACACTGTGTTGACTTGCAAACACGTCGGGGTCACCTGAGTTCCAACAGCTTAATACATCCAGCTGCCTCTTAGACTCCAAGAGCTCCGAAGCTCAGATCTAGACCAAAATTTTATTAAGAAGGATAAAGTTTCCAACTTTATCCATTGGGACTACCAAAAAGGTCCAAAATCCAAACCATAAAGCTTGATGATGCAAGGGCTTAACCAATACGCACTTAATCCTTAAAGTTTGAAGTCCATCCTTTCCAAAAGGGATTCTAACACCTAAACCATCCCAAAGGTTGGTGCTTTTTAGGCATACATGTCAAATTCATGTTGTGAACCCATATTAGTTCAAAATGAGGATTTAAGACCTAATCTCTATGCATGGCATCAAAACTTGATTATAGACCAGATTCAAGACACTACTAGGTCACCTTGACCTGGAGATTCATAAAGTTGCAAACTTTATGAGATCTAACCATTTCAAAATTCAAGAACAAGAAGAAAAAGGGACAAAACTCAAGATCTAATAACTTTGAATGATAAAAATCGTGTCTTGGACACTTACAAAGGTCCAGAAGAGTGTCAAACTGAAGGATGGGGGCTTGCTTGTTGGATCTTTGCTTCCTTCTTCCACCTTCTTCCTTCTTTAGCTTCAAAAACACCAAACTAGCTCAAAAATGGGAGGGAAAGATGATTAGGGTTTCTTTCAGGGCTTGAGGGGCTGATGGGGGCTGAGGGTGTACAAACCATAGCATCCTCATTCCTTTAAATATGTAGAAAAACCCAAAAGATTAGGGTTTCATTCCATTCATCAACATGCCTTGTTCCAAGAGGTAACACGTCGTGTTGCCCATAATGAAACACGCGCCTCATCATATCTGGACACGTTGTGTTGGTGCCTATAACACGTCGTGTCCAATCCTCAAAAGGTGATTTATACTCAGGGGTGTTACAACCTGACCAATTTGACATGAAATAGGATTATAGGGATGAATTTAGAAGTACCTGAACATCAGGATGTTACAATAGTCACGTTGCAGCGCGCCACCACACCGTGCCAATCCCTTGGTCATGCCATAGTTTTGGTCAGGATGTCATTTCTTCATTAAGAGATTAATCTTTTCAGATCAAGGCTCATAACTTCAGATTTAGTTCTTCTCATTGATTTGATGTATAAAGTTTCCAACTTTGTCCAATAAGACATCACCACTAAGCAAGATCTTAAACCCTAAGTCCATTAAGTTTTTTAAAAGATAAGACTTGTGCATGGGTTCAAGAGATCCCAAGAAAGGACCTTTTTCTCACTTAATAGAAGTCTAAGAGCCTAGAAAGTGTCATAAACAGCTCTGGAGTTCCTCAACTCCAAGAACATCCGTAAAAGGAACCAAAACCGGCCATAAAGAGCATAAAATTGTATGCAGAAGGACCAAGTTAAAGGTATGAAATTTATGCCTCAAATGATTCAGAAATCTAAAGAAAATGATGGATCTAAGCTAGCTCCTTGCTTCCTTGCACCAAAATGGAGTCCATTCTTCCTCAAGCTTCACCAAAACCAAAAGAACAAGCTCTTAATCAAGCAAAAAAGCTCACAATCATGCATGGAGGCTAGGATTTTGATTTGGGGGGATGGTGGCTAAAGAGGTTGACCTAATCCATAAGTTTAATCCTTTAAAAATAGGAGAATCCCTAATTTTCATGGGTTTAGGCTGAAACAGTCTCCACGTCATGGTGAACACCCTACCACGTCGTGGTCACCATACAAAAAACGCTCTTTATTTAAGTAACATGTCATGTCGTGGTAATTAGCCTACCACGCCGTGGCATGATTGCGCCAACAAACCCAAAGTCCGAATTAAGCCCAACTTCACTTTAAGCCCAAAGTCTTTACACCTAGCCCAAGGACCTTATTCCTTAAGGTTCAAACTCAATCCTTTGAGACTTGAGGCCTTTACCCGGTCAATTATCGCTTGAGCCTTTAATTAAAGATTACCTTGAAACGGGATGTTACAATTCTCCCCCATTTAAATTGGATTTCGTCCTCGAAATCTGCCTTAGGATGACGTCTCACACGCAAGGAATACCGCTTCCTAAAATGGGGGGGAGTAAATCCCTAACCCACGTGCCATTCTAACCGAATGAATACTCGAAATCCCAATGACATCATTCCCTAACCAACACATCTGATTTATGGGATTCATCCTTCGACTTACCTGACAACCGTTGCGAAGGAGCACTACGGTTCTAACAACACCTATAGATACCTACTCACCCATTCATCTAACCCATTTCGACTCTCAAGCTTTACCTAATCCGTCAACCACTAATAACTCCTTAGGCTCGCCCCGATTCTTCAACCACTAACGACTCTCGGGCTCACCCTGATTCGTCAACTGCTAACGAATCATTTGGCTCACCCCGATCCGTTAATTGCTAATGACTCCTTAGGCACACCCTAATTCGTCAACTACTAATGACTCATCGGGCTCACCTCAATATGTCAACTGCTAACGACTCTTCGGGCCAACACTGATCCATCAACCACATACCCATACAATCAAAACCAGAAAAAGGCACCAATGATACTTACAAACCTTAACTATCACTATTAGGCTTTTGTATCGTGACTCCAACCTCCATGTCCCAATCAAACAAGAACATACAAGGAGATCCTCATCATAACCCTTAACTTGAGCTTTCTAACGTCTTAGGACCCTAGACATGACAATGACTTACATGAATATCTAGGAGCCCTACATCTAAGACTACCTGGAAGGAATTACAAAAATTGATAACGAAACTGATGCAGAACTCTAAAGATTGTACAACCATGAAAATGTATTTAACTCGACTAGTCTGATAGAAGACTGAAATCCGGTACAATATTCTCACACTACGAAATCTCCGCTCTCCCCCACTTACGAACCATTAGAACGAAATCGACACAAAATTAAAAGCTCCAAATCAACCTAACTGGAATACAAACAACCATTCTTCTAAGAAACAAACAGAAATAGAGTGAGATAGTCCTTCGAAATGTCCAACTTAGCCCCAAACCCTTCATCAAATAAGTACAGGTAGAAAGGTCGGGTCGAAAGTTCTGAGTCTAGGTCCCTCCATTACTACAGTCTACCAAAACATAGTAACATCTCAATCCAAATGCAATTATAAAACAAAAATAACCATGAAGGAGACCTTCGAAGCCTAAAATCAATGCATAAGTATAAAATTATAAATTAGAAACATACTCGCAGCCGTTATAGTCGCCGCTCGCGAATCCTATACAAAAATTTGGTAGGCTATCCCATTAACACTAGGGACCTCATCTCTCCCTTGACATCCATCCGAAATCTGCCAAGCTAAAGGCACAGGGTTCTGTACTATGCCTATAATGAGAAGGAGACAGTTGGCCTTGATGTGGCCTACCTGATTGCAATGAAAGCATACTCATGTACCCTGCCTACAACCCCTACCAAAGTGTCCCTTTACACCATATTTATGGCATGCAAACGATCGACATACTCCATCATGAAACTTCCTTCCCAGAGTCCCTCCACTCTACTTCTCCTGCTCTTGATTCGACGGTCTTGAGCCGCTTCATCGCTGGCTGCGACTGAAGTGGTATTGGCCTCTTCTCTTTACTCTAGGTCTCTAGCTCAACCTCCCTCGTCCTGGAATTTGACTACAACTCAGACAAGGTCCAATATTGGGTGTTCGCCAAAAACTCTCTAATCTTAGTCTTGAGCATACTCAAGTAACGAGTCATCTGCACCTGCTCCGAGGATACGTACTCAAGGAAAAATAGGGCCCTTTCATGAAACATCCAGGTGATCTCAAATCACTGACTATATAGTCTGCTTGAGAGAAAGGTACTCCTGTGCCAACCGCTCTCTCTCAACAAGTAGGACATACTCTGTTTGGAACATATCTAAAAACTGCTCCCATGTCAACACGGCTCACTCTGCATTAGAAAAGGTTTGAGTTGCAAACTCGTATAAATCCTTTGCTCCTAAGCGTAGAAGGTTCAACACAAATCGAACCTTCTGGGTCTCCGGACACACACATGTATAGAAACATCCATCCATGTCAGAAATCCACCAGATAGAAACAATCGGGTCCTTGACCCCTTCAAACTTCGGGGCCTTCGTATTATTAAACTCCCGATATTGCATCATTCCACTTCTTTGAAGTCCTAAAGCAGTGACGGCTATAGTGGCTGCAACAGTAACAGCCTCAGTGACGACGGCGTAGCGCTTGTCATACATGGTGATCAGCATGGTCTTGTGTTAGGTGTGTCAGGCCCAACAAATAAAGGGGTACGGTATACTCCAAAATAACACTACTATATTGCACTAACAGGTAGTACAAGGCAAGTAGGGTCGATCCACAGAGACACGGGACAATTGGTCTATACCTCTTTGCACAAGGTACTATCGTCACCAATACTAAAGAGAGGGGGTTTAGAATGCAATGATTAAAAAAAACAATTAAAAACACAAGTAATCAACTAAAAGAGTGAATTAAATTCAGAAATGGTCAGGACTCCAACCTCATGTATGACAACTTAGCAATGTGATTCCAAGATAACATGATATTTGTTCTATTCTATCTAAGTTGGTACTTGAAAGTGTTAACAAGCTCTAACACTTCCCATTCACCACATTAATTAACCAAAACAAGCTCTTTGATTAACCCTAACCTTACTAACCTAATCTAAACACGCTCTTAGAATTAGATTGAAAGATTGCATTAAACTTTATGTGAATGTTCCCAACAACACCCAATACTCCTCACAAGCTCGGGTGCGTAAGAGTGTGTGAATAAGATTTACACTAAATTTATTCAATGGAAATCAGTTTAGTGCTTGTTACTTGTTCAATTTCACAAAGCAATTACGGATTTTGTAAAAGAGATAACTTGAATGACCTAACCCTAATTCAAATGGCCAATAAGAATCATAATTAGAATCAAACATTTGATTGAAGCAAAATCAAATTCACTAGATAGAAATTAAAAGCAAACATCAAGTCATATGATTGAAATCACAACTAAGAATTCAAGACATGAAGTTGGAGAAACTAGGGTTCTAGCCACACATGGCTAGAACAAGGTCACAAGTTGAAAAGATGGAAATAATGTGCAATTACAACTTACAAATAAGAGAAATAATGTTTCCAAATGAATACTGATCAAACCCTTGCAAAAACCTTCGAAATCCCCTCACAAAATGTGCTCTGATATCTTCTGTATGTCCCCAAATGACCCAATTTCCGTAATATGAAAGATAGGAAAAACTGCCAAAAGTCGGTTTTTGGGTCGAACACGACCCGTGTTAAAATAGGCTAAACTGACACGGCCCGTGTTCAGCAGCCAACACAACCCGTGTTGATTTGCACTAAACTAACACGGCCCGTGTTCAGCATGGTCAACAGCTCCCATTTTGGTCAACACGGCCCGTGTTGATTTTGCAGTGTAAATCCAACACAGCCCGTGTACCCTCTGACTCCGAATCCAAACTTGATTTTTCCAACTTTTTCGTTCTTCGCCCGATCATCCCGAAATCTTCACCAATGCTTCCCGGCACCTCCCAAAGCGCATTCCAAGCTCCGGTTTACCTGAAAAAGACATGAAAGTGTGCAAATAAAGTTGTTCTAGAGACTAACATGAATATGATGAAATGCAAGAAAAATGAAGAACAATTATGCTAAATAGATGCATGAAATGGGACTAAAAGGTGTGCAAAAAGGTGCACAAATTGCACCTAACATCTTGATAGACCCAAACATCTTTGGAATTGCTTCTCTGATTGTAGCAGTCACCTCGGCGGCAATAACTCATCAAATCTCCTCATCACTCAACCCGGTCTCTCTGGATCGTCATCACTCGAACCTGAACCTCTGGTCATCACCATACTAAAAATATACAGAGGATAAGGTCAAATCAAGTCATAGCTATCACATGCTATTCACTCATCTACCATATTCCCAACAACTTTGGTACTTTTCTTGAACTTCGTACGGATCTTGTGCTTCCGGTAGTATGGGCCCATACTATCTTCCACACCTATCCGTATTCGCCTCAGGGATCATCCCAAAGTTCCAAGTCACTACACTCGATCAAAGATAGGCGTACCAATACACACCTACACTCTTAGAAGAGCTACAAACTAAATTTCCTAGATCCTCATCCTAGGAATCTCCTCGACTACACTCCCTCACTGATAGAAATCTCTTCCAACACTGTAGGTCACCTTGTGTATGATAGTCGTACATGATACATGATCAAATAGACGGTTGAATGAATGAGTCTACCCTAAGTACACAACCAAAAAAGGAACATGAAATAAGGCTAAATGAAACATTTTAAGGCTATATGATCCTAACCATGTACAACTATTGTGCATGCATTTAGCAATTAATAGCATCTGTCAAAACTCCAAGCAACACATGACAAGCAACCCCCTAGGCTACAAGGCATGACATATATCATACAACTCTATCATGCACTTCCCGAGGGGATCCTTAGCCTATCAACTAGCATGCATCTCTAATCGATCACATATCATAAAACATATATAACAAATATGGATATTTTGGGAACCACCTTCCTATTCAAGCTCCGACTAACTGTACACATCATATATTTCCTGTTAAAACTAAAGTCAAGCCAGAGATCCATGTTCACGATCCCAGACCAACAATTAGATAAGAACATGACAAGGAACAGAGTTCATGTCTCCAACCCAACTATTTTCTTCAATTCTTTTTGAAAACATTTATGAAAATTCTCGGATCCTAGTTTTCACATGAGTGCTCATCCAAATCCCTCAAACTTGGGATCTGATACCAACTTGTAACGCCCTAATTTTCACAAATTTGTTTTTTAATTTTAATCTTATATAAAATGAACCATTTGTTAAGTAATATCATAAAATCCATTTCTTACAAAAGTTTACATTCCAAAATTAGAGTATGATCATAAGCGCAAAATCGCAAATTATGGATGTTGTCGATGAGTGTACAGTCATGCCTTCGCCTTCCCATGATCATCTGAAGTACCTGAAACACTTAATCCACAACTGTAAGCCAAAGCTTTATGAGTTTACCTAAAATACAACACATCATAATATACATACAAGCATACACATAATGGCCTCCAGTTTATGATTGGTCCGCCCCACTCACCTTCAGCATACAGATGATTGGCACCTGGCCTTTAGCACATCGTTGGTCTGCCCGAGTATCTTAGCCTACCGCACAAAGCAGGACTGCCTCAACCCACCACAAGATATGTCGACATATATAACAAATAAAAAAAATCCAACAACGCATGCAGTTATCTATAGTAGTCTACTTGTGTAACAACCCACTACATCATACAGGGTCTCATACAGCACACTACACCACAACTGGCAGATCATCAAATGAATGCATAGTTATATATAATCAGAGATAGCATAGACATTCGAGCAAGTGATCCTACTCTAAAGCCACAACCAAACAAGGAACATGCAAGAAAGCCTAGATTAAGAGTTCTTAAGTGATACTACATGACTACATGCAACCCCTACGACACTCAATTCGACAACCACCGACCTACTGGTACTCTAGCCAACATACCACTACTTATTAATCCAAAAGAACAAGCTCCCAATCAAGCAAACAAGCTCGAAATCATGCATGGAGGCTAGGGTTTTGACTTGGGTGGATGGAGGCTGGATTGGATGACCTAATCCATGAGTTTAAGCCTTTAAATATGGGATAAACTCTAATTTTCATGGGGCTATGCTGAAATAGTCTCCACGTCGTGGTGAATATCCTACCACGTTGTGGTCACCATACCAAATGCGCTCTTTATTTAAGTAACATGTCACGTCGAGGTAATTAGCCTACCACTATGTAGCACGCCTGGGCTAGCAAGCCCAAAATCCAAATTAAGCCCACCTTCACTCTAAGACAAACGTCTTAACACCCAAGGACCTTATTCCTTAAGGTCCAAACTCAATCCTTTGATACCTGAGGCGGTCACCTGCTCAATTACCACATGAGCCTTTAATTTAATATTACCTCAAAACGGGATTTTACAACGGCGGTGGAAAAGAATTTAGCAGTCAGAACTAGATGTAACGGCGGTGGGGAAGAACTGATGCTCCGACAAAGTTGTCATCAAGAGACATTGGAGAAGGAAGCAGAGTGTCATGGGCCGAATATCCCGTGACCATGTTAACTGAGAACATAAAGACATTGCCACTAGATTATTTTGTCATTAGATTCAAAAAGGGGCGACCTAGACAAATGGGCATTGTTTGTCTAGTCATTGTCGTATGGTCGAGTCGCTGAAGAGCTTGAAAATGAAGGGGACCGTAGTGGGTTAGACACAACTGGTCGGGGGCTAGAAGGGATTCCCTAATAAGCCCATGGCAAGGAGAAACAATTTGGCATGCGTAATTTGGGTGGGCTAGTGATGTGTTTTATACTATCAGTTATAAAGCTTTAAATTTATAACCATTGTCTCTTTAATTAAACTAAAACACAAATTAGGCAGTGTACCTAGTCGCGTAGTAGTGTAGTAAAGTAAGTATTAGGTCGAACACAGGGAATGGAATCAATTTATAAATTAAAATTGCTAAATCTTAATCTAGTTATTAAAATAAAAACTAATAAAATAAGGTTTTTATATGATTTTGCAAGCTCATAAAAACTTAATTAACAATTAACTATAAAACAACTAAAATGAGTTTTAACCAGAGAATTAAGATACTTTCGTTTAGCTTCGAATCCCTTTCCATTCCTATGAATAATTTCGACTATGGACTACTTCTATTGGTTACTAATCACTAACTGTCATGGTCAGACTAATTAGCTTACTTCAATTTATGACACTTAATCATAAAGATCATGTAGACTAAGGATACTTAATTGATTTTATTTAATGTTTGGACTATGCATGACTATATCTAGGTTTGTCTTCCTATGGTCAATTCGGACAAACTAGCACTAATTATGGTCAAATAATGCTCTCTAACACAATTAAGCAACTAACTTTATTACCTATACTAGGACATGGTCAATCTATGTCTCTAGAAATTTAATGGTTATAAACTATTAGGAATACAAATTCATGCAATCCATGCCCAGTTAACTACATAAAATATAAATGCAAGGTAATAGAAATAGAAACATTAACATGCAAGGATTAATCTAGCAAACACAAGTAAAAACCAACATTAATAATCCATAGATCTAATATTAACTCATAGTAAATTGAGGTTCATCTTCACTAAAATAAAGCTAAGGGTAGTAGCCTATGATTATAATAGAAAAATAACTAATCATATAGAAGATTAAACTAAACATCATGCAAACTGAATGCTTGAATCGATTTCTTGCTAATTACTCTTCTTCTCTCTTCTTTCCTGGTCGAAATTAAGTCTTTTAGGGTTTCTCATAAATAATCTCTCTAAAAATTCTTGTTATTATGGTCTTCTAATTTATCCTTTATATAGGAGGAAAATTTTTCATAAATTAGCCACCATGTCATGGCCAATTGCTTGCCACACCATGGTAACTGCTTCCTTATCGTAATCGACAAGACAATCTACTCTAATTTGGAATCTTCCGAACTCCACGGCGTGGGCCAGAGTTTACTACACTGTGTTTATCGCCTTGAGCACGCTTCTGAGACCTATGTGTTCTTTATTTGCAAATTTCACCCTCCAACTTCTAGTTTTTGTCCATTTTGGTCCCTTTTCTTCAAAAATGTCTTCTTCTAACCGAAATATGTAATTTATGCAAATAAGTACTAGAAGTCCTTATATTTAGACCAAAAACCATTAAAATATAATGAAATAACTCATAAAAATATTTATAAATATGACAATAGCAAAATACTCACACTTGTCTTTTGTTTGCCCTCAAGCAAAACTTATTTTAATACATCACATAGAACATTGCCTACCAACATCATACAAAACAATCTAAATTAAAATCGATAATTACGCATCACCTCAATGAATGTATTTGTGTCTAAAACCCTAAAAGAAAAACATATTTCACTTTCTTCATCTTGAATCTTCAATATTTGGAACTTTGGAACTTTTCTTCTTGATCTTCATATTTTGTAAGCTTTTATTCACTCAAAACTAAAAACCTAAAAGAAAAACATATTCTTAAGCAAAGGAACTTAACCTCAACCCTTATTCGTTAAACCCATTAGTCTAAAGTGCAATGTCTACATAAGCTTTCCTGGATATATTTCTGGTACACGATGCTAAAAATTTTATGTCCCTCAAACTACACAAGTTCACATTTTTGTCTCGTGATTTCACTAAAACTGGGAAGCCACAAATACACTATAACATATCGGATCAACTAAATATTAGAGTTTTCATTGAATCATCCCACGTAACACTAGCAAACTAGTCCAAATGCAATAATATCAAAATTTTAAAAATTGACTAGATTTGTAATATTATACTATTTTTGCAAGTCTATATTTAAATTCCTAGCATTTTTCAACTTTTATGCTTGAAAATCGTTTTTCAACCCCCTACCTCACACTTATTTCCTACAATGTCGTCATTGTATGCAAAAGATAAATTAAAACAATAAAAAGGGAGAAAAAGGAATAGACTCCCCCGGGTTAGTAGTGACGAGATCGAATCGATAGTGGTGGGATAAATTTCATCATCTTCATCTTGTAAACTGAAAGCTGGGGATCCACTACTTTTTAATACACCGACATATAAATCAAGATTTCCATCATTCAAAAGGTGGTGTCTGAATTGCAAAAAAAAGATGCAAGTAGTAGAATCTATTTTGTAGGAAAGTGTCAACCACGTAGGAGAATTTACTCGGATAAGTAATCCCCCACGACGTGGTAATGTCAACCGCGTCATGGAAGCTAGGATTACTGATGAAATATCACGATTTGTGAAATCTCCACGGTGCAGGAATGTGTCGACCACGTCGTGGCAATCGTTGAAATCAATACTTGCATTATTTTCTTTATATTTCTCCGCACCCCACACTTATGAAAAACTATGACTCTCTATGTCTACTCTCGCTCTCGGCTAACCTCTCTCGTGATAATTTATAATTTACACAAACAAAATTAGACCAAATTCCTAGAGTGAAGCAAAGAAACAAATTGCACCATTCGGTTTACACAACAAAAAAAATTCAAAAGTAAAACGATAGTCATCATTCGTTTTCATCATCACTATTTCCTCCACTCGCGCATGATTCCACATCATTGACTCCCCACAACTCCTCCCATGTTGGAATGTATGGGAATTATTGTGGCACGTCAACTGGCTTCTCAATCTTGAAGTGTGAAAACAAAGTATCCATATATCTTCCCATGTAGTTCACTCCTCCCCTCAAATTGTCTAAGTATAATCCAACTTTCTTTTGAAAAGGGTCCACCGGGATTTCTTCATCTTGAGGATCTTGCCTCCAATTATTCTCACTCTCAAATTGCTTTGCTTGAACTCCATATTCTTCAATCATCTGAATTAGATCATCCATTGGTACCAAATAATGACTTTCTCCCATGTCGCAAACGATTTTGTCTTCTATAAAATATTGGGCAACAGTAAACACCCTTCAATATTTGAAAGCATCACAACAAGTGGTTCTTCCAATATCCTATAAGATCGATCTAATTTTGTCACAAAATAACCTCCACAAATTGGTGCTCTAGAATGCATATTGACCATTTTCTCAGAAAGAAATAAATCCAAATGATATGGAATATTACAAGATATTCCTGAATTTAGAATGCTCCATAGAAAGAAAAGATCTCTCTCTTGAACTTTATCCCTGGATTCCCTTTGATTGGTAGAAAAGGTGATCAGCTTATGAATGAATCTATGAATTGGAGATCTTATGAGGCTTGCTGGAGTATCATCCTTATTATATGTACCATTTGCTAAAATTAACCAAATGTCATGAACAAAAATAGTTCTTCTGGTAAATCAACAAACGACACATTCAGAAAAGTTGTAAAAGTAGGGGTGATAGCATACAAACGATCATAAAGTCCACTCCTCCAAGCTAATTTAACAATTGAGCACTCACGATCCTTTCCTCCAAGCCAAAAACTAAGGGCTTCCTTGTCATTCGCATCTCCATTAAAGTTGAAGATAATTGTGGAGAAGAATTCCACACATAACTCCTTAAAATCTGGTTCTTGAATTTTGAACAGTCGTTCTCAACCGTTGCAAATGAAGCGACAATTTTTCCCAATGTGGACTTTTGTTAAAAGAGGTTCAGCTTGAGATTCAAGAGCCAAATCTTCTACCCAATTCTAATCTATAACTGGAGCTGCAATGATTTCCCTTTTCCTTAGTTTATTGAATCTGAACTGAAAACACTCCAACTTTTTGTTTCGCAATTTGCGAAGGCCAATCAAACCATTTGTGAATTTGTGGATCCATTAGAAATTCCCTTCATACTAGATTATTAGAATGCTTCTTAGGTTTCATACTCCGCAAAACATTCAATGAAAACAACAAAAGCCAACAAACTCCAATTCTTTAGAAATTAGCAACAAAATCAGTTATGCCCAGTTCGTACGGCATGCCGGATGAAATGATGTGTCGTGGGTAAAGAACAGATTGAGAAAAACCTCGATTTTTCAGCCTAAAATCCATCCTAAAGTCAAAAGATTTGCATAAAGTTGATAGAATCGAACATTTAGCTAATAATTTTGCATTAAAATGACTAAATATCACAAATTCTAAGATGCCAACTAGATCATTCAAGAATCTTGACATAATCATGTAAATAAAAACCTAGATTTAGAGTTGGAAAGTTAAAGAATGTAAATCATACCTCTTGGGGAAGATTGATTTCAAAATGTTGACAAACCAAGGGACAATTTTGATAAAATCGCCTCAAGTTATGAAAAACACGTCGTGTGATTTGAAAATTAGTGGGAAAAGTGAAAAGTAAATCTTTAAGTTGAGGAATAAACTTTTTTTTCACCTGCGTCGATTGCCACGACGTGGAATCAGGCAAGCCATGTCGTGGTAAAACTCCAGCTCACGAAAAATGGGAAAAACCGTTCTTCCACGGCACGGGAAAGTGTCAAACATGTCGTGGTGAGTGTCAAATTGTAATTTTAAACTAATTTTCAAAACTAAATTACCACAAATCCCATGTTTAAGCAAATTCAGAGACCGAAATGACAGATATCCAAAGTAAAAGCTAAAAACTATCCTAAACAAAAAGAAAGAAAAAAAATTCAAAATCACCATCGGGTTGCCTCCCGGAAGCGCTTCTTTTTGAGGTTTCATGATCCGGACTCCTTCCACTCTATGTTTTCTTCGGTGGGAGTGGAATCTCCTTGAATCCTTACATCTCCAGCCTCTTCCTCTTGAAAGCAATTCTCCTCCTATACGCCATCTTCGAATTATCCATATTTTTTTTCTTATCATTAGTTCATTTCAAACTTTTCTTCTTTTTGTCCTTAAGATCTTTCTCTTCCTTGTTCTTCTCATGAGGATTCATAAAGGTAAAAGTCTCAAATTTATTGGAACATGTAATCCTCGACTTAGTGCATTTTACTACTTCTTGCTAAAGATCTTCCTCTTCTACAAGCTCACACGTAGTCATCATCTCTTTTTCCATCATCTTCTCCAATTCCACAAGCTCGTTTTCTATTTTATCATCTTGGCCCAATTCATCAATTTCTTCCATAAATAATACATCTTTATTAGCATATGAATTGATTGACTTTGCCTTTACTCTAGAAGTTATTACTTCATCCCCAACTTGTAATGTGAGTTTAGAATTATGGATGTCTATGAACGCATGAGTAGTCCTTAGGAAAGGTCTTCTTAACATTATTGGCCAATCTTCCTCCTCTTTCATGTCCAATACTACAAAATCAACCGGAAACACAAATTTTACAACCTTGATCAACAAGTATTTAATGTCCCACGAGGATAAGTGATAGATTGATCTGCCATATGAATAGCCATCCCAGTGGTCTTCAACTTTGGTGAATCGAGCTTCTTGTAAAAAGAATAAGCCATGAGGTTAATGCTTGCCCTAGAATCAGCCAATGCATTTTTTTTTGGGAAAATGACGAAAAAAGCACTATATTTTTCCAAAAGTTCGATTTAACCACCAATTTTTAAAAAGTTACAAAAAAACCACCAATTTTTGATAAAATGTTTCATCGTGGCCACTGTTACCTATTAAAACCTATTTTAAGTACGAAAAAGCACTATATTTTATCAAAAGTTCGGTTTAACCACACATAAATTGGTGGTTAAACCGAACTTTTAGAAAAATATAGTGATTTTTTCGTATTAAAATAGGTTATATTAGGTAAAAGTGGTCGTGCTGAAACATTTTACTAAAAATTGGTGGTTTCTTCGGAACTTATTAAAAATTGGTGGTTAAACCAGAAAATGTGACAAAATATAGTAGTTTTTTCGTCATTATCCCTTTTTTTTTTATTGTATTTCCGAATTCACAAGGCAATGTTAATCTCCCTGGATCTTCTATTTTTATTCGAATACCATCTTTAACAGCATCTGGACTTTTCTCATTAAGTATCACATTCAAAATCTTATCTAGTTCACCCCGATTTCCTATTTGACTTTTCAAGAATTTCTCGTACTCGGATATTTTTGCAATCATCTCCACAAATGGCATATTGATTGAGAGTGACTTTACTTGTTCCATGAAGTTCTTATGTTCTTGTTCTAGTGGATTACTTTGAGTCAAAACTGGGTAGTCAAGTGGCGGATGATATAGTTCAAATAGGAAATCTTTTGTAATGGTTTCCAGTTTCCACGTCGTGGAAATTTTACAGAGCTCGAGCTTTTATTTATCATTCCTTCTTCGGTTTGAGTGGACTACATTTTTGGTGGTACCTAAGAATACTAGTGGTCTTTTATTTTCTCCATGTTCAGTTATGGTTGCTAACACTTGTGCTTTTGACCTTGAACCGCTATTAGTTGAATTAATACTTGGCAACCGTTCCTGAATGAGCTTGGTTATTTGACCCACTTACATCTCTATGTTCATAATAGATGCTTGTTGGTTCCTTAAGGTAGCATCCGTATTGTCTTGCCGCTTTTCACTTGCTGCCATAAATCTATTCAACAATGATTCGAGATCGGGTTTCCTTTTAACTTGAATTTGCTCTTTTTGATAAATCCCACAACCTTGTTGTCAATATTTGTCTTCTTTTTCTTTTTGGTATTCTTCATAAGGCTTCCATTATTTCTTTGGTCTCCTCCAATCTTCATCAAATCTATCATTTCTTGAGGAACAAACTTGAGCTTTCCTGTTCCCATTTTCATCCAAATCACAATCTTTAGTAAGATGTGGTCCGCTATAGTTATCACATTCGACTTGTATTGCATGAATTGATTGCCTCATTTTTGTTATCCTCCTATCCATCAAGTCTAGCTTTGCAAGGACTGAAGCTAAATTTTATTTTTCGTCATCCACACTCACCTTGCTCCTAGTAACATCTTCTCTTGGGTTGTGATATTCTCGTGAGTGTTTAACAAATTCTTCGATAAGAGCTTTGTTAATAGTTGAATCCTTCTTGGTCATTGGTCCTTGAGAATCTAGAAGTTGTCTCATGCTCACATTTATCCCATCATTGAAAATCAAAATCCTTGTTTCACATTGAGATCATGTTGAGGCCAGTTACAAATCATTCATTTATATATTTCCCAAGCTTCATACAAAGATTCACCATAATTTTGTTGGAAGTTCACAATATTTTTCTTCAAACTAGCGAACTTTTAGGGAGGGCTAAATTTCTTAATGAACTCTTCTTTCATGCTATCCCATGTGGTGATGGCTCCTGGTGCTAGTGACTCCAACCAATCCTTTATCGCGTCTTTTAGTATGATTGGAAGCATTCTCAACAAGACTGCATCTTTAGAAACATGTGGCACATTGAAATAATTTTTCTATTTCCAAAACTTCCTTAATATGCCTGTATGCATCTTCATGATTATTTCCAAAGAATGGAATATCCTTTAGCATGTTTAGGATATGTCCCTTAAGTTCGAAGTTCACCCTGGCTAGAATTTATGGTGTCATAATGCTTTGACCAACATCATCCCATATATGCCCTCTTGTACTCCTCCATCGTCATTGTCGTTATTCCTCCCATTGTGTTATCGGGTTGTCCTCTCTCACTTATATCGT
The DNA here is from genome assembly GCF_052849685.1 of Lactuca virosa. NCBI lineage: Eukaryota > Viridiplantae > Streptophyta > Magnoliopsida > Asterales > Asteraceae > Lactuca > Lactuca virosa. The sequence continues at coordinate 74,446,723 of NC_136429.1, read as the reverse complement.
CTATGTCTGAATCACTTCCTGTTTCTGGTTCATATCATTTGCCCTTCTTATCTGAAGTCTTCTGGTTGAAAATTTATCAGACTGGAAACCTCTACTTGATTCTTCACCCTTTTTATCCTTTTTCTTGTGAAATACAGATTCTGGATCATCAAGTGGTGGCACAATTGAAAACTTAGATCCCTAGATCATGTGCTACTGGTACAAAACAAAAGTAAACACATAAAACGAATAAAAACTAAATAAATCGAAAACTGTTATGCCAGTTTCCGTGCCGTGGTGGATGAATTTCCACACCGCGGTCGCTACCTTCACAGAAAACCGATTTAAACAGAAAAATTAACTTTATGTGGTTTTTACCCCAAAAAAATGATCGATTAACTGATAGCAATAAAAACTCTAAATGAACAGTCGTTCTCCGACAATGGAGCCAAAAACTTTGATGCGTTTTATACTATCACTTATAAAGCTTTAAATTTATAACCCTTATCTCTTTAACTAAACTAAAACACAAATTAGGCAGTGTACCTAGTAACATAGTAGTGTAGTAAAGTAAGTACGAGATCGAACACAGGGTAATGAGTCAATTTGGAAATTAAAATTGCTAAAACTTAATCTAATTATTAAAATAAAAACTAATGACAAGAGGTTTTTTATTTGATTTTTCAAGTTCATAAAAACTTAATTAACTATTAACTCGAAAACAACTAAAAACGAGTTATAACCAGAAAATTAAGACACTTTCGTTTAGCTTCGAATCCCCTTCCTTTCCTATGAGTAATTTTGATTATGGATTACTTATGTTGGTTACTAATCATTAACTGTCATGGTCAGACCAATTAGCTTACTTCAATTTATGAACCTTAATCACAATGGTCATGTAGACTAAGGACACTTAAAATTGATTTTATTTAATGTTTGGACTATGAATGACTAGATTTAGGTTTGTCTTCCTATGGTCAATTCGGACAAACTAGCAATTATTATGGTCAAATAATGATCTCTAACACAATTAAGCAACTAACTTTATTACCTATACTAAGACATGGCCAATCTCTATCTCTAGCAATTAATGGTCATAAACTACTAGGAATACAAATTCATGCAATGAATGCCCAGTTAACTACACACAATTTAAAGTCAAGGTAATAGAGATAGAAGCATTAACATGCAATGATTGATCTACCAAACACAAGTAAAAACCAACATTAATAATACATAGATCTAATATTAACTCATAATAATTGAGGTTTATATTCACTAAATGAAAGCTAAGGGTATTAGCCCATGATTATAATAGAAAAACAACTACTTGAATAGAAGATTAAATCAAACATTAAGCAAACCGAGTGCTTAAGTCGATTTCTTGCTAATTACTCTTCTTCTCTATTCCTTCTGGTCGAAATCAAGTTTTCTAGGGTCTCTCAAAGGTAATCTCTCTTAAATATCTCGTTCTTATGGTCTTCTAATTCGTCCTTTATATTGGAGGAAAAATTTCCATAAATTCGCCACCACGCTGTGGTAACTGCTTCCTTATCGTAATCGACAAGGCAATCTACTCTAATCGGGAATCTTCCAAACGCCACGACGTGGGCCAGAGTTTACCATGTCGTGGTTATCGTCCTGAGACACACATATGAGGCATCAGTGTTCTTTATTCGCAAACTTCACCCTCCAACTTCTAGTTTTTGTCCATTTTGGTCCCTTTTCTTCAAAAATGTCTTCTTCTAGCTAAAATATGTAATTTACGAAAATAAGTACCAAAAGTCCTTGTATTTAGACCAAAATACCATTAAAATATAATGAAATAACTTATAAAAATATGTATAAATATGACAATCTCAGCTAGTATCGAGGTTTTATGGAGGACCTCAATAAGCTGCACAAGCAAAAAGTAATGTCAAACTTGATTCCGTGACAAGTGGTATCAGAGCCAATCAAATAAGGATATGCCGGTATGGTAGCACATTTTTGTGGGGTCCGTAGAAGTACAAAATAGTTGGTGGGTTGCTGCGAAGTTAATGTCGACCTGCCGATGAATTTTCCGCCTCCCTGAAAGGAAGTATGGGGGTGACCACATGCTGAAGATTCCGACTTGAATTATAAGGGTTGGGATCTAGTGTTTTGGTGTGCGATCGTACTTGACATTAGAAAAAATGTCATTTTAAAGGGACAAAAGTTCATCTACCATCGCACGAGGACGTGCGACATTTTAGTAGATGGAGTGTGTCACAGGCCGATTACAATGTGACTATATATATATATATATATATATATATATATATATATATATATATATATATATATATATATATATATATATCGTCTCTCAGATTTGGATATATGTTTTGTCGTCTCTCTTTGCATACTCGTTGCGATGTAGTATGCAGTTTGAGTGTTGTATTAAGAGATTATATGTACCATATACAAGATGTGTGACATGTTATTTAATAATACTAAGTGACAATTGACTTCTATCACATCAGTACGATAATTTCATAGTGTGTTAAGCCGATTTTAACATACATGACTAGGTTTATGAAATTAGGTATTGATTTGTGAAGTGCTAAGTAACTTACTCGTTTAGTAATGTTAGAGTATTTAGATGAAGAGGCGATAGATCTATACTATTGCAAGAGGAGAAATGTTAATATCAGAATATGACAAAATTAAATGGAAGGTAGTAGAACTTGCGGAAATGTTAATATCAGAATATGACAAAATTAAATTGAAGGTAGTAGAACTTGCGGAGGTACAACTGAAATGCAGAGTTTTAATATTAATTCCTATAAAGTAAATGATGATGAAGTGAAGATATATGATGATATGCGTGTCACATCAATACGTTTAATTAAACCGGTGGAATATAATATTGAAACTTGTTTATTTCACGTCAAGCTGGTGTAGCATGTTAGTTTTTGCATGTCTAATGTTAACCCTCTAAATTTTAGGCATAAGCTATATAAAAAATGTTATACTTAAAAGGGAAATAGATGGATAGCATTCAATATGGTTTTTGGTTTTATATTTTTCAGAAAAAATTGATGTACGTTTTTCAATTTCAATAATTTACCATGAAATGTAATTAGCATCATGTGATGTGGGACATCCTATGAGTAAGATCGATGATAAACATATTAGTATATAGCTAAAAAAGTAGTTACCTCAGAGGAGACGGACAATCAAAACAAATAGTGGATGCAAATAATAATAGCACGGAGCGTTTGGAAGCTTCTGGCGTTTGACAAAACGTTCCATTTTGAACAAAAAATATTGTTTGACACTACAGGCTTTTAGTGTTAGTTTAAACAAAATGTTTCAAATCTAAAAGCTATCTAATGTAGCGTTCAACAAAACGCTACCAGCCACTTTTGCCGAACACGCCGTAAAAGAGAAATACAATGTAATTTGTAGCGGTTTGAATCTTTGGGCTTGCATCCCCTTGTCGAGCAACTCCATGAGTACCAAATCCTCTAAATACGTTTTCCTTAATTGAGTTAAAGTTGCTATAAATAATTATTGGATTCATTAGACAAAACTGTTACAACTTACGATTATCAATTTCTTAACGAACAAATAAAAACTCGTGTGAAGATCCACTGGTCAACATAAATGATACTAAATTTCGATCATTTATGAAATATATAACTTGTGTTGTGAAGTAGTTTTTTTTTGAACGGCAAAGATAAAACATTCATTAAAGAGAGCGAACACGGAGCTGGGCAAACACAGTACATACAGATAATGTTATTAAAAAGAGAGATGTAGTTAAAATAGACTAGACAAAGCTAATGTTGATCTAGGAATTTGAATTGAAAACCAAAACAATGACTAAACTAGAATTCACCAAATGAGTAAAGATATTATCCCATATGTGGCACAATTGTCAAGGTCAAAATTTTATCTCATTGCAGAGAATAGTTAAGTATAACAAATAAAGTTACGAGTGGCAACTAAAGTAGTCAAACTCCATGACAAGTGGCCGGCCCAAATGTTTTGTGACCTTCCGAGAAAACCAAAAAGTTTCTAAATTCATATGTAATAGATAAACGGGCCTGATGAAATAAATGCTCTTGAATTTGATAAAAATTGTTATAGTTTTACTTTTTTTTTTGAATTTTTGGTTCCTTAAAGCTTTAAGTTTAGTATAAATGTTTGGTTTTATCTTTTTCTTTTTCCTTTCTATTAAAGTCTTCAAGTTTGTAGAAATATTCGATTTTACTAAATAAACCTATATAAAATTAAAAGGTCAAAAATTCAAATATCAGCCTTTAATGAATCAGAAATACAGACGATAAAAATGAAGACTTTCCTATCATTAGGCCCAAAAATTAATACCCGATAGCCTAAGTTAAGTAAACTTAACAAAATTTGCTTTTAACAAGAGTTGAACACTATCATGGAAATCAACCAAATCATCTGCAAGAACGTTTTGTGGGCCAGAATGACATATATATATATATATATATATATATATATATATATATATATATATATATATATATATATATATATATATATATATATATTATCTCAATATTCGGCCCAATTTTCAAGGTCAAAATTTTATACTCAGCGTAGAAAATGTTATACTCAATTATATTAAAATAATCAAACTGCATAATATGTGGCCGGTCCAAACCATTTGTGGGCCCTATACGAAAACCAAAGAAGGTTGTAAATTCATAGCAGTATATAATAGCCAAGTAAAGTTAACAAAATTCATAACATATATATAAAACTAATATTAGAGGATAAAAATTTCCCGATTACATATTATCAACAATAGTATATATGTTTAACAAAGATAAGAGTAGCTTTAAATATAAAAATGAATACCCTCAAAACATCAAACTGATAGGTTTCAAGTTTTATTTAAATGATGTCGTCAGAGGAGTAAAGCCATGTAGAAGACTTGCTTGCCAAATTTTATCAATGTTGAACATCTCATTCCCACATTCATTAACATTCCATCCTTCTAAGCCATGTAATATTCCAGCTATTCTCCATGCACTCATCACCCTTCTTGGCAACCAATTCTTCCAGAAAAAAAAAATCAAATATCAGTTTACCATAATAACCTAAATCCAAAAGACTTCATTTAGCTCGATGACCCCTTTGAAGAGGTTTTGGTGTATCATGAGCAAAGGCGATTTTACATTGAGATAAGGGGTGTTCATGGATGCCCCTTGATTTGGAAATTTTGTTAAGAGATTATATTATATTTTTTTATTGGACACCATTAAATATTATAGATGGACACCATTATACCATTTAATTAGATAAATAAATTAACAATTGTATCAGGCCTGTCCCTGGGCGATAGGGGTGACCGTCCAGGGCCCATCTTTTAAAGGGGCCCATTTTTTTAATGGAAATTGTTATATTTAGAATATAGTACAAGTAGTTTTCTTTCAATTATTGAGTTATTATAAAGAACTTGATAACATTTGTGTATTTTAAAGGCCCATTTTTTTTTCTTTCGTCCTGGGCCCAAAATATGTTTGGAACGGCGTGAATTGTATCATGAGATGATTAACAAAAAAAAATCTTTTGAACATATATCAAAATATATTTTGAATTTTTGGTCATTTAAAGTGTGAGAATAAAAATGAAAAAAATAATGAAAAAAACAACCTATAAATAACACACACACATACACACACACAAAAAAAAACATGTTTTTAGGTCTTTGAAAACTTGTGGTGAACAATTGTAAGATGTTGATGTCGACCACCAAATTTTTTCAACATTTTGATTTTATTATTTCAATTAAGTTGGACACACGTTAGTTTGAATTATATATGATTCACTAGTGATCATAATAAGCCATATAAAACAAAAAAGAAGCAAATGATTGTGGTTGCAAGATCGATTGTAAATAAATTAATATATATATATATATATATATATATATATATATATATATATATATATATATTGTACTAACCTCACAAGAGTCAACATTCTCAAGATGTTTGGGAGTCAACATGGCAGGGGTAGTATAATAAAAACAATCTTTGTTCACTCTCTTTGGAGGGAATTGAGAGTAAGGGATGATTAGGGTTCCCTTTGATGCCTTTAACTCTTCTTCTTTGCTTAGCCCATCTCCCACCAACCACACCTTTATAAAATTCAAATTTAATATCATTATTTTATTTATTAGTAATTAAAAGATAGTATCTTTACAAAATTCAAATTTAATATTATTATTTCATTTACTAGTAATCAAAAGATACTTGAAAACTCAATAATTACAACTTACTTTTTGTGAGCAACTTCTCATAGTAATCAATTTATCTTGATCACCGGACAATTCAAGCTCTGATTTAAGTCGTTGATAGTTGTGGGATCGAGATATTGAAACCTACAACACGTTGAATCAACATTAAGATAATCTTTAGGAGAAAATTGAAATTGAACCTAAAATAAAATCTCACTATACAGTTTTTTTAACATTGCCCCAAGATTGAAAAAAAAAAAAAGCATGTGTAATTCGAACCCAAAAACAGTTACTAATCCATGACTACATAGTTACTTGAACCAAAAACAAAGTTGATGATATTAAAAGCGAAATTACCTGAATACCCTTGTGACATAGAGCTAGGGCAAGGGAATAAGCAACCTTATTGAAGTTGCCCCTAATAACAACTTGAGTGGTGCCTTTGGGTATGCTATTGAGAACCACAGCAACTGCTAGGCTACTACCATCCACCAGCTTCACTTTTAGTTTCGGATTTCTCCTTATGAAAAGCTCCCCGCTTCCATTCAACTCCTCCGCCTATAAATATTATCAATAACTCAAGCATATAACTTCAGTCTGAGGATCATCCAAAATACATATGATGAAGCATATATATATTTAATTTGGATGATTGTCATAATGGTTTTCCATCAAATCCACGTAATAAAAGCTACGAATTTTTAGAAATAGTTTGAAACAACATATATTTATGAAAAACACCCAAAAAAAAACATGAATAAGGTGCTGTATAAAGTTCACGAAGTGATTGTCCACACTTTACAACTCATTAATACATATTATGATATACATTTAACCTTTTAATACAAGAATCAAGATTTTGGAGATGAAAAACATATAAAAGTTTATATTAGATGTGAATCTCAAAAACAATATATAAGTTCAAATATATAAAAATAAAAGCAAAACCTGATTGAGTAGACCTAGAGTTACAACTTTGGCCCCTTTTACGTCGGCTTCCAGTATCGCATTTTCAATCAATTCGTTGATACTCTCTCTGTGCCATTCCATGAAATACTACAAAGAAATTCCAAGAAAGTTGAGCATTTTACTTTCAAAATATATATAATAAGAAAAGAATAAATAGTTTAAAAAAAATACATCTACGTACTTGTATCTTGTATTTTGGTATGGCCCACGTTTGCATTATGAGATTTTTAAAAACATTTCTTTCAACTACGAAGGTTTTGCCATAAATCCAAGTAATTAGCATTGATATCATCGTGACAGGCCATAGCATGAGCAAGTACCATTTGGGAGATGTGTATGGCTTAGAAGCAACCGACGCAAACCCAAGTCTCATGTGGTAGATGGATTCTGGAGTTGTTAGATGTGTTAAATGTACCACATTTGGTGACTCATCTTCCTGCTTAAGTGATTTTTCGTACAATGTGTCTGTAGATTTGTCGAGTGTGCCATAGACATAGTCGTAGAATGGCATGAACAGGGAATAATTGGTTCTGAATTGAGTATGATGCAAAGAATGATACCTATACAGACAAAAGTGGTCTTATTAACAAATATATATATGAGCATAAACAACTACGTATATCCAACCACCAAAATTATCGTCTCCGTAAAACATATTATCTTTCAAATATCATATATTTATTTTTATACTAGGGTGTCATAGTGAAAATTTAATATTGTTCATGTCTCATGTCAATAAAATTATGGAATTTCCACTATCCACCCACAATTTCACAAACCCTGACTGATAAGGGCTTCTATATGGGCACTTCAAATGCCTTGCAAATGGCAACAGAAATGAAGTATCATCAATCTTCTTTTAATACTTGTATCATTCACACTTTTGCAAACCACTAATGTTTCAATCGTTAGTTTTTGTATATACCCTGTAATACCAGAACTTTTATGAAAATGGTCCCCATTGAGGCATTGACGCCTAAACAACAATAAATAAATATATATATATATATATATATATATATATATATATATATATATATATATATATATATATATAAAATAGCTCGTAGGTTGGTGATATAAATAATAAAACTTTACGAGAATGTGATATACATTATGTAGGTAACTAGATGTAGCATGCGATGCCGCAAAACAATAGATTTCTGATTTATGAAAATTAATATGTAAAAAAACTGTTACATGTTTTTAAAAACCAAAATATATGTAAACGAATATGTAAAAAATGGAAGATGTCTTGAAAAAAAAGAATTAAAAAAAAACGGAATCTTTTTAATAAAATATGCAGAAAGTCCAAGATGTAAAAAAAAAAAAATAATACAACTTTGTAAAAAGATTATGTAAAAAAAACAAAGTTGTAAAAATATGCAAAAATAGTAGTAAAAAATTACTAAAAAGAAAAGGATTGTAAGAAACATATAATTTTTATACATAAAAAAAAAATTTAGACGAAATTCATAACGAAATATAAAAGTTTAGCCAAAACCGTACAAAAAAATTTGTTAGATTTGTAAATTAAAAAAAAAAAACAGTCTTAGACCAAAATCATAACTAAAATTAAAATTTAGGGAAAAATTATGAAAATAAAATCTTGATTGGGGTGGAACTAGACTGAAATATAGGGTCAAATGGGGTGGATTGTCTTTACCCTGTTCATTGTGACCTGTGAGTTTTTTTTAAAAGAGAATAATTAAACCTGGATCTCCGGTAGACAAATTAAGGAAGGGAAACACATTTTTGTTATAAAACGCCAAATAACTATTATAACTGTTAACTTAAATGATTGAAAATTAATAAAGTTAAAAAAAATGGGACACATATCGCAAGCCATAAAAAGCAGAAAATGGAAAGGAAGTAATTTGTTATTATTTGTTATAAAAACAATTATTAAGAAATGACCACATAAGGCAATTACTTATCAAGTTATTATGACGTGATCTCCTAAGGAAGTTGAGATTCCACTATGTATGAGAAAAGATAGATATTTAAGATTTTTTAAAATATAATTAAAATGGTGTTTTAGTACATCTCCTGGAAAAGTTTGTTTTCAGTACTAGGAAATCTTGTTATCACAATCGACTAAATTAAGAAAGATCTTCAAGTTGTGTACATGCCATTATGCATGTTGCTCTCCACTTGACCACTTGGATATCATACATATGTGTGATCATGATAAGGTGACCATTTCCATATATTTCGATTATTATATAAATAAAAATAATTTCTGAATATAATATATTTGGACATGAGAGCATATATACTTACGTAGGGGTGTACATCAGGTATTTGAGAGGAGGGAAGATTGAGAAGGCTATTTTCGGGATTAGCTCAAAGTTGCAATGGCCCATGTTGTTCATCACATCAATGTAGGTAACATAGCCAGCGAATGCAACAATGGACCCAGTCTTGGTTAGGGTCACGGTCAGCAATGGTATTGCAAACAGCATAAAGTAGGCAATGTGCTCACCAAATGGATGAATCACAGCTGCATCATTGAAGAAGCCAATTTGTATTAGCAATTGTATTTCATGCATTAATACTTGGACATTTTCATGTTAAGGTGTTCTTTCAAACTTTACGACCATTAAATATGAAGCAATTTAATGTGAGTGAATAAAGATACCTAAAAGAAAACAATTCTACATCCGGGGACCATTGACAACAAATGAGGATGCATTCATGGGTAGTAAATTAGGGTGGATATATGATTAAGGAAATCTTTATGTTTATGTACCAATGCAAGTAAAATGACGAAACTACACTTATTTTATGATGTTGCAAGTCAAATGACAAACATCAACAATAGGCAGTGATTTGCATGTGATGGACCCGTGATTATTTAAGAATTATTGGTGCGATTTTTCCTAAAGTTGTGAGCAAAATGACAAAAATGCCCCTAATGCAAGAGGATGGTAGAGATATGATTTACATGTGATTGGTTCGGTGACGATTGAAGAATGATGGTGAGAATGATAGCGATTGTAGAGGTAATGGTGGTGGAGGGCTCTATGTAGCCAATAATAAAGAAACTCTACGACTCCCATGTGTAGCAAAGTTACAATGATCACTCCATCTAATCTCCAAAGAGGCAATTGTTTGGATTCATCTAATGAATAAAATCCGATATAGTACAATAACCCGTTGAATATTATTTGATCATCCCTGCAAGAAAAAGTGAAATTTTAATTAATTCACAATTGATTTGGTTTTCCACTGTTGACCCTATCTCCAAGCTTTTGTAGCAACACAGAATATGTGTTAAAAAGGTATTTTTGGCATTTTTACTTTATTGCTTTTGTTTTCTTAAGGAATAAGTGGTTTTATACTTTTATTGCATTTTAAAGGCGGGATAGACCATAGAACCTGTCGACACTACATGGTGTATATCATGGTGAATCCGTAGAATCTCAAGGCAATTAGAAGGGCAAATTGATAACTTGCACATTGTTTTTCGATCCATTGGTGTAATCATTAGGGAACTCATCAAAAACTTATAGTAACAAGTGTAACTCATAACTTCACGATGTATTCTCTAACGATATCTATTTAATTTTCTCTAAACGGAAATATATATATATATATATATATATATATATATATATATATATATAGAGAGAGAGAGAGAGAGAGAGAGAGAGAGAGCATGCCAATCTCTTTCACGGTCGACTTGGTCAAACTCAATGGTCTTGTCAACAATTCTGTTTTTGCCTTTGGCGGTTTTGTAACGAGAGAGTGAAATCCAAAACTGATTGTTGAGCATTCGGAACAACATGAAGGGAAAGATCAACATAAGGCCATAATCTCTATCTTTTGCATCCGATGTGATGAAATCATATGTACTCTTCACCACCCATGGTGCCCATACCACATACTTTGACATCATCCAACAAAAATAATAAAATTAGAACAAAAAATATTATGTAATGATCACACACATATATATAGTCATAATGTATAACAGTATAAACAAATATACTTGATGGGAATAGAATGACACAGATACAAGTATGTATGTTTTTCTGGAAACAGAAACCAAAATAAGGTTATATCTCCTATGGTGAATATGATACGATACGAAGAAATTTTTTTTACCCAAACCATGTACCGGTAATTGGTAAAAAAGAATTTGATACCAATATCATACCAAGTATATTTGATGTAAACCTGTTTGGTTATCCGATGTGCATGAGGATTTAATCGATCTAAACTTGATTTGTTTGAAAACTAGTTTTATTGAAATTGGTTCGCTTTGATTCAAAATGTTGGAAACCGGATTTTGACTGAACAACTAAAAACACCATGTAACCGGTGAAGTGAAAAAAGAGAAAAATCCATAGGAAACCAATAAAAAGATTAAAACTAGTGCTCAATAGTAAAAAGAAAACTCATTGTTAACAAGATACATGTATTTATGCCATAATAAAAAAGAATTCATTGTTGGGAATCAAAAACAGAAAACTCACATATATGTACCCATGAATATTTACAAACATCTTACTTAATAAATTCAAAGAGTTGAAACTTGCCTAGATTGAAAATAAACTAATATAAGACCGAACTTAGAACATTACAATATGAGAGTTTTTTTTTGAACGACTGGTTATTAGTTAAAAGTTAATATCACCAAGTTAGTAGAATTCGCTAATGTTCAGATTAAAACTCGAAACTTTTAATCTAAGAGACAAAACCTCTACCAAATATACTAATCTCACATTAACAATACAAGGTTTTTTTTTTTTAATTAAGTTTATTCGGTTAAAAAAAACTACGTAAAATCACAAAAAGTTATTATATAAGTTTTTTTATTTCAAAATATCTTCAAATTGTTTGTTAATTTTCAAGTTTAAGAGAAAGAGCTGTTTAGAGTATTTTTATATTATTTTCTTTATTTACTCAATAAATTAATATTGATTTTTTATTTTTTGATATGACTCGTAAAATAAGTTTGTGAAAACAGCTTTAGTAAAGTAAAAGTTAAGGCTTTTGGTTTGTTGATGTAATGCAATGACTACATTTAAAATTATTTATAGATCAATATAATGTGAAGTTTTTTGGACATTATATTAAGTTGAAATACTACATATTTGTTAAAACTAAGACCACCCCACAACAGTGGCTTTACAATTCTTTCAAGTTGTAATGTAGATCAAGTTTGAGGGCTAAATCAGTTTGTTCTTTCAACTGTTGCAATCCTTGCAAACAATTGATGGTGGGCCACTTTTAAAATAAACACAATTAAAGCCAATTTTAAGGATATATGGTGGCCATTTTTTCTTGTCGGCAAATATATATATATATATATATATATATATATATATATATATATATATATATATATATATATATATATATATATATATATAATTTGTGATACATATATACTATACAAGTTGATTAAAACAAAATATTAAATAAAAATGATTAAACGGCAAGTTTATGTGAATATGAAATTTGAAATAAGTAAAAATTATGAAATATTAAAAATAAAAAAAACATGAAAAAAATAAATTAAAATTATGTGTTTAGTTGTCAGACTCGTGTACTAAATGTGCTAATTATAACAAAATGTTAAATACAAAGTTTTCAACTGTAAATTTATTTAAAATTGAAATTGAAGTTTGAAATTCGAAATTAATATAGTTATTATGGTATTTTTAATTTATAGAAACTAAATTAATGATATATTCAAAAATGAATAATGAAATAAATGACAAGTGGAACATAAATTATCTCAAAATTTTGACAAAATGACATGTGACATAATGAATGAAAAAATGAAATGTGGCAAAATTATTTTCATTTATTAGGTAGGATATATATATATATATATATATATATATATATATATATATATATATATATATATATGGGGTGTCAATAAACATATTTTAAAATGCCAAATAAACGAAAATTTGTAATTTTTACGTGCATATTACTCATATTTCGTATGTATGCGTATTATTCTACGGGAATATTACATTATAGACTTTTTAGAATCTTTTAGAATATTCTAATAGAATATATTACATATATAGTTATTTTTACAAAATTATCATGAACAAATTTATTGAACATACAATTATTAAGAAAAAATTCATGAACAAATTTATGGTTGGAATATTTGCACGTAGATTTTTTTTTTATTTTCTAAATGTATTTTTAATTGTATTTTTATTTTTTTGGAAAAAACATTAGAAATTAATAAAAATTATTTTTTTTAGTTTTTTTTTGTCAATTTTGTCATTATTCTAGTTGTTTTATAATTTTTTGATTTATAAAATAAGTATTTTAAGTTACCTCTTTATGTCTCATAAAAAATTTATGGCCTCAAAATAATATATATATATATATATATATATATATATATATATATATATATATATATATATATATATATATATAATGGACCCATAACCATCAATTACGAAAATAGAAAAGAGATTTCTAGCCGAAGAAAATAATATACTTATATCTTATGAATTGTGTCACCTCAACCTTATATTTTGGATAAGAATTCATCCAAACTTTGAACTACATGATGATAATTAATAATACATGAGAAATTGTTTCATATTAGCAAAGTATGTTTTTTGAAAATTTTATTATGATCTTAAATGCATCCATTTTCCCAACATATATATTCCCACAACATATAATATAATGTGGGACCAACACATATATTACTTCAAAAAGGATCCATTTAGCATCATCCAGTTTCAATTATATTTGATGCATGAGAGATGAGAGATAGTTTAGCAAAGCTAGTAACTATTGGAGCCATTAATATATTAACGAAAATATGAAACTATGTTTTAACTTCAAACACTGTAATCAAAATTTCTTGCTTTCACATAAATTTAATGTTTTTTGTTTATCAATTAAATGTAATTATTATTTTGTAACATAAATATAAATACGTAATTTTAAACATATTTACCTTTATATGTAAATATTAACGAAAAAACAAGAAAGTGTTCCCCAGAAGTTAGAGTACTTCTGGGATGTTATTCTAAATGTTAGCTTCAAAGTTTGATGCTCGTCTAAGTTTAATGTTCTTCAAAAGTTTAACCTTGGTGTTGTTTTTGTTTGCTGGTATTATCTCATTTTTTTATTTAACGTTTTTAGTTCTGTTGGCCTTTTGTTTTCTTGTAATCTGGACAGTGTTGTACTTTGTCCAGCTTCCCACTGCTTCCCACAGGCATTTTTTAGTTTTTATAATACTTTCTACTGTTCAAAAAAAAACAAAAAAAAACAAAAAAAAAAAAAAGAAAAAAAAAAAGAAGAAGAAGAAGTTGGTATACTTCTGTCCATCAAATTGAACATTTAATATTTTATTTATAATTCCATAACTATTGTGATTTAGTTAAAAATATATATAAACTTGGAATAAGAAACAAGCTTTCCAGAAAAATAGTTGGCAAAATTATTTGAATAGTTGAACAGAGTTGCCTTAGTTGCTTGGACAAATTACAATAAATCAATAATATATTAGCTATTTTTATAGTTTAAATTTGATGTTAAGAAAAGCCATCTAAGTTTATATTTTTTCTAATATGTTCACTTTTGATTTGCCAACCTGCTCTAGCAACTGCAAGATGTCACAATATTATGTTTTTTTTTTTGTCAAATTTAAGAGTTTCAGTTGAAACTTTTACCCTAAATTTTGACAATATGTTCCATTAAAGCAATTAAATTTGGAGAAAAAATCTATTATAACCACTTTAACTTGTTATAACAGATCATAGCATGTCAAAATGACATAAAAAAAAATATTAAACTTGGATAACTTACATTATGAAATTCTAAAATAGAATATAGTGGTTTTTATATATTCTTTCCAAATCTCTTTTCTAAATGTTATATTTCAAACAAAAGTGGAAAAAAGAATTATATTTAAACATCGAAATAATATTTTTATTGAAGATTAATAGTTACAAACACAGTGTCATATTAAACAAACCCAAAAACCAAATATGGACGGTTGTACCTTGTAACTTCTAAGTGGTTTCCAAGGCCAGTCAGTGAGAAATCCTGGAGTTGTAGCCATTGATGAATTTTGTGGAAGAGGAGAAGGTTGGAGTAGATGTGTGTACTTCGAGACTTCTATTTTATTTATAGAGAAATATCATCTCTAATTGCCAACATGCAATAACTACACCAGCAATTATTTCAACTTTAAAATTGGACCGATTTTATAACTTAAACCGGTGGTTTGCTTCTTTGATTTAAATTGATTTTTTTTCAATGTAAAGATAAGGAAAAGTTTTTGTGAGTACATAATGCAAAAAACAGGAAGTACAAAAAAACGAAATAGTGAAAACCAGAATGTATAAAACGTTGATGAGATAAGGTCATCCATTATACCCACCACTAACCATTATAGTGGTGGGTGTCACATCATCACCACCAACTACCACTAAAAACTTGGGATACTCACCACTATATCCCTTTTATTTTTTGATTATTAAAATAAAAAATATATATTTTAATTAATTAAATTGTAGAGAGAAGTGGAGAAAGGTAAAGAGAGATAGAGAGAAATAGAGAGAGAAGCAAGTTTATTGGCTGTGGTGTTCCGTTCTTTTTTCTTATGGACATGAAAAGATCTAGGCAACAATCCTACATTTTTTTTTCTAGGCAACAATCCTACATTTTTTTTTCTCATGGACATAGAAAAGATGCCGATTATCTAAAGGAAGAAGGAAGGAATAATGTTAAGAAGATCAATCTAAGATCGAAGAAAAAGTATCTATTTGTAAAACAAACAAAAACAAAAACAAAAAAATAATAAATAAACAAAACAAAACAAAAAATGTTAATTGATACTTTATAGGAAGGGTTAATGGCATTGTAGCTCAACCAAACATCACCATTCTGTTTTAAATGGTATTTCATGTTTTTTTTTTTGGTATTTTAGGGGCATAAAATCTATTTTTACCTGTTAAAGAGACATTGATTTGTAATTACCGGTCATAAAGAGTTATGACATCCCACGTGACGTTTTAGTCATTAATATTTGTCTATGTGGCCTTGAGATGGATATTCTATTATTATTATTAGGTTTTAAAATTCTTACAAAATCAGTTATTACCATGTAATTTTGTAAATATTAGAATTAAGAACATTTGAAGAATATTAAAGTTATTCCCGAAGAACATTCATTAAAGACCACCTAGAACCATCACTGTCAACCACCATGCACCACCGTCAACCACCACAACCACCATGAATAGGCAAAATGACGGATTCTACCAAAGTCAACATAACTACCAAATCCAAATCACAACTATAATAGCAACATATGAATCAATAACCACAACCAATCGTTCATTAGGTAATTTGGGATCTTGATCAAAATTTAAATTGAAAAAAAAATCATTACATAACTTGAAACTGCAAGTAAATCCCAAATCAGAAACAAACTCATAGATCTGAAAATCGGAACATTCTCTATACGTCACCACCACCGGCATATCTGGAAAGCTCTAATCTTTTTGCTTAAATGAAAAAGGCAATAAAAATTCGGTCAGAAATATTATACTTCCGACGATGTTGATGATTTTATCTACCTTCTCTTAAATCTGAAGAAAATCCCTCATAAAGACTTCACCAAAAGCCCCAAAATGATTCTTCTTCTCTACTCTTTACGCACTTCACCGAAATCTTCCTGCAGTTGTCTTATAATCGATTTTTTTTTGAAATTGGAGTATCCTCGTATGTAACACCCGTGTTCCAGTATGGTTTAGTTTTTATTCTCTAGGGATAAAGATGGAGTTTTTTGGAAAAACTTTGTGCCACGGCGTGGAGTAAGGATGCCCACGGCGTGGAATTGTATAAGTGGCACGCGTATTTTATTGACCCACCACGGCGTGGCCAAGGAAAGCCACGGCGTGGCAACTGATCAGGCCCAATCCCATGACTCTTTTAATGTTCCCTTCGTATTTAAGCCTCTCTATCTTGGTTCTAGGGTTCATTTCTCAGCCTTTATCCCCCAACCTCAGATAAACCCTAATCCTTTCCCTCTTGGTGGTTTTGGTACATTTAGGAAGGAAGTGAGGAAGAATTGGTGCAAGGATCAAGCAAGCCACACTTTATCATCTTGGTTATCACCTTCTGGACCATTTGTAAGGATTCAAGTCTCTATCTTTTGAGTTATTCTCTTAGATCTAAGTTGTTTTGGTCCCTTTTTGGTTCATTGAGTTGATTGAGTGAATAGATGGAACAAAGTTGGCAACTTTATTTCTCTCTAGTGTCCCTTGAGCATCATATTTTATGGATTTGAAGTTTGGTGGTGACTAGTGAATTGTGCATAAGTTTAGGTCATTTTCTTGCCAATCCACTAGGATTTGTTATGCTAGTTGTCTTTGTGACTCTTGCATGGTATGTTGGGCTAGGCCCATTGTATGACGGGCTAGGCCCGCTGTATGACGGGGTAGGCCTATTTGTATGTTGGGCTGGGCCCATGGATCAGGAAGGGCTAGGCCCAATGTGTAACATCCAAATTTTAGATAAAATTTTCATTTTAAATTCATTCCAAACATACGATAATCATATCAAAAAAGTCAGGACTATATCATAGTAAATGTTATCAAAGTACAAAATCCCAAAATCACGTGGTGCGGAAAAACATAGGTGGATACAGTGCAATCAGACCGGGCTCCTCCCTTTCGATCTGGAAGTACCTAAAACATAAACTGAAAATAGTAAGCACAAAGCTTAGTGAGTTCCCCCAAAATACCTCATACCATACATATATAACAGTCAAAAACATACTGGGTCTATTTCACCCCTTTCGGTATCTTTCAAACGGTACTAGGTCTATTTCACCCCCTTCGGTATCTTTCAACCGGTACTGGGTCTATTTCACCCCTTCGGTATCTTTCAACCGGTATCGGGTCTATTTCACCCCTTCGGTATCTTTCAACCGGTATCGGGTCTATTTCACCCCTACCACTAACACATATAATCATAACAATAAGAGTCACAAAGACATCAAACAAACACATGCATATAGGTAATTGTCACGAAGACAATCATCTGTTGGATTAGGTGCCTAAGCGCATAACTATAATTGGTATGTACTTGACCCGAGAGTAGCATGGTCCATTTGGGTTGCATATCACCACGACAATTTGATAGGATGGACTTTTGAGAAGAGGTTATTTATGATTTATTAATATATTATAAGTTCTAATATATTAATGTGAAATCATATGATTTAATTAGTATTGATAAAGAATTAATTTGGAATTAATTTAGTGATCAAAAGAGACTAATTAAATTACTGGGGACTAATTGTGTAAATTAGTTATATATATATGTTTTGGGCTTATGATACATGATGGACTAAGTTTATGGAAGAATCCATAAAGAGTTAGCCCGCTTGAATCATGGATCATGGATAATAAGCCCAAGTGTATGGATTAGGGTTTACCCATGACTCTTGGATTCCTACACTATATATATGACACCCTATAGCCTAAAATTTGTTGGATAAGTTTTGCTAGAGTGTTCTTGGAGAGCCATAACCTATTTTAGTGTGCATAAACTCTCTCAAAAGTCATCCTTTGTCTAAGGTATGTTGTGAACCATTTAAGGTGCAACATTTGGGGCACTAAGTTCTTAAAGGCCAAATACAACAAGTTCTACAAGCTACATAAAGATGTAAACTCCTAACTAGTATTTTTGTTGTTTATGTCAATTGCATGTTAGTTGTAGGCTTAATGCTTTGGAAACAATATTGCATGTATAATTAGAGAAAACATAGATCCAAAACATTTAGGGTTGTATGTGCACCATAGGATGTTGTAGTATACAAAACCCAACAGTGGTATCAGAGCCATGAGTTGTTTTCTGTTATATTGATGCAAATGTTTGATTTTCAAAGTTGAAAGAAAAAAACATGAAGTTTGTCAAATTTTGAGATAATTTCTTGATTTTATGAAAAACTAATTATTTGTAAATTTGAGTCATTTTACTACAAAAGTTGAATTAGGTCAATTTATTAAAAGATAGAATGATATGATTATTTTATTTGTTTTAAAAGTTTGATCTAAATGTTTTTAAGGAGTTACAAATTTTGTAATAAAATTTTGGAACTCAAAAGTCTTTTTTAAAAGTTATGATCTTAAGAGTTTTGAAACTTCCATAAGTTATGGATATGAAAAGTCTCATTCATTAACTCTTTAAGTTATGAATTCCAAGAGTCTTCAAAGGTTACAAAATTTGTTATAAATGGTTTTGAAGAGTTTTATAACTTGCCCTCAAGTTATGGAACTTGGAAAGTCTCTTTTATGGAATTCTAAAAGTTTTCAAGAGTTACAAAACTTGCCCTCAAGTTTTGGAATTTGAAAAGTTTTTTTTATGAGATATTGAATTCTAAAACTAAAGTTATTTGAAAAGTTTTCAAAAGTATAACTCATGGGTTCATAACTTAATAATAATTTAAATAGTTTTAATTTTGTTTTAGCATCTTGATGTTTTTGAATAATTCGTATTACATCTTTATGGACTTTATTAATAGTTAATTAAAGTTGTTAATTAAAAGAGAATTAATAATTCCATAATAACATGGTTTAAGTTTAATTAAATTAAGAGTATAGTTTAATTAATAGATTAAACCACTTACTATTTTAAAATTTTAAAATACACCCTTATACTATTATAATATTAAAAGTTTAATATATTATGTGTATAAGTAAAAAGTCGGTCTTACCGTTAGTAGGCCTCATTCACGAAGCCGGTCTATAAGGGGGGTATAAGGTTACTGTCTATAAAATGGCGGTTTAATGGGTGTTCACTCTCACCCACCGCTTCCTTGACTGGTGGAGGGTCGTTAGCCGAACGGGTAGGATAGGACATTAATTCTCATTAAAAGTATAATGAAAATACCAAGTAACTAAACACTTATAAATTCTCAATCTTAGTTACTTAGGAAAAATGTGAATTTGGTGTTACCCCCATGAAATTGCACTTTGCACCTTGTTAAGTCGTTAGTGGAGCGCTTGTGGTTAACCGACACACTAATCTGGAACTGACAGTGTGTGGCAAAGGGTAGCTTGATGTTAATCATAGATCAATGGAGCGTGTTTGGTTAACCGGCACATTGATTTGGTGATCTGTAACATTAAGTGTACCAAACTAATTTGCATGGTTATTCACACCTTGTTTGTGATCCTCGGCATCCCAGTCACAAACTTGAAGGGCACAATCAAGATTTAAACATGCCATTGAAAAGTTCAATGAATCTCAAAAGATCTAGGAATTTCAATCCATTTAAAACCTAAAATTCATTTTCGTTTTTCATGGTGGAAATTGGTAAATCGTCATTTACCTACCTTCAAATATTTTGCAATTGGATTACGGCATCCATCTTCCGAATTGTAAAATATTGTGTTGGGTGGGTGTTATATTAAGGACTTAAATCAACTAATTTGAATTTCTCCCTCATAGATGTCTAGTTCTGACAACTATGGTCTTCCTTATCTTTTTGGAAAAAGCCTTCTAATGAAGATGATATCCCACATGGCGATCAAGGTGAAAGATTAATCCCTTTGTTGTGCATTAATGGGACTGGAAATCATACTTCACTTCCTCCACCTCCTCCCTAACCCACAAGTTCAAAGACTTGAAAAGTTTAAGGTCAATCAAGCCCTATTGGCAAGCAAACACAAAGATGGAAGTCTGTATGTGCCAACATCTTAGAGATGAAGTTACATATTTACAGGCTGGGAGAGTTGGGTGTCGAAGTCTCAAGGAAGTTGGCTGTTGACTGGGTTCTTTAATCACTTCCTGAGTCATATGGCGGGTTCATTAAGGACTACTATATGACAGACCACGACATGACCCTTATTGATCTTACCTATTTGCATGTTGCAGCTGAATCAGCAATGATTTGGTGCACAAGTAAAGCATATTTGATTGGAAGGTCTACTCCCAAAACTTCCATGGACATTGGCAATGGTAACATTGGAAGTCCAGAAAAGCTTTCTCTTCCCAATGGAAAGGGATCGACCATGGTAAAGTCAATTGACCAAATGGTAAAGAGAAAGATTAAGTCTGAGATAGTCCAGTATACTATTCCCAAAAGGTCCATATGTTTCTATTGCCAAGAGAAGGGGCATTGGTTGCGAAACTTCTCTATTTACCTGAAAGATTATAAGGATGGTAAAGTCAAAAAGTTTGACTCTACTTCAGGTAAGTCCAATATCTAACTCTATTAAGTTCCTATTTAGAGATTCTTAATACATGATGTAATGTAATTACATTTTGATGTTTTGGAGAATCGAAGAAAAGAAAGGAAACTTAAAGGAAGAATAAGATGATTTTGATCGCGAAGAGATGGATTTCGATCGCATGGTTCAGTGATCAGAATTTTGAGCTATTGCTTAAGAGTTGTGATAGATTGCTTAGGAATAGATAATTGTGATAGATTGCTTAGGAATAAATAACAACATAGTTTTCATTTGTAATTGCATTGTAAGGAAAAGTTTTTCCGCAGTTTTATAAATAAAGAAAAGTTTTTTATTTTATCTAGTTTTAAGTTTCCTTACAATGGAATTTGCAAAAATTGTTGTTTATATGATTCCCTTAATAGCAGTATTGGAAAATGGATTTGATTCTTTCGTTTGTGGTAGTGTCAAAATTTACCAAATAAGGAAAGATTCTCATCACTCAAGTTTCAGTTGGATAGAAACTTGGAATCATGAAAGTTGTATTGTGTGATGAATGAGAATTTTCATCTTTGGGAAATAAGACTAATTCATTGTTCACATGTATATGTGAGTCAAGTAAAGGACTAATGGATTGGGTACACTTGGTTGTGCGCTGGTCAGGTCCACCACAAAGAGTGATAAGACTATTCGTTATAATTTACTAAAGTTTAGTAAATATGGTTATACTTACAAGTTTAAGTGTAATTCTGAAACATTGGAACAGTTTCAATGTTTGGCAGAACGAATGAGAAGAATCAAATTAGGCAGAAAGATAAAAGTTTCTCGAATCTGAAAGGATGGGAGAGTACTTTAGTATCGTGTTTTATGATCATCTTAATGATTATGAAAGACCATATCACAATTGATCCTCTAAGGACACCTTAGTGCACTTGTATGGCTAAGAAGAGGAATTGTGAATTGTTGAAATGGTTAAATCAAGAAGATAAGTCATACTTCGTTCCAAAATCAAGTCTTAGAGTCATACTCAAGATTGTAACTTGAGTAACATAATCTTAAGAAAGGTTTATAACACTCATCAAATGTAAAGTAAAATGTTTCTTACGCTTATACATTTGAAATTGGTAAGTTGTGATGTTTTGGATAAGACAAAGACCAATTAAGACCAATTGTATGAAGTGTTTGTCTTGATAAGAAACCACACTAACTCTTGAATATTTGTTGTTAAGTAATGTTTCTTGACAAAGAGAGTGTCATATGTCAAGAGGTCAGTGGGAGTCTTAAAGATCTTGAAAAGCTTCAAGAACTAATCAAGAATAAACCTATTGTTAATCACTAGCACACGACTTGAGGTTTGTAACCTATCGTGTTGGCATATTCTTGTATCTGTGCCCATTCCAGTTAAAGTTGACTATGCACGTGACTTGTATGCGTTCTCAACTGTTTGCATAACAACTTGGAAGCAATGGTAGGCCATTGTGCTGCCAGGTGGCAAGAAATTAAGATTGAACAAGTTCAGTCCATGTGAGTTTGGATTTGTCACTAACCTTATCTTGTGATTATGGTTATGACAAATTCACATGGGTAGGAACACATACACCATAAAATCTAAGTGTCACAAGGTTTCTCTCCAATTCATGAAAATGATTGTGAGGAAACGCTTTCACTAAATAGATATTAAATAGTTAGCAATTGTGATATTTGCATTCTCAAAATCGATTATGATTACGGCATCCCTCTTCATAGTTCGAATTGTGAGAAATGGCAAAAGATCTAAACATTTGAGACTTATTGCTGTAAGTTATAAAATTGTTTAGACACACATGTGAGCTATCTAAGGAAATGTGTATAAGTTTGAGGAGCCTAGATAAAGTCTTATCGAAGCATCTTGTATCAGAAATCTGAACTTTGGTAAGAAAGTCAACAAGTTTTGTGAGAACATGGCAAATAGAAATATTATAGCAAAAGACTGATCAAGTATCATGTCTTTATGTAAGACATTATGAAACATATCCCATATGCTTCGGGTATAGGATCGATTGCATATGCTATAATATTCTCGTGTTCTAATTTTTCCAAATGCCTAGGGCATTAAGAGGGAAAAAGGACTAGAACGAGATATGACTAAAATGGTTAAGCAATTGTCGAGGACAATCTGAGGTTCACCAAAGATGGGTTCCTTATGGACAATTGGAAGTATATTGTAAAGGACCATATTGACATACTCTGAGAAGAGGTAACTCTTGTTCAAAAGTGATAGTCAAAATGGGAATATGGATATGTTTCCATAAGCGGAAGTTACTCTTTAAATCTGTGTAAGATTAGAAAACTTAATGCAAGAAGGATGTTCAAAGGAATGTACTTTGAATGTGAGACTTCGTTTCCATGGAATTGCTCTCTATTGGAATACTTTGTAATGTCTGTTGCCAAGTCTCTATGACTTTTTTGCATAGTCATTACAAGATGATCATTTCATATAAGTTTAGAATCTAACAGATTTTAGCAAATGGCAAGAATTTGGTATTCTTACATTTACGATAAAGATTTGGAATTGTGAAATGACCATCATTGAAATGTTGTCAATTGATCTATTTCACAAAGAAAGGACCATAGGCAAACATAGTGTGCATGCTTGGAGCATGGGATAACTATTGTTTTAATTCAAGTATTAAGTTGATTATTCGAAACATTATACAATGAATAATGAGTAATCAATATGGCGATTAGATAAAAGGTGTTTTATTTACACTCAAAAGTTTTGGGGCCATATAGGATTAATATTATTCTTGTGTTTCACTTTGCATGTTTTGACTTCCCGAATAACTAGGTTATTCAAACCATCCACAGTCGATCATACTTTGGAAGTAGGTATTGAGGCAAGACTGTCATGGATGGGTCTGTAGGATTGTCTAAGGTGTTAGACATAGCACAACTTTGCTGCAGTATTCATGAGTATTCCTGTAATAAGATTTGAATATTGGATTCAACCCACGCTCATTTGTATCACTTCATTGATTTTATCACGAGTGATCATGATACGATAATATCTTATATTCTTGAAACCAAGACATGTGAGTTGTAATTTACAAGTTGGTTGCACATTGACATATGTAAACGCACCTATAACTTGGTGTTATAAAATATATTATTGTGTGTGATTTGATGAGTAAGTACAAGCAAACATTTGAGTCGAATTTTATCCATTCCTTTTATCCTTGGAGGGATAAAAGCGATATTTGTGGGCCCTCGATGATTTAGTGATGACAAACCTAAGTGCTTGGCCAAGCCTGAACTGATTTGATTTGTTCAATTAGTCAGTCGTCATAAATCGGAAATCGGGAAACAACAGATGGACAGAGAGAATGATTATAATCCATGTCTCAGTCCATATGATATCTTGTAGAATGGAGGAATATATGATCCCTTATCTAATGGACGCGTCATTGACTAGGTCAGAGTTCGACAGCGGCTTTTAAGAGCTACGGTAGCTAGTCGGGATTTTGGAGTCGTACTTGCAATAATAGTTATTAGACTTATCCTAGTGGGAGACTGTTGGATTAGGTGTCTGATATTGCCATATTTATACATATTTTTAGGCAATATTTATTTACATTTTTATTGATATTTTGGTTATTTGCATGGAATTATGGTACTTATAAGGATAAATTATTATTTGCAGTCAAAATAGAAGCATTTTCGAAGATAGGGACTGAAATTGACAAAACATGGAACTTTGGAGGCTTGAAGGAAAGAAGGAATAAAAATTTAGCAAATGACGTACTCACGACGTGAATAGTTCATGACTCACGGCGTGAGTGGAGAATTCTAGAAGATATGCACCGGATGGAAGAAGAGTCCTTGCCGAATACGCTTATCTCATATTCACGACGTGAGACTTATTGGCTCACGACGTGAACGAGGAAAAATCAGAAATTATAAATATCCTTGTCCATTACGACTTAAGGAGACTTTTGCTGCCTTGGAGGGTTCCTGGAGACGATTTTGAAAGGAAGAGAAGTTCTGGAATAGGTTTTCAACACCAAGGAAGAAGAAGTTCATACTTTGATTCATAGTTTGGTACACTTTTATTATGTTTTTTATTATGGATTTTGTTTGCTTAGTTGCGAGGATGTCCAGCTAAATCTAGCTGCTTCTGTTAGCTAGATGAAGCTGGAACTCATGGAGTATTTACTTTAGCTTTGAATTACTAGTTGGTTAAGACTTGTGTTGGATTGATTTTACCTAGCATATTTGTTTTAGTAGTTGATTGCTTTGATGTCTTATTCTGTGTAGTTGATGACCATCAAATTGCATGAATTAGAATGCCCGGTAATTTAGTGAATATTAAATTATTGGAGCTAGGATTAAACCAATCTTAGTTAAGCAATTAATTATTAAAGTAGGCTGTGCTAGAGAACTCAAATTATGACTGTAATTGTGTTTTATCAAACCAATCTTACATAGCTCCAATTTCATTTAATAATTGATTATGTGTTAACTATTGTGTGACCATACATAGATTTACATGAATTAATTAATGTTAGTAGATTTAGAACTAAATTGCTAATACTGTCTTAATTGGTAACCAACAATAATTGTCATAGCTAATTTATAATCCATTGAGTGAAAGTGGATTCGAACTAACAGAAGTGTTTGTTTATTGATTGAATTTGTGTTAAAGAATTAAGTTCATCTAAACTTTCAAAATTAGATAAAACCCATTCCTTTGTTAATAATTAGGTTAATAGTAAGTAGATTAATTAGTTAACACCGTTCCCTGTTATCGACACCCGACTTACCCAACTATTCTATAATTCGACTAGGTACACTGCCTAGGTGCATTTTAGTTAGTTAAGTTCGTTAGGTTATAAATATAAAATTAGTGGGTACTTTTGTGCACATCAAGTTTTTGGCGCCGTTGTCGGGGAACGGCTTAGTAATTGCTAATTTATTTGCTTTAAATTAATCGATCCTTTTTGTGGGGTAAAACCTGCAAAGAGTTATATTTTTTTCAGTTTCAATTTTTTTTCTGCATTACAGAACTCACGACGTGAGCTTTACAGGCTCACGACGTGAATCATGTGATCCTCGTTTTCTTAGTTTTTAGTTTATCTTTCTTAGTTCAGTTTTACGTTTTTGTTTATTTTGTTTATCTTGCAGAAGTACATGACCAGAGGGTCCAACACACCTTTGGTGCCACCTCTTGAAGATCCAGAGTCTGCCCTTCACAAAAAGAAAGATAAGAACGTGAAAGAAGATCAAACACCAAAGAAGACACCCTTACAAGAACTCAAGTCAGTGTTCTCAAAGAAGTCGGGGAAGAAAACGGGAGAGTCAAGTTCATCTTCAAAGGACAAGAGCAAAGTTGAGAGCATCGATCAAATACCGATCCCAAACGAATCCGAATACGAATCTGAGACCGAGTTTGGACTATTTACAAGTGAACCCGAAGATGAGCAAAGAGACGAGATGGCAAACATTGAAGAAATGTCCATGGGAGCTTATAAGAAGCGAATTCGAGACGATGTTGGTCCCGGTTTAGTACAACCCGCGATTCCTGCCACTGCCACATTCGAGCTGAATGGACATATCTTGACTGCACTGAAGGATATTCCATTCTATGGAAAAGATCATGAGGATGCTTTTAAGCACCTAGATGAAGTTAATGACATTGCGGATTATTTTAATGTTCCGAATGTGAATAGAGATACCGTCTTATTAAGGATGCTTCCTGTTACTTTTAAAGGAACTGCAAAAGACTGGTTGAAAGCACTTCCTCCGGGTACAATCACTACTTGGGCTCAAATACGTGAGCGATTTCTAGATCAGTTTTGCCCACCTTCCAAGATAGCTAAACTCAAGAAGGCAATAGCCAACTTTGAGCAACAACCGGGGGAGTCATTATACGAAGCTTGGGAGCGCTACAAGGGGTTGTTAAGGAATTGTCATCAACATGATCTAAATGTTCAACAAGAGATGTCTCTTTTCTACGATGGGGTCAATGTTATGACAAGACAACTCCTTGACTCTCAAGGGCCATTGACAAAGAAGAATCCAAGGGAGGTCAAGGAGTTAGTTGAAGAATTCGCAAGACACTCTCGTGAGTACCAAAACCGAAGACAAGATGGAGCAAAAGGTAGTGGGGGTACACATTCTGAAGAAATGGCTGCTATGATGGCGATGCTCAATACTATGGACCGGAGATTGACACAAATGGACTAATAAATTCATGCAATTAAAGTTGGGTGTGAACGATGTAATGGACCACACTTGACTAAAGATTGCAACTTGGATGAGTATGGGAACAAAAGGGCTCAAGTTTGCTACTCGAGTGGGGATAAGTATGATGAGGATTGGAGAAAACCAAAGAAAGAGTGGCTGCCATATGATGAATACAAGAAGCAAAAGGAAGAGAAATTTAAGCAGACAGGTCGAGGCTTCTATCAAAAAGAGCAACCACCAGCCGAGAACAAAGTAAACTTGGAAAATATTTTGACCCGATTTATGGAAGCATCCGAGAAAAGGCATGATGATACCGATGCAGTGCTAAAAGAAAACATGAATATGATGAAAGAACAGCACAAAATGATGATTGACCAGCAAGCTTCATTAAGAAATCATCAAGCATCAAATCATAGTTTAGAAGTCCAAGTTGGTCAACTCACTACTTTGGTGAACAACAAATTATCTTCACAACTTCATCTTCAAAGGACAAGAGCAAAGTTGAGAGCATCGATCAAATACCGATCCCAAACGAATCCAAATACGAATCTGAGACCGAGTTTGGACTATTTACAAGTGAACCCGAAGATGAGCAAAGAGACGAGATGGCAAACATTGAAGAAATGTCCATGGGAGCTTATAAGAAGCGAATTCGAGACGATGTTGGTCCCGGTTTAGTACAACCCGCGATTCCTGCCACTGCCACATTCGAGCTGAATGGACATATCTTGACTGCACTGAAGGATATTCCATTCTATGGAAAAGATCATGAGGATGCTTTTAAGCACCTAGATGAAGTTAATGACATTGCGGATTATTTTAATGTTCCGAA
Organism: Lactuca virosa; assembly: GCF_052849685.1. NCBI lineage: Eukaryota > Viridiplantae > Streptophyta > Magnoliopsida > Asterales > Asteraceae > Lactuca > Lactuca virosa. The sequence goes on along the minus strand of NC_136429.1, from coordinate 74,418,291 downwards.
TGTGAATAGAGATACCGTCTTATTAAGGATGCTTCCTGTTACTTTTAAAGGAACTGCAAAAGACTGGTTGAAAGCACTTCCTCCGGGTACAATCACTACTTGGGCTCAAATACGTGAGCGATTTCTAGATCAGTTTTGCCCACCTTCCAAGATAGCTAAACTCAAGAAGGCAATAGCCAACTTTGAGCAACAACCGGGGGAGTCATTATACGAAGCTTGGGAGCGCTACAAGGGGTTGTTAAGGAATTGTCATCAACATGATCTAAATGTTCAACAAGAGATGTCTCTTTTCTACGATGGGGTCAATGTTATGACAAGACAACTCCTTGACTCTCAAGGGCCATTGACAAAGAAGAATCCAAGGGAGGTCAAGGAGTTAGTTGAAGAATTCGCAAGACACTCTCGTGAGTACCAAAACCGAAGACAAGATGGAGCAAAAGGTAGTGGGGGTACACATTCTGAAGAAATGGCTGCTATGATGGCGATGCTCAATACTATGGACCGGAGATTGACACAAATGGACTAATAAATTCATGCAATTAAAGTTGGGTGTGAACGATGTAATGGACCACACTTGACTAAAGATTGCAACTTGGATGAGTATGGGAACAAAAGGGCTCAAGTTTGCTACTCGAGTGGGGATAAGTATGATGAGGATTGGAGAAAACCAAAGAAAGAGTGGCTGCCATATGATGAATACAAGAAGCAAAAGGAAGAGAAATTTAAGCAGACAGGTCGAGGCTTCTATCAAAAAGAGCAACCACCAGCCGAGAACAAAGTAAACTTGGAAAATATTTTGACCCGATTTATGGAAGCATCCGAGAAAAGGCATGATGATACCGATGCGGTGCTAAAAGAAAACATGAATATGATGAAAGAACAGCACAAAATGATGATTGACCAGCAAGCTTCATTAAGAAATCATCAAGCATCAATTCATAGTTTAGAAGTCCAAGTTAGTCAACTCACTACTTTGGTGAACAACAAATTATCTTCACAACTTCCCGAAAAGAAAGCTCAACCTCATGTTATGGCTATTGATACTGAAGAAGAGGCAATCTCTGAGTTTTTGGAGGCACTAGAAGTGGAACCAAAGCAGCCCGATCCAAAGCTGAAGAAGCTGAAGCTCGAAAATGAAGATATTGCTGAAACACCTGACTCACGTCGTGAGCCCGCCATGCTCACGTCGTGGGCCCAGTCTGAACAGAAAAATTCAGAATCCGTTCCGGCTTACCGACCACCTTTGTCGTTTCCATCCCGAGCTAATCTCAGTCCATTGGAAAGAGAACATCTGGAGTTTATCAAGCAAGTAAATGGTATTCCTATTAATACTCCTTTTATAGATTCACTATCCAAAATTCCAGAATACGCGAAGTTCCTACAAGATCTTGTAAACACTCGTCAGCAACTAAAGAAAAATTCTAAGGTCATTCTTAGTGAACAAAGCTCAAGAGCTGTATTGGGAGAGTTGCCTAAGAAAATGGGAGATCCTGGCCGCCTCACTCTTCCATGTGAGTTTGGTTTTGAAAACTTATGCTTTAGCCGATTCCGGGGCTAGCATAAATTTGATGCCATTTTCATTCTATCAAAAGTTGAACATTCAGAAAATGAAGGCTACAAATATGACAATCCACATTGCCAACCGTTCAGTGACGCAACCAAGGGGAATTGTAGAAGACATCCTTGTTAAAATTGGGAAGTTTGTTTTCCCAGTTGACTTTGTGATCATGGATATGAAGGAGGATGTAAATGTCCCAATCATTCTTGGTCGCCCCTTGCTAAATACTGCTGGCGCTTTACTTGATGTTCGTGAATGCAAGCTTACATTGCGGGTTGGTGATGATAAGGAAGATTTTGGAATACAAGATGGGTTTCAAGGAATTGATGTTCAAGATGAGGTCTTCAATATTGATGAAGATAATGAACTTGAAGAACTAGAAAAGCTCATGGAGGAAGAAATCAAGACAATTAATCAAGTCAAACGCACAAAACCGAGGGCATCCGTCTGGTTTTTCATTGAAGTCATTGCATACACAAAACCGACAACTTTGATGAGTGAGGAAAGCGATGATTTATCAAGTGATGAAGACGAGGCTACTTCCAAGGAAACGGTTCCAGTGGTGAAAGAAGAGAAGGTTCCTAATGAGCTAAAGAAGAATGAAGAAAAATTGGAAACAAAAGGGACCAAAAGGAAGCTTGACATAGACGAGGCAAGGGCTAAAAAGGAAATTTCGAAAAAGGCGTACATTAGACGAGTTCAAGCTTACAAGAGGCGATGGAAAGAACAGAAAATCCAGCTGGTGATGGACTCATCTGAAGATTCAACATAGCGAGGCACGAAGTCCGACTCATGACTCCATCAAAAAGAAGCGCTTCTCGGGAGGCAACCCGAGTTTGGTTTGATTTTTTTTCTCTTTTTTTTTTAGTTTTTTTTAGTTTTTGAAGTAATCGATCATATCATCTAAATCATTTTATGCATAATTAAACACTGAGTGTGGGGTCCCTAGAAAAATTAAGTGCTAAAAGATTAAGAAATATAATTAATAAAATGTAGGATTTAAAGATCAACCAGAATTCACGACGTGAATCCTCTAGTATTCACGACGTGAGTTAAGTAAAACTCACGGACATCTGTTTGCCGGCCCAATATTTGTTATAGCCCACTTAATCTTTAATTGAATGGCCCAAATTTTCAGCCTAAAACGGACTCACGACGTGAGTGTTTGGAAATTCACGATGTGAATAGTGAATAACACGGGACCACAGATTAAAGACAGAACCCATTTGACCTAATTCACATTCTTTATTCCCCACGAAGTGAACGTGTTCCCTCTGGTCCCCCCTCTTCACGATTTCGGCCGATTCCACCTTTTATTCCTCTTGTGCTTACGTAATCCTCCAATTTAGGTAAATTAATCTTCTTTACATTGTTTATTGTTGGTTTATTTACTAGATTTAGGGGTTAGGGTTTGCATTTCACTTGAATATCAAAATCGAGACCCTAAATAAGTGAAGTTTTTGCTGCATATGCTTGTAATAAGTTTGAAATTGCCCTAGGAATAAACCCTATTGACATTGTTGACCCGATTTGAGTTCTGCTCTGCCCGCATTTGACTTCTGATTATGAACTCACGTCGTGAACCCTTTTGGTTTCACGTCGTGAATCCTGGACACTTACAGTTTCGGATTTTGTTTAATATTAATCTTTTGTGATGTTTTTGTTGGTTTTCTTTTATGATTATTTTTGCAGCAATGGCTCCCAGAAGAGAAGTTCCGACAGGGGTGGCACTGTGGCACGTTTGCACCCATTTTACACTTTTCCGACCACCATGCCACGAGATATTTTGACACGTTGCAACAATAGGCTATGGTGGTTGTACAATAGGGAAATTTCTCTTGCTCCTACAATTCATTGGGCAAGACTGAGGGAGGTCGAAATCTTTGATCGGTTATCTCCATTTCTCACGAAGATATTTTTGGGCAATGGATTTTCGTTCACGTGCAAGGGCTGGCTTAATTTATTTGGTATCCAAGAGAGGGTGTATAAAGAACTATGGGTGGAATTCTTTGCCACTGTGGCATTCCATGAGAATGTCCAAGACCCTACTTTCCCGCATGCCTTAGTTTTTAGACTCGGGGGTGAATATCGTGAATGCGGTTTGGTTGAATTTTCCTGGAGAATGGGGTTATACACGGCCTAGGAAGCTATGACTCCAGAATTTGTTATGTTTTTTAGGGAGGCGGCTCGAGAATATGAAAATGGAGCCTCGGAGCTTGAGTTTTGGAACAATATTGCATCCGGAATATTCAATTCCGGAGTGTCACCAGAGAGCAACATAAGATCCCCCATTCACCGTTTGATACACCGATTCATCACTTTCTCCATCAATCATAGGCGCCATGGGGATAAGGTCACGAAGCAAAATTTGTTCTTTTTATGGTGCATCTTACAGCCGGGAGTGTGTTGTAACATTCCATATTTTCTGGCTCGCTTGTTGGCTGATTCAGCTGCAAGTCCCCGCCCTGGAAGCCCTATCTGTGGTGGCCACTTCATTACTAGATTGGCCCGTTCTTATGGCTTAATCGTTCCCGACATTACCCGCTCGTTGACTTGCATGGAGGGTAACGAGTTCACTATAAGATACTTGGAGACATTGAGGGTTGTTCGGAATTATGGGTCCCATTGGGGGCTTGTTCATACTGATGATGGAGAGCAGCCTGGTGCACAGTCTGAGCAACAACCACAGCCAAGGCCTCGGAGGAGGAATGTGCGAGGACGAGGAGAGAGAGGGCAACCGGTGCATCAGCCCGCATCCATGGGAGGACCAAATTTTGGAGGTGATATGGCTGGTTATTTTGATCAGCTGTCTTTGAGTACTAATTGGATTGGTGGTACAATGGAGAATATGGTCCGACATTTCCAGATTGAGCAACCACCACATTTGGGTCACTACCCCATCTGCCCAACGTGGAGCTCTTATCAACATTCGAGGGGAGATGGAGCCGGTACAAGTGGAGCACAGGATGAAGAATATGACGATTGATTTCCTATTTAGTTTTTATTTTAGATTTTTGTGGTTTTGAACTTGTTATGGTTTGTAAGACGTTTAAACTATTATGTTACTTTTAGTTGTCTTTTGGTGGCTTTATTTCAGATTTGCTATGGAGTCTCGGAAAGGAAGGTCGAGAGCATATGTGTCTAGCCAAGGGTTGTCTAGAGTCTAGAGTCACAAGTCGAGACCCACAATTGAAAATAAGTGTGGGGTGAGTCGAGAGAGAGGATGAATTTAGCGAAATGTCATAGAAATTCTACAATTAGAAGTGTCTTTATCCATTAGGATATTGGGGTGGAATGCCAAAATTATTAAGAAGAAATGGAAGTTTTAATTTTCAGTTGCCCAGTACTCACGTCGTGAATCTATCATCCTCACGTCGTGAGTTGGGTCACGAGGTATTTCGGAATACGCATTTCAGCGAACTCACGTCGTGGAACATCTTACTCACGTCATGAGTTTTCTGTTTTCACCACCATTTTATTTGGAGTTCTTATGACGATTATTATGGCTCGTTTCCTCTACTATTAATGTGGCGTATGATTTCCCACATTATTCTACACGTTTTGAAGATTTGCATCCACCTTTCTTGAAGATTGAAGTGTCGATTCGTCGCTTGTTGGCTCATTTTCATATTTAGCGAGTTCAAGTCCGAGTTCTTATTCATAAGAGGTTCATATTCGAGATGCACATTTTATCCACACTTATGGAGTTCGATCACGCCACTATCCCAGGGGAGTCTGTTCCTTTTTCTCCCTTTTATTGCTTTTATTTAGTTTATGCATACAATGAGGGCATTGTATGTAATAAGTGTGGGGTAGGAGGTCGAAAAGGTAATTGCTTAGATTGCTAAAAGTAAATTGCTAGAATATAGTAGAATTAAAAATTTGGATATAGATTTGAAATAATAATCTAAATAAAAATTCTAGTAATAATGATAATCTAAAAACTTAAGTTGCTAGTGTTGTGTGGGATGATCCGATGAGGGCTCAAATGTTTAGTTGAGCCAATATACGTTATAGTGCATTTGTGGCCTCCTTTATTCTAGTGAAATCATGGGACAAAAACACAACCTCGCTTAGTTTGAGGGATGCAATATGTTTAGCAGCCTGTACTTGAAATGTATCCAGGAAAATTAATACCTTAACCAATAAATGTTGAAGTTAAGCGCCACTGCTTAAGCATGTAGGTTTTGAGTGGAAAAAGTGAGATATTTAAAAAAAAAAAGAAAAAAGAGAGAAATTACTGAAAAGTTGAAGAATTTTTGGAGCTATAGAAGTATCAAAGTTTGAAGATCAAAGATCAAAAATTCTGAAGAAAAATTAAAAGTTGAAGATACCAAAAATCACACAAAAAGGTGATGAATTCAAAGTACAAAATTGAAGATCAAATGCCAAAGGAAGAAGAATTCTAGAGCTCCATTATGGTATCTTAAAGTTGTAATTCTCTAGTTTATGTATGCTTGGGTGGCTTTACAAAAATACCTTGAGGTTAAAAAGATTTTCTGCGAATGGATTCGGAGGGATGCATATAATGAGCATTGTTCAAAAGAAGTGGGCGAGTGTTTATGAGGATTGTGAGTATTTAGAATTGAGGGGGGGTTACTTAGGAAAAATTTTAGACACAAATGCACGCGTTGAGGTCTTGGCATAATGGCTGAGTTTGAGTTGGATCGTTCTATGTGATGTTGGTAATGAAGGTTTAAGTATAAAATAATTAGATTTGCTTGAGGGCAAGCAAAGCACAAGTGTGGGGTATTTTGATATTGCCATATTTATACATATTTTTTGGCAATATTTATTTACATTTTTATTGATATTTTGGTTATTTGCATGGAATTATGGTACTTATAAGGATAAATTGTTATTTGCAGTCAAAATAGAAGCATTTTCGAAGATAGGGACTGAAATTGACAAAACATGGAACTTTGGAGGCTTGAAGGAAAGAAGGAATAAAAATTCAGCAAATGACGTACGCACGACGTGAATAGTTCATGACTCACAACGTGAGTGGAGAATTCTAGAAGATATGCACCGGATGGAAGAAGAGTCCTTTCCGAATACGCTTATCTCATATTCATGACGTGAGACTTATTGGCTCACGACGTGAACGGGGAAAAATCAGAAATTATATATATCCTTGTCCATTACGACTTAAGGAGACTTTTGCTGCCTTGGAGGGTTCCTGGAGACGATTTTGAAAGGAAGAGAAGTTCTGGAATAGGTTTTCAACACCAAGGAAGAAGAAGTTCATACTTTGATTCATAGTTTGGTACACTTTTATTATGTTTTTGATTATGGATTTTGTTTGCTTAGTTGCTAGGATGTCCAGCTAAATCTAGCTGCTTCTGTTAGCTAGATGAAGCTGGAACTCATGGAGTATTTACTTTAGCTTTGAATTACTAGTTGGTTAAGACTTGTGTTGGATTGATTTTACCTAGCATGTTTGTTTTAGTAGTTGATTGCTTTGATGTCTTATTCTGTGTAGTTGATGACCATCAAATTGCATGAATAAGAATACCTGGTAATTTAGTGAATATTAAATTATTGGAGCTAGGATTAAACCAATCTTAGTTAAGCAATTAATTATTAAATTAGGCTGTGCTAGAGAACTCAAATTATGACTGTAATTGTGTTTTATCAAACCAATCTTACATAGCTCCAATTTCATTTAATAATTGATTATGTGTTAACTATTGTGTGACCATACATAGATTTACATGAATTGATTAATGTTAGTAGATTTAGAACTAAATTGCTAATACTGTCTTAATTGGTAACCAACAGTAATTGTCATCGCTAATTTATAATCCATTGAGTGAAAGTGGATTCGAACTAACAGAAGTGTTTGTTTATTGATTGAATTTGTGTTAAAGAGTTAAGTTCATCTAAACTTGCAAAATTAGATAAAACCCCTTCCTTTGTTAATAATTAGGTTAATAGTAAGTAGATTAATAAGTTAACACCGTTCCCTGTGATCGACACCCGACTTACCAAACTATTCTATAATTCGACCAGGTACACTGCCCAGGTGCATTTTAGTTAGTTAAGTTCGTTAGGTTATAAATATAAAATTAGTGGGTACTTTTGTGCACATCAGTGTCTAACCCCATAACTATAATTGGTATGTACTTGACCCGAGAGTAGCATGGTCCATTTAGGTTGCATATCACCACGACAATTTGATAGGATGGACTTTTGAGAAGAGGTTATTTATGATTTATTAATATATTATAAGTTCTAATATATTAATATGAAATTATATGATTTAATTAGTATTGATCAAGAATTAATTTAGTGATCAAAAGAGATTAATTAAATTAATGGTGACAAATTGTGTAAATTAGTTATATATATGTTTTGGGCTTATGATACATGATGGACTAAGTTTATGGAAGAATCCATAAAGAGTTAGCCCACTTGAATCATAAATCATGGATAATAAACCCAAGTGTATGGATTAGGGTTTACGCATGACTCTTGGATTCCTACACTATATATATGACACCCTATAGCCTAAAATTTGTTGGACAAGTTTTGCTAGAGTGTTCTTGGAGAGCCATAACCGATTTTAGTGTGTATAAACTATCACAAAAGTCATCCTTTGTCTAAGGTGTGTTGTGAACCATTTGAGGTGCAACATTTGGGGCACTAAGTTCTTAAAGGCAAAATACAACAAGTTCTACAAGCTACATAAAGAGGTAAACTCCTAACTAGTATTTTTGTTGTTTATGTTAATTGCATACTAGTTGTAGGCTTAATGCTTTGTAAACAATATTACATGTATAATTAGAGAAAACACAGATCCAAAGCATTTACGGTTGTGTGTGCACCATAGGACTGTTGGATTAGTGTCTAAGCCCGTAACTATATTTGGTATATACTTGACCCGGTTGTGCATGGTCCTTTTGGGTTGCCTTCACCAAAGCAACTTGACAGGATGATTTATAGAAAGAGAGAGGCTGTTATGGTTTATTAATATATTATATGAATAATATATTAAAGGAGAAATCATATAGTTTAATTAATATTAGTCAAGAATTCATTAAGAATTAATTTTGTGGCTGAAAGAGATTAATTAAATAAAGGGGACTGGAATTGTCAATTGTGTGATAGTTGGTTTTGGGCTGTGAACCCTCGTAGACATAAGGGGGGCGAAATTGGGAGTGTAAGCCCACTCTAATTTCGTCCAAGGAGGCTTTATTCCAGAAGGTTCTCAAGCTGCTTAGGGCCTAAGTCATCCAATTAGGGTTTTAACCGAAACCTTAGCAGCTCAGCTATATAAGGAACCCCAGGGCTTTAGTTTCGGCTACACCAAGAAACCCTAAGGTTACTATAGCCAAAATTCAGCCTCTTTCCTTCTCTCTTCTAGATCATCCTCTTGCTTGTGGTGTTTGTGAGCCATTAGAGGTGTTACACTTGTGACACTAAGCTTCTTGAAGATTGAAGATTCTTGCAACTATTGAAAGGTATCATCTAAACTTGTTTTGTTATAGATCTCGATTTCAATGTATGCTAGATTAGGGTATTCAAGTCTTGGATGAATTGCATGTACAATAGAGAAACCTAGATCCAAGCTTTAGGGTTTTGCATGAGCACATAGGATTGTTCTTTTGTATAAAACCCATCAGTGGTATCAGAGCCTTGATTGGTTTCTGTTGTATTTGATGTTTTGTATGTCATTCATGCTTGAAAAAAACGATTTTTTGGTGTTCTGCCTGACAGACTCGTCGAGTCCCAAAGTGGGCTCGCCGAGTCAGATGAACTCGACGAGTCCATAAGGGGATTCGGCGAGTCGGGCTGTCAGACAGAAGGATTTTCGGGATTTTATGCCTATTTTGCTGTGGGATAATTACCAAAACGTTTTTAGTTGATAAAATACGAATTTTATTGATATTGTGTGATTATCCTTACCAAAATAAAAGATAATTTCAAATTAATTAAATAATTATTTCATTATATGATAAATGTTAATTATTTGAATTATTTGATCAATTATCTTGCATGAAGTTGGATTAGGTCAAAATTAGATAATCACCAAAATTAACTGTTTAATTATTTATTTGAATTTTGATCTAGTTAGTTTTGAAATGTTTCAAAACTTTCCCTAAAGTTTTGGAATTTGATTTTTCGATTAAAAGTTTAATTTTGAAATAATTAAATTCCAAACCCTAGAATTTTACAAGTTTAAAATTCACCTTATACTATTATAATATTATAAGAATAATTATTATATATGTATAACATAAATGCTAGTCTTACCGTTAGTAGGCCTCATTCACGAAGCCGATCTATAAGGGGGGTATAAGGTTATGGCCTATAAAATGGCCGTTTAATGGGTGTCCACTCTCACCCACCACTTCCTTGATTGGTTGATGGTCGTTAGCCGAACGGGTAGGATAGGGCAACCTTTTCCTCATTAAAAGTATAATGATTTATAAAGTAACTAAATGTTTTTACAAAATTCCCAATCTTAGTTACATTAGGAAAAATGTGAATTTGATGCTATTCCATGAAATTACACTTTGTATCCTTGCTAAGACGTTAGTGGAGCGTGTGTGGTTAACCGACACACTAATTTGGCTCTAAGCAAAGGTGGCAAATGGTGACTCGATGTTTGTCATAGATCGATGGAGTGTGTGTGGTTAACCGGCACATCGATTAGGTGACTGTAACATTGGGGGCACCATGTATATTTGCATGGTTATTCACACCCTGTTTGTGATCCTCGGTATCCCAGTCACAAACTTGAGGGGCATATCCAGATTTAAACATGCCATTGAAAAGTTCAATGAATCTCAAAAGATCTAGGAGTTTCCAATACATTTAAAGCTTAATTCTCTTTTGTTTTTCATGGTGGAAATTAGTGAATCGTCATTCACTTACCTTCAAATTATTTGTTGTTTAGATTACGGCATCCCACTTCTAAAATTGCAAATAATGTTGTTGGATCCTAGCCCTAATTTCTCATTTGGGTGTTTAATTGGGGATTCTAATCTAATCAAACTTTGTCTCTTTTCTTTTTCAGATGTCGAACTCAAACCACAACGCTTCAAGCTCAAATGCCTCCGGATCATTCTCACTCATGAATTTGTGCGGGAGGGTGATCTTCGATGGAAACAATTTTAACGATTGGATCTGCAACATAAGGATGGTCACCCGCTACGAGGACAAGGAGTATGTCCTCGACAAGGAGCTGAAATAGGTGGGCATGAACATTGCTACTCCCAAGGAGATCAATGCCTTCGAGGCCCATGAGTGTGATGCCACGAAAGTCCATTACATCATGCTAGCGACCTTGACTGCTGAATTCCAAAAGTCCTACGAGGACTTCTATACCTACGAAATGCATCAGGACTTGGTTGAAAGGTATCACCAAAGTGCAAGGTAGGAGAGGTACGAGATCATCACTTCGATGATCACGACCAAGATGAGAGACGGAGAGTCTGTCACTGCTCATCTGCAGAAGATGCAGAGGTATATCGCCTGCTGAAGTTAAATGTTAACTTCGATGAAGAGCTGGCGATTGACATCATTCTTCATTCACTACCACCCTGCTTCAACCAGTTTTGCATGACCTACCACATGAACAAAGAGGAGGTCACATTGAGTAAACTTCAAGGCCTGTTGAGGACTGCTGAGAGCAACCTCAAGGACAAGTCCATTGCATAAACTCCTACTCCTACTGCTGCCCCAGTTTTGGCGATTAGGCATGGGAAGGGTAAGAAGAGGAAGGATCCTTCAAAGAGCCACCATAAGGGAAAGTCCCATGATGGCACCTCTTCTAGTGGAACCAAGGCTGGTCCCGCTGCACCCACCTCCAACCCAAAGGATGCAGAGTGCTATCACTGCCACGACATAGGGCATTGGAAACGAAGCTGCCCAAAATATTTGCAAGATATCAAGGATGGAAAGATCAAGCCGTCCTTCGCAGGTATTTATACTATTCAATCTAATGATTCATCACATGCTATTTCTTGGGTTCTTGATACGGGATGTGGTTTTCACATTTGTTCTGATTTGCAGGGCCTAAGAAGAAATAGGGATGTGGAGCATGGGAAGATAAACTTGATCATGGGGAACAGAAGATCGTCGCCTGTCACCAAGATTGGAGTTTACTCTTTAGTGCTTAGTAATGGATTAGGACTAGATTTGAATAATTGTTGCTATTCGCCAGAAATGGCTAGAAACATAATTTCTTTTCATGGTTTGTCTAGACAAGGATTTAGATATTCATTTGATAATGAAAAGGGTTCTATTAATGCTTATCTTAATGGTGTTTTCTATTTTGAAGCATTGCCTTGTAATGGAATATATGAAACTGTGATGGTTGTAGACAACTTAGGAAATGATGTATTGCATATCAAATCTTCCAATAGTTTGGACAAAGCATGCTTGTGGCATTGTCGTCTTGGACATGTCAACAAGAAACACATAGCCCAACTCCAAAAGGATAGAGTGTTGGAGTCATTCGACCTTAGGGACGATGACGTGCGCGAGTCTTGTCTGCTTGGAAAGATGACCAAGTTACCCTTCACTGGTACTTGTGATAGGGGTGAGAGTTTATTGGATCTCATACATACAGATGTATGTGGGCCCTTTAAATCCACCACAAGGGATGCGAGTCGCTTCTATGTGACTTTCACCGATGATTATAGCAGATATGGATATATCTACTTAATCAAGCACAAGTCAGAAACCTTTGAAAAGTTCAAAGAGTTTAAACAAGAAGTGGAGAATCAGTTGGGCAGGAAAATCAAGATGCTTCGATCTGATCGAGGTGGAGAGTACCTTAGTCTTGAATTCCACGACTACCTCAAGGAATGCAGAATCGTTTCGCAATTGATGCCGCCTAGGACACCGCAGTTGAATGGTGTAGCTGAGAGGCGTAATCGAACCTTGATACACATGGTTCGTTCCATGATGACTCGTGCTTCTCTACCTATCTCATTTTGGGGGTATGCCTTAGAGACTGCCGCCTATATCCTTAACTTAGTCCCTACAAAGAAGGTTGCCAAAACACCTCACGAGATGTGGACAGGGAAGGCTCCCTCGTTGGCACATATCAAGGTTTGTGATTACGAGTCTTTCGAGAGACTCACGACAAGCTCGAACCTCGTAGTGAGCGGTGTATTTTCATCGGCTACCCGCAGAAGTCCTTTGGATATCTCTTCTATAGATCGAGTGACAATGTTGTCTTCGTTGCAAGGAGAGGGGTTTTCCGAGAACAAGAACTCATAAACCAAGGGGACAGTGGGAGGCAAATCGATCTTGAAGAGCTTCAAGAGTCGAGCGATGAAGGAACCACTAACACTGGCATTCAACATGAGGAAGAAACTCCTGTTGAACCGATTGACGAGTCCCTGCCTCTTAGACGTTCTAGTGTGTTGTATGGTTTTCATATAACAAGTGAGGGTGATACGTTTATTAGTGATTGTACACTAATAAATTTGGATGGACCTAATAGCTACAAGGAAGCCATGGTAGGCCCGGAGTCTGCAAAATAGAAAGAGGCTATGGACAGCGAGATTCAGTCCATGTATGACAACCAAGTTTGGAATTTGGTTGACAATGTGCCAGGTCGTAAGACGGTCGGGTGCAAGTGGATCTTCAAGAAGAAGACCGACATGGATGGGAAGGTACACACTTATAAGGCGCGATTGGTTGCGAAGGGCTTTACTCAAACTCCCGGAGTTGACTATGATGAGACCTTCTCACTAGTTGCAAAGATAAAGTCTATTAGGGTGATGCTAGCCATTGCTGCATTTCATGACTATGAAATATGACACATGGATGTCAAAACCGCTTTCCTTAATGGGAAGTTGGTTAAGGATGTTTACATGAGTCAGCCAGAGGGTTTTGTCGATGCGAAGCATCCTAATAGAGTGTGTAAGCTTGAGAAATCCATTTATGGATTGAAACAAGCGCCTCGCAGATGGAATCTTTGTTTCGACGAGAAAGTCAAAGAGTTTGGGTTCCTGCAAAGCGAGGATGAATCATGTGTATATGTCAAACCCGGTGGGAGTATAGTTAGCTTCCTTGTATTGTATGTCGATTACATACTACTCATAGGAATCGACATCCTGACCCTGCAGGAAGTAAAGTCCTGGCTTGGGAAGTGTTTCGCTATGAAGGACCTCGGAGAGGCTACCTATATTCTGGGAATAAGGATAGTGAGAAACAGAAGTAAAAGACTAATATGACTTAGTCAGAATACTTACTTGGACAAGGTACTAAAGCATTTTAGCATGGAGAATTCCAAGAAAGGGGAGTTACCAATCCAAAGTAATTCAAAGTTGAGTAAGACTCAAAGTCCGAGTACCGAAGTCGAGATAGCAGAGATGAGCCGAGTACCTTACGCTTCTGCAGTTGGCTCGATCATGTATGCTATTACTTGTACTCGCCCTGATGTGGCCTTCGCTTTGAGCATGGTCAGAAGATATCAAGGGAACCCTGGCAAATTACATTGGACCAAAGTCAAGAATATTCTTAAGTACCTTCGGAGGACCAAGGAATGGTTTCTAGTCCTCGGTGGGAGTGATGACTTAAGGGTGCGAGGGTATAGTGACGCCAGTTTTCAGACCGGCCGAGACAACTATCGTTTGCAGTCGGGCTGGGTCTTTACCCTGAATGGAGGAGCAGTGACTTGGAAAAGCTCCAAGTAGGATACTGTAGCTGATTCAACGTGCAAATCAGAGTGCATAGCAGCGAGCGAAGCGTCAAAGGAGGCAATATGGTTGAAGAACTTCATTGGAGACCTTGGAGTTGTGCCAGCCATAAAGGATCATATGGAGATTTTCTGTGATAATGAAGGAGGGGTTGCCTTGACCAAGGAACCGATGGATCATGGTAGATCTCGACATATCGACAGGAAATATCATTTTATTCGACATCGGGTGGAAGAGGGACTCCTCGTAGTAAAGAGGGTATCATCAAAGGATAACCCAACAGACCCCCTTACGAAGGGACTGAGTAGGGTTAAGCACTTGCAACACGCTAGGAGCATTGGGTTGAAGGACGATATTAGTTTAGAATAGATAGCTTCGAAACGTGTAATAGATAAATTGTAATTGGCATTTGATGAATAAATAAAGGAGTATTGTTTATGAGTAAAGTTACTGTCTTGTGTTAATTATTTACCTATTGTTTCACTTTGCATGTTTTGACTTCCTGAATAATAAGATTATTCGAACAGTCCACAATCATTTATATTTTGGAAGTAGGTATGAAAGAAGACTGTCATGAATTGGCTTGTAGACTGTTTAAAGTGTATTAGACATAGCAAAGGTTTGCTGCAACGTTCATGAGTGCTTATGAATAAGATTTGAGCATTGGATTAGACACACGCTTGTTGGTATCACTTCATGGAATTTATCACGAGTGATCGCAAGAAAATAATATCATATGGTCTTACAACCTAGATATATGGTTTATTATTTGTAAGTTGGTTGTGCATTGATAATGCGTAAACGCATTAGTAACTTGATGTTATAAAACGCATTGTTGTGTACGATTTGATGAGTGAATAGTAAATGCATATAAGTCGAAGTTTATCTGTTCCTTTTATCCTAAGAGGGTAAAAGCGATATATGGGCCCCTCGATGAT
Source organism: Lactuca virosa (assembly GCF_052849685.1). NCBI lineage: Eukaryota > Viridiplantae > Streptophyta > Magnoliopsida > Asterales > Asteraceae > Lactuca > Lactuca virosa. Next base: position 74,403,133 of record NC_136429.1, on the reverse strand, counting down.
TTGGTTTTACTTACGTGTCGGGCCCGGTCAGGACTGAATTGATGTGTTCGATTAAGTTCTATGTCATACGAATCAGAGATCGAGAAACAAACTGCTGGACAATAAGTATGACTATGTTCCATGTGATTATCCACACGATATCTAGAACGGAGGACTATACGATCCCTTATCTAAAGGACATGTTACTGATAAGATCAGAGTTCGACAGCGTCTTTGAGAGTTACGATTGCTAATCGGATCCTGCAGTCGTGCTTGCATTTATAGTTACTAGACTTATCCAAGTGGGAGACTGTTGGATTAGTGTCTAAGCCCGTAACTATATTTGGTATGTACTTGACCCGGTTGTAAATGGTCCTTTTGGGTTGCCTTCACCAAAGCAACTTGACAGGATGATTTATAGAAAGAGAGAGGTTGTTATGGTTTATTAATATATTATATGAATAATATATTATAGGAGAAATCATATAGTTTAATTAATATTAATCAAGAGTTAATTAACAATTAATTTTGTGGCTGAAAGAGATTAATTAAATAAAGGGGACTAGAACTGTCAATTGTGTGATAGTTGGTTTTGGGTTGTGAACCCTCATGGACATAAGGGGGACGAAATTGGGAGTGTAAGCCCACTCTAATTTCGTCCAAGGAGGCCTTATTCCAGAAGGTTCTCAAGCTGCTTAGGGCCTAAGTCATCCAATTAGGGTTTTGACTGAAACCCTAGCAGCTCAGCTATATAAGGAACCCCAGGGATTTAGTTTCGGCTACACCAAGAAACCCTAAGGTTACTATAGCCGAAATTCAGCCTCTTTCATTCTCTCTTCTAGATCATCCTCTTGCCTGTGGTGTTTGTGAGCCATTAGAGGTGTTACACTTGTGACACTAAGCTTCTTGAAGATTGAAGATTCTTGAAACTATTGAAAGGTATCATCTAAACTTGTTTTGTTATAGATCTCGATTTCAATGTATGCTACATTAGGGTATTCAAGTCTTGGATGAATTGCATGTACAATAGAGAAACTTAGATCCAAGCTGTAGGGTTTGCATGAGCACATAGGATTGTTCTTTTGAATAAAACCCATCAGTTGTAGTATACAAAACCCAACATCATCATACTACAAACATAATCTAGTGGGTCGGCATTGGTGCCTTCGACCCACGGATACAGTGATGGAAACTCACCTCAGACCGAAGGTATCAAATCAGACTCGAGCTGCTGACTCGCGAAATCCTCTCACTAAATCACAAGTATAAAATCCTAATTAGAAATTAGGTCAATAATCCAACCTGAGAGTCCAAACCCTAAAAAGGTTGCTTAACCCTTGCCTTATTGGGCCTAACCCACCAAGGCCTAAATCCAAACTAGCCCAAAAGGCATTCTAAGTCCAACTAAAAAAATACCCTAAGGCCCAACATAGGCCCAAGTGCTCCATGATGCCCTAAATCCCACAAATGTCCTGATACCACAAATAGGCCTAAGGTCCAAACTCAATCAAGGCAAAAAGCCTATTTAATCCCGAGCCCAAAACTCTAAAGGCCCACAGAAGCTCGTACATGCGGCGTACCTGGCTTGTACGCCCGACGTACATTTCTTGATCTGAAATCGGGGTGTTGGCCCAATACTGGTCGGACAGCCAAACCACTACAAAAGTCTTAACCCATTAATCTTTTAACATCCAAAATTCAGATCCAAGGTCATTAAAGTGTATTAAGACATACAGTTGGAAACTTTATGCTTTTGCATGACTTAATGGGACTCAACCCATGAATTAAGCTTTCTATCTCCCTTAAGTGGTCACCAACTCATGCATGGTTGAGTTCTAACCTCCAAATTTTGATTTTTATGACTTCATGCACTCCTAAGAGCCCAAAAGGACAGCTCAAATGGTCTGGGGTAGTCCATACTCCATGAGACCAAGTTATGGGACCAAAAGATGCTAAGTTCGTCCCCAAACCTAGATCTAGACTTAGAATGAACAATTTTCAGACTTTATACCTCCAATGACCTAGAAATGATGAAAAACGTCTAGATCTACAAGCTCCTTCTCGTCCAATGTTTCTCCTCAAGCCTCCTTCTTCTTCAAGATCACAAAAGAACACCCAAAAACTCTTTGTAAGCTCAAGAATGCTCTCAAGATGACCAAGGTTTCGAGATTAACTCAAAAAGTCAATGGGGTTGATAAGGTGAAGGGTTTGAGGGACTTACTGTGCTTAAGTAGGGTGCAAACCCTGGAAATTAGGGTTTGCCCCTGGCTTGTGTACGTCACGCGTACATATAGGTACGCCCAGCGTATGCAGGGGACACCTCGACTTCACGCATGCATGAGAGTACGTGGTGCGTACCTTGTGTATGCCCATCGTACTCCGGTCTAGCCCATGAATAATAATGAAAATAATTGCAAAGGTTTTACCTGGCGATTCGGGCGTTACAATTCTCCCCCACTTGAATCAGACTTCGTCCTCAAAGTCCATTGTACCAAAAACCCTGGGCAATGCTCCCTCATATCTTCTTCAGGATCCCACGTCTCTTCAGAACCCTTCCGGTGCTGCCACTACACCTTCACCAATCCTACAACCTTGTTCCTCAAGTTTTTCGTCTTCTGGTAAAGGATCGTCACCGGTCTCTCAATGTAGTTCATACAGTCATCCACCTGAATATCCTCCAATGGAACTACTGCAGAATCATCAACCAAACATTTCCGCAGCTGAGAGACATGAAAAGTTTTATGAATCTGACCGAGCTCCTCCAGAAGATCTAATCGATACGCTACTCTGCCCACCCAGGTTACAACCCCGAAAGGACCGATATACATGGGGCCCAGCTTACCTCGCTTCCTGAACCGGATGACACCTTTCCAAGTTAAAATTTTCAGGAGTACTATATCCCCGACCTAGAACTCCAAGTTTGACAGGTGTGTATCTGTATAACTCTTCTACCGAATCTGCGTTGTCTGTAGTCTACCACAAACCTGCTGAATCATCTCGGTCGTCTTGAGTACCACCTCGATACTCCCCATGACTCACTGACCGACCATACCCCAACATATCGGGGTCCTACAGTTCCTCCTATAGAGCATCTCAAAAGGAGGTCAATGAATGCTGGCGTGGTAACTGTTGTTATATGAAAACTCCGCCAAAGGGAGGTACGTATCCCAACTCCTACCAAAATCCAATACACAAGCCCGGAGCATATCCTTCAAGGTCTGTATAGTCCGCTCACTCTGACCATCAGTCTGCGGGTGAAAAGCCATGATGAAGTGCAGACGAGTAACCAACTCCTCGTGAAATCTCTTCCAAAACCTGGAAGTGAACCGAACATCCCTATCGGAGACCACAAAAACCGACACCCCATGATGTGCCACAACCTCCCGAATGTAGATGTCGGCCAACTTCTTCGTAGAGATACTCTCCTGGATCGGGATAAAATGTGTGCTTTTGGTCAATAATTCCAAGATGACCCATATCGAATCCATTCGGCGCACCGTCCGAGCAAATTTAGTGATCGTAATATCTTCCTATTTCCAAACGGGAATATGCAACCGCTCCATTTTGTCGTGGAGTCGCTGATGCTCGGCCTTGACTTTCATGAATGTCAAGCACCTCTCCACATACCATTCCATATCCTGCTTTATATACGGCCACCAATTATCAGACCGGAGATCTCTTTACATCTTTGTCGCTTCGGGATGAATAGAGAATATCGACTTGTGCACCACTTCCATCAAAATCTGCCGCGCACCACCCTAATATGGAACCCGCACCCTCTGATGAAGGGTCATAACCCCCGACTATCATAATCGAAGGAAGCCACCTGTCCCACAATACGGTCACTCTTTCGGTGCTCTTCCTTTATAGCCTTAATCTGAGCCTCTCGAATCTGCTCTAATAATGGGGTAATCACTGTCATCCTCAAACATAAATCCCTGATCGGAGCCGCGACTACCTTGCGGCTGAGAGTATCGGCCACCACGTTGGCCTTCCTCGGGTGATAAAGGATCTCACAATCGTAATCCTTCACCACATCCAGCCATCTGCGTTGTCTCATGTTCAGATTTGGATGATCCATCAAGTACATCAGGCTCTTGTGATCCGTGTAGATAGTACAGCGGACCCCATAGAGGTAATGTCGCCAAATATTGAGGGCAAACACCACTGCCCCCAACTCCAAATCGTGTGTAGGGTAATTTACCTTATGAGGCTTCAACTGTCTCGACGCATACACAATCACATGACCCCACTGCATCAATACTGCACCCAAATCTGTGATCGAAGCATCAAAATATACCACAAAGTCGTCAAAACCCTCTGGAAGGGTTAGAATCGGTGCCTCACACAATTTCTGTCTGAAAGTCTCAAAAGTTGCCTGCTGCTCAGGCCCCCAATGAAATGTGACAATCTTCTTTGTCAGCCTGGTCAAGGGAACCACTATCTTGGAGAAATCCTGAATGAATCTCTGATAATAACCTGTAAATCCAAGGAAACTCTGAATCTCAGATGGAGACCTCGGAACCTCCCACCTCATCATCGCCTTAATTTTGGCCGAATCAACCAGAATACCATCCTGGTTGACAAGGTGCCCCAAAAAATGCACCTCACGTAACCAGAACTCACACTTGGAGAACTTCGTGTATAATCTCTCCCTCCTCAGAGTCTCCAATACCTCCCTCAGGTGCTCCTCATGTTGCTTCCGGGTCTTGGAATAGACCAGGATGTCATGAATAAACACAATCACAGACTGATCCAACATGGGTCTGCATACGCAATTCATGAGATCCATGAATGCGGCTGGAGCATTGGTGAGCCCGAAAGGCATCACCACGAACTCATCATGACCATAACGAGTTTGGAAGGCCGTCTTCTGCATGTCCTCATCCCTGACCCTCATTTGATGATAACCCAAACGTAGATCAATCTTTGAAAACCAAGATGCGCCCTGAAGCTGATCAAATAAGTCGTTGATCCTTAGGAGTGGGTAACGATTCTTCACCACCAGCTTATTCAGCTCCCAGTAGTCAATACACTTCTCTGCGTCACATCCTTTTTATTCACAAATAAGATCGGCGCTCCCCATAGTGAACTACACGGCTGAATAAATCCCCTGTCTAGCAGCTACTGCAGCTGCGTAGACAACTCCTTCATCTCTGTAGGTGCTAACCGATAAGGCGCTTTGGCTATCGGAGCTGGACCTGGAACCAAGTCAATCTGAAACTCCACCTGCCACTCCGGAGACTCTCTTGGAAAATCCTCCGGGAACACATTCGGGTATTCCCGAACAATCGGAACATCATCAATGGTCACCTCACCCTTGTCCCGGGTATCCCTCACATAGGCCACAAACCCACAACATCCATGCTGAAGATAACGTCTGGCCCTGGCTGCCGAACAGAGAGTCGACCCACGCAGAGAACACTCACCGTAGATCACCAGCTCTCCCCCACTTGGGGTCCGAACATGTACCAACTGAATCCCATAGTCAATCATCGCCCCACTGGGTCTCAGCCAATCCATCCCCACAATGACCTTGCTCTCGCGCAGGGGAATCAGAACCAAATCAAACGAATACTTCTCTCCGAACAACTCCAAGGTGCATCCCCGGTGAACCCTCATCACTCGCATCGGACGGTCATCAACAATATCAACCTCTAATGGATAATCCAAATCTCTCGGAACATTGTCAAACCTCCTGCTAAGCGCAAGGGATATAAAAGATCGGGTAGCCCCCGAATCGAATAAGACCAATGCAGGAATACCGTTCATAAGGAATGATCCTAAATAACAATACAGACATATAAGAATAAAAAATAACATAAATAAGAAGGTAAAGAGAAGATAAATACCAGTGAGCACATAGGGTGCTGCACGAGCCTCCTCGCATGTCAGCTGAAATGCCCTGCTCCGAACAACTGGCGCCTCTGCCTTGCCCTGGCGGCCATCAATGATCCTCAGAGTCACTGGAGCAGGTGCTTTGTTAGGCGTGTCAGACCCAAAAAATAATAGGGGTACGATATACTCCAAAATAATCCCACTATATTGCACTAGAAAGGTAGTACAAGGCAAGTAGGGTCGATCCACAGAGACACGGGACAATCAGTCTATACCTGTTTTGCGTAAGGTATTTGTTCACAAAAGATTAAGATGAGGGTTTTGAATGCAATGATTAAACAAACAAATTTAAAACACGAGTAAACAACTAAACGAATGAATTAAGTTTAGATTTTTGTAAGGACTCCAACTTCATGTATGACAATCCAGCAATGTGAATCAAAGATGACAAGACATTTGTTTCATTCTATCTAAGTTGGTACTTGAAAGTGTTAACAAGCTCTAACACTTTCCATTCACCACATTAATCAATCAAAACAAGCTCTTTGATTAATCCTAACCTTGCTAACCTAATCTAAACAAGCTCTTAGAATTAGATTAAAAGATTGCATTAAGCTTATTGTGAATGTTCCCAACAACACCCAATACTCCTCACAAGCCCGGGAGCGTAAGAATGTGTGAAAAGATTTACACTAAATTCATTCATAAGAAATCAATTTAATGCTTGTTACTTAGTTCAATTCACAAAACAATTACGAATTTTGCAAAATGAATAACTTGAATGACCTAACCCTAATTCAAATGGCCAATAAGAATCATTATTAGAATCAAACATTCGATTGAAATAAAATCAGTTTCACTAGATAGAAATTAAACACAAACATCAGGTCATATGATTTGATTCACAACCAAAAAGTCAAAACATGAAATTGGAGAAGTTAGGGTTCTAGCCACACATGGCTAGAACAAGATTAACAAGTTTAAAAGATGAAATTAAGTGCTAAAGTGCTTACAAAGAAGGAATTAAAATGTTTCCCAATGATTAACGGACAAACCCTTGCTAAAACCCTTGAATTCTCCTCTCCAAAAGTGCTCTGGTATGTTCTTTGTGTGTAAAAATGACCCAATTCCCGTGATATGAAAAATAGGAAAAACTGCCAAAAGACAGTTTTTGGGTCGAACACGGCCCGTGTCAAAATAGGCTAAACTGACACGGGTCGTGTTCAGTAGTCAACACGGCCCGTGTTGATTTGCACTAAACTGACACGGCTCGTGTTCAGCATGGTCAACAGCTTCTTCTTGGTCAAACACGCCTCGTGCTCACTTTTCAGTGTAAATCCAACACGACCCATGTACCCCTCTGACTCCGAATCCAAACTTGATTTTTTCAACTTTTCCGTTCTTCGTCCGATCATCCCGAAATCTTAACCAATGCTTCCCGGCACCTCCCAAAGCGCATTCCAAGCTCCGGTTTACCTGAAAAAGACATGAAAGTGTGCAAATAAGGTTGTTCTAGAGACTAACATGAATATGATGAAATGTAAGAAAAAGGAAGAACAATTATGCTAAATAGATGCATGAAATGGGACTAAAAGGTGTGCAAAAAGGTGCACAAATTGCACCTAACAAATCTCCCCAAGCTTAGACATTTCTTGTCCTCAAGAAAGAACAAGAACCGGACAAACAGGACGATTTCTAGATGGCAAAAAGAAACATAGAACAAATGGGGATATAAAGATCCTAAAAGCTAAGAATAAATGCATGCAATGAAGACCATGAAAAAGAAACATATGTACAAAAGATACTTAAGGAACAAAAATGAACCAAAGAAAAAATTTAAGAACACAAGTAATATTTTTTATTTATTTTTATAAATATGGACATATACGATCAGAATTTACATCAAGGGGGGTCCAATCATTAATACCTAGGCGACCATCCTGCTACCTTCCACATATCACAGACTCCCAAAGTGAGGAAGACCACGAAACGGTGTAATCCAATAATCCAACCATAGTTTTATTTAAACTTCATACCTAATTAGCTTTTGCGAGCGAAAATAACATAGTTCGGGATCTCATGTCCTTAAGACTAGATAGTCAAGAATCAGAATCGACGCATCCTTAAGAACCCGTCACGGCGAATCAACTTTCGTTGAAACAGTGAGCCCACCCGAAGGGGCCCAGCTCCTATGCTTTCACTTTTTCGAGAGCCACAAGTATCATATCACACAGTTCTTCATTCACCAGATTTGACTTTGAGATGGCTTTTGATTTTTGATTGAACTTGGATTTGTATCTTCGTTTTGAGCTTGAGTTCTTCAATCTTTTGAATTTCTGAAAATTTCGTCGTTTGAGTACTTGAAATTCTGATTTGGGTACTGAATATGACAGTTGTACCCTTTCTTCCTTCTTGACTGTGTGGATCTGATACTTAAGCTCTCTGTTACCGCGAGGGTAACGCGTGTCAACAAATAGGTCCGTGTTCTGTGGGTTCAGAGTTGTCGATAAAGATTCTTTTTAAACATTCAGAAGCAAATCATCCTAAAGTTGTTATTACCGCCCACAAAAACGTTTCAGTATGCCATTTTTTTTATTATCTAAGGCTGGGGTCTCGAATTACGGTGTTTGGGCCCCCTAGTTATGACAGCTGATTCTACACTTCCGGTAACTATCCGGTCGCCTCATAATTTTTTTCATTTGAATTCTCATTTTCCCACTTCATGGAGCTATTGTATGTAAAGATTGTATTCATCTCGTATTAATTTTTTTTTTGGAAACAATGAATGAAAATGGGATGCAAAAACTAGAAAATATTTTTTGGTTTTATAGATTTTAAAATGCAGAATGCAAGAAAAAGAAAATAAGAAGGCTAAAATCTTTTTGAGTTTTTTTTTATGCATGAATATGAACATGAAATGCATGGATAAACCTAATGTACAACTCTACGCCTCCCCAAGCTTAAAGATAAGCATCGTCCCCGATGCTCAGAGAGGGTGGAACAACCTAATCACCGAAAGGTAGTGCGGGATGGTAGTCGGGTCGGGTAAGGTCCAAAACAGTCATAAGTGCAAACAAATTGAAATTTTAAACAAAATGTCGACGATTAAAGATATGGAAAGAAATTACCGAATCGTTCTTAGAGTCGAACAATTGTGGTGAGAACCTTCTCTTCATCTTCCCCAAGCTATTCGTGAAATATTTTTGGAGCCCGAGAGTCATTTTCTAGGCAAAAACAAGTTTATAACCATTTGGGACATTAAAATTTTAAAATTTACCAAAGACTAAAAAGTTTTAAAAGAAAGGACAAAAATACCCCGGGTTGCCTCCCGGTTAGCCGCCCTTTTTTAAAGTCGTTGGCTCGACATGACCCCTGAATATGCATCAATCTAAGTATGTGGGGCTCTCCAACTTACTAAACTTTTCGCCACCTCCTTCAATGGAACACTTATCTTGTACTTGACTTTCTTTTTGCGTGGGAACCATGTTGGACTTAGACCCTTAATGACAAAAATCGTCCAGTCGACTCCTTTCTTGTACTTGTCCATTAAGGTGGTCAAATCTTCCTTCTTTGATAAGGTGGTTGATTTGATGACCGGTTGGGTGTCTTCCTTCTCAGGGTACATATCCCTTGAAGGGTCCAGCAAATTTGTCGTTTTCGGCTCTTGTGGTTGGTCTACCGGTGAAAGGAGTTTCTCATTGGTAGTGGGTGGCTCAGCCTCTTTTTTTTCAACCTCCAACACCTCCTCTACAACTTCCATGTCAACATTCTTAATTTCTACTTCTTCCTTGACAACCTTCTCCACTTCTACTTCTTCCTCCTCTTCCCCATCTTCTAATTGCAATCTTGGGTCATCAACATTTTTCCCATCGTTCAAGGTGATGGAAGAAACGGTATGCCTTGGGTCCTCCTCCGTCTGCGATGGTAGTTTTCCCCGAGTTTCCAATACACTCACAGATTGAGTAAGTTGTGAAATTTGTTGCTCTAAGCTTTTGAGGCTAGCTTTGGTTGTTTCTTGGAAGATCTGGGTAGTAGTGGCAATGCTTTTGACAATGTCTTCCAAGGACATGCTCGACGTTTCAGGTTGTTGGGGAGGTGGAGAATATAGTTGTTGGAACTGTGGAGTTAGTTGGTATTGGTCATTTCCCCAAGCTTGGTATGGGTTTTGGCATTGGTTGTTTCCCCAAGCTTGGTTGTTTTCCCACCATTGATCATGTTGAGGTTGATCATAACTCCATTGGTTTGGCCAGTAGTAGCTTCCCATTTCTTGCACTTCTTCCCATTCTCCTTGTAGATATGGACACATATCGGAATGATGTCCATTTTGAGTGCAAAAATCGCAAGGAATAGGTGTGGGTTGCGTACTTTGATCATTTCCAATCATCATAACTAACTGAGCTAGCTCAGAAACTTGGTCTTCTATGTAAGGAGTATTCATTTCTGAGCGACACTTTTTTTTCTGTTTTTTTATTATTTTTTTTTGTTTTTTTATAGAGATGTACCTACTCACAAAAATCTAGGCATAAACAATTAGTAACATCGTGTCCCCGGCAACGGCGCCAATTTGTTAGGCGTGTCAGACCCAACAAATAATAGGGGTACGATATACTCCAAAATAATTGTAACGCCTGTAGATCCGGGCTAGTCAATTTAGAGACGATAAGCATCAAAAATGACTTTTTGATGGAAGATTATTTAGAAGGATTAATCTTAACCAAGTTGTAGTATATGTCTCAAGGTTTCCGGATATATAAAGAATGCCGAAATCCGAGTTATAACGAAGAAGTTATGACCTGTCGAAGTTTCGCAACAAACCGGCACAGTGCCAAATGTCGTAAATAGTGAGTTTTTGATAAACTACTTTTTAGCCTTAGTGATTTAAATGAAAGTCGTAGTGCTCGTTAAACCGAGAATATGTATAAAAAGAACGCCCAAATCTGACTTCGTATGAGGAAGTTATGATTTTTCGAAGTTTCAGCTTAACAGTAGACAACTAAAAACTCGAATTTTAGATCGAGTGATTTTCAGCCGACACGACCTAAACGAGAATCGAAGGTCTCGTCATTTGTAGCACAACGGTAAAAAGACAGACGAAAACGGACGTCGGATGAAAAAGTTATGATTTTTTAACGGATTTCCTGTCCCGGTCTATTAAAAATAATAATATAAAAATTAAAGTCAAAATTAGCCGACGAAGTCTAAACGAAAGTTGTAGAGCGTAATTTTACCTACGTGTGCATATAAAGAACGTCAAAAACGGAGCTCGTATGCGAAAGTTATGGATTTTAGAAGTTTTGGCTCGAAACCGAGAAATTTCGCATAGGTGGCTTCGGCCACGTCACCTTCGCTGAATGAGTGCCACGTGTCCGAAATCGGTGAGTCATGCGAGCCACGTGTCCGAAATTGATGAGTCACCTCGCATGAACAGTAGCCACGTGCTCGCTTCTGATTCGACTGAAGGGAGGCCCAACCGAAGCAAGCCGCGTGTCGCCCCTTGTTCCGATCCGCTGACGAGTCCGAAGTGGTCCAATTAGGATCCGACGCGTGTGCTCCTCCTCCGGATCTGACCACGTGTCCGAGCCTCCTGCTGCCTCGTATCCTCGGTGCTGACTCCCTTCTCTCGGCCGACTTCGGATCTTACCTTATAAATAGAAGGGTTGCGAGATCTTCCGGCTACTTTTGGAAAATGGGCATTTTTCACCCCTTTTTCAATATTTTAGCTATTTTGACTTCCCCCGATGCCCCGAGATCATTTCCAACGCCCGGAACACGTCCCGGAGTGCCCGAGAAGCCCGGGAAATTTATTTTTTCGGTTTCGAAGCCCGACCCTCGCGGAGCCCGGTTTCTCAATAAAACTTCTGGTTTTATTAGAAACGATCGTTTTAGGCAACGAAGTGCTGCCCGGTTATCGTTAAATCAAGTGAGTGTATAGTCACTTTCATCTTACACATAGATATGAAGTATTTTATATAAAATACGTGCTATGTGTATATATGTTGTTTGTTTATTTGAGATGGATGTTGAATGAATGTTTTATACATGTTTAAAATGATTTAAAATGTATAAATATTTTATCTTCAAATATGTTGGGTAAAACATGGGTAGATAAAGTATGAGGGATAAAAGTACAGTATAGATGTACGTTGGTAGCTATGAATTTAGTACAATATAGATGTACGTTGGTAGCTATGAATTTAAGTATAGATGTACGTTGGTAGCTATGGATTTAGTACGTTGGCAGCTATGGACTTAGTGTCTGTTGTATAAACCTTGGCGACGATGTGACTTCGTGCCTATTAGATAAACCCTGGCGACGATGTGACTTCGTGCCTATTAGATAAACCCTGGCGACTATGAGACGTAGTGCCTATTGTATAAACCCTGGCGACTATGAGACGCAGTGCCTATTGTATAAACCCTGGCGACTATGTGACGTAGTGCCTGTTGTATAAACCTTAGCGACGATGTGACTTCGTGCCTATTTGACATAAATTGCTGAGGGAAAGCAATGTTGTCACCCCGATGTTTGTTTTATTTGACATAAATTGCTGAGGGAAAGCTATGTTGTCACCCTGATGTTTGTTTTATTTGACATAAATTGCTGAAGAAAGCAGTGTTGTCACCACATTGGTTGTTTTATTTGACATAAATTGATGAGGGAAAAGCAATGTTGTCACCCCGATGTTTGCCTTATTTGACATAAATTGCGGAGGAAAGCAATGTTGTCACCCTATTGGTTGTCTTATTTGACATAAATTGCTGAGGAAAGCAATGTTGTCACCTTATTGGTTGTTTTATGTTAGGATGTCTGGTTTGACATAAATTGCTGAGGAAAGCAATGTTGTCACCCCGTTGGTTGCCTTATTTGACATAAATTGCTGAGGAACCTCCGAAGCAATGTTGTCACCCCTAGTGAAAATCCTTAGGCTAGGTCCCTTGTGATAGTTGTTTTAGGGACGTAAAGTGAGGATAATGGGAATGGGTAATTAGGGTTATTTTTGGTTGATGAAATTAATAAATTTGTTATTGACTGAGAACTTAATAAGTTTATTATTTATTGTGGGTTGAAAACCCTATATGCTCACCAGGCTTCCAAGCCTAACCCACTCAGCTTTTTATATTACAGGTAGTGGACCCCGAGCATAGTCGGATGATGACAATGAGTGATTTTTGGATTGTAGGCCAGTAGTTGTAAATAACTGATGTAAGGCTTATAATGTCTTGTTTATGCTTTTGATCTGTATTGGAACATGACATCCCAAGGTTTTAATATAAAATGAGAATATATATATTTCTTAAAGAAAGGTTTTGATAAATTTTTATCATGTTTTGTTTTGGGAACAAATTCCGCAACATCTTTTAAATAGGATTTTATCTGATTTTATTTTAAAAAGCATAAACGAAATCGGTCTTTTCTGGCTGTGAAATTAGGGATGTCACAATAATCCCACTATATTGCACTAGAAAGGTAGTACAAGGCAAGTAGGGTCGATCCACAAAGACACAGGACAATCAATCTATACCTGTTTTGCTTAAGGTATTTGTTCACAAAAGATTAAGAGGGGGTTTTGAATGCAATGATTAAACAAAAAAATTTAAAACACGAGTAAACAACTAAACAAATGAATTAAGTTCAGATTTTTGTAAGGACTCCAACTTCATGTATGACAATCCAGCAATGTGAATCAAAGATGACAAGACATTTGTTTTATTCTATCTAAGTTGGTACTTGAAAGTGTTAACAAGCTCTAACACTTTCCATTCACCACATTAATCAATCAAAACAAGCTCTTTGATTAATCCTAACCTTGCTAACCTAATCTAAACAAGCTCTTAGAATTAGATTAAAAGATTGCATTAAGCTTATTGTGAATGTTCCCAACAACACCCAATACTCCTCACAAGCTCGGGAGCGTAAGAATGTGTGAAAAGATTTTCACTAAATTCATTCATAAGAAATCAATTTAATGCTTGTTACTTAGTTTAATTCACAAAACAATTACGGATTTTGCAAAATGAATAACTTGAATGACCTAACCCTAATTCAAATGGCCAATAAGAATCATTATTAGAATCAAACATTCGATTGAAATAAAATCAGTTTCACTAGATAGAAATTAAACACAAACATCAGGTCATATGATTTGATTCACAACCAAAAAGTCAAAACATGAAATTGGAGAAGTTAGGGTTCTAGCCACACATGGCTAGAACAAGATTAACAAGTTTAAAAGATGAAATTAAGTGCTAAAGTGCTTACAAAGAAGGAATTAAAATGTTTCCCAATGATTAACGGACAAACCCTTGCTAAAACCCTTGAATTCTCCTCTCCAAAAGTGCTCTGGTATGTTCTGTGTGTGTAAAAATGACCCAATTCCCGTGATATGAAAAATAGGAAAAACTGCCAAAAGACAGTTTTTGGGTCGAACACGGCCCGTGTCAAAATAGGCTAAACTGACACGGGTCGTGTTCAGCAGTCAACACGGCCCGTGTTGATTTGCACTAAACTGACACGGGCCGTGTTCAGCATGGTCAACAGCTTCTTCTTGGTCAAACACGCCCCGTGCTCACTTTTCAGTGTAAATCCAACACGACCCGTGTACCCCTCTGACTCCGAATCCAAACTTGATTTTTCCAACTTTTCCGTTCTTCGTCCGATCATCCCGAAATCTTAACCAATGCTTCCCGGCACCTCCCAAAGTGCATTCCAAGCTCCGGTTTACCTGAAAAAGATATGAAAGTGTGCAAATAAGGTTGTTCTAGAGACTAACATGAATATGATGAAATGCAAGAAAAAGGAAGAACAATTATGCTAAATAGATGCATGAAATGGGACTAAAAGGTGTGCAAAAAGGTGCACAAATTGCACCTAACATGCTTCTACTGGTCTTCCTGATGCTAAAGTCATGCAGTTGGCCTTCTTTTGGCCCCTCTAATTGTAATGGAAGCAAATCAGATCTGATGTCTGGCTGGTGGTGGTAGCAGCAGTGGAATCCTTAGGTTTCTTCGCCGAAACCCCAGTCGTCTACCCATGCTCTGCCTTCCTCTTCCCTATTTGCTCCCAATCAATCTCCCGTTCCCGGGACCTGGATATCATGTCGTCCAGAGTCGGGCAGGCAGAAAAACTAACAAACTCCCTGATAGCAGGTCTAAGCATGTCATGGTACCAAGTTTTCCGCATCTCCTTGTCTGCAACATACTGGGGTGCCAATAGGGCTCTCTCTCTGAACTTGGCGGTGATCTCCGCCACGGTATCAGTCCTATGTCTCATATCCAAAAACTCCCTAGCTAGCTGTTGCACCTCAAAAGTTGGCGCAAACTTCGCTCGGAATCGGGTCACAAAATCCGGTCAGGTCATGGCCTCAATGGTTGGGGCTCCCAAAGTATAGCCAACCTCTTCCCACCAATCCCGAGCTCGCTCCCTCAGACATCCTACAACGAACCTAACATTCGACCCCTCGGGGCAGAAGCTCGTCACCTGGTCACACTCCATGTCTGCTAGCCAACGCCTGGCGGCAATGGGGTCCTTCACCCGAAAGAATTCTGGTACCCCAAATCCCCTGAAATACTTGAAGGAGAGAGTGTGGGCCCCAGACTGGCTTGTGACCAAATCAGCTCTGAAGATACGAAGGTGATCCTCCGTCTACTCCTTGATACCCTCCTTGATCGACCCCAAACATCATCTAGGTCGCATCAAGGATGCCTATAGTAATATCTGACGCAATGAACTCACATAATTCCTCATCAATTGGTTCGGTTCCCGTGCTCGAACCAGATCCAGATCCTGAACACCCTGATCCATTGCGTATTACCACCATACTGAAACATAAACACATAGACAATCAATAATCATACGAAGAGGTTCACACTCTCGAGCTTCCTAGATTCATCGTGGTCTTCCTGGTCTTAGGTATAAATCCTATGCTTCCAGTAGTACAGGCCCAATACTACCTTCCATACCTATTTATACCCTCCTCAAGGACTACATCGACTCCTCAAAGTCACTCATTCCCATATAATACTCTCCTCATACTAAAAGGTGTCCTACTCACTAATACTTATTCTAGGGACTTCCTTAGGTTCCTTCCATCACCACTCTCTTCTATAAGCTGCAGAAGGAACTCCTACTAATACCATCTAACCACCACACGAATACAATTACATACTATCAGTACTAGATAATTCTTTGAAAGACCGGTCCCACACTACAACGGTTGGACTCAAACAAGAGTTGCGCAATAGAGTTAAACCTATCCTTCTAAAATTATCTAATCTCAATAATATGTTAACCAAACACATTGGTCCACTAGTCATCTGGTACTAATAAAATTCCTAAAAGCACAAAGCACGCAAGCTTTTGAGCATCAAGCAATTCAAATTAGAACACAACCTAAACAGGACATCCTATCAGATAATTGATCTCATACTAGCATGCAAACCTATAAGCTCATACAATAGGCACATAAAGGCATCTCTCCTATCATCCAATCATGCAATCTTGAGCATATCCTTATCCCTAATCTAGCATGCAATTCTTATATCATAGCGTAAAACATCTAACATGTATGGGTATTTTGGGAAGACTTACTTTAGCTCGGCTGATTGCACGCATCGCACCCCTTTCTTTTATTAAATCCCTTAACTAAAATGTTTCTTTTCATAGAATTTTCATTTTAAATTCATTCCAAGCGTATGATAATCATATCAAAACAGTCAAGAGTATATCATAGAAAAATGTTATCAGAGTACAAAATCCCAAAATCACGTGGTGCGAAAAAACATAGGTGGATGCAGTGCAATCAGCCCGGGCCCTTCCCTTTCGAGCTGGAAGTACTTGAAACATAAACTAAAAACCGTAAGCACAAATCTTAATGAGTTCCCCCAAAATACCCCATACCATACATATATAACAGTTTAAAACATACTAAGTCTATTTCACCCCCTTCGGTGTCTTTCAACCGGTATTGGGTCTATTTCACCCCCTGCGGTATTTTTCAACCGGTTCGCAGAGACATCGAACAGTCACAAGCATAACAGGTAATTGTCACGAAGACAATCATACTACAAAACATAATCTAGTGGGTCAGCATTGGTGCCTTCGACCCACAAATATAGTGAAGGAAACTCATCTTAGACCGAAGGTATCAAATCACACACAAGTTGCTGACTCACGAAACCCTCTCACTATATCACAAATATAAAACTCTAATTAGAAATTCGGTCAATAATACAACCCGTGAGTCCAAACCCTAAAAGGGCTGCGTAACCCTTGCCTTATTGGGCCTAACCTACCAAGGCCCAAATCCAAACTAGCCCAAAAGGAATTCTAAGTCCAACTAAAAAATATCCTAAGGCCCATCATAGGCCATAGAGCTCAATAATGGCCTAAATCCCACAAATGACCCAATGCCACAAATAGACCTAAGGCCCAAAATCCATCTAAGCAAAAAGCACATCTAATCCCTAGCCCAAAACTCCAAAGGCGTACCTGGCTCGTACGCCCGATGTATGTGGCTTGATCCAAAATCGGGGCGCTGGCACAGTTTGCGCAGCGTACTTAGGAGTATGCCCAACGTACTGGTCGGAAAGCCAAACCACCCCAAAGTCTTAACCCATTAATCTTTTAATGTCTAAAATTCATATCCAAGGTCATTAAAGTGTATTAAGCCATAAAGTTGCAAACATTTTGGTTTTGCATGACTTAATGGGACTCAAACCATGAATTAAGCCTTCTATCTCCCTAAAGTGGTCACCAACTCATGCATGGTTGAGTTCTAACCTCCAAGATTCGATTTTTATGACTTCATGCACTCCTAAGAGCCCAAAAGGAAAATTTAAATGGTATGGAGTAGTCCATACTCCATGAGACCAAGATATGGGACCAAAAGATGCTAAGTTCTTCCCTAAACCTAGATCTAGACTTACAATGAACAAGTTTCAGACTTTATACCTCCAATGAGCTAGAAATGATGAACAACCTCTGGATCTACAAGCTCCTTCTTGTCCACTGCTTCTCCTCAAGCCTCCTTCTTCTTCAAGATCACAAAAGAACACTCAAAAACTCTTTGTAAACTCAATAATGCTCTCAAGATGGCTAAGGTTTCGAGATTAGCTCAAAAAGGCAAAGGGTGCTGATATTGTGAAGGGTTTGAGGGACTTAATGAGCTTAAATAGGGTGCAAACCCTAATAATTAGGGTTTTCCCCTGGCTTGCGTACGCCCCGAGTATGTATGGGTATGCCCAGCATACGCAGAGGACACTCTGACTTCGTGCATGCATGGGAGTACGCGGTGAGTACCTTGTGTACGCCCATCGTACTCCAGTCTAGCCCATGAATAATAATAAAAATAATTGTAAAGGTTTTACCTGGCGATTCGGGCGTTACATAATGTATGTTATGAAGGATGCTGGCTGTCTCTGTGACTCTCGCATTGTATGTCGGAATACGCCCATTGTATGACGGGCTAGTCCCATTACTATGGGTTGGGCTCAATATGAGGGTTAGGGCCAAGGATATGTATGATATGTGGTATTTTTGGGAACTCACTAAGCTTTGTGCTTATGGTTTTTATGGTTATGGTTTCAGGTACTTCCGGTTCGATAAGGAAGGGCCTGACTTGATCGCAACGCATCCACCCATGTTTCCGCAACTATATGATTTTGGGATTGAACTTTGATCATGGTTTTTATTCTGAAATACTTTTTGAATGTTGGAAAAAGGATATTTGGTGTTTGTGGTTGAACTAAAAATGAAAATTTTACCTTATGGTTTTTGGGTTGTTACAAGTTGGTATCAGAGCCTTGTTCTGAAGGATTCGGGAACACTCGCGGGTGTTGCTGAACTAAAACTGAGGATTTGGTAATCTTTTAAAAGAATATAAATTTCTTAAAAGAATTTTGGCACGTGCAATCAGCCGATCTCAAGTAAGTGATTCCCATAATACCCATACATGTTGATATGTTATATGATATGAATGATTGCATGGTAGGATGAGGCTAGGGATACTTTCAGGAATTGCATGATAGATTGGCCCAATATGTGTTTCCTTGTAGCCTAGGAAGCATTAGATGCTATGATTGGGAATATGTATTGGTAACAATAATTTCTAAGTGTATGCTTTAAAAATTGTATACGATTAGGATCATATAGCCCTAGAATAACTGAGTTGGCCTTATTTCCTGTTCCTCATTTGGTTGTGGTCCTAGGTAGAGTCTTTTATTCGATAGTCTATTTGATCATATATTGTTTATAATTTTGATGCATAAGGCAACCGGCAGTAAGAGTGGAAGTTCCTAGCACGAATGTTGAATTTATTCGCAACTCTCGTTTGAGTCTAACATTTGTAGGGTTGAGTCTTGTACTCAAAGGATTATCTAAGCTTTATGGCATGTGATTGTATTCATGAAGTAGTTAGCTGACATTAGTGGGATTTCTTCAGCAGCTGATGGCAGGGGGAGGTCGGAACCTAGGAGAGCCTAGGAAGTGTTTTAGTGGGTTTGATTGCATTGTTTGGCGAGTACTTAGAGTACCAGTTTGAGAAGGTGACTTGGAGGATTCGGGATGAATCTTGAGGAAAGTATGGATAGGTGTGGAAAGTAGTATTAGGCCCGTACTACTAAAAGCATAGGATCCATACTCGAATCAAGGGGAGTCATAGAGAATCTAGGAAGCCTGTGGATGAGGATATTTGGGTATTTTCTGATTATCGTATGGTTGCTTTTCAGAATGGTGATGAGCACAAGTGGAGGAGGTTCAGGTTCTGGTTCAGCCTCAGGTGTAGGTACTGAGCCGATTGATGAGCAGATACGGGAGTTCATCTCTTTGGAGATCACCGTCGGTATTTTGGACCAGACTCCTATAATCTTTGGAACGGTCAAGGAGGGGATTATAGAGATTTTGGATGAGCGTCTAGGCACTATCCACACTGAGATTATGGCTGTCGTGGGAGCTCGCATTCTTTCCTTCCGCAAATTCCATGCTTGTGTACTTCCCGCGTTTATTAGGGATAAGGACCCCATTCCTAGTATGAGGGTGTTAGCGGATATGGTGAGCGCTTTCCGGACGAGTTCCTGCCCCGAGGGGTCGAAGGTCAGATTTGCTTCCTGTATTTTGAAAGTTAGAGCTCGAGATTGGTGGCAGGAGGTAGATTTTACTTTGGGAGGCGAAGCCATTGTGACAATGACTTGGGATGAGTTTGTGCCCCGGTTTAAGGAAAAGTTTGCACCAATTATTAAGGTGCAGCAGTTGGTAGGAGAGTTTCAGGACCTTCACCAAACGACTGAGACGGCGGCGGAGATCACCGCCAAGTTTAGGGAGATGGCTCTTTTGGTTCCATCAGTATGCCGCAGACGAGGAGATGCAGAAGATAAGGTACCATGATATGCTGTGAGATGAAATCCGGGAGTTTGTTAACTTTTCAGCTTCTCGGAATTTGGAGGACTTGATAGATAGAGCCCGAGGGTGGGAGATTGATTTGGAGCACCTCGGTTAGAGGAAGCCAGAGAAGATTCAGATCGCAGTGGGCCAGACAAAAGGCCCAAGACTCAAGATTCATGTTTGGGAGGCCATCAGGGCTGGGGCCTTTGTGCCAAATGTAGGAGGACCCATGAGGGTGGCTGTCAGGAGACAGGAAGGGGGTTTTCAGTTGTGGTCTGATGGGTCATTTTAGTAGGGATTGCTCCCGTGGATCGGTTCTTATGTGTTTTCATTACAACCAGGTGGGCCACAAGAAGGTCGACTGTTCGAGATTGATGGGTGGAGCAGTGAGTGCGCCTACTCCAGTTACTTTGAGGATCACTGACAGTCGTGAGGGCAAGATGAAAGCCCCAGCAGCGAGGATCCAAGCATTGCAGCTTCAGTCAGGGGAGGCCAGAGTTTCATCAGACGCTATCGTGGGTATGTTATCTTTTGTTTTCTTCGTGCCTTATTATTTGTATATTTATATGATTTTGAATCATGTGCTTAAATGTATGAGGCATTCTCTTTGGACTAGTTCTCTGTTATTTCCTGGTTGATATTATCAAAAATTGTTATATGCCATTTTTGCATGACGAGAGTTATGAGTGGGATACGTCTTGTTGAGTTGGATTTAAATAGTCAGGTAGTTTGTTGTGGGCCATTAGTGGAGACAAATCAGGGGTATCATTTGGAAGATAAATAGTCGGATTAGCATGATTATTTCAATAATGAAGTCAGAGTTCAGAAGTGTTGCGTCTCAGTGGGGATGGTGATCGTTTATGGAAGGACTTTTGGGTCTGCTTGCTACTGTTACTAGGGAAGGAGCGGTAGCAAGAGGATGATGATGGCGGTCACGTGAGTATGTTCAGAAATTGGAGGTGTCAAAGAGATTTCGAAATTATATCGGATGAAGATGGTTAGGATTGCATAGACCCTTCAGTAAGTGGGATGTTGGGTTGGTGATTAGTCAGTTCCGGCAAGGGAATTGATTGTTTGCTGTTTTTTTAGTATGGTTGGCAAGGTGTAGTTATATCCAAGTGGAGGAGAACTGTTTGGATTGCTGGGAATAAAATCATGTGCATAACCAAGGAGAGTTCCACATCCTAGTCGAGAAGGAAGCCAACTCAAGTGGCAATCTGGATAGAGGTCACGCAAGGTTGAGGATCAGAAAATTTCAACGATAGGTGGTCGCATTCATAGTGACACATGGCAGACGTGTGATTGGATCCATGTTGAGGGTTATGTTAGAGTCTCTCTACCTGTTCTTGTCTGATGAAGGTTTTGGAGTTCTAAGCATGACTCGAACACCTAATTAGGGTATAGTCGGATGTGGGTTCAACTCATGATGATCATGGTTGGCTCGGTAGTTAGACAGTAAGACCATGGGGTAGGTTCATGGCAGTATGGAAGTGTTGTAAGACTACAGGACAGTTGTAGCATTCACAAGGTTGACAGGCAGTTGTGGGAGTGTTGTAAGACTACGGGGTAGGCGTAGCATTTACAAGGAGGATAAGCTATCAGGAAGAGTTCTAAGTCTGCGATGTAGTCGTAGCATTCACCAGAATGAGGTAGGCCATTGTAGGAGTGGTCGTTAAACTGAAAAAGGATCAACATATGTCTGGGTGGAGGCAGACAGTATTGTCAGAGGATTACTCTTTGATTGGGATGTGGATTTTTGGATCCAAGGCGAGGCAAGGCCTGTACATAACTCAATCAGATGAGACCCGTTGGCGAGGACCATTCGATAGTGCAAACTGGGAGAGACCCATGGGAGAGGCCTGTTTGGTTATGATAGAGTGGGTGAGACCCAGTGGAAATTAGCTTGAGCAAGGTGTTGGATCAAGTTTAGAGTGGGAAGACTCTATGGTCAGTGGTTAGTGCCCGTGTGATGGTTAGGCTAAGGTAGCCCATATTAATTAGACGTTTAGTCGAAGCCTTGTGGTGGGACCAGGTGTGAGACCGTCCTTATCTGCGATTGATTGGAGAGTTTTCATCTCAGTTCAGTGGGAGGTCACCATGGGTACAGGAGGTTTCAGATAGATCAAATTTGCGAAATTTTGTCGGTTATCAAGATGTGAGCTTTTAGATTGGTCTGGCACTTAGGCATGAGATTTGCGTTGGGAGTCCCCCCCCCTCCCCTTGATCTCAGATAAAGGATTCAACAGTAATGAATGGTTGGCTATGTTATTCTTTGTTGGACTAGGAGGGCTATTGGAGCCATTATGGCAAGAAGGCTAGGATAGCTCTTTCCAGATAGACATTCGTTCGGAGTCGCAAGGGAGTTTGTGCGTGAGGCTGTCAGCCTCAGCAACCGGTTGGGAATCCGGTATCTCGGTTAATTAGCAGATAAGTATGAGGCCAGTTAGGTCTAGGCTATATCAGAAATGTGATTATGGGTCAGCACGATGAGCTTGAGATGGTACCAGTTATTGAGACTCGTGTTGGGATTAGCCTTTATTTTCAAGTGAAAGGTTTTCGGCATCAATGGATGATCATGGATTCTGTTTCCCAGTGGAAACAATAAGATAGTATAGGGTTGGAAGGGTTTACGCTGAGATTGGATTGTGAAGTGGAGTCGAACTGGCAATAATTCAGAATGGTATGTCTGTCGGGGAGTCAGACAAGGTTTTAGGATTTCGGTTTTCGAGCAGAGTAGTGATGGTTATTCTTCAGTGGTTAACACTAGTAGGGCAAGTATCCGTTCTCCGTCAGGGTATGAGATCACTACTAAGGCTGGGTTCGATTATAGTTTTGGAAGGTTGTTGTATGTATGGATGGATCAACTTTTCAGTCCGTATCGGGGTTGTGGAAGTATCGTCCAGTTTTTCGAGTGTCTGGAAGGTGGTAAGGAGTGATTTCGAGGACGAAATCTAAATTAAGTGGGGGAGAGTTGTAATACCTGTGTTCCAGTATGTTTTAGTTTTTATTCTCTAAGGGTAAAGATTAAGTTTTTGGGAAAAACTATGTGCCACGACATGGAGCAAGGATTCCCACGACGTGGAATTGTATAAGTGGCATGCGTATTTTATTGAGGCACCACGACGTGGCAACTGATCACGCCCAAGCCCATGACTTTTTTAGGGTTCTCTTCGTATTTAAGCCTCTCTATCTCGGTTTTAGGGTTCATTTCTCAGCCTCTATCCCCCTCAACCTCATATAAACCCTAATCATTTCCCTCTTGGTGCTTTTGGCTCATTTTGGGTGGTTTTGGTGCTTTTGGGAAGGAAGTGGGGAAGAATTGGTGCAAGGATCAAGCAAGCAACACTTTATCATCTTGGTTATCACCTTCTGGACCATTTGTAAGGATTCAAGTCTCTATCTTTTGAGTTATTCTCTTAGATCTAGGTTGTTTTGGTCCCTTTTGGTTCATTGAGTTGAATGAGTGAATGGATGGAATAAAGCTGGCAACTTTATTGCTCTCTAGTGTCCCTTGAGCATCATATTTTATGGATCTGAAGTTTGGTGGTGACTAGTGAATCTTGCATAATTTTAGGTAATTTTCTTTCCGTTTGACCTAAGATGAGTTAACGACATGCATGTCCATCACGTAATCAATTTTATGGACCTTTGGTGCCCCTTTTGCTTCTAGAAGAGTTAGGGTTAAGGACTTTTTCAGATTAAGGGCTTAATGGTTAAGACATTATGGATTTTGGCTTTATTTGGACCAAGGGTTTGAGATCTTGATCTCTTTGGGTGTCTTAATGAGGAAAGTTGGAAATTTTATTCATTTAGACCATATTTTGGTCCAGATCTAAGCTTTGGAGCTATTGGAATTGAGGAGGGCAGCTTAATCCATAAAGCTGCTGGAAACCCAGTGCCCATGACGTGGCCATAGGACGTCACAGTGTGGCAATTGGGAATTTCCCGTAAGTTGGCTGGGTGAAGGCCACGACGTGGCTAAGGAAGGCCACGACGTAGAGGTCAGCTAAAGTCAACTCTGTCTGTTGACTTTTGGTATAGGTTGACTTTTTGGTCAATCTCTATTTTTGGAAGATTTAGGGTTTGCCTTGTGTGGATTGGCAGGAGGTGTTTTGCACCCGGTAGGTGAGCAATTAGTTGTGCTTGACGCGGTTTTGAGTTGAGTGTTATTCGATTTTTTGATTCAGGCGAGTCTCCTCATTGTACCCGTGGGTCGAAGGCACCAATGCCGGCCCACTACGATCAGTTATGGTAGTTGTATTTATGACTCTTGCATGGTATTTTGGGCTAGACCCATTGTATAAAGGGCTAGGCCCATAGTATGACAGGCTAGCCCCATTTTTATGATGGGTTGGCCCCATGGATCAGGAAGGGATAGGCCCAATGTATGTTATGTAGGATGCTAGTTGTCTCTGTGACTCTCACATTGTATGTCGGGCTAGGCCCATTGTATGACAGACTAGGCCCATTACTGTGGGCTAGGCCCATTGATATGTATGGTATGTAGTATTTTTGGGAACTCACTAAGCTTTATGTTTACGGTTTTTATGGTTATGGTTTCAGGTACTTCCGGTTCGACAGGGAAGGGTCCGGCTTGATCGCAACGCATCCACCCATGTTTCTGGAACTACAAGATTTTAGGATTGTACTCTGATAATTGTTTTTATTCTGAAATACTTTTTGAATGATTGGAAAAAAATAATTGGTATTTCTGGTTGAACTAAAAATAAAAATTTTACCTTATGGTTTTTGGGTTGTTACATCGTAAGCCTCCACCACCACAACTCCTTGTGGTGTCGCTATTCTGTTGAATATTAAACTGCAGTTGGGCGTGCAGAGAAAAAACCGCTTAAGTAAATCGTTATTATAGTGGAAGTGGATGGTGGTGATCGATTAATTAGGAGGAGAGGCAAATATGAAAAACAAAAAGAATAAGCAGGTGAGCCGGCGGGAAGAAGAAGAAGCAGGCCTAAGATTTAGGTCTAGTTCATTATTTGATTTCTTTTAGTTTTAAAAATTAATAAATAATAATTGTATTACGTGGACTATACGTGGCTATAGAAGCTCTATTTTCACCGGAAGACTCCTTCATTATTTACAAAAGGACATTTTGAAATCTAAAAACTCAAGTTAATGCCCCTAAAATGCAAAAAATAACATGAGGGACCATTTAAAATAAAATCTGATATTTGGTTGGGCTACAATGACTTTAACCCAATATAAAATACAAATTATATATATATATATATATATATATATATATATATATATATATATATATATATATATGTGTGTGTGTGTGTGTGTGTGTTGTTTTGCCGAAAACATTAGGGTATGTCGTCTCAAATATTTAAGGTAGATCCTCAATTATTTTTATATATAACTATTGCTAATTTTTTTTAACTAGAGCCTCATACTTCAACATGTGTGTAGGTTACAGAAAATGGATATCCAGGTGTTATTGGTTGTGAGGGATGAAAATTAGAAGATAAAGAAGCGGTGATGTAGCGCCTAGATGGAATGTGAGTTGGAAAAGATAACAAAGACAAAAATTACTTAAAACAAACTAGTCAAAATGGAAAACTCTTTTATTTCAAAACAATAAATAATAAAAAGTTTTAAAAAGCCGTTGAGGTTATGAGTTTTGTGGTGGGAAAATGACTTTAAAAGGTAACGAAGTTTCTAAAATGTATAAAAAATATCAGTGTTTTTTTAGTACACAAAATACCATTAAAGTATATTTTTTTACACAGAATACCAACGAAGTACACATGTGTTCAAATAAAACTTTGTGGTAACTGATTACCTCAGGAAATGGAAAAATTACTTAAAAGTGTAACGAAGTTTTCAAAATATTCAAAAAAATACCATTGTTTTTTTAGAACAAAAAATACCATTAAAGTCTACCATTTGTATACAAAATACCAACGAAGTACACATTTTAGTACAAAAAATATCATTAAAGTTTCCAAAATGTTCAAAAAGAGCACCATTGTTGTTTTTTCAAAGCACCTTCTGATAACTTCGTTATTTACGGATTATGTAGAACATGGTCAGCGGAGATCATTTACCATCGTACGAGTTCACATGAGTTGTGCACTCTCTTTCTTGCTATCACTCGATCAGTTTGTATCTAAATACAATCATAAAAAACACATAAATAAGAATCTATCAATTAGGATGCAAGTCGTTCAAGCGCTCCAACACATATACTTCTCTATACTTTTAACTACAGATCGTCATTAAATCAGCCATATGACGTTGAGTGTTCCCGACCATTCGTCTCTTACTGGTCCTGAAGAATTAAACGCAACTCTTACTCTCTACATTCACATTTAGGAATTATCATAGCATAAGGTCACACTCGTTTCTCCTTTAAGCCTCTTGTGTGCCACAACATTAATGAACGACTAACCTTGATGTATAATATGTATGTGTGTGTATGTGTGTGTGTGTGTGTATATATATACATATATATATATATATATATATATATATATATATATATATATATATATTTTAGGTTTGAGGCATATAATGTGATCGGGAAGCAACAATGTTTAACGAAGGTTATTACCCACTTACTTCTCATGTTACCATAAGAATGATCGAGTGACGGAATGAAAGAGATTACACAGCTGTTGTGAACTGATATGATAGTGCATGATTTTCGGTGACTGTGGTCTACGTAATCCGGCAACAACGAAGTTAACAAAAAATATTGTATATTTTGAACATTTTGGAAACTTCGTTACGCTTTTAAATTATTTTTTCATTTACCTGAAGTAACCGGTTCAATAAGGTTTTATTTGAACACATGTGTACTTCGTTGGTATTTTGTGTACAAATAGTACGCTTTAATGATATTTTTTGTATTAAAAAAACTATAATGATATTTTTTGAACATTTTGAAAACCGAGTAACCTGATGGTTATCTACAATACCCGGTTCAATAGTATTTTATGTACTAAAAAACAATGGTATTTTTTGTACATTTTAGAAACTTGTTACATTTTTTTGTCATTTTTCCTTTTGTGGTATGTGTTTGTCAGAAAAATTGTTTTATCTTGATTATTTATCCATAGGTCATGTATTATAAATATTAACTAAACTTTATATTTTATTTAACGCAAATACTTAATCCTAGCCAAAAGGTTTCTAATTCTCGTGGGGATTTATAAATCCATAACCCTAGGTTTGTACACAAGAGGAAGGGCAAAATCGGAAAGAACTATAACAGGTGAAATTGTTGATTTCTAATGTGGTTACCTAAGTTGGTTTAAAAACTATTATGAGGATTATAGATGATAGATAAATCATATATAAGTAAATAAACAAAAATTTGTACATGTGGAAAAGAAGATGATGCAACCTCCGTCTTTGTTCAGTCTGGTTCATAAAAACAAATCATAAATGTGTACTGGTGGAAAAGAAGATGATGCAGACTGAATAAGACTATAACATCACGAATGAGGATCAATTTAAGTAAATAAAGAAAAATTGGTACCGATGCAGGTGTCTACATCTGATATCCCCTGCTACAGCTTTCGATTTCGCCACCACTACTACGTCCGGATCAAGCTGTGAGACCACCTCCAGCTTTCAATCGACGCAAAATCACGTAGGAGATGGTTATCCCCAGTAAGAAGCCGATAGCCGATCTACATAGAAGGAAATCCAAAAATTTGAAGTCAACAAACCATCGAATTAGAAATTGTTAGAGCGATAACGTATCTGAAGTGAAGATACGATCATACAAATACATAGTACTTGTGGTCCGGTGGAACGTCATCTGGTGCTAGGTAATGGCCTTTGATCGAGAAAAAGAGAGAGAGAGAGAGAGAGAGAGAAGGATAAGATAATCTGTAAGCATTTCATTGGAGAAGAAAACGGTGGAGAAGGAGAAGTCGACACGTACCTATGAGTAAGCCTCTCCAGCCACCACCATTGACCATATAGTGAGCAGGATGCATACATTATTTGACCAGAGACGAAATTTGACAAAACCCATAAACACAAAAAGTCCAGGGGTTAAAATGAAAAGAAACCCCTTTGACAGAAATGAACACAGTAAGAAAATATAAGGACCAACAATGACAGAAATGAGGAATGTAAGAAAATACTAAACAGACAAACACAGCAAAATATAGGGACCTACAATGACAGAAAGGACAAATGTAAGTTGGAGGGCCGAAATTGACAAAAAAACCTGAACATCGAAAAGAGAAAAGGATTAGCTGGAAGAAGTAGATTCGTAAGTAAAACGGTGGATGAAACGTGGAAGGGGCAATCGATGAAGGATTAGAATAGTGGAGAAGATATTAGAAGCGAGAGTCGGTGGATTTTTTGGCGATGAGAAATCGTCGTTCAATTTTGGAAGGGGTTTGTTGATCGATGGGGTTTGTTGAGACTGTCGCAAGAAGGGGAAGACGAAAGAGTCCTTCGAGAGGAATAAAGGTATCCAAGCATTTGAGGCGGTGCTTCTACGAGAGATGTCAGTAACAGAAATCCAAAGATGATTGGCCAAAAAAACGGTGAACCAAATTAAAAAGAACACGTGTAAACAAACAAACTATATAATGACATAAATTGACCCCCTACAAAAACAAATAACAAATGAGAAAGAATTACAAAGACACTCATACATAAGGGACCACTTTTGCCAACTCCTTAGGAACTTTACTTCTTTAATATATATATATATATATATATATATATATATATATATATATATATATAATGTTCAAAAAAGCAATTAAGTCAACTAACTAATTTTATCAAATATTCCGACACTCGACGAGGTCTTGGAATTTTTTTGTTGTAGAAATCAAGAAGTTGCAAAAGACACGTGACAAGGTATTGAGGGCATTTTAGTCTTAAATTATTTGTTTATATGTGTTTTATTTTTTCAGTGAGACTAAAAGTTAAAGGTTTAGTTTCATTTGATCTGGTCTATCACTCTTTCCTAGTTCTATCTTCACCAACCAGTATCTCAAATTTTATTGATCTGGTCTTAGACCACCCACGTCGGGTCTTTCAAGAAATGCTTGCAATACCACTAATTAAATTTTATTGTCACATAGTACTTTGTCTTTCAATATATGAAAGACTTGCAAATGTCATTATATTAATTTTTTAATCAAAACAATCATATTTAAATATTAACAACCAATATATATATATATATATATATATATATATATATATATATATAGTGTGGCACAGTTAAAAAATTAGTGTGATAGACTTAAAAAGTTATGATATTCAACCAAAGACTTCAGAAGCAAAAGAAAAGTAAAACTGAACGGCGAACAAAATACAAATTGTTGGAAAGAGAAAATCCATAAGTTTTTATGAGTTTCTATTTTCAGAAAGGTATGGTCATATGTGCGTTCTGTACAGTAATGATGTAAAAGGTGTCATATAATATGCATTAAAATAAACTACTAATTAAATTTGAAACCAACTTTGAACTTGTGCAATTAATTTTATAGGTGGCGACGTGTAATGCAATGAACATTGAATTTGTTGTAATCTGTACTTTTTTATTTTATTTCAAATATTAAAAGGTAAATAAAACACATAGAAAATCAAAAATATTTATGTTTGTTTATACATATGGTCTTTGTTTATCATATTCATAAAATATCCATATAACACGTACAGCTAAACATGAATTTTTTTTATCATCTTCTCTAACCAAACAAGAATTTTCCGGCGTCTTCAAATATGCTATCTTGTTCGTGTTGTAATGAAGAACTCGGGAAAACAAACTCATAAATATGTCCATCCTGAAAGGCTTAAAATCGATTTTAGATAAGAACAAACGGTAAGGTGTGACTCTCTCAAATGAGAGATCATAGGTTCAATTCTCTTAGGAGACATAGCTTGTATTTAGAAGTAGGTTAGTTAGTTTGTCGTTTCAAAAAAAAAAGATAAAAACACACATATGTTTTCTTTTAAAGAACTCAATAATGTGTCCTCTTGAAGAACTCAACTTGAAGAACATAGTATCATTTTTTGATTTGGAAGAACAAACAAACACAAACATTCTTTAAGAAGTTTGAAACGGAAATCGATTCCTAAAATCGATTTCATATTTTGAAGAACACACAAATGAAAGCCCTAAATTTGATATTGTTCTTGTGTAGAACACACAAGTTTGTTAAGAACACACATTTTCCAAATCGATTTCATATTAAGCTAGTGTGATTTTAGATTAGTGTTTAAGTGTGTGTGAACTCAATTTCAGATTCAATTTGTGTGTGTTTTCCAAATATCATATTCGATTTGTATGTGAACTCGATGTATGTGTGTTTGAATTTGATGCATGTATGTTTTCCAAATTCAAGAATCAACATGTATGTGTACACCAAAATATATGTGTGTTTGATTTAAAAAACATGGAGAATAGAAAAACCTTAAAATCTATTTCATATTTGTGTTCATGTGTTTTATCTTTGAATTTATGAATTGAACCCTGATTTTTGGATTTTTTTTTTCAGAGAGAGAGAGAGAGAGAGACAGGGGGGAGGGGGTGAGTGAGAAAAGAGAAATATGAAATATATGAGTCCGTTAAAAACTTAGCTTGTTAGAAAAATCATGTTGATATAGGTTTTCTATATGCTAACACATGATTATGCGCAATGGAAACATACAACAATTCATATGTGTCCATGCATCCTATATGAATCTAAGTTTCATTCTATTACTACAACTACTAAAAGTAATAAGAATAATTACATATTTATAACATCTCAAAAATACGATAAAAATGTTCATTTTAAAAACATTAATTTTATACAACCATTTGTTTCAAAACCAATCAGAGTGAACTGTATTTTCCAAACATCAGAGTAAAACAAATATAATCAGTGCGGAAAAGCCATCAGGGGATGTTGTGCAGCCAAGACGGACTCTTCCCTTTGGAACTGGAAGTACCTGAAAAATGTTAAACCACAAACCGTAAGCACAAAGCTTAGTGAGTTCCCCAAAATACCGCATACCATACAACGGGCCTAGCCCGACATACAAACAGGCCCAACCCAGTATATCAATGGGCCCAAACCAACATACCAACGGGCCCAAACCAACATACCAACGGGCCCAAACCAACATACATATGAGCCTAGTCCAACACGTAAATGGGCCCAACCCAACACACAGTATATGAGGCATAAAGACAGCTAACATCCTACACAGTATAGTAAGAAGACTCACCTCAGTCCAAAAGGCAAGATAAACCCCACACTTGAGTCGACGATATCAAGTCTTCTCTTGCTAGACATATACATAATAAAACCCTATTTGACAATTAAGGTAATAACTAATTCACGAAAGATCTAGGCTCACAATTAAACCTCCTTTGGTCAAAAGACCATTTTGCCCTTCAAATACTAAGTCCCAACATGGTTGACCAAAAGTCAAATCGGTCAAAAATTCAACGGTTAACCCTCAGTTGACTTACGCTCATCATAACACACTAATATACGCCTATCGTAGAGCTACGCTTAGCGTACAGAAGTCTATGCCCAACGTACATCTACGCTTAGCGTACAGATGGCTACGCCCAACGTAGAGCGCCTATTTCCCAAAAACTTCTATTAAGCTCTTATTATAGAAAGGAAAACTCTCAAACTCCCATATCTGATTTAAATGAATGTCTTAATGGATAAAGTCTTTGACTTAATCCCTTTGCATGGCCAAGAAGACCATAAAACTAAACTCTAAGTCTATATTGTCACTTTTTTGCTCAAGAACTCATGCATGGATGGATGAGAGTGCCCAAGCTCTCATTTTTATGACTCTATAACCTCAAAAACATCAAAAGGAGGCACTAAAATGGTTTGGAGTAACCTATGTTCATAAGGACGAAGATTATGGGGATAAAAGCATAAAACTCACAACCATACTAGATCTAACATGTATAAGCATCAAGATGAAAGCTTTATACCTTCCATAAATAGATGTTGGCTTGAAAATCCCAGATCTACACACCTTGAAGCTTCCCACTTGGTTCTACAAACACCTTCTTCCTTCAAAGAGCACACAAAACTATCTAAAAGCTCAAAAACTCTCAAATGGTAGCTAGGGTTTCAAAGGAACGATATAAGGTGATGGCGGCTGGCCATGGGAATGCTCTCAAGAAGTTAGAGCCCTTAAATACGGCTTAAAACGTTAGGTTTAGGGTTTTGGTCTGCAGCGGCTACGCCTAACGTAGGTCATTAAACTTACGTCTAGAATTCAGCACCTACGCCTAAAGTAGGGCAAAATTTTGAATTTCCAATTCAACTTCAAACAGCCATAACTTCTTCGTTTCAACTCTGTTTTCAGCGTTCTTTATATGCATAGAAAGGTATTGATGAGCCCCACAATTCTATATAGTTACTTTTGGCTTAATACATGTCGAACAAAAACCATAATCCATGCAAGAAGCCTAACATATAACTTTTCTTATTTTACCCTTTGGTTCCAGCACACAAATCAAGGGCTTTGATCTCATAACCAACATTATCAACCTACAATAAGGTCTAAACTTTATTTCCTCAAGGCAAAAACCTTGAATTAAGAAACGTCCCGAAACAGGGTGTTAGAACTCTCCCCCACTTAAACTAGATTTCGTCCTCAAAATCCGTCTCAGTCATAATATCTGGAAACAACGCCAACGAATTCCATAAGCTCCCTCCAACTAATTCGAATTCAAGGTATCCATGAAGAAACTCGAGAGACCATCTGGAATCCCATAATTGCCAACAACAACCTAACAACTTGAAAACACTCATCTACACAGCCATCACCCATTCCCTAACTATAAGACCCACCTCACAACGAAAACCATTCAACCCGAGGAAACTCTCAAAACTGGAACTACAACCCAAATCCAACAATATACTCCTAAAACCTGGAACCCATCAGTCTACACTATAAAGACCATACTCTAAGACTGTTGATCATCCTTTCGTTGTACTTAACCCTAGTCCATGACTATGATCACCACCAAACCATGCTTAATGAATACCCAAAAAATTCTCGTTTGTGAATTTCAACCAATCATGGAAATCATGCCCAAAAGACCTCAAATACATAGTTGACCTCTTCACAAGTCATCACTAACCCACCCCTCCCATGAGTGTAATAATGATTAATACAACCACCTGGAAAATCCTTCTAGGCATTTACCACAAACTTCATGACCCGAAGTTTCAGAATCAATACTCAACATTGGCAACCAACACTTCGTTGGTGGAACACGTTAGGAAAGATATTTAGTCCTAACAAGCCATTGCAGCTGACATGGGAAGAATTTTTGACCCACTTTAAAGGAAGTTCTATTCATCTGAGAACACGTTGGAGTTGGAGAATCAACTCCTGAACTTAAAGAAGGGAAGCATGACGGTTGATGAATACACCAATACTTTCACGGACAAAATGGAGTTCGTTCTACACCTTGTTACAGACGAATTGACCAAGATTAACAGGTATGCCAAGGGGCTACCTTAGGAGTACATTGTGTCGGTTAAGCAGGCACCTACCTTTAAGGAAGCCATCTGTGCTGCAACGTCTGTTGAAGAGATGATGAAGAAAAGGACAACCGAAAAAGCTAAAGTCAGTGAAAAGAGAAAAGTTGGTGGATTCTCAGGAGACAACAACACAAAGAAAAAGAAGAAATTCTCCAATTCGAACAACAAATCTGGAAGCAGCCAGGAAGGGAAGTGGTGGGACCAGTATAAGAAAAAGTACTTTGGTAGCTGAGTAGTCTGGTTCAAGTGCAACAAGCCAGGGCATATTTCTACAAATTTCCCAGTGAAAGGAAAAGTTTGATTCAATTGTGGAGAGGAGGGGAACATGAAGGCTGAGTGACCAAAAGCTGAGAAGAAAACTCCAAGAATCCTGCCAGCAAAACCCAACGGTCGGAGTTACCAGATGACCCTCAATGAAGAAAAGGAGGAAACTAATGTTGCCTCAGGTACATTACGAGTTAATCAAGTTCCTGCAAAGATATTATTTGATTCTGGAGCAGATGATTCATTTGTATCACATGAATTTGGTAGAATACTTAAGTTATCACCACTAAGACTAAATACCCCTATTTTAGTAGAAGTACATGGTCGTAGGGTTGTATCTGTTAACAATAGGTTAGAGGTCGTAACTATTGATTTGGATGGAAATGAATTTCGTTGAGAGCTATTACCTTTTGAGTTAAATGAGTTAGGCATAATTCTCGGCATGGACTAGTTTGGAGAAAACCTCAAGGACATCTTATGTGGAAGGAATACGGTGCGCATCAATCCACCCAGAAGAGAACCATTTGTTGTATACGGGGATAAAAGTAGAGTGAAGTATGGAATCATCACAATGATGACATCCATAAGATTCCTGTCCAAGGGATCTTCAGCATTCCTGGCATATGTGATAGACGCAAAGAAGGAAAAGAGGGCAATGACTTATATACGTATGGTGAGAGATTTTCCTGAGATATTTCCAGATTAATTGCTAGGATTGCCACCAGAGAGACAGGTAGAATTCATGATCGATTTATTGCCAAGCACGACGCCAACCATGAAAGTACCATATCGTTTAACACCTACAGAGATGAAAGAGTTAATAATACAACTCCATGAATTGTTTGAAAAAGGGTTTTTAAGACCTAGTTCATCACCCGGGGGAGGGGGGGGGGGTCTCGTAATGTTCATAAAGAAGAATGACGGTACTATGAGAATGTGTATTGACTATAAAGACTTAAACAAGGCTATGATAAAGAATCGATACCCCTTACTGTAACGCCCGTAGATTCGGGCTAGTCAATTTAGAGACAATAAGCGTCAAAAATGAATTTCTGATTGAAGATTATTTAGAACAAATAATCTTAACCTAGTTATAGTATATGTCATAAGGGTTCCGTACATATAAATAGCGCCGAAATCCGATATATAACGAAGAAGTTATGACTTGTCGAAGTTTCGCGACAAAACGACACGACGCCGTGTGACGTAAAAAGTGAGTTTGCGATAAAATAATTTTTAGACTTAGCGTTCTAAACGAAAGTCATAGTATACGTTAAACCGAGAGCGTGCATAAAAAGAACGTCCAAAGTATGACTTCGTATGAGGAAGTTATGATTTTTCTAAGATTTAGCATAGTAGTGCACAGCCCGGAAATCGAATTTTAGATCGATCTATTTTTAGCCGACACAACCTAAATGAGAATTTAAGATCTCATTAATAGGAGCTCAACGATATAAAGACAGTCGAAAACGGACATCGGATGAAAAAGTTATGAATTTTTAACGGATTTTAACTGTCTAAGTCTGTTAAAATATAACTTTAAAAATAAAGTCAAAATTAGCAGACGAAGTTTAAACGAAAGTTGTAGAGTACGTCTCCACCTATACGTGGATATAAAGAACGTCGAGAACGGAGCTCGTATGCGAAAGTTACGGAATTTAGAAGTCGGAGGAGGCTGATACGAGGGTACATATGTGTACACCCCGCTCAGATAACATGTACGCCCCGCGGTCTCTCATACGCGGCCCAGAAGCTTCCACGTCACCCCATCCAAAGTTCGCCATGTGCCCCCTCGTATGCACAATGTACGCTTTTACGCCCTGCGTACTGAAGTACGCCCATCGTAGCTCCGAGGAACGCCTAGCGTAGTCCGATGCGAGGGTTGCAACCAAAACTCACACCATAACCCTTCTCTCTCTCTCTCTCTCTAACTTCTCTCTAAACCCCTCCCAACCCTTAGTACTTCCCAATTGCTAAGAGGCGAGTTCCGGAGCGCCAGAAGGCTCCAAGAAGAAGAGCTTTTGGCTCGGAAGTCCAAGAAGAACTAGTGCTCTGATACCAACTGTGACATCCCCTAATTTCTCGGCCAGAAAAGACCGATTTCGTTTATGCTTTTTTAAATAAAATGAAAGAAATCTTTTTAAAAGATGTTGCGGAATTGGTCCCCAAAACAAAACATGATAAAAGTTTGTCAAAACCTTTCTTTAAGAAATATATAATTTCCTTTTATATCAAAACCTCGGGATGTCATGTTCCGATACAGATCAAAAGCATAAACAAGACATTATAAGCCTTACAACAGTTATTTATAACTACTAGCCTATAATCCAAAAATCACTCATCATCATCATCCGACTATGCTCGGGGTCCACTACCTGTAATATAAAAAGCTGAGTGGGTCAGGCTTGGAAGCCTGGTGAGCATATAGGGTTTTCAACCCACAATAAATAATAAACTCTTTAAGTTTATCAATCAACAAATAATTTATTAATTTCATCAACAAAAAACAACCCTAATTGCCCATTCTCGTTATCCTCACCTTACGTCCCTAGAACAATTATCACAAGGGACCTAGCCTAAGGATTTTCATTAGGGGTGACAACATTGCTTCGGGGGTTCCTCAACAATTTATGTCAAATAAGGCAACCAAAGGGGGTGACAACATTGCTTTCCTCAGCAATTTATGTCAAACCAGACATCCTAACATAAAACAACCAATAAGGTGACAACATTGCTTTCCTCAGCAATTTATGTCAAATAAGACAACCAATAGGGTGACAACATTGCTTTCCTCCGCAATTTATGCCAAATAAGGCAAACATCAGGGTGACAACATTGCTTTTCCCTCAGCAATTTATGTCAACTAAAACAACCAATGTGGTGACAACATTGCTTTCCCTCAGCAATTTATGTCAAATAAAACAAACATCGGGGTGACAACATTGCTTTCCCTCAGCAATTTATGTCAAATAAAACAAACATCGGGGTGACAACATTGCTTTCCCTCAGCAACTTATGTCAAATAAAACAAACATCGGGGTGACAACATTGCTTTCCCTCAGCAATTTATGTCAAATAAAACAAACATCGGGGTGACAACATTGCTTTCCCTCAGCAATTTATGTCAAATAAAAGTTTATGTCAAATAAGACAACCAATAGGGTAACAACATTGCTTTCCTCCGCAATTTATGTCAAATAGGCACGAAGTCACATCGTCGCCAAGGTTTATACAACAGGCACTACGTCACATAGTCGCCAGGGTTTATACAATAGGCACTACGTCTCATAGTCGCCAGGGTTTATCTAATAGGCACGAAGTCACATCGTCGCCAGGGTTTATCTAATAGGCACGAAGTCACATCGTCGCCAAGGTTTATACAACAGGAACTAAGTCCATAGCTGCCAACGTACTAAATACATAGCTACCAACGTACATCTATACTGTACTAAATTCATAGCTACCAACGTACATCTATACTGTACTTTTATCCCTCCTACTTGATCTACCCATGTTTTACCCAACATATTTGAAGATAAAATATTTATACATTTTAAATCATTTTAAACATGTATAAAACATTCATTCAACATCCATCTCAAATAAACAAACAACATATATACACATAGCACATATTTTATATAAAATACTTCATATCTATGTGTAAGATGAAAGTAACTATACACTCACTTGTTTTGATGAAAATCGGGCAGCAATTCGTTTCTTAAAACGATCGTTTCTAATAAAACTGGAAGTTTTATTGAGAAACCGGGCTCTGCGAGGGTCGGGCTTCGAAACCGAAAAAATAAATTTCCCGGGCTTCTCGGGCACTCCGGGACGTGTTCCGGGCGTTGGAAATGATCTCGAGGCATCGCGGGAAGTCAAAATAGCTAAAATATTGAAAAAGGGGTGAAATGCCCATTTTCCAAAAGTAGCCGGAAGATCTCGCAACCCTTCTATTTATAGGGTGAGATCCGAAGTCGGCCGAGAGAAGGGAGTCAGCACCGAGGATACGAGGTAGCAGGAGGCTCGGACACGTGGTCGGATCCGGAGGAGGACACGCGTCGGACACGTCTTGCATGCGAGGGCTCGCCACCGAGGCACACGCGTCGGATCCTTATTGGACCATTTCGGACTCGTCAGCAGATCGGAACAAGGGGCGACACGCGGCTTGCTTCGGTTGGGCCTCCCTTCGGTCGAATCGGAAGCGAGCACGTGGCTACTGTTCATGCGAGGTGACTCATCAATTTTGGACACGTGGCTCGCATGACTCACCGATTTCAGACACGTGGCACTCATTCAGCGAAGGTGACGTGGCCGAAGCCACCTATGCGAAATTTCTCGGTTTTCGCGCCAAAACTTCTAAAATCCATAACTTTCGCATACGAGCTCCGTTTTTGACGTTCTTTATATGCACGCGTAGGTAAAATTACGCTCTACAACTTTCGTTTAGACTTTGTCGGCTAATTTTGACTTTAATTTTTATATTATTATTTTTAACAGACCGGGATAGGAAATCCGTTAAAAATTAATAACTTCTTCATCCGACGTCCGTTTTCGTCTGTCTTTTTACCGTTGTGCTACAAATGACGAGACCTTCGATTCTCATTTAGGTCGTGTCGGCTAAAAATCATTCGATCTAAAATTCGAGTTTTTAGCTGTCTACTGTTAAGCTGAAACTTCGAAAAATCATAACTTCCTCATACGAAGTCAGATTTGGGCGTTCTTTTTATACATACTCTCGGTTTAACGAGCACTACGACTTTCGTTTAGATCACTAAGCTAAAAAGTAGTTTATCAAAAACTCACTTTTTACGACATTCGGCACCGTGCCGGTTTGTCGCGAAACTTCGACAGGTCATAACTTCTTCGTTATAACTCGGATTTCGGCATTCTTTATATATCTGGAAACCTTGAGACATATACTACAACTTGGTTAATATTAATCCTTCTAAATAATCTTCCATAAAAAAGTCATTTTTGATGCTTATCGTCTCTAAATTGACTAGCCTGGATCTACGGGCGTTACAATTATCTCCCCCTTAGGTTGATTACGTCCCGGAATCATCAACGAAAATAGGACTTGTATAATGATTCCATACGTTATCTTTCCATCCTAAGTAATAACCATAATGCTCAATCTTAGACCTGCTCTTCGTACTAGGTTGGACTTTCAATCGTAATCTACAAGTTACAAAATAAATCCTTATTGAGGACTCCTTCTTCTTCTTAGGATAAGTACTTCCCCTTATCTATTGTAACAGATCGACGGGTCATGTTCTAATGACCTTCATCGAATGATGCAACGTCTAGACTCAAGTCTCTTTGAGTCAAATTCCAGAATGGAATATACCTTTGTTCGTATCTTAATGTGATATAATCACATTTTAGCATATAGCATTTCCAGCTACAAGCTTCATTAACAACGAGCGCGATGCTATCGATCGCATTAATTTCAACCTTCTGACTTTAGTCAGATGCTACATCGAACTTGGTCCTCCGAACCATGTAACAAACTCATCGTAGTCGGACTCAATTTGATATGACCACTAGGGTCGGAATAACAACCAACTTACTAGTCATTACCGAAACAAGGGTAATGACATATCCGAATAAAACGGAATCAATCACTAGTTTCTTGGTAACCTTGTGACTTTCCCTGATCCAAGCGTGAGTCTTGTGCTTCCAGTAGTATAGATCTCTACTACTATTCACACCTACTCATACTCGTCCCAAGTACTGTCTCGCAGTCCCTAAGTCCTAAAATCACAAAACAATTTAACACATACGAATGTGTCCAATTAATCATAAAATTTTCCTAGACTTTACTAGGACTTCTTCCATGCGTATCTTCAATCATCAATTCTACTTCAACTTGGTTGGTGATGGAAATTCCAGACGATGGGACAACTTCAAGAATTACACCAACCATTCATCATCCTGCCAATCGGAGGTGTACTTCAGATGTACCGTACCCCTCTAAATGTTCCGTTATTTTATTAGACATATTCTAAAGGCAAGATACCACTCTTATGATATCTTCTGATAGGTATCATTCACTATCATAAGCTTTTCATTTCCTCCATCTACTCAATTCTCTACGAGTCTTCACCATAATGTTTTGTACACCCAAGCAGACGTTCGG
Organism: Lactuca virosa; assembly: GCF_052849685.1. Taxonomy (NCBI): domain Eukaryota; kingdom Viridiplantae; phylum Streptophyta; class Magnoliopsida; order Asterales; family Asteraceae; genus Lactuca; species Lactuca virosa. Next base: position 74,363,010 of record NC_136429.1, on the reverse strand, counting down.
TGTACTGGGCAAGAACTTAAGATAGGAAAGCTTTATTTACGATAAACGTATAAATCTCCTTATCACTTCGAAACATTTACATGTTAGTTCTAATCTCGTAATCATACGCTTAGAATCCTACACACATAAAGTTTCCAGATCCGGTCGGCAACAGACCATAGATCCGAACAAATAATGGCATATATTGCAAACATATAGCATTTAGCACATAAAACCATTTTAGGCATCTTTCCTAAAATAAACTAGTGCTTGTGTCTAAAATATAGCAGACACTCATCTCACAATCATCACTTAGCATTCTAAGTTTAAGTCTAGAAATCCTACAATTTCTTAGTTCGCTTAAACTAGTGCTCTGATACCAACTGTGACATCCCCTAATTTCTCGGCCAGAAAAGACCGATTTCGTTTATGCTTTTTTAAATAAAATGAAAGAAATCTTTTTAAAAGATGTTGCGGAATTGGTCCCCAAAACAAAACATGATAAAAGTTTGTCAAAACCTTTCTTTAAGAAATATATAATTTCCTTTTATATCAAAACCTCGGGATGTCATGTTCCGATACAGATCAAAAGCATAAACAAGACATTATAAGCCTTACAACAGTTATTTATAACTACTAGCCTATAATCCAAAAATCACTCATCATCATCATCCGACTATGCTCGGGGTCCACTACCTGTAATATAAAAAGCTGAGTGGGTCAGGCTTGGAAGCCTGGTGAGCATATAGGGTTTTCAACCCACAATAAATAATAAACTCTTTAAGTTTATCAATCAACAAATAATTTATTAATTTCATCAACAAAAAACAACCCTAATTGCCCATTCTCGTTATCCTCACCTTACGTCCCTAGAACAATTATCACAAGGGACCTAGCCTAAGGATTTTCATTAGGGGTGACAACATTGCTTCGGGGGTTCCTCAACAATTTATGTCAAATAAGGCAACCAAAGGGGGTGACAACATTGCTTTCCTCAGCAATTTATGTCAAACCAGACATCCTAACATAAAACAACCAATAAGGTGACAACATTGCTTTCCTCAGCAATTTATGTCAAATAAGACAACCAATAGGGTGACAACATTGCTTTCCTCCGCAATTTATGCCAAATAAGGCAAACATCAGGGTGACAACATTGCTTTTCCCTCAGCAATTTATGTCAACTAAAACAACCAATGTGGTGACAACATTGCTTTCCCTCAGCAATTTATGTCAAATAAAACAAACATCGGGGTGACAACATTGCTTTCCCTCAGCAATTTATGTCAAATAAAACAAACATCGGGGTGACAACATTGCTTTCCCTCAGCAATTTATGTCAAATAAAACAAACATCGGGGTGACAACATTGCTTTCCCTCAGCAACTTATGTCAAATAAAACAAACATCGGGGTGACAACATTGCTTTCCCTCAGCAATTTATGTCAAATAAAACAAACATCGGGGTGACAACATTGCTTTCCCTCAGCAATTTATGTCAAATAAAAATTTATGTCAAATAAGACAACCAATAGGGTAACAACATTGCTTTCCTCCGCAATTTATGTCAAATAGGCACGAAGTCACATCGTCGCCAAGGTTTTTCTACAACAGGCACTACGTCACATAGTCGCCAGGGTTTATACAATAGGCACTACGTCTCATAGTCGCCAGGGTTTATCTAATAGGCACGAAGTCACATCGTCGCCAGGGTTTATCTAATAGGCACGAAGTCACATCGTCGCCAAGGTTTATACAACAAGAACTAAGTCCATAGCTGCCAACGTACTAAATACATAACTACCAACGTACATCTATACTGTACTAAATTCACAGCTACCAACGTACATCTATACTGTACTTTTATCCCTCCTACTTTATCTACCCATGTTTTACCCAACATATTTGAAGATAAAATATTTATACATTTTAAATCATTTTAAACATGTATAAAACATTCATTCAACATCCATCTCAAATAAACAAGCAACATATTTACACATAGCACATATTTTATATAAAATACTTCATATCTATGTGTAAGATGAGAGTGACTATACACTCACTTGTTTTGATGAAAATCGGGCAGCAATTCGTTTCTTAAAACGATCGTTTCTAATAAAACTGGAAGTTTTATTGAGAAACCGGGCTCTGCGAGGGTCGGGCTTCGAAACCGAAAAAATAAATTTCCCGGGCTTCTCGGGCACTCCGGGACGTGTTCCGGGCGTTGGAAATGATCTCGGGGCATCGCGGGAAGTCAAAATAGCTAAAATATTGAAAAAGGGGTGAAAAATGCCCATTTTCCAAAAGTAGCCGGAAGATCTCGCAACCCTTCTATTTATAGGGTGAGATCCGAAGTCGGCCGAGAGAAGGGAGTCAGCACCGAGGATACGAGGTAGCAGGAGGCTCGGACACGTGGTCGGATCCGGAGGAGGACACGCGTCGGACACGTCTCGCATGCGAGGGCTCGCCACCGAGGCACACACGTCGGATCCTTATTGGACCACTTCGGACTCGTCAGCAGATCGGAACAAGGGGCGACACGCGACTTGCTTCGGTTGGGCCTCCCTTCGGTCGAATCGGAAGCGAGCACGTGGCTACTGTTCATGCGAGGTGACTCATCAATTTTGGACACGTGGCTCGCATGACTCACCGATTTCAGACACGTGGCACTCATTCAGCGAAGGTGACGTGGCCGAAGCCACCTATGCGAAATTTCTCGGTTTTCGCGCCAAAACTTCTAAAATCCATAACTTTCGCATACGAGCTCCGTTTTTGACATTCTTTATATGCACGCGTAGGTAAAATTACGCTCTACAACTTTCGTTTGGACTTCATTGGCTAATTTTGAATTTTATTTTTATATTATTATTTTTAACAGACCGGGACAGGAAATCCGTTAAAAATTCATAACTTCTTCATCCGACGTCCGTTTTCGTCTGTCTTTTTACCGTTGTGCTAAAAATGACGAGACCATCGATTCTCATTTAGGTAGTGTCGGCTAAAAATCACTCGATCTAAAATTCGAGTTTTTAGCTGTTTACTGCTAAGCTGAAACTTCGAAAAATCATAACTTCCTCATACGAAGTCAGATTTGGGCGTTCTTTTTATACATACTCTCGGTTTAACGAGCACTACGAATTTCATTTAGATCACTAAGGCTAAAAAGTAGTTTATCAAAAGCTCACTTTTTACGACATTCGATATCGTGCCAGTTTGTCGTGAAACTTCGACAGGTCATAACTTCTTCGTTATAACTCGGATTTCAGCATTCTTTATATATCCGGAAACCTTGAGACATATACTACAACTTGGTTAAGATTAATCCTTCTAAATAATATTCCATCAAAAAGTCATTTTTGATGCTTATCGTCTCTAAATTGACTAACCCGGATCTACGGGTGTTACATAAGATTCAGCTATTCCCCGTTCATTCATTCCTAAGGAGTATCCTAAGGAATCGGAACTAAGTATGCATATTCGCCAGGGTTTATCTCGTTTATTGACAGTATCGTTTTCGAGAGTTCACTCGTAATACCTGTCAATGGGTTTTTAGAGTACACCGGGTGAACACATCGTTCACAACACCTACAGGTTGCGAGTCTGCTAGTGTTCAACTAGACTGTCTAGAATAGTATGTGGTTGTCATCCATCCTCTGCTAGATGACGGGGCCATCGCTTGGGTCCTCGTTTGGCTAATCGTTTGGCTCATCGTTTTGGCTCATCTCTTTGGCTCATCGTTTTGGCTCATCGCTTAGGTCATCGCTTCGCACCATATTTTATCACTCATATATCATCGCTCATCATTCATCTCATCTTTCATCGCTCATCATTTATCTCATCTTTCATCGCTCATCATTTATCTCACTTCTAATCTACCCATATTTTACCCAACACATTTTGTAGATATAAAATACATATACAGTTTATATCATTTAAAACATGTATAAAATGTTTCATCCAGTATAGACAGCAAGTATTTAGACAGTATACACACATAGCACGTAATTTATATAAAATACTTCATATCTATGTGTAAGATGAAAGTAACTATGCACTCACTTGTTAAGGTGGTGATTCCAAATTCGGGCAGCGCTTCGCTTCTAACGATTTTATTTTCCTTCGACGAAACCTAACATTATTATCGCTAACTTTTAGTCTAATCTTTAGTGCGACTAATTATTAGTCTAGATTCATCATTAAATCAAAGTCTACTTTCATGATCTATCAAGTAAGGACAAACCAGGTAGGATCATATCGGAGGTAGGGTCCATTTGGTATACGAAGTATACTGTTTGGAAATCCCACTTTAAACACCTCACTAAATCACAGCCTAGACATCATTCCCATAAGTAGATCAATTAGTATAACGACTTTGAATCACTAATAAATATTATTTCTAGGTTCATAATAACGATATTATATTTAAACATAGGTTATACTTAAAATAGGGTAGGCGTAACTTACAGCGGGTTTTTATTAAAACCCGGGCTTCGCTGGAGCAGCGTTTCCGAGCCGAAAAGCTCTTTTTCTCGGAGCCTTCGTGCGCTCCGGGGCTTTCTTCTAGCGCTGGGGAAGTTTCCTAGGATTTAGGAGGGTTTAGGGAGTCTAGAGAGAAGTTAGAGAGAGAAAGAAAGGCTTATGGTGTGAAGAAAATATGAAGAGTTCATCTCTTATTTATAGGGGTTTTATCGTAGAGTAGGCCCTAAGTTTCATCCGTATCTTCCGTGTACGAGCTCTGTTTTCTACGTTCTTTATATCCATGCGTTGGTATTTACGAGTACTACAACTTTCATTTAGACCTCGTCGGCTAATTCTCATTCTATCTCCGATTTGCAAAACTGTATCGAATTTATCACGCTCGAAGAGTAGGGACTAAGTTTCGTTCATATATTTTGCATACGAGCTCTATTATCGACGTTCTTTATATCCACGCATTGTTATTTACGAGTACTACAACTTTCATTTTGATCCCGTCGGCTAATTCTCATTTTATCTTAGATTTACAAAACTGTATCGAATTCGCCGCGCTCGAAGAGTAGGGACTAAGTTTCCTCCATATCTTTCCCATATGAGCTCCAGTTTTAACTGTCTTTTTATCGTTGAGCTCCTATTAATAAGATCTTCAATTCTCGTTTAGACTGTTTTGGTTAAAAATCGACCGATCTAAAATTCAAATTTCGGGTTGTGCACTGCTATGCTAAATCTTAGAAAAATCATAACTTCCTCGTACAAAGTCAGATTTGGACGTTCTTTTTATGCACACTCTCTGTTTAACATATAGTACAACTTTCATTTAGATAGCTAAGTCTAGAAAGTATTTTATCGTAAATTCACTTTTTATGATTCCCGGTGTCGTGTCGGTTTTGTCGTAAAACTTTGACGAGTCTAGTGCCTTGGTAACCTTGTGACTTTCCCCGATCCAAGTGCGAGTCCTGTGCTTCCGGTAGTATAGGCATGTACTACCATTCACACCTACTCATACTCGTCCCAAGTATTGTCTCGCAGTTTTCCAAGTCACCATACAAGAAAATCACATAACAACTTAACACATCAGATAGCAAAACGAAGGTTTTATATTATTCCTTGAAACAATTATATAGGTGTTGAAGTTCACCCTAGAATATGCCTCTAACAGGCTATATCATACGATACTATGGCTACTGCATAACTCGATCTTCGGATATGAAGTCCTCATCCTTGATTCCTCGCGTTGTTATCTGCTTCGTCGAGGATCATGTGAAATGCCCTTGGCTTTGGCAGTGCATTTGGCCTTGCTGCTTCATTTTTCTTTGGTCAGTCTCTAGAAATATGACCTTCTTTGTTACATCCGAAACATACCTTCTTATTGAATGTGTACTCGTTGGCGTAATGGCCAGACTTTCCACACTTGAAACATATCACATCTTCGCCACATTTTCCTAAGTGTTTCTTCTCGCACTTATCACACCATCTTGCTTCAACTCTTCCTCTTCCTCCTCCTCTAAACTTCGAGAATTTACTCTCCTTGTTGGGCCTTGAAGATCCTTCAAACTTCCTATTTTCTCCTGCCTTATCTTTTTCTAGACCCATTTCTCTTATCTGGGTCTCTATATTCTTAGCTGCTCTAACGGTTGTTTTCAAAGTAGTTGCCATTTTGACCGTTGGGCCAAAGTCTGCAGGCAGTCTGTTAGCGAACCTATCTATATTGGAGAGTTCAGTAGGCACCAAGTAGGGAAATAGCTTCATCCTCTCAGTGAATGCGGTGGCATACTCATCAACACTCATCTTCCCTTTCTTCAGGTTTTGAAACTCATTGTTTAGGTCTATCAGATCTATCTCTGAGCAGTACTGCATTTTTAACTTCTCCATGAATGCTTCCCAAGACATTCATATGGCTTCTCCTCGTGGTATTGTATCTGCCAGCAACTACCACCAACTTAACACTCCGGTCTTTAGTTGTATGACTATGAAGACGGTCTTTTTCTTATCGCTGCAGTCGCAGATCTCAAATACCATCTCCATCTCGGAGATCTAGTCCATAATCTCCAATGGTTTTGGGCTTCCAGAGAGACTCGGCGGTTTTGCACCCAAGAAATTCTTATACATCCGCCCATCCCTGTCATTTCCCTTCTTCGGGCCATTCCTCCTTGCCCCTTGGGTTCCAACTTGACTCACAGTGCGGCTATAATTTCCTTCCTCCGATTGTTCAGCGATCAACTCAGGTTGCACAATGGGCACCGTAGGTTCATCCCTATTTTCGTGCAACATCTGCCTCATCTCTTCTCTTTGCTCAGCTAGCATAGCCCGAATCATGGCTTGTACTCCAACCATTGTGATTGGCCCAGGAGTGGCTACTACAACAGGTATTTGCTCAATCATTGGTGGTTGAGGCGGTTGATTTCTATTTCCATTCGTGTTTCCACTTCGGGTTCTTGCCATTTCGTTCTATACACCAAATCAGACGTTTGGTGCGAAACGACGAGAATTAAGATAGGAAAGATTTTATTTACGATCGACGTGTAAAGCTCCCTATTACTCCGAAAAGTTACATGCCAGTTCTAATACCGTAATTAAACGTTTAGAAGTCTGAACACATAAAGTTTCCAGATCCGGTCGGCAACAGACCATAGATCCGATCATATAATGCATATCATAAATCATTTAGCACATAAAAGCATGTTAGGCATTTTCCTAAATAAGCTAGTGCTTGTGTCTATTCAGGTGTATTACCTAAATTTATTAGACACACTCCTCACGATCATCACTTAGCATTCTAAGTTTAAGTCTAGAAATAAATCCATATTCCTAGTTCGCTTAAACTAATGCTCTGATACCAACTGTGACATCCCCATTTTCACGGCCAGAAAAGACCGATTTTGTTTATGCTTTATAAAAATCAGAGTACCTCTTTTAATAAAAATGTTGCGGAATTTGTTCCCAGAAAAACATGATAAATACGTTATCAAAGCATTTCCGAAAAAATGTATTTTTATCCATTTTAAAACATTTGGGATGTCATCGTCAATACAGAAACATAAACATAAATAGAACTTACATTCATTTACACTAGTGATCTACATCTCCTTTAAATCCCTCAATGTAAAGTAATTTCATATCGACACCTGTGATACAAATAAGCTTGAGTGGGTCAGGTTGGGAAACCTGGTGAGTACATAGGGTTTTAAACCCACAATAATATAATTATTATGTTAAACATCAAACAATCAACCTAATTACCCATCCCCATTATCTTCTTTACTCTTAAGGATCTACCCTAAGATTCAGCTATTCCTCGTTCATTCATTCCTAAGGAGTATCCTAAGGAATCGGCACTAAGTATGCATAGTCGCTAGGGTTTATCTCGTTTATTGACAGTATCGTTTTCGAGAGTCCACTCGTAATACCTGTCAATGGGTTTTTAGAGTACATCGGGTGACCACATCGTTCACAACACCTACAGGTTGCGATCCTGCTAGTGTTGCACTAGACTGTCTAGAATAGTCTGCGGTTGTCATCCGTACTCTGCTAGATGACGAGGCCATCGCTTGGGTCATCGTTTGCCTCATTTTTTTTGGCTCATCGTTTTGGCTCATCGCTTTGGCTCGTCACTTAGGTCATCGCTTCGCACCATATTTTATCACTCATATATCATTGCTCATCTTTCATCGTTCATCATTTATCTCATCTTTCATCGCTCATCATTTATCTCACCTATAATCTACCCATGTTTTACCCAACACATTTTGTAGATATAAAATACATATACAGTTTAGATCATTTAAAACATGTATAAAGCGTTTCATCCAGCATAGATAGCAAGTATTCAGATAGTATACACACATAGCATGTAGTTTATATAAAATACGTCATATCTATGTGTAAGATGAAAGTAACTATGCACTCACTTGTTAAGGTGGTGATTCCAAATTTGGGCAGCGCTTCGCTTCTAACAATTCTATTTTCCTTCGACGAAACCTAACATTATTATCACTAAGTTTTAGTCTAATCTTTATTGCGACTAATTATTAGTCTAGATTCATCATTAAATCAAAGTCTACTTTCATGATCTATCAAGTAAGGACAAACCAGGTAGGATCATATCGGAGGTAGGGTCCGTTTGGTATACGAAGTATACTGTTTGGAAATCCCACTTTAAACACCTCACTAAATCACAGCCTAGACATCATTCCCGTAAGTAGATCAATTAGTATAACGACTTTGAATCACTAATAAATATTATTTCTAGGTTCATAATAACGATATTATATTTAAACATAAGTTATACTTAAAATAGGGTAGGCGTAACTTACAGCGGGTTTTTATTAAAACCCGAGCTTCGCTGGAGCAGCGTTTCCGAGCCGAAAAGCTCTTTTTCTCGGAGCCTTCGTGCGCTCCGGGGGATTTCTTCTAGTGCTAGGGAAATTTCCTAGGCTCTAGGGGGGTTTGGGGAGTCTAGAGAGATGTTAGAGAGAGAAAGAAAGGCTTATGGTGTGAAGAAAATATGAAGAGTTCATCTCTTATTTATAGGGGTTTTATCGTAGAGTAGACCCTAAGTTTCTTCCGTATCTTACGCGTACGAGCTCTGTTTTCTACGTTCTTTATATCCACGCATTGGTATTTACGAGTACTACAACTTTCATTTAGATCTCGTCGGCTAATTCTCATTCTATATCTGATTTCCAAAACTGTATCGAATTTATCGCGCTCGAAGAGTAGGGACTAAGTTTCGTCCATATCTTTTAAATACGTGCTCTATTATCGACGTTATTTATATCCACGCGTTGTTATTTATGATTACTACAACTTTCATTTAGATCCCGTCGGCTAATTCTCATTCTATCTCAGATTTACAAAACTGTATCGAATTTGCCGCGCTCGAAGAGTAGGGACTAAGTTCCGTCCATATCTTTCGCATACGAGCTCTGGTTTTGACTGTCTTTTTATCGTTGAGCTCCTATTAATGAGATATTCAATTCTCATTTAGAGTGTTTTGGTTAAAAATCGACCGATCTAAAATTCGAATTTCGGGCTGTGCACTTCTATGCTAAATCTTAGAAAAATCATAACTTCCTCGTACAAAGTCAGATTTGGACGTTCTTTTTATGCACACTCTCGGTTTAAAATATAGTACGACTTTCGTTTAGATCGCTAAGTCTAGAAAGTATTTTATCGTAATTTCACTTTTTACGATTCCCGGTGTCGTGTCGGTTTTGTCGTAAAACTTCGACGAGTCATAATTTTTTCATTATAACTCGGATTTCGGCGTTCTTTATATGTACGGAACCCTTGAGACATATTCTACAACTTGGTTAAGATTATTTATTCTAAATAATATTTTGTCGAAAAGTCTTTTTCTACACTTTTTGCCTCTAAATTGACTAGCCCGGATCTGCGGGTGTTACACATTTTATCTGTGTTCTTGATATCTATGCTGGATGAACAAAATATACATATTTTATTTAAACTGTATATGTATTTTATACCTATAAAAATATTGGGTAAATATGGGTAGATGAATGATGAGAGATGAAAGATGATATAGATTAACATTGGCAGCTATGAACTTAGTTCCTAATAGATAAACCCTGGCAGCTATGGACTTAGTGCCAAATAGATAAACCCCGACAACTATGGACTTAGTGCCTTACAAATGAACATTGGCAGCTATGGACTTAGTGCCTTACAAATGAACGTTGGTAGCTATGGATTTAGTACCCTATTGATGAACATTGGCAGTTATGGACTTAGCGCCTAACAAATAACATCGACAGCTATGGACTTAGTGCATGTTATATAAGCCCTGGCAGCCATGGACTTCGTGCCTATTCCTTAGCACAATCCTTAGGAATAAAGGTTGAGGAATAGATGATTGTTAGGGAAGATACTTAAGAATAAAGAAGATAATGGGGATGGGTAATTGGGTTAATTGTTTGATGATAAAACATAATAACTTTATTATTATGGGTTGAAAACCCTATGTACTCACCAGGTTTCCCAACCTGAACCACTCAGTTTATTTGTATCACAGGTGTCGATACGAAGCTATATTACACTGAGAGATTAAAGGAGATATAAATCACTAGTGTAAATGAATGTAAGGTCTGTTTAGCTTATGTTTTTGTACTGACGATGACATCCCAAAGTTTTAATATAAACAAATTACATTTCTTCGGAAATGCTTTGATAATATATCTATCATGTTTTATGGGAACAAACTCCGCAATATTATTCTTTAAAATGAATACTCTGATTTTCAAATAAGCATAAGTAAATTTTTTAAAATAACCGTGAATTTGGGGATGTCACAGTCGGTATCAGAGCATTAGTTTAAGTGAACTAGGAATAAGGATTTATTTCTAGACTTAAACTTAGAATGCTAAGCGATGATCGTGAGGAGTGTGTCTAATATATTTTAGGAAGTACACCTGAATAGACACAAGCACTTGCTTAATTAGGGAAGATGCCTAGAATGCTTTTATGTGCTAAATGATTTGTGATGCTTTATGCTATCGTTTGATCATATCTATGGTCTGTTTCCGACCGGATCTGGAAACTTTATGTGTTCATATTTCTAAATGTTTAACTACGGTATTAGAACCGACATGTAACTTTTCGGAGTAATAAGGATGATTACGTGTCTAAACCTTATCTATCTTAAATTTCACGTCTCGAATAACTATTACGGTGTATGAAACGTCATGATAACGACTCGTAGCAGACTGAGCAAATGGAAGAAATGATGATAGTGAATGATACCTATCGGAAGATACCGTAAGAGAGGTATCTTGCCTTTAGAATGCGTCTAATAAATAATACGTCTAGTATGGGAGAAGTACATTTTCGATTAGCAGAAAGAAAGATTTTTGGTACAATCCATGAAGTTATCCCATCATATGGAATTTCCACCACCAACCGAGTTAAAGAATAATTGATGATTGAAGATACGCATGGAAGAAGTCTTAGTCGATTCTAGGGAATTTTTTATGATTATTTGGACACATCCGTATGTGTTAAATTGTTTTGTGATTTTAGGAAATAAGAACTTGGAAGACTGCGAGACAATACTTGGGACGAGTATGAGTAGGTGTGAAAGGTAGTAGAGGCCTATACTACCGTAAGCTCATGACTCACACTTGGATCATGGAAAGTCACAAGGTTACCAAGGCGCTAGTAATTGATTCAGTTTTATTCATGTATGCCGTTACCATCGTTTCGGTAATGACTAAGAAGATGATTGTTATTCCGACCCTAGTGGTCATATCAAATCGATTCTGACTAAGACGAGTATGTTACGTGGTTCAGAGAACTAAGATCGATGTAACATCTGACTTAAGCCTGAAGAACGAAATGAAAGATAATCGAAGCGATCAGTAGAAGTATCGCAATCATTGTTAAAGTAAGAAGCGTGTAGCTAGAAGTGCTGCATGCTAGAATTTGATTATATCACATTAGAACATGAAGGAAGGTATATTCCATTATGGAATTTGACTCTAAAAAACCTGAGTATAAGCGTTGCATCATACGATGAGAGGTCATTAGAACATGACCCATCGGTCTATTATGGTAATCGAATGAAAGAACTTATCTTAAGTATGTTAAGAAGAAGAAGAAGGAGTCTCCAATAAGGATTGATTTTGTAACTCGAAGGTTACGATTGAAAGTCCAACGCGAGATAGAGAGCGGGTGCAAGATTGAGCACCGCCTGCAGTCAAGAAGTCCAAAAGTTAGATACTCATTCGAAGGAACATAGAAGTTACGGTTATTACCTAGGATGAAGAGATAACGTATGGAGTCATTATACAAGCCCTGTTTTGTTGATGATTCAGGGACGTAATCATCCTAAAGGGGAGATAATTGTAACGCCCGTAGATTCGGGCTAGTCAATTTAGAGACAATAAGCGTCATAAGCGTCAAAAATGACATTTTGATAAAAGATTATTTAGAACAAATAATCTTAACCAAGTTATAGTATATGTCACAAGGGTTCCGTACATATAAAGAACGCCGAAATCCGAGTTATAACGAAGAAGTTATGACCTGTCGAAGTTTCGCGATAAAACTGGCATAACGTTGTGTGACGTAAAAAGTGAGTTTGCAATAAAATAATTTTTAGCCTTAGAGATCTGAACGAAAGTCGTAATATATGTTAAATCGAGAGTGTGCATAAAAAGAACGTCCAAATCTGACTTCGTATGAGAAAGTTATGATTTTTCTAATATTTAGCATAGCAGTGCACAACACGGAAATCGAATTTTAGATCGATCGATTTTTATCCAACACTACCTAAATGATAATTTAAAATCTCATTAATAGGAGCTCAACGATATAAAGACAGTCGAAAACAGACGTCGGATGAAAAAGTTATGAATTTTTAACGGATTTTAACTGTCTAAGTCTGTTAAAATATAACTTTAAAAATAAAGTCAAAATTAGTCGACGGAGTCTAGACGAAAGTTGTAGATTACATCGCCACCTACGCGTGGATATAAAGAACGCCAGGAACGGAGCTCGTATGCGAAAGTTATAGAATTTAGAAGTCGGAGTAGGCTGATGTGATGGTACACATGTGTACGCCCCCCCGTAGATAACAATTGAGAGATGTTATCTAACCATCTTCCAAATTTCTTCAAATCTTCATCTGAGTCATACTCCTCATCGTCTTGCTCAATTTCCGGTACTACTTCCTCAAGAAAAGCATCAAGAGCACCGAGATTTGGAAAATACATAATAAATAAAAATAAAAATAAAAATTAAACTAAATAAAAAAATTAATCAACAAATAAAATTAAAAAAATGATAACAATTAGCAAATAAAATTAACTATTTAGAAAGACTAGAAACTTAACTAAAACTTAACTACTCAACTAAAAGCTGAAAACACGTAAAAACAAACTAAATTCAATAATCAAAAAGAGTTTCTGTTTAGGTTCAACTCATTTACTCCTATGGTTAATTTTTATGATAATATAATAGATTAATTGTTATTGGTTACTGACTCTGGTGATTAGATTCGCATTCACTATTACTAATCCTTAGAAAACATACCAATTCAAACAATGGTCAGTTGATTAAACTAATAGATTTCCTAGGTTAATTATTCGGGTTAAATAAGACTTGTAGCTAGCTAATTAAATTTGGTGGTTCATTTAACCTCTTGTTGATGGTGTATCATACAAGCTCACACATTAATTTACCCATTCTCTAATTAATCCTAGTTTCATGTTCATTATTCCTAGGCATATAGTATTGTGTTCAGATAAATTATATGAGATAAGCAATTAAGAGATGTTCATGCAACTTAATCACTTAGCAATTAACAGAAAATAGTTATGGTTAATGCATAAGGGTCAAGTTTTTGGCGCCGTTGCCGGGGAACGGTTTTCAATTAATTTAGTTTGTTTGATTATTCGTTATTTGTTTTTTATTTTTATTTTTATTTTATGTTTATTTTTATTTTCGTTGATATCATGTCACTTGTCGGGAAGGTTTTTGTTTTTATGTGCAGGAATTCGTGATCATATGCATTGCTTGGTTTTACTTTTTGCATGGGTTTCGAGATTGCAAGCGATTAGGGAATTCTTGACTTGTTTAGTCTACTACTTTGGTGATTTGTCAGACTCAATCCATGAGGCGTAGTATAGCAAGGCGTATCGTGGTGGTTAAGTGGAAGACCGAGCTCTTGCTGTTCTTGACTAGTTTGGTCAACTCTTGTTCTACTTATTAGTTAATGGTACAAAGAAAACAAATGAAATAGACTGACAGGTCCCGAAAGTTTTTGTTTTCACAAACCACCTCTTGCATGCAAGGGATTTAATCAACAATTGTTGCTTGATTTCGACGAAGACGAGTGATCGTGATATCCTTTTTAGTTATTTTGGTTTGCTATTTTTTTAGTTATTTTAGTGAGTTTTTATTTTTATTTTTATTTTGTTTAAATTTTGTTTTCCATGTTGATGCTCTTGATGATTCAGATCTTTGCAGAATTTTTGCCCTTCGGATGCTTTCAAAAATTTCAACAATTGGGGTCAAATGCTGATTTGTCACGAGAGAGAAAGTCGTGTGAGAATTTGAAGTTTATATTCAAGACCCATGATTTTTAATAAGTGTGGGGTACACGTCGATTTCGTGAGAGTTTATTATTTAGAAGAGTGGTGTTTCTACCATATATTGATTCCTATGGTATGGATGAGCTGTTCCCTCACCGTAGAGTTTTATTTCGACGCGAGGTAGAAGTATCATTCCGGCTGTCACGACATGGTTGACACTTTCCTATGTCGTGGGGGAGTTTTTCATCATGAGAGGAGGGTGCCATTCTCGATATCACGACGTGACCACCAATTACCACGTCGTGGCCATGCTATTATTCGTAATATAGATTTCACCTCACTCGACGACACGACGTGGTTGACACTTTCCCACGTCGTGGTCACTATACATTGCATTAGTTTGCAATCTTTTACACCGCATTTTAGAAGTCGATGTTCTTAATTTTATTTACCGGCACATTCAGAAGCAGCAGTTCCAGTTTTCTATCTTCCAACACATTTATGGAGCAACTTTTAGCAGCCCCAGTAGATCTCGCCACTACTACCCCAGGGGAGTCTGTTCTTTTTTTTTTACTATTTTTATGTGTTTAATTAGTTTTATGCATACAATGAGGGCATTGTATGAAATAAGTGTGGGGTAGGGGTCGAAAAAGGAATTTAAATTGGAAAATTAAAAATTGCTAGATTAGGAAAATTTAAAATTTTGAAAACTTGAAATAATAGTTTAATTTAGGAAAATCTAGTAATAATTAATTTCTTTTGCTAATATTGTATGGGATGATCCGATGAGAACCCAAATCTTTACTTGAGCCAACACATGTTATAGTGTATTTGTGGCTTCCCATTTCCTAGTGAAAAGTCATGAGGTATGAAAGGTAATCTGGTAGTTTATATGACATAATATGTTTTGCAGCCTAAACCTGAAATCTATCCAGGAGAGCTTATGTAGTCATTGCACTTAGACTAATACCTTAACTAATAAAGGTTGAGGTTAAGCTCCTTGCTTAAGCATGTAGGATATGAGCGAAAAAGTGAGATATTAAAAAAAAGAGAGAAATTACCAAAAAGTTGAAAGAATTTTGGAGCAGTCAAGTATAAAATCCAAAGATCAAAATTCTGAAGAATCAAAAAGTTGAAGATACCAAAAATCAAACAAAAAGGTGGTGAATTCAAAGAAATCAAAGCAAATATCAAAGAAGAGATGAATTCCAAGAGCACCATTGTGGTATCAAAGTGTAATTCTTTTTAGAGTTTATGTATGCTTGGTAGTTTAACCAAAAATACCTTGAGGTTAAGAAAGATTTCTGAGGATTGATTCGGAGGGTTGCAAAAATGAATGTCGTATAAGCTAAGGCGTGAAGGTTCATAAAGATTGTGAGTATTTAGGAGTGAGAAGTTCTTAGGAATTGTAGACACAACTACATGCATTGCGGTCTTGGGATAATGGCTGGGTTCGAAATGTATTATTCTATGAGATATTGGTGACATAATAAAATCAGTTTTGCTTGAGGGCAAGCAAAAGGCTAGTGTGGGGTAGTTTTCTTCTTTCTTCCATTCCCGAGCTTTCGATCGTGACTCCTGCTTCCTTTTGCTTCCGAGCACGACTTCTGGACTGAAAATATAATTCAAACATTATTAAGTACCTTTTGTCCATAATATGCGAATAATTAGCTAATAATTGATAAAAATCTATACTAAAAATATGGCTAAATATGCAAATATCAAAATACCCCACACTTGACTTTTGCTTGCCCTTAAGCAAAACTGAAATTAAGCATACTAATATCACATAAGACAATCCCAAAGAAACCCAACCATTATGCCAAGACCGCAACGCATGCATTTGTGTCTAAATTTTTCCTAAACGACCCCCCTCATCCTAAATACTCACAATCCTCATAAATACTCGCCCACTTCTTTTGAACAATGCTCATTTTATGCATCCCTCCGAATCCATCCGCAGAAAACCTCCTAGTCTCAAGGTGTTTTTGGTTGAGCAACCCAAGCATACATATTCTAATAATTACAATTTTCGATACCAATATGGAGCTTTTTGGAATTCTTCACTTTCTTGATAATTTGAACTTTGATTTCTTTGAATTCTTCAAATTTGCCACCTTTTTGATTTTCTTTGATTTTTGGGTATCTTCAACTTTTGAACTTTTGGAATTTTGATCTTTTGATCTTCACTTTAACTGCTCCAAAATTTCTTCAAACTTTTCTTGTCATTCTCTCTCTCTTTTTTTACATGTAACTCACTTTTTTTCACTCAAAACCTACATGCTTAAGTAGAGCGCTCAACTTCAACCTTTATTGATTAAAGATAAAAATTTTCCTGGATACATTTCAAGTACACGATGCTAAACATATTGCATCCCTCAAACTAAGCGAGGTTGTGTTTTTGTCCCATGATTTCACTAGAATAAAGGAGGCCACAAATGCACTAGAACGTATATAGGCTCAACTAAACATTTGGGTCTTCATGCAATCATCAAACATAACACTAGCATGATTCCTAATTGCTTTACCAAAATTTTCTAAATTAATCCTAGCAATTTTTATGCAAAATTCCAAAATTTAACTAAAATTCTAACTAATGTAACCAACCCCTACCCCACACTTAATTTACGCAATGTTCCCATTGCATATTATGCATGATAAATATAATAAGAAAATAAAGAGAGAATTGGAACAAACTCCCCTGAGATAGAAGTTGCGAGGTTGATCTAATCATTTTAGAAATCGGTGAACATGAATAAATAAATCTGTGTGTGCAATTGTCTATGATTTTAAGGTGTAATTTGTCTAAACCAAAGTACCTAAAGAGATTTGTCTTCCTGTCAGTCTATCGATATTTGCTATTTAGTTATTCGTTTGAGATTTAATAATACATTTCTTTATTCCTTTCGTGTGCTTTGTAACCTATAATCAAATATTTTAAATTAATTCACTACCGTTCCCCTTGTGTTCGACACCCTTGCTTATCAAAGCTATACTATACTCGATCTGGTTCACTGCCTGTAAGGTGTGGTTTAGATGCGATAAATTAGGAATTATAAATAAAAAACTAGTGCATTAAATATTCACATCAAGTTTTGGCGCCGTTGCCGGGGAACGGTTTTCAATTAATTTAGTTTGTTTGATTATTCGTTATTTGTTTTTAATTTTTAGTTTTATTTTATGTTTATTTTTATTTTCGTTGATATCATGTCACTTGTCGGGAAGGTTTTTGTTTTTATGTGCAGGAATTCGTGATCATATGCATTGCTTGGTTTACTTTTTGCATGGGTTTCGAGATTGCAAGCGATTAGGGAATTCTTGACTTGTTTAGTCTACTACTTTGGTGATTTTTCCGACTCAATCCATGAGGCGTAGTATAGCAAGGCGTATCGTGGTGGTTAAGTGGAAGACCGAGCTCTTGCTGTTCTTGACTAGTTTGGTCAACTCTTGTTCTACTTATTAGTTAATGGTGCAAAGAAAACAAAGGAAATAGTCTGACAAGTCCCGAAAGTTTTTGTTTTCACAAACCACATCTTGCATGCAAGGGATTTAATCAACAATTGTTGCTTGATTTCGACGAAGACGAGTGATCGTGATATCCTTTTTAGTTATTTTGGTTTGCTATTTTTTTAGTTATTTTAGTGAGTTGTTATTTTTATTTTTATTTTGTTTTCCATGTTGATGCTCTTGATGATTCAGATCTTTGCGGAATTTTTGCCCTTCGGATGCTTTCAGAAATTTCAACAATTTGGGTCAAATGTTGATTTGTCACGAGAGAGAAAGCCGTGTGAGAATTTGAAGTTTACAATCGAGAGCCACAAATTTTAATAAGTGTGGGGTGCGTGTCGATATTGTGAGAGTTTATTATATAAAAGAGTGGCATTTCTAACTATACATTGATTCCTATGACATGGATGAGCTGTTCCCATGCCATGGAGTTTTATTTCGACGCGAAGCAGAATTATTGTCCCGGCTGTCATGACATGGTTGACACTTTCCTATGTCGTGGGGGAGTTTTTCATCGCAAGAAGGAAGCTGACATTTTAGATACCACGACGTGGCTAACACTTACCACATCGTGGCCATGTTATTATTCGCGATATGAATTTTTCATCACTCGATGACACGACGTGGTCGACACTTTCCCATGTCATGGTTACTATACATTGCATTAGTTTGCAATCTTTTGCACCACATTTCAAAATTCGGTGTTCTTGATTTTACTTTCCGGCACATTCAGAAGCAGCAGTTCTAGTTTCCAGTCTTCCAACAAATTTATGGAGCAACTTTTAGCAGCCTCGTTCGATCTCGCCACTACTATCCCAGGGGAGTCTGTTCCCTTTTCTCCTATTTTTACTGCTTTTATGTGCTTAATTAGTTTTATGCATACAATGAGGGCATTGTATGAAATAAGTGTGGGGTAGGGGTCGAAAAAGGAATTTAAATTGGAAAATTAAAAATTGCTAGATTAGGAAAATTTAAAATTTTATAAACTTGAAATAATAGCTTAGTTTAGGAAAATCTAGTGATAATTTAAACTTTTGCTAATATTTTATGGGATGATCCGATGAGAACCCAAATGTTTACCTGAGCCTACACATGTTATAGTGTATTTGTGGCTTCCCATTTCCTAGTGAAAAATCATGAGATATGAAAGGTAATCTGGTAGTTTATATGGCATAATACGTTTTGCAGCCTAAACCAGAAATCTATCCAGGAGAGCTTATGTAGTCATTGCACTTAGACTAATACCTTAACCAATAAAGGTTGAAGTTAAGCTCCTTGCTTAAGCATGTAGGGTATGTGCGAAAAAAGTGAGATATAAAAACAAAGAGAGAGAAATTACCAAAAAGTGAAAGAATTTTGGAGCTATCAAGTTGAAGATCAAAAGAGTAAAATTCCAAAGAATCAAAAATTGGAGATACCAAAAAGCAAAAGGTGGTGAATTCAAAGAAGTAAAGATCAAAATATCAAAGAAGTGAAGAATTCCAAGAGCTCCATTATGGTATGAAAAGTTGTAATTTCTAGATTATGTATGCTTAGGTAGCTTTACGAAAATTACCTTGAGGTTAAGAAAGATTTTTGAGGATTGATTCGGAGGGTTGCAGAAATGAGTGTCGTATAAACTAAGGGGTGAATATTCATAAGAATTGTGAGTAATTAGGAATGGGAGGTTTCTTAGGAATTGTAGACACAAATACATGCATTGCGGTCTTGGGATAATGGCTGGGTTTGAAATGGATTATTCTATGTGATATTGGTGAGATAATAAAATCAGTTTTGCTTGAGGGCAAGCAAAACGCTAGTGTGGGGTAGTTTGATAACGTCTATTTTATTCATATATTTATGATGTTTTCTTATTATTTTATACTATGCTTTTATGTTATTTAGAGCTAAAAGATACTTAAAATGCTTTGAAATATTCAATTACAGTTAAAATGGGAGCTGGAATACAAAAGGAAGAGAATGGAGCTGAAAAGATGCAAAAAGGATATTGCTGGCAGATTGACCCCTCTTTAGTGTTTTGGGTATATCTTATGACTCATAAGTCCGATTGATGAGATTCAAAATGTTCTGAAAACTAGACGTAATTTCCTACGACTTATGTGAGAAGGCCTTTTAGCTAATTCTGGATTTATCTTATCCAAAATCGGCCTTGAAGATGAAGCATAAAAGCTGGACGGAAATTCCCTCCAAGTTACTTATTCCCCAAGCACCACTTACCTTATTTTTATTTTCTTAATCCCTAAGCCACCATTAGTTTCCTTATTCCTATCCAACTCTAAAATTCTATATTAATTTCATCTCCATTCAACTATAAATACCCCATATCATTCACCCATTTTCAGAATCTATGATATTTCAATTCGACTTGTTCGACAAGAAAACTTCATAACTGTCGTTTTGAGGGTCTAGAAGGTGGCTGGAAGGCCGTTAAGATGACCGGAGCGAAGATATGAAGGATTAGAGAGTGGATTCGTGTCGTTAATCATGTGGGTTGTTATCGTGACCATGTTTAGCATTCCACTGTGATACTATTATGTTTTTTACTTTCTGAGTTTATGATTAGATGAAACCTTGATTATTGGATTAATTGCTATATTTGATTGTTTTATTCATGTTTAATTTATCTTGTTAAGCTTGTTAAAAGATCCTTATGTGTTAATGACAATTATTTTCTGTTAATTATTAAGTATATCGAGTTGTATGAACATCTGCTTGATTGCTTGTCTCTTATGATTTTGATGACCATCAAGATTATATGCCTAGGAATAGTGAACATGAAACTAGGGTTAACTAGAAAATAAGTAAATTAATGTGTGAGTATATGTGACGACCAATCAGATATAAGTTGATTGAATTGACAAATTTAATTAACTATTATTACAAGTCTTGCTTGATACGAACTGAACACTAGGAAACCTGTTAGTTTAATCAACTGATCACTGCTTGAATTGACTTGTTTGCTAAAGGATTAGTAATAGAGAACGTGAATCTAATCATTTTAGAAATCGGTGAACATGAATAAATAAATCTGTGTGTGCAATTGTCTATGATTTTAAGGTGTAATTTGTCTAAACCAAAGTACCTAAAGAGATTTGTCTTCCTGTCAGTCTATCGATATTTGCTATTTAGTTATTCGTTTGAGATTTAATAATACATTTATTTATTCCTTCCGTGTGCTTTGTAACCTAAAATCAAATATTTTAAATTAATTCACTACCGTTCCCCTTGTGTTCGACACCCTTGCTTATCAAAGCTATACTATACTCGATCTGGTTCACGGCCTGTAAGGTGTGGTTTAGATGCGATAAATTAGGAATTATAAATAAAAAACTAGTGCATTAAATATTCACATCAAGTTTTTACCCCACACTTGACTTTTGCTTGCCCCCAAGCAAAACTGAAATTAAGCACACTAATATTACATAGACAATCCCAATCCAACCCAACCATTATGCCAAGACCGCAACACATGCATTTGTGTCTAAATTTTTCCTAAACAACCCCCCTCAATTCTAAATACTCACAATCCTCATAAACACTCGCCCACTTTTTCCGAACAATGCTCATTTTATGCATCCCTCCGAATCCATCCGCAGAAAACCTCCTAGTCTCAAGGTGTTTTTGGTTGAGCAACTCAAGCATACATATTCTAAAAATTTACAATTCTTCGATACCACTATGGAGCTTTTTGGAATTCTTCACTTTCTTGATAATTTGAACTTTGATTTCTTTGAATTCTTCAAATTTGCCACCTTTTTTATTTTCTTTGATTTTTGGGTATCTTCAACTTTTGAACTTTTGGAATTTTGATCTTTTGATCTTCACTTTAACTGCTCCAAAATTTCTTCAAACTTTTCTTGTAATTCTCTCTTTTTTTCATGCAACTCGCTTTTTTCCTTTCTCTCAAACCCTACATGCTTAAGCAGGGGCGCTCAACTTCAACCTTTATTGATTAAAGATAAAAAATTTCCAGGATACATTTCTGGTACACGATGCTAAACATATTGCATCCCTCAAACTAAGTGAGGTTGTGTTTTTGTCCCATGATTTCACTAGAATAAAGGAGGCCACAAATGCACTAGAACGTATATAGGCTCAACTAAACATTTGGGTCTTCATACAATCATCAAATGTAACACTAGCATGGAATCCTAATTGTCTTTTACCAAATTTTCTCAATTAAGTCCTAGCAATTTTAAAATTATACCTAGAATTAGGATTCTAATCTTACTAATTTAACTAATATAACCAACCCCCTACCCCACACTTAATTTATGCAATGTCCCCATTGCATATTATGCATGATAAAGAACAATAAAATAAAGAAGGAATTGGAACAAACTCCCATGGGATAGTAGTCACGAGGTTGATATTCTTCAATTTAGCTCCATCTTCAACTGACTTTAGACATGGGAACAGCTCATCCATGCCTTGGGTGTCATATCTTGTTTGGGAAAGCTCCAAAAATGCAGGAAAGATACTCGGAAATCTTCAGGAATTAAACTCCAAGGAATATGAGCGAGACCCGTAGTGAACTTGAGCAGAATATAAGCCTTGAGAATGAAAAGTGATAAACTCGTCGAGTCTATACGGAAGCTCGACGAGTAGCAACGTATCAAGCAGAAAAATCGTGGAATTGAACTCGGACTCGTCGAGTAGGTAATGTGCACTCGGCGAGTCCATCGCTGAGTGAGAAATATAAATATTATGCTTTTGGGTTCCGTTTCTGATATGGCTGGGTATGATAACTAAGTGTGTTTTCTTCATTTTTCTTCAACAAATAACACTCTAAGACCCTCCTTGAGAACGGACTCGACCCTAAACTCATGCACATTCTCATCTAGACCCAATCCTCACTCTAACCTTGACCATTGAGACTCTTGCATGCATCCAATCCTTCAATCTGAAAACAAAACAACCACAAGTGATAAAAGAAAACCAATTCCTACTCAAACATCCTACAAGTTCAACACCCAAAACAAAGA
Source organism: Lactuca virosa (assembly GCF_052849685.1). NCBI lineage: Eukaryota > Viridiplantae > Streptophyta > Magnoliopsida > Asterales > Asteraceae > Lactuca > Lactuca virosa. Next base: position 74,340,011 of record NC_136429.1, on the reverse strand, counting down.
AAAGTAAATAGTCTTAAACATCAAAAACACAATAAAGCATCAATCTTCCTCCCCGTCTTCATCTCCTCCGGCTCCACTTCCGCCTGCTTGGTTTCTTCTCGCTTGCACCCTTTCATCCCAACTGGACACATACGGGAATCCGGGCCTTGGCGCAAAATGCATTTGCTCAAATAAATAAGCAAATGACTCATTGACATAGTTCACGCCCCGCCCGAGGTCATCTTGGTACCTTCGCAACTCAACATTATACCAATCCATAGGTAGCTCCTCATCCACCGGAATAACCGGTGGGTCTTGTGGCACCCGCTCTCTCCTTTGTCTCACCCTCCTTCCCGGTTCTTCCAGAACTAACGGTTCATCATCATTTGGAATACTAACATGCCCCCCTCCATAATACTCAATGATCCTAGCCCTCCTGAATAATGTTGTGCTGAAGGGAGGACTAGGAATCATAGTCAATGCCCGTGCCTCTTGTCGGTCCAAAATACCATAAGTTCTCGCAAGCCTTGTAACAAACATGCCACCATTGATTTTTGAAGTCACCCGCTCTTTCACTGCCCCCTCTGCCAAGTATTTTGCCAAGTATTTATCGTCATCCTTTCGCATGTTTATAGAGCTCGCGATCAGACGATGTATTAAGCGATGAATCGGGGAACAGATGCTCCCCTCTTGGGCGGATGAAGGAATGTAAACCCGATTGGCAATGGTGGTCCACCAAGTAGAGGAAACCACATCCTCGGGCAAGTCTTTGTGGCACTGCTCCAAGAATGACTCAAAAGTCTCGGACATGATCTCAGTCTGATCATAAATACCAAGCCTCCATGCCAGCTCTGCCATGCTGCACTGGCGAAACTCTCCTCCAAGGCAGAATGAAATATTATTCGGATTATAGTAGTCATCACCACCCCGGAAAGAGATAGTGGCAAAGAACTCCCAGGAAAGCTCTTGATACACGGGTTCTTGAAGCTTGAACAACCGACTCCACCCGTCACAGATTATTTGTACCCCATTAACTTCACAAGACTTGACCAAATAATGGTTCAGCGCTTCTTCCAACCCAGTTTGCCCTATCCAGGACCAGTCCAACTTATTAGGAACATATATTTCCTTCCGCTTCAAAGCCTCCAGCTTGCTTTTTGTACGTGTGAGTGAAGACTTGTTGGTGATGCTTGGAAAAGTCAACCATGGGATGTCCCCATAACCGCCTCCTCATGAGCTTTGACCTCTCCTAGACATGGTTCCTACACAGCAGAGAAACAAGAAAACCACAAGCAAAATACCGAAAATATTAAAAATGGCAGAATACTGGGCATCAGCAGCATGGACTCGCCGAGTCCACGAACTGCTCGGCGAGTAGGACGAACTGCGGGAGTCCAGATCTGTTCTGATGAAACTAACCAGCCAAATCCATAAATTATTTCAGGGGTTTGCTTCGGAATGTTCCAGGAGCATATGATTGTAAAAAATTACGTCTAAAACGTCCTAATTTGTCAAAAATCAAAACCCTAAAATCCAAGTCTTCCCAAAATCGGGTTTTTCCAGAAATTAAGGGTGATATTTCACCCAAGATCGAAACTTGTAAAGGATTAAGAGCTAAAGTTGTTGCCTTGTTGGTTGAATTCGCAAAAGAAGAGAAGATTCAAGATGAAGGCTTGAGAGAGTGCACGTCGAGTATGGGGGTGGCGGCTCGTATGAATGACTGAAAGTGTTTGCAATTTAGGGTAAAAAACCCTCTTTTATAGAATGTAAAATAATTTTTTTTCCGGGTAATATGTGGACTCGCCGAGTAGGCGGACCTACTTGGTGAGTAGATGCCTGATTCAGCAATTTTTCGGGATTTCTGACATGGACTCGCCGAGTAGACTTAGAGACTCGTCGAGTTTTTCATTCTGTGAAAAATTTGAGTTTGCAAAATAAAATGTATGCCACCCCACACTTGAGCATTGCTTGTCCACAAGCAATCATTTGAAACACAGAAGAAGATTGATAAAAACAAATCCAAAGCAAAATGAAAATAAATCCTAAAAACGAAGAAAAGTAAAAGAAAGCAAACTCTAGCAACGGGTTGCCTCCCGTTAAGCGCTTCTTTTTGAGGAGTCGTTAGCTGGACTCCTTCCCGCTCTACGTTTCTTCGTTTTCCTCCATCGGGAATTCACACTTAATCTTTTGTTGTTTAAACTTTGTCTTGTAAGCATGTATCTTTCTTTTATACGCTCATCTCAATTCGTCTCTCTTTTTCCTCACAGCATCCTCTTGTATAGCATAACTGATCCGTTTCCCAACCTTTTTCTTCTTCACCCCGTTCCTTGGACCCATCTTTTGTACTCCTTCTTTGTCAATCTTGACTTCCCGTATAGTCGCCATCTTATCTTCACTTGATATTAAGGATTCTTCCTTATCTTCTAAATAATCTGGTGGTTAAAATGCACATACTTCATAATTAGTAGAAACTCGGGCTCTAGGTTTGGTTCTCTTGATTGTATTTGACTCGATCTCTCGATTAGCCATGAGTGACTCAATGGATGAGTTATTCTCATCATTATTCCAAGCCCTTACATTCTCCTTTTCTCCCAAACTTACCATCTCGTCAAGTTGAATCACTTCTTCTTTTATCATCGTGTCAAGGTAAGCCAATTGTGCGTGTTGGAAGTTAAAGCTTTCCACAATCTCAGCCTCTTCTATTGGACTTCCCAAAGGATCAGGAGAAGTGTACATGTTAAGATCAGAAAGGGAAATTGTAAGAAGCAAGTTAAGATCTTCATGATTCTTGAGGTTCTCGATCGGACTCGTCGAGTCAGTCGATGCGACTCGGCGAGTCTGGGATGTTTCCACAATTGTTGTTGTTTCTTTTGACTCAGCTTCCTCTAACAACCTTTCTATTTCCTTTAAATCTTCTCCAGCATCGAAATTCCCTTCAGAAGATAGTAGAAATTTGTTTGTATTTTCTTCTTGTAAAAGTGCAAGCTCTCTTTCTAACACTTCATCATCCAAATTCACTAAGGAAAATTCCCCGTATTTCATCCCTTCATTCTTTTTTTCTTGTTCCGCTTTAAACACCACTGAATCATTCCCTACCCTTAGTGTTAGTGTAGATTCGCACACATTGACTATTGCACAAGCGGTATTCAAAAATGGTCTTCCAAGAATGATTGGAACTTTAGGGTCTTCTTCCATGTTAAGCACTACAAAGTCCACGGGAAACACAAATTTATCGACTTTGACGAGAAGATCTTCGCATACTCCGCGTGGATTTATCATTTCTTATCGGCTAAATGGATTTTCATACGAATCGGCTTTGGCTCCGGCAAATTTAGCTTCTTGAAGAAAGAATATGGCATTAGATTAATACTTGCACCCGAATCGGTCAACGCATGAGTAGAGATTATGTTCCCAAATTGACAAGGTATGGAGATGCTTACCGGATCACCCCTCTTTTCTGGCAGCTCATTTAACAAGACTTCAACAACTTTTTCCATATTTTGTCTAGTCGTGAAGAGGTTTTTAAGCAAAGTTGCATACTTAGGCGTTTGAAGTATCGTTTCAACAAATGGAATGTTTACTTGAAGGGTCCTCACTTGCTCCATAAATCTTCTATACAGTTGAATTTGCTCATCTGGTATGGCTCGGATTGGAAATGGCAAAGGGGGCCTGTAAGTTTTCAAAAGAGAACAATTTTTCTCATCAGCTCTCGGACTCGTCGAGTCCATTATACCGACTCGGCGAGTCGAGTCGGGTTTGCTCGAATTCCTTTCAAATTCCTCTTCTGTTTGCACCTTACTTGGTTTCTTCTGAATAGAAGTCAAAGGAGTGAAAATTTTGTCAGAATTAGTGGTTATCACATTTAGATGCGCCATTTTTGGATTTTGTTCGGTATTGCTCGGAAGTTAACCAAGTGTTCTTTGATTTATTTGTTGTGCAAGCTGTCCTATCTGCTTTTCAATGTTATGAGTGGAGGCTTGCTGATTCCTAAGCAAATTTTGTTGATCTTTCATCATAGCTTGATGATCTATAAGCATTACTCGTTGCTCCTTCAATTCAATGTCGGTATCATTGTTCCTCTTTTTCGACGCAGCTACAAACCTTGTGAACATCTCTTCCAAATTAGCTCTCTTTTCCATAACCGGTTCCTCCTTTTGATAGAAACCCCGTTCTTTTTGCTTGAATTTCTCCTCCTTTGCCTTTTTGTACTCGTCATACGGGAGCCATTCCTTCTTCGGTTTTCGCCAATTATCATCAAATCTGTCGCCACTTGAATAGAATACTTGAGCCTTCTTGTTTCCATTCTCATCCAAATCACAATCTTTAGTGAGGTGAGGTCCTCTACAATTTTCACATCCAACCCGAATAGCATGAATTGTTTGATCCATCTTAGTCATCCTTCTATCTAAACTATCTAGTTTAGCCATCATTGCTGCCATGCTATCGTTAACAGTGTTCACTACCCCCCTACTCACTTCATTTCGTGGGTTATGATATTCTCTAGAGTGTTTAGAGAACTCCTCAATTAACTCCTTGATCATTGGGGGTGGCTTCTTGGTGAGCGGTCCTTGCGAGTCAAGAAGCTGCCTTGTAGTCACATTTACCCCATCATAAAAAATGGAGACTTCTTGTTGGCTATTAAGATCGTGATGTGGGCAATTCCTTAGTAGGCCCTTGTATCTTTCCCATGCCTCCTAAAGGGACTCTCCAGCTTGTTGTTCAAAGTTGGCAATAGCTTTCTTCAACTTGGCTATCTTTGAAGGTGGGCAAAACTGGTCAATAAATTCTTCCTTCATCTTAGCTCATGTAGTGATGGATCCGGGAGGTAGTGACTTGAGCCAATCCTTAGCAGCACCTTTGAATGTAACTGGAAGCATACGAAGCAGCTGGGTTTCGTGAGGCACATTTGGAACATTAAAATAATTAGCTACATCATTGACTTCATCCAAATGTTTATAGACATCTTCGTGGTCTTTTCCGTAGAAGGGGATCTCCTTGAGTTGAGCAAGTATGTGACCCTTAAGCTCAAAAGTGGCAGTCGCGGGAATTGCGGGTTGCACAAGTCCCTGGCCAGTATCATCTCGTATCCTCTTCTTCCATTCGCCCATGGGAACTTCATCGATGTTCGCCATGGTGTTGTCAAAGTCACCTTCTAAATCGCTACCTTCATCAAATTCGCTTTCTTCCCTTTCGGAGTCGTTCACGAGGTCTTCCTTGATTGGGTCTTCGTTTGCCAAGGAAGAGGTGTTGGATGCTCCTGATTTGCTGCTCTTTTTCTTGCTAAAAACGGATTTGAGATTCTTCAAAGGTGAGTTCTTTGAAGAAGCGGATTCTCCAACGGCTTTTCCTTTGTTCTTCTTTAGAGCGGACTCCGGGTCTTCAAGTGGAGGAACCAAAGACGTATTGGATCCTCGGGTCATGTAACAACTGCAACCAAAGTAAGAAAAAGACGTAAAAAGAACAAAAATAAAATAAAAATAAAAACTGTGAAACAGCGATGGGCTCGCCGAGTAGCTTCGACTGCACTCGGCGAGTTCAAGGCAGAAACTGGAAAACATACTAATTAAATTTCTAAAACAGAAAACTATTAAAACTAATCCTAATAACTAAATTACCTAAAAATAACTTTGTGCAAGATAAATCTCACACCAAGGATCGATAAAACTAGAAATTAGTGCTAATTTTTGAACCGTTCCCCGGCAACGGCGCCAAAAACTTGATGTGTGTAAAACCAACTAGTTTTAATCCTACTTTTAATTATAAAATTGACACACAAAGGCAGTGGACCTATCAATTGTGGTGTAGTTAAATAAGTAGGGTATCAAACTCAGGGAACGGAAAATTAAAACTAAAAACTAGAATTAACTAAAAACAAGTAATAGAAAATAGGGGTTTCTCTAGTTTTGCAAGACTAGAAACTTAACTAAAACTTAACTTCTCGCCTAAAAGCTGAAAACACGTAAAAACAAACTAAATTCAATAATCAAAAAGGGTTTCTATTTAGGTTCAACTCATTTACTCCTATGGTTAATTTTTATGATAATATAATAGATTAATTGTTATTGGTTACTGACTCTGGTGATTAGATTCGCATTCACTATTACCAATCCTTAGAAAACATACCAATTCAAACAATGGCCAGTTGATTAAACTAATAGATTTCCTAGGTTAATTATTCGGGTTAAATAAGACTTGTAGCTAGCTAATTAAATTTGGTGGTTAAATTAACCTCTTGTTGATGGTGTATCATACAAGATCACACATTAATTTACCCATTCTCTAATTAATCCTAGTTTCATGTTCATTATTCCTAGGCATATAGTATTGTGTTCACATAAATTATATGAGATAAGCAATTAAGAGATGTTCATGCAGCTTAATCACTTAGCAATTAACAGAAAATAGTTATGGTTAATGCATAAGGGTCTTTAACAAGCTTAATTTAACAATATCACCAACTAAAAATTAATCAAAAAAGTAAATTAAACCATAGGAGTAAAATTGTCTTCCCCAAACAGAAACTAACGAAATTAGTTCATGATTTCAGTGTATGAAAGCTTAAAAACGAATTCAAATAAACCTAACATAATTCTATTCAAAGGTAAAGTGGAAAATTAAACCTAAAGTGCCTTAATCTCTTAAGAATGAAGGATTAGGGTTCTTCACATGTTCTTCTGATCTCCAGCAAGTTCCTTAGTCGCCAAGTAAGTTCTCCAAAAAGCCAGAAAGTCCTCAATTCGGGTTTGTGAAGTCTATTTATAGTTTTCTCAAAACAGGGGCTACTCGTCGAGTAGATAACTGACTCGTCGAGTCCCCCTTGAGGAATCCGTGTACGGCAAGGACTCCACGTATTGCTTCGCGAACCTTCGTGCCTACTCGTCGAGTAGACGACCCTACTCGCCGAGTAGCTTCAGAATTAAGCCTTTTTCTTCTTTCTTTCGTTCCCGAGCTTTCGTTCATATCTCCTGCTTCCTTTTGCTTCCAAGCTTCTTTTTTGACTGAAAATATAATTTGAACAATATTAAGTATCTTTTGTCCATAATATGCAATTAATTAGTCAATAAATGATAAAAATCCAACATAAAAATATAGCTAAATATGCAAATATCATGCTGATTTGTCACGCGAAAAAAAAAAGCCGTGAGAGATTTTGAAGTTGACAATTGAGAGCCACGACTTTCAATAAGTGTGGGGTGCACGTCGATTTCGTGAGAGATTATTATTTTAACTACCCCACACTAGCCTTTTGTTTGCCCTCAAGCAAAACTGATGTTATTATCTCACCAATATTGCCTAGAATAATCAATTTCAAACTCAGCCATTATCCAAAGACTGCAATGCATGTATTTGTGTCTATAAATCCTAAGAAACTTCCCACTCCTAAATACTCACAATCCTTATGAACCTTCACCCCTTAATTTATACGACACTCATTTTTGCAACCCTCTGAATCAATCCTCAGAAATCTCTCTTAACCTCAAGGTATTTTTGGCTAAACAACCAAGCATACATAAATTCTAGAAATTACAACTTTTATACGACATTGGAGCTCTTTGAATTCGTCACTTCTTCGAATATTTGATATTTGCTTTCTTTGAATTCACCACATTTTTGTTTGATTTTTGGTATCTTCAACTTTTTGATTTCTTTAGAATTTTGATCTTTAGATTTCATACTTGACTGCTCCAAAATTCTTTCAACTTTTTGGTAATTTCTCTCTCTCTTTTTTATTTATTTATTTATATATATCTCACTTTTTTTCGCTCATACCCTACATGCTTAAGAAAGGAGCTTAACTTCAACCCTTATTGGTTAAGGTATTAGTCTAAGTGCAATGACTACATAAGCTCTCCTGGATAGATTTCTGGTTTAGGCTGCAAAACGTATTATGTCATATAAACTACCAGATTACCTTTCATATCTCATGACTTTTCACTAGGAAATGGGAAGCCACAAATACACTATAACATATGTGGGCTCAGGTAAACATTTGAGTTCTCATCGGATTATCCCATACAATATTAGCAAAAGTTTAAATTATAACTAGATTTTCCTAAATTAAACTATTATTTCAAGTTTATAAAATTTTAAATTTTCCTAATCTAGCAATTTTTAATTTTCCAATTTAAATTACTTTTTCGACCCCCTACCCCACACTTATTTCATACAATGTCCTCATTGTATGCATAAAACTATTTAAGCACATAAAAGCAGTAAAAAGAGGGAGAAAAAGGAACAGACTCCCATGAGGTAGTAATGGCGAGATCGAATGGGGCTGCTAAAAGTTGCTCCATAAATTGTTGGAAGATTGGAAACTGGAACTGTTACGTCTGAATTTGCCGGTAAATAAAATCAAGAACGCCGACTTCGAAAATGTGGTGCAAAAGATTGCAAATAAATGCAATGTATAGTAACCATGACGTGGGAAAGTGTCGACCACGTCGTATTATATAGAATGGCAGCCTCCTCTTGCGATAAAAAAAACTCCCCTACGACATAGGAAAGTGTCAACCATGTCGTGGCAGCCGGGATGATACTTGTACCCCACGTCGAAATATAACTCCATGGTGTGGGAACAGCTCATCCATACCACATGTCACACCCCAAAACCAAGAACGGCGAAAACGTTCAGGGGTGGAGGACGTCATTTAAAGTATCATAAAAGTGTAAAGTAGTAAACAAGCAACAACATCATCCATTGCATTAAAAGTAAAGTTTTAATACATGAGTGTTCTTTCATTGTAATAAGACACCAAAATATGTAAACAAAATAAAGACGAGTCTTGTTTGTGCTCCGTCTTCTCAAAACCCTGGTCATCGTACCTGTCTACTGGTGACCTGAGAATACAAGTTATTTTGAAAGTGTAGATCAGCATAAAGCTGGTGAATTCATAAGTATTATGGTGTCATTGATTCGAAAAGCTGTTATGAAAGACTTGTAAATGTTCAATGAAACATTTAGTATAAGTGTGTAAACCTTAGAAAATCCCATATTTCCTACTAGTATAAAAATTAGTCTTCTACCAAGACCCGAATGCTTTGAAGGTTTGCATTTCTGTATCAATGAAGATTTTTCCCTGTACAACTATTATTATAAAAATATAGTCTACCTCATCGTTTATGTGAATGTGTCACAAAATAAAAGTAATAGGGAAAATTATATAATCATTGAAATCGTATCCTTTTGCCTTAGGATAATCACGGCGTGGAAACTCACCAAACAGTACAAGCGAGAACATCTGTCGATGAACAGGTCCCGCTGTAGCTAGCAGCCAGGTCTAGGATGGTCAGTCCCGTATAGTATATATATAGTATTTCTCTATGTATAGATATAGTATTTCTCTCTGGAAACATGTAATAGTATCTCTTCATATAGTAGTATAGACTCATGAATGAACTGATTCTTGTGTAATTCCTTGTAATAGGAATAGTAATTTGTATAGACTCATGAATGAACTGACTCTTGTGTAATTCCTTGTAATAGGAATATTAATTTGTATCCCCTAAACTATACCTATAATAGTTTACTGGAATGTAAATTGAATGTCCAAGTAGGTTTATACACCCTTGCTACTTAAGAGTGTTGGAACTGAAGAAAGAATGAAAGCTCTCATATCAATACATATATACATGAAGCATAAGTGTATAGATATGGTTTTTAACAGTAAATTGAAAGAGGTTTTGTAAAACATTTAAGAGTTTTGAACAATAAATAATAATGACTTGATGTCAGTTTATAAAATAATTCAAAAGTAATTTGTTGATAACAAAGTAAAAATAACTGAAAAGCATTGTATTTATCACATTTTGAAGTATGTGAAATCAGTTGTTTGAAAACACAGTTATAAATCGAATGTGATTGATTCTATAACTTCCTGTTTTCTACTTGTATTCCCCCCATGAAAGCATTTAAAATCATTTAAAAGATTGATTAAGGGGTATGAACTCACCTGTAGTGAGTGGTTTGGATGAACGGATGATGTAGGATGCTAAGTGTCAAGTGAAGACTTGAACACACACAAGGATCCTAGTTAACATATAATCACACATATATGTATCCAATTAGTCATTAAACAACTAATTAACCAAGTTAAGACATCCTAAGACCATGTAAAACACTTGATTTAAGTGCTTATAAGTGATAAGGATTGCATCTAAGGGTTGTAGGACATTGTTATTGAGTTTAGGGTTCAAGGGTAAACTCCCTTGGAGTTTACGGTTTTGTGACCATAACTCATTGAGTTTACGGTCGTAAACCCATGAGTTTACGGTCGTAAACCCATGAGTTTACGGCCGTAAACTCATGGTACTTGACCATTTTGTGTTTCGAAGCCATAAAGATCATAAGAAGCATTCCTACTTCATGTTTAAGCCTTAGGAAGATATTAGGGCACCATTTCACTCCTTTAGGGAGTTTACGGTCCTTGGACCACTTCTCCTTGGGTTTACGGCCGTAAACCCAAATGGTTTATGGTCTTTTGATATTTTCAAGTACTAAGCACATCAAGGAAGGGGTCTAGGCTAGTTTCCAAGGCTTGGTAAGGGACTAGGGCCACTTTGGCCCCTTTGTTAGGGTTTACGGTCCAAGGTGTTCTTGGACCGTACACCTTTGATCCTTTGATTCCTTGTGTTTTCTAGATGATTAAGAAGTGTAACAAGCATTATAACAAGCCAAGGTAAGAGTACTTACTATGTAGAAGCTTGAAAGGGTGCTAAAAGTCCAAGAACACTAGTGTGTGTTCTTGGTGTTCTTGGTGAAACTTGAAGATCTACACTTTTGGAATGATTTCACGGATGGAATCATGTAAGATCACTAGATTAAGTAAGATATCAACTTTTTAGGGATAGAAACACTTACAAAGTTGAAGATCTTGAAGAAAAGTCGGATGATACTTGAGAGAGAAATAGGTTTTGGATCTTGAAAATGTGAAAAGTGGTAAATAATGACTAAGTGTCATATTTATACCCCCTTTTAGGGTTTACGGCCGTAAACACCTTTGTTTAGGCCGTAAACTCCAAACTCTTGGAGTTTTGGGACATTAATGTTGCACAATAAACCCTAGGGCATCCTCTCTCCTGTTATCTCCTGAAGTACTAATCTTTAAACACTCAAACTTATTCCAAAAAAAGCTTAAAAATTAGCAGAAACAATTTTGACTTCTATTGAAGTGAATGGTTGTACAGAATAGAAATTTCGGGTTGTCACACCACATGAATCCAAATATGGTAGAAACGTCACTCTTCTAAATAATATACTCTCACAATATCAACTTGCAGCCCACACTTATGAAAAAAAACGTGGGTCTTGACTATAAACTTCAAACTCTCACACGTCTATCTCTCTCGTGATAAAGCAACAGTCGGATCTAGCTGCTGAACTTACTGCCAGCTTTCTAAGGGCGAAAATTCTGCAAAGATCTAAAACAATCAAAGAGCATCAACATGGAAAACAAAAATTTAAACAAACTAAAAATAAAAAAAAATAACTAAAAAAAATAGCAAACCAAAATAACTAAAAAGGATATCACAATCACTCGTCTTCGTCGGAATCAAGCTACAATTGTTGATTAAATCCCTTGCATGCAAGAGGTGGTTTGTGAAAGCAAAAACTTTCGGGACCTGTCAGACTATTTCCTTTGTTTTCTTTGCACCATTAACTAAAAAGTAGAACAAGAGTCGACCCAACTAGTCAAGAGTAGCAAGAGTTCGGTCTTCCACTTAACCACCTCGATACGTCTTGCTATATTACGCCTCGTGGATTGAGTTGGACAAATCACCCAAAGTAGTAGACTAAACAAGTCAAGAATTCCCTAATCGCTTGCAATCTCGAAACCCATGCAAAGAGTAAAACCAAGCAATGCGTATGATCACGAATTCCTGCACATAAAACAAAAACCTTCCCGACAAGTGACATCATATCAACGAAAATAAAATAAAAATAAAATAAAACTAAAAAAATAATAACGAATAATCAAATAAACTAAATTAATTGAAAATCGTTCCCCGGCAACGGCGCCAAAAACTTGATGTGAATATTTAATGCACTAGTTTTTTATTTATAATTCCTAATTTATCGCATCTAAACCACACCTTACAGGTAGTGAACCCGATCGAGTATAGTATAGTTTTGATAAGCAAGGGTGTCGAACACAAGGGGAACAGTAGTGAATTAATTTAAAATATTTGATTATAGGTTACAAAACATACGAAAGGAATAAATAAATGTTTAATTAAATCTCAAACGAATTACTAAAAAGCAAATCTCGATAAACTGGCAGGAAGACAAATCTCTTTAGGTACTTTGGTTTAGACAGATTACACCTTAAAATCATAGACAATTGCACACACAGATTTATTTATTCATGTTCACCGATTTCTAAAATGATTAGGTTCATGTTCATTATTACTAATCCTTTAGCAAACAAGTCAATTCAAGCAGTGATCAATTGATTAAACTAACATGTTTCCAAGTGTTCAGTTCGTATCAAGCAAGACTTGTAATAATAGTTAATTAAATTTGTCAATTCAATCAACTTATATGTGGTTGGTCATCACACATGCTCACACATTAACTTACTTATTTTCTAGTTAACCCTAGTTTCATGTTCACTATTCCTAGGCATATAATCTTATGTTCACAAAACTATATGATTCAAGCAATTAAGAAGATACGCATGCAACTCAATAACTTGATATTTAACAGAAAATAATTATCATCAATACATAAGGATCTTTAACAAGATTAGCAAGATAAATTAAACACGAATAAAACAATCCAAATAGCAATTAATCCATAAATCAAGGTTTCATCTAATCATAAACACAAAGCAAATGGTTTTAACACCAAAATCAGAAAGTAAACACATAGTGGCATCACAATGGAATGCTAAACATGGTCACGATAACAGTCCACATGATTACCGACACGATTCCGCTATCTAATCCCTTAGATCTTTGCTCCATATCAGCTTAACGGCCCTCCGGCCGCCTTCTACACCCTCAAAACGGCAGCTATGAATATTTCTTGTCGCACAAGTCGAAGTGGAATATCATGGATTATGAAAATGGTGGAATGATATGGGGTATTTATAGTTGAAGGGAGATGGAATTGATATGGAATATTAGAGTTGGATTGGAACAAGGAAACTAATGGTGGCTTAGGGATTAAGCAAATAAAAATAAGGTAAGTGGTGCTTGGGGAATAAGTAACTTGGAGGGAATTTCCGTCCAGCTTTTATGCTTCATCTTCAAGGCCGAATTTGGATAAGATAAATCCCGAACTAGCAAAAAGGCCCTCTCACATAAGTCGTAGGAAATTTCGTCTAGTTTTCAGAACATTTTGAATCTCTCCAATTGGACTTATGAGTCATCAGATATACCCGAAACACGGAAGAGGGGTCAATCTGCCAACAATATCCTTTTTGCATCTTTTCAGCTCCATTCTCTTCCTTTTGCATTCCAGCACCCATTTTTACTGTAATTGAATATTTCAAAGAATATTAAGTATCTTTCAGTTCTAAATAGCATAAAAACATAGTATAAAATAATAAGAAAACATCATAAATATATGCATAAAATAGACGTTATCAACCCCCCGCGTAGATAACATGTATGCCCCGCGGTCTCGCATACGCGGCCAAGAAGCTTCCACGTTGCCCCATCCTAAGTTAGCCACATTCCCCCTCGTACGTACAACGTACGCTTGTACGCCCTGCGTACTAAAGTACGCCTAGCGTACCTCCGAGGAACGTCCAGCGTAGTCCGAGGATGGCGCCTATAAATAGCATGCGAGGGCTAAAATGCCAAAATGGTCCTGCCCTCTGGTGTTTCATGGTTGGCCCCTGTCTGTACATAGTAGTTGAAAAGTATTGTTTAACACTTATAAAACAATAACGCTCTTAGACCTTGAGTTAATTAGTCGTAACAGATATTAGACTAAAACTTAGAAATAATAATGTTAGGTTTCATCAAAGGAAAAGACAATTGTTAGAAGCGAAGCACTGTCCGAATTTCGAGTCATCACTTTAACAAGTGAGTGCATAGTTACTTTCATCTTACACATAGATATGAAGTATTTAATATAAATTGCGTGCTATGTGTGCATAGTATCTGTGTTCTTGATATCTATGCTGGATGAACAAAATATACATGTTTTATTTAAACTGTATATGTATTTTATACCTATAAAAATATTGGGTAAAGATGGGTAGATGAATGATGAGAGATGAAAGATGATATAGATTAACATTGGTAGCTATGGACTTAGTTCCTGATAGATAAACCCTGGCAGCTATGGACTTAGTGCCAAATAGATAAACCCCTACAACTATGGACTTAGTGCCTTACAAATGAACGTTGGTAGCTATGGATTTAGTACCCTATTGATGAACATTAGCAGTTATGGACTTAGCGCCTAACAAATAACATCGACAGCTATGGACTTAGTGCATGTTATATAAACCCTGGCAGCCATGGACTTCGTGCCTATTCCTTAGCACAATCCTTAGGAATAAAGGTTGAGGAATAGATGATTGTTAGGGAAGATACTTAAGAATAAAGAAGATAATGGGGATGGGTAATTGGGTTAATTGTTTGATGATAAAACATAATAACTTTATTATTATGGGTTGAAAACCCTATGTACTCACCAGGTTTCCCAACCTGACCCACTCAGTTTATTTGTATCACAGGTGTCGATACGAAGCTACATTACATTGAGAGATTAAAGGAGATATAAATCACTAGTGTAAATGAATGTAAGGTCTGTTCATGATTATGTTTCTGTATTGACGATGACATCCCAAAGTTTTAATATAAACAAATTACATTTCTTCGGAAATGCTTTGATAATATATATCTATCATGTTTTCTATGAACAAATTCCGCAATATTATTCTTTAAAATGAATACTCAGATTTTTCAAATAAGCATAAATAATTTTTTTTAAAATGACCGTGAATTTGGGGATGTCACACTTACCTAGGATAGATGACTTGTTTCACCAGTTGCAGGGAGCAACTTTTTTCTCCAAGATTGATCTCAAATTAGGCTATCACCAGTTAAAGATAAGTGAGTAAGACATTGAAAAGACAACCTTTAGAACAAGGTATGGACACTATGAATTCGTTATGTCATTTGGACTAATGAACGCTCCAAAAGCATTCATGGATTTGATGTATCGATTTTGTAAACCTTTTCTTGATAAATCATTAATAGTGTTCATATATGACAACTTCATCTACTCCAAGAATAATATACATTATAGTAAACATCTCTGAGAAGTATTAGAAGTCCTGAAGAAGGAGAAGTTGTACGCAAAGTTCTCCAAGTGTGACTTTTGGATTTAGGAGATACACTTTGTGGGTTACGTGGTTATCCAAAATGGCATAATGGTGGACCCAACAAAAATAGAAGTGATTATGAAATTGGAAAAGACGAAGAGGCTGACAGAAATTCGTAGTTTCATAGGATTGGCAGGTTACTATCGAAGATTCATCCAAAACTTTTCCTCTATTGCGGCTCTTCTAACAGCCCCCTAACCAAAAGGGAGTCGTCTATACTTGGAGAAAGAAGCAAGAAAAGGCTTTTAGTGAATTGAAGAAGAGGTTATATGAAGCACCAATCCTTGTTTTACCAGAAGGAACTGATGACTTTGCAGTTTTCAGTGATGCTTCTGGAGTTGGATTTGGATGTGTCCTTACCCAAAGAGACCAAGTAGTAGCTTATGCCACGATACAATTGAAGCCCCATGAGCAAAACTATCCAACACATGATCTAGAGCTTGCAGTAGTGGTTTTTTCCCTAAAGATCTAGAGACATTATCTTTACGGTACCAAATGCAAACTATTTATAGATCATAAAAGCCTTCATTATCTCCTCACGCAGAAGGAATTAAATATCAGGCATAGACAATAGTTGGATCTACTTAAGGACAACGATTGCGAGATACTTTACCACCCTGGTAAATCAAATATCATAGTCGATGCATTGAGTAGAAAGGTGAATCCTGAAAGGAAAATAGCTAGATCGTTGAAGCTCGAGATGATTTCAACGGTTATAGAAAAGAACAAGGAATCTCACACTAAAGCTTTAGCTGAAGATGCAAAGAACGAAGAACGTCTAGGCAAGATGTTAGTGTTCAAAGAAAAGAATCAAGGGTTGATGTGACATCCCCATGTTCACGGCCAGAAAAGACCGATTTTGTTTATGATTTATAAAAATCAGAGTATATTTTTAAAGAAATATATTGCGGAATTTGTTCCCAGAAAAACATGATAAATATATTATCCAATAATTTCCGAAGAAATGTATTTTTATTCATTTTAAAACTTTGGGATGCCATCGTCAATACTGAAACATAAGCATAAACAGACCTTACATTTATTTACACTAGTGATCTACATCTCCTTTAATCTCTCAGTGTAAAGTAGCTTCGTATCGACACCTATGATACAAATAAGCTTGAGTGGGTCAGGTTGGGAAACCTGGTGAGTACATAGGGTTTTCAACCCACAATAATATAATTATTATGTTTAATCATCAAACAATTAACCAAATTACCCATCCCCATTCTCTTCTTTATTCCTAATTACCTTCCTTATGGATTTATCCTAAGGGTCATCTCCTACATCGTATTTACCTCTCATCTCCTTACATCGCATTTCCTTATATGTTTGTTCCTAAGGAATTTTCCTAAGGATCATCGCCTACATCGTATAGACAGTACTGATTCGGGGATTACTCCCTCAATACGTGTCCAGTAAGGGTTAGGGTATCATCGCATGAATACGTAGTTACAACATCCCCTGAACTCGTAATTCATAGTAAGGGTTAGGGTATCATCGCATGAATACGTAGTTACAACATCGTCTAAACTCGTAATTCATAGTAAGGGGTTAGAGTATCATCGCATGAATACGTAGTTACAACATCGCCTAAACTCGTAATTCATCACCTACAGGTTATGAGCATGCTGGTGTTTCCACATGACTGTCTAGAATAGTCAGTGGTCGCCATCTATACTCTGGTAGATGACTACATCGCCGGTCAAGGTTATGGTATCTCCTCTCATCTCACATCACCTATTTATCATCACCTATCTATCATCACCTAATTATCATCACCTTTCTATCATCACCTATCTATCATCACCTAATTATTATCACCTTTCTATCATCACCTATATATCATCACCTAATTATCATCACATTACTATCATCACCTATCTCTCATCACCTAATTATCATCACCATTCTATCATCACCTATCTCTCTGTACCTAATTATCATCACCTTTCTATCATCACCTATCTCTCATCACATTATTTCATCACACACCAACTATTTCATCTACCCATGAATTATCCCAACATATTTGTAGATATAAAATACGTATACATTTTAAATCATCTAAAACATGTATTTAAAACATTCATCCAACATAAATATCAGGTAAACAGATAATATGCACACATAGCACGTAATATATATAAAATACTTCATATCTATATGTAAGATGAAAGTAACTATGCACTCACCTTAATAGCGTGAGTCAATAGAATCTAACTAAAAACGGTCAGCGGTTCGTGATCGTCAGGCTTGGGATGCGAAACGCCTTCAGCAAACGAGAGAGAGAGAGAGAGAAAATAAATGGTGTAAGAAATGAAAGGGCTGAACTTGCTATTTATAGGCTGTTCTGGGCCCATTCACATCGTGAACATGATAGGTTCATGTCGTGAACTTTCATGAGTCATCCCGTAGCTTTAACACGTGTTTTCTAGCCCCGATTAGTGTCCCTGACACATTTCACGTCGTGAACTTCATGTTCACGTCGTCACTTAAGGCGGCTAGGGTTTCAGCCACGTGTCATGTTCTCAACAGCTGCATCTTCGGAAGGCCATAACTTTTGCATACGAGCTCCGTTTTTGACGTTCTTTATATCCAAGCGAAGGTGGAGACGTACTCTATAACTTTCCTTTAGAACCCTATGGCTAGAAAGTACTCTATCATAAACTCACTTTTTATGATTCCCGGTGTCGTGCCGGTTTTGTCGCGAAACTTCGACATGTCATAACTTCTTCGTTATAACTCGGATTTCGACGTTCTTTATATGTACGGAAACCTTGTGACATATACTAAAACTTAGTTAAGATTATTTATTCTAAATAATCCTCTATCAAAAAGTCATTTTTTTGACGCTTATCGTCTCTAAATTGACTAGCCCGAATCTGCGGGCGCTACAATTATCTCCCCCTTAGGATGATTACGTCCCGGAATCATCAACAAAACAGGGCTTGTATAATGACTCCATGCATTGTCTCTTTTTCCTAGGTAATGACTCTATGTTCCTTCGAGTGAGATTCTAACTCTTGGATTTCTTGACTGCATGTGATGCTCAATCTTGCACCCACTCTTTATCCTATATTGGACTTTCAATCATAACCTTCGAGTTACAAGATCGATCCTTATTGGAGAATCTTACTTCTTCTTAAACAGACTTAACTTAAGAGAAGTTCTTTACTTCATTATCATAACATATCGATGGGTCATGTGCTAATGACCTCTCATCGTATGATGCAACACTTAGACTCAAGTCTCTTAGAGTCAAATTCCAGAATGGAATATACCTTCCTTCATATTCTAATGTGATATAATCACATTTTAGCATGTAGCATTTCTAGCTACAAGCTTCTTTACGAACGAGCGTGATGCTATTGATCGCATTGATTTCAATCTTCTGACTTAAGTCAGATGTTACATCGAACTTGGTTCTCTGAACCATGTAACAAACTCATCGTAGTCGGACTCAATTTGATATGACCACTAGGGTCGGAATAACAATCATCTCATTAGTCATTACCGAAACGATGGTAACGACATACATGAACAAAAACGAAATCAATTACTAGCTTCTTGGTAACCTTGTGACTTTCCCTGATCCAAGTGTGAGTTCTGTGCTTCCAGTAGTATAGATCTCTACTACTATTCACACCTACTCATACTCGTCTCAAGTATGGTCTCACAGTCCCCAAGTCCTAAAATCACAAAACAATTTAACACATACGAATGTGTCCAATTAATCATAAAAATTTTCCTATACTCTACTAGGACTTCTTCCATGCGTATCTTCAATCATCAATTCTACTTCAACTCGGTTGGTGATGGAAATTCCAAACGATGGGACAACTTCAAGAATTACACCAATCGTTCCATCATCCTGCCAATCGAAGGTGTATTTCAGACGTACCGTACTCCTCTAAACGTTCCATTATTTTATCAGACACATTCTAAAGGCAAGATACCACTCTTACGATATCTTTTGATAGGTGTCATTCACTATCATAAGCCTTTCATTTCCTCCATCTACTCAATTCTCTACGAGTCTTCACCATAACGTTTTGTACACCCAAGCAGACGTTCAGTGTACTTAGGCGAGAATTCTAAGATAGGAAAGCTTTATTTACGATAGACGTATAAATCTCCTTATCACTCCGAAACGTATACATGCTATTTTTAATATCGTAGTCATACGCTTAGAATCCTAAACACGTAAGGTTTCCAGATCCGGTCGGCAACAGACCATAGATCCGAACAACTAGTATCATATATGGAAAACATATAACATTTAGCACAGAAAAGCATTTTAGGCATCTTTCCTAAAATATACTAGTGCTCGTGTCTATTCAGATGCATTACCTAAATTTATTAGACACACTCCTCACAATCATTGCTTAGCATTCTAAGTTTAAGTCTAGAAATCCTACAAATTCCTAGTTCGCTTAAACTAATGCTCTGATACCAACTGTGACATCCCCATTTTCACGGCCAGAAAAGACCGATTTTGTTTATGCTTTATAAAAATCAGAGTATATTTTTAAAGAAATATATTGCAGAATTTGTTCCTAGAAAAACATGATAAATATATTATCCAATCATTTCCGAAGAAATGTATTTTTATTCATTTTGAAAACTTTGGGATGTCATCGTCAATACTGAAACATAAGCATAAACAGACCTTACATTTATTTACACTAGTGATCTGCATCTCCTTTAATCTCTCAGTGTAAAGTAGCTTGGTATCGACACCTGTGATACAAATAAGCTTGAGTGGGTCAGGTTGGGAAACCTGGTGAGTACATAGGGTTTTCAACCCACAATAATATAATTACTATGTTTAATCATCAAACAATTAACCCAATTACCCATCCCCATTATCTTCTTTATTCCTAATTACCTTCCCTAAGGATTTATCCTAAGGGTCATCTCCTACATCGTATTTACCTCTCATCTCCTTACATCGCATTTCCTTATATGTTTGTTCCTAAGGATCATCGCCTACATCGTATAGACAGTACTGCTTCGGGGATTACTTCCTCAATACGTGTCCAATAAGGGTTAGGGTATCATCGCATGAATACGTAGTTACAACATCCCCTGAACTCGTAATTCATAGTAAGGGTTAGGGTATCATCGCATGAATACGTAGTTACAACATCGCCTGAACTCGTAATTCATAGTAAGGGGTTAGAGTATCATCGCATGAATACGTAGTTACAACATCGCCTGAACTCGTAATTCATCACCTACAGGTTATGAGCCTGCTGGTGTTTCCACATGACTGTCTAGAATAGTCAGTGTTCGCCATCTATACTCTGGTAGATGACTACATCGCCGGTCAAGGTTATGGTATCTCCTCTCATCTCACATCACCTATTTATCATCACCTATCTATCATCACCTAATTATCATCACCTTTCTATCATCACCTATCTATCATCACCTAATTATTATCACCTTTCTGTCATCACCTATCTATCATCACCTAATTATCATCACATTACTATCATCACCTATCTCTCATCACCTAATTATCATCACCATTCTATCATCACATATCTCTCTTTACCTAATTATCATCACCTTTCTATCATCACCTATCTCTCATCACACACCAACTATTTCATCTACCCATGTTTTACCCCAACATATTTGTAGATATAAAATATGTATACAATTTAAATTATCTAAAACATGTATAAAACATTCATCCAGCATAAATATCAGGTAAACAGATAATATGCACACATAGCACGTAATATATATAAAATACTTCATATCTATGTGTAAGATGAAAGTAACTATGCACTCACCTTAATAGCGTGGGTCGATAGAATCTAAATAAAAACGGTCAGCGGTTTGTGATCATCTGGCTCGGGATGCGAAACGCCTTCAGCAAACGAGAGTGAGAGAAAAGAAATAGTGTAAGGAATGAAAGGGCTGAACTTGCTATTTATAGGCTGTTCTGGGCCCATTCACGACGTGAACATGATAGGTTCATGTCGTGAACTTTCATGAGTCATCACGTAGCTTTAACACATGTTTTCTAGTCCCGATTAGTGTCCCTGACACATTTCACGTCGTGAACTTCATGTTTACGTAGTGACTTAAGGAGGCTAGGGTTTCAACCACGTGTTATGTTCTCAACAGCTGCATCTTCAGAAGGCCATAACTTTTGCATACGAGCTCCATTTTTGACGTTCTTTATATCCACGCGAAGGTGGAGACGTACTCTATATCTTTCCTTTATAACCCTATGGCTAAAAAGTACTCTATCATAAACTCACTTTTTACGATTCCCGGTGTTGTGCTGGTTTTGTCACGATACTTCGACAGGTCATAACTTCTTCGTTATTACTCGGATTTCGACGTTCTTTATATGTACGGAAACCTTGGGACATATACTAAAACTTAGTTAAGATTATTTATTCTAAATAATCCTCTATCAAAAAGTCGTTTTTTTGACGCTTATCGTCTCTAAATTGACTAGCCCGAATCTGCGAGCGCTACAGTTGAATATGTTCAAAAATCATATTTGGGTGCCAAATATGGGGAGAATACGAGATATTCTTATGGAAGAGTCTCATAAGACCATGTATTATATACATCCAGGCAATACCAATATGTATTTGGACTTAAAACCCTATTACTGGTGGCCAACTATGAAAGTCGATGTAGCAACTTACGTGGCTAAGTGTCTGACTTGTGCAAGAGTAAAAGCACAACATCAGAAGCCATATGGAGACTTGGAACCTCTTGAAGCACCCAGGGGTAAGTGGGATTACATTACCATGGATTTCATAACCAAGTTGCCAAGGACGAAGAAAGGCCATGACATGATTTGCGTTATAGTAGACCGATTGACAAAGAGTGTGCATTTTGTAGTCGCACGAGAAAATTGGTCTATAGAGAAATTGGCAGAAACCTATGTGAAGGAGATTGTGAAAATTCATAGTGAACCCTTATCGATCGTGTCAGAAATAGATAGTCGATTTACCTCTAGATTTTGGAAGATTTTGTAGGAAGAAATAGGTACAAAGTGGTGTTTGAGTACTACCTATCATCCGAAAATGGATGGACAGAGTAAAAGAACTATCCAAACTTTGGAGGATATGTTGCGAGCATGTGCGTTAGAATTCACTAGTAGTTGGGATGATCATCTACTATTTGCAGAATTCTCCTACAACAATAGTTATCACTCAAGCATCAAGATGCCTCCTTACGAAGAATTTGTTGGATTAGTTGTCTAAGCCCATAACTATAATTGGTATGTACTCGACCCGAGAGTAGCATGGTCCATTTGGGTTGCCTTCACTAGAACAATTTGATAGGAAGAATATTTGAGAAAGAGGTTATTTATGATTTATTAATATATTACAAGTATAATATATTAATTGTGAAATCATATTATTTAATTAGTATTGATCAAGAATTAATTTGGAATTAATTTAGTGATCAAAAGAGACTAATTAAATTAACGGGAAGTGATTATGTAAATCAGTGATATATATAGTGTTTGGGTTATTGGTCCATGTTGGGCTAAGTTTTATGTAAGTATCCATGAAGAGTTAGCCCACATGAGATATGGATTATAACCTAAGTGTATGGATTAGGGTTTACCCATGACTGTTGGAATCCTACACTATATATGAGTTATCCCTTAGCCAAAATCGGACCACCTATGTATTATAAGAGAATCTTAACCGATTTTAGAGTGTCTATACTCTCTCTCAAAGTCCTCCCTTTTTCATGGTGTTTGTGAACCATTTGAGGCATCACACTTGAGGTGCTAAGCGCTTGAAAGGCCAAGAACTACAACTACATCAAGAGGTATTCATCTAACTATTAGTTTTATATTGTATACCCTCCATTGTATGCTAGTTAGGATGTATGCTTTGGAAAATTGAAATTGCATGTATAATTAGAGAAAACATAGATCCAAAGCATCTAGGTTTGCATGTGCACCATAGGATTGTTATAGTGCTTAAAACCCAACAGTGGTATCAGAGCCAAGGATTGTTTTCTGTTATATTTGATGCTTATTAATTTTCAAAGCTGAAAAAAATCGATTTTCTGGCCTCTGACTGATGAACTCGCCGAGTCCACTGGCTGACTCGACGAGTCCACTCATTAAAAGGGCAACTCGACGAGTCATGATCATGCACTCGTCGAGTAGAGGCTTATGTTTGCAGAAATTTGAGTTCTTGGCCAGAATTGGACTAGGATCATTACCACAAACTGTTTTGTAATCATAAAAAATGTATTTTTTTGATTTGGTAAGGATGATCCTCATCCAAATAAAGGACAATTGTCAAATTTTTAATATAATAAGATAACTATTTGTATTATTTGATATGAATTGCCTTGATATGAGTTAGATTAGATCAATAATGAAATTATATGATAATGTTGTTAGTTAAAATTGATCTAAGTTGTTCTTGAAGTGAGTTTTGTAACTTGTCCTCAAGTTATATGAAGAGTCTCATTCATGAACATTAAAACTCATAAGTTTTCATAAGTTATGGAAATGAAAACGTTTTCAAGAGTTACAAAACTTGCCCTCAAGTTTTGGTATTTGAAAAGTCTCAAATTACGAAAACATTAACTCTAGTAATTGAAAGGTTTCAAAAGATGCAACTCTTGGGTTCATAACTTAAAAATTAATTAAATAGTTTTAATTTTGAATTTTTAATAACCTAGATGCTTTGAATAGTTCAATTACACCTTATGGACTTTATTAAATTAATTAAAGTGTTTAATTAAAGGTGAAGATTAATAAATCCATAACAACATGGTTTAAGTTTAATTAAATTAAGAGTATAATTTATTAAAAGATTAAACCACCTAGTATTTTAAATGTTTAAAATACACCCTTATACTATATAAAATTAAAAGTTTAATATATTATATATGTATAAGTAAAAGGTCAGTCTTACCGTTAGTAGGCCTCATTCACGAAGCTGGTCTATAAGGGGGGTATAAGGTTATTGCCTATAAAATGGTGGTTTAATGGGTGTCCACTCTCACCACCGCTTCCTTGACTGGTGGAGGGTCGTTAGCCGAACGGGTAGGATAGGACATTAATTCTCATTAAAAGTATAATGAAATACCAAGTAACTAAATATTTTTATAAATTCCCAATCTTAGTTATTTAGGAAAAATGTGAATTTGATGCTAACCCATCAAATTGCACATTGCGCCTTATTAGTCGTTAGTGGAGCGTGTGTGGTTAACCGGCACACTAATATGGGACTAATGAAGGATGGAAATGGGTAGCTCGATGTTAATCATGGATCAATGGAGCGTGTGTGGTTAACCGGCACATTGATTGGATGATTTGTAACATTATGTGTACCAAGCTAATTTGCATGGTTATTCACACCTTGTTTGTGATCCTCGGCATCCCAGTCACAAACTTGAAGGGCATAATCGAGATTTAAACATGCCATTGAAAAGTTCAATGAATCTCAAAGAATCTAGGAATTTTAATTCATTTAAAACCTAAAATTCATTTTCGTTTTTCATGGTGGAAATTGGTAAATCGTCATTTACCTACCTTCAAATAATTTGCAATTGGATTACGACATCCCTCTTCCGAATTGTAAATTATTGTGTTGGGTACTAGCCTTAATATTTCATTTGGGGTGTTATATTAAGGACTTAAATCAACTAAACTTGAATTTCTCTCTTATAGATGTCTAGTTTAGACAACTATGGTCTTTCCGAATCTTTTGGTAAAAACTTTCCACATGAAGATGATATTCCTCAATATCATACTTTACTTCCTCTGCCTCCTCCAATAATTCTCCCTAACCCACAAATTCAAAGACTTGAAAAGTTCAAGGTCACTCAAGCCCTATTCGCAAGCAAACACCAAGATGGAAGCTCTGTGTGTGCACATGTCTTGGAGATTAAGTCACACATTGACAGGCTGGGAATGTTAGGAGTCGTTGTGTCAAGGAAGTTGGCTGTTGACTTGGTTCTTCAATCACTTCCTAAGTCATATGGTGAGTTCAATAAATATTACTATATGACAGACCGCAACATGCCCCTTATCGATCTTACATATTTGCTAATTGATGCTGAATCAGCAATGATTTGGCGCACTGGTAATGCAAATTTGATTGGAAGATCTACTTCCCAAACTTCCATGGAAATTGACAATGGAAACATTAGAAGTCCAGAAAAGATTTCTCTTTCCAAGGGAAAGGGAAAGGCTAAGTCTGATATTGTCCCGTGTACCATTCCAAAAGAGTCTGTTTGTTTCTATTGCTAAGAGAAGGGGCATTGGTTGCGAAGCTTCCCTGACTACCTGAGAGATCTAAGAGATGGTAAAGTCAAAATGCATGACTCTGCTTCAGGTAAGTTCACTATCTAACTCTATTAAGTTCCTATTTGTAGATTCCTAATACATGATGTGATAAGATTACATTTTGATGTTTTGTAGGATCAAAGGAAGCTTAAAGGAAAAGCATGTTGAGTCTGATCGCGAAGAGATGGATTTCGATCGCATGGTTCAATGAACGGGTTTTTGAGCTGATGCTAGGAGTTATGATAAATTGATTAGGAATATGTAGTAACATAGTTTTCATTTGTAATTGCATTGTAAGGACAAATTTATCCGCATTTTATAAATTAAGATAAATTTTGAATTTTATCTTGTTTTATATTTCCTTGCAATGGCATTTGTTAAAATTTGTGTTTATACATTGTTAGCAATATTGAAAATGGATTTGATTCTTTCGTTTGTGGTAGTGTCATAATTTACCAAATAAGGAAAGATTCTCATCACCAAATTTCAGTTGGATAGAAACTTGGAATCATGCAACTTGTATTGTGTGATGGATGAGAACCTTCGTCTTTGGCAAATTAAGACTAATTCCTTATTCATATGTATATGTGAGTCAAGTGAAGGACTAGGGGATCAGGTACACTTGGTTGTGCACTGGTCAGGTCCACCACAAAGAACGATAAGACTATTCATTATGATTTACTAAAAGTTTAGTAAATATGGTTATGCTTACAAGATGAAGTATAATTCTGAGTCATTGGAAAGGTTTCAATGTATGGCAGAATGAATAAGAAGAATCAAATTAGGCCAAAAGATAAAAGTTTCTCCAATCTGAAAGGAAGGGAGAGTACTTGAGTATCGTGTTTTATGATTATCTTAGTGATTATGAAACCATATCACAATTAATCCTCTAAGGACATCTTAGTGCACTTGTATGGCTAAGAATAGGAATCGAGAATTGTTGAAATGGTTGAATCAAGAAGATGAGTCATACTTCATTCCAAAATCAAGTCTTAGAGTCATACTCCAAGATTGTGCCTTGAGTGACATAATCTTAAGAAAAAATTATAACACTTATCAAATGTAGAGTAAAATGTTTTCAACTCTTGTACATTTGAAATTGGTAAGTTGTGATGTTTTGGATAAAACAAAGATCAACTAAGACCGATTGTAAGAAGTGTTTGTCTTGATAAGAAACCGCACTAACTCTTGAATATTTGTTTGTCAATTAATGTTTCTTGACAAATAGAATCTTATATGTCAAGAGGTCAGTGGGAGTTTTAAGGATCTTGAAAGTTTAAAGAACTAATCAAGAGTAAACCTATTGTTTAACACTAGCACACAACTTGAGGTTTGTAACCTATTGTGTTGACATATTCTTATTTTCTATGTCATTCCAGTCAAATTTGACTATGCATGTGAGTTCTATGAGTTCTCATCTGTTTGCATAAGGTAAAGCATCTTGATCAGTGAAAGTTCATTGATCAGCATGGGTGAGCTGCTTAACAACTTGGAAGACATGGTAGGCCCTTGTGCTGCCAAGTGGAAAGAAGTTAAGATTGAACAAGTTCAGTCCATATGAGTTTGGATTTGTCGCTAACCTTGTCTTGTGATTATGGTTGTAACAGATTCACATAGACAGGAACACATACACCTTAAAATCTAAGTGTCATAAGGTTTCTCTCTGCTTCATGAAAACGATTGTGAGGAAACACTTTCACTAAGTAGATTTTAAAGAGTTAGCAATTGTGATATTTGCATTCTCAAATTCGATTATGATTACGGCATCCCGCTTCATAGTTTGAATTGTGAGTAATGGCAAAAGGTCTAAACAATTGAGACTTATTGTTGTAAGTTCTAAAATTGTTTAGACACACATGTGAGCTATCTAAGGAAAGGTGTGTGAGTTTGAGAAGCCTAGATAAAGTCTTATCGAAGCAGTTTGTATCAAAAATCTGAACTTTGGTAAGAAAGTCAATAAGTATTGATTTCTAGAAGTCCAGCTTATTTCTGGGTACATTTCAAATCTAGTGGGAGCATAAGTGTTATGCTAGTAAGATAATAATGCTAGTGGGAGCATAATTAGTATGGTAAGTGTTGCGAGTTAGCAATGTTAATTACAGAAAACAAAGGTTTCAATTTTCAAAGTTGTAGAGTTTGAAAAGTTGTTTTGCTATAATTAAGGGAGAGGAATTCATACTTCATTTCAAATCTAAAAGCTTAGATTGTTAGATTTTAATCAAATTTAGTCAAGGATATATATGAATGTTATGTTGGAATGGTTCAACATAAGGAAATTCTATATATAGGGAAATGTTAGAGCAAGAGACTGGTAAAGTATCAGGTTTTTATGTAAGACATTATGAATCGTGTCCCATATGCCTCAGATTTAGGATCGATTGCATGTGCTATAATATTCTCATGTTCTAATTTTCCAAATGCCTAGGTCATTAAGAGGGAAAAAGGACTAGAACCATATATGACTGAAGTTATTAAACAACTGTCAAGGACGATATGAGGTTTGCTAAGGATTGGTTGCTTAAGGACAGTTGGAAGTATAGTAATGAATGGAGTATATTGATTTGATTCTGAATAGATATAATTTTATTAAGAATGGATAGTCATATGGCAATTATGGAAAAGTTTCCACAATGGGAATTGGATATCAAGAATCTATGAGTAAGTTAGAAACTTTTATGCAAGAAGGATGTTCAAAGGAATATGCTTTGAATATGAGACTTCGTATCTATGGAATTTTCTTGTAACAATTTCCAATGGAAAGTTTTGTAATTGGCAAAGTCTCTGTGACTTGTGAACATAGTCATTACAAAAGGATCACTGTATATAAGCTTAGAATCTAACAGATTACAGTAAGTGGCAAGGACTTGGTATTCTTACACTTACGATAAGGATTTGGAATTGTGAAATGAGTGACATTGGAAATGTTTACAATTGAGCTATTTCACAAAGTAAGGACCATAGGTAAACATAGCGTGCATGCTTGGAGCATGGGATAACTATTGCTTTAATTCAAGTGTGAAGTTGATAAATCGAAACATTATACAATGAATAATGTGTAATCAATATGGTGATTAAATAAAAGGTGTTTTATTATATTTCAAAAGTTTTGAGACCATATCGGATTTGATTATTCTTATGTTTCACTTTGCATGTTTTGACTTTCCGAATAACTAGGTTATTTAAACTATCCACAGTCGATCATACTTTGGAAGTAGGTATTGAAGCTAGACTGTCATGAATGGGTCTGTAGATTGTCTAAAGGCATTTAGACATAGCACAAGTTTGATGCAGTGTTCATGAGTACTCCTGTAATAAGATTTGAGTATTGGATTAAACCCACGCTCATCTGAATCACTTCGTGGATTTTATCATGAGTGATGGTGAGACTATAATATCTTATATTCTTGAAACCTAGACATGTGAGTTGTAGTTTACAAGTCGGTTGCACATTGACATATGTAAACGCACCAGTAACTTGGTGTTATAAAACATATTGTTGTGTGTGATTTGATGAGTAAGTACAAGCAAGCATTTAAGTCAAAGTTTATCCGTTCCTTTTACCCAATGTGGATAAAAGCGATATTTGTGGGCCCCTCGATGATTTAGTGATGAAAACCCTAAGCGCTTGGCGAAGCCTGGACTGATTTGATTTGTTCAATTAGTCGGTCGTCATAAATTGGAAATCGGGAAACAACATATGAACATAGAGAATGATTATAATCCATGTCTCAGTTCATATGATATCAATAATGGAGGAATATATGATCCCTTATCTAATGGACGCATCATTGACTAGGTCAGAGTTTCACAGCGGCTTTTGAGAGCTACGATTGCTAGTCGGGATTTTGGAGTCGTACTTGCAATAATAGTTATTAGACTTATCCAAGTGGGAGACTGATGGATTAGGTGTCTAAGCCCATAACTATAATTGGTATGTACTCGACCCGAGAGTAGCATGGTCCATTTGGGTTGCCTTCACCAGAACAATTTGATAGGAAGAATATTTGAGAAAGAGGTTATTTATGATTTATTAATATATTACAAGTATAATATATTAATTATGAAATCATATTATTTAATTAGTACTGATCAAGAATTAATTTGGAATTAATTTAGTGATCAAAAGAGACTAATTAAATTAACGGGGACTGATTATGTAAATTAGTGATATATATGGTGTTTGGGCTATTGATCCATGTGGGCTAAGTTTTATGTAAGTATCCATAAAGAGTTAGCCCACATGAGATATGGATCATAACCCAAGTGTATGGATTACGGTTTACCCATGACTGTTGGAATCCTACACTATATATGAGTTATCCCTTAGCCAAAATCGGACCACCTATGTATTCTAAGAGAATCTTAACCGATTTTAGAGTGCCTATACTCTCTCTCAAAGTCCTCCTTTGTTCATGGTGTTTGTGAACCATTTGAGGCATCACACTTGAGGTTCTAAGATCTTGAAAGGCCAAGAACTACAACTACATCAAGAGGTATTCATCTAACTATGAGTTTTATATTGTGTATCCTCCATTGTATGCTAGTTAGGATGTATGCTTTGGAAAATTGAAATTGCACGTATAATTAGAGAAAACATAGATCCAAAGCATCTAGGGTTGCATGTGCACCATAGGAGTGTTATAGTGCTTAAAACCTAACAGAATTATACGGAAGGAAGTGTCGTACACCATCTTGTTGGTTAGAAGCAGGAGAAAAAGAATTTTCGGGTCCTAAGATGGTTTTACAGACTGCTGATAAATTAAAGATCATTCGGGAAAGAATGATAGTTGCTTAAAGTCGTCAGAAGAGCTATGTAGATAACAAGCGACGACATGTAACGTTTGAGGTCAATGCTCAAATACTACTTAAAGTCTAGCCATGGAAAGGACTTATTCGATTTGGAAAACGTGAGAAATTGAGTCCTCGTCTCAGTGTGCGGACAAGGTTTGAAAACTCAAACCTTGAATTAACTTAAGATCAATGTCTGCTGCTAATATTTTGGTCCAGTCAAGTCTGGTAAACCAGTATTGTCTTAAAGTATGAAGATCAACAAAGTATTCAACAAAATGTTTAAGTAAAGTAAAGTGAGTATGAGCAAAGTAAAGACAACTTAAGAACAAGAAGGATGATGATGAAAGAGTTTTGACTTGCAAGATATTTTGTAATTGATGTGAAGAGAATATTGCTTCTTTTCGCTTACAATGCATGAAACATCATCTCCTTAAATAGTAAAGGTGAGACATAGTACAAACCTTGAACATTCTATGGACTAGATAAAACAGCGAACTAACTAAATCTGACACACATGATTTTGTCCAATGAACAGTTCACTCAATAAAATGACA
Organism: Lactuca virosa; assembly: GCF_052849685.1. Lineage (NCBI taxonomy): Eukaryota > Viridiplantae > Streptophyta > Magnoliopsida > Asterales > Asteraceae > Lactuca > Lactuca virosa. The sequence goes on along the minus strand of NC_136429.1, from coordinate 74,309,040 downwards.
AGGAACATTTAATGCTTGTACAACCTCTATCACATCAATGAATAAAAATGAATCGAAAATATCTTCATCTCGGAACAAGACTGACTTCGAAACTCTTCACATCTTGGATTGCACTGACTTCATATCTGGTTTGGCTCGGATTGCTAGAGGTTCACTTTTATGCATCAACAATCTCCCATTAAGTGAACTTAGCAATCGATCAACTCAGTTGACTTCATCAGACACAAAGAGATAGGCACTGTGTATCTAGCTTCGGACTTCCAAGTACCATTTCTGGTGTTCGATGAACTTCTTCTTCACATGCTCAGGAGCATCACTTTTTGCAGCGTTGGAGATGAACTTCTGAAGAATTTTTTTACGGAACTAGATGTTTTTCAAGAACTATTAAGAATTCTTTTCGGTTGGTCTTCTTCTTGAGATAGACATTCGATTTTCAGTTCTTCAATGGGTCCTTCTGCCAAAATCTGAGTTTCGGGCATTTTGTAAGTGATTTCGCCAAAATATTCTTGGTTCCGAACAAGTGATGAAATTCAATGTCGGAACTGCAAAATTCCGCAACGTAGCCCTTCAAGAAATTTTTTGAAGCACTATAAGCTCCGATGCTTGAGTTATTTGTTTGGCGTTCTCGGAGGTGAGCAACAATGGTGAGAATGTCATTGGGGTTGATTGAGGGAAATTCGGCATCCGTAAGAGTGATAGTTGCTTCTTTATTTCGAAAGACATAGTATATGTACAACATACAATTGAGATCAAACTTGTTCTGAACCTTGTTACTGAATCCAACGATCTTGGTAATCCGCTTCCGAGACCACACTTCTTTTTTAGGACGTGCATTAACAGAGTATAAGGTTCTCAATCTCTCATACTCTATCCTGATGATTGTTTGAGGATCATCATTCGGATGAAGAGGAGCGTACTTGATGTAGAATTTACCGTGAGGGGAGATTGGTAGAACAAGTTGATCAGCATCCTGAGTTGGAAGATCATAGTACATGAAGGGAACAAAGTGAATATGATGAATAACTCCTTCTCAGAAAAGAGGAGATATGCCCAGCATCGAATTTGGATTGTCTTTCAGTACTTGAATACTGATGCTTTCTTCCAAAGCTTGATCTATTTGTTCTTGAGACCAGCCCTAAGAATTTTTGAACCTTTTCACTGGGCTGTTTGGTTCAGTAGCAATGTTCATTCCTTTGTCTTGAGGTTCGTTTAGGTCAGAGATGATTTATTGAACGGTTTCAGTGATGATGACTTCTGGTGGAGGAGGAATCAGAGGCTCTTCAGGGAGATCATCATGTTTAAGGGTTGGAGAACCTTCATTGACCTGAACGATCCTCGGAGCAGGGATTGGTGGAAGCATAGATTGTGTAGCTCGGAATGCGTCGATGGTTAGCTTTGTTTTGATTTTAGCCATATCTCGGCTTCTTCTGAACGTTTCAGCTAACGCTGATGGCCATGTAACCGAGGACCATTTGAGCTTTTATGCATCCAAAAGGACCTTCACATGTTTTTCCCTAATAGCTTGAAGTCCTAAAACACCATTTTCAATAAAATCATCTTCTTCTTCATCACCAGACTCACGAGGTTTAAGAGATTCAACCTCGATTATATCTTCTTCGGATGCCTCATCTCGGAGTGTAAATTCTGAGACAGGCTTCCATTGAATCCTTCTTTCTCTTTGACTATTTCCTTCTCCCCCTCTTTCATTGGAAGGCCCATCATCTGATGCAAGTTTGGCATTGCTTTGAAGTTCACTTATGCGTTCAAACACTCTCTGAAAGCTCATATTCATATGTTTGGAGAGAGAGTCATAGACTTCAGCGGTGGGAGCTTGAGATTTGAGATGGGAAAAATTCTCACTGATAATGACAAGCATCTCATCGAACTTATTATTCGGAACATCAACAATATTCCAGGAGGCTCGGATCGGCTTGATGAGGACTTGTTTCATAATCATGTTCATCTCGTCCTTTTTCCGGATCTCCTTCTCTAGCCTTTGGATTTGTTTCTCATGACGAACATGAGTTTTTTTTATCAGTTCGTTGGTAGCACTGATCAGGTTGTCATGAATCTTGAGCATAGTGGTGGTGGTGGAGATATGATGATCAAGGATGTCATAGTATTTCTATTCAACTTTTTCAAGAGTGTGCCTAAATCGGAGGTAAATGAGCTGGCCGAGTTGGTTTGCTCGATTGAGTTCAGAGGGGCCATCATCTTTGATCTCAGAGAGAGATTTGAGAATGTGTTCAAGCTTGGAGTCGAGGCTGGTAACCTTATGATCGATCTTGGAATCAAGTTGAGCAACAATCTTGTCGAGTGAGTCAAACTTGGAAATAGCAGCAACAACGTTATCTCGGAGTTCTAACAAGGCAAAAGGATCTGCAATGTTTTCATCCGAAGATCCTGTGTCCGAGGTAGAACTCTCATACTTTTTATCATCGTCGTCACCATTATCATCATCTTGTGGTTCGGAAGGCTTGGGATTATTAGTTGGATTGGTTTGATCTCCGTTGACTTGATTACCTTGAGTGTTGTCATCAAAATTTACTTCTTCTTCTTCTTTCGAGGAGGAGGAGGAGAAGAAAAGGTCAAAATCATATATTGGCTTGGAGGAGGAGGTCTTCCGTAATGACTTGAAAGTTGTAAGGATCGGAATAGCACCAACAGATGTGTTGTCATCATCAAACATTATATCATTTGAATGTTCTTCATCGGAGGGAGGCTTGGGAGTTTCTTCGCTTGTAAACATCGGAGGAGGATCATCCGAAACAATTGTAGGATCGAGAACTTCTTCTGTAGCTATTTATTGAGCTTCTTCGGAAAAGTGGAACTCTTGATCAGTTTCTTCATCAGTTGGAAAAGCAAATGGAAGATTGCTTTGAATAGATCTGTGACGCACTAAAATAAGCGTATACTCCATTTGTGCTCTTGTTAGCTCCAAATGACGAGAGTGAGCCCTGTCTGCAAAATCAGACCAGTGTTTGTCAGAAGTACCTGGTCGTCCTTTACCTGAACTAGGTATCAGACCAGTTGGGGCTTTCAAAGTAGAAAAGACTTCTCCAGCTTCAGAAAGCTTAGAATCAGAGGCAGGGGCCCCTGATTGTGCAGGGGCCCCTGATTGTGCAAGTGTAGAACAAAGAGGGATTTCCAAAATAACTTGTGGGTGTGTCCTAGGGGGATCCAAGGGACTATGTTCAATACCAACACCATCTTTTTGGGAAGATGGGGGTAGATTATGTGCTGACTCCCGGTGAGAGTATGCATGTGATATTGAAACTCCGAAGGGAACTTCGGAAGAGTGGACGGGAGGGGCGGGCAGTGATCTAGAGTCAGATCAAATGCCAATATATGTTTCCTGTTGAGAGGATCCACTGGCTTTGGTTCTCTTTTTCGCTGTAACTTTTAAGGGTGAGGCCTTTCGTTTGGCTATTTTCTTCTTTTGACCACTAGTAGAAACTGGTTTGTTCACATCCAAAGGTTGTTCATCTGAGACTGGGGCAGATTGTGTAGGGTCATACATAACCGAAATCTCTAGATGGGGTTTGAGATCAACTGAGTCGGATGGAACTGCTTCCAACATATCTTGTGGTAAGCGACGAACAGGTCCGAAAGCAGATTGGTTCGGTAATCTATAAGTTTTAATAGCCTTAAAAGAACAGTATACCTCTTCGAGATCGGAATTGAGAGGAATGGCTTCTAATTTTTCATCGTACAACTGTTGAATCATCAGATACTAGAATCTCAGACTCGAGATCTCATTAGGCTTCATTTTGATGGCAAACTTCCAAAATTCTTGCCACAACACCTCGATCAAATCGATTGCGTTGCTTCTTCTAGAATAGATGTTGTACAAGACGTACAACCAGTCTTTGTTCATGGTGTCGGTACCACCATGCTTTCCAGATAATACTCGAAGGATTAGGTGCATCAGATCAGTACACAGTCTAGGAACAGCGGACTTCTTGAACTCTTTAGCCTTGAATTCACCATTGCACCCATTTTCATTGAGAAATGTCTGAAACTCTTCAGACGTGGGTTCTTGAGCACGAAAACCCTTGGGGTTTTCTGGAATACCGATTACTTTGAGAAAAGTGTTCTTGTGCAGAGGAACGATCTTGTCGTCAACGATCTTAACTTCAAGCACATCTTTCTCGATCTTGATTCTCAAAGGCTTTATGAAGAATGCGAATAGGAAGTTTAGGGTTGGGGATTTTAGTGAGTGGAACTGCTATGGGATGATGAGAGATAAACTAGATCGTGATGCAGATTGATTCATAATACTCCATGGGATCTAGTGAGAACAGTTGGTTTGTTTCCCTAAGGATAAACTCAGTGGATGATGAAGAGGTGGAACCCTTGGAAGATTTCATCTTGGTTGCAGGTTTGGAAACTTCAGGAACATTTTGGGAAGATGCCATTGATGAACATATGAGAACTTAAGGAATAGAGTACAGATAAAGGCTCTAAGAAGATGATAGCTAAAGTGAAAAGTAGTAATAGTTAGAATTCAAAATCCTTTATAGGCTGGATATTCCGGATCGTGTCGAAAAAGAGCAATGATGACACCCGAACACAAAATGGGTTGCATTTAATGCATTGCCAAAAATAACATCCCTAACGACTATTACACACAAAATATGGGACGTCTGTTTGTTCCAAAGAAGAAAACCGCCGTTTCAGTTCAGACTGACATGCGCTTTATAGGAACGTGTGCCAAAGCACGTTATTGAGAATTAAAGGATAATCATGAAGAAAAATTACCATTAATATATAGATGAGAAAACCTTTTGGATAAATTTTTTTTAATGAAAACCTTTGAAATTCTTTAACATTTGAGAATCTCGGAACAATTAGATTCCGAGATGAGAAGTCATAAGATACTTCGGAAAGAATATGAACACATCATTAGTATATAGTATAGAGTTCAAGATGGCACAGTCTCAAACTGAATTTCATAGGTAAAAATGCATGAAGATCTTAAAGGACCAGTTTCAAAAGATTTAGATTCCAATAATTGAAGGATCAGATCTCGGATGTAGATAGGAGATGAACTCACATTACTGTTTCGGATTTGAATTCTGAGATGAACTTCATAACACACTTGATTTTGAGATAAACTCTGAGATATGATGATTGCAAAAACACCAATGTAACTATATCGGTCAGAAGCTTCAAGAGACGACGAAATCTGAACAACTTAAAAACTAGAAGAAGAGGTTAGACAAAAAGACACATAAAATGATCCTATATTTTCCAAGAAGAAACGATTCCGAGGCGAAATGAATTTGACTTCGAAATTATTTCACCTTTTGATGTTTCCATCAGAGAGTACAAGCCTTCTGGAAGAATTTTATATCAGGCATCATCATTCCCATTTTGTTTAGAAACCCATTAAATTTGGTTTCGTCTAATGCCTTAGTAAAGACATCAGCAATTTCATCGTCATATGGAACAATAATAAGCTCGATGTTTCCTTTTAAAACATGATCTTTGTAACGTCCCGATGATAAGGTACTTCAAATTTCAACCCTTTAATTCATTTATATTGCACTTGGGCCCAAAGTTCAAGAATTGTATGCAAAAAGGGCATTAATGGCATTTTGGTAATTTAAGGCTTCGAAGTACGCCATGCGTACGTGGTGTACGTTATGTTGGGCGTACATCATTGTATGTTGGCGTACTTCCTAAATGGGTAAACCCTAATTTTTAGGGTTTGGCTGGTATTTAAGCATCCTTATGGCCTCATTTCCCTTCACCTTATCAGCCTCCACCCTCTCATTTGTGTTTGAAGCCCTATTTCTCCTTGAGAAACCATTTCTAGCCTAAAAGTGTGTGTTTGTGTGCTTAAAAGAATAAGGAAGGAAGCCAAGATCATCTTTGGAGAGTGAAGCACTTTGAATATGGGATTTACTCTTCATTTGCAACCCTTCGAATGTATAAAGCTTGCAAATTGATCTTTCAATCATGTAGATCTAGAAATGGGTGTTTTAGTGATACTTTTAGGTCCCAAATGTCTTATCTTGATCATGGCATGTTCTTGACGATTTGAGTTGTCCTTTCAGACCCTAGGAGGGATCCTAAGTCATAAAAATGAAGTCCCAATGGTTAGTTTTGCTCCATGCATCTTGTAGAATGTCTTAATGGATTAAGACCTTGAATTAAGCACCTAATGGGCATGTAAATTCATAAAGTTGGAAACTTTATGACTCTAGAGTGCATTTGAGCCTTGGATCTAAAATATGGACATAAGTGATTAAGCCATTAAGCACTTATTGAGTTTTGAAGGATGCGAGAGTACGCCCTGCATACGAGGTCAACCACCCCGATGGTGGTCAACTGCGAGGGTTTGGAGTACGCTCAATGTACCTTCGGAGTACGCCCTACATACTCGCAATGGGTCAGTCTGGATGAGTTGGCTCGGTTTGGTTGACTCAGTTGACTTAGTGGTTTTGACCAGTTGACTTTGACTTTAACCAAGTTTGACCTTGAGGGTATTTTGGGATTTGGATCGAAATTGGCCATTGGTGGGATTAGGTGCCGGTGAGAGAGCTGAGATTCAGAGTCGGGACCGCATCAGCTTTTGTTCAGTTGTGAAGTGAGTGTTCCTCACTGTACTTGTGGGTCGAAGGCACCATGGTTGGCCCTTTCAATTCGATATCATGTTATGCATGCTATTGTTGTGATCTATTAGATTGATATCCTGGTATATAGGATGTTTCTATGCTTAGTGATCAGTGGATATGTCTGTTGTTTGTTGGCTGATTATATGCTTATGTGTTATGTATATGTACACATATTTGGTTGGTGGTTGAGGTTTTACTGCTCTATGTGTGAGCCAACAGACCGGGGGCATTCCAACCTGATGGTTGAGTGGGCTCGAGGGCATTTCATCCCGATGATGACAGGACCCGTTGTGTATTTGCATTGCAACTCGATGGTTGATGGGCCTGGGGTAATCCAACCCGAATGTTGACTGGACCCATAGTGTATTGGCATTCCAACCTGATGGTTGAGGGGCCTGGGGTATTCCAACCCGATGGTTGATTGGACCCGACATGTTGTTATTGTATATGTTATTTGTTTGTGTTTGTGTGTTTGTACTTTGGGGGATCTCAGTAAGCGTTGGCTTACAATTTTGGGTTATGTTTCAGGTACTTCGAATGAACGCGGGAAGGTTAAGGTGTTACCGTACACATCCTCATGTTTTGACTTACTATTTTGGGAGACTCTGATGTTGAAAATGTTTGGAAAACTGTGACATCCCCAAAATCACGGCCAGAAAAGACCGGTTTCATTTATGCTTTTAAAATAATTTCAGAGTAAATCCATTGATTTAAAAGAGTTGCGGAATTTGTTCCCAAAACAAAGTATGATAAGAATTTATCAAAGCATTTCATAAAGAAATGTATTTTCATTATATAACAAAACCTTGGGATTTCATGTTCCGATACAGACCAAAAGCATAAACAATACAACATAGACCTTACAACAGTTACATATAACTACTGGTCTATAATACAAAAATATCTTGACAACGTCATCCAACTTATGCTCTCGTGCCACTACCTGTAATACAAAGAAAAACTGAGTGGGTCAGGCTTGAGAGCCTGGTGAGCATATAGGGTTTTCAACCCACAATAAATGATTATATTAATTTCATCAACCAATAATAACCCAATTACCCATTCCCGTTATCCTCACTTTACGTCCCTAAAACAATTAACCCAAGGGACCTAGCCTAAGGATTTTCATCGGGGCGACAACACTGTTTTGGGGGTTTCCCACCAATTTATGTCAAATAAGGCAACCATGGGGGGATGGAGTACAGCAAATGAACACTCAAGTTCATTAACACCTACAGGTTATGAGCCTGCTAGCGTTCCACTGAACTGTCTAGAAAAGTCTGTGGTCGTCATCTAAACTCCGCTAGATGACTGAATCAGCAACAACAACGAGTCGTCTCATCATTTTATTTCATCACACAACAACTGTCTACCCATGTTCTACCCAGCATATTAGTAGATAAAAATATATATATTTACATACAGCTTAAAACTTGTACAAAACATCCATTCAACAACTAGTTCAAATAAACATATAATATATAAACATATAGCACGTATTTTATAAAGAATACTTCATATCTATGTGTTAGAAGAAAACGAATATACACTCACATGATCAGAAGATGATCGGACAGCACTACGGCTCTAAGAGTAGTATTCTTTGGTGAAACCGGGTGATGTTCACACACCGGGCTTCTCGCGGGCAGGGCTTCGGCTCAGAAACTCTTTTCTTCTCGGGATCTTCGGAGCTTCGGGACTCGCTTCGGGTCTCGGGATGATACCGGGGCTTCGGGGGTACTTCGGGATGGCTTTAGAGGGTATCGGGAGTGAGAGAGAAGAGATTGAGCAACCAAAATCGGCTGACCCTCGATTTCTATTTATAGGGCCAACATTCTGGACACACGTCGTGAGTTTCCAATGCTCACGTCATGAGCCTAGTAGGTCACTGCGTTCGTCACTCGTCCACTTGCTCTGGAAGACGTCCATCACTTGCTCACGTCATGAACACTGTGCTCACGTCGTGAGCTCCGACACAGCCTCGAATTTTGTGTTCCGAACTTCAGAAATTCATATCTTTCGCATACGAGCTCCGTTTTCGACATTCTTTATATCCACGTATAGGTGAGATCATTCTCTACAACTCTCGTTTAGACTCCGTTGGCTAATTTTGACTTTATTTTTATTATATTATTTTTAGTAGGCCGGGACAGGAAAACTCCGTTAGAAAATCATATCTTCTTCATCTGACGTCCGTTTTCGTCTGTCTTTTTACCGTTGGACTACTATCGACGAGATCTTCAATTCTCGTTTATATTGTTTCGTCTAGAAATCACTCGATCTCATATTCGAACTTCGGGTTGCATACTGCTAAGCTGAAACTTAGAAAAATCATAACTTCCTCATACGAAGTCATATTTAGACGTTCTTTTTATGCACGCTCTCGGTTTAACGTATTATACGACTTTCATTTAGATCACCAAGGCTAGATATCGCTCTATCTTAAATTCGTATTTTACGTCATACAGCGTCGTGTCGGTTCTGTCACGAAACTTCGACAGGTCATTACTTCTTCGTTATAACTTGGATTTCGGCATTCTTTATATATTCGGAAACCTTGTCACGACCACCTCGTCTTCATGTATCGATATCGGTTCTATCTAACATTTTATTTTTATGCTTATTTTTATTCTTAATTCAATTAAGCCACACAATTAAGCATAAAACACATAATACTCAAATAATACATTCTTATTATTTCAAAATGAGTTACAAAGGTTAACCTAGACTATTACATCAATATTAATGCCTAGCCTAGAAACGCGGGCGTTACAAAAACTATGTTTGTGAACAATTTGTGAAATTGGTTGGTTTTAAAAAGTTTAAATTTATCATCATTTTTATGAGTGTTACAAGTTGGTATTAGAGCCTTGGTTTGAGTAACTTGGAGGAACACTCGTGTGAATCTAGTCAAACTAAGGAAAAGATTTCAAAAATGATTTTCAAATTCTTTTCAAAATAATCAAAGAGGATGCGATGTGTACGATCAGCCGGAGCCAGTAAGTAGACCCCAAATTACCACACTGCTATTTGATTTTGTGATATGTTAGAACAACATGCTAGTGATACGCTAGGGATCTTCAGGAATTGCATGATAGAATTGCCTAATTATATGATGCTTGATAGTACATAACTAAGATTGACATAATTAATGTAGTTGCTTAGTGTAGGCATCGTGGTTATACATAACTAAGATTCTATAGCCTGAGAATGTTTGGTTTGACCTTATTTTCTCTCCTTGCTTGATGAAGGGCTTAGGGTAGGATCAGATATTCGATTGTCTATAGGGTCCAGTGTTATGTATGATTAGCATACATGAGTGTTGCAGGGTTGGTGAATGTTTCATGGATGAGTTGTGTGGGGTCAGCCGGCCAGTCTCGCGATGTTTAGCCTTCCTCTAGGGAGTGAGGATTGAGTGTATGCATCTTCTAGTATGTGTTGTTAGGATTTTTGTGATGATCCTTGAGATAAATACGGGTAGGTGTGGAAGGTAGTATGGGCCCGTACTACTGAAAGCACAGGACCCGTACGCGTAACAGGGAAGACACAACCCCTAGGCATTTGTTGGGAGTTGGTTCCCCTGATATGATATGCGTGTTATCAGATATCTCCCTGGTTTTTTTTCAGTATGGTGATGACGCGATGTTTGGAGGCAGGATCCAGATCAGGATCAGGGACAGGTGGCCAGGGTGGGCCAGTTGTGTCCGAGGACAGGATTAGGGAGATCCTTTGAGAGGAGGTTGTGGCTCACTTTTAAGCACAGTTCCCAGATATGCTTATGTCTATTAAGACCGCCATGGTGGAGTATTTCTATGCTGCTTTTGTCTGAGGCTGTTGCTACTGCAGCCACCGCAACCGTTGTCGCTGCTGGGGTTAGAGCTTGGAGAGTTTTCCAGTATCGGGACTTCGACAATACGAAGCCCCCGGCATTTGATGGAGTTCATGACCCGATCATAGCCATGAGGTGGCTATCTGACATTGAGTGGTGTTTCTTCCCTTTCTCTTATCCAGTTGACTAAAAGGTCAGGTGCGCTCTGAACCTTCTGAGGTCCGGAGCGAAGGATTGGTGGAGACTTGTTACCAGCTCGTATTCTCCTGAGCAGAGGACTGCAGTGACTTTGGAGCAGTTCTCAGAGACATTCCGTTCTAGATATGTTTCGGTGGTGGAGCGTGAGAGGTTGGCCAAGGAGTATTTAGACTTGAGACAGGGGACGGAGTCGGTGACGGAGATCACCAAGAAGTTCACAGAGAGGGCCATGTTTTGCCCTGAGTTTGCTACTTTCGAGCAAGCTCGGATGACCCGTTACTTGAGCATTCTCAAGACGGATATTAGACAGTTTGTATCCATACAGGGTTATGGTTCATTGCTGGAGTTGCAGGAGGCCATCAAGCAGCGTGAGATCGAGATGAAGCTCCAGTCGAGGGAGCAGAGATCAGCCCCGGCGCAGTCGCAGCCTGTGCCGAAACGGTTTAAACTGTCATCCACCACGTTAACTGGTGGATCATGAGCCTTGGATGGAGAAAGTTGAACCTGAGGATTGGATTCTGTGTTGGTGGCTTTTCGCTTCTTTGAAGCACACGCACCCTTCGATACAACGTTTGAAGGAGTGTGCTTAATAGCCATAGATTTGACCCTATACGGCTTGGGCTGTGGGGCTTGGACTTCGGTAAGCTGAATGGGCATTGGCGGGGAAGAGTGGTGTGGGGCAATATCACTCGTAGCCAGAATGTGGTCATCTACCTCAAGATTGGTAAGTCTAATGGATTCAAGAATATACATAGGAAGACAACGAATGGGACCGAAGACAGATTGGTCCTTGGAGGGATTTTACCTTTTGAGATCTTTTGCAGAGAAGAGATTTGTGTCATTGCCAATACTGAGGTTGGCATCCTTGTGAAGATCGACCAAGCACAGAGACCAAAACCTTGCAAAAGTGAGTTACGCCATCCCTTCCTTCGGCGTCCCTTTGCTAACATATTGGAGAAAATCCTCCCAGAGGATGTTCCCATAGTTGATAGGGTTTTGTGTAAAGATGTTCCATACTATGTCAAGTAGAGGTTTGCCCATGTTATCCGTACCTCCTGTCCTTCCAGAAAAACATCTGATCACGTAGTGGCACACATATTTCCAAATAGCAGGCAATTTCCCTTTCTTGAACTCAGCTAATTTAGATTGAAACTCCATTTGGTATAGGGTAGAGAAAATGTCATTGTTTCTGGGAGAGTAGAATTATGTTGAAGAAGAAACTCGTAGTTTGATTGCTTCCAGAAATTTGGTTTGGTCATGACAACCAAGGAATCGTCGATCAAACGGAGGTGGATTTCTTGCAGCTTGTCCAAGGGCCTAAAGGCAGAGAAAGCACACTTGAACAAAATGGCTTGTGGAACAGCTTCTGTGAATGAATCAAAGGCACCATATAGTGGATGAGTTAGGAGAAACTCGATCATAATCTTGATTGCTTCGTTCTAGGAATCATGATCACCAAATATGCCTCTTTAGTCGCTTGCTACAATGGAAGGTGTGAGATCCTTGATCGTTGATCCAGTCCCACTTGGTCTTGTAGATCCAAAAACCTTTGATTGCTTCTTTGAGATACCAGATTTCACAATTGTTGCAAAAGAAAAGTTTTGAGAACTTGCAGGAAAAGGGTTTTTGCAAGAAGGTGAAGAAAAAAATGATCGTCGTAAAAATTCAGAAAGCGTAAAGCTTTCTTGGGGAAGAAATAGGGTTTTTATACTTCCGGATTTTAAAAAGATTATTAATTGATTTAATAAAAGTTTGTAAAAACCCTTAAGTTTATATATTTATCGATTTCAAATTAAATCAAAAATAAAAGGTTTCCCGGGAAAAGAGGAGCATTTAATGTTGTTTGCAGGAACATGATGACACGTCGTTCAATCGTGGGGTGAAAAATGGTTTAATCCGTTAAGTAAAATTTGGAAGTGGAACGGATGTGACCCCAACGGTTGAGTGATGGGATAGGTTGGAAAAATGAGATTTTCAAAAAATATTTCTTTTAAGGAAAATCAAGATGTTGATCTTATATCCAAAAATAGGCCTGGTTATGAATAGTCATTTGAAGAGTAAATGTTTTATTAATGTATGACAAATCAAATGAAGACGAATAAACATTTTCCTTGAAAAATGATACTTCATTTAATAGCACACCATGAACTTTGGACATGTCTGATGAGATCCGTCTTCGGGTTGTGGAGGGATAAATTATTACAAGATGATGAATGAGACTGCAGGATACGATATTGAAGACCAACTAGAACATAAGGTTAGAAATACAAAGAATAAATAGACCCGAGGAGTACATGGATCATAAGGGGTGTGTGGTATGAAGAGCATACCGAGGAGCAACTTATGAAGTATGCACAACATCAATTATTCTATAAATGGATAAGGTAAATGAAATGCTTCAAGAATTTTGTTTAAAAGAAAAGTAGCAAGTTCAATTACACCTGAAGAGCATGAGATCCTTGGTCATTATCCTTTCAAAAATAATTGAGGGTTTGGGTTCATTATACCTAACATTTCCAAAAAAACCATTATGTTTGGTGGACTCGAGTGCCTTTGTGAAAACATCAGTTATTTTCTCATGAGTTGGAACAAAGATGAGTTCAATGTTACCTTTGAGGATATGGTCCTTAATGAAGTGATACCATAGCTCTATGTGTTTCGTCTTCGAGTGGTGAATAGGATTGTGTGAAATGGCTATTGTACTCTTTGAATCACAATAGATGGGCACCCGCAACATCCTGTACCCGTACTCCAAAAGTTGTGTCTTCATCTAGAGTACCTGAGAGCAGCAACTTGTTGTGGCCACATATTCAGCCTCTACGGTGGATACCAACTTACTAATCTTCCACACAATTTTGTTTCCTTCAAGACCAACTTACTAATCTTCCACCCAGAAATTGGCATCCTCCTGAGGTGCTCTTCCAATCAAGTCTGCACCCTGCATGATCTGCGTCAGTGAATGTATGCAGACTAAAGTCGTTCTCCGCTGGATACCAGAGGCCTAAGGATTTACTCCTTTTGAGATACCTGGAGATCATCTTGACTGTGATCAAGTGAGACACTTTGGGATCAGCCTGGTATCTAGCACATAAACCCGTGTCGAATACTATATCGGGTGTACTTGCAATGAGGTACATCAATGAACCAATCAATCCTCGGTATATATTATGATCAACTAAATCTCCGGTAGGGTCATCTGAGATCTTCTACCTGAAGGCCATAGGGACCTTTGCCGAGTAGTAATTATCCATTGATAATTTCTTTAACAGCTCAGTGGTATATTTTTCCTGATGGATGAAAACTCCTTGAGCAATTTGTTTGACCTAAAGACCTAGAAAGAAATTAATCTCACTATTTATGATCATTTAAATTTTGTTTGTCATGAGCTTTGCAAAATCATCTACCATTGCTTGATCTGTTGAGCCGAAAATGATATCATCCACATAGATTTGAACGAGAATCAAGTGATTACCATTTACTCGTCTGAAAAGAGTGGGATCTATCACACATCGTTTGTACCCGGAGTTGACAAGAAAATCTAAAAGAGTCTCATACCAAGCTCTAGGTGACTGCTTTAACCAGTAGACTGCTTTCTCCAGCTTATAACAATGTTTGGGAAATTCTGAACTTTCGAAGCCTGGAGGTTGTTGCAGATAAACTTCTTCTTTAAGTTCTCCATTAAGGAAAGCACGCTTCACATCCATTTGATGGACCTTGATGTTCTTATGAGCTGCATATGCTAGAAAAATATGCATGGCTTCCATCCTTGCAACTGGTGCATATGTTTCATCATAGTCAACACCCTCTAGTTGATTGTACCATTTTGCAACCAAACAAGCCTTGTTGCGAACCACCACACCCGATTCATCTATCTTGTTCTTGTAAAACCATCTGGTTCCAACTACAGTGTGGCCTTTAGGCTTCGGTACTAGCTTCCAAACTTGCTTTCTTTCCAACTCATCCAATTCTTCTTGCATTTCTATTATCTAATCAGGCTCCTGAAGAGCTTCTTTCATGGTTATGGGTTCGACCGAAGACTGGAAAGTTGCATAATGACAATGATTAGTTAAGTTTGTAGAGGAACGAGTTTGAATACCTGCAGATGGATTCCTGATGATCTGGCCTGGTGGGTGACCTTTCATCCATATATGTAGACGAGATTGTTGATGATCTCCGGCTGCACTCGAGGGAATATCCTTTACTTCAGAGGAGTCTTCGGGTCTGGTTGAAGAAGATTTTTCCCCCTTGGTTTGTTAATATCCTGTAGATGAGTCTTGGACTGTTAGGATTGGCTCTACAGCTGAATTTGAAGTTTCCCCCTGAACTGATGATGGTTGCTCCGCGACCGATGATGGTTACCCCTGAACCGAAGACGGTTCCCCCTGAACCGATGATTGAGTTACAATCCTTGTATCCTCTTCGGTATCAATATTTTCAAATTCTTCGTCCTCTGAACCTTCAGATACAATTTATTGATTAGTCACTTTGTATATAGGTACCGGAGCAGCATCTTCAAGTACTGGAACCTTAATGGTTGTAATTTCCAAGGGATTTGAGTTTTCCCCCTCAACCGTCAAGGTGGAAGTATTGAATGAGGTTCCTTCAAAAATGGTAGGTCCAGACACTTCTAAATGTTGTTGTTGTGCTACCGGAGACACCAATATCTCTGACAGATGTGCAGTCTCTACGGGATCAAAGAGGTCATCATAGTTAACTTCTACTAAGTTTAAGGATCCCAATGACGGTGGAATGTCATTTTCAAGGATGAACTTGGTTTCATTGATGGGAGCTATGTTTCGGACATCATAGTCATCGAATTTGACGTCGAAGCTTTCGACTATTAGTCTTGTTCTCCGAATGAGAACACGATATGCAACCTTGTTTGTTGAGTAACCTAGAAATATGCCTTCATCAGATTTAGGTGGAAATTTGTTGAGATGATCCTTGTTGTTGACCACAAAACACCTGCAATCAAAAATGTGAAAGAAACCTACATTGGGTTTTCTATTGTTAAGACCTTCATATGGAGTTTTGTTAAGGCGTTCGCAGAGAGGTAAGTTGGCAAGGTTGAGCATCGATCTTGCAGCTTCGACCAACGTTCTATTCCTCCTCTCCACTAATCCATTATGTTGTGGTGTGTAAGGTGCCGAGAAGTTATGGTTGATTCCTTTTGATACTAAAAAGCTATTCAAAAGCTGATTAGTAAACTTTGTTCCATTATCATTTCTTATCCTTCTAACCGGAAGTTTGATCTGAAGCTCTATCTATTTGATGAAGTTAATAAAGATCCGCGGTGTGTCTGATTTGAGTCTTAGAAAGAAGACGGGTGTAGTCATCAACTATAACTAGAATGTATTTTTGTGATGAAGAATGGCTACAGTTGAAGGATCGCAGAGGTCAATATGAAGAAGCTCCAAAGGTTCAACAATTGAGGAATCAATTATCAATGGATGGCTTTCGTTGGTTTGTTTACCACACTCACATGCTGGGTACAAAGTATCGTTGTTGAATTTCAGAATTGGTACTCCTCGGGCTAACTCTCCAGTCACCAAGTTGTTGATGTATCTAAAATTGAGATGTGCAAGCTTTTTGTAACGTCCCGTAAATCATGACCAAAAATTTCATTTTAAAACCTTAATAAAAACCATAATTGTCAAACCATTCATTCAAAACATATTTAATCATAGTATCATGTCTAAACATATCATATCAGAGAAAAACATCTCAGGCTAAAACATCATGGTGTGTGCGATGCAGTCATCCCGAGCTCTTCCCTCCGCTACTGCTAGTACCTAAAACCAAAGCTAAAAATCCTAAGCACGAAGCTTAATGAGTTCCCCATACTACCATATACCATACAAATAACCACATACTAGGCCCCCACCCGCTGCATCGGGACTAGCCCGACATTGGACTCGCTCCGACATCGGGCACCGCCCGGCATCAGGCCCCGCCTGGCATCGAGCCCCGCTCGGTATACGAATCGGCTTCTCTTAGGCCTCGCCTGTCTCTGGGCCCCGCCCGCTATACATATACAATCGCATAAACATACTAGCACAATAATTAAACATACTCTAATGTATTCGTGTCCTAAGGCCTCGCCTAACTTGGGCCTCGCCCCTGTCCTGCTACTGATGAGTCATGGAACCCTGTCCATACTCAGGCTGATAGTGAGATACGGGCCCCCTCCCACACTCATTTCTCTCCTATCTTGGGCCCCGCCCCTGCTCTGCTACTAAAGAGATACGTAACCCCGTCCACACTCAGCTAGTGATGAGATATGGGACCTCGCCCACACTCACCTCCCTACCAGGCACATACAAGTATCATACAGACAACAAGTATAAACTATCATACAAACATTCCTCGGGCTTGCCCCGCATCGGACCTTGGTTCGGAATAACATACGTATAGAACTTCCTCGGGCCTCGCCCGGCATCGGACTGTGGTCCGGAAACATACTATCATACAATGCCTAGGGCTAACCCCAGGACCTTCCTACCATACATAAACTAAATGGGTTGGCATTGTGGCTGTAAACTCATGCACACAGTGAGGAGACTCACCTCGCACTGCTGAAATCCCACTGATAAACCACTGGCTGCTAACTGGAAATTCCCCGAACTACTGCTCTGTCGGTTCCTCGAGCTATCAGTACCAAAGTAATACTTAGCCCAAAAACCAATAATCCTTCTTACCCCTAATCCAACTTGGTCCATATCTAAGGCCCAAAACCATAACATAAAAGACCCAACACTAGGTAGGCTTCCCAAGCCCACTGGTGGCCCACTAATGGTCCAATTTGCTACATTGGGCCCAATCCCTCTAATGGGCCTTACCCTAAGCCCAAACATATACTTGGCCCAAAATGGTCTGACTTCTAATGGCCCACTAAGGCCCAAAGACCCAAAATTCACTACATGGCCCAAATCGAGGCCCAAACTCATCAAGCCCAATCTGATGAGTACGATGGGCGTACTCCTATGTACGCTAAGCGTACATGCTAAATGGTGCGTACGCTGGGCGTACCTACATGTACGCTCAGCGTACTCCCCTGTTAAGTCACATTCCCATTAAGTGCTTAATACTCTACCCAAGAAGCTATAAACACAGATCCAAGTCCTTTTCAACGTCTTAAACCATAAAGTCCGTCACTTGGTGGCTTGCAACCCACCAATAGAGCCCAAACTTGAAATGTGACAACAAACTCCCATGAAAAGGGATAGATCTCAAACATGGCCACAAATGAGCCCTAAAGATTGAAACTTTACTGCTTATGGGACTCACATGATACTAAGGGTGGCAACCCTAGTCCTAAAAACGTCCTTGAGTCATAAAGATCCATTCCTGGGAACAAAAGAGTCCATAAGCTCATCCTAAGAGAGATCTAAGAGATTAATCATCAAGCTCAAGACTTTATACCTTGAAAAGGTCTGAAGTAAAGCAACAATCCCAGATCTGAACCTTCTCTTTTGCACCAACACCTTGCCTTGACCTTTGCTTCCTTGAAGGGTGGATCCAAAACACCAAAATGCTCTCACAAAGCCTTCCAAGCTCCAAGAACACCCAAATAAGATTAGGGTTTCATGAAAACTGTCTAAGGATGAGAAGGAGGCTGACCCTTGAGGGTATAATGTTCTTTATATAGTGGCACACCCTAGAAATTAGGGTTTAGGAACTTTGAGCGTACGTTGGGTGTACGCCCCTCTGCACCCGGGACCATTTATCCTTATACGTTAGGCGTAACCCAGCTTACGTTGGGCGTACCCAGCTAAACTTACGCATGCATTCTTTGCATGCATGGGCTGCCTTGTCACAAAATTCCATTAGGGGCTAAAATTGACAATAACTTCAAAGTACTATATCTTCTTCGTTCTAAGTCCGTTTCCGACGAACTTTATATCCACGAAAAGGTGGCGATAAGCCCTATGCTTCTAGCTCCATACACAAGCCTTTCATCCTTCCGAATAAACCCGAGACCAATAAAAGTCTGAATCGCCCCTACCCTTGGCCTCCGAGACCAAAATCGAATACTTCAAAAAACTGGGTGTTACACTTTTGATGCTATAACCAACTCACCTATTACACTGCTTTTGACAAGAAACATAGTCGTGGTTTTCCAATGATTAGAGAAACATCCAGTGGGTACATTGTCCCTTCGGCTTTGTACTTGATCAAGCAAGTGTTTCTGTCATTTTTCATGATGTAGCAATGCTCATTGTCGAACTCAACCCGATGACCAGCTTTGCACAATTGACCAACGCTAATCAAGTTGTGTTTTAGACCCTGTACGTAAGATACTCATTGAATAGAGAAGTTGGCCGTAGTTAACATTCCATATCCCCTAGTTATCTCGTTTTCATTATTCCCGAAGGTGACGTGTTCGCCACCACTGATCGGCCTGAAGTCACGAAGGTATTCTAACCTTCCAGTCATGTGCAAGGAGCAGGCATTATCAATCAACCATTCTTCTTCATGGGCCTCCTTGCACATAGCCTGCATAATCAGTTGGTTATCTTGGGCACTCAAACTAGTTAGGAGCCCTTGGTAACTTGGGGAACATTTCTATTAAAAGTATGCATGTGGGAGTCATGAAGAGATTTATTTTTCCATATTTGTCTGTGTCCATGATGTTTTACTCCTTTTTGAGTACTTCGTGTTGGGATCGGACGTGTCTCTTTTTTCAGTGGATAAAAACAAAAAGAGAGGTTCTTTTCATTAATCCACGGTCCATACTTGGTCAACGGCCTGAATGGTGTGGTCTTCTTCTTTGGACTGGTCCTTGGGTTGTGTTTTACATAAGTGTCCGTTGAGTTTGTAAAAGACTTGTTAAAAGGCTTGGACGTAGGTTTTGACTTTCTGATTGATTGATGGGTTTTCGAAGAATGTGAAGTGTGTAAAATGTTGGATTAGATGTCTAAGCCCATAACTATTATTGGTATGTACTTGACCCGAGAGTAGCATGGTCCACTTGGGTTGCATATCATCAGGACAATTTGTTAGGCTGGATTCTTGAGAGAAGGTTATATATGATTTATTAATATATTATAAGTTCTAATATATTAATATGAAATTGTATGTTTTAATTAGTATTGATCAAGAATTAATTTGGAATTAATTTTGTGATCAAAAGAGACTACTTAAATCTATGGGGACTAATTATGGTAATTAGTTATATTTATATGTGTTGGGCTTATGATCCATGTTGGACCAAGTTTATGTATGAATACATAAAGAGTTGGGTCACATGAACCATGGATCATAACACCCATGGGTATGGATTTGGGTTATACCCATGACCCTTGGAATCCTACATATAAATATGTCCATTCATAGCTAAAAAACGCACACATGATGTTCTTGGAGTTCATGGGTGTTTTTAGGTGCATGGAATTCTCTCTCAAGTTCCACCTTTTTTCATGATGTGTTGTGACTTCATTTGAGGCTTCCACACTATTGGGGCTAAGCTCTTAAGATTAAATACATCAAGAGTTCAAGCTACATAAAAGGTATGTTACCCTAACTAGTATCTGGTATGGTATATGTCAATTGCATGCTAGTTATAGGCTTAATACCTTGGAAACATCATTGCATGTATAATTAGTGAAACCATAGATCCAAGGTATTTAGGGTTGTATGTGCACCATAGGATGTTGTAGTATGCAAAACCCAACAGTGGTATCAGAGCCATGGGTTGTTTTCAATTATACTTGATGCTACTTGCTTGGAAATGCCTTAAAAATCGATTTTCTACTGTTCTGGACTGTGGACTCGCCGAGTCCACTGATGGACTCGCCGAGTCCAAGGCAAAAACTGACCAACTCGCCAAGTTTGTTCATACACTCGACGACTTGGTGCTCCGGAAAGCAGATTTTTGAGGTTTTTGGCTAGAATTGGACTAGAATCATTACACTAAGTTGTTTTTGAACTTATAAACCTATTTTATGTGGTAATGATCATTCTAATCCAATTCAAAAGATAATTGTCAAAAGTTTCATGTTTTGTATTGGTTTAATAGTTAGGCTAATTACATGAAAATTGTTTGATTTGAATTGTCTTGTTCATATGAGTTTGATCTAGATCATAGAATTTTTTGACATGTTCGTTAGTTTATTAGATGATCTAAATGGACTTTAATAGATTCCATAACTTGTCCTCAAGTTATGGAAAACCAAAAGTCTTTCTTGTTAATGAGTCTTTAAAAGTCATAAGTTATGCAATTGAAGAGTCTTTTACCATAAATTGTTTTATGAGGTCCATAACTTGTCCTCAAGTTATGGATTTTCAAGAGTCTTGCCATTAAAAGCCATATTAAACTCATATGTTATGGATTCCAAAGGTTTTTTGAATTGTTCAAAACTTGCCCTCAAGTTTTGGAATTTGTAAAGTCCCCCCCCCCTCATGAATACTTTAACTCCAAGTTAAACCCTTAGAATTTTAATAGTTTAAAATTCAACCCTTATACTATTATAATATTATAGGTTTAATATTATATATATATATATATATATATATATATATATATATATATATATATATATATATATATATATGTAAGAGTAAGGCAGTCTTATCGTTAGTAGGCCTCATTCACGAAGCCGGTCTATAAGGGAGGTATAAGGTTACTGCCTATAAAATGTCAGTTTAATGGGTGTCCACTCTCACCCACCGCTTCCTTGACTGGTGGAGGGTCGTTAGCCGAACGGGTAGGACATGACATTAATTCTCCCTTCATTAAAAGTATAATGATATATACTAAGTAACTAAACTCTTATAAATTTCCAATCTTAGTTACTTAGGAAAATGTGAATTTGGTGCTAACCCATGAAATTGCACTTTGCACCTTGTTAAGTCGTTAGTGGAGCGTGTGTGATTAACCGGCGCACTAATCTGGGACTGACAATGTGTGGCAAAGGGTAGCTTGATGTTAATCATAGATCAATGGAGCGTGTGTGGTTAACCGGCACATTGATTAGGTGGTTGTAACATTAAGTGTACCAAGTTAATTTTCATGGTTATTCACTCCTTGTTTGTGATCCTCGGCATCTCAGTCACCAACTTGAAGGGCACAATCGAGATTTAAACATGCCATTGAATAGTTCAATGAATTTTAAAAGATCTAGGAGTTTCAATTCATTTAAAACCTAATGTTAAATTTCATTTTTCATGGTGGAAATTGGTAAATCGTCATTTACCTACCTTCAAATATTTTGTAACTTGGATTACGGCATCCCTCTTCCAAGTTATAAAATATTGTGTTGGGTCCTAGCCTTAATATTTCATATTGGGTGTTATATTAAGGACTTAAATCAACTAAACTTGAATTTCTACCTTATAGATGTCAAGTTATGACAACTATGGTCTTCCTTATCCTTTTGGGTAAAGCTTTCCTAATGGAGATGATATCCCAAATGGCAATCAAGGTGAAAGATTAATCCCTTTGTTGTGCATTAATGGGACTGGAAATCATACTTCACTTCCTCCACCTCCTCCAATTATTCTCCCTTACCCACAAGTTGTTGAATAGTTCAAGGTTACTCAATCCCTATTGGCAAGGAGTGTCTATATGTACTCACATCTTGGAGATGAAGTCACATATCGACAAGCTGGGAGAGTTGGGTGTCGAAGTCTCAAGGAAGTTGGTTGTTGACTGGGTTCTTCAATCACTTTCCGAGTCATATAGCGGGTTCTTTAAGGACTACCATGTGACAGACCATGACATGACCCTTATTGATCTTACCTATTTGCTTGTTGCTGCTGAATCAGCATGATTTGGGGCACTGGAAAAGCAAATTTGATTGGAAGATCTACTTCCTAAACTTTCATGGACATTGACAATGGAAACATTGGAAGCCCAGAAAAGTCTTCTCTTCCCAATGGAAAGGGATCGGCCATAGTCAACCCGGTTGACCAAATGGTAAAGAGAAAGGCTAAGTCTGAGATAGTCCCATGTACCCCTACTAAAGAGTCCATATGTTTCTATTGCCAAAAGAATAGGCAATGGTTGCGAAGCTGCCTTATTTACCTGAAAGTTCACTAGGATGGTAAAAGTCAAAAATTTGACTATGCTTCAGGTAAAGTCCACTATCTAACTCTACTAAGTTCCTATTTGGAGATTATTATTCTATGATGTGACTAGGTCGCATTTTGATGTTTTGTAGAATCGAAAAAAGAGAGGAAGCTTAAAGGAAGAGTAAGTTGATTCTGATCGCGAAGATGGATTTCGATCGCATGATTCGAAGATCAGAATTTTGAGCTGCTGCTTAAGAGTTATGATAGATTGCTTAGGAATAGATAACAACATAGTTTTCATTTGTATTTGCATTGTAAGGATAAGTTTTTCCGCAATTTTAAAATAAAAGGAAAATTTTGATCTTATTTATTTTAAGTATCCTTACAATGGGATTTGTGAAAATTGTTGTTTATATGATTCCATTGATAGCAATATTGGAAAATGGATTTGATTCTTTCGTTTGTGGTAGTGTCATAATTTACCAAATAAGGAAAGATTCTCATCACCTAAGTTTCAATTGGATAGAAACTTGGAATTATGCAACTTGTATTGTATGATGAATGAGAATTTTCATCTTTGGGAAATTAAGACTAATTCCTTGTTCACATGTATATGTGAGTCAACTAAAGGACTAAGGGATCAGGTACACTGGGTGTGCGGTGGTCACGTCCACCACAAAGAACGATAAGGTTATTCGTCATGATTTACTAAAGTTTAGTAAATATGGTTGTGCTTACAAGTTTAAGTATAATTCTGAAACATTGGAAAAGTTTCAATGTATGGCAGGACGAATGAGAAGAATCAAATTAGGCAGAAAGATAAAAGTTTCTCCAATCTGAAAAGATGGGAGAGTACTTCAGTATCATGTTTTATGATCATCCTAATGATTATGAAAACCCATATCACAATTGATCCTCTAAGGACATCTTAGTGCATTTGTTTGACTAAGAAGAGGAATCGTGAATTGTTGAAATGGTTAAATCAAATATGAATCATACTTCGTTCCAAAATTTGGTCTTAGAGTAACACTCCAAGAACGAGCCTTGAGTGACATAATGTTAAGAAGGTTTAAAACACTTGTCAAATGTAGAGTAAAATGTTTTCTAATCTTGTACATCTGAAATTGGTACGTTGTGATGTCTTGGATAAGACAAAGACCAACTAAGACCAATTGTGTGAAGTGTTATCTTGATAAGAATCCGCACTAACTCTTGAATATTTTTTTTGTCAAGGAATGGTTCTTGAAAAGAGAAACATATATATCAAGAGGTCAGTGGGAGTCTTAATGATCTTGAAAAAGTATCAAGAACTAATCAAGAATAAAACCTATTGTTTATCACTAGCACACGACTTGAGGTTTATAACCTATCGTGTTGACATATTCTTGTTTTCGTGCCCATTCCAGTTAAAGTTGACTATGCATATGAGTTCTATGAGTTCTCAATTGTTTACATCACAACCTGGAAGCAATGGTAGGCCTTTGTACTGCCGGGTGGCAAGAAAACTAAGATTAAACAAGTTCAGTCCATATGAGTTTGGATTTGTCACTAACCTTGTGTTGTGATTATGGTTATGACAAATTTACATGGATAGGAACACATACACCATAGAAATCTAAGTGTCATAAGGTCTCTCTCCGATTCATGAAAATGATGGTGAGGAAACGCTTTTACTAAGTAGATTTTAAGTAGATAGCAATTGTGATATTTGCATTCTTAAAGTCGTTAGTGGAGCGTGTGTGGTTAACCGAAACACTAACATGGACTAGTGAGAATGGAAAAAGAACTAAACATTATGATTACGGCATCCCTCTTCATAAATGTTTAGACACACATGTGTGCTATCTAAGGAAAGGCATATGATTTTGGGAAGCTTAGATAAAATTTTGTCGAAGCATCTCGTATCAGAAATCTGAACTTTGGTAAGAAAGTCAATAAGGATTGATTTCTAGAAGTCCAACTGATTTCTGGATACATGTCAAAGCTAGTGGGAGCATAAGTGTTATGCTAATAATTATCATGTTAGTGGGAGCATGATTATTATGTTAAGTATTGCAAGTTAGCAATGTTAATTATAGAAAACAAAAGTTTCAATTTGCAAAGTTGCAGGGTTTGAAAAGTTGTTTTACTATAATTAAGGGAGAGGAAATTATACTTCATCACAATTCTAAAAGCTTAGATTTTGAGTCTTTAATCAAATTTAGTCATGATTACATTATTTGTGTTCTAAAATTCGATTATGATTACGGCATCCCTTTTCATAATTCGAATTATGAGAACATGGAAAATAGAAATAAAAATATAATAGCAAAAGACAGGTCTAGTATCACGTCTTTATGTGAGACATCATGAATCGTGTCCCATATGCTTTGGATATAGGATCGATTACATGTGCTATAATATTCATCCGTTCTAATTTTTCCAAATGCCTAAGGAATTAAGAGGGAAAAAGGAATAGAATTGGATATGACTAAAATGATTAAGCAATTGTCGAGGACAATCTAAGGTTAACAAGGATTGGTTGCTCATGGACAGTTGGAAGTATGGTGTAAATTTTGGAAGGACCATATTGACATATTCTGAAAAAGGCAACTCTTGTTCAGAAGTGATAGTCAAAATGGGAATATGGAAATGTTTCCATAGGTGGAAGTTGTTCTTCAATGGAATTGCTCTCCATTGGAATACTTTGTAATGTTTGTAGCCAAGTCTTTGCGACTTTTTTGCATAGTCATTACAAGAGGATCATTGCATATAAGTTTAGAATCTAACAGATTTCAGTAAATGGCAAAGAATCTTGTATTCTTACATTTATCATAAGGATTTGGAATTGTGAAATGAGCATCATTGAAATGTTGTCAATTAATCTATTTCACAAACAAAGGACCATAGGTAAACATAGTGTGCATGCTTGGAGCATGGGACAACTATTGTTTTGATTCAAGTATAAAGTTGATTATTCGAAACATTATACAATGAATAATGAGTAATCAATATGGTGATTAAATAAAAGGTGTTTTATTTACTATCACAAGTATTAGGGCCATATAGGATTAGCATTATTCTTGTGTTTCACTTTGCATCTTTTGACTTCCCGAATAACTAGGTTATTCAAACCGTCCACAATCGATCATACTTTGGAAGTAGGTATTGAGGCAAGACTGTCATGAATGGGTCTGTAGTATGTCTAGATGTTTTGACTAGGTCAGAGTTCGACGGCGGCTTTTAAGAGCTACGATTGCTAGTCGGGTTTTGGAGTCATACTTGCAATAATAGTTTTTGACTTATCCAAGTGGGAGACTGTTGGATTAGAGTCTAAGCCCATAACTATTATTGGTATGTACTTGACCCAAGAGTAGCATGGTCCATTTGGGTTGCATATCATCAGGACAATTTGTTAGGTTGGATTCTTGAGAGAAGGTTATATATGATTTATTAATATATTATAAGTTCTAATATATTAATATGAAATTGTATGTTTTAATTAGTATTGATCAAGAATTAATTTGGAATTAATTTTGTGATCAAAAGAGACTACTTAAATCTATGGGGACTAATTATGGTAATTAGTTATATTTATATGTGTTGGGCTTATGATCCATGTTGGACCAAGTTTATGTATGAATACATAAAGAGTTGGGTCACATGAACCATGGATCATAACACCCATGGGTATGGATTTGGGTTATACCCATGACCCTTGGAATCCTACATATAAATATGTCCATTCATAGCTAAAAAACGCACACATGATGTTCTTGGAGTTCATGGGTGTTTTTGGGTGCATGGAATTCTCTCTCAAGTTCCACCTTTGTTCATGATGTGTTGTGACTTCATTTGAGGCTTCCACACTATTGGGGCTAAGCTCTTAAGATTAAATACATCAAGAGTTCAAGCTACATAAAAGGTATGTTACCCTAACTAGTATCTTGTATGGTATATGTCAATTGCATGCTAGTTATAGGCTTAACACCTTGGAAACATCATTGCATTTATAATTAGTGAAAACATAGATCCAAAGTATTTAGGGTTGTATATGCACCATAGGATGTTGTAGTATGCAAAACCCAACATAAAATACCCTTCATTTTTGGTTCATTTAAGGAATTTTATTAAAGCGACTTGACTCTTTTTGGAGAGGATACAGTGGTGTTGGTTTCAGAAGATTTTGTCATTGTACATGCCTTTTTGCAAGATGAATCGACTGCAGTGTGATTTTGAAAAGTTTTGCACTGATGGGTTTTTCGAAATTCCTTTTGTTAGAAAATTTGGCATGAGTTTTGAAAGTTTTGTTTTTGGATTCAGCTTCCCGCTTTGCAAGTCGGGATCTGACTTCATTTTTCAAAGCCAATTTTGCCTCAACTTTTGGTGGAACAACATAAGACGCATTTAATTGAGGTATTTTGAAATTCTTTGATCTAGGTATTGAACTAGGAGTTGAATCATTAGAACTAGAGAGTTTATGACTCTGTGAGCACTGTCCAAACTCAAAATTATCAATAGGAAGTTCATGTGAAATAGGCTGAAGAGTGGATGTGAACTTGATTGGGGTCTGCAGTAACAAGGACTGAAGTACCGCAGAGTAGGTTAAAGGCAGATCTTTGTTGGGACTTGTCTTTGTTTTGGGTTCTTCCATAACAATTTCTTCGTCCACTACTAAATTGGACTGAGAACTGGGACTAATTGTACTGATGACAGGCAAGAAACGTTTTGAGTTTCCCGAGGATTCAAGATGAATCTCCTCGATGACACAACTGTTACTGAGATCATGCAGTCTACCTAAGTGACATCGAATTTCTTCGGGAAAGGTCTTGTCATTGAATGGATAATGAAAGACCCGGTCTGGTGAGGCATAGGGACGTTCGACATCAAACCGAGGAGTCGAGTTTTTGTTGGTAGAGTACCCATTGGACCATCCCCTCTCAAGTGATACAGCTCTTGGGTCACTAAGTTCTTTTCATCTTATGCTTTGTTGTAGTCTGTAAGGACGGCAGCACACGTTTCATTAAGTCTTTCACAATCATGCATGTTATAATCATTAAAGTGAATCATAAGTTTTACCTATTCGATGATGCTGAGGGTCCCTTCGCTTTCAATGTGGCAGTAGTTCCTCTGCAGGTTGGTAGATCCATCTTTGTCACTTGCTGCTACCATGCATATCTTTCCTCTTTTTCTTTTGTTTCCAGGCTCCTCGTCTTCATCACCCGAGGACCAAACCTGATGAACCCTTCGAACCTGAGCAACACATGCCTTTGCTTTTTCTTTCTCCTTATCCTCCATTTCCTGAGCCATTCTAAGATAGAATGCTTTGTCTTTCACCACATTTGCTTTAAAGTCTCGTGCAAAGTGATTTTATTTGTGATATTTGTGACAGACAAGAACTCCATCTTTGTTGTCTTCGGTAGTAGTACCAGAGTCTGGTGATTTGTTAGTCTGTGGAGTTTCCTTTATCTGAGGAGCATTCTGAGGTTACGGTTGGTGATGAGGGTTTATGGGATATCCATGATGGTTTTTCTGCGGGTTGAGGTTTCGGTTGAAAGATGGTTTAGTGAACTGATAGGTTTTGCGAAAAGTGGGTGGTGGGAGTCGATTGAACTATTGACTGACGAGGGCTATTACATTTTGAAATTCTTCCTCATCATCTAGTTCGACATCAGCTTCATATGACTGCAGTGAGTTGTCATATGAAATTTGATATGATGACTCTCTGGGGTAAGGACACTGAGGTGCTTTGATGGCGTATTGAGGAGTTTGAGCCATTAAATCTAGTGATCGACCTAAGTCTGCACATTCTTTTAACACCGTGGACTCTTGAGCCTGAAGTTCACCGTAGAGTTTGAAAAGTGAAAGAGTTTGGATCTTTCTATCTCCTTGAACTATCATATTTGCAGTCGTCCAATGTCTTCCTAGCCCGTTCAGGAACTGCAGGTTGGTTTCATGGTTACTTCTAACGGTACCAGCATTTGAGAGCTTCGTGATTATGAGGTTGAATCTCTTGAAGGAGTCATCAAGACTTTCACCAGGTAGAGCTTTGAAGTTCGTGAACTTGTTGAGAGCAGTAGTGAGTTTCTTGTCTTGAGCTTGTTCAAACCCAGTACATCCCAAATCTCTTTGGCAGATTCACAATTGATGATGATGTCAAAGTTGTCTAGAGAAACACCACATGAAATTCCGTAGAAGGCAATTGCATCTTTCTCCATCTTTTCGAGATCATCGTTGGTAGGTCTGTTCATGGCCGCTTGACCACCTCCAAGTCTTACCTGAGCACCATCAGTTGTAATAGGAGTGAGAATAGGGACATGAGGTCCTTCTTCTACAGATCTCCAAACATCTCTTCCGAGTCTCTTCAAATATCTTTCCATTCTTTGGGACCAATGATTATATTCACTTGCAACAAGTATTGGAGCTCTGTTAGAACCTCCAACATTGTTTGAAACGTTTAAAAAATAAACTTGTGCCATTTTTCCTTCTTTTTTAATTAGCTTTAGTGGTATAGAAGGCCTGTTAAATCAGAGTTTGTTGAAAAGAGTTTCATTTTTCTAAAAGGAGTTAAAAGGCAACCATTTTGGTTGTGATACCAATTATTGAGAGAAAAACTTGATAAGAGTTAGTAACGAGATAATAAGTTGCGGAATAATAAGTTAATCTCAATGGATCTTGTTAGCTCAACAATAAAAGTTAGATAAGTTAGATTGCGGAAATGTAAGGAAAGAAAATAGAAGCAAGTTTATATCGATAAGCATTAAACAAGTAGACACTTAGTTGAATCGTAACATGGTTTGCATGCAAACACAAGTTAGCATATGGTGAACAACATAACCGAAGAGGGACTCCGATAAAGTATCAGTAAGATAACTTAATATATAGAGATGAACGATCTTATATTGATAAGCTCTGAATTGGTAAGTAAACATGAAGTGGGAATCTCTATTTATAGAGTCCCAAAAGTTACACGAAAATAATAAACTATTACAGAGTAGTTGACTTCGGTGACTCTAAAGATTATGTCGAATAATACTAAGATTACAAGAAAAGTCAATAAAAGTTAACTTGTTACAGTCTTCATGTTGCAGACGTCTTCGGGTCTTCCTCACATCTTCGGTCTTCATAAAATGACAAACAGTCTTCGGTACTTCTCTCTCTCTCCGGGAAACAAGAGCATTGGGGTCTCCGAGTCCATCTTAGCTGAAGAGGGTCACTTTCTTGTTTCAACAACTAGTTTTATTGGATTGCATCGGCGATTGAATAAAACCGTTTCCCCGAGGATCAATACCCCTTTTTACCATTATATTACGTTTTATTTGCAAGCAAAGGGTGTAATTTTCTTGGTGGACTTGACATCCCAGCAAGTTTTGGCGTCGTTGCCGGTGATTTTGGTTATTGTTATTTGATTGTTTATGCCTAGTTCTACAAGAACTGGTGAACTACTCTACAATCCGGAGATTGAAAAAGAAGCAAAAAGGTTGAAAATGTTATCCACACAAGCAAAGCAACAACAACTCGTTCAATCTTCTTCCTCTTCTCCACTAATCAACATAGAAGACCAAGTTCATACTTCAAGTGATACCGACACCGAACCGAGTTCTCCAATTGTTGGTCATTTCTTTGAAGACACTCCATTTGAAAACTGCATAGCCATGAATCATACTCCACCTCACAATCGCAACCCAAACCCAAACAATCAAAATCAAGATGCCAATACCCCACCCCAACAACCAATACAATAACAACAACACCAAGAACCTCCCATAGATATAACACCTTGGAATCAACTAACTTTTCACCCAAATCAATCCAATTATCAACAACCACAACCACAAAACCAAAACTTCCACCAAAACAACCAACCTCAAAACAATGCTCTTCAAGTTCAACAACAACAAGCACATCAACCACAACAACCCATTTACCAACAACCTCCAGTGTACCAATATCCAATGTACCCACAACAACAACCCCCTACAACCAATATCCTAACTACCAACCATATCCACCACAAATGTATAATCACCAACAATATTCATAATGGCCTTACCAACAACCTCCCAATTACATGTAACAAAACCCCAATCCTTCTCAAGAATTGACACTTAGACCAATGATGGAAACGGATGTTACCCACACACCTCTTGGTATCGTTTATCCCACAAACCGCCGAGGGATTGAATTGAAGTCAAGTTTCATACATCAAATCACCAAGTTCCATAGTTTGGATATAGAAGATCCGCAAAGGCATTTGAAGTCCTTTCATATGATATGTGTTAGCATGTTGCCCAAACAGGTTACATTAGATGATTTCAAGTTAACCGCCTTCCCACTCACCTTGGAAGATAAAGCTAGAGAGTGGTTATTCAATTTACCATCGGGATCTATTCACATATGGGAGGAGTTAATCAAAGCCTTCAATAGCAAGTTTTATCCCACTTCCCGAATATCAAGTCAAAAGAATGACATTTTGGGGATTCGTCAAGGGGAGAATGAGACTTTTCATGATTTTTGGGAGCGATTCAACAACTTGTGTAGAAGTTGTCCTCAACACAATATACCCAAAGAACTACTTCTTCAACAATTTTATGAGGGTATGAATAAAAAAGATCGGAGGATGATTGATGATTCAAGTGGTGGTGACATCTTCAACAAGACACCTCAAGAGATAAGATCACTTTTTAGTACCATTTCTCAAAATCAAAGAAACTTTGGGACTCGAAATGACATGAAGAGAAGTTCCCCACTAGTTGTTGGTGAAATTAGCAATACCCAACACTTGGAATCAAAACTCTTGGATTCGACTAATGTGTTGAGTCAAATGGTGGTTGGAAGTGGTCAACAATTGATGTTTGTGGTATTTGTGCAATGACGGGGCATTATATAGATAAGTGTCCCACACTTGGAAGTAAACTGAAAGATGTTAATGCAATGGGAGGATATCAAGGTCAACCAAGACTCATGGGATTTCAAACACATACAACCCGAATTGGAGGAATAACCCAAACAACCCATACCCACCAAATGTTATGATGAAACCCCAATTTTCCGAATACCCATCCCAAAAACCTCCATGTCCACAAACATCTCATCCCCCTCCATATTACTAACAACCTCAAAAACAAGGCCAAGCAAGTGGTAACCATCAAATGAGTCTTCAAGAACTTGTTACTTCTCTTGCTCACAGTCAAACCCAATTTCAACAAGAGACAAAGAACACCTTCTCCAACATTCAAGCATAAATTGGAGACTTGGACACCGCTCTCAACAATATGGAACAACGGGGTAAACTTCCATCTCAAACCGAGAAGAATCCCAATGTGAGTGCAATAACCTTCAAAAGTGGGAAACCCTTGGAGAAATCAACCCCAAAAGTGTTTCAAGAGAAGATGACGATGAGGTGATTGTTGTTGAACCTTCAAATGTGGTAGTTCTTCCAAGGGAACTGGTTGTACCGAACATTGATCAATCCAAACCATCCAACAAGCATATCAAGACATTGGTCACTCCACCACCTTTTCCCTCCCAGTTAGCCCCCTCAAAGAAAAAGGAGGAAAAGAAGGAGTTTCTTGAAACTTTCTGCAAGGCAAATCAACGTTCCACTATTAGATGTTATTAAGCAAATTCCAAGCGATGCCAAATTTCTCAAGGATTTGTGCACCAATAAGAGGAAGTTCAAGGTGAATGAAAAGATCCAAGTTAATGCCAATGTGTCCGCGGTTATCCAAAAGAAGTTACCTCCCAATTCCAAGGATCCGGGAATGTTTGCTATCCCTTGTACCATTGGTGATTTGCATGTTGAAAGTGCCATGTTAGATCTTGTAGCCTCGATCAACGTGATGTCATATTCGGTTTTTCAATCTCTTAATGTTGGACCTTTGGAAGAAACTGGAGTAATCATTCAACTAGCTGACAAGTCAAGTGTATTTCCAAAATGAGTGTTGGAGGATGTGCTAGTACAATTTAATCAACTTGTCTTCCCCGCGGATTTTTATGTCATTGATCTTGAAGAGAAGACTCCTTCCAAATCATCTATGATCCTCCTTGGAAGACCTTTCACGAATATCCCTCACACGATCATTAATGTCCATAAATGGAAGATCAATATTGAGTTTGATCGAGAGACCATTGACTTCAACATATTTGAAGCAATGAGGTACCCTAGCAACATTTCTTCATTGTATTGGGTTGATGTTATTGAGCCAATAACCCAAGAAGTGTTTGATTTATCTCATGGGGATATTAAAAATATGGTACTCAACACAAGCCTTGATTGTGAGAGTTTAAAGAAAACATTGGAAATGTATACATTGGACTCCGAAGCTGAAGTGATTGTTAAAACTTTGGAAATTAACAAGTCTACAAAGAAGGATGTCTCTCAAGTTGCCTTATCTCATTCTCCAAACAAGATGTCCCTTTTCATAATCCACCCACCCAGACTTGAATTGAAAGTCTTACCTAGCCACTTGAAGTATGCTTATCTAGGTAAAGACGAGACTCTTCTGTTGATTATCTCCTCCCAATTGAAAGATTTTGAAGAAGACCATTTGGTTGAAGTTTTAAAAGATCACAAAGAGGCCATGGGATGGAAAATAGCGGATATCAAGGGGATAAGCCCTAATATATGCACACACAAGATTCTCACGGAAAAGATTGCAAACCTAGGAGAAAGGCTCAAAGAATATCGAATCCTCCAATGATGGAAGTGATCAAAAAGAAGATAATTAAAAGGTTCAAAAGGTGCAAAGAGAAGACGAAGGTGTTTCATGACAAGCACATAACCCAAAAACACTTTGTTGCGGATCAAAAAGTTCCTCTTTATCATTCGTGTTTAAAGCTATTACAGGGAAAACTACGATCTCGAGGGCACGAACCTTTTATTGTTATGAAAGTGTTTGATCATGGTTCGGTTGAATTCAAGAGTTTAGAAATGAATCAAATCTTAAAAGTGAATGGACACAGATTGAAACCATTTTATGAAGGATTTGACAAGGGAGAAACCATTTTATGAAGGATGTTTGCACGAACCTTTCATTATGATACACTTAGTCTGACCAATGTAGGAGCCATCGTGTATGAAGAGGCGCCTTTCCTTCGTACATTATGGTCTGCATTATTGTATAGTGCCCCCACTGGGCGCATCCACTGTTTCCTTTGTCTTTTACACTCTATTGGCTGCCACTTTCAGACTGGGTCTATTCGCCCATCAAGTGGTTCGAGAATGACGTTTTTAGATCTAAAGTGGGGAACATTTAGAAGATGCGTATGGTCCATGGAAGACTGATTCTGACCATGTTGACTGATGTTGACCAAGTTCTATGGTATCTTTCTTTTTCCTTTGTAGCTTAGTTCATCCCGAGTTCATTTTAGTCTTTTTCTTACTTGATGACAAGTATGGTTTAAGCTTGGGGTAAATTGATAGTTTATTTTATTTTCTTATTTTTTATAGTTTATTTTATAATTTTTAGCCCTTTATTAGTATTGCATTGTATATTCTAAATTTTCTTTATCATGGATCGTGTCGGGTACTTTCTATTTTGCATAAGGTATTTGAAGGGTTTTGGAGTCTCGATGCGATTGCAGTTTAGCTTGGAGATAGGTTTGGTGGGATTTCGAGGTATTATTGGGCTTTCTTGATCCATCAAAGAGAAATCAGGCTTCAAATGTTGAAGATTTGGATGAAGTGGGCTTATGAAGATGGATCATGGACTAAAGAGGATGGACTTGGATTATCCATTTGAATGTAACAACCATAAAAATCACAAGAAATTTAAACTTTTAAAATCAACCCAATTAATAAATTGTTTACAAATCATCGTTTTCAAAACATTTTTCCAACATCAGAGTCTCCCAAAATCAAAAGTCATAAACAAGAGGATGTGTACGGTCACGCCTTCGCCATCCCTCGATCATCATAAGTACCTAAAACCACAACTAAAAATCGTAATTCAAAGCTTAGTGAGTTCCCCCGAAGTACCAACACATAAGCAGATAACATATACAATAACAATATGTACTGGGTCCACAGCTAAAATACTGGATTACCCCTGATCCCACAACATAAGTCTGATTTTCCCTCAAGGCCCACAGCTTATTTCTGGCTTGCTCCCTGACTAAATCAGTCATCGGACTGAAATACCCTTAAGCCCTCAGTACGAATCTGGCATACCACCCGGTCCTCAGCTCGCATCTGGAATGCTCCTGAGCCCTCAATATGAGTCTGGCATCCCCTACCCGGCCCTCAGCTCATATCTGGAATGCCCTAGGGTTTGTTGGCTACCGCACGAAGCAGTACGACCTTAACCCAACACAATATGTCAACATATAACAAATAACAACATATACAGATAATCATTCAGATAGAATCACATGTAGTCCTATAGATCTACCAGACTAGCATATCGACAACTACCATAATCATGCATATCTATTCCATACTCAGCATATCATAGAATAGCAGGATATCAAACCAATTGTCCGGCCTTGGTGCCTTCGACCCGTAAGTATAGTGAGGAAAACTCATCTCACAACTCGATAAAAGCTAATAAGGTCTGGAGTCCGACTCTCAGTTCCAACCGACACCTATCCATCCAAGTGACCAATCAAAATCAAAATCCCAAAATACCCTTAAGGTCAAACTTGGTCAAAGTCCATAAATCAACTGAGTCAACCCAACCGAGTCAACCCAGCCGAGTCAACTCAGTCGAGTTAACTCAGCAAGCATACACGGGGCGTACTCTATAGGTACTTTGGGCGTACTCCTCCATTGACCATATCGGGGCCGTTGACTGCATATGTTGGGCGTAACCCAGGTACGCTCGGCGTAACCCCAGACTTCTTCTTTTTCCAGTAAGTGCTTAATATAACGTCTTAACATGTCCAAATGCAGATCCAAGGTCAAAATGTCATTAAGAGTCATAAAATGTCCAACTTTAAGACCTTTCATGCTCAATAAGTGCTTAATCCATAAAAACCCAACATCTTAATGCCTTAAGACTATCCATAACATGCATGGGACAAAACCAAACATTGGGACTCCATTTTTATGACTTAAGACCCCTCCTAGGGTCTGAAAGGACGGCTTAATGGGTCAAGAACACGCCATGCTCAGGATCTAACATTTTGGGACAAAAAATCATTAGTAAAACACCCATTTCTAGATCTATATGATAGAGGGATAAAGTTTCAAGCTTTATTCCTTAAAAAGGTTGCTAATGAGGTACAAATCCCAGATCCAAAGTGCTTCATTCCTCCAAGGTGAGATTTACTCCCTTCCTTCTTCTTCAAAGCACAAAACACACACTCTTAAGCTTGGAATGTCTCCACAAGGCAAATTAGGGTTGCAAGAACGATCTAAGAGAAAGGTGGCTGATGAGGTGAGGGGAAATGAGGCTATAATGGGGTTTAAATATGAGCTAAACACTAAAAGTTAGGGTTTCCATATCTGGAAAGTACGCCCAGCGTACTAGGGCGCGCCCTAGTACTGTACGCTCAGCGTACACGTGTACGCATGGCGTACTCCCCAAGACTTATTTACGAAAATGCCACTAGGGCTCTTTTTGCATACTTCTTGAACTTAGGGACCAAAATGCAACATAATTAAATTATAGGGTTAAATTAGAAGTACCTTATCATCAGGATGTTATAATTCTCCCCCAATTGAACTAGACTTCGTCCTCGACATCCGTCGCGGCGAATAGCTCAGGATAATGCTCTTGCATCTCAGCCTCCGGCTCTCAGGTCCACTCGGAGCCTCTCTGATGCTGCCACTTTACCTTTACCAAAGGTATCTCCTTGTTGCGCATGACCTTAATCTTCCTTTCCAAAATAGCTACCGATCTCTCAACATAGTTCAAGCGCTCATCGACATGAATATCATCCAACGAAATCGCTGCCTCGCTGTCCAACACACACTCCCGCAACTGAGAGACATGGAAAGTGTTGTGGATCTGTCTGAGCTCGCTCGGTAAATCCAACATGTAAGCTACATTGCCAACCCTAGCAATCACCCGAAAAGTTCCTATATACCGAGGGCCCAATTTCCCCCTCCTCTTATAGCGTATCACACCCTTCCAGGGTGAGACCTTTAGGAGCACCATATCGCCGACCAGGAACTCCAACTCTGATCGGCGTCAATCGGCATAGCTCTTTTGCCAACTCTGAGCGGTCTGTAGTCTCTGCCTGGTCTGCTGGATAAGCTCCGTGTTCTGAAGGACTAACTCGGTCCTTCCCAAGACCCTATGACCAACCTCTCCCCAACACACTGGAGTACAACATCTCCTACCATACAATAGCTCAAATGGTGGAGCACTAATGTTGGAGTGATAACTATTGTATTTAGAGAACTCCGCAAGAGGTAGGTAGGAATCCCAAATCCCACCAAAATCAATAACATGGGCCCGCAACATATCCTCAAGGGTTTGTATAGTCCGCTCATTTTGGCCGTCGGTCTGCGAATGATATGCAGTGTTGAAATCCAACCTCGTACCCAGTTCCTCGTGGAACTTCTTCCAGAATCAAAAAGTGAACCGAACATCTCGGTCAAAAACAATGGAAACCGGAACCCCATGATGAGCAACGATCTCCCGGACATAAACATCGGCCAACTTTTCAGCCGAGAACTCTCTCGGATAGCCAAAAAGTGGTCACTCTTGGTCAATCGATCGATGATGACCCATATAGCATCAAAACCCTTTTCTGTCTTCGTCAATTTGGTGATAAAGTCCATGGAGATCTATTCAAACTCCCACATGGGAACCTCCAGAGGCTGCAGCTTGCCATACGACCTCTAATGCTCGTCCTTGACCATCCTGCAGGTCAAGCACCTCTCGACATACCAGGCTATCTCCTTCTTCATACATGGCCACCAGTAGCTCAATCTCAAATCCCGATACATCTTGGTGGCTCCCAGGTGTATAGAAAAGCAAGACTTATGAGCCTCCTCTAGCACTATCTGTCTGATCCCGCCTAAAACTCGAACCCAAACCTGGCCACACCGGGTCAATAACCCTCGATTATCTGTGACGAACCTGTCGATCTCGCCCCTGATCCTTTCTTATTTCCATTTCTATTTACGAACTTCTTTTTCCTGTGCCTCTCTGATCAATCCCAAAAGCGGAGAATCCACGGATATTCTCATACACACCTCTCTAACCGAAGTCCCAGCCGACTTGTGGCTGAAAGCATCCACTGCTACATTCGTTTTACGCGGATGGTAAAGGATATCGCAGTCATAATCCTTGACTACGTCCAGCCACCTGTGCTGCCTCATGTTCAGGTTTAGCTGATCCATAAGATATCTCAAACGCTTGTGATCTGTGTAGACAGTACAACGGACCCCATAAAGATAATGTCTCCAAATCTTGAGGGAAAATACCATTGCCCCCAACTCCAGGTCATGCGTGGGATATCGCGTCTCATGCAACTTCAATTGTCGTGAAGCATAAGCAATCACTCGTCCTCTCTGCATGAGGACTGCCCCCAAACTGGTGATGGATGCATCACAAAATTCCACAAAATCCTCGACTCCCTCCGGGAGGGTCAATATCAGGGCCTCACGTAACCTCTGCCGAAGAGTCTTAAATGTCGACCGCTGCTCAGGGCCCTATCGAAAATCCACCCCTTCCTCGTCAGACGAGTGAGGGGTACTGCAATCTTGGAGAAGTCTTGAATAAATCTCCGATAGTACCTTGACAAGCCCAATATACTCCTGATCTCTGAGGTAGATTTCGGAACCTCCCACTGCATCACAGCCTCGATCTTGGCCGGATCGACCAAAATCCCATCCTGTTTAACGAGGTACCCCAGGAACTGGACCTCTCATAACCAAAACTTGCACTTCGAGAACTTGGCGTAAAGTCGTTCCCGCCTCAAAAATCCTAGAAGCTCTCGAAAGTGCTCCCCGTGCTGCTCTCTGGTCTTGGACTACACTAAGATATCATCAATTAATACGATAATAGATCGGTCGAGCATCGGCCTGCATACCCAATTCATCAAATCCATAAACACAACAGGCGCATTGGTGAGCCCAAATGGCATCACCACGCACTCGTAATGCCCATAATGAGTCCAGAATGCGGTGTTCTCCATGTCCTCCTCTCTCGCTCTCACCTGATGATACCCAGATCTCAGATCTATCTTGGAGAACCAAGATGCACCCTGCAACTGATCAAAGAGATCATCAATTTGCGGAAGGAGATAACAATTCTTCACTGTTAACTTGTTCAACTCCCAGTAATCAATGCACATCCGGTGTGAATTATCCTTCTTCTTGACGAACAGTATCGGCGCTCCCCACGGAGAACTGCTCGGTCTGGTGAACTGCTTGCTTATCAACTCCTGAAGCTGAGATGACAACTCCTGCATCTCAGGTGGTGCCAAGCGGTACGACGCCTTGGCAATCAGGGCCACACCTAGTACAAGATCAATCCTGAACTTCACTTGCCTCTCAGGAGGCACACCGGGTAACTCCTCCGGGAAAACATCAGCAAACTCTCTGACAACTGGAACCTCTAAAACTGAAGTGTGCTCCCCAACCTGAGAATCAGCCACATAAGCCAAATAACCTGCACACCCGTGTTGAATATACTATCGAGCCACGGCTGCCGAACAAAACCCTGAACCAACCCTGGTGCCCTCTCCATTGTAGTGACATAAGAACATGGTTTGGCATGCGGAATTAAAGATTGCACAATGAACATGGTGATTTGGGTGTTCAAGAGATGTATTGATTGTATATGGTGTTACACAAAAAGGATCTAGATCTAGACTACATAAATAACACACACTTACACACTCACTTCTACATCTCTCAAGCACACCTCTACAAGTGGACTAAACCCACCTTATCTAGAGGTGTTTACATGTCTCTCTCTCACTCTCTATCTCTCATGTGTCACAAGGCTAATACTCCACATGCAAGTGGGTTTTACAAAAGTCAAACATTACAAAGTCATTCAAGGAAAACTTTGTACCCCAACATTCTCCCCCTCAAAGTTAGGAATGAATGACCCACTTCAAATCTTCCAAAATCGAGCAACTACGCGATCCGAACCTCAAAGGTGACACATGTCGAAATGAACTTCAATCTTCAATTCTTCCATGATTCTTCAATTTGGGCTCTAGGATGTGAGACCATACAAACCAAGCATCAACGAATGATCACGAGCTTCTCAAACTCCAAATTGATCACCAAAAGTTGAGCATAAAGCACACCCAAAAAATCTTCAATAAAACCAAACTCATTTCGAATACATCACTTCCGAACTTCCAACTTCATCATTTCGTAAGCTTCAAAAATTCAAGGTCACTTCGGTCTTCAAATCCGCATAATATGAAAAATTCAAGTTCGAATTTCCATATAAATTTATCCCCCTTTTTATAATCGAAATTTGATTATAAAACCTTCAAGGAAAGAGAACGTGCTCTATTCAAAAAATTTCGTGTCAAAACTCCCCCTTAACATGTGGCATAAACTTTGTGCTTCAATCTGGAAAATCCAAAAAATATTGAATTTTTAGCTTCGTTCACGGATCGCCTTTGACAAAATTTCTCAAAAATGGGTAGAAATTGTCAATTTCAAAATTCTGCAGTGACCCTAGTGCGCCCAAAACAACAAAATATGCAAAACTCTCCCCCTTTTTCAAAGCTGGGTAGAAAGCCTCACTTTGCACAAACTGCAGGGGCTTGAAATGCATTTTCTTCAATTTTCAGCAAAAACAGTCCTTTTTCGAATTTGGGTATGAACCGCCAAACATTCGAAGCCTCAGGGACTATTTTCGAAAATTCTTTCTTTGTGCACCAAACATACGAAGAGTTGTCCCAAACATTCGAAGCTTCGGAAAATTTTCGAATTTGGGTGAAAAGTGTCAAACATTCGAAACTTCAATTAATTCTCTAAGTGCCAAATTTTCGAAGGTTCAGGGGCTGTTTTCAAAAATTCTGCTTTTTGATCAAAACATACGAAATATTGATCATTCATACGAAGCCTTTTTTTCATTTGTCAACCATTCGAAACTTGAGGGACTACTTTCAAAAATTTTGCTTTTCCATTCCAAACATACGAAACTTTCAACGCTTCGTACGAAAGCATCTCCTCTTCATACGAAAATTTGGAAAGGTGTTAAACTAACGAAATTTCAGGGGCCATTTACGCAACATTGCTTTATTTTTCCTCAATTCACACGAAATCAGGCAACCCAAACACACGAAACTTTTTCCTTTTCTCTCCTCTTTGTACGAAAATCATCTTCACCCAAAATTTTCTCTCTCCTCTTCGTATCAAACTTCATCTTCCCCAATCAAACAAAAATTCTCAACATACAAAGCATACGAAATTTTTCATACGAAATCGAAGCATAACGAAGCCTCTTAATGAACAGTAACCTCTTAATCATCCAACCTCTGAATCGAATTAACTCACTGCTCGTTTTATCCCTTCGTTCCTTACAGTTCGTATATTCAATTCATCGATCAAATAATCAAGGCTTCGTTCGTTCAAGTATCAACCCAAATCATCAACAGCAAACAACATTAGCCAACATCGATTCCCAAATCATCATTCTCACAGTTCTTCGTTCACCGAAAACATCGACTTTTAACTGCAATCTCAAATCTTTGACTCCAAAATCAAAACTCGACATCCAATAATCACGAATCCAAAATCAATAATCCTTCCCGGAACAAACATCAACTATCAAAATGAGAATCTTCGAAACTTATTGTCTACACTTCCCAAATCAAATTTCTTCAACTGTTGGTCATCAATCGTCGACCATCGAACCCGATTTCAATTCAAAATGAATCCAGATTCCAAGTCTTCAAACATTTACCAACAATCGATTTTGATTTTCTTTTATCCCAGTCGATTTTGACCAACAATCGATCAAAAACCGCATCGACACCAAAATCTAGTTTTCTGAATCGATTCCTCAAAATCAAATGGCGAGATCGAATTCATCAACTAAGAGGTTTCGATTTTGATTTTCTTTTAGACTTTTCATACCCGGCCATCAAAGTCTGATTCCTTCTTCGAGCCCGTAAATCAAGAACACCATTAATAAAACATTCATCTTCTTGATTTTTTCTTTCAACGATCCAATCCAAAACCAAGATATCTCAATTTCGTATCATTAAAGAAGAATAAACTTCTTTATTATCGCATCATCAGAAAGTTAGGACAGCTTAAAACGATTTAGATGAAAATGATTTTGGGATACAAAATTCAAATTGAAAACTTAAATCGTGATGAAAATAATCGATCTTTTGAGATTAAACTCAATGTAACAAATCGATTCACAAGCACATCTTCCACAATCAAAATAATCAATCGATGTGAGTGATGAAAGAGGAACGAGACTCCAGAACAAGAATGAAGGATAAGCTGAATGTGATATTATTGTTGATTTAATTTCAATGAATCAATGGGCTCTCATATTAAAACCGGATTAAACAACATATTGGGCTTCTCAATCTGGACAGATCACGAAATAGACCAAATATGAACATTAACAGACTTAAAGTATTTTTGGACTAAATCGTGCTTGATGAACAGTAACAAATGAAGGATTGGGCTTCGAATTCAGATAGATGAACATTACTTGATTTATTAGTTTGGGCTCAAAATACAATCAATGAATCAGTTAAGTAATGGAAATTGTTTTTGGGCTTCGAATATTGTATCTAATGAACTGTAACAAAAATTTGATTTTGATTTTGATCTTTAAAAAAAAATTATTGGATCATCAATGGGATTTTTCAAGAAAAATTTGATCCAACGAGTCAAACGATCACAAATCAAAAACGCAACACACGAATTCAATGAAATTAGAGAGATCATAGAGAGAGACTCACCAAAAATTGCTTCAATTGTGACAAAAGTTGCCAAACCGAGAATCGTTCTTCAAAAATCACGTTGATATTGAAGACCCGCTCTGATACCAATTGTAGTGACATAAGAACATGGTTTGGCATGCGGAATTAAAGATTGCACAATGAACATGGTGATTTGGGTGTTCAAGAGATGTATTGATTGTATATGGTGTTACACAAAAAGGATCTAGATCTAGACTACATAAATAACACACACTTACACACTCACTTTTACATCTCTCAAGCACACCTCTACAAGTGGACTAAACCCACCTTATATAGAGGTGTTTACATGTCTCTCTCTCACTCTCTATCTCTCATGTGTCACAAGGCTAATACTCCACATGCAAGTGGGTTTTACAAAAGTCAAACATTACAAAGTCATTCAAGGAAAACTTTGTACCCCAACATCCATATATAACTAGTTCTCCCCCACTTGGGGTTCGAACTACCACTCATTGGCCCTCACAATCAATCATGGCACCAAACCTGCTCAGCCAGTCCATACCCACTATTATACATACATCCCCCATGGGGATAGGGATCAGATCAATCGGATAAGGCACCCTGAAGATCTCCAATATACAACCCTGATACACTACAGATGTAGAAACCCCATGTTCTTTTGCGATAGATACCCACAACGGACACTCTAACTCCCCAATAGGCATATCAAACTCCCTACTGGATGATCGAGATATAAAGGACCGACTCGCGCCCGAGTCAAATAATACAAGAGCAGGCAAAGAGTTCACTAAGAACGTACCTATTAGGAGCATAAACATGAGCATACATAAAACATAATCAACATAATAATAAATAGAAACATACTGGTCATGACGTCTGGTGCCGACCTGGCCTACTCTGCCATGAGCTGGAAAGCGCGACCTCGAGCCCTTGGGGGCTCCTCCCTACCCTGACTCCCATCCGTGATCCTCAGAGTAGTCGGTGATGGAGCATGCGCCGATCTAGCATTAATCGAGGGACAGTTGGCCTTCACATGGCCAACCTGGTCGCAGTGGTACCAAATCCTGGAGTTGAGTTTTGGGGCCTGCTGACGGAAATCCCTCGCCACGTGCCCCTGCCGGCCACAATTGTGGCATCCATAAAAAGATCGGCAAGCACCATCATGAACCTTGCCGCACTTTCCACAAGTGCGGCCCCTCCGACCACCAGATCTAACATCAGTGTCCTTGAACCGCTTCGGTACAGGCTGAGACTGCATCGGGGCCTGCCTCTGCTCCCTCATTTGGAGCTCCATCTCGATCTCCTGCCGTCTAGCGGCCTCGTGCAACTTAATCATTGAACCATAGTGTTGTGTGGATACAAACTGCCTAATGTCCGTCTTGAGCAT
This sequence comes from Lactuca virosa, assembly GCF_052849685.1. Taxonomy (NCBI): domain Eukaryota; kingdom Viridiplantae; phylum Streptophyta; class Magnoliopsida; order Asterales; family Asteraceae; genus Lactuca; species Lactuca virosa. The sequence goes on along the minus strand of NC_136429.1, from coordinate 74,265,173 downwards.
GCTCAAGTAAAGGGACATCTAAGCTTGCTCAGAAGCAGCAAACTCATGACAAAACAAGGCCCTCTCTGTAAACATCTTGGTGATCTTCGTCACCGACTCAGTCCCCTGTCTTAAATCCAAATACTCTTAGGCCAACCTCTCACACTCCACCAGAGAAACATATCTAAAATGGAACATCTCCGAGAACTGCTCCCAAGTCACTGCAGTCCTCTTCTCAGGAGAATACGAGCTGGTAACAAGTCTCCACGAATCCTTCGCTTCGGGCCTAAGAAGGTTCAGAGTGCACTTCACCTTCTGGTCAGCTGGGTAAGAGCAAGTGAAGAAGAATCCCTCGATGTAAGAAGACTACCTCATGGCTATAATCGGATCCTGAACTCCATCGAATGTCGAGTGCTTCGTATCGTCGAAGTCCTGATACTGGAAGGCTCTCCCAGTGCCAATCCCTGCAGCAGCAACGGCTGCGGTGGCTGCAACAGCAACGGCCTCATAAAGTGCAGCGTATCGCTCATCAAAGTACTCCACCATAGAGGTCTTAATAGACCTAAAAATCTCCGCCATTTGTGTCCGAAAGATGGAAACAACCTCCTCCTGAAGGATCTCCCTAACCTGATCCTCAGTCAATGTTGACCCATTTTAGCCACCTGCTCCTGATCCTGATTCAGATCTTGACTCAAACCGTCGCATCGCCACCATACTAAAAATAAATCAGGGAGATATCAGATAAAATGCATATCATACCTGGGGAACCAACTCCCAACAAAGCCCTAGGGTTGTGACTTCCCTGCTATGTATACGGGTCCTGTGCTTTCAGTAGTACGGGCCCATACTACCTTCCACACCTACCCGTATTTGTCTCAGAGGATCATCACAACAACCCTAACAATACATACTAGTATACACATACACTCAATCCTCATTTCCTATAGGAAGGCCAAACATTACGCGACTGGTTGGCCGACCCCACACAAATCATCCATGAAACTTCCACCAACCCTGCAGCACTCGTGTATGCTAATCATACATAACACTGGATCCTATAGACAGTCGAATACTTGATTCTACCCTAAGCCCTTCATCAAACAAGAACAGGAAATAAGGCCAAACCAAAAATTCTTAGGTTATAAAATCTTAGTTATGTACAACTATGATGCATACACTAAGAAACTACAGTTATGATGTCAATTCCATATAAAGAAGAACCCTAGGCTATTAGGCCTCATATAATCAGGAAATTCTATCGTGCAATTCCTGAAGATCCCAAGCCTATCACTAGCATGTTGTTCTAACATATCACGATATCAAATAACAGTGTGGTAATTTGGGGTCTACTTACCGGATCCCGTTGATCGTACACATCGCATCCTCTTTGATTATTTTGAAAACAATTTGGAAAAATTGTTTTTAAAACCTTTTCCTTAGTTTGAGACTGTATTCACACGAGCGTTCCTCCAATTAACTCAAACCAAGGTTGTAACATCCTGTTTCTCATTATTCCTATTTTGAGTTGATGATCAAAGGACTGGGTATTAGTAGGCTTAGGAACCTCAAGAAGTTGGGTTCTGGACTTAGTTGGAGTGGTTAAGGTATTTCGGGTAGTTCGGGTATTCTGTTTGTGTTTTGGAATCAAAGGGGCATTTTGGTAACTTGTCAGTTGGGTTTTTATGGAAAGCGAATGTTCTTTCGGGACATATTATGGTGAGTATGAATTGATATCAGGATGGAGTGTCTCGGTACCTTTTTATGGATATATAGATGGTCGAAGTCGGAGTTGTATCGAGAGAGTTATGGCCTTCGGAAGAATTAGGGTTTGGGAAAAACACTAGTATGTAGGGCGTACCGAGGCAAAGCGGGTTACACAAGGCATAACCGGTGGAATGCGCAGTGTAGGTGCGACGTTGGGTCGGGGTACGAGTCCTCGTATGTTGGGCGTACGGGTGGTATGCTGGGCGTATGAGGGGCAGATTGAAAACCCTAATTTTAGGGTTGTACCCTATATAAGCATTATGTTAGCCTCTTTCTTCATTTCCTAAGTCAGTCCCCACCCTCTAAAACCCTATAATTCGTCTCTAAGTCTTCATGGTGGCATCTTGATCTTATGGTGTCCATTTTTGGTGTATTTGGTCCATTTCTATGAAGATGGAGCTTGGTGAAAGGATGGGGACCAATGAAGAGCTTATGGATCTGGCTTATGTGACTCATTTCAAGCTTGTTGGAGGTATAAATCTTTGAACTTGATCATTGATGTCTTAGATCTACCATTTATGAGTTTTGGTTCATTTTGGTCCCAAGTATGAGATCTAGTGGTCTTGATTTCATACTAGGAGCATTGAGTTGCCCCTCTTAGTGTTTATGAGGTTCAAGGTCCATAAAGTTGGCACCTTTAGAGTTTAAATCCATCCATGCATGAGTTAGATCCATTTCCATGGTAGTAGAGTATTATATTTGGAGTTTGGGTTCATTCGGGGCATGCAAAGTCACCAAGTCAGTGACTTTATGGGTCTAGACGTTATTTAGGACTCAGATCTGTGGTTTGGACTTATGGGCTAAGCATTAATTGCTTAATGGAAAAATTAGGATTAAGGGGGGAGCCCATGGCAGTTCGTTAAAACCATGTGGGGTTCCCATGGCACCGGAGTAAGACCATGGAGGGCTTCCATGACATCCTTCTATGTTTGTATGCATGGTTTATGTGGCTTATGTGGAGTTATGTGGGGTATGTTATGGGGAACTCACTAAGCTTCATGCTTATAGTTTGTTTATGGTTTTAGGTATTTCCGGTTCGAAAAGGAAGGGCACGGCTTGATCGCAGAGCACACACCCGTGTTTTCGGCATTATGTGATTTTGGGATGCAACTCTGATAAATGTTTTTAATTAGCAATGTTTTTGGAATGTTTGGATTAAACGACATCTATGTTTTGACTATAATAAAAATGAAAATTTACCCTTGATTTTTGGGATGTTACAAAGGCTCTGATACCAACTTGTAACAACCATAAAAATCACAAGAAATTTAAACTTTTAAAATATACCCAACTCATAAATTGTTTACATATCATAGTTTTCAAAACATTTTTCCAACATCAGAGTCTCCCAAGATCATAAGTCATAAACAAGAGGATGTGTATGGTCACGCCTTCGCCTTCCCTCGATCATCCGAAGTACCTGAGACCACAACTAAAAATTGTAAGCCAAAGCTTAGTGAGTTCCCCCAAAGTACCAACACATAAGCAGATAACATATACAATAACAACATGTACTGGGTCCACAGCTAAAAGAATGGATTACCCCTGAGCCCACAACATAAGTTTGGCTTGCGCTCGGGGCCCACATCTTATGTTTGGCTTGCTCCTTGACCAAATCAATCATCAGACTGAAATACCCTTAAGCCCTCAGTACGAGTTTGGCATACGACCCGGTCCTTGTCTCCCATATGGCATGCTCATGAGCCCTCAGTATGAGTTTGGCATGCTCTACCCGGCCCTCAACTCATATCTGGAATGCCCCAGGGTTTGTTGGCTACCGCACGAAGCAATACAACCTCAACCCAACACAATATGTCGACATATAACAGATAACAACATATACAGATAATCATGCAGATAAAATCACAGGTAGTCCTATAGATCTACCATACTAGAATATCGACAACTAGCATAATCATGCATATATATATATATCCATACTCAACATATCAGAGAATAGCAGGATATCAAACCAATGGGCCGACCTTGGTGTCTTCGACCCGTAAGTAAAGTGAGGAAAACTCACCTCACAACTGGACAAAAGCTGATAAGGTCTCGACTCCGAATCTCAGCTCCAACCGATACCTATCCATCCAAGTGACCAATCACAATCAAAATCTCAAAATATCCTTAAGGTCAAACTTGGTCAAAGTACATAAATCAATTGAGTCAACCCAAACGAGTCAACCCAGCCGGGTCAACTCAGCAAGCGTATGCGGGGCGTACTCTGGAGGTACGCTGGGCGTACTCCTTCGTTGACAATATCGAGGTCGTTGACCGCGTACACTGGGTGTAACCCAGGTACGCTCGGCGTAACCTCAGACTTCTTCTTTTTCCCATTAAGTGCTTAATATAACGTCTTAACACGTCCAAATGCAGATCCAAGGTCAAAATGTCATTAGGAGTCATAAAGTTTCCAACTGTATGACCTTGTATGCTCAATAAGTGCTTAATCCTTACAAACCCAACATCTTATAGCCTTAAGACTCTCCATAACATGCATGGGACAAAACCAACCATTGGGACTCCATTTTTATGACTTAAGACCCCTCCTAGGGTCTGAAATGACAGCTTAATTGGTCAAGAACATGCCATGCTTAATATCTAACATTTTGGGACCAAAAAGCATCATTAAAACACCCATTTCTAGATCTATATGATGGAGGGATAAAGTTTCAAAATTTATACTTTAAAAAGGTTGCCAATGAGGTACAAATCCCAGATTCAAAGTGCTTCATTCCTCCAAAGTGATCCTTACTCCCTTACTTCGTCTTCAAAGCACAAAACACACACTCTTCAGCTTGGAATGGCTCCACAAGGCAAATTTGGGTTGCAAAAACGATCTAAGAGAAAGGTAGCTGATGAGGTTAGGGGAAATGAGGCTATAATGGGGTTTAAATACGAGCTAAACCCTAAAAATTAGGGTTTCCATATCTGGCAAGTACGCCCCGCGTACAAGATGTACGCCCAGCGTATTCGAGTGTGCCCTAGTACGCTCAACGTACACGCGTACGCATGGCGTACTCCCCCAAGGTATTTACAAAAATGCCACTAGGGCTCCTTTTGCACACTTCTTGAACTTAGGGACCAAAATGCAACATAATTAAATTATAGGGTTAAAATTAGAAGTACCTTATCATCGGGATGTTACATTGAAGCTTGAAGATGATTGGTCAAATTTGAATCATGTGAGGTGTGGATGGGACCAATGGAATCTTAAGTAGTGGGGTGGAGTAATGGAGAAAAAGAGCCAATAGTATTCCAACATCGTTTGCGAGGGTGGAGTCTTAGTCGAGAAACTTGCGAGGGTACCGGCGCAACTGCACACTTTGGGGCATTTTGGTCATTTTGCTCATCATTTACCTTGGGGGAGGGGTAGGTTTGGCAGCCATACTTCGAATTGGACAACATTGGAGCACCTTGGAGTCAATTTTTGAGAGCTTGATCTACATTTTTCTCATCCTTCTAGTAATTGTTAGTTTCTTGATGCAAAAACACTTTTGTGATTGTTATCTTGTTGCCATGAGTGGGTAATCTCTACATTTTTGTTGACTTGGGCTAAAACCCTTGGATATTTGTGGGTTTTGAGGGATTCATGCTTGATTGTCATTTATCTTATTTTATGATTATGGTTCATATTTCTTATGCTTGTTTAATACTTTGATCATGAGCTTAGTACTTGAATGAGCAATTGTTGGTTTATTTCTTTGGTTTAGCATTGAATCATTGAATTTACTTAGAACAAGGGCTTTTTTATGGTAGAAATCATCTCTAGCTTATGGATCATGACTCCTTTATGGATGTGTAAGCATTGACATCCTCCAAGAATTAGGGATTCCTTCATTCTTAAGGCTAATCAACTTTCCTGGGTTCAATTGCTTCAATTAAGTCCTTGATTTTGATTAAGAAGGTGTGTTGTGGGCTTCCCGAACCTCCATACTACCTTTGAGGAATCTTAGCATATCATGCTTCATTATTGCTATAACCAATTTGGGATGAATGATAAGCTTCATATTGAATCCTAATGATAAACACACAAATGTTCATTGTGTTGAATTGCATTAGTTGACCAATTCTCTCTAATATTTGAGCATCTCACCATCTTGCTTAATTGCAAGCTTTTTAGTTATTCAAGTCTTTTAGGTTTCAAACAATCACATAACCCCCCTTTGTAGTTTAATTCTAGTTAGTTAGTTTTATTACACTAGTTTTATTGAATTGCATCGGTGATTTATTACAACCATTTCCCTGATGATCGATACCCCTTTTTACCATTATATTACGTTTTATTTGCAAGCAAATGGTGTAATTTGTTTGGTGAACTTGACATCCCACCAATAAATTAGTTTTCAGAATTCACAATGTTAATCTGACTTACTATTAATCACACTATGAATCTGAGCAGATTCACCATGTGAATCTAATCAGATTCACAATGTGAATTCAAACTGAAATTTTGATTTTTTTACATCAATATGAAACTATGTTTAAAGTGTACCAAAAAAAATATGAATTTTGATATATTTATTGATTTTTTCGATAAAAAATAGACCTTAACTTTTCAAAAAACAAGAAAATGCAGTGGGTTTTTTTGAAAAAAAAAATCATTTTTTATATATCAATATGGATCTCTGTGGAAAGATGACGAAAAATCATGAACAATGGTATATTCGGGTTTTTTGGATAAAATACATGGCTTAAAAAAATTAAACCAAAAAAAATGAAGTGAGTTTTGTTATAATCTGATGCATTTGCGTCAATTGTAAAAGTCTATAATCTTCCTTTTGTCATTGATCGTTTGAAATTCAGACGTTTTGAATTGATTACTTGATTAATGATAGATTTCTATTGAACTTTTCCCGATATATATATATATATATATATATATATATATATATATATATATATATATATATATATATATATATATATATATATATATATAGAGAGAGAGAGAGAGAAAAAAAAAGAGTAAATTACTTAAATCATCCCTCTAATTTGGGAAAATTGCATGCCTTTCATATTCATACCAATCTATTTTTCATTTAGACCATCCATTTGGTATATATATTCTAGTGGTATCAATAATTTTCATCCTTATGCCCTGTTTGATAGACATTTTTTCAGATCCAAACAGATCTTTCTTGCTGAAAGGGTTGGAAAAACTTTATGATTTGCACAAAAAAATGGGTCTTTCCCGGTAAGGTATGTCTTTTCCAAAAAACCTCAAAACCATATATTTCTGGTTGAATTGTCATTTTTATCATTCAACATATTCAGTCAGATGTACAATCAAACAATATGGTTTATTTTCCAGTCGGTATTCTCAGACAATATTTTTTCAGACATCAACTATCAAATGGGCCCTTGGTCTTTTTTTTAATACATGAAAATGACTCCACGAAAATTGTTATTGTTGTTTTCTCTTTCTTCTGTTTCTTCATAGAGTGATACATTTCCAATAACGGTATATATGATAAAGAAAGTTATAAACTAACAATTTTACTAGTTACAATACAATTACAAAGCAAAAGGTTGAAACACACAATAAGAATATTGTTTGTCCATATAGGATTGATTTAAAATAAATTATGACTATAATGTTATAATCTGTCGTGATATTGACTAAGCGCATTGATTAGTCTTGCGGACATTAAGAATTTTTTATGTGGTACTGTTGATTGGGTGATATGGTTGAGGAGATAGAAAACATTAAGTACAAAGATAACCCATTTTACGTGACAAATATTGAGATTTTAAAAGAATATAGAAAATGACAGTAATCCTTTTATTAGATGACTGGTAGAGGTTACGCGAAGCGGCAACGATAATTTTTTTTGTCACATATGTTTGAAGCGAGACTTGAACAGATGACCTCTCAAATAAAAGAATCACTCTTTACCGTTAGGCCAAAAGGCCTTTGAAGACAACGATACCTCGAATGGTTTTTGAAGGTATGACTTTTTTTGTAAACTTGAATAATGAGGATGTTACTAGTCATATAATCTAACGACCTTTCATTAGTTCATTTAATAGCTTAGAAGATTTGGTAACCAAACATACTATACAGCTTTATTAAATGCTAATAACTTCTTTATCGTACATAACTCATAAGTCAAATTTAAACTTTCTCTTTCTAATTTCATTTCTTTTAAAAGCTAAACCTACATTTTTGTGAAATTGCACAATAGGTCAAAATTTCAAAAAAAAAAAATCTTTTAGAACCTTGAATCCTAAGAAAATTAGTATTTGAAAATTTAAAATTTTTAAATTTTTAAAATTTGAAATACTTGTTATAATATTTAAAATTTTGAATATTTAAAATTTTGAATATTTAAAATTTTAAAATTTTAAAATTTTATAAATTTTGGTGTAACATTTGAAAATTTAAATATTTCAAACTATTCTCGTCTAGGAGCGCCAAGGACCGCCGAGGACCGTCTAGCCCGATTTTGACTGATATTGACCAATTTCCTACAAGCACTTCTAATCGTAATCAGTTGCAGACCGTCTAGTGCCTAGGTGGCCACCTAGGCCGATATTTACAACACTAATATATATATATATATATATATATATATATATATATATATATATATATATATATATATATATATATATATATATGAAGCAGCAGTTATATCTGCGTTCGCGATCTATATGACTGTTGATTCATAAATATGCAGACATGCATATATATGAATCAACAGTCAAAAAAAAAGAAACAACGGTAAAATAAAATCTTTTTTTTAGCCTAGATATGGTTTAAACGCTACGTTTCGTTAATATTTTTGGTTTTAATTTGAAAAATGATGTTTAGATTAGTAGTTCTCTAGTTCGCACAAATTTTTTGGTTTTCAAAAAAAACTTACGCGTGTGTGTTTATATATATATATATATATATATATATATATATATATATATATATATATATATATATATATATATATCCACATGTTATTTTTTCATAATTTATATATTTTTTCACATGCATTCGAAAAAGTACACATGTCATGCATTATATCAATCCCGCTCAAAAAATTGAATCCAATAAATTTAGTGTATGACAACCCGTGTGATATCTTGCATAATATTTTGAATTAATATTTGAGCTACAAACCATTGATTGTTAAAATAAAAAAAATAAAAAAAAGAATTGATCATAGCAAAATTGAAAACACTATCTTTTTTCATGCACGATTTTGTAGAAAGATGGAACAACCGACACTTTCCAAAATCATGCTAAGAAAACAGAATTCAAATGACCAGAATTTTTGTCTTGATTACCAAATCACCCTATTGTCAATCTCTCTAGTTATAGTTTGCCTTACCCATTGATTTTAATTTACATTTTTTCTTCTCTTTATTTGCTGTTGACATAGACAAATTGAAGACTTGCACTTTCAAGTTGTTAATTTCGATTTTAGGTTAGTAATGTTCTTCTTTAGCTTTTTCAATTCATTGTTTTAATTTAGGTTTCTTGACGTAGAGACTCCAAAACATGTCACTGCTTTGAAATCTGACCAAAGTGTTTCATGTCATCTCCTACTATGGAGTCGCATCATGATTTGTCGGCTTCTTATAACGACTTTGAACCTTTCTTGATTTGTTTGGTATAATAGCTTTCTTTTTGAATGAATTAAAGGCTAATGAATTTTAATTTTAATTGAGAATAGAAGATTCATGTTTTTTTTATTGATTTAATTCCATAATTGATTTTTTGCTACTATGTATAAATCGGCTTGATGATAGTTTAAGACTTTGACAGTTATGTTTTAAAGACATCAACAAGCTTTATTGGTTTTGGTTTAATAGGAGCTAAAGATGGTGAAATTAATCCTTAGGATTCTCAAAAGCTTCTACTTATTCTTTCTTTCTTTCCATGGAACATTTTCAAATTCGATTCCATTAGGGTTATTTAGGTTTTTTATCTATTTTTCTCTTCAATATCTATATTTAATTAGTTAATTTTCATTTCATTTGGATTGCTTATCAGTTTGTGTATAAATGCTACCGAGATTCGAAACTAGATATTATTTCTTATTTGTTATTACTAGTTAAATAAACGTGGCAGTCAAAAGTATCAGTGGTCAAATGGTTGAAATTTAAGTATAACCAACACTAAACACATGTTTAGCACAAAACACAGAAGCATCTTGATTCTAAATTTATATCCAAATCATTCAAATTTGTATTTGAAAAAACATATTTGCCCCCAAAAGTCACTTTTCGAAAAAGAAAAGATGCTTAAATTGAGGTCAAATGCCTAACCTATATAACTCTTAAGAATCATCAAATATTGAAACATATTATTTAAGGAAGTCATTCGGATCTGCTTAAATTCTATATGTTTTTTTCCAATTTTTTTAATGCTATATTTCATTGTATACATGATCGTTGTATCATTAATCTATACATAAAGATCAATAATGTTCACATCTTCAAGCCATTTTACAAAATTATATAATTATAGACAACATTTATCTTTCTTGTAAAACAACTTTTTGCAACTATATGATTAACATTATGATTTTTAAAGTTTCAATGTTATTTTACAATCAAGTATAATATACATGTTATAACCTAATGTGTATGTATATGTAATATAGATGACATTTTAAATTTTGTACCTTTAACATGTCATAACTATTTAATTGGTATGGTACTAACAACCAAACATGTTGGCTGCCAAACATATTGATATCCAACTTTCTTCATTTGCCTCGTAGCATATTTGTTGGTTTTCCATTATATATTTTATAACGAAATGTAAGCATTTTTTTCAAATAGGTGTATAACATAAAAACCTGAAAAAACTCTTTGAAAAAATGCTTACATTTTCATACAACACAACTTGGTTGCATTCCATTAAAAAAAGCATAACGACTACCAATGTTAATATCCTCTGTACAAGTACCATTAAATACTATGTAGAAAATTGCCAACAAAGTTGGTTGCATGATAAATTCATATCATTAAATGAGACCATAAAAGATTCTTTTAAAAATTACATGTGTAGCAATAGCAATAGCAAGCTTTCTTTACTCGGTTAATTAATGAAAATCAGTCACATCAGCGGAAAACTAAAATTGCAAAGTTTTAAAAACCAACTTTTTGAGTTAAATTCCGCAAATAAATTATTAAATTTACACAACAAAACAACACAAGTCGTCTGATATCAGTCGATACCCAGACTAGAAAAGTGTTCGAAAGAGCCCTGTGAAAAAATATATATATATATATATATATATATATATATATATATATATATATTAAAAAAATTGATTAAAAAGAATGAATAAAAATAAATATATAACTTACAGCATAGTCATCGTGAACACGCCAGATTGCTTCTCCAAGTAGATTTGCTACGGATAAAATAGTCAATTGCGGGAATGAGTTTTTCTCACACACCGGAATCGTATCTGTAATAATCACCTCTTGAAAAAGACCACTCGATAATCTTTCAACAGCAGGCGGACTAAATTTTTCATCAAAAAATTAAAATTAAAATTTTTAACATATTTTTTCGTCGTAAGACCTAAAAATATATGATAAAAAAAGTACCTTAAAAGTGCATGTGTACAACATGCGTAAACTTCCCTCGCACCTTCGTCACGTAACAATGCTGCTCCTTTGGAGATTGTACCTATAATAATAATTATAATTATAATTATAATTATATTCCAAACAACTATTAAGTAAAAGAGTTTGATAATCTCATCTCACCAGCAGTGTCGATCATGTCATCCACCATAACTGCTACTTTACCCTTTACATCACCAATCAAATTCATTACCTGCATCATGATGTCATAAATATAGAAAATGAAAAATCAGGACGATAATCAAGTCTATCAACACAACAGAGCCTGCTTTTTCTTGAGTCTATCAATAAAATTTAATAATAAGATGTTCGGGGTTGTTCATGCTTATGGCCACCACGAGCCCGGCTGTTTGGTTGCTTAGTTCTTGTGGTTTGGCTTAGGTCTTGTGTTCTGGACATCATGACTTCTTCATATGATCACATATTTTAACGATCTTTACGTCCGCACGTTTGTATACGAGTCTATTACAATTTTCGTTTAGATTACTCCGGTTAAGAAAACAATATATTTTTAATTACGATTTTATAAAAAAAAAATGTTCATACGTATGTTCATCAAGAACGCATGGATATAAAGATCCTAAGTAAAAATATATTACTTTTTAACGGGAGTAATCTAAACAAAAATCGTAGTAGACTCAAATACGAACTCATGGATATAAAGATCATTAAAATATGTGATCGTATGAATAAGCTACGACGTTCAGAACACAAGACCTTAGCAAAACACAAGAACTAAGCAACCAAGCAGCCGAGACCACGATGGCTATAACCATGAACAACCCCGAACACCTTATTAATGATTGTGCCGCATATGATGACGTAAGAAAACCCTAAAAAAACCGATACAGAAACAAGGACTTATTTGCAACAAAAAATATATTAAGGACTAAATGTGTACAATATAAGAAATATACTACCTTTTTAAGTCATTTTTTTCCGGTTTACTTGGAGTAGCCGGTCATAAGAACTAAATGTGTACAGTTAAGCAAAGTTGAAAGGGTACATGTGGATGAAAAAAAGAAAACTCAATGACCAAATGTGTACAAATCAAAAAAATATATTACTATTTTAAGTAATTATCCCTATTTTACACGGTATAGAAAATAAGTTTTTATATTTAATATTTTTTTGTAGGCTGATATTATCAGGATAATACATATTTTTTTATTTAAAAACATATTTACATACATAAAAACATACTTTTTTTACATTTGAAAAACATATTTATACGTATAAAATATATATTTATGCATTTAAAAAATATATTTATACATTTAAAAATTTTATTTTCTACATTTATAAACCATATTTATACGTATAAAGTATATATTTATACATTTAAAAACTTACTTTTTACATTAAAAAACACACCTAATACTATACTCCTAAATCTAAAAATTTCATACCCAAACAAGATTTATACCCTTAATCCATGATTACAGGTAACCTAACTGAAAGCAAGATTTATTCCATATTCACATTAGAATTATGTTGTTTACTCAATCACTATATTTTTTATGATATTCATTTTCAATTTTTCTATAAATATTTTACAATGATATATCTATAGATCAAAGATATAGTAAAAATTATGATATACTTCTACACGGTAATAAGATAGGTTTTGGTCAAGTTTCTAAAACTTCGTTGTTTATTTGATTTTCATATTTTACACTATAAAAATAACATTTTTTATATATGATATTGTTGGTAGGCCGATATTAACATGTTAAAAAATTGAAGGTAGCTAACATAATTTGTTTTTTATTTAAATCGTGATTAGACGACAAACCACTTTGAAAAAAAAATAGATTTTTTTACCACTTAATAAACAAAAATTATATAAATATAAAAAAAGGGTCTAAAACAATATAATATTGATATTGACATATCTTAAAATATTAATGAATAAAAGATATTAAAAACAACTTTTATAAAAGTGTAAGGGATGAATTTGAAAGTATTTAAATTATTTAAAGAATTAAATATATATTATATAAAATCATTACTATATTAATTAAAAGAAATCAATCATGAATTGATGTGAAAAGCAACGGAACATGGTTCGTATTAGGTTGGATGAGGGTGTCGCTGATCTCTGGTCCACATGTCACATATGTATTGGTTGTTCTTTTTTTTTTTTGTTAATAAAACTTTGTTATAAATTAGATTTTTTATTCAAAAATAAAATAAAAGAAAATACAGCCAAAATTTTAAATTTTATTTTAATTTACTTTATTGGTTAAATAATTAATAAGTAAATAAAAAAATTAATTAATTAAAAAAGAACTGATGAGGGTAAAATAGTCTTTTTGTGATTGATAGGGACCAAAGACGCAACAAAAACATACTTTAAAGATTGTCTGAGTTAAATAAAAAAAAGTTAAGCACCAAACATGCAAATTACCCCCAAACCACATGGACCATTCGTGTAATTTACCCTATTTCTTATAATCTTACAAGCAAAAAGTAATAATACCGATAAAAAAACTATCTTTTGTAAACCAAAATAAGTTTTTCTATATTTATTATAGCCTTAAAAATAATAAAAATTGATTATAAATAATATAAACTAACAGATAAAAAAAATTATCTTCTTTAAACCAAAATAAGTTTTTCTATATTTATTATAGCCTTAAAAATAATAAAAATTGATTATAAATAATATAAACTAACAAAAATAAAATGTTTGGGTTATTATGGAGAAGAGAGAAACTTTAGTCTAAAAGTGATAACATGGACAAACAGAGTTCTCCCCTAAACTTATGGCTATGGATGTGTCATCTACTTGGCAATTTTTTAATCACATCACGTCCACGTGGTGCTGACATGGCATCCACACGGTCATTTTTTATTTAATTTTAATTTTTTAAAATAGATAACATAGTTTACCTCTGCCACATTGTGCCCATGACGCCGTTTATCAACAATTGCTAACGGCGCATCGGATAATTTTTTAGCAAAAGCTCGAGCTCTAGCGACCCCACCAACATCCGGGGAGACCACCACCAAATCATCAGCACAAATACTCTTGCTGGCAAGGTAATCAAGTATCACCGGCTACTCATCAACATTCAACAATAAACAAATTAGCAGAAAATATAGATATTAAATGTTTAAAGAAAACACAAATTACATAAAACTATAAACGCCACTATATTTTACCTGACCATGTACATGGTCAACTGGAATATCAAAATAGCCTATAGATTGACCAGAATGAAGATCACAAGCAAGAACACGGTCAGCCCCAGCTTCTGTTATAAGATTCGCAACAAGTTTAGCCGCGATTGACTCCCGCCCTTGAGTCTGAAAATAAATACAGAAAGAAGTAAATTACAACTTTAGCCCCAAAATCATTTTGATTTTGGGGACCAAAATTACAAAAATCAGCTATATTCAGGGACCAAAAATAGTCATAGTACGAACAGAAAAAATTGCATTTTTGGTTGATTTCCTTCAATTTTGATCCCAATAAGTTCACTTGTAAATGTAACTATTGTCCTTCTTTGTGGTAACATGTTTGCTCCATGTTCCAAGTAAAATGACTACTTTTGGTCCCTAGAATATGGTTGATTTTTGCAATTTTGGTCCCAAAAAATAGACATACTACTTTTTGGGACCAAAAACATCAAATAAGGACCAAAATTGCAAGAGAAAACTTTTTGGGACCAAAATTACAAAAATCAACTATACTCTATATAAAGTTCATAACGATTGTCTAATATCTGCAAATGTGATTGTACTTTTTATGTTAATAATGTGTACCTTACGATCAGCTCTTGCGTATCCAAAATACGGGATGACAGCTGTAACAGTTTTTGCAGATGCCCTGCGACATGCATCAATCATGACTAAAAGCTCCATGAGATTTTCATTGGCAGGGGGACAAGTTGGTTGGACAAGAAACACGTCGCATCCTCGGACACTTTCACGTAACTGAACGTATATTTCGCCGTCTGCAAACCGTGTTATTTTGATGTCTCCTAGGTCTAGACCCATGTAGGCTGCAATTTCCTGTCATAAAAATTAATAAATATTATATTTGAAGATTAAACGAAATTAAAATTAAGAAGAAAAAAAGACAAAGTGTATGTACTTCAGAAAGTGCGGGATTTGCAGTTCCTGAAAATACTCGAAGTCGGGTTTCTTCTTTTTTGATTGGCTCTCTTTGGAATTCGTATGGAATGAAGAGTTTAGGGAAAGTTTGTTGGTTTTGGTTGGTTGTTAGGGTTTGTTGTACACCATGCTTCCCGTTTCCTTCAAATTTCAAACTGCATTTCTGAATTCAATACAATAAACTTATGTGATTAATTCATATGTAGCTTTATTGTTTATAACTTTATATACATAATTAGTAATGTATTTCTAATGATTTGAAAGTATCATTGAAGGGGTGTTGATTTGAAAATAATTATGTGATGTGAAACAACAGAATTAAATAATCAGTTGTGGTAGAACAAGCTACTAAAGATAGTGTTTGGATCTGTATAAAGTTGTAATAATCAAATAATTGGGTAATGGTTAGATGAAGGATCAATAGATAAAATGACCAGAAAGGACATTCTTATATATTGTTAAATTATTCGAATTAAAGTATTAAACGAACAAAAGATCTTATTCATGTTTGCTAATTATACTTGACTTTAACTACCAAAAAGCCGTGGTACATATAAAAACTACAACAAACATTATAGTACTTTGAAAACGTGGACAATTTTGGCCCAAATCTAATCTCAATTAAATTATTCAACCAAAGTAACTAATATGAAACTTTTTTATGCATTGTGCATTTGTGCTTATCACTTGGTTTCTCAAAATAACCACTGCACTTGCAAAAGTCCTAGAAAACATTGTCCTTGAAAATTAGTAACATTTTTGCCAAAAACAATTGAAAAATTCCACTCTGTCCCAACTTCTAATGCTGAAATTTTTAATCAAATTTAATTGAATAAGTGAATAACACAAGTAACTAATATGCAACTTTCATATGGCATCATATTTGACACTTGGCTTCAAAATAACCATACCACTTGCAAAGTCCTGAAAGAAATTGTCCTTGAAAAAGTACAAACGTTTTTGCCTAATCCTTTCAAAATTGTCTACTTTGCCCTTTTACTTCTTCTGCTGAATTTATTATCACAATTAATCCAATGTTATGGTTACAAGAAAATAAGTTATACTAATTTAGTAATAAATTTCTGTTTATTTAATTAATGTTAAAGATGTTTGTTACTAATCAAACATTTTTATTAACATATGTATCAAATCTTTAAGAAGGTACAAAAATAAAGATAATGTTGAAACTTGAAAGACAATAAATATTAAATACGTTAAGAAAATCAACGCACGTCTTATTCAAAGTATTTGTCATGACAAGAATATATAGAGAAAAATCAACACTAACGTGTAGCTTTTGTTTTGAGAAAAACAATTGTACATTTAGTTCTATCAATTTTGTGATTTGATTGTCGACTTTAGATGGATTGTTCACTAAATAAACAAGCTATGAACCTCACTAAATACTGTCTATCATTTAATTTCAGAAAACCAGTAATTCAAATTACTTGTTTTCAATCCTTTTCAACATATCTGTTCCTTCACAACTCACAACCTAATTTCATTTTCATTCTTTCTAATGTTTGCAACCTATTTTAATGAAATTAGTTGATAACTGGTACATTATGCAAAATACATATTGAATTGCCAATAAATAAAATAACTTATGTACAAATCAATACAATTGATTTGTTGTAAACATAAGATTGGTGCAACTTTGATTAACAAATTAGGCACAAAAATATATGGGAAAAAACATTCACAATTTTACTGTACTATGTTTTTTGGACTTATCCAAGTACTATGGTCCTTTTCAAACTGGTGTCAAGTACAATGGTTATAAAAGTTGCACATGAACTACATGGATTTAGTAATTTCAGTGAAGCTGAAAGATTGGGGAAATTTTGTTCATGTTCTCCAAATCTGAGATCCATCCAAAATTTCCACTTACCATTTACAAGCTAAAAAGTGAACACTTTCATATTCATACAATCAAATGTCATTATCAATCAATTAATAAATATGTGCATTACAGCCATTCTTTCAAAGCAACTACAAATTTAGATTGACCCTAAATGAATGCCTTCATTTCTTCTATCTAGTTTAGAGTCTTTGAATAAAAATTCAAGGAACATAAACTGAAATCACAAAAAATAATCACTTATTTAACAAATAAACTTCGTCGCCTAACATAAACAAAGAACGCATATACGGAAACAGAACCAGAACCATTTTTATTAGCAATTTGTACACGAATTTGCGGACATACTAGAGGAGCGGGGGCATGCATATTAACATATATTGAAACTACTCAAACGCAACAATCAATCTTAAAATCAAAAGCTAAGAGCAATCAGAAAACAAACTTGAACCTATAAGACCACTTACGACGACATGCATGTGTATTAGAGGGAAATTTTGAAAAATACAATTGAGAATCGAAACTCACAACTGAGGCATTTCTCGCAGGGATAGCATATCGAAATTTGTAGGCAGCTGCGAGATGTCCAGAAGAAAATGCAAGAGAAGCCATTTGCCAATCGTAAGAAAATCACAGAACGAACACTCTGTGAGTATCAGCGAGAGGAGAGGACCGGTTTAGGGTTTCGCCATCTTTTCATTCCTAGGAACGGTGTTTTGCTCTATAAAAACTATCCGGTAGATATTGTGTCAATTCGTAAAAAGAAAACCACACAATGCCTAAATTGTAATAAATCAACTATTTCCCAATTTTATTGGAAATTTTCATTCTAGTGAAATCCCTACTCTCAAGTCTCAACCGATTAATGCTAATGGGAACATCCTAGGATTATGGACTCTAAACTAGTTAATCGACATCGACTTCATGTAAAATTTGTAACATAACTAATTTTGTAAAATTAAAATAATCAATAGCATGAGAGCCTATAATCTTATTGCTAAAAGCCTAAAACTGATGCATATCCATCTCTAGTTTCCCTTGTTCCGGTTAGCTTTTTCTTTACTTTTATTCTTTTCCTTCAAAGTATGTGGTATACTTCGTTGGCTAGACATCGGTGTCTAGCATGACTAGCAGTGCCCATCGAGAACACTGCGCCGCCCTAGGCGGCACCCACAAATCACACCCCATCACAACTGAGAGGAGCAAATGGATCGGTTGGACTGAATCGGAACTAGCACCTGACCAGATTGATCATACATTAAATGGGATTCCATCAAATAGCTTAATATACTTCTCAATTCTAGCGGTTCTAGTTCCATCGAACCGGATCGGAACGAAGCCAAAATGACTTAATGGAGTGAAAATGGGTCAATGGGGCCGAAAAACGTCTTTGGAACTAAAACCGGCACTGGCACCAGAATCGATTTAGTCTGTAGCGGTCCAATTCCCAGTTATTTATTTCGGCTCAATCGGTTTTCGGGTCTTTTAGTCCGGGCAAATTCTAGAATAGTTCTCATGTCTAGCTAAGACAATGCATTCGTTTTCCTCTTTTTCTAACTTCCAACGGTTATACAGTTAAAAAAAAAAAACTTTTGTTTGGGCAGATTCTTGCTATCTTGTAGTTTTGTTTTATTAAATAATATTTTGAATTTTTGAACATTAAACAAATATTCTAAATAAAATAAATTATTAATCAATTAAGGCATCTTTAGGTTCAAAGAAGTACCGTAGTTAACATGCATAAGAATATTTGATATTTATTAAAGATATTTAAAATGAAAAAGTATATTTAAAAGAATGTTGCATGCCGAAAGCAATATCACACACTTTATTGTAACAATAATTAGGAATATATATTATTTATTCTATAATGGAAAAATGTTAATTTTTTAAGGACAGACAAAAAGAATAAAGAAGGGTGGTCATTGCCGTTTTCACCCCTATTGTTTCATCTATACAGGTTAGAACCTAAAATCCTTGTGAAACCATTTTAACACATTTTCCTTTTCAGAAACAAGATCCTAAGGTGGGTCAAAGTGTCAAACCTGAAACCACTCAACTTTTAGTTGGCATGTTTGAAGTTTATGTTTTTTACTTTTTTGTGTAAAAACGCTAATGGTGTGTTTGGCCTTTAAAGGTCACATTATATTCACAGAAATGGAGATAAATGGCGAAAAAAATAGTCTTAAAGAATTAAAATCTAAAGATTTACAATATTACCATCGTAATGTAAATATTTGATACCTTTGCAAAATATATAAAATTAAGATAAAGTTCAACAGGCAGTGTTATTGCTATAAAAATCTCTCTCCAAAATCGCAAAAAGATTAATGTCATATTTTGTCCATCAATTTATTTTTAAGTCCTAAAAGACTTACTTGAGCTCAATAAGTGTGAAAAAAAAACAAACAAAAAACAATAAAAACAATAAAAAAAATCGATTCATTTTGAAGATCAATAGTTTGGTTTTTGGCTCTTAGATAAACTGAGTTTTAAGCTTGATTTATTTGTTATATATATAAACTGAAATAAAACAAAGCCAACCCCAAATGAAATAATCAAATGACATAAATTTATATGTAATCTTTATTAATTAAGTATATCTTTAATGATTAACCTCACAAAGATTTATTATTTTCTCGCATCATCTATACACTCACTTTTATTTAATAAAAAGCTTTTAGGAGATATATATTCTTCAATACTTAACCTTTTTTTTTAAAAAAAATCAATTTAACTAATTTATCAGTTATCTATGTTATATGTTTTATTAAGCCTCTCATATAATTTATAATTTATCATTGTCGGATATTTTTTCCGAAATTATAAAGATTATAAAACTAAAAAACGATAAAATCTTATGTAACCAAAATGTTATATAATAATTGATATTTTTAAATTTTTACAACTACTTTAAAAATATATAAATTTTTTGATAAAGTATATTCATTTTTATTTATTTATTAAATCAATTGATTAACTAAAAAATATAACATCTAAATATTATTATGATATAAAATATAGTATTAACTAATGCAAGAAAATTAAAATGTTAGTGGATAATAAATGTTTGTAACGCAAAAGTTTACGAAAAAAAAAATCTACAATGATAAAAAGCTTTTCAAATGCGTTTTCAAATAGAAAATAACTTTTGAAAAAACTACCATTAAAAATTAAAAATGCTCTAAGAATGTTAAAATTAAAATAACTAACACGTATTTACAGTTTCATTTTAAAACTAAAACAATAAGCATTCATTTACATCTATGTCTTGCATTATTTTTTTATAAATTACTAGCACTTACATTACACCCTACGATAATTAAATAAAGCAGCTGACCAAAGGTTTGACTTGTTTCCACCTCATGTATCATGTTGAAAATGTGTCTAACCCAATAGGTTTAGGAGATGTTACTTCTACTTTCAAACAAATTAAACAACCAATTCCTTGTTTTATGACTATGTGGCATCCACATTGGCAATCATCATTCATCATCATAATAACAAAACAATTAACAATGGCATTTATCTTCATGCAAACCATCAACAAATTTATTGTCATTCTCATCGGCAAAACATCGATGCCAAAATTTTGGGATAATCATCACCCATAACCTAAAATAAAAACAAAACCCCAAATTATCACCAAAACACACAATTTTACAAACAAAAAGCCGCACCCAAATGATTTTACATGTAACCTTTCTACAATAATCTCATTATTATAAGTATAACAACTCAAGATGAATATATAGGAACGGGCAGAAACGGGAAAGGGGCAACCGATGCATATGCGACCGGTGGACGTGACCGGGTCTGTTTTACCCTTTCGGGATTTCTGGTTTCCTGCTCGGTATGTGAAATGACCATTTTGTCCTTGGTGTTTTCTGTGGTTAGTGGTTGATCATCGTAAATTCGGTGAAACATAAGGCCAGACATGAAAACCGGAAGATAAAGAAGACTTGCATGGAACATTCTTCTTGCACTTGTTTTTGTCCGGTTCAATAGAAATGAAACTGCGGTCCCACTAATTGCTAGAGCCAGGAGGGTTGATTCAAGACAGAACCATCCGGAAGTTATACCCCCTGCAAAATGACCATTTTACCCTTGGTATACAAGAACGAGCTAAAGTAAAGTGTATATTAGACACACATTTCCATTGTAATGTCGCAGGTTTATGTTAAGTGCTTAAAATCTAAAAAAAAAATTAAGAGTAAATTATTTTTGTAGTCCTTGAGGTATTGCCGACTTTTGCAATTTTGGTCCAAAAAAAGTTCTCTCTTGCAATTTTGGTCCTTATTTGAGGTTTTTGTATTGTTTTTGGTCCCTACTGCAAGTAATATAACTATATTTTTGGGACCTAATGTGCAAATATCAACTATACAAAAGGACCAAAAAGTATTCATAAACATTTACTTGGAACATGGACCAGAATGTTACAAAAACCTCAACTATGGACCAAAATTGCAAGAGAAACTTATTGGGACCAAAATTAGGAAAATCAACTATACTCAGGGACCAAAGTTGCAAAAATCAGCTATACTCAGGGACAAAGTTGCAAAAAATAACTATACTTAGGGACCAAGTTGCAAAAATCAACTACACTTGGGGACCAAAATTATTGCAAAAATCATCTATATTCAGGGACTGAAAATATAAATCAATCTTAAATTAGTAATATTTCATCTTTCATAGAGAACTTACAATCATAAGCCAAGTATCCCAACGGAATCAGATATATGCAATTCCTCAAAGCCACCAAAGCTGTTCTTTTACCCGATGGATCAGCAAGAGAGAACATTTTAAACCTGAATATTTAAAAGAAATTAATTTCAAAATTCAAATCCATTACTTAAAGATAACAAAAAAAAAAAAAAAATTATAACATACCCTCCAGCTTTATAGTCATCACGGCATAAATAAGCAAGGGCCATAAAATGTGGTATTTGCCAAAAATACAAAGCTGCAGGAAGAATCAATCCATTCATTGTAATCTCACCAGAAGCTGCAGCCCACCTTTAAACCAAAAGAGAAAGAATTAAAAAATAAGTACTTCAATCTTTTTTGTTATTAAATCATTGTAATTT
The DNA here is from genome assembly GCF_052849685.1 of Lactuca virosa. NCBI lineage: Eukaryota > Viridiplantae > Streptophyta > Magnoliopsida > Asterales > Asteraceae > Lactuca > Lactuca virosa. The sequence goes on along the minus strand of NC_136429.1, from coordinate 74,242,754 downwards.
GAAAGTAGAATGTTATAATAGGAAGAAATGAAAGTACATTGCTATAAAAAAATTACCCAAGAAGAGGGGGAATTGCACCAACAACAGCTCCAACCCAAGTATTGACAGGATGTATTTGCTTCAATGGGGTGTAAACGAATGCATAGAGAAAGAGATTTGAAGCTCCAAGTCCAGCTGCCAATAAATTAGCCTGCACAAACCTTGCAGTAAATTTTTTTATTTTAGTATATATATAATATAATTTTTTGTTAATTTATAAAATGAAAATTAATTTCCAACCTGGCTTGCTAATAGAGCTGTGCCAGCTAGACCAATTGACGTTGCCCATGTGACTGCGTGAGGAATAGTAAGACGGCCTGAAGGTAATGGCCTTCTCATTGTTCTATTCATTAATGCATCGTTTTTAACCTCAAATACCTAATACACAAATACAAGGTTTGATAAGAATAAGGACACAAACATAAATCATTAAATCTTATCTATAACAGATTGGTTGCCAACATTAAAAAAAAAAAAAAATGATGTTTGGGGCTCTAATGAACAGAATTGGAACTTTGGTGACTGAATAAGCGAATTTCAAAATAGTTTGTTGCCATTATGTCATTAACCCATATTTAAAAGTGAAACTACAAAAGAACAATATGACAAACATGTCTAAAAACCTGATTTAATGTGTTAGCAGATGCTGCCACCATCATGGTTCCTGCACACGTGTAACAAAGTCCTGCTAAGTCAACTGCACTCCCGCTTCCAAGAACATAACCGGCTCCAGATGTAGCAACAACCAGCATGCTAAAAATATATAATGCAGAAATCAGATAAGATATATAACATATATTAATAACTGGAAAGGAAAGAGTATGCATAGATAAATATCTATTATAACCACTAAAAAGTTAAACTCTAAGAAAAAACATATGCAAATAGGTCATAAACTCTTTTGTTATGTTCAATACTTCCACTTTTGTTTTGTTTATTTTCTATCATTCTTTTTGGTCTGATGAAAGATATTTATTTGTTCAAGCTTCATCTTCACAGTGGCTTCTAAAGATCTCTAACTTTCCAATATTAATATCGTTGATGTCACTCCCATATGTCATTCAGTCTCAACCATTATTAATAGCTGCAAATGACATGACATTCATCCGTGGAAGACTTCTAATTTTTCATAGAAACAAAACTAAAGTTCTAATTCTTAGACTATGATAGGAATAATGTTCACATGCTTATCATCACGAGCAAATCAATAGAACCACCATAACTGGACCAAAAAAATCAAATCACGCACCTAGAAAACATACAATTCGCAGCACCTATATACAAGTTCATACTAATACAAGGAATTAATCACTTTTGTAACAGTAGTCATATTGACCCTATTAATCATAAGAATTACGAATCACGAATCTAGTGAACATCAAGTTAATCATATTGATAAGGTGCGTTGCAGAAATACCAAAAAGAAAAGGAATTATAACTAACCTAAGCTTAGCTTTGGAAAGCTCCCAATAGCACCGACCATAATGTCTTGCCATATCAACAACCTCCCTTGCCCCTAACGTTGTCGCATCGACGATTTCAGCAGTCGACCCCATCGCCCGGACCCGATCGAGTCCCGCAATACCTAGTTTCCCTGAACCGGAAGATGGGCCCACGGCGGTGGAGGTGGATCTACTGAATAATCCATACCCGTGGTCAACGTCGGAGATTTGCAACAGGCGAAGACAATTTGGTTGAAGGTTTAGATGGCAATTGAACTTGGACGAGGAGGAGGTGGCGAGTTGAGTGAATCGACTCAGTGAGTTTCTACTTCTCCACATGGCCTCTGATTCCGGAGAACACGGCGGCGAATCGCCTGGAAGAAGTGACGGAGGTGAGCGGTGAAGCTTCTGCCTTTATTAGAGATAGAGGAGACGGAGACCTTGAGACCTTTCTTGATGAATACCGATGTTCACTTTGAGACCTTGTACTTTGAAATTTCTACTTTTATAGTACTCTAACTTTAAAAGTAACTATTTTGGTGCCCAACCATTTCGCAATTTTATCTAGATCAACTTCCGTGAGAAAAGTGTGGAATGATACTCGAATACTCAAATGTGTACTTCTCTATCATTTTCTCTTGTGATCAGATCACGACATAAAAAGAAAATTAAAAAATTATTATCTTTTTATTAGTTGAGATTATATAAATATATTAATGCACGCGTTATTGATGAACAGTAACAGGTATTGGTATTGGCGTTTTCTGATTTTGCGTCTCTTGGCTGGGTTGGAGTTGATTTGTTTGATGGTCATCGTCTGATATTCATTCTATTTGCTTTGTTTTTCCAGGTGTAAAGACACCAACATTGCCCTTCAATCCAAGACCTTCCACCTGTTTCCCACCACCTTCGTTTTTAGATCGTATTTTGCCTTTATAGTCTATTCTTCACATGCGTACCTCATTTGACACCCGTTGAAGCCATCATCTTCCTCTCTTCTATTGATTTTGTTAGACATGTCTAGGATTGTTATCTAATCGGAACTACTTCTCCGAAAATTCTTTGCATTCAATTTCTATCTCACCCTCTCAGCTCTTTGTAAATCGATTGAGTTCCAGATTTCTAAAACTCCAGGTTTGGTAGGTCGTCATCATTGACGATGATGGTGAAGCTGAGGTGCAAGATCTTTACAACTTTCATGTAAGTTTTGTGTACTCACTAAATCATCATATTCTTCCAATTTTCTCTAATAAAAAACATGATTATTGTTGTATTTCATTTCCCGAGTTGCTTGAATACCATGGAAATTTTAAATATTGTAACACCTGTAGATTCGGGCTAGTCAATTAAGATATAATAAACGTTAAAAATGACTTTTTGATAGGAGATTATTATGATAAATAATTTAACCAAAGTTGTAGTATATGTGACAAGGATTTCGTACATATAAAGAAAGCTTAAATTCGACTTCGTATGAAGAAGTTATGCTTCTTCGAAGTTTCGCGATTAAACTAACACGACTCTGTGTATCGTAAAAAGTGAAATTTTTATAAATTACTTGTTAGCCTAAGTAATCTAAACGAAAGTCGTAATAGTGTGCGACACAAAAATCGAAATTAAGATCGGTTGACTGTTAGTCGAAACAATCTAAACAAAAGTTGAAAATATCGTAAATATTAAGTTGTTGATATAAAGACAGTCGAGAACGGAGTTCGTATGAAGGAGTTATGAATTTCGCACGGACTTTAACAGTCTAAACCGGTCTAACTATGAATTTTTTTAGAGCAAAAATTCGATGTTAAGACCTTAACGAAAGTTTTAGATCTCGTTGAAAGTATTTCAGGGATATAAAGAACATCGAAAATGGAGTTTTTATGCGAAAGTTATGGCCGTCTGAAGATCTGCGAGAAACCGTTTGTGTTGTGTTGGTGACGTGACAGCACCGGAGTGCGCCATGTGGCAAGGCCGGCAACTCACTCCTCCAAGAGACACGTTGACGTGCCTCCACAAGATTATAACATGTGGCACCACCATGTAGTAACACGTGGCACGTTCTATAAGGGGGACGGGTGGCTGAATCAGATCGCGACACGTGGCAAACAACCACAGGAGCCAGCAAGACTCAAGGGCATGGCGCGCTCCCCCTAGTAGTATATATACCCCTCCGATTTTGCTTTCATTTCACACCAATTTCACTCCTATTTCTATCTGGAATTATTTTCATGCTGAAGTCTGGCTTTTTTTGAGGTTCCTTAGGATATTTAGCAAGTTCTGAGGGGTCTAGGCGTCCGTCAAATAGAAGCTTTCGATTTCGAAGTTATATCTGCACGTTTTCCTGATTTTCGCTAAAACCTTTGTAAGTTAAGCTACACTCTTTTGCTTTCAGTGTAACTCATATTTATAGTCATAAGTCGTTATTATGAACCTATAAATAAGATTTATCAGTGATTCCAAGTCATTATACTGATTGGTCTACTTACGCGGACAATGTTTAGGTTGTATTTAGTGAGGTGTTTAAAGTGAGATTTCCAAATCATATACTCTCTACACCAAACGGACCACACTACCTCTGATATGATCCTACCTGGTTATTCCTTACTTGATAGATCTTGATGTAGACATTGGAATTAGTGAGGAATCTAGACTATCTTTAGTTGTCATGAATATTAGACTAAGACTTGGTATAAATCATACCTAGGTCGCGTCAAAGGAAAAACTAAAGGTATTGGGTGAAGCTCTGTCGAAATCACCATTTATTCACCTAAGCCATGTGAGTACTTATTTACTTTCAGCTAATACATAGATATCAAGTATTTAATTTGCTTAGATTCCCCATGCACTTATTATTTGCATTCCTGTAACATCCCAAAAATACCAACAAAAATTTTTATTTTTAAACCATTAATTCCATACAAACCATTTGTTCCAAAACCAATCAGAGTGAATTGTATTTTCTAAGTATCAGAGTAAAACAAACATAGTCAGTGCGGAAAAATCCATCAGGGGATGTTGTGTAGTCAAGTCGGGCCCTTCCCTCTGGAACTGGAAGTACCTGAAAATGTTTAAACCACAAACTGTAAGCATAAAACTTAGTGAGTTCCCAAATTAAAATACCACATACCATACATATCATCGAACCCAACCCACATCTTGATCCCAGCCCCACATATCAATGGGCTCATCCCAGCATACAAATGGGCCCAGCCCCAATATATCAGTAGGCCCAGCCTAATATGCCTACCAATGGGCCCAGCCCAACACATAATGTAAGAGTTACAAAGACAGTTAACATCCTACATAGTATAGTGAGAAGACTCATATGTCTTACGAAACCAACTAAACCACATCTCAAGGCCCCGCAAAAAATGCTACAACACTCCTATCAAAACAACCAAGGTCCAACCTTAGTCTACACACTAAAACCAGCAATCTTGACCAAAAGTCAACCCAGGTCAACAAGTCAAAATCAACGGTCTAAAGTCAAACAGCCAAAATCACTTCAGCGAGTTGCCACGTCGTGACCTTCCATTGGCCACGTCGTGGCAGCAAGATGACAAAATAGTCGGGTCTCACTCCAGTCGCCACGTCGTGGCGAACAAAGTGTCACACCGTGGGAACTGGATCTTCAGCAGCTTAATGCATTAAGATGTTCCCACCACACCAAGGGCTCCAAAACAGATCTACTTTTTCCCAAGGTCCTGATGGATTAAGTTTAAGTTTCAAACTTTATCCCTTAGGACATACCCATACACCAATATCTCAAAACTTAGGTCCTATTGGCAACTTAAGGTATGACTCAACCATTAAGCACTTAATCATAAAAGCCATTTTCCCAAAGATTCCAGAAGTGTTTCCTACACCTGATGGACCATTAAAATCGCAGCTTTATGGACATGCATTTCCAATGCATGCCCTTCCCAATTTAGGTCATAATCACGAGAAAATGAGATCAAAGTTTGAATATGAGACCAAAAACTCCAAGGAACCATAAATCTACAACATATAACCCCAAAGGGACCTCAAGGATCCATAAAGTTGCCAACATTATGGAATCCTTCCATCCAAACTTCCACATTTTTGAAGAAATGGGACAAGAAACCTAGATCTAGAAACTTGGAACAATAAGCTTGGATCATGAACACTTACAAGAGTCCATAGAATGCACAAGAGGATGATGATGTTGATGCTTCATTGTTGGATCAACACACTAAACACCTTCTTATACTTTTTCAAGCTACCAAAAACACCAAAATGAGCCAAGAACCACCAAGAGGGTTTAGGGTACGAGTTTATGGGTATGAGGGTGATGGAGGCTGATAAGGGACCCTAGGTTCAGGTTAATGGGGTTTAAATACGAAGGAAACCCTAAAAGATCATGGGCTTGGGCCAGAACAGATGCCACGTCGTGACAATACTACTGCCACATCGTGGTACTCATCAAATGCATGCGTTCTTGATTTGGCTCGTCATGTCGTGGCCACCTTATTGTCATGTCGTGACACATGATTTTTCCCAAAAATCATGCCTTTGACTCCTTGGTGCCCTACATTGGTTATGGATTGAGGAACTTGCATGGGTTTTTGGTTATTTTCTTGCCCTATGACCTAGGTTGGGTTGAGGACATTCATGGAGCATGCATGTCCATAAAGTTGACACTTTTATGAGCCTTTGGAGTCCCTAATAGCTTTCTGGAAAGTTGGAGTTAAAGACTTAATGGATAAAGGGCTCAAATCCTTAAGTGGTTGTCTTAGACTGTGGTCATGACGTGACATTGAGGATGTCACGACGTGACCGAGGAGAATTCCACGATTATATTGTCATGTTATGATCACGATGTAACCAATGAGGGTTCATATCATAATGCTTGCTGAATGGGTTGTTCGTGACCGAGTTGGCTGAGTTGGAGCGAGACGAGGTGAAATTAGGTTGAGTGTGTTCTCACGACGTGACCAAGGGTTGGTCACGACATGAGGTTCAATGGTTTATATCATTGACTGTTGGCTTTGACTTTGACCGTTGACTTGTTGACCTTGGTTGACTTTTGGTCAAGATTGTTGGATTTAGTGTGTAGGCTAAGTTTTCACCTTGCATGTTTTGATAGGTGTAACATCTCAAAAATCAGAATAAAATTTTCATTTTCCAAAATCAACCCAATGACCATATTTTTTTACAAAACATTGTCTCGAAAGTGATAGACAAAAATCATACTATCTCAAAATCCAAATAACATAAAACTCGAAGGATGTGCACGATCACGACTTCGCCTTGCCCCGATCATCTGAAGAATCTGAAAAGCATAACAAACAACTGTAAGCACGAAGCTTAGTGAGTTCCCCAAAGTAACACCACACAAACATACAACCAAACAAATATTGGGTCCATAACCTCCTAGTTCGATTACCCCTGGCTCATAACCTTACAGTTGGAATGCCCCGACCCACACCTTTCGGTTGGCTTGCCCAATACATAATGGGTCCACAACCTCGTGGTTGGATTACCCATGGCCCACAGCCTTATGGCCCACAACCTCCTAGTTGGATTACCCATGGCCCACAACCTTATGGTTGGAATGCCCTGGCTCACAACCTTATGGTTGGAATGCCCTGGCTCACAACCTTATGGTTGGAATGCCCTGGCCCACAACCTCTCGGTTGGAATGCCTCGGTCTGTTAACTGACAACACAAAGCAATGTAGTCTCAACCCCACCATACCATGTCGACATATACATAACAAATAACATATATCCAGCAACAGATAATCATATAACCAGTCAACAGAAAAACAGGCAGAACTACAGATCACTACCGCATAACAATATACTATAACCGGGATATAGATCTAACAGATCACTACTACATAGCTACATCCTCTATACCAGGATACATAAACTAATGGGCCGACATTGGTGCCTTCGACCCATAAGAACAGTGAGGAAAACTCACCTGAATCGAAGAACTCTGAAACACAGCGATACGATCCCTTTTTCCGCACTGCTTGCACCCGTGAATCCACTAACACCAGAACCAGAAAAAATATTAATTAAAGTCCAAAATCCTCAAGTTTGACCCAAAGTCAAACTTGGTCAAAAGTCAATGGTCAACAAATTTCAACGAAAGTTAAAGCCCAAGACTGGCTGCGTACGCCCAACGTACACGATTCAAGTCTAGTATGCCAAGCCAGGTACGCCCAACGTATGCTAGCCTGTTCTTACTTCTCCATTAAGTACTTTATCACTTAAGACCTATTGTCCAAAGCTCAAATCTAGACTTAAAACATCGACTTAAGTCATAAAGTTTCCACATTTTTGACTTTTCATGGCTATAAAAGGTCCAAAAGCCAAAACCCTAACGTATTAATCCATTAAGACATCATAACGTTTGCATGGAAGGAATAGAAGGGACAAGATCACATTTTTATGGTTCCAAATAACTCCATAATGGATAAATTTTCCAACTTTATCCATTAGAATGGTCCAAACAACCAAGATCTAGTCTTTAAGTCTCCAAGGGACCAAAAGTGCATCTTTTTCAACTTAATCCATTAAGTCCAAGTCTCCAACCTTCATATCTGAATCAGTATGATGTTTAGATAGTTAAATTTTCCAACTTTATCCATGAAAAGGTCACAAACTTTCAAGATCTAAACAATATGCACTAAAGTGACCAAAAGCTCATAACATCCAAAACTAGCTAAATCTAACAAATACATCATCAAGATTCAAGTTTTTTACCTCTAGAAGAAAGATCAAGGTGAACAAAGTCTAGATCTATAAGCTCCAATGTAGCCAACACTTCCCCAATGAGCTCCTTTCTGCTCCAATATGCACCAAGAACACTCCAAAGCACTCAAGAACACCTTATTTTGCTCATAAGGCTTAAACTAGGGTTAGGGTTTCAAGGGAGGGTGTTGGAGAGGTGGAGGCTAAGAATGCCTAGTACACCCAACGTAATCCTGGTATGCACAACGTACCGGGGATGCCTAGTACGCCCAACGTACATCCTGTATGCACAACATACTAGACTAAGCCCAAAACCTTCCTAACTTCAAACGATCATAACTTCTTTGTTCCAACTCTGTTTTTGACGATCTTTATATCCACGGAAGGGTATTGAAAAGCCCCACAATATTATTTAGTGTAACGACCCCATTTTTCAAAGGAAATTTTTTCATTTTTGATTAACCAAAACACAATCTCATAAACTGTGAAATCCAAATACAATTGTTTTCAAAACTCATATCAATTACAATTTTATTTCAAAACATCAGAGGGTCCCATAAAAGTGTCTGAGAGAGTGCACGTCGCGCCATCAAGCCTTGCCCTTGCCCTTGGACTCAGATGTACCTGAAACAAATCCACAAACTGTAATCTAATGCTTAGCGAGTTCCCCAGAGCATACCCACACACAAACCACATAACACATATCATATTAGTTATAACAGCTACACATATCACATAAGCCATGCATACAACAAATAGGGATGTTGTGGGCTCGTCCCCAGGGTCTTACTCCAGGATGCCATGGGCTCCCCACATGGTCTTACACCTAAGTGACATGGGCTCTCCCATGGTCTTTGATAGGAAAGCCGTGGGCTCTCCACATGGTCTTACATCCAAGTGTCATGGGCTCTCCCATGGTCTTCCATACAAACATACCACATATACCACTAGCATACTTCCTAGCTCATACCAACTAACATGCCACGTAATACAATCTCAGCTAGGATACCACATATCATAAAATGGGTCGAACTTGGTGCCTTAGACCCATTGGTATGGTGAGGAGATTCACCTTTGTCTGCTGAATCCGAAAGTTGCTCTCCTAACAGTCCGTAACCACATGTGCTGAACAATAATAAAATTACTCAAGGTTAGGACTGAACACAATCCAATTGAAGCGTCCAAACCCCAAGTCCTTTCACAATGGCCCAAAAGTCTTCCTTTGCTATTGGGCCCAAAGTCCATGTCTAATATCATTAATGGGCCTCATGGCCCAATAAAGCCCAACCATAGAAACCATGGCCCAAAACAGATAAGTTGGCCTACCAATCCAAAACATGACCAGGCCCAACGACTAATCAAGGCCCAAAAGCTTAAAAGCCCAAAACAAGTCCAAGTCCATCTGTTGTACGTACGCCTTGCGTACCACCCTGGTACACGCAGCGTACTGGGTCCCTGGGCCGTACATGCTGCGTACGCTAAGTTACGCCCATCGTACTAACAGATTAAGCACTTTCTTCCATTAAGTGCTTAATACTCAATTTTCTAACGTCCAATAATCAGATATGAGCTCATTAAGACGTCCTAGGGCATAAAGTTGGCAACTTTATGCCTTTGCATGTCCCATATGTTCCCAACAACCCATTAAGACCTTTCCAAGGGTCTTAATCCATGCATGAGGTCAAAACACCCATCAAGACTTCATTTTTATGCTATGAATGGACCAAAGGAGTTCAGATCTAACCATTTCAGCCTCTGAAGTTGCTCAACTCTCAATAGGAGGTCCAAAACCAACTAAAAGGACAAAATAGAAAACCCTAGATAGATCTAATGAATAAGATGGCAAGATCAAAGCTTTATACCTCCAGAAGCTCCTCAAGGTGAACTAGATGCAGATTCTTGAAGCCCAAAGCCACTCCAAGCTAGCTTAGAAACTCCTCCTTCTTGAATAGACACTAAAATGGCCAAAAATGCACTCCTTAAGCTCAAAACACACTCTCAATTGATTCTAGGGTTTTTAAGGATGTTTGAAGGTGAAAGAGGCTGGTTAGTGTGGAGCTCAAATGAGATAAGGATGCTTATATAGGTCTCAAGTCTGGAAATTAGGGTTTGCACACCCGTCACGTACGCCCCGCGTACTCTTGGTACGCCCAGCGTACGTGTTGGCCCTCCGCGATCATTTATTCGTGGTACGCTAAGCGTACTCATGAAGTACGCCCATCATACTTAAGGGGCTTAATATGCAATAGTTAATAACTTCAAGGGCTTTTGTGGTAATACCTGAATTGGAGTGTTACAACTCTCCCCCATTTGGACTAGACTTCGTCCTCAAAGTCCGTAGACGCAAGTAGATCGGGGTAATGCTCTTGCATCTCATCCTCCGGCTCCCATGTCCATTCAGAGCCCCTTTGGTTCTGCCACTGCACCTATACAAGCTTCACTTCCATGTTCCAAAGAACCTTGGTCTTCCTATCCAAAATCGCAACGGGCCTCTCAATGTAGTTCAGGCTCTCGTCCACCTGAATGTCGTCCAGAGAAACGACCGCGGCCTCGTCCGTGACACACTTCCGGAGTTGTGACACATGGATAGTGTTGTGAATCTGGCTAAGCTCATCCGACAGCTCCAAGCGATATGCTACCTTGCCCACCCGTGCCATAATCCTGAAAGGGCCTATATATTGTGGCCCTAACTTGCCCCTCTTTCGAAACCTGATGACCCCCTTCCAGGGTGACACTTTCAGTAGCACGAAATCCCCCACCTAGAACTCAAGATCCGATGACCGTCGGTCGGCATAACTTTTCTGACGGCTCTGCGCGACTCGCAGCCGTTCGCACACCTATTGAATCAGTCTGGTAGTCTTGAGCACCACCTCAGTGCTCCCCATGACTCGGTGTCCAACCTCGTCCCAGCAAACCGGAGTCATGCAACTCATGCCATACAACATCTTAAATGGAGGTTGATCGATATTGGCATGGTAACTATTATTGTATGAAAACTCTGCCAATGGAAGGTATGTATCCCAACTCCCTCCAAAATCCAACACACATGCTCGCAGCATATCCTCCAGTGTATGGATCGTCCTCTCGCTCTGGCCATCTGCCTGAGGGTGGTACGCTGTACTAAAATGCAGCTAAGTGCCCAGTTCATCGTGGAACTTCTTTCAGAACCTGGATGTAAACCGAACATCCCTGTCGGAGACTACCGATACCGGCACCCCGTGTCTAGCCACCACCTCTCGCACATAAATATCCGCCAACTTATCGGCGGATATACTCTCAGAGTTTGGAATAAAATGGGCACTCTTCGTCAGTCTGTCTACGATCACCCATATGGCGTCCACACCCCTTTCCATCCTCGGTAACTTCGTAATGAAGTCCATAGTGATATCTTCTCACTTCCACATGGTAATGGGTAGCGGCTGAACCTTTCCATGAGGCCGTTGATGCCCGGCCTTGACCTTCCTGCAGGTCAAGCACCACTCCACAAACCAGGCGATCTCCCGCTTCATGCAGGGCCACCAGTAACTCAGTCTCATATCTCTATACATTTTTGTAGCCCCTGGATGTATAGAGAACTTGGACTTGTGCGTCTCCTCCAATATCTTCTGCCTCACTCCTCCAGTCACCGGTACCCATACTCGGCCACACTGTGTCAAAAGGCCACGACTATCCTTAACAAACAAAGGATACTGCCCCCGAATCCGCTCTATCTTCCAGTTCACCTTCTTCACCCCCTTGACCTGAGCCTCCTTGATCATATCCAACAATGGAGAGATCACAGTCATCCTTAAACAAACGTTCCCAATCGGGGAACCTGCCGCCTTGCGGCTCAAAGCATCGGCCACCATGTTGGCCTTCTTGGGATGGAATAAGATCTCACAATCATAGTCCTTCAGCACATCCAACCACCTCTTCTGCCGCATGTTGAGGTTCTGCTGATCCATCAAATACTTTAAACTCTTGTGATCAATGTAAATGGTGCACCTCACTCCATACAAGTAGTGCCTCCAAATCTTGAGGGCAAACACCACTGCCCCCAATTCCAGGTCTTGAGTGGGATAATTCGCCTCATGAGGCTTCAACTGCCTCGAGGCGTAAGCTATCACATGCCCCCTCTACATCAGTACCACACCTAACCTTGAAATCGATGCGTCACAGTACACCACCAAATCATCTAACCCCTCGGGTAGTACTAGAATCGGAGCCTCGCATAACCTCCGTCTCAGGGTCTCAAAAGCCAGCTGTTGATCCGTACCCCATCGAAATGTCACATTCTTCTTGGTCAAGCGGGTCAAGGGCACAACAATCTTGGAGAAATCTTGGATGAATCTCCGTTAATAGCCCGCTAGACCCAAGAAGCTACGGATTTCGGAAGCATTCTTCGGTACTTCCAACTGCATCACTGCCTCAACCTTAGCTGGATCAACCGAAATACCCTCCTGGTTGATGATGTGCCCCAAAAACTGTACCTCCCACAGCCAAAAATTACACTTGGAGAACTTGGCATACAACCTCTCCGCCCTCAGGGTCTCCAATACCTCCCTCAGATGATGCTCGTGCTGCTCCTTGGTCTTAGAGTACACCAGGATATCATCAATAAAAACTATCATCGACCGATCCAGCATCGGTCTACACACCCTGTTCATAAGATCCATGAACGTTTTTGGGGCATTGGTGAGCCCAAATGGCATCACCACAAACTCATAATGCCCATACCGTGTCCTAAAAGTTGTCTTCGGTATGTCCTCATCTCGAATCCTCGTCTGATGATATCCCAACCGAAGATCAATCTTGGAAAACCAAGACGCACCCTGCAGCTGATCGAACAAATCATCGATCCTCGGTAACGGATAACGGTTCTTCACCGTTAGTTTGTTCAGCTCTTGATAATCAATGCACATCCTGTGCGATCCATCCTTCTTTTTCACGAACAGGATCGGTGCTCCCCACGGGGAACTGCTCGGACGGATAAACCCTCGGTCTAGAAGCTCCTAAAGCTACGTAAATAGCTCCTGCATCTCGGGCGGTGCTAGCCGGTATGGTGCCTTCGCTATCGGAGCGGCACTTGGCACCAAATCAATGCGAAACTCAACCTGCCTCTCCGGAGGCACTCCTGGTAACTCTTCGAGAAAAACATCCCGAAATTCCTGTACAACCGGCACATTGCCCACGTCTATCGTGGTTTCAACCCTCGTATCCGAGATGTAAGCCAGAAATCCCGTACACCCCTGCTGCAAGAATCTCCTTGCCCTCGCAGCCAAATAGAGGGTCGGCCCCTGCGAGGCCCTCTCACCATGTATAACTAGTTCTCCCCCACTTGGGGTTCGAACCCTCACTAACTGGTGCTCGCAATCGATCATGGCCCCATTGGTCCCCATCCAATCCATCGTGACAATCACTTTCAGCCCTCGCAACGGTATCGAAACCAAGTCAAAGCGAAACCTCTCTCCAGGCACATTCAGGACACAGTCCTGATACACCCTCGCAGCACTCACAATGCGGTCGTCAGTAATCTCTACCTCAAGCGGGGAATCCAGAGTTCCCGGCGCATCCCAAAACTTCTTGCTAAGCGCAAGAGACACGAATGATCGGGTAGCTCCCGAATCAAACAAAACATGAGCCGACATACCATTGGCCAAAAAGGTCCCTATACAAGCACCATGTACACATAAGTAATGCAATTAAATATATGGTAGAGAAGAATAAATACATACCAGCCACGACATCTGGCTCTGCCAGAGCCTCCTCGGTAGTCAGCTGAAAGGCGCGGCTCCTCACCGTTGGAGCATCCGCCTTAGCAGGGCGACCATCTGTGATCCTCAGTGTGGCGGGTGCAGGCACCGCCACTGCTCCGCTCCCTCCCTGCAACTTTGGACAATCGGCCCGTTTGTGGGCGGTCTGGTTGCAGTGAAAAAAAATCAAACCCTTCTTAGGGAAATCCCTGATCACGTGGCCCGATTGGCCACAAGCATAACATCCCGAGCCTGCCGCCCGACAAGCCCCACTGTGCGGTTTACCGCACTTGGCACACCGGACACGGCCCTGCTGGCCCCTGCTGGAAGGATCCGAGGTCTTAGGCTTTTTAGCCTGACCCACTGCCGTTTGTTCCTGCTCAGGATTCCGCTTGGTGTGGAAGTCCAACTCCATTTCCTGCTCACGGGCTTTCTCCACCATCTCATTCTAGGGTTTTGCACCCTGTAAAGCTCACAAACTCCCAGATATCATCTCTCAGCATGGAATCATATCTCGTCCGCCTCATATCCTCATTCGTAGCGTACTGTGGGATCAACAAAGCACGTTCCTGAAACTTGGCGGGGATCTCCGCCATAGTCGTGGTGGTCTGCTGAAGGTCATGAAACTCCCTCACAAGTTGTGGCACCTCAATAGGTGGTGCAAAATCCGCATCGAATCGCCGAACAAACTCGGCCCACGTCGTCTTAGCCACACCGGCTGCTCCCACCTGGATGATCACCTCTCCCCACCAATCTCGAGCTCTGTCTCTCAGCATACATGAAGCAAACCCCACCTTTGTCGCATCAGGGAAAGAACTCGTGCGTTGGGCGTTCTTAATATCCGCCACCCAACGTCGGCTAACAATGGGGTCCCTGACCCCGAAAAACTCTGGCGCTCCACACGCCTTGAACTCCCGAAACTAGGGAGTGTGGGCCCCGACCTGGCCCGCAACAATCTCGGCTCTGAATGACATGAGCCTCTCCTCCATAATCTCCATCATCCTTCCTTGACCGTCCCAAAGATCACTGGGGTGGCGTCAAGGATGCCCTTTGTAACCTCGGCTGTAATGATCTCGCGCAACCTCTCATCAATGGGCTCAGTACCGCTGCCCGATCCAAATCCAGATTCTGATCCTGATCTTGATCCTGATCCCCCTGTCCCAAATCGTGTCATCACCATGCTGAACTGAAATGTCATAAACCATAATAATTAGGACATCTATATAGGGGATCTTCCCACACCGGTCCTCCTTAGAGCTGTCAGATCTAGCACTGGTTCGAGTACAGGTCATGTGCTTTCAGTAGTACGGGTCCAATACTACCTTCCACACCTACTTGTACCTTTGCCCAAGGCTCTACCTGATAACTCCAATTTGTCCCAAAATAAAACATATCCCACATACTACCGCATATCTCAAATCCCAGGCTGTCCTAAGATTTGCTCTACTCACAATAATCAGACCAATCATAACAGGTTGCCTTTATGCATGCAAATTATACACAGAAAAGGATCAAATAGACTTTCGAATAAGACATCCTACCCTAGGACCACAACCAAACAAGGAACAGGAAATAAGGCCAAATCAATCATTATTAGGCTATAAGCTCCTAACCGTATACAATTTTAAAAGCATACACATAGCAAAATTCATACGATTATCAAAGCTCAAATATCAGTATAACATGCCTAATCATATTGGGGAACTATTTACTTGGCTCGGTCGATCACGCGCGTTGCACTCTCATCTTTTCCATCCTTTAAAAGTTTTAACCTTTATTTTATTTTTGAAAACAATCTTTACCATTTCCTTAGTTTGAGTCCTGACACACTCGAGAGTGTACCTGAATTCCTCAAACCAAGGCTCTGATACCAACTTGTAACGACCCCATTTTTCGTAAGGGTGGCAACTCTCGACCCAACTCATAACCCGACATTGACCCAACCCGAAAATAGACGGGTTTGGGTTGAGATTTTTTACCCGCCAACCCACCAACCCGTTTATTTTATGGGTTGGGTTGGGTTACATGTTTGGGTTCGCGGGTCAACCCGCCAACGCGTATATATATATATATATATATATATATATATATATATATATATATATATATTACATTTAAAAAATAGATATATTTAATTATTAATAAAATCTGATTTCTTTCCGTATTCATAATATTTCGTATCATTGTATTCCTTTTGTTTTCGTATGTGGCTAGTTTGCATTTGCGGTTCCCTATTCAAAAAAGAAAAAAACACATGCCGTTATTTTTAGATACTCACGAGTCACGAACGAAGAACGCATCCATTTAGTATGAATGTTTTCTATTTTCAAATTTATTTGGATGTTAATTACTTTATGAAATTATGTTGAAAACCTCTTTTTTGATGTTAATTACTTTAATTAACTTTATGTTGAAAAAACCTCATTTTTTAAAATGTGTTGCTTATTTATTAAACGGGTTATATGGGTTGGGTTCGACCCACTAACTTGTGAACCCGAGAACCCACATTTGATTAACCAAAACACATTCTCATAAACCATGAAATCCAACTACAATTGTTTTCAAAACTCATATCAATTACAATTTTATTTCAAAACATTAAAGGGTCCCATAAAAGTGTCTGAGAGAGTGCACGTCGCGTCATCAAGCCTTGCCATTGCCCTTGGACTCAGATGTACCTGAAACAAATCCACAAACTGTAAGCTAATGCTTAGTGAGTTCCCCAGAGCATACCCACACACAAACCACATAACACATATCATATGTCACACCCCCAAACCAGAATGGCGGAAACATTTGGGGGTGGATGACTTCACGTAGTATCATAACAGTTGAATATTTGTAAAGAAAGTAAACCCAACCATCATAAATATAATAAAAGTTACATTGTTGCATGTAATACATGTTTCAAAAGAATATTACAAATATGATGATTTAAAATGTTTCGATAACTGACGCTTTAGCGTTCCTTCTCCAAAAGCTGATGTTTACCTGTATTACTGATTCCCTGAGAAATACAAGTAGTTTTGAAAAAAAGTGTCAACAATTAAGTTGGTGAGTTCATAAGCGTTTTTGTACTAAAATTTGTATGTCTTTCGGTAAAAATAACTGAACGTGTTTTCCAGAAAATCCAATATTTTCCATGTATGTGTAGTAGTTTGAAAAAGTTCCAAAGACTGAAATGCAATAGTATCTTTCATGTTAAAAATGATGTAAGTGGATTTATACATATATAATGTAATTACTGAACGCATTTAATAGTCTCGTAAATCAAGATATTTCGATACTCCATGTGAGTTTTATAACCATGCTATTGACTCAGACTGCCTGCAACAACGTTCTTCAGGCGTTGTAGTGTTATGACGTTTGTCACCCCAGACCCGCCGGTCTAACTGTAGCTAACAGTTTAGGTGCGAGATTGTCAATCCCGTATAGATCTATACACAAGTATCACGCTCTACCTACAAGAGATTATGGTTTATAATACAGGACTTGAAATGCGTACTTGAGAGTACGGTGAAGCCGGATGTCTCACAAAACTTAGTATCAATAGATTTACGGAATGAAAAGTCCACGTTTCTTGTAAACGAAAGTGTTTCCTTTTTACAGTGTTTATGTAAAGATGTTATGAATAACTCGTAAACTATATCCATTATAGCTTTTCAAAAGTGTGTTCCATTTGGTGATAAAAACTCGACGTAACACCAACTTTGCATGTAATGTGAAACGTTGGTATTAATGTTGTCTAACATTTATAACAAAATGTAGGTAAAGTATTTGAAACCATTTATAACGATGCGTATTTTAACATAAGTTTTTCTCGTGTTTCACTTGTATTTCCCCCCTAAAGCATGAAAAAGACATGAAAATGTAGGGGTATGAACTCACCTGGAAAGTGTGGTGATCTGAAGAAAAGGAGATTTTCTCGGGCAGCACTCCGACCGAAAAGTGGTGAATTTTTCGGGACTCTTGGGGCTTCGAACTTCCGTCAGAGCTTGGATATGAAACTGGGATGTCGAGATAGTCTCGAGGGGGTAGAAGTATGAAGTTTGGGAGAGAAGATAGCAAATGAGCAAGTAAAAGTCGGAAGCCTCGCATGCTATTTATAGGAGAGCTGCCAAGCTTCGTATGCTGGGCGTAATCCGAAGTACGCGGGGCGTACGTCAGCGATGACGTCACCGGTCGCCGGTCTTCGGATGGGACAGAAGTAAAGGGTGTAGGGGTGACGTGGCCGATCCGAGCTCGTGCATTGGGTACGCTGGGCGTACTCCGAAGTACGCGGGGCATAACCCTTCGGATAAGCTTCGAAGTGTGTGCCCAAATCTTTGAAAATCTGTAACTTTCGCATACGAGCTCCGTTTTCGACGTTCTTTATATCCACGCGTAGGTAAAATTATACTCTACAACTTTCGTTTAGACTCCGTCGGCTAATTTTGACTTTAATTTTTCATATTATATTTTTAATAGGTCGGGACAGGATAAATCCGTTGCAAATTCATAACTTCTTCATCCGATGTCCGTTTTCGTCTGTCTTTTTACCGTTGTACTACTATTGTCGAGATCTTCAATTCTCGTTTAGGTTGCGTTGGCTAAAAATCGTTAGATCTCTATTTCGAGTTTTTAGCTATCTACTACTACATCCGAAACTTAGAAAAATCATAACTTCCTCATACGAAGTCAGATTTGGGCGTTCTTTTTATAAACGCTCACGGTTTAACATAATCTACGACTTTCGTTTAGATACCTAAGGTTAAAAAGTATTTTATTGAAATTTCACTTTTTACGCTTAACAGGGTTTTACCGGTTGTGTCGCAGATTTTCGATTGGTCATAACTTCTTCGTTATAACTCGGATTTGAGTGTTCTTTATATTTCTGAAAACCTTGACACAATATCTAACATTTTATGTATCCCAATTGAGACTTTAGAACACTCTATTTTTGACGCTATTTTTAATGATTTCAAAATAGATTATAATATTTGACTTTTGAACAATACATTGACTTGGAATATCGAGTTGTCACATCATATTAGCTATAACAGCTACACATGTCACATAAGCCATGAACACAATAAATAGGGATGTCGTGGGCTCGTCCCCAGGGTCTTACTCCAGGATGCCATGGGCTCCCCACATGGTCTTACACCTATGTGCCATGGGCTCTCCCATGGTCTTTGATAGGAAAGCCATGGGCTCTCCACATGGTCTTACATCCAAGTGTCATGGGCTCTCCCATGGTCTTCCATACAAACATACCACATATACCACTAGCATACTTCCTAGCTCATACCAACTAACATGCCACGTAATACAATCTCAGCTAGGATACCACATATCATAAAATGGGTCGAACTTGGTGCCTTAGACCCATTGGTATGGTGAGGAGACTCACCTTTGTCTGCTGAATCCGAAAGCTGTTCTCCTAACAGTCCGTAACCACCCGTGTTGAACAATAATGACATTACTCAAGGTTAGGACTGAACACAATCCAATTGAAGCGTCCAAACCCCAAGTCCTTTCACAATGGCCCAAAAGTCTTCCTTTGCTATTGGCCCCATAGTCCATGTCTAATTATCATTAATGGGCCTCATGGCCCAATAAAGCCCAACCATAGAAACCATGCCCCAAAACGGATAATTTGGCCTACCAATCCAAAACATGACCAGGCCCAACGACTAATCAAGGCCCAAAAGCTTACAATCCCAAAACAAGTCCAAGTCCATCTGCTGTGTGTACGCCTTGCGTACCACCCTGGTACGCGCAGCGTACTTGGTCCCTGGGTCGTACGCGCTGCGGGCGCTAAGTTACGCCCAACGTACTAACAGATTAAGCACTTTCTTCCATTAAGTGCTTAATACTCAAATTTCTAACGTCCAATAATCAGATCTGAGCTCATTAAGACGTCCTAGGGCATAAAGTTGGCCACTTTATGCCTTTGCATGTCCCATATGTTCGCAACAACCCATTAAGACCTTTGCAAGGGTCTTAATCCATGTATACTTAAAGTAGGAATTATGAGGCAAGGAACGCCTAAAACTTAAGCCATATGAGAGAGTTATGATTTTTATAAAATCATAACGGTAATAAAAACTCATCGAAAAACGAAAGTCAAAACTAGATAAAACGACCAAAAGGAAAGTTGTAGAGAATGACGAGACCTACACGAATATATAAGAGTCATTGAGAATGAAGTTCGTATGCAAGAGTTACGAAATTTTAAAGTTGGATTTTTACTGTCACGTGCGCACCTAAAAGTCGATACGTCTGGATACAGAGTTATGTGGCATGCGGAGAGGACGACACGTGGTAGCATCCTACGATTCAAGCACATTTGTGCGGCGTGCAATGCACGGCGCACACTCCAAAACTTTCTATAAATAACAAGCTTCGGCAGGCGAGTTTCCTTACCCCTCTCATCCGTTCTCTCTTTGCCTTGATTCACGTGTCACTGCCCCGAGCGCCTCTCGAAGTGCTAACTTGCGGTTTCTACCCTACAACAACATTTTCATAACTCACAGGTGAGGTCACGGCCCCATTTTCCAAATCTTTTTTTTTGGGGGGGGGGGGGAATACATGTATAAAATACAACTTCACATAGTTATTACTAATTTTAGTTAGATATTTATGCTCATAACATTAGGATGATATTATGCCTGATAGATACTCTGCCCAAACTCTTTAGCTAATATTATGCCTAGTCGTTATACTGAATCACAATGATAGATAAGATCATACCAAGTTGTCACGCTAACTAGTTGCCAAGAAACACTGAAACTCGTTCTTATAGCCACTTCTTTTGGATAAGCTTAGTACCTAATGTTACTCTGCCCAAATACTCAGCTACGTTAAACACACTTATTATATATATACACACACACACATTAGATAAATAATATATATAATACATAAACCCATATAAATACAACAGGAATATCAATATGATCAACCAAGGGAGGCCCCCATAACAAGAGTTAGATAATACACGATTCATCAATACGCTGATAGATTTTCAGCTAGCTCTCGGCCTACAATCGTTAAATCTTAAGTGAGCGGGAGATATATGTATAGATCTATACGAGATTGACACTCTCACATGTGGTTGCTAGGTATAACCTGATGACAAGTCGAAGCATGCATAATTTTTTAAACACATTTGCGACGTCCGATGAAGCGTCGTGGTTTTCGGGATCAACAATCATAGCTTGATTATAGGAACTCATCGTAACTTTATTAAACTAAAACTAACTATATTAGACTACTATTAGGAACCAATCTAATAAAGTAGTTACAATACACACAAACTTGAGGAAGCAACGTTGTTTAATAAATCAAGTGTATTACTCAATGTATATCTTTGGCCTGAATCCCAACATCCTAACGTCACACAGCCTGGTGCTCACACCAGCGACTAGGAGTGTGAAATGTTGGATTATAGTTTTAGGTGTTGTTTTTCTTTTGGGGAAATGACTTATAAGGGTAATTATGCTTCAAATTGTTCAAAAAATACCATCCAAATAAGACTTTTTGAAACGTCCCAAAAATAAGACCCGAAAATTTTCATTTTTAAATTAATAAAACAGTAAACCATATCATTGTCACAAAACCAAGGTAATCGAATTTTATCAATACATCATCATCATCATCAGAGTAAATCACAAAATGCGGAAACGAATGGTGTATGCTCTGCAATCATCCGGGGCTCTTCCCTTTGACACCAAAAGTGTCTGAAACATAAACTGAAAACCGTAAGCACAAAGCTTAGTGAGTTCCCAAAATACCACATACCATACATACATAAATAAACTCATAATGGGCCCCACCCAATGAGTCTAACGAACCCCGCCCTAACTCGCATAACGGGCCCCACCTAATGAGTATAAAGGGGCCCGCCCTAATTCGCATAACGGTCCCCACCCAATGAGTATAACGGGCCCCGCCCTAACTCGCATAACAGATAATAGCATATAATATAACCACCAGGCCCCTCCCAGCATACATATAAACATATAATCATATAAACATACAAACGCATGCGAAAATCACAAAGATAATAGCATATGACACAATCATTGGGCTCCACCCACTGAGTATAAGGGGGCCCACCCTCACTCGCATAACGGGCCCCACCCATATACAAATCATATACGCATGCAAGAGTCATGCAGACATCTAGAACCCTACATAACAACCCATGGGCCAGAATTGGTGTCTTCGACCCGCTAAACATCGTGAGGAAACTCACCTTAATCCGCTGATAATCAAATAACCGCTCGAACTACTGAACCGGATAACCTCGCTCCAACTAACAATAAATACAATCTTAATCAATAATTAACCCGATAACCCAAAATACCCTTAGGCCAAACTTGGTCAACCCGGTTCAAAGTCAAATTCAACGGTCTAGGTCCAAAAGTCAATGTTTCTTCCTACCGGAGTACGCCCTGCGTACCAAGAGAGTACGCCCTACGTACTCTGATGTTGACCAAAAGCGAGGCGCTGACCGCAGCGTACCACCAGGTACGCCCAGCGTACTCAACCCAGTCCCAAAACTCTATTAAGTGCTTATTCCATTAAGTTCTTACATCCAAAACTCAGAATAAAGCCCAAAATGATGTCCTAAGTCATAAAGTTTCCAACTTTATGACTTTGCATGGCTATAAAGTGCTTAATGTCCAAAACCCTAAGTTCTTAACCCAATAAGACATCACAAATCTTGCATGGAAGGGATAGAAGGACCAAGATCACATTTTTATAGTTCATAATAGCTTTATAATGGATAAAGTTTCCAACTTTATCCATTAGAAGGGTCCCAACAAACAAGATCTAGTATTTAAGTTGCAAAGGGACCCAAAAGTTCATCTTTTTTCAACTAAATCCATTAAGTACAAGTCTCCAACTCTCATATCTGAATCAAAATGATGTTTAGATGGATAAAGTTTCCAACTTTATCCATAACAAGGATACAAACTTTCAAGATCTAAACTTTATGCACTAAAATGACCAAAAGCTCATAACATTCAAAACTAGTTAGATCTAACAAATGCATCATCAAGATTCAAACTTTATACCTTTAGAAGATAGATCAAGGTGAACAAAGTCCATATCTACAAGCTCCAATGCAACCAAAACTTCTCCAAGAAGTTCCTTCTTCTCCAAAGTGCACCATGCATACTCCAAAGCACTCAAAAACACATTCTTTTAGCATACAAGGCTCAACTAGGGTTAAGGTTTCATGGAAGAGGTGTTGGAAGGGTGGAGGCTGAGCATGGAGTGGGTTTGGGGGACTTAAGGAGCTTAAATAGGGCTCATACCACGAAAATAGGGTTTGGGCACTGATTAAATACGCCCAACGTACTCTGGGTGCCTTAGTACGCCCAACGTACTCCCCTCTGTACGCCCAACGTACTCAGCATAACCCAAAACCAACTAAACTTCAAACGGGTATAACTTCTTGGTTCTAACTCCGATTTTGACGTTCTTTATATCCACGGAAAGGTAACAAGAAGCTCTATACTTCTATCAACTCATCCTTGGCTTAAAACTTTCCGAACAAAAATCCAAAATTCATAAAAGCCCGAGCTGACACTTTACTGAAATACCCATTGGCGCCAAAACACAGAACGAACTCCCAGATCATCCATATTACATTACCCACACCCAAATGGGTCTAAATCTATTTTCGTCGAAGGCCCTAAGCCTGATGATACTCGGTCTTCGGGTCACCACCCCACACAGGAAACGATTCGGAACAGGTCGCTACAACTCTCTGCCACTTAAATTAGATTTCATCATCGAAATCACTCCTTACCACCCTCCTGAGAACCAACGTTCCGAACAAAGCCTTCTAATGTTGAAAAAATCACTAAACCCATAATTTTCGATCCAAAACGCTACTTCTATAATTACGAAGCCCATAACTTGCCTGACCTCCGCACATGTAGAACCATTCACAAACACAATCAAAAGGGTCTCCTCTTACCATCAGAACTGAAACATCCTTTTGACCCTGAACCTTCCAACTGATAACCCGACATACAGATTCCTAAATCCATAACTTGCTGAGATACAAATTTTGCACGTATACACTAACGATTCACGATACAAATCTAAACCAAGAGCCAACTCGGTACATAATCCATAACCTGAGATCCAAGGATTTACACTTGTGTTTCACCGGAACTCTTCCGATTCATGGCAAGCATTTCCTAAACCGGGATATAAAATCCCCAAACCACTGCTGAGACTGCCAATCTTGCACCTGGTCCAGCCACCAGGTTCCTGAGAGTCCAACAGATAAGGCTATTCTAGCCTATGCACCACTCTATGCCACTCCCTGGTCACATAATCATCCTACTAAAACCATAATCCAATTCCTTGACATAACCGATCTCTACCATGTCTCATCTGCATTGCCATAATCATACGGGCCTTGCCCACAGGTCTCACCCAGCGAGAGCTACACAAGGCCCAACCCGTCCCAGACCCCAATGGTCATATTCCCGTAACTAAGATATGTTCTCCGACCTCACTGCCCGCCTTGCCCAAAGCACAAGTTGATCCTCCTTTACACTCACGACAACCCCAACGATGGTGTACCTCAATATGATGAATGCTACGATCCCATCGCAAACTTACAACACTTCCATACTATCTGCCAATCCAGTGAATGATATGGCCACCCCGCATCCTTACGACACGTCTATCCTGCCATGGTCACCGCCCATGGTCTTACCACACACAATTCCTTTCACAGAACACGCTGCTATCAATGCAAAATAGGAAAAAATCATGGCCACACACGACCCGATAATAGGATAAACGGTCGTATTCTTGATCCAATTCAAAGGCCATAACCCAAAAGAATCATGCATATAATTCGAACCAAGTGATCCAATGTTATGTTGTCCAGTCGCATACACCCCTTTCGGCAATACATATAATGAATTACCCCAATGCACATCCATTGAGAACCCATAACATCATTCAAAAAGGAGAGATATACCAGAGTTCTATCGAACGACAAACCTTAATCACTAGCAGACAATATCCCCATGAATGATCGGAACAAGACCCCATACCTTGGCTGAGACTGAACAAATTCCACCAATACGCAACGAGCTCATGAAGACTTCCAAGGTGATCCTGAATGCTTCCAAAACCTGAACCGACTATGAACTAAAATTCCACACCACCATCATTGAGCGTAAACATACCCAAAGACCAAAGGAACATAAAACACACTGAACTTGATGATAGGTTGACACATCCATTGAACTTCAACTGTCAAAACTTGAAACTTTCGGAGAACCTTCGATGAATGACGAATGATGTGACCAGAATTCGAGCACGTGTTGACATTAGATCAAATGATCTAAAACCCGCACGGAGCTGATCGCACCCAATTTTGAAACTGATTCCCTGATCGACCTCTGAACAAGCTAAACTATAATTAGAAATCCATGAAACGAGCTGACAAATTCCTCCGCAACCAATAATCAACCTGAGTGGTCCCAGCGGCTCCTCATCTATTCTTTGTCACCCCCACAAGAAACCAATAGCTGCAACGATCTCCTTGCCCAACCAGTTCCTGCTGAGGGACAACTCATGTGCCTACTGAACACATACATCCGATCGTCACCCACTATATACCCCTGCCTTCACCAAATCCTGAACCGAGATCCCATATACTCGCACCATAGATCCCTAAGAAACATTCTCTCAATACTACGAACCTGAACATATCGATGATAGTCCAAGCAGAATACCCAGTTCTCCCCCCACTTAGGGTTCGAACTACCATCTACCGGTGTTGAAACCAAACCATAACTCAAATCGGCTTAACCAGTCCCTGACTTTGGAATGAATAATACATGCCATGATGATCTTCCAGATAAGGATCAAACAAATCCCAAGAGACCTCTTGAATTTCAGCTGAAGATCTCTGAAATTTCCCCAATCATGGCCACTTTAACATTAAGGATTCCTTTCAAGAGCATAAGCCAACACTGACTTACGATCCAAAACATTCCATCCTAGCATGCAATCCCAACCACCAATCTGGTACCTGACCTGCCTATATCCCAAGAACACGGACCCTTGATCACATCACAAAGCATCCATAACCCATCAATCCACCCGCGCACTTCTGCACTGACATACTGTCGCCAAACACCGCGACCAACAGACCCCATGTTGGGTTTACATACTAAATCTGAAAGTTGCAAGCCTGCTCACTCCTTCTACGAACTTAGAGAACTGAAAGGGCATCACCCCTGCTACAAATGGTGGCATTCCAAACCATCAATCAACCACTCACTTCCAGTACAGTCCTCTAGCCGATCATAACAATCGTTTCCTTCTTGAGTCCCGCGACTCGAATGAGCGGCCTTGAGCAACCCTACCACAAGATCAACAGATACGGAACTACTGCCACGAATCAAGGTATCAAACCATGCTACCTCTCCCAACCAGCCCTTAGAATTCCCGAAACTCTCCTCGATTCGAGTATGGATCCTGTGCTTCAGTAGTATGGGCTCAATACTACCTTCCACACCTATCCATACTTTCCTCAAGAATCATCTCAGGTCCTCTAAGACATACTAAAAAATATCCTCCCGACACCTACTCAACAGCGAAACAACCGCACTAAAATACTTCCTAGGTTCTCCTAGGATTTCCCCACCCCCTGCCATCAGCTGCCGAAGGGCTCCAATCAATTTCAGCCAACCACTTCATGAATACAATTACATGCAACAAAACTTAAATAATCCTTCGAATAAAGGACCCAACCCTACAACGGTTAGACTCAAACGAGAGTTGCGCAATAGGGCCAAATCCTTCACTGTAAGATTACTTAACCTCCATTGCATGTAACTTAATGTATTCATTTGATAGTTGGCTCACATCAACGTGAGTCCCACAAAGCAAAAAGCAAGCAACATTCAAGCAACGGAGACGACTGGAACTAAGATACTATGAAATCAGGCACATCCTCATGTGAAATTCTCGATCGTTATCTCCCAGCATCTCGGATGCACCTTCGCCCCGCCCTCACTCTCTCAAGAGTAGCTAATCATTCCACGCACTATCTGGCCATGAACTGCACCCACTCATGAAACTTCCACCAACCCTGAAGCACTCGTGTATGCTAATCATACATAACACTGTATCCTATAGATGTAACATCCCGAAATTCAGGTGCGTCTCTTAAACCCTTCTCCTTTTCCAAGATTGTCAAGTTAAGCCCTTAATTGAAATATTAAGGCAAATGAGTACGCTGGGCGTACTGAAGAGTACGCTGCGTGTACTCATGCGCTTAAGTTGGACGCGGACTCGCCTAGGTACGCTGGGCGTACCCAGGGTTACGCTGGGCGTAGCGGGCCCAGATGCAAACCCTAATTTGTGGCTTGTACGATATAAAAGGAATGTTAAGGCCTTATCCTCAGCCACCATTTCAGAGAGTGAAACCCTAATAGAGAGCTACCCTTCGTTCCTAGCTTGTGTGTGTGTGTTCTAAGCTTCAAAGTGCTATTTCAAGGTGGTGAAAGAGAAGAGGAGGCCATTTTAGGAGCTAGAAGTTGGTGGACAAGAGTAGATCCGAGTTCTACAGAGGTTGGAGCTTCTTTCTGAGGTAAAAAGCTCAAAGCTTTCCTTGTCATTTGTGATTTGTGCTTCTTGGACCAATTTTTAGGGTTTTTGGTCCCAAGGTGGAGACTTTATGAGCAAATGGTCTCCATTGGCCTGTATCTGCCATATTTTAGGGTAATATGAGTTGTATGTTCATAAAAATCCAATCTTGGACTTGAATATTGAGCCATGCATGAGATCTAGACTTTATGAGGAAGAAGGAAAGGTGTTAGAGTGATTAGAGACCTTTACAGCCATGCAAAGTCTTAAAGGTCTCGACTTTATGGATTAAGTGGTCTTAGAGAAGTCAGATCTGGAGTTTGAGTTTATGTCTTAACCGTTTAAGACCAAAATCCAAGAAAGGCTGAAACTGAGACTTACGCTGGGCGTAACTCTCAGAACGCGCAGCGTAAGGGGTTGAGACCCCGATTATGGATCGTCGGCGTACGCCCCGCGTACAGAGATGGTACGCGCCGCGTACTGCCTCCTGTTGACTTTCGTTGACTTTTAGGGTTTTGGTCAACATTTGGACTTTTGGGTCAGGGAGGGGTAAAATGGTCTTTTACCCTTCTGTGGGATCGTAGGAATGGATTTAATCTAGCCTTTGAGAGCCATTATTTATTTGAGAGTACTGTTTATGTGATTAGGCGGGGGCTAGATCAGTGTTTTCGTGTGCGAGATTATTTGAGACACCCGAGGTGAGTCTTCTCACTATACTTTACCTTGAGTGGTAATTAGAGTTATGTGACAGAGTATATCGTGTGTTATGTATGTGATGTGTTGCACTGCATTGTTTCTAGTTGATTCATGTTGTATGTACTCCAGAGTTTACAGAGTTAGGACCGGAAGGTCCACAGAGTCAGGACCAGAGGATCCATAGAGTTAGGGCCAGAGGGCCCACAGAGTTATAGCCTCGAGTGGCTAATATGTGTTATATGTGGTATTTTGGGGAACTCACTAAGCATTTATGCTTACAATGTTTTGTGTTATGTGTTTCAGGTACCAGTGATCGCGGGAAGGCGTCGGCATGATCAGTACACACTATTGGAGTTTTTATACATTTTGATCTTGGGATGTATTTTTATGGATTTGATATGTGATACATTGAGATTTGAGAATATTTATGAATGAAATTACATTTTTTAAAAAGTGAAAAATTGTATTGAAACTTACGGTGTTACAATAGACAATCAAATACTTGATTCTACCCTAAGCCCTTCATAAAACAAGAACAAGAAATAAGGTCAAAACAAACATTCTCAGACTATAGAATCTTAGTTATGTACAACTATGATGCATACACCAAGCAACTACAATAATGATATCAATTTCATATAAGAAAGAAACCTAGGCTATCATGCATCATATAATCAGGAAATTCTATCATGCACTTCCTGAAGATCCTTAGCCTATCACTAGCATGTTGTTCACAGATTCATAAATCAAATCATATCAGATAACATGTGTGGATATTTTGGGAAAACTTATTTGAGCTCGGTCGATTGCATGCACCACACCCTTTCTTATATTAGAAAACCCTTTTCTTTAAAAACATTTCTTTTTGAAAAACTTTACCAAACCCTCAGTTTGAGTTCAGACACACCCAAGAGTATGTCCAAATCCCTCAAACCAAGGCTCTGATACCAACTTGAAACGTCCCAAAAATAAGACCCAAAAATTTTCATTTTTAAATTAATAAAACAGTAAACACTATCATTGTCACAAACCAAGGTAATTGAATTTTATCAGTACATCATCATCATCAGAGTTAATCACAAAATGCATAAATGAATGGGGTGTGCTCTACAATCATCCCAAACTCTTCCCTTTGAAACCAGAAGTGCCTGAAACATAAACTGAAAACCGTAAGCACAAAGCTTAGTGAGTTCCCAAAATACCACATACCATACATATATAAATAAACACATAATGGGCCCTGCCCAACGAGTATAACAGGCCCCACCCTAACTCGCATAACGGGCCCCGCCCACTGAGTATAACGGGCCCCGCCCACTTAGTATAACGGGACCCACCCTAACACGCATAACTGGCCTCGCCCACTGAGTATAACGGGCCACACCCTAACTCGCATAACGGGCCCCGCCCAATGAGTATAATGGCCCCCGCCCTAACACGCATAACCGTCCCCGCCCAATGCGTATAACGGGCCCCGCCCTAACTCACATAACAGATAATAGCATACAGTATAACCATCGGGCCCCGCCCAACATACATATAAACATATAATCATATAACATACAAACACATGCGAAAATCACAAAGATAATAACATACCACACAATCATGGGGCCCTGCCCACTGAGTATAACGGGCCCTGTCCTAACTCACATAACGGGCCCCACCCACATATAAATCATATACGCATGCAAGAGTCACGCAGACATTTAGCACCCTACATAACAACCCATGGGCCGGCATTGGTGCCTTTGACCCGCTAAACATAGTGAGGAAACTCATTTCAATCCGCTGATAATCAAATAACTGCTCGGACCGCTGAACCGGATAACCTCGCACCAACTAACAATAAATACAATCTTAATCAATAATTAATTTGATAACCCAAAATACCCTTAGGTCAAACTTGGTCAACCATGGTCAAAGTCAAAGTCAACGATCAAGGTCCAAAAGTCAATATTTCTTCCCATCGGAGTATGCCCTGCGTACCAAGAGAGTACGCCCAGCGTACTTTGATGTTGACCAAAAGCGGGGCGCTGGCCGTGTACGCACAACGTACCACCAGGTACGCCCAACGTACTCAACCCAGACCCAAAACTCTATTAAGAGCTTATTTCATTAAGTTCTTACGTCCAAAACTCAGATCCAAGCCCAAAATGATGTCCTAAGTTATAAAGTTTCCAACTTTTCGACTTTGCATGGCTATAAAGTGCTTAATGTCCAAAACCCGAAGTTCTTAACCTAATAAGACATCACAACTCTTGCATGGAAGGGATAGAAGGGCCAAGATCACATTTATATAGTTAATAATAGCTTTATAATGGATAAAGTTTCCAACTTTATCCATTAGAATGGTCCCAACAAACAAGATCTAGTCTTTAAGTCTCAAAGGGACCTAAAAGTTCATCTTTTTCAACTTAATCTATTAAGTACAAGTCTCCAACTTTCAGATCTGAATCAAAATGATGTTTAGATGGATAAAGTTTCCAACTTTATCCATAACAAGGACACAAACTTTCAAGATCTAAACTTTATGCACTAAAATGACCATAAGCTCATAACATCCAAAACTAGTTAGATCTAACAAATTCATCATCAAGATTCAAAATTTATACATCTAGAAGATAAATCAAGGTGAACAAAGTCCATATCTACAAGCTCCAATGCAACCAACAGTTCTCCTAGAAGTTCCTTTTTCTATAAGGTGCATCATGCATACTCCAAAGCACTCAAAAACACATTCTTTTAACATACAATGCTCAACTAGGGTTAGGGTTTCATGGAAGGGGTGTTGGAGGGGTGGAGGCTGAGAATGGAGTGCATTTGGGGGAGTTAAGGAGCTTAAATAAGGCTCAAACCATGAAAATAGGGTTTAGGCACTGATTGCGTACGCCCAAAGTACTCAGGGTGCCTCAGTACGCCCAACGTACTCCCCTCTGTACGCCCAGCATACTGTTCATAACCCAAAACCAACCAAACTTCAAACGGGTATAACTTCTTCGTTCTAACTCCGATTTTGACGTTCTTTATATCCACAGAAAGGTATAGAGAAGATCTACACTTCTATCAACTCCTCCTTGCCTTAAAACTTTCCAAACAAAAATCCAAAATTTATAAAAGCCCGAACTGACACTTTACCGAAATACCCCTTGGTGCCAAAACACAGACCGAACTCCCGGATCATCCAAATTACATTACCCACACCCAAATGGGACTAAATCTATTTTCCTCAAAGGCCCTAAGCCTGATGATACTCTGTCTTCGGGTCACCACCCCCACATAAGAAACGATTTGGAACAGGGCGTTACACTTTTATATGAAAAATACCAACAAACTACATACTTTGTTAAAGTGTCACATTATGGTAACCGATATTTAGTGGTAATAACTAATTAAGAGAAAAAAGGGGAAAATAACTCGGGAGGGTAACTATGTTTCAAAAGCGTTAAAAAAACACCATCCAAGTAAGATGTTTGTATAAAAAACACCAACAAACTATATGTTTTGTTCAAATGTTACTCACTGGTAATCAACTTTTGCAAGTTAAATGATGACTTGGGCTAATTATTGTGACATGACATAATAGTTAGTGATATGAAATTAATTGATATATTCCACCTTTATAAATTGATTTAGGGCTTCTTAATGAACGAATAATTTCTTCTTCTACTAAATCGATGATCTCCAACTCAAGATCACATATTTCAAATACACAAGAGATATTTGATGATACAAACCCTTGTGAAAACAATGGAATAAATGCCCATAAGATATTTGATGACTGAAATTTATGAAAACAATGAGATAAATGTCCATAAGTAGCTCAATGAATGAAATTTGTGAAAACTAGAAGATGCATAATAGTTTGCAATCCATTTCGGTTTAGTCATGACCTATAGCTAGGCAAGATGCAAACAACAAGTAGATTCCAATCGTACGTTCATGAAGAAGCTTTGAATCGATTTTTAAAGGAGAGTTGTATCAACTAAGGTCATGTCACTAATTATTATGCCATGCAACTAATAATTAGGCCAAATCATTCTTTAACCTACAAAAGTTGGTTGCCAATGGGTAACATTTGAACAAAACATATAGTCTGTCGGTGTTTTTTTATATACAAATACCTTATTTTGATGATGTTTTTTGAATGATTTCGAAACATGGTTACCCTACCGAGTCATTTTCTTTTGTTTTTTCCCCTTAGTTAATTTTTACCGATAAATGTCAATTACCATAAAGGTGACATTTGAATAAAGTATGTAGCTTGTTGGTATTTTTTTTGTACAAAAGCTAATTATTTGGATGATGTTTTTTTAACAAATTAAACTTAGATGATGTATTTTGAATAATCTTAAAACATAGTTATTTTTATAAGTAGGGTTAATGTCACTGTAACCCAACCAACTTTTTGGTTTTGGTTTAAATGGTCATCCAACTTAATTTCTTGCTTTCTAAAGGTACAAACTCGATACTGACCTGCTTATTTGGTCATTGTTACCTATTGCATCCGGTTACCCGTTCCACCTAACCATTCTTGCTGACTTGACTGATTACTCAACGATGATGTGGCTACCTAGTTAGACTACATTGGTTATACATAGATATATTTATTAGTTTTTATTAATTTGTTTCCTACATGCATACGTAGAGTTGCAGAAGAAGAATCAAGTTGATTTCCTACCACTATCAATTTTACATACCAAAACTGTCAATTTCCTACCACATTCAGATTTTAGGCATACCTTCAAGAATGCATTCTTAGTGACAAAAAAAATCAAACCAAATTTATATTCCATCTCCATCATCTTCACCATTACCACCACCATCGATTCCACCAGTGAAAACAAAACCCATTTCCTAGTGAAAATAAAATCAAATTGCGGGAATTTATTTCACCACAAGCGATTTCCCAAAAAAACATAATTGAATCCAACCAAAAAAAAACCTACAATTATAATGCTTGAAGATGGTAGATAAAAAATTCAAACCCACCAAAATTTGTTGCAGATCTATTGGTAACAGATGACATAAAAAATCAAACTGATAAAAACATCTAACCCCAAATTTTTTTTTGATCCATGGAATAGTCCCAACATATGGAGAGAGAGAGAGAGAGAGAGAGAGAGAGAGAGAAGAATTAGTGATGGAATCGACTGGTGGTATTGTCGTAGCAGATGTAATCAACAATGAGTTAAAGATGATCTCAATGTGACCTAAATTAAATGCAACAAAAAACTAATGCAAAGGTGAATCGGTAGACAAGGTAGTTCTTAGAACTGGATGGTGACGACAGTGGTAGAAGATTGATGGTGGTAGCGGAGGTGAGAGATGGATAAAGAAGGCGGTGGTTGTGGATGGTTTAATGTTGGCAATAATCATAAGAATGAAGCCAAAGGTGCCTTGTGCGGTGTCCTACCTGTTGCATAAGGTTTTAAATGAGAAGAGAAAAGGGGAAGAAGGAGAAGTCATATGATATGGGGTAACCGGAGACAATCTCCAAAGGGGTCTTTTAAACCCGACAAACTTCACCTTATACTCATAAAAAACAAGAAACTAACTTTAGGGACCATTTAAACCAAAACTAAAAAGTTGGTTGGACAATAGTGACATTAACCTTAATTTTCATATTTTTTTTAAAGTTGAAAGTTCAAGTCTCTGTAATATAAAGAGAAATTAAATAGCCTCCTATTTTTTTTCCTACATATATTTCTACCTATTTGAAATGATGATAAATGTATTAAAATATCATTAATCTTATCTAAATATGATACATGTCGTCATTTCACATGGGTAGGATGATAAGTAGGAAGAAAAGGTAAGAAGATATTTAATTTCTCTAATACTCCCTCCGTCCCAAAATTATTATCCACCTTACTAGTTTAGTTAAAGAAAGGTAAGAGGATAAATGAACCAGGAATTAACCGGAAGAGTATTAAATTTACATGTTAAAAAAAACGAAAGAAGAACAACAGTGTCTTTTTCAACGTAGCGTCTTTTGGCCTCCACGCAGCTTAAAACACGCAGAAGAGCTAAACATTAAAACATTGTCATAATGTCATTCCTTCTGACACGTGCTTTTGAAAAGTAACACATTGCTGCCTTCTACTTCTCATTCTACTTCTCATTCAAGTTCAAATATGCACAATAAGGTTCGCTCTAACTCCCAAAACTTTCATTTCATAGCACATTTGATCCTCTTCGAAATTTATCTATGCCTACTACTACATTTTAGTTTATTTATTACGTAGGCTATGACAATCAGGTGTGTACAGATCCATGCCTGAATGTAAGAAACTAAATCATGTCCATATATTGGGATATCTTGACAGTAATGTAAGAAAATAGGGTGTCAAGTCTAAAAAGAAGCACAAAAAATGTCCGTAGACGGGGTTTTAGTAAATAAACATAATTTGTTAGAAGTTTAGTACTCGTATAAGACGAGTTGTGTCACATGTATCCTCCAATGCACAAGGACAAATTGTATCATTTGTGCATAAACATTGATTTATAAAACAAATTACAAATTTGGTCCCTTTACATAAAATTACAAGTTCAGCCAAAAAATTTAAATTGTCATAGTCTTGTTCTTAGATTTTTATTTCGTTGCGGATATAATCCATGTATTTTACTTAAAATTACAAGTGTAATTCAAACTTTGATATCATTTTATATGAGACAAGAATCATATCCGTAACAAAATGAATGCAAGGACAATGTTAAGATGATCTACAAATTTGGACCAAAATTATGATTTCTGACAATATATAAAGACCAAATTTGTTATTTAATCTAATTTATATGCAACTACATCATCCAAGTTATAACTTATCCATTCTTACTAATGAGCCAGGTTCTTTTGAGAATCAAAAAATTTATAAGAACTTACGAACTCATAATCATCTCATCATTTTTCAAAACCATAAACATCAATCTTCTCCAAATGTTGCGTCTAAAACATATCTAGGCTCAAAAAAAATTGACGATTTTTTTTTAGGTTTTTTTGTATGACTGCTGATGAGCACAATTGACAGTCATATGGACTGCTAATTGCAGCAGTCATATGGACTGCTGATTGCAGCAGTCCATATGGCTGTTGATTGTGCTCATCAGCAGTCCATATGACTGCTGATTGTGCATACATACAAATTTCGAAAAAAAAAATTGTCAAATCTTTTTTTGAAGCCTAAATACGACTCATCATTCGGAGAAGATTGATGTTTTTGGTTTTGTAAAATGATGAATTGATTATAAGTTCGCAAGTTCCCACGTTTTTTTAGTTCTCATAATAACTCATCCCTCTTACAAATATCACAACCTTACTAAAATTAACAACATTAAAAAATATCACCAATATTATATATATATATATATATATATATATATATATATATATATATATATATATAGAGAGAGAGAGAGAGGGGGTTGTTTGGTCAGATGAAGAAGAGAAAGGACCATAAATGAAAAAATCAGACGGGTATATCGCATGTTTGCTTCACGCAAGCGCTCTAATCTGGTTTTTGCTTCTTCTGGCGTGCCTTTAAAGTCTCCATTTTCTCCTTAAAACCCCCATTTCTCCCCTTTTCCTAGAGCACACAGATTCACCAAAGCATAAATTTACTCTCCTATCTCTTCCATACCCTAATTTATTAATCTGTGAAACTGAGAATATTGGTTTCAGAAAATGAGCGGAAATACTAGCACTAGCAGCACCGGTGGCGGTGGCGGTGGTGGTAGTGGACCATGTGGAGCTTGCAAGTTTTTGAGAAGAAAGTGTGTGGCGGAGTGCATATTCGCGCCATATTTCGACTCCGAGCAAGGAGCCACCCATTTCGCGGCGGTGCATAAGGTTTTCGGTGCCAGTAATGTTACCAAACTCCTTATGAGTATTCCGGTTAACAAGCGCCTCGATGCCGTCATCACCATTTGTTATGAAGCTCAAGCTAGGCTCAGAGATCCTGTCTATGGATGTGTTGCTCAAATCTTTGCCCTTCAACAACAGGTCTAATCTCTTTCTCTCTCTACATATTTAAGAAAAAATGTTAATTAACTTGATTTTAAAATTTATGATATATTTAATATTTAATATCTGAGAAAAAAAATATTACTTATATTACTAAATTATAAGAACTATTATAATAAATTTAATTTTTGTTAAAGCTTAAACATAATATAATGGTTACTGTATTATTGTAGAATAAGTTCAATATAAAATGATCATATCGCCGTCGTTATGGTGGTATTCACTATTCACTATATATTCACATTAGATATTTGTTCCAATTAATTGAAGTTTATATAAATAGTGTTTAATCCTTCTGACCACTGGTTGTTAGTTGTTACTCGCAAGGTTTTGAAACCTTTTGATGGATTGTTTAATGGGTATGTCGGTTTTTTGCTAATTTTAGTAATGTTGTGTATTAATCTGGTAAAATGTTAATATCATGTATACACAACAAACTTTATCCTTTCAGATACAAATATGGGATTGATTTTCTTTCAGAAAAAACTTATTTGTATCTGCATTTGATAGATATTTGTAATATCTACAATATTCTAATTTTGTTTTTTGTTTCTAGAAAGCCTTTTTTTATGTAGTATGTTGTTATTTTATAGATTATGATAAATAAAAATATGCATGTTAGTATATATATATATATATATATATATATATATATATATATATATATATATATATATATATATATATATATACTTGTATATGCATTTACTAGATATTTGTACTATCTACAATATTTGCGTAGCTGTCTAGCCTAATGTTGTTTTTTGTGTCTAAAAAGCATTTTTATTAATGTAGTATGTTGTTGTTTCATAGATTATGATAAATAAAAATATGCATGTTAGTATAGCATATTGTTTTCATGATAATACGTCTACAAAACTACATCATTTCAGCGGAAAACACATGAACAATGTGGCTTTAGGTCGATTAATGGTAGTTCGATTGCATTTAACCAATAAAAATTGCATATCTATTCTTCTTAATGATGCATGCCAATTTCTTCGGTTGCAAATACTTGTATTATTTTCTTAAGAAAAAAACATTAAGAATACAAATGAATAAGTTTAGAATGTAGTGATATTTGGTATGTACTTACTCTATTTTTATAAGATGTGGTTTTGATTTGACCATGTAGTTTAACTTTGTATTTGATTAATAATCAAATGTTCAAAATGCTTATTAATTATAAAGAATAAAAAAGAAAAGTCTATAAACCAAAATTAAGATCATTAGCGTTATGCAATACTTATTAACAAGTAGTACATGTTTTAATTACAATAAGAGAAAAATAATCATAACTATGGAGTAATCATGTGTTATATACTCGCCATCAAATTTTAATTAGAAAATAAATGAAATTTTTGATTAATAAAAATATTATTTTATTAGATGTACCTATGATCAAATATTGTATTCAAAAAAGTAACCCAAATGTTAACATGGGGATCTGCACACAATTTGTTTCTTTTGGTTTGAATTGTTTGCCATATTGAGTAATCTTCAAGGTTTGAATTGTCAATATATAGTCCAAAAACGTGAATTTTTAGACACATGCAACATCTAATAAGATACGAGTAAAGGAAACGATAAACGTTAAAATTTTATATGCCACCATTCTCAAACAAACACTTATCATTATGTTTCATCTAAATTAAGTTTTTCTATAACGACATTTCACTAAAATATTAAAGATCTTATTGGTTTATATGTTTCACAATTTTAAGAGAGAAATATAAGTTCAATAAAAAAAAAGCATGTAAAGTAAGCATAAAAAAGAAGATCGCAGACAATTGCTTGTGGTGAGAAAATAGTTGGCTTTTACCGGTTTGTTGGATAAAATGAATTAAAAATATTATTATAATATTATGTATGGGCTTTGAATAATTAGAACATTAGGTTTAGAACTAAAAATGATACGTAGTATTTGTTTTGTAGATCACAGTGCTTTTTAATATCTAAAATGAAAATTAAAAATAAAAATTATTCTTTTACTCGTTATATTTACACTCAGTTTCACTATAGCTAGTTATATAGTCAATGTTGTTTATTATAAACCGTGTAAAAACGGAAAACATGACATAATTAACTTTAAATAAGTTTGAGAAATAACAAAATTAATTCAATTAACTTTTTGAATTAGTTTTAAAAGATTATATTCATAAAACCAAGTTTATAATAAAACAAGTCCGTCACATCCATTATAGAATTCTTTTTTTTTTTTAAAAAAATCCCACCTCATGAAATGAAAATAGGTATAAGGAAATATTCTATATTTTTACTACATGATAAAAAAATATGAGTTATCTATTCCGTTGTAACACTTGTTAATTTTTTCATAAAATATTTTTATAAAACTGAAACAGGTAGCAAGTCTACAAACTGAGCTCTCTTATTTTCAAGCGCACTTAACAACCCTAGAGGCGGTGGCACCTCCACCACAACCACCACCTCCTCCACCACTGCCACCACCCCATTTACAATTCACACGGGCGGGATTATCCATAAGTGACCTCCCAACAACCACATGCATCCCCACTACCTACGATTTGTCATCACTTTTCGAACCAACAACACTGAAACCTTCTTCATGGACCATGCAACAGATATGTCCCCATCATGAGTTTAGCAGTTGTAACACCATAGCTCCGCCGGCTAACATGCAACCATCACAGAACGACGACGTTAATCTTCAGGAGTTGGGTAAATTTGTGGTTGTGCCATGTAGCAGTGGGACATTGTTGCCACCGCATGGTAGAGGAGATGAGATAGTATGACTTTTATTTTGATTGTATTAATTTCATCATTTAATGGAATTATGGCAGTAATTATTAATTAATGTACATTGTAGTTTATTTGTAACGCATCTTACTTTTATTTGTTAAGATCGATTGTAGACTGTAGTAAACTTTTGTTCGAAAGTCGGATAACCGGTCATTTCTTGATGACGTGTCATCTAATTAACTGGCTATCCCAGGGGCATCCTACGTGTCACTACCCACATTTTAGTTTTAACTTTTTTTTTAATAATCTTACTAGTTGTGGACTCGTATATTATACAGGTTGATTAAAACATAATGTTAAATAGGAGCGATTAAATAAGAAGTTTATTTGAATTTGAAATATGAAATAAGTGAAAACTATGAGAAAAACACATGCAAAAAAATAAATTAATTAAAATTATATGTTTAATTGTCAGACCCGTGTACTAAACGAATTATTATAACAAAATGTTAAATACAAAAGTTTAAAATGTAAATTTATTTGAAATTGAAATTGAAATTTCAAATTTCAAATTTGAAATTAATAGTCATTATGGTAGGTTTAATTTATGAAACTAAATTAATGATATATTGAAAATGAATAATAAAGTAAATGACAAGTGGAAAATAAATATATCTCAAAATTATGACAAAATGACATATGGTCAATTGAATGAAAGAATGACAATACATTTTCATTTATTAGGGTAAATTGATAAATTGTCTTAATGTTTAATAAAATTCGTAAGTCTTCGAAGTTATATTTATAATTTATATTTCACTATCTTTCATCAATCTTAATTAACAAAATCAAAACTCTAGAATCTATATCTATATAAAATAAAAAAAAGGAAATTAAGTAATCTAACTACTTTCTAATGTTATTTTAAAAACAATAACCAGAAATTTTATTTTCTTGAAAAATGACCACAAAGTCCGGAATGGGTCATTCTGGACCTGTAGGTCGAACTACATTCCCAACTCAATTTCGAACTCAATAATTTCGGACTATCAAATTCAACTGGAAATGTCTTCTTCTGGCAATGAAGAGTATCATTTTTTATATG
Organism: Lactuca virosa; assembly: GCF_052849685.1. NCBI lineage: Eukaryota > Viridiplantae > Streptophyta > Magnoliopsida > Asterales > Asteraceae > Lactuca > Lactuca virosa. The sequence goes on along the minus strand of NC_136429.1, from coordinate 74,202,651 downwards.
TAAGTTTCGAAATCTTTATGATTATGTCTTTATTTTAGATTATATATTAAAACCTAGATAATTTATCCAATTATATATGTATTATTTGTTTTTATAGTGATTTTTAGTTGTTTTAAATCAATCACACGATTACATTTGGTTATATATGTATACTAGATCATCAAATCTTAGAAATATTCTAATTTTGACTTGTCCGGAAATGAATCCAGAATGTGTATAACACGTCCGGAATACGAAGAACAGTTCCAAAATATGGATCCAGAATGTGTTGATACAGATTACAATATTCCGGAATGTCCTCCGGAACATACATACAACTTCTTAATTAATGATTCTTTTGATTGTAGCATGACAGAACATACGAAGCAGTTGTGACTACAACCTGCGGGCCTGAACTCGGGCGGGAAATCATTGCCTGGTTATAACACATACCAGTTTGTGCGACTATGTCTAGGACATCATGTTTTGGTGATTATGTTAATATGTCGATGGGTGTGGAATGTCACCCTTTACTCTGTCACTATCTTATGTGCAAGGAATACACTGCTTTACCTCTAGTTGACCTAAAGGAGCTTCTATTTCCGGTACACATCTATCGGGTTTGCTTCGACAGGAAAACATTATGCATGATTACCGGCTTGCGGTTCAGGGAATATTTCCCCTAGTTCTTCTTTTGCCCAGTTCCGACAATATGTGTTTCCATTTGTTTCGCCTTCAAGTTCGATGAGATTGGTTAACCTTATGCATGTGTTCAATGACTTAATTCATCAATTAGATTATCCAGACGCTGTGAGAGTCTCTTTGTTGTATATGACACTTTGTCATCATATTCTCTACTAAGACTCTACACCCCGTCTTAGACTCTTCTCACGAGTCCATTATATTCTCACCATTTTGTGCAACTTCTTACTCTCTTTCTAACTACCCCTTATTACACATAAGGTCCAATCTTTCTTCTTTCTCTAACAGTTACTCACAAGTAAATTGTTACATAACATACGCATATCTACATAACTTCACGGGTCCACCTTTCTCACTCTAGGAGCTACATCTTCTCATTTTTCTCTCTCATGGACACATTACCAAAATATCCTTTCACACTACACACTCCACCTCTTACTGCCTCTTAAGTCTTGGCCCATCTTCTCATGTTCCTTAGTTCTTACATGGCAACATTGGAACATTCTTACTAACTTTCTCTTAAATGTATATCATGACTCTTGTTGCACCTTTTCTTTCTATTTTCATATATATCTTATTTCTCCTACAAACTATCTTTAGTCAATGCTATCACCATAGCATCGAACAACATGGTGCAAGCTCTATTCGACATATCTCATAAATTTTCCATATAACAGTGTACATTCTTTTCTTCATGGCTACTTACTCTCATGCAATGCCAATCTACTCGTATACTCATCAGTACACTCATTGACCCTCATGTATTTCTAAACATAAATTTTTTCTATATTTCTTTTCTTTCTTCGGGTATACTAACCCTATTTCTCTCTATGCACATGCTCATTCTTTATCCCCCTTTCTGTTTCTTTTTTCCTATGTTGGAACATTTCGTTTAAAATAAAATAAAATAAGTAAGTAAATAAATAAATAAATAAATAATAAGCCCTAAAACCCCGAGATGTATTTTTATATTTTTATGTTAGCCCTAAATCCATAATAATTTATCAGTGTTATCCATAAGGAGTTAAATGTTATAATTTCTAGAATTTGGGGTCTATTTTGTAACAATTGGACTTGAAATGTAAATAATTTTGTGGAGCAGGAACTTTTTGGTAATTAGTGGATTTAATTTGAAAAGGAATTGGGAGGGAGGGATTGGAAGTGTAATAATGGAATTTAGTTGAAGAGTTGGAGACGGGACTTAAACCCGTCACTCCCCCTCCTCCCTTGGCTTTCATTTGAAACAAACCCTAACCCTAAATCTCGTTGCGGCCGCCACCCTTATCACTCCAGCTTCCAGCTGCCACCGCCGCCTCCTTGTCGCTATCGTGAACCACCGAACCGACACCGCCGCTGCTACCACTGCAGGCGAAAACGAGAATCGCAAAGTCAACGTCGATCAGTAGGCAGTCGAAAGATCGAAATATCATGGATGATTGTTGTTGTTCTCGGTGACAGACGCAACCACTGCCTCCCCAACACAATCGCTCTTTTTCCCTCCGCTTTCGTTTTGTCCCGCAACATCTAGTTAGCCCGTCGCCACCGCCACTCACACAACTCCTCCTTCTTCTGCTCCGGCCGTTGTCTACCACCTCAAAGGAGGCTGTTGTGGGCGCTCGTGTGTGTGTATTTCGCATGTATGTGTGTACTGTCGTATAGCTGCTCGTTGTATGCATGTTGTTGGCTGGAAATTCGAGTAGAAAACCACCATGGTAGCCAACCATGGTGGCTGCCACCTTGTTGCAATTTTCTGCCACCACCATCCACCGTGTGAGGTGGCTTTGTGCGTGTAATATTGTGTGTAGATGTGTTTTCTGTGTGATTGTTGTTGTGGGAGTTTGTTTGGATTCTAACTCAAAAACCACCACCACCGCCGTGAGTGGGTGGTTGCAGTCGCGGACCGCCGCCGACCACCACTGCCCAAGGTGGCAGTGGGTGGTGCCCGAATTATTTCACATTAATTTTTCCTAAGCATCTAACTTTAGTCCGAGTGGCACGTGTGTTGGGATTGGAAACCCAAGTTAGGGTTTACAAAACCCTAATGTCAAGAAAACCTTGGTTTGGAGTTTTGTCGGACCCGCGTTAAAACTGTTAATTGAACTTTAAATTATACTTGATAATGCCCTACAATTAACTTAATGCAGTATTGGACTTAATGAATTAAGTCCTTAAGGGGTTAAGTGTGGAACACTAACCCTAGTTATGGTTTTATGTGAAAAACCCTAGAATCGGAGAGCTCTATTTTGAACAATGATCGGGCGCGTATTTGGGCTATTGCTTGGATTATTATTATACCCAAGAATGACTAAGTCAAACCTTAATCAATCATACCATTAGGTGATTAAGTCCTTAATGGGTTAAGTGTCCTTACTTAACCTTAATCGTCATTTTATGTGGAATAGTAATCGCCATTTCATGTGAGGTAGTCACTGTTGCAAGTGACAATAACATGTGATCGGGTATTGACTCAAGTATCTTCCTGTAGGTAATTGGAAGTGAGTTGAAGCTGGTAGAGTTCTTCGTTACTACAGTGGTTACCTATACGCATATAGAGGTGTGTTTCGCCTCACTGTATCCGTGGGTCGAAGGCACCAATGTCGGCCCACTGGTTTTGATTATCTGTTAGTAGCGAGATGCATTAGGAACTGTATATAGTCATGTAGGATAAACTGGGGACTTTTGATCTATGCCCATTTACCTGTTCCTTGTTTGGTTGTGGTTCTAGAGTAGGATCACCTGTACGGGTGTCTATCTCACCTTTGATGATATACGGTCATGCGTTCCTTGGATTGTTGATATTTAGTATGTTGCTATGCTGTAGTGATCTGTTAGATTTGTGTTCTAGTGTTGAGTATGCTGCCATGTTGTAGTGATATGTAGAGATCTGATAGATCTGTATTCTGGTATCGGGTATGTTGCTATGTTGTAGTGATCTATTAGATTTGTATTCTGGTATTGAGTATGTTGCTTTGTTGTAAAAATATATAGAACTGTATGTTATATGTGCTTGCTGGTTGTCATCTATGGAGTGTCCTTAGGGACTGTCCGTGGTTATGTAGGATAGCCTGAGAACTCTTGGTCTAGACTCACTTGCTTGTTCCTTGTTTGGTTGTGGCTCTAGAGTAGGATCATCTATTCGGGTGGCTATCTCACCTCTGGTTACTTTTGGTTACACATTTTATGGAGGTTAGCTGGTAGCAGGACTGTATGTTGTGAGAGGACTAGTAGGAAGTAGTGAGATGTATGATTGATGTTGCATTTATTATGTGCCTACTTGATCCTTGATTTCTCACATTTCGACATGTTTTGTTTGGTTTGTGTTGAGGTGATCCTGCTTTGTGTTGTAGGCCAAGATACCCGGTGCGGGTCGGCTGTAAGTCATAGGCACGGAGGCTCGGGAAGAGCGGTAGGGTTGAGGCGGTAGGCCAACAAACCCTGGGTATTCCAGCCCGATGGATGATTGGACTCGTTATATATTGGCATTCCAACCTGGGGTATTACATCCCGAGGATGACTGGACCCAGAGGTTGACTGGGCCTGGGGTATTGTAACCCGATGGTTGATTGGACCTGACATGTTTGATTATATATGTTATCCGTTTGTGTGGTGGTATTTTAGGGGAAACTCACTAAGCTTTATGCTTATCCAGTTGTTTATTGTTTCAGGTATCAGCGGTGTCTATGGGAAGACGAAGGCGGGACTGTACTCATTCATCAGCAACATTGAGGATTTCACGTTCATTACAATACTATGATTTTAATAAATTGTAATTGAGAATAAATGGTTTTCTTAAAAATGGTTTTATAATTGAGGAATTTTACTTAAATAAAAATGAAAATTTTGGCCGTGAAAATGGGACGTTACATATGTGCTTGCCAACTCTCTTACCTTTTCTACTAAAATTGTCCCTTTCTTCCTACACTTCCTCCACTCTTTCTACCTCTATTTCCACATATCTCTTAGGGATACACACCCCAAATGTTGTCCTTCTACTAGGAACCATCATCTTTCATACATCTTTATATCGTAATAACCATGATACCATTCTCTTCTCATACTTAACATATCTTTACATAGAGATACATACTCTTATGTCATTACACAAAATGACCATTTATTGTTTCTTCTTGACATACTTGACCCAAACCCTCTTAGTTGGTCCATCCACTATAACAAACTCTTAGGTTCTTTATCTACACATAACTATAGTCGTGTACCTATGTAACATCCCAAAAACCATGATAAAAATTTTCACTTTTATAAAACATTTTCCACAAAAACCACAAGATAATCAACCACTGTTTCAAATCAAATCCATAAAATCAGAGTATCAAATAATTTCTCAAAACATAATCAATAAGAGGATATGTACGATCACGCCGTTGCCTTGCCCCGATCATCTGAAGTACCGTAAACATTGAAATCAACAATTGTAAGCCAAAGCTTAGTGAGTTTCCATAAAATACCCCACATAATAATACATATACAATGCATGCACACCAGACCCAAAGCATAAGACTGGATTGCCTCTGAGCCCACAACATGAGACTCAATTGCCCCTCCCCGGGCCATAGTCTATGACTGGATTGCTTCCGAGCCCACAACATAAGACTGGAATGCCCTTCTCGGGCATCAGCTTATGACTGGATTGCTCCCGATTTTCTTGGCGTACAACACAAAGCAGTACCGCCTCAACCCAACCACACTATGTCAACATATGCAAATAGATAAACAATAACCACCAATACAGGTAATCACATAGATCTACCAATCTAACATATCACTACAATATACCAATATCCTATATACAAGGACACATATTGTAGTACAAATTATCTTGAAGATAAAATTATTGATCACAGATCCATTAATCAGCTCTATAGATCACCTACACAGCAAACAGGGACAAAGACTCAAACTACAACCCAAAACCCTAAGTTTGACCTAAAGTCAAACTTGGTCAAAAATTCAACGATCAATTGGTCAAAGTCAACAGTCAAAATCACTTAGCCAGTCGCCAATACGTGGAAAAGCCTTTGCCACGTCGTGGGGACTACCAGACAAAATAATCGAGAAGCTGCCAACCGCCATGACGTGGAGACCGATCCACCATGTCGTGGGAACTGCCCAGCCCAGCTTAATCTATTAAGATCTTAATCCTTCACCCCACCCATCCATACATTCTAGAAGGCTTTCTTACTCCTAAAAGATCATAAAAATCGTTGCTTTATAGACATGCATGTCTTGAACTCAAGCTAGGTCAAAATGGTGTAAAAATGAGGTCAATATCTCATGCAAGAGTTCAAAAATCTATCAAACCTCAGACCGAACACTCATAGTCGCGATTTGGCGAGTCAACTCGTCGAGTCCCTTCACTGACTCGTCAAGTTCCACCTTAAATTGAATCTGAACAAAACAATTCAACTCATCGAGTCCTTATCTGGGCTCGCCGAGTTCCTCAGTCTCTTTGGGCCATCTTAAGGGATTAAGCCCCTACTCTTCAGATCCAAGCTTCTTGTTCTGCCCATGCACTGAATATGTCCTTTTAGGGGTAAAGTTTCTAACTTTACCCATTAATAGCCCTTCCTAAAGGGTTTAGCTAAAACCCTAGTTCTCTAGGACATAGATCTTGGTCCAAAAGCCATGATACTCCAAATTAAAGCATACAAGCATATATCTAGGCCTTAAACATCATTTGGACACGTAAAGCTCCTAACTTTCCTTCCATGCATGGCCTTTTGGGGCTTAAAAGGCCATAATAACACCTTAAAACTTGCATGGGGCCTCCATGGTCATAAAGTTTGTGCCTTTATGCCATGAAACCCCTTCTAGACCCAGATCTAAAAGGTGAACCACTTGGGACGTCCATTTCCCAAGGACTAAGCTTCTTAGACCAAAAACCCCATAAAGAGAAAAGAAGGAGATCTATCAAACTGCTAAGTAAGGTTGAGACTTGATTACCAGAAAACGAAGAGGATGAGGAGTTGCTTCTGGATCTACAATCTTCTCCTAGAATCCTCTAGCTTCATCTTCTTCTTCTTCTTCTACAAGCTTCAAATCACACAAAGTTCACTCAAGAATGGCTCACAAGTTCACACAAAGGTCTAGGGTTTCGTGGATTATGGTTTGGGAATTGGAGGCTGGAAATGAGGCCAACAAGTGGGGATTAAGATTCTTCAATAGGGTGCAAAACCCTAAAATTAGGGTTTCATTCTGGCAAACCTACTCGCCGAGTCGAGGCTCTCAACTCGTCGAGTAGGTGGCTTAAGATCCCGCGTCCAATCTCGTTTCTACTCGACGAGTGTGGGGCTCCCAAATCATCGAGTAACTTTTCCAAAATGAATAAATTATACTTAAATGCGTACCAGGAATGTAAAACCTGATCCCTGGTATGTATTTTATTCAAGAATTGTATGTATTTTCTTTGGGACTCGACGAGTTGATGGCCCAACTCGTCGAGTAGAGTCGGGGTCCGCAGGAAGTTTAAGTGACCTACTCGACGAGTCGGAGACTGAATCGGCGAGTAGGCGATGTTTGAGTGAAACCCTAAATCTGAGGGTTTGCACCCTATTTAAACACCTTATCTCAGCCTTCATCACCCTTATCACTCCCAGAAAGCTGTGTAACGAAACCCTAGCCATTTTTGTGTGTTCTAAGGCCATTTTGGTGCTTTTTGGTGGGTTGTGAAGCATGAGAAGAGGAAATGAGCTTGTGAGACCAAGGGGAAACAAGAAGATCCAGAGTTTGGAGCTCATTTTCAGCTCATTGGAGGTATGAAGCTGAATCTTTGTCTATAGATCTTGATTTTTGGGCCTTTTTCCTTCATCTTTCTAAGCCCTAGAGAGGTGGTATTTGGGATTTAGTGTTGGAAGTCAGTGTATGTTTTAGATCCAGGTCTATTGGGGGGTTTTATGGCACAAAGGTGCCCATTTTGTTTTCATGAACACCCCATGCACCATGGAGGCCATCTTTTATGGCTTTTTGGGCCAAAGACCCCTTGCATGTGTACCAAGTTTGGAACTTTACGTATGAAATGGACATCAGGGGGCCAGATCTATGGTTTTGAGGTGTTAAGGCCCATTGAAATCGACTGTATAGTATTGCTCAAGGATAGACTCGACGAGTTGTTCTTGGGACTCGGCGAGTCGCAGTGTAATGACCACCAAATCCTTTTTGTGGATGAACCAGTTGTTAGGGAGGAAAGTCCCGTAGATGTTTAGACGCGAAAAGGGACATGGGAATCATGGGACTCGACGAGTGCATGAGCAGGCTCGGCGAGTCCAAGGCAATCTCCCAACCTTTGAAGATGGACTCGACGAGTTGTTCATACAACTCGGCGAGTCGTATGAAGATGGTCCCAATGTTTTGAATGAAGGAGAGCCCGACGAGTTCTTGCTAGACTCGACGAGTGGAGACGGGGTTGGATCGGGTTAGTGGAGTATGGACTCGACGAGTTGGTAGACCAACTCGGCGAGTCAGGTCAACTGGGTGTTGACTTTGACCAATGTTGACCTTGCTTGGTTTTAGTATTGACCCTGGTTAGGGTTGTTTGTTCTGTTTGATGACTTGAGGGTTGTCGTGTTGGGATTGAGGGGTCGAGGAGAGCCGACCTTCACGCCGAGGACAGTTCAGACACTACACGACATCGAGGTGAGTTACCTCCCAGTAGAAGTGGGTTTAAGGCACCAAGGCCGGCCCACTAGTAGTTGTTTAGCTGAGATGATTGTCTTTGTGATAATTGTCTGGTCTGCTATTGCTTGATATGCGAGTATGCTAGTTTGCTTGATATGTGACTATGATAGTTTGCTATGTTATGTGAGATAGTATCAGTAGGAGGGGACTAGTCCCCGAATCGGTCGTTAGGACCTACGGGCAGGTCGGACACCCCAGATATGTATGACAGCATGATTGAGATATGATATTATGTGTTAGCGGTAGGGGTGAAATAGTCCCCGTATTCGGTTGAAAGACCGGAGGGTAGGTCGGCACACCAGAATAGCCTGACATGGGTAGGCCAGCACCCCAGAATGGCTTGACATAGGTAGGTCAGCACCCCAAAATGGCTTGACATGGGTAGGTCAGCACCCCAGAATGGCTTGACATGGGTAGGACGGGCGCCCCAGAATTGCCCGGCAGTATGTATGCTATGTGGTTATATGGTATGTGGTATGATGGGGGAACTCACTAAGCTTTGTGCTTACAATTTTAGTTTTGGTTTCAGGTACCTCTTCGTCTAAGGGGAAGGAGTCGGCGGTGTAGCAGCGCATCACACACACACATGGTTTCCGCATGGAGTTTTCTGGGAATGTACTCTGATTTATTTTACTTTTGATGATATGATTTTCAGACACATTGTTAAGTTACTTTTTACAAATGACATGGCATGGGAATTGTTTCGGTAAACTATGTTGTGAATTACTTAATTAAAAATGAAATTTTTGGGCTTGAAATTTGGGATGTTACAAGGAATCAGGCGTTACAGCGCTACCTTCAGCAGGGTTCCGCAGGTTATGTCTGTTGGATTAGGTGTCTAAGCCCATAACTATTTTTGGTATGTACTTGATTTGATTATGAGCATGGTTCTTTTGGGTTGCCTTACTCATGCAACTTGATAAGATGACAAGAGGAGAGAGAGTAGAATTTATTATGTGAATAATAAATTCGTACTCAAAATGGTTTTATTAATATATTACAAGATTAATATATTATTTGGAAATCATATTATTAATTAGTAATTAATCATAATTTAATCAAGTATTAATTTAGGATTAAAAGAGGCTGATTAATAATTGGGGACTGTTATGCAAATCATTGATAGTTGCATAATTAGGCTGATGGACTCCATAGAGTGGAGTGGACGAAATTTATGGGGAAGCCTATAAGATTTCGTCCATGGGCTCTAAGGAAGGAGTTCATGGGCTGCTTGTTGCCTAAGTTAGGTATTAGGGTTTGCACCTGAAAACCCTAGCAGTCGACACAACTATATAAGGACCTCTTTGCTAATGGAATTCGTCCCTATAAGTTTCTAGGAAGCCCTGGCCAAATTCTTCTTCTCTCCTAAGTCATCTTATTGCATTGGGTGTTTGTGACTCCATTGGAGGTGCAACACTTGGGGCACTAGGCTTTCATAAGTCAAGATCAAGAAGGATTAAACTTGTTATTGCTACATAACAAGAGAGGTAAGGATTCTAACCCTAATCATATGTGATTTTCAATATATGTATGCTAGTTATAGGGTTATTGATTTGGTATTCAATGTTGTATGTTCAAATTAGAAAAACCTAGATCCAAAGCAATTAGGGTTGCATGTAAACCATAGGATGTTGTATGCTCAAAAATCCAACAGTGGTATCAGAGTCTAGGTCGTTTTTCTGTTGAATAGATGCAAACCTGAACTGCCAAAGATCAGGAAATCGAAAAACTTGCTGTCTGACTGGCTGACTCGCCGAGTCCATGTATGGAATCGACGAGTTGCATGAACTCGACGAGTTCCATAGTGGACTCGACGAGTTGAGTGACCTGGTGCCGGGATTTTCGATTTTATGTCCAGATTTTGATTAGGATTATTACCAAAACTCGTTTTCTTGACTAAATTCGATTTTTTATGATTGATATGGATATCCTTATCAAAATTGGTGGATTTGGTTAAATATGGATAATATAGGATTATTTTGATTCAAATATTTAACCTAGGAATTTTGGAAAAAGTTTTAAATTACACCCTTTAGGTTTTATAGTTTAAATTTGAACATAAAAGTTTTGGTTTTTGAAATTTAAATAGTTAAACCCTAGTATTTTGAAAAGGTTTCAAAATTTTTCCTCAAGTTTTGGAATTTAAAATCTAATTAAAAGGTAATAATTTTGATATATTAAATTCTAAAACCCTAGTAGTTTGAATAGTTCAAATTACACTCTTATGGTTTTATTAAATTAATTAAGTGCTTAATTAAAAGAGATTATTAATAAATCCATAATTATATGGTTTAAGTTTAATCAAATTAAAAGTCTAATTTATTAATAGATTAAACCACTTAGTATTTTAAAAGTATAAAATACACCCTTATACTATATGAAATTAAAAGTCTAATATGTATAAGTAAATGTCAGTCTTACCGTTAGTATGCCTCATTCACGAAGCTGGTCTATAAGGGGTGTTTAAGGAAGTGGCCTGTAAAATGACCGCCATTGGGTATCCACTCTTACCCACCGCACCCTTGACTAGTGGAGGGTCGTTAGCCGAATGGGTAGGATATGACACAACCTCCCATTATAAGTATAATGAAATACGAAGTAACTAAACACTTTTATAAATTCCCAAATCTTAGTTACTTTAGGAAAAATGTGAATTTGGTGCTAATCCATGAAATTGTGCATTGCACCTTGTTGGTCGTTAGTAGAGCGTGTGTGGTTAACCGACACACTAATATGGGACCAATGAAGGATGGCAATGGGTAGGTCGTAGATTATCATAGATCAATGGAGCGTGTGTGGTTAACCGGCGCATTGATTAGGCAATAAACATCTTCGAGAGTACCAAGCTAATTTGCATGGTTATTCACACCTTGTTTGTGATCCTCGGTATCCCAGTCACAAACTTGAAGGGCATAATCGAGATTAAACATGCCATTGAAAAGTTCAATGAATTTCAAAAGATCTAGGAGTTTCAATTCATTTAAAACCTAATGTTCTCATTTTCGTTTTTCATGGTGGGAATTGGTAAATCGTCATTTACCTACCTTCAAATATTCTGCAACTGGATTACGGCATCCCTCTTCCGAGTTGTAGAATATTGTGTTGGGTCCTAACTTTACTATTTCATTTGGATGTTATATTAAGGATCCAATCAACTAACTTGAATTTCTCCCTTTTGTAGATGTCAAACTCTAACAACTATGGTCTTCCTGAACCCTTTGGAAAAATATTTCCACAAGAAGATGATGTTCCACGATTGGATCGTGGAAATGGAAATCATGTTTCACTTCCTCCACCTCCTCCAATAATTCTCCCTGACCCACGTGTTCGAAGACTTGAAAAGTTCAAGGTCACTCAACCCCTATTGGCAAGCAAACACAAAGATGGAAAGTCTATATGTGCTCACATCTTGGAGATGAAGTTGCATATTAGCAAGTTGGGAATGTTGGGTGTCGATGTCTCAAGGAAGTTGGCTGTTAACTTGGTCCTTCAATCACTTCCTGACTCATATAGTGAGTTCATTAGAGATTACTATATGATGGACCACGACATGACCCTCATTGATCTTACCTATTTGCTTATTGCTGTTGAATCAACAATGATTTGGTGCACTGGTCAAGCAAATTTGTCTGGTAGATCAACCTCCCAAACTTCCATGGAAACTGACAATGGCAACATTGGAAGTCCAGAAAAGTCTTTCTCTTCCCAAAGGAAAGGGATCGACCGAGGTCAAACCGGTTGTCCGGATGGTAAAGAGAAAGGCTAAATCTGAGATTGTCCCGTGTACCATTCTGAAAGAGTCTGTGTGTTTCTACTGCCAAGAGAAGGGGCATTGGTTGCGAAGCTGCCGTATCTACCTGAGAGATCGCTAAGATGGGAGAGTCAAGATGTATGACTCTGATTCAGGTAAAATCCACTATCTAACTCTATTAAGTTTATGTTTGTAGATTCTTAATACATGAGGTGATAAGATTGCATTTTGATGTTTTGTAGGATCGAAGAAAAGAAAGGAAGCTTAAAGGAAGAAACATGTTGAGTCTGATTGCGGAGAAATGGATTCCGATCGCATGGTTCGATGATCGTATTTTTGAGCTGCTACTTAGGAGTTATGATAGATTGCTTAAGAACATTTAGTAACATGGTTTTCATTTGTAATTGCGTTGTGATGACAAGTTTTTCTGCGTTTTCATGAATAAAATAAATTTTGATTTTTATCTTATTTATATTTCCTTGCAATGACACTTGTGAAAATTATGTTTGTATATTTCTGTTATTAGCAATATTGAAATGGATGTGATTCTTTATTATGTTATTTGTGATAGTGTCGAAAATTTACTAAATAAGGAAAGATTCTCATCGCCCAAGTTTCAATTGGACAAAAACTTGGAATCATACAACTTGTTTTGTGTGATGAATGAGAACCTTCGTATTTGGAAAATTAAGACTAATTCCTTGACAAAGAGTCAAGTGAAGGACTAGGAGATCTAGTACACATTGTTGTGTATTGGTCAGGTCCACCACAAATAACAATGAAGACTATTCGTCATGTTTTACTAAAGGTTTAGTAAATATGGTTATGCTTACAAGATTATGTGTAATTTTGAAACATTGGAAAAGTTTCAATGAATGGCAGAACGAATAAGAAGAATCAATTAGGCAAAGAGATAAAAAGTTTCTCCAATCTGAAAAGAAGGGAGAGTACTTTTGTATTGTGTTTTATAATCATCTTAGTGATTATAGAACCATATCACAATTGATCCTCTAAGGACACCTTAGTGCACTAGTATGGCTAAGAAGAGGAATCATGAATTGTTGAAATGGTTAAATCAACAGGTGAATCATATTTCGTTCCAAAATCGAGTCTTAGAGTTGAACTCCAAGATTGTGACTTGAGTGACACATCTTAAAGAAGGTTTATAACACTCATCAAATGTGGAATAGCAAAATGTTTTCTTACTCTTGTACATTTGAAATTAGTAAGTTGTGATGTCTTGGATAAGACAAAGACCAACTAAGACCAATTGTGTGAAGTGTTTTTCTTGATAAGAATCTGCACTAACTCTTGAATATTTGTTTGTCAATGAATGTTTCTTGACAAGAGAATCTTATACGTCAATAGGTCAGTGGGAGTCTTAAATATATTGAAAAAGATTTCAAGAACTTATCGAGAGTAAACCTATTGTCTATCACTAGCGCACGAATTGAGGTTTATAACCTATCGTGTTGACATATTCTTGTTTCTGTGCGATTCCAGTTGAGTTGACTATGCATGTAAGTTCTATGAGTTCTCATTTGAATGCATAAAGGCAAAGCACCTTAATCAATGAAAGTTCATTGATCTCTATGGGTGAACAACTTGACTACTTGGAAGACATGGTAGGCCATTGTGCTGTCGGGTGGCAAGAAATTAAGATTGGACAAGTTCGGTCCATATGGTTTTGGATTTGTCACAAACCTTGTCTTGTGATAATAGTTATGAAAAATTCACATGGATAGGAACGCATACACCATTAAATGTAAGTGGTAAGGTTTCTCTCCAATTCATGAAAATGATTGTGAGGAAACACTTTCACTAAGAAGATTTTAAGGAGATAGCAATTGTGTAATTGCATTCTCAAATTTGATTATGATTATGGCATCCCTCTTCATAGTTCGAATTGTGAGATTTGACAATTAGTCTGAATATTTAAGACTTATTGTTGTAAGTTTTGAAATTATTTAGACACACATATGAGCTTTCTAATTAAAGGTGTATGAGCTTAGATAAAGTCTTATCGAAGCGTCTCATATCAGAAATATGAACTTTGGTTTAGGAAGTCGATAAACATTGATTTCTAGAAGTCCAGCTGATTTCTGAATAGATGTCAAAGCTAGTGGGAGCATAAGTGTTATGCTGGTAAGGAAATAATTATCATGTTAGTGGGAGAATGATTATTATGTTAAGTATTGCGAGTTAGCAATGTTAGTTATAGAAAACAAAAGTTTCAATTCTCAAAGTTACAGAGGTTGAAAAATTGTTTTGCTATAATTAAGGGAGAGAAACTTATACTTCATTTCAAATCTAAAAGCTTAGATCGAGAAATTTTAATTGAACTTAGTCATGGACATATATGAATATCGTGTTGAAATGTTTCAGCGTTGAGAATTCTATATATGGCAATATTATAGCAGGAGACCGGTAAAGTATCATGTCTTTATGTAAGACATTATGTGTCGTATCCCATACGCTTCGGGTATAGGATCGATTACATATGTTGTAATATTTGACCGTTCTGTCTGTTCCAAATGCCTAGGGTGTTAAGAGGGAAAAAGAACAAGAATCGGATATGACTAAAGTAACTTAAACAACTGTCAAATTCAATCTAAGGTTCGCCAAGGATTGGTCTCTTGTGGGCAGTTGGAAGTATAGTAATGGATGGACCATATTGACATTATTATGAATAGATAGGATTCTATTTAGAATGTGTTGTAATATGGAAAATATGGAAATGTTTCCATAATGGGAGTTGGATTTTAAGAATCTATGTAGATTAGAAACTTTTATGCAAGAAGAATGTTCAAAGGAATGTACTTTGAATGTGAGACTTCACATCTATTGAGTTGTCTTGTAACAACCTCCAATAGAGCACTTTGTAATTTCATTGGTAAAGTCTTTGTGACTTTGATGTTATGTCATTACAAAAGATCATTGCGTAAAATGTTAGAATCTAACATATTCTAATAGTGGCAAGAATTTGGTATTCTTACACTTATGATAAGGATTGGCAATTGTGAAATGATGATCATTGGAAATGTGTTGAATTGATCTATTTCACAAAGTAAGGACCATAGGTAAACATAGTATGCATGCTTGGAGCATGGGATGACTATTGTTTCGATTCGAGTATTAAGTTGATTATCTGAAACATTATACAATGAATAATGTGTAATTAGTATGGTGATTAAATAAAAGGTGTTTTATTTATACTCAAAAGTTTTGAGGCCATATTGGATTCGATTATTATTGTGTTTCACTTCACATGTTTTGACTTCCAGAATAACTAGGTTATTCAAACATCCACAGTCAATCATACTTTGGAAGTAGGTAATGAGGTAAGACTATCATGAATCTGACTGAAGATTGTCTAAAGCATTTAGACATAGCAAAAGTCTGTCGCAGTGTTCATGAGTGCTCCTGAAATAAGATTTGAGTATTGGATTAAACCCACACTTACATGAATCACTTCATGGATTTTATCGCGAGTGATTGTGAGATGATAATATCTTATATTCTTGAAACGGATACATATAGTTGCAGTTTACGAGTCGGTTGCTCATTAATAATATGTAAACGCACCAGTAACTTGGTGTTATAAAACATATTGTTGTGTGTGATTTGATGAGTAAATAGAGAAAGCATATGAGTTGAATTTTATCTGTTCCTTTTACCCAATGTGGGATAAAAGTGATATCTGTGGGACCCTTGATGATTTAGTGATGACACCCTAAGCGCTTGGCCAAGCCTGGAGTAAGTTGATGTGTTCAACTGAAGTCTAATGTAAGTCGTCTTAAATCGGAAATCGGGAAACAACACATAGACAGAGAGAATCATTATAATCCATATCTCATGTCTATATGATATCTTTAGAATGGAGGAATATATGATCCCTTATCTAAAGGACGCGTTGATGATAAGATCATAGTTCGACAATGGCTTTTGAAAGCTACGATTGCGAATCAGATTCTGAAGCCGTACTTGCAAAATAGTTATTAGACTTATCCAATTGGGAGACTGTTGGATTAGGTGTCTAAGCCCATAACTATTTTTGGTATGTACTTGATTTGATTATGAGCATGGTCCTTTTGTATTGCCTTCACTAATGCAACTTGATAGGATGACAAGAGGAGAGAGAGTAGAATTTATTATGTGAATAATAGATTCGTACTCAAAATGGTTTTATTAATATATTACAAGATTAATATATTATTTGGAAATCATATTATTAATTAGTAATTAATCAGAAATTAATCAAGTATTAATTTTAGGATTAAAAGAGACTGATTAATAATTGGGGGACTGTTATGCAAATCATTGATAGTTGCATAATTGGGTTTATGGACTCCATAGAGTGGAGTGGACGAAATTTATGGGGAAGCCCATAAGATTTCGTCCATGGGCTCTAAGGAAGGAGTTCATGGGTCGCTTGTTGCCCAAGTTAGGTATTAGGGTTTGCGCCTGAAAACCCTAGCAGCCCACACAACTATATAAGGACCTCTTTGCTAGTGGAATTCGCCCCTATGAGTTTCTAGGAAGCCCTGGCCGAATTCTTCTTCTCTCCTAAGTCATCTTGTTGCATTGGGTGTTTGTGACTCCATTAGAGGTGCAACACTTGGGGTACTAGGCTTTCAGAAGTGAAGATCAAGAAGGATTAAACTTGTTATTGCTACATAACAAACGAGGTAAAGATTCTAACCCTAATCATATGTGATTTTCAATATATGTATGCTAGTTATAAGGTTATTGCTTTGGTATTCAAATATGTTCAAATTAGAAAAACCTAGATCCAAATCAATTAGGGTTGCATGTACACCATAGGATGTTGTTATGCTAAAAAATCCAACAATGTCGCCTACGTTATGGATACCCGGGAGACGGGTAAGGCGACCGTGAGTGATGTGCCAGTTGTGCAGGAGTACCCGGACGTGTTCCCAGAGGAGTTGCATGAGATACCTCCGGAGAGACAGGTGGAGTTCCGGATTGACCTCGTTTCTTGTGCGGCACCGATAGCCAAGGCAGCATATCAGTTGGCTCCTCCTGAGATGCAGGAGTTGTCTACACAGCTGCAGGAGCTGTTAGACAAGGGATTTATCAGACAGAGTAGTTCGCCTTGGGGAGACTCGATTCTGTTTGTGAAGAAGAAGGACAGGTCCCATCGGATGTGTATAGACTACCGGGAGCTGAACAAGGTAATGGTGAAGAACCGTTACCCACTCCCGAGGATTGACGATCTCTTCGATCAGCTACAGGGGGCATCTTGGTTCTCCAAGATCGATTTGCGTTCAGGATATCACCAGATGAGATTCATAGATGAGGATGTACAGAAGACTGCTTTTCAGACTCGATACGGTCATTACGAGTTCGTGGTGATGCCCTTCGAGCTCACCAATGCTCCTGTCGCGTTCATGGACCTCATGGACCGCGTATGCAGACTGATGTTATATTGGTTTGTGATAGTCTTTATTGATGACATCTTGGTTTACTCCAAGATGCAGGAGCAGCATGGGGAGCACTTGCGAGAGGTGTTGGATACCCTGAGGAGGGAGAGCTTGTACGCCAAGTTCTCCAAGTGCGAGTTCTGGTTGCGCGAGGTGCAGTTTCTGGGGCACCTTGTCAACCAGAACGGTATTCTGGTTGACCCGACCAAAGTGGAGGCCATGATGAGATGGGAGGTTCCGAAGTCTCCATCTGAGATTCGAAGTTTCCTCGGATTAGCAGGCTATTATCGGAGATTCGTTCAGGATTTCTCCAAGATAAGCGGTACCCCTGACCCGGCTGACGAAGAAGGTTGTTGTTTTTCATCGGGGGCCTGAGCAGCACGCAGCGTTCAAGGCCTTGAGGCAGAAGTTGTGCGATGCGCCGATCTTAGTCCTGCCAGAGGGCATTGATGACTTT
The DNA here is from genome assembly GCF_052849685.1 of Lactuca virosa. Taxonomy (NCBI): domain Eukaryota; kingdom Viridiplantae; phylum Streptophyta; class Magnoliopsida; order Asterales; family Asteraceae; genus Lactuca; species Lactuca virosa. Next base: position 74,184,626 of record NC_136429.1, on the reverse strand, counting down.
GTGGTATACTGTGATGCGTCCATCTCGAGTTTAGGTGCAGTGTTGATGCAGAGAGGACACGTCATCGCCTACGCTTTGAGGCAGTTGAAGCCTCACGAGGCGAATTACCCGACGCACGATTTGGAGCTGGGGGCGGTTGTTTTCGCCCTCAAGATTTGGCGACACTACCTCTATGGGGTCCGTTGTACCATCTATACGGATCATAAGAGTCTGAGGTATTTGATGGATCAGCGAAATCTGAACATGATACAACGGAGATGGTTGGATGTGGTGAAGGACTGCGAGTGTGAGATCCTTTATCACCTGGGGAAGGCCAATGTTGTGGCCGATGCACTTAGCCGCAAGGCATTCACAACCCCGATCCGAGACATCTGTCTGAGGATGACAGTAGTGACTCCGCTTTTGGAGCAGATCTGGGAGGCCCAACAGGAGGCTATGAAGGAAGAACATCACAAGAGCGAGCGTATTATGGTTCAGGTTTCCTCCTTCGACTATGATAGCCGCGGGCTGTTGACACTCCACCGTAGAGTGTGGGTTCCATATCATGGAGGTGTGCGCCAGGTTTTGATGGAGGAGGCACACAAATCTAGGTTTTCTATCCATCCCCGAGCGATGAAGATGTATAAAGATCTTCGTCCTGATTATTGGTGGCCCTGCATGAAGCGGGATGTAGCCTGGTACATCGAGAGGTGCTTGACATGCAGGAAGGTCAAGGCCGAACACCAGAGACCTCACGGAAAGACGCGGCCGTTGGATATCCCTGTGTGGAAATGGGAGGATATTACTATGGATTTAATCACGAAGCTTCCCAAGACCGCACGGGGAGTAGATTCGATTTGGGTCATCGTGGATCGATTGACCAAGAGTGCCCATTTCACTACAAGAAAAATGCGATTTTGCTAGGGAAGATCGCTATGGAACGTATTTTCGTTGTTAATCTGCAATGGATCGTGCTATGGAATGTCGTTCCATAGCAATGTTGCTACCACATTGTCTACGGATTTTATTTCTGGTAGCGAGAGTGGGAGTTGCTAGGGAAAATGCTACCGACTCCATATCTGTTGGTATTATGCTACCGATAGTGCTATGGAACAAAAATTCGTAGCAATTTTCCAACGAAATTTGTTACCAAATCACTTTCCGTTGTACTACTGCTATGTAATTCATCATCGTGGTTACTATGCAACAGAGTCTGTGACGGAAACCAATTCCATAGTTGAATTGCTACGGAGGTACCATTCGTAGGTATTTGCTATTGAATTCTGCTATGGAATATGATTTCGTTTGCATGTTTTGCTATGGAACAAAATGCGTAGCTAATTTGTGACGGTATTTGTTGGGATGTTGTATGCTTAATTAATTTTGTTATACTATGGATGAATTATTATTATGATCGTTGGAATTTGTAAGATATGGTTTGAATGAAATGTTTTTGAATTGGTAATATGTGGCATAAACTAATGGATAAAAAATGTAAAAATGAATTATAAAGTAGATATTGCTGGCAAGAAGACTCGAACTTAAGCTTATGCTAGAAAAGGGCGCGGTTAAGCCAGTTGTGCTAATCAAGTTGTGCATAATTTCTTGAAAACATAGTATATAATTAATAATTAACAACGAATTCATTACAAAGTTATTTTTAATTACATTAACCGGGCATGTTAAAGTATATAATCTATGTAGATTATTTTCCTTAATAACGAATTCATTACAAATTAATTTTTAATTACATTAAGTATACTTCATCACAAAAAAAACATGGGTTTTACAAATACTTCATCATACTCAAACAACATAGCAAGCAAAAATGACTAAAATGCCCTTTTAACATAATGATGTAAACACAAAAAAACATCCTGGGGCGAAGCCCGAGCTTTTTTCCTAGTTTACATTTATGTATTGATATTAAACCAAATTACAAATTAACTTCATCGCAAAAAACATTAAACACAAAAACATCTAGTCATTATATTCTTCCTCCTCTTCTTCTTCATCCTCTTCTTCTTCATTGCTCGATGTACTATACTCATAACTACCCTCGCTGTCAGGAATACCATCATTGTCGTCCTCATGAATTTCACCTTCTTCATCAATATTATTTTCTTTATTTGAACCGCTGCTTGATATTTCGTGATCATCATCATGATTGTCTGTATCGGCTAGACTTGGTATAATGATTTCATTTGATTCAACTTCATCTTCTTGGAAAGCAACGTCTTTTTGAGGATGATTTTCATCGGTCCAACCACGAGGTTTAACTTTAAATACAACCCACCAGTCCGAGTTGTTTGTTTTCGAACTTGGGTAGGGAATGTCACACACTTGAGTGGCTTGCATGGCTAAAACAAATGGCTCGAACTTGTTGTATTTTCTTTTGACGTTTATCTCGACCAAGTTATATTGTTTGTGAACCTTAACTCCTATGTTAGGTGTTGGATCGTACCAATGACATTTAAACAAAACCGTGGTTTTAGTTGGATAACCAAGGTACTCGACTTCTAAAATTTCCTCTACCTTACCATAATAATCACCTCCTTGGCTACTAACACACAATCCTCTATTGGTTGTTGATTTGTTCATACTATGAGCTTCTGTGTGAAACTTGTAACCATTGACAAAGTATACACTATATAATTTCACTTTTTTGAATGGCATTTTGGATAGGTCAGATATAGACTTGTTGTTTATCGGGATCTTACGTGCCTATATGAATAATGGTAAAACACTTAATTAGAGTTAATTATAACCATAACAAAAAATAATAAATTTTAAAAAATACAAAAATAACACCCACATAGTTTTGAAACCATAATGCAAAGTTCTTCTCAACTTCAGCTGCAAGGACCTGTTCATCCATATCCCCCATAAGTTCATTCAAATGTTCTTCAAATATTATGTATCACCATTTCAATAACATTTTAAAGTAACTATGAATGTAATAAACAAAATCATGCATGTAAATGTTATTCGATCATAGCAATTACACAACAAATGATTATTACAATTAAAAGTGATGCATATGTTACGTACGAACCTGATGTAATGTTTGATCTTATATTCGTTAAAGAGTATGTAAGTTTGGGCAGCATGCACTTCCTCATCAGACATCATTCTATTCGTGAATCTTCCATAATGACGCCCAGAATATGAAAATATATCTAACATGTCGCTGTTAGCATCCACTTGCTCATCTCCTCCTCCATCATCATTTCGAGGCAACTTTCTATTACGTGTGGAGACACCAGTCTCGAAATAATGAGAGCAAAATATTGATGCTTCACGTAGCAAGTACGCGTTAACAACGGACCCTTCCACTCTAGCTTTATTTTTCACATCTTTTTTCAACTGATTTAGATACCTATAGTGAAGATTGTTTAAATTAGCTTACAAAAATAGTAACATACATTACGATGTACCATACAAACCTTTCAAATGGATACATCCACCGATATTGGACAGGACCGACTATCTTCGCTTCGTATGCCAAATGTACTGGTAAATGTTCCATGGATTTAAAAATATCAGGGACAAAGATGGTCTCTAATTTACATAATATTATTGGGATCTCGGTTTCAATCCTTTCCATGTCTTTTGTTGTGATTGATGTTGTTGTTAATGTTTTGAATAAAATACTCAACTCTGTTAATGCTTCCCACACTTGTTGTGGCAACATCTCACGAAATGTAATTGGCATCAATCTTTGCATAAAAACATGACAATCGTGGCTTTTCATTCCGAACAGTCTACACCCTGTTAAATCAACACACCTCCCCAAATTAGAAACATAACCATCGGGGAAACGCAATTTATCCACCCATTGGCATATGGATTTCTTTTGATTCTTGTCCAGAGTGTAGTATGCTCTTTCATTATCTTCGACTCATTTTCTCTTCCTACAATAGAGCTTCAGATCTCTTCTGGCTGCTACATTGTACTTCGTTTTCCCCTTGACATCCATTACAGTGTAAAAAAAGTTTTCAAATACATTTTTAACAATATGCATAACATCAAAATTATGTCTAATGAGGTTTGTTTTCCAATATGGTAAATCCCAAAATATGCTTTTCTTTTTCCAACCATGATCGCCACATCTTTTGTTTACATCATCAGCATTTAGTTCAGTCACTTTTACCAAACTTAATTGTTCAATCTCCCTTAAAGTTTGTTCACCATTCTTACTTGGAGGAGGACCTTCTATCACTTGACGATTCTTCCTGAACTTATTTTTATCCTTTCTATATGGGTGATTTACCTGTAGAAATCTTCTATGGCAGTCAAACCATGACATCTTATTACCATTCTCTAGTCTGAATGCTTGTGTATGTTTCCCACAGTGTGGACATTCTAGCTTACCTGCTATAGACCATCCGAACAACATTGCATATGCTGGAAAATAGCTTATTGTCCACATCAAAGCTTCTCTTATATGGAAATTTTGTTTTAAAGATATATCATATGTTACTACGCCTTCTTCCCATAATTGCTCCAACTCTGCAACAACTGGTTGCAAAAATACATCTATTTTATGCTTAGGGTTTGACGGTCCTGGCACAAGTGCGGTCAAAAACATGTAAGGCTCTTTCTTGCACATAGAAGGTGGAAAATTATAAGGTGTTATAATAATAGGCCAAGATGAATATTGTTTTCCAAATGTTCCATGTGGTGCAAACCCATCCGTACTTAGGCCTAATCTTACGTTACGTACTTCTACTACAAATGAAGGATGAGTTTTGTGAAAGTTCTTCCAAGCTTCTGAATCGGATGGATGACACATTACTCCAGCATCATGTCCATGATTCTCGGAGTGTCATCGCATGGAAGCGGTTGTGGCTTGTGAAGCATACAGTCTCTTCAACCTTGGAGTCAAAGGAAAGTAATGCATTTTCTTGAAGGATACGCGGGAACATCTGGCCAAATTTTTTGACCGTTTGTACCTATCTGCATGGTAGAATTTGAATCGATAAAGATCTTTGTCTTGCCTCCAATATATCATACATCCAGATCTGCAGCAATCAATCATCTCCACAGGCAAACCTAGTGCTTGTATTAACTTTTTGCTCTCGTATAAACTACCTACCATATTATTCTCCTCCGGTAACACATCATTTATCAACTGACAGATAGCATCATAACTTTGCTCAGGTATGCGATACTCTGATTTTATATTCAATAGTCTAGCTATAGCAGATAGTTGTGTCACTTTTTTACATCCAGGCCACAATTCTTTATCGGATGCATCTAGCATATCAAAGAATTTTTTATTTAGTGCATTTGGCTACTCTTCAGGATCAATATTATTTAAATCAGGAGCCATTGCATCTATGACCATATCTCTATAAGAACATGCACCTTCACTAAAATTTGTGTTTGAATCATCCACCCTTAAGAACGTATTGTCATCATCAATTGATTTTTCCCTATGTTTATCCCAACATCAATATTACTCAACAAAACCAAACTTGTACAAATGAGTCTTAACAGTATCAACTTCTGTATATGGTATGTTACGACATTTTATGCATGGGCATTTGATTTTATTATCGTCCATGAACCTATGTTGACCGGTAGCAAAATCTATAAATCTTTTCACTCCTTGTACAAAAACATGCGATATACAACTACTACTATATTTTCTTTCATACATCCACTTTCTACTTGGATTGTTCATTGTCTTAAATCTGTAAAGTATAAATGTAAATAACACAATATTAATTGTATGTTCATTAATGTTGATTTGAATTCATATATGACATTTGAATTAAATATATAGTTACCATACAAACATCACAAAGGTACCTTCACAACGACTCGTTTCACAAAGCTAATGACCGAATGATGAACAAATCTTCAAAGTTTTATAATTTGAATGGTTGAACAACTTTTGTAATTGGATAATGGCTTAGAATATTCGTAGAATGCTTTAATTGAGATCGAAACTTGTAGAACACATATTCAAACAGAGTGTGTATCGATTAGGGAACCTTCGACAACCCTTGATTTCAATGTGTTGGATGGATATTAGGTCATATTATTGGGTCGATGTTATTCAATAATAGTTTAAAACCCATGTAGTATACGGGTAATTATAAATTTATAACATTCATAATAAATATAAAAATATAGATCTACTTAAAATATAAATTCTATATATATAACATTTTTCTTAATAACGACTTGATTAAACAAATTTTTTTATTTCCATAACAAAAATGCCGCCTTAACTTTATAAATTGCAAATAGACCAAAGTGCCATTGAAATCTAACCAAATTGGTCACAATGAACTTTTGGTTAGTAAAATGGAAAAGACAAAAATAACATACATATCAAAAGTAACATATATATACATACATATCAAAAGTAACACCAAAATACACATACAATATGTATCACTAATTGTGTAAATCAAATAACTATCATATATACAATTACTCAAAACTAATGTCAAACATCCTAGCAAACTTTACAAAACATGCATCCCATAAACAAATTTCACAATTCAACAACCAACTATATTGATTCATAAAAGTTATTCCATAACTGCTCACAGAAGGATGCTTTGCACAACTTCTATGTAAGCCATGAAATTTTATCTGCTTTGACCGCCTTACCAAGTGGTTTTGAACCTTGTTACATGTATGCCTTAGATTCCAACTCCTTCTACTATTAACGTAGGCATTATTTAACATGATCAGAGCTTCTTCCTTCCTTTCAATGCCTTCGGCCATCAACATAATTTCCAAGACGAAGATCGCATCCAACTGCCCCTGATCGGCTGCATTTTGAAGCAAATGTTTCCCTGCTATTTCTTCCCCTAACGTAAAATACTTCGCCTGACATACATCATACAATTTTAATATACAATTATAGAAACTAATTGAATTCGCAATAATCCGATTGGTTAAAAAAAGATTACCATTCCATCGTTGAAGAGTACGTGTGGGTTGTTCAACATTCTGCATCTGCTTATGACTACATACTGTCTAATACTTAAGGGACGAAACCTTAGTCGATTTCTGTCTATGATTTTATATATTGCGTCTGATGATACAAAATACCTAAATAGTTTGCAACTATAATTCACACAAATCAACAAAGTTAATCTATTAACCACTAAATTAAATATGTATATAAGTATAATATAAGAAATACACATCATACTTACACTAACTGGCACTTAAAAGCATCGATTGGTGAATTTCCTCCAACCGTAGTTACTATTTTTTCGATCAAGTGCGATGGCAAAGCATTAATTCTTGTTCCTTGTTGTCTTGTTTGCATTCTTTCTGATGAACAACTCGCTGCCATTATGTTGAACAGTGTCGAATGTATTCAAATTATATAACAACAACGATTTTAGGGTTTCTTGATCAACGTGCCGGAATTTTGACTGTTGGGGATGGAATGTAGAAGATCATTCGCCGATAAACTGAATCGACGGCATGACTCTGACTACAAATTATGGCGCCTAAATATGTAGACTGTGAATTGACATAATTGCCCTTTAAGTAACAAAGATTACGTAAATGGCTAGGGTATTTTTGTAAATACCTACGGGCATTTTTGTAAATAAATTAACAGTTTAAATTTAAAAAGATGAAGTTAAATAAAATTATTGATTAAAGTTATAGAGACAAATTTAAATAAAATTAATGACATAAGTAGGATTCGAACCTCCGACTTCGGGTGGAAAGTAAGTCGCGTTTGCGAGCTAAACTAAATTAACTTCAGTTTCTTCTAATTGAATGGGCACCATAAACCATTACCATGTGGACCAATGGCACATATGTCATCCATGCATACCATAAGCACACTACCATGTCGACCAATGGCCCATATGTCATCCATGGACACCATAAGCCACTACCATGTTGACCAATGGCCCATTTGTCATCTATATGTCATCCATGAACACCATAAGCCATTACCATGTTGACCAATGGCCCATATGTCATCCATATGTCATCCATGGATACCATAAGCCACTACCATGTTGACCAATGGCTCATATGTCATCCATGGACACCATAAGCCACTACCATGTGGACCAATGGCCCATATGTCATCCATAGACACCATAAGCCACTACCATGTTGACCAATGGCCCATATGTCATTCATGGACACCATAATCCACTACCATGTTGACCAATGGCCCATATGTCATCCATAGACACCATAAGCCACTACCATGTGGACCAATGGCCCATATGTCATCCATGGACACCATAAGCCACTACCATGTAGACCAATGGCCCATATGTCATTCATGGACACCATAAGTCATTCATGGATCCATATGTCATTCATGGACACCACAAGCCACTACCATGTTGACCAATGGCCCATATGTCATCCATGGACACCATAATCCATTACCATGTGGACCAATGGCCCATATGTCATCCATATGTCATCCATGGACACCATAAGCCACTACCATGTTGACCAATGGCCCATATGTCATCCATGGACACCATAAGCCACTTCCATGTTGACCAATGGCCCATATATCATCCATGGACACCATAAGCCACTACCATGTTGACCAATGGCCCATATGTCATCCATGGACACCATAAGTCATTACCATGTTGACCAATGGCCCATATGCCATCCATGGACACCATAAGCCACTGCCATGTTGACCAATGGCCCATATGTCATCCATGGACACCATAAGCCACTACCATGTGGACCAATGGCCCATATTTCATTCATATGTCATCCATGGACACCATAAGCCACTACCATGTTGACCAATGGCCCATATGTCATCCATGGACACCATAAGCCACTATCATGTGGACTAATGGCCCATATGGCATCCATATGTCATCCATGGACACCATAAGCCACTACCATGTTGACTAATTGCCCATATGTCATCCATGTACACCATAATCGCACTACCATGTGGACCAATGGCCCATATGTCATCCATATGTCATCCATGGACACCATAAGCCACTACCATGTTGACCAATGGCCCATATGTCATCCATGGACATGGCCATAAGTCACTACCATGTGGACCAATGGCCCATATGTCATTCATATGTCATTCATGGACACCATAAGCCACTACCATGTTGACCAATGGCCCATATGTCATCCATGGACACCATAAGCCATTACCATGTGGACCAATGTCCCATATGTCATCCATATGTCATCCATGGACACCATAAGCCACTACCATGTTGACCAATGGCCCATATGTCATCCATGGACACCATAAGCCACTACCATGTTGACCAATGGCCCATATGTCATCCATGGACACCATAAGCCCGTACGTCTTTTGTATATAAATTTCGGTTTAAATAGGAAAGCATAAAGATGTATAGTTTATTAATGTTTAGTCCTCGTATATATAATTTTAAGTTAAAATTATACTATGAACACATCGTTAGTCTATGTTCTTTTTTGACGTTATTTATATGTATATACCCTATCTATCAATCTGTAACTACTTTAAATAAGTTTGAATTACTAAATATTTAGCGGTAATTAGCACAGTTCGAATTATTTATTAGCGGAGGTTCAAAGTATTTCACAATTCGTTTCTCTCCAACCTACACACGTTTATGCTGCATATTAGGGTAATTAAGTTTACCGATTAGAAATAGGGTTTACATATTCTGTAATCATCATCTCCGGCGGCCTCGAAAGCAAAAGGAGCATCCGGTGTGAAGCCAACTAAATTCATTGCACCACAAGTTATGAAACGCAACAGGATTTTTGTTGCAAAATTCGTAAACAGACAATTACAAGATGAAGAAATCGACTTCCCAATACCAACAACCACATCCAAATCGATTGAGAAGTAGTGGTCAGAGTTCACCTTCTTCTAGGTTTCTAGATCAGTTAGCACATGTTCGTATCAAATTTCTTGCAAGTATTACTTCTACTTTGTGTTTTTTGTTTGCTCAATTGATTTATTTTCTCTATTGAAATTCTTTTTCATATGTTTTGCGTGCTGTTATACAAGTTGTATTTTTTTGCTGCCCTATTTTGCATTTTTCATGTACTTCATGTTTCTATTGCTCGATTGGAATACATCTAATTATACGGGTTCATTGAAGGTACTACTTTCATATGTACCTTGTGGAACATTGATATGCATACAACCTGTTTGTTTAAATGCCTAAGCGAGGGTACAGTGGCCATGACATCTTTATTAGTATTGTTATGATTTATCTGTATTAATATTGTTATGATTTATCTGTATTAATGTATTACATCTTTCATGTCATGTTTGTGTTAGTGTGTGTATAGAAAGGGAGTGATGGAATGAGTCAATTATTTAACTTTCTTTAGACATGAATGTTAATGAGATAATTATGGAGTTTATATATTTATTTTTCTTAATGCAGGTGCTTGCTGCTTTTTTTAGTTTCAAATGTTGGTGGAGTCAACAGTTTACAATACCATTGAAAGGGTCAATGGTATTGTATATTAGCATGTAGGGATATCATTCTTAATTGGTTTCATTAGAGATGTTTGTATATTTTTTTGCTCAGGTGGTTTCATCAAAATTTGTGGGTTATGATTGGATCGTATATTAAATTTGTTTGTTGTTCTATGCAGGTAATTGCTTTATTGGTTTGATGCTTATTTGGTGAAGCCCCAAAAGTTAATGTCGTTTTGCTATATGTCCCCAACATGGAGTAGGTTTGGTTATTGTTAAATTTAGAAGTGTCAATTGATTTTTAGGTGGTTGCTATTAGTTTGATTCCGTTTACATTCCTGCTACATGCTAATTGTATTTTATTTGTATTTGGCTCATTTGTAAAGGTGATTCCGATGAGTAACGGTACAATGGAACTATGTTATATTTCAGAAAAAAATGATGAATTAGAAGAATTGAGAGAGTTTCCAAGTAAACAAAAATAGGAAAACGAAGAACTTATGGAAATAATGAAAGCCAAAGATCAATAACACAACACAAAACGCAAGCAGCTTGAATGACAACTACAATCGGCAAAGAAAATTGTTAAGGCTTTTAAAGAACTGCAAAAATAGTAGATAATAGAGTGTTGATTTGTTTATCGCAAAGTATTAATTTTAGATTAACCGCTTTTCATTTTCCATGTAATACATATTTATTGTTTTATTTTATGATATAAATGTTATTTGATTTTTATTTTTATTTTTGTTTATATATATTATTACAAAATAATTAGGATTTAATTTGTAAATTAATTATCCATTCGTAGCTATCCAGCTTTGCAACGAAAAAAAAAATCGACATTATTTTCTATGGAATCTGCTATGGAATATAAACCATGGATTTTGTTAGGGATTCATTACAACGGGTTTAGCTAGAGATTTAACACTACAGATTTTGCTAGAGATTCATCACAACGTATTTAGCTATGGATTCATCACAACGGATTTAGCTAGGGATTCATCACCACGGATTTAGCTAGGGATTCATCACCACGGATTTTGCTAGGGATTCATCACCACGGATTTTGCTAGGGATTAACTACAACGAAATTTGTGACGGAAGAACTACCACAGAATTTGTGATGGAAACCTACTACAGAATACACGACGGAATACCATCTACCAAGGATTTCATTCCGTTGTCACAATTGCTACGAAATTATCCTTTCCATTGCAAACCCCTCGCAACGGCGTTTTTAGGGTCGAAAATAGTTCGTTGCAAATTCCGTCGCTATTCGTCTTTTGCAACGGAATTTCAGCTTTTCGCAACGGATTCCTTCTGTAGCAAAATCGTGTTTTTCTTGTAGTGTTTCATCCCGATCCAGGAGAGTATTTCGGCCGAGAAGCTGGCTGACATCTACATCAGAGAGGTAGTAGCTCAACACGGAGTGCTAGATTAATCATATAAACTAATACAAAACATGAAACTTTGACAATTACCTTCCAAATGGATGAGCATGATCATTACCATATCTTAAAAAACATATTTTTATGATTCAAAACAGTTTGGGGTAATGATCCTATCAATTTATGGCCTAAAAATTGGTTTTCTGCACTTTGTACAGCCAACTCGGCGAGTCCATGAACCAGACTCGTTGAGTAGCTCATTTAGTGCTTGGACTCATCGAGTCCATCGGTGGACTCGGCGAGTTCATCAGTCAGAATGCATAAAACTTGATTTTTTCAACTTGAAACAACAAGTAGCATCAAGTATGTTGGAAAACAATCCTAGTCTCTGATACCACTGATGGGTTTTGAGCATTCTAACACTCCTAAGGTGTACATGCAACCCTAGAAACCTTGGATCTATGTTTTCTCTGTTATACATGCAAACTTTCATTTTTCCAAGGTTTCATCCTAACTAGCATACCATGAAGTATATGTAATACAAAAATCTAGTAGAATGACATACATTTTCTTGTAGCTTGATTCCTTAAGCCTTTAAGAGCCTAGCACACCAAGTGTGATGCCTCAAATGCTTCACATAACACCACCAACAATTGGAAGAACTTGAGAGAAGTATACTTGCACTCACAAAATCGGCTAGCCCTTTTTGCTTTCACTTAGATGCTGATTTTGGTAGCTATGGAGTCCTTTATATAGTGTGTCAAACTAGGGTTACACGATGTAAACCCTAATGACCTTCCATATCCCTCATTCTCCATGGGTTAAAACCTCCATGGAGTATCCATGGGTCACCACATGGGTTTAGCCCAACATAAAGGATTATGGATCATAAGCCCACTATATAAGAATGAATCATTTAAACAATCAATCCTCATTTATTTAATTGGTCTCTTTTGATCACAAAATTAATTCCAAACTAATTCTTGATCAATACTAATTAAATGATATGATTTCATATTAATAGATTAGAACTTATAGTATATTAATAAATCATAAATATCCTCTTCTCAAAAGTCCATCCTTAAAAATTGTTCCGGTGCCATGCAACCCAAATGGACCATGCTACTCTCGGGTCAAGTACATGCTAATTATAGTTATGGGCTTAGACACTAAATCCATCAGTCTCCCACTTGGATAAGTCTAATAACTATAACTGCAAGTACGACTTAAAACACCGACTAGCAATTGTAGCTCTTAAAAACCTCTGTCGAAACGAGACGCTCCATTTTAGATAAGTGATCATATAATCCTCTGTTATCAAGATATCAGTCGGACAAATACATGGAACAACGTCATACTTATTGTCCAGCAGTTTGTTTCCCGATTTCCGATTTGTTTGACATAGAACTTAATCGAACACATCAATTTAGTTCTGACTGGGCCCGACATATACGTCAAAACAAAATCATCGAGGGGCCCAAAATATCGCTTTTAATCCACCAGGGACTAAAAGGAACAAATAAACTTCGACAATATATGCTTGCACTAACTATTCATTGAATCATACTATAACACCCCGAATTTAGAAGGCCAAGAAAGGAAAGGGAAAACCCTAAGTCAAGGAGTCAACTCGTCGAGTCCAGGGAGGAACTCGACGAGTAGGAGTGAGTTTCCGTGTTGCGGATTAAGTGGTCGACTCGGCAAGTCGGGGGACTGACTCGACGAGTCTGGTCTGAATTGGGAAACCCTAATTTCAGGACTTGGTGCCATATTTAAACATCTCATTCTCATTTCCTCAGCCTCCTGGATGCTCTCTCAAGACCAGAACGAAACCCTAGTGCATCTTATGAGTGTTTGAGCCATTTTTGTGTGGATTGTGTACTCTTGAAGAGGAAGAAGGAGAAGAAGGAAGTTGGAGGTGCAAGAAGGAGGAAGTAGATCCAGAAGATACACTCCTTTGGCTACATTTATTGGTAATCAAGTCTTCATCTTGACTTCTAGTTTGTTTGATCTCTTTATGGCCCTTTTTATGAAGTTTATGGGCCAAGAATGATTTCTTGTAGGATTTGGACGTCCCCAAGCTAGATCCTTTCAGATATGGGACTATTTGGAGTAGTTAAGGCATAAAGGTGGAAGCTTTATGCCAATAGAACTCCCCATGCAAAGTTTAAGAGGTTGTTATGGCCTTTTGAGCAAAAAGGGCCATGCATGGATGCAAAGGTATTAGCTTTGCGTGTTATTCCGACCCTAGGAGGCTAGATCTGGGTCTTGGATGCCTTGTGCTTGACTGAAATCATCTGAATAGAGTTGGACATAGAGAGACTCGGCGAGTCACTTGTGGGACTCGGCGAGTCAGGCCATTTTCTTGCCCCAAAACCCTTCTGTTAAGGGTATGAGTTGAGTTGGTAAGGGCTCAGCCAGTCTGGGTCCATAGTGGACATGAAGTTCATCGTACTCGACGAGTTCAAGGAGGAACTCGGCGAGTCCAAGGCAATCTCAAAACCCATGAAGATGGACTCGACGAGTTGTTCATACAACTCGACGAGTCACAGACTGGACGCATTCATATGAGGAAGATGAACTCGACGAATTCAAGGATGAACTCGGCGAGTCGGTTGAAGATGGTCCCGATTGTATGGTTGAAGGAGGACCCGTCGAGTTCTTGCTAGACTCAATGAGTAGAGTCAGGGGTTGTATTGGGTAGTAGGAGTATGGACTCGATGAGTTGGTAGACCAACTCGGCGAGTCAAGTCAACTGGAGGTTGACTTTGACCAAGTTTGACCAGGGTTGACTTTTGGATTATTGTGGTCTAAATGTTATTTTGGGTATTGATAGTTTGAAAAGCTGAAGGGTCAGCGGTTCAGAAGTTGCCGGTTAGCAGTCAGAAGTGTTCAACTAGTCTTCAGCAGTGCGAGGTGAGTCTCCTCACTGTGTGCATGGGTCTACGGCCACAATGCCGACCCATTATGTTTATGCTTATGTTTATGTATAGAAGGAAGACCCGGGGGTTAGCCCTAGGCAATTTTTGTTACATGTTCTGGGTTACGACTTGTACCGGGCGAGGCCCGAGGAATGTAGTATGCTAAAGGTAGTTGTGATTCTCGTACATGTCAGAGTTGATAGGTTCCGGACCAAGTTCCGATGCCCGGGCAAGCCCGAGGAAGGTTTTTATGTTGTATATTAGATTATACTTATTGTCTTTGTGATACTTGTATGTGCCTGGTAGGGAGGTGAGTGTGGGCGAGGTCCCGTATCTCATCATAGCCAAGTATGGACGGGGTTCCGTGTCTCATTAGTAGCAGAGCAGGGGCGAGGCCCGAGTTAGGAAGAAGGTGAGTGTGGGCGGGGGCCCGTATCTCACTATCAGCAGGAGCGTGGACGGGGTTCCATGACTCATCAGTAGCAGGACATGGGCGAGGCCCAAGTTAGGCGAGGCCTTAGATCAGGAGTATGGTAGAGTATGTTTAGCTATTTATTATGTGTGATGTTTGTATGTGTTTAGCGGGTGAGGCCCAGAGACAGGCGAGACCTAAGGGAAACATATCTGTATACCGAGCGGGGCTCGATGCCAGGCGGGGCCTGATGCCGGAAGGGGTCTGATGCCGGGCGAGGCCCGATGCGGCGGGCGGGGGGCCCAGTATGTGGTTATGTGTTCAGGGTTATGTATGGAATGTATGGATCAGTTGATATGTATGGTATGTGGTAGGTTGGGGAACTCACTAAGCTTCGTGCTTGCGGTTTTCAGTTTTGGTTTCAGGTACTTCCGGTAGCGGAGAGAAGAGCTCGGGATGATCGCATGGCACACACAAAAGAAGTTTAGCCTGGGATGTTTACTCTGATAAAATGAACAAGTATTTTGAAAAGATAATCTGATTTGTTATAGAACCCTTTTAGTATGTTTGAAATGATTTAATATAGTGGTTTAGTAATGTTTTAAAAAGAAATTTTTGGTCATGATTTTTGAGATGTTACACATACACAACAACACATTTTATAACATCGAGTTACCGATGCGTTTTCGTACTATCAATGTACAACCAACCCATAGTCAACAACTCATATATCTAGGTTTGAAGACTTATATGATATTATCGTCTCACGATCACTCAAGATGAATTCTATGAAGTGATACAAGTGAGCGCGGGTTTAATCCAATACTCAGACCTTATGAGCACTCACGAATGTTGCAGCAAACTTTGCTATGTCTAATACAATTCTGACAAATCTACAAGCCAAATTCATGACAGCCTTGATTCAATACCTACTTCCAACGTATGATCGACTGTGGATAGTTTGAATATAATTATTCTGGAAGTCAAAACATGCAAAGTGAAACAATAGTAAATGATTGACACAAGACAGTACCATACTAGTAAATAAAAAAACACGTTTTATTTAACATCAAATGTCAATTACATTTCAACTATTACAAGTTTCGAAAGCTATCTAATCATTAAAACTAGTATCATCCTTCAGCCCAATGCGCCTCGCATGTTGTAAATGCTTAACACTACTCAGTCCCTTCGTGAGGGGATCTGCTGGTTCTCATCCGATGATACCCTCTTTGACACGAGGAGTCCTTCTTCTATTCGATGTCTAATGAAGTGGTATTTTCCGTCGATGTTCCTGGATCTGCCTTGATCCCTTGGTTCCTTGGCTAAGGCAACTGCACTCTCGCTGTCACAGAAAATCTCCATAGGCTCCTTTATAGCTGGTACAACTCCAAGGTCTCCAATGAAGTTCTTCAGCCATATTGCCTCCTTCTCCGCCTCGCTTGCTCCTATGTACTCTGATTCGTAAGTTGAATCAACTACTGTCTCCTACTTGGAACTTTTCCAAGTTATTGATCCTCTATTCAGGGTAAAGACCCAGCCCGACTGAGATCGGAAATTATCTCTGTCGGTCTGAAAGTTGGTGTCACTATACCCCACCACTCTCAAGTCATCACTCCCACCGAGGGTAAGGACCCAGTCCTTAGTCCTCCGCAGGTACTTGAGAATGTTCTTAACCGCAGTCCAGTGAGCCTTACCTGGATTTCCTTGATATCTGGTGACCATGCTGAAAGCAAAGGCCACATCAGGGCGAGTACAAGTCATAGCATACATGATCGAGCCAACAGCGGAAGCATATGGTATTCGACTCATCTCAGCTATCTCAACCTCTGTACTCGGACTCTGAGTTTTACTCAGTATGGCATTGCTCTGGATCGGTAAGTCACCTTTCTTGAAATCCTGCATGCTGAATCTTTTCAACACCTTATCCAAGTAGGTAATTTGACTAAGTCCAATTAGTCTTTTACACCTGTCTCTCAATATCCTTATACCAAGAATATAGGCAGCTTCTCCGAAGTCCTTCATAGCGAAACACTTCCCAAGCCAGGACTCAACCTCCTGCAAGGTTGGGATTTCATTTCCTATGAGTAGTATGTCATCCATATACAATACCAAAAAGCTAACTATGCTTCCACTAGCCTTGACATATACACATGACTCATCCTCGCTTCTCGAAAAGCCAAACTCTTTGACTTTCTCATCGAAACAAAGATTCCATCTACGAGATGCTTGTTTCAATCCATAAATGGATTTCTCATGCTTACACACTCTATTAGGGTGCTTTGCATCGACAAAACCCTCTGGCTGACTCATGTAAACATCCTTAGCCAACTTTCCATTAAGGAAAGCGGTTTTGACATCCATTTTCCATATTTCATAATCATGAAATGCAACAATGGATAACATAACCCTAATAGACTTAATCTTTGCTACTGGTGAGAAGGTCTCATCATAGTCAACTCCAGGAGTTTGAGTAAAGCCCTTCGCAACCAGTCGTGCCTTATAAGTGTGTACTTTCCCATCCATGTCGGTCTTCTTCTTAAAGATCCATTTGCACCCGACTGTCTTACGACCCGGTACATTGTCAACCAAGTTCCAAACTTGATTGTCATACATGGACTGAATCTTGCTGTTCATCGCCTCCTTCCATTTAACAGACTCGGGGCATGCCATGGCTTCCTTGTAGTTGTTAGGTTCATCCAATTTTATCAGTGTGCTATCACTGATAAATGTATCACCCTCAGATGTTATATGAAAACCATATAACACAGGTGAAACACCAACTCTACTAGAACGCCTCAGAGGTACGGACTCGTCAATCGGATCGACATGAGTTTCCTCCTCAGGTTGATCGCTAGTGTTTGAGGTTCCTTCACCGCTTGACTCTTGAAGTTCTTCAAGGTGAATTTGCCTCCCACTGTCTCCTTGGCCTATGATCTCTCTCTCGCGAAAGACTCCTCTTCTTGCAACAAAGACAACATTGTCACTTGGTCTGTAGAAGAGATAACCAAAGGATTTCTGTGGGTAGCCGATGAAAATACACTCACTCCGAGGTTCAAGCTTGTCGTGAGTCTTACGTCTCACGAAAGCCTCGCAACCCCAAACCTTGATGTGGTCTAATGTGGGAGCCTTCCCATTCCACATCTCGTGAGGTATTTTGGCAACCTTCTTGGTAGGGACTAGATTAAGGATATGGGCGGCAGTCTCTAAGGTATACCCCCAGAATGAGATTGGTAATGAAGCTCGACTCATCATGGAACGAACCATGTCCAACAAGGTTTGATTGCGCCTCTCAGGCACACCATTCAGCTGTGGTGTCCTAGGTGGTATCAACTGTGAAACAATCCCACATTCCTTAAGATAGTCTAGGAACTCGATACTAAGATACTCACCACCCCGATCAGATCGGAGCATCTTATCTTCCTGCCCAGCTGATTCTCCATTTCTTGTTTAAACTCTTTGAATTTCTCAAAGGTTTCTGACTTATGCTTGATCAAGTAGATATAGCCATATATGTTGTAATCATCAGTAAAGTCACATAGAAGCGGTTAGCATCCCTTGCGGCGGTTCTGAAGGGCCCACACACATCGGTGTGTATGAGATCCAACAACCTTCACCCCTTTCACAAGTACCAGTGAAGGGTGATTTAGTCATCTTTCCAAGCAAGACTCGTAAGTTTCATCCGACCTTAAGTCGAATGACTCCAAAACTCCAGCCTTTTGGAGTTGGCCTATGTGTTTCTTGCTGACATGTCCAAGACGACAATGCCACAAGCATGCTTTATCCAATTCATTGGAAGAATCAATGTGTAACACATTATTTCCTAAGTTGTTTACTGTTGGATTAGTGTCTAAGCCCGTAACTATATTTGGTAAGTACTTGACCCGGTTGTGCATGGTCCTTTTGGGTTGCCTTCACCATAGCAACTTGACAGGGTGATTTATGAAGAGAGAAGAGATATTATTATATTAATATATTATGAGAATAATATATTAAAGGAATAATAATATTATTTGATTAATATTAGTCATAAATTAATTAGGAATTAATTTGGTGACTAAAAGAGGTTAATTGAATAAAGGGGCTTAAACTGTCAAATGTGTGATAGTTGAGTTTTTGGGCTATGAATCCTTATGGGATATAGGGTGGCCGAAATTAAGGAGTATGGGCTCCTTGAATTCGTCCAAGCCTTACTTTAGAAGGATCATTGGATTGCTTAGGGCCTAAGTTATTCAATTAGGGTTAAGGATGTAACCCTAGTAGCTCATAGTATAAATAGACCCTATGGGTGAGGGAAATCGGCCACCTTGTTGCATTGGTAACCCTAGAGCCGATTTTTCTCACCTCTCCTCTCTCTCCAAATCATCCTCTTGCTAGTTGGTGTTTGTAAGCCATTAGAGGAGTGACAATTGTGACTCTAAGCTCCAAGAACAAGAAGATTCAAGCAAACAACTTAAGGTATTCTTCTAGATCTGATTTCATATGTTATGATTCAATTGTTTACTCAAGATCTAGCATTATAAGCCTTGGAAACATTGCATGTTCAATTAGAGAAACCTAGATCCAAGCATTAGGGTTTGCATGTGCACATAGGAAAGTTCTTATGGCTCAAACCCATCAGTGGTATCAGAGCTTAGATTGTTTTCTATTGAATTGATGCTTTGATTGATTGCTTTTTGCATGAAAAAATCGTTTTTGTGCCCCTGACTGATGAACTCGGCGAGTCCCATTGTGGACTCGGCGAGTAGCACCAACTCGGCGAGTTCATAATGGAACTCGGCGAGTTCGAGCGGCAGTTAGAGCAGATTTCGGGATTTCTTGCTGTTTTGCTTGAGGATACTTGCCTTAATTGTTTTGGGTCATTAAAATCCGAATTTTATCATATATTTGAGTATATCTTTGACCAAACAAAAGATAATTACCATTTTATTGAATAATAATTTCCTTATATGATTATAATTGATTATTTGAATCAAATTGGTAAATTTTCTTGCAAGTAATATTGACTAGGTCAAATTTAGATAATCATTAAATTAATTGGTTGATTTATATTATTTGATATTTGATCCTTTATGTTTTGAAAAGTTCAAAACTTTTCCTCAAGTTTTGAAATTAAGTTTTGTGATTAAAAGTTTAATTTGAACTAATTAAATTTCAAACCTTAGAATTTTACAAGTTTTAAAATTCAACCCTATACTTATAATATTATAAGATTAATATATATATATATATATATATATATATATATATATATATATATATATATATATATATATATATATAACTTAAATGCTAGTCTTACTGTTAGTAGGCCTCATTCACGAAGCCAATCTATAAGGGGCGTATAAGGTTATGGCCTATAAAATGGCCGTTTAATGGGTGTTCATTCTCACCCACCGCTTCCTTGATTGGTGGAGGGTCGTTAGCCGAACGGGTAGGATCGGGCAAACCTTTCCTCATTAAAAGTATAATGAATCCATATTAAGTAACTAAATGTTTTTATAAAATTCCCAATCTTAGTTACTTTAGGCAAAAGTGAATTGATGCAATTCCATGAAATTACACTTTGTACCATTGCTAAGACGTTAATGGAGCGCGTGTGGCTAACCGGCACATTAATTGGGTTCTAAGCGAAGGTGGCAAAGCGTGACTCATTGTTTGTTATAGTTCGATGGAGCGTGTGTGGTTAACCAACACATCGAATAGGTAACTGTAACAATGAGGGCACCATGTATATTTGCATGGTTATTCACACCCACTTTGTGATCCTCGGCATCCCAGTCACAAACGAAAGGGGCATATCGAGATTTAAACATGTCATTGAAAAGTTCAATGTATCTCAAAAGATCTAGGAGTTTTCAATACATTTAAAATCTAATTTCTTTTTCGTTTTTCATGGTGGAGAATTAGTGAATCGACATTCACTTTCCTTTAAATTATTTACTTATTAGATTACGGCATCCCTCTTCTAATTTGTGAATAATGTTGTTGGTTCCTAGCCCTAATTTCTCATTTGGGTGATTAATTGGGGAAATTCATTTCTAATAAACTTTGTTCTTTTTCTTTTCAGATGTCGAACGCAAACAACAACGCTTCTGGGTCAAACTCCTCTGGTTCATTCTCACTCATGAACTTGTGTGGGAAAGTGATCTTCGATGGGACCAACTTCAGTAATTGGATCCGCAACATTCGTATGGTCACTCGCTACGAGGACAAAGAGTATGTCCTCTACGAGAAGCTTAAGGAGATTGACATCGAAACTGCTACTGCTGATGAGATCGCGGCCTACGAGGCCCACGAGCATGATGCCACGAAAATCCATTGCATCATGCTCGCGACTATGTCTGCTGAACTCCAAAAGTCCTATGAGGACAAGTACCCCTATGAGATGCATCAGGATATGCTGGAACGCTACCACCAGAGCGCCAGGCAAGAGAGGTATGAGATCATCACTTTGATGATCACTACCAAAATGGGCAATGGAGAGTCCCTTACTGCTCATCTGCAAAAGATGCAGAGATATGTTGATCGCCTGCTGAAGTTGAATGTGAACTTCGATGAGGAGCTAGCAATTGACATTATCCTTCACTCATTGCCTTCCTGCTATAGCCAGTTCCGCATGACCTACCATATGAATAAGGAAGAGGTCTCATTGAGCAAGCTTCAGGGCTTGTTGAGGACTGCCGAGAGCAACCTCAAGGATAAATCTGTTGCATCACCTCCCACTCCAGCTGCTGCCCTGTCTTGGCAATAGGGCAAGGGAAGGGTAAGAAGAGGAAGGCCTCCTCAAGGGGCCACCACAAGAGAAAGTATCAAGATGACACCTCTTCTAGTGGAACCAAAGTTGGTTCTGCCAAACCCAACTCAAACCCCAAGGAGGCAGAGTGCCACCACTGCCACAAGATAGGGCATTGGAAGAGAAGTTGCCCAGAATATCTGCAGGCCATCAAGGATGGGAAGATCAAGCCATCTTTCGCAGATATTTAAACAATTAATCTAATAGTTTGTCACATGCTACTTCTTGGGTTCTTGATACAGGATGTGGTTTTCACATATGTTCTGATTTGCAGGGACTAAAAGGAAATAGGGATGTGGAGCGTGGAAGGATGAATCTGATCATGGGAAACAAAAGACTGTCGCCTGTGACCAAGATTGGAGTTTATTCCTTAGTGCTTAGTAATGGTTTAGATTTAAATTTGAATAATTGTTTCTATTCGCCAGATATGGCTAGGAACATCATTTCATTTCATGTTTTGTATAAACAAGGCTTTAGATATTCATTTAATAATGAAAAGGGTTCTATTTGTGCTTATTTTAATAATGTTTTATATTTTGAAGCATTGCCTTGTAATGGAATATATGAAACTGTGATGGTTGTAGACAACTTAGGAAATGATGTATTGTGTGTGGATTCTTCCAATAGTATGGATAGAGCATGCTTGTGGCATTGCCGTCTTGGACATGTCAACAAGAAACGCATAGCCCAACTCCAAAAGGATGGAGTGTTGGAGTCATTCGACCTTAGGGACGATGACGTGTGCGAGTCTTGTTTACTTGGAAAGATGACCAAGTCACCCTTCACTGGCACTTGTGCGAGGGGTGAGGGTTTATTGGAACCCTTTAGATCCACCACAAGGGACGCGAATCGCTTCTATGTGACTTTCACAGATGATTATAGCAGATATGAGTATATCTACTTAATCAAGCACAAGTCAGAAACCTTTGAAAAGTTCAAAGAGTTCAAACAAGAAGTGGAGAATCAATTGGGCAGGAAAATCAAGATGCTTCGATCTGATCGAGGTGGAGAGTACCTAAGTCTTGAATTCCACGACTACCTCAAGGAATGTGAAATAGTTTCACAATTGACGCCACCTAGGACACCACAATTGAATGGTGTAGCTGAGAGGCGTAATCGAACCTTGCTAGACATGGTTCGTTCCACGATGAGTCGTGCTTCGCTACCTATCTCATTCTGGGGGTATGCCTTAGAGACTGCCGCCCATATCCTTAACTTAGTACCTACGAAGAAGGTTGCCAAAACACCTCACGAGATGTGGACAGGGAAAGCTCCCTCGTTAGCACATATCAAGGTTTGGGGTTGCGAGGTTTTCGTAAGACGAGATACTCACGACAAGCTCGAACCTCGTAGTGAGCGATGTATTTTCATCGGCTACCCACAGAAATCCTTTGGATATCTCTTCTACAGACCGAGTGACAATGTAGTCTTCGTTGCGAGGAGAGGGGTTTTCCTAGAGCGAGAACTCATAAGCCAAGGGGACAGTGGGAGGCAGATCGATCTTGAAGAGCTTCAAGAGTCGAGCGATGAAGGAACCTCTAACACTGGCGCTCAACCCGAGGAGGAAACCCCGGTTGAACCGATTGACGAGTCCTTACCTCTTAGATGTTCCGAAAGAGTTAGTGTTCCACCCCAGTTTTATGGTTTTCATATTACTGTGGAAGGGGATACGTTCATTAGTGATAGTACACTAGTGAATATGGATGAACCTAACAGCTATAAGGAAGCCATAGCAGGCCCAGAGTCTGCAAAATGGAAAGAGGCTATGGATAGCGAGATCCAATCCATGTATGACAACCAAGTTTGGAATTTGGTTGACAATGTACCAGGTCGTAAGACGGTCGGGTGCAAGTGGATCTTCAAGAAGAAGACTGACGTAGATGGAAACGTGCACACTTATAAGGCGCGATTGGTTGCGAAGGGTTTCACTCAAACTACTGGAGTTGACTACGACGAAACCTTCTCACCAGTTGCGAAGATAAAGTTTATCAGGGTGATGCTGGCCATTGCTGCATATCATGACTATGAAATATGGCAGATGGATGTCAAAACCGCTTTTCTTAATGGGAAGTTGGCTGAGGATGTTTACATGGCTCAGCCAGAGGGTTTTGTCAATACAAAGCATCCCAATAGAGTGTGTAAGCTTGAGAAGTCCATTTATGGACTTAAACAAGCGTCTCGTAGATGGAATCTTTGTTTTGACGAGAAGGTCAAAGAGTTTGGTTTTCTGCGAAGCGAAGATGAATCTTGTGTATATGTCAAAGCCAGTGGGAGTATAGTAAGTTTTCTCGTATTGTATGTCGACGACATACTACTCATAGGAAACGACATGCCGACATTGCAGGAGGTTAAGTCCTGGCTCGGGAAGTGCTTCGCTATGAAGGACCTCGGAGAGGCTTCCTATATTCTGGGAATAAGGATAGTGAGAGACACAAGTAAGAGACTAATAGGACTTAGTCAGAATACTTACTTGGACAAGGTACTAAAACGTTTTAGTATGAAGAATTCAAAGAAAGGGGAGTTACCAATCCAGAGTAATGCCAAGTTGAGTAAGACTCAGAGTCCGAGTACTAAAGTCGAGATAGCAGAGATGAGCCGAGTACCATATGCTTCCGCAGTTGGCTCAATTATGTATGCTATGACTTGTACTCGCCCTGATGTGGCCTTCGCTTTGAGCATGGTCAGCAGATATCAAGGGAACCCTGGCAGAGCACATTGGATCGCAGTCAAGAACATGCTTAAGTACCTTCGGAGGACCAAGGAATGGTTTCTAGTCCTCGGTGGGAGTGATGACTTAAAGGTGCGAGGGTACAACGACGCCAGCTTTCAGACCGACAGGGACAACTATCGTTCGCAGTCGGGCTGGGTCTTTACCCTCAATGGAGGTGCAGTGACTTGGAAAAGTTCCAAGTAGGAAACTGTAGCTGATTCAACGTGCGAATCAGAGTACATTGCAGCAAGCGAAGCGTCAAAGAAGGCAATATGGTTGAAGAACTTCATTGGAGACCTTGAAGTTGTGCCAGCCATAAAGGAGCCCATGGAGATTTTCTGTGATAATGAAGGAGCGGTTGCCTTGACCAAGGAACCAAGAGATCATGGTAGATCTCGACATATCAACAAAAAATATCATTTTATTCGACATCGGGTGGAAGAGGGACTCCTCGTAGTGAAGAGGGTATCGTCAGAAGATAACCCAGGAGATCCGCTTACGAAGGGACTGATCAGGGTTAAGCATTTGCAGCACGCTAGGAGCATTGGGCTGAAGGACGATATTAGTTTAGATTAGATAGTTTGGAAACGTGTAATAGATAAGTTGTTATTAACATTTGATGATTAAATAAAGGAGTATTATTTATTAGTAGTGTTACTGTCTTATGTTAATCTTTTACCTATTGTTTCATTTTTGCATGTTTTGACTTCCTGAGTAATTAAATTATTTGATAATAATCAAATTATTCGAACGGTCCACAGTCGTTCATATGTTGGAAGTAGATATGAATGAAGACTGTCATGAATTGGTGTGTAGATTGTATAAAGTGTATTATACATAGCAAAAGTTTGCTACAACGTTCATGAGTGCTTATGAACTTGATTTGAGCATTGGAATAAACCCACACTTGCTGGAATCACTTCATGGAATTTATCACGAGTGATCGCAAGATGGTAATATCATATGGTCTTAAAACCCAGATATATGGTTTATTATTTATTAATTAGTTGTGCATTGATAATGCGTAAACGCATCAGTAACTTGATGTTATAAAACGTATTGTTGTGTATGATTTGATTAATGGATAATAAATGCATATAAGTCGAAGTTTATCTGTTCCTTTTATCCTAAGAGGGTAAAAGCGATATCAGGGCCCCTCGATGATTTGATTTGACTTATGTGCCGGGACGGTCAGGACTGAATTGATGTGTTCAATTAAGTTCTATGTCAAATGAATCTGAGATCGAAAAACCAATTGCTGGACAATAAGTATGACAATGTTCCATGTAATTGTCCGCACGATATCTAAAACAGAGGATTATACGATCCCTTATCTGAAGGACAGGTTACTGATAAGATCAGAGTTTGACAGCGTCGTTGAGAGCTACGATTGCTAATTGGATTAGGTTTGCATTTATAGTTACTAGACTTATCCAAGTGGGAGACTGTTGGATTAGTGTCTAAGCCCGTAACTATATTTGGTAAGTACTTGACCCGGTTGTGCATGGTCCTTTTGGGTTGCCTTCACCATAGCAACTTGACAGGGTGATTTATGAAGAGAGAAGATATATTATTATATTAATATATTATGAGAATAATATATTAAAGGAATAATAATATTATTTGATTAATATTAGTCATAAATTAATTAGGACTTAATTTGGTGACTAAAAGAGGTTAATTGAATAAAGGGGCTTAAACTGTCAAATGTGTGATAGTTGAGTTTTTGGGCTATGAATCCTTATGGGATATAGGGTGGCCGAAATTAAGGAGTATGGGCTCCTTGAATTCGTCCAAGCCTTACTCTAGAAGGATCATTGGATTGCTTAGGGCCTAAGTTATTCAATTAGGGTTAAGGATGTAACCCTAGTAGCTCATAGTATAAATAGACCCTATGGGTGAGGGAAATCGGCCACCTTGTTGCATTGGTAACCCTAGAGCCGATTTTTCTCACCTCTCCTCTCTCTCCAAATCATCCTCTTGCTAGTTGGTGTTTGTAAGCCATTAGAGGAGTGACAATTGTGACTCTAAGCTCCAAGAACAAGAAGATTCAAGCAAGCAACTTAAGGTATTCTTCTAGATCTGATTTCATATGTTATGATTCAATTGTTTACTCAAGATCTAGCATTATAAGCATTGGAAACATTGCATGTTCAATTAGAGAAACCTAGATCCAAGCATTAGGGTTTGCATGTGCACATAGGAAAGTTCTTATGGCTCAAACCCATCATCTACAACCATCACAGTTTCATATACACCATTACAATGTAATGCTTTAAAATAAAAAATACCATTATAACAAGCATTAATAGCACCACATTCATTATCAAATGAAAAACTAAACCCTTGTTTATACAAACCATGAAAGGAAATAACATTTCTCGCCATTTTAGACGAGTATGAACAACTATTCAAATCTATTTCTAACCCACTACTAAGCAATAAAGAGTAAACTCCAATCTTGTTGACAGGTGAAACCTTCCTATTCCCCATGATCAAGTTTATCTTCCCGTGCTCCACATCCTTACTTCTTTTTAGGCCCTGCACATCAGAACAAATGTGAATTCCATAACCTGTGTCAAGAACCCAAGAGTTAGAATGTGATGAGTTTTTAGATAGAATAATATAAATACCTGCATGGGTGGCCTTAACCTTCCCATCTTTAACATCCTGCAAGTATTTGGGGCAGCTTCGCTTCCAGTGCCCCTTTTCATGGCAATAGAAACACTCTGCTTCTTTTGGGATGGCCGAGGGAGTAGCAGAACCTCATTTGGTTCCACTTGAAGAGGATCCATCAAGAGACTTTCCCTTGCAGCTCTTGGTAGGAGCCTTCCTCTTCTTCCCCTTACCTTGCCCAATTTCCAGAACAGGGGCATTAGCAGTAGGAGTGGTTACAACATATTTACCTTTGAGACCACTTTCGGCAGTCCTCAAAAGGCCCTGAAGTTTGCTCAGAGTGACTTCCTCCTTGTTCATATGATATGTCATGCGGAACTGGTCATAACATGGAGGTAAGGAGTGTAGAATAATGTATATAGTCAGCTCCTCATCAAATTTCACATTCAATTTGAGCAGACGGTCCACAAACCTTTGCATTTTCTGCAAGTGGCCCGTGATGGGTTCACCATCCTTCATCTTTGTTGTAATCATGGAGCAGATGATTTCATACCGCTCTTGACGAGCACTCTGATGGTATCTTTCCATCAGGTCCTGATGCATCTCAAAAGGGTAGAAGTCCTCATAGGACTTTTGTAGTTCAGGAGACATGGTGACAAGCATGATACAAGCTACCTTGGTGGCATCTTTCTCATGTGCCCTGAAATCAGCAATCTCCCGAGGAGTAGCAGCAGACTCATCTATATCCTTAAGCTCCTTGTCGAGGACATATTCCTTGTCCTCTCAGCGAGTGACCATCCTGGTGTTCCTAATCCAATCATTGAAATTAGTCCCATTAAAGATGACTCTCCCACAAAGGTTCATGAGAGAGAAGGAACCGGTAGGGTTTGAGCCCGAAGCAGTGTTGGAAGACATCTGAAAAGAAAAAAAGACAAAGTTTAGATTAGATAAAGAGTCATTAATATAACACCCAAAATGAAATATTAAGGCTAGGACCCAACACAATATTTTACAATTTGGAAGAGGGATTCCATAATCCAACTTGCAAAATATTTGAAGGTAGGTAAATGACGATTTACCAATTTCCACCATGAAAAACAAAATCGTTTATTAAGTTTTAATTGGATTGAAACTCCTAGATCCTTTGAGATTCATTGAACAATTCAATGGTATGTTTAAATCTTGATTATGCCCTTCAGGTTTGTGACTAGGATACCGAGGATCACAAACAAGGTGTGAATAACCATGTAAATGTACTTGGTACTCTTAATGTCAATTATCACCTTAATCAATGTTCCGGTTAACCACACACGCTCCATTGACCTTATGATAAACATTAAGTTACCTTTTGCCACCCTTACTAGTCCAAGTTAATGTGTCGGTTAACCACACACGCTCCATCAACGACTTGGTAAGGTGCAAAGTGTAATTTCATGGATTAACATCAATTTCACATTTTCCTAAAGTAACTAAGATTGGGAATTTTGTAAAAGGTTTAGTTACTTTATAATTATCATTATACTTTTAATGAGGATTATAGTCTTTGTCCTACCCGTTCGGCTAATGACTCTCCACCAGTCAAGGAAGCGGTGGGTGAGAGTGGACACCCATTAAACTGTCATTTTATAGGCAGTAACCTTATACCCCCCTTATAGACCGGCTTCGTAAATGAGGCCTACTAACGGTAAAACCGACTTGTCTTCTACAAATTCTAAGATTTGGAATTAAAGTTCCATTTGGTGAGACTTTACAAATTCCAAAACTTGAGGGCAAGTTTTGAAACTTTTCAAAACTCTTCAAGTCCATAACATATGAGTTTAATAATCTATTTATGAGAAAAACCTTTCATGTTCCATAACATCCATAACTTGAGGACAAGTTATGGAGTCCATTAAAAGCATTTAAAACATAATTTAACTAACATAGTAATCAAATAATTCATGCAAGATTCAATCAAACTCATATGAACAAGGCAATTCACATCAAACAATTTTCATGCAATTAGATTAATCATATAAACTAATACAAAACATGAAACTTTGACAATTACCTTCCAAATGGATGAGCATGATCATTACCATATCTTAAAAAACATATTTTTATGATTCAAAACAGTTTGGGGTAATGATCCTATCCATTTATGGCCTAAAAATTGATTTTCTGCACTTTGTACAACCAACTCGGCGAGTCCATGAACCAGACTCGTCGAGTAGCTCATTTAGTGCTTGGACTCGTCGAGTCCATCAGTGGACTCGGCGAGTTCATCAGTCAGAATACATAAAACTTATTTTTTTCAACTTCAAACAACAAGTAGCATCAAGTATATAGGAAAACAATCCTAGTCTCTGATACCACTGATGGGTTTTGAGCATTCTAACACTCCTAAGGTGTACATGCAACCCTAAAAACCTTGGATCTATGTTTTCTCTGTTATACATGCAAACTTTCATTTTTCCAAGGTTTCATCCTAACTAGCATACCATGAAGTATATGTAATACAAAAATCTAGTAGAATGACATACCTTTTCTTGTAGCTTGATTCCTTAAGCCTTTAAGAGCCTAGCACCCCAAGTGTGATGCCTCAAATGCTTCACACAACACCACCAACAATTGGAAGAACTTGAGAGAAGTATACTTGCACTCACAAAATCGGCTAGCCCTCTTTGCTTTCACTTAGGTGCCGATTTTGGTGGCTATGGAGTCCTTTATATAGTGTGACATACTAGGGTTACACCATGTAAACCCTAATGACCTTCCATATCCCTCATGCTCCATGGGTTAAAACCTTCATAAAATATCCATGGGTCACCACATGGGTTTAGCTTAACATTAAGGATTATGGATCATAAGCCCACTATATAAGAATGAATCATTTAAACAATCAATCCCCATTTATTTAATTAGTCTCTTTTGATCACAAAATTAATTCCAAACTAATTCTTGATCAATACTAATTAAATGATATGATTTCATATTAATATATTAGAACTTATTGTTGGATTAGGTGTCTAAGTCCATAACTATAATTGGTATGTACTTGAATTGATAGCAGCACAGTCCTTTTGGGTTGCCCTCAACCTAGCAACTGGACAAGGAAATTATGAAAGGAGAGATATTAATTTATAAGATTAATGAATTAATATAAATGATTTATTAATATGTTAAAAGATTAATATATTAATTAGAAATCATTATGTTTAATTAATAGTTAGCCAGAAATTAATCAGAATTAATTTTGGGGTTAAAATAATTAATTATAAAGTGCAGGGACTAGTTTGCAATTAACTAATAGTTGAGTGGAAGGTTCCAGAACCCCCTTGGAAGGAGGTGGACGAAATTCTTAGGGGAAACCCTAGAGATTTCGTCCAAGGGGTCCAAATAAGGCCTTTGGATCTTGCTTAGGCCCTAAGCAAAGGATAACTAGGGTTTTCCCTAAACCCTAGATCCCTTAGCTATTTAAGGAGCCTCCTGGCTCACATTTGAGGTCACTGATTTCTTTGGAAGAAACCCTAAGGCCGAAATTGCATACTCTCTCCATCCTCTCTCCTCCAAGTTTCCTTCTTGCTAGTTCTTGGGTGTGATTCCATTAGAGGCATTACATTTGTGGTGCTAAGCTTCCAAGAAGATCAAGATCAAGATCAAGAGGATTATCAATTGTTTGCTATAACAATTGAAAGGTATGTAACTCCTAAACCCTAGTTTGTTAATTTCGAAATTAGCCTCTCTCCTCTAGGGTTCTTGTTTTGCAATTCAAAGTTATATGTTAAATAGTTAAAACATAGATCCAAAGTAGGTTGCATGTGAACTTAGGAATTGTTTTCTAGTTTATTTGTTTTACCTAAAACCCATCACTTATAATATATTAATAAATCATAAATATCCTCTTCTCAAAAGTCCATCCTTACAAATTGTTCCGGTGCCATGCAACCCAAATAAACCATGCTACTCTCGGGTCAAGTACATACCAATTATAGTTATGGGCTTAGACACTAAATCCAACACTACCCAGAGCTATTCCCAGACGTAGCAGACTTCGAGGACAAAGTCTAAAATAAGTGGGGGAGATTTGTAACGCCCGGTTCCCAGTATGTATTTCAGATCAATTTATTCATTTTTATACATGAACTCGATGAGTTGGAGGCCCCAAACTCGTCGAGTAGGAATGGAATTTGGACGCGGGATCTAAAGTCTACTCGTCGAGTCGAGAGCCTCAACTCGACGAGTAGGGCTACCAGAATGAAACCCTAATTTTCAGGGTTTAGCACCCTATTTAAACACCTTAACTCCAAAGGCTGGCCTCATTTACAGGCTCCATCGTCCCAAACCCTAGCCAAGAAACCCTAATCCACTTTTGGAGAGTTTTGAGCCATTTTGTGCATTCTTTGTGATTTTGAAGCTTGTGAAGGAAAGAGAAGCTTGGGGATTCAAGGGGAAGCCAGTAGATCCAGAGTTTGAGTTGCATTTCTGACTCATTTGAGGTATAAAGTCGATACATTGGCTTTCTATTACTTAGATCTTCATTTAGGGTAGTATATTGTCACTTTTGGGCCATATTGAAGTCATTTTCAGGATTTGGGTATATCACAAAGTTGTGACTCCAGATCTAGGCACTCATGAGTTTATAAGGCTTAAAGTTGCCAGCTTTATTAAGCCTTGGCCCTTCTCCATGCCCTAGATCTATTATATAGCTTAGTTTTGGTGTTTCTAGCTTCATGACACCATGCATGGGCGTAAAGTTAGCAACTTTACGTGGTAACTTAGCCCTAGAGGACCAGATCTATGGTTTGGAAGCGTTGAAATCGATTGGAAGTGACTGAATGGATTTAGACTAAAGGGGACTCGACGAGTTGTTCATCCAACTCGGCGAGTTGGATCATGATCCCCCAACCTTTTCTGTTATTAAGCAAACTCGGCGAGTCTAGGATATGACTCAACGAGTTGGCCATGGTTTTTGGGTTTGAAGATTGAAGAACTCGACGAGTTCAAGGAGGAACTCGACGCGTTGTAGCGAAATGTCCCGGTTCTATTGATAGGAGAAACTCGACAAGTTCGTGTAAGAACTCGACGAGTTGGATCAAGATTTAAGAGGTTTATGATTTATGGGACTTGACGAGTTGATGGACCAACTCAGCGAGTTGAGTCAAACCAGAAGGTTGACTTTGACTAGAACATTGACTTTGACCAAAAGGTTGACTCTTAAGGAGGTCATGAATATGGAAGGGTAATTAAAGGAGATTTTTTATGTGTAGGAGTTGAGGGGGGTTGATTTCAGAGCCGATGACAGTTCAGCTACTTCACGGCATTGAGGTGAGTTACCTTCTAGTAGAAGTGGGTCTAAGGCACCAATGTCGACCCACTAGTAGGTGATTATAGTTGAGATGATTGTCTTTGTGACAATTGTCTGGTATGCCACTATCTGTTATGCTTTATGTGCTAGTATGCTATGTGTTTATGCGGTAGTGGTAGGGGTGAAATAGTCCCCGAATATTCGGTTGAAAGAGACCGAAGGGGTAGGCCAACACCCAGATATGCTAGGCAATATGTGATTTGTGTATATGCTAGGGTATTATGTGATAGTAGTAGGGGTGAAATAGTCTCCGTATCCAGTTGAAAGAGACCGAAGGGGTAGGCCAGCACCTATATATGCTAGGCAATATCCGGTTGAACGAGACCGAAGGGGTAGGCCAGCACCCAGGTATGCTAGACGGTTACTGGTTGAAAGAGACCGAAGGGGTAGGTCGGGCACCCAGATATGCCTGCCATTATGTTATTATATGGTATGTGGTATGATGGGGGAACTCACTAAGCTTCGTGCTTACGGTTTACAATTTTGGTTTCAGGTACCTCTTCTTCGAAGGGAAAGGAGCCGGCATGACTGCAGCGCATCACACACACAATTTTCCGCACATGAGATTCTTGGGTTTTGTACTCTGACATTATTTTCCTATGATATGTTTTTGAGATATTTGACTTATGTTTTTTCATGATATTAGATAACATTGATGGCATTTTCAGTAACCTGTTTTATGAATCTTTAAATTAAAAATGAAATTTTTGGTTTTGAATTTTGGGATGTTACAGATGGGTGTGATTGTGAGATCCTAGGTACCTAATGGATACTTGTTTTGTTTGTTTTTATAACATCCTAATTTTTTTAAGGAATATATTTAAAACTAATTATAAAAGAAAACATCCATGATATCATTCCATTAAGACTTTATGAACGAAATATCAGAGTTTGCTAACAACATTTCAAAACAAAAATACAAAGTCTAAAAGCCAAGTTACATCATTATAGTTGTTATGAATAATTTAACTTAGCATCATTGAAGTCTTTAAATAAATATGCGGGAGCTCATAGGAATTCATTTGTGTCATTTCCTTGAAAATATTAATATGCAACAGGTAAGTGAAACATTTAGCGAGCATACATAATAGTCACCCATTATGTCAAACATATACATCCACATAACACATAGCTTAGTACATATCACATATCACATATCACATATTACTTATCACTTAAACATATATTGTTGGAATCAACTCCACCCTAAAATAAACTAGCTCCCCCAAAGGGGTTTTTCAAATACTGCTATATAAGAACTCATCATTTTCTCCCGAGAGACATCTGACAAATCTATAATGATGAAAAATGGACCGGTCTTATATACATGTCTTGCTGCGGTGTAACTCGAGATAAGAAAGAAGAGAACGTGGTAATATGTGATTCAACCTAAAAGGAATAAACTATAAAATTAAGAAATCATAATAGATAAAATGAGTATAAGCTAGCATGAAGAAACAACATACAAAAAATTAGAACCATAACCAAAATATGAGTGTAAGTTAGCATGAAGAAACAATATACCAAAAATTAAAACCATAACCAAGAATTGTTGATGCTTAATTTTTCAAACTTGGAATTTTTGATCAAAATGCCAATTTCATTAAACCTCGAGAACAATCTCTATAAATTATTCTATATAAGTTAACGTCATAAAGAAGTTAGTTATTAAGCTTTTTGATCCAAAATAATATTTGGAAAATTTATCGTTTAAACATATTTTAGACTTTGTAACGAATGATCAAAACATAACTCGACGATCCAAACCCGATCTCAGAGACCACTTTCACTGTGTACTCCGGCGAACGCATTGCCGCTAACCACCATCATTCTGGCGGATCCACCGCCCAACCATCAACACTTCAGTTCAATTGAACCACCATAATTCACAACATCCCGTGTAGATCTAACCGGTTAAATCTGGGGGATGGCTTTTGCGGAAGCCGAATCCCGCCTCATCAACAGCATCCTAGTCCCGGCCCTAGATAAAATCATCAAGAACAGCTCTTGGCGCAAACACTCAAAACTCGCTAATGAATCCAAATCAGCACTCGAACACATCACTTCCGCCGAGAAAGCCCATCGTCTTTCCCATACATCCGAAGACAACCAATCGGATGTTGATCGGTCATCACAATCGTCAGTTCCCGGGGTCCTACATGATTCGGGCACCAACGAACTAACCCTAGTCGAATCAGTACTCATCTTAAGCCCTATCATCAACGCTTGCTCTTCCGGCAATGTCAAGATTGCTGAGCCAGCGCTAGATTGTATACAGAAGTTGATCGCCTATGGATATTTACGCGGCGAAGCGGACCCCACTGGTGGACCCGATGCAAAATTGTTAGCAAAATTGATCGAATCAGTTTGCAAATGTCATGAGTTTGGAGAAGATGGAGTGGAGTTGCTGGTATTGAAGACAATTTTATCGGCAGTGACGTCTGTATCTTTGAGGATTCATGGTGATAGTTTATTGCAGATTGTAAGAACTAGCTATGATATTTACTTAGGGAGCAAGTCTGTGGTTAATCAGACAACAGCAAAGGCATCATTGGTGCAAATGCTTGTGATTGTGTTTAGGAGGATGGAAGCTGATTCAGCATCCGTACCAGTGCAGCCAATCGTAGTGGCAGAACTGATGCAGCCTATGGAGAAGGGGGGAGATGGCGATGGAACAATGACAGTATTTGTTCAAGGGTTTATTAGTAAAGTTATTCAAGGAATGGATGGGGTTTTGAATCCAGGGACTCCAGTAGTTTCAAATGCTGGTGGTGGGGTGCATGATGGAGCGTTTGAGACAAAGACTTCAACTGTAGAGTCCACAAATCCTGCTGATTTGTTGGATTCTACAGATAAGGATATGTTGGATGCCAAATATTGGGAGATTAGCATGTATAAGACAGCATTGGAAGGGCGAAATCGGGAATTGGCAGATGGGGAGGGTGACAGGGATGATGATGTAGATGTTCAGATTGGGAATAAGCTTAGAAGGGATGCATTTTTGGTGTTTCGAGCTCTTTGTAAGCTATCAATGAAGACTCCTCCAAAAGATGCATTGGCAGATCCACAGTTGATGCGAGGAAAGATAGTTGCTTTGGAGTTGTTGAAGATTTTGTTGGAGAATGCTGGGGCTGTCTTTAGAACTAGTGAAAGGTACACACTTATGCTATGTTTTCCTCTTCAATGTTGATAATTAGGATGATGCTTCTTTTTATGTTGAAATTTGAGTGGAAGTGTGCTCTTTTAGGAATTTAGGGTTTGTTAGCCTATACTCGTTGCATTGACACCAGCTTTTTCATGTTGAGGCCAAATAACCACATAAAAAGAACTAATGAATTCTAAAACATATCATGTGCTGTAGTTTCTTGATAGTTTCCCTTTCATTTCAACTGATGATGTTTTACTTTCATGCTAATCTTCTTTTTTCCCTTCTATTGTGGAGCAGATTCTTAGGTGCCATTAAGCAGTACTTATGCCTGTCTTTATTGAAGAACAGTGCATCAACCCTTGTAATTGTATTTCAGCTCTCTTGCTCAATTTTCATTAGCTTGTTATCAAGATTTAGAGCTGGATTAAAGGCAGAGATTGGAGTGTTCTTTCCCATGATTGTTCTCAGAGTTCTAGAAAACGTTGCTCAACCTAATTTTCAACAGAAGGTGATAGTACTCCGATTTCTTGAAAGACTATGTGTTGTTGATTCACAGATCTTGGTAGATATATTCGTCAACTATGATTGTGATGTCAATTCATCCAACATTTTTGAAAGGTATCAAATATTATCAACACATTAATGTTTAATATCAACCACCTTGAAAACTATACTGTTAAGTTAACCATGGTTAATCTTTTCACAGAATGGTCAATGGGCTGCTTAAGACTGCCCAAGGGGTTCCACCTGGAGTTGCAACTACACTTTTACCACCTCAGGATGCTGCCATGAAACTGGAAGCTATGAAGTGTTTAGTAGCTGTTTTGAAATCAATGGGCAACTGGATGAACAAACAATTGCACATTGAGTTGGTTGAAAACAATTCTGAAAACCTAATTCCTCCAATGGAAAATGGGATTTCAAATGAGAATGAGTCTGTTGACATATCGGATTCTCATTCTGAAACCTCTAGTGAGGTTTCAGATGCTTCAACAATTGAGCAACGTCGGGCTTACAAACTTGAACTTCAGGTAAATATTTTAATCAAGAGACCTTAGCTGTTTCATAGTGTCATACATAAGGTTCATTTATTATGCTTCTACCTGTGTTAAAATGAAGATGTTAAGTCATTCTGTCCAGATCAAGTCAAAAAGAAACAACCCTTTACCTCAATAAGCCAATCAACCTGAGTTAATGTTATTTTAGGGATCTAATGTATGATTGATGGCAGGAAGGTATATCTCTTTTTAACCAGAAGCCCAAAAAGGGGATTGAGTTCTTGATCAATGTAAACAAGGTGGGGGATTCACCCGAAGAAATAACAGAGTTCTTAAAAAATGCATCTGGTCTAAACAAGAGTTTGATCGGTGATTATCTTGGGGAAAGAGAAGATCTATCACTGAAAGTAATGCATGCATATGTTGATTCATTTGACTTTCATGGTATGGAGTTTGATGAGGCTATAAGAGTCTTTTTACGTGGCTTTAGATTGCCTGGTGAGGCACAAAAGATTGATCGGATTATGGAAAAGTTTGCTGAACATTACTGCAAATGCAATCCAAAGGCCTTCAGTAGTGCTGACACAGCTTATGTCCTTGCTTATTCTGTTATAATGCTTAATACTGATGCTCATAATGACACAGTCAAGAATAAGGTATTATCAAAAAGTTTTACTACTACCAAACAGAGTAAATTACAAAAAATGGTCCCTTTGATTTCTGATTTTTACCATGTTTAGTCCAAAATCGAAACCCTTTTCAGTTTTGGTCCTTATTTCAAGGTTTGAGGACCAAGAGTGAAAGATGTTTCAGTTTTGGACCAAATACGGTAAAAATCAAAGAGTACAGGGACCATATTTGTAATTTACTCTAGCAAATATGTTTACTCGGCCTAAAAGTTTTATTTCTGCAGATGTCAGCTGATGATTTTATAAGAAATAACCGTGGAATAAATAATGGAAAGGACTTACCTGAGGAGTACCTAAGAGCATTGTTTGAGCGTATAACAAGAGATGAAATTAAGATGAAAGAAGACGATTTTGCCCTTCAACAGGGGCAGTCTGTAAACTCGAATGGGGTTTTGGGTTTAGATGGTATATTGAATATTGTGGTGCGTAAAAATGTTGAAGAAAATCAAACAAATGAGGATCTTATGCGACACATGCAGGAACAGTTTAAAGAAAAAGCAAGCAAATCAGAGTAAGATGAATTGTCTATTTGAGTTGCTTATTTTCCTTTCAGCATTCATCACTGTAACTTCTTGAGTAAATTACAAAAATGGTCCTTGTGCTTTCTGATTTTCATCATCTTAGTCAAAATCAAAACCTTTTTCAGTTTTGGTCCTCAGTTCTTCTAGGTTTCATATCGATTTTGGTCCCTGAAACATTGAAATTAGGATTAAATCAATATGAAACCTTGAATTAAGGCCCAAAACTGATAAAAAAAAAGTTTCAATTTTTGGACTCAGAAAGCACAGGGACCATTTTTGTAATTAACTCTAGCCTCTTTGTTTTGTCCCCTAAAATCTTAAAATAAGGACCAAAGTCGATATGAAACTTTGAAATAAGGACCAAAAGTGAAAAAGGTTTTTTAGTTTTGGAAAAAACCTAGTAAAAATAAAAAAGCACAGGGACCAATTTTGTAATTTACCTAAACCTATTTTTTGGTCCCTTAAACCTTGAAATAAGGACCTAAATTGATACGAAACCTTGAAACAAGCAACAGACATGAAAAATATTTCAG
The DNA here is from genome assembly GCF_052849685.1 of Lactuca virosa. Classification (NCBI taxonomy): domain Eukaryota; kingdom Viridiplantae; phylum Streptophyta; class Magnoliopsida; order Asterales; family Asteraceae; genus Lactuca; species Lactuca virosa. The sequence continues at coordinate 74,146,136 of NC_136429.1, read as the reverse complement.
TTTTGGACTAGATATGGTAGAAGTCAGAAAGCACAAGGGTGATTTTGGTAACTTACTCTTAACTTCTTTTTTTTTTTTTTTTTTTACTTGTGTTGGATTTTTGTAGGTCAGTTTATTACGCTGCAACAGACGTATTTATAGTTACATTCATGATAGAAGTATGTTGGGCTCCTATGTTAGCTGCCTTTAGTGTTCCCCTTGACCAAAGTGATGATGAAGTAGTAATAAATCAATGCCTAGAAGGCTTTCGTTATGCTATCCACGCCACGTCAGCAATGTCCATGAAAACTCATCGCGATGCTTTCTTGACCTCACTCGCGAAATTCACTTCCCTTCATTCACCAGCCGATATCAAACAAAAGAACATAGAAGCCATCAAGGTTTGTGTTCTACAAATTTTTTACAAAAAAATTATTATTTATTATTTATTAGTAATAGTAATTTATTATTTCACAGGCAATAATTACAATTGCGGATGAAGATGGGAATCATCTACAGGACGCCTGGGAGCAGATCCTGACATGTGTTTCTCGGTTTGAACATCTGCATCTTTTGGGACATGGGGCCCCACCGGATTCCACGTTTTTTGCTTATAATAATCAAAAAAATGAATCTGAAAAATTAAAACAACCAAAAACGAATATCCTTCCTGTTCTTAAGAAAAGAGGAGCTGGGAGGATACAACAAACGTCTACAGCAACAAGAAGAGGCTCATATGATAGTGGTATTAATTTGGTCTCTAAGTTACAAATGTTGGAACAAGTTGGTGAAATGAATCATATATTTATAAGGAGTCAAAGACTAAACAGCCAGGGGATAGTTGACTTTGTCAAGGCACTTTGCAAAGTCTCCATGGATGAACTTCGCTCAGCATCTGATCCACGAGTTTTTGGCCTCACTAAAATTGTTGAAGTCGCGTATGGATCTTCTGACTCTTTTCACTCATTCACTTATTACCTGATTTTGATAGCTATAAAAACATTTACTAACATTTAGAAATATATATATATATATATATATATATATATATATATATATATATATATATATATAAATATTAGAAAAATCTAAATAAGAAAAAGTTAAAACTTTAGGAACATTTAGAAATTAGAAAATTTATAGTTATAATAAATAGAAGAAGATGAAACTACCACTTCATCTTTCTCATCTCCATAACAATCAAAAAAATTTCTCATGCTAATTTTCTCAAAATTATGATACCCATGAATAAAGATTTTGAAATATTGTCTAATATATATAAATTAAGTTTTATTTATTTTTATCTTGTTTTGTAGTAAAAAAACATACATATGGAGTTTTATACGTTAATGTAATTTCAAATATATTAATTATGTTAAAAGAACCAGTTGATCTATGTAAAAATAATCTATGGTAATCAGAATATTGTATTACATATGATGTGTTTACAAGAGGGGATATAAATATAACATATAATTACATTCTGATCCCTATAGTATAATAAATATATTAATTTGTCTAATATATGTTAAAATTCATATATTTTAATTTTCTTTTCTATAATAAGAAAATTATATGTACTGTTTAGTTATTTAAGCTTAATTTAAATCATACTGACTTTTATAAAAAGATAAAAATGATATAAGAATTGAAACTGATAGGACCCATAATTAAGTTTAGTGAAAAAGCTTTACTATAGCTGAAATTACATAAATGACCCTCTAGGTTTTCTTTTTTTCTTTGTTCAGTCACTATAACATGGATCGCATCAGGCTTATCTGGACAAGCATCTGGAATGTACTTTCTGATTTTTTTGTGACAATCGGTTGCTCTGAAAACCTATCGATTGCAATATTTGCAATGGATTCATTACGCCAGCTGGCAATGAAGTTTCTGGAAAGAGAAGAGTTGGCTAATTATAATTTTCAGAATGAGTTCATGAAGCCTTTTGTGATTGTCATGCGAAAAAGTGGCGCTGTTGAAATTAGAGAATTGATCATCAGATGCGTCTCTCAAATGATTCAGTCTCGTGTCAGTAATGTCAAGTCGGGATGGAAAAGCATGTTCATGGTATCATTATCATACTATATTTACGAAAATACCCTCGCATATTAAAATAACTTTTTCTGAATTATATTTTTTGTTAAATTTATCAGGTGTTTACAACAGCAGCTTATGATGACAAAAAGAATATTGTACACTTGGCGTTTGAAATGATTGAGAAGATAGTGAGAGATTATTTCCCGTATATCACTGAGACAGAAACCACTACTTTTACAGATTGTGTAAATTGTCTTATTGCATTCACCACTAGCAGATTTGACAAAGATATCAGTCTTAATGCTATTGGTTTCTTGCGATTGTGTGCTGCAAAATTGGCTAAAGGAGATATTGGATCCTCCTTGAAGAAGAATAAGGAGAAAGAAGTTTCTGAAAAGACATCTCTATATTCTCCACAAAGAAAAAACAGGAGATCTGATAATGGAGATTTGGCAGATAAGAAAGACCATCTGTATTTCTGGTTTCCTTTGTTATCAGGTAACGAAAAGAAATTACTATTTTTATGTGAAAATATATTTGATAATAGGGTAGCCATGTTTATGCTAATTCCATTCCATCTAACAAAACAACCCTAAATCTTGTCTTCTATTTCCTCAGGTTTATCAGAACTGAGCTTTGACCCAAGACCCGAGATCAGAAAAAGTGCCCTTGAAGCACTCTTTGATACACTCCGAAACCACGGGCATCACTTCTCTCTACCATTATGGGAAAGAGTATTTGATTCTGTCCTCTTTCCAATCTTTGATTACGTTCGCCATGCAATCGATCCTTCTTCTAATGAGACCCCTTCACAACAAGGAATTGATGGCTACCCAGGTGACCTTGATCAAGACTCATGGCTATATGAAACATGCACTCTTGCCCTCCAATTAGTCGTGGACCTTTTTGTCAATTTCTACAACACTGTTAATCCACTTCTAAACAAGGTGTTATCATTGTTGGTAAGTTTCATCAAACGCCCTCACCAAAGCCTCGCTGGAATCGGAATCGCGGCGTTTGTTCGGTTGATGAGTAATTCCGGGGATTTGTTTTCCGAGGATAAGTGGGTTCAAGTGGTGTTGGCTTTGAAAGAGGCGGCTAATGTGACACTTCCGGATTTCTTGTTTCTTTTGAATGGAAATGGGTTGAATGGGAGTTATGAGGATGTTTCTGAAAGGAAAAATGATGGGGATTTTGCTGAGTCTAGTATGCGGGATGAAGATTTGGAGAATTTGAGGAGGGAGCGTTTGCATAATGCTGTTTCTGATGCTAAGTGTCGGGCTGCGGTTCAGCTTTTATTGATCCAGGTGGGTACATCTAATTGCATATAGTTTGTTTGATCTAATTGGATATAGTTTGTTTGGTATGATGGAATGGAATCAGAAAGGAATGGAATGGAATGAGCCATTCAAACATGTTGTTCGTTCTAGACAATTAGAAAACTAAATGAACTTAAATCGTAAAATAAAGAAATAAAAAGTTTTTTTTATAAAAATAAAATGTAAGCAAATAAAGATATATCGCTAAAAAAACTACACAGTACACATAAATATATATTTTATGTTGTTTGAAATATATGCTATTTGTAATTTTAAATAGACAAAAAAAAGTTATTTTTCATGTTAACTAATTGCTTACAAAATAAAAGGGAAAATTACAGAAAAACCTTTATATTTTTGACATATTTTCTGTTTAACCACTTGTACTGTATTGTTTCTGATCAAACCATTAAAAGTTTCCAATTTAACCATTTTGATTGTCAAATGGTTAATCTGGAAAATTACCAGTAGAAACCTGATATAACAAAACGACTTTACTGTTGTCAAAAAGGTTAATTTGAAAAAAAATGTCTGAAACTTTTATGGTTTGATTACTAAAAAAATAAAGTATTGGTGGTTAAACCACAAAACTGTTCAAATTTTAATGGCATTTTTCTAAAAACTAGAAAAATGAATACCATAAATAGAATTACAATCCCAAAATTAATTTTCATACTTTAGAAAACAAAAGATAATTTAATTGAAGCGTTGAAAATTTTCATAAAAATTGTTGTAATTGAAGATTAATTTATAATTACAAGAAACCATTCCATTCCATCAAGGAATGAAAAAAATGAATCAAAATCCATTTGTATGTTTTTCTATTCCGTTGTGATGCACCATTCCATTCCCTCTTCGATTCCCGCATTAATCTACAAATAAATCTAATATATTTCCAAAATACCGTAAATTTGGCAGGCAATAATAGAGATCTACAACATGTACAGACCACAACTCTCAACAAACAACACATTACTACTCTTTGAAGCAGTACACAAAGTAGCAAATCATGCCCACAACATCAACACCAACACCACATTACGTTCCAAACTACAAGACCTTGGCTCAATCACACAAATGCAGGACCCACCATTACTACGCCTTGAAATCGAATCCTACCAAACCTCCCTCACATTTCTACAAAACCTTGCAATCGACCAACCTCCATTTTACCACGAATCCAAAGCAGAATCCCAACTCGTTGACCTTTGTCAAGAAGTCTTGAAATTCTATATCAAAATAGCACGTTTGACTGAGTCAACTACTACCGGGGCCCACTGGTTTATACCATTGGGATCCGGGAGAAAGAGAGAACTGGCTGCACGTGCACCTCTTGTTGTTACAACTCTACAGGGTATTTGTAGTTTGGGAGATTTGTCATTTGAGAAGAATTTGTCTCTCTTTTTTCCTTTGATTTCCAGTCTGATAAGTTGCGAGCATGGGTCTAGTGAGGTCCAGGTGGCACTTAGTGAAATGCTTACATCTTCTGTGGGTCCTGTTTTGTTGAGATTATGTTGACACACTCACACACACTATCCTATATTCTTTTTCCGTTGGAAATATTGTTCATATTGTGAGAGTTAGGGAAGCTTTTTCGATTGGTTCTTCATAGGATCAGTAGGAGTTTTGTTGTATTTTAGCAACTGTTAAACGTTTTAGCTTTAAATAGATTGATTTTATGTAACAAAAAGTGCATCTTTTTTGTTTTTTTTTTCTTCTAGGATTTGGTTTTGTAGTGCTCTTTTGTAGGTAAATTGGCAAACAGTTTGTGGCATTAGCAGGAAAAATCAAGTGGTTTTATTACGCATATTATAGGTATGGATTATTTTCTACATGTATGTTTTTTTATTGGTTTGGTGGTATTAATTTGTGCTTTTGATTGCTAATTGCTAGGCATGTTCTTCACTGATGATATTTAAGTATTTAACTCTTATCTTGGAAGTCAGATCTGGGTTTTGGCGATGTTCTTTGACTTGGATTCAGGTAACCATTTGATTGTACACATGACAATTAATTAATTATTATTAGAATAAACTGCAAAAACTGTCCTTGTTTGTCGTATGCAATTTATTTTGGTTTGGGTCCTTACATGATTTTTTCATTATCTATTCGTATATTTATAACTTTATGTTATCATTGATATTAGAGGGCCCCATAGAACCCCTCCCTTCAAACGATCGGCCCCACCCCTCACCCATTTTCTTATGGACGGGCGTAGTCCGTAGATAGAGACGTACATAAAATAATAAAAGGCCCAAAATATCCGAACTAATAAATGAAATTCTACTAACCGCAAAAAATACAATTTACCCAAAGAAAAACAACAGATCCTAGACAAGTTTTATTATTAATTAATTTATCATCGACCAAAAAATCCAACTTAGACTTGGAAGTTTGAACTCTATATATTTTGGAGTTCACATGTAGCCGTCAAAATTATTTTTTAATAGTATGAAATCAAGATTACTCACGAACACCTACCTTTGCAAAAACTAGAAAATTGTGTGAAGATTTATCAAAAAAATTCATGTTATCACATTTCTTTGTCAACAGAGTCTGTCCAAACTAATTTGAGGACCGGAGCAAAAACAAAAAATAAGACGCAAGTTGTAGGCAAATAGCTAAAAATTAACAGTAAAAGTTACAATTACTTGAGGTTTCTAAGGCTTAGTTAAATCTTAAATCAAACAATGATGATAAAAAAAGCAAGTAATAAAACGAAAACACATGATTTCAAATGGTCGATTCTGTTGACTTCTGAATTTTGTTTCTCTTTGTAGACTTGAAGTTTCCACTAATATAAACAATTTTACTTCTCTTTCAACTTACCTACATATATAAACAACATAATAGAAAACTTAAGTTAACATATAACAAAAAACATAAATTAACTTGAGAAATTAAATATCCTCCTATATTTTCTTTCTACATATCCTTCTATACATCTTAAATGATGACATGTATCATATTTAATAAAAATAATAATATTTTAATACACTTATGTGACACATGTCACTATTTAACATGGGTATGAGGTTGATGGGTATGAGGATGTGTTAGAAAAAAATATAAGAGAATATTTAATTTCCCAATTAACTTTTATAAAAATCGAGAGTGAAGAAAGTGACATAAAACAAGGAAAATAAACAATGAACTCCTAGCTTAGACCATCTATATCGGGGCTTTCAAACCCATTGCAAAGAAAATTTGAAGCCACATAAGCAATCATCTTTCAACACAAGAAAACCCTTTCAAAGATGTCAACTCATCATTATACCAATTCTTGTTTTATTTATTTATTTATTTTTTATTTCTTTAGTAGTTAATAATATATATAAATTAAACACATACTTTAGTTTTTAATGGATTAAATATCAATTTGTGCAGGTACATAATCTATACAAAACATGTATGCTAATTATTTGTTTATTTAAACTGAAACTAATTATATTTATATATTTAATATATAAGAAAATATGTAAAAATTATTTTTTATTGAATTAAATTTTAATTGATTTTAAATTATACGAAAAACTTATATATATATATATATATATATATATATATATATATATATATATATATATATATATATATTGAAAAATTGTAAATTGGTTGTTGATGTGGTAATAGGGTCCATTTTGAAAGATGATTGTTATTGTATTGATGTGAATGTTAATTGCAAAAGCTGATGTAGCTCATTTGAAAGGTTAATGATCTTGCATTGATGTGGATGATCTTACAATGAATTTTGTGTATCGTGACTGAGAAATGAGTTGATATTAATGAGAAGAAACAGGGCCGGCATCACTCAAATCAAAACCAAATTTATGTCTACAAGAGAAAAATATGAAATATTTCTAAAATCTCAACTATTGTTTGTTCATTTTTAAGTATTATGTGTTGAGATTCTAAGAACCGAGAAGCGAGATTGCGATAAACAAAGATTAGCGATATAGAAGAAAGATAACTATAAGTCACCTGCTTGTTTTGTTAGCTATGATGATATCAATGTTGCTTAGCAAAATCAACAACCCTTGCGGAGAGGACCAATTGGCTAAAGAATCACGTTCGTCACTTAAAATGTATTTGGTTGTGAAATTTTTTCTAGTTTTTCATTACAATTTTCAAATGAAAATGAAAATTTTGAAAACGTGTTTTGTTGGTTCAATTTTAAAAAAGTTCCAATTTTAAATTGTATGTAAATTAGAAAAATGATTTTTATAGTTTTCCAAAACTTTCAAGATTTCTAAAATGGGAAGTGAAAACTCCATTGGTTTCAACCAAATGTGTTTTTATAAAATTTTCATTGAAAACTTAACTCTAACTTTTGAAAATGTTTTCTAAAAAAAACATTTTTCCATAACCAAACGCACCCTTGTTTTTATAAGTTTATTTCTAACAAATTAATTATAAATATGCTAGTCTCTCTCATTTGAATAAGAACTTAGTGGCTGGTCCCTTAAAAAATGGGGCTCTATGAATCAAATTTATATTGGGTTTACCTTTGCTTCAAACTTTTACTTAAGTACAAGAAAATCAACTTTTTTTTTTTTTTTTTTTTTTCCGGAAAATTTCTGCGAGTTTTCAAAAACAATGGACTATTTCTTCTTGGAGAAGAGGACGTCTGCAGTTTTCTAAAAAACAAACAATATGCTAACTAAAACATTTGTTTGTCCACAAACATAAGAGTTTAGAAGAAATAAAAAAAAGCTTATAAACCAAAAACAAACACCACCTTACTGCCTTAGTCTTCTCCACTTTTTGCCTCTATTTTTTTCCTCAATTTGATTGACGCCTCAAGCCTTCAGGCTTCAACGTATCAGACAATTAGAATATGATATTTAAATATTGGCCCTTAGATACATTGGACATTGTCAAAGTTGCCCCCTAGTGTTGGGCCGATCCCGTTTGTCAAGCATATATGTATCATGTGTTGCACTTTTCCAGGCATGGGTGAATACATTCTATGATGTGGCCTTTTCCTTACCACTTAGTAAGAGTCATCAAATATATATTTTACAAAAAATGTATTTGCATTTATTAGGATTTGTATTATTTGTATAATAGAAGTTGAATGAATCTTCGATTCATTCGGCAATTGGGAGACCATATCTTGGTTCATAAACCAACAAAAAGGAGTATCAACTATCAAGTCAAGTTGATGAATATTCAATGGGGTGCCGGCACCTTCCTTCAACTTGCCTTTCTCCCTTTCCTATCTTGTTGGTATTGGGATAAGCACCCAACTTCGTTATATAGTATTTCATCACCATTCACGAATCAATTGATATATGGACAACTATACTACTATACGTAGTGCATATTCATCCAACATCTAAGTAGAGAAGACATTATTAAGGTAAGTCACTTGAGTATTTCAATTTTATATTTTGAGTCCAAGTTTGTATCATCTAAAAACAATGTAATCTTGCTTATCATTGTTTTTAGAATACGGTGTAATAGGACCGTTGGTGATGCTGTTTATTATTATTTTTTTTTCGAGTGAATGAGTGATATCGAAAATCACATTCTTGTTTTTACTTTTTATAAAAAGGTTCTTGGAAAATAAATTTGATTTGGAAAAAAGTGTTTTTGAAAGGAATAAAAGGAATTGGATACCATTGTATTGGGAAAAAGCCTATCACGGTATCACCTACTTCACTCCATAAAAGTCATAACAAATTCTTTTTCTTCGACGACCATAAAAATTTCAATGTTTCGCGTATATAATTAAATAAAATCAACTTAGTCAATTCGTTTACATTTTTTTCTCCTACTGTTCGTATTGTAGGTTTCTAGATCCTTTTCACATAATGTCACACGACATATAATTGCATTTTAATTCTTTATCATAAAAATAAAAAATATTAAAATGGTAACGTGAGATACAAAGTAAACAATTATCATGTGGACCCTCCTGAAGTATATGAAAACATCGTATGCCATTTTCCCTTATTTCGTACTAATATCTCCAGACTTTGTTGATAACCATTTCAATTTCTCTCTTTTTTTCTAGTATCATCTCCAATGCCTAATTCTTTGCAAACCCACATAAGAAATCTCGTCAAGATAGTCAACAAAAACTTCAAAAGCAAACCTCCAAAGACATCATGTGCTTTTGATCTCACCATGGACGTCTCAAATCAATTCAAGCAAGTCTTCAAATTCTTTGACCTCAACAACGATGGCAAGATTTCTCAGATGGAGCTCACAAATGTGTTGTTGATTTTTGGTCAAGATAAGTCAAAGGCCACCATTGAAGCCCAAGGAATACTCAAAGAAATTGACTTTAATGGAGATGGGTTCATTGACTTGGATGAGTTCATGGCCATCATGGATGATTCCATTTCCAAGCCAAATTTTCCTATTTCAAAGGAAGATAATATTGATGTTAATGATGATGTTAGAAATGCTTTCATGGTGTTTGATAGTGATAAGAATGGACTCATTTCTGCAAAGGAGTTACAAAGGGTGCTCATTAATCTTGGATGTAGCAATTCGAAGCTTGGACAATGTAGAAAAATGATTCAAAGTGTTGATAAAGATGGAGATGGGTTTGTTGACTTTGAAGAATTTAAGTCAATGATGTCTATTGGGATCAAGTAAGGTTTAACCCATCATCTCTTGTTTCTTATGCATTGATGACTTGTACATCATGCATTGAGATATACTATCATTGCATATCTGTGTGAAGAGAAACTATAGATGTTAGATTTGTAGTCATATGACTAGTTGACAAGATGCATAGATTTATGAGGCCTTTAGTCACAAATTACAAGATACATAGAGATATGAGATCTATCAATAAGTAATATTTTTGTGGAATCACATAGGACATAATGTTGTTACCAGAAAAAATCCCAATGATAGCACATGTGTATGGACATGTGCATACACACATGTTTTATCATTGGCTGTTCATTTAAAATCCCTCGTTATATAATGATTTCCTTTGTGATCCAACTAAAGGGTTGTTTGGTAACTACTTAATGATTCTTAATCGGACAACATTCAGCACGCTTAATACAATTTTTTCAAGAAAACCTTTATATTCTCTTAATGATCAGGAGGTTAGACTCATTCATCAATAAATGGTTTAATCATTTAATCAATTACATATGTAAATTATGATTTGATCAATTAAGTATATAAACTTGATTTTATACATAGGCTATTTAGTTTTAAATAAGTTTATCATGATCCAGTTAATATAGAAATAGAATAGTCATGAGTCATGACCCAACTTTCTTTTTCTTTAGCCCATATGCACACCCGTCCGGCCGTCCCTAGCCTTTACCTCACCCATGCTCCATCTTTTTTTTTTGTTACTTTTTATATAAAATATTTGTTGTAAAATATTAATTTAATACATGATGTTTTCTATAATAAAAAATTTTAAAATATAGACTATATAAATCATAATTTGATAGTTGTTTTTTCAAAGTTGTTCTTATTAGGAAATTGTATATTGGATTTGGACAACACTGTTACATTTTGATAGTATTTTCATGATGTAATTTGCTAACTCTATCCAACTAAGACAATATATTTATAGGATGTTTTATTTTGAAAAATGTACACAATTATGATCGAAAATTCTATTTTTAAAATTTATCTTATCATGATACTGTACTTTCTATTTAGACGATATTATAATTTGGTAAAATTTTCAAAGTATATTTTATTAATGAAATCCTCATTTTTCTTTTCTGAAATCTCAAAGATCAATAATATATAGAAAAATATATTTAAATGCTTGCTTACTGATAAAACAATAACCATATGTTTTACAACATTCTTTATAAACCACGAATCCAATATGCTTCTTTTGATCACAAATGGGAAGAGACACAATACTTGCTTATACTAAGGGAAGGATAACCTAATATAGACTAATTATAAAATATTATTTATAGGATTAAATATATATTTATGTAACCTTTTTTTCTTATTAATTTATTCAACAAATAATTTGTGATAGAAGTTATGCAACTATGTTGGTAAATATATAAATCAATAAAAAGTCTAATTTGTTACAAACTTGATTGAACAACATGGTCATATGTAAATATCAAGGACAAACTACATAAAAACATAAAAACATAAGCATTTATTTATCATCATTCAGAAAAATCTTTATATTTTATTTATATGTAGAAAAATATTTATATTTTCAGTTAACTGAAAATATAATTGTTTTCTGGATTTAAAGAAAATATAAGGTTTTTCTAAATGTTGATAGATAAATGATTGTGTTTTTTCTGCATTTTGCTAAAATATTAAGGGTGTTGATTTACATATCTCTGATTTGAGTTAAATACAAACCCTCCTTACTTAAACTAACCTATTTTGATTTCATGTTTTTGTCTTTTGTCTTTTGTCATTTTTATTTTTATTTTTATTTTTTTTTTAATTTTTTTTAATGTCTTTTGTCTTTTGTTGTGTTTTGTTTTTTTATTATTATTAGATGATGATAATAATAATAATAATAATAATAATAATAATGTTATTTTTTTTAATTATTTGTGTTTTATAAACACATTATTTTATATATAGTTGTATTTTTATTTTTTGTTTGAACTATCATTATGTTATTTTTTTCGTTCGGACTATCAATATGTTATTTTTTTCGTCTGGATTATCCATGTGTTTTTTTTGTCCGTACTAGTATTGGGTTATTTTTTTTGTTCGAACTATCATTTAATTATTTTTTTACAGTCGAATTATTCCTATGTTATTATTTTTTTGTTCGTACTATCTCTGTGTTATTTTCTCGTCCCGTCTATCCCTGTATTATATTTTTATTCCGAAAATGATAGTCGGAACGAAAAAAATAACACAATGATAGTCCGAATGAAAAAAAACATGTGATTAGTCCACACAGAAAAATAATATAGAGATAGTCGGAACAAAAGAATAACACAAAAAGTCTGTATGAAAAAGTAACAAATGGATAGTCTGAATGAAAAAAATAACATGACATAATCCGATCGAAAAAAAACAACGCAAAGATAGTCGGAACGAAAACAATAATAGGTAGGTAATCCGAACGAAGGAATAATACATGCATAGTGTTGGATTAGGTGTCTAAGCCCATAACTATAATTGCTATGTACTTGATTCGATAGTAGCATGATCCTTTTGGGTTGCCTTCACCATAACAACTTGATAGGATGACTTTTGGAGAAAGAGGTTAATTAATGATTTATTAATATATTATAAGAATAATATATTAATTATAAATCATATTATTTAATTAGTATTAATCAGAAATTAATTTTGGGATTAAAGGAACTAATTAAAAGAATGGGGGCTGGTTATGTAAATCAATGATAGTTGCAGAGTTAGGCTGATGGACTCCTCTAGAAGGGAGTGGACGAAATCTATAGGAGCCCTATCGGATTTTGTCCAAGGCTTCTAATGTGGAGGTCCATGGACTGCTTAAGGCCTAAGCAAGGAAACTAGGGTTTCCACCTGAAAACCCTAGCAGCCTTAGCTATATAAAGACCCTTAGCATATGAATTTTGGCCACTTGCTCTCTAAGAGAACCCTAGCCGAAAATTGTAGTGCTTCATCATCTCTCTCCTTCATCCTTTGCTACTGGTGTTTGTGACTCCATTAGAGGTGCAACACTTGAGGCACTAAAGCTTTCAAGAGTCAAGATCATCCAAAGAAACTCTTGTTATTACTAGACAACAAGCAATGTATTCTTCTAACCCTAGTTTTCATATGGATTTCGAATTGTATGCTAGTATTAGGGTTGTTGCTTTGGAATTTCTATTTGCATGTATAACTAGAGAAAAGCTTAGATCCAAAGCAATTAGGGTTGCATGATCACATAGGAATGTTGTTATGCTCAAAACCCATCAGTGGTATCAGAGTCTATGATGTTTTTCTATTATATTTGATGAAATTGTGATCTGTCCAAATCGAATGCAAAATAAAATTCATTTTCTGTTTAACAAACTCGACGAGTCCATGCCCTGACTCGACGAGTTGGATCATCTGTTAGCTGATTTTTCAAGTTTTTTTTATCTATTTTGGATTAGGATAATTACCATAATTCGTTTTTATCACTTTAAATTGAATTTACTGAATGGTAATGTGATTTCCTTATCAAAATAGATGGATTTGGTCAAATTTTGAGATAATGACAAAATCATGTGATTAATTTAATTATTTAAAATTTGATCTAGTAATTTTGAAAGTTTCAAATTACACCCCTTAAGTTTTGAAATTTAAAATTTAATTAAAGGGAAATCTCCAGAAAAGTCCTAAAAATTTACCCTAATTTACGAAAAAGTCCCAAACTAAAATTTGTTTACGAAAAAACATGAATTACCGGTAAAAATGGCGATTTGACCCATTTTTTCCGGTTTACCGGTTTTATTACTTACATGTTTCACTAAAGTCCTATTATTTTACCCTAATTTGCGAATAAATCTCAAAATAAAATTTACTGATGATTTGACCATTTTCTTCATGTAACATACATTTTATCGGTTTCATTGCTGACTTAGACACCTAGTCATTAAATTAGCTGATAAGATTAATACGATGGGTTATATAATGTCACATTTACTGTAAAATTTGATACCCATCTCATCGGCTCATTTATGACTATGTATCTATGTCAGCAATGAAACCAATAAAATGTGTGTTTCCAAGAAAAAATGACAGAAAATGAGTTGATGTCTGATGAGATGGATATATTGGGTTACATAAGATTAGATTAGACAATATGATATTTCTTATAAACGTAAAAAATAACGCAGTTGTTGTTAATTTATGTAATTATTGTAGTCTTCGTTGGATGCATTTTATGTTCCAAAAAGATATACAATACATAAGGATATCAAATTTTATGCTAAACATAACATTATAGCATATCCATCTCATCATCTTATTTAATGACTAGGCGTCCGGGTCAGCAATGAAACCGGTAAAATGTATGTTACATAGAGAAAAGGGTCAAATCATCAGTAAATTTTATTTTGGGACTTATTCGCAAATTAGGGTAAAATAATGAGACTTTAGTGAAACATGTAAGTAATAAAACCGGTAAACCGGAAAAAAGGGGTCAAATCGCCATTTTTACCGGTAATTCATGCTTTTTCGAAAACAAAATTTAGTTTGGGACTTTTTCGTAAATTAGGGTAAAATTTTAGGACTTTTCTGGAGATTTCCCTTCATTAAAAGGTTAATTTTGAAATATTAAATTCTAAAACCCTATTGTATTAAAAGTTTAAAATACACCCTTATACTATTATAATATTAAAAGTTTAATTTATATATATGTATAAGATGAGTCAGTATTACCGTTAGTAGGCCTCATTCACGAAGCCGATCTATAAGGGGGGGTATAAGGAAACTGCCTATAAAATAGCGGTTGAATGGGTGTCCACTCTCACCCACCGCTTCCTTGAGTGGTGGAGGGTCGTTAGCCGAACGGGTAGGATATGACATTAATTCTCTCATTAATAAGTATAATGATAAATATAAAGTAACTAAATGTTTTTATAAATTCTCAATCTTAGTTACTTTAGGAAAATATGAATTTGATGCTAATAAATGAAATTGCACATTGCACTTTGTCAAGTCGTTAGTGGAGAATGGGTGGTCTGTCAGGAAGTTAGATCAATTTGAGGTTCCGGGTTTCAGGAAAGGTAGAGGTGCTTTTTCTGCAAAGGTTTAAGGTTCGTTCTTCTTTGGTTCAGTGAGTTCCGCTAGGGTTAGTTTCAGTTGCCTTGATAAGGCTGTAGTATTCTCGGGTTGTGGTAGTGCTGCTCAGATTGTTTGGCGTGTTAAGAAAGGTAAGAACGAATTTCGAGGACAAAATCTAATTTAAGTGGGGGAGATTTATAACACCCGGAATATTGAAGAGAAATTGTTGGGAATAAGCTTTATTTGAGTTGAACTCGGCGAGTTTATGATGGAAGATTCACGTGATTAAATGAGCCAACTCGACGAGTTGAGGTGCCTCAACTCGGCGAGTTGGTGGCTGGGAAGGAAACCCTAATTTTAGGGTGTTGCACCCTATTTAAAGACCTTAAGCTCCTTTGGCTGGCCTCCTTAGCAGCCTCCATTGTTGTCAAACCCCTAAATCGAGTTGTAGCCTCCATTGTCAAACAATTGAGCCTTGGATGAAGTTTGGTGGTCATTTTGGGCATTATGAAGGAGTTAGAAGATCTTGAAGTTCTAAGCTTGGAGAAGGAAGTATTGGATCCAGAATATCTACCCATTTTGCAAGGAGTTTGAGGTATCAAGTTCTTATCTTGATGGCTAGATGCTTAGATCTCTCTTTTGGGTTAATTTGTTATGCTTTAGCCATGGGTTGGATGAATGTTTGGATTAGGACGTCCCAAATCATTATTCTTTCAGATCTGGGGTTGTCATGGACTCTTTTGGCATAAAGGTGCAAACTTTATGGATTTAAGGACTTCTTATGTGCATTAAGTCCCTTATTAAGCCCTTCTTGAGCTTTGAGTTTCTCCTAGGCATGCATGAATGTAAAGTTGGCAACTTTACGTGGTTTTCCAGCTCTAGGGTGTCTGATCTGTAATTTGGGGCTTTGTCTTTGGAGATTAAGTGCTTAATGGTTAAGCCCTCATTCTTTTAAGTATAGGGTTTGGGTTTGAACCCATTTTGGTGGTTCCTAGGGGTAAAATTGGAACTTTACCCTTCTAGATCTCATTTTGGTCGAGACCTGAGCTTTGGAGCTCTTGGATTCGATGAAGGCAACTTAATGTATTAAGTTGTTGGGTCTCAGGCGAACTCGGCTAGTTGGTTGGTCAACTCGGCGGGTTGTTTTGGTTTTCCCCGTTTCTGAGTTGATGTAGAACTCAGTGAGTTGACTAGACAACTCGGCGAGTTGGGTCGATATGGATTATGAATCTTGTCCTTTTGGCTTATGTCTTTGACCAAGTTTGTCCCAAGGGGTGCTTGAGGTAATCTGAATTGTATCTAAGGAAATTATGGGCTTAGGTTAAGGCCCATATAGGATTGGGCCCAATTTGGAAAATTGGGCCATTAGTGGGCCTGTGTGGATCCTTTGGTTGGGCTTGAGAGTTTTAGTTATTAATGGGACATCAGAACAGAAAGTGTTGGACTAGAGAGAATGGTTGGGGCTTAAGGCAAGGCCATGTAAGGGGTTTGGGCCCAATTTGGAAAATTGGGCCAATGGTTTATTTGTGGGCCTTTGGGCCTTTCAGAGTGTAGTTGGGTCATAAATTTGGACAAGGTTAGGTAGGGGTAAAATGGTCCTTTTACCCCAGGCATGGAGTTGTGGTGTGGATTGGAACTCAATTGTTAATTAGGTGTCGTTTTGTTATTAATAGTTCGGGGATCAGTCAGCCTGCAGCCAGGAGTTCTTTGTAAGATTCAACAGTGCGAGGTGAGTCTTCTCAGTATATCCATGGGTCGAAGGCACCAATGCCGACCCATTATGTGTTATGTGGTATGCTAGTTGTCTCTGTAATACTTGCATGGAAGACCCCCGGGGGGAGCCCGTGGCAATTGGATGTCAGACCATGAGGGGAAAGCCCATGGCATTCCAGGTAAAGACCATGGGGGGAGCCCATGGCATAATAGATAAAGACCATGGGGGGAGCCCATGGCACATATATGTATGTGTGTGATAGTATGTGATTGTATGTGGTATGGTGTTTTGGGGAACTCACTAAACTTTGTGCTTATGGTTTCAATTTATGTTTCAGGTACTTCGTTTTTCAAATGGAAGAGCCCGAGATGATTACAGAGCACACACCACATGTTTCCGCATATTGTGAATTACTTTGGTTAATTGATGTTTTGCTAAATATTGGTTACTCTGGTTTTATGAAAACAATATGTATTAGCAATTTAATTATTTAAAAACAATTTTTTTGTGTCGTGATTTTGGGTCGTTACAACAGCAGGTCATGAATTACTAACATTCATGGGCGCATCACCAGGATTCCAACAGATCCAGATGGAACCCTCTGACCAAGAGGACAAGGTGTTTATAACTCCAACAGGTATCTACTGTTACACTGCCATGTCATTTGGTCTTAAAAATGCAGGTGCAACCTAACAAAGACGGGTCAACAAGATGTTCAAAGAGAAACTGGGCGACACCATGGAAGTCTACATCGATGATATGGTGGTCAAGTCCAAAAAAGCTGAGGATCACCTCAAGGATCTCGAAGAAGCCTTTGACATCCTGGACCAATATAACATGAAGCTGAATCGCTCCAAGTGCCACTTTGGGATGAGATCGGGTAAGTTCCTGGGATACATGGTAACCAAAAGAGGAGTCGAAGCAAGCCCGAAGCAAATCAAGGCCATCATTGATCTAAAATCACCATCCTCGACAAAACATATTCAGAGACTAATAGGAAGAGTGGCAACCCTGAACAGGTTCATCTCAAGATCCTTAGAAAAGATGCAATCCTTTTTACGACATCTTGAAGAAGAACAAAAGATTCGAATGGACCCAGGAACATGAAGATGCATTCCAGCAACTTAAAAGATATTTGAGTTCACCACCCCTATTGGTAAAACCATTAGACCAGGAACCACTCCTTCTTTACCTCTCAGTATCCTCGAACGCGGTAAGTGTAGTATTAGCTAAGGATCTCAACGGGGACCAGCATCCCATCTACTATGTAAGTAAAAGTCTCCTAGATCCTGAGACCAAGTATTCCCACCTTGAAAAACTTATACTTGCATTAATAATAGCTTCTACTAAATTAAGACATTATTTCGAAACACACCCTATAACTGTTAGAACTAACTATCCTATTAAGAGTGTTATGAGAAAACCAAAAATGTCAGGAAGGATGGCAAAGTGGTCCGTGAAGTTAAGCACATATGACATAAAATACGAACCAAGATCCGCTATAAAGTCCCAAGCATTGGAAGATTTTGTGTCTGACTTTAGTGATGATCTAAGAGCCGAAATCGAAATAGAAGCCAAACAACTTCTAGAAGAATAGAACATGGGAAGATGGATGCTATTCACAGATGGGGCATCAAACCAAAGAGGAACCGGATTGGGGATCATACTAAAATCGTCACAGGGGGACATACTACCCCAAGCAATCAGTTGTGAGTTCAATGCAACCAACAACAAAGTAGAATACGAGGCACTAATCATGGGACTACAGATATCCAAAGATCTTCAAATCAAGGATCTTTAGGTATTCGTTGATTCTTTATTTTTAACTAACCATTTAATGGATCTTATGTAATAAAAGGAGAGAAGCTAGCACTATACATCCATATCCTCAATAACATGGCCTCAAAATTCAAAACATTTAGCCTAAACCAGTTTCCTAGAGAAGATGTCACACCCCCGAACCAGACGACAGAAACGTCCGGGGTATTGGTGTGACTTCATCCTTGTAGTATCATCACATAGTACATAATTGAAACATAACATCATCATCACACATGTAATATAACAACATACATTGTTTACATCGAGTATTGTGATTGAATATTACATGCCAAAATAGTTAAAGTATGATGGAACAAAAATATAATAAAATATCCATTAGCTTGTTCTGCCCAACCTGCTTCAACGGTTTCCTGAGAATACAAGTTAATTTAAAAAGGTCAACATAAAAATGTTGGTGAGTTCATAAGCATGTTTGAGAAAATGATTTGTATAACTTTGTAATCACAATAAAATCCTATATTTAGTTTAGTATGTTTGTGTCCGATCTTGTATCAATGCATGTGTGCTATTGTTTAATAGAATGCCAAAAGAGAATGAAGAGGATGTAAAGAGAATGCCCCAGACAACCCTATGTTGTCTGTAAAAGAGAATGCTGGTATACCAACCCCTGATGTTGAGTACCGGCGTGAGTATGTTCCCGAGTAATCTAATTAGAAAAGAGAATGGTCTCCCATAAATTTATAATGTTAATTCCTCTAAGTGAGTCGCTATAACCATACTAGATAATGACAATTTCGCCTGTCATGGCGTTGTTGGACGACGACAGAATAGAATAAGGTTTTCGTCACTCTAGACTGGTTTAGTCTAACTGTAGCGAACAACTCAGGTGTGGGGTGTCATCCCCGTATAGATCTATACACAAATCCCCGCTCTCCCTCCAAGAGACCCTGGTTATAACTACAGGCTACGATCGTACACTCAAAAGGTGTCAACCGACACATCTCACTAGATCCTTAATCGAAATTTACGCGAAGAGAAACATATAAAGCACACTCCAGGCCCAATGAATCATGTAAGTGAACAACTAAGGCTCACTAAACATGTAAGTCATTTCAAGGCTCGAAAGGAATGAGATTATATAACATGGGCCCAAAATATATATAAAAGGACAACTAAGGCCCATTTCACATGTGTGTTATTTACAAGCACAAATAGCACGCAAGGAGTATCCAAGGTCCGTCGAGGATGTTAGTGGGTCAATAAGGCCCAATAAACATATAAAGAGTATTCAGGACCTATCAAGCATATAAATGAGCCACTAAACATGTAAAATGACACTAAGGCCCACTAAACATGCAAAAGGACACTAAGGCCCACTAAGTATGTAAAAGGACACTAAGGCCCAATAAACACACAAAAGGACACTAAGGCCCACTAAGCATGTAAAAGGACACTAAAGCCCACTAAACATGTATATTATTTCCCAGGCCCAATAAGGACGTATATATATATATATATATATATATATATATATATATATATATATATTAGGCACATCAAAGTTAACATGTCTAGATGTTTTAAAAGTATATATATAAATTATACAAACTTGCATCTTAACACATGTATAAGAGCTTTTAGCATGATAAAAATAATTTCTTGTTTTTGACCTTTCTGTCCCTGTTTTTATAAAAATTATAGAAAAATCTTCGTAAGTCGAAATTTGGATCCGTAAACACTGAGAGTTTGGAAAATGAGTCTACTTTGTTCATAATTTTTATTATAATTTTTAATGGCCTCAAACCAGTGTGAAAATGTTCATCTTCACAGACTGGTCCGAATTCATTCCGGAAATGATAGGCAGTTTTGTAAAAATCTCCAAAAATTGTAGAAAAATTGTATGAACGCGTGAAAGTAGTCATTTTAAAGGTATAAACCTGAACGTTTTGCATGTAAAACAGTTTTGAAAAATATTATAATTAAGGTGGTCAAAACAGTCCGTAATTAGACCAAATCGTTAGTGTTAAAAGCTGATTTTTGAGTTTAGGTTATAGATGTTTGAACACAACACTTGTTTTTGCTATTTTGAGAGTAAAATCTCAGATCTACAAGTTTACATGTAATATATAAGACAACACATACTTTTCTCATGGTTTTTATGAACATCTAAGTGATAAACTTCATGTTCAAGTAAAGATCTAAAAGTTTAACACATAACACAACATATAACATGAAAAACACACATAATCATGCATATACACATAGATCTACACAAAACAACTTGTATTCTCCCCCAAAACATAGTAAAAATCGAAAATAGGGGGTATGAACTCACTTTGGTTTGTTGTTTTTGGCCTTTGATGAAGGTTGAGAAGGATTTCGGCCCTAGAAGTCTTCTTGAGAAGAGATCTTCGAAAATATGATGATTCTAGGGGTATCAGCACAAGATTTGTGATGTTTAGATGAGGATCTGTAACACCGTAAATTTTCAAACAAAATTTTCATTTAAAAATCGCATAATTCTCATAACACATTTCATGAAAATCTCATTTATTTAATTTACAACTCACAACTCCGTAATTGTTTGATTCAAATCCAGGATCCTCAAAACATAACTCTTTCACTGGTGTGTACAATCAAGCCGGTGCCTTCCCGCGATCCAGAGAAACCTGAAACACATAACACATAACACGGTAAGCACGGAGCTTAATGAGTTTCCCAAAATACCACATACAACATATTAGCCACTCGAGGCTATAGCTCTGTAAGACCTTCCAGTCAATGTGTCTCAGCGGACCTTCCGATCCCACAAATCTGGTAGACCTTCCGGTCCTACCATGATGACCTTCCGGCCCTAACTCTGTAGACCTTCCGGTCCTACTCTGTTGACCTTCCGGTCCAAACTCTGTTGACCTTCCGGTCCAAACTATGCAAGCTCAGGACATAGCATATACGTATCACATTGATAACATACATCAAACTCTGTTGACCTTCCGGTCCAAAATCTACAAGCCCAGGACATAGCATATACATATTACATACATAACATACATCTCATAACCCTTATAACAACATAAGACCTTCCGATTACACATAATTACCACTCTAGGTAAAGTATAGTGAGAAGACTCACCTTGACAGCAAGCAAGCATCCTCGCACTCGAATCTCGAACTAGCCACCGCCTAACACATAGGGTAGTTATCTCAATAAATACTCGATTCTCGACTCTAAATAACCAAACGCTACTCCTCTCTTTCCAACTCACGATTTGGGTAAAAGACCATTTTACCCCTCCATGGTCTCCAATACTCATGTAGACCAAACCCTAAAGTCAACAGAAATCAAACTCGAGTCAACAGTCCATGTTTGACACGACTCGTCGAGTGCACTCTTGCGACTCGTCGAGTTCCCTCGTTCCCTTAGAAATCTCAAGAAGTCCAGCTCAACTCGTCGAGTTGACCCCCAACTCGCCGAGTTATCGCACGATCAAGCTCATCGGGACAAACCCTCACCAAATCGTCGAGTCAGGCCATGGACTCGGCGAGTCCCTTCAATCTAATTCCTCAATCAGACGATTTAAGGCAGATCTATAACTCCACACTCCATATCTATCCTCCTAAGGCTCAAAAATCACGTAAAGCTGCAAGCTTTATGTTCATGCATGGCCTAAAAGGCTCATAATGCCAAAACATGATCCAACAAGGGCTAGATGCACAAGAGCTTGCTTCCAGCTCAAAAAGCTCGGGTCTTTGGACTCACAAGGTCACCAATAGTCCAGATCTGAGGTTCCAACCTCAAGCCATGCCCAATTGACTCCATGACACAATATAGATGGGAGAAAACCCTCAAAACTCCCTAAAACAAGATCTCATAAGTAAATGGTCAAGTTAGCATCTTTTTACCTCCAACTGAAGCAAAACTCTGAAGAATCTCTGGATCCAAAAGCCCCTTTCTGATCTAAGATTTTATGCTCTCCACTTCTTCCTCTAAAAGGTCACAACATGCCCAAAATTATGACTCTTCTCTCTTTTAGCTCCCTCTAAGTGATTAGGGTTTCTCTCTGGAAGTAAGGAGGCTGGTGAGGCGGCTTAAGGTCCTTTAAATAGGACCCAACCCCGAGAATCTAGGGTTTTTCTGCCCAGCACCTACTCGGCGAGTCGGCTCTCTAACTCGTCGAGTCCATTCATTAAACTCACGCGAATACTCGACTCTACTTGACGAGTTGGACTCACAACTCGTCGAGTCGCTCCGTAAATCTCAAAACTACCCTCACAACAATATGCCCAAAAATCTGGATGTTACAATTTTCCCCCACTTGAATTAGATTTCTCCCCCAAAATCGCTCTTCCAGAACACAGAGATCGAACCCAAAACCGAAAAATACCATCGAAAGGATCTTATCCCACACGGCTAACTTTCTCCGTGGACACCTGAAACCAAACAGGAACTCCCAAACCCGGAAGAGGACATACCCTTCTGCCGCTACGATACCCCTTCTGACTCTCCATAATCTGGATACCCTAGTGGTCTGTCTTACTGCCAGACCACCCTCTCAAGATACCACCATGCAATTGCTCCTCGAATAATAGACCCCGATAACTCACTACCCCTCTGATTCTTTCGTTGCGGCTGATAAAACAAGCCAAAACCCAAAAAAAAAAAATTGGTTACCGATCACTCATACCAGACATACTAAAAGATCCATATCATACTCCAAGGAACGAAAGGGTCACATTACACCAGAGATCCATCCACTGTACTGCAATCGAGACCCATCTGAACAAAGAACTCTCAACACCCTGTCCTCAGACACAAGAACATGATCTTGCTTGCTCAGAAGTATCGTCTGACATCTAACAATCATAGACCCCAGCTCCCTTTCAGATATCCCTCTCAACACTGAGCACCCGGTCGAATTCCGACCCCACATTTGAACCTCCAAAGGTTACCCATTGCATGCTCTAAAACATCTCACTGACTTCCTTCTCACAACAACTATCTCGGCCCATCGTGACGCACAAGTCACGAAGTTCGCTTTACCCCAAGCGAATACTACAATCCCAACTGAAATCGTCTTACCCTCGACCTCTGTCGTCTACTACTCGTTTGCTCCATGTGTCTCGCAGTCCTTCCCAGACAAATGAACCGACCCACTCAGGTCTAAGACATCAGATGACACACAATACCCCTCAAAATGAAACCCATCTCTGAATCTAGAATCTCATTCGCCTACTCAATACACTACCAAAGCCAAACTCAAACTCGAGAGTCTGGTCCGAGACCGAATTGGAACCACTCGTCCTAATGAAGCACTCAACTCATGACTCATGAACCGTAACCCACGCGTACATCACTTCTCCAATTCCTTTTTGATTGCGATAACCACAACTTAACTCAGAATATAACGATTCCCGACAAATATGGAGAACTCAATCTCGCCCCTGGTCTGACCACCAGGTCCCTGAAACTCAAAGAATAAGGCTACCCTAGCCTAAAAACTCTTATGCGTCATGCCCTGACTAGCGAATAATACGGCTCCCCGTAGAATCATAACATTCCCCCTCACTAACCCGCGAAGGCTACGGCTCCCCGCATGCCTACGACATTCTCTTGATGACTCATGAATACTACGACTCCCCGCAGTATCACAACACCTTCTCGCTGACTAGTGAACACTATGGCTCCCCACAGTATCACAACACCCTCTCGTTGACTAGTGAGTCTTACGGCTCCCCTCAGTATCACAACACCCACTAGCTGACTAGTGAGTACTACAACTCCCTGCAGTATCACAACACCCTCTTGCTAACTAGTGAGTACTACGGCTCCCTGCAGTATCACAACACCCTCTCGCTGACTAGTGAGTACTACGGCTCCCCGCAGTATCACAACACCCTCTCGCTGACTAGTGAGTACTACGACTTCCTGTAATATCACCACAATCTCATCCTCAGGTCATTACTTCACTGCGTTCACTAACTCACGCTTCGCGGCCCAACATCGGTAGGTACACACCCACCCAGGTTAAACATTACTACTCCTGACGACCACCGCCGGGACAAAACACTTTTTCTCGCTGCAATTCACATTCTCAGATAACCCCGCTTGATGTTAATTAGCTGAAAGGGCTCCTACTGGAACCGTAGACACCTGATACGCCACTCGCCATCTCATAACTCAAGTCCCAAAATAATTCGAAATTTAGAACATCATACTCGGATACCTCGGTACACTATCACAGAACCTCACGATGTCCTGCCTCATCCACTGATCTCCTACTTACGACATCATACACAGATACATCAATGCATTCCTTCAAAATCTCATAACTAATATTCATTTCACATAACACGTAACTCCGGAATATTCCAACTCTCAAATGAATCACCGAAGAAGCGTCAACGACTCAAACCATGTTGACGAAAACCCGAAGCTCTCCCTCTACTGGTCACTATCCATACAGAACTACTCATATCGACCCTGAAATTGGTTGAAAATCAACTGCTGCCCTTCCTGGGGTATAGATCACAATCTATACCTTCACTTGCAAATCTCAACTATTGCACCCGTAATCCAGCGACCCGATCGCACTCGAATTCGACATATGCTAACCCCAAAAATCACAGGCCACAATGAATTCTCCAATCCACGACCACCTACCATGGATCCACTCATCCTTTCTTAAACACAAACTCATACATCTTCCCGTCTGGCACCTCGCCTCATCCTCGGGCTCATGTGTCCACACCGCAGATTTCCATAACCATTTCTCTGACCGCACATGAATGGATCACTGATCCCCTAGCTGGAAAACCAGTTCTCCCCCACTCAGGGTTTGAATAATCACCAATTGGCACATCCACAATCTACTCAGTAGACTGTCTCACCAGTTATGTCACACTTGACTCTTAAACGTATTACGCAATCATCCCAGGGCCTTCCCAAAGGAAACCAAACAATCTCCAAATATCCCGTCCCTGACAGAATCTCGGAATCCTCCCCACATGACTGCCTCTAGTCACCTTGAACTCAGACTGACACACCTCCGGAAACCCCACTATTCCGAATCCAATCTGTCTCTAATCCGAAAATAGTGCCCTATCACGCACTTCGACTCTAACTCCTCGACCCGCTTCCCGAATTGGGAAAAATCATAAAAGCACAGACCTCATTCTCATTGTCGATACACAATGTAGACCACGAGGGCCACTTCCCTGATATACTCCTTTTTAACCACCAGAAACTGCTGATAAAAGTACCTTTTTCCCTAACAAGGCACCTCTTTGTTCTCATCCATCTTAGTCCCACTAATGACTCTTTCCTGGTATAAGAATACCTCGCAGCCAACATACTACCCAAATACTCTGGTGAAAAGGTCACCACGCTTGCTACCCCACAAGGGTTAACTTCAACTCTGAACCAGAAACTCAATATCCCTTCTGATCCTCATAGAAAATAGCACACTGCGGTCACAGGAAGTGGCATCTCCGCTATCGATCGACTGCGTAGCTCAAACCGTAGTCCTCCACGAAGCACCACCTCTACTCATCCCTGAGTCTTGCGACTCCGATTGTCATCTCATCTAAATTTCTCGGAAACCACTCGATTTCCCCCTCAAGGTGTGCTCCCTTGAAACTCGTTCAACATGGCCCTCTGGCCCCACACTCTACCACATCTGATCTCAATCTAATCAATCATAACGGAATAACCGGTAACACCAGAAGCACTAACCGCCACGAGTCATGGTACTCAAACCATGTGGCCACCTTTCGACCTGCTATGAATTATGGTACCCGAACCATGTTACCTCTTCTCAATCCGCTACGAATCATGGTACTCGAACCATGTTCCCTCTTCTCAATCCGCTACTTAGAACTTCTGGAATTCTCCCTGTTTCGAGTATGGGTCCTCTGCTTTCAGTAGTACGGGCCCATACTACCTGCCACATCTACCCATTCTTTCCACACAGATCGTCTCAGATTTCCTAAGTAGTTGTTCAACCTCCTCGATCACCAATTCCGATATGCAAGTTCGCCCTCCAGCGAATACTTTTCTCCGTCAGCGTACTCATCTGACTAAGTTCACTTCCTAGGCTCTTCCTAGGTTCTCTCACTTCTCTGCCATCAGCTGCTGAAGAACCCCTTATGATGCCAGCCATCTACCTCCTGAATATCGTCATATTCACTTAGTAGCTGACTCCCATCATCAAGAGTTCCACAAAGCACGAAGCAAATAGCATTCGGGCATCGAATGATCTCTACCAACACGTACAACCACTCTAGGTTACAACTCCACTTGCTATGCTCATACTCAAAAGGATATCACCGAACTCAAGCAACTTTATCCCACGCGGGCATCTGACTACTCTCTCGGTAGACTCCTCAAATGCTCATCTAGGTATCTCTCCTAGATTACTCCTCCACTCCAATCCTTCTCTAAAAAGGATTCCTGCTGGATACTCTTACTCCGCACATACTCAAAAGAAAATCACATATAGCAAAATTCCAAGGCTAAGGCATCACAAATCAGGCCACCCTAGTCCTAAATTATGAATACCTAGCCTACTCTCTAGCATGCATAACATATCTCATAACAACTCATAACAAATAAGGTAAGGGTATTTTGGGAAATCACCGTTCGGGCGCTGGCTGATTGTAGACACTGCTCGTTTCCTCTTTCTCTTAAAATCTCTTACTCATTTTAGAAAATCGTTTCTTTTGAAAACTTTTCTCAAATCCTCAGTTTGAGTCCAGACATACCCGAAGGCGTATCCGAATCCCTCAAACCAAGGCTCTGATACCAACTTGTAACACCGTAAATTTTCAAACAAAATTTTCATTTAAAAATCGCATAATTCTCATAACACATTTCACGAAAATATCATTTATTTAATTTACAATTCACAACTCCGTAAATGTTTGATTCAAATCCAGGATCCTCAAAACATAACTCTTTCACTGGTGTGTACAATCAAGCCGGTGCCTTCCCGTGATCCTGAGAAACCTGAAACACATAACACATAACACGGTAAGCACGAAGCTTAGTGAGTTCCCCAAAATACCACATACAACATATTAGCCACTCGAGGCTATAACTCTGTAAGACCTTCCGATCAATGTGTCTGAGTGGACCTTCCGGTCCCACAACTCTAGTAGACCTTCCGGTCCTACCATGATGACCTTCCGACCCTAACTCTGTAGACCTTCTGGTCCTACTCTGTTGACCTTCCGGTCCAAACTCTGTTGACCTTCCGGTCCAAACTATGCAAGCTCAGGACATAACATATACGTATCATATAGA
The DNA here is from genome assembly GCF_052849685.1 of Lactuca virosa. Taxonomy (NCBI): domain Eukaryota; kingdom Viridiplantae; phylum Streptophyta; class Magnoliopsida; order Asterales; family Asteraceae; genus Lactuca; species Lactuca virosa. The sequence goes on along the minus strand of NC_136429.1, from coordinate 74,118,334 downwards.
TAACATACATCAAACTTTGTTGACCTTCCGGTCCAAACTCTACAAGCTCAGGACATATCATATACATATTACATAGATAACATACATCTCATAACCCTTATAACCACATAAGACCTTCCGGTCACACATAATTACCACTCTAGGTAAAGTATAGTGAGAAGACTCACCTTGACAGCAAGCAAGCATCCTTGCACTCGAATCTCGAACTAGCCACAGCCTAACACATAGGGTAGTTATCTCAATAAATACTCGATTCTCGACTCTAAATAACCAAACGCTACTCCTCTCTTTCCAACTCACGATTTGGGTAAAAGACCATTTTACCCCTCCATGGTCTCCAATACTCATGTAGACCAAACCCTAAAGTCAACATAAGTCAAACTCGAGTCAACAGTCCATGTTTGACACGACTCGTCGAGTGCACTCTTGCGACTCGTCGAGTTCCCTCGTTCCCTTAGAAATCTCAAGAAGTCCAGCTCAACTCGTCGAGTTGACCCCCAACTCGCCGAGTTATCGCACGATCAAGCTCATCGGGACAAACCCTCACCGAATCGTCGAGTCAGGCCATGGACTCGGCGAGTCCCTTCAATCTAATTCCTCAATCAGACGATTTAAGGCAGATCTATAACTCCACACTCCATATCTATCCTCCTAAGGCTCAAAAATCACGTAAAGCTACAAGCTTTACGTTCATGCATGGCCTAAAAGGCTCATAATGCCAAAACATGATCCAACAAGGGCTAGATGCACAAGAGCTTGCTTCCAGCTCAAAAAGCTCGGGTCTTTGGACTCACAAGGTCACCAATAGTACAGATCTGAGGTTCCAACCTCAAGCCATGCCCAATTGACTCCATGACACAAGATAGATGGGAGAAAACCCTCAAAACTCCCTAAAACAAGATCTCATAAGTAAATGGTCAAGTTAGCATCTTTTTACCTCCAACTGAAGCAAAACTCTAAAGAATCTCTGAATCCAAAAGCCCCCTTCTGATCTAAGATTTTATGCTCTCCACTTCTTCCTCTAAAAGGTCACAACATGCCCAAAATTATGACTCTTCTCTCTTTTAGCTCCCTCTAAGTGATTAGGGTTTCTCTCTGGAAGTAAGGAGGCTGGTGAGGCGGCTTAAGGTCCTTTAAATAGGACCCAACCCCGAGAATCTAGGGTTTTTCTGCCCAACACCTACTCGGCGATTCGGCTCTCTGACTCGTCGAGTCCATTCATTAAACTCATACGGATACTCGACTCTACTCGACGAGTTGGACTCACAACTCGTCGATTCGCTCCATAAATCTCAAAACTACCCTCACAGCAATATGCCTAGAAATCCGGATGTTACAGGATCTAAGCATAAGGTGAATGTATCCAAGTTAAGGTGAAGTATCTTACCTAGTATGATGCTTGAAGAGATCTTCCTTGAGACATACACAAGCACACACGAATTTCCTTGAGAGATGGAGGGTGGAAGGGTGTTGAAGGTTGAGAGGAAATGAGTTGGATTAGAAATGGTGAGTGAGGTGGTAAAGGGAGAGAGAGGCCGTGAGTTAGAGAGGAGTGAGAGAATGGGAGTTTGACTTGTGAAGAGATTGATAAGATGCTTGCTTAGATACATGCAAATTTTGCATGGATATCCACTAGACTAAAGTGAGGTGTCAAGCTCCATTTCACCCTTATTTAAAGTTTTTTTTGATGATGTGGGCCGAGAATAAAGGGGAAAAAGGGAAGAGAAAAGGAGTTTGGGCCTTTTTCTTGATTATGCTCAAAATTGTGAGGCCCATTTTGAAGGTTCTCGGCCCATTGGGCCCTTCTTGAGGGTTCACAGCCCGAAGGTGGTAAAAAGATGGGTTTACGGCCCATCATGGTCCAATAGAGTGGTTCATGGCCCAACATGGCCCTATTGCTATGGTTTGACGAATGTGGGTCCAATTAGAGCCCAAACGAGCTTCATTGGCCCAAAATCATCAAATGGAAGGTTTACTGGCCCATTAGGCCCAGTAAGAGGATCCTGGTCCATACTGAGTTTGAACCGGAACATTAGGGTTTCAAACCCACAATTAAGTATCTGAGATGGGTTGAATTAGGTTTTGGACTTCACTCAGGAGTTTTGATTCAAATGGATGTTTCTGATTAAGCATAGTACATGATATCCACTTAGATTACAAGTTTTACAAGAGTTGATGTTTACATGAAAACATAATTTCCTAGCTAAAAATGCTAGTTGTGACATTATCCCCCCATTAGAGGGAACTTCGTCCCGAAATGCTTTCGAAAGGTAGGATCATGAACGAAAGAATAAGTGAGGGTACTTCTGCTTCATCTGGTCTTTGCATTCCCATGTGAATTCCGGTCCACGCTTAGCGTTCCATCGAACCTTCACAATCGGAATGCGACTTTATTTCGTACGCTTCACTTCCCTATCCATTATCTCGACCGGTTCTTCGACGAACAGGAGATTCTCGTTTATTTCGATCTCTTCTAGAGGAATGACGAGGGTTTCATCTGATAAGCAGTTCTTCAAATTCGAGACGTGGAACACGGGGTGTACGTTGCTGAGCTCCATAGGTAGCTGCAGCTTACGTGCCACCGGACCAATTCAGGCAAGAATTTCGTACGGACCGATGTATCGCGGATTTATTTTCCCCTTTTCCCAAAACGGGTCATCCGTTTCCAGGGAGAGACCTTTAATAGTACTCGATCTCCGACTTGGAACTCCATAGGTTTTCGTCGTTTGTCAGTGTAACTCTTTTGTCGGTCACGCGATGCTTGGAGTCGGGCCTTGATTTGGATTATCTTCTCCGTAGTTTCTCGAATGATTTCTGGTCCTGTAAGGGTACTGCTCAACGATTGCCCTCTTGCCAGCTGGGTGTCACCCACCTCAGGCCAACAGAGAGGTGATCTGCATTTGCGGCCATATAGGGCCTCAAAAGGAGCAACCCATATACTTGTGTGATAGCTGTTGTTGTACGAGAATTCAATCAAGGGCAAGTGGGTATCCCATGACTTGCCGAAATCGATCACACATGCTCGGATCATGTCATCGAGTGTCTGGATGATTAGCTCGCTTTGGCCATCGGTTGGAGGGTGGTAAGCGGTGCTCATGTCTAGTTGTGTCCCCATAGCCTTCTGGAGTGAGTGCCAAAACCGTGAAGTGAACCTACTATCACGATCCGAGATGATAGATACTGGCACTCCATGAAGTCTCACTATCTCTTTTATATAGATTCGTGTTAATCTTTCCATATTGTATGATTCTTTTATTGGCAGGAAATGAGCGGATTTGGTTAACCTATCGACAATCACCCAGATAGCATCCAATCCGTCTGCTGTCTTAGGTAATTTGGTTACGAAGTCCATAGTAATGCTTTCCCATTTTCACTCGGGTATTACTGGCTATTGTAATAATCCCGAGGGCTTTTGATTCTCCACTTTCACCTTTAAGTGAGACACTTGCCCACATAAGTGGCAATCTCTGCCTTCATATTTGGCCACCAATAATGTTGCTTAATGTCCAAGTACATCTTATCCGAACCCGGATGGACGGAATATCGCGTTTTATGGGATTTGTTCATGACTATCTCTCTAAATCCCCCAAGTTTAGGACCCAGATTCTATTCATGAAGTAGTAAGTTCCGTCCTCCCTGACTTCAAAGTTCTTATCCATCCCACGCAGTGTTTCATCTGTGGCGTTCTCCGGCTTCAATGAATCTGATTGGGGTTCCTTGATCTGTGAGGTTAGGTGGGAGTGGATGGTTATTGATAATGTCTTCACCCGGATACCTGGGTATTTCTTCCTACTGTGGGCATCAACTACCATGTTAGCCTTGCCTGGGTGGTACTTGATCTCGCATTCGTAATCATTCAGCAGCTCAACCCACCTCCGCTGCCTCATGTTCATCTCCTTTTGGTTTAGAATGTGCTGGAGGCTTTTTGTGATCAGTGAAGATGGTGCACTTCGTACCGTAGAGGTAGTGCCTCCAAATATTTAGGGCGAAGACCACAGCTCCCAACTCGAGATCATGGGTGGTGTAATTTACTTCATGCATCTTCAATTGCCTGGATGTGTAAGCTATCACCTTTCCACGCTGCATGAAGACACAGCCTAATCCTTGGTTCGAAGCATCGTAGTAGACTACAAAGTCTTCGGTTCCCTCTGGTAAGGATAGCATTGGCGCACTACAGAGGGCTCGTTTCAAGGTTTCGAAGGCAGCTTCTTGCTTTTCCGTCTAGTTGAAAGACACATCTTTTTGTGTCAAGGTGGTGAGAGGTTTGGCTATCTTGGAAAAATTCTAAATAAACCTTTGGTAGTAGCCTGCGAGACCCAATAATTGTCGGATTTCAGTGGGTGTCTTCGGGATCGCCCAACCTTCAATGGCCTTGATCTTGGAAGGATCTACGTGAATCCCTTCCTCGCTGACTACGTGACTCAAAAAGTTTACACTGCAGATACAAAACTCGTATTTGGAGAGCTTCGCATATAATCTTTCAGCTCTTAGGGTTTCCAAGATTTGAAGGAGATGTTGACCATGCTCTTCTTTGCTTCGAGAGTATATAGGAATATCTTCAATGAAGACGATCATGAAATTATCAAGAAATGGGCGGCAGACTCGATTCATGAGGTCCATAAATGCAGCGGGGGCATTTGTTAGACCGAAGGGCATCACAACAAGTTCGTAGGCCGTATCGAGTTTGGAAAACAGTTTTTGGAATATCATCTTCTCGGAACCGAAGCTGATGATAACCGGATCTTAGATCTATTTTGGAGAAGTAACTAGCTCCTTGAATCTGGTCAAATAGATCGTCAATCCGAGGGAGTGGGTATCGATTTTTGATAGTGAGCTTGTTTAATTCCCTATAATCGATGCACATTCTAAAACATCCGTCCTTTTTCTTGACAAACAAGACCGGAGCTCCCCAGGAAGAGAAGCTTGGTCTGATGAATCCTTTGTTCAACAATTCGCTTAGCTGACTGGATAACTCCTGCATTTCGGTAGGAGATAACCTGTAGGGTGATTTGGCAATTGATGTGGCTCCTGTTATTAGGTCGATTCGAAATTCAATCTGTCTTTCTGGGGGTATTCCCGGAAGGTCTTCAGAAAATACATCCGGGAAGTTGCATGCCACTGGGATGTCTTTAATGTTCATTTCTTCCTTGGCTTTATCCACAACGTGAGCGAGGAATGCATAGTTTTTCTTGTGTAGGCACTTCTGTGCCTTGATGCACGAGATAAGACGAAGATTGGCGCCAGGTTTATCACCATAGACTATTAGGGTTTCGTGATTGGGGAGGTGAAGGCGAACGACCTTCTTGCGACACATAATATCAGCATGGTGGGGGCTTAACCAATCCATGCCGATTATCACATCAAAGCTCCTAATATTTACTGGCATCAGATCTATTTGAAATGAATGGTTGTTTTGTGTTAATGTGCACCCTACGTAAACATCTTTGGTTGTTTCGGTTTTCCCATTAGCCATCTCCACCGTGAAGGTTTCGTTGAGCTTCTGGGGTTGTTGGTTTAGTAAGTTTTTGAATTTGTTACTAACGAAGCTTCGCTCGGCTCCGCTATCGAATAAAATGCATACATAAGTGTTGTTAAGTGGGAACGTACCAGTCACAACCGTCGGGTCCTGAACTGCTTCACCTTGACCCATAGTCAATACCCTTGCTGACACTCCTGCCCCCTGGTTGTTGGCTTTGGGGCAATTTCTTCTGAAATGGCCCGTTCCTCCACACCCATAACATGTGAGACTAGCACCATCGTTACTGTTGTTGCGGTTGTAGTTGTTGTTTGTTGTTGTTGTTGTTCGACTGTTGGTTCTGTTGAGGCTGGGATCTGCAGAATCGTGCGGTATGACCCTTTTTGTTGTAACTCGTGCATTACATCTCCCTGCATTCCCCATGGTGGTGAAAGCCACATGAAACATCCCAAATTTCGAGACCAAAAATTTTCATTTTTAATTAAGTAATTCGTAAAACAGTTCACCAAAACATTGTCAATATTACATCAACTTATAAAAACCATAATGTCGTGTCTCAAAACCATATCATCTGAAGTAATGAAAATCAGAGTACAATCCCAGAAACTCCATGCGGAAAGCATGTGTGTGTGATGCGCTGCTACACCGCTGGCTCCTTCCCCTTAGACGAAGAGGTACCTGAAACCAAAACTAAAACTGTAAGCACGAAGCTTAGTGAGTTCCCCCATCATACCACATACCATAACCACATACATATTGCCGGGCAATTCTGGGGTGCCCGACCTACCCATGTCGAGCCATTCTGGGGTGGTGACCTACCCATGTCAAGCCATTCTGGGGTGCGGACCTACCCATGTCAGGCTATTCTGGGGTGCCGACCTACACAAAGAATAGCTAAGGTTCAACTTTATACCTCCAATAAGTTGGAAATGTACCAAAACTCTGGATGTTCCTGATTCCCCTTGACCTCACAAGCCTCCTCCTTCTTTTCAAGCTTCAAACACACAAAGTAACACCTCAAGGCTCAAAAACACACTAATAACGGCTAGGGTATCGAGATAATGCTTTCTGGGAGTAATAGGGACGATGGAGGCTGAGATAAGTTGTTTAAATAGGGTAAAAACCCTCAAATTTAGGGTTTCACTCAGACAACACCTACTCGCCGAGTCGGTCCCCGACTCGTCGAGTAGGCCACTTAAACTTCCCGCGAATCACGACTCTACTCGACGAGTTGGGCCGCCAACTCGTCGAGTCCCAGAGGAAATACATGAAATTCTTTAATTTAATACGTACCAGAAATCAGGTGCTACAAATCTCCCCCACTTATTTTAGACTTCGTTCTCGAAGTCTGCTGCTGAATCTGGGAAAAGCTCGAGGTAGTGCTCCCTCATCTCTTCTTCCGGCTCCGAAGTCCATTCCGACCCCTTACGGTGCTGCCATTGCACCTTCACCAGCTCCACCCTCTTGTTCCTCAGATCCTTCGAATTCCTATCGAGGATCGCCACTGGCCGCTCGATGTAGTTCAGGCTGTCATCCACCTGAATATCCTCCAAGGGCACCACTGCCGAGTCGTCCACTAGACACTTCTGCAACTGGGAGACATGAAAGGTGCTATCAATCTGATTGAGTTCGGCTGGCAGATCCAGCATATATGCCACCTTGCCCACCCGGGCTACAACCCTGAAGGGTCCAATATACCTGGGGCCCAGCTTGCCCCGCTTCCTGAATCGAATGATGCCCTTCCAAGGCGACACCTTCAGGAGCACCATATCCCCGACCTGGAACTCCAGGTCCGATCGACGCTTGTCGGCATAACTTTTCTGTCGACTCTGAGCAGTCTGAAGCCTGCTCCGAACATGTTGGATCCTCTCCGTAGTCTTGAGTACCATCTCGGTATTCCCCATGACCCTCTGCCCAACCTCACCCCAGCATATCAGGGTCCTGCACTTCCTCCCATACAACATCTCGAAAGGAGGACGGTCGATGCTCGCATGATAGCTATTATTATAAGAGAATTCCGCCAATGGTAGGTAAGTATCCCAACTACCTCCAAAATATAAAACACACGCTCGCAGCATATCCTCCAGGTCTAGATGTTCCGTAAACACTGAGAGTTTGGAAAATGAGTCTACTTTGTTCATAATTTTTATTATAATTTTTAATGGCCTCAAATCAGTGTGAAAATGTTCATCTTCACAGACTGGTCCGAATTCATTCCGGAAATGATAGACAATTTTGTAAAAATCTGCAATAATTGTAGAAAAATAGTATGAACGCATGAAAGTAGTCATTTTAAAGGTATAAACCTGAACGTTTTGCATGTAAAGCAGTTTTGAAAAATATTATAATTAAGGTGGTCAAAACAGTCCGTAATTAGACCAAATCGTTTCCGTTAAAAAGCTGATTTTTGAGTTTAGGTTATAGATGTTTGAACACAACACTTGTTTTTGCTTTTTTGAGTGTAAAATCTCAGATCTACAAGTTTACATGTAATATATAAGACAACACATACTTTTCTCATGGTTTTATGAAGATCTAAGTGATAAACTTCATGTTCAAGTACATTCCAGCTACTTTGGCTAGTGCCTCACGCCATCCAAATACATTCCAAGATCCCGAGTTCTCAAGATCCTCCACCAGCTTGATCTTGGACTCCCAGATGGCCATCGCGACACTCGCCTTTGCATCGACAATAACCATCTCGATCTCCAGGATGTGCTCCTCCTCATTCTTTGCCTTCTGTTTGCTCAGCAACTCCACCCTCCGGAGAATATCCTCGTTGGTTGTCGTCCAGATCTTCTCTTGCTCCCTTAGAGCATGTTCAGCTCTTTCAGCACGGATCCTAAGATCAGTGGCGAACTGAGAGACATGAGCGAAGACCTGAAAGAAGCACAACATCAGTAAAGGTAAGGGGAAGAACAAGTAAAAAGTAAACTGTATAAATAAATTAACTTACAGTTTGAGAAAAGGAAGCCAATTTCCCAAGAGAATCCTCAATGCTGAGGTTCTTAAGGCACAGATCCGTAGCCTCAGAGGTCTTTCTCTTTCGAGATCCTGGACTCTTTACAGTCAGATCAAGTTGAGTCTTTTTCGAAGGAGGGAGAGTAGAAAACTTTTCCTCCTTGACCGTAATCAATCCGCTGGTCATGTCATCTTCAAGGTCTACCAAAGCGAAACAAGCGCTGGATCGAGTGGTCTTGGATCCTACATAAATGTAAAGATCCCCACTGAGAATGGAGTCACGCCTGACGAAGAAGTATCTCTTGTTCCAAACCCCATCGTTGTGTTTTGTTTTCAACACAACATGAGACTTGTTTTTTACTTTGAACAGGAAACGAGAATTGCCGAAAGTCGGAAGATCATATACATGGGACGATTTAGCCAAACCAATGTCAAGATCATGAGTTTGATTAAGATGCTCGACCCAATACAGGATTCTCCAAATAATAGGCATCACTTCGATGTAAGGGAGCTTTGTAACCTCAAAAAATTCATAAATCACACCAGCGAAAGGGAATTTTAGGCCTAAAGAAAAAGGGTACTCTGGAAAGCACACCCATGAAGATGAAATGAAATCCGGTTGGATCAAAGGGTTATATGGCCTAAACAAAATGTCGGGGGAAAAGCTCCACCAGCTTTTAGAGACTGGATGTTTCCATCGTCAAAAGAGCATCTCTCGTCGTAAGACAAGAACTTTTGATCAATGAAGTCATCTTCAGGAAGACCAAGAACGTTTTTGCGAGAGAGGGTCATATTTTTGCCCATGATGAAGAAGTTTATAGAAAGAAAGAGAAGGAGAAATTTACCTTCAAAGTTAGGGGGTAATGATCAAAAGGAACTGAGAAAGAGCGGAGGAAAACTTACCATTCGCTTCTATTTATAATGCCAACTGAAGAGAGATGTGTATGATTTGACTGCATCGTAAACGAGTAGAAATCTATCCGTTAGGGATTTTAAATTCAAAAAATCTTATCCTTTTACCCTTATCTCTATTTTTACTCATTTGTTTTAACTTATCCCTTCAATATATCCGGAATTAATTCGCTTATTTTCAGGGATAACTTGGGGGGCAATTGTTAGGGCTAGGATCTCAGAACTACAATCGGGAACCTAAAACCTCAGGATCCCAAACATACTTCAGGATCTTGACTACTATTTTTCAAATATTTATAATTGTTATATACTCTATTATCTTTCTCACATGTGTAGAAATGATCAGCCAAAGACTTATTCTCAACAAATTGTTGTCATGACCATGTAAAAGACCCGAAAGACCAAGTCAAGCAACGTCTACAAGTTGATCTCAGAGGATCCCATAATTTTCGGAGTTCTTGTTATTAGTTTGACTATAAAAATCAATTGTATTCATCACACCACACAAGATACTTAGCACAACAACAACACTTGTACTTATACTCTTTACATTTTCTCTGTAATCGACATTTTTATCAATAAAATCATCAAGACAGGTGATTATTATCACATTCCAAGGTTTTATGTCGGAGATCCTAGCAAGGATCAAAGGTTTCCTTGTAAACAACTTGTGTCACTTTGATCAACATTTTATATTTGCATTATTCTGAACATCACAACCTCTCATACGTTTTGGTCGATCTTTGTTTGTTCATTTTTTGACCAAAAAATTAATAAAAAAGAATTACCCCAATAAAAAATTAACTAAAATAAATTAATAATTCAATATAATAATATTTATTAATATATAAATATTATATATAAAAAATAATATTTATTCTTATATAATAACCCAATTAAAATATCTGATAACAAAGAAATTAAAAAAAAATTAATTAAAAGAACAATCTAATAAAATAATATTTATTAATATATAAATAGTATATAATAAAAACAACATTTATTAATATATAATGATTCAATAAAAACAAAAAGAAGATATGTAGAAATGGTTCTTGTCATTTGGTTGCACAAATGATCACTGAGAGTAAAATAGTCATTTTAAAAAAGTCAACAACCAAGCTGTTAAAATTAACGGAAGAGAGACCAAAACCACAACAAAACTTGTTAAAAAGTACAAAATCTACAACTTTTCAAACGTTTGAACCTTAACCACATAAAATGAAAAACAATAAGGACCATTTTTACAGTTTTGTCATGATAGAATGATAAGTGCCAAAACAATTTTTATTTATTAGAGTAGTTTGGTTATTCATATGTGAATGACCAAATAACATGTATATATATTATACGTATTGCTCATTCATATATTAATTATTTACTGTAATAAAAATTTAATAAATTTGTAATTCAATTGTGAATACTAGTAAAGTTAAAAATTATATTACACAATTTATTCGTGTAGGAATAATATTGGTCTTTCACAAAGAGTAAATTATAATTTTGGTCCCTATGGTTTGGGTATATTCGTATTTTTGGTCTAACATTTGGAAAATGGACAAGACACATCCTTATGGTTTTCCAATATTGCATTTTTGGCCTTGATCTATATAAATAAATTATATTGTCATTTCTAATTTCCTTTTCCATTTTCTTTTACTTACTTATAAATTTTGATAATATAAAAAGAAAAAATTTCCACCACACGCACCAACCCCTTGTAACATCCCAAAAATCATGACCAAAAATTTCATTTTTTTAATATAATGCTTCATAAAACATTTTAGAGAAAACGGCATCAAGTTATTTCATTTCATCAAATCCATGGGTCATAATTCTCGAAAGAAACTCATAATCAAATAACAGTGTCAAAGTACAATCCCAAAACATCATAATGCCGAAGATAGTGGTGTGATGCGCTACTACCGTGCCAGCTCCTTTCCCTTCGAAAAAGGACCTGAAACAAAAACTGTAAACCGTAAGCACAAAGCTTAGTGAGTTCCCCCATCATACCTCATACCATATAACAAACATACTGCCGGACAATTCTAGGGTGCCCGACCTACCCTGCCAGACCATTCTGGGGTACCCGACCTACCCTCCGGTTTATCTCAACCGGCTACGGGGACTATTTCACCCTACTACTACCATATAATATCATAGCATAAACATACTACCAGACAATTCTGGAGTGCCCGACCTACCCTTCGGTCCTTACGACCGTGACACGGGGACTATTCCCCCTACTACCACTATCACATAACATCATATCATGCTAGCACATAAAACATATCAAGTAGTAGCAAACCTAGATGATTATCACAAAGACAATCATCTAACCAAACAACTCCTACTAGTGGGCCGATATTGTGGCCGTAGACCCACTTCTACTGGAAGGTAACTCACCTCAATGCCGTGCAGTAACTGAACTATCCTCGGTGCTGGGATCAACTCTCCTCAACCTCCTACACATATCAGTCTCCTTTAGTTACTCCTTCATATTCATATCCCCTTTAAGGGTGAATCTTGGATAAAGGTTAAAGTGAAAGTCAAAGTCAACGCCCTAGTCAAAGTCAACATCCTGGTTGACTCAACTCGTCGATTTGGTCCATCAACTCGTCGACTTCCATAATTCAGAAATCTCAAATTTGCGATCTGACTCTTCGAGTTACCCTCTAGCTCGCCGAGTTTCTCCTTATGACAGAATCAGGACTTTCCTTTTGAACTCGTCGAGTCCTTCCTTGGACTCGTCAAGTTCTCCTTCATACAGTTGGGACATTTGCTCACTGACTCGGCGAGTTCATCCTTGGAATCGTCGAGTTATTGACCTTTAAGTCCAAAACACGTCTAACTGGCCGAGTCATCTTCTAGACTCAACAAGTTGCTAAGTAACAGAGAAGGTTGAGGAAACCATGACCCGACTCGCTGATAGCTTATTTTATTTCCTTATTTTTATTAGTTTATTTTAGTATTTTATCTCTTTTTATCATTATTGCATTGTATTTTATTTATTTTCTTTATTATGGATCATACCGGGGACTTTTTATGTTGCATGAGGTATTTTGCAGGGTTTTGGAGCTTGTTGCGGTTATGGATTAGCTTGGAAATGGGTTTTTTGGGCTTCCGAGGCATTATTGGGCTTTGCGGATCCATTAAAGGAGATTTGGGCTTAAAAAGGCTAAAGACTTGGATGAAGTGGGCTTGTGAAGATGGATCATGGATTGTTATTTTTGGCTTGGAGCATCCATATTTGAAGCTAAAAGATGATTGGTTAATTTGAATCATGTGGGATATGGAGGGGACCAAGGGAATATTTGGTAGTGGGATGGTTAGTGGAGGAAAAATGAGCCAATAACATTCCAGCAGCACTTGCGCGGGTGGAATCTCCGTCGCGCGGGTACCCGCCTAACTGCCGAGTTTTGGGCATTTTGGTCATTTGGCTTGCCATTACCTTGGGGGATTGGATCTATCAGCTATCACTTCGGTTTTACACCATTAGAGACCAGAGGAGGCGATTTTGGGAGCTTGGATACACATTCTTCTTATCTTCCAAAGTAATTGTTAGTTTCTTAATGCAATTAGACTTTTGTGATTGTTATTCTATTTCCATGAGTGGCTAAACTCTCTATTTTGGTTAGCCTTGGCTAAAACCTTTGAATGTTTGTGGGTTTTTGAAGGATTCATGTTTATTTATCATTTATCTTATGTCTATGTTTCTAGTTCATATTTCCTATGCTTGTTTAATGCTTTGATCATGAGCTTGGTACATTAATAAGCAATTGTTGGTTTATTTCTTTGGTTTAGCATTGAATCATTGAATTTACTTAGAACAAGGGCTTTATGATGGTAGAAATCATCTTTAGCTTATGAATCATAACTCCTTTATGGATGTGTAAGCATTGACATCCTCTATGAATTGGGGATTCCTTCATTCTTAAGGCTAATCAACTTCTTGGGTTCAATTGCTTCAGTTGGATCTTTGATTTTGATTAAGAAGGTGTGTTGTGGGCTTCCCCAACCTCCATACTACCTATGAGGAATCTTGACATATCATGCTTCATAATTGCTATAACCAATTTGGGATGAATGATAAGCTTCATGTTGAATCCTAATGATAAACACACAAATGTTCATTGTGTTGAATTGCCTTGGTTAACCAATTCTCTCCAATATTTGAGCATCTCACCATCTTGCTTAATTGCAAGCTTTTTAGTTATTCAAGTCTTTTAGTTTTCAAGCAATCACAACACCGCCTTTTAGTTTAATTGTAGTTAGTTAGTTTATTTACACTAGTTCTATTGGATTGCATTGGTGATTTTATACAACCATTTCCCCGATGATCGATACCCATTTTTACCATTATATTACGTTTTATTTGCAAACAAAGGGTGTAATTTGCTTGGTGGACTTGACATCCCACCAATCGCCGAGTCCTATGAGCGACTCGTCGAGTCCCCCATGATCCTAAGACTATACAGTCGATTTTAGTCGGGCTTAATACATCCAAAACATAGATTTGGCCTCCTAAGGTCGATATCACACGTAAAGTTACAAACTTTACGTTCATGCATGGCTTATCTAGCTCAAAAGGCCATAAAATGAGGTTCACAAGGTGCATCAGACTCCCATGGCCATAAAGTTGGCACCTTTATGCCATGGAGTCCCTCAAAGGTTCCAGATCTGAAGTCTTAACCCCAAACATGCTTGCATCCATGACTGGTTCCAAAAATGGTTCCTTAAAGCCCTAAACTACTCCATGAAGGGATCTAGCAAATGAATAGTCAAGGTATAAACTTTATACCTCAAAAGAGTTGGAAATGGAACACAACCTCTGGATCTACCTGCATCCTCTTGAACTTTTCAAGCTTCTTCTTCCTTCTCAAGCTTCAAAACCACCAAAAATACACAAAAATGGCTCAAGAACACTCAAAATGGGTTAGGGTTTCGAGTTAGGGTTTTCTGGACTAAGGGAGGCGATGAGGGAGGCCATAGTGGGGGTGTTAAGGTGTTTAAATAGGGTGCAAACCCTGAAAATTAGGGTTTCACTCTGACATGCCTACTCGTCGAGTCGAGGCTCCTCGACTCGTCGAGTAGACATCAAGTCCCGCGTCCAACATATAAAATTCCTACTCGACGAGTTTGGGGCCTCCAACTCGTCGAGTTCCTTAGCAAATGTGAATAATTTCTTATTTAAATACGTACCAAGAACCGGGTGTTACAAATCTCCCCCACTTATTTTAGACTTCGTCCTCGAAGTCTCCTGCTGCATCCGGAAAAAGCTCGTGGTAGTGCGCCCTCATCTCGTCCTCGGCTCCTAAGTCCATTATGAGCCCTTGCGGTGCTGCCATTGCACCTTCACCAACTCAACCTTCTTGTTCCTCAGATCTTTTGTCTTCCTGTCGAGGATGGCTACTGGTCGCTCAATGTAGTTCAGGCTGTCATCAACCTGAATATCCTCTAGAGGCACCACCGTAGAGTCGTCTACCAGGCACTTCCGTAGCTGAGAGACATGAAAGGTACTGTGGATCTGACTAAACTCGGCTGGTAGATCCAGCCTATACGCCACCTTGCCCACCCGGGCTGCAACCCTGAAAGGACCAATGTATCTGGGGCCCAACTTGCCCTGCTTCCTGAACTGGATGGCACCTTTCCAAGGTGACACCTTCAGGAGAACCCTATCCCCGACCTGGAACTCCACGTCTGTCTGTCGGCGTAGCTCTTTTGCCGACTCTGAGCAGTCTGAAGCCTGCTCCTAACCTGCTGGATCCTCTCTGTTATCTTTAGTACCACTTCGGTACTCCCCATGACCCTCTGTCCAACCTCTCCCTAACATATCGGGGTCCTGCACTTCCTCACATATAAGATCTCGAAGGGAGGACGGTCGATACTCGTGTGGTAGCTATTATTGTAGGAAAACTATGCCAAGGGAAGGTAGGTATCCCAGTTACCACCGAAGTCTAATACACATGCACGTAACATGTCCTCCAAGGTTTGGATGGTCCGCTCACTCTGACCATCCGCCTGAGGGTGAAAAGCTGTGCTAAAGTGCAGACGAGTACCCAACTCGTCATGGAATTTCTTCCAGAATCTGGGAGTGAATCGCATGTCTCGATCAGAAATCACAGAAACTGACACTCCGCGTCGAGCTACTACTTCTCTGATGTAGATATTGTCCAGCTTCTCGACCGAGATGCTCTCCTGGATCGGTATGAAATGAGCACTCTTGGTCAACCGATCCACAATGATCCAAATTGAATCCACCCCTCGTGTGGTCGTGGGAAGCTTTGTGATGAAATCCATAGTAATATCTTCCCACTTCCACATAGGGATATCCAACGACTGTGTCTTTCCGTGAAGCCTATGCTGCTCATCCTTTACCTTCCTACAAGTCAGGCATCGCTCGATGTACCAAGCCAAATCCCGCTTCATGCAGGGCCACCAGTAATCAGGACGAAGATCTCTGTACATCTTCGTCTCCCCGAGATGAATAGAAAACCTGGATTTGTGCGCCTCTTCCATCAGAACATGGTGCACACCTCCATGATATGGAACCCACACCCTACGATGTAGTTTCAACAACCCACGACTATCATAGTCAAAGGAGGAAACCTGACCCACAATACGCTCTCTCTTCCGATGTTCCTCCTTTATAACCTCATGCTGGGCCTCTCGGATCTGCTCCAAAAGCGGAGGCACTACTGTCATCCGCAAGCAAATGTCTCTGATCGGGGCTGCTTTGCGGCTAAGAGCATCGGCCACAACATTGGCCTTCCCCGGGTGGTAGAGGATCTCACAGTCGTAATCCTTCACCACATCTAGCGACCGACACTGGCTCATGTTTAGATTCAGCTGATTCATGAGGTACCTCAAACTCTTGTGATCCGTGTAAATGGTACAACAGACCCCATAGAGGTAATGTCGCCAAATCTTGAGGGCGAAGATAACCGCCCCCAACTCCAGATCGTGCGTCGGGTAGTTCGCCTCGTGAGGCTTCAGCTGCCTCGAGGCTTAAGCGATGACGTGCCCTCTCTGCATCAATACTTCACCCAAACCCGAAATGGATGCATCACAATATACTACAAAATCCTCCACGCCCTCTGGCAAGGCTAAGATCAGTGCCTCGTACAACCTCTGCCTCAATGTCTCAAACGCTGCCTGCTGCTCAGGCCCTCAACGAAATACGACGACCTTCTTCGTCAGTCGGGTCAAGGGTACTGCTATCTTGGAAAAGTCCTGAATGAACCTCCGGTAATAGCCTGCTAACCCTAGGAAACTCCGAATCTCATATGGAGACTTTGGAACCTCCGATCTCATCACGACCTCTACTTTGGCCGGGTCAACCAAAATCCCGTTCTGGTTGACAAGGTTCCCCAGAAACTGCACCTCGTGCAACCAAAACTCGCACTTGGAGAACTTGGCGTACAAGCTCTCCCTCCTCAAGGTATCCAACACCTCTCGCAAGTGCTCCTCATGCTGCGCCTACGTCTTGGAGTAAACCAAGATATCGTCAATGAAAACTATCACTGACCGATCCAACATCAGTCTGCACACGCGGTTCATGAGGTCCATGAACGCGGCAGGAGCATTGGTGAACCCGAAGGGCATCTTCATGAACTCATAGTGGCCATAGCGAGTCTGAAATGCAGTCTTCTACACATCCTCCTCTCTGACTCGCATATGGTGGTAGCCTGAACGCAAATCTATCTTGGAAAACCAAGATGCCCCCTGTATCTGGTCGAAGAGATCATCAATCCTCGAGAGTGGGTAACGGTTCTTCACCGTTACCTTGTTTAGCTCCCGGTAATCTATACACATCCGATGCAACCCTTCCTTCTTCTTCACAAATAAGACCAGGGCTCCCCAAGGTGAACTACACGGCCTGATAAATCCATTGTCTAACAGCTGGGACAGCTGTGTAGACAACTCCTGCATCTCAGGAGGAGCCAACCGATATGGTGCCTTGGCTATCGGGGCTGCACCGGGGACTAGGTCGATTCGGAACTCCACCTGCCTCTCTGGAGGTATCCCATGCATCTCCTCGGGAAATACGTCCTGGTACTCTCGCACCACTGACACATCGCTCACGGTCGCCTTACCCGCTTCCCGGGTATCCATAACGTAGGTGACGTACCCTGCGCAACCCTGCTGAAGGTAGCGCCTAACCCTCGCTGCTGAGCACAGAGCTGGTCCTCGCTGCGGCTTCTCTCCCTGAATCAACAGCTCTCCCTACTTGGGGTCATGATACGCACCAGCTGCTACACACAGTCGATCACCGCGCCATTAGGGCTCAACCAGTCCATGCCTATGATAACCTTGTTCCCACGTAACAGAATGGGAACCAAATCTACGAGGTAACACTTGTCATATAACCTCAACACACAGTCTCTGAAGACCTCTGATGCTCGGACAGATTGGTCGTCAACAATCTCAACCTCTAAAGGATAGTCTAACATGCCTGAAGACTCAGAAAACCTCTTGCTAAGAGCAAGAGAGACAAATGATCGGGTAGCCCCCGAGTCGAATAACACCTGAACTGGGTTGCTGTTCACATGGAACGATCCTAAATATAACACATAAACACAGTACATAAATATCATAACCGACATGAAATAAGAGTTAGGGAGAAGAAAACATACCCGTCACAACATCAGCTGCGGCACACGCCTCGTCGGCGGTCAGCTAGAATGCTCGGCTCCTCACCACTGGAGCCTTTGTCTTGCCCTGTCGGCCATCTGTGATCCGCAGGGTCGTTGGAGTTGGTGCTACTGCTGTCAATCTAGGGCAGTTGGCCTTTTTATGGCCCTTCTGATTGCAATGAAAGCAAATCAGGTTTGATGTGTGGAAGGTGGGGGTAGGGGCAGTACAATCCCTGCCCAAGTGCCTAGTCTTGCCGTACTTGTAGCAGCCCGATGACCCTAGTATACAAAGCCTTTCATGTGGCCTGCCGCATTTCCTACAGCGGCTCCGGTCCGGCTGGCCCTTCGACCTCGAGTTGACTCGCTTGGGTTTCTTCCCTGAAACCCCAATACCCTGATCAGTCTCCGCCTTCCTCATCCTGATGTGCTCTATGTCAATCTCCCTCACTCTCTCCCTCGCAATCATGTCATCTAGTGTCGGACATGCCGAGTAACTGACATGTTTCCGAATTTCAGCTCTCAACATGTCATGGTAGTGGGTCTTCCGCATCTCTTCATCCCCTGGATACTAAGGCACCAATAAGACCCTCTCCATGAACTTGGCGGTAATCTCAGCCACCGACTCAATCGTCTGCCTCATATCCATAAACTCCCTGGCCAGCTGCTGAAGCTCCACAGCCGGTGCAAACTCAGCCCTAAACCTGGTCACAAAGTCTGACCAAGTCATAGCCTCAATGGCTGGGGCTCCCAGCGAATCACTAATTGCCTCCCACCAATCTCTATCTCTGTCCCTCAAACACCCTGCAACATACCGGACCTTCGACCCCTCAGGGCAGAAGCTCGTCAACTGAGCAGACTCCATGTCTGCAATCCACCTCCTGGAAACAATAGGGTCCTTCACCCCATGGAAGTCTGGCGCACCACATCCCATGAAGTCCTTGAAGGAGAGTGTGCGTGTCCCTGACTGAGTGGTAGCCATGTCACTCCGAAATGCACTGAGGTGATCCTCCATCAGCTCGATAATCCGTTCCTTGATCAACTCGAAAATCACCGAGGTCAACTCAATGATGCCTCTCGTGATATCAGAAGCAATGAACTCACGTAGTCCCTCATCGACTAGCTCGACACCTGATCCCGAACCTGATCCTGAACCTGAACCTCCCCCTTCCGTGCTGCGTAATCACCACCACTCTAAAACAAAACACATAATCGTCAGGGTCATACATAACCTCGAGAGGTCTCACACATTCTACAAGTTCCCTGGTTCTATCTCATCCCTCCTTGAATCGAGTACGGATCCTATGCTTTCAGTAGTACGTGTTGGGTTTTTGAGCATTCTAACACTCCTAAGTGTACATGCAACCCTAAATACCTTGGATCTATGTTTTCTCTATTATACATGCAAATATGAATATTCCAAGGTATTATCCTAAATAGCATACAAAAACTTGATACTTGGGTAATAAAATAGATAGAATACATGCCTTGTAGATGTAGCTTGACTCCATGAAGCTCGAGAGCCTAGTGCCCCAAGTGTGACACCTCAAATGGTTCACACAGCATCATCAACACTTGGAATAACCATGAAAAGAAGACAATCATGCTCAAATCGGCTAGCCCTCATATATGTATCACTAGTGCCAATTTCTTGAGCTAAAGGGGTCCTTATATAGTGTGCACATTAGGGTTACACCATGTAACCAATGACTTTACCCATTCCTTATGCTCCATGGGTTTTAACCTCCATGGAGTATCCATGGATCACCACATGGGTTAAACCCAATCATAAGGAATCATGGATCATAAGCCCACATATATAAAAATGAATGATTTACACAATCAATCCCCATATATTTAATTAGTTTCTTTTGATCACTAAATTAAGTCCAAATTAATTCTTGATCAATACTAATTAAATACCATGATTTCATATTAATATATTAGAACTTATAATATATTAATATGTCACAAATGTCCCCTCCTCACAAACGGTCTATCCAAATGTTCCGATGCCATGCAACCCAAATGGACCATGCCGAGTCGGGTCAAGTACATACCAAATATAGTTATGGACTTAGACACTAATCCAACCGTCTCCCACTTGGATAAGTCTAAAACTATTATTGCGTATGACTTCAAAACCAACTGGCAATCGTAGCTCTCAAAAGCCGCTGTCGAACTCTGACCTTGTCGATGAACTCTGACCTTTGTCAATGACTTGTCCATTAGATAAGGGATCATATATTCCTCCATTCTAGATATCATATGGACTGAGACATGGATTGTAAATCATTCTCTCTGTCCATTTGTTGTTTCCCGATTTCCGATTCATGATGACTGACTGATTGAACAGATCAAATCAGTCCTGGCTTGGCCAAGCACTCACGTGTATCATCATTAAATCATCGAGGGGCCCACAAATATCGCTTTTATCCCTAAGGTAAAAGGAATGGATAAACTTCGACTCATATGGCTTGTTCTACTACTTGTTGAATCATACACAAAGGCACGTTTTATAACATCGAGTTACCAATGCGTTTTCGTGCAATAAATGTATAACCAACTCATAGTAACAACTCATATCTCTAGGTTTGAAGAATATAAGATATTATCGTCTCATGATCACTCGTGATAAAACCCATGAAGTGAGTCAAATGAGCGTGGGTTGAATCCAATACTCAGAACTTATGAGCACTCATGAGTGTTGTAGCACCGCTTTGTCCAACATATTAGACCTCTACAAGCCAACCCATGACAGTCTTGATTCATATCTACTTCCAACATATGACCGACTGTGGATAGTTTGAATAACTTAGTCATTCAGAAAGAACAACCTAGTTATTCTGGAAGTCAAAACATGCAAAGTGAAACACAAGAATAATCGAATCCAATATGGTCTCAGAACTTATGAATATAAATAAAACACCTTTTATTTATCACCATATTGATTACACATTATTCATTGTATACTGTATCAACTTTATACTTGAATTAAAAACAATAGATGTCCCATGCTCCAAGCATGTACACTATGTTTTCTAAACACTAGTCATGCCATACACCAAGTATGCACATTATGTTTTTCCAAACATTAGTTATGCCATACACCAAGTATGCACACTAAGCTTGTCTATGATCTTTTACTTTGTGAAATAGATCGATTGAACATAATTCCAATGATACTCATTTCATAATCCCAAATCCTTACCGCAAATGCAAGAATTCCAAATTCATGCCATTTACCGAAATATTGTTAGATTTTAAACTTGTATGCATTGATCCTCTTGTAATGATTATGCACAAAGTCACAAAGACTTGTCAACAGACATTACAGAGTGTTCCAATGGAGATCAACTCCATGGAAACATCCTTCTTGCATTATGTTTTTCTAATATTACACAAATTAAATAACTTCCACCTATGGAAACATTTCGATATTCCCATTTTGACTATCACTTCTGAACAAGAGTTGCCTCTTTTCAAAATATGTCAATATGGTGCTTTCCAAAAATTAACACTATACTTCCAACTGTCCCTAAGCAACCAGTCTTTGGTAAACCTTATATTGTTCTCGACAATTGCTTAATCATTTTAGTCATATCCAATTCTAGACCTTTTCCCTTCTTAATGCCCCAAGCATTTGGAAAATTTTAGAAAGGATGAATAATATTATAGCACACGCAATCGATCCGATATCCGAAGCATATGGGACACGATTCACGATGTCTCACATAAAGACATGATACTAGACCAGTCTTTCTGCTATAATATTTCTATTTCTATTTGCCAAGTTCTCATAATTCAGATTATGAAAAGGGATGCCGTAATCATAATCGAATTTTAGAACGCAAATAATGGACCCATATATAGAATTTCCTTATGTTGAGCCATTCCAACACAAAATTCATATATATCCTTGACTAAAGATGATTAAAACCTCAATCTAAGCTTTTAGAATTGAAATGAAGTATAATTTCCTCTCCCTTAATTATAGCAAAACAACTTTTCAACCCCTGCAACTTCACAAATTGAAACTTTTGTTTTCTATAATTAACATTGCTATCTTGCAATACTAATAATAATTATCATGCTCCCACTAACATGATGATTATTAGCATAACACTTATGCTCCCACTAGATTTGACATGTACTTAGAAATCAGTTGGACTTCTAGAAATCAACACTTTATTGACTTTCTTACCAAAGTTCAGATTTCTGATACGATATGCTTTGATAAAACTTTATCAAAATCATACACCTTTCCTTAGATAGCTCACATGTGTGTCTAAACAATTTTTAGAACTATGAAAATGGATGCCGTAATCATAGTCTCAATTGTTTAGACCTTTGCCATTTCTCACAAGTCCATGTTAGTGTGCCGGTTAACCACACACGCTCCACTAACGACTTTGAGAATACAAATATCACAACTGTTATCTACTTAAAATCTACTTAGTGAAAGTGTTTCCTCACCATCATTTTCATGAATCGGAGAGAAACCTTATGCCACTTAGATTTTATGGTGTATGTGTTCCTTTCCATGTGAATTTGTCAAAACCATAATCACAAGACAAGGATAACGACAAATCCAAACTCATATGGGCTGAACTCAATCTTAATTTCTTGCCACCTGGCAGCACATGTCACACCCCAAAACCGGAACAACGGAAACAATCGGGGGTGGAGGACGTCATGTTCAGTATCACAACAATGCAAAGTAGTAAACAAGCAACAACATCATCCATTGCATTAATAATATAATTTCATACAAGTGTGTTCTGTCAAGTTATATAGACACCAAAAATATACATCAAAACTAAAAGATGAGTCTTGAACGAGCTCCATCTTCTCAGAACCTGGCACCGGTACCTGTCTACTGGTGACCTGAGAATACAAGTGATTTCGAAAGAGTTTATCAGCTTTAAAGCTGGTGAGATCATAAGTATATTAGTGTCTGTATTTGTATGAAAGTGTTTGTAAGTCTGTAATGTATAAGTTTTGTAAAAGTTTGTAATTGTTTGAACTCTCCTAGAAAACCCTATGTTTCCTACTAAAAGTAGCCTTCTACCAAGGCATCTAGTATCTGTGTGTGTGTCTCTTGTAAGAGTGTGTATTCTCCCAAATCTGACTATTATTAACCAAAAATATAGTTCTTACATTATTGTTCATTGTGTGAATATCACAAGGTAAATGTAAAGGGAAAATGAATTAGTACTGTAGTGTTGTATTAAGTAACTACTGCTGTACTAATTACTTTAAACTATTTGCTATTTAAAGTACCATGTGATCGGCCTGTATCCTGCTACCGACTCTATAGTAAAACGACGATGTAAGATGTCCTAAGAAATGACGTTTGGCACCTGTAGACTTGCAAGTACCACTGTAGCGAGCAACAAGGTGTAGGATAGTCAATCCAGTATAGATCTATACACAAACTCATACGCTCCCCATGTAAGGAGATTCTGGATACAAAACGGGTCATGACAGGTAGTGCCATGTCCCCCGTTAAGTGGCTCATATAACTGTATGTAATGTATATGTATGTGTATATGTATGTGCTAGCTGTATTGTGTGTTCTTTCTCTGTCTAGCTTGTATGTTTTGTTTCTCATCACTGTGTATTATGTTTGTTTCTCATCACTATGTATTATTGTTTGTTTCTCATCACTATGTATTATGTTTGTTTCTCATCACTATGTATTATGTTTGTTTCTCATCACTATGTATTATGTTTGTTTCTCATCACTATGTATTACTCATGAATGAACTGACTCATTGTATGTTTCATTGTTCTAGTAATAGTATCTTCCTAAACTATACCTATTATAGTTTACTAGTAATGTTGTTTGTGTATATGAACATGTTTGTATACCTTTGCTACCCAAAGACATTGAACTGAATGAAAGAAGTAACCTTTTATATCTACACACATATACATGATATATAACTAGGATTCACACGACCTTCGGACAAATAACCTGAATGCCCTAAGTCCACAACCAAACAAGGAACAGGAAGTAAGGTGAGCTATCAGTCCTAATTCCTTTCAATCCTACTTATATAACTATATCTATATAGATACACAGAATATAAGTTAAAAGAATTTAACTAAAAGTATTTAACATGTAAAAGAGTTTGATAAAAGCATTTGGTATGTAAAAGAATTTGTAAGACAGTTTGAAGTAAAACAGTTTGGTAACACAGTTTGAAAAGTAAGAAATCCACTTGTTTGGTAGTTATTAATCACATGTGATTGATATAATAACTATAATTGTTCAACTTGTATTCCCCCCCATAAAAGCATTTAAAAACATTTAAAAGGTTAATTAAGGGGTATGAACTCACCTGTAGTGAGTGGTTTGGATGAACGGAATGTATAGGATGCTAAGTGTCAAGTGAAGACTTGAGCACACACACGGATCCTATTTAACATATAATAACACATATATGTATCCAATTAGTCATTTAACAACTAATTAACCAAGTTAAGACACCCTAGGACATGGAAAACACTTTGATTCAAGTGCTAGAAGTACCAAGGGTTGCATCTAAGGGTTGTATAGTCACTTAAAGGAGTTTTCGGTCCAAAGAGGTTTTCAGTCCATATGGTTTTCGGTCCAAGTGGTATTCGGTTTTTAGGGTTTTCGGTCCCTGAGTTTAAGACCGGAAACTCATGATTTTTGGTGCATAAGGTGATTTTCAAGGGCTTTCAACAATCAATGAAGTGTTCTAGACTCAATACTAAGTATTAGGAAAGGCTTAAAGTCATTTTGCACCCTTAATAAGGGTTTTCGGTCTAAGGAGATGCACTTAGACCGAAAACACTTTTGTTCTTGAGAAAAGGATGTTTTCAAAGCCCTAAATCGAGTATCCTTACTAGATAACACGTATAAGAGATAGATACTTACAATATGGAAGCAAAGAAGAGTGTTTTCGGCCCAAAACACTAGCGTGTGTTCTTGGTGTTCTTGGTGAAATGAAGAGCACTTGAAGATCTAAGAAAATGGAATGATTTCACGGATGAAATCATGTAAGATCACTAGATAATGGAAGAGATCAACTAAATAGGGTAAGAAACACTTACTTTTTAAAGATCTAGAAGGAAAAATCGGATGGTACTTGAGAGGATTTCGGTTGTTGTTCTTGAAAGAGTGAAAAAGTGAAAAATATGGCAAAGTGTCATATATATACTCATGGGGGTTTTCGGTCCAAACACCATTTGGGCCGAAAACTCTTAACTCTTGGAGTTTTTGCGAAAATGATGCACAATGAACCTAGGGCATCCTCTCTCCTGTTGTTCTTTGAAGTGCTAAGCTTTAAAACACTTAAACTTATTCCAAAAAGCTTGAAAATTAGCAGAAACAGTTTTGACTCCTATTGAAGTGAATGGTTGTACATAATAGAAATTTCGGGTTGTCATAGCAGAAGGGCCTGCCATTGCTTCCAAGTTGTTATGCAACCAATTGAGAACTCTCAAAACTCATATGCAAAGCCAACTTTAACTGGAATGGGCACATAAATAGAAATATGTCAACACGATAGGATATAAACCTCATGTCGTGTGCTAGTGATAAACTACATGTTTTTATTCTTGATTAGACTCTTTCAAGATCTTTTAGACTCCCACTGTCCTCTTGACATATAAGACTCTCTTGCCAAATATTCAAGAGATAGTGCGGATTCTTTATCAAGACAAACACTTCACACAATTTTCCATAGTTGGTCTTTGTTTTTATCCAAAAACATCACAACTTACCAATTTCAAATGTACAAGAGTAGAGCACATTTTACTCTTACATTTGACAAGTGTTAATAAACTTTCTTTAAGATGTGTCACTCAAGTTACAATCTTGGAGTATGATTCTAAGAATTGTTTGGAACGAAGTATGACTCATCTTCTTGATTTAACCATTTCAACAATTCATGACTCCTCTTCTTAGCCATAACAATGCACTAAGATGTCCTTAGAGGACCAATTGTGATATGGTTTCTTAATCATTGAGATGATCACAAAACATGATACTAAAGTACTCTCCCATCTTTTCAGATTTGAGAAACTTTTATCTTTTCTGCCTAATTTGATTCTTCTCATTCTTTCTGCCATACATCAAAAATTTTCCAATGTTTCAGAATTATACTTAAACTGATAAGTATAATCATATTTAATAAACTTTAGTAAATCATGACGAATAGTCTTATCGATCTTTTGTGGTGGACTTGACCAGTGCACAAGAATGTGTACTCAATCCCTTAGTCCTTCACTTGACTCACATGTACATGTGAACAAGGTATTAGTCTTAATTTTCCAAAGATGAAAATTCTCATTCACCATACTATACAACTTGCATGATTCCAAGTTTCTATCCAACTAAAACTTGGTTGATGAGAATCTTTCCTTATTTGGTAAATTATGACACTACCACAAACGACAGAATCAAATTCATTTTCCAATGTTTCTATCAATGGAATCATATAAACAACAATTTTTTCACAAGTGCCATTGTAAGGATACTTAAAATAAATAAAATCAAAACTTCTATTTTATTTTAAAACTTGCGGAAAAACTTATCCTTACAATGCATATGCATATGAAAACTATGTTGTTATTTATTCCTAAGCAATCTATCACAACTCTTAAGCAATAGCTCAAAAAGTCTGATCACCAAACCATGCGATCGAAATCCATCTTCGCGATCAGAATCAACTCACTATTCTTTAAGCTTCCTCTCCTTTCTTTGATTCTTAAAACTTCAACATGTGACCCAGTCACATCATGTAATAAGAATCTCCAAATAGGAACTTAATAGAGTTAGATAATGGACTTACCTGAAGTAGAGTCAAACTTTTTGACCAACCTTATGATCTTTCAGGTAAATAGGGCAGCTTTGCAACCAATGCCCCTTCCTTTGGCAATATAAGCATATGGACCTTTTGGGAATGGTACACGAGCTTGTCTCAGACTTAGCCTTTCTCTTTACCATTTGGTCAACCGAGTTGACTATGGCCGATCCCTTTCCATTGGGAAGAGAAAGCTTTTTCTGTATTTTCAATGTTACCATTGTCAAAGTCCATGGAAGTTGATCTTCTAATCAAATTTGCTTTACCAGTGCTCCAAATCATTGCTGATTCAGGAGCACCTAGCAAATAGATAAGATCATTAAGGGTCATGTCACAGTCTGTTTCATAGTAGTCCCAAGGAAACTCACTATGTGACTTAGAAAGTGATTGAACATCCAACTTTCTTAAGACTTTGACAACCAACTCTCTCGGCTTGTCAATATGTGACTTCATCTCCAAGATGCAATCACACATAGACCTTGCTTGCCAATAGGGCTTGAGTGACCTTGAACTTGTGGGTTAGGGAGAATAATTGGAGGAGGTGGAGGAAGTGAAGTTCCAAGAGATTTTGGAAGATCATAGATGTCTGAACTAGACATCTTTTGGGAGATATTCAAGATAGTTGATCTAAAGTCCTTAATATAACACCCAATATGAAATATTAAGGCTAGGACCCAACACAATATTTTTATAACTTGGAAGAGGGATGCCGTAATCCAAGCTATAAAATATTTGAAGGTAGGCGAATGACGATTCACCAATTTCCACCATGAAAACGAAATAATTTAATTAGGTTTTACTTGGATTTGAAACTCCTATCTTTTGAGATTCATTGAACTGTTCAATGGCATGTTTCAATCTCGATTGTGCCCTCTCAAATTTTGTGACTGGGATGCCAAGGATCACAAAACAAGGTGTGAATAACCATGCAAATATACTTGGTCCCCTTAATATTTACCCCTCAATCGATGTGCCGGTTAACCACACGTGCTCCACCGATACTATGATAAACATTAAGTTACCCTTTGTCTACCTTGTTAAATCTAGGTTAGTGTGCCGGTTACCCACACGCGCTCCACTAACGACTTAAGCAAAGTGCAAAATGTAATTTCATGGGTTAGCACCAAATTCACATTTTCCTAAGTAACTAAGATTTGGAATTTATAAAAGTTTAGTTACTTAGTATTTATCATTAATACTTTTAATGAAGGGAGAATTCTAGTCCTTGTCCTACCCATTCGGTTAATGACCCTCCACCAGTCAAGGAAGCGGTGGGTGAGAGTGGACACCCATTAAACTGCCATTTTATAGGCAGTAACCTTATACCCCCTTATAGACTGGCTTCGTGAATGAGGCCTACTAACGGTAAGACTAACTTGCTCTTATACATATATATATTATTAATTTATAATACCATAAAGTATAAGGGTTGAATTTTAACTTTTAAAATTCTAAGGGCTTAACTTGGAATTAAAGTAGTCATAAGGGAAAACTTTACAAATTCCAAAACTTGAGGGCAAGTTTTGAAACTATTCAAAACTATTCAATTCCATAACTTATGTGTTTAAAGTAGTTTTAATTCAAAAAACTCTTCAAGTTCCATAACTTGAGGACAAGTTATGAAAGACTTTAAACCATTAAAAGAATGCGACTCTTCCTTATTCATAACTTATGGAAAACTTTATGAGTTTTATGAATCTTAAATGCGACTTTTCACATAACTTGAGGACAAGTTACAATAACACATTTTAGAATCAACTCTTAGATTAATTTGGATTGAAAACACATTATCACATAATTTTTTCTAATAATCTAAGCAACTCATAAGAACAAGATAATTCAAATCAAACTTTTTCATGAAATTAGCCTAACCATTAAACTAATACAAAACATGAGTCTATTGATAATTATCTTTAAAATTGGATTAGCATGAACATTACCATATCAAAAACAGGTTTATAAGTTCAAAAACAGCTTAGGGTAATGTTCCTAGTCCAATTCCAGCCAAAACAGTCGAAGATATGCTGTCTGGGGGTCCAACTCGTCGAGTGCATGAACCAACTCGGCGAGTTGGATGAATTTAGCATTGGACTCGTCGAGTCCCTTCATGGACTCGGTGAGTCTGCTCTTCAGACAGCAACAAACTTCATTTTTTCAGCCAATTTTGAAAGTATAACAAGAAAACAAGCCTAGGCTCTGATACCACTGTTGGGTTTTTGAGCATTCTAACACTCCTAAGTGTACATGCAACCCTAAATACCTTGGATCTATGTTTTCTCTATTATACATGCAAATATGAATATTCCAAGGTATTATCCTAGCTAGCATACAAAAACTTGATACTTGGGTAATAAAATAGATAGAATACATACCTTGTAGATGTAGCTTGACTCCATGAAGCTCAAGAGCCTAGTGCCCCAAGTGTGACACCTCAAATGGTTCACACAACATCATCAACACTTGGAATAACCATGAAAAGAAGACAATCATGCTCAAATCGGCTAGCCCTCATATATGTATCACTAGTGCCAATTTCTTGAACTAAAGGGGTCCTTATAGTGTGCAGATTAGGGTTACACCATGTAACCCATGACTTTACCCATTCCTTATGCTCCATGGGTTTTAACCTCCATGGAGTATCCATGGATCACCACATGGGTTAAACCCAATCATAAGGAATCATGGATCATAAGCCCACATATATAAGAATGAATGATTTACACAATCAATCCCCATATATTTAATTAGTCTCTTTTGATCACTAAATTTAGTCCAAATTAATTCTTGATCAATACTAATTAAATAACATGATTTCATATTAATATATTAGAACTTATAATATATTAATATGTCACAAATGCCCTCTCCTCACAAACGGTCTATCCAAATGTTCCGATGCCATGCAACCCAAATGGACTATGACGAGTCGGGTCAAGTACATACCAAATATAGTTATGGACTTAGACACTAATCCAACAGTACGGGCCCATACTACCTTCCACATCTATCAGTACTTTCCTCAAGGATTGCCTTGACTTCACCAAGTCCCTTCTACTTCTACTGTTTACTGCACTAATCTCATCCTAGGCTTACCCTAGGGTAACTCTCCGACCTACTCTCCGCCATCAGCTGCATAAGGAATCCCTGTTACCTTTACCTAACTAGCTTGCAAATACCATTACATATCACTAAGACCAGATAATTCTTCGAATGAGAGGTCCTACCCTACAACGGTTGGACTCAAACAAGAGCTGCGAAATAGGGCTAGACCTAACCTTTTGAAATTATTTAGTCTTCGGAATATGTAACTTAACGTATTTGTCTACTAGTTAGCTAAAGATAATGAACTCCTAAAAGCACAAAGCAAGCAACATTCGAGCATTGAGTAACCATACTAAGCATATCCTATTCAGGCCATCGTATTACTGACTATCAGTTCTAGCATGTAACTCAATAAGCACATATAGCAGGCACATAAGGCATCTTCCTAGATCCTTAGCCCTAATCTAGCATGCAGTTCTCATACACATACGATAGACATATAAGGCATCATTCCTAGATCCTTAGCCTTAATCTATCATGCAGTTCTCATAATCATATCATGTCATAACATAACATGTATGGGTATTTTGGGGAAAACTTACTTGAGCTCGGCCGGTTGCACGCATCACACACCTTGTTCTTTCTCAAAACTTATTATTTTAAATTTTAGAAAAACTATTTTTCTTGTAAAAATCTTTCAAACCCTCGATTTGAGTCCAGATACCCCCAAAGGTGTGTCCGAATCCCTCAAACCAAGACTCGGATACCAACTTGTAACATCCCAAAAATATGACCAAAAATTTCAGTTTTTTAATATAACGATTCATAAAACATTTTAGAGAAAACGTCATCAAGTTATTTCATTTCATCAAATCCATGGATCATAATTTCGAAAGCAAGTCATAATCAAATAACAATGTCAGAGTACAATCCCAAGAACATCATAGTGCGGAAGATAGTGGTGTGATCCACTACTACCGTGCCGGCTCCTTTCCCTTCGAAGAAGAAGGACCTGAAACAAAAACTGTAAACCGTAAGCACAAAGCTTAGTGAGTTCCCCCGCATCATACCTCATACCATATAACAAACATACTGCCGGGGAATTCTGGGGTGCCCGACCTACCCTGCCAGGCCATTCTGGGGTGCCCGATCTACCTTGCCAGGCCATTCTGGGGTGCCCGACCTACCCTACCAGGCCATTCTGGGGTGCCCGACCTACGCTCCGGTTTATCTCAACCAGCTACGAAGACTATTTCACCCCTACTACTACCATATAATATCATAGCATAAACATACTGCCAGTCAATTCTGGGGTGCCCGACCTACCCTTCTGTAGCACCTGGTTCCTGGTATGTATTTAATTTATGTCATTTTACATTTTTGGCCTGGGACTTGGCGAGTTGATGGCCCAACTCGCTGAGTAGAAGCGGGATAGAACGCGGGGTTTAAGTATGGGACTCGTCGAGTCGGATCCTGGACTCGACGAGTAGGCTCTGTCTGGACAAAAACCCTAATATGAGGGTTTGCACCCTATTTAATCATCTCATTCCGCCCCCACTCGTCCCTATTGCTCCCAGAAACCCTCCCTAGCAAACCCTAAGTGTTTAGGTGCAAGATTCAAGGCTTTTGAGTGATTTTGTGGATTTTGATCACAAGGAAGAAGGAAGAGCATAGAAGAATCAAGAGGAGACTGAAGGATTCGAGTTTGGTGCATCATTTGTTGTTCTCAGAAGGTATAAAGTCTATACCTTGCTTGTTCTTTTGTTAGATCCCTTTTTGGAGAGATTTAGGGCTTTTATAAGCCATTCTTGGTAACCAACCATGATTGCAAGCATGGTTGGGGGTTGAAGCTTCGGATCTAGGTCCATGGAAGGGTCACAAGGCAGTTAGGGGTTGCTTTTGCACCCATGGAAGGTCCCATGCATCTTAAGAGCTCCTTTTTGGGCATTTTAGGCTCAAAGTCCCATGCATGCACGTAAAGTTTGTAACTTTACGTGCTAGATTGAGTTTAGGGATATAGATCTATCATTTGCACAAGAGTTGCACTCCAGAAATCGAAGAAATAAGACTTGGACTGCATCGACTCGGCGAGTCGTTCTTGGGACTCGGCGAGTCCAAGGTTAGACTCCCCTTTTTCTGTTATGGTTCATGGGAACCAGTTGAGTGAAAGAAAGGTTTTAGAAGGTCCATGGGAGTGACCCAAACGTATTGGGATAAGCCATAGTACTGGAGTTCATAGGACTCGACGAGTGCACGAGCAGACTCGGCGAGTCCAAGGCAATCTCCCAACTCTTGAAGATGAACTCGACGAGTTGTTCATACAACTCGGCGAGTCGAGGACAGGACGTGTTCTTAGGATGAAGATGGACTCGACGAGTGTTCATACCGCTCGTCGAGTCGGAAGAAGGTTCATCCGAGGTTGTGTTAGAAGGAGAACTCGTCGAGTCATTGCTAAACTCGACGAGTAGGGAAGTGGATGAGGACAGTTAAAGAAATAGGGACTCGACGAGTTGACGACCCAACTCGGTGAGTCAGGTCAACTGGAAGTTGACTTTGACTTTGACTTGGACTTGGTCTGGGGTAAAATAGTCATTTTACCCTAAGGGGTAGATATCAGATTTTGATTAAGTGTTTTGTGGGGATTATAGCCGGAGGATTTCCGGAGCTGCAGCAGTCAGGGATTCCCCGCACAGATTATCTGCAGCTACTCGTTTGAGGTGAGTTACCTTCCAGTAGCGGTGGGTCTACGGCCACAATGCCGGCCCACCAGTAGGAGTTGTATGATTGACGATTGTCTTTGTGATATTCATCTAGGTTTGCTGCTACGTGTTATGTTATGTGCTAGTATGATATGATGTTAGCAGTAGGGGAGATAGTCCCCAAGATTCCCATTCGATAGGGCCGAAGGGGGTAGTCATACCCAGTCATGCTAGATGGAATATGATTATGTGTTACATGTTATGTGGTAGTAGTGATGGGGTGAAATAGTCCCCAGTATCCAGTCGAGAGGACCGAAGGGGAGGCCAGCACCAAGATATGCTAGGCAGTATCCAGTCGAGAGGACCGAAGGGGAGGCCAGCACCCAGATATGCTAGGCAGTATCCGGTCGAGAGGACCGAAGGGGAGGCCAGCACCCGGATATGCTAGGCGGTATCCGGTTGAGAGGACCGAAGGGGTAGGTCGGGCACCCAGATATGCCTGACAGTATATGTATGTTATGTGATTGTATGGTATGCGGTACGATGGGGGAACTCACTAAGCTTCGTGCTTACAGTTTACAGTTTTGGTTTCAGGTACCTCTTCAGTGAAGGGGAACGAGCTGGCGCGGTAGCGGCACATCATACACACACGCATTGACTTCCGCACTTGAGACATTCTGGGATTGTACTCTGACATGTTGCTATTATATGTTTTGGGTTATTCAGACATGATACATTGATTCACAAAATGATATATTGTTACGCAGTTTTCTTATGAATGTTTTATAATCCGTTAATTTAAAATGAAATTTTTGGACTCGAAATTTGGGATGTTACTAGTTGGTATCAGAGCCCTGGTTTGAGGGATTCGGACACACCTTCGGGGTGTCTGAACTCAAATCATGGGATTTAAAAGATTTTTACATGAAAAATGGTTTTCTAAAAGCTAAGTTAAAAGAGTTATGAGAAAGAACGAAGTGTGTGATGTGCGCGACCGGCCGAGCTCAAGTAAGTATTCCCCAAAGTACCCATACAAGTTTATATTATGTTTATCAGTTTCAATAGAACAACATGCTGGTATTGAGTAGACAGTAATAGGATAGCCTGTTTAGGTTATGCCTGCTTTATGTGCTTCAACTTATAAGAATTGCATGCTAGTATTGAGTAGACAGTAATAGGATAGCCTGTTTAGGTTATGCCTGGTAGTATGAGCTCAACATTGTATGCTAGTAAAGTTTCTTGTTCTGAGGATAGGATTGCTTGAGATCGACCCCTTTGGTCTGAATGCTGCTTTCTTTGTGCTTTGTGGGACTTTGAGTGATGGGAGTTAGCTGTTAGGTGAATACGTTCAGTCACATGTGATAAGGGTTGGATAATCTTAAAGGATTGGATTTGACCCTATTGCGCAACTCTTGTTTGAGTCTAACCGTTGTAGGGACGAGTCTTTTACTCGAAGGATTATCTGAGCCTCGTTACATGTGATGGTATTCAGGTAATGGCTAATTGGCATTACAAGGAGGCCTTCAGCAGCTGAGGATCGGTTTGGGTGGTGTTAGAGATTTTCCCTAGGATAAGCCTAGGATGAGAGTAGTAGAGATCAGTAACAGTAGTAGTGACTTGGTGGAGTCGAGGCGGTTCTTGAGGAAAGTATGGATAGATGTGGAAGGTAGTATGGGCCCGTACTACTGAAAGCAGAGGATCTGTACTTGAATCGAGAAAGGCTGGGGCAAGACCAAGGAGCTCGTGATGGATGTGATCCCTCTAGATGTATCAGTATCACTGACGGTTGTCATTATGCATTGCAGAATGGTGGTACTACGTCCGAGGCCAGCAGTTGGCAGTTCAGGGGAGGGATCGGGTTCGGGCTTAGGTTCCGAACCAGTGGATGAGAGGCTACGCGAGTTTATCGCGTCCGAGATCACTAGAGGCATCCTTGATGCGACCCCGGTCATCTTTGGGTCCATCAAGGAAGGGATTGTCGAGCTGATGGAGGATCGCCTCCGGGCGTTCAGCAGCGACATGGCGACCAGCCAGTCGGGATCACGCACACTGTCCTTTAAGGACTTCAGGGGCAGTGGTGCGCTGGATTTCCATGGGGCGAAGGACCCCATTGTGGCCAGACGGTGGATTGCAGACATTGAGTCTGCGCAGTTGACCAGCTTCTGCCCTGAGGGGTCGAAGGTGAGATATGCAGCAGGGTGCTTGAGAGATAGGGCCAGGGATTGGTGGGAGTCGGTTGGTGACTCTCTGGGAGCCTCGGCTGTTGAGGCTATGACGTGGCCGAACTTTGTGACTTGGTTCAGAGCGGAGTTTGCACCTGCAGTGGAGCTCCAGCAGTTGGCGAGGGAGTTCTTAGATATGAGACAGACTACGGAGACTGTGGCGGAGATCACCGCCAAGTTCCGGGAGAGGGCGTTGCTAGTGCCCCAGTATGCGGGAGATGAGGACATGAGGAGGACCCGCTACCACGACATGCTACGAGCTGACATTTGGGAACATGTTAGTTTTTCAGCTTGCCCTACCATGGATTCCATGATTGCCAGGGCCAGGGAGAGGGAGATTGATCTGGAGCATATCCGGAAGAGGAAGGTCGAGGAGGGACAGGTGGCTGGGGCTTCGGGGAAGAAGGCCAAAGGATCAGACGCTGGGCCAAAAGGCCAGCAGGACCGAGGATGCTGCAGGAAATGCGGCAAGTCACATGAGGGAGTATGCCGGTTGGGATCGTCGGGCTGCTACAAGTGCGGCAAGACGGTAGAGATGCACAAGAAAACCGGTTTGGCCCATAGGATCCGATCTGATCCGGAAACCGGATTTGGTCAAAACCGGTTTTGACCGAACCGGTTCGGATTAAACCGGTGACCGGATTCGAACCGGATCAACGCTTCGGAGACGAAATCAGATTGCACCCCGGATCATGAACCGGATTTGAGGGAAACCGGATCCGAAACCGGTTTCAAACTGGATTTTTTTGTTACCGTTAAAGAACGGGAAAATTCGATTTTTTTGGGTTTTTTTTTTGGGTTTTTTTTTTTTCTCTAGCCGTTGGAACCCCTAAAAAACGGCTACTTTGACTTTTCTTGACTTTTTGGTCCTTCCAAACACCTATAAATACCTTTCATTTGTTACATTTCAATTTTACACAAAAATTCTACTACTTATTTTCATAATACTCCAAAAAATGAGCTCGAGAAATTCAACCGCGGGTCAAGATTCGGATGCAACGGTGGTTAAAATCATACCAACCACTCGGAGTAAAGAAGTGTGGGAACATTACGATTTGTGTTTGTTGTCGAACGGGAAGGAAAAAGCGAGATGCAAGAAGTGCGAAATGTTTTTGGGAAAAGATGGCAATAGCACGTTGAGGAGTCATACAACAAAAACTTGTCCGACTGTAAAAGGTCAAAGCGATCCGGATCAACCAAATATTACTCCCGACGGGTCGATCTTTATTTACAACAATGATGACCTTCGTGAAAGCTTTTGCTAGTTCGTGATTCAAGAGGGCTTGCCTTTCAACCACTTCGACAACCCACGATTAACAAGGATTTTGCGGGAAAAAATGCAACCACAATACCGGCAAGTAAGTCACACTTCTCTTAGACGTGATGCTTTAAAGTATTGGGATATAGCCAAAAAAGATATGCAATTGGGATTTATAAATATAAAAACCGATGTTTCTTTAACCTGTGATGTTTGGTCCTCCACCGGAACTTGTCCCAAAAGCTATCTTTGTGTCACGGCACATTGGATAGATCCCTCTATTTGGGTAATGAACAAACAAGTTATTGCTTTTGAACTTTTTGTGCATCCTCACACGGGGGTCCGATTATTTGCAATTTTAGTAAGCGTTTTAGAGACTTATAATTTACGCGACAAAATCTTCTCTATTTTGTTTGACAATGCAAGTAACAATACCGCCGCGGCAAAAAGATTAATTGCAAAATATAAACCTATTTTGGATGACTCGTTTTTTCATACTAGATGTGTTTGTCACATTATTAATTTTGCGGTACAAGATGGTTTAAAAATGATAGATTCAATGATTGAAAAATTCAAAACTGTGTTAACTAGAGTTTTTGGAAAAAATAAAGCTACAATGGAAAAATATCGAAAGTTTGCCATTTCCCTTAACGTAACTCCATATAGTCTTCATTGGGATGTTGACACTAGATGGAGTTCAACATGCATGATGTTTGAAAGTTTGACACGTCAAAGAATCGCTTTGAAATTATTTTACGACACAATTTCAAAAGGAAAAAACCCGGTTTCGGATTATGATTGGGATTTGATGGAAGAGTTTGTGGAAATGTTAAAAGTTTTTAAACAATCAACCACTTTTTTATCGGGCGTGTATTACCCTACAAGTCCGTTGTTACTAAATGAATTATGGTTGATGTCCGCACAATTGGAACGTTTTGAACAAAGAAGTGAAATATTTGTTTTGGTTACGAGACCGATGAGACAAAAACTAGTCAAATATTTCAAAGAAATTCCACCACTTTTTACTTGCGCAGCGGCATTAAACCCATGTATCAATGTTACGGGTGTAGAGGCTTTGATTACCAAAATTTCTATGTCTTTAAATTTGCACAAAGATAACTCAAACTACATCCGTAACCAAATAAACACTTTTAATAATACTTTTACTAATTTGTTTGACATTTATGCTACAAAATATGGCAATATGTCAAACACTTTTGCAAGTGTAACCGACTCTACTAGCGGTGCATCGGGTAGTGGTGGGGGTCGAACGGATTTTCATATCGACCTCTATAACTACCTTTTGGAGGAGCAAAACAAAAGAGCACGCACATTAACGCCTAGTAGCGAACTTGGAATTTATATAGGTTCAAACTTTTTAAAATTCATGAGTGCACCACAATTTAAAATTTTGGATCTTTTGGCTTGGTGGAGAGAAAAGGAAACACAATTTCCTATTCTCTCCGTCATGGCCCGTGATTTACTAACCGTCCAAGCTTCCACGGTAGCTTCGGAATCCGCTTTTTTCTTTTAGTGGTAGAGTATTATCAAAGTTGAGGACGAATCTTACCCCAGTTGCGGTAGAGGTTTGCGTTTGCTTGAAGGATTACTTGGATTCTGTGGAACGTATACAACACTTGGCATCACTAGAAGGCCCACTACCACAAAATGTTGAACCGGAGATCATGGATGAAGAATATGCACAAGGCTTATCAACACCTCCGGAAGACGAAGACGATGACGATGAAGACGAAGACGAAGACGAATATGAAGAATATGGTATTGATGAGACCCCTAGTTATTTGCGTGGCGGTTGAAGAATAATTAAATGAAGGCGACACGAAGTGGAAGACCACAAAAACTATTTATATTTGGCTAAATGTTATAAGGCCACTCTATTATTATTATTATTATTATTATTATTATTATTATTATTATTATTATTATTAGTTAACTAGTTTAAAAAGTCTTTCTAATTCGACGTTTGATGTATGTTTTAACTATTTTAATGAACCTATGTTGCATTTTGTGTTATATATGAGGTCCAAAAAATGTTTGATTAAAAAAAATGCAAAATCGGATCAGATTTGGGATCGGATCGGGTCCGGATCGGATTAAACCGATTCAGATTCGGGGCTCGGAAAACCGGTCAAATCCGGTTTGAAACCGGTTCAGATTAAGGGCGAAATCGGATTCTTTGTGACATCATCAAACCGGATCGGATCCGGATCCGGATCGGATCAGATCGGGTCTTTGTGCATCT
Source organism: Lactuca virosa (assembly GCF_052849685.1). Lineage (NCBI taxonomy): Eukaryota > Viridiplantae > Streptophyta > Magnoliopsida > Asterales > Asteraceae > Lactuca > Lactuca virosa. The sequence continues at coordinate 74,080,028 of NC_136429.1, read as the reverse complement.
CTACAAGACGGGGCACTTCAGCAGGGATTGTACCGCCCCTGCACCCACTATTCAGATATCTGAGTTGCTGTGTTTCCACTGCAACTAGAGGGGCCACAAGAAGGCCAATTGCCCCCAGTTGACAGCAGCAGCGCCAGTGAAGGCGCCAGCTCCGGCGACCCTGCGGATTACCGATGGCCGGCAGGGCAAGGCAGAGGCTCCAGTGGTGAGGATCCGGGCTTTCCAGTTGACTACCGAGGAGGCACGCGCCACACCCGATGTGGTGACGGGTATGATTCTTTCCCTATGATTTATTTATATGATGTTATGTTATTGATATGTGCTCTGTTTAGGATCGTTCCATGTGAACGGTATCCCAATTCAGGTATTGTTTGATTCGGGTGCTACCCGATGGTTTGTTTCTCTTGCGCTCAACAAGAGGTTTCCCGAGTCTTCAGGCATGTTGGATTGCCCTTTAGAGGTAGAGATTGCCGATGATCGATCGGTACGAGCATCAGCGGTATTCCGAGATTGTGTGTTGAGATTATTCAAGGAGCACTACCTGGTAGACTTGGTTCCCATACCTTTGCGGGGGAATAAGCTTATTATCGGCATGGATTGGCTAAGCCCCAATGGGGCGGTGATCGACTGCGTGCAGCAGTTGGTGCGGATCAGGGCGAGAGGCCACAACGAGGACCGACTTTATGTTCGGCAGCAAAGGCTAGGCGTTACCTTCGGCAGGGTTGCGCAGGATATGTCGCTTATGTCATGGATACCCGGGAGGCGGGAAAGGCGACGGTGAGTGACGTTCTGGTGGTGTGAGACTACGCAGATGTGTTCCCAGAGGAGCTTCCTGGGATACCTCCAGAGCGACAGGTGGAGTTCAGGATCGACCTAGTCCCTGGTGCGGCTCCGAAAGCCAAGGCACCGTATCGGTTGGCTCCTCCTGAGATGCAGGAGTTGTCTACATAGCTGCAGGAGCTGTTAGACAAGAGATTCATTAGACCGAGCAGTTCACCCTGGGGAGCCCGGATTCTGTTTGTGAAGAAGAAGGACGGGTCGCATCAGATGTGTATAGATTATGGGGAGCTGAACAAGGTGACGGTGAAGAACCGTTACCCACTCCCGAGGATTGATGACCTCTTTGATCAGCTATAGGGAGCATCTTGGTTCTCCAAGATCGATCTGCGATCAGGATATCATCAGATGAGGGTCAGAGAGGAGGATATACAGAAGACTGCGTTCCGGACGCACTATGGCCACTATGAGTTCGTGGTGATGCCTTTCGGGCTCACCAATGCTCCTGCCGCGTTCATGGACCTCATGAACCGCGTGTGTAGACCGATGCTGGATCGGTCCGTGATAGTTTTAATTGACGACATCTTGGTCTATTCCAAGACCCAGGAGCAGCATGAGGAGCATCTGCGAGAGGTTTTGGATACTCTGAGGAGAGAGAGCTTGTACGCTAAGTTCTCCAAGTGTGAGTTCTGGTTGCGCGAGGTGCAGTTTCTTGGGCACCTTGTCAACCGGAACGGTATTCTGGTCGACCCAGCCAAGGTGGAGGCCATGATGCGATGGGAGGTTCTGAAGTCTCCATCTGAGATTCGGAGTTTCCTGGGATTAGCCGGCTACTATCGGAGATTCATCCAGGATTTCTCCAAGATAGCCGTACCCTTGACGCGGCTGACAAAGAAGGCCGTAGTCTTTCATTGGGGGCCTGAGCAGCAGGCAGCGTTTGAGACACTGAGGCAGAGGTTGTGCGAGGCGCCGATCTTAGCCTTGCCAGAGGGCGTAGAGGATTTTGTTGTGTACTGCGACGCGTCTATTTCAGGTTTGGGCGCGGTATTGATGCAGAGAGGGCATGTCATCACCTACGCTTCGAGGCAGCTGAAGCCTCACGAGGCGAACTACCCGACGCATGATTTGGAGCTGGGGGCTGTTGTATTCGCCCTCAAGATTTGGCGTCATTACCTCTATGGGGTCCGTTGTACCATTTACACGGACCATAAGAGCCTGAGGTATCTCATGGACCAGCCAAATCTAAATATGAGGCAACGTCGGTGGCTTGATGTGGTAAAGGATTATGAATTGTGAGATCCTCTACCACCCGGGGAAGGCCAACGTTGTGGCCGACGCGCTTAGCCGCAAGGCAGCGCTGATCAGGGACACCTGCATGAGGATGACCGTGGTTACTCCACTGTTGGAGCAGATTCGAGAGGCCCAACAGGAGGCCATGAAGGAGGAACATCGGAAGAGTGAGCGGATTGTAGGCCAGGTTTCCTCCTTCGATTATGATAGCCGAGGGATGTTGACCCTCCACCGCAGGGTGTGGGTGCCGTACCACGGGGGTGTGCGCCAGGTTCTGATGGAGGAGGCGCACAAATCTCGATTCTCCATTCATCCCGGGGCGACGAAGATGTATAGGGATCTTCGTCTGGACTATTGGTGGCCCTGCATGAAGCGGGATGTGGCATGGTACATGGAGAGGTGCTTGACCTGCAGGAAGGTCAAGGCCGAGCATCAGAGACCACACGACAAGATGCAACCGTTGGATATCCCGCTGTGGAAGTGGGAAGACATCACGATGGATTTTATCACAAAGCTTCCCAGGACCGCGCGGGGAGTGGATTCGATTTGGGTCATCATCGATCGATTGACCAAGAGCGCCCATTTTCTTCCAATTTAGGAGAGCATCTCGGCCGAGAAGTTGGCCGACATCTACATCAGGGAGGTGGTGGCGCGGCACGGTGTGCCAGTTTCGGTGATTTCAGACAGGGATGTGCGGTTCACTTCCAGGTTTTGGAAGAAGTTTCATGACGAGTTGGGTACTCGTCTGCGGGCATGTGTGCTAGACTTCGGTGGTAGCTGGGATACTTACCTCCCATTGGCTGAGTTCTCGTATAACAACAGCTATCACGCGAGTATCGATCGTCCTCCCTTCGAGATGTTGTACGGGAGGAAGTGCAGGACCCCGATATGTTGGGGTGAGGTTGGCCAGAGGGTCCTGGGGAGCACCGAAGTGGTGCTCAAGACGACAGAGAGGATTCAGTAGGTCCGGAGCAGGATTCAGACTGCTCAGAGTCGGCAGAAAAGTTATGCCGACAAGCGCCGATCAGACCTGGAGTTTCAGGTCGGGGATAGGGTCCTTCTGAAGGTGTCGCCATGGAAGGGCGTCATCCGATTCAGGAAGCGGGGCAAGTTGGGCCCCAGATATATCGGACCCTTCAGGGTTTCAGCCCGGGTGGGCAAGGTGGCGTACAGGTTGGATCTGCCAGCCGAACTCAGCCAGATCCACAACACTTTCCACGTCTCCCAGTTGCGGAAGTGCCTGGTGGACGACTCAGCAGTGGTACCCTTAGAGGATATTCAGGTCGATGACAACCTGAACTACATCGAGCGACCTGTAGCAATCCTCGACCGGAAGTCGAAGGATCTGAGAAACAAGAGGGTGGAGCTCGTGAAGGTGCAATGGCAGCACCGGAAGGGCTCGAAATGGACTTGGGAGCCGGTGGATGAGATGATGGAGCATTATCCGGAGCTTTTTTAGGAGCGAGCAGCAGACTTCGAGGACGAAGTCTGAAATAAGTGGGGGAGATTTGTAGCACCTGGTTCCTGGTATGTATTTCATTTATGTAATTTTACATTTTTGGCCTGGGACTCGGCGAGTTGATGGCCCAACTCGCTGAGTAGAAGCGGGATAGAACGCGAGGTTTAAGTATGGGACTCGTCGAGTCGGATCCTGGACTCGACGAGTAGGCTCTGTCTGGACAAAAACCCTAATCTGAGGGTTTGCACCCTATTTAATCATCTTATTCCACCCTCACTCGTCCCTATTGCTCCCAGAAACCCTCCCTAGCAAACCCTAAGTGTTTTGGTGCAAGATTCAAGGCTTTTGAGTGATTTTGTGGATTTTGATCACAAGGAAGAAGGAAGAGCATAGAAGAATCAAGAGGAGACTGAAGGATTCGAGTTTGGTGCATCATTTGCTGTTCTCAGAAGGTATAAAGTCTATACCTTGCTTGTTCTTTTGTTAGATCCCTTTTTGGAGAGATTTAGGGCTTTTATAAGCCATTATTGGTAACCAACCATGATTGCAAGCATGGTTGGGGGTTGAAGCTTCGGATCTAGGTCCATGGAAGGGTCACAAGGCAGTTAGGGGTTGCTTTTGCACCCATGGAAGGTCCCATGCATCTTAAGAGCTCCTTTTTGGGCATTTTAGGCTCAAAGTCCCATGCATGCACGTAAAGTTTGTAACTTTACGTGCTAGATTGAGTTTAGGGACCTAGATCTATCATTTGCACAAGAGTTGCACTCCAGAAATCGAAGAAATAAGACGTGGACTGCATCGACTCGGCGAGTCGTTCTTGGGACTCGGCGAGTCCAAGGTTAGACTCCCCTTTTTCTGTTATGGTTCATGGGAACCAGTTGAGTGAAAGAAAGGTTTTAGAAGGTCCAAGGGAGTGACCCAAACGTATTGGGATAAGCCATAGTCCTGGAGTTTATAGGACTCGACGAGTGCACGAGCAGACTCGGCGAGTCCAAGGCAATCTCCCAACTCTTGAAGATGAACTCGACGAGTTGTTCATACAACTCGGCGAGTCGAGGACAGGACGTGTTCTTAGGATGAAGATGGACTCGACGAGTGTTCATACCGCTCGTCGAGTCGGAAGAAGGTTCATCCGAGGTTGTGTTAGAAGGAGAACTCGTCGAGTCATTGCTAAACTCGACGAGTAGGGACGTGGATGAGGACAGTTAAAGAAATAGGGACTCGACGAGTTGACGACCCAACTCGGCGAGTTAGGTCAACTGGAAGTTGACTTTGACTTTGACTTGGACTTGGTCTGGGGTAAAATAGTCATTTTACCCTAAGGGGTAGATATCAGATTTTGATTAAGTGTTTTGTGGGGATTATAGCCGGAGGATTTCCGAAGCAGCAGTCAGGGATTCCCCGCACAGATTATCTGCAGCTACTCGTTTGAGGTGAGTTACCTTCCAGTAGCGGTGGGTCTACGGCCACAATGCCGGCCCACCAGTAGGAGTTGTATGATTGATGATTGTCTTTGTGATATTCATCTAGGTTTGCTGCTACCTGTTATGTTATGTGCTAGTATGATATGATGTTAGCAGTAGGGGAGATAGTCCCCAAGATTCCCGTTCGATAGGGCCGAAGGGGGTAGTCATACCCAGTCATGCTAGATGGAATATGATTATGTGTTACATGTTATGTGGTAGTAGTGATGGGGTGAAATAGTCCCCAGTATCCGGTCGAGAGGACCGAAGGGGAGGCCAACACCAAGATATGCTAGGCAGTATCCGGTCGAGAGGACCGAAGGGGAGGCCAACACCCATATATGCTAGGCAGTATCCGGTCGAGAGGACCGAAGGGGAGGCCAACACCCGGATATGCTAGGCGGTATCCGGTCGAGAGGCCCGAAGGGGTAGGTCGGGCACCCAGATATGCCTGACAGTATATGTATGTTATGTGATTGTATGGTATGCGGTACGATGGGGGAACTCACTAAGCTTCGTGCTTACAGTTTACAGTTTTGGTTTCAGGTACCTCTTCAGCGAAGGGGAAAGAGCTGGCGCGGTAGCGGCACATCATACACACACGCATTGACTTCCGCACTTGAGACATTCTGGGATTGTACTCTGACATGTTGCTATTATATGTTTTGGGTTTTCAGACATGATACATTGATTCACAAAATGATATATTGTTACGCAGTTTTCTTATGAATGTTTTATAATCCGTTAATTTAAAATGAAATTTTTGGACTCGAAATTTGGGATGTTACACCTTCGGTCCTTACGACCGTGACACGAGAACTATTCCCCCTACTACCACTATCACATTACATCATATCATGCTAGCACATAAAACATATCAGGTAGTAGCAAACCTAGATGATTATCACAAAGACAATCATCTAATCAAACAACTGCTACTAGTGGGCCGACATTATGGCCGTAGACCCACTTCTACTGGAAGGTAACTCACCTCAATGTCATGCAGTAACTGAACTGTCCTCGGTGCTGGGATCAACTCTCCTCAACCTCATACACATATCAGTCTCCTTTAGTTACTCCTTATATTCATATCCCCTTTAAGGGTCAATCTTGGATAAAGGTCAAAGTCAAAGTCAAAGTCAAAGTCAACGCCCTGGTCAAAGTCAACATCCTGGTTGACTCAACTCGCCGAGTTGGTCCATCAACTCATCGAGTTCCATAATTCAAAAATCTCAAATTCGCGATCTGACTCGTCGAGTTACCCTCTAACTCTCCGCGTTTCTCCTTATGACAGAATCGGGACTTTCCTTTTGAATTCGTCGATTCCTTCCTTGGACTCGTCAAGTTCTCCTTCATACAGTTGGGACATTTGCTCACTGACTCGGCGAGTTCATCCTTGGACTCGTCGAGTTATTGACCTTTAAGTCCAAAACACGTCTAACTGGCTGAGTCATCTTCTAGACTCAACAAGTTGCTAAGCAACATAGAAGGTTGGGGAAACCATGACCTGACTCGCCGAGTCCTATGAGCGACTCGTCGAGTCCCTCATGATCCTAAGACTATACAGTCGATTTCAGTCGGGCTTAACACATCCAAAACATAGATCTGGCCTCCTAGGGTCGATATCACACGTAAAGTTACAAACTTTACGTTCATGCATGGGTTATCTAGCTCAAAAGGCCTTAAAATGAGGTTCACAAGGTGCATGTGACTCCTATGGCCGTAAAGTTGGCACCTTTATGCCATGGAGTCCCTCAAAGGTTCTAGATCTGAAGTCTTAACCCCAAACATGCTTGCATCCATGAATGATTCCAAAAATGGTTCCTTAAAGCCCTAAACTACTCCATGAAGGGATCTAGAAAATGAATAGTCAAGGTATAGACTTTATACCTCAAAAGAGCTGGAAATGGAACACAACCTTTGGATCTACTTGCTTCCTCTTGAACTCTCAAGCTTCTTCTTCCTTCTCAAGCTTCTAAACCACAAAAAATACACAACAATGGCTCAAGAACACTCAAAATGGGTTTGGGTTTCGAGTTAGGGTTTTCTGGACTAAGGGAGGCGATGAGGGAGGCCATAGTGGGGGTGTTAAGGTGTTTAAATAGGGTGCAAACCCTGAAAATTAGGGTTTCACTCTGGCAGGCCTACTCTTCGATTCGAGGCTCCCCGAATCGTCGAGTAGACATCAAGTCCCGCGTCCAACATATCAAATTCCTACTCGACAAGTTTGGGGCCTCCAACTAGTCGAGTTCCTTAGCAAATGTGAATAATTTCTTCTTTAAATATGTATCAGGAACCGGGCGTTACACCCCTACCCCTACCCCCACCCCACCACAACCCATCATGTTCATCTCTCTCTTTCACCATCGGAAACATACTCGGACCTTTAGTCGTCTCCATTACTTCATCTCCTACCATCATCAATCACCACCACTACAAAAATTGAAAAAAATCTATTTCACTTTGTCTCCTTCATTTCTGTCTGGGCATAAAGAGATACAATGGTGGTGATCATGGCTGGTGATTTTCTCCAAGGACACAGGAAGACAAGCACACACGATTTATTGCCAGTAAGTACCTCGCCTCCAATGAACTCCTTTCCCTATCTCCTTTTGAAACCACCTATCACCATCCCTTTGCCTTTAATTCGTTACCTGCAAATTTGACATATCCTGCTGCTCCTTTTGATTCGCCACCTTCAAATCTCATAAATCCTCCATCTCCCACTTCAGTGTCTCAGCCTCTATCTTTCTCTCTCTCTCTCTCTCTCTCTCTCTCTCTCTATCTCTCTCTCTAGTGACCTGTGGATAGGTCATCTTCATTGCCAATTTCTATTTCTAACGCTAGTAACATACTAATTATGACTAATGGCTCATCAAATCAAACTCACATTGTCCTAACTCCGAAACTGTCATATCCTCGATACTATATCAACCATCTTCTCCATCGTCATCATCATATTCTTTATCCTTATTTCCCCCTAACTTGGCGACTCCGCTGCTTCCTATAGTAACCAAACCCTCATCTGCTCCACCACCGTCAATCTCAAACATCTACCAATATTATGATTCTATGTTGATTAGGAAGAAAGAAATGGGAAGAAACTATTATTCTATGTTGATTTGGAAGAAGAAGGAAGAAAGAAATGGGAAGAAGAAATATGGGGTAGAGCTTCACTCTTAAATGTGGTGAAAGAACAACGTAAAAGGAAGAAGAAGGGGAGAGAGACGATGAGGTTGGGTGAAGGGATAGGGGAGGTGGGCCCAAAATATATTTTATATTTTTTAAAAGGAGTAAAAGAAAATAGAAAAAGAAATTAGAAAGGGTAATATAGTCTATTTATATGGATCAAGGACCAAAATTGCAAGATTGGAAAACCATAAGGATGCCTTTTGTCCATTTTTCAAAGATTGGACCAAAAGTACGAATCTACCTAAACCACATAACCACATGGACCAAAACTATAATTTACTTTTCACACAAACAACATATATAAATATTATGTATTATTTAATATTTATATATTAATAACCGTTAATCATAACAAGAATTTCATACACAGTAATTGACAAGTGAATAAATAATGAGTTATAATAAAAATCAAATACACGGTTTATTCACATCGAATATTATACATGACCAATTTTAAATACTTTCTATATGTAGAACAGTTATTGTAAAAATATAATAAAATAATTTAATTGTTGCCCCCAATAACATGTAAAATCAAACCCGATTCCTAAATCGGTCGCCAATAATGCATCATCGAGTACACAATAACATAATTATAAAGATACAATAAAACTATTAAAATCATTTCATTGTTAAGCTATCAGATACATAACATCAATCGGACACAATAAGGTAGAACAAATAACGGCTCATGAAGATGATAACAACGCACACAAAAAGACTAGCAAGTGAAAACGAAATGCGTTGACATATGTAATGTTGACAATATGAATTGGCTTTATTGAAGCAAAACGCCGAGCAGTTGGTGTGGATGACTCAAGCAAACAAGAACTATTCCAAATAGATCACCATCACGTAACAGGTAGGCTAATTTGGTCGGCTGTTTTTACGCTCTCGATTGAATAAAAAAATCTCCAAAAGTTTGGACAAATTGCATTAAATTAAACTAAAAATTATAAAACGTACATATTGATTTGGTCGTGCAAGCTGGATTTCAAAAAGATTAGAGTATATGAGTTTTTGAGACAATGTATAATAAAAAAAAACGGTGCAGTACAAAATAAAGCACACGGATATATATTTGATAGAATATATACTTTATTCGATTATTTCAAGACAAAAGATAAATTTTTGAGAGTCAACTTATAAATAGACTAAGACCCCCATCACAGTTATTAACATATCTATAGATCTATAGAGATGTGCTTTTATAACTATAAGTCTACTCATACATATTCTTGCTGTAAACCAGAATTTATGTCTATTTTATTTAGCACACTTGCTATAAATAGAATTGTAGAAGATCAAGCAACAAATTAAATATAGAAAAAATAGAAAAATACTACGTAACAAGGTAATAAGCCAATTAGTATGCCACACAAAACCCAAAACACCAAAAGAATGGCAACACGGCTAAAACAGGACTTACTATATCAAGTGTTGGGAGATTTACATATATCTTAAATTCAAATAAAACATAGCTTATCCTTGATCTTGTTTAATGAACTCAATAGGATCCTTAAAATAATTGGAAAACGAATCATCATTACTCAAAAATGCAAACATCAATGAACAATATCTGTTACTAATTAAATGCTGTTTGGAATACGAAAAATGATCGTTGCTAATAAGGCCGATGCTAATTAAACCCAAATTAGCAACGAGTTCTCAAATCTTTGCTGAATTTCAAAATCATAGGAACGCTGTTGGTAATATAGGAAAATAGCAGCAATGTAGCTACGGCTATCAAGTAGTTGATATTCACAGTTTTTGTAGTAGTGTTTTATGGTTTTAATTACCAATTCAGTGATTCACAATCCCTTTATTGAGCTATATAAGAAGATAAATCTTTTTTGCCTAGTGTTTTGTTCTAGTTATGATAGAATTATGAGGGCATATGAGATGGGTGAGAGGAAGGCTCTTCGAGGGTTCATTAATCTGTAAGTGATTAAGACATTCTGTAGGAGAATATATATGATCAACATCAAAGGCATAATGTGCTTTTTCTAGTTGGGGAATGTTGTTTCGAATATATAATAAACTTTTGCAATTTTTTTTTTGTACTTGGATAGTTATACCAAATGCACTAAAACTAGTTTTTTTACCTGAATTACAAAGGAAAAACTAATGAGTAGTATTTGGTTCAATAAATATCTGATGATTCTATACTGAAACTGTAACATGTATTTTATATATTTTTTATAATTATATGATTTTTGGAAAACATAGACAACAAACTAACAAAGAAGACCGGGTATCTCAAATTTGGTATATATATAGCGACATGCCCTTTTCAAGTCACTTTCAACCAAAAAAGTGGTCTTGAAGAAAGGTTTGATGAGAGAACATGCAACCATTTCCAAATTATGCAAGATTCCAAAGGAATATGTGGTCATCACATGAGATTAAGCAATTAGTGTCTATGCGTTCTTGCTTTTCCAAGTGGTCCATGAGATTAGCTGCCTAGCAAGCTCTCGTAGTGATGATATACTTTCTTTATATATATTTAATTAATTAACGTTGAAGAAGGTAATGAGTTGAATTATTTAATATGGGCATTGATTAAGACAAGCACTATTAATTAAGTACTATATCACTTTAAGATAATATTTTAAGATAATAACGAATACAACAGTTGTATTATGTTACTTAAAAAATATGTGATTATATTTACTGATACTTAAGAGTTCGTATTTATTTTTAAAAATCTGGTAAACTATACCACATGAACAACCCACATCAATTCGCATCAAGGCTCATGTGTAAGATCATTCGTGGAACATTTGTAATATTTAGGTGTACCGATGCTTGAACCCTATGTATGAAAATTTTATCATCAACCACTAGGCTCTTAGTGTGTGTTGGGTTGTCAAACAAATAAATAGAAAATGGAATAAATATATAATAAAAACAATGGTCTATGTACCAACAAGTTAGTACAATGAAGGCATGAGTCGAATCCATTTCAACATGGATTGATATTCATGTGATCTTTAGGTATGACTCTCGCGGTTTCAATGAGATATACAAGTAACCGGGGGGGGGGGGGGGGGGGAACCCTCCGAGTTGTGGCCACCCCAGGAGAACAATATTGGTACCCTCCCAAAAACGTCGCATCGATCCCTATGGGACCCCTAAGCAATATTGATCCCCTTGCGGACCCTTGGTAGACATCACTTTTCATTATTATGAAATTCACTCCTTGATGCATGATCACATTTTTTTTGTCAAGAATCGCAAGGTTGTCACGATAGGGATCCTACATAGGATCGTTTTTGGGTTTGCAAGATCGGGACTGAAGTGAAGTCTCACTTCTAGTAATTGTAACGTCTCAAAATCCCAGGCTAAATTTTTCATTTTATTTAAATAACAAAAACATCCATATTAACAAAATTACATTCAGGGCAACCCATTTGTTCATAAACCATTATTCAAAAATTAGAGTTAATAAGAAGACAATACAAAATCTCAAATCATGAATCTGCTAATGTATGTGTATAGTCCCGCCTTCGCAATCCAATAAGTACTTGCAAAATATTTGATCCACAATTACAATCTCAAAACTTAGTGATTTCTCCAAAATATCGCATACGTCATAACATAATAATCGGCTAAGGGTTTTCAGCAACTCTAAAGACTATCAGCGGTCATAATGGGCTAACGACACGTCCTGTGGATTAACAACACACCTCGCAGGTTATCAACAACCCTGGGGACTATCAACAATCCCATTGACTCAATGCAGTTGTAACATCCATAAAAATCATGCCAAATTTAAACCTTTTAAAACATTTTCAAAACCAACGATTATTACAAAACTTGTTTCCAAAATAGTATAATGTGAGAATATCACAGAATCAATCATAAAAATCATGAAATATGAGGAGTTGTACGATCACGCCTTCGCCTTCCCGCGATCATCAGAAGTACCTGAAACAATAATCGATAAATGTAAGCTCGAAGGCTTACGCCTTGTTCCCGAGTTTTTTCGCAAATTCATTAAAGGAAAGGGAAGGAAAATTTTGACAGAAAGAAAGGGAGGTGAAGGAAAATATTCATTATTCCGTGTTCCCGAGTTCGGAGGAAATGAAAGGAAATGAAAGGAAAATTTTAAGTTTTGTGTTCCCGAGTTAGGACGAAAAAGAAAATAAAACTTGAAATTTTCCTTCCCCTCACTTTCTTCCCAAATCCGCCCAATTTGGGAGGAAAATATGGAAGGAAAATATGGCTCCAAAATCCTTCCCCTCCTTCGCCAACCCTCACTTTCCCTCCGTATCCTCCCATTTCTCTCCTTAAGTAGAACTCGGGAACAAGGCGTTAGTGAGTTACCCCCAAAATACCAACGCCATAAAACATATCAATAACATATAATCAAACAACATACATAATGAGCCTTCAGCCTGACTGGAACGCCTCGCAGACCTTCAGCCTATCTGGACCGCTCCGAGCCTTCGGCACGTCTGGACCACCTCGTAGGGCCTACAGCCTATCCGAACCGCTCGCCGGGCCGTCATCCTAACTGAACCCCCTTGTAGGGCCTTCAGTCTATCCGGACCGCCCTGAGTATGTTGGCCTTCAGCACAAAACAAGACTGCCTCAACCCAACCCCCAATCAAACAAACATGTGCACATAAATATCATATGCTAGCATATATATGTTGGATTAGTGTCTAAGTCCATAACTATAATTGGTATGTACTGGACCCGATTGGCATGGTCCATTTAGGTTGCATGGCATCGGAACAATTTGGATAGACTTTAATGAGAAAAGGATATTTATGATTTGTTAATATATTATAAGTTCTAATATATTATTTAATTAGTATTGATCAAGAATTAATTTGTAATTAATTTTGTGTTCAAAAGGAGACTAATTAAATATATGAGGATTGATTGTGTAAATCATTCATTCTTATATATGTGGGCTTATGATCCATAGTTCTTCATGTTGGGCTAAACCCATGGAGTAACCCATGGATACACCATGAAGATTTTAACCCATGGAGCATGAAGAATATGGAAAGACATGAGTTACATGGTGTAACCTTAATAACCACCATATATAAGGACCCCATGGCTCAAGAAATTGGCACTAGTGTGTGTACACATGAGGGCTAGCCGATTTGAGCATAAGAACCTTTTCTCTCAAGTTATTCCAAGATGTTGGTGATGTTGTGTGAACCATTTGAGGTGTCACACTTGAGGCACTAGGCTGTTAAGCTCCATGGAATCAAGCTACATAAAAAGGTATGTCTTCTAACTTGTTTATATTACCCAAGTATGAATGATTGTATGCTAGTTAGGGTAATACCTTGGAAAGTTCAAGTTTGCATGTATAATAGAGAAAACATAGATCCAAGGTATTTAGGGTTGCATGTACACCATAGGAGTGTTAGAATGCTCAAAACCCAACAGTGGTATTAGAGCCTAGGCTTGTTTTCAATTATACTTGATGCAAATTGCTAAAAAAAGATGAAAAAATCGATTCTCTGGCTGTCTGGGCACTGGACTCGCTGAGTCCACTGATGAACTCGCCGAGTCCATGAAGAAATTCATCCTACTCGTCGAGTAGGTTCATACACTCGACGAGTAGGAGCCCCCGACAACATATTTTCGAGTTTTTTTGGCTGGAATTGGACTAGGAACATTACCCTAAGCTGTTTTTGAACTAATAAACCTGTTTTTGATGTGGTAATGTTCATGCTAATCCAATTTCAAAGATAATTGTCATAATTTCAAGATTTGTATTAGTTTTATGTTCATGCTAATTTCTTGAAGATTGATGATTTGAATTATCTTGTTCTTATGAGTTAGCTTAGATTAATAGAAAAGTTATGAGATAATATGTTTTCAATCCAAATTAATCTAAAAGTTGTTCATAATATGTGTTTTGTAACTTGTCCTCAAGTTATATGAAAAGTCACATTTATGGTTATTAAAACTCATAAGATTTCCATAAGTTATGAAAAAAAGGAGAGTCTCATTTTTAAATGTTTTAAAGTCTTCCATAACTTGTCCTCAAGTTAGGGAACTTGAAGAGTTCTTCATTAAAACTACTTTAAACACAGAAGTTATGGAATAGAAAAGTTTTTGAAGAGTTCAAAACTTGCCCTCAAGTTTTGGAATTTGTAAAGTTTCCCCTCATGAATACTTTAATTCCAAGTTAAGCCCTTAGAATTTTAAAAGTTAAAATTCAACCCTTATACTTTATAGTATTATAAGTTAATAATATATATGTATAAGAACAAAGTCAGTCTTACCGTTAGTAGGCCTCATTCACGAAGCCGGTCTATAAGGGGGGGTATAAGGTTACTGCCTATAAAATCGCAGTTTGATGAGTGTCCACTCTCACCCACCGCTTCCTTGACTGGTGGAGAGTCGTTAGCCGAACGGGTAGGACAAGGACTAGAATTATCCCTTCATTAAAAGTATTAATGATAAATACTAAGTAACAAACCCTTTTATAAATTCCCAATCTTAGTTACTTAGGAAAATGTGAATTTGGTGCTAACCCATGAAATTACACTTTGCACTTTGTTTAAGTCGTTAGTGGAGCGTGTGTGGTTAACCATCACACTAACTTGGATTTAACAAGGTAGACAAAGGGTAACTTAATGTTTATCATAGTATCGGTGGAGCGCGTGTGGTTAACCGTGTGACAACCCGAAACTTTTTCGTTCAAATCGTTAAAAAATAAATCAATTTGGAATTTATTTCTGCTCTTGCCGTCATTATTTTGAGCTTAATTAAATATTCTAGGCTCGGTCCAATTAAGTTTTGGGTTCAAAGAAATGAGGTTTCTAAGTCAAAGCATAGCATCCGGGCCAAACACCCCCTTCGAGAGGAGTTTTGCGGCCGCAAACTCAGTTTACGACCGTAAACCCTGTTTACGACCGTAAACCCTGTTCACGGCCGTAAACCCCCCACCACCCCCTTGGCCGTAAACTCACCCCTGTATAAAGGGTGAGTGGCTTTCATTTCCAGCTTTAAGTACTCAAAGGACTTTCTCTCTCTACTATCTCTCTACAAAATCCGAGTTTTGCTCAAGGATCTTCAAAGTGTAAGTGATTCTTCACTTTTATGGTGTTTCAATCCCTTTTCTAGTGATGAATCCATGTTTCATCTCATAAAGTTCATCGTTTTCTAGATCTTCTCTCTCACCAAGAACACCAAGAACACTCACTAGTTCTTGGTGGCTAAAAACCTCATTCCAAGCATCTTACAGTAAGTAACTACTCCCTATGCTTGTTATTTACTAGGAATCACTTGTTTTCACCAAGAAATCGACCTAAAATCACGAACACGAGAGGGGTTTACGACCGTAATCCCTTCAATGGCCGTAAACTCCATTTTTGGTCGATTATTGGCCTTTAAGCTCCTGCTTGAGTTGGGCATAAGGCTTAGAACACTTCCAAGAGGCTAGACAGGACCTTGAAACACTGAAAATCGCACCTTTCACCAAGTGTTTACGACCGTAAACATATGGGCCGTAAACCCACAGGCCGTAAACCCATGGGCCGTAAACCTGTAACACCCAATTTTTTCAAAACAATTTTTCATTTCCAAAACATACTTTCAACCATATGAAAATCACAAAATCATAATGAATCTCTATATCATCACAAAAACATGTCCCAAGATCTCATATAAATAAATTCTCTCTCGTGTGTACGAATCATGTCGGCGCCTTCCCGCGATCCTCACTAGTACCTGAAACACATCACACAACAACTGTAATCATAAAATCTTAGTGAGTTCCCCAATATACCACATACAACACATACGCCACTCGAGGCTACAATACGACCCTCCGGTCCGATGTGTCTCAGCGGGACCCTCCAGTCCCGTAGCTCGATGGACCCTTTGGTCCGGTCATAGCTCGTTGGACCCTTCGGTCCGGTATGTATCGTTGGACCCTTCGGCCCGGTCTATATCGTTGGACCCTCCGGTCCGGTCTGTATAGTTGGACCCTCCGGTCCGGTCTGTATCGTTGGACCCTTCGGTCCGGTCTGTATCGTTGGACCTTTCGGTCCGGTCTGTATCGTTGGACCCTCCGGTCCGGTCTATATCGTTGGACCCTTCGGCCCGGTCTATATCGTTGGACCCTCCGGTCCGGTCTATATCGTTGGACCCTCCGGTCCGGTCTATACAAAACATAGCATACACATAACACAATGCACATAATCTCATACATACACATAGCATACAAGACCCTCTAGTCTACACATAAATACCACCCTAGGTAATGTATAGTGAGAAGACTCACCTCGGGTATCTCGGATGATCTCGCACACGAATCTACTGATCTAGCCCCCGCCTAATCACATACGAAATATCCTCAATAAGTAATGGCTCTCAAAGGCTAGATTAAACCCCCTTCTACGATCTCTCAGAAGGGTAAAAGACCATTTTACCCCTCCTTGACTCAAAAGTCCAACTGTTGACCGAAACCCTAAAAGTCAACGGAAGTCAACGGTCACAGTTGACCCTACTCGCCGAGTGCACTAAGGTGACTCGGCGAGTACACGCATGCCCTCTTCGCCCCTGGTCCTCTCTTGACTCACTGAGCCAACCCTATACTCCACGGGTCGTCATAGATCGCGAGTCGCAGGGCAACCCGACTCAACTCGTCGAGTCCTCTCATGGACTCGGCGAGTACATTCCATGCTCACACTCAAACGACTTTCTGAGGTCAGATATGTTCCTCTAATCCATAGATCTGGCCTTTCCAACCACTATAATCACGTAAAGTCTCAATCTTGATGCACATACAACATCCATATGACCATATATGATGATTTGGCCCCAAATACCTTAACCCAAGGTCATGACCTCTATTGTTCTTCATAAAGCTTGATGAATAAGGCTCTCTGGACCTCTATGGATCCATATCCAAAGCCTTATCACCAGAAGGGGCTATTTGGACATCAAATCTAACCAACAAAGGGTCTAAGAAACCCTAAATCCATATGATCATCATAAGAACAGAAGGAGAGTCGAATTACTACCTCAAATGTGAAGATCTTAGCTCCAAATCCATAGAATAGCAACCTCCTATGCTTCCTCTTGGCTAGTACCTCCTTCTTCTTGCTAAACAACACTCCCAAGGTCAATAATGGCTTCCTTTCTCTCTCAAAACGCTCAAGCACTCTAGGGTTTCTCTCTATGGTCTGGTAGCCGCCATTGAAGGCCATAAGGGCCTTTAAATAGGTCTCAAACCCAAGAAATTAGGGTTTCATTTAAACAGCGTGGACTCGCCGAGTCCACGTATGGACTCGCCGAGTCCAGTCAGTAATCCAGTCTAACAATGCGCGGCTCTACTCGGCGAGTCTAAGCGCCTACTCGCCGAGTCCCTCTCCAAAACTCAATATAAATTCATAAATTAAGATACCTGGAAATCCGGATGTTACAAAACCCGTGGACCGCAAACGCTTGGGCTGCAAACTCGTGGGCCGTAAACCCTGTTGGGCCGCAAACCCCTGACCGAACACTCCTGATTACGACCGCAAACTCCCCATCCTCAATCACGTTTAATTCTAACACTTAGTTTCAAGTATTTTCCTAGCCCCTAAGGTGGTTTCCTTCCATAAAAAATAGTGTTATGTCCTCATCTAATGCATATATGTGTTACCATATGTTAATAGGATCCACTTGCGTACGAAACATCAGTTGACACTCAGGATCCACACCGACCTTACGCTCGGATTTTACGAAAAACTGTGAGTTCATACCCCTACATTTTCCGTGTTTTTAATGTTTTTAGGGGGGGGGGGGAAATACAAGCTAAACATAAATGTTTTCAAAACTCATGCAACTCTCATACTTTAACCCTTTTGTACTGTGTTGAGCATAAGGGACGTTTTCACTAAAATTGCATAGTTTTCCGGACTCACTATTCACTACGTTATACATGCAAACTATAATCGGTATAGTTTGAGATTTTCTAAACATAACAAGTACAGAGACTTTCACTACTAAACATATGCACTAAGACAGAAACAGTTTACAGTTTACATCACTACTTTATCATGGTATTCATAACTGTAATTATCACTACATACGGTATACATACAGATTGTCACTATGGTAGAACGCTACTACACTACATGTAAACTAGATTGTACGATACTGTGAGGCACTACTTCGTTACTGTACCTTAGGTTTATAGGGATAAATCCTATCATAGTATAACCAGAGTCTCCTGGAGGGAGAGCGTGAGATTTGTGAATAGATCTATTCGGGACTGACAATCCCACACCTGAACTGCTAGCTACAGTTAGGCGGGCACGCCTGGGGTGTACAAATGTCATTTAACTCGACGCCTGAAGAACGTTGGAAAGGTCTCTAGTCATATCAAGCATGGTTATACGACTCACATTATGTATAAATCATCTTTAGTTTACAACCTGGCACTCTTCAATAGTTTTATTTATACTAAATAGAACTAATACACACTACAACTGGAGAACTTTCAGAGTTTTCAAACGAAACTGAACATACAATGGTTTCACGTACAAAATACTTATACATCATGATTAGCATTATCTAGTCACATGAAGTATTATTTTCGCACATCACTATGGCTTTCAGTAACAAACATTCACGATTTCATACAAAATTGAGAACACTACATTTTCACTAAAGAAAATATCGGATTTTCTTGAAACTATACAAAACACTTTTACGAGCTCATCAACAAGTTTTCATTACAAACTACCGCTTATGAACTCACCAGCTTTATGCTGAGATTCTTTCAAACTGCTTGTATTCTTAGGAAATCAGTAGACAGGTACCTGCTGGATTTTTGAGGAGTTGGAGCAATAAGAGTTTTATGCTTATATTCATACAAATTATTTGATGTAATTCAAACAACTTTCAGACAAATTCCAAATTGATGTAAACATTTTTACTTTAGTATTCACTGTAATGGTTGTGTTGCTATGATTGCTATTATACATTGGTTGTGATGCTATACATGACGTCCTCCACCCCAGAACGTTTCCGCCTTTCTGGTTTTGGGGTGTGACAAACCGTCACATCGATTGAGTGGTAAATATTAAGGGTACCAAGTATATTTGCATGGTTATTCACATCTTTTTTTGTGATCCTTGGCATCCCAGTCACAAAACCTGAGAGGGCAGAATCGAGATTGAAACATGCCATTGAAAAGTTCAGTGAATCTCAAAAGATCTAGGAGTTTCAAAACCAATTATAACCTAATTAATTATTTCTTTTTTCATGGTGAAAATTGGTGAATCGTCATTCGCCTACCTTCAAATATTTTATAGATTGGATTACATCATCCCTCTTCCAAGTTATAAAAGTATTGTGTTGGGTCCTAGCCTTAATATTTCATATTGGGTGTTATATTAAGGACTTTAAATCAACTATCTTGAATATCTCCCAAAAGATGTCTGGTTCAGACAATTATGATCTTCCTAAAACTCTTGAAGATGATGTCCCGAAAATCATTCTTCACTCCCTCCACCTCCTCCAATTATTCTCCCTAACCCACAAGTTCGAGGTCACTCAAGCCCTATTGGCAAGGAAGGTCTATGTGTGCTCACATCTTGGAGATAAAGTCACATATTGACAAGCCGGGAGAGTTGTGTCACACCCCAAAACCGGAACGGCGGAAACTTCTGGGATGGAGGACGTCATATACAGTATCATAACAATGCATAATAGTAAAGACAAGCAACAACATCCATTGCATTAATATAATAATTGTAATACAAGCGTGTTCTGTATAGTTTGTAAGACACCCAAAAGTATAATCAAAATAAAATATGAGTCTTGTATGTGCTCCATCTTCTCAAAAGCTTCATCGGTACCTGTCTACCGATGACCTGAGAATATAAGTTATTTTGAAAAAGTTTATCAGCATAAAGCTGGTGAGTTCATAAGTATTTAGTGTCATTGCTTGTATGAAAATGTTTGTAACAACTTAATGTAGTAACTAATTTCAAATGTTTGTAAATAGTATACTCCCTAGAAAATCCTATATTTTCCAGTAAAAATGTAGTCTTCTACCAAGACCCGATTGTTTGTATGTTTGTTCTTTCATAATAGTAAGAGTTTTCCCCAGTGAAACTATCAGTATGAAAATATAGTTTTAGACTTCACTCATGAAAGGTGATTACAAAATAAGTGTATTAAGGGAAAATAATGTTTTTCCTCAGCAGTGACACTGCTGGTCATAAAGTGATAAAATACAGACTCCAGGTAGTACTAAATGTACAGTACACCTCGGGGAGTCTAAGGTAACGGAAATGTAGACTCCAAGTAGTATTAACTGAACACTACGCCTCGGAGAGTCTATTTTGCCTTTAATTCTTAATTGGTTCATTAAAGGTTTGAATGTGAACTCGTATGTAACCATGCTGATCGACGGCTGAATAACTGATGACCCTCCAGGTCATGCGTAGTGAGGTAACATTCTGTCACCCCTTGGCCTTTCGGCTGGGACTGTAGCTAGCAGTCGGGATGTGAGAGTGTCTGTCCCGTATAGATCTATACACATAATGCCCGCTCTTCCTCCAGGAGACTTTGGTTACAAAGTGATACCACAATGGAGTGTCGTATCGAGAAGTAGTATGTCACATTCGGTTTATAGTATTCAAAAGGTTGTATAGTATGTCATAGTGTAGTGATGTTTTCTCTTTACTAGTATATAGTATGTTTCTGTATAGTGTATAGTATGTTCTCTTGTATAGTGTATAGTATGTTTTGTTTCTCACTGTAGTGCTCTTGTAGCGACTCGTAAATGTACCGACTCTTGTATGTATCTTTGTAATAGTAGTAGCGAGTAGTAATCCCTTAACTATACCTATTATAGTTAAGTAGTAACGTGGTTTGTATGCCTTCGTTACACAAAGGCATTGAACTAAAGTGAAAGCTTTTATATCTAACACATATATATATGATATATAACTAAGAGTTCAACGACATTCGGACAAATAACAGGATACCCTAAGTCCACAAGCAAACAAGGAACATGAAGTAAGGTGAGCTATCAGTCCTAAGTCCTTCAAGTCTTACTTATATAAATATATTACTGTAGATATGAGTTTGGAAACAGTTTTAGTATCTAAAAGTTTAATAAAAGGTTTGAAACGCTTGAAAACCATAATTTTGATAGTAACTTGAAAGCAGTAGTAAATCTTTCTGTTTGTTCTAGTCATTAATCGCATGTGATTAAAGCAATAACTAGAATATTTCAACTTGTATCCCCCCTCATAAAAGCATTTAAAATCATTTCAAAGGTTGATTAAGGGGTATGAACTCACCTGCAGTGAGTGGTTTGGATGGAAGTGCCGGATAGGATGCTAAGTGTCAAGTGGAGACTTGAACACACACACACGGATCCTATTTAACATGTAATGACACACACACACACACACACATATATATATATATATATATATATATATATATATATATATATATATATATATATATATATATATATATATATATATATATCTAATTAGTCATTTAACAACTAATTAATCAAGTAAGGACACTCTAAAACATGGATAACGCTTTGATTCAAGTGTTAGGAGTATCTAGGGGTTGCATATAAAGATAGTATGGCCTCACATTGGAGTTTACTTCCCATATGGTAACACCACCTGTGTTTACGGTTTATGGTCATTTCCCCCATGAGTTTACGGCCGTAAAATCATGGTAATTAGCACCATTGTGTGCTAAAAGGTCTTACAAGTCATGATTTTGCATCTTATAGTCAAGTCCAAGCCTTAGGAAGTCATGGTGGCACAATGGCACCACTTTATAGAGTTTACGGCCCATGGACCATTCCTCATGAGTTTACGGTTTTGGGTTTACGGTCCAAGTGGGTTTACGGCCGTAAACCCATGGTAACTCCTACCATTTCGTGGTTTAAGGTCTTTAGCTCATGCATGCAAGGTTCTAGTCCATTATCCAAGCCCTAGAAGGTAATGGTGGTACATATGCACCGCCTTATGGTGTTTACGGTCCAAGGAGATTGCCTTGGCCGTAAACCCATGTGTTCTTGGGTGTTCTTGATGTTTTTCAATGGTTTAACAAGTATTCTAAGTAAATAACTAGTTAGGAGGAGTGTACTTACTTATAGGAAGCTTGTAAGAGTGTTTAAGGTCCAAGAACACTGGTGTGTGTTCTTGGTGTTCTTGGCGTTTTGAAGAACACTTGAAGATCTATGAAAAAGACAAGATTTCATGGATGAAATCATGTATAACTACTAGATGAAGTGTTATAACAACAAATCAAGAGAAGAAACACTTACATTTTTGGAAGATTGGAAGAAATATGTTATGATACTTGAGAGAGAAATGTGGGTGTTCTTGAGCTTGGAAGTGAGAAGTGAGGAAATGAGGAGTAAACTCATGCCTTAAGCATGAGTTCACGGCCAAGAGGAGTTTACGGCCCAAACTCCCAAAGTTTGGCCGTAAACACCTTGTTATGGAGTGAAATGTTTATTTGCTACGCATCACTCCTAGAAGATACTTCCTTTTATTTGTTCGTTTGACGAATTTAAAATAAAAACACCCAAACGGACTTTAAACCGGCTAAAATCAATAGAGATGGATTTGACTATTAATTGAAGTGCTTGACTTTAGAGTTTGTACAAATGAAAATTTCGGGTGGTCACATCATCCCCCCGTTAGAGGGAATTTCGTCCCGAAATTAGAGTTCAAGCAACTAGGTTATTACAAATAACTAAGTAAAAAGATGAGGATATTTAAGTTTCATTTGATCCTCGCGCTCCCATGTGAATTCCGGTCCTCGTTTGGCGTTCCAGCGAACCTTCACAATTGGGATGCGGCTTTGTTTCGTTCGCTTGACCTCTCGATCCATGATCTCTATAGGTTCTTCCACAAAGTTGAGGCTCTCGTTGATCTCGATCTCGTCGAGTGGGATTACAAGAGTCTCGTCGGATAGGCACTTTTTCAAGTTCGAGACGTGGAAGGTAGGATGTACGTTACTAAGCTCGTGGGGTAGATTGAGTTTGTATGCTACAGGGCCGATTCTAGCGAGAATCTCGAAAGGCCCTATGTATCTTGGATTTAGCTTTCCACGCTTTCCGAAGCGTATCAAGCCCTTCGAGGGTGAGACTTTCAAAAGGACTCGGTCTCCAACCTGGAATTCCAAAGGTTTCCTCCGTTTATCTGCGTAGCTTTTCTGTCGGTCTCTAGAGGCTTTCAATCGTTCACGAATCTGAACGATCTTCTCTATTGTTTTCATAATGATCTCCGGACCTATGAGAGTGCTGTCATGAACTCGTCCTTTAGCTAACTGGGTGTCACCCACCTCAGCCCAGCACAGAGGGGATATGCACTTTCGGCCATAGAGGGCTTCAAATGGAGCAGCCTTTATGCTCGTGTGATAACTGTTGTTGTAGGAGAATTCAACAAGGGGTAGGTGGGTATCCCATGCCTTCCCAAAGTCGATCACACAGGCTCGCAACATATCTTCTAATGTTTGAATAGTCCTCTCACTTTGTCCATCGGTCTGTGGATGGTAGGCCGTACTCATGTCTAGCCTCGTTCCTAGGGAGCTTTGTAATGACTGCCAGAACCTCGAAGTGAATCTACTATCCTTATAAGAGATAACAGATATAGGAACACCATGCAGTCATACGATCTCTCGTATGTATGTTCTTGTGAGCTTCTCCATTTTGTCTGTTTCCTTGATGGGCAGGAAGTGTGCGGATTTGGTCAATCTGTCGACGATGACCCAAATGGTATCAAGCCCACCCGTTGTCTTGGGTAGCTTGGTTATGAAGTCCATAGTGATCCGCTCCCACTTCCATTCAGGTATCTCTGGTTTCTGAAGTAAACCTGATGGTTTCTGGTATTCGACCTTAACCTTTGCGCAAGTAAGGCATTTACTCACGAAGGTAGCAATTTCTGCTTTCATGTTAGGCCACCAGTACGACTTTTTAAGATCCAGATACATCTTATCTGAACCCAGGTGGACGGAGTATCGAGTGTTGTGTGCTTCCTTCATGACCAAGTCTCTGAAGCCACCGTGTCTCGGTGTCCAGATTCGGTCCATGAGATATAAGGCTCCGTCACCCTTGACTTCCAAGTTCTTATCCATTCCTCGTAGAGATTGACCCGCCACATTTTCAGGTCTCAAGGCTTCGAGCTGAGCTTCTTTAATTTGTGCGGATAGATGCGAATGGATAGTCATTGTTAATGACTTGACTCTTCGACCAGAATATTCTTTCCGACTTAGGGCGTCTGCTACTACGTTGGCTTTACCCGGATGATAACGAATTTCACATTCGTAGTCATTGAGTAGTTCGACCCACCGTCGTTGTCTCATATTAAGCTCCTTCTGGTTGAATATGTGTTGTAGGCTTTTGTGGTCTGTAAAGATAGTGCTCTTCGTACCATACAGGTAGTGTCTCCAGATCTTCAGGGCAAATACAACTGCTCCTAATTCGAGGTCGTGAGTGGTGTAGTTGACCTCGTGTGTCTTCAGCTGTCTTGAGGCATAGGCGATGACCTTTCCTCGTTGCATCAGAACACAACCGAGCCCTTAATTTGACGCATCGCAATAGACCACGAAGTCTTCTGTTCCTTCGGGGAGGGACAATATCGGTGCGGTGCACAAGGCTCGTTTTAGCGTTTGGAACGCTTTCTCCTGCTTCTCTTCCCAGTCAAAGGCCACACCTTTCTGGGTCAATGTTGTAAGGGGTTTCGCAATTCGAGAGAAGTTCTGAATGAACCTGTGGTAGTAGCCAGCGAGGCCTAGAAATTGACGAATTTCCGTAGGCGTCTTCGGTACTGACCAGTTCTCGATGGCTTTAATTTTGGAAGGGTCCACGTGGATTACTTCTTCGCTAACCACGTGTCCTAAGAATTCGACTCTTCGGATCCAAAATTCGCATTTAGAGAACTTCGCATAAAGCTTCTCTGATCGTAATGTTTCTAGGACTTGTCGTAAATGATCGCTATGTCCCTCCTTACTTCGAGAGTAGATAAGTATGTCATCGATGAATACGATGATGAACTGATCCAAGTAAGGACGGCATACCCTATTCATTAAGTCCATGAATACTGAGGGCGCATTGGTCAATCCGAATGGCATCACTATGAATTCGTAGTGTCCGTAACGAGTTCGGAAGGCTGTCTTCGGAACATCCTCCTCAAGCACTCGTAACTGGTGATACCCGGACCTCAGATCAATCTTGGAAAAGTAGCTCGCCCCTTGCAGCTGGTCGAATAAATCGTCTATACGAGGAAGAGGGTAACGATTCTTGATTGTAAGCTTGTTGAGTTCCCTGTAATCGATGCACATACGGAACGATTCGTCTTTCTTCTTTACGAACAAGACTGGTGCTCCCCAGGGTGAGAAGCTTGGTCGTATAAATCCCTTGCTGAGCAGTTCGTTAAGTTGACCGGACAGTTCTTGTATCTCAGCAGGTGCTAGACGATAGGGCGATTTGGCTATGGGAGTCGCTCCTAGAATTAAGTCGATTCGGAACTCGACTTGACGTTGCGGGGGTAATCCTGGGAGTTCTTCCAGAAAGACGTCAGGAAAATCGCGTACTACGGGGAGGTCTTTTAGGTCTGTTGTTTTCCGATTCGTATCGACAACGTACGCCAGGAATGCACGATATTCCTTACGCAAGTACTTTTGGGCTTGAATACTTGAGATGATACGAAGGCTCGTACTGGGCTTGTCTCCGTAGATCAACAAGGTTTCGTTATTCGGTAGGTTCAGGCGGACTGCCTTTTCGAAGCGCAGAATATCGGTACGATGGAGACTCAAGCAGTCCATGCCCACAATGGCATCGAAACTCTTGATCGATACGGGTATGAGGTCGATTGGGAATGAATAGTTATCTAGTGTGAGGGTACAACCTATGTAAATCTCGTTAGAACTCTCTGTCTTGCCGTTAGCCATTTCTATGATGAAGGTTTCTTTTAGTGTTTCCGGTGATTGTTTAAGTAAGTGTTTAAAATTTTGGTTTACGAAGCTCCTTTCTGCCCCACTATCGAATAGGATACAAGCATAAGATTTATCGAGAAGGAACGTACCCGTGACTACTGTGGGGTCGGCCACAGTTTCATTGTGGCCAATAGCAAGTAGTCTTCCTGCTCCTCCCGCATTCCCAGCTTTCAGACAGTTTCTTTTGAAGGTCCTGTCTCGCCGTACCCGTAGCAGGCCTGGCTGACTCCTGCACCGGGGAGCTGGGTGATGGGTTTGGGTGGTGTTCTGCAAAACCAGGCGGTATGGCCATTTCGGTCACAATTTGTGCAGTGCATTTCCCGGCAGGGGCCGTTATGATGGAAGGAGCACTTGGTGCACTTGGGTAGGTTCCCTGCATATGGTTTGGCTAGTACAGGGGCAGCAGGAGTAGTGGAAGCATGGGCAGCCACAATCTGTTGGTTCTTGGAAGAGGGTTGAGCTGATTTGCCCTTCTTCCGGTCCCAACGCTTCCTCTTGTTGTCAGCTGTTTTGGTTGATGCAGGGGCAGTCGTTGTAGTTGTTGATGGAGTAGAAGGAGTCTCGTGATCGATGAGCCTTTGGGCCAATTCCTTGGCACTATCAAAGGTCGCAGGGTGTGATGCTAGAACGTTCCCTCGATATGGGGGTACCAGACCCCAGATGTATCTTTCAATTTTCTTGCTTTCGGTGGGGACCATGTTGGGACATATCGTCACCAGGTCGCAAAACCTGGCTGTATAAGCCACTATGTCGGAACCCTTTATTTTGAGGTTCCACGACTCCTCCTCGAGGTTCTGAATTTCGCCCCTCAGGCAGTACTCCCTTGTCATAAGGTCCTTCAGTGTATCCCAGCCCAGGACGTTAGCTGTTACCAGTGAGAGTGATTTGACATGGCCATTCCACCACGTCAGGGCCCTTTCGGTGAAGGTGCAAGCAGCGAACTTTATCTTGCTTCCCTCAGGGCATGAGCACATCTCGAAGATTGCTTCTGTTCTTTCGATCCATTAGGACAACGCAATGATCCCTCCGGTTCCGTTGAAGTATGTTGGTTTGCAGCTGATGAAATCTTTATAGGTGCACTCCCGTGCACGTGGATGGATTTCACCATGGCTGGAGTTGGTGCCAGTCCCCGTTCCACTAACACCACCAGAGTTTACTTGGGCCATGGCTGCGGTCATAGCTGCCTGAAACATCACCGCATCGAACTGCGGAGGGGGTGGTGGTGGTGGAGTTTGATTTGCAGGTCTGCCCCTGGTTGGTCGAGGACGAGGCGGCATCTTTTACTGAAAGTTGATAGAGATGATGATAATAGTAAGAATCAATTGTAAGTATGATGAGAGTGTTTCATGGACTAAATCACCATAGTCCAATTATCAGATAGAGGCATAACAATAGAGTTGGGAATCACAAAGGTAAAGACTTTCCCATAGATTAGATAACTTCTAATATTACTGGTATTAATGATGTAAAATGAGTTCGGGGAAAAATGACCTAACAGTAGGTCTTACATCAAACCATAAGGGAAAATGTTGGCAGCTTAGAAGTCTAGTTAGAGTACTTTAAAAGTTAGGAATATTTTACAGACAAGTGCTCCTTAGAGCATAGAAAAGAAAGGCTATTCCTTAACCAAAAGAGAAAGATGAGTCGACATCTTCTATCGGCGACGGGTATCCCTCGGGCGAACCCTCAGATCTGCCAGTTGACGTACAACTTCCTGAAGATGTCGTTCATGCGCCCTTTGACGTACTCGGAGTTCCATGACTTCGGCTCGGGATGCAGCTAGCTGTTGCTGCAGAGTCTCATTGGTCCTCCTAGTCCTATCCATAGCTTCCTCGAGTTGGCGAATGCGGGCTGTGTTAAGGCCAGAGTTGGCGTCAATTTCCACTACTCGGTCAATGGCTGCATGACCTTGCTCGACGTTCCGAGCAATCCTACGGACCATGATGGGTAGGACTCAGTTAGCGGAACCTCCCTCGTTTATATTGTAAAAGCTTCGGTCTCCGATGAAAGGTAAAGGCTGAACCTGCTCATCACCCCATCGATTCAAGGTTGTTGCCCATAAGGGAGTGGGACCTTGAAATGCCGGACGGGGGTTGAGGTTTGGAATTGGAACTTCTTGGGGCAGGTTGTTGACCTCTGGTTCGGAGTCAGAGTCATCCGAAAAGCCTTCTGCGAGGTGATCATCCAAAGGGATTGGGTGATCATCTTCTGGCTCATCATCAAGCCATCCACCAATGCCTTGGTTGGGGTAATACGGATCGCCGGGGAGATGGAAGCCAGCCATATTATCTACGCGAGAATAGGGAAAAGAATAGTTAATAGACGTACTAATGAAGATCCTTTTTAGTTGGCACATAGGTAATTATAGTAACACAAAATACTCCTATAGTATTTTAGATTTAAGTTATGTTCTAAGGTTCTTGTTGTAGTAGTGTTGGTAAGTTTTTAGACTTGTTGCAACACTACAATCATTCTTAGGCACATGCTAGTCACTCCTCGGAAAATATAGTTGATCAAACTATATCCTCCTAGGTTTGACTATATGTCTCTAAGCCTAATTGTGTTGTTCAACAATCATAATACTTTTGTTCTGTTCTAGTATGATACTGACCCTGGTATGAATAGATGTATATATATATACTTAGTTAAATATTTTATTATTTAAAAGTATATATTCTTGGTCAGACTGTTTTAATCCCGTTGCATTTATAGTTTGTATATCTTTTATGGGTTGATATACTCGATTCACTATAAACAATGCTCTGATACCAATCTGTCACACCCCAAAACTGGAACAGCGGAAACGTTCTGGGGTGGAGGACGTCATGTACAGTATCATAACAATGCATGATAGTAAAGACAAGCAACAACATCCATTGCATTAATATAATAATTGTAATACAAGCGTGTTCTGTATAGTTTGTAAGACACCCAAAAGTATAATCAAAATAAAAGATGAGTCTTGTATGTGCTCCATCTTCTCAAAAGCTTCATCGGTACCTGTCTACTGATGACCTGAGAATACAAGTTATTTTGAAAGAGTTTATCAGCATAAAGCTAGTGAGTTCATAAGTATTTAGTGTCACTGCTTGTATGAAAATGTTTGTAACAACTTAATGTAGTAACTAATTTCAAATGTTTGTAAATAGTATACTCCCTAGAAAATCCTATATTTTCCAGTAAAAATGTAGTCTTCTACCAAGACCTGATTGTTTGTATGTTTGTTCTTTCGTAATAGTAAGAGTTTTCCCCAGTGAAACTATCAGTATGAAAATATAGTTTTAGACTTCACTCATGAAAGGTTATTACAAAATAAGTGTATTAAGGGAAAATAATGTTTTTCCTCAGCAGTGACACTGCTGGTCATAAAGTGATAAAATACAGACTCCAGGTAGTACTAAATGTACAGTACACCTCGGGGAGTCTAAGGTAACGAAAATGTAGACTCCAGGTAGTATTAAATGAACAATACGCCTCGGAGAGTCTATTTTGCCTTTAATTCTTAATTGGTTCATTAAAGGTTTGAATGTGAACTCGTATGTAACCATGCTGATCGACGGCTGAATAACTGATGACCCTCCAGGTCATGCGTAGTGAGGTAGCACTCTGTCACCCCTTGGCCTTTCGGCTGGGACTGTAGCTAGCAGTCGGGATGTGGGAGTGTCTGTCCCGTATAGATCTATACACATAATGCCCGCTCTCCCTCCAGGAGACTCTGGTTACAAAGTGATACCACGATGGAGTGTCGTATCGAGAAGTAGTATGTCACATTCGGTTTATAGTATTCAAAAGGTTGTATAGTATATCATAGTGTAGTGATGTTTTCTCTTTACTAGTATATAGTATGTTTTTGTATAGTGTATAGTATGTTCTCTTGTATAGTGTATAGTATGTTTTGTTTCTCACTGTAGTGCTCATGTAGCGACTCGTAAATGTACCGACTCTTGTATGTATCTTTGTAATAGTAGTAGCGAGTAGTAATCCCTTAACTATACCTATTATAGTTAAGTAGTAATGTGGTTTGTATGCCTTCGTTACACAAAGGCATTGAACTGAAGTGAAAGCTTTTATATCTAACACACATATATATATATATATATATATATATATATATATATATATATATATATATATATATATATATATATATATGATATATAACTAAGAGTTCAACGACATTCGGACAAATAACAGGATACCCTAAGTCCACAACCAAACAAGGAACATGAAGTAAGGTGAGCTATCAGTCCTAAGTCCTTCAAGTCTTACTTATATAAATATATTACTGTAGATATGAGTTTGGAAACAGTTTTAGTATCTAAAAGTTTAATAAAAGGTTGATTAAGGGGTATGAACTCACCTGCAGTGAGTGGTTTGGATGGACGTGCCGGATAGGATGCTAAGTGTCAAGTGGAGACTTGAACACACACACAGATCCTATTTAACATGTAATGACACATATATGTATCTAATTAGTCATTTAACAACTAATTAATCAAGTAAGGACACTCTAAAACATGGATAACGCTTTGATTCAAGTGTTAGGAGTATCTAGGGGTTGCATGTAAAGAGAGTATGGCCTCACATTGGAGTTTACTTCCCATATGGTAACACCACCTGTGTTTACGGTTTATGGTCATTTCCCCATGAGTTTACGGCCGTAAACTCATGGTAATTAGCACCATTGTGTGCTAAAAGGTCTTACAAGTCATGATTTAGCATCTTATAGTCATGTCCGAGCCTTAGGAAGTAATGGTGGCACAATGGCACCACTTTATAGAGTTTACGGCCCATGGACCATTCCTGATGAGTTTACGGTTTTGGGTTTACGGTCCAAGTGGGTTTACGGCCGTAAACCCATGGTAACTCCTACCATTTCATGGTTTAAGGTCTTTAGCTCATGCATGCAAGGTTCTAGTCCATTATCCAAGCCCTAGAAGGTAATGGTGGTACATATGCACCACCTTATGGTGTTTACGGTCCAAGGAGATTGCCTTGGCCGTAAACCCATGTGTTCTTGGGTGTTCTTGATGTTTTTCAATGGTTTAACAAGTATTCTAAGTAAATAACTTGTTAGGAGGAGTGTACTTACTTATAGGAAGCTTGTAAGAGTGTTTAAGGTCAAAGAACACTAGTGTGTGTTCTTGGTGTTCTTGGTGTTTTGAAGAACACTTGAAGATTTATGAAAAAGACAAGATTTCATGGATGAAATCATGTATAACTACTAGATGAAGTGTTATAATAACAAATCAAGAGAAGAAACACTTACATTTTTGGAAGATTGGAAGTAATATGTTATGATACTTGAGAGAGAAATGTGGGTGTTCTTGAGCTTGGAAGTGAGAAGTGAGGAAATGAGGAGTAAACTCATGCCTTAAGCATGAGTTCACGGCCAAGAGGAGTTTACGGCCCAAACTCCCAAAGTTTGGCCGTAAACACCTTGTTATGGAGTGAAATGTTTATTTGCTACGCATCACTCCTAGAAGATACTTCCTTTTATTTGTTCGTTTGACGAATTTAAAATAAAAACACCCAAACGGACTATAAACCGGCTAAAATCAATAGAGATGGATTTGACGATTAATTGAAGTGCTTGACTTTAGAGTTTGTACAAATGAAAATTCCGGGTTGTCACAAGTTGGTTGTCAAAGTGTTGAGAAAGTTGGTTGTTCAATCACTTCCTAAGTCACATAGTGAGTTTCCTTTGGGACTACTATGAAACAGACTATGACATGGCCCTTAATGATCTTATCTAGTTGCTAGGTGCTACTGAATCAACAATGATTTGAAGCACTGGTAAAGCAAATTTGATTAGAAGATCAACTTCCCAAACTTCTATGGACATTGACAATTGGTAACATTGGATATCTAGAAAACCTTTTCTTCCCAATGGAAAGGGATCGGCCATAGTAAACTCGGTTGACCAAATGGTAAAGAGAAAGGCTAAGTCTGAGATAGTCCCATGTACCATTACCAAAGAGTCCATATGGTTCTATTTCCATAGGAAGGGGCATTGGTTGCGAAGCTGCCCTATTTACCTGAAAGATCATAAGGTTGGTCAAGTCACAAGTTTAACTCTACTTCAGGTAAGTCCACTATCTAACTCTGTTAAGTTCCTATTTAGAGATTCTTATTACATGATGTGACTGGGTTACATGATGAAGTTTTAAGAATCAAAGAAAAGAGAGGAGGCTTAAAGAAGAGTAGGCTGATTCTGATCGCGAAGATGGATTTCGATCGCATGGTTCGGTGATTAGAATTTTTGAGCTGCTGCTTAAGAGTTGTGATAGATTGATTAGGAAGATGGATTTCGATCGCATGGTTCGGTAAAAGAAATTTTTGTGATTTTATTTATTGTAAGTATCCTTACAATGGCATTTGTGGAAAATTGTTGTTTATATGATTCCATTGATAGCAACATTAGTAAATGGATTTTATTCTGTTGTTTGTGGTAGTGTCATAATTTACCAAATAAGGAAAGATTCTCATCAACCAAGTTTCAGTTAGATAGAAACTTGGAATCATGCAACTTGTATTGTATGATGAATGAGAATTTTCATCTTTGGAAAATTAAGACTAATTCCTTGTTCACATGTATATGCGAGTCAAGTGAAGGACTAAGGGATCGAGTACACATTCTTATGCACTGGTCAAGTCCACCACAAAAGATCGATAAGACTATTTGTCATGATTTACTAAAGTTTAGTAAATATGGTTAGACTTACAAGTTTAAGTATAATTCTGAAACATTGGAAAAGTTTCGATGTATGGCAGAACGAATGAGAAGAATCAAATTAGCCAGAAAGATAAAAGTTTCTCAAATCTGAAAAGATGGGAGAGTACTTTAGTATCATGTTTTGTGATCGTCTTAATGATTAAGAAACCATTTCACATTTGTTCCTCTAAGGACATCTTAGTGCATTCCTATGACTAAGAAGAGGAATCAATAATTGTTAAAAATGGTTAAATCAAGAAGATGAGTCATACTTCGTTCCAAACAATTCTTAGAGTCATGCTCCAAGATTGTAACTTGAGTGACATATCTTAAAGAAAGGTTTATTAACACTGGTCAAATGTAAGAGTAAAGTGTGTCCTACTCTTGTACATCTGAAATTGGTAAGTTGTGATGTTTTGGATAAAACAAAGACCAACTTAGGCCAATTGTGTGAAGTGTTTGTCTTGATAAAGAATCTGCCTTATCTCTTGAATATTTGGCAAGTGAGACCTATATGTCAAGAGGACAGTGGGAGTCTTAAAGATCTTGAAAAAACTTCAAGATCCAATCAAGAATAAAAAACTTTAGTTTATCACTAGCACACGACGTGAGGTTTATAACCTATCATATTGACATAATTCCTATTTCTGTGCCTATTCCAGTTAAAGTTGGCTTTGCATATGAGTTCTCAGAGTTCTCAATTGGTTGCATAACAACTTGGAAGCAATGGCAGGCCCTTGTGCTCCCAGGTGGCAAGAAGTTAAGACTGCACAAGTTCAATCCATATGAGTTTAGATTTGTCACTAACCTTCTCTTGTGATTATGGTTTTGACAAATTCACATGGATAGGAACACATACACCATAAACTCTAAGTGTCATAAGGTTTCTCTCCGACTCATGAAAATGATGGTGAGGAAACACTTTCACTAAGTAGATTTTAAGTAGATAGCAATCATGATATTTGCAGTATTAATGTCGTTAGTGGAGCGTGTGTGGTTAATCGGCACACTAACATGGACTTGTGAGAAATGGCAAAGGTCTAAACAATTGAGACTATGATTACGGCATCCCTTTTCATAGTTCTGGAAATTGTTTAGACACACATATGAGCTATCTAAGGGAAGGTGTATGACTTTGATAAAGTTTTATCAATGCATCTCGTATCAGAAATCTGAACTTTAGTAAGAAAGTCAATAAAGTATTGATTTCTAGAAGTCCAGCTGACTTCTGAGTACATGTCAAAGCTAGTGGGAGCATAAGTGTTATGCTAATAATCATCATGCAAGTAGGAGTATGATAATTATAATAACTGTTGCAAGTTAGCAATATTAATTATAGAAAACAAAAGTTTCAATTGGGAAAAGTTGTTTTACTATAATTAAGGGAGAGGGAAATATACTTCATTTCAAATCTAAAAGCTTAGATCGTGAGATTTTAATCAAATTTAGTCAAGTATATATATGAATGTTATGTTGGGAGGGTTCAACATAAGGAGATTCTATATATGGGAACATTATTTGCGTTCTAAAATTCGATTATGATTACGGCATCCCTTTTCATAATCTGAATTATGAGAACTTGGAAAATAGAAATAGAAACATTATAGCAAAAGACTGGTCTAGTATCATGTCTTTATGTGAGACATCATGAATCGCGTCCCATATGCTTCGGATATAGGGTCGATTGCATGTGCTATAATATTCATATTTTCTAAATTTTCCAAATGCTCAGGGCATTAAGAGGAGAAAAGTCTAGAATTGGATATGACTAAAATGATTAAGCAATTGTCGAGGACAATTTAAGGTTTACCAAAGATTGGTTGCTCAGGGACAGTTGGAAGTATAGTGTTAATTTTGGAAGGACCATTTTGACATATTTTGAAAAGAGGCAACTCTTGTTCAGAAGTGATAGTCAAAATGAGAATATGGAAATATTCCCATAGGTGGAAGTTATTCATTAAATATGTGTAAGATTAGGAAACTTAATGCAAGAAGGATGTTCAAAGCAATGTACTTTGAATTTGAGACTTCGTTTCCATGGAATGATTTCCATTGGAATACTCTATAATGACTATTGACAAGTCTTTGTGACTTTGTGCATAATCATTACAAGAGGATCAGTGCATATAAGTTTAAAATCTAACAAGATTTCGGTAAATGGCAGGAATTTGGAATTCTTGCATTTGCGGTAAGGATTTGGTATTGTGAAATAAGAATCATTGGAATTATGCTCGATCGATCTATTTCACAAAGTAAAGATCATAGACAAACTTAGTGTGCATACTTGGTGTATGGCATAACTAATGTTTGGAAAAACATAGTATGCATACTTGGTGTATGGCATGACTAGTGTTCAGAAAACATAGTGTACATACTCGAAGCATGGGACATCTATTGTTTTAATTCAAGTATAAAGGTGATAGTTTGAAACAGTATGCAATGAATAATGGGTAATCAATATGGTGATAAATAAAAGGTGTTTTATTTATATTCATAAGTTCTGAGACCATTTTGGATTCGATTATTCTTGTGTTTCACTTTGCATGTTTTGACTTCCAGAACAACTAGGTCATTCTTCCCGAATGACTAAGTTATTCAAACCATCCACAGTTGATAATACGTTGGAAGTAGGTATTAAGGTAAGACTGTCATGAAGCTGGTTTGTAGATGTCCAAGGTAGTGGACATAGCAAGAGTTGCTACAACATTCATGAGTGCTCATAAGTTCTGAGTATTGGATTAAACCCACACTCATTTGACTCACTTCATGGATTTTATCACGAGTGATCATGAGAGGATAATATATTATATTCGTCAAACCTAGAGATATAAGTTGTTGCCTATGAGTTGGTTCTACATTGATTATACGAAAACGCACTGGTAACTCGATGTAATAAAACGTGCCTTTGTGTATGATTCAACAAGTAGTAGAACAAGCATATGAGTCGAAGTTTATCCATTCCTTTTACCCTTAAAGGGATAAAAGCGATATCCGTAGGCCCCTCGATGATTTAGTGATGACACCCTGAAGTGCTTGGCTAAGCCTGGACTGATTTGATTTGTTCAATTAGTCAGTCGTCATAAATCGGAAACCGGGAAACAACAAATGGACATAGAGAATGATTATAATCCATGTCTCAGTCCATATGATATCTAGAATGGAGGAATATATGATCCCTTATCTAATGGACGTGTCATTGATTTGTTCAGAGTTCGACAGTAGCTTTTAAGAGCTACGATTGCTAGTCGGGTTTTGAAGTCATACACAATAATAGTTTTAGACTTATCCAAGTGGGACACTGTTGGATTAGTGTCTAATTCCATAACTATAATTGGTATGTACTTGACCCGATTGGCATGGTCCATTTGGGTTGCATGGCATCGGAACAATTTGGATAGATTTTAATGAGAAAAGGATATTTATGATTTGTTAATATATTATAAGTTCTAATATATTATTTAATTAGTATTGATCAAGAATTAATTTGAATTAATTTCATGATCAAAAGGAGACTAATTAAATATATGGGGATTGATTGTGTAAATCATTCATTCTTATATATGTGGGCTTATGATCCATAGTTCTTCATGTTGGGCTAAACCCGTGGAGTAACCCATGGATACTCCATGGAGGTTTTTAACCCATGGAGCATGAAGAATATGGAAAGACATGAGTTACATGGTGTAACCCTAATAGCCACCATATATAAGGACCCCATGGCTCAAGAAATTGGCACTAGTGTGTGTACACATGAGGGCTAGCCGATTTGAGCATAGGAACCTTTTTTCTCAAGTTATTCCAAGATGTTGGTGATGTTGTGTGAACCATTTGAGGTGTCACACTTGAGGCACTAGGCTCTTAAGCTCCATGGAATCAAGCTACATAAAAAGGTATGTCTTCTAACTTGTTTATATTACCCAAGTATCAATGATTGTATGCTAGTTAGGGTAATACCTTGGAAAGTTCAAGTTTGCATGTATAATAGAGAAAACATAGATCCAAGGTATTTAGGGTTTCATGTACACCATAGGAGTGTTAGAATGCTCAAAACCCAACAATATATAACAGTCAAACCGATCTAACAGATCATCAATCATAGCAACCTCCTATAACCAGGATACAGACCTAACCGATCACTAACATAGCATCATCCTATATACCAGGATACCGACCTAACCAGGTCACTAAACATACCACCATCCTAACTACCAGGATGTAAATCAATAAGCATATCATGCAATAAACCCGGATACAAATCCGATAAGGGCAGACATTGGTGCCTTAGACCCTGTTGATATAGTGAGGAGAACTCACCTCACAAGTAGCTCGGATCGATAAAGTCAACTCCACCAAATGCAGCTCCAAAACCAACACCTACATCCACCGATGACTCCCTTCCATAAATTCCTAAATTACCAAAATAACCCCAGAGGTCAAACTGGTCAACCCTTAGTCCAAGTCAAAGTCAAAGGTCAAGGTCAACAGTCCATATTGACCCGACTCGTCGAGTGCAATATACTGACTCGTCGAGTTCCTCCAGAACTCACAGAGTCATAAAACCCTACTCGACTCGCCAAGTTTCCAGGCAACTCGTCGAGTTCAAGCGTATCCAAAAGTCGGGAAAACCCCATCTGTCTCGTTGAGTCGTCTCACTGACTCGCCGAGTCCATGCAGAAACCATCCTCATGCAATCTTCATGCGACTTGTCGAGTTGACCATGCAACTCGTCCAGTCCCTTCAGTCCATTACCCATTCAGACGATTTTAAGCCACCCCAAAGCTCCAAATTGTAGATCTAGCTTCCTAAGGCACAAATCTACCGACTCGTCGACTTGACCATGCAACTCGTCGAGTCCCTTCAGTCCATTACCCATTCAGACGATTTTAAGCCACCCCAAAGCTCTAAATTGTAGATCTAGCTTCCTAAGGCACAGATTTACCGACTCGTCGACTTGACCATGCAACTCGTCGATTCCCTTCAGTCCATTACCCATTCAGACGATTTTAAGCCACCCCAAAGCTCCAAATTCTAGATCTAGCTTCCTAAGGCATAGATCCCACGTAAAGTTGCAAACTTTACGTGCATGCAAGGTCTTAAAGGCTTAGAACCACCAATACCAAGTCTAGAATGAAATTTATGATAAGATAAGAAGTCCATATGAATTAAAGCTGAGAGCTTTATGCACTTGGGGCCTAGAGAAGTCCAGATCTGAAGCCTTGTTCTTGTGACAAGCTCAAACCCAAAATGGCTCCTTTAAAGCCTAAGTGTCCAAAGAATAGATCTAAGTATGAAAGGGTCAAGGTACAAGCTTTTTACCTCAGACTAGATCCCAAAACGATGTAGATGGCAGATCCACTTCCTCTTCTTCAATCCAAGCTTCTAAATCTTTGAGTTTCCTTAATGAAAGAACTAAAACACACTTTAGCTCCTCACATACTCAAAAATAGGGTCTAGATCGATTAGGGTTTCCTTTTAGCCGTCAACAAGTGATAAGGGGGATGAAGGACGAGACTTAAGGTCCTTTAAATAGGGTGCAAACCCTGGAATTAGGGTTTTCTCATTTCAGCTCCAACTCATTGAGTTAGATCTTCCAACTCGTCGAGTTGGTCACTTAATTCCCGCGGTCAAATCGGTCCCTACTCGATGAGTTATGACATCCAACTCATCGAGTTGATCCTCCAAAATGAACATAAAACTAGTAAAACTTATACCTGGGAGTCGGGGTGTTACATCAGTGTAGGATTTATCAACAACTTAGTTTACATATAACATAAATCAACAAATAAGACCCAACTGGTCAACATGAACATACTACCACACATGCAAGTATAGTGCAAAGACTCACCTCGTGAATATCAGCCAACACACAACAGCTCACATAGTGGGTAGATAGGTACAATGAGACACCTAACAACAATAAAGAAGTACCCTCTCAGTCTATACCCTAAAGCTCTATTTCGACCAAAAGTCAACCATGGTCAAAATTCAATGGTCAAAGTTATCCCTAACTGATTGTCACGTCGTGACCACCCATTGGTCACGTCACGATAGAGTCCAAACGAAATGGTCATGCAAAACACTCATCGTCACAACGTGACACATAATCTGTCACGTCGTGAGACTCTATCTAGATAGCTTAGAGCATTAAGCTCTTAATCCTTAAAGCCAAACCTTCAAACCTTCTAGAAGGCTTTCTCCAACCCAAAAGACCATAAAAAATCACAAAATGTTATTCATGAATGTCCAATGCATGACATGAACACTAACTAGGTCAAAATAAAGGGAAAATGAGACCAAGACTCATGCTTGGAGTCCAATCTACCACCAAACATCGAATATGAGACTTATGCTTTTCAAATGACCTCAAAGATCCATAAAGTTGCTAACTTTATGCATTCTATGCATTCAACTCAACCCATACATGGAGAAAAGTGGGTAAAACGTAGATTTAGCATGCTTCAATGAGAAAGGCAAGAACTTGAAGACTTACAAAGGTCCAGAAGCAACACATAATGATGAGGAGGAGGCTTGATTGCTGAAACAATGCAAAAAAAGGCCTTTGTAGTTTCGATGAACAGGTACAAACAAGTAAGAAGAATATGATTATCACAACGATGGTTTTCACTAAGAATGGTAGTCACAAAGAGAACAAGGTGCACAAAGCGATCACAAAGATAATTAGGCTTTAACCCAATTACATGATTATATACTAATCTATTTTAGAGAGTCCATTCAAACAAGGGATTGATTCTAATCTAATCTAAATATGTAAAATGATCCTTATCACCAAGATATCAGATCTGTTATCTAAATTTCAATAGAATACTATAATTACATACAATAGTAATACAATTGTACAATTCGTTACACGCTGATGTTGGTACTTGAATTCTTGCACTGATATTGTCGCTAGCCTTGGTGGACAGCTTATGATTATACTTTGACTCATCAGATCATAAGGCTTGACTTTACAATCTCCCCTTATATGATGATGTTAAAACCTTAGTTCGAAAAAAATCTTGCTTCCAACTTCAGCTCCCCTAAGATATATGTCTATTTATCATCTGACTTTCTCAAGTTTGAGAAATCTCCCCCTTAGAAAATGAATACTTCTTCCTGAGAAGTTTTTAACTTCATGAATCTCCCCTTTTTGATATTAGCATCACAAGTGGCAGCGGAATAGTATGCTAAATGGGGATGTCTCCTGATAACATGTGATAATATTATAGATCATTGACATAGTGTTGCGAAGTCTCATCAACGTATGGTTTATTACGCTGAATCATGAACTTCTTTTATTAGAAGAATAAGGACAAGAAGGGAATGATGCATGTAATACATTCCTGTGTTTGAATGTACCTACTGACATAGAGTGTCGAAGTTTTATAAGTGAACGAGTAATACATTGAATCATTAACTTCTTTGATAGAAGCTTTATATGGATAGAGTAGGTAGTTGCGTGTAATATAACACAATACATGATACACCCATCAACATTAATTTTTCAAATTCTCATCAACATATGGTGTCTTACGCTGAATCATGAAACTTTTAAGAAGAAAATAGGGTAAGAGTAGGTTGGTGCATCAGATAGACTATGTTACATAGTCTAACCATTGACACAAAATTTCGAACTTTTATCAGTGTATGGTATCATACAGTGAATCATTAAGTTTTATATTAGAAGACTTGGAGGGAGGAGTAGTTAAAATCTTGGAAATTATCTATCGTCAACTGATAATGGTACCATGTCAAACCTCAGTCTAGGAGGTCAAGGACATGAATAACCCTTTTTCATTTAAGTACATGACAAGCAACTCTTATGTTGATGACAATGCAATCAAGGTACACAGGGTAATTGCTCAGTGATTTAGCATAACACTAGACTTTTACATACGATGAACATGATTCCAGGGATAGATTCAGGTAAGAAACGATTAACGAAGAAAATAAACACCCAAGCCTTTGAATAGTTTTCTGATTTAGACCAGGCACTCTCATGCTGAAGAATATGCCAATGCATAATAGTCAATGTGAGTGGGGACTCAATTTAATCTCAACAGATGCTCTCACTAATGAGATACTTAGAGAGATATAGACACATACAACAACATGCTTCTGGGGATAATGGTTTGTCAAAAGTTATATACTTGGCTATTGAAATGACACCGTCAAATCATGAAAGGTACAATGATTTTAGAATGTATGACCATACCTGATAAACATGATTGCTCCCCCCTCAGCCTGTGGTTCATCAACAACTTCAGTTTCAGTTCCTTTTGTGTCATAAAGCATGCCATCTTAGAACTTCAGTTTCAGCTCCTTTTGTGTCAAAAGGAACATCACATTATCAAACATCCATGCTATATCTTGTTCAATTTACAAATTAGTGTCTGAAAACAAAAAACTTGAACACATAAGAAAGATATCAAGTAGATAAAAAATATACACTTGAAACCTTTTGCTGAGAAGACCTGCACACACTTGTTTTTTGGAATTTTATATATAAATGATAACAAAAAAAACAATATAAAAGACAAAATTTAAATAGATTGAAAACTGAATGAAATCAATTAAGAAGAGATTAAATAAAACAAAAATTAATTAAACCTTGAAAAAGATTATTATTATTATCATTATTTTTTATTAAACTAAAAAGAGATAAATCTAACAACTAGAAATAAAAATATATAAGCAATTTAACTCACAAGAAAACTTAATTACAACATTGGAAAATCGATATATATATATATATATATATATATATATATATATATATATATATATATATATATATATATATATATATATATATATATATATATGGAAACAAATTAAAATGTTGAAAAACAAGAACTTTTTTTATTTATCATTTTTTATTTTTTATGTTTTTAAATTTTAAAAATAGTACTTTTTATTTTCTTTTTCTTTTTTATATTTATCAAAGAAATCACGTGACCATCCCTTTGCTTTTGATTTATAGACACCAGTCTACACCTGACTTTCTTTTCGTGAATGATCACAATCATTCTTTATCATTCTTTAGGCTTATTACACCTATAGACGAACTCAGAGAAAACATCAGACAAATAACAGACATATCAACTTGTTATGGACAAAAATACCCTTAACTTAATCAGTATTGTCTATTTTCACTATTGCTTTTGAAGACCTGCCACCTGATCATATTTCCTTTCACATGAGATATAAGAGAAAAGTAATATAAAGAACCAATAGCTCCACTGTTGCTTTGCGTTGCTCTTTATTTTACACATATTAACTCTATATATCTTTAGAGTAACAGCTCGACAACCATTGTGACAATATAGCTTTCGTTCACCATTCTTATACCTTTTTTCTTGAATTTCATAAGACATTTATGAACCTTTATTAATAGCCTATCTTTCATTTGACATTTCCCATGCCGTCATCGTCTTTCAATTTTCTTTATATTGTACAAGGAAATAATCATCTCAGACTACACTTCTTTTCTTTTCACATGCTCCTATGACCATATTTACAATATACATGTCACTTTCATTTTCCTTTTCTACATCTTTCTAATGTTGTGTGCTGCGATAGATTATACTCGTTCATTTTTCCATTGGTCCAGGCTAGTATGCATGATATACTCATCATATGATTATGATATTACCCTATTTATACATATTTTTAGGCATCATTTTAATACATTTAAGCTATAATTTGGTTAAATGCAAAGATATTTGATACTTATTAATTTAAATTACATTTTGCAGCGAAAAAGGTCACTCTTGAAGAAAAAGGACCAAAAAATGACAAAAGTTGGAACCTGGAAGGACTGGAGATGAAGTTGGGAGCTTAATGGAGCTTAAAAGGAAGAAAAACTAAGCAAATATACTCCCCAATATGTGGCTTCAGAGTACCATTGCATGGCTCTTGGAAAAATCTCGATCATAAGCGTAAACTAGAAGCTCACGACGTGAGCCATGACCATTCACATCGTGAGAATGAATATTCTAGAAGATTACTACACGAAGAGAAAGTTTCCTTTTTGATGAAGGATATCTACCGAACTTACGTCCTGAGATCCTATAGCTCATGACGTGAGGAGTGTTTTTAGGGAAACTATGTAAATCAATTGTTAGATCGACAAGAGGAGGATGTGAAGTCATATTTTGGAGTTATAAGTCAAAATTATGGACATAAAAGGTGCGAAAAACAACCTTTGGAAGGAGATGTCAATTGGAGATTAGAGATTTGAAGATCGAAGCAAGAATTCACATTACACATTCGGTTTGCATTGGATTAATCATGTGCAACTTGAAATCTTATGTGTTTTTGTTTTTATTTTCTGCCATGAGTAGCTAAATCATTAGGCTTTCATTTATTGTAGATGAACCCTAATACTATCTGATAGTTTCTTGCTTTTCTTGGATTTTATGAAGTTGGTTTAAGCTTGTATCTGATTATTAATACCTAAGATGCTAAAGTTTTAATCTTTATTGATTTGATTCAAGTTAAGTGTAGTTGAATGATCATCTTAATTGCTTGAAATTAATTACCTAGTAGTTTATGATCATTAAATTTTTAGATCTAGGATTGGCCAAATTTTAGATTAGGTAATAAAGGTAGCTACTTTAAATGTGGTAGAGAACATAATTTGATCATAATTTTGTTTGGTTATTTGTCTTGATCATTGATAATAATCTTAGATATATCTTACATAGCCCAATTATCTTTAATAATCAATTTTTTGTTTGCTTGTGTATGATCATTACATAGTAGTTCATGAATTGGTGAAAATATTAGGAGATTAGATCAATAATACTAATAACATTTATATTGGTGACCAACTGAGTAAATCAATGTTTAGAAACTATCCATAGGAAAAAAGGGGATTCAAAGCTGAATGAAAGTGCCTTCATAATCTTGTTAATAGTTGCCATAGTTAAGTTGTTTGTTTAGTTTAGTTAATTGAATAGTTTAAGTTCATATGAACTTGTAATATCAGATAAAACCACCAATTTAGTTATTGGTTTTTGATTAATATTTTAAATTACTTTATTAGCTAAATTTGTTTCTTATGTTCGATGCCCAACTTACTTTACTATATTATAATCTGACTAGGTATATTACCTATAAGTGCATCAATAGTTAAGATAGGTTAGATTATAAATTTAAAACCAGCACGTACTTTTGCGCACATCAAGTTTTTGGCGCCGTTGCCGGAGAACGGCGGTTTTAGTTGTTAAAACCGCGAAAAGTTAATTTTCTACATTAACTAATATATATATATATATATATATATATATATATATATATATATATATATATATATATATATATATATATATATATATTGCAGTTCTCACGACGTGAGAAGTACCCTCTCACGACGTGAGTTCTGATTTTTTAGGTTTTATTTATTTTTCTTTTTAGTTCATTTTTACATTTTTTTTTGTTTTTTTTTTGTTTCAATAATATATGACCAAGGAATCAAAACTTCCTGTCAGAC
The DNA here is from genome assembly GCF_052849685.1 of Lactuca virosa. Lineage (NCBI taxonomy): Eukaryota > Viridiplantae > Streptophyta > Magnoliopsida > Asterales > Asteraceae > Lactuca > Lactuca virosa. Next base: position 74,035,671 of record NC_136429.1, on the reverse strand, counting down.
AACCAATTGAAGATCCAGAATCCGCTTTCCATCAGAAGAAAGATAAAAAAGTTGACGAATCGAGTAGCACTTTTCAGTTGGACATGTTTGAGTACTCTGAGAAGACTCCAAAAATGAAGGGTATTGGTTACAAGACAAAAACCCAAGATGGTTCATAGGATGATGTATAAAGCGAGGAAGAAGAGATGGCATACATTACGACCATGTCGATGGAAGAGTACAAACGGAGGATGTGTAATGATAACAGTCCCGGTCTTGTTCCACCTGCAATACTAGCTGCAACAAACTTTGAGCTTAAATTCCATATTATTTCAATGCTTAAGGACATACCATTTTCCAGGAAATATTATGAAGATGCCTTCAAACACATTGACAGAGTCTTGGACATTGCAAGTTACTTCAATGTTCCAAATGTTTGAAGAGATGCAGTTTTATTAAGGATGCTACCAGTGACATTTACTGGAGATGCAAAATTTGGTTGAAGTCACTTACAGTTAGAACAATTCGAACGTGGGCCGAACTTCTCGAAGCATTCATAGAACAATTTAGTCCACCTTCAAAGATAGCCAAACTCAAAAAGAAGATTACTAACTTCCAACAAGAAATTGGAGAGTCCTTATTGTTGGATTAGATATCTAAGCCCATAACTATAATTGGTATGTACTTAAATTGATAGTAGCACAATCCTTTTGGGTTGCCTTCATACTAGCAACTAAACAAGATGACCTATTGAGAAAGAGGAAGAATTTATTATTTGATTAATAAATTGTATAAGTTATTTATTAATATAATATGGAAATAATATGTTAATTAGAAATCATATTAATTAATTAATATTTAATCAAAAATTAATTTGGAATTAATTTTGGGATTAAAGGCATTAACTAAAAGTGCAGGGGTTGTTTAGAAATTTGTTGATAGTTGTGGATTTGGGCTCTTGGACCACCCTAGGAGGGTTGGACGGAAACTTCTAGGGAGGCCCTAGAATTTTCGTCCAAGGCCTTGGATGGGGAATCCATGGGCTGCTTAGGGCTTAAGCTGAGGAATTGGGGTTTCCTCCGGCAAACCCTAACTTTGGCTCTAAGCAACCAAAACTATATAAGGAGATGCACCCTCTTGATTTCGGCCACACTCTAAACCCTAAGAAGATTCGAAATTTTCAAGCTTCCTCCTCCTCCTCTCTCATATTATCCTCTTGCAAGTGTGTTTGTGAGCCATTAGAGGTGTTACACTTGTGACACTAGTTCTCAAGCTTCTACAACAACAAGGAATAGTTTGTTATTACAACATAACATTCAAAGGTTAGTTTTCTTTCTCTTGTTGATAGTTTAAAAAATACTAGATGCCTCCTAGGGTTTATCCTTTTGTGTTTAATACTTGTATGTTCAATTAGAGAAAACATAGATCCAAGAATTAGGGTTGCATGCACACATAGAGATTGTTTGTTATGCTCAAAACCCATCAGTGATATAAGAGCCTTGGTTTGCTTTGTTCCTATTGAATATGATGCAATTGGTTGAACTTAAAAATTAGGGTTTATGGCTATTAAACCCTTTGACCTTGTGATTTTCGCAAATTAGGGTTTCCTAACCCTAATTTTCGAAAATTTGGATTAGGGTTTTAACCCTTTCCTTTGGCCTACAAAATTCGAAATTTAGGGTTTCCTAACCCCAAGGTTTTTCGAAAATAAGGCAAGGATTGAAAACCTTGCCTTCCTCTCCAAGATTTGGTAATTTCGAAAATTAGGGTTATGGGTAGGGTTCTTATTTTTGGTAATTATCTTCTTATTTGATTAACTAGATAATTGTAAGATTTTATATTATCCCTCCCATATTTTTGAAATTTAGGGGTAAGGGATTAGGTTAAATTAATTTTGTTAATTTAATGGATAATCATTATTTGGTTTAATAAATTAATTAAAGGTTTAATTAATACATAATTATGAAACCAAAGTTTTTTGAATTTTAAATCTAAATTAAAATTGTTTTTAATTACGAAATCTAAAGATTTAAACAACCTAGTGTTTTGAAATGTTTAAAATACACATTATACTATATGTAAAACTAAAAGTTTAATATTTACTATATAGATAAGACAAGTCAGTCGAACCGCTAGTACGCCTCATTCACGAAGCCGGTCTATAAGGGGTTATAAGGAATCTGCCTATAAAATGGTAGTTGAATGGGTGTCCACTCTCACCCACCGCTTCCTTGATTGGTGGAGGGTCGTTAGCCGAACGGGTTTGATAGGACAATTAAATCTCATTAATAAGTATAATGAAATTAATAAAATAACTATATGTTTTCAATTAATTCCTAATCTTAGTTACTTTAGGAAAAATGTGAATTTGATGTTAATCCATGAAATTGAACATTTCACTTTATATAAGTCGTTAGTGGAGCGTGTGTGGTTAACCGGAACACTAATATGGACTACTAAAGGGTGGAAATGGGTGTCTCGTAAATGACCATTGATTAATGGAGCGTGTGTGGCTAACCGACATATTGATTAGATGATAAAAAGCTAATTTGCATGGTTATTTACATCTTGTTTGTGATCCTCGGTATCAAAGTCACAAATGGAAGAGCATAATCGAGATTAAACATGCCATTGAATAATTCAATGAATCTCAAAAAATCTAGGAATTTCATTAAAACCCAATTCATTCAAATTTCATTTTTCGTGGTGAAATTGGTAAATCATCATTTACCTACCTTTATGTCACACCCCCAGCCATCGGCGGAAACACCGGGTAGTGTAACGTCATTCTTCGTATCACAGTTATATAACATACATTGAACAGTACTAAGAAAATACATACCTTTATTGATAATTGAAAGTTACATAACTGTTTTTTTTTCTAGAACCTATTACATAATATCCGACTATGGCATACTTCTTAATGAACAAAAAGGTAATAGAAAAACTTCTTCTGTTCGAATACATACCAGCTTTTCAAGTTCCTGAAAACACATCATTTTAAAATACGTCAACATAAAGTTGGTGAGTCCACAGGTTTTGACTCCTTAAAATAATACATTTTTCCACGTTCAAAAGTATAGTTTTGAAAGTATCATTTTGACTCTCCAGCATTTAGTAGGTATATTAGGTATAATAGTTTACTTATCAATTAAGTGTTATACCTAAACATTCCTTAAACCTAAGGTATAAGTAGGGGGAGACTTATACTTAACATTAATACTTGTATACGGCAAAGTATAATGCTTCTAACAATTTGCTACCATGAGCCTGTAACTGCGGCTGTGACATAATACCTCTGATAAAACACACTCATGATTTACCATGAGAAACAAACACACTCATGATTTATCATGAGAACAACACCGTACGCTTCATCGACGCCGAAACAATAACAAGTAAAAGGATAGTTCATCACTCGCTTTTGGTTGACTGTAGCTAACAGTCACAAGTGGGGTGGTCAACCCGCATACTAATTATACACGACTTCCTCGCTCACACGGGATTAACAGATACAGTTAAGAGGATTTCCGCTAAGATCCCCAATCTTAGTTGATGAATACAATTACTCATGTAGACTTCGACGGCTTCCTATAGCTCTAACAACAAAAATCATTTTCATGTCTAAAACCCTAGGTTACTAGACTATGCTTTTAAACATTACTCCTAACTTCATAACATTTAGGCAGTATAACAGCTATATCTTGAAGTAATACCAGGTTTTATCTTGACATAAAACCAATAATAACAACATATAATGTTCCTAGTGTTATCTTGACATAAAACTAACAATAACAACATATAACATAACAAGTTTTATCTTGATATAAAACCAATAATATCAACATAATTTATAACTTAACATATAGAACTTCCGAATCTAACTTCGGAACTATATCGCACACAACATATATATAGAATCCCAAGTATAACTGAAGATCTACATTAGTAAATTAACATGCTGACAAGTTGATAATAGTTGTATATATTCAAAATATTATATTTAGAACAACTATACCCCGAATATTATAACTATATACTATCATATAGACATAATAATAACGTATATATAATATTTAGCATGCGTTTTCCCCCGAAATATTAGAAAGTGGTGCCGTGAAACTCACCCTAGTAGCGTGATTTTATGTAATCTAAGCAGAAACGGTCAGCGTACAAGGTCGTCGGGGCTCGGGATGCAAGATGGTCTTAGCAAAGGAGAGAGGAGAAGGAAGTTTAGGTGTAAGAATGGATGAATTAGGACCTGCTATTTATAGTAAGTATTTTGGACACTCACGTCGTGAGTTTGGATCTTATCCCCGTAGACTTGCCATTTGCATCCCTAGCTTCGGAAGATGGCTATGTGACTCATCACGTCGTGAGATATCCTTGCTCATGTCGTGAGTTTGGACCTTATCCCCTCGCAGCCTCGTCACACACCTTATAGATTCCAAGATATGGATAAATGACTCCTCACATCGTGAGTTCTGTGCTCACGTCGTGAGCTCAGTCATATTAGGGTTTCTGACAGCTGAATCTTCGGAAGGTCATAACTTTCACATACGAACTCCGTTTTTGACGTTCTTTATATGCACACGTAGGTATTTACAAGTACTACAACTATCTTTTAGACTCCAATAGCTAATTCTAAGTTTATTTTAAATTCATCTTATTATAGAGATTTATAATGTTCAGTTTATCATAACTTCTTCATGCGAAGTCAGATTCAGACATTCTCTATATTTTTGGAATCGTATGGACGTATAATTTGAGTTGTATAATAAAGAAAGTTCATATTTGTATTAGAATTTATCATGAACTACATAACACTCTTATCATATTACTTGTTTAACAAAATCACATTACATGATTGGCATAATCACATGTGATTGTCTATTGACCTATTTTGACTAGTGTGACATTCTCCCCCCGTTAGAATAATTTCATCCCGAAATTTATCTTATAGATGAGGTTTTTTCAAACAGTTGGGGGTATTTTTCTTTCATCTGATCCTCACGTTCCCAAGTAAATTCAGGTCCTCGTAAAGAGTTCCATCGAACTTTCACTATGGGAATACGACTTTGCTTTAATCGTTTGACTTCTCGATCCATGATCTCAACAGGTTCTTCTACAAAGTTGAGTTTCGTATTGACTTTTATCTCTTCGAGAGGTATAACAAGAGTGTCATCGGAAAGACATCTTTTGAGATTTGATACGTGAAAAACATTGTGCACATTACTTAGCTCTTAAGGCAACTTGAGTTGGTATGCGACAGAACCAATTCTTGCTAGAATTTCAAAAGGTCCTATATACCGTGGGTTTAGTTTGCCCCGTTTCCCGAATTGAATTATGCCTTTCCAAGGAGAGACCTTCAACCTTACTTTATCTCCAACTTGGAATTCTAAAGGCTTACGTCTTACGTCAGCATAGCTCTTTTGACGATCACGTGCAGCCTTTAATCGATCCTTAATTTGCACGATCTTTTCAGTTGTCTCGTGGATTATTTCTGGTCCAGTACGTAAGGTATCTCCTGTACGTTCTCTGGCCATCTGTGTAACTCCAACTTTTGCCCAACACACTGGGGAACGACATTTTCGTCCATAAAGAGCCTCAAACGGTGCAGCCTTGATGCTGGTGTGATGACTATTGTTGTAGGAAAATTCAATTAACGGTAAATAAGTATCCCACGCATTTCCAAAGTCTATTACACAGGCTCGGAGCATATCTTCTAAAGTCTGAATGGTTCTCTCACTCTGACCATCAGCCTGTGGATGGTAAGCTGTACTCATATCTGGATGTGTTCCTAAGGATTTTTGTAGAGATTGCCAAAATCGTGAAGTGAATCTACTATCTCGGTCAGAAATAATAGAATTTGGAACTCCATGCAATTTGACAACTTCCTTAAGATAAATTCTAGTTAGCTTTTCCATCTTGTCGTTATCCTTAATTGCTAAGAAATGGGCGGACTTAGTCAATCTATCGACTATTACCCAAATAGTGTCGAACCCACTAGGAGTTTTAGGTAACTTAGTGATGAAGTCCATTGATATCTGCTCCCATTTCCATTCAGGTATTTCCGGTTGTTGAAGTAAACCTGAAGGCTTTTGATGTTCTACCTTTACTCTAGAACAAGTAAAACATTTGCTCACATAAGTAGCAATTTCTGCCTTCATGTTTGGCCACCAATAATGTACGTTTCAATCTAAGTACATTTTGTCAGAGCCTAGATGTATGGAATATCTGGACTTGTGGGCTTCTTCTAAGACCAAGTCCCTGACTCCACCGAACTTAGGCGTCGAAATTCGGTTCATAAAGTGTCGCGTTCCGTCATCTTTTTGTATAAGTTGCTTTTCCATTCCTCGAAAAGCTTTGTTCTTGATGTTTTCTTCTTTTAAAGCCTCAAGTTGAGCTTTTCTTATTTGTACGGTAAAGTTAGAATGGATAGTTATAGTTAATGCTCGTACTCGACGGGGTTTAATATATTCTTTCCGGCTCAAGGCATCTGCTACCACATTTGCCTTTCCGGGATGATAACGAATCTCATATTCGTAATCATTCAACGATTCGGCCCATCTTCGTTGTCTCATATTAAGATCTTTTTGGTTGAAGATGTGCTAGAGACTCTTGTTGTCGGTAAAAATAGTACACTTAGTACCACATAAGTAATGTCTCCAAATTTTTAGTGTAAAAACTACAACTCCCAATTAAAGATCATGGGTAGTGTAATTATTCTCATGCACCTTAAGTTTTCGTGATGCATAGGCGATAACTTTTCCTCTTTGCATCAACACACATCCCAATCCTTGATTTAATGCGTCGCAGTATACAACAAAATCTTCTGTCCCATCTGGAAGGGATATGATTGGTGCACTACACAACATTTGCTTCAGTTTCTGAAAAGCAGCTTCTTGTTTGTCTTCCCAGTTGAACTTCGTATCCTTCTGGGTTAGTGTTGTAAGCTGCTTGGCTATTTTGGAGAAATTCTCTATGAATCTACGGTAATAGCCAGCAAGTCCTAGGAGTTGACGCACCTCTGTTGGCGTCTTTGGTGCTTCCCAATTTCTAATTGCTTCAACTTTGGATGGGTCAACATGAATTCTTTCGTTGCTAACTACATGACCTAAAAATTGTACTTCTCTAATCCAAAACTCACATTTGGAGAATTTAGCGTACAACTGTTCTTTTCTTAGTAGTTCCAAGATTATATGCAGGTGTTGACCATGTTCTTCCTTGGTTCGTGAATATATCAATATATCATCGATAAATACGATCACGAATTTATCCTAGTATGGTTTGCAAACACGATTCAATAGATCCATAAACACTGCTGGGGCATTGGTCAATCCAAAAGACATAACTAGGAACTCATAATGACCATAACGAGTTCTAAATGCTGTCTTTGGAATGTCGTCTTCTTGTACTCTAAGTTGATGGTATCCTGATCTAAGATCTATCTTTGAGTAGTAGCTGGATCCTTGCAGTTGATAGAATAGATCATCAATTCGTGGAAGCGGATAACGATTCTTAATTGTTAGCTTGTTCAGCTCCCGATAATCAATACACATTCGAAAGGATCCATCATTCTTCTTGACAAACAAGATTGGTGCTCCCCAAGGTGAAAAACTTGGTTGGATAAAGCCTTTGTCAAGAAGTTCTTGTAGTTGGCTAGACAATTCTTGCATTTCGGATGGAGCCAACCGATAAGGAGATTTCGCTGCTGGTGCTGCTCCTGGAATTAAGTCGATTCGAAACTTGACTTGTCGGACGGGAGGTATTCCAGGTAGATCTTCAGGAAGCACGTCAGGGAAATCACATACTTGAGGTATGTCCTTGATTTCTTTTGTTTTTCTCTTCCTATCTACAATGTGGGCTAAGAATGCGCTACATTTCTTATGTAGATATTTCCGGGTCTTAGTACAAGAGATGACTTTGAGGTTCTTCCCAGATTTATCACCATAGATAATCAGGGCTTCGCCGTTTGGTAAGGGTGTAGTGTTGAAGATTATGATGGCATGTGCGGAATTAGAAAGATCTAGTGAATCATCATACAAACTTAAGAACACAAGGAGTAAATAAATCTTTGTAAGCTCATATTAGATTTAGAAATAATATACAAATGGGTTTGTACACAATTTCTCTCTCTAGTCTAACACTCCAAATGGTTCCTTACATAATGGGAGTCACTCACTTCCTATTTATAGGAAAGACTCAACCCATTTACACATACAAGAGGGTAAGCCTAAAACACTACATCCAAGAGTGACTTTGCACCCTAACATTCTCCCCCTCAAATTTAGGATTGGATGTCCGGCTTCAATCTCCAACGAGCTAACGCGATCAAGACCAAACTCCCCCTCGAAGTAACACCGGTCTTCAAATCCGCAAATGAATATTCAACAAACCCGAGAAGCTTCGAATACCCATCATTCTCCCCTTTTTATAATCAAAAAATGATTATAAAACCCACTAAGGGTGAGAAGCGCCCGAGGAATAGTCTTCACGATACTCCCCCTTGATGTGTACCAAAAATGAATCACCAAAAATCTTGCACGGAAAAACAATCACGAAAAAGCCATAAAAAATTTCCAATTTATGAAATTTTTTGACTTTTTTTTTGGGTGAAAGTTGCAAGATTTTTCAAAAACCGGGTAAAAATCGTCACTAATAAAATTCTGCAGGGACCCGTTGCGCCCAAAACAGCCAAATATGCAAAACTCTCCCCCTTTTTCAAAGCTGGGTAGAAAGCGTCAATTTGCACAAACTGCAGGGGCCTGAAATGCATTTTCTTCAATTTTCAGCAAAAACAGTCCTTTTTCGAAAATGGGTATGAACCGCCAAACTTTCAAAGCCTCAGGGACTATTTTCGAAAATTCTGCCATTTGTGTTCCAAACATACGAAGAGTTGTCCCAAACATTCGAAAATTCTGAAAATTTTCGAATTTGGGTGAAAAGTGTCAAACATTCGAAACTTCAATTAATTGTGAAGGTTGCCAAATATTCGAAAGTTCAGGGGCTGAATTCGAAAATTCTACTTTTTGATCAAAACATACGAAATTTTGATCACTCATACGAAGCCTTTTTCCATTTGTCAATCATTCGAAATTTGAGGAACTACATTCGAAAAATTTTACTTCTCCATTCGAAACATACGAAAATTTTGCATCCAAACATACATAAATTTTTCCTTCTCTCTCCCCTTCGTATGAAAATCATCTTCCCCAAAATTTTCTCTCTCCTCTTCGTATGATCATAACACCAAATCCATAACCATATTCACGAATTCGAAGGCATTCGAAGCCTCTTAATGAACGGTAAGCTCTTAATCATCCAACCTCTGAATTGAATTAACTCACTTCGTACATTCAACCCAAAATCAAATTTTCGTTCTTACAGTTCATCGTTTTTCGTTCGTTTTCCAGTTCACCAAACTGATTTCACTTCTTTCGTTCCATTGACTTCAAAATCAAATTCACCATCAAAATCATTGACCATACAGGAACAAAAATACTCGTACCCAGTTCATTTCGTTCATCACTCAAACAGCCAAAATCAATTCTAACGTCAAACAACATTCAAAATCATCGACACCACGATTGAGTTCATAGCCTTCCCCAACCATCGATTCCAAACCATCGACAATCACTTTGACCAAATTAAACCTTCGTTCTTAAGCCTAAAATCAACAACACTCAGTAACTTCCTTTGATTTTAATTCCACATAAGAACCCTCCAGATTCGAAATTAAACAACATAAACTACTATCGATCTCAACGACTTCAATCTATTCTTCAATCGAAATCAAAATCATCGACTACTAGATTTCTGATGTTGATTTGAAACGAAATCAGAATCAAATTTAACCATTTGATTTCAACATATCATTCGAAATCACCCCAGTAACCAAAATCAGTCATCGATATTGAGTTCCATTCCCGATTCCAAAATCTGAGTTCTGTTCATCCCAAAACCATCGAACGACCATTCAAAATCACAAAATCAAACTTTCAATTTCCAGGAAATGAAATCAAATTCAACAATCGATGTCTATTTCGACTCCAAAGTGTCCAATTCCCAGTCGTTCTTTCATTAGGTCGAAACCAGTCGACATTAATTGACTTCAAATCACAATCACATTTTGATTCTAGTTGTTCTCGATTCATTCATCAAAATCAAAGATTTGTTTGTCAATTTCTTAGCCAAAAGTTGATCCTCATCGGTATGAAATTGAAGAAATCATAACCGATTCACAAGAACTGATTAGCAAGTTCATCAAATCGATTAACAGGAACGTAAAGTTGAAAATAAAACTTCAAGAACGAGACAAGAATATCCGATGTTATAACTGGGTAAAGTAAGAAACGAAGATGAATGATGAACAACAGCGAATTTGGATTAAACATATTCAATGACTTTTGGGCTCAAACGGATACATGAACAGTAAACGAATATTAATTTTGGGCTCACACAAATGAATTGTAATATCGGATCAAAAACAATGAACAGTTAACCAAAAAAAATTGTTTTGGACTTCGAATGCAAAAAGAACAATAAATGAATTGGATATTGGGCTTGATCTTAAAAAATTAATTGGATCAAACAAAGGGGTTGACACGGATTTGATCCAATGAGTCAAATCGATCTAAAATGAAAAACGTAAGATACGAATCGAAATCATGGATATTTTGGAATCCATTTGAGAATTTCAGATACCTTTTTGACGAATCGAGATCCATTAGTAACAAACGAATCAAATTTAGAAGATCTTGGTTCTTTAGTTGGAACAAGAAAATCTCCAATTTGAACATTGTACCAACCATTATGCGTGATGTACAACTCGTTCTTCGTGTTCTTCATGTTCTTCAACGATGCAAGAACATCTTCAAAAGAACCACCAACACTTTTGGGTTTTGACTTCAAAATCAATGCAACCTTTGGAGATTGTTGCTTTGGAACCCAAATTTGCTTCACGGATTTAGACTTCACAACATTTGACAATTTTTGTGAGTAAACCCGCTTGTTTTTCCGATTAATCTTCTTCTTCTTTTTCTTTCTCATCTTTTTGCATCTTGAAGACTTGATTTGATGAACAAACCCACTTTCCACAACTTCAACTTTATGAGTTTGATTCAGATCTTTTGGAGTTTGATACTTGTGAATTTCTTGGATCACCGGCTTCCGATAAAGAATCATTCCTTTAAATGAATCACAAGAACACAAAATATCATCGGTTTGAACTCCAATCGAGCAAAAAACGTTTTCATCATAAGAATCAACTTGAACTCCTTTTTCTTGAACATCAAGAACATGATGATCATCAAGAACATCTTCAACAAACATAAGAGCATGAAGATCACTTGGGTTATCAATAAGAGAAATGAAATACTTATCAAACAATTCTTTTTCCTTTCCTTCATTTTTATCTCTCTCATTCTTCAAGTTATGACAAACTTTAGTCAAGCATTCAATCTTTGAAAGTGGTTGAAAAATCAATCCTGCATGATCATCCTTCAAACCTCCATAAGAAATCAAAGTATCCCATGAAATCATCAACCCTTTCAATATTAATCCAATGAATTGTTCTAAACCGATTTTGTATTTGACATCTTTAACGATCACAATCCAAGAATCATACTCCAAGTAAACAGCCATTTTGGATCACTAGAACTTGAAGATTTCTAGAGAGAGAAAGTGATTTTGAATGGGTTTTCTAGAGAGAGAAAGTAAAAATCACTTGAATTCTAGTGAAGAAAATCGAATTATGAGTAAAAAAAATGATGAATTCGATTTCTAGAATCCAAAAACTCTCTAAAACACGAAGATCCAAGATCATAAAATGAATCACCAAATCAAGATAGCCATCAAGGATCAATTCTTGATCCAGTCAAGAACACCCGCTTTGATACCAATTGTAGTGTTGAAGATTATGATGGCATGTGCGGAATTAGAAAGATCTAGTGAATCATCATACAAACTTAAGAACACAAGGAGTAAATAAATCTTTGTAAGCTCATATTAGATCTAGAAAGAATATACAAATGGGTTTGTACACAATTTCTCTCTCTAGTCTAACACTCCAAATGGTTCCTTACATAATGGGAGTCACTCACTTCCTATTTATAGGAAAGACTCAACCCATTTACACATACAAGAGGGTAAGCCTAAAACACTACATGCAAGAGTGACTTTGCACCCTAACAAAGGGTAGTCGTATGGCTTTCTCATGACATAGAATTTCGGCGGGGTGTGAAGATAACCAATCCATGCCAATTATGACATCAAAACTACCGATAGGCATTGGCATGAGGTTGATGTGAAAAAGGTAGTTATTAAGAGTTAACAGACAGTTTTCTAGGATTTCATGTGTTCTCTCAGTTTGGCCATTAGCGATTTCTACTTCATAGATTTCTTTTAATTTACTAGACTTATGACTTAACAATTTTCTAAACGTCGGAGTTATAAAACTTCGATCTTCTCTAGAGTCGAAGAGTATAGTAGCATATAAATTATCTATGAGAAACGTACCAGATACGACCGAAGGGTCCTGGATAGCCTCTCTACTTCCGATCACAAACGCCCTGCCACGTCCTATGCCTCCTTGACTCCTTAACTTTGGACATTCTTTCTTGATTTGTCCAACCTCCCCACACTCATAGCACTTTCTTCCTTCACCATGGCCTGCTCCAGTATTTGTTCCCTGATTCACTGTTGCAGGTGTCGTGCTCCTGCAGTAACTAGCAGTATGCCCCTTTTTCTTGCACTTCGTGCAGCCAAAACAGTCACCTGGATGATGACGGTTGCACTGATTACACCATGAAGATTTTGGTTGTGTAGGTATTGCTGTCGTGGCTGCATAATTGGTTGCCACTTCTTGTCTTTTCTTAGATGATAGTTTGGGATTCTTCCTATTAAACTTGCGCTTGTTTGTCCCAGATTTGGGAGACTCAGCCTTTGGGAGACTCAGCCTTTAAGACCAATTATGTTCCTTGGATCTCTGTGAGGGTTAGCTGATGAGCTATTCTCTTGGTGCTGTCGTAGGTCGTAGGCTTTGATGCGATCACCATACCTTTAATTTGCGATGCTAAACACCAGATATATCGCTCAATTTTCTTATATCCAGGGGTTACAAGTGCTGGACACATTACTGCAAGATCATTAAATCTAGCGGTATAAGCTTTTATTTCTGAACCCTTCATGGTTAGGGTCCACAATTCTTGTTCCAGTTTATGTATCTCCTCCCTAGGACAATACTCTTCTACTAGCATCATTTTTAGCTCCTCCCATTTCATGAAATTTGCAGTATCAATTCCCATTGTATTCACATGGTTGTTCCACCATGTGAGTGCTGCATCAACGAAAGTACATGCTGCAAATCATACTTTACAATCATCTGGACAGAAGCTTATTTGAAAGACAGACTCTGTCTTTTCTATCCACCTACTCAAATTAACTACCCCTTCATTTCCATGAAAGCTTTTTGGCCTGCAATTCATAAAATCTTTGTAGGTACACGTTCTAGCGGTCCCTACATGGCCTTCATTTCTAACTCCATCTCTTGTGAGATTAGATAGAGCCGCAGCAATCCTTTGAGCTATGATTTCTTCCAGTTGTGCTGTACCTATTGGGGGGTTTGGTTCTGGTGGTTGTTGTGGTGCTGATGGTTGGTTAGGGTTTAGCCGATTACTTCTTCTAGGCCTTTTGTTTTAGTTCCTAAAATAATAAGAATTTTTATAAGTTTTGTTAATTATTTAATACACGAGTACTAAATACTTCAATTATTCTTCAAAGTGTAAAACATAATGGACAACACAATGATTACTGTAATATATGCTTCATATTATTACCAGCGGTTACATCAGTTTATTTAGGTTTATAAGAGAAAAGTTTCTATAAACATTGCAAAATTTGCAAGGTTTTCTACATCCTTGCTATAAACTTTCCTCTTTTCGCCTTAACTAGTCTGATTTCTCTATTTACACAACCACTAGTTTTAGCTTATCTGCCAGAAACCTAAATGACGACCTAGCACGTCAGTGACATTAACCACTTGCTCCTCAAGTGCTTGAGTTCTCTGCTCAAGACTTCCCGTGCGTTTTTCATTTCTTGAGGTTTGATTGTAGAGTTCTAACTCTGCAATCCTTGCATCGTGAGTAATCATGTCGTTATAGGCGAAATTTATACGATGATGGACATCCATCACCGATTCCTGAGCTCGCGTTCTTTGTCCTTCTAGCCTTCGTACTCTTCCAGATAGATGAGTAGCCCTTCCTTCAACAATTTCCATCTTATCTTCATTTTTCACACTTTTCTCAAACAATTGAGATAAAGTGTTATCTTCAGAAGAATGTGGGAGATGTGGCCGAGATGATTGACCAGTCTCATACATCTTAGCAACTCTTTCTTCCGCTACCCACCTATCAACGGTTTGTGCGATCCGTGCAGGTTCATCTTGAACTCTATGACTTCCTGAAGATGTCGCCTTCTGATTCTTCTTAATCTTTTGCCATATCGGTATGGATTTACGTGTCGTGCATTTCATTTTTACTCCTCCTGGAACTTTACGGTAAAGAGTGTTCAGTGGTGGTAAAGATGATGCCACCGACTCTATTTCCTCCATGGATTCGCTTTCTTCCATTGGTTCACTCTCTTCCCATTCGTTGGAGGGTAAAGGTGCTCCATCGTCATAAGGTATTGGATGAAAGGTGGTTGGATTTATAGGGTAGTAAGGATCGCCTACCATCATGGGGAATGAAACTTCCTCTTCTTCATCCGTATCCTCGATGATTATCCATTCTCGTGAATGTGCCATGTCGAATTCCTATACGTTTTGGATCACCAAGAGTTTTAGTCTATCAAATATTACTCCCAAATTAAATAGTTCATATGATTTGATCATAATAAAATGTAGTTGCGCACCTACACCTAATTGTGATAGGATATACGCACATATAAACTTTAGTTGGAATATTTGATCTAAATCCTTGAGATCAGAAACATTCCGGGCATTAAGGTATATTCTCATCGCCGGTCTGAGTCTTTATATATGACTCTATATTCTTATTTATTGTATTCACGCTTTAACTATTGTTTGTTACTTCAGGTCTATCTGATAAGGCTCCGGCCAGTCAGGACAGTCGAAATGGCAGGATCATTTTAGCATATAGCCGTTCTGGAATCCAGCAACCCAAATCGACATGTCTATCCTTGTCACCGCTCCCGAAAGTAGTCCTTCAGTAGAATAATTAAGAATACTATTTATTGTAGGCTAAGGGTATACCTAAACCTAATAGAGTAAGCCCTAAACTATAGACGTGCTTTCCTAAGAAAGTACTAGTTCACTATAGTTAATAGCTCTGATACTAATTTCTGTCACACCCCGAGCCATCGGCGGAAACACCGGGTAGTGTAACGTCATTCTTCGTATCACAGTTATATAAAATACATTGAACAGTACTAAGAAAATACATACCTTTATTGATAATTGAAAGTTACATAACTGCTTTTTTCTAGAACCTATTACATAATATCCGACTATGACATACTTCTTAATGAACATAAAGGTAATAGAAAAACTTCTTCTGTTCGAATACATACCGGCTTTTCAAGTTCCTGAAAACACATGCATTTTAAAATACGTCAACATAAAGTTGGTGAGTCCATAGGTTTTGACTCCATAAAATAATACATTTTTCCACGTTCAAAAGTATAGTTTTGAAAGTATCATTTTGACTCTCCAACATTTAGTAGGTATATTAGGTATAATAGTTTACTTATCAATTAAGTGTTATACCTAAACATTCCTTAAACCTAAGGTATAAGTAGGGGGAAACTTATACTTAACATTAATACTTGTATACGACAAAGTATAATGCTTCTAACAATTTGCTACCATGAGCCTGTAACCGCGGCTGTGACATAATACCTCTGATAAAACACACTCATGATTTACCATGAGAAACAAACACACTCATGATTTACCATGAGAACAACACCGTACGCTTCATCGACGCCGGAACAATAACAAGTAAAACGATAGTTCATCACTCGCTTTTGGTTGACTGTAGCTAACAGTCACAAGTGGGGTGGTCAACCCGTATACTAATTATACACGACTTCCTCGCTCACACGGGATTAACGGTTACAGTTCAGAGGATTTCCGCTAAGATCCCCAATCTTAGTTGATGAATACAATTACTCATGTAGACTTCGACGGCTTCCTATAGCTCTAACAACAAAAGCATTTTCATGTCTAAAACCCTAAGTTACTAGACTATGCTTTTAAACATTACTCATAACTTCATAACATTTAGGCAGTATAACAACTATATCTTGAAGTAATACCAGGTTTTATCTTGACATAAAACCAATAATAACAACATATAACGTTCCTAGTTTTATCTTGACATAAAACTAACAATAACAACATATAACATAACAAGTTTTATCTTGACATAAAACCAATAATATCAACATAGTTTATAACTTAACATATAGAACTTCCGAATATAACTTTGGAACTATATCGCACACAACATATATATAGAATCCTAAGTATAACTCAAGATCTACATTAGTAAATTAACATGCTGACAAGTTGATAATAGTTGTATATATTCAAAATGTTATATTTAGAACAACTACACCCCGGCTATTATAACTATATACTATCATATAGACATAATAATAACGTATATATAATATTTAGTATGTGTTTTCCCCCGATATATTAGAAAGTGGGGCCGTGAAACTCACCCTAGTAGCGTGATTTTATGTAATCTAAGCAGAAACGGTCAGCATACAAGGTCGTCGGGGCTCGGGATGCAAGATGGTCTCAGCAAAGGAGAGAGGAGAAGGAAGTTTAGGTGTAAGAATGGCTGAAGTCGGACCTGCTATATATATTAAGGATTTTGGACCCTCACGTCGTGAGTATTATAAGGCTCACGTCATGAGTTTGGATCTTATCCCCGTAGACTTGCCATTTGTGTCCCTATCTTCGGAAGGTGGCCATGTGACTCATTACGTCGTGAGATATCCTTGCTCACGTCGTGAGTTTGGACCTTATCCCCTCGCAGCCTCGTCACACACCTTCTAGATTCCGAGATGTGGATAAATGACTCCTAACGTCGTGAGTTCTGTGCTCACATCGTGAGCTCAGTCAGATTAGGGTTTCTGACAGCTGAATCTTCGGAAGGTCGTAACTTTCACATACGAACTCCGTTTTTGACGTTCTTTATATGCACGCATAGGTATTTACAAGTAGTACAACTCTCTTTTAGACTCCAATAGCTAATTCTAAGTCTATTTTAGATTCCTCTTATTATAGAGATTTATAGTGTTCGGTTTATCATAACTTCTTCATGAGAAGTCAGATTCAGACATTCTCTATATTTTTGGAATCGTATGGACGTATACTTTGAGTTGTATCATAAAGAAAGTTCATATTTGTATTAGAATTTATCATGAACTACATAACACTCTTATCATATTACTAGTTTAACAAAATCACATTACATGATTGGCATAATCACATGTGATTGTCTATTGACCTATTTTGACTAGTGTTACACTTTAAATAATTTACAATTAGATTACGACATCCGTTTTCTAAATTGTGAATTATTTAGTTGGATCCTAGTATTAATATTTCATTTCGGTGTTATATTAAGGATTATTCATATCTAATCAAAACTTGTCCTTTTTCTTTTTCAGATGTCAACTTCAAACAATGCTTCTGGTTCCTCCAATAACAACTCCTCCAACAACTTTCCGCTCTTGAGCATCTGCTCAAAAGTCACTTTTGATGCCACCAATTATAATGATTGGATGCGAGACATCAAGATGGATTTACTCTCAGAGGACAAGGAATATGTGTTTGAAAAAGAGCTTGTCGAGATTGATGAAACAAAAGCTACTCATGAACAACTAGCTGAGTATAGGAGACATTGCAATGATGCTACCAAAGTGGCATGCATCATGGTGGCTACTATGACTCCTGAGCTACAAAGGTTCTATGAGGATTACAGGTCGTATGAGATGAACAAGGACTGGATGGAAAAGTACCATAAACGAGCTTGTCAAGAAAAATACGAGGTAGTAAAGTCCCTCATTACTAGCAAGATGAAGGACGTAAAGCCTGTCACAAGCTACTTGCAACATATGCAACGATATGTGGAGCACTTGTTGAAGCTTAATGTGAACTTCGATGAGGAATTAGCTATTGACATAGTCTTGCACTCATTTCCTAGTTGTTATGATTATTTCATCATGACTTATCATTTGAACAACCAAGATACCACATTGGCTAAACTTCAGAGCTTGCTGAGAACTGCTGAAAGTGGAATGAATGGAAAGAGTATTGCCTCCACTCCTACTGTTGCTGCTCCTATCTTGGCTATTGGGAAAGGAAAGGGGAAGAAGAGGATAACTCCTCCACAACAGAATTGGAAGGGAAAGTCCCAAACAGGGTCCTCAAGCAATGGACCCAAAGGAAAGGCCAGTTCTGATGCTTCTCCTGCCTCTAATCCTAAGGATGCTACTTGCTTTTACTGCCATGATAAGGGGCATTGGAAAAGAACCTACCCCAAATACTTGCAAGACGTAAAGGATGGCAAGATGAAGCCAACCTCGGCATGTATTTACACTATCCTATCCAAAAACTCATCATATTATTATTCTTGGATCCTTGATACATGATGTGGTTTTCACATTTGTTCTGATTTTTAGGGGCTAAAAAGAAGTGAGAATGTGGAGCATGGGAAGATGAAGCTGATTATGGGCAATAGGAAATCTTCACCTGTTACCAAGATTGGTGTTTATTCTTTAGTGCTTAGTAGTGGGTTATGTTTGGATTTAAACAATTGTTTCTATTCATCCGAAATGACGAGAAACATCATTTCATTTCATGGTTTATTTAGACAAAGTTTTAGATATTCTTTTAATAATGAGAATGTTTCTATTTATTCTTACAAAAATGGTGTATTTTATTTTGAAGCATTGCCTTGTGATGGTGTGTATGAAACTGTGATGGTTGTATACAATTTAGGTAATAGTGTTTTACAGATTGATTCGTCTAATGGTTTAGACAAAGCATGTTTGAGGCGGTGTCGTCTTGGACATGTGAATAAGAAACGCATTGCCCAACTCCAAAAGGATGGAGTGTTGGAATCATTTGACTTAAGGTCGGATGATATATGTAATTCTTGTTTGCTTGGAAAGATAACTAAATCACCTTTCACTGGTTCTTGTGAAAGAGGTGAAGGATTGTTGGATCTCATACACACGGATGTGTGTGGGCCCTTCAGATCCACCACAAGGGATGCAAATCGATTCTATGTGACTTTTACTAATGATTATAGCAGATATGGCTATATTTACTTAATCAAGCATAAGTCCAAAACCTTTTAAAAGTTCAAAGAGTTCAAACAAGAAGTCGAGAATCAATTAGGCAGGAAGATCAAGATGCTCAGATTTTATAGAGGTGGTGAGTATCTTAGTATCGAGTTCCGTGACTACCTCAAGGAATGTGGAATTGTTTCACAATTAACACCTCCTAGGATACCACAATTTAATTGTGTAGTTGAGAGCCGTAATCGAACCTTGTTGGATATGGTTCGTTCCATGAAGAGTCGAGCTTCACTTCCAATCTCATTCTGGGGGTATGCCTTAGATACTGCCGCCCACATTCTTAATCTTGTCCCAACAAAGAAGGTTGCCAAAATAGCTAACGGGATGTCGACAGGGAAGGTTCCCTTGTTGGCACATATTTAGGTTTGGGGTTGTGAAGCTTTCGTTAGACGAGAGACTCACAAAAAGCTTGAACCTCAAAGTGAGAGATGTATTTTCATCGGCTACCCACGAAAGTCCTTTGGGTATTTTTTTTCTACAAACCTAGTGAAAACGTGGTCTTCGTAGCACGAAGGGGAGTCTTTCGCGAGAGAGAGCTCATATGAAAAGAGGATAGTGGGAGTACAATTAATCTTAAATAACTTCAAGAGTCAAACAATGAAGGAACCTCTAACACTAGCGCTCAACCTGAGGAAGAAATTCTAGTTGAACCTATTCACGTGTCGTTACCTCTTAGACGTTCCAACAGAGTTAGAATGGCACCAGAGTTTTATGGTTTCCATATTACTACTGATGGTGATACGTTTATCAGTGATAATACAATGATAAATTAGGATGAGCCTTCTAACTACAAGGAAGCTATGGCAGGCCCTGCGTCAGCCAAGTGGAAAGAGGTAATGGACAACGAGATCAAGTCCATGTATGACAACCAAGTTTGGAATTTGGTTGATCAAGAACCTGTTCGAAAGATAGTGGGTTGCAAATAGATCTTCAAGAAGAAGAACGACATGGATGGAAATGTACACACACTCACGGCTTGACTGGTTGCGACAGGCTTTACTCAAACCCCAAGGATTGACTATGATGAGACATTCTCACCAGTGGCTAAGATTAAATCTATTAGTGTAATGCTAGACATAGTTGCGTTTCATGACTATGAAATTTTGAAGATGGATGTAAAAACTAGTTTCGTTAATGGGAAGTTGGCTGAGGATGTTTACATGAGTCACCTAGAGGGTTTGTGGATCCTAAGTACCCCAATAGAGTGTGTAAGCTTGAGAAATCAATATATGGATTGAAACAAGCTTCTTGCAGATGGAATCTTTGCTTTGACGAGAAAGTTAAAGACTTTGGATTCTTTAGAAGTGAGGATGAATCTTGTGTATATGTCAAAGCTAGTGGGAATATTGTCCCCTTTCCTGGTATTGTATGTTGATGACATACTACTCATAGGAAACGACATTCCAACCTTGGAAGAGGTTAAATCTTGGCTTGGAAAGTGTTTCACAATGAAGGATCTAGGAGAGGCTGCTTATATTATAGGAATAAGGATTTTGAGAAACGAGAGTAAAAGACCAATTGGACTTAGTTAGAGTACATATTTGGATAAGGTTCTAAAGCGTTTTAGCATGGAAAATTCCAAGAAAGGAGTGTTGCCTATCCAGAGTAAAACTAAACTGAGACTCAAAGTCCGAGTACTGATGCAGAGATAGCAGAAATAAGTCGAGTTTCATATGCTTCCGCCATTAGATCGATAATGTATTCTATGAAATGTACTCGCCCTGATGTGGATTTTTCTTTGAGCATGGTTAATCGATATTAGGGAAATCTAGGTAGAGCTCATTAGATAGCGGTCAAGAATATTCTTAAGTATCTGTGGAGAACTAAGGATTTGGTCCTTGTGCTTGGCGACAGTGATGACTTAAGAGTTAATGGGTATAGTGACGCCAGCTTTCAGACAGACAAAGACAACTTTCATTCTCAATCTAGCTGGGTGTTTACCCTTAATTGAGGAGCGGTAACTTGGAAAAGTTCCAAGACGGAAACAGTGACTGATTCTACCTGTGAATCAGAGTACATTGCAGCAAGCAAAGCATCAAAGGAGGCTATATGTTTGAAGAACTTCATCGGAGACCTTGGAGTTGTTCCATCCACAAAGGAGTCAATGGAGATTTTCTGCGATAATGAAGGATCAGTTGCCTTAACAAAGGAACCAAGAGATCATGGTCGATCTAGACATATCGAGAAAAGATACAACTTTATGAGACATAGAGTAGAAGAAGGACACCTCGTCGTGAAGAGAGTATCATCTGAAGAGAATCCTGAAGATCCCATCATAAAGGGTTTGAGTAGGATTAAGCATGTTCAGCATGCAAGGAGCATTGGCATGAAAGATGATATTAGTTTTAGTGATTAGATAGATATTTAGAAACTTGTAAGAATGTAAATGTAATTGACATTTGATGATTGAATAATGAAGATTTATTTATGAGTATTGTTTACTACCTTTTTCAATTGTTTATTATTGTGTTTCATTGTGCATGTTTTACTTCCCGAATAATTAGATTATTCAAATATCCACAATCGATCATACTTTCAAAGTAAGTAATGAATTAAGGCTATCATGAATTGGGTTGTAGATTGTCTAAGGGATTAGACATAGCAATGATTTGCTGCAACATTCATGAGTACTTTTGAAATGGGGATTTAAGTATTGGATTAACACACACTCAGTGAATTACTTCATCGAATTTATCACAAGTAATTATGAGATGATAATATCGTATAAGCTTTAAACGGAGATATATGAGTTGCTATTTACGAGTTGTTTGTGCATTGATAATTCGTAAACGCATCAGTAACTTGATGTTATAAAACGTATTCTTGTGCATGATTTGATGAGTAAATAGTGCAAGCATATAATTCAAAGTTTATCTGTTCCTTTTTCCTTAACAGGAAAAGTGATATATTGGGCCCCTTGATGATTTGATGTTGACTAATAGTGTCGGGCCCAACCAGGGCTAAATTGATGTGTTCGATTAGTAGTTTTTTGTCATTACAAATCGGAAATCAGGAAACAAAGTATTGGACAATCAGATTGATTCTTTTCCATGTCGTTTGTCCACACGATATCTTGAAAAATTGAGGATTATATGATCACTTATCTTAGGACACATTACTGACTAGGTTAGAGTTCGATAGCGGCTTTGAGAGCTACAATTTGCTAGTCAATTTTGAAGTTATACTTACAAATAAAGTTATTAGACTTATCCAAGTGGGAGACTGTTGGATTATGTGTCTAAGCTCATAACTATAATTTGTATGTACTTAAATTGATAGTTGCACAGTCCTTTTGGGTTGTCTTCATACTAGCAACTAGACAGGATGACCTATTGAGAAAGATGAAAAATTTATTATTTGATTAATAAATTGTAATAAATGGTTTATTAATATATTATGGAAATAATATATTAACTAGAAATCATATTATTTAATTAATATTGAATCAAAAATTAGTTTGGAATTAATTTTGGGATTAAAGGAATTAATTAAAAGTGGAGGGGCTATTTAGCAATTTATTATTAGTTATGGATTTGGGTTCGTGGACCACCCTAGAAGGGTTGGACGAAAACTTCTAGGTAGGCTCTAGAATTTTTGTCCAAGGCCTTGGATGGGGAGTCCATGGGCTGCTTAGGGCCTAAGTTGAGGAATCGGGGTTTCCTCCAGCAAACTCTAGCTTTGGCTCTAAGCAACAACAACTATATAAGAAGTTGCACCCCTCTTGATTTCGGCCACACTCTAAACACTAAGTAGAGCCAAAAATTTCAAGCTTCCTCCTCCTCTCTCATATCATCCTCTTGCAAGTGTGTTTGTGATCCATTAGAGGTGTTACACTAGTTCTCAAGCTTCTACAACAACAAGGAATAGTTTGTTATTACTAGATAACATTCAAGGGTTAGTTTTCTTTCTCTTGTTATTAATTTCGAAATACTAGATGCGTACTAGGGTTTACTCTTTTGTGTTCAATACTTTTATGTTCAATTAGAGAAAACATAGATCCAAGAATTAGGGTTACATGCACATATAGGGATTGTTTGTTATGCTCAAAACCCATCACTTATACGAAGCTCGGGAAAGATACAAAGGTTTGCTAGGAAATTGCCCTAAACATGATCTACATGTTCAATAAGACGTTTCCATATTCTACGATGGGTTGAATGTGACAACAAGCAACTCCTTGATTCCCAAGGACCAATGATAAAGAAAAATCTCACTACGATCAAAGAGTTAATTGAAGAATTCACACATCAGTTAAGAGATGATCATAACCCGCAAAAGGATGTTACAAGAGGTAAATGAGTTGGAGATAGAGGAAACAAGAGCTTAGCAACTCTGATGGCAAAACTAGAAAATATGGACCGGAGGATGACAAAGATAAGTCAATCTATTCATGTCATACAAGTGGGGCGTGACAATTGTAATGGACCGTGCTTGACAAAAGATTGTGATTTAGATGAGAATGGGAACTGAAAAGTAAAATCATGCTACTCTAGTGGTGACATATTGATGACTATCGGAGGAAGTTAGAGAAACAATGGTTGCCATATGAAGAATACAATAAGCAAAAAGAAGAAAAGTATCAGCAAACCGGAAGAGGCTTCTACCAAAAAGAACAACCACCACCGGAGAAGAAATCGGACTTTGAGTCTATACTTAATAGATTTACGGAAGCCTCTAAAAAAAGACACGATGCTATTGATGTTACTATAAGAAACTAACAGCTTCCGTTAAAAACATCGTGACTCAACTCAGGAATTGACTAAACTCGTCAACGAAAGGTTACCACTCAAAAATTCTGATCCGAAACTGCAACCTCATGTCATAGCCATAACCACTGAAGAAGACCCTCATTTAGAGCCTGTAATGATCCATAATGAAGCCTTGAAGCAACCCAATCCACAACCAAAGAAAATGAAGATCAAAGAAAAAGAATAAACTGGTGCCCAGTTTTCAAGATGTGAGCATATACCTCTCATGTCATTGGCTCAATTAAATCAGAAAGACAACTCTTTTGTTAAAATGTATCAACCTCCGTTACCGTATCCATCGTGAGAAAGGGCACACCCATTGGAACAAGAGAATAAGAGGTTCGTCAATCAAGTCAAGGGTATCCTAATTCATACCCTATTTATTAAAGCATTGGCTAAAATGCCCGAATATGTGAAATTTGCTTCAAGATCTTGTTGACACTTGTCAACAACTAGAGAAGACATCCAAGGTTGTTCTTAATGAACAATGTTCAGAGGTTACCATGGAAGGAATACCACCAAATATGGGAGATCCAGGACGCCTTACATTACTATGTGAATTTGGAAATTCCGCAAAAACAATTGCTTTAGCCGATTCAGGAGCTAGCATAAATTTAATGCCATATTTATTTTATCAGAAGTTTGAACTTCTAGAATTGAAGACTTCAAGGATGGCAATGCATATGGAAAATTGTTTGGTGACTTATCCTTGAGGCATAGTTGAAGTCTTATTGGTTAAAATTGGAAAATTCGTTTTTCCAATTGATTTTATGGTAATAGATATGAATAAGGATGGAGATGTACCAAATATTATTGGACGCCCACTACTCAATACCGCAAGAGCCTTGGTAGATATTCGAGAATCTTAGCTCACTTTACGAGTAGGGAAAGAAGAAATTACATTCAGGGTTGATAAAGGATTCAAGAATTCTAAGTTACAAGATGGAGTATTCTTTGTGGATGAGGAAAATGAGCTAGAAGAGTTGGAAAAGTTAATGGAAGAAGAATTCCAAACAAGAAAAAATCCCATGTTAAATATAGAAGTCAAACTTACCAAGTCAAGAGCCTCGATTCCTATGATTTTTGAAGTCTTTGCTTTTTCCACACCGAAAGCTCAAGTTGAAGAGGAACATAAAAATGAAGAATTTTACTCAAGTGATGAAGAGTTTATTTCAAATGAAGAGACTAAGCTTGATAGAATGGAATTGTACAAGAAGGAACCGGCTGAAGATAAAGAGAAAATCTTGAATGATAAAAAATCTCAAGGATTTAAAAGAAAACTCGATGCTTGCGACAACCAAACGAACAAAGAAAATTCGAAGAAATAATATATAAGGCGAGTTTATGTTTACAAGAGAAGGTGGAAGGAGCAGAAGGAGAATAAGGAGATTCCATTCCCACCTGCAACAACATAGAGCGGGAAGGATTCCAGCTCACGACTCCATCAAAAGAAGCACTTATTGGGAGGCAAGCCGAGCTCGGTTTGCATTTTCTTTTCTCCTTTTTTAGTGAGTTTTGCATTATTTGATTTTTAGGATAAGTCATTTATCCATCTTCTATTTTCAAAATCAAGTGTGGGATCCAAATCGTGGGTGGTAATAATTATAAAGTTTTTAAAAGAAAAGAAAATGGTATTTGTCAAATGTTCAACGCCCATGACCTAGGAATAAGTTACCACACTATGGGAACAAAGAAAATACCGTATTTTCTTATCAATTAAAAGCCCACGACGTGAGAATTATAACTCATGATGTGAGTTTCAGAGGGGACCAATTTCTTTTATACGCAACACACACCTGTTTGACTAATATTTCTTTCCCACTTACGACATGAGTTCGAACGAAACAATACCCTTTAATCCCCCACCTGAATTTTTTAGCCATACTTTATCTTCTACTTCTTGGTTTCGTGTTCCTCACTATTATATGGTAAGATTTATGTGTTTAAACTCATTAATTTACTAATTTTATGCATTCGCATGTTAGGGTTCGTCTTTTGGTTTCATATGACAAATTTGATACATTTGATTGTGAAATTGGTGTTGAATGTTTGAAAAATGGACTTCGATTAATTGCTAAAGAAAACCCTTTGTGCTAATTTCACCTGAATTGTTCAAAATATTGAATGATTTCATCATTGCCGACGATCAATAGTCACGACGTGACCTTCACGCCTCAGGACGTGTATACTAGGCACATAACTTATTTGTTTTCTGTTTAATTTTTGTGGTTGTTTTGGTTTGTGGTTGTTTCTTATTTTTATAGAAAATAGGGTCTAAAAGAGCACCTGTGAAAGTTCAAGGAAACATTGATGTTTACAATCTATAGCAAATTTATCAGTTTCCACCAAATACTCCGGAAGACACCTTACACAATCACACCAACCGTTCGGGATGGTTGCATAAGCGCGAGTTTGCTATTGCTCCCATCATTGATTGGTCTTGGTTGAGAGGAGTAGGCGTTTTAGAGGAAGTAGCGAGGTACTAGATGAGGACATATGAAGGGAATGGGTTTTTTTGTATGTCATGGATGGCATAATATTTTTACAGTTCAAGAGTCGGTTTATAGTGAGCTTTTTGTTGAGTTCTTCACCACTATTCATTTTGAAGAATGCATGGTACACCTGACATATCCAAGAGATCTAGTGTTTCATTTGGGGGAGAATACCGAGAGTGTAGCTAGTGGAATTTGCAAGAAGAATGGGATTATATTCAGAAAATGAACCGAGGTCACCTTACTTTCCCATGTTTTTACAAGCTTCTGTTAGACACTTTACCACCGGGACAATCGATGTGGAGTTTTGGAGGACAATAGCTAAATATGAGTATAGGTCAAGGGATTCTAGAGAAGACCACATTCAATCACCAATTCACTGTTTCTTACATCGCCTAATTACTTTCACTATTAAAAAGCATCATGTTGACAAAGTGTCATCCCAAAATATCTTTTACCTATAGAGCCTCGTTACACCGAGTGTATTTTGGTATATTTCGTACATGTTGGCATGCTTATTAGGAGGTAAAGCAGTAAATTTTAGAGTTAGGAGCCATATAACGGGGGTTGGGGCATTTTTTGACATGGTTTGCCCCTTCATATGGGATTTTGACACCAAAACTTTTCGCACATTGACACACCTTAAAGACACCGAACTCACCATTAATTTCTTGGGAAAAATGAGCCACTAGAAGAACAATCGAGCCCAAAGGCAAGACGAAACATGAGAGGCTGGGGTAAGAGAGGACAGTCCATGGGAGGAGGACTGTCTCATGATGAAATGATGGCAAAATATTTGGATAGGATGCTTTTGAGTAAGAATTAGATCAGGGGCACAATGGAAAACATGGTACAACACTTCAATATTACGCAACCATCAACATTGGGAAATTAACACCCATATTGTCCATCATGGAGCGAGATGTGATCGGGACAGCAGGACAAGGCCGGATCGAGTGGACAATGAGGAGATGAGGAGGATGAATGATTAGTTATCCATTTTATTTTTATTTGGTTAATTGAGTTTTATTTTTATTCTTGGTTTATTTTTGGTGTGTTTTAATTGTGTTTTTATTTGTTTGGTTTGTTTAAAAACATGTAGCTAAATGGTAGTATTTTTTTTCTTGATGCAACCAAGGTTTTTTGTTTTGTTCACATAATAGTCAAAATATTGAGAGAGAAAAAAGCAGTGGGAGTTAGAGTTAAGAGTCGAAGACCACAATTTTTGATAAGTGTGGGGTGACAGTCGTGTGCGATGGAAGAGAGAAAAGTGATAAGTTGCAAAAAAAAAAATAACGGCCTTAAAACAAGTCTTAATGAGTTAAGAGATCAATTGAAGTTTACAAGCAAGGAGTATTTTTGGAGAAACTGCAATCTATGATTGCCCAGTTCTCACGATGTGAGCTATAACCCTTCACGTCATGAGGAGTATTTCATTGCAATTTGGAATTCGATTTATCCATATTCATGACGTGACTTCTCTATATCTCACGTCGTAAGACATTAGATGTCGGAATTTCTGGTCTTTCTTCCAACTTGAAAACGCGGCATATGCTTTCCCACGTTATGACTAAAGTACAAAGTCTTATTTTGAGGTTTCGTGCAACACATCTTTTCAAAGATGCAAATTTTTTAGTCATATTTTATTCGGCACATTCATGAGCAGCAACAAAAGTCAAATTGCAACAACAAATTTCAGATGTTCATGCTTTCCCACAAACAATCAAATGTAGATCTCACAACTAGCATTCCAGGGGAGTCTGTTCCTTTTTCTCCCTTTTATTGCTTTTATTGTGTTTATTATTTTAAGCATACAATGAGGGCATTATATGAAATAAGTGTGGTGTAGGGGGCCGAAAAAGGATAATCAAGCATTAAAAATAATTAAGTAAAAAGTGACAGAAATTTAAAAAGTTTATAGGCTTGCAAAAATAGTCTAACAAAAACTAGCCATTTTTAAAATTTGTTATTATTGCATTTGGGCTAGTTTGCTAGTATTATGTGGGATGAGTCAATGAGAACCCTAAGATTTAGTTGAGCAAATAAGTTATAGTTTATTTGTGGCTTCCTAGTCTTAGTGATAAAGGATTCAAGAATTCTAAGTTACAAGATGGAGTATTCTTTGTGGATGAGGAAAATGAGCTAGAAGAGTTGGAAAAGTTAATGGAAGAAGAATTCCAAACAAGAAAAAATCCCATGTTAAATATAGAAGTCAAACTTACCAAGCCAAGAGCCTCGATTCCTATGATTTTTGAAGTCTTTGCTTTTTCCACACCGAAAGCTCAAGTTGAAGAGGAACATAAAAATGAAGAATTTTACTCAAGTGATGAAGAGTTTATTTCAAATGAAGAGACTAAGCTTGATAGAATGGAATTGTACAAGAAGGAACCGGCTGAAGATAAAGAGAAAATCTTGAATGATAAAAAATCTCAAGGATTTAAAAGAAAACTCGATGCTTGCGACAACCAAACGAACAAAGAAAATTCGAAGAAATAATATATAAGGCGAGTTTATGTTTACAAGAGAAGGTGGAAGGAGCAGAAGGAGAATAGGGAGATTCCATTCCCACCTGCAACAACATAGAGCGGGAAGGATTCCAGCTCACGACTCCATCAAAAGAAGCACTTATTGGGAGGCAAGCCGAGCTCGGTTTGCATTTTCTTTTCTCCTTTTTTAGTGAGTTTTGCATTATTTGATTTTTAGGATAAGTCATTTATCCATCTTCTATTTTCAAAATCAAGTGTGGGATCCAAATCGTGGGTGGTAATAATTATAAAGTTTTTAAAAGAAAAGAAAATGGTATTTGTCAAATGTTCAACGCCCATGACCTAGGAATAAGTTACCACACTATGGGAACAAAGAAAATACCGTATTTTCTTATCAATTAAAAGCCCACGACGTGAGAATTATAACTCATGATGTGAGTTTCAGAGGGGACCAATTTCTTTTATACGCAACACACACCTGTTTGACTAATATTTCTTTCCCACTTACGACATGAGTTCGAACGAAACAATACCCTTTAATCCCCCACCTGAATTTTTTAGCCATACTTTATCTTCTACTTCTTGGTTTCGTGTTCCTCACTATTATATGGTAAGATTTATGTGTTTAAACTCATTAATTTACTAATTTTATGAATTCGCATGTTAGGGTTCGTCTTTTGGTTTCATATGACAAATTTGATACATTTGATTGTGAAATTGGTGTTGAATGTTTGAAAAATGGACTTCGATTAATTGCTAAAGAAAACCCTTTGTGCTAATTTCACCTGAATTGTTCAAAATATTGAATGATTTCATCACTGCCGACGATCAATAGTCACGACGTGACCTTCACGCCTCAGGACGTGTATACTAGGCACATAACTTATTTGTTTTCTGTTTAATTTTTGTGGTTGTTTTGGTTTGTGGTTGTTTCTTATTTTTATAGAAAATAGGGTCTAAAAGAGCACCTGTGAAAGTTCAAGGAAACATTGATGTTTACAATCTATAGCAAATTTATCAGTTTCCACCAAATACTCCGGAAGACACCTTACACAATCACACCAACCGTTCGGGATGGTTGCATAAGCGCGAGTTTGCTATTGCTCCCATCATTGATTGGTCTTGGTTGAGAGGAGTAGGCGTTTTAGAGGAAGTAGCGAGGTACTAGATGAGGACATATGAAGGGAATGGGTTTTTTTGTATGTCATGGATGGCATAATATTTTTACAGTTCAAGAGTCGGTTTATAGTGAGCTTTTTGTTGAGTTCTTCACCACTATTCATTTTGAAGAATGCATGGTACACCTGACATATCCAAGAGATCTAGTGTTTCATTTGGGGGAGAATACCGAGAGTGTAGCTAGTGGAATTTGCAAGAAGAATGGGATTATATTCAGAAAATGAACCGAGGTCACCTTACTTTCCCATGTTTTTACAAGCTTCTGTTAGACACTTTACCACCGGGACAATCGATGTGGAGTTTTGGAGGACAATAGCTAAATATGAGTATAGGTCAAGGGATTCTAGAGAAGACCACATTCAATCACCAATTCACTGTTTCTTACATCGCCTAATTACTTTCACTATTAAAAAGCATCATGTTGACAAAGTGTCATCCCAAAATATCTTTTACCTATAGAGCCTCGTTACACCGAGTGTATTTTGGTATATTTCGTACATGTTGGCATGCTTATTAGGAGGTAAAGCAGTAAATTTTAGAGTTAGGAGCCATATAACGGGGGTTGGGGCATTTTTTGACATGGTTTGCCCCTTCATATGGGATTTTGACACCAAAACTTTTCGCACATTGACACACCTTAAAGACACCGAACTCACCATTAATTTCTTGGGAAAAATGAGCCACTAGAAGAACAACCGAGCCCAAAGGCAAGACGAAACATGAGAGGCTGGGGTAAGAGAGGACAGTCCATGGGAGGAGGACTGTCTCATGATGAAATGATGGCAAAATATTTGGATAGGATGCTTTTGAGTAAGAATTAGATCAGGGGCACAATGGAAAACATGGTACAACACTTCAATATTACGCAACCATCAACATTGGGAAATTAACACCCATATTGTCCATCATGGAGCGAGATGTGATCGGGACAGCAGGACAAGGCCGGATCGAGTGGACAATGAGGAGATGAGGAGGATGAATGATTAGTTATCCATTTTATTTTTATTTGGTGAATTGAGTTTTATTTTTATTCTTGGTTTATTTTTGGTGTGTTTTAATTGTGTTTTTATTTGTTTGGTTTGTTTAAAAACATGTAGCTAAATGGTAGTATTTTTTTTCTTGATGCAACCAAGGTTTTTTGTTTTGTTCACATAATAGTCAAAATATTGAGAGAGAAAAAAGCAGTGGGAGTTAGAGTTAAGAGTCGAAGACCACAATTTTTGATAAGTGTGGGGTGACAGTCGTGTGCGATGGAAGAGAGAAAAGTGATAAGTTGCAAAAAAAAAATAACGGCCTTAAAACAAGTCTTAACGAGTTAAGAGATCAATTGAAGTTTACAAGCAAGGAGTATTTTTGGAGAAACTGCAATCTATGATTGCCCAGTTCTCACGATGTGAGCTATAACCCTTCACGTCATGAGGAGTATTTCATTGCAATTTGGAATTCGATTTATCCATATTCATGACGTGACTTCTCTATATCTCACGTCGTAAGACATTAGATGTCGGAATTTCTGGTCTTTCTTCCAACTTGAAAACGCGGCATATGCTTTCCCACGTTATGACTAAAGTACAAAGTCTTATTTTGAGGTTTCGTGCAACACATCTTTTCAAAGATGCAAATTTTTTATTCATATTTTATTCGGCACATTCATGAGCAGCAACAAAAGTCAAATTGCAACAACAAATTTCAGATGTTCATGCTTTCCCACAAACAATCAAATGTAGATCTCACAACTAGCATTCCAGGGGAGTCTGTTCCTTTTTCTCCCTTTTATTGCTTTTATTGTGTTTATTATTTTAAGCATACAATGAGGGCATTATATGAAATAAGTGTGGTGTAGGGGGTCGAAAAAGGATAATCAAGCATTAAAAATAATTAAGTAAAAAGTGACAGAAATTTAAAAAGTTTATAGGCTTGCAAAAATAGTCTAACAAAAACTAGCCATTTTTAAAATTTGTTATTATTGCATTTGGGCTAGTTTGCTAGTATTATGTGGGATGAGTCAATGAGAACCCTAAGATTTAGTTGAGCAAATATGTTATAGTTTATTTGTGGCTTCCTAGTCTTAGTGAAATCGTGAGGCAAAAACATGAATTTGTTTAGTTTGAGGGACATAATATGTTTTGCAATGTGTATTTGAAATGTGTCCACTTGAAATGTATCCAGGAGAGCTTATGTAGTCATTCCACTTTAGACTAATATATTTAACAAAGAAGGGTTGAAGTTAAGTTTCTTTTTTTAAGAATATGTTTTTCTTTTAATGATTTTTTTAGTTTTTAGTTAAAAAGGCGAACTGAAAAAAGAAAAAAAAATGAAAAAAGAAAAAAGGAAAAAAAGTTGCAAAAGTTTGAGTGAATAAGAGTCTATAAAGTCATGAAGATCAAGAAAAAATATGAAGAAATATTCAAAAGTTCCAAATATTAAAGAGTCAAAGTTGAAGAAAGTGAAGAATAAGGCAAAATTGCCAAAAGTAAAGTTATATCATTCGAGTTGTAATTTTTCATTCTAGGTTATTTTTCATATGTATGCTAGGGAGCTTTACCAAAAATACCGGTTAACAAAGTTTTTTGAAGATGGATTCGTAGGGATGCATTAAATGAATTTCGTTCAAAATAAGTGGAAGCATTGATGAGGATCGTAAATATTTATGGCTTGGGAGGTAATTAGGATCTAAACACAAATACACACATTGAGGTGACACATAATTAGTGGATTCAATTTGGATATTTTTGTGTGATATTGGTAGGAAAGGTTCAATGTGATGTATTAAATACAAAGTTTTTCTTGAGGGAAAGCAAAAAAGAAGTGTGGGGTATTTTGATATTGTCATATTTATACATATTTTTAGTCATTATTTTAATACATTTTGAGATATAATTTGGTTAAATGCAAATATATTTGATACTTATTAAGTTAAATTAGATTTTGTAGCCAAAAAGGACATTCTTGAAGAAAAATGACCAAAAATGACAAAAAAGCTGGAACCTAGAAGGACTGGAGCTAAAGCTAGGAGCTTAATGGAGCTGAAAAGGAAGAAATATCTAGCAAATATACTCCTATAATGTGGCTTCGGAGCACCACGGTGTGGCTCTTGGAAATATCTTCATCAACAGCATAAACTAGAAGCTCATAATGTGAGCCATGACCTTTCACGACATGAGAATGTATATTCCAGAAGATTACTACGCAAAGAACAAGTTTCCTTGTCGAAGAAAGATATCTGCTGAACTCATGTCGTGAGATCCTATAGCTCACGACGTGAGGAACATTTTTAGGGAAAATATATAAATCAATTGCTAGATTGATAAGAGGAGGATGGAAAGTCATATTCTAGAGTTCTAAGTTGAAATTCTGGACAAAAAATATCTGAGAAACAACCTTTGGAAGGAGAAGTTGATTGGAGATTATAGATTTGAAGATCGAAGCAAGAATTCGCATTACACATTCGGTTTACATTAGATTAATTACGTACAGCTTGAATTCTTATGTGTTTTTGTTTTTATTTTCTGCCATGAGTAGCTAAATCATTAGGCTTTCATTTATTGTAGATGAACCCTAATAATATGTGATAGTTCCTTACTTTTCTTGGATTTTATGAAGTTGGTTTAATCTTGTATTTGATTATCAACACCTAGGATGCTAAAGTTTTAATCTTTATTGCTTTGATTCAAGTTAAGTGTAGTTGAATGGTCATTTTAATTGCATGAACTTGATTACCTAGTAGTTTATGATCATTAAATTTCTGGAGCTAGGATTGGCCAAATATTAGATTAGGTAATCACGGTAGCAACTTTAATTGTGTTAGAGAACATAATTTGATCACAACTGTGTTTCGTTATTTATCTTGACATAGATAATAATCTTAGATAAATCTTACATAGCCCAATTATCTTTAATAATCAATTTTGTGTTTGTTTGTATATGATGATTACATAGTAGTTCATGAATTGGTGAAAATCTTAGCAGATGGGGTCAAGACTACTAATAATATTTATATTGGTAACCAACTTGTAACATCCCAAAATCACAATAAATTTTTTCATTTTTAAATTAAATAGAAATCATTGTTTTCAATTACACCCAACTATGAAAAACCCAGGATCAAGTACAATTGCTCCAAAATCAATGTATCATAACATCTCCAAAACATACCATTAAAGGATGTATACGATCACGCCTTTGATTTCCCCCGATCATCAGTAGTATCCGAAACATAAAACTTAAACTGTAAGACAAAGCTTAGTGAGTTGCCCCAAAGTAGCACACACAACCAATACAGACAACAAAATGCATATATGAGCCTTCATCTTGACTGGACCGCCTCACAGGGCCTACTGCCTATCTGGACCGCTCTCTGGGCCTTCGGCCTGACTGAACCGCCCCTCGGGCTGTCAGCCTATACAGAACTCCCCGGGTATCTTGGCCTTCAACACAAAATAGGACCGCCTCAACCCAACAAACAATAACATGTCGACATATATAATGACAACCAATAACCAACAATATAGGTAATCATACAAATCTACCAATCTAAAGCATACTCGGTGAACATAAGTAAAAATACAGATCTACCAATCTATCATATAACCAACATAACATCGATCCAATAAACCAGGATACATAATCCAGTGGGCCGGAATTGGTACTTACGACCCACAAGTACAGTGAGGAAAAGTCACCTCACAGTGTGAAAGATAGCAGAACGAACGGTGCTCCAAATGCCCACTCTATAGGTCACCTATACAACAAATAGTGACCTATACTTAACTCCAACTCAGAATACCCAAAATACCCCTGAGTCAAACTTAGTCAAAGTCAACGTTCAAATTCAAAATTCAACCTACAGTTGACCGCCACGTCGTTGCCATCCTTGGCCACATCTTGGTAGCAAGACAGAAAAACAGACGTGCTCAGCCCAGTCACCACACCGTGGAGACCTATGGCTACACCGTGGGCACGAGGTTCCCAACATCTTAATTGGTTAATTTGTTTTCTTTTATTTCAAGGGACCCAAAGCCCAAACGTGGTCCATTCTAGGGTCTAAATGGATAATGTTTCCAACTTATCCCTTAAGAACCTCCAAGGAGAAAGGATCTCCATTCTAAGTCCAAAAAGAGAAAAAGTACAACATCGCTTAAACAATAAGCTCTTAATCCCTAAAGTCCACTAGTCCAACAACTCCAGAAGAGTTCCCAGCACCCATTTCTACCATAAAATGTGTGCTTTTCGGAAATGCATGCCAAATGCATGTCTTAGGCTCTTATTAGGTCAAAACAGTGGTAAATAACCCAAAACTTCATACATGCTATCAAAACTAATTCCCAGCTGGTTTGGGTCGCACGACTTTTCTCTCCCAAGAGTATTGGCTCTTCAAAGTTGTTTAGGTGCTCATCGATTGACTCCATACCAGAGAATCGTTCATTAATTTTTGTTTGTGGAATATCTCTATTCACTATATCCTTCTCGACAACAAAGTTAAAAGAATATGAATCATTCAACTATTGCTCTAGCTTTTCAGACGAGACATAGAGACATGAAAACGAAACCTTGCATTCATTTACTTTATTTTACTGCCTCATATTTATCAACAAAATCAAATTATAAACCGAAAACACTTAGTCATCCTTTTAAAATAATGTTCATGCCATTGCATCCTTCGGACTTCATTTATTTTTCTTATGCTAGCCAGACAATAATATCCTTATGAGAGCCTCTCTTTAATTTGCTTTTTTAAAAGATACAACATATGACATAACAAAAATATTCCATCAATAATATGATGCCCGTGATAAACAGTAAGAAAAGGGTTGTTAAACAAACCAAGGGCTCAACATGAATTATTTGAGATCATCAATGTGAAGATTACACTGAAGCCATGATTGTTGAACATCGGTGGTAGACAGAAGAATAACCCACGAAGCTTGGGCCAGGAGAGAAAACAATCAACATGAAAGACCAGATTAAATTACTTTAATAGAACCACATGACTTTTGCAGAAAAAGTTGTTTACTCCTAAGACTTGTACTGAAGTTACCAAACTGCCCCTGAACATATTCATCATAGCCTTTGACCAAGAGATTATAAAACTATTTTCTATTATT
This sequence comes from Lactuca virosa, assembly GCF_052849685.1. NCBI lineage: Eukaryota > Viridiplantae > Streptophyta > Magnoliopsida > Asterales > Asteraceae > Lactuca > Lactuca virosa. Next base: position 73,999,285 of record NC_136429.1, on the reverse strand, counting down.
GAATAAACTGGACCGTACAACTCAATTCGTGCTTTTTCCCTGCACACTTGCTGCAATATGTAACAGTTTTGACAAATGACAAAATACAACTAACATCTTTTGCCCAGATGAGTTGTCAAATCTTCTGAAAAATCATTTACACCTTTTCCAGAAAACTTTTTAAAATCAAAAGAAATAATAACTAAATATTTTCATGCTTATAGTGAAATGAGAGACAAACAAGAAGATATGTACATTGAAAATTTTAGAGTCTCTTAGTTTATTAGTTTCAACAAAAACACTTAAGAATCCATTTTAGAATGGGTTTTGGAACATACCTCACTTTCAGACCAAGTAAAAAGACATTAGCTTTAAGTTTCTGAACACTTTTTCTTTTTCCAAAGAAACTTTTTATTAAACCCTTCTTTCTGAGTCCATTGGTTGGTTTTTTTTCAAGTTCAGGAGATGTACACTTGAGAACCCATAGTTGCTTCATCTTCCTTGGTTTTGGAGATGTCTTCTTTTGAACTCATACCTTCTTTGGGATTGTGCAACTCGACTTCTTTTTCTTTGTATGTATTGTCTTATAAAAAGAATTATTTAAACAATAAGATGGATATGAGAATTTACCTGTTTGTGCTCTTATGATGTTTGGAGTTGAAAAAGGAGCATGAGTCTTGACATGGTGATATGGAGTGACAAATTGAACTCCTTTTACAGAGTGAACTGAAGTCATTCTAAGTGTGAGAAGCCACTGAGGGAGTGGGTCCTTTGAGAATGACAGTGCGTTCTAATGAATCTTTTCAAGTATGAGCAGTTTGTGGTTTCTCAGCATGAAGCTTGTCAGTACAAGAGCTATTATGATGTTCATCAGAGTGAAAACTAGGGTTCGTGATGATGACATTCTTCAAATACATTTTATGTTTGAACACTTACAGATGAAAAACTTTTCTTCTTCACATCTTTTTCTTTAATTTTCTCCTCCAGATCGGATATCTCTTTCTCCCTTTCAACCAGATCCTTCTTCAACTCATCTATATCTTCTTGTTTCTGATTTATGATATTGTCTTTCAGATCAAGTTCAACCATGAAAAACGTAGATAGAGGTGCCTTTGGATCATACATTAGATGTCGAAAACATGATAAAGGGCTTGCATCGATTGCCTTTTAACTTTTTGAACTATTATGTTTTTATTCTTCATCAAGAACAATTGTATGTTTGTTGATCCTTCCACTTCAAATTTTTTCTCTCATCTAATAAACATTATAAGGACCAAACAGGGAAAAATAACATACTATATCTTCTTTGATTCCAAAATATCCTTCATATCTGGACGATTGTATATAATTTCTTCTTCCTATTCTTCTTCTGATTTTTTAGTTTCAAAAAAATGCTAGAACTTCTGAATCTTGAATGTATCAAAAAACCCACTCTGATACCTCTTGTGGATTCAAAGATCGGATACAAACAAGTACGGAGAATATGATTATCACAAAGATGGTTTCATTATGAAGGGTTCCACAGATAGAACGAGGTGCACATAGCGATCACAAAGATAATTAGGGTTTGAACCAATTTTTGTGACACTAAACCTGTAATTTCTCTTAAGAAAAGTTTTACATAGACATAGCGGCTAAACGACAACAAGTTGTGCCGCTACCCCTTTTTGGATGGAAAAACTAATTCTTTTAAGAACAACTTCCATAGATCTTAGGGTTATAACATCACTATACATGACTCGTTGGACTCTAGTGAGTAGCTCCACTCCATTTGGTGCAAGGAAACCGAAAGTATCAAATGCCAAAGGTATAAACGTGTGTTGATTTTGCATGCATGCTTTCTCATGTTCTACCACTTTGCATGATGCAGCTTTTGAAGAAGCATTCCTCATAGTGAAAAACTCAAATTCCCAATCCCACAAGAGGGGAAACCCCTGTTAGATCCAAACATGCATGCTTCCCTCTAACCCATCCAAAAACTAAAACACCAGCTAGTATAAGTGTTGATCTTCCTTCAAAAGGGTCAGTTAGAAAGTTCATGGGTGCCTCTTTCTTGGCAGAAACCCCGACGTGCCTAAATATGTCGAAAAGAACATCCCTAACCAGATCGTGCCGGTACTTGAAACCCGAGAGCTCTTTGTAATGAACTGTATGCTCCCAAAAGGAGTCCTACCATACCTTGCGACAAACAGGGCATGTCTCACTAACTGAAAATAAAAGGATCATGAGGCGATACTTGAGGATACCATGATACTCAACTGGCGACACATGCTAGCCAAAACCATCAATAGGAATAGACATAAATAAATCTTAAGCATGTGCTGCCCTTAGATATACAAAAACTGCTTTCTTCCTAGTCGTCATGTTGAAGTGAACTTCCATGTATTGGACAATTTTAATAAAAATGGGCACTCACCAATGAATGCTGGGCTTTAGAAAGGGAGGTGTCCTTATTACTGAAACCGATGAAGTCAAAGCCCGAAATCAAATCACGAAGGCAGTTCAAAGCACAAACATAATTAGAATGCATACCACATATGCTGCTATCTCATAAGATGTGGTCTTGTAATACCCACGATTTAGCTCGTGAGGCCATAAATGCATAGGAAGAAGCCTCTACCGCTGAGTACAACCCCAAACCACCACACCTAATGGGTAATGAAGAAAATCACCATTGAATGTCTGCAAAGAAAGGACCCTTGAAAACCATAATGTCCTCAATCGACCTACATAACTATTTTTCAAAACACAAAGCAGCCTCCTCTATGTGAACATGTTTGCACATTCTCAAGCTAAAGAAAAGTTTGGTGATGTCTATGCAAGATCGAAACAAAAGGAGCTCACTCTGGGGGTCATGTAACTGTGGAAGAAGGCATATCAAATTAACAGCATTGGCAACCCTCTTCATGGCTAAGCCGCTAATAAAACTTGCATCTCTACGAACAACTCCCCCAAGAAGCATCACCCCCAATAACGGCCGCCCAATGTCAGTAGGGAATACACATGTATGAAGCTTCCTACCATCGTAAGATCGCTAGAATAGCTTAGTTTTATTGATATTCTATTCAAGACCTAATCCTGGGCCTGCCACCCTAATGATGTCCAATACTCTGGCTACCTCATCTAAATCTCCAATGACGGTCCCATCATCAAGATACCAAGCTTGAAGAAGAATCTTTCAATTGTCTCTAATCCGATGTATAATTGGGTGTAATACAAGAGAAAAAAGGACTGGTCGTAAAGGGTTGCCTTGATGGACTCTAATAGTTGACCAAATATGCTTATGTGCTAAATACAACCTTGCTACGTGTCCATATATGAATTCAACCCACAATGAAATGGAAGGGAACCTTATCTTGACCTGATGAAGTAAGATGGATCTATCCACCAGATTGAAGGCATTCGAGAAATCCACAGTAAGCATTGCAAGAGATGCATTATCATGAAATGCATGTTATGTTTTCTAAGCATCAAATACATTCTAAACTAGGTAGCAAAAAAATCGAAACAACAATGATATAACTAAGTGTACACGCAACATATGGATCTTTGGTTTCATACTATTACATCTACCCTAAGAAAACCTAAAATACAAAGGAAGAATCACATACCTCTTTTGTAGTTAAAGATCTTTGTGCTTGACTCCTCGTGTGTGCCACCTTGTTTGGATGATAAGGACCCAAACCAGAATCTCTCTCTTGGTTCACACCCAATGAACTAAAAAGAGTAGAATAAAAAATAACTAGGAGGGGATGAACTATAAGGAGAGTTCTTCCACAAGGAGGGAGAAAGATGTGGCGAAAAATCAAGACAATAATGAGAAAGGAGGAATGAATCCCTAAGGCCCTATATATAGCCTTGGATACCTCCTAGTGTTTTATCCTCAACCCTATGTGGGATGGGATAGCCCTAGAACGAAATTCCCCTTATCCAAAAGGAATTTTCGTCCACCGCCCTTCTTTCTAGGGTTCTGGAACATTCTACATTAACCAACTATTGATTAACTGATATTCAACCCTTCTATTAATTAAACTGTTAATTTATTTCGAAATTGTTTCTAGTTAGTTTCAAATTAACTATTAAACCATAATAATTAATAAACTAATTCCTCCTTTATTTATTCTACTTAATTTGAGTCTTAAGGGAAACCCAAGAGGACCCTGCTATGATTAGAAATATCACCAAAAGTTTATGACCTTGGACACACTGTCCAGTAGTCTCCCACTTGGACAAGTCATCAACTATATACATATGGTCCAATACTTCCCTAATAATCAATAGATAGAATTCCATCTAATGCATTTGGCGAACTGAACACATCAATTTCAGTCAAGACCCAGCCAGGTATTCATGATGTCAACACCAAATCATCGAGGGGCGCATAGATATCGCTTCTCCTGTTAAGGCAGAAGGGATGAATAAACTTTGACTACATATTTTTTTTGTCTATTTCATCATGGCACACAAGTATATACCTGTTATAGCTACCGGTTACGGATAGCGTTGGAGTACACCGATACATAACATAATCATAGAGAAAAACCCAACATGTATCTCATTTTGAAGAACATAAGATATTATCATCTTATAAATACTCGTGGCTATATCCACGAAGTAATCTCTAAGTGTGGGTTGCTCCAATACTTAAATCTCCATTAAGTACTCATTAGTGTTGGCGCAATCACTATGATATGTCCAATCAATATGGTCAATCCACCAATACTCATGACAGTCTTAAATCACTACTTACTTACAAGAGTATGACCGACTATGGAGGTTTGAGTAAATTAATACTCAGGAAGTGGGTTCCAAACATGCAAAAGTGAAACACAGTAACAAGTTAACAGAAATGATTGCATCACTAACACTTTATTAACTCTCCACAAAATAAGCATCAATTCAGTTACAGATTCATACTACTAAATGTTTCAAATATTATCAAACTAAACAACCAAACAATTACACCATATCATCAACAAATCTAATTCCTATAGATCTAGTATGACTATCATGCATGATCCTTGATAATGGCTTTATGAACGGATCAGTTGGATTCTCCTTTGACGATACCCTATTCATGATAATGTCTCCATCCTCAACTCGATGTATTACATAGTGGAGTTTGCTTAGTATATGCGTTGATTTACCATGGTCCTTGGGTTCTTTAGTTAATGTGACTGCACCCTCGTTGTCACAGAAGATTTTCAAAGGATCCTTGATTCTCAAAACGACACCAATATCATCAATGAAATTCTTCAAACATCTAACTTTTTTTGCAGCTTCACTAGCCGCTATATACTATGACTCGCACGTAGAGTCTTCCACTGTCGACTGCTTGGAACTCTTCCAAGTGACCGCTCCTCCAATAAGCAAGAATACCCATCCTGACTGCAAACATGAGTGACCGCTACCCCCATATACCAAGAACATGTCATTTTTCTTCTTAGATATTTCAAAATGTTATTTACTACTATCCAATGATTGTCGCCTGGGTTGTCGTGAAAACGACTTACCATGATTAGAGAAAATGAGACGTCAGGTCGAGTACATGTCATGGCATACATGATCGATCCTATAGCAGAAGTATATGGGACTCGACTCGTTCTTTCCTGTTCATTACTAGAACTAGGACATTGAGTTTTACTCAATTTGATGCCATGTTGCATAGGTAGAAAACCTTTCATGGAATCTTGCATCTTGAACCTCTTCAAGATCTTATCCAAGTATGTACTCTGGCTCAGTCCTATTAGACGTTTTGATCTATCTCTATAGATGCTTATACCAAGTATGTATGATGCCTCTCCTAGATCATTCATAGCGGAACAACTCCCAAGCGACATGTTTACACCTTTCAACGTTGGGATATCATTTCTTATAAGGAGTATGTCATCCACATAAACCACTAGGAAGACTACAATACTCCCACTAGCTTTGATATATATGTATGACTCACCTTCACTTCTTGAAAATCCAAGCTCTTTGAACTTTTCATGAAAGCAAAGGTTCCAGCTGCGAGACACTTGTTTTAATCCATGTATGGACCTTTCAAGCTTACACACTCTATTTGGATATTTTGGATCTATGAAACCCTCAAGTTGTGCCATATACACTTCCTCTGTAAGTTTTCCATTAAGGAAAGTGGTTTTCACATCCATTTTCCGTACTTCATAATCATGAAAGGATGCTATGGCAAGCAATATCCTAATAGACTTGATCCTGGCTACTGATGAAAAAGTTTCCTCATAATCAATCCCTTGAGTTTGAGTATAACCCTTTGCAACCAACCTAGCCCTGAATGTGTGCACATTCCCATCCGCACCGGTCTTTTTCTTGAAGATCCACTTGCACCCAACAATTTTGGTGGTAGGTGTGGGATTAACCAAATTCAAAACTTGGTTATCGTACATGGAATGAATCTCCCTCTCCATGCTTTCGTTCCACTTGGCAGCCTCACGACCTGCCATCTCTTCCTAATAGTTGGATGGCTCATCCATATCAACCAATTTACGATCACTGATCAATACGTCTCTTTATGTGCTCACATGGAAAGCATAGAACTCAAGAGGGCGACGATATCTATTGGATCTGCGAAGGGGAGGTGGAGATATATCATTTTGTTCAACAGGATGCTCTGCCTCAGGTTGAGGTTCCTCAATAGGTTGTTGCACCTCAGGTTGAGTGCTAGTGTCCACTAAAGGTTCTTCTTCAGTTAACTCTTGAAGCTCTTCTAGGTCAATATGGCTACAATTGTCCTCTTTGGAAATGAGATCCCTCTCGAGGAAGAATTCCCTTCGAGAACAAACAACTTGTTCTCAGAATTCTTGTAGAACAAGTATCCAAAGGACTTTTATGGATAACCAATGAAGTAACACTTCATTGATCTCGGCTTGAGCTTAACATTCACCTCGCAACGAATGGAAACCTCGCAACCCCAAACTTTTATATGATCTAGAGAAGGATGTGTCCGACTCCACATCTCAGAGGGTGTTTTAGCAACCTTCTTAGTAGGTATGAGCTTTAGGATGTGGGCGGCTGTCTCTAGGCATGCCCCCAGATAGATATTGGAAGTGTAAGTCGACTAATCATAGGTCGAACCATATTTAATAGCATTTGATTTCTTCTTCAGCCACACCATTCAACTGTGGTTTTCTGGGAGGACACAATTATGAAACTATTCCACAATTCCTAATATGATCGTAGAATTCAAGACTTACATATTCTCCACCCCTATCGGATCAAATCATCTTGATCTTTCTTCCTAATTAGTTCTCTACTTTGTTTTGAAACTCTTTGAACACCTCAAAGGTTTATAACTTATGCTCGATTAGATAGATATATCCATATCTGCTAAAATCGTCAGTAATGGTCACGAAGTATCTTTCTCCATGTCTTGTGGCAGATTTGTCTGGTCCACAAACATCTGCGTGGATGAGATCCAACAAATCTTTGCATCTTTCACATTGATATGTGAATGGAGCCTTTTTCATCTTGCCAAGTAAGCAAGATTCACATACATCATCTGATTTAAGGTCAAATGATTCCAAGTAGAGATGCACAAACACAAGATCCGATCCGATCCGATCCGGTTTCATGACGTGACACCGAATCCGAATCATCCCAAAATCCGAACCGGTTTCAAACCGGATTTGACCGGTTTTTCGACCCCCGAATCTGAATCGGTTTAATCCGATCCGGTTAGGATCCGATTCGAAATCCGATCCGATTTACCTTTTTTTTTTAAACATTTTTTGGACCTCATATATAACACAAACTGCAACATAGGTTCATTAAAATAGTTAAAACATACATCAAACGTTGAATTAGAAAGAGTTTTCAAACTACTTAACTAATAATAATAATAATAAAGTGGCGTTATAACATTTAGCCAAATAGAAATAGTTTTTCTGGTCTTCCACTTCGTGTCGCCTTCAGTAAAATATTCTTTAACCGCCACGCAAATAACTAGGAGTCTCATAAATACCATATTCTTCATCTTCGTCTTCGTCTTCATCGTCATCATCTTCGTCTTCCAGAGGTGTTGATAAGCCTTGTGCATATTCTTCATCCATGATCTCCGGTTCAACATTTTGTGGTAGTGGGCCTTCTAGTGATGCCAAGTATTGTATACGTTCCACCGAATCCAAGTAATCCTTCAAGCAAACGCAAACCTCTACAGCAACCGGGGTAAGTTTCGTCCTCAACTTTGATAAAACTCTACCACTAAAAGAAAAAGCGGATTCCGAAGCTACCGTGGAAGCTTGGACGGTTAGTAAATCGCGGGCCATGACGGAGAGAATAGGAAATTGCACTTCCTTTTCTCTCCACCAAGCCAAAAGATCCAAAATTTTAAATTGTGGTGCACTCATGAATTTTAAAAAGTTTGACCCCATATAAATTCCAAGTTCGCTACTAGGGGTTAATGTGCGTACTCTTTTGTTTTGTTCCTCCAAAAGGTAGTTATAGAGGTCGATATGAAAATCCGTTCGACCCCCACCACTACCCGATGCACCACCAGTAGAGTTGGTTACACTTGCAAAAGTGTTTGACATATTGCCATATTTTGTAGCGTAAATGCCAAACAAATTAGTAAAAGTATTATTAAAAATGTGTATTTGGTTACGAATGTAGTTTGAGTCATCTTTGTGCAAATTTAAAGACATAGAAATTTTGGTAATCAAAGCCTCTACACCTGTAACATTGATACAAGGGTTTAATGCCGCGGCGCAAGTAAAAAGTGGTGGAATTTCTTTGAAATATTTGACTAGTTTTTGTCTCATTGGTCTCGTAACCATAATAAATATTTCACTTCTTTGTTCAAAACGCTCCAATTGTGCGGACATCAACCATAATTCATTTAGTAACAACGGACTTGTAGGGTAATACGCGCCCGATAAAAAAGTGGTTGATTGTTTAAAAACTTTTAACATATCCACAAACTCTTCCATCAAATCCCAATCATAATCCGAAACCGGGTTTTTTCCTTTTGAAATTGTGTCGTAAAATAATTGCAAAGCGATTCTTTGGCATGTCAAACTTTCAAATATCATGCATGTTGAACTACATCTAGTGTCAACATCCCAATGAGGACTATATGGAGTTACGTTAATTGAAATGACAAATTTTCGATATTTTTCCATTGTAACTTTATTTTTTCCAAAAACTCTAGTTAACACAGTTTTGAATTTTCCAATCGTCGAATCAATCATTTTTAAACCATCTTGTACGGCAAGATTAATAATGTGACAAACACATCTAGTATGAAAAAACGAGCCATCCAAAATAGGTTTATATTTTGCAATTAATCTTTTTGCGGCGGCGGTATTGTTACTTGCATTGTCAAACGAAATAGAGAAGATTTTTTCGCGTAAATTATAAGTCTCTATAACGCTTACTAAAATTGCAAATAATCGTGCCCCCGTGTGAGGATGCGCAAAAAGTTCAAAAGCAATAACTCGTTTGTTCATTACCCAAGTAGAGGACCAAACATCACAAATTAAAGAAACACCAGTTTTTATATTTAAAAATCCCAATTGCATATCTTTTTGGCTATATCCCAATACTTTAAAGCATCACGTCTAAGAGAAGTGCGACTTACTTGCCGGTATTGTGGTTGCATTTTTTCCCGCAAAATCATTGTTAATCGTGGGTTGTCGAAGTGGTTGAAAGGCAAGCCCTCTTGAATGACGAACTTGCAAAAGCTTTCATGAATGTCATCATTGTTGTAAATAAAGATCGAACCGTCGGGAGTAATATTTGGTTGATCCGGATCGCCTTGACCTTTTACAACCGGACACGTTTTTGTTGTATGACTCCTCAACGTACTATTGCCATCTTTTCCCAAAAACATCCCGCATTGCTTGCACCTTGCTTTTTCTTTCCCGTTCGACAAAAAACACAAATCATAATGTTCCCACACATCTTTACTCCGAGTGGTTGGTAAGATTTTAACCACCGTTGCATCCGACTCTTGACCCGCGGTAGAATTTCGGGAGCTCATTTTTTGGAAGATTATGAAAATAGAAGTATAAAGTAGTAGAAATTTGTGTAAAATGGAAATGGAGAAAATGGCTTGTATTTATATGTGTTTAGAAGGGCCAAAAAGTCAAGAAAAGTCAAACTAGCCGTTTTTTTTTTGGTTTCCAACGGCTATAAGGAAAAAAAATGTTTTTTTTTCAAAAATTCCCGTTTTTAACGGTAAAAAAAAACCAGTTCGGATCCGGTTTTGGATCCGATTTGGTCCGAATCCGGTTTGCGATCCGGGGTATAATCCGATATGTAGTCCGGAGCGAGGAACCGGTTTGGATCCGGTCACCGGATTAATCCGATCCGGTTCGGTTAAATCCGGTTTTGACTAAATCTGGTTTCCGGATCGGATCGGATCCTAGACCCGAATCCGGTTTTTGTGCCCATCTCTAATTCCAAGATCCCATCTGATTGGAGCTTGGCGATGCACTTCTTGTTTATATGGCCAAGTCGACAATGCCACAAACAAAATTTATCTAAACCACTATTAGATGAACCAACATTCAATAATAGCTTATCAATTTCGCCAACACAGACAACACTTTCATACACACCTTTACAAGGACAAGCTTTGAAAACAAAACAACCATTCTTATAACCCAAAATGTCACCATTATCATTATCAAATGAAAATCGACAACCGTCCTTATAAAGTGCATGTAAAGAAATAATGCTTCGTGCCACATCAGGCGAAGGCAAGAATTTAATAAACTAAGATAAACACCACCACCAACCATGAGCTCATATTTCCTAATCCTTATAACAACTGACTTGTGCTTGTTTCCCATGATCAGGTTGAGCTCACAATGCCTCAACTTCCTACTTTGTCTTAGTCCTTGCATATTAGAGCAAATGTGAGTACCACATACTGTATCAAGAATCCAAGAGTTAGAAGTAGATATGCTATGGAGTTTTGTTGGATTAGGTGTCTAAGCCCATAACTATAATTGATATATACTTAAATTGATAGTAGCACAGTCCTTTTGGGTTGCCCACAAAACTAGCAACTAGACATGATGACTTTTGGGGAAAGAGGTTGAATTTATTATTTGATTAACAAATTGAAATAAATAATTTGTTAATGTATTATGAGAAAAATATATTAATAATAAATTGTAATATTTAATTAATATTAATTCAGAAATTAATTGGAAATAATTTTAGGATTAAAAGATTTAATTTAAAGTGCAGGGGCTAAAGTGTAATTGTTCAATAGTTGAGCAAGAGGTTCCATAACCTTCCTAGGGAATGAGGTGGACTGTTTTATGAGATAATTCTAGAGTTTCTAGAATATCTCATATGAATAATTAATGATTTGGATAATTACCGTATTTTAAATAATATTATTATATTTAGATTATCGTTATCCAGAGTATCCTTGGTGCACTATATAAAGGCCTCTCCACCCTAGGATTTTCGGCCATTCTAAACCCTTAAGAGATAGCCGAAAATCTCATCTCCCCTCTCTCCTCTCTCCTCTCTCATCTTCTTGCTAGTGTTAGGTGTGAACCACTAGAGGCACCACATTTGCGGTGCTTGCTCTCAAGGCTTTAACTGTTGAGTCTAGGAGTTGTGTCATTGGGCTTGTTACCTCAGTCCATTATTATCACGGTTCTGGGCTTGTCCAACCGTTTTTATGATATTAGGGTTTACTTTATAAGGTGCATGCATGCATCATTCTCAGTATGCGTCTTGATTATTATCTCTTTCATTGTACTGTAACCCTAGCACACCTCTACAGTAGAAGTTCTTTGTCGAGCTCTTCTGAGGTGGAACATATTAATCATTCAACACTTGTTTGATTCATTCCGTGTTCCTTGCATTTATTGTGTTTGTCAAATTTATTACGAATCTAAACGATCTTAGAGAAATTAATTCTCATCAATTGGTATCAGAGCAGGAGACTGTGTAATTCATACGCATCTCTTCTGTTGGAAGAATCTCTTCAGGGTTTCCGCTTTTGTTGAAATTGTTGGATCTGTCATCTCATTATTGACGTCGTTCCACGATTTTGATAAAACCCTAATTCAACCTTTACAAGTCTGATCCTTGACAGATATTCAAAACAGGTCATCATTTCTCACGAAGATTCTTAAACAAACCCCATCAACATATCCAACAGCATCAGATCTACTACAAGAATCCCGATTTTATATCCTCAAGATTATGAAGTCTGGATGCATCACTTTGAAGACTATGTTCTTGGTTCAGAGGATAATGGGTATCTAATCTGGGAAGCTATTACCTTGGGTCCGTTTGTTCACTCTGGAACAAATAGAATCATCAAAACTCAAAAGGAGTACAATCAGCTGATGATCGACGTGGAGAAAGTTCCTCAAGGCGAGAAGGACAAACTGATGAGCAACATTAAAGCTATGAGGATGATCAGATTTACCTTACAATCGAATACTTTTCGTTTGGTTAGTTCATGCCCAACGACAAAACAAATCTGGTATAGGCTTAAGGAGCTGTATTCCACAGATGAGGATCTAGAGCATTCAATACAAACTCTTTTGCTCTATGAGTTCGGTGACTTCAAGTAAAAGCCAGAAGAAAAACTCATTCAGGCATTCGATCGTTTCAATCATCTTCGCAGCAAGATGATCAAGCATGGAATTGGCAGAGAAGTAATCGAGCAGAAGGTTACTTTCATGAACGGTCTAAGACCCGAATGGATGGCTGTGGTTTCGACAGTGAAAGCTCATGAACAGTTCAAAACCTATTTGTTGGTGAAGCTTGTGGGAATACTCAAGTCACATGAAAGCGTAGTGACTAAGGAAATGAAGGTGGTATCTGGTATGGGATCTTTGGCCCTTCTTTCAAATGGCAAGAACATGGCTGAAGAAGAAGAGTTGGATCTCTCTGAATGTGATCTGACAAATGATGAGTATGCATTAATGGTCTCTAATCCTAAGAAGTTTGCTCGCAAAAAGTTTCCCACCTCCAAGAACCGAAACCGGCAAGGGAGCTACAGTTCCGAAAAGGCGAAAGAGGAGGTTAAAACCGCTCCTCAGCAAGGAGAAGCGAAGAAGGAAAACAAGCTTGTAGGTGACTCAGGATACGACTGCAATTACTGCACGACAAAAATCATTTTGCTAAAGATTACATGTTGAGGAAGCTGGCTGAGAAGAAGGATGGAGAAGATGATGAAGCATACTATTTGCGCAAGCTGGAGGAAATAAAGAATAAGAAAACCTCTAATACTTCAATGAATGCTTTAATTGTGCAGGATAATATTGTTGATGATGAGTTTGGAGGAGTGGAGATTTGGTCTACCGACTATGAGGATGAAGAAGTTCGCAAGCCCACACATGGTAGAGATTTTGTGGCAAAGGAAGATAATGTTGAGTTTGCTGGAAGGTGCTTAATGATGACTACTGGAGTATCACAAATGAGAGGCTACACAATAGATAGCGGATTAGATGAGGCGAAGAAAAGAGAAGACAGATGCTTCGCTGCCAAACCGATGGGTGAGCAGATCAACGAATGTGATTAGTTGATCAAGAAGGTACAATCTATCCTTGAATCACTGAAAATACCAGTAAATAACTATGAAAAGGAATTAAACGAATTAAAACTCAAGTTTTCTAGTTTAAGTGGTAGTCTAAAACAAAATCCCCTAGCAAATTCTAACCTAACTGATCAAATCAGCAGGGTGTCTTCAAAGAGTGAGGAAAGAAGGATGTGGATAAAGCATAAGGAAGTGAAGTTAGTTAGGGCAAAAGACGAAATAATTTATTTACAACGTGACAGTTTGAAGCTTTTGAAACAAAGAAATATTTTTTGCTTGATTGCTAAACGCTTGTATACTAATATTACTCAATTGCATCTAGATTGTGAGATAGGCAAAAAGATTCACAAAATGATTTTGCCCTTCGTTGAATTAAAGGAGTACGAAGTCGATGTCAATGGTTATAAATGTGAATCTATTGTCTCTTCGGATGAGATTTCCGATGCCTAAAGAATCGGTCTGGACAAAATGGAGTCCTTTATCAAGTCCAAAGACCATAAGGACATGCTTAAAAACTTATTGGACGAAAATGATAAATTAAAAATCAAGACGAAAACCATGCAGAAATTTGACTCATTGAGTACCAAGTTGAGTTCAGAAAATAAGATAAATCTGGAAAACACTTCTGAATTTGATGAGGACAGTGATATGAGTGAAATATCTGTAGAGGATGAAGTTGACTGTTCAGAATTTGTTAAAAGCGAATCTACCAAAGGTCTTATATCTGAAAATTCAGTTGAGTTCGCTTGGGTATCCCAAGACAAAGTCAAAGTTCTTAAAGAGAAGGTTGTGGTATATCAAAAGGTACAAACAATACCAAATAAAGTATACACCACATCAGGAGTTATTTAGAAACACACCGCCGAACTTACAGCCTTAGTAAACGAAGACAACACAGGTGGTGTGAGGATTATTTTTGGTCTGCTCCAATTGACAATGCAGACGAAACTGTTGGTTTATCGGAAAGAACCTCATGGAGAGTCAAGGGCAGATATGTAGCAGAACCACTCAATAAGCCGACAAGCTTTGATGTACCAAGCACAAGTGGTACTAAAGAAATTCAAAGAGAACAAGTAAGGAAAACAAGCGAAACCACTTCACTGAAGAGAGAAACTCATGCAGAAAGACCGAAGCCGAAAGCAAACATTCACATGTCTCAAAAGCAACTGGCTGAACAAAAACGCTAGAGGAACAGAAGATATCAAAAGAATCTGAATGAGCGAAAGCAGCTTTGGCAGTCCCAAAACTTAAATTATTTTTGCAAAGAAAAGGTGTCTAATTCAAAAGCGAAAGTAAGCTCACATACTAAATCATGTCGATGCTCACACTGCAACTCCTGTAGTCAAAAGAACCGAAAGAGCATTTTCGGTCCTAAATCCCAACCCTCTCCACATCAACCAAAGACGAATCCAGTCAAGGACGTTAAAGGGAAGGGAGACTTAGTCTCGGACTCTGAAGAACAAGCAAAGAAGACGAATGCTAACCCTAGGAAACAAAAGAATGTTTTTGTTAAGAATCAAAATAAAACTCCACAATCTGATTCAAACAAAATGAAAGCTAACAAAATTAAAGTTTTCACCATCAAAAGTAAAGACGAACACACTTTAATAAAACAAACATATATGGTTGATCTTTCAATTGCTATTCCCTCTTCTGTAAAAGGCTCACGTGGACCCAAACAACTTTGGGTTCCTAAATCTGCTTAATCTTTGCAGGTTATCAGTGACGAACAGTTCGATGACGAATGGTATATTGACAGCGGCTGCTCGCGTCACATGATAGGGAGACGGGAAGAGATGAGGGAGTTTCGAGGCCTAAAAGATGGTGGATGTGTCAAATATGGGAACAACTCTTATGGCACAATAAGAGGCTATGGAATGATAACGAACATAAATTTTTCCATTCGAAAGGTGGCTTACGTTGATGGATTGCAACACAATCTCATAAGTGTCTCGCAATTGGTTGTAGGAACTAGCCTGAAGGTCTCATTTGATGATGAAGGATCCGAGATCATTGAAAAGAAAACTAAGACAGTTCTGTTGAAGTCCCAGCGCAAAGGCGAAATGTATCCATTAAATCTAAACCCGATACGAGGGAAGCCTTCTGTATGTCTTCTAAAGAAAGCTCATTCTGATGAAAGATTGCTATGGCATCGAAGACTCTCGCACCTTAACTTCAAAGGCATCAACAAGCTGGTTCTTGGTGATCATGTGCGATGATTGCCACTTCTAAAGTTTGACAAGGAACATTTGTGTGCTGCATGCGAGTTGGGAAAGCAAAGCCGGAAAAGTCACCCCACACGTGTTAACACAAAGATCATCGAACCTCTTGAGCTATTACACATCGATCTGTGTGGTCCTTCGGCCATAGTAAGTATCGGTGGTAGTAAATATATTCTTATAATAGTTGATGATTTTTCACGTTTCACCTAGGTTTTCTTTCTTAAACAGAAATCAGAGGCGACTCCTAAGCTCAAAATCTTTATAAAGCAAGTGGAGCTTCAACTGCGAAAGGTGGTTAGAAATGTCCGAAGTGACAACGGGTTGGAATTCAAAAACCAAGAGTTTGAAGAATTTGTGGCTGAAAAGGGAGTCACTCACAATTTCTCCGCACCCTATACTCCACAACAAAACGGTGTAGTTGAAAGGTGAAACCGTTCGTTGTGTGAAGCCGCCCGAACCATGCTCAACTTCGCTTCTCTACCTCTATACTTCCGGGCTGACGTAATTTCTGCTGCTTGCTATACCCAGAATCAAATCGTACTGAATAAGCGATTTTCTGTCACACCGTATGAAATTCTGAATAATCGCAAGCCTAATGTTAAATTTTTTCATGTATTTGGTTCCAGGTGCTTCATCTTTAACTCTAAAGAGAACCGAAACAAGTTTGATGTGAAGGCAGACGAAGAATTTTTCTTGGCTACTCTCTTACCTCCAAGGCATATAGGGTTCTGAATAAAAGATCAAAGAAGATAGAGGAAACCTATTATGTCACATTTGATGACAATTACATGAAGAAACTTCAATCCAGCAAAAGTCAAATGGAGGAGATCTTTCCACAAACAGGTCAAGTCACAGCTTCTATATCAAATATGTTTGAAGAGTACATGTTGCTATTTGAATCATCTGAGGGAGTTTTTACACGCTCTCAACTAAAAGCGAAGCAAACAGCTCTATTCTCTCAAGTGGAATTCTGCATGTTTAATTCGTTTGTTTCTAAGATTGAGCCGAAACAGTAAACACTGCACTTGATCACTCTGATTGGGTACAGGCTATGCAAGACGAACTCAATGAGTTTGAGCGAAACCAAGTCTGGAGACTGATTCCTACACCAAAGGATGCATCTATGGTTGGATTAAAATGGGTATTCTGGAACAAGATGGACAAAGAAGGGAACGTGATACACAACAAGGCAAGGCTAGTGGTTAAGGGATATTGCCAAGAAGAAGGTATAGATTATGAAGAAACATTCGCTCCTGTAGCAAGGTTGGAATCAGTTCGGATCTTTCTGGCATATGCTGCTCACAAGAATTTTGAAGTTTTTCAAATGGACGTCGAGTGTGCATTCTTGAATGGAGAACTGGAAAAGACTGTTTATGTGGAGCAACCACCGGGTTTTGTGAACGAGAAGTATCCTGATCATTGCTATATTCTGGACAAAGCGGTTTATGGTTTAAAGCAAGCTCCTAGAGCTTGGTATGAAACATTAACTCGCTTTCTTAAAACTTCCAAATTCAAACAAGGTTCGGTTGACCCAACCTTCTTTCGCAAGAAAGAGGGTAACCATTTAATGATTGTCCAAATCTATGTCGATGACATCATCTTCTGTTCTACGAATCCTAGCTTAACGGCTGAATTCCGGAAGTTGATGGAGACTAAATTTGAGATGAGCTCAATGGGTCTGATTAACTTTTTCCTTGGACTGAACATTAGACAGGGACCATAAGGCATATTCATTAATCAGGAGGCTTACACGAAGACTCTACTGGTGAAGTTCGGTATGATGGGAGATTCTAAAGTAAAGGTTCCAATGGCATTCGGAACTAAGCTAACACCATCTCTGGAGAAACCAGCTGCTGACATGACCCTCTATGGTCAAATGATAGGGTCTCTAATGTATCTAACAACTAGTAGACCATATATTATGTTTTCTGTCTGTTATTGTGTCAGGTTCCAAGCTAATCCTCGTGAACCTCATATGGTGGATGTGAAAAATATCTTCAGGTATTTGAAGCGAACCTCGTCTCTCGGTCTTTGGTACCCTGCGAAATCAGGCTTCTTTATTCAAGCAGTATCTGATGCCGATCTTGGAGGATGTGGTCTAGACCGGAAGAGCACAATTGGCGGGTGTCAATTCCTTGATGGAAAACTCGTTAGCTGGCAATCCAAGAAACAAACGTGCATATCTCTTTCTACAGTCGAAGCTGAATACATCGTCGCCGCGTCTTGCAATTCACAAGTCATATGGATACAAAGTCAACTTAGAGACTATGGCCTAAACATGAAGAAAATTCCCCTCTATTGTGACTCAGAAAGCGCTGTTCGGATTTATCACAACCAAGTGCAACACTCAAAAACGAAACATATAGCACTAAGATACCACTTCATCAAGGATCACGTAGAAGATGGTAATGTTGAGATCCACTTTGTTCGATCCGCTGATCAATTAGCTGACATCTTCACGAAGGCCTTACCAGAAGCAAGTTTCAATAAAATACTCCAAGGCTTAGGGATGATGGAAGTTGAATCAGTACCAAAACCCGAACGCTCGGTCCATTTCGCTTCATTATTTCTAAAGTGAAATTTCGGTTGTATACTTTTTGTACACTATGTATATCTTTTCTCAAATTCATTTTCTGTTTTTATTTCTTTTCAGAAAAATTCATAAAATCCAAAAATATTTTCTTTTATGTTTTTATTTCTTTTCAGAAAAATTCATAAAATCCAAAAATATTTTCTTTTCTGTTTTTATTTCTTTTCAGAAAAATTCATATAATCCAAAAATATTTTCTTTTCTGTCTTTATTATTTTTTTCAGAAAACTCAAAATGATCAAAAATATTTTTTTTGTGTTAATTTCTTTTTTTTCCAAATAAAATCAAAATACCAAAAATATCACACTGAAAGGACTCATGGACGACTTCCAATGATGAAGCTAGGACAGGTATAACTCTCTTTATCTTTGTACTAGCTAAGTGTCCCTAGAAGCATGCTTCTATATGTTGTCCTAAGCCTCGGCGACTCTAAGTGAAGCCTTCCTGATTCAATATATACAAATTGTTTCTTCCCAATAAGGCTGCTAAAGTCACTAAAAGTCATGACCTACCTTACTCTTCTCATATTGAGTTAAGAGTTTTCTGCTCGGTCCTTATTATGTAGCAGAGGTACTTTCGGTTCCTTAACCACCTTCACACCTTTTCTCCATCACATTTCGGTTCATAAACGTAACCCTTGAGACTCTCAGAATTTACCACTGAGGTTTAAGGTTACACAACATCTGTGTTCATGATCATAGTTTCGTTTCACCACGTACTATGTGAAACCCAAAATCCAACACCTACAATAAATTGACGGTGAACAATTACACGTTCTAGTTTTCACCAAAGTATTAACGAAACCACTTTAGTGGGAGGTACCACGAAATCTCTTTTTATTTTTTAAATGGTCTTTATGAAATTGTCTAACACCAAGCCTTTTCTGCCCAAAAGATCCAGTTTATTTTTGTTTTTGCGATTTCTACTATATCACCAAGTCACTGAATATTGATCACACCTACTTGTTTTATAGGCCACATCGGTGTCACAAGTACTTCAATCAACTTTCGGTCTTATATCAAGTTCCGTAGTTCGATTGAAACAAAAGCCACCCTAATAACCGTATACTGAAAAGATTCCTTTCAATGCTTCTTAATAAGCATATGATCGTATTTCAATGGGAAACCACACAGTCACTTCTAAGTCTCTCTTTACTTTGAAGGAAGAGATTCGTGCCCGGAATCCACACTTTTATGTCTTCTTTGACATCACTTATCTCCCACAAATATTTTGTTTTATTTCTTTTTCTTTGGCACACTCTTGCACGAAGATCTTTATGATTTTCCACAAGTCTTAATCATGGTACTAATGGCTATTTCTCAGATCTATAGTTTCGGTTTAGTGCGTTATGATAATAGACTATGTTTGGGAGCGAAGGCTAGTCAGATGAAAGCGAAAGGGAGAGTTTACATTTCAAAGGGAATTTGAACCGGTTTTACAATTAAAAAGGTGGTGAATGGCTAAGACTTTGAAAGGTGCGTGAATTTGAACCGTTTCCTTTTCTCACACCGCCTGACACGATTGACGTACTTTTCGGGGTAACAGTTGTCAAATTACACTTTTTCAGGCGTCGATTCAGAAAATCACGCAATCATCACTACATATTTTTCTCTCTCATGGTAATCGTATAAAGGATTTTCTCTCCTCACCTTTACCTCTTTACCACTTACAAAATCTTCTCGAGCATTAAACGGTGATTTCTCTCTACTGTTCATCTTCTTCACTTCAAGCTTCAACAATGGCTGACTCCTCTTCAGTTCAAGAACAGAGCGCACAGTCCTCACTTCTCACTATCAAGCCGAATCAAAACCTGATCATCGATCTCTCTCCGTTTCAGTATGATCCTTATATGCTTTAGGTGGTTGAATGCCTCAAATATTCACCACTAGTGATTGCACTCACCAAGGTTGAATTTGTTCTGATGACTGTCATGTCTCAAATTTATTCATCGGCTTCATCCGACAAAGCTAAGGAAATGATTTTCTTTGATATTTTTGATCAGAAGACTTTGATTTCAAAGGTTAGGTTTTGTTCACTGCTAGGGCTAACCATCAAGGACTCCATGATCAACCCAGATTCGATTAGCATGACTCAGCTTTTCACCATGTTTTACGATATGGGGTACACCAAAGTTCTTTCAACAGTGACAAATTTCAACCCAAACAAGAGTCAAGTGAAAGCAGACAGTCTAACAATGAGAGCTCGCTCCGCGGAGCTTCGCCTCCCCCTTCACTGACTCATTAGGTTAACCGAAACTCACCTCCTTCCTCTCCTATTCACTCTGTTCCTATCACTATTGCTCCATGCCCTCCACCCATCTCTTCTCCAACTACAACTTCTATACCAATCCCAACCCCTTATTTACCGAAGTTACCACCACCACCACGACTACAACCGAACCTCAAGTTCGTGTCAACGTATCTGATACGGGGGCACCTACTTCAGGGACTGAAACCCCAATCACCACTAAACCTCTATCTCTATCTATCTCAAACGAATCTGACACCATTCTCGATGGGGAAAATGTTAACTTTGATTCCTTCTATTATAGCCCCTACAGAGTTCAGAGTGATGATGATGATGATGACGCTCCGGTCACGAAACGACATTTAAAGGGTCTTAATGAGAAACTTGACAAACTACTTTCCTCTGCATCTTCCTATTCTACTACTGAATACTCCGATGCAGCGGTCAAGGCTTTGTTTTCCACTCTGGTCAAAGAGCATCAGGACTCGATTGATAAAGCAACCAAAACTGTGGATGCTTCTACTGCTTGTCAGAAAGCGACCGAAAATGTCGAAAAACTAATCTCGGATGCTCAAGTGTTTATGGATTCTCTCCAAGCGGCTGCCGAAAAGAATGCTAATATGGTGAATGCTACTATTAAAAGTCTGACCGCTTCGCTTCAGGATGAGCATAAACATTTTGAAAGCATTCGAACGGGAATTCAAACTGATAATGTTGAGTTCGTCTCTTCCGTCAAGTATCGTCTTGATCAACTTCAGACTGAGTTAGTTGTGGAAAACAAAATTATGGATGAACTGGCTCGTCGCACTACTCAGCTCAAAACTCAGACCTTGAAGCTCACTCAAGCGACCACGAAAATTGATAATCTTAAGTCTGAGCGGGCCGTCATGAAAAGCCGTGTTAGTGATGTGCACTCTCTTCTGTCCAATCTTCTTGAGGAACATGATTCAGTTCTTACTCTCACCGTCCGACGTCATTTGGCTGAGAAGCTAAGACCTGCTCTTGACATGTTGAGCCGTATTGAAGGTGTTCCGGATACTGTTGTCCCTCCAAAACAAGGGGGAGAAGCAACTCTGTCACACCTGACATTTTGCTAGGAAATTCTATTCCCATGTAAACATCATCCATTGTAAAAGCCTGTACTCTAAGTGAATACTATACTCTATTCTCGTTCAAATACATCTCATTTGTTCAAATAAGGGTTGGAAACCCTAGAGATCCCGACTCAAGTTCATTATGGACTAGGAATCTCTAATTGGGATCTAAATGGACCACATTCATAAACCTATAACATTTTGGACCATTGGACTTAGAATGATTTATTCTAACCCTAATGGGCCTTATTGGACCATAACTAATCCAATTAACCCTAATAGGCTATAAATCCATTCTTTTATGTCAAATTGGGCCGTAAATGCACTTAAGGCCCAATGGGCCGAAACACATTTATTGGGCTTCACAACATCGAGCAAAGCCAAGAGTGGGCCAAACTAATTCAATTTCATTCATCTTAAGCCCAATTCTCGGCCCAATGAAGAAAACAAAAGAAAAATAAAGGGAAATTAGAGGAATTATGAGAGCTTGCCACCTCTTTATTGCATGGAGGATCTCCATGTACATCACCTCACTCCCTCTCTCCTCTCTTCTTCTTATTCTTGGCCAAAACACCTCACACCACCATCATTCTCTCAAAAATATTTCAAGAAAACTCTCTCAAAACACTCAAGAACATCCTCCTTCCTTCCATCCAAATTTTCGAGATCTCTACGTGTTTCAAGAAGATCTTTACTAAAGATCATCAATCTTGGGTAAGTCATCACACATTCAAGCTAAACAACTTCATTTTTGTGTTAGAACACTCCTTCTAAATACTTGTTTGTGATCATACTCTTAGAAACCTTCTAAACTCGAAAACCACACAAGGAAAGCTTGCTAAGGCCGAAAACAACATCATCTTCTCATATTCCTTCATCAAAACCGATCCATCACCCCAAGGGGAGTTCATAACCCCTTGTTTTCGGTTTTTACATGATTTTTTGGGGGAGTATACAAGTAAAATGTGTAGATCTATGTGTTATATGCATGTCTTGTGTGAATTTCTTAGTTGATCTTGTGATTATGTGTTATTTTCTTCATAAATCTAGAAATATGTTAAGAATATGAAGTTTATCACTTGGATCTACATGAAAACCTTGAGAAAAGTATGTGTTATCACATATAATATATGTAAACTAGTAGATCTGGGATTTATACACTAAAAATAGCAAAAATGAGTGTTGGTTTCAAAGATCTATAAACTAAACTCAAAAATCAGCCCTTGACAGAAAAGTTTTGGTCCAATCTCGAACTGTTTTGACCACCTTAACGATAATATTTTTCAAAACTGTTTTACATGAACAAATTTCAGGTTTATACCTTTAAAATGACTACTCTCACGTTTTCATACGATTTTTCTACAAATTTTGGCGAATTTTACAAAACTGCCTATCATATTTGAAATAATTTCGGACCAGCCTGTGAAGGTGAACAATTTCACACTTGTTAGAGACCATTAAACATTATGAGAAACATTATGAACAAAGTAGACAAAATTTCCAAACTTCCAGAGTTTACGGATCCAAATTTTGACTTACGATGATTTTTCTACAAATTGTCCAACAACCGGGTCAGAAAAGTCAAAAACCATAAAAATGTGTATTTTCACAAAAATCAAGCCAAAAATGATAATTTTGACAAAAATGAGTTAGAAATGTTATTTTTACCAAAACTAGCTATAAATACAAGTTTTGAGCAAAAATGGGGACAAAAGTGATATTTTTATTAACTTTGGGCCTTAATTGAAAATTTGAGGCTTTTTGGACCAAAAATGTTGTTTTACAAAAAGGGGACTTTTATATTCAATTCGGTAAACCTCGAACTAAAACAATCAACGAAATAATAACAAATGGGTGAAATACATCGATAACAATTTTATTGGGCCTAATATTCACGTTATATGGCCAATGGGCCTTAAGGGCCCATTCAAGTGTATATTGTGCCCAATAATTCCCATGACATGTTTATTGGGCCATGCGACCCATTTACATGTGAATTTGGGCCTGAGTTATGGGTCACATGTTGTTGGGCCTTTGTGGTCCATTTACATGCCTATTGGGCCCAAATTACCCACTTACATGTTATTGGGCCTTTGTGATCCATTTACATGCTAAATGGGCTTAGACAAAAATTCACATGCTTAGTAGATCGTAACTATATCTTTACATAATTATTGAACTTCGTATACTTATATATGTACCTTTGGATTTAATAACATACAACATACACGTAAACATTAAACATGGTATTAGAGGTTGAGATTCTAGTGAGACTTGTCGGTTGGCAACTTTGAGTGTATAATCGTAGCCTGTAGTTATAACCAGAGTTTCCTGGAGGGAGAGCGGGAATTTGTGTATAGATCTATACGGGGTGACCCCCCACGCCTTAGCTGTTCGCTACAGCTAGACTAGGCCAGTTTAGGGCGACAACATCCTTAGCAAGACCGACATTTGGAAAAATAGCAAGACCGGCATTTGGAAAAATACCAAGACGGGCGACCTAGTCATTATCATGCATGGTTATAACGGTTCACTTAGAGACTAACTTCATCAAAGATTACGGTATAATTATACAAATCTTGACGATACCAAAAACATACATACATCGATACACGGTCTTGGAAATTTTATGATTACGATACTTTAGATGCAGAAAATATCGGATTTTCTGGGATAAATACATTTATACATCACCTTCCACTTACAACAGAAAATATAGGGTTTCTATCTGAGTTACATTTTTGTTTATTTATAAATTTCAAAAGCGGTAAACACACATGCATTAATACTTGATTTGACACATCATTTTCAAACCACTTTACAGAAAATATCGGATTTTCTGGTGCTTGACGAACTATACAAAACTTTTCAATCAAACATGCTTATGAACTCACCAACAAAATATATGTTGACGTTTTCAAAATAACTTGTATTCCCAGGGACTCGTTAGGCAGAAGAATCATCAAGAATATGGGATTGTGTTTTGTGTACTGTTAAACATCATCTAGTGAATGTTTTGGTCATGTAACTTAAAAGATTATACTTGATGTAAACAATGACAGTTGTATTAAATTATGCATGGTGATGATGATATGTTTCATTCATATTCACTGTAATGATAATACGAGATGAAGTCACGCACAAGCCCCTGGACATTTCCGCCGCCTGGTTCGGGGGTGTGACAGATTGGTATCAGAGCATTGTTTATAGTGAACTGACATATCGAACCATACAAGATATGCAACTATAAATACAATGGGGCTAAACTACTCTTAACATAATAATTAAAATACATACCTATGTGTGCATTTTAGAGTAATAACACAACAAGAACAGTAAAAGTCTTTGGAGGATTTGAACATCGAAATTAAACCCGGGCAATTATGTAGTCGTATTGGGGGTGAATGTAACCTGATCAACTCCATTCATTCAAAATACGACCAACATGTGTTCGGGAGTAATTGTGATAGACAATGAATCAAAAACTTACCATTTAATTATCCAAAGAGCTTATAAAACCAAACCTAAACAAAATTTAAAACACTATAGGAGTATTTGGTGTGATATTTGTTTCATAGTATTGCATAAATTAAAAATTATACCCCATCGTGCAATACACTATACACGGGTATCATTATCCAGGAAACCCCTATCTCCCTAGTCAGGGAAAAGCAGGGTGGCTCGACCTAGATGGAGACTCAGAGGAAGAACCAGAGGAGGAACATGAAGTAGAACTTATAGATGAGCCCGCCGAGCCAGTAGTGGACCTTGACGAGGAAGAGCTCGAGGGCAATGACGATGATGCCTCAGATGCAGAATTCGATGACATCAATCCTCCATGCATGGCCAGAGTACCGACTTATCGTATGGGCCCCGGTGGCCCCACGCCCCATAGGCAATCGTTATTGGAGATAGATTCGCCAGCAGGGGATACGACCGCCTTACGGTATGACCCGAGATCCTTTCGATCTTAGTCATGGAGGACCAACTAACCGGGCCTTCCAGTTATGGTCCGGCGCACCCGATACGTTGGCAACCAAGCTCAGGACACCCCGAATCAAATGGACCAAATGCGGTTGCTGTTGAGAGAGATGAGGGACAAACACAGGAAGTGAACGGAGTCTCCCGAGCAAGACAGTTAGTTTGGGAGGTACGACTACGAGATACCGAGCGACAAGTAGCTCGTATCCGAGGTGCATCCACTTCATCAGAACCACCACCAGACACTTTCCGCCACAATTAGGATCGGCCTTTTCTTTTCTCCCCCTACTATCCGATATGACTCTCTTTCGTGTACTAAGATGGTACTTACCCATGAAACAATTATGTGCTATATTTATTTCATAGTATTGCATAAATTCAATTATATGCACAACCGAACCCTCGAAACCGCTAGATACTTAAGGATCTCGAAACCAAAACAAATCATATACTCTAAGGATAGACGTAACGATCGTGCCAAATATGCAATTACCTACTACCGTAAATACATCATAGGGATGTAGTTGGAAACAATGAGAATCATACGACAAGACGCGGAATTTATAGAGTGCAACCAGGAATGACGATCATTACTTACGATATGGCATATCATCATGTAGCAGGAAAATGACATCCCACCGAAATAACAAGCACACACGCGAGACACCGCTCCTGCAGATGGACTCTGCTACTTTCCAAGCTGCTGTAACAGCGGCAGTAACCGCTGCTATGGCTCAACTCAACGCAAACAACACCAATAGAGGTGGAAATAGCATTGACAACTCCAGCCGAAGGAACGAGCACGGAAACCAACAAGTGACAGCTTATCAAAGCACTCCAAACCCCAAGCTTAAGAGCATGAAGCGAAAGTCAGGAAGTAAGAGAAAGGGGCAACCAACTCAAGGGTTCTCGAAGAAGCAACATGTTGTTGCTGTCCATGTGACCATGACACCTACTACATCAACACCAGCGAGATCATATGCTGGAAGCCTTCCAAAATGCAACCAGTGCAATTTCCATCATAAGGGAGCCTGCCGGGAGCCGTATTGTAATAGATGCAACCGAAAGAGTCACACCGCCAAATACTGTAGAACTTATCCACAGCAGAATCAACAGCCAAACGACAATAGTATTCGCAACGGCCGTAACAACAACATCAACGTTGGGGCCAGTCACACCTGCTATGGGTGTGGAGGAACCGACCATTTCCGACGCAATTTCCCCAAGGCTAACAATCAAGGGGCAGGAGGATCAGGAAGGGTCCTAACCCTAGGTCAAGGCGAAGCAATTCAAAACCCGACGGTTGTTACCAGTATGTTCCCACTTAACAACTCCTTCCCCTCGCATCTTACTCGATAGTGGAGCTGAGCGAAGCTTCGCTAGTAACAAATTCGAGCACTTACTAAAACAACAACCCCAGAAGCTAAACGAAGCGTTCACAGTGGAGATGGCTAATGGGAAAAACTGAATCAACCAAAGATACTTATGTATGGTACACCTTAATACTAAACAACCATTCATTTCAAATAGATATAATGCTAGTAAATATTAGGAGTTTTGATGTGATAATCGGCATGGTTGGGTTAAGCCCCCACCATGCTAATACTATGTGTCGCGATAAGGCCGTTTGCCTTCACCTTCCCAATTACGAAACTCTAAAAATCTATGGTGATAAACCTGGCGCCAATCCTCGTCTTATCTCGTGCATCAAGGCACAGAAGTGCCTGCACCAGATGAACTACGTTTTCCTCGCCCACGTTGTGGACAAGACCAAGGAAGAAGTAAGCGTACAAGGTATTCCAATAGCATGCGATTTTCCCGGATGTAATTTCTGAAGAACTTCCACGAATACCCTAGAGAGACAGGTCGAATTTCGAATCGACCTCATACCGGGAGCCATATCAATTGCCAATTCACCCTATAGGTTAGCTTCCGCCAAAATTTTGGAGTTAACCAGTCAATTAAGAAAATTTTTGAGCAAAGGATTCATTGGACCAAGCTTCTCACCCTGGGGAGCTCCGATCTTGTTCGTCAAAAAGTCGAATCATTCAGAATGTGCAGCGATTTTAGGGAATTGAATAAGCTCCCTATCAAAAACCGATACCCACTTCCTCGGATTGACGACCTATTTGACCAGCTTCAAGGAGCTATTTGCTTCTCCAAAATAGATTTAAGATCCGGTTACCATCAGCTCCGAGTCCGAGAAGAGGACATTTCAAAAACTACTTTCCGAACTCGTCACGACCATTTCAAATTCGTTATGATACCCTTCGGTCTAACGAATGCTCCTACGGTATTCATGAACCCTACGAACCGAGTTTTCCTAACCATTCCTAGTCAGCCTTTTCATTGTTTCATCAATAACATACTCGGCTGTTCACGAAATAAGAACAAAACACTGTCAACACTTACGACCGGCCTTGAAGACATCAAAGCCGGAGAATATCACGAAGAAATCACTGCATGGATGGATAAAACTCTCGAAGTCGAAAGACGAAGCATATTGTTATAAGAGTTGATTTGGGCGTTATCTGGGTGATCGTCGATAGGTGAACCCAATCTGCCCATTTCCTGCTAATACAAAAATCAAACAAGACGGAAAGATTAGCTTGGATCTATATCAAAGAGATCGTGAGACTCCATGAAATATCGGTATCTACTATCTCGGATCGAGATAACGGAATTACTTCAAGACTTTGACAGTCACTTCAGAGGGCTATGGGAACATAGCTAGATAAGAGCGTTGCTTGCCACCCTCAATCCCATATCCAAAGCAAACGGACCATTCAACCACTCGAAGTTATGCTCCGAGCCTGGGTGTTTGAATTCAGCAAGTCATGGGATACCCAATTACCCTTGATTGAATTCTCACGCAATAACAACTATCGCGCGAGCATCAAGGATACTCCTTTCGAGGCTCTTATGGTCGAAAATGCAGATCACTCGCCAGTACTCTCACGGGACCAGAAACCATTCGCGAAATGACAGAGAAGATAATCCAAATAAAAGCTCGACTTCAAGCATCGCGAGACCGACAGAAGAGCTACGCTGACAAGCAGTGTAAGCCATTAAAATGTCAAGTCAGGGATCGCGTGTTATTAAAGGACTCTCCCTGGAAGGGAATGATTCGCTGTGGGAAACAAGGAAAATTAAACCTGCGATACATTGGATCGATCGAGATTCTTGCCCGGATTGGTTCCATGGCTTATAGGCTGCAGCTACTTGCCGAACTCAACAATGTACACCCTGTGTTCCACGTCTCAAATCTGAAAAAGTGCTTATCAGATGAAACTCTTGTCTTTCTTTGGAAGAGATCGAGATAAACAAGAATCTTCGGTTCGTCGAAGAACCGGTCGAAGTTATGGACAGGGAAGTGAAGCGTACTAAACAAAGTCACATTCCGATTGTGAAGATTTGATGAAACGCTAAGCGTGGACCGGAATTCACATGGGAACGCAAAGACCAGATGAAGCAAAAGTGCCCTCACCTATTCTCTCATTCATGAACCTATCTTTCGAAAGAATTTCGGGACGAAATTCCCTCTAACGGGGGGATGATGTCACAACTGGCATTTTGCTAGGAAATTCTATTCCCATGTAAACATCATCTATTGTAAAAGCCTGTACTCTATTCTCGTTCAAATACATCTCATGTGTTCAAATAAGGGTTGGAAACCCTAGAAATCCCGGCTCAAGTTCATTATGGACTAGGATTCTCTAATTGGGCTCTAAATGGACCACATTCATAAACCTATATCATTTTGGACCATTGGACTTAGAATGATTCATTCTAACCCTAATGGGCCTTATTGGGCCATAACTAATCCAATTAACCCTAATAGGCTATAAATCCATTCTTTTATGTCAAATTGGGCCGTAAATGCACTTAAGGGCCCAATGGGCCGAAACATATTTATTGGGCTTCACAAAATCGAGAAAAGCCAAGAGTGGGCCAAACTAATTCAATTTCATTCAACTTAAGCCCAATTCTCGGCCCAATGAAGAAACGAAAAGAAAAATAAAGGGAAATTAGAGGAATTATGAGAGCTTGCCACCTCTTTATTGCATGGAGGATCTCCATGTACATCACCTCACTCCCTCTCTCCTCTCTTCTTCTTATTCTCGGCCAAAACACCTCACACCACCATCATTCTCTCAAAAATCTTTCAAGAAAGCTCTCTCAAAACACTCAAGAACATCCACCTTCTTTCCATCCAAATTTTCGAGATCTCTACGTGTTTCAAGAAGATCTTCACTAAAGATCATCAATCTTGGGTAAGTCATCACACATTCAAGCTAAACAACTTCATTTTTGTGTTAGAACACTCCTTCTAAACACTTGTTTGTGATCATACTCTTAGAAACCTTCTAAACTCGAAAACCACACAAGGAAAGCTTGCTAAGGCCGAAAACAACATCATCTTCTCATATTCCTTCATCAAAACCGATCCATCACCCCAAGGTGAGTTCATAACCCCTTGTTTTTGGTTTTTACATGATTTTTGGGGGAGAATACAAGTAAAATGTGTAGATCTATGTGTTATATGCATGTCTTGTGTGAATTTCTTAGTTGATCTTGTGATTATGTGTTATTTTCTTCATAAATCTAGAAATATGTTAAGAATATGAAGTTTATCACTTGGATCTACATGAAAACCTTGAGAAAAGTATGTGTTATCACATATAATATATGTAAACTAGTAGATTTGGGATTTATACACTTAAATTAGCAAAAATGAGTGTTGGTTTCAAAGATCTATAAACTAAACTAAAAAATCAGCCCTTGACAGAAAAGTTTTGGTCCAATCTCGAACTGTTTTGACCACCTTAATGATAATATTTTTCAAAACTGTTTTACATGAACAAAGTTTAGGTTTATACCTTTAAAATGACTACTCTCACGTTTTCATACGATGTTTCTACAAATTTTGGCGAATTTTACAAAACTGTCTATCATATTTGAAATAATTTCGGACCAGCCTGTGAAGGTGAACAATTTCACACTTGTTAGAGACCATTAAACATTATGAGAAACATTATGAACAAAGTAGACAAAATTTCCAAACTTTCAGAGTTTACGGATCCAAATTTTGACTTACGATGATTTTTCTACAAATTGTCCAACAACCGGGTCAGAAAAGTCAAAAACCATAAAAATGTGTATTTTCACAAAAATCAAGCCAAAAATGACAATTTTGACAAAAATGAGTTAGAAATGTTATTTTTACCAAAACTAGCTATAAATACAAGTTTTGAGCAAAAATGGAGACAAAAGTGTTATTTTTATTAACTTTGGGCCTTAATTGAAAATTTGAGGCTTTTTGGACAAAAAATGTTGTTTTACAAAAAGGGGACTTTTATATTCAATTCGGTAAACCTCGAACTAAAACAATCAACGAAATAATAACAAATGGGTGAAATACATCGATAACAATTTTATTAGGCCTAATATTCACGTTATATGGCCAATGGGCCTTAAGGGCCCATTCAAGTGTATATTGAGCCCAATAATTCCCATGACATGTTTATTGGGCCATGCGACCCATTTACATGTGAATTTGGGCCTGAGTTATGGGTCACATGTTGTTGGGCCTTTGTGGTCCATTTACATGCCTATTGGGCCCAAATTACCCACTTACATGTTATTGGGCCTTTGTGATCCATTTACATGCTAAATAGGCTTGGACAAAAATTCACATGCTTAGTAGATCGTAACTATATCTTTACATAATTATTGAACTTCGTATACTTATATATGTACCTTTGGATTTGATAACATACAACATACACGTAAACATTAAACATGGTATTAGAGGTTGAGATTCTAGTGAGACTTGTCGGTTGGCAACTTTGAGTGTACAATCGTAGCCTGTAGTTATAACCAGAGTTTCCTGGAGGGAGAGCGGGAATTTGTGTATAGATCTATACGGGGTGACCCCCCACGCCTTAGTTGTTCGCTACAGCTAGACTAGGCCAGTTTAGGGCGACAACATCCTTAGCAAGACCGACATTTGGAAAAATAGCAAGACCGGCATTTGGAAAAATACCAAGACGGGCGACCTAGTCGTTATCATGCATGGTTATAACGGTTCACTTAGAGACTAACTTCATCAAAGATTACGGTATAATTATACAAATCTTGACGATACCAAAAACATACATACATCGATACACGGTCTTGGAAATTTTATGATTACGATACTTTAGATGTAGAAAATATCGGATTTTCTGGGATAAATACATTTATACATCACCTTCCACTTACAACAGAAAATATAGGGTTTCTATCTGAGTTACATTTTTGTTTATTTATACATTTCAAAAGCGGTAAACACACATGCATTAATACTTGATTTGACACATCATTTTCAAACCACTTTACAGAAAATATCGGATTTTCTGGTGCTTGACGAACTATACAAAACTTTTCAATCAAACATGCTTATGAACTCACCAACATAATATATGTTGACGTTTTCAAAATAACTTGTATTGTCAGGGACTCGTTAGGCAGAAGAATCATCAAGAATATGGGATTGTGTTTTGTGTACTGTTAAACATCATCTGGTGAATGTTTTGGTCATCTAACTTAAAAGAGTATACTTGATGTAAACAATGGCAGTTGTATTAAATTATGCATGGTGATGATGATGTTATGTTTCATTCATATTCACTGTAATGATAATTCAAGATGAAGTCACGCACAATCCCCCAGACGTTTCCGCCGTCTGCTTCGGGGGTGTGACAAAGTAAGAATCAACCCCCACAACCTCGAGCCAGCAAACCTATTCAAATCGATTCACAACCGAAAGTCACCACTGAACGTTAATGAAGCTTCGGGTTCTAGTGTGAAGGACAAAAACAAAAAGATAATCAATGATAGCGATGAGGAAGAAACCGAAGAAGATGTTCTCAAAAGAAAGCAACGTGACCGAGAGCTTGATGAAAATCTTCGCATCGCAAGAGAAGAAGAAGAGAGGAAAGAAAACGAAAAGAAGGTCATGACGCATTGGAAAGTAGAAAAACGCTATTTCCTTTGTGGACATTGGAGAAGCTTTGAAAAGAAGCTATTGAGTCTCCTAGTACTCATTGGCTTGAACCGGTCATCTCGTTTGATCATGAGAACTCGAGAGACTCTCAGTTCGACATGCCTATCACCCGAAAGGCATTTGTGTTTCATTTCTTTGAACCAATTGCCGTTGTCCTTCTCTTGACCCCAAGGTTGATCGAGAATTAATTGACTACTATCTCGCATTCTCTCAACCACAATACTTGACTTGGAGCACAGAAAAGATCACAACGGTCAAGGTATTGAAACCAACTTCAGCAGGGAATTTTATATATGTAAAGTTCTGGGTGACCCTACGATCTGACAACTCGGTTCATATGATCTCTCTTGCTGATGTGTCGAACTTAAACCCACATGACTGGATCCTCTTGAACAACATTCTGCTTACTAATCAAGAGTAGTACGAGCCTATCATCGATCACATCAAGCGAATGTTAGTATCTTACATTCATGAGGTTGCCAAGATGGATCAAGAGACCGCATCTTCCTTAAGGAAGAAGCCTACAATCAGACCAATTGGGAAGGAGAGCGATGTGAACAAGATGCAGATGGGAAGGATTGACCCGAAGTATCACACAGTCATGTTTGCCAGAGCCGAAGGCCAAAAGTGCTTGTTCGCTCTTGATGATAAACACCTGTTCTCCACTACTTGTCTGGAGCACATTCTTGACATCATTCACAGGTGTAGGCAAAACAGTGAAGCTGATAAGAAAAAATTTTCGGATATGCTTCGGTGGTATATTGACTTCCGTCAGACTCTTCTTGCCATCATACCGAAGCTATTCAAGACTGTGAAGAAATCTACTCTTACTCAACCGAAATGATCTCTCGCCTCAATTGACGCAAAGGGGGAGATTATTGAGTCTAGGAGTTGCGTCATTGGGCTTGTTACCTCAGTCCATTATTATCACGGTTCTAGGCTTGTCCAGCCGTGTTTATGATATTAGGGTTTACTTTATAAGGTGCATGCATGCATCATTCTCAGTACGCGTCTTGATTATTATCTCTTTCATTGTACTGTACCCCTAGCACACCTCTACAGTAGAAGTTCTTTGCCGAGCTCTTCTGAGGTGGAGCATATTAATCATTCAGCACTTGTTTGATTCATTCTGTGTTCCTTGCATTTATTGTTTTTGTCAAATCTGTTACGAATCTAAACGATCTTAGAGAAATTAATTCTCATCATCAACAACACAAGGGTTTCTTGTTATTCATCAATAACAATCAAAGGTATGTTTTTCTAACCTAGATGACAATTTCAAAAATAGTATAGATTCCTAGGGTTTCCCAATTGATGTTTAAATTTTGTATGTTCAATTAGAGAAAACGTAGATCAAGATTAGGGTTGCATGCACACATAGATTTTTGTTTGTTATGCTCAAACCCATCAGTGATGTCAGTTCCTTCGCTTGTTTTCTATTGAATTGATTGCAATGGTTGAATTGGTCAAATTAGGGTTTATGGCAACTAAACCCTAATCGACTAGGGTTTTCGAAATTTGGGTTTTCTTAAGACTTAAGTTTCGAACTTTAGGAAAGCGCTGAAACCCTTTGCCTTGCCCTACAAGTTTCAATCTTAGGGGGTTTCTTGCCCCTCAAGATTTCTTAATTTAGGTAAGGATTGAAATCCTTGCCTTCCTCCCCAAGTCTATATTTTGAAATATTGTTAGATGTTAATAGGGTTATCTTATTCTTGGTAATTATCAGTTTATCTAGTTAAATAGGATAATTATAAAATTGGATATATCCCTACCCATTATTTACGAAATTAGGGAAAGGATTAGAATTAAATTATCTTGATTAATTTAATTGGATAATCCTAAATTGATTTAATAAATTAGTTAAATGTTTAATTAATAGATAATTGTTAAATCATTAGGTTTAATTTTAAATTTAAATCAAATGTTTTAATTTTTGAAATTTAGTAATTAAACCTAGTATTTTGAAAAGTTTAAAATATAATTTATACTATATGTAAAATTAAATGTTTAATGTTTACTATACATAGAAGACTAAGTCAGTCAAACCGCTAGTACGCCTTATTCACGAAACCGATCTATAACGGGAGTTGAAAGAAGCGGCCTATAAAATGACCGCCATTGGGTATCCACTCTTACCCACTGCTCCCTTGATTTGTGGAGGGTCGTTAGCTGAACGGGTTTGATAGGACAACTAATTCTCATTAATATGTATAATACGATTAAAAAGTAACTAAACTATTTTAAAATCCCACTAATAGTTACTTTAGGAAAAATGTGAATTTGTATGCTAATCCATGAAATTTCACATTAGACTTTATATGTCATTAGTGGAGCGTGTGTGGTTAGCTGGTACACTAACAGGGGATTAATAAAGGGCGGTAATGGGTGTCTCGAAAATTATCGTTGATTAATGGAGCGCGTGTGACTAACCAGCATATTAAAACGAGATGATAAATGACATCGAGAGTACCAAGCTAATTTGCATGGTTATTCACATCTCGTTGGTGATCCTCGACATCCTAGTCATAAAAGTGAGAGCATAATCGAGATTAAACATGCCATTGATTAGATTCAATGAATCTCAAAAGATATAGGAGTTTCAATAGATTGAAGCAGGTAAAAGCCTTACCTACCTAAAATAGATTTGAATTTGATTACGACATCCCCCTTCAAAGGTCGAATCGAATATATGGATCCTAGCCTTAATTAATATTTATGGGTTAATAATTAAGGATTAAATATCAAATAACTTGAATTATCTTTTCTCCTATAGTAGATGTCATGTCAAGACAACAATGGTCTTCCTAATTCTTTTGGAAATGGTTTTCCCCTACCATCTAAAGATGATCTTCCACATTCTGATCAAGGTGAAATTATGTTCCATTCTTCGACCAATGGTGGAACAAGACATCATGCTTCTCCAACTCTTCCTCCTCCTCCTCCAGTAACTCTCCCCACATCTCAAGTTGGAAGATACGAAACTACTCAACCTCTGTTGGCATGTAAACACCAAGATGGAAAATCTATATGTGCGCATGTTCTGGAAATGAAATCGCACATTGAAAAATTTGAGAGAATGGGTGTCGTTTTCCCAAGGGAGCCGGCCATTGATTTGGATCTACTTTAGCTTCCTAAGTCATATAGTCAGTTTGTTGAGAACTTTTATATGAGCGACCACGATGTGACCCTAAATGATCTAACACATATGTTGATTGATGCTGAGGCAGAAATGCTTAAGAGCACAAGCCAAGCAAAATTGTTTGAAGGATCTAATTCCAAAGCATCCATGGACATTGACAATGGTGGTCTAGAAAATATTTCTCTTCCTAATGGAAAGGGATCAGCCAAGGTCAAACTGTTTGATCGCATGGTAAATAGAAAGACTAGTTCTGAGATAGTTCCATGTGCTTACCCAAAAAACTCCATATGTTTCTATTTCCAATTGAAGGGACATTGGTTGCAAAGTTTCCCAGACTACCTGAAAGATCTTAGAGATGGTAATCTCAAGTTGTGTGACTCTGCTTTAGGTATATCCATTATCTAACTCCATAAGTTCCTATTCATAGACTCTTAATACATGATGTGATGATCACATTTTGATTGTATTGTAGGATCTAAGAGAAAGAATGAAGCTTTAGAAGAGTGAGTTGAATCTAATCTTGAGAGATGGATTTCAGTCGCATGGTTCGATGATCAGATTTTGGAAGCTACTACTTAGGAGTTATGATAGATTAATAGATTGCTTAGGAAATGTCTAGATACATAGTTTTCATTTTGCATTGTAAGGACAAGTTCCAAATTTTAATTTATTATCCATAAAAGTGAAATTTTGGTTTTTCTAGTTGGTTTACTTTTTATTTCCTTGCAATGGCATTTATGAAAGTGTTGGTTACACTTCTATTATTAGCAATATTAATTGTTCATTTGATTCTTTTTGTTTCATTTGTGGAAATGTCATAAGTAACTAAGTGATAAATAATTCTCATCATCTAAGTATTAGTTGGATAGAAACCTAGAGTCATGCAATTTGAATTGCCTGATGTCTGAGAATCTTGATCACTGGAAGATTATGACTAATTCATTGATCATATGTTTATGTGAGTCAGAGTGAAGGAATAATGGATCTAGTACATGTTGATATGGACTAGTCAGATCCACCACAAAAGGACGATAACTCTATTCGCCATGATTTACTGCTGCTTCAGTAAGTATGGTTGTGTTTATAAGATTAAGCATAATTTTGACACTTTGGAATTTTTTCAAAGAGTAGCAAGACGAATATGAAGAATCTATTAAGAAGAAAGATAAAAGTTTCTCCAATCTGAAAGGAAAGGAGAGTACTTTAGTATTCTTTTATGTGATCATCTTAATGATTGTAGAACTATGTCACAATTGATTCTAGAAGAACATCTTAGTGTAATTGTTTTACTAAGAAGAGGAATGAAATATTGTTGAAATGGTTCAATCGAGAGATGAGTCATACTTCGTTTCCAATCAAGTTTTAGAGCCATGCTCTAGTTATTTCGAATCGTATCTTGAAACTTATTTTGAACTAAGTAGGTTTTGTAACGCATCATGAAATGTGGAGTAATAATGTGTTCATACTCTAGCACATTTGGAATTGGAAGTTATGATGTTTTGGTTAAAACAAAGGATAAACCTAGACCAATTCTGTGAAGTGTTTTATTGTCGGGAATCCACACCAACTTTTGTATATTTGTTTTTGCTTGTCAAGGACTGTTCCTTGAGAGAGAAACTCATATGTTAAGAAGTCAGTTGGAGTCTTGTTGATCTTGAAGAGTTTCAAGAGTCAATCAAAAATAAACCTTTTAGTAATCACTAGCGCACGACCTAAGGTTGATAACCTATCGTGTTAAGTTGACACATTCTTGTTTCTATGCACCTTCTAGTTAGCAATACTTATAAGTTCTATGGGTCTCATTTAACTGCAAAAGGCAGAGCACGTTGGTGAGTGAAAGTACATTAAACAATATGGGAGAACTGCTTAAGAACTTGGAAGCATTGGTAGGCCCTTTGTGCTACCAGATGACATGAAATTAAGAATAAGCAAAGTTAAATCCATGAAAGCTAAATTTAACTTTGGTTTTATCATAAACCTTGTCTTATGGTTGTAGGTTGGAAGTGATCGATTCACGTGGATGGTAACATCTACACCATAAAATCTAAGTGGCAAAAGGTTTCGCTCTAATTCATGAAAATGATTAGGAGGAATAAATTTTGCTAGTATATTTTAGAAGAACTGAAAAATATCATTATGGTTAGTGGTTTTGTTAATTGCATTCTCAAATTTGCAATATGATTATGACATCCCTTTTCATAATTCAAATTGTGAGAAATGGCAAAGAATTATTTGAACTTTCAGGACATATAGCTATAAGTTCTGAAAGGGTTTGAACACACACACACACACATATGCTACTTAATGAAGGTGTATAAGATTTAAGAAGTCTAGTTAAAGACTTATGGAAGCGTCACGTACCAGAAATCTATACTTTAGTAAGAAAGTTAATAATGTTGATTTCTAGAAGTCCAATTGATTTCTGGGTATATGTCAAAGCTTGTGGGAGCATAATTGTTATGCAATGGAAGAATAATTGGTATGATAGTGGGAACATAATTTTTATTCTAAGTGTTGCAATTTGGAAATACTGATTGTAGGAATCAAAGTTTTCAAGTTGCAAGTTGCAAAGTTTGGGAATTGTATCTCTCTAAATAGATTTAAGGGAGAGGGCACGTATACTTTGTTTCAAATCTAAAATTTTAGATTAAAGGATTTTAACGGAACTTAGTCTAGGACATATATGGATATTGTATTGAAATGGTTTAACATAGGAAATCGATATATGGAAATATTATAGCAAAAGACTGAGCATATATCATGTCTTTATGTAAGACATAATGGATCGAGTCCTATATGCTTTAGATATAGGACCAATTGCATGTTCTATAATATTCACTTGTTTTTATTTTTCCAAATGCCTTGGGAATTGAGAGGAAAAGGACTAGAACTTGGTGTGACTAAAGTTGTTAAACAACTGTCAACAAGATTCTGAGGTTTACTAAAGATTGATTGCTTGTGGACAGTTGGAAGTATAGTAGTATTTAGATGTACCATATTCATATAATTCTGGGTGGAGGTGATTCTTATTCAGATCTGATGCTCATATAGGAATATGGAAATGTTTCCATAGTAGGAGTTGGTTATTGAAATCTACATGTGAGTTAGGAACCTTAATGCAAGGAAGGTTTTCGAGGAGTATTTTACCATGGAATTGTTTGAAGTAACAAAGCTCCAATGGAATACTTTGTAATATCGTTGGCTAAGTCTCTGTGACTTTGAAGCCTCGACATTACAAAAGATCATCGCATGTAAGGTTGAGCTCTAACGCATTATAGTAGTGACAAGAATCCGATATTGTGAAATAAGCATTGTTGGAATAATGTCTAGTCAATCTGTACACAAAGGACGGGCCATAGAGAGACATAGTATGCGTGTTTATAACATGGCATGACTGATGTTTAATTCAAGTGTTTAGTTGATTACTCGAAACATTATACAATGAATAAAGTCTAATAAATATGGTGATTAAATAATAAGAGTTTTATTTATATTCAATAGTTTTGAGACCATAGTTAATTAGGTTATTATTGTGTTTCACTTAGCACGTTTTACTTCCTGAATGATTTGATTATCCGAAATTCCATAGTCACTCGTACATTTTGGAAGTAAGTAGCAAATTAATACTGTCATGAATTGAATTGTAGATTGTCTATGGACATTAGACAAAGCAATTGTTTGCTACAATGTTCATGAGTACTTGGAAAATAGGGATTTGAAGTATTAGATAAAACCACACTTAGAGAATTACTTCATGGATTCTATTACGAGTAATTCTGAGATGATAATATCTTATACTCTTGGAATGGAGATATATGAGTTGTTGTTTACGAGTCAGTTGTGCGTTGATAATGTGTAAACGCATCAGTAACTTGATGTTATAAAATATATTGTTGTGCGTGATTTGATGAGTAAATAGTGAAAGATATAAGTCAAAGTTTGTTCGTTCCTTTTGCCCTAACAAGAAAAACGATATTTGTGGGCCCCTCGATGATTTGATGATGACATCTAAAGCGCTTGGCCAAGCCTGGACTGAATTGATATGTTCAATTGGTAGTCTAATTTTAGTCGTCATAAATCAGAAATCAGGACACAAAACTTGGACAATGAAATTGATTATAATCCATGTCTCATTTCTATATGATATCTTGTATAATGAAGGAATATTTTATCCCTTATCTTACGATACATAACTGACAAGGTCAGAGCTCGACAACAGCTTTTGAGAGCTACAATTTGCTGATCAGCTTAGAAGTTATACTGGCAACTATATTAATTAGACTTATCCAAGTGGGAGACTCTTGTATTAGGTGTCTAAGCCCATAACTATAATTGGTATATACTTAAATTGATAATAGCATAGTCCTTTTGGGTTGCCCTCAAAACTAGCAACTAGACATGATGGCTTTCGGAAAGAGAGGTTGAATTTATTAGTTTATTAATAAAATTGAAATAAATAAGTTTTTAATGTATTATGAGAATAATATTTTAATAAGAAATTGTAATATTTACTTAATATTTAATCAGAACTTAATTGGAATTAATTTTGGGATTAAAAGAATTAATTAAAAGTGTAGGGGCTAAAGTGCAATTGTTCAATAGTTGAGCAAGAGGTTCCAGAACCTTCCTACGGAAGGAGGTGGAAGGTTTTATTAGATAATTCTATAGTTTCTAGAATATCTCATAATGATAATTAAGGAGGTGGATAATTACCGAAATTGAAATAATATTTTTATATTCAGATTAGGGTTATCCAGAGCATCGTTTGTGCAATATATAAATGCCTCTCCACCCTAGGATTTCTGGCCATTCTAAACCCTCAAGAGATAGCCAAAAATATCATCTCCCCTCTCCTTTCTCCTCTCTCATCTTCTTGATAGTGTTGGGTGTGAAGCACTAGATGCACATCATTTGTGGTGGTTGCTCTCATAGGTTCAACAACACAGGGGTTTCTTGTTATTCATCAATAACAATCAAAGGTATGTTTTCTAACCCTAGATGCTAATTTTGAAAATAGTATAGGATTCCTAGGGTTTCCCAATTGATATTCAAATGTTGTATGTTCAATTAGAGAAAACATAGATCAAGATTACGGTTGCGTGCACACATAGGTTTTTGTTTGTTATGCTCAAACCCTTCAGTTTTATCGTAAACATACCTGAGGTTGTGACAACCCGAAATTTCTATCTTGTACAACCATTCACTTCAATAGAAGTCAGATTTGTTTCTGCTAACTTTTAAGCTGTTTAGAGTCAGTTTGAGTGTTCTAAAGCCTAGTACTTCAAGAGGTAAATATAGGAAGTATGCTCTAGAGTCTATTGTGCAACATTTAAGTCCCAAAACTCCAAGAGTTTTGAGTTTACGGCCATAACATGGAGTTTACGGCCGTAAGCTCTAAAGGGTATAAATATGACACTTAGTCATTTTATTCACTTTTACCATTTTCAAGCCATGAACTCATTCTCTCTCAAGTATCATCCGATTTTTCGTCTTGATCTTCAACTTTGTAAGTGTTTCCTTCCTTGATTAGTTGGTATCTATCATTATCTAGTGATCTTACATGATTTCACCCATGAAATCATTCCATTTTCATAGATCTTCAAGTGTTCTTCATTTCACCAAGAACACTAAGAACACACACTAGTGTTCTTGGGCCGTGAACCCCCTTACAATCCTCTATATTGTAAGTACTCTTACCCTAGCTTATTATAGGCTTGATACACTTGTTAAAAAACTAGAAAACATCAAGGAACACAAGATCATAAGTGTTTACGGCCAAGACAATCTCCTTGGGCCGTAAACTCTAATGAAAGGGCCATCATGAGCCCTAGTCCCTTCTAAAGCATTGGAACCAAGTCTAGATCACTTCCATGAGGAGTATAGGACCTTAAACAAACAAAAGAATCAAGCACACATGAGTTTACGGCCGTAAACTCATGGGGAAATGACCATGGGCCGTAAACTCTAAAAGGTGGTGAAATTGTGCCACTATTACTTCCGAAGGCTTGGACTTGATCTTAGGATGCTTAATCATGACTTGTAAGACCTTATAACACAAAATGGTACATAATACCATGAGTTTACGGCTGTAAACTCATGGGGAAATGACCATGGGCCGTAAACTCACATGGTGTTACCATTTGGGCAGTAAACTCCAATGTCAGGCCATACTCCCTTTAGATGCAACCCTTTGGTACTTATAGCACTTGAATCAAAGTGTTTTCCATGTCCTAGGGTGTCTTAACTTGGTTAATTAGTTGTTAAATGACTAATTGGATACATATATGTGTCATTATATGTTAAATAGGATCCGTGTGTGTGCTCAAGTCTTCACTTGACACTTAGCATCCTATACCATCCGTTCATCCAAACCACTCACTACAGGTGAGTTCATACCCCTTAATCAACCTTTTTAAATGATTTTAAATGCTTTTATGGGGGGGGGGGGAATACAAGTTGAACTATTATAGTTATTATATCAATCACATGTGATTAATAACTATCAAACATATGGATTTTCTTACTTTTCCAAACTGTGTTATCAAACATACTACTTCAAACTGTTTTGCAAACTCTTTTACATGTTAAATACTTTTATTAAACTCTTTTAAACTTATATTTTGTCAAATGCATACCTATATAGATATAGTTATATAAGTAAGATTGAAAAGACTTAGGAATGATAGCTCGCCTTGCGTTCTGTTCCTTGTTTGGTTGTGGACTTAGGGTATTGATTATTTGTCCGAAGGTCGATTGAATCTTAGTTATATAGTATGTATATGTATATAGATATAAAAGTTCCTTCATTCAATTCGATACCTTTGGGTAGCAAAGGTATACAATCATGTTCATTTATACAAACAACATTGCTAGTAAACTATAATAGGTATAGTTTAGGAAGTTACTAATACTAATACAAGAACAATTGAGACATACAAAGAGTCAGTTCATACATGAGTGAATAACATACAGATAGAGAATACTATGATGAGAAACAAACAATAACATACAGATAGAACATACTATTATGAGAAACTAAGAGAGAACATACATACTAGACAGAGAGAACATACAATACAGCTAGTACATTCATTACATATACAAATATACAATAACATAAATGTGAACCGTCGTTCGGGGCATGGCATCACCTGTCATGGATCGATTTGTAGCCAGAATCTCCTAAAAGGAGAGCGTGAATTTGCGTATAGATCTATACTGGATTGACTATCCTACACCTTGCTGTTCGCTACAGTGGGACTTCCAAGTCTACGGGTGCCAAATGTCATTTCTTCCGACGTCTTTCATCGTCGTGTTATTAGTTGATAGTATGGTACAACCAGGTCACATCATACCTTAAATATCAATTGGTTTAAGGTAGAAAGTACAGGAGTAGTTACTATAATACAACACTACAATACTTTATTATTTCCCCATTGCATTCACATTGTGATCTTTTCACATAAAAAAGGTAATGTAAAACTATATTTTGATTAATGATAGTCACACTTGGTAAAATATACACTCTTACAAGAAACAAACATACATTTCATTTGATGCCTCGGTAGAAGGCTACTTTTAGTAGAAAATATAAGATTTTCTAGGAGATACAAACATTTACAAACATTTACAAACATTTACAAACTTATATATCAAGTACTTAAAGACATTTTCATACAAGCAATGACACTAAATGCTTATGAACTCACCAACTTTAAAGCTGATAAACTCTTTCAAAATAACTTGTATTCTCAGGTCATCAGTAGACAGGTACCGATGCCAGGCTTTTGAGAAGATGGAGCTCGTTCGAGACTCATCTCTTATTTTGATTTACATTTTTGGTGTCTTATAACTTTACAGAACACACTTGTATGAAACTATATTATTAATTCAATGGATGATGTTGTTGCTTGTTTACTACTATGCTTTGTTGTGATACTGTACATGACGTCCTCCACCCTCGAGCGATTCCGCCGTTCCGGTTTTGGGGTGTTGCAGAGGTGCCAGTCACCTTGACTTTTTCCCTTCTTAAGTTCCTCGAGGTATTTAGGGCAACTATGCTTCCAGTGTCCCTTTGACTGGCAATAAAAACAAATGGCCTCACTTGGATCAGCAGAAGGAGCTATCTCAACTTGGACCTTTCTCTTAGGGTATTGGTCAAACTATCCCACCTTTTCCTTTCGCTTCCCTTTGGGATGAGAAACCCTTTTCCTTTTAGCAGATCCACGATCAATGGCCAAGACTGGCGTAGTAGGGTTAGAGTTGTTGGGTTTCTTCATGCTCGCCTCAGCCGTCTTGAGCATGCCATGCAACTCCATGAAGGTCTTATCGAGGTTGTTCATATTGAAGTTCATGATACACAACGAATATTAAGTACTAACCAAGTTCAAGACCATGT
Source organism: Lactuca virosa (assembly GCF_052849685.1). Classification (NCBI taxonomy): domain Eukaryota; kingdom Viridiplantae; phylum Streptophyta; class Magnoliopsida; order Asterales; family Asteraceae; genus Lactuca; species Lactuca virosa. Next base: position 73,955,053 of record NC_136429.1, on the reverse strand, counting down.
CAATGGTCAACTCCTTAGGCAACTCGACACCTAGATTACCAAGTCTGTCTATGTACGCCTTCATATTTTGGATGTGTGCACACACAAAATCTCCCTCTTGTTGTTTACATGACATGAGTCACTTAACGATCTCAAATCATTCTTACCTAGCCTGCTCTTCGAACATGTCCTTAAGTTGGTGGTTTATGTCATAAGCGCACCAATTTTCAAAGTTCTTCTGGTGACCAGAATCCATGGTCGCTAACATAAGGCGAGCCACTTTGGTCGATTCATCGTAATGCTTGTTGTAGGCAGTAACTTCATCTGGGGTAGCATTCTCTCTAAGTTCGGGTACATCATCGTCAAGAACATACTCTTTGTTCTCATATCTCAATGTGAATCTCAAGGTCTTGATCCATTTAAGATAGTTGGATCCATCATCATTGATCCTTTCCCTATTTAGAACTGACATAAGAGAGAAGCTTAAGTTTTGAGTTGGAGGAGGAGGAGGAAGAGGAGGATCGTTGTTGTTGTTGTTGACTGGGATCGATATCTACATAAGATAAGATTCCAATTAGTTTTATGTATGAAATTCCTTAATAAATAATCACACTAAATCCAATTATTAAATTAAGGCTAGGATCCATATTTGGCTTCATGATGTGTAAAGGGGTGCCGTAAACACACCACAAAGTTATTTAGGTAGACAAAAATCTTTGTCAATTTCGATCACCATGAAATTCCTATATCTTTGAGATTCATTGACTATCAATGGCATGTTAATCTCGGATTATGTTCATCTCAAATTCAATGACGGGGATGTTGTGGATCATTGAACTGATGGTGAATCACCCATACAAAATTGCGTGGTCCCTGACTCAAGTTACGCTTGAGATTCGCGAGTCTCACATCATTCTCTACCCATACTATAAAATTGACTTACCGGTTAACCACACTAGCTACATCAATAAGTTATAAAGGGAATGTGCAATTTTTATGGATGACATAAGATTCACTTTTAATTAATAAAATGGGATGTTTTTTATATTTGTATTTAGAATACTTTTAGATTGACCATTATCACTATCAAACCCTTTCGGTAACTCCATTCTCAAAATACAATAGGGTGGTGAGGGTGGTAAGCGCGAAGCATATTAAACCCCTACATCATAATGGGTGAGCCTAATCATGAGAAGACTGTCAATGTCAATATTTAAAATATGTTAGGACACATATTGTAAATCTCTTATACAAACAATAGATATGGATCTTACATATATATAAGGGGTAAATTTAAAACTCTTTAAATTTAGTTGTCTATTATTATTTCCAATTAATTGCAAGGATGCAATATAACAATTAATAAAACATGAGGGGTTAATATTCAAATTTATAAATCTCTATTATAATAATATTGAATATATAAATTCACTATTTAAATAATAAATAAATATTCAAATTCAAATAAACACATTTAAATAATATTTATCAATTTTTTTCAGATTTAAAAGATTTTAAATTTGGTATTTATCCATATTTAATAAACCTTCATATTTGAAAAATGAAGAAAATATTGAAACCCTAAATCTGCCATGCTTACGTCGTGAGCAGCGATAAAAGGCTTTATCAATTATAAAAATTCAGTCTTCCTTTTTCCATTCTATTTCAAACAAGTATTTTCAGAAAACATTTATCTGATACCACTGTTAGATTTTTCTAAGCATCAAATACACTCTAAACCAGGAAGCGGAAATATAGAAACAACAGTCATATACCTAAGTGTACATGCAAGCTATGGATCTATGGCTTCATACTATTACATCTACCGTAAGAAAACCGAAAATACAAAGGAAGAATCACATACCTCTTTTGCAACCAAAGATCTTCCCGCTTGACTCCTCGTGTGTGCCACCTTGTTTGGCTGATAAGGACCCAAACCAGAATCCCTCTCTTGGTTCATACCCAATGAAATCAAAAGAGTAGAATAAAAAATAACTATGAGGGGATGAACTATAAGTAGAGTTCTTCCACAAGGAGGGAGAAATAAGTGGAGAAAAATCAAGCAAATAATGAGCAAGGAGGAATGAATCCCTAAGGCCCTATTTATAGCCTTGGATACCTCCTAGAGTTTTATCCTCAAGCCCATGTCGGATGAGATATCCCTAGAACGAAAGTCCCCTTATCCAAAGGGAATTTTCGTCCACCACCCTTCTTTAATTGATATTCAACCCTTCTATTAATTCCCAAATTGTTTTTCAATTAGTTTCTAATTAATTATTAACCCATAATAATTAATAAACTAATTCCACATTTATTTATTCTACTTAATTTGAGTCTTGAGGGAAACCCAAGAGGACCCTGATTTTATTAGAAATATCACCAATAGTTAATTACATTGGACACACTTTCCAACAATGCAACCAACACCATATTGACACTACAAAAAACGGATTCAGCGCTACCTAGCACACCTTCTCCAAAGTGAAAGTCATTAAGGTATTGTGTAATTTATTTACCAATGCCTTTCATGGCAACCTTCGAAACCAAATGCCTCCATATAGTGCCCACATAAATGAGACGGATTCAATTGTCAGGTTTTATGAGCAGAGTAAGAGGGGATGACGCTACAAATTCTGCCAGAGATGACAGACATCTTCCCTTAGCCACAGATTAACCACTGAGGTGATGGCATGTAAAATATTTGTGGCTATATCAGATCCCTCCCCACATAAAGCATCCAAAATGTTTTGAGCTCTCATGTCGTCTCTCCCACACACAGTTCCTTTAGGAAATGATTTAATGCAACCAAGGACATTGTTAATCTTTACTATAAGGGGAGAATCAATATAAATGGTGCTCGACATGGATGGGGATAGCTTGTATCGATGCTTAGCCTCTAAAGCTTTGATGGTATCACTTTAGAATGAAGCAACACCCGATGAGCATAACAATTTCACTGCTGCTGTAAAATGACCATTCGCAACCTTACGAATATATTTCCTGACGTTGGTGTCGCCCTTTGTTATGTCCTCCTGAAAGTGATTTGCTCATTTCCCCGATGAGCTAAGACCCACATTGACGAACATATTCTCAACTAGAATGACAATACCATACATTTATCTCAATGTAGCTAAAGAGATCAATATACAATGACTTTGTAAGGATTCCCTGTTCCCAGACCTACGTTCATGTCTAGTCTTAGCCTTGAACACATGCAAAGTGCATCACGGAAAAAGCAATATCCTAACCTACGATTTAAAAGACCCGGGGTGAGCAACCACCTTGTTAAGAACTGTTGGCAACGCCTAAGAGAAAGTCATATGAAAACCATGTGGGATACACTTGAATTGCCTTTAATCTTCCTAAAATTGAATGCTTAGACTTTATCTTCGAGTTTCTAGGGTTCCAGCAGTTCCTCAATCGCAGCCTAGCCTTCAAGGGTTTTTCCAGAGCTCCTCAATTCGGGATTGTGACTCCTATTTATAATTTTTGGAAAACAGAGTCTACTCGTCGAGTAGACAACCGACTCGCCGAGTCCCTTCGTAGAATCCGTATGCGACAAGGACTTTGCGTATTGCTTCGCGAACCTTCGTGGGTACTCATCGAGTAGACGTCCCTGTTCGCCGATTAGGTTCAGAATTTGACTCTTTTCTTCCTCTTTAGTTCCCGAGCTTCCGATTGCCTCTTCTGCTTCCTTTTTGCTTCCGAGCATATCTTTTGGACTGAAAATACAATTTAAACACTATTAAGCACCTTTTGTACATAGTTTGCAAATAATTAGCTAATAAATAATAAAAATCTATACTAAATATTGTCACACCCCCAAACCGAAACGGCGGAAACATTCAGGGGCGTTGGACGTCATGTCAAGTATCACAACACATGCAGTATAGTAATCAAAGTACAACAACCACTGCATTAATAGTATAAGTTTTTACATAGGTTACATTTAGCAACAACATCAAAAATAGATATACAGAATAACATAAGATGCAGCTCGGTACAAGGCTGACTTCGCAAAAGCTCCCGGAGTGTACCTGTCTATTGACGACCTGAGAATACAAGTTATTTTGAAAGAGAGGATCAGCATTTTAATGCTGGAGAGTTCATAAGTATTTTAATAACATTGATACAAATACATGTTTTTCTCAAATTAATCTCATAAAAGTTTATAGAGTATTTGAATTCCTTCCAGAAAATCCTATATTTTCTACTAAAAGCAGTCTTCTACCAAGAATCGACTGTTTCATGTTTAAAAGAATGAGTTTCTCTACTAAAAGCAGTCTTCTACCAAGACTCGACTGTTTTGTGTTTAAAGAGCATTTTTCCCAAATGTTACTATCATTATCAAAATATAGTTTTACATGTAGTAACTACCGTGGTACTAATTACCTTAAGGCCATGAATTATAAGGTAAATGTGAAGATACTTGTAACCATACTGATTGACGGATGTAAACACGATGACCTGCTGGCGTCGAAATAAATGTGACAATTGTCACCCCTTGGCTTGGTCGGCCGGGACTGTAGCTAGCAGTCAGGATTTGGGATGGTCTGTCCCGTATATATCTATACACACAATGCCCGCTCTCCCTCCAGGAGACTCTGGTTACCAACTCGACAACGGTGAAATCCGCGTCATGAGGATGTATCTCATGCTCTAATTGCTATATACGTTTCTTTTTACTAAAAGTATACGTTCTAGTATATTGATGTAGCTAGTTTCTCTTCATAAAAGTTATTGTTGGTTTCTAAACTATACCTACTATAGTTTACTTTAGAGGTTATCTAGGTACCTTTACTACCCAAAGGCGCTGAATTTAAGTAACGGTTTAATATCTAAACAGATATACATAATATATAACTAGGATTTCAACGACACTCGGACAAATAACCGGATACTCTAAGTCCACAACCAAACAAGGAACATGAAATAAAGCGGGCTATCAGTCCTAAGTCCTTCAAACCCTACTTATATAGCTATATCTATATAGACATGAACCTTAACAAGAATATAAGTTTAAAAAGGCTTTGAAAAAGGTTAGTAATTTAAAAGAGATTTTAGTACTTTAAAAGAGATTTGTAAACAAGATCTGAAAACCTTTAGCTTGATAAAACAGTTTTAACATGCAAAAATCTATTTAATTGACAGTTATTAATCACATGCGATTGATATAATAACTTAATAGTTCAACTTGTATCCCCCCCCCCCCGCCCCATAAAAGCATTTAAAATCATTTCAAAGGTTGATTAAGGGGGTATGAACTCACCTGAAGTGAGTAACTCGAAAGAAAGATTGATATAGGATCGCCGGGTGTCGAATGAAGTCGTGAGCACAAACGGATCCTAGTTTAACATGTAATAACACATATATGAATACACTTAGGGTATATAACCACTAATAGACACATGGACACACCTTAGGGACATGGAAACACTTAGAATTAAGTGTTACAAACACTTATTCAGGTCCCTAAATGAGTGTAGGGCCTTAGATTTGAGTGTAAGGCCACCAAACTCGACTTTTATGCGTGTGCGGCCAGGTGTACGGCCAGGGTGTGCGGCCAGGTGTACGGCCAAGGTGTGCGGCCAGGTCTGTGTGCGGCTGTATACTCCCATAGAAATGTGTCCAAATCGATTTTCCAAGGCTTTGTGATGATCCTAAGAAGGTATTTTGGCCGATGCTATGTTTAGATGAGTGTTTAAGTCCATTTTAGGACCAAAAGGTGTCTGTGCGGTCACACATGATGTGTGTGCGGCCGTACACACATGAAGATCATCTAGAATGATGATTTCGTGGATCAAACTCGAGGAAAAGGCATTCTAATGTGTTGTATCAATGATCTAAGGATGTATACTCACTTGTTTTGCTGATTGGAGATGAAAACACGAAGGATTCTTGAGAAAGAATGTTCCAGCTTTGAAGGAGTGGAAAGAGGGGTGTAAGGTTGGCTAAGTGTTCAATATATAAGGTCGGGTGTGAGGCTGGGAGGGTGTACGGCTGGCTGTGTGCGGCTGCACACACCTTGCTTGGTGTGTTTGGCCCGATTTTTGTGATGCTACACACATTCTAACCCTTCCCAAGACTCATATCTAGGTTAGACTAGGCTTTAAACACTCATATAGACCCACAACTTCGTTATAAGATAGCCAAAACGAAGGCTGACACTCGGCTGAGTTGAATAGCTGAACTTTACAAGACAAAGATTTTCGGGTTGTCACATCATCCCCCGTTAGAGGGAATTTCGTCCCGAAATTAGAATCTTTACAAGACAAAGATTTTCGGGTTGTCACTACTGAGATGCTTAATTTGTGGGATCAGGCGTGAATGGATGGTCGTATTCAATGTTTTTGACTCTTACGACTTGAGTTACTTTCCTAATTGAGGGTGTCAGCTACTATGTTGGCTTAACCTGGGAAGACAACAAATTTCGAATTTGTAGTCATTTTAGTAGCTCAACCCACAATCGTTCTCTTGAATTCAGCTCATTTCCTATGGGTATATGATGAAGGGTTTTATTTTAAGGTTCGTGGTAGACCTCATACTCGGCTCAATCACTAGTACTCACTGTATACAAGTCGTATATAATTGAGATTGACAGGATGTTCAGATGTGTGGCCCCACACCAAACCCACAACCAAACAAGGAACAGGGAGTAGGGTGGAAGCACACATCTTAAATCTTATCGACCTAAATTATATACCACTATAATGCATATACTCAGTAATAGTAAGTTAATCCCATGAGTTCTTTCTCTTGATTTACGAACTAGATCGTGCGGTGCAAGTGGTCTTTCTGGAGGATCTATTGAGTAGGCCTTGGGAGGTTATTGTCTTCCGCAAAATCTGCAGTGCCTTTCGCTTCTAGTTTTAATGTCTAATGGGGTTGGTTAACATCGCGTGGTACCCTTCTCCTGGGTACTTCTGAAGGTTGGGATGAGAGAGACGACAGATGGTTCGCATTAGGTTTTCTATTAGTTTCGAAATGATTTTATTTGACGCTTAGGATAAGGTGAAAGTTCTTTTTACACAGCACTAGGAATTCTCGCATGGTCGAACCAAGTCGAACCATGGCTGACGGTAGTGTCAAAATTAACGAACATCGACACGATATAGAATGAAGATTGATAGGACCATGTGCTGAACAGAGCACACAAGTTCTTAGCGTTTTGGGTTCGTCCATGGTATTACTATTGCGAATACTTGGACCGACATGATTAACGCTGAACGCTAGGGGTCCTGATGCTTTGGAAAGATGTACTCTTCATGAACGGATTTCTCACGAGGCCTCTCTATAACCGCCTAGTATACACTAGTCATGTATAATTAAGATTAAAAGGACTGTTAACTGAGTGACTCCGCCCTAAATCCATAACCAAACAAGGAACAGGAGATAAGGCCGCATCACTCAATAGAGGTCTATCAATCCTAATTATAAATGGCATGAACATATATACTAAGCTATTATAGCTTTACCTGATGGGTTTTTAAGTTTTACAACAGTGCTGCGACTTTTGCCTTAACGAGGGAGTAATTACAATTAGAATTGATTATTTACAGTTTTCGATTAGCTACTTAAGGTTGAGAAGCGTACCAAAATTCTACCGGGTTCCTTGATGTTCCTCTAGGTATTAGAGTTAAACTCCTCCTGCGTCTTTGTCATTTCTTTCAGTTGGGCAGTTCCTCTTGAGATGCCCAATTTCACCACATAGGTGGCATATTGGACTGGTCCCAACATTGGTGGTTGATGTAATGAACTCAACCGGAGTTCTGCAGTTGCGAGCGGTATGCCCCTTCATGTTGCACCTAACGCAAAAGGGTTCTCGACAGACTCCATAATGATGGTAGTCACACTTGCTGCAGTGGGGGAAGTTTCTTAGGTATGGTCTTCTTGGTGTCGAGACATGCGGGTTGACAGGGGTATTATCTACCTCAGCTTGCTGCCCTTCGGAAGGTCCTTGAGCCGAGGTACTCCCCTTCTCGTTCTCAAACTTTCTTTTCAGGGGATTAGATTGGAGTTCTTGGGTGGCTTTACACACCGGTGCTGGTTGCTGTTGTCCATTGCTATGATCGGGATTCCCGATAGTGCTCCTGCTAACATTTGCGTTGTTAGCATTCAGGTGAGCCATGACAGCTGCTACGGCTGCTGAAACTACAGCTTGGAACATAGCTTCATCGATCTGAAGAGTCGGTGTCTTGCTAGCGGGTGGGTTACGTTTCATTGGAGGCATGGTTTTTCCTACACGATGAGGAACACAAGTTGATGAGAAACGATGGTTACCCCTAGACGTATCTTTCTTTACTATAATAGGCATAAAATTTTCCCGCGCTTTGAGTTATGGTTCTCTAAGTGTCGACCTACATCCCTATGAGGCAGTCCTGGTAACAGGGTAGAAGTGTATCGGAAAGCCATAAAATGGGTGTCGTTCCAACTAAGTTATCTTTATATTGGAGAGGTTCACTCTCCGGTTTTGAAAAGATTCGAAAGAGCTTTGGAACGAAGATTACACAAGAAAAAGACTCATGAAAGTTTAGGGCTAAACACTCTCAATCGAGGTTTTGTGATCCGATCTATTTATATTAATCGCGACAGGAAAGACGATTTGCCTAACACATAGTGTGAGTAGTGTAATCACTAGCTCACTAAATTGTGTTATTTTATGGGTTATTAGTGTGACGTTAAAGAGGTAGAAACACTTCTCGGGTTTTAATCATGCATTGGCTCCCTCTGTTCACCGCTTATTCTTGGCTGAAATGAACTTTGGTTTTCTCCGGGTATTTTTATGGGGTTCTCTTCTCCTGTAGACATATTGAATTTCTGCTCCGTCTTACTTCTGATTCTGACTCCGATCGTCGTCACTTCATAATGGATGACTGGAATTTCGGAAGTTCAGGCGAATTTCCGACCGATGTCCCTAAAAGGTATAGGCACATAGCGATTTCAATAGTCTCATCACTGTTCATTTATTTCCTACTTGGAAATCTTCTCAATGAACCTCTTCTGGGTCTTTATCGACTCCTCTGCCGATTACTGAAGTGGATAAGGTTTTCTACAGGGGTTTATGCGAGAATGGGAATGTCTAAAGAATCTTATGATTATTAAAACATTTTAATGTGTGATCCATATCTAGTCCTTCTACAATTACATAGTGTACACCAATCATATATAACTTAGATCAAATAGGCCATCAAATATGTGATACCACTCTATATCCACATCCAAACAAGGAAAAGCAAGTAGAGCAAAACCACACATTCTTAGTCTATGAGATCCTCACTATATATAACCTTGAGAGCATATACTCTGTAATCATGGATCTATCAATAAAGGGTCTTTTTAGTTTTCACGCAAGGTTATTTATGGTTCCTAAAATACTCCTATAGTATTTTAATTACATGTTTGATTCTAGAACTTCTGAACATGCTTTTAGGTTTATTGTTAGTCTTTTAGTATCATAAAATACTCCTATAGTATTTTAAACTTTATGTTTGGCTCTAGCATTCCTACATGGTAAGTTTCAGATTCATTGCAACACCACCATCACTCCCAAACACACGTTAGTCGCATCTCGAATAAATATAGTTGATCAGGCTATATTTATTCCAGCTACGATTACATAACTGCCCAGGTTTGACGGTAATGCTCAACATCCAAAGAATTTTATTCTTGTTCTTCTTGTGATACTTGTTCGGGTTTTTATATTTTGGATGTACTTATACTTCTGTAAAATATGGTTATATGTTAAAGTATAACTCTTGGTCAGAGTGTTTTTATCCCATTGTATTTATAGTTGTATATCTTTTATGATTTGATATACTGAGTTCACTATAAACAATGCTCTGATACCAATCTGTCACACCCCCAAACCGAAACGGCGGAAACATTCGGGGGCGTTGGACGTCATGTCAAGTATCACAACACATGCAATATAGTAATCAAAGTACAACAACCATTGCATTAATAGTATAATTTTTTACATAGGTTACATTTAGCAACAACATCAAAAATAGATATAGAGAATAACATAAGATGCAGCTCGGTACAAGGCTAACTTCGCAAAAGCTCCCGGAGTGTACCTGTCTACTGACGACCTGAGAATACAAGTTATTTCGAAAGAGAGGATCATCATTTTAATGCTGGTGAGTTCATAAGTATTTTAATGACATTGATATAAATACATGTTTTGCCTCAAATTAATCACATAAAAGTTTATAAAGTATTTGAATTCCTTCCAGAAAATCCTATATTTACTACTAAAAGCAGTCTTCTACCAAGACTCGACTGTTTCATGTTTAAAAGAATGAGTTTCTCTACTAAAAGCACTCTTCTACCAAGACTCGACTGTTTTGTGTTTAAAGAGCATTTTTCCCAAATGTTACTATCATTATCAAAATATAGTTTTACATTATCGTTTTATGTCAAAAACGTTCTAAGTTTAATGTATTAGGGAAAATATTATAGTACCGTATTTTTATATGTAGTAACTATCGTGGTACTAATTACCTTAAGTCCATGAATTATAAGGTAAATGTGAAGATACTTGTAACCATGCTGATTGACGGATGTAAACACGACGACCTACTGGCGTCGAAATAAATGTGACATTTGTCACCCCTTGGCTTGGTCGGCCGGGACTGTAGCTAGCAGTCAGGATGTGGGATGGTCTGTCCCGTATAGATCTATACACACAATGCCCGCTCTCCCTCCAGGAGACTCTGGTTACCAACTCGACAACGGTGAAATCCGCGTCATGAGGATGTATCTCATGCTCTAATTGCTATATACGTTTCTTTTTACTAAAAGTATACGCTTTAGTATATTGATATAGCTAGTTTCTCTTCATAAAAGTTATTGTTGGTTTCTAAACTATACCTACTATAGTTTACTTGAGAGGTTATCTAAGTACCTTTACTACCCAAAGGCGCTGAATTTAAGTAACATTTTAATATCTAAACATATATAAATAATATATAACTAGGATTTCAATGACACTCGCACAAATAACCGGATACTCTAAGTCCACAACCAAACAAGGAACAGGAAATAAAGCGGGCTATTAGTCCTAAATCCTTCAAACCCTACTTATATAACTATATCTATATAGACATGAACCTTAATAAGAATATAAGTTTAAAAAGGCTTAGAAAAAGTTTAGTAATTTAAAAGATATTTTAGTACTTTAAAAGAGATTTGTAAACAAGATCTGAAAACCTTTAGCTTGATAAAACAGTTTTAACATGCAAAAATCTATTTAATTGACAGTTATTAATCACATGCGATTGATATAATAACTTAATAGTTCAACTTGTATTCCCCCCCCCCATAAAAGCATTTAAAATCATTTCAAAGGTTGATTAAGGGGGTATGAACTCACCTGAAGTGAGTAACTCGAAAGAAAGATTGATATAGGATCGCCGGGTGTCGAATGAAGTCGTGAGCACAAACGGATCCTAGTTTAACATGTAATAACACATATATGAATACACTTAAGGTATATAACCACTAATAGACACATGGACACACCTTAGGGACATGGAAACACTTAGAATTAAGTGTTACAAACACCTATTCAGGTCCCTAAATGAGTGTAGGGCCTTAGATTGGAGTGTAAGGCCACCAAACTCGACTTTTATGTGTGTGCGGCCAGGTGTACGGCCAGGGTGTGCGGCCAGGCCTGTGTGCGGCTAGGTGTACGGCCAGGGTGTGCGGCCAGGTCTGTGTGCGGCCGTACACTACCATAGAAATGTGTCCAAATCGATTTTCCAAGGCTTTGTGATGATCCTAAGAAGGTATTTTGGCCGATGCTATGTTTAGATGAGTGTTTAAGTCCATTTCAGGACCAAAAGGTGTGTGTGTGGTCACACATGATGTGTGTGCGGCCGTACACACATGAAGATCATCTAGAATGATGATTTCATGGATCAAACTCAAGGAAAAGGCGTTCTAATGTGTTGTATCAATGATCTAAGGATGAATACTCACTTGTTGTGCTGATTGGAGATGAAAACATGAAGGATTCTTGAGAGAGAATGTTCCAGCTTTGAAGTTATGGAAAAAGGGGTGTAAGGTTGGCTAAGTGTTCAATATATAGGGTTGGGTGTGAGGCTGGGAGGGTGTACGGCTGGCTGTGTGCGGCTGGCTGGCCGCATAATCGGGTGTGCGGCTGCACACTCGGGTGTGCGGCCGCACACACCTTGCTTGGTGTGTTTGGCCCGATTTTTGTGATGCTACATACATTCTAACCCTTCCTAAGACTCATATCTAGGTTATACTAGGCTTTAAACACTCATATAGACCCACAATTTCGTTATAAGATAGCCAAAACGAAGGCTGACACTCGGCTGAGTTGAATAGCTGAACTTTACAAGACAAAGATTTTCGGGTTGTCACAAATATATAGCTAAATATGCACATATCAACCCTGCCAATAAACGGTGCAAGACCATCAGGGTGGTGAAAAAAATAATTCAATTCTTATGTACTCATACAATTAGCACATGTCCATTGTCCAAACACCTTCAATGTTTCTTCTACAGCCGTATACAATCCATGGTCCTAAGAAATAGCCTCTCGCAACACATTTTTACATTTATCAGAAGCAAGGTCTAACCTCTTAATATGAAGAAGAAATCAACTAAATAAAGAGGGAATTGGAACAAACTCCCCTAGGATAGTAGTAGCGAGGTCGATATTCTTCATTCAAAGCTCCTTCTTCAATTGACTTTAGACATGGGAAGAACTCATCCATGTCTCGGGCGCCAAATCTCGTGTGGTTACGCTCCAAAAATGTGGGAAAGGCTTACGAAAATCTTCAGGAATTAATTTTCAAGAGAATATCATCAAATCATCAGCTTAGAAGTGAAATGGAAGTTAGCTGTAGCGCAAAACTGGCAAAAGTCGTGAAATTGCACTGCGACTCGTCGAGTCCGAGATGTGCACTCGACGAGTACATCGCTCTGTGATAAAAATAAATCTTCTGCTTTGACTCCGTTTCTGTTGGGTTTGGCAACAGTAATTTAATATCCCTCCTTCATTTTTCTTCAATAAATGACACTCTTTAACCCTCTTTACTAACGGACTCGACCTTAAACGCAAAACTTTCACATCCTCATCTAGACTCGACTCGACTCTCATTTCAGCACTGACACTTGAGACTATTGCATACATCCTAGCTTCAATCTGAAAAGATAAGAACAACACAAGTGATAGATAGCAATAATCCAAATCCTATTTAAACCTAGCAGTAGAAGTTCAAATGTAACATACACGTTTTCAAATCGTGTTTTTAAGTAAATAATATTATGAAATATTATGTGAATTTGAGTAATTGAGTTCTAACAGATAGTTTTTACTAGAAATGAAGTAAACTATCTTTAGAATCACTCGGAAAATATTGGAAGTCTTATGAGATTCCAATTAAAAGATAAATATCGAAATTTAACGAAAATATAAAATTTGAAATAAGTAAAATTTTATTATTCAAAGTTGTAGATAATTTCATTAGAAGCATTTAGGCGAAAACCTCATCGAAATCCGAGTTATAACGAAGAAGTTATGACCAATCGAAGATCCGCGACAAAACCGGCACGACACCGAATGACGTAAAAAGTGAGTTTTTGATAAACTACTTTTTTAGCCTTGGTGATCTAAACGAAAGTCGTAGTATTTGTTAAACCGAGAATTATGATAAAAAGAACGCCAAAATCTGACTTTGTATGAGGAAGTTATGATTTTTCTAAGTTTCAGCTTAGCAGTAGACCGCTAAAAACTTGAATTTTAGATCGAGTGATTTTTAGCCGACAAAACCTAAACGAGAATTGAAGGTCTCATCAATAGTAGTACAATGGTAAAAAGACAGACGAAAACGGACGTCGGATGAAGAAGTTATGAATTTTTAACGGATTTTCGTGTCCCGGTATGTTAAAAATAATAATATTAAAAATAAAGTCAAAATTATCCGACGAAGTCTAAACGAAAGTTGTAGAGCATAATGTTCCCTATGCGTGCATATAAAGAACGTCAAAAACAAAGCTCGTATACGAAAGTTATGGATTTTAGAAGTTCGGGGCACAAAATTCGAGAAAATCACTAAAACCGAGAAGAATCGCATGGCACAGCTTCGGCTACGTCGCCCTTCTCGCATGCAAACGCGTGTCCGAGCCAGAGAGCCAAGCGATTCGAGGTCCAATAGCCATCCGACGCGTGTGCACCCCCCCCCCCCCCGAAGTAGTTGCGTCATCCGAGACGCTGGACCAATCCGAAGCGCACACCTATTCCGACCCTCGCATCCGAGCCTCGCCCTTCTGCCGCGTGTACCGCGCCTCGCAGCTTCGCAGCCACCTGCCCTCTCGCTCTTGCTTCGGATCCGAGGCTCGCACCTATATAAGGGGTGCGAGACCTCCCGTGTAAATGTTAGAAAATGTCTCTTTTTCACCCCTAAACTTATATTTCTACTATTTCAACTTCCCCCGAAGCCCCGAGATTATTTCCAACGCCCGAAACACGTCTCGAGGTTCCCGAGAAGCCCGAAAAATTTATCTTTTCGGTTTTGAAGCCCAACCCTCGCAAGGCCCGATTATCAAGAAAACTCCCGGTTTTCAACGAAGAAAGCTAATTATAGTAACGAAGTGGTGCCCAAATTACTATTTTAACCCCCGGTTATTTCACGGTGAGTTCAATACATAGGAACAATTGTATGTTATGTGTTATATTTGCTATGTGCTTTTCAATGTTATTATTCCGGGTTATTTTCCCGTGTTATTTTTTTTATTTCTGCTATTTATGATAGCAAAGCTATACCTTTGACCATGTGATCAGTGAAAGGACTTAGATTCACGGTGGTACTGGTACGTAGCCTCTGGCCATGTAGAGCATGTCTCCGTAAGAGAATGACTTCTATTTTATGGCATTGGCAGATGGTTAGACAGAGCTATAAGCCTGAAATCTACCGAAATGTTTAAATCAGAAAGTATATGTCTTTTGTGCCATTTGGGCTGAAGCTTTATTGATCGTATATCTTTGTATAAAATCATTGATTGATATGGAAAATTTGTCTCATGATTCACATATGCCTTTGTTGTTCCTTGTTCCTCTTTGCTTCTGCCATATTGAAGTACATATATGGCATAACGTTATATTGTATCTATTATTGAACTCACTAAGCGTCACCGCTTACCCCTCTTAGTGTTTAACAATTGCAGGAGATAAGTAACCAGTATGGTTATATACTGTCGGAAGATGTAGAATAGGTTTTACTATTACTTCTGTATTTCGGTTTAGGTTTGTATAAAATTACAATATCTTGGGTAGTTATGTAAAATATTAAAACTTAGTCGGTTTGTATCCAGTCTTTTGTAATCACACTATCAATGTAAGATATTATTTATGAATATGCATGTAACATGTTTTGGAGTAACAATTGTCGAGTATGAAAGTTTGGGTCTTTCAGAAATACGAAAGTTTAGAAAGGGGTTCTTTCAATCATGGTATCAGAGCAGTAGTTTAAGTGAACTAAATTCCACGGGTTGGTATTTAGACTTAAACTATTGGAAGTTCAATATATGAACTGAATCATTGTAAGTATATGGATAGACACTTTAGGAAAGACTTAAGTAGAGTATTAGGTAAACCCTAATATATTCTAAAATACAATCTTACTCCATTGATGAGTTAAAAACTCTTTACATCGATAGATCTTTAACAGGTAAATTGTGACAACCCGAAACTTTTTCCGTTATCCTTACCTAGTTTCCGTTAATAAAATTTAGATTTTATTGATTTATTTCCGTTCACGTTAGTATTATTTTTGTTCTAACGGAATATTCTAAACTCAGTTCGATCGAGTTCCGTATTCGAAAACGAGGTTTTCTAAGTCAAAACATAGCATTCGGGCCAAACAACCCCTCAAGAGGAGTTTACGGCCGCAAACTCGGTTTACGACCGTAAACACTGTTCACGGCCGTAAAACCTCCACCCCACCCCCTTGGCCGTAAACTCACCCCAATATAAGGGATGAGTGGCCTTCATTTCTCACTTTACACACTCCAGAAGCTTTCTCTATCTACTCTCTCTCCCTCTCTCTCTACAAACTTCGATTTTGCTCAAAGATCGTCAAGAATGTAAGTGATTCTTCACCTTGATTGTGTTTCTATCTCACTCCTAGTGGTAAATCCATGCTCCTATCTCATGAATCTCATATTTTTCTAGATTTTCTCTCTCACCAAGAACACCAAGAACACACACTAGTATTTTTGGACTCTAGCCACCCTTTCAAGCTTCCATTACGTAAGTACTCTACCCTTAGCTTGTTGGATACAAGAACCACTTGTTAAACATCTAGAAATCGTGACCAGAAGGGTGTTTACGGTCAAGGCAATCTCCCTTGACCGTAAACTCTATTTAAGTGGTGCAAAGTTGCCACAACGCCCTCCTAAGCCTAGAAACTAAGCCTAAAACACTTCCAGAAGGCTAGAAAGGACTTTGAAACCCCAAAAATCGCACTGTTCGCCAAGAGTTTACGGCCGTAAACCCATGGACCGTAAACCCATGAACAGTAAACTCCTTTTACGACCGCAAACTCCCCATTTTCAAATCATATGTGATTCTAACACTTAGTTTTAAGTGTTTCCTAGTCCCTAAGGTGGTTTCCTTCCATAACGAATAGTGTTATGCCCTCACCTAATGTATATATGTACTTCTCCATGCTAAATAGGACCCGTTTGTGTCCGAGGCTTTAATTGACACTCAACAATTCCTAGCAACTTACACTCGAAATCCCACGTCAAACAGTGAGTTCATACCCCTACACCTTTTCCGAGATTTTCATGTTTTCAGGGGGAGAATACAAGCAAAAGTACAAGGAAACTTGTACTCAAAGTATATTATTTCGTATATAATACTTATATGTTCAGAGGGCATTAGTAGCGAAAATTTACTTTTGTAATAATGAAACAAGTGAACTAACCTCAAAGTAATAACCGATTTGATTACTAGAGGGCATTAGTAATACCCTTATGATCTAGTTCACTATCTATTTTATTAGTTTTATTTATGTAATAAGGCTAATACACCTCACAGAGAACAAACAGGGTTTTTCAAGGAAATTGCATCTAACGATACAAGTATGGTAGATACTTGTACACCTCATTCGAGAACCGTTAACCAACTATCAACTTTTAAGGAAAATATAGGATTTTTCTGGGATAACTCAACCTTACATAAACTGGCTGTTAAACAAATAACGAATGGATAATCAAACATCTTTGATAAGAAAATATAGGATTTTCTTGGGAAACACTTTTCAAAGGATCAAAGAAACATTTCTTTCACCAGAACTAAACGCTTATGAACTCACCAGCTTTATGCTGATATTTTAAAACTGCTTACATGGTATACAACTATAAACACTAAGGGGCTGAAGTGCTCTGAACTAAAAGTATACGTTTAAAAATATAAGTAAACAAAAAGTATACAAGTATACCTACATACCAGAAACAATATCATGAGTAGAACAAAACAAAAGTATTTGGGTGTTGGACACTGCGGTTAAACCTGGGCAGTTATGTAATCATGTCTTGGGTCAATATAGCCTGATCAACTATATTTATTCGAGACATGACCAACATGTGCTTGGGAGTGACTGTGGTGTTGCGATAGGCCTAAAACTTACCTAATGTCCATACAACAAGGTATCAAAAGAACAAAACATCCATCATAAAATACTGTAGGAGTATTTTAGCTAGAGCCGAATATATTGTAGAAATTCGTTCCTAGTGTTGCTACCTATTCGTTTCTTAGCGATAACTTACTTGCATTAGTAACCTTTCTTTGTTTATCGCTTGGTAGAACACTTTAGTATCAGGATGGGATATATTTTGTTTCATATATCTTGAGGACTTACCATCCTCTTCTTCCTGGTTGTTTCTAGAACAAGATGCCTCCTCGAAAAAGACCCATCAGAAGAAATGACGACACTCCACCACCACCACCGCCCCCTCAGTTCGATCCCGTTATGTTCCAGGCAGCTGTTACTGCTGCTGTGGCTGCCGCGATGTCACAGATAAATCCTGGCGGATCTGGTGGACAGGGAAGTGGTACCCATCCCCAAAATCAGGAAGGTGGTCAAGGACACTAGAAGGAGTGCTCCTATAAGGACTTCATAAACGCGAAACCCACATCTTTCGACGGCAAAGGAGGTGTTATTGCCTTGACTCAATGGTTCGAAAAGATCGAGTCCATTTTTGAAATCTGTTCCTGTTCTGAAGCCAACAAAGTAAAATTCGCTGCTTGCACTTTCGCCAACAGGGCACTGACCTGGTGGAATGGTCGTGTCAAATCCCTAACCCTGCCAGTGGCAAATGCTATGGGTTGGGAAAGCCTAAAGAAACTCATGCTAGCTGACTACTGCCCACGGGTCGAGATGCAGAAACTAGAGCACGAACTCTGGAACCTAAGGATGAAGGAATCCGACATTGCTGCCTACACTTCTAGGTTTGAAGACCTAGCACTTCTTTACCCGGGAATGGTCACCCCGGAAATCAAAAAGATTGAGAGATACATATGGGGACTGACGCAACCCACCAAAGGAAATGTCATGGCTGCTAGGCCAAACACCTTTGACAGCGCTAAGTGCCTGACGCGGACTCTCATAGATCATGGAGTTGCTCTTGATAAAGTGGCAATCGCTCCTGAGCCAGCAAAAGGGAGTGGTGAGAAAAGAAAGTTCTGGAAGCAGCGGAAGGGCCAGTCTTCACCGGAGCCCTCAAAGAAACAGCAAACGGTGGCAGTCCACGCTGCTACTACTCCTGCCGCTGCTCCTGCCACTCAAGCACCTACCAGTAAATATGCTGGTACCCTTCCTCGGTGCGAAAAGTGTAACTATCATCATAATCCCGGCCCATGCCGAGAAATGTCATGCACCAGCTGTGGCAAAAAGGGGCACACAGCTCGAGGTTGCAAAATACCAGTCCAACCAACCAATCAGGCATCTGGAGCAGGCGTCGGTCCAGCCTGTTATGGTTGTGGAGAAGTTGGGCACTACAAGAGAAACTGTCCCAAGGCAACAACATAAGGTTTCACGGGGAGAGTACTGACGATGGGTCAAGAAGAGGCAGTTGCAGATCCCACAGTTGTTTCGGGTACGTTCCTCATCGACAGCTCTTATGCATGCATTCTTTTCGATTCTAGTACGGAGAGGAGTTTTGTTAGTCATGCATTCAAACATCTCCTCAAACATAAACCTCAACCACTAACTAAAACATTTACCGTCGAGATGGCTAACGGTGAGAAAGAGAGCACTAATGATATATATGTAGACTGTACCCTTACCTTGAACGATCATTCTTTTCCTATCGACCTTATGCCAGTTTGCATAAAAAGCTTCGATGTCATCATCGGCATGGATTGGTTGAGCCCCAATCATGCTGATATCATTTGCTACGAAAAAGCTATCCGTCTCAATCTTTCCTCTGATGAAACTCTTGTCATTTACGGCGATAAACTCAGTTCAAACTTTCGTATCATTTCGTGCATCAAAGCCCAGAAACTCCTGCGAAAGGAGTGTTATGCATTCCTAGCCCACGTCATTAACGAGAAGCAGAAGTTAAAGACCTCGAGAGCATCCCCGAAGTCTGCAACTTTCCCTATGTTTTTGTTGGATAAGGTATCTAAGTCCATAACTATTTCTGGTATGTACTTGACCCGACCCGGCATGGTCCATTTGGGTTGCATGGCATCATGCATTTGGATAGACTAAATGAGAGAAATAACACTTATGGTTTATTAATATATTATAAGTTCTAATATATTAATAGTATTATTTAATTAGTTTGATCAAGAATTAATTTAGAATTAATTAAGTGATCAAAAGATAACTAATTAAATATATGGGTAGATTATGTAAATCTTCCATATCTTATATAGTGGGCTAAGAGGCTCAATGGATTATCAAGTTGGGTTCCACCCATAGGATGCTCCATGGGAGTTACAAACCCATGGGTCATGGAAATGAAGAGTCATGACACATTAGGGTTTACATGGTGTAACCCTAGATGTGTCAACACTATATAAGAAACCTATTCTCCACCAAAATTGGTAACACATAAGAAACAAGAGGGCTAGGCCGATTTTAGAAGTGTGTATTCTCTCTAAAGTCATTCCAAAAGCATTTTGTGTTGTGTGAAGCATTTGAGGCATCACACTTGGGGTGCTAGGCTCACAAGGTTTCAAGGATCATAAGCAACAACAAGGTAAGTTATTCTATCTTTCATGCAAGTTAAAATTTGTTCCCCATGTATGCTAGATAGGAATATAACCTTGGAATTCAACTTTGCATGATAATTAGACAAACATAGATCCAAGGTTATTAGGGTTGCATGTACACTTAGGAAGTGTTAGAATGCTCAAAACTCATCAGTGGTATCAGAGCCTAGGTTTTTTTGTTGTTTTTTTTTTTGTGCAAACAGCTTGAAAAAAAAATCGTTAAATTACAAGTTTTTTTTTTAAGTGTAATTTTTTGATTCTTGAAAGTGTTCATATTCATGTTCTTGAACTTATGAAGATTAGATGATCATAGGAATTGTTTGTAACCTTCATGGTAGTTTAATTCATGATCATAATGTGTTTTAATGGAGTCCATAACTTGTCCTCAAGTTATGGATAACCAAAAGTCTCACTTTTATTAAAGCCATTAAAAAAACACAAGAGTTATAAAAATGAAGAGTCTTCATTTTTATTACTCAATTAATTCATAAGTTATAAGAAATGAAAAGTTTTGGAAGTTTACAAAACTTGCCCTCAAGTTTTGGAACATGTAAAGTCTTGATTAAAACTTTAGTTCCAACCCTTAGAATTTTAAAAGTTAAAATTCAACCCTTATACTTTATAATATTATAAGTTACTAATATATATATGTATAACAACAAGTCGTCTTACCGCTAGTACGCGTCATTCACGAAGCCGGTCTATAAGGGGGGTATAAGGTTGTTGCCTATAAAATGGCAACTTAATGGGTGTCCACTCTTACCCACCGCTTCCTTGATCGGTGGAGGGTCGTTAGCCGAACGGGTAAGACAAGGACTTATAAATTATCATTAAAAGTATGATGAATATTATAAAGTAACTAAATGCTTTTATTAAATTCCCAATCTTAGTTACTTTAGGAAAATGTGAATAAGGTGCTAATCCATGAAATTACACTTTACACTTTGTTTAAGTCGTTGGTGGAGCGTGTGTGGTTAACCGGCATACTAACTTGGACTTAACAAGGTAGGTAAAGGGTGACTTAAGGTTTACCATAGCATCGGTGGAGCGTGTGTGGTTTAACGGCACATCGATTGAGTGATAAACCTTGAGGGTACCAAGTGATTTGCATGGTTACTTCACACCTCGTTTTGTGATCCTCGGTATCCCGGTCACAAAACTTGGAGGGCACACTCGAGATTGAAACATGCCTTTGAAAAGTTCATTGAATCTCAAAAGAATCTAGGAATTTCTAAGAACCAATTAAAAACCTAATATTTATATTTCGTTTTTCATGGTGGAAATTGGTGAATCGTCATTCACCTACCTTTCAAATATGTTATAGCTTGGATTACGACATACCTCTTCTAAGTTATAATATATTGTGATTGGATCCTAGCCTTAATATTACATTTGGGTGATTTATTAAGGACTCTCTTAATATCTAAACTAATCTTGTTCTCTTCTTTCAGATGTCTTCAAACAATGCTGCTTCTGGCTCTAATCCTAATGGCTCCTTTACCCTTATGAACTTGTGTGGGAAAGTCACTTTTGATGGATCCAACTTCAATGAATGGATCAGAAACATCAGGATGATTACCCGCTACGAGGACAAAGAATATGTCCTTGACAAGGAGCTTAAGGAGATTGATGAGACCACTGCAACTCCCCAGGAGATCGCTGACTTCCGGGCACATGAAAGGGATGCTACAAAAGTGGCATGCATCATGTTGGCCACCATGACAACGGAACTCCAAAAGTCCTATGAGGACTTCTACCCTTTTGAAATGCACCAAGATCTGATGGAAAGATACCATCAAAATGCACGACAAGAGAGGTATGAAATCATATGCTCTATCATAACAACCATGATGAAGGACGGGGAATTCGTCACGAGCCACATGCAGAAAATGCAAAGGTATGTGGATCGGTTGCTGAAGCTTAATGTGAACTTCCCTGAGGAGCTTGCAATAGATATCATTTTGCACTCCTTACCATCGTGCTATGATCAATTCCGCATGACATATCACATGAATAAGGAAGAGGTCACACTCAGCAAACTTCAGGGACTCCTCAAGACCGCAGAAACAGGTCTTAAGGGTAAGTCGGTTGTTAACACTCCTACTCCAAACTCCGCCGCGGTTTTGGCAATCGGGAAAGGTAGAGGGAAGAAGAGGAAGAGCTCTGAGAAGGGTACCAAGGCTAGGACCCTTGATGGATCTTCTTCAAGTGGAACCAAGAAAGGTTTTGTCACTCCTTCTTCTGACCCTAAAGAGGCTGAATGCTTCTATTGCCATGAAAAGTCACATTGGAAGCGGAACTGCCCAAAGTACTAGCAAGATGTGAAGGATGGGAAAGTTAAACCCAACCATGCAGGTATTTACAATATCTTATCTAATAACTCACCCCATTCTAACTCTTGGGTCCTTGATACCGGTTGTGGTATTCATATCTGTTCTGATTTGCAGGGACTAAAAAGAAGTGAGAATGTGGAGCATGGAAGAATAAACTTAATCATGGGGAATAGGAAAGCTTTACCTGTCACCAAGATTGGAGTTTATACTTTATCGCTAAGTAGTGGGTTTAGTTTAGATTTGAATAAATGTTGTTATTCGCCAGAAATGGCAAGAAATATTATTTTCTTTCATGCATTGTATAAACAAGGTTTCACCTTTTCATTTGATAATGAAGTTGGTTCGATTAATGCTTTCTTTAATAATGTTCTTTATTTTAAAGCATTACCTTGTGATGGTGTGTATGAAACTGTATATGTGGTTGATAACTTAGGAAATAATGTATTGTGTATTGATTCTGTTAATGATAATAACTTGGATAAAGCATCATTATGGCATTGTCGTCTTGGACATATAAGCAAGAAACGCATAGGCCAACTCCAAAAGGACGGAGTATTGGAGTCATTTGACCTAAAGTCAGATGATAGTTGCGAATCATGCTTACTTAGAAAAATGACAAAGTCACCCTTCACAGGTTCTTGTGAGAGGGGTGAAGGTTTGTTGGATCTTATACACACGGATGTGTGTGGGCCCTTCAAACATGCCACAAGGGATGCTAATCGTTATTATTTGACTTTTACTGATGATTACAGTAGATATGGATATGTCTACTTAATCAAGCATAAGTCAGAGACTTTTGAGAGGTTTAAAGAGTTTAAACAGGAAGTCGAGAATCAATTGGGCAAGAACATTAAGATGCTTCGATCCGATCGAGGTGGTGAGTATCTTAGTTCAGAGTTCCTCGACTATCTTAGGGAATGTGGGATTGTCTCACAATTGACACCTCCCCGGACACCGCAGTTGAATGGTGTAGCTGAGAGGCGTAATCGAACCTTGTTGGATATGGTTCGTTCCATGATGAGTCGAGCTTCGCTACCAATCTCATTTTGGGGGTATGCCTTAGAGACTGCCGCCCATAACCTTAATCTAGTTCCCACAAAGAAAGTTGCCAAAACTCCTCATGAGATGTGGACTGGTAAAGTACCCAAACTAGACCACATTAAGATTTGGGGTTGCGAGGCTTTCGTGAGACGCGAGACTCATGATAAGCTCGAACCTCGAAGTGAGAGGTGTATTTTCATCGGCTACCCACAGAAATCCTTTGGTTACCTCTTCTACAGACCTAGTGAGAATGTGGTCTTTGTAGCTAGGAGGGCTTTCTTTCGAGAGAGAGAGTTCATAAGCCAAGGAGACATTGGGAGGCAAGTTGACCTTGAAGAAATTCAAGAGTCAAGTGGTGAAGGAACTTCAAACCCTAGCACTCAACTTGAGGAGGAAACTCCTGTTGAGCCAATTGACAAGTCTGTACCTCTGAGGCGTTCCACAAGGGTTAGGAATGCACCTGAGCATTACTATGGATTCCATATTACTGCGGAAGGTGATACACTTATCAGTGATGAGACACTGATAGCTCTGGATGAACCTAACAGTTACGCGGAAGCCATGGCAGGCTCTGAGTCAGCCAAGTGGAAAGAGGCAATGGACAGCGAGATACAGTCCATGTATAACAATCAAGTTTGGAACTTGGTTGAGAATGTACCAGGTCGTAAGACTATAGGGTGCAAATGGATCTTCAAGAAGAAGACCGACATGGATGGTAATGTACACACTTATAAGGCACGACTGGTTGCAAAGGGTTTCTCACAAACTCCGGGAGTATAGTTAGCTTTTTGGTATTGTATGTGGATGACATACTACTCATAGGAAATGACATCCCAACTCTACAGGAAGTTAAGTCCTGGCTTGGGAAGTGTTTCTCTATGAAGGACCTAGGAGAAGCTGCCTATATTCTAGGGATAAGGATCTTGAGAGACCGGAGTAAAAGACTAATTGGACTTAGTCAGAGTACCTACTTGGATAAGGTGCTGAAGAGATTGGGCATGCAGGACTCCAAGAAAGGAGAGTTACCCATCCAGAGTAACGCCAGATTGAGTAAGACACAAAGCCCTAGTACTGAGGCTGAGATAGCAGAAATGAGTCGAATACCTTATGCTTCGGCTGTAGGATCGATCATGTATGCTATGACGTGTACTCGACCTGATGTAGCCTTTTCTTTGAGCATGGTTAGCAGGTATCAGGGGAACCCTGGCAAGGCACACTGGACTGCGGTAAAGAATATCCTCAAGTACCTACGGAGGACTAAGGACTGGGTCCTTACCCTCGGTGGGAGTGAAGACTTGAGAGTTGTAGGGTATAGTGATGCTAGCTTTCATACTGATAGGAATAATTTCCGCTCTCAGTCAGGCTGGGTCTTTACGTTAAACGGAGGAGCAATTTCTTAGAAGAGTTCCAAGCAAGAGACAGTGGCTGATTCAACTTGCGAATCAGAGTATATAGCAGCTAGTGAGGCAGCAAAGGAGGCGATATGGCTGAAGAACTTCATTGGAGACCTTGGAGTTGTACCAACTATTAAAGAGCCAATGGAAATTTTCTGTGATAGTGAAAGTGTAGTTGCCTTAGCCAAGGAACCAAGGGATCAGGGGAGATCCAGACACATCGACAGAAAATACCATTTCATCAGACATCGAATAGAAGAAGGACTCCTCGTGGCAAAGAGGGTATCATCGGATGAGAATCCAGCAGATCCCCTCACGAAAGGACTGACTCGGGTTAAGCATCTCCAGCATGCTCGGAGCATAGGGCTGAAGGATGATATTAGATTTAGTAGTTAGATAACCTTGAAATTTGTAAAGTGTAATTGACATTAGATGATGAATAAAAGGTGTTTTATTTATGAGTAAAGTGTTGCTATCTCTTGTCGATCGTTTACTATATTTCTTTTGCATGTTTTGACTTCCAGAATAATTATGTTTGGTATATCATATTATTCGAACCTCCACAGTCGGTCATATGTCGGAAGTAGGTATGAATCAAGACTGTCATGATTGGTTGCAGAGGTCTAAGTTGTTGGACATGGCTACAACACTCATGAGTGCTCATAAGTTCTGAGCATTGGACTCAACCCACGCTCACTGGAATCACATCATGGAATTTATCTCGAGTGATCGTGAGATGCTAATATCATATAAGTCTTCAAACCTAGAGATATGATTTGTTACTTATGAGTTGGTTATGCATTGATTGTACGTTAACGCATTGGTAACTCGATGTTATAAAACGTGCTTTTGTGTATAATTCAATGAGTGGTAGAACAAACATATGAGTCGAAGTTTATCTGTTCCTTCTTGGATTAGAAGCTGATATCTGGGCCCCTCGATGATTTTGTTTTGACCTATGTACCGGGCCCGGTCAGAACTAAGTTGATGTGTTCAATTAAGTTCTTTGTCAAACAAATCGGAAATCGGGAAACAAACTGTTGGACAATAAGTAAGACATTGTTCCATGTATTTGTCCGGCTGATATCTAGAACAGAGGATTATATGATCACTTATCTGAAATGGCGTATCATCATCTTCTTAGTTCCGAGAAACCTTGAAAAGAGCTACGATTGCTGATCGGTTCCTGAAGTCATACTTACAGTTATAGTTATTAGACTTATCCAAGTGTGAGACTGTTAGATAAGGTGTCTAAGTCCATAACTATTTCTGGTATGTACTTGACCCGACCCGGCATGGTCCATTTGGGTTGCATGTCATCATGCATTTGGATAGACTAAGTGAGAGAAATAACACTTATGGTTTATTAATATATTATAAGTTCTAATATATTAATAGTATTATTTAATTAGTTTGATCAAGAATTAATTTAGAATTAATTAAGTGATCAAAAGATAACTAATTAAATATATGGGTAGATTATGTAAATCTTCCATATCTTATATAGTGGGCTAAGAGGCTCCATGGATTATCAAGTTGGGTTCCACCCATAGGATGCTCCATGGGAGTTACAAACCCATGGGTCATGGAAATGAAGAGTCATGACACATTAGGGTTTACATGGTGTAACCCTAGATGTGTCAACACTATATAAGAAACCTATTCTCCACCAAAATTGGTAACACATAAGAAACAAGAGGGCTAGGCCGATTTTAGAAGTGTGTATTCTCTCTAAAGTCATTCCAAAAGCATTTGGTGTTGTGTGAAGCATTTGAGGCATCACACTTGGGGTGCTAGGCTCACAAGGTTTCAAGGATCATAAGCAACAACAAGGTAAGTTGTTCTATCTTTCATGCAAGTTAAAATTTGTTCCCCATGTATGCTAGATAGGAATATAACCTTGGAATTCAACTTTGCATGATAATTAGACAAACATAGATCCAAGGTTATTAGGGTTGCATGTACACTTAGGAAGTGTTAGAATGCTCAAAACTCATCAGTTTTTCCCGAAGATCTCCCGGGAATCCCTCCCGAACGCCAAGTCGAGTTTCACATCGACTTAGTCCCCGGAGCTACCCCCATAGCTAAATCCCCATACCGACTAGCGCCGACAGAAATGCAGGAGTTATCCAGTCAGCTCAATGAGATGCTCAGCGAAGGATTCATCAGACCGAGTTCCTCACCCTGGGGAGCCCCAATCTTATTTGTGAAAAAGAAGGACGGATCCTTTCGGATGTGCATTGACTATCGCGAACTAAACAAGCTTACTGTCAAAAACCGTTACCCTCTTCCTCGAATCGACGACCTCTTCGATCAACTTCAGGGAGCCAGTTACTTCTCAAAAATAGACCTACGATCAGGGTACCATCAGTTGCGAGTTCACGAGAATGATGTGCCCAAGACAGCATTTCGAACTCGTTATGGACAATACGAATTTATAGTAATGCCCTTTGGTCTAACCAACGCACCGGCGATATTCATGGACCTGATGAATCGGGTGTGCCATTCTTTCCTGGACAAGTTCGTAATCGTGTTCGTCGACGATATACTTGTCTATTCTAGAAGTGAGGAAGATCATCGACAGCACTTGAGATCGATGCTGGAAACCCTAAGGACGGAGAAGCTGTACGCGAAATTCTCCAAGTGCGAATTCTGGATTCGAAAAGTAACCTTCCTAGGTCACGTGGTAAGCGAGGAAGGCATACACGTGGACCCCTCCAAAATCAAAGCGATAGAGAACTGGTCAGCACCGAAGACACCCACAGAAATCCGTCAATTCTTGGGTCTCGCTGGCTACTATCGCAGATTTATCCAGAATTTCTCCAGAATTGCCAAACCCTTAACCACTCTGACTCAGAAAGGCGTACCCTTTTGTTGGAGTGAAAAGCAAGACACTGCATTCCAAACGTTGAAGTAGTCCCTATGCAGCGCACCTATCTTGTCCCTGCCCGAAGGGACGGAGGACTTTGTTGTCTACTGTGATGCATCCAATCAGGGCCTAGGCTGTGTGCTCATGCAACGGGGAAAAGTCATCGCATATGCCTCAAGACAGCTGAAAGCACACGAAGTCAACTACACAACGCACGACCTGGAATTGGGAGCAGTGGCCTTCGCATTGAAGATATGGAGACATTATCTCTACGGAGCGAAGTGCACTATCTTCATTGACCATAAACGTTTGCAGCATATCTTCGGCCACAAGGAGCTGAACATGAGACAACAGCGATGGGTTGAGCTACTCAGCGATTACGAGTGCAAAATCTGCTACCATCCCGGCAAGGCTAATGTGATGCCAGATGCCCTCAGCCGGAAGGAGTACTCAGGTCGTAGAGTGAAGGCACTGACCATGACTATCCATTCCCATTTATCCGCGCAAATCAAGGAGGCTCAGCTGGAAGCCTTAAAACCAGAGTACATGCCGGGTGAAGCCTTGAGAGGAATGGAAAAGAACGTAGAAATCAAGGGAGACGGAGTCAGTTATTTCATGGACCGGATCTGGACCCCAAAGTTTGGTGGTTACAGAGAGGTTGTAATGAACGAAGCTCACAAGACTAGATACTCCATTCATCCAGGCTCGGACAAGATGTACCTCGATCTCAAGAAACTGTATTGGTGGCCGAACATGAAAGCAGAGATCGCTACCTTTGTGGGAAAATGCCTGACTTGCGCCAAGGTGAAGGTCGAATATCAGAAGCCCTCAGGTCTACTCCACCAGCCGGAGATACCTGAGTGGAAGTGGGAGATAATTACTATGGATTTTATCACCAAATTACCCAAGTCTCCGAGTGGGCATGACACCATCTGGGTAATTGTCGACCGACTGACTAAATCCGCTCACTTCCTACCAATCAAAGAAACTTTCAAAATGGAGAGACTCACGCGAATCTACATCCAAGAGATAGTCCGACTGCACGGTGTGCCTGTGTCCATTATCTCCGATCGAGATAGCAGGTTCACCTCGAGATTTTGGCAGTCCCTGCAGAAGGCTCTTGGAACTAAGCTAGATATGAGCACAACTTACCATCCTCAGACAGATGGGCAGAGTGAGAGAACCATCCAGACCTTGGAAGACATGTTGATAGCATGTCTTATTGACTTCACTAAGTCGTGGGACACCCATTTTCCCTTGGTTGAGTTTTCCTACAACAACAGCTACCATACCAGCATCATGGCTGCGCCTTTCGAAGCCCTCTATGGTCGCAAGTGCAGATCCCCTCTGTGTTGGGCTGAGGTGGGCGACACGCAGTTAGCCAAGGGGCAAGTCCCTGACAGCACTCTCACTGGTCCAGAAATCATCCGCGAAACCACCGACAAGATCGTACAAATCCGAGAACGACTGAAAGCGTCTCGAGATATACAAAAGAGCTACGCCGATAAACGACAAAAACCCTTGGAGTTCCAGGTGGGTGACCGTGTTCTGTTGAAGGTCTCACCCTGGAAAGGCATGATAAGCTTCGAAAAGTGTGGAAAGCTAAATCCAAGATACATAGGACCCTTCGAGATCCTCGCTAGGATCGGTCACGTAGCCTACAAACTTCATTTACCGCAAGAACTTAACAACATTCATCCTGTATTCCACATTTCGAATCTTAAGAAATGCGTATCCGACGAAACCTTTACGATTCCTCTCGACGAGATTGAAATCAACGAGAATCTGAACTTCGTAGAAGAACCAGTCGAAATCATGGATAGAGAGATCAAACAAACGAAACAAAGTCGCATCCCGATAGTGAAGGTTCGTTGGAATGCCAAGCGGGGACCTGAATTCACTTGGTAGCGCAAAGATCAGACGAAACAGAAGTATCCGCATCTCTTTTCTAATCCATGATTTGTTATCTATGTTCGAATTTCTGGACGAAATTCCTCTAGCGGGGGGATGATGTGACAACCCGAAACTTTTTCCATTATCCTTACCTAGTTTCCGTTAATAAAATTTAGATTTTATTGATTTATTTCCGTTCACGTTAGTATTATTTTTGGTCTAACGGAATATTCTAAACTCAGTTCGATCGAGTTCCGTATTCGAAAACGAGGTTTTCTAAGTCAAAACATAGCATTCGGGCCAAACAACCCCTCAAGAGGAGTTTACGGCTGCAAACTCGGTTTACGACCGTAAACTCTGTTTACAACCGTAAACACTATTCATGGCCGTAAACCCTCCACCCCACCCCCCTTGGCCGTAAACTCACCCCTATATAAGGGATGAGTGGCCTTCATTTCTCAATTTACACACTCCAGAAGCTTTCTCTCTCTACTCTCTCTCTCTCTCTCTCTACAAACTTCGATTTTGCTCAAAGATCCTCAAGAATGTAAGTGATTCTTCACCTTGATTGTGTTTCTATCTCACTCCTAGAGGTAAATCCATGCTCCTATCTCATGAATCTCATATTTTTCTAGATTTTCTCTCTCACCAAGAACACACACTAGTGTTTTTGGACTCTAGCCACCCTTTGAAGCTTCCATTACGTAAGTACTCTACCCTTTGCTTGTTGGATACAAGAACCACTTGTTAAACATCTAGAAAT
This sequence comes from Lactuca virosa, assembly GCF_052849685.1. Taxonomy (NCBI): domain Eukaryota; kingdom Viridiplantae; phylum Streptophyta; class Magnoliopsida; order Asterales; family Asteraceae; genus Lactuca; species Lactuca virosa. The sequence goes on along the minus strand of NC_136429.1, from coordinate 73,924,522 downwards.
CGTGACCAGAAGGGTGCTTATGGTCAAGGCAATCTCCCTTAACCATAAACTCTATTTAAGTGGTGAAAAGTTACCACAATACCCTCCTAAGCCTAGAAACTAAGCTTAGAACACTTCCAGAAGGCTAGAAAGGACCTTGAAACACCAAAAATCGCACTGTTCGCCAAGAGTTTACGGCCGTAAACCCATGGACCGTAAACCCATGAACCGTAAACTCCTTTTACGGCCTTAAACTCCCCATTTTCAAATCACATGTGATTCTAACACTTAGTTTTAAGTGTTTCCTAGTCCCTAAGGTGGTTTCCTTCCATAACGAATAGTGTTATGCCCTCACCTAATGTATATATGTACTTCTCCATGCTAAATAGGATCCGTTTGTGTCCGAGGCTTTAATTGACACTCAACAATTCCTAGCAACTTACACTCGAAATCCCACGTCAAACAGTGAGTTCATACCCCTACACCTTTTCCGAGATTTTCATGTTTTCAGGGGGAGAATACAAGTAAAAGTACAAGGAAACTTGTACTCAAAGTATATTATTTCGTATATAATACTTATATGTTCAGTACGCTTTTAACATAGAAAACAGTTTTACCAAACGATTAACGAATCAACTCGTAGAAACAGTTTTCAAAACTAAAGCAAGGAACTTGTGAATCTTGTCATAAAATGCGATATTTTGCAAAGGATTCATTTAAAACATAAACAAGATTTTTAGTATTATTACTTGTAAATTTGTTAGGCTAAGTTTTGAGACACGTCCTTGGTAACACTCCCACCGGATTCGAGAGTGTAGGACTAACCCTTGTAACCAGAATCTCTTGGAGGGAGAGTGTGACTATTGTGTATAGATCTATATGGGACTGACTATCCCGCACCTTTGCTGCCAGCTACAGCGGGACCGTTAGGTTCAGGGGTGACAAAGTCATAAAAAGATACTGGCCCCCGTTACGAGCCATATCCAGTCTAAGTACGGTTATAAAACTCACAAGCTAGATAGCGAAAATTTACTTTTGTAATAATGAAACAAGTGAACTAACCTCAAAGTAATAACCGATTTGATTACTAGAGGGCATTAGTAATACCCTTAGGATCTATTTCACTATCTATTTTATTAGTTTTATTTATGTAATAAGGCTAATACACCTCACAGAGAACAAACAGGGTTTTTCAAGGAAATTGCATTTAACGATACAAGTATGGTAGATACTTGTACACCTCATTCCAGAACCGTTAACCAACTATCAACTTTTAAGGAAAATATAAGATTTTCCTGGGATAACTCAACCTTACATAAACCGGCTGTTAAACAAATAACGAATGAATAATCAAACATATTTCATAAGAAAATATAGGATTTTCTTGGGTAACACTTTTCAAAGGATCAAAGAAACATTTCTTTCACCAGAACTAAACGCTTATGAACTCACCAGCTTTATGCTGATATTTTAAAAATGCTTGTATTCTCAGGGCAACAATAGACAGGTACTCTTGCCAACTTTTGGAGAAGACGGAGCATTTTGGAGTCACGTCTATTACTTTTGTTATATACTGTTATGTATAAACCATGGTTTCAAAACAATGTAAATATTCATATTATAATTTAATGGTTGTGTTTACTTTGCTTACTATGATACAACTGTTGTGATACTACGCATGACGTCCTCCGCCCCGGAACGTTTCCGCCATCGGTTTCGGGGTGTGACATAAATAAGAAAGAACAATAAATACTGGAACACAAAATGAATCAATCTGTATGTCGAATGATTAAAATGTAGTCACACCTCAACAGAGCTCGATTAAGAACTTCCACTGTAGAGGTGAGCTAGGGTTTACAGTACACTTGATAAAATAATAATGAAAGCGTTATTGATAAGAATGCATGCATGCATCTTATATACTAAACCCTAGAATGATAAGCATGGTTGGACATGACCAAACCGAGAATACAAAATGGACCGAACTACTAAGGCCCAATGGCGCAACCCTTTAAACCCAACAATCTCCCCCTTTGCACCAATTGAGGCGAGAGACTACTTCGGTTGAGTAACTTTAGTCTTCCTCACAATCTTGAACAGCCTGGGGATTATGGCAAGAAGAGTTTGACGGAAAATAATATACCACCGAAGCATATCAGTAAACATCTTTTTATCGGCCTCGCTGTTCTGATTACACTCGTGAACAATATCCAGAATATGCTCCAGGCAGGCGGTGGAGAACAGATGTTTGTCAATAAGAGTGAACAGACATTTTTGATCTTCGCCCCTAATGAACATGACCGTATGAAACTTGGGGTCGATTTTATCCTTAATCATCACGTTGACATCGCTTGCCCTCCCTATTGGCTTCATAGTGGGCTTCTTATGTATGGCAGAGGCGATTTACTGATCCATCTTTGCGACTTCATGAATATAGCACACGAGCATTCGCTTGATGTGATCGATAATAGGCTCATACTCCTTTTGGTTAGTCAGCAAAATGTTGTTCAGGAGAATCCAATCATGAGGATTCAGATTCGGCAGATCAGCGAGGGAAATCATATGAACCGAGCTATCAGAGCCTCGGGTTACTTTGAACTTGATGTTGATAAACTTCCCTGCTGAAGTGGGTTTCAACACCTTGACCTTTGTGATTTTCTGATTACTCCAGGTCAGGTATTGTGGCTGAGCAAACTCAAGATAATACTCAAGCAGATCCCGATCAACCTTCGGGTCTGGGGAAGGAATGCCAGCCGTTGACTCAAAACAATGAAAAATAAATGCCTTTCGGGTGATTGGCATATCAAATTGTGAGTCCTTGGAATTCTCAAGCCCAAAAGAAAGGACCGGTTCGAGCCAATGAGTGATTGGTGCTTCGATTACCTCCCTCTGGAGCGTTTCCATAGACCACTCAGGAAACATAGACTTCCTTTTTTCAAGCATCTCGTTCGCTTTCCTCTCTTTATCAAGAATTTCTCTTTCTTTTTGAAGCTTCGCCTCAATTTCTTGTTCATTAGGCTTAACTTTAAGATCTTCGGTTTTAGAAGCTTTTCCTTTTGTATCAGTGTCATTGTCGTTTTCATCCTCATCATCATCACCAATCATCTTCTTTCGTTTTCCCTTCATACTGCCCGAAGCTTCATTACCCTTCGACTTAGTAGTGACTTTCGGTTTTGGAGGTGGTTGAGATTGACCCTTACCCTGTGTAACATTTTCTCCCCTTGTTTCGGAGGGACAACTGGCTCCGGAAGACCCTCAATTCTGCTCAAAACATCCAGGGCACGTCTCAACTTCTCAGCCAAGTGGCGTCGAATGGAGATGGTAAGGATCGAGTCATGGGCTTCCAGAAGGTGTAGGAGAATGGAATGTACATCACCAACCGAACTTTTAATCACTTCACGCTCGGATTTTAACTCTGCAATCTCCTTATTTGCAGCCTTGAGCTTGAGATTCTGAAGTTTAAGCTGAGAAGTGCGCTTATCCAGCTCATCCATAATCTTGTTTTCGACAGCAAGCTCAGCTTCGAGTTGAGTGAGACGAGCATCAACTGAAGTGTGAAGCTCCGTGTTAGCAGCCTGAATTGCTTGGCGAGCTTCCTCAAAATGTATCTTTTCAGCTTCCAGTGAACGCGTAAGATTATCAACCGAAGCGTTCACAGTTTGAGCATTCTTCTTAGCTGCAGCTTGGAGAGAATCAAGAAATAGCTATGCATCCGAAACTAGTTTTTTGAAATTTGCGATCGTATGCTTGCAATCCTTGGTGGAGGCTTCGACTGCAACTGAAGCTTTCTGACAGGTGGAGGTTGAGGCTTCAATGGATTTAACAACATTAGTGATGGAAGAGTCATGCTCTTTGACAACAGTTGCCAACAGAGCCTTGAGTGATGCTTCTGAATAGGCACTGCCAGAAGAGGAAGAGAGCAGTTGGTCAAGTTTTTCATTCATGGCCTTGAGATGCTTCTTCGTAACAGAAGCGTGATCATCTTCATCACTTTGTACTCGATAGAGACTATAGTAAAGAGAGTCGAATTCCATGTTTTCTCCACCAAGAACAGGTTCAGATTCATGTGAAGGAGGTGGGGATAAAGGTTTTGAGGTAATAGGAGGTTTAGAACCGAAAGTAGATGCCCCTGTATCAGATACGTTGACACGAACATTAGGTTCGGTTGGAGAAGTAGTAGTGGTAGTAACTGTAGTGAACAGAGGGGTTGGAATTGGAATTGAGGTAGTAGTGGTGGATGAGACGGGTGGAGGAAAGGGACCAATAGTAATAGGAACTGAGTGTGGAGGAGAACATGGAGGTGAGTTTCGGTTACTGTCATTAGATGGTGAGAGTAGAGTCGAATTACCTCTAGGTGGACTTTCGGTTCGAGTAACTTCGTCGTCAGTTGACGCGAGGTCGTGCTGTGTGTCAAAGGGAACACACTCAGAGTCACTGGTAGATAGGGAAGGAGACTTCTGTCTTTGAACTTTCATCTTGATCTTTCATTTCTTTGGAGCAGTAGGCGCTGCTTGCTCAGACTTGCGTTTCTTGGGAGTAGAAACTTTGGAGGATGGACCGTCCGTTTCCCCTTTTCTATCAGGCTTTTTCCCTCTTTTCACTGGTTTGTCTGGAGCGTCTAACGAGCTTTGCATTTCTGGAGTAAGCTGTCGTGGCCTTGTAGGTGTTAGCTTCTTGTACTCATTGATTACCTTGCTTTCAGGGGAAACACATATGTACATTGACTCCGGAATCGAACCAATGAAGAGAAATTTGGAGGGATCTGAGACAAGAATCCTTGTCGTGTGAAAGGTAGCCATCGATGACCTGAGTGAATCCGCCATTGTTGGAACATTAAACTTTGCCATCGCCCAATTAGTGACTATGGTCCAAAACCAAGCACATGAAATTTATGAGTGCCTTGAAGAAGAACTTATACTCTGAACCAGTTGAGACCAAATGATTGACCCATAATCCATGTTAACCCCATGATACAGACCATATAGAAGGGTCATGAACTCCCTGCTCGTTCCATCTGAATCTGCAACCCTCTCCGATAAACCCTTGGAGAGGAGAGTAAAGAGTCCATTCCACGGAGGAGGAAGACAAGATTTCTTGAACTTAGTGATAGTGGTGAGAAGCTCAGTGTATCCCATATCATAGAAAATTTTGAACAGCTGAGTGGTGGTAATGGAATCAGGGTTAATCATAGAATCCGCGACAGCAAGGTGTAGCAATAAACAAAACCTAGCTTTTGAAATCGACGTCTTTTGATTGACGATTTCAAAGAAGATACGCTCCTTAGCTTTATCGTAGACAACAGTTGAGTAGACATGAGAGAGCATCGACATTGGAACACATTCAACCTGTGTGGGAGCAACCACCAGCGGGGAATACTTGAGACATTCAACCACATGTAGCATGTACGAATCATAGACAAATGGGTTCAGGTCGATGATCAGATTCTGATTAGGTTTGATGGTCAGAAGAGATGACTGAGCAGTTTGTTCGAACACCGAGGAAGATTCAGCCATAGTTGCAGGGGTGAAGAAGAAGATGAATACTAAAAAATCGCCGATTTGTTCTTGAGGGAGTGGAGAATTCGTAAAGTAGCCTAAGAGGTGTGAGAAAATCTTTTATACCATCGCCAGGGGAGAGAAAAATCCACAGTAATGATTCGACTATCTTCTGAATCGACGCCTGAAAAAGTGTGATTTGACAGCTGGGTTTTCCGAAGAAGACGTCATCAGTCGTGATATTAGGTGTCGTTTCAAATTCACGCGCCTTTTCATTCTTATCTCCTGTTCAAATTTTGAACCGTTTCAAATTCATGTTGAGTCACCCTTATTTTATTTTGATTATTTAAATAAATCAATGCCACCAAAAAGAATCGAAGCTATATGTCTGAAAATAGCTTGTTAGCAACCGAATAAGAGTTTGGAAAAATTGTAAAGAATTTCGTGCAAGAGAGTGTGAAAGATACAGAAATAAATCAAAATTTATGTGCGATATTAGTGATGTCAATCAAGACATGAAGCAGTTGATCCCGGACACGAATCTCTTCCTTCAAAGTCAAGAGAGACTTAGAAGTGCTTGTGTGGCTCCCTGTGAAAATACGATCAACTACTTGTTAAGAAGCATTGAAAGGCATCTTTTGATTATAAGGTTATTGATGGTGGTTTCGCTTCAATCCATGCTTTGGTTCTTGACATAAGACCGAAAGTGGATGAAGTACTTGTGAGACTGATGTATCCTGTTAAACAAGTAGGTTTGATGAAATATGAAGTGACTTGATGTATTTTAGAAATCTCATGAAAAATAAAACTGGATCTTTTGGGAAGAAAACGTCTTGGTGTTTAGACAATTTCATAAAGATCACTCAAAAAGAAAAAGAGAATTCAGGTGACATTCCACAAGAGTGGTTTCGTTAAATCATGGGTGAGAGCTAGAACGTTTGATTGTTCACTGTTAATTCATTAGTTGTGTTGGATTTTGGGTTTCACTCAGCTCGTGGTAGAACGAAACTAAGATCATGAACACAGAAGTTGTGTAACCATAAACCTCAATGGTAACATCTGAGCGTCTCAAGGGTTACGTTTGATGAACCGAAAGCAAATGGAGAAATGAGTGGAGATGGTTAAGGAACCGAAAGTACCTCTGTTATACGAAAATGACAAAGCAGACAACTCTTTACTCAATATGAGAAGAGTAAGGTAGCTCATGATTTGAGTGATTTTAGCAGCCTGATTGGGAAGAGACGATTGGTGTTTATCGAATCATTAAGGCTTCACTCAGAGTTTTGAAGGCTTCGGTCTACATGCAACAACATGCTTCTAGGGACACTTAGCTTAGTACAAAGATAAGAAAGTTATACATGCCCCAACATCATTTTGTGTCGTATCTGTGAACTTGAAACAAGATAAGAATAGAGAGAGAATACTAAAACAAATAAAAATATTTTTGTAATTTTGGATTTTTAGAAATTCTGAAAAATAAAATAAAATAAAAATAAAAAAAATAAAATATTTTTGGATTTTTGTGATCTCTGAAAAATAATAAAAACAGAAAATCAAATACCATAGTAAAGCAAGCGAAAGGATAAACAAGATATACAAGAATATACAACCGAACCCAATCCTGAGATAAGATGAAGCGAAATGGACCAAGCGTTCGGGTCAATTCGGTTCCTAAAAATTCCAGTGCCGAAATAGACCGAGCGTTCAGTTGATTTCGGTTCCCGAAAAATTCTAGACCTGAAATAGACCGAGCGTTCGGTTCATTTCGGTTCCCAAAAAATTCTAGAGCCGAAATAGACCGAGCGTTCGGTTCATTTCGGTTCCCGAAAAATTCTAGAGCCGAAATAGACTTCGATATTACCATCTTCAACATGATCCTTGATAAAATGGTATCTTAGTGCAATATGTTTTGTCTTGGAGTGTTGCACTGGATTGTGACATATTCTAATCGCGCTTTCAGAGTCACAATAGTGGGGAATCTTCTTCATGCTTAGGCCATAATCCCTAAGTTGGCTTTGAATCCATACAACTTGTGAAGTACAGGATGTTGCGGCGATGTACTCAGCTTCGGCTGTAGAAAGAGGCCTGCAAGTTTGTTTCTTTGATTGCCAACTGACAAGTTTACCATCAAGAAGTTGGCACCCGCCAGTAGTGCTCTTTCGGTCCAGACCACATCCACCAAGATCAGCGTCAGAGAAGGCTTGAACGAAGAAGCCGAATTTTGTAGGATACCAGAGACCGAGAGACGAGGTTTGCTTCAGATACCGAAAAATATTCTTCACAACCATCATGTGAGGTTCGCGTGGATTAGCTTGAAACCTGGCACAATAACAGACAAAAAACATTATATCTGGTCCACTAGCTGTCAGATACATTAAGGACCCTATCATTTGTCAATATAGGGTCATATCAACAGCCGGTTTTTCCAGAGAAGGAGTTAACTTCGTGCCAAACGCCATAGGAACCTTCACTTTTGAGTCTCCCATCATACCGAACTTCGCTAGTAGAGTCTTCGTGTAAGCCTCCTGTTTAATAAAAATGCCTTCTGGTCCCTGTCTAATGTTCAGTCCAAGGAAAAAGTTAATCGGACCCATTGCGCTCATTTCAAATTTAGTCTCCATCAACTTCCTGAATTCGACTGTTAAGCTAGGATTCGTGGAGCCGAAGATGATGTCATCGACGTAAATTTGAACTATCATTAAATGTTCGCCTTCTTTCTTGCGAAAGAAAGTTGGGTCAACCGAACCTTGTTTGAATTTGGACAACTTAAGAAAGCGTGTTAGAGTTTCATACCATGCTCTCGGGGTTGTTTCAAACCGTAGACTGCTTTATCCAGAATGTAGCAATGATCTGGATACTTCTCGTTCACAAATCCTGGTGGTTGCTCTACATATACCGTTTCTTCTAATTCTCCATTTAGAAATGCACACTTGACGTCCATTTGATATACTTCAAAGTTCTTGTGAGCAGCATAGGCCATAAAGATTCTTACTGATTCTAACCTGGCTACTGGAGCGAAGGTCTCCTCGTAGTCTATCCCTTCTTCTTGACAATATCCCTTCATAACCAGTCTTGCTTTGTTACGAATTGCATTCCCTTCTTTGTCCATTTTGTTTCGAAATACCCGTTTCAGTCCAACTACAGATACATCCTTTGGCGTAGGAATCAGTCTCCATACCTTGTTTCGCTCAAACTCATTGAGTTTGTCCTACATTGCCTGTACCCAATCTGAGTGATCAAGTGCAATGTTGACAGTCTTCGGTTCAATTTTGGAGACAAACGAATTAAACATACAAAATTCCACTTGAGAGAATAATACAGTTTGCTTCGCTTTCAGTTGAGAACGAGTAAGAACTCTTTCTGATGAATCACCAATGATTTGGGTTTTTGGATGATCTTTTGTCCATTTGGTGAGAGGTGGGTAATTTGGATCATAGGAGGGATCCAACTCAACATTTACTTCTTCTTCGAATTCTGACTGAATATCATCATCATTTGTATTTGCATTCTCCCCCTCAAATGATGAGACAGTTTCGCCTTCAGGCATTGAATTCTCCCCCTCAACTGGACGTTCGGTTGATGGGTTCTCCCCCTGGAATGATAATTCAGGGTTATCAGATGAAGATGAACCCTCCCCCTGAAATGTAGAATTTTGCTTGGACTAGGCTGTTTGGTAGTTCCCGGTTGTTCTTTTTCCATAACCTCCGCTGCATTATCAATGATTTGCTTCAAGGAATCAATATTATTGTCAGCAGCCTTTGCTTCAGAGTGAATGCTTTCTCTGGTTCATCGAACAATGACATATATTGCTCAAATAAATTCGAAATGGAAACAGTGACTTGACCAGACGTTGGAAAGATTTCTTCCAATGAACCTTCGTTTGTCTGAAGCTTTTTGACGTAGTTGTCATCGAAGGTGACATAATAGGTTTCTTCGATTTTCTTGGAACGTTTGTTCAGAACCCTATATGCCTTGGAGTTTAAGGAGTAGCCAATAAAAATCCCTTCGTCAGCTTTGACATCAAACTTGTTTCGGTGCTCCTTTGAATTGAAAATAAAGCATCTGGAACCGAACACATGGAAGAACTTGACATTTGGCTTACGACTGTTCAAGATCTCATATGGAGTAACATAAAAGCGCTTGTTGAGAAGAGATATGTTCTGTGTGTAGCAGGCAGCAGCAATAGCATCAGCCCGAAAATATAAGGGCAATGAGGCGAAACTGAGCATGGTTCGGGTTGCTTCACACAACGAGCGGTTTCGCCTTTCAACGACACCATTTTGTTGTGGAGTGTAGGAGTAGAAAAGTTGTGAGATACTCCCTTTTCATTAAGAAAGTCTTCAAATTCATTGTTTTTGAACTCCAGCCCATTGTCATTTCGAATATTTCTTACCAGCTTTCTCAGTTGAAGCACTATTTGCTTGACAAATACCTTGAGCTTTGGTGTAGCCTCTGATTTGTGTTTAAGAAAAAATACCCAGGTGAAACGAGAAAAGTCATCTACTATTACTAGTATATATTTGTTACCACCAGTGCTTTCAATAGCTGAAGGTCCACATAAATATATATGCAGAAGCTCAAGTGGTTCGATGATCTTCGTGTTAACACGTGTTGGATGACTTTTCCTGCTTTGCTTTCCCATTTCACATGCAGCACACAAATGTTGTTTATCAAACTTGAGTATTGGAAGTCCTCACACATGATCACCAAGAACTAGCTTGTTGATGTCTTTGAAGTTGAGGTGCGAGAGCCTTCGGTGCCATAACCAACTTTCGTCTGAGTGTGCTTTCGTTAGCAGACACACATCTGGCTTCCCTCGAATGGGATTGAGATTCAGTGGGTACATTTCGCCTTTCTTTTGGATTTTAATAGAACTGACTTGGTCTTCTTCTCTACTATTTTAGATCCTTCATCATCGAACGAAACCTTCAGTCCAATTCCCACCACCAGTTGTGAAACACTGATGAGATTTTGTTGTTAGCCCTCTACGTATGCTACTTTTCTGATCAAGAATTCGCCATTTGTGATCATTCCATAGCCTTTTATTGTGCCAAATGAGTTGTTGCCATATTTGACACATCCACCATCCTTAATAGCTCGAAACTCCCGAAGCTCTTCCTTTCTCCTTGTCATGTGACGTGAGCAGCCACTATCAATGTACCATTCGTCGTCTAACTGCTCGTCACGCATAACCTGCAATAATCAACCAGATTTAGGAACCCAAAGTTTCTTGGGTCCATGTGAGCCTTTTACATAACATGATATAACAATAGAAGAGTCAACCAAGTAAGTTCATTTGATTAGGGTTGTTTCATCTTTTCTTTTGATTGTAAAAACTTTGATTTTATTATCTTTTGATGCTTCAACCTTAGGTCTAGGAATTGGATCTTTATTGATTTCTAACTTTTGGTTTTGTTTCCTTAGATTAGTATTCATCTTCTTTTCATCTCCTGAGATGATCTTCCCTTTTCCCTTCACATCTTCTTTAGGATTGTGCTTTGAGTGAGAGGAATGTGTTTTAGAAGCGAAACCTTGCTTTCGGGTCCTTTCGCTTATGGATGAGGAACCGAAACTTCCCTTTCGGTTGTTGAGTGGAGAGCCGAAACCACTCTTTTGGGTTCTTTCGCTTCTATTTTGGGGACTGAAACTTCCCTTTCGGTTTGCTTGGCTACATGGATAGCATTGAGAACAAGACGTAGCTTGATTCTTTGACACTCCTTTGTCCTTAGCGGTTGGACTTTTGTCTGATTGAATGTAATTTGAGTTTGGAGACCGCCAGAACTGTTTCCTTTCATCGAGATTCTTCTTGTATCTCCTGTTATGTTGATGTTTCTTCTCAGACACCTGTTTGGGTGTTTTATGGATGTTGGCCTTCGGTTTCGATCTTTTATCATGACTTTTGCTCTTTAACGAGGAGGTTTCGCTTGTCACCTTAACTGATTCACTTGGAATCTTTTTGGTGACACTGGTGGTTGGCTTATCAAAATGTACAGGCTTGTTGAGTGGTTCTGCCACATATATGCCTTTAACCCTCCATGATGTTTTTTCAGATAGACTGATCGTATCATCAGCATTGTCTATTGGTGCTGACCAGAAGAATTCATCACATCCATCAGCATTACCTTCATTCACTAATGTTGTGAGTTCAACTGTTTGCTTCTGTGTAACGCCGGTAACTGCATAAACTTGATTTGGCGTGGTTTGGACCTTCTGATATGACACAACCTTTTCTTTCATAATTTTGGACTTATTTTGGGAGAAACGAGTGAATTCAACCGAGTTTTCAGAAATGAGATTTTTGGTGGGTTCGGGTTCGCCCTTGACAAATTCAGAACAGTCTACCACATCTTCTACGGATATTTCACTCATATCATCATCCTCATCAAATTCAGAAGTATTTTCAACCTTAATTTTTGTTTCTGAACTTAATTGGCATTCAATGAATCAAATTTCTGCATAGTTTCGGTTTTAATTTTCAATTTATCATTTTCGTCCAATAAATTCTTAAGCATGTCCTTGTGGTCTTTGGACTGGATAAAGGATTCAATTTTGTCAAGATCAATTTTATAGCCAGGAGAAACTTCATCAGACGAGACTACAACTTCACTATCATAAGCATCAACATCAATTACGTCCTCCTTTAATTCAAGGAAAGGAAGAATCATACTGTGAATTTTCCTGCCTATTTCACAATCCAGATGCAATTGAGTGATATTGGAATACAAACGTTTAGCAATTAAACAAAAAACATTTCTCTGTTTCAAAAGCTTTTAATTATCCCTTTGCAAATAAATTGTCTCATCCTTAATTTTAACTAACTCTTTCTCCTTTTGCTCAATCCACATTCGCCTATCCTCACTCTTCAAAGACACCCTGCTGAGTTGATCAGTGAGGTTGGAATTTGTGAGGCGATTTTGGGTTAAACTACCACTTAAACTAGAAAATTTAGATTTTAATCCGTTCAATTCCTTTTCATAGTTTGTGACAGGGATTTTTAATGATTCGAGAATAGGTTGTACCTTTTTGATCAACTGGTCGCACTCATTGATCTGCTCACCAACAGGCTTGGTAGCGAAGCACCTGTCTTCTCGTTCCTTTGCTTCATCTTTACCCCCATCAGTGGTGTAACCCCTCATCTGTGACACTCCAGCTGTCACCATTAAGCACTTTCCTTCAGCAACATACTAATCCTCTTTCACCACGAAAGCTCTACCATGTGTAGGCCTCCTCACCTCTTCATCCTATGAGTCAGTAGACCAGACTTCAACACCACCAAATTCATCATCTGCAACATTTTCCTGCAAAATAAGAACATTCATAGTGTTATTTGCAGTAGCTTTCTTCTTGTTAATCTCTTCCAGCTTTCGGAGGTGGTATGCTTCATCGTCTTCACTCTCATTCTTCTCAATCATATTCCTCAACATACACTCCTTGGCAAAGTGGTTTTTTCCACCACAAAAGTGACAATTAAATCGTGAGTCACAAGACATCTTGCTCTCCTTCTTTGGTTCTTCTTGCTGGGGAGTGATCTTCGGTTCCTCCTTTGCCTTTTCTGAACTGTAGTTTCCTTGGCAGTTTCGGTTCTTATTGGTGGGAAACTTTCTGCGAATGAACTTCTTTGGGTTTGAAACCATTAAAGAATATTCTTCATTGGTCAGATCAAATTCAGAGAGATCTAAATCTTCTTCTTCTTCAACTGCATTCTTTCCTTTGGAAATTAGGGCCAAAGAACCCATGCTAGAAACCACATTCGTTTCTTTAGTCACTGCACCTTCATGTGACTTTAGTATACCCACTAGCTTCGCCAAAGAGTAAGACTTGAATTGTTCATGGGCTTTTACAGTAGACACAACAGCCATCCATTCGGATCTTAGGCCATTCATGAATGTGACCTTCTGCTCAATAACTTTCCTCTCTATGTCATGCTTTATCATTTTGCTAAGAAGATGATTAAAGTGATCAAAGGCTTATATAAGCTTCTCTTCAGGTTTCTGCTCGAAGTCTCCAAATTCTGAAAGCAATAGAGTCTGGATCGAATGCTCAAGATCCTCATTGGTAGAATACAGCTCTTTCAACCTGTCCCAAACCTCTTTCGCCGTCGTGCATGAACTAACCAACCGAAAGGTGTCAGACTGTAATGCAAATCTGATCATTCTTAGCGCTTTAATATTGCATACAAACTTCTCCTTTTCATCTTGAGGAAGATCTTTAACATCAACCACAAGTTGGTAGTACTCCTTTTGAGTCTTTATGATTCGGTTTGTGCCAGTGTGAGTGAACGGACCTACAGTGATCGCTTCCCAGATAAAATACCCATTGTCTTCAGAACCGATCACATAATCTTCAAAGTGATGCATCCATACTTCGTAATCTTGAGTATATAGAATGGGAATCCTAGTTGTGGATCGAATGCTGTTGGAGATATTGATAGGGTTTGCGTTGGAATCGTCGAGTGACATGATGATACTGTGAAAAACCTGTTCAAGATCAGACTTGTAAACAAAGTCAGGGTAAAATCAAAATCCAAGAATTACTTCAACAACAAGATGACGACTTCTAACAGAGATCAATATTAGCGGAAAACCCAGAAACCTTCTTCGACATAAGAGATGTGTATAGATTACACAGTCTCATGTTCTGATACCAATTGATGAGTTAAAAACTCTTTAGATCGATAGATCTTTAACAGGTAAATAAGCAAGAACAATAAATACTGGAACACACAATGAATCAATCCGTATGTCGAATGATTAAAATGTAGTCACACCTCAGCAGAGCTCGATTAAGAACTTCCACTGTAGAGGTGCGCTAGGGTTTACAGTACACTTGATAAAATAATAATGAAAGCGTTAATGATAAGAATGCATGCATGCATATTATATACTAAACCCTAGAAAGATAAGCACGGTTGGACAGGCCCAAACCAAGAACACAAAATGGACCGAACTACTAAGGCCCAATGGCGCAACCCTTTAAACCCAACATCCATATTGCAGAACAATGGCTGAACAAGTGGCTAGCCATACCCCTGAGGTGGGTGTAGGTCCTCAACCTGATGAAGTAAATACTCCAGTATCCCCTCGTGAGGAGAGACTATTGGGTAAACTTACTGGTATTATTCGGCAGACTTTCAAAGAACACAAAAAGAATGGTGATAAAGGAAAAGAGAAAGCCACTGGAGAATCTTCAAAAGGAGAGGTGAAGCGTCCCTCGTTCAAAAATTTCAAGAGTAGTGGTGCTACGGAATTTTCCAATGTTCTTAATCCCATTGTTGTTCTTACCTGGATCCAGAACACAGAGAAAGTGTTTCGTATTTCTCATGTGGATAATGAAGACAAGGCTAATTATGCTTCTGCAATGCTCATCGGAGAAGCCTTGGTCTGGTGGGAAGCAACATATGAAGCTCTCAACGGGTTTGACCAGGAGAATTTATCCTGGGAAAAGTTCAAAACCCGTTTGCTAGAGAAGTATTGTCCTCTAGACATGAGGAGGAGATTGGAGAAGGAATTCCTCGAGCTTAAACATGGAGGAATGACTGTGAATGAGTATGAAACTTAGTTTAATCAAAGAGCAAGGTTTGCTACAAAGTATATTCCAACTGAAGACGAGAAAATTCAGTTATTCATGGAGGGACTACGGCATGAAATCCACGATTTCGTTGCCAATCGGGAAGTTCTGTCATTCGATAAAGCCGTTGAGTATGCTCGAAGACGCTAGCATGACTTAGAAATACGTGGTGCCACTTTTACTGTTTCGAAGAATCCACGTACTGAAAGAACTGTTCCTGTTCCCTCTTTTCTACCAGCTCAATCCGTTCGGACTGAACCTGGTAATCAAGTGCAAACTCAAAATGCCCCTCGTGGCTGCGGTAGATCACAATCTTTTTCTATTCAATCGCCTTCATGTCACATTTGTGTCCGGGCCAATGCAAAATAGACATGGAATCCAGTGTCTGTTATGGATGTGGAGAAACGGGTCACATAAAACCAGCTTGCCCAAGGAAGGATGTTACTTGTTATGCATGTGGGATTACTGGCCACAAGAAGCGTTTTTGCCCTACTCTTACTACACAGATGACGGGAAGTCAAGCTTTTGTTCAACAACCGGAGAGAAGTCAAGCTCCTGTTCAACAATCAAGGGGTACTCCAACTAAAAAGGAGGAGGTTCCAAAAGCTAAGGGTCGTGCATTCCAGATCACCACAGAAGAGGCACGCGAGGACCCGAATGTTGTGATGGGTACATTTCTTGTTAACTCTAGACCTGCTCACATCTTATTTGGTTCTGGTGCCTCAGATTCTTTTGTGACTCATGAATTTGCGCATTATTTTCAAATTGCTTGCTATGCACTCGCGCAACCATTTCACGTAGATACTGCAGGAAATATATCATTACTTGTTGATAAAGTCTATAAGGATTGTGTCATAGAAATTGAAGGCTACAATTTTCTTGCTAATCAAATTCATATCTCATTGTCCAACTTTTACATTATTCTCGGCATGGATTGGTTGTCAAAGAAACACGCAGAACTCTTGTGCTATGAAAAGATAGTACGTATTCCCATTGAAGGGGATAATCCTATCTAAGTCTACGGTGAACAAAGAATCTTAAAAATAATCTCTTTCCTCAAAGCTCGTAAATTCATATCGAAAGAGTGTTCTATCTATATGGCCTACACAGTCGATATCTCAAAAGGGGAGAAGAAAACGGTGAATGATGTTCCCATTGCTAAAGAATATCCATATGTTTTCCCGAAGAATTGCGTGGACTTCCTCTGGACAGGTAAGTAGAATTCCGAATTGACCTTGTGCCTGGCGCTGCTCCGATTGCAAAGACTCCTTATCGTCTTGCGCCAGCTGAGATGAAAGAAATGATGATCCAACTGCAGGAACTACTTGACAAAGGTTTCATTCGACCGAGTACCTCTCCTTGGGGTGCTCCGGTATTGTTTGTCAAGAAGAAAGACTGATCAATGTGAATGTGTATTGATTACCGTGAGCTAAATAAAGTGACTATCAAGAACAAGTACCCACTACCTTGTATTGACGATTTATTTGAACAACTTCAGGGTGTTAGCAATTTCTCAAAGATTGATTTAAGATGTAGCTATCATCAGTTGAAAGTACACGAGCAGGATGTACCGAAGACTGCTTTTCGTACTCGATATAGACATTATGAATTCCTTGTCATGCCGTTTGGTTTGACAAATGCTCCTGCTGTATTCATGGATATGATGAATCGGGTATGCCGCCCAATGCTCGATAAATCTGTCATTGTATTCATTGGCGATATTCTAATCTATTCCAAGTCTGAAGCTGATCATGCCATACATATTCGTGCGGTATTAGAACTTATTCGAAACGAGAAACTATATGCTAAATTCTCGAAATGTGAATTTTGGCTTCGCCAAGTTCAATTTCTCGGCCATGTTATATCTGGTGATGGTGTATCCGTAGATCCTACCAAAATCGAAGCTATTCAGAATTGGGAAGTGCCCCGTAATGCTTCTGAAATTCGTAGTTTCTTGGGTCTCGCGGGATATTATCGGAGATTCATTAAAGACTTTTCTTGTATAGGTGTACCTCTCACGAGTCTTACACGAAAGGAAGTGAAGTTCGAATGGAGTGAAGCCCAAGAAAAAGCTTTCTCAACTCTAAAAGATATTTTGACTCATGCTCCAATCTTATCATTTCCAGAAGGTGATGATGATTTCTCCGTATATAGCGATGCTTCAAGATTGGTACTCGGTTGTGTGTTGATGAAACGTGGTAAAGTGATAGCCTATGCTTCAAGACAACTGAAAGATTATGAAATGAATTATCCCACTCATGATCTCGAACTCGCTGCAGTGGTATTTGCCCTAAAACTTTGGAGACATTACCTTTTTGGTACAAAATGTCAATTGTATACCGACCACAAAAGTCTCAAGTATATATTCAGTCAGCAAACTCTGAATATGAGACAACAACGAGCCATGGAGCTGATCAAAGACTATGACTGTGAAATCCTATATCATCCTGGAAAGGCTAATGTAGTTGCCGATGCACTTAGCAGAAATGTTTATCGTAATAGTATGTGTTATGCTATTACTCACACTACAGTAAAGTTCACTATTCTAGATGAACTAGAGAAATGGAAAGTAGAGGCTCTAAAGCCAGAAAATGTGAAGAAAGAAGGGATGGTACATTATACTGATGTTTTACTTGATGATCCACGAGGATTGAAGGTATTCAAGAATCGGCTATGGATTCCAAAGATTGGTAGATTAAGAAAGAAGATTTTAGATGAAGCCCATAAGTCTAAACTGTCAATACATCCTGGTACAAGTAAAATGTACTATGATGTAAGAGCTGATTATTGGTGGCCTGGATTAAAGAGAGACATTGGAAGATATGTACAGGAATGCTTAGTATGCTTACAAGTCAAAATAGAGCACCAAAAGCCTTATGGAACTCCAGAAAGTCTTAGTATTCTCGTATGGAAATGGGAAGAACTCTCCATGGATTTTATTACCAAACTACCAAAGACTGCTAGACAGCATGATAGCATTTGGGTAATCGTCGACCACCTGACTAAAAGCGCTCATTTTCTTGCCATGCGTGAAACGGCTCCAATGGAGAAATACGCACAAGTATACTTGGATGAAATTGTTGCAAGACATGGTGTGCCACTAAAGATCATTTCTGATCGTGATACCCGCTTTACATCTCACTTTTGCGCGAGTACGCAACGTGAATTGGGATCTCGAGTTGCTCTCAACACAACTTATCATCCCAAGACAGACGGTCAGACGGAGAGAACAATCCAAACAGTAGAAGATATGCTTCGTGCATGTGTATTGGAGTTCGGTGGTAACTGGGATAAATACTTACCTCTTATCGAATTCTCGTATAATAACAGTTACCACGCTTCAATCAAAATGCCACCATATGAGGCATTATATGGTCGTAAATGTCGTACGCCATTATGTTGGCGTGAAATAGGACAAAAGATCCTTGGAGGACCTTAAATGATTCAAGACACTACCGACAAGATTCAAATTGTACGAGAAAGAATTAAAGCGGCCCAGGATCGACAGAAGTCCTATGCGGAAAAGAGGAGACGACCCATAGAATTCCAGGCGGGTGATTTCGTAATGCTGAAAGTATCCCCGTGGAAAGGCATTATGCGATTCGGGAAGAAAGGAAAACTAAGTCCTAGATTTGTTGGTCCTTTCAAAATCATCCAGAGAATTGGTAAACAAGCATACCGCTTGGAATTGCCGGAAGATTTTGCAGGTATTCATGATGTGTTTCATGTTAGCTATCTGCATAAATGTTTAAGCATGTATGATGAAGCAGTTCCATTATCCGAGGTGAAAATGGATAATATGTTAACTTATGTAGAAGAGCCTGAAGAGATCGTAAACGAAAGTACGACTAATCTACGCAATAAAGAAGTAGAGTTGGTGCTTGTCAAGTGGAAACACCATCGAGGCCTGAACTATACTTGGGAGAATAAGAATGAGATAAAAGCGAAATATCCCCATTTATTTTACTCGATGTAATTTCGGGGACGAAATCCTCAAAAGGAGGAGGTATTTGTAACATACACGTTTTGAAATCGTGTTTTTAAGTAAATAATATTATGAAATATTATGTGAATTTGAGTAATTGAGTTCTAACAGATAGTTTTTACTAGAAATGAAGTAAAACTATGTTTAGAATCACTCGAAAAATATTGAAAGTCTTATGAGATTCCAATTAAAAGATAAATATCGAAATTTAACGAAAATATAAAATTTGAAATGAGTAAAATTTTATTATTCAAAGTTGTAGATAATTTCATTAGAAGCATTTAGGCGAAAACTATTGGATTAGGTGTCTAAGTTCATAACTATTTATGGGTTGTACTTGACCAGACTCGGCATGGTCCATTTGGGTTGCATGGCATCATGCATTTGGATAAACTAAAATGAGAGAAATAACACTTATGGTTTATAATATATTACAAGTTCTAATATATTAATAATATTATTTAATTAGTATTGATCAAGAATTAATCTAGGATTAATTAAGTGATCAAAAGATGACTAATTAAATATATAGGTTGATTATGTAAATCATCCATAACTTATATAGTGGGCTAAAAGCTCCATGGATTATCAAGTTGGGCTAAGGTCCATAGGATGCTCCATGGGAGTTACAAACCCATGGGTCATGGAAATGAAGAGCCATGTTACATTAGGGTTTACATGGTGTAACCCTAATTGTAACACACTACATAAAGGATATGAAGCTCACCAAAATCGGCACTAGAAGCAAGATTGAGGGCAAGCCGATTTCTAAGTGTGACATTCTCTCTCAAAGTTTATTCCAAGTGCATTTGGTGTTGTGTGAGACATTTGAGGCATTACACTTGGGGTGCTAGGCTCTCAAGGTTTTTCAAGGAATCAAATCAACCACAAGGTATGTAATTCTAGCCATCTTTTATGTTTAAAGTTCCCCATGTATGCTAGATAGGATTCTGAACCTTGGAAAAAGTAATTTGCATGTATTTTAGACAAACATAGATCCAAGGTTTTCTAGGGTTGCATACACTTAGGAAGTTAGAATGCTCAAAACCCAACAGTTGTATCAGAGCCTAGGTTTGTTTGTTGATACTTGATGCAAAATAGTGAAAAAAAGTCGAATTTATTGTTGTCTGCACAGGGACTCGTCGAGTCCATGGGGGGACTCGATGAGTCCAAGCATAAACTCATCCTACTTGTCGAGTAGGTTCTTGCACTCGACGAGTAGGAGCCCCAGGGTGCAGATTTTCGACTTTTGCTGCTGGAAATGGACTAGAAAACATTACCCTAAACTGTTTTGGTGTTTTAAAACTTGTTTTTGATGGTGTAATGGTTGTTCTAATCCATTTACAATGGCTAATATCAAAATTACATGATTATATGTGTTCATATGTTCTTTAATTTTTGATATGACTATTCTTGTTCTTATGAGTTCTTGATAGATCATAGGAATTACTTGTTTAATGCTTAATTCATGATCTTTATATGTTTTAATGGAGTCCATAACTTGTCCTCAAGTTATGGAGTACCAAAAGTCTTTATTTTAAAGTCCATTAAAGAAACACATAGGTTACAAAAAGTGAAAAGTCACTCATTTTATTAAACCATTAACTCATAAGTTATGAAAGATGAAAAGTTTTGAAAGTTACAAAACATGCCCTCAAGTTTTGGAACATGTAAAGTCACATTAAAAACTTTAGTTCCAACCCCTAGAATTTTAAAAGTTAAAATTCAACCCTCATAATTTATAATATTACAAGTTTAATAATAATTATATATGTATAAGATTAAGTCGTTTTACTGTTAGTAGGCCTCATTCATGAAGCCGGTCTATAAGGGGGGTATAAGGTTGTTTCCTATAAAATGCCAGCTTAATGGGTGTCCATTCTCACCCACCGCTTCCTTGACTGGTGGAGGGTCGTTAGCCGAACGGGTAGGACAAGGACTAGAATTCTCACCTCATTAAAAGTATTAATGATGAATATAAAGTAACTAAATGTTTTATAATTCCCAATCTTAGTTACTTTAGGAAAAAGTGAATAAGGTGCTAACCCATGAAATTACACTTTGCACTTGCTTAAGTCGGTTAGTGGAGCGCGTGTGGTTAACCGGCACACTAACTTGAAATTAACAAGGTAGGCAAAGGGTAACTTAATGTTTATCATAGTATCGATGGAGCGTGTGTGGTTTACCGGCACATCGATTAAGGGGTAATACATTAAGGGTCACACCTTGTTTTGTGATCCTCGGTATCCCAGTCACAAAACATGAAGGGCACAGTCGAGATTGAAACATGCCATTGGAAGATCAATGAATCTCAAAAGATCTAGGAGTTTCAAATCCAATTAAAACCTAATAATTTATTTCGTTTTTCATGGTGGAAATTGGTGAATCATCATTCACCTACCTTCAAATATTTTATAGCTTGGATTACGGCATCCCTCTTCCAAGTTATAAAATATTGTGTTGGGTCCTAGCCTTAATATTTCATATTGGGTGTTATATTAAGGACTTAAAATCAACTAACTTGAATATCTCCCATTGCAGATGTCTGGTTTAGACAACTGTGATCTTCCAAAATCTCATGGAAATCATATTTCTCTACCTCCACCTCCTCCATTTATTCTCCCTGACCCACAAGCCCGAAGACTTGAAAGGTTTAAGGTCACTCAAGCCCTACTAGAAATGAAACATAAAAATGGAAGACCTGTGTGCACTCATGTCTTAAGAATGAAGTCACACATTGACAGGTTGAGAATGTTGGGTGCTGTTATTTCAAGGAAGTTTGCTATTGACTGGGTTCTTCAGTCACTTCCTGAGTCGTATAGTGAGTTTATTAAAGACTACTATATGACAGATCACGACATGACCCTAATAGATCTTTCTTATTTGCTTGTTGCTGCTGAATCAACAATGATTTGGCGCAAAAGTCAAGCAAATATGGATGGAAGGTCTACTTCTCAAACTTCAATGGACATTGATAATGGTAAAATTGGAAGTCTAGAAAAGCTTTCTCTTCCCAATGGAAAGGGATCGGCCTTGGTCAACCCGGTTGACCAAAAGGTAAAGGGAAAAGCTAAGTTTGTGATAGTCCCATGTACCATCCCCAAAGAGTTCAAATGTTTTCATTGTCAAGAGAAGGGGCATTGGTTGCGAAACTGCCCTAACTACCTGAAAGATCTAAGAGAGAAGAAAAAAAATCAAGAAGATTTGACTCTACTTCAGGTAAGTCCACTATCTAACTCTGTTAAGTTCCTTAGTGATGATTCTTAATACAAAATGTGACTCGGTTACATTTTTTTGTGTTTGGCAGGATCAAGCAAAGGGAAGGAAACTTAATGAAACGTATGCTGAATCTGATCGCGAAGATAGATTTCAATCGCATGGTTTGAAGATCGGATTCTTGAGCTACTACATAGAGAGTTATGATAGATTATTAGGAAATATGTAATAGCATAGTTTCGATTTAAAGTTGCATTGTAAGGAAAGTTTTTTCCGCATTTATTAAATAAATAAAATTTTGTTTTACTTTATTTTATATCTCCTTGCAATGGCATTTATGGAAAATTGATGTTTGTATGGTTCTAGCAATAATGGAAATCTGAATTTGATTCTTTCATTTGTGGTAGTGTCTAAATTTACCAAATAAGGAAAGATTCTCATCAACCAAGTTTCAATTGGACCGAAACTTGGAATCATGCAAGTCGTATAGTATGATGAGTGAGAACTGTGAGAACAAGATCTATGCGCAGGGACAAGGTTTGAGAACTCAAACCTTGAGTGAATGCTTGAGATCAATGTCTGCTTAATAATGTATGTTCAAGTCGAGACTGGAAAGACCAGTCAAGTCTAAGATGATCAGTTCAACAAATGATCAAGACATTAATTGAGAACGAGTAGATAATGATCAAGGTAAAGTTAATAAATGAAGAACAAGAAGAATGTTATTAATGTGATAAAAGTAAATGCCAAAAGTGAGTGAAAAGATCCGTAGTTGACTTGTATTGAATGCTCCTAAATATAGGAGTGAATATTACAGCGAATTAACCCAAATGTTTACATAGGACCGGACAAAAGACACAAGTCTTACATTCTGATTGTCCTAAATCAACTTTAGACTAAGTCCTATGAAACGTTACATCACATACAAGAGAAAAGTAATAAATGCACTAAAGACATAAAGACTTCATTCCGGACGAGTAATGTTTCGGAGATGAAGGTTTGGTCCGGATCAGCATACATTCCGGACTTCAGGATCAGCTCCAGAATGTGTTCCTATTCAAAATACTTCACTCTCCTTTTCTCTAGCTCCGGACAGGTTCCAGATAACATCTTCCTTCGGAACCAACATACTTCGGAATATGTATTTAGGATTGCTAGAGGTTCACTTTCAGGTTCTAACAATCTCCCCCTAAGTGAACTTATCAATCCATCAAGCTTAGTTCATTTCTTCCTTGATGAAGGTGTATGCTCGGAACAACCATTCATGCACCGCAATGTACCAAGTCAGTTGACTTACAAACTTTGCCTTAACTTGTTCCAGAGCATCAGACTTGGACGCCTGGGATATGAACTTCTGCAGAGCTTTGGTAGGAACCAGGTGTTTGTCAAGGACTCGAAAGAAGTCCTTCTTGTTTGTTCTTGTGGTGGTGTAGAAAAACCCTAGAACCGGTTCTTCGATCGGACCATCTGCAAGAATTTTAGCTTCCGGAAGAACAAAGTCTATTTTAGCAACGAATTGTTCGGTTCTGTAGAGGTGAGCAAGTTCGTAATCACAGCGGCAAAACTCAGCAACATAGTCTTTGAGAAAATCTGAGAGCTGCGTGATAGGCACCCATACTGATGTCATCCTTTTCATTTTTTCTAACGTAAGCAGTTAGGGTAAGGATATCGTTCGGATTCATTGAGGGAAAATCCACATCAGTAACGGTCCGGGGAGTTGGCTTGTTCCGGAGGAGATGGAAACGGAACAGAGGACAGTTCAGCTCAAATTTCACCAAAATTTTTCTTCCAAAGCCATGAACTTTGGTGATCCTCTTTCTTGAACATACTTCCTTGAAGGGTTGAGCTTTTTTAGCATAAAAGGTTTTGATCCTCTCACGCTCTGTCCGGATGATCACTTCCAGATTGTTGGTTGGGTGGAGCGGAGCAAACTTCATGTATAATTTTCTAAAGGGAGAGAGAGGAAGATCCAATTGATCAATGTCATTTGAGGGAAGGTCATAGTAGAGTGTTGGGATTATTTCCTTGGCTTGAAGGATGCCTTCTCGACATAGAGGAGAGATGCCACGCATCAGATCGGGATGGTCTTTTAAAGCTTGAATCCGGATGCTGTCCTCTAGTGCCTTGTGAATTTCCTCCTCAGACCATCCATATTTCTGTTTGAGAGGAGGTCCGAAGTGGAAGGCTTGATGTTCGGAATTCATCGGTTTCTTCCCTTTGTCTTTCTGAAGTGCATCAATCACCATCTTCGTATTTTTATCGATGATGAATTTCGAAGTGGGAGTTGGAAGCGGTTCTTCCGGAATTTCATCTGGGGTCCGAAGAGGAGAGCCCTGGTCGATTGGGGCTATTTTTGGTTCCGGAATGGGAGTGGGAGACAACATAGAGGGAGTGGCTCGGAAGGCTTGAGCTGTAAGGAAAGATTTTGCCTTAGCCATTTTGACGGCCATTTCAAAGGCGTCCGGAAGAGAGGATGGCCAGGAGACAGCGGACCAGATCCTCTTTTTTTCCTTTGATAACACCTTCGGAGCAGTCAGCTTTGGAGCTTGAAGACCAAGAATTCCTTTGGGAGCTTCATCTGGAATATATATTTCATAATCTTCATCTCCTTCGTTTCCTTTAGTGATTCCCAGGATTCCGGAGACAAATTGAACATCTTCTTCTTCGGAATCGTGGTCCTCATCCCTGAGTGTGAATTTAGAGGCTGGTTGCCATCTCCTACTTGGGCCTTCTCCCCCTCTTGCATCGGTGAACCTTGAGACCAGTGCAAGCGACAAGTCTTCCTTGATATCATCAAGTTTGGAGAACACCTTCTGAAGACCGGTGGAGAGTTGAAGAGTAAGAGTGTCATAGGCTTTAGAAGTGGGAGCTTGTTCGGAGAGATGCTTGAGTGTGCTGCTGAGGATGGCAATCATCTCATCAAACTTCCTGTTCGGAACATCAACAATGTTCCAAGTTGAGCGCAGGAGTTTGATGAGGACTTGTTGAATGATGAGGTTCATCTCATCCTTCTTCCGAATCTCCTTCTCTAGTCTTTGAATTTGTTTCTCATGACGAACATGAGTCTGCTTGATTAGATTGTTGGTGGCAGACACAAGATCGTCATGAACCTTGAGCATTGAGGAGATGGTGTTGATATAGTTTTCAACAAGAGTGTCATACTTGGAGTCAAGTTGCTCAACAGTATGCTTTAGCCGGATGGAGATCAGCTGATCGAGTTGAGCTTCTCTCTCTGCCACTGATGGTCCTGACTGTTGGGAGAGAGACTGAAGAATAGCATCAAGTTTTGAATCTAGTCCGGAGACTTTTTGATCTAGTTTAGAATTCAGCTCTGTTACGGATGCTTCTACAGTTGACACTTTATTCATAGTGTCTGAAACGTTGTTGCGGATCTCCAGAAGGGCAAACGGGTCAACATGGTCACCAGCTGAGGATTCGGAATCAGAATCTGAGTGTTGCGGAGGAGGTTGGTGAGCGTCCGGATTGGAGGATGGACCCGGTTTGGTAGCATCATCGTCTTCTTGAAGATTTGAGTTGGAGCCGTCGTCCGGAGTGGTAGTGGAGGAGGATCCGAAGTCAAAGGCAGACTTGGATACAGATGCTTTGGATTGATAGTGAATGGAGGTCATGAGATCAGCATCCAGAACGGTTGTTGCTTCTTCCTCCAACATAACTTCTTCCGAGATTTCTTCTTTCGGATCAGTGTGGAAGATGCTTTGATGAATGGTAATAGGGGGTAGCTCCGTAGTGAGTTCTTTGATGGCATCATCGTTAGTTGGAGGGACATAGGGCAAATTGCTTTGGATGGCCTTGTTCCTCATGGAGATGAGAGTTGACTCCACTTGAGCTCGAGAAAGATCCTGACGTCGTGATGCGGCCTTGTTCACATAATCTTCCCACAAAGGATCATTAGAACCTGGTCATCCTGTACGCCTTCCGAGTTTCAGACCAGTTGTGGCATCAGAAGTTGGAGAGACGTCTCCTCCTTCCGGATGCTTGGGTTCCGGAACAATGGTTCCGGAGTGTGTGTGTGTGGAAGAGATAATGGGAATATCAAATTTGACATGTGGGTGTGTTCCAGGGGGCTGCAAGGAACTTTGTTCAACACCGGCATCACCCTTTTGCGAGGGTAAGGGTGGAATATGTGTAGACTCCCCGTGAGTGTGTGCTTGTGATGATGAAACATTGAGGGGTACCTCAGATGAGTGGGTAGGAGGGATGTGCGGTCGGCCAGAATCAGCCGGAATGTCATGGGTGCCCTCCTGTTGAGAGGGGGCACTGGCTTTGGATTTCTTTTTGGCCTTAGGCTTGGTAGGAGAAGCCTTTCGTTTGGCTGGTTGCTTAACTTTGGGTCCGGACTTAGCATGAATGGCCTCTTCCGGAATAGGCTCAACTGAGACCGGGGCAGGTTGTGTTGGGTCGAACACAACCGAAGTCTCAATATGTTGTTTTAAATAGGGAGAATCGAAAGGAATGAGGTCCAACATATTGTCCGGAAGACGTCTGACCGGACCAAAAGATGATTGGTCCGGAATTCTATAAGCCTTAACGAGTTTAAAAGATACACATACCTCCGGAGGGATGGTGCTGACCGGAATGGATATGTTGAGTTCCTTGAAGACCTGTTCAATCGTCAGAGCCCAAAATCTAGGGCTTGAAATCTCGTTCAGCTTCCTTTTAATGTCGAATTTGCAGAAGTCTTGCCACAAGACTTCCGGAAGATCTACATCGTTGTTGCGTCCAGAGTAAATGCTGAATACCACATTCAGCCAATCTTTGCTCAGGGTATCGGTACCTCCATACTTGCCCGATAGCCCACGGATGATTAGATGCATAAGCACGATCCAGAGGCCAGAAACAGCTGTCTTCTTGAAATCCTTTGCCCTATAGTCTTGCGAGTACCCAATAAAATTCAGAAACGTCTGAAACTCTTCAGCCGTTGGTTCAACAACTACAATGCCAGCAGTATTTGGTGTAATTCTGATCGCCTTTAGGAATGTCGATTTGTAAACAGGAATGGTGCGATCATCGATAATGGTGGTTAACAGAACATCATCTTCAAGTTTGATGCTAGTGAATGCACGATGAAGATGCGAGAGAGGGAGTGGAGGATCAGGGATTTTGGTAAGTGGAATGGAGAGAGGATGATGTGCAAGGAACTCAATCATTATTCTGATTGATTCATCATAGTCAAGAGGGTTTAATGAGAACAGTTGGGTTGTGTCCCTAAGAAAGGATTCTTGATCGGCAGATGAGGATGATCCCTTGGATCCTTTGGATGATTTCTTCCTGGCGATGGATTTCTTGGGAGGTGGAGCAGATTGAGCTGGGTTCTTGGAAGACTCCATTGATGAACAAAGAAGGAAGCTTGAAGAACACGAAGAACAGTGAGGGTTATTTGGAGGTTTAAGAGGTAATAGAGCGTAAAGAGGTAAAGGTGAGTGCGAAAAAGTACTTATAGGTAGGGAAAGATGGGTCGGGTCGCAAAAGGTAATGATGAGGGTCCAAGATCCATCGGGTCGCATTTAATGTTTAGGAGTGAGATTAGACAGGTGAGGTGAAAGGGCAAGGCAATTGGGCTAAAAGAGGAGAATGTAACCGTCAATTCCTTTTCGAGTTCAGAGGGCGTGCAATCGTGTTACGCAAATCGAGGAATATTGGATAAGGATCTTCCTAAAAAGTAAC
Source organism: Lactuca virosa (assembly GCF_052849685.1). Taxonomy (NCBI): domain Eukaryota; kingdom Viridiplantae; phylum Streptophyta; class Magnoliopsida; order Asterales; family Asteraceae; genus Lactuca; species Lactuca virosa. The sequence continues at coordinate 73,896,595 of NC_136429.1, read as the reverse complement.
TGTTGAGAAAAACCGTTTCGCCTTATTATCTTTTGGTATTCCGGATGAATTGTTCCGGACAGTACATGATCCGGAGGATAAAGGTTATGTGCCGGAACAAATATGATAGAAAAGAGGTTTCGGAGCAAATTTTGAAAATTCCGGAGCATTTTTCAGAGTTCCATAGCAAATTTTGAAGATTTCCGGAGCACTTTGAAATTCCGGAGTAAATATTAAAAATTCCGGAGCAAACTTTGAAATTCCGGAGCAAATTTGAAATTCCGGAGCATTTTGAAAATTCCGGAGTAAATATTGAAAATTCCGGAGCAAACCTTGAAATTCCGGAGCAAATTTGAAATTCCGGAGCATTTTGAAAATTCCGGAGTAAATATTGAAAATTTCGGAGCAAACTTTGAAAATCGCCTTTCCCTAGTGGATTTTCCGGAATTCCTTTATGGAGAGAGAGTTCCGAAATAGAGATTTGGATGATGGTTGATCTTGATAGTCGTGATAAAGAGAATGAACTGTACAGCTTAAAAAACTCAAGGGATAATTAGTAATAAATACAGATAAAAGGATCCTATGTATTTAGAGGGAAAATAGTTCCGAAGCAAAAATAATTGAGTTCGGAGCATATTTTTTCTTCTGAATACTTCTATCAAAGAGAACATGTCTCCTGAAAGAATTGAGGATCAGGCATCATCATACCCATTTTGTTTACAAAACCATTAAATTTGGTTTCGTCTAATGCCTTAGTAAAGACATCAGCAATTTCATCGTCAGATGGAACAAAAATAAGTTCGATGTTGCCATTTAGAACATGATCTTTAATAAAATGGTACCGGATGTCAATGTGCTTCGTCATGGAGTGCTGAATTGGATTGTGAGAGATTGCAATGGCACTTTGAGAGTCACAGTAGATGGGAATGCGTTGAAATCGGTAACCATAATCCAAGAGTTGAGATTTCATCCAGAGAACTTGAGAGGTACAGCTGGCAGCAACAATGTATTCAGCTTCAGCTGTGGAGAGAGCAATGCAGTTCTGTTTCTTGGATGACCAGCTGACTAATCGACCACCTAGGAATTGACATCCTCCTGATGTACTTTTCCTATTGAGTTAAAGACCTCCATAGCATGAAGCAGAGTAAGCTTGTAGAAGGAAACTTTCATTTGCTGGATACCACATTCCGAGGCTCTTTGTACCTTTGAGGTATCGGAATATTTGTTTCACAGCCAAAAGATGAGACATCTTCGGATTGACTTGGAATCTGGCACATAAACATGTTGAGAACATAATGTCCGGGCGACTTGTTGTGAGGTAGAGTAAGGATCCAATCATTCCACGATACTTCTTTTCATCAACGAAAACTCCCGAAGGGTCGACAAAGATTTTATGACCGAGGCCCATAGGTACCTTGGCGGAGGCACAGGTGTCCATTGAGTATTTCATGAGAAGTTCAGAAATATACTTCTCTTGGTGAATGAAAATACCTATGTTAGTCTGTTTGACTTGAAGGCCAAGAAAGAAGCTTAATTCTCGATTCATGCTCATTTGGAATCGACTGACCATAAGTTTGGCAAAATCAGCAACCATAGAGGAATCCATAGATCCAAAAATGACGTCGTCCACGTAAATTTGTACCAACATGAGATGCTTTCCATTTGATCTTTGGAATAGAGTGGATCAAGAATACCTCTTTGAAAACCTAAGCATTTGAGCAAATCGGTGAGAGTCTCGTACCAAGCCCGAGGAGCTTGTTTGATTCCGTAGACAGCCTTTCAGAGTTTATAACAGTAATTTGGAAATGAAAGATTAATAAATCTGGGGGGCTGTTGAAGATATACTTCAGTGTCAAGTTCACCATTAAGAAAAGCACTCTTAACATCCATTTGGTAAACTTTGAAGCCTTTGTGGGCAGCATAAGCAAGAAAGATTCTGATAGCTTCAAGTCGTGCAACAGGAGCAAATGTCTCGTCGTAGTCAAGACATTCAATTTGAGTAAAACCTTTAGCTACCAATCTTGCCTTATTTCGAATGATAACTCCTGCATCGTCTAGATTGTTGCGAAATACCCATCTTGTACCGACAACGGGGTGATGTTGAGGAGGAGGTACGAGAGTCCAGACTTCATTTCGGTCAAATTCTGCCAGTTCTTCTTGCATGGCTATAATCCAATCAGCATGCTCTAATGCTTCCTTGATGGATTTGGGTTCAACCATGGATATGAATGATGAAAAATGACATTCATTTTGGATGTTGGTAGCTGAGCGATTTTGTACACCAACATTCGGATTGCCTATCACTTGGTTTGGAGGATGATTTTTCGTCCAAACATGCAATCGAGGGAGTTCTTGTGCAGCCGAAGATCCTACATAAACAGTGGAATTGATTTGCTCCCCCTGAATGATTTGAATATTGGGATGATGCTCCCCCTGAACTTCTGAACTGGAGAGGTCTACATCATCATCAGAAGGGAACTCAAAGAAATTTTCGTTTTCATCAATGTTGAGAGGATTAGAGTCATCGAAATCGACAGCTGCATCTTGGAAGTCATCCACATTTGATTCAAGAGAGGGATTTGCATTATTCTCCCCCTCAACTTGAGAAGGTTGAAACGGTTCGGAATCAAATGGAGGTAGGCTCGGAAGTGGACCGGAGAGGTTGTGAGAAGTTGGGGCTTCCGAAGGAGGAATTGGAATTAGAGATGGTCTTGATCGAGATTCCGAATCAAGAGCGGTTTCGGAAGGACCAAAGAGGGTTTCAAAATCAACCTCAAGAATGGTTTGAGGGTTCGGACATCCTGGCGGAGGAGCATCAGACTCCATGATGTGAGTTGTGATGTGAGTGGGGCCAGAATTCCGAACAAAGTTGTCATCAAAGGTAATATCAAAACTTTCTTCCAGAATGCGAGTTCTTCGGTTGAGAATTCTATAGGCCTTCGATTTGGAAGAGTACCCAAGAAAGATGGCTTCATCAGCTTTGGGTTGGAACTTAGTAAGCTGATCACTGTTGTTTTTTATGAAGCATCTACATCCGAATACATGTAAGAATGAGATTGTTGGCTTTCGACCATTCATTGCTTCGTATGGTGTCATGTTGAGACGTCGATTGATGATACTTCGATTTTGAGTGAAGCAAGCAGTGGATACAGCTTCAGCCCAAAGATAGAGTGGTAAGTTCGCATAGTTTAGCATTGTTCGAGCGGCTTCAAAAAGTGTTCTATTGCGTCTTTCAACTACACCATTTTGTTGTGGAGTGTAGGGAGCTGAGAAGTTGTGATCGATTCCTTTATCTGTGAGAAATTTCTCAATGGTGGAATTGACAAATTCCGAACCATTATCACTTTGGATTCTTCTGACTGGGAGTTTGATAAGAACTTCTATTCCTTTGATAAAATTGATGAGCTCAGAGGCTGTTTCAGATTTCAGCCTTAGGAAGAAAACCCAGGTGAACCTTGTAAAGTCATCAACAATCACAAGAATGTATTTCTGATGATGAAGACTTTCTACAGTGGATGGTCCACAAAGATCAATGTGTAGAAGTTCCAATGGATCCGATATGGACTTTTCTATGATAACAGGATGACGCTTCTTGGATTGCTTACCACATTCACACGCAACACACAAATGATCATTTTAGAACTTGAGAAGAGGTAAACCTCTTACCATTTCGCCTGATACAAGATCATTCATGTACCGAAAGTTCAGATGTGCGAGCCTTCGGTGCCATAACCAAATGACGTCAGAAACAACTTTGGAGAGAAGGCATAGTTGCAGTTTGCCAATAATCATGTTGATGTCAAGCGGGTACATGTTCTTGTTGCGAAGTGAATTTATCAAACATTCTTTTCGGTCTTCAGTCATCACATAACTATACTTTTTTGAAAATTCCACACGTCGACTTGAGTCAGTGAGCTGAGCAACACTTATCAAATTATGTTTCAAGTCAGCTACACAAGCAACATGTGAAATGGAGAAGTTTCCATTGGTGAGAGTTCCATAACCACGAATTTGAGAATTGGAGTTGTTGCCATATGTCACGTAACCAGCATTTGGAGAAAGCTTTAAATCTCGCAGAAAGTCCTTCTGTCCCGTCATGTGCATGGAGCAAGCACTATCAATATACCATATTGTTTCTTGCTCCGAAGCACAAAGTGCCTGCAAAATTAGTGAGCAACGGAGTTTTTAGGCTCCGAGTTAGACTTTGGGACGTAGGCATGGGCTTTGGACTTAGATTGTGACTTGGGAACAACTTTGTGTTTCTAGGTGATATTACTGGAATTCTTTGGAAACAGACAGAAGACTAATGTCTTTTCATATATCCAGTAGTCATATTCAACTACTTGTGGGTCCGGAGCTGACTTCTTTGGATCTTTGGTATCTAAAGGATTGACAATTTTTGTTACCTCCGGAATTGTTGTTTTGTTAACAGATTTTGAAACAGTGGTTTTTGTACTTGTGGATTTGTTTGATGACACATTGTCTTTTGAAATTCTCGGTTTAAAAATTGTGCCATCAGATTTTGCAATATAGACAGATGAAACATTTCGAGGTGCTGGTGAAGTATTTCGGATGGTTTTGATATTGACATTAACATGAGCTTGAGGTGATTTGGAGTTAAGGACTTCCTTCGGTTCCGAACGAACAGGAGGTTCGGAAGGTCTTTTTAGGATCCTTGTGGGAACAAAAGAATTTTGACTATGAGTGGAGACACAAGGATTCCGGGATGAATTTGGTTTAGAGTTAGCAAGGAACCTAAAATTTTGTCTAGTCTTAACTTCTTTTTTGTAAGCATTTCTAGCTTCTACCTTGGGATCTACAACATCTTTTCTATTCAACATTGGTTTTCTCTTAGGATGAGGAGAGGATCTAGAAGTTTGTCCTTTGGATGGATTTGTAAACTCAGGAGTAATGGGAACCAATTTGGTTTTTGAAAGAACTAAGGATTCCGATTCACATGAATCAGAGGACACATGGCTTGAGACTTCAACTTTATCATCTAAAGATGCCCATACAAATTCCTAGGCATTGACTTCAGTTGTTTTCGGAATAATTTCCTCAATCACACAGCTGTTTACGTGATTGCTTTTAGGAACATAGTCTATACAATTTGGAAGACTATAATGATATTCCGTGGTCCGATTCAGGTCCAGGTTTAACAGAGGCGGAAGAGGCGTGGAATCAGGACATTTGACAACTATGGGTTGGAACTCAGGAATTAGGGACTCAAAAGGTCTTTTAGCCTCTGGAAGGGGTGACAAGGGAGAGACAGGGGTGTCCGAATGTTTGATGTTCGGAACTTCTCCCATGAATGTCAAATTTTGCAATTCCTTCAGGGGACTAACAATTGGTTTCGGAAACTCGCTTCCGACACCAGGAGCTTTGGACCATGGATGACGAAAATTATGAGTCATCCGAATGTCAGCTTCAAGCGTGTCTACAGAGTTATGAAAAGCATCTATTTTGGCATTTAGACGTTTGTTATCAGAAATCAAAATATTTCGTTCAGAATAAGTGATTTCACATTGATCTTTCAAAATGATACATTCATCTTTTGACATTATAAGTTCATGCTCTAGAGACTCGATTTTCAATTTTTTATCCTTAAAACGTAATCTAAGACGACTTAGTTCACAGTCCTTCTTCTTACTGGCTTCTATGGCAGACTCATAGGCTTTATAGATGGTGTTCATATCTGTTTGGATCTGGATCAGATAAGGTTCACATAAAGTCAAATCAAAATTATTATCAGAGATCATGGATTTTACTTGCTGAACAATGCTTCGACCTGGTGGATCGTTAGTAGCCATGTAGCAGTAGTGAGGTTCAGAAACATCATCTTCATCTTCGGACCCAGAAGACCAATAGCCTTCATCACATTCAACCGTTTGTCTCGCCATCAAACACATGTTTCTTCCAGTCACTAAATCATCATCATCTCCGGATGACCAATATCCTTCGACATCTCTTGAAACGGTAGTAACAAATGCCTTCTCACTTTCAGCCATTTCTTGTGCTCTTCGGACATAATAAGCTGAGTCTTTGACTTTTGGTTTTTGTGGAGCTTCAGCTAGACAATCTTTGGCAAAGTGGTTTGCATTACCACATTTATGACACAAGATCTTTGGTTTGTCTGATTTGGAATTTTGAGAAGATTCCAGAGCGGAGTTTGGTTTAGTGAGGTTGGGCTTGTATGCAGGAGGATTTTCAGAGGTCTGTTTCGGTTCCGGAGAGGAATATGGTTGAGGATGGGTTTGGTGAGGAGCACTGAATCTGTTTTTGGTATGGCTTGTAAGAGGGATTGAAAGGTCGTTTGTGTTTCATTGAGAGTAAGGCAAATTCTTGTTGGAAACGGAGTTCGGAATCTAAGGTTTCGGAATCATCGTCAGGATAGATGTGTGTGGGTAAAGAGGTTAAGGATGACTGAGTTAATGGAACAGTGGGTTTGTAAGGTTCCGGAGCAGGTGAGTTCGGAATGGTTGATTCAAAGGAACTGACGAGAGCAAGTGGTCCTCCGGAAAGCGCCCTTATGGTTTGAGCAACGTTTGATTCATGTCCTTGAAGCTCATCAAAAAGTTGATAGAGTTTCAATTTTTTTAAAGAACCATTGCTTTGAAGACAGGACTTTACATTTCCCCATCCTTTACCAAGGCCGTTAATGAACTTGAGATTGTACTCGAGAGGAGTTCGAACAATCCCATGAGCAGTCATGTTGTTGACAACAATTCGATATCGGTTGGAGGCTGAGGCTACAGATTCACCTGGAGTAGTGGTGAAGGTGTCAAAGTCATTGACAACCGAGGTGAGGCGCTTGTCCTTCATATTTTCGGAACCTTCAATCAGATCCTGAAGAGTGTCCTAAATTTCTTTGGCTGATTTGCATAACTTGATGTGCTCAAAGAGTGATGGAGGAACACCAAACACCATTTCTGAGAAGACAACTTGATCAGCATGCAGCTTCTCAATATCATCAGCAGTTAGAGGGGCTGGATGAACTTCATCCTCTCGCATGAGCTGAGCAGCTGCATCTCTTACAACTGTTCTTACAGGAACATGAGGGCCTTCTTTGACAGATCTCCAGATTTGTTCACCTTTCTCTTTGGCTAGTAAAAACATTTCCATTCTAACTTTCCAATGATCATATTCTTTAACAACTAGCAATGGGGCACGTGTAGGGCCACCCACGCTATTTGCGATTTGCATTGAAATCATTTGCTGAGGATTTGAAGCAGCCATTGAAGTCAAGATATCTTCAAGCTTAAGTGGTATATAGAAGAACTTTTATCCTTCACACAGAAATGGTTGAAATACCAAGGTAAATTCAAACCAACTATAATCTGATATTATGGATTCAAAGGACAACCACTCGAGCTCTGATACCAATTGTAAGAACAAGATCTATGCGCAGGGACAAGGTTTGAGAAGTCAAACCTTGAGTGAATGCTTGAGATCAATGTCTGCTTAATAATGAATGTTCAAGTCGAGACTGGAAAGACCAGTCAAGTCTTAGATGATCAGTTCAACAAATGATCAAGGTAAATGTCACACCCCAAAACCGGAACGGCGGAAATGTTCGGGGGTGGAGGACGTCATGTACAGTATCACAACAATGCAAAGTAGTAAACAAGCAACAACATCATCCATTGCTTTAACAATATAATTTAATACAGGTGTGTTCTGTCAAGTTTTATAGACACCAAAAATATACATCAAAATAAAAGATGAGTCTTGAACGAGCTCCATCTTCTCAAAAACCTGGCTCCGGTACCTGTCTACTGGCGACTTGAGAATACAAGTTATTTTGAAAGAGTTTATCAGCTTTAAAGCTGGTGAGATCATAAGTATATTAGTGTCTTGTATTTGTATGAAAATGTTTGTAAGTCTGTAATGTATAAGTTTTGTAAAATTTTGTAATTGTTTGAACTCTCCTAGAAAACCCTATGTTTCCTACTAAAAGTAGCCTTCTACCAAGGCATCTAGTGTCTGTGTGTGTGTCTCTTGTAAGAGTATGTATTTTCCCAAATCTGACTATCATTAACCAAAAATATAGTTTTTACATTATTGTTTATTGTGTGAATATCACAAAGTAAATGTAAAGGGAAAATGAAATAGTACTGTAGTGTTGTATTAAGTAACTACTGATGTACTAATTACTTTAAACCAATTGTTATTTTAAAGTACCATGTGATCGGCCTGTATCCTGCTACCGACTCTATAGAAAAACGACGATGTAAGACGTCGTAAGAAATGACGTTTGGCACCCGTAGACTTCCAAGTCCCACTGTAGCGAGCAGCAGGGTGTAGGATAGTCAATCCAGTATAGATCTATACACAAACTCATACGCTCTCCACTTAAGGAGATTCTGGATACAAAACGGGTCATGACAGGTAGTGTCATGCCCCCGTTAAGTGGCTCACATAACTGTAAGTAATGTATATGTATATATGTATATGTATGTGCTAGCTGTATTGTGTGTTCTTTCTCTGTCTAGCATGTATGTTTTGTTTCTCATCATTGTGTATTATGTTTGTTTCTCATCACTATGTATTATGTTTGTTTCTCATCACTATGTATTATGTTTGTTTCTCATCACTATGTATTATGTTTGTTTCTCAGCACTATGTATTACCCATGAATGAACTGACTCATTGTATGTTTCATTGTTCTAGTAATAGTATCTTCCTAAACTATACCTATTATAGTTTACTAGTAATGTTGTTTGTGTATATGAACATGTTTGTATACCTTTGCTACCCAAAGGCATTGAACTGAATGAAAGAAGTAACCTTTTATATCTATACACATACACATGATATATAACTAGGATTCAAACGACCTTCGGACAAATAATCCGAATACCCTAAGTCCACAACCAAACAAGGAACAGGAAGTAAGGTGAGCTATCAGTCCTAAGTCCTTTCAATCCTACTTATATAATTATATCCATATAGATACACAGAATATAAGTTAAAAGAGTTTAATAAAAGTATTTGATATGTAAAAGAGTTTGTAAAACAGTTTAAAGTAAAAGAGTTTGATAACACAGTTTGAAAAGTAAGAAATCCACTTGTTTGGTAGTTATTAATCACATGTGATTGATATAATAACTATAATAGTTCAACTTGTGTCCCCCCCCCTATAAAAGCATTTAAAAACATTTAAAAGGTTAATTAACGGGTATGAACTAACCTGTAGTGAGTTGTTTGGATGAACGGACTGATATAGGATGCTAAGTGTCAAGTGAAGACTTGAGCACACACAAGGATCCTAGTTAACATATAAAGACACATATATGTATCCAATTAGTTATAAAACAACTAATTAACCAAGTTAAGACATCCTAAGACATGTAAAACACTTGATTTAAGTGTTGTAAGTCCTAAGGATTGCATCTAAGGGTTGTAGGACATTGCTATTGAGTTTAGGGTTCAAGGGGACCCTTTATTTGAGTTTACGGTTTTGTGACCATAACTCATTGAGTTTACGGTCGTAAACCCATGAGTTTACGGCCGTAAACTCATGTTTCTTTGACCCTCTTGTGTTTTGAAGCCTTAAAGATCACAAGAAGCATTCCTACTTCATGTTTAAGCCTTAGGAAGAGATTAGGGCACCATTTCACTCCTTTTAGGAGTTTACGGTCCTTGGACCAATTCCCTTTGGGTTTATGGCCGTAAACCCAAATGGTTTATGGTCTTTTGATGTTTTCAAGTACTAAGCACATCAAGGAAGGGATCTAGGCTAGTTTCCAATGCTTAGAAGGGACTAGGGCACACCTTGGCACCCTTTTTGGGGTTTACGGTCCAAGAACATCTTGGACCGTAAACACCTTTCATCCTTGGTTTCTTGGGTGTTTTCTTGATGTTTAGAAGTGTAAAAAGCTCTATAATACTTTAGGATAGAAGTACTTACTAGGTAGAAGCTTGAAAAGGTGCTAAAAGTCCAAGAACACTAGTGTGTGTTCTTGGTGTTCTTGGTGAAACTTGAAGATCTACACTTTTGGAATGATTTCACAGATGGAATCATGTTAGATCACTAGATTAAGTAAGATATCAACTTTTTAGGGCTAGAAACACTTACGATGTTGAAGATCAAGAAGAAAAGTCGATGATACTTGAGTTTTGGATCTTGAGATTGTGAAAAGTGATAAATAATGACTAAGTGTCATATTTATACCCTCTTTTAGGGTTTACGGCCGTAAACACCTTTGTTTAGGCCGTAAACTCCAAACTCTTGAAGTTTTGGGACATTGTTGTTGCACAATAAACCCTAGGGCATCCTCTCTCCTGTTATCTCCTGGAGTACTAATCTTAAAATACTCAAACTTATTCCAAAAAGCTTGAAAATTAGCAGAAACAGTTTTGACTCCGATTGAAGTGAATGGTTGTACATAATAGAAATTTCGGGTTGTCACATCATCCCCCCGTTAGAAGGAATTTCGTCCCGAAATTAGAGTTTAAGCAAATAAGTAGTTACAAATAACTAAGTAAAAAGAAGAGGATATTTCAGTTTCATCTGGTCCTCGCTTGGCGTTCAGGTCCTCGCTTGGCGTTCCAGCGAACCTTCACTATCGGGATACGGCTTTGTTTCGTTTGCTTGATCTCCCGGTCCATGATCTCTACTGGTTCTTCCACGAAGTTGAGGCTCTCGTTGATCTCGATCTCGTCGAGTGGGATTACAAGAGTCTCGTCGGACAGACAATTTTTCAAGTTCGAGACGTGGAAAGTAGAATGTACGTTACTGAGTTCGCGTGGTAAGTTAAGTTTGTAAGCTACAGGGCCGATTCTGGCAAGAATCTCGAAAGGCCCTATGTACCATGGATTTAGCTTTCCACGCTTTCTGAAGCGTATCAAGGCCTTCCAGGGTGAGACCTTCAATAGAACACGGTCGCCCACCTGGAATTCCAACGGTTTCCTTCGTTTATCAGCGTAGCTTTTCTGTCGGTCTCTAGAGGCTTTCAATCGTTCACGAATCTGAACGATCTTCTCTGTCGTTTCCCGAATGATCTCCGGACCCGTGAGAGTGCTTTCAGGAACTCGTCCTTTAGCTAGCTGGGTATCACCCACCTCAGCCCAGCACAGAGGGGATCTGCACTTTCGGCCATAAAGGGCCTCGAATGGAGCAGCCTTTATGCTCGTGTGATAACTGTTGTTGTAGGAAAATTCGACAAGGGGTAAATGAGTATCCCATGCTTTCCCAAAGTCGATCACACAGGCTCGCAGCATATCTTCCAAGGTTTGGATAGTCCTCTCACTTTACCCGTCTGTCTATGGATGGTAGGTTGTACTCATGTCCAGCCTAGTTCCTAGGGAACTTTGTAACGACTGCCAGAACCTCGAAGTGAATCTACTATCTCTGTCCGAGATAATGGATATGGGAACACCGTGCAGTCGTATAATCTCCATAATGTAAGCTCTTGTAAGCTTCTCCATCTTGTCTGTTTCATTGATAGGCAGGAAGTGTGCGGACTTGGTCAACCTGTCGACGATGACAGAAGTGGTATCAAGTCCACCCGTTGTCTTGGGCAACTTGGTTATGAAATCCATAGTGATCCGCTCCCACTTCCATTCCGGTATCTCCGGCTGTTGTAGTAGACCGGAGGGTTTCTGGTATTCGACCTTGACCTTGGCGCAAGTAAGGCATTTACTCACGAAGGTAGCAATCTCTGCTTTCATGTTAGGCCACCAGTATAGCTTTTTAAGATCCATATACATCTTATCTGAACCTGGGTGGACGGAGTAACGGGTGTTGTGCGCCTCGTTCATGACCAAGTCTCTGAAACCTCCAAGTTTTGGGGTCGAGATCCGATCCATGAAATAATAAGCTCCGCCACCCTTAACCTCCAAGTTCTTATCCATCCCTCTCAAGGATTCACCCGCCACATTTTCAGGTTTCAAAGCTTCGAGCTGAGCCTCCTTAATCTGTGTGGTAAAGTGCGAATGGATAGTCATTGTCAATGATTTGACTCTACGACGAGAATATTCTTTCCGACTTAGGGCGTCAGCTACTACGTTGGCTTTACCCGGATGGTAACGAATTTTGCATTCGTAATCACTGAGTAGCTCAACCCACCGTCGTTGTCTCATGTTGAGCTCCTTCTGGTCGAATATGTGTTGTAGGCTTTTGTGGTCTGTAAAGATTGTGCTCTTTGTACCATACAGGTAGTGTCTCCAGATCTTCAGAGCAAACACAACTGCTCCTAGCTCAAGATCATGGGTAGTGTAGTTGACCTTATGTGTCTTTAGCTGTCTTGAGGCATAGGCGATCACCTTACCTCGCTGCATTAGAACACATCCGAGTCCTTGATTTGACGCATCGCAATAGACAACGAAGTCTTCTATCCCTTCGGGGAGGGATAGTATTGGTGCGGTGCACAAGGTTCGCTTGAGCGTTTGGAACGCTCTCTCCTGCTTCTCTTCCCAGTCAAAGGCCACACCCTTCTGGGTCAGTGTCGTAAGAGGTTTCGCAATGCGGGAGAAGTTCTGAATGAACCTGCGATAGTAGCCAGCGAGACCTAGAAATTGACGAATTTCTGTAGGCATTTTCGGTGCTGACCAGTTCTCAATGGCTTTAATTTTGGAAGGGTCCACGTGTATTCCCTCTTCGCTAACCATGTGCCCTAAGAATTCGACTCGTCGGATCCAAAATTCGCATTTCGAGAACTTCGCATAGAGCTTCTCCGAACGAAGGGTTTCTAAGACTAGTCGCAGATGTTGACTATGTTCCTCCTCACTACGAGAGTAGATAAGTATGTCATCGATGAAGACGATGAGGAACTGATCCAAGTAAGGACGACACACCCTATTCATTAAGTCCATGAATACAGCAGGTGCGTTTGTTAATCCGAACGGCATCACTACGAATTCGTAGTGCCCATAACGAGTTCGGAAGGCCGTCTTTGGAACATCCTCCCCTAGCACTCGTAGTTGGTGATATCCGGACCTTAAGTCGATTTTTGAAAAGAAGTTCGCCCCTTGAAGTTGATCAAATAAATCGTCAATCCGAGGCAAAGGATAACGATTTTTGATGGTCAGTTTGTTGAGCTCCTTGTAGTCGATGCACATACGAAACGATCCGTCTTTCTTCTTGACGAACAAGACTGGAGCTCCCCAGGGTGAGAAGCTTGGTCTTATAAAGCCCTTGCTGAGCAGTTCGTTAAGTTGACAGGACAATTCTTGCATCTCTGCAGGTGCTAGACGATAGGGCGATTTGGCTACGGGGGTAGCCCCTGGAACTAAGTCGATTCTGAACTCGACTTGACGTTGCGGAGGTAATCCTGGGAGTTCTTCTGGAAAGATGTCGGGAAAGTCGCGTACTAGTGGAATGTTCTGAATGTCTTTCGTTTCTTGACTCACATCGACCACATGAGCAAGGAATGCACGACATTCCTTTCGCAAGAATTTCTGAGCTTGAATGCTCGAGATGATACGAAGGTTCGTGCCGGGTTTGTCGCCATATACTACTAGAGTTTCGCCAGACGACAGATTAAGGCGTACAGCCTTTTCGTAACACATGATGTCGGCACGATGAAGACTCAACCAATCCATGCCGATAATGACGTCGAAACTTTTAATAGAAACCAGCATGAGGTCGATCGAAAATGAATGGCTATCTAGTGTTAGAGTACACCCTATGAATATACTGCTAGTGCTCTCTGTCTTTCCATTAGCCATTTCTACAGTGAACGCTTCGTTAAGTGCTCGTGATTTTTGCTTAAGTAAATGAGCAAATTTTTGATTCACGAAACTCCTCTCCGCTCCACTATCAAACAGAATCCATGCATAAGAGTTATCGAGGAGAAACGTACCAGTGACCACTGTGGGGTCGGCAACTGCTTCCTCGTGGCCTATGGCCAGAACTCTTCCCACTCCACCGGCATTCCCTGCCTTCGGGCAGTTCCTTTTGTAGTAGCCTACCTCGCCACAACCGTAGCAAGTTTGGCTCACACCAGCGCTGGGGACTTGGGTGATTGGCCTCGCCAGAGCTTTGCAGAAACGGGCAGTGTGCCCCTTCCTTTTGCAGTTCATACACTGCATTTCCCGGCAGGCACCTACGTGGTGGAAGTTGCACTTGTTGCACTTGGGCAAACTTCCAGCGTACTGCTTTACTGGAGCAGCAACAGTGGCAGGTGCTATTGCACTATGAACTGCCACGATCTACTGCTTTTTGGCAGCCTTCTTCTTTTTCTTGTCATCCCAGAATTTCCGCTTGGAATCAGCGGTTCTGGCGGGTTCCGAGATGGCCAAGGTTGTTGTTGCGGCCGGGGTACGAACCCCATGGTCTATAAGTCGTTGTGCCAATCGCTTGGCACTATCGAATGTAGTGGGGTTTGAAGCCAAAACATTTCCCTGGAATGGAGGCACCAGCCCCCATATGTATCTTTCAATCTTCTTCCCCTCTGTATGAATCATGTTGGGACAGAGGGCCACCAGTTCACAGAACCTGGCGGTGTAGGAGACTATGTTGGAGCCCTTCATGGTTAGGCTCCATAGTTCTTCCTCTAGATTTTGGATTTCGCCCCTCGGGCAGTACTCCTCAACCATTAGCTCTCTCAGAGCTTCCCAGCCCATAGCATTTGCCACTATAAGGGATAGTGACTTGACATGGCTATTCCACCATGTTAGGGCTTTTGACTCAAAGGTACAAGCAGCAAACTTGACCTTGCTCCCTTCTGGACAGGAGCAGATCTCGAAAACCGATTCGGTCTTCTCAAACCATTGCGAGAGGGCAATGACTCCGCCAATCCCTTTGAAGGACAATGGTTTGCAGTTTGTGAAGTCCTTGTAGGAGCACTCTCTGGAGCGCACGGGGATTTCACCATGAGTAGATAGGACAGGGGTTCCTCCTCCAGTGGAACCAGAAGAATGATATTATGCCATGGCTGTAGCCACAGCCGCAGCTACAGCAGCATTCAGGGCTGCCGTGTCGAATTGAGGAGCAGGTGGTGTTGGTGCAGGAGGATCGCGTCTTGTCGATCGACGTGGAGACATCTTTCAACTATAAGTTTACAAAGACGAAGATATTGATAAGAATTTAATAGGAAATAGATAAGAATGACTCATGGACTAACTCTCCATAGTCCAACGGCACAAAAGAATAACACGATTGATTGTAAACGAAAGCATTTGGATATAATTTCCATGAGATTAGATATCTGTCAAAAATACTAGGATTACAGATGTAATGAGTTCGGGAAAAATGACCTAGAAGTAGGTCTTACATCAACCAAGATGGAAAATTTTGACAGACTACTACCAAATCAAGACTCAACGGGTCTAAGATTTACAAAGATAGGAAATTAGACTAGAGTTTTTACACTAACTAGGTTACATCCAAAAGAGAAGTCGATGAGACTCTAACGGCGACGAGAACTACTAGAGTGAGTTCTTGACTCCGACAGAAGATGTTCTATGTCCCTCATACGTCTTTCAGACCTTGCCTGCTGAGCTCGAAGTTCCCTGACTTCAGCTTGGGTTTCAGTAAGTTCTCTTTGCAGAACTGCATTGCGGACCTGAGTCCTTTCATGAGCAGACTCAAGTTGGCGAATGCGTACGGTGTTAACGCCAGAGTTGGTGTCAATCTCCACTACTCGGTCAATAGCTGCTCGACCTTGCTCGGTGTTCCGAGAAATCCTTCGAACCATGATGGGTAGGACCCTGTCAGCTGAACCTCCCTCGGTGAGGTTGTAGAAGCTTCTGTCTCCATTTTAGGGTATGGGTTGACCCTGTTCCTGACTCCATCTGTTCAAGTTTGTGGCCCACTGAGGTGTGGGTCCTTGAAATGCTGGACGAGGGTTCAGGTTTGGGTCTTGAGCAGCTGGGGGTAGGTTGTTGACTTCAGGCTCTGAGTCAGAACCATCAGAAAAGCCTTCAGCTTCGTGATCATCCAAAGGGATTGGGTGATCATCTTCTGCCTCTTCTCCCAGCCGTCCTGCATTGTTGTTGTTGGGGTAGTACGGGTCTCCGGGGATATGGAATCTAGCCATGAAATCTACGCGAGAAAAGGGATAACGAAATAACTAAATAGACGAACTAATTAGATAATTATAAGATGATCTTTATCAGTTACTTCAACATTCGCGTAGTGCATACCAGTCATATGTAACCAAGACAGGATAGACCTTCGAATAAGCAACCCTAACTCTAAGCCTACAACCAAACAAGGAACAAGAAGTAAAGAAAAGATCACAGATTCTAAGTCTATGATGTCCTAGACACATATAACCTTAGCGTATCCACTCCGCAACTATTGGCATACTTAATAAAGACCTTTAGTTCTCAGATAGGTAATTAATAGCAACACAAAATACTCCTATAGTATTTTAAGTTTATGTTCTGTTCTACTGTTCTCGTTGTAGTAGTGTTGGTAAGTTTTTAGACTTGTTGCAACCTCACAACCATACTTAGGCACATGCTAATCACTCCTCGGATAATGTAGTTGATCAGGCTACATCTTCCCAGGGTTGACCATATGTCTCTAAGTCTACTTGTGCTGTCCAACAATCGTAATACTTTTGTTCTGTCCTAGTGACACTGATTTTAGTATGAATGCAGGTATGTATACTTAGTTAAATATTTTATTATTTAATAGTATAAACTCTTTATCAGAGTATTTTAATCCCGCTGTGTTTATAGTTCGTATATCTTTTATGGGTTGATACACTCGATTCACTATAAACATGCTCTGATACCAATCTGTTACACCCCAAAACCGGAACGGCGGAAACGTTCGGGGGTGGAGGACGTCATGTACAGTATCACAACAATGCAAAGTAGTAAACAAGCAACAACATCATCCATTGCATTAACATCATAATTTAATACAGGTGTGTTCTGTCAAGTTTTATAGACACCAAAAATATACATCAAAATAAAAGATGAGTCTTGAACGAGCTCCATCTTCTCAAAAACCTGGCTCCGGTACCTGTCTACTGGCGACCTGAAAATACAAGTTATTTTGAAAGAGTTTATCAGCTTTAAAGCTGGTGAGATCATAAGTATATTAGTGTCTTGTATTTGTATGAAAGTGTTTGTAAGTCTGTAATGTATAAGTTTTGTAAAAGTTTGTAATTGTTTGAACTCTCCGAGAAAACGCTATGTTTCCTACTAAAAGTATCCTTCTACCAAGGCATCTAGTGTCTGTGTGTGTGTCTCTTGTAAAAGTATGTATTTTCCCAAATCTGACTATCATTAACCAAAAATATAGTTTTTACATTATTGTTTATTGTGTGAATATCACAAAGTAAATGTAAAGGGAAAATGAAATAGCACTGTAGTGTTGTATTAAGTAACTACTGATGTACTAATTACTTTAAACCAATTGTTATTTTAAAGTACCATGTGATCGGCATGTATCCTGCTACCGACTCTGTAGAAAAACGACGATGTAAGACGTCATAAGAAATGACGTTTGGCACCCGTAGACTTGCAAGTCCCACTGTAGCGAGCAGCAAGGTGTAGGATAGTCAATCCACTATACATCTATACACAAACTCATACGCTCTCCACTTAAGGAGATTCTGGATACAAAACGGGTCATGACAGGTAGTGCCATGCCCCCGTTAAGTGGCTCACATAACTGTAAGTAATGTATATGTATATATGTATATGTATGTGCTAGCTGTATTGTGTGTTCTTTCTCTGTCTAGCCTGTATGTTTTGTTTCTCATCATTGTGTATTATGTTTGTTTCTCATCACTATGTATTATGTTTGTTTCTCATAACTATGTATTATGTTTGTTTCTCATCACTATGTATTATGTTTGTTTCTCATCACTATGTATTATGTTTGTTTCTCATCACTATATATTACTCATGAATGAACTGACTCATTGTATGTTTCATTGTTCTAGTAATAGTATCTTCCTAAACTATACCTATTATAGTTTACTAGTAATGTTGTTTGTGTATATGAACATGTTTGTATACCTTTGCTACCCAAAGGCATTGAACTGAATGAAAGAAGTAACCTTTTATATCTATACACATACACATGATATATAACTAGGATTCAAACGACCTTCGGACAAATAACCCGAATACCCTAAGTACACAACCAAACAAGGAACAGGAAGTAAGGTGAGCTATCAGTCCTAAGTCCTTTCAATCCTACTTATATAATTATATCCATATAGATACACAGAATATAAGTTAAAAGAGTTTAATAAAAGTATTTGATATGTAAAAGAGTTTGTAAAACAGTTTGAAGTAAAACAGTTTGATAACACAGTTTGAAAAGTAAGAAATCCACTTGTTTGGTAGTTATTAATCACATGTGATTGATATAATAACTATAATAGTTCAACTTGTGTCCCCCCCCTATAAAAGCATTTAAAAACATTTAAAAGGTTAATTAAGGGGTATGCACTAACCTGTAGTGAGTGGTTTGGATGAACGGATTGATATAGGATGCTAAGTTTCAAGTGAAGACTTGAGCACACACAAGGATCCTAGTTAACATATAAAGACACATATATGTATCCAATTAGTTATAAAACAACTAATTAACCAAGTTAAGACATCCTAAGACATGTAAAACACTTGATTTAAGTGTTGTAAGTCCTAAGGATTGCATCTAAGGGTTGTAGGACATTGCTATTGAGTTTAGGGTTCAAGGGGACCCTTTATTTGAGTTTACGGTTTTGTGACCATAACTCATTGAGTTTACGGTCGTAAACCCATGAGTTTACGGCCGTAAACTCATGTTTCTTTGACCCTCTTGTGTTTTGAAGCCTTAAAGATCACAAGAAGCATTCCTACTTCATGTTTAAGCCTTAGGAAGAGATTAGGGCACCATTTCACTCCTTTTAGGAGTTTACGGTCCTTGGACCAATTCCCTTTGGGTTTACGGCCGTAAACCTAAATGGTTTATGGTCTTTTGATGTTTTCAAGTACTAAGCACATCAAGGAAGGGATCTATGCTAGTTTCCAAGGCTTAGAAGGGACTAGGGCACACCTTGGCACCCTTTTTGGGGTTTACGGTCCAAGAACATCTTGGACTGTAAACACCTTTGATCCGTGGTTTCTTGGATGTTTTCTTGATGTTTAGAAGTGTACCAAGCTCTATAATACTCTAGGATAGAAGTACTTACTAGGTAGAAGCTTGAAAAGGTGCTAAAAGTCCAAGAACACTAGTGTGTGTTCTTGGTGAAACTTGAAGATCTACACTTTTGGAATGATTTCACGGATGGAATCATGTTAGATCACTAGATTAAGTAAGATATCAACTTTTTAGGGCTAGAAACACTTACAATGTTGAAGATCAAGAAGAAAAGTCGATGATACTTGAGAGAGAATTGAGTTTTGGATCTTGAAATTGTGAAAAGTGATAAATAATGACTAAGTGTCATATTTATACCCTCTTTTAGGGTTTACGGCCGTAAACACCTTTGTTTAGGCCATTAACTCCAAACTCTTGGAGTTTTGGGACATTATTGTTACACAATAAACCCTAGGGCATCCTCTCTCCTGTTATCTCCTGGAGTACTAATCTTAATATACTCAAACTTATTCCAAAAAGCTTGAAAATTAGCAGAAACAGTTTTGACTCCTATTGAAGTGAATGGTTGTACATAATAGAAATTTCGGGTTGTCACAGTAAAGTTAATAAATGAAGAACAAGAAGAATGTTATTAATGTGATAAAAGTAAATGCCAAAAGTGAGTGAAAAGATCTGTAGTTGACTTGTATTGAATGCTCGTAAATATAGGAGTGAATGTTACAGTGAATTAACCCAAATGTTTACATAGGACCGGACAAAAGACACAAGTCTGACATTCTGATTGTCCTAAATCAACTTTAGACTAAGTCCTATGAAACGTTACATCACATACAAGACAAAAGTAATAAATGCACTAAAGACATAAAGACTTCATTCCGGACGAGTAATGTTCCGGAGATGAAGGTTTGATCTGGATCAGCATACATTTCGGACTTCAGGATCAACTCCGGGATGTGTTCCTCTTCAAAATACTTCACTCTCCTCTTCTCCAGCTCCGGACAGGTTCCGGATCACATCTTCCTTCGGAACCAACATACTACGGAATATGTACTTAGGATTGCTAGAGGTTCACTTTCAGGTTCTAGCAAGAACTTTCAGTTTTGGAAAAATTAAGACTAATTCCTTGGTCTCATGTATATGTGAGTCAGGTGAAGGACTAAGGGATCGAGTACACATTCTTGTGCACTAGTCAAGTCCACCACAAAAGATTTATAAGACTATTCGTCATGATTTACAAAGGTTTAGTAAATATGGTTATACTTACAAGTTAAGTATAATTCTGAAACATTGAAAAAAGTTCGATGTATGGCAGAACGAATGAGAAGAATCAAATTAGGCAGAAGGATAAAAAAGTTTCTCAAATCTGGATAGATGGGAGAGTACTTTAGTATCATGTTTTGTGATCATCTTAATGATTAAGAAACCATGTCACAATTGATCATCTAAGGACATCTTAGTGCATTCCTATGGCTAAGAAGAGGAATCAAGAATTGCTGAAATGGTTGAATCAAGAAGATGAGTCATACTTCGTTCCAAAACAAGTCTTAGAGTCATACTCCAAGACTATAAGTTGAGTGACATGTCTTAAAGAAAGGTCTATAACACTTGTCTTAAAGAAAGGTCTATAACATTTGAAATTGGTAAGTTGTGATGTTTTGGATAAAACAAAGACCAACTAAGGCCAATTGTGCGAAGTGTTTCTCTTGATAAAGAATCCGCACTATCTCTTGAATATTTAGCAAGTGAGTCTTATATGTCAACAGGACAGTGGGAGTCTTAAAGATCTTGGAAAAAGGCTTCTAGATCTAATCAAGAAGGAAAAACCTATAGTTTATCACTAGCACACGATTTGAGGTTTATAACATATCGTGCTGTCATATTCTTATTCCTGTGCCCATTCCAGTTAAAGTTGGCTTTGCATATTAGTTCTGAGAAGTTCTTAATTGGTTGCATAACAACTTGGAAGCAATGGCAGGCCCTTGAGCTGCCAGGTGGCAAGAAGTTAAGACTGCACAAGTTCAATCCATAAGAGTTTGGATTTGTCACTAACCTTGTCTTGTGATTATGGTTTTGACAAATTCACATGGATAAGAACACATACACCAGAAAAATCTAAGTGTCATAAGGGTTCTCTCCGATTCATGAAAATGATGGTGAGGAAACGCTTTCACTAAGTAGATTTTAAGTAGATAACAGTTGTGATATTTGCATTCTCAAAGTCGTTAGTTGAGCGTGTGTGGTTAACCGACACACTAACATGCACTTGTGAGAAATGGCAAAGGTATAAACAATTGAGACTATGATTACGACATTCCTTTTCATAGTTCTGAAAGTGTTTAGACACACATACGTGCTACCTAAGGAAAGGTGTATGATTTTGATAAAGTTTTATCAAAAACATCTCGTATCAGAAATGTGAACTTTGGTAAGAAGGTCAATAAAGTATTGATTTCTAGAAGTCCACCTGATTTCTGAGTACATGTCGAAGCTAGTGGGAGCATAAGTATTATGATAATAATCATCATGCAAGTGGTATAAGTGTTGCAAGTTAGCAATGTTAATTATAGAAAAACAAAAGGCTTCAATTGGGAAAAGTTGTTTTGCTATAACTAAGGGAGAGGAAATTATACTTCTCTTCAATTCTAAAAGCTTAGATTGAGGGTTTAATTATCTTTGGTCAAGGATATATATATGAATTTCATATTGGAAAGGCTCAACATAAGTAAATTCTATATATGGGTCCATTATTTGCGTTCTAAAATTCGATTATGATTACGGCATCCCTCTTCATAATCTGAATTATGAGAACATTGGCAAACAGAAATAGAAATATTATAGAAAAAGACTGGTCTAGTATCATGTCTTTATGAATCGTGTCCCATATGCTTCAGATATAGGATCGATTTCATGTGCTATAATATTCATCTGTTCTAAATTTTTCAAAAATGCCTAAAGCATTAAGAGGGGAAAGTAGTAGAACTGAATATCACTAATTTGATTAAGCAATTGTCGAGGACAATCTAAGGTTTACCAAAGATTGGTTGCTCAGGGACAGTTGGAAGTATAGTGTTAATTTTGGAAGGACCATATTGACATATTCTGAAAGGAGGTAACTCCTGTTTAAGAGTAATAGTTTAAAAGGGAATATGGAAATGTTCCCATAGGTGGAAGCTATTCATTAAATATGTGTAAGATTAGAAAACTTAATGCAAGAAGAATGTTCAAAGCAATGAACTTTGAATATAGACTTCGTTTCCTTGGAGTTGATCTCCATTGGAATACTCTGTAATGTCTGTTGACAAGTCTTTGTGGCTTGTGCATAATCATTACAAGAGGACCACTGCATATAAGTTTAGAATCTAAAAGATTTAAATAAATTCCAGGAATCTGCGATTTGTGCATTTGCATTATGGATTTGGGACTGTGAAATGAGAATCATTGGAAGTATGTTCAATCGATCTATTTCACAGAGTAAAGATCATAGACAAACTTAGTGCGCATACTTGATGTATTGCATAACTAATGTTTAGACAAACATAGTGTGCATACTTGGTGTATGGCATGACTAGTGTTTAGAAAACATAGTGTACATGCTCGGAGCATGGGACTGCTATTGTTTTAATTCAAGAATAAAGTTGATAGTTTGAAACAGTATACAATGAATAATGTGCAATCAATATGGTGATAAATAAGAGGTGTTTTTATTTATATTCATAAGTTCTGAGACCATAGTTGATTCGATTATTCTTGTGTTTCACTTTGCATGTTTTGACTTCCAGAATAACTAAGTCGCTCTTCCTGAATGACTAAGTTATTCAAACCATCCACAGTCGGTCATATGTTGGAAGTAGATATGAATCAAGACTGTCATGGGTTGGATTGTAGAGGTCTAAGATGTTGGACAAAGTGGTGCTACAACACTCATGGGTGCTCATAAGTTCTGAGTATTGGATTCAACCCACACTCACTGGTATCACTTCATGGAATTTTATCTCGAGTGATCGTGAAACAGTAATATCATATAAGTCTTCAAACCTAGAGATATGACTTGTTGCCTATGAATTGGTTATATATTGATCGTACGAAAACGCATTGGTAACTCAATGTTATAAAACGTGCCTTTGTGTATGATTCAACAAGTAGTAGAACAAGCATATGAGTCGAAGTTTATATGTTCCTTCTTGGATTAGAAGTGATATCTGGGCCCCTCGATGATTTTGTTTTGACCTATGTACCGGGCCCGGTCAGAACTAAGTTGATCTGTTCACTTAAGTTCTATGTCAAACAAATCGGAAATCGGGAAACAAACTGCTGGCCAATAAGCAAGACATTATTCCATGTATTTGTCCGGTTGATATCTAGAACAGAGGATTATATGATCACTTATCTTAAATGGAGTATCATCATCATCTCAGTTCCGCGAGACCTTAAAAAGAGCTACGATTGCTGATCGGTTCCTGAAGTCATACTTGCAGTTATAGTTATTAGACTTATGCAAGTGGGAGACTGTTGGATTAGGTTTCTAAGTTCATAACTATTTCTGGGTTATACTTGACCCGACCCGGCATCGTCCATTTGGGTTGCATGGCATCATGCATTTGGATAAACTAAAATGAGAGAAATAACACTTATGGTTTATTAATATATTACAAGTTCTAATATATTAATAATATTATTTAATTAGTATTGATCAAGAACTAGCAAGATATGATTTTTAACAAGATGTAGTGTAAAATTAAAACCCTAGAATTGGAGTAAACCCCAAAACCGGGTTTCTCGTAGATTACAGCCATAAAACTGCCCAAGATATGATTTTTAACAAGATGTAGTGTAAAATATGGTACCTTTTTGGTTGAAGATGCAAGAACTAGCAAGAATTGAAGATGAAGGCTTGAGAGGAGAGAATGCTCAACGAGCGGCTGGTGGCTGCGTATGAAGTTGTGATTTACCAATTAGGGTTAAAACCCCTTATTTACATAATGTGAAAAATAATTTTTTTTTCGGGTAAATACGTGGACTCGCCGAGTAGAAGTTTCTACTCACCGAGCAGATACGTGAATCCGCGTTTTTTCGGGATTTTCCAAATGGACTCGTCGAGTAGATACATAGACTTGACGAGTTTTTCGTTCTGTTTGATAAAAAACTTTATTTTTTAAATTTAATGCCACCAACCCCACACTTGAACATTGCTTGCCCTCAAGCAATCATTCTAATCACAGAAGAAGATTGAAAATAGCAGTTCGAAAGAAAAATGAAAGTAAAACTGAAAAAGAAAGGTAAAAAGAAAGCAAATTCTAAACTCAGGTTGCCTCCCGGAAGCGCTTCTTTTTAAGGAGTCATTAGGTGGATTCCTTCCCGCTTTAGGTTTCTGTAATTTCTTCCAAATGCACCCCTTCTTCAAGTCCTTCATCGATTGGGATTCCTTCTTCATATTTCTTCACCCTATGTCCATTAACCTTGAAAGGGGTCCCATCTCTTGATAAAAGCTCAATAGCTCCATGTGGAAAGACTTGTTTCACCACAAAAGGACCATCCCACCGTATCTTTAGCTTGCCCGGGAAAAGCTTTAACCTTGAATTGAAAATTAACACCTTTTGTCCTTCATGAAAGTCCTTATTACCCTTTAATCTTTTGTCATGCCAAATCTTGGTTTTCTCTTTGTATATCAAGGAATTAGTGTAGGCCTCATTTGTAAGCTCTTCAAAGGCATTCATTTGCATTAACCGGTTGGTACGAAGTTCAGCCAACTCAAAATTACACATTTTTAAAGCCCAATAAGCTTTATGCTCTATTTCAACTGGCAAATGGCAATTCTTATCATAAACTAGCCTATATGGAGTAGTACCAATAGGTGTTTTGAAAGCTGTTCGAAAGGCCCAAAGTGCATCATCAAGTTTATCCGACCATTCCTTTCGATTTCCTCCAACCGATCTCTCCAAAATCCTCTTTAATGCCATATTTGTCACTTCAGTTTGCCCACTTGTTTTTGGATGATAAGATGTGGAAAACCCATGATGTACCCCATACCTTTTCAACACTTTGGCTAATTGATCATTTTCAAAGTGTGTGCCCCGGTCACTAATAAGAGCTTTAGGAACTCCAAATCTTGAGAATAGTTTCTTTAGAAATCGCACCACCACCCGAGCATCATTAGTAGGTAATGATTGTGCCTCCGCCCACTTAGATACGTAATCGACCGCCACCAAGATATATTTATTCCCTTTTGACATTGGGAAAGGTCCCATAAAGTCAATCCCCCAAACATCAAATATTTCAAAAACTTGAATATTATGTTGGGCCATCTCGTTTCGGGAGGATATTGTTGGATATAGTGTCTAAGTCCATAACTTTATTTGGTATGTACTTGACCCGACCCGGCATGGTCCATTTGGGTTGCATGGCATTGCAATACTTGGATAGACTAAATGAGAGAATAAGGCACTTATGATTATTAATATATTATAAGTTCTAATATATTAATAATAGTATTATTTAATTAGTATTGATCAAGTATTAATCTGGGATTAATTTGGTGATCAAAGTGAGACTAATTAAATATATAGGGTTGATTATGACAATCATCAATTCTTTTATGGTGGATTAATGATCCATGGTTTATGGGTTATGGATGTAACCAAATGGAGCTCCATGGATAGTCCATGGAGTTACAAATCCATGGGTCATGGGAAATCAAGAGTCATGACAATTAAGGGCATTCATGTGTAAACCCTAATTGTGACAACACTATAAAAGGAACCCTATGGCTAGCAAAATGGTGACCTAGGAGCTAGTGGACCTAGTGTTACTAGAGAGGGCATAACCGATTTTGAGGCTAAGTGACATTCTCTCAAGTTATTCCAAGTCTTGTGGTGTTGTGTGAAGCATTTGAGGCACAACATTTGGGGTGCTAGGCTCACAAAGTCTTGAAGGAATCCAAGCAACAACAAGGTATGTATTTCTACTAGTTTTATGTTTTATGTAATCCCCATGCCATGCTAGTTAGGAAATAACCTTGAAAAAGAAATTTGCATGTATATAGAGAAAACATAGATTCAAGGTTATTAGGGTTGCATGTACACTTAGGAAGTGTTAGAATGCTCAAAACCCATCAGTGGTATCAGAGACTAGGATTGTTTTCTGTATACTTGATGCAAAACTGCTTAAAAAATCGAAAATTCTGCACTCTGACGACTGTACTCGCCGAGTCCATGGGGAGGACTCGCCGAGTCCATGAACAGATTCATTCTACTCGCCGAATAGATTAATGCACTCGGCGAGTAGGAGCGTGCTGGGCAGTTTTTTCGAGTTTTGTTGCTGGAAATGGATTAAGATCATTATCCCAATCTGTTTTGGACTTGTAAAATTTGTTTTTCAAAATGATAATGATTATGTTAACCCATTTTACATGGCTTTTATCAATTTTCAAGTATTGTATATGTTTATATGATTTCTTGAAATTGCTTGACATGAATTTGTGTTCTTATGAGTTTTTAGAAGATCATAGGAATTATGTGTAACCACCATGTGTGTTTAATTCATGATCTTAATGGCTATGATGGTGTCCATAACTTGTCCTCAAGTTATGGATAACCAAAGTCACTTCTTTTAATTGTGATTAAAGAACTAAAGAGGTTTCATAAAATGAAGAGTCTTCATTTTTATGAACCATTAAAACTCATAAGTTACAAATTGAAGAGACTTGGAATAGTTTCAATTCTTGCCCTCAAGTTTTGGAATTTGAAAAGTCTTACACTCTAATACTTTAATTCCAAATTAAACCTTAGATTTTTAAAAAGTTTAAAAATCAACACTTATACTATTATTATAATTTTATTATATAGATATGTATAAGAATATGTCATTCTTACCGTTAGTAGGCCTCATTCACGAAGCCGGTCTATAAGGGGGGTATAAGGTTGTTGCCTATAAAATGGTGACTTAATGGGTGTCCACTCTCACCCACCGCTTCCTTGATCGGTGGAGGGTCGTTAGCCGAACGGGTAGGATACGACTTTAAATACTCGTTAAAAGTATAATGAATTATAAAGTAACTATACATTATAAATTCCCAATCTTAGTTACTTTAGGAAAATGTGAAATTGGTGCTAGCCCATAAAATTACACTTTGTACCTTACCAAGTCGTTAGTGGAGCGTGTGTGGTTAACCAGCACACTAACATGGACTAGTAAGAGTGGCAAAGGGTAACTTGACCTTATTATAGATCGGTGGAGCGTGTGTGGTTAACCGGCACATCGATTAGGTAATATTGTTGAGGGTACCAAGTCAATTTGTATGGTTATTCACACCTTGTTTGTGATCCTCGGCATCCCAGTCACAAACTTGAGAGGGCACAATCGAGATTCAAACATGCCATTGAAAAGTTCAATGTATCTCAAAAGATCTAGGAGTTTCAAAACCAATAAAACTTAATAATAAAATATTTCGTTCTTATGGTGGAAATTGGTAAATCGTCATTTACCTACCTTCAAATATTTTATAGTATGGATTACGGCATCCCTCTTCCAACTATAAATAGTTTGTTGGATCCTAGCCTTAATATTTCATTTGGGTGAATTATTAAGGATTCCTAATCTAATGAAACTTGTCTTTCTTTCCTTTCAGATGTCTTCCAACAATGCTTCTGGCTCAAACACAACAGGCTCTTTTTCCCTTATGAACTTGTGTGGTTAGGTCATCTTTGATGGATCCAATTTCAATGAGTGGATCAGAAACATCAGAATGATTACCCGCTATGAGGACAAATAATATGTCCTCGATTGGGAGCTTAAGGTTGTGAATGAAGCCACTGCTACTCCTGAAGAGTTTGTGGAGTTTGTTGCACATGAAAAGGATGCTACTAAAGTAGCATGCATCATGATGGCCACCATGACTCCTGAACTTCAAAAATCCTATGAAGATTTCTACCCCTATGAGATGCACCTGGATCTGATGGAAATGTACCATCAGAGCGCGCGTCAGGAGATGTATGAAATCATCTCCTCCATGATAACCGCAAGGATGAAGGATGGTGAACCCATCACCGGTCACTTGCAGAAGATGCAAAGGTTCGTTGACCGGTTGCTGAAGCTAAATGTTGACTTTCCTGAGGAAATGGCGATTGACATCATTATCCATTCCTTACCTCCAAGTTATGATCAGTTTCGTATGACTTATCATATGAACAAGGAGGAAGTCACACTTAGCAAACTTCAAGGACTCTTAAGGACAGCTGAAAATGGCCTTAAGGGTAAAGCGGTTGCTACTTCTACTCCTTCAACAGCCCCTATTCTGGCTATTGGGCAGGGAAAGGGTAAGAAGAGGAAAAGCCCTTCGAAGGGTACCAAGGGTAAGACTCTTGATGGTTCCTCTTCAAGTGGGACAAAGAAATGTCCCATTACTCCTTCTTCAAACCCAAAGGAAGCACAGTGCTTCTATTGCCAGGATAAGGGACACTTCAAGCGAAGTTGCCCTAAATATCTGCAAGATCTAAAGGATGGGAAGGTTAAACCCACCCATGTAGGTATTTACACAATATTGTCTAACAACTCATCTAATGCTAATTCTTGGGTGCTTGATACAGGGTGTGGTATTCACATTTGTACTGATCTGCAGGCACTAAGAAGAAGTGAGCAAGTGGAGCACGGGAAGATAAACTTAGTCATGGGCAACAGGAAAGCATCACCTGTTACCAAGATAGGAGTTTATTCTTTATTGCTTAATAATGGGTTAATGTTAGATTTGAATAAGTGTTGTTACTCGCCCGAAATGGCGAGAAATATTATTTCCTTTCATGGCTTGTACAAACAAGGTTTTACATTTTCATTTGATAATAAAAATGGTACTATTAATGTTTATTACAATGATGTATTTTACTTTAAAGCATTACCTTGTGATGGTGTATATGAAGCCGTGAATGTTGAAGACAATCTAGGAAATAATGTGTTGTATATTGATTCTTCAGATAGCTTGGATAAAGCATCCTTGTGGCATTGTCGTCTTGGACATGTTAACAAGAAGCGTATAGGCCAACTGCAAAAGGCTAGAGTCTTGGAATCATTTGACCTCAAGTCAGATGATAGTTGCGAGTCTTGTTTACATGGAAAAATGACAAAGTTAGCCTTCACAGGTACTTGTGATAGGGGTGAAGGTTTGTTGGACCTTGTACATACGGATGTGTGTGGGCCCTTCAGAGTTGCTACAAGGGATGCTAATCGCTATTATGTGACTTTTACTGATGATTACAGTAGATATGGATATATTTACTTAATCAAGCATAAGTCAGAAACCTTTGAAAAGTTCAAAGAGTTTAAGCAGGAAGTGGAGAATCAATTGGGCAGGAACATCAAGATGCTCTGATCCGATCGGGGAGGAGAGTATCTTAGCATTGAGTTCCTTGACTATCTTAAGGAATGTGGGATTGTCTCACAATTGACACCTCCCAGAACACCACAGTTGAATAGTGTAGCTGAGAGGCGTAATCGAACCTTGTTGGATATGGTTCTTTCCATGATGAGTCGAGCTTCGTTACCAATCTCTTTCTGGGGGTATGCCTTAGAGACTGCCGCCCATATCCTTAATCTAGTCCCTACTAAAAAGGTTGCCAAAACACCTCACGAGATGTGGACTGGGAAAGTTCCCAATTTGGACCACAACAAGATTTGGGGTTATGAAGCTTTCGTGAGGCGTGAGACTCATGATAAGCTTGAACCTCGAAGTGAGAGGTGCATTTTCATCGGCTACCCACAGAGATCCTTTGGTTACCTCTTCTACAGACCCAGTGATAATGTGGTCTTTGTATCAAGAAGAGGAGTCTTTCGTGAGAGAGAATTCATAAGCCAAGGGGACAGTGGGAGGCAAATTGACCTTGAAGAGCTTCAAGAGTCAAGTGGTGAAGGAACCTCAAATGCTATCGACCAACCTGAGGAGGAAACTCCTGTTGATCCGATAGATGAGTCTGTACATCCAAGACGTTCCACTAGGGTGAGGAACACACCTGATTTTTATTATGGTTATCACATCACCACTGAAGGTGATACGTTTATTAGTGATAGTACACTAATAGATTTGGATGAACCTAATAATTACAGGGAAGCCATGGCAGGCCCTGAGTCTGCTAAATGGAAGGAGGCTATGGACAGCGAGATTCAGTCCATGTATGACAATCAAGTTTGGAACTTGGTTGACAATGTACCAGGTCGTAAGACAGTTGGGTGCAAATGGATCTTCAAGAAGAAGACCGACATGGATGGGAAGGTACACACTTATAAAGCGCGACTGGTTGCGAAGGGCTTTACTCAAACTCCGGGAGTTGACTATGATGAGACCTTCTCACCAGTAGCTAAAATTAAGTCTATTAGAGTATTGTTAGCCATAGCTGCATTTCATGATTATGAAATATGGCAAATGGATGTCAAAACCGCTTTCCTCAATGGAAAGTTGGCTGAGGATGTTTACATGGCTCAACCAGAGGGTTTTGTCGATACCAGATACCCTAATAGAGTGTGTAAGCTTGATAAATCCATTTATGGATTGAAACAAGCATCTCGTAGATGGAATCTTTTCTTTGATGAGAAAGTCAAAGAATTTGGCTTTTCTAGGAGTGAGGATGAGTCTTGTGTGTATGTCAGGGCTAGTGGGAGCATAGTTAGCTTCTTGGTGTTGTATGTGGATGACATACTTCTCATAGGAAACGACGTCCCAACCTTGCAGGAGGTTAAGTCCTGGCTTGGGAAGTGTTTCGCTATGAAGGACCTTGGGGAAGCTGCCTATATCCTAGGGATAAGGATATTGAGAGATAGGAGTAAGAGACTAATTGGACTTAGTCAAAGTACTTATGTGGATAAGGTACTGAAGAGGTTCAGTATGCAAGATTCCAAGAAAGGAGAATTACCAATCCAGAGTAATGCCAAGCTGAGTAAGACTCAGAGTCCGAGTACAGAAGCTGAGATAGCTGAAATGAGTCATATACCATATGCTTCCGCTGTGGGCTCGATCATGTATGCTATGACTTGTACTCGCCCTGATGTGGCCTTTTCTTTGAGCATGGTCAGTAGATATCAAGGGAACCCTCGCAAGGCACACCGGACAGCGGTAAAGAACATTCTCAAGTATCTGCGAAGGACTAAGGATTGGGTCCTTAGCCTCGGAGGCAGTGATGACTTGAGAGTGGAAGGATATAGCGATGCTAGTTTCCAGACTGATAGGGATAATTTCCGCTCTCATTCAGGCTGGGTCTTTATCCTAAATGGAGGGGCAATTACTTGGAAAAGTTCCAAGCAGGAGATAGTAGCTGATTCTACTTGTGAATCAGAGTACATAGCAGCAAGTGAAGCAGCTAAGGAGGCGATATGGCTAAAGAACTTCATCGGAGACCTTGGAGTTGTACCAGCTATAAAAGAGCCAATGGAAATTTTCTGTCACAGCGAAAGTGCGGTTGCTTTGGCTAAGGAACCAAGAGATCACGAGAGATCTAGGCACATTGACAGAAAATACCATTTCATCAGACATCGAATAGAAGAAGGACTCCTCGTGGCTAAGAGGGTATTATCAAATGAGAACCCGGCAGATCCCCTCACGAAGGGACTGAGTAGGGTTAAGCATTTACAGCATGCGAGGCGTATTGGGCTGAAGGATGATATTAGTTTCAATAATTAGATTCCTGAAACTTGTAAAATGTAATTGACATTTGATGATAAATAAAAGTTGTTATTTATTTATGAGTAAGGTGTTACTATCTTGTGTTGATTGTTTACTATGTTTCAATTTTGCATGTTTTTACTTCCAGAATAATTATGTTATTATTCAAACCATCCACAGTCAGTCAAACTTTGGAAGTAAGTATTGATTTAAGACTGTCATGAATTTGGCTTGTATGATTTGTCTAAAAGTGCATTGGACAATGCAATGGTTGCTACAACATTCATGAGTACTCATAAGGGCTGCGTATTGGATCCAACCCACGCTCACTTGCATCACTTCATGGAATTTATCTCGAGTGATCGTGAGACGGTAATATCGTATAAATCTTTAAACCTAGAGATATGAGTTGTTGACTATGAGTTGGTTATTCATTGATTGCACGAAAACGCATTGGTAACTCGATGTCATAAAACGTGCCTTTGTGAGTAATTCAACAAGTAGTTAGTACAAGCATATCAGTCGAAGTTTATCTGTTCCTTCTAGAAATAGAAGCGATATCTGGGCCCCTCGATGATTTGGTTTTGACCTATGTACCGGGCCCGGTCAGAACCTAATTGATGTGTTCAATTTAGTTCTATGTCGAAACAAATCAGAGATCGAGAAACAAATGCTGGACAATAAGTAAGATCATGTTCCATGTGTTTGTCCGGCTGATATGATGAGAACAGAGGATTATATGATCACTTATCTTAAATGGCGTATCATCATCATCTCAGTTCCGAGAGACTTTGAAAGAGCTACGATTGCTAGTCGGATTTTGAAGTCATATTTGCAAATATAGTTATTAGACATATCCAAGTGGGAGACTGTTGGATATAGTGTCTAAGTCCATAACTTTATTTGGTATGTACTTGACCCGACCCGGCATGGTCCATTTGGGTTGCATGGCATTGCAATACTTGGATAGACTAAATGAGAGAATAAGGCACTTATGATTATTAATATATTATAAGTTCTAATATATTAATAATAGTATTATTTAATTAGTATTGATCAAGTATTAATCTGGGATTAATTTGGTGATCAAAGTGAGACTAATTAAATATATAGGGTTGATTATGACAATCATCAATTCTTTTATGGTGGATTAATGATCCATGGTTTATGGGTTATGGATGTAACCAAATGGAGCTCCATGGATAGTCCATGGGAGTTACAAATCCATGGGTCATGGGAAATCAAGAGTCATGACAATTAAGGGCATTCATGTGTAAACCCTAATTGTGACAACACTATAAAAGGAACCCTATGGCTAGCAAAATGGTGACCTAGGAGCTAGTGGACCTAGTGTTACTAGAGAGGGCATAACCGATTTTGAGGCTAAGTGACATTCTCTCAAGTTATTCCAAGTCTTGTGGTGTTGTGTGAAGCATTTGAGGCACAACATTTGGGGTGCTAGGCTCACAAAGTCTTGAAGGAATCCAAGCAACAACAAGGTATGTATTTCGACTAGTTTTATGTTTTATGTAATCCCCATGCCATGCTAGTTAGGAAATAACCTTGAAAAAGAAATTTGCATGTATATAGAGAAAACATAGATTCAAGGTTATTAGGGTTGCATGTACACTTAGGAAGTGTTACAATGCTCAAAACCCATCAGATATGTTCCCCGCTCTCTGGCATGAATCACATTTCTTGACATATTGAGCAGCATCTTTAAAAATTGTGGGCGAATAAAACCCAATACAAAGATCTTTTTAGCTGTCACCTGTGCTCTATGATGTCCCCTAGCGGGCCCGCTATGGCAGTGTTCCAAAATTTCCCGACTTTCTTTCCCGAATACACATCTTCTTATCATTCCGTATGCACAACTTCGGAAAAGGTATGGCTCGTCCCAAAAGTAGTACTTGATTTCTAAAAAGAACTTCTTCTTTTTTTGGCGGGTTAAATCCTTTGGAATATATTCAATAGCTAAGTAGTTAGCTATATCTGCAAACCATGGCACCTCTCCTGCTATTACTAAAAGATACTCATCTGGAAAATCATCTCCAATCTTGTGTTCTTCCAGCTCCTCCAAATGCGGGTTCTCTAATATTGACAAATGGTCGGCAGCTACATTTTCCATTCCCTTTTTATCATGTATTTCAATGTCAAACTCTTGTAAAAGTAAAACCCAACGTATCAACCTTGGTTTAGCATCTTGTTTAGCAAAAAGATACTTAAGGGCAGAATGGTCGGTAAAAACTATTGTCTTTGACAAAACCAAATATGGTCGGAACATGTCAAAAGCATATACCACCGCTAGTAGCTCCTTCTCGGTAGTAGTGTAGTTCTCTTGTGTTGGGTTCAAGGTCTTGCTGGCATAGTAGATCAGCTGAAAATGCTTGTTAACTCTTTGTCCTAAAACATCTCCCATCGTATAGTCACTGACATCACACATAAGCTCAAAAGGAAGATTCCAATTTGGGGCTATCATGATAGGAGTAGTGGTTAATCTTTCCTTTAATAACTGAAATGCTTCATGACATTCTTTAGAGAAATCGAATGGACCATCCTTCAAGAGTAATTGAGTCAAAGGCCTTGTGATCTTCGAGAAGTCTTTAATTAAGCGACGATAAAATCCCGCATGGCAAAGAAAACTCCTCACCCCTTTTACATTTATTGGAGGGGATAATTTAGCTATTGTGTCAACTTTTGGTCTATCTAATTCAATCCCCATCCTTGAGACCTTGTGTCCTAGCACAATTCCTTCCTTCACCATGAAATGACACTTCTCCCAATTAAGAACAAGGTTAGTATTCTCACATCTAGCCAGCATGAGATCCAAGTTGGACAAACAATTCTCAAAAGATGACCCAAAAACCAAGAAGTCATCCACGAAAACCTCCATAAATTTTCGATCATGTCGTGAAAGATAGCCATCATGCACCTTTGGAAAGTAGATGGTGCATTGCATAACCCAAAAGGCATGCGTCTATATGCGAATGTTCCACTTGGACATGTAAATGTGGTCTTTTCTTGATCTTGTGGGTCGATTGGGATTTGAAAGTACCCCGAGAAACCATCAAGAAAACAATAATATATATGACCGGAAAGCCTTTCTAGCATTTGATCGATAAATGGCAATGAGAAGTGAGCCTTACATGTAGCATCATTTAGTTTTCTGTAGTCGATGCAAACATGCCACCCGGTTACTGTTCTTGTTAGAATTAAATCGTTGTCTTCATTAGTAACCACCGTCATTCCTCCCTTCTTTGGTACTACTTGCACCGGACTTACCCATGGCCTATCGGAGATTGAATAAATGATACCCGCGTCTAATAATTTAACCACCTCCTTTTTGACAACTTCTTGCATGTTTGGGTTAAGTCTTCTTTGGCGTTGAACTACAAGTTTGGCTCCTTCTTATAAGTTAATTTTATGAGAACAATAAGCTGGACTAATTCCCTTGATATCGGTGATCTTCCATACTATGGCACCTTGCCTCTTCCTTAGCACTTCCACAAGGCTTTCTTTTTCATGTTTGGCTAGATCAGCAACTATAATTACGGGTTTTTGTTCCCCATCGTCAAGAAATGCGTTCTCCAAGTGATTAGGTAGAGCCTTAAGTTTAGATTTTGTGTTCTAAATGCTGAACACGTCGAGTCCAGTGAGGGAAATCATCGAGCCCTGGGTGAAATTCGCGATCGATCGGGTTTCTTCGAATGGAATCGTCGAGTCGGTCGGGGCTAGTCGGCGAGTCAGGTGTTCTGTACTTCGAATCAGATCATTATATTCAGCTTCCTCGAGCAGTTTTTATATTCATCAGCAGGTCTCTTTCAGAATCAAATTCTTCTTCAAGGGCGACGGTGCACTTGTTTGGCTCAACTTCATTCCATTCCTCCATTAACTCTTCCAACATATCAAATGATAATGTCGTGTCATCACTATTCCTTGCATGCTTCATGGCTTGATCAACCCCAAAAGTAACTGATTCGTCTCCCACCCGAAGAGTAAGTTTAGAATCTCGCATGTCAACTATAGCACTCGCGGTGTTTAGGAAAGGTCTTCCAAGTATGATCGGGACTTGAGGGTCTGCTTCCATGACTAATACTATGAAGTCCGCTGGGAACACGAATTTATCAACTTTAACCAATAGATCTTCGCATATTCCCCTTGGGAATGTGACCGTTTTATTTGCGAGGTGAATTGCCATTCGGATTGGCCTTGGCTCCGGAAGATCTAATTTCTTGAAGAATGAGTAGGGCATGAGATTTACACTTTCCCCTGAATCATCCAATGCATAAATGGTTGCTACGTTTCCGAATTGACAAGTCAAGGTTAAGCTTCCCGGATCACCCTTCTTTTTAGGTAGCTTGTTCAACATGGCAGCGGAACAGTTATCATTTAGGACCACCTTCTTCACCTCTTCCATCTTCTTTCTATTAGTTAGAATCTCCTTGAGGAATTTGGCATATTTAGGCATTTGTGCTACCGCTTCTATGAATGACATATTAATTTGAAGAGCCTTTATGTGTTCCAGAAACTTCTGGTAGTCAACATCATTCTTTTCTTGTCTAGCTCGAGCTGGAAATGACAGTTAAGGCTGATATGGCTTGACAGCAGGCTTGTTTTTCTGTTCAGGTGGGGGACTCGTAGAGTCCGTAACGTCGAGTCGGCGAGTCGGGTCGGGAGTTTATGATTCTTTATGTTCTGCTTCTTCCTCTTGAACCAGCTTAGGATCTTCTTGTTGAATAGGGACCAGAGGAGTTATAATCTTCCCACTCCTAGTTGTCATGATATTTATATGTGTACCTTTTGGGTTACTTTCGGTATTACTAGGAAGTCCACCCGGTCGTCTCTCGTTCACTTGTTGTGCAAGTTGGCCCAGCTGTTGTTCTATGTTGAGAATAGATGCTTGCTGATTCCTAAGCAGAGCTTGTTGATATTTCATCATGATTTGGTGCTCTCTCAACATATTTTGTTGATTTTTGATTGCAGCATCGGTATCATTATGTCTTTTCTCGGACACGGCCACGAAGGTTGTAAGCATGTCTTCCAAATCTGATTTCTTTTCATACACCGGTTACTCCTTTTGATAAAAGCCTCTATCTTTTTGCTTATATTTTTCCTCCCCTGTCTTTTTATACTCTTCATTTGGTAGCCATTCTTTCTTGGCTTTTCGCCAATTGTCATCATACCTATCACCACTTGAATAGCACACTTGCACTTTCCGGTTCCCGTTCTCATCAAGGTCACAATCTTTAGTAAGGTGGTGCCCTCTACAATTTTCACATCCCACTCTTATGGCATGGATGGATTGGTCCATCTTAGTCATCCTTCGGTCCATGCTTTCCAATTTTTCCATCATTGCTGCCATGTCATCCGTAATAGAATTAACTACCCCTCGAGTCATGTCATTCCTTGGGTTGTGATATTCTCTAGAGTGCTTAGAGAATTCTTCAATTAGAGCATTTATCTCTTGGGGTGGTTTTTTTGTGAGTGGTCCTTGCAAGTCAAGGAGTTGCCTGGTTGTCACATTTACTCCATCATAGAAAATGGAGACTTCTTGTTGGCTGTTTAGATCATGATGTGGGCAATTCCTTAGTAAACCCTAGTATCTTTCCCATGCTTCATAAAGTGACTCCCCAGCTTGTTGTTCAAAATTGGAAATGGCTTTCTTCAATTCATCTATCTTTGATGGAGGGCAAAACTGGTCTATAAATTCTTCTTTCATTTTAGTCCAAGTAGTGATGGATCCTGGAGGGAGTGATTTCAGCCAATCTGTCGCGGCTCCCTTGAATGTGACTGGTAGCATACGTAGCAAAACAGTGTCGCGAGCCATATTAGGGACATTGAAGTAGTCGGCGATGTCATTGACCTCGTCAAGATGCTTGTATGCGTCTTCATGATACTTCCCGTAGAACGGGATTTCCTTAAGTTGAGCAAGTATGTGGGCCTTAAGTTCAAAGGTGGCAGTTGCGGGAATCGCGGGTTGGACAAGTCCCGGGCCGGTGTCGTCACGCATCCTCTTCTTCCATTCACCCATGGGAACTTCATCGATACTAGCCATGGTGTTAGGTAGTTCGCCCTCTATGTCGCTTCCTCCTTCAGATTCGCTTTCTTCTTTTTCGGTTTCGTACACGATATCGTCCTTCTTCGGGTCTTCGTCCGCCTCTGAAAAGATGTTGGATTCTCCCACTTTCTTGTCCTTTTTCTTACTAAAAACATATTTAAGATTCTTCAACGGCAAATTCTTCGATGTTGCGGTTTCTCCTACAGTTTTTCCTTTGTTTTTCCTCAAAATTGCTTCCGGGTCTTCAAGTGGTGGAATCAAAGGTGTACGTCCTCCTCTGGTCATAAACGTATGCAATTAAAACAGAAAAAAATACGCGTAAAAAGAACAAAAATAAAATAAAAACGAAACTAGAAATCAGCTATGGACTCACCCAGTAGCTTCGAGTGCACTCGGTGAGTTCAAGGCTAAAACAGAAAAAACAATTAACCAAAAATCCTAAAACAGAAAAACTTAAAATTTATCCTAATAACTAATTTACCAAAGCAGTAACTTTGTGCAAGATGGACCTCACACAAAGGATCGATAATACTAGAAATTAGAATTAATTTTTGAACCGTTCCCCGACAACGGCGCCAAAACCTTGATGTGTGTAAAACGAACTAGTTTTATTCCTACTTTTTAATTATGAATTTGACACACAAAAGGCAGTGGACCTGTCAATTGGTGGTATAATTTAGCAAGCAGGGTATCGAACTCAAGGAACGTAAATTAATCTAACTACTAGAATTATCTAAACAAATAGTAAAATAGAAGAGTTTTCTCTAGTTTTGCAAGACTAGAAACTTAACTAAAACTTAACTAACACTAAACAAAAATGCAAATAAATTCAATAATAAAGAGGACTTCTGTTTAGGTTCGAATGATTTGATCATATGGTTGATTTTATGGTAAATATATCGGATTAACTTTTCATTGGCTACCGATTAGGATGATTAGGTTCACGTTCGCTATTGCTAATCCTTAGAAAACATATTAATTCAAGCAGTGGCCAGTTGTCTAAATTAATGAGTTCCCTAGTTAATTAATTCGGGTTGAGTAAGACTTGTAATGGTTAATTAAATTAATAATTCACTTAACCTCTTGTTGATGGTTTATCACACAAGCTCACACATTAATTTACCTATTTTATAATTAATCCTAGTTTCACATTCGCTATTCCTAGGCATATAACTATGTTGTCACATAAATCACATGAGGTAAACAATTAAGAGATGTTCATGCAGCTTAACTACTTGTCAATTAACAAAAAACGGTTATGGTGCATGCATAAGGTTCTTTAACAAGCTTAACAAAACAATATCACCAAATTAAATTAATCCTAACCATAAAATCAATCCTTATTCACAAAATCATCTACCCTAAACAGAAGACAAACGATTTAGTTCATAATTGCAGTAACAATCAACTCAAAAACGAAATTCATAAGTTTAAACATGATTCAATCAAAGGTTGAGTAAGAATACACTTGAATTTCCTTTAATCTTCCCAAAATTGAATGCTTAGACTTGATCTTCGAGTTTCTAGGGTTCCAGCAGTTCCTCAGTCGCAGCCTAGCCTTCAAGGGTTTTTCCAAAGCTCCTCAATTCGGGATTGTGACTCCTATTTATAATTTTTTGAAAACAGAGTCTACTCGTCGAGTAGACAACCGACTTGCCGAGTCCCTTCATAGAATCTGTATGCGGCAAGGACTTTGCGTATTGCTTGGCGAACCTTCGTGGGTACTCATCGAGTAGACGTCCCTGCTCACCGAGTAGGTTCAGAATTTGACTCTTTTCTTCTCTCTTTAGTTCCCGAGCTTCTGATTGCCTCTTCTTCTTCCTTTTTGCTTATGAGCATATCTTTTGGAATGAAAATACAATTCAAACACTATTAAGTACCTTTTGTCCATAATTTGCAAATAATTAGCTAATAAATAATAAAAATCTATACTAAATATATAGCTAAATATGCATATATCAACCCTACCAATAAACGGTGCAAGACCATCAGGGTGTTGGCAAAAATAATTCAATTCATATGTACTCATACAATTAGCACATGTCCATTGTCCAAACACCTTCAGTGTTTCTTCTACAACCGTATACAATCCATGGTCCTAAGAAATAGCCTCTCGCAACACATTTTTACGTTTATCAGAAGCAAGGTCTAGCCTCTTAATATGAGATATCAAACAAAAAATCCCCTTAGACCCCGCTTGTCCATCCATACAACAATGAAACCCCCGAAAAGGACAAGGCCACGCACCGATCAAAGAAGTAGAAGCAGAAGCCATGAAAATAAAACACCACTAGATTAAGCCTCAAGATGAAGCCCTAAAGAGGATGTTGATACCCTAATATGGTAACACCCCAACCAAAAGTTAGCATGCACCAAATAAAGAAAACATGGGGTAAAAATGCTACATTTCCTTGAAATCAAGGGCAAATCGTTCGCTATCAATCTTGATTCCAAAACCGGGGGACAAATAGCCTTAAAGAGCTTTGTACAATAAAAACCATGGTTTCGTAGGAGACCTAACCTAAATCGACTTGCATGGAATTAAAAATATCGTTGTAGCATTTGAAAATTTCACTTTGGAATTTTATCAAATACTTGGTGGGCAGCAAATTAGGCATCTAATTTCAACTAGTAGAAGTCTTGCTTGAAACCCATCATTTGCAAACCAGAAATAATAAATACATTTACTGATAAAACACTATAGACTAGATGTTTTACGGTAAAAATTTGATCAATTTCAATTGAAACCCACAAAGTTTGGAATTTCCAACATATGACGACCTATTGAATCTTTGTAACTGCGTGATCTTTAGGACTCTTCCCGACAAGTTGTTAAAGGACAAATCCAAGAATCCAAGATAAATCAATTGTGCAAGGCTTGCATGGATTCCTCCAACCAGGTTGTTTCTAGATAGATCTAGAAAATCCAACTGACCCAGATGACCGATGTCTTGAGGTATTGATCTGGTTAACGACTTTCTAGAAAGATTCAACGCAACGAGACCCAAAAGACTCATGATATCAAGGCTTCAAAGCATGTGAGATTCATGAAACAAAATAGTTATGATTAGCTCTATGAGATGAGATTTCTAGACTCACATTCTGGGTTTTCATTCTTGTTGAAAAGAACCTTGAATGGCTAGATGTGGAAGAAACGAGCCAAAAATCACTTTTTTTAGAAAACATAAATAAGGTATCCACCTTCTCTCACCGTTTCCTCTTGGTTCAAGCACTCAAAAGGGACGGGGCTTGCTTCATGACATTCGTGGTATGAGTATTTGTGGCTAGGATCAAATTGCTTTCAAAAGAATCCAGTCTTCCATGCACTCGAATCAAGATACACCATACCTTCAAGAAGGAAGCGAAAATGTAAAAAATAATATCAAATTTATCTGCTGGTTGGTATCCTGATTTGTTATGGATATCTAAACGACTCTCCTTCTACAAGAGAAATCTATCCACCTATACTCTTCAAAATGATTATCAATATATTTTAAATAGATGATTGGTTGCAATTTGGATTGATTTAAATGGCTTTACATAATCCATATTTAATAATATGGGTAAATTCATTCTTAATTAGGAGAAGGGGAGGAAAAAAGGGTACTTCGAGAAATAAAAACTCACGTTTTCAAAGAATGATTATATACTAATTTATTTTAGAGAATCCCTTCAAACAAGGGATTGATTCTATTTACATGATTATATACTAATTTATTTTTAAGAATCCCTTCAAACAAGGAATTGATTCTATTTACATGATTATATACTAATTTATTTTAAAGAATCCCTTCAAACAAGGGATTGATTCTAATCTAATTTAAATATGTAAATTGTTCCTTTTCACCAATATATC
This sequence comes from Lactuca virosa, assembly GCF_052849685.1. Classification (NCBI taxonomy): domain Eukaryota; kingdom Viridiplantae; phylum Streptophyta; class Magnoliopsida; order Asterales; family Asteraceae; genus Lactuca; species Lactuca virosa. The sequence continues at coordinate 73,855,068 of NC_136429.1, read as the reverse complement.
CGATCAATTATCTAAAATACAATAGAATACTATAATTACAGACAACAAAAATACATTTATACAAATCCTTACACGCTGATGCTGGTACTTGAAGTCTTGCACTGATGATGTCGTTGGCGTTGGTGGACAACGTTTCATTATACTTTGACTCGTTAGATAATAAGGCTTGACCTTACAACCTTATTCTTCAATAAAGATCTAAAGCTACCCAAAAATGAGCCAAAACCACCAATATGAACTAGGGTTAGGGTTTCCGTGGTTAGAAGAGGTGGAGGTTGAGAAATGAACCCTAAATCCGAGTTTAGGGAGCTTAAATACTAAGAAAACCCTAAAACATCATGGGGGTTATGTTGCATCCCTTTTCACGTTATGACCAGCTATGTGTCACGTCGTGATTGATCCTCCAGATGCGTACTCTTTAACTCATCTTGTCACGTTGTGACTCATGATTTTTCCTAAAAACCATGCATGTGAATCTTTAATGCCCTACACTGATCCATTTATGGAAATGGGTGTTACAATTCTCCCCCACTTAAATTAGATTTCGTCCTTAAAATCTGCCCTTACCAACAATTATATAACACCCCCCTCTGAAATCCTCTCGAGGGACCTTCCGAGACCAACTACTTCTTACTCTAGCCATCGCCACACCGGATGCCTGAAACTGCATCTAAAAAAACAAAGATTTCCAAAACCATGCGCGTGCACCAAATTCGTGTGGAGACTTCCTCAAGGTCAAAATCATGCCCCCTAAGTGATAATGAAGATCAACACATAACAACCAACCGAATCGAGAAGAGCTGACTTCCTCTCCCTTAGCATCAACCATGGTGACCAAAACTGAAAGGTCTAACCCCAAACAAAACCTCCCTGACCTTACGTCATCCCACTGACATTACTAGACAGGAAACCACCACTAACTGTAAAAACTAACAACCTCTCTTACTGACTTCAAAGCAAAAAAAGAACAAGTGAGAGCTAAACTAGCCCACACATCCCCTTAGTCTAAAAACCCCGCATCTAGACATAGAGATAGACGAACAAAACAACAACAATTATTAGCAACCGTAAAAAGTAAGATCATCCCATCCCAAAATCAGATATCATGATTTAGGTCCTCGAATACATACCCTCCTTTATAAAAATTCATAACTAACGAACTACTCCTATGATTGCTCCCATGGAATATAAAAATGCGGGTGACACTCAGGCTACTAGAATAGCATAGTTGCACAATCATCTACCAAAACTCCCAAGAGACTTATAACCACTCGCATCACTGGCCTCCTGGTATACCAAATAGCATACCACTACCTGTATGCCAATTTAAACAATTATGGGTTATCAGAAATCCAGGGACTATCAGTAGTCCTGAAGTTATCTGCAACTCTGTAAATACTCATCACATCCATTAGCTATAAAGACTCATCTAGTCTAGCATGCACACCACTATGACATAGGTAATATAGGGAGGGATCTGACATAAAACCTTAGCATAAAATACACATGAGTCTAATAGAAACTGATGGGTTTTTGGTGAAACAAATAAACTAGAAAACAATTCCTAAGTTCACATGCAACCTACTTTGGATCTATGTTTTAACTATTGAACATATAACTTTAAATTGCAAAACAAGAACCCTAGAGGAGAGAGGCTATTTTCGAAAATAACTAATTAGGGTTTAAGAGTTACATACCTTTCAATTGTTATAGCAAACAATTGTTAATCCTCTTGAACTTGATCTTCTTGGAAGCCTAGCACCACAAATGTAATGCCTCTAATGGAGTCACACCCAAAAGCTAGCAAGAAGTAAACTTGAAGGAGAGAGAGAGAGAGAGGGTATGTAATTTTCGGCCTAGGGTTTCTTCCAAGGTAGGAGTGGCCGAATTTAGGAGCTGGGAGGCTCCTTATATAGCTGAGGGATCTAGGGTTTAGGGAAAACCCTAATACTCCTTTGCTTGGGGCCTAAGCTAATCCAAAGGCCTTATCAAAGCCCCATGGACGAAATCCTTAGGGTTTCCCCTATAGATTTCGTCCACCTCCTTCCAAGGAGGTTCTGGAGCCTTCCCCTCAACTATCTGATAATTGCAAACTAGTCCCTGCACTTTATAATTAATACTTTTAACCCCAAAATTAATTCTGATTAATTTCTGGCTAACTATTAATTAAACATAATGATTTCTAATTAATATATTAATCTTTTAACATATTAATAAATCATTTATATTAATTTATTAATCTTATAATAAATCAATATCTCTCCTTGCATAATTTCCTTGTCCAGTTACTAGGTTTGAGGGCAACCCAAAAGGACTGTGCTGCTATCAATTCAAGTACATACCAATTTTAGTTATGGGCTTAGACACCTAATCCAACAGTCTCCCAATTGGATAAGTCTATAACTATAATTGCTAGTATGCCTTCTAAATTTGACCAGCAAATTGTAGCTTCCAAAAGCTGCTGCTGAACTCTGACCCAGTCAGTTACGTGTCCTTAGATAAGTGATCATGTAATCCTTCGTTCTGCAAGATATCCTCAGACATAAGACATGGAATGTAATCAATCTCTTTGTCCAGAATCTATGTTTACCGATTTTTGATTTATCATGATGTAGGACTTCTAATTGAACACATCAATTCAGTCCTGGCTGGGCCCATCACATAAGTCAACACCAAATCATCGAGGGGCCCACAAATATCGCTTTTCCGGTTAGGGCAAAAGGAACGAATAAAGATTGACTCATATGCTTGTATCTTTTACTCATCAAATTATACATGACAATACGTTTTATAACACCAAGTTACTGATGCGTTTTCGTATCACCAACGTATAACCGACTTTGTAAATGACAACTCATATATCTTTGTTTCAAGATTATAAGATATTATCGTCTCAGTATTACTCGTGATGAATTCCATGAAGTGATAGTCTGAGCGAGGGTTTATCCAATACTCAAATCTCAATTTCTGAGTACTCATGAACGTTGCAGCAATTCTATTGCCATGTCTATCCTCAGACAATCTGCAATCCAATTCACGACAGTCTTAATTCACTACTTACTTCCAAAAGTACGAGCGACTGTGGAGTTCGAATAACCATATTATTCAGGAAGTAAAACATGCAAAATATGAAACACAATAAACAATTGACAAAAGGCAGTAACCAAACTCATAAATAATACTTTATTATTTAATCATCAAAAGTCAATTACATTTACTTTGTTACAAGTTTCAGAATCTAACTACTAAAACTAATATCATCTTTCAGTCCTATGCTCCGAGCATGCTGAATCTGCTTAGCCCTACCCAAACCCTTTGTGAGGGGGTCTGCTGGGTTATCTTTAGATGACACCCTCTTTACTACAAGATGGCCTTCTTCTACTCTATGTCTGATAAAATGGTACTTTATGTCGATATGTTTGGTTTTACCATGATCTCTTGGTTCCTTTGTCAAGGCAACCGCTCCTTCATTATCGCAGAACAGTTCCATAGGCTCCTGGATGGTAGGAACAACTCCGAGATTCCCGATGAAGTTCCTTAACCATGCTGCTTCCTTGGATGCTTCACTCGCCGTTATGTACTCTGATTCACAGGTAGAATCAGCCACCGTATCTTGCTTGGAACTTTTCCAAGTAACCGCTCCTCCATTCAGTAGAAATACCCAGCCAGATTGAGAACGGAAGTTATCTCTATCCGTCTGAAAGCTGGCATCACTGTAACCATCTACTCTCAAAGTATCATTACCACCAAGTACAAGGACCCAGTCCTTCGTCCTTCGCAAATACGTGAGTATGTTCTTTACTGCTATCCAATGAGCTCTACCCGGGTTTCCCTGATAGCGACTGACCATGCTCAAAGCAAATGCCACATCAGGGCGAGTACATGTCATAGCGTACATGATCGATCTGACAGCGGAAGCATAATGTACATGTCACACCCCGAAACCGATGGCGGAAACGTTTCGGGGCGGAGTGACGTCATGTAGAGTATCACAACCAATGTACATAGCAAGCATAGTAAACACAACCATTACATTACATGAGAAAGTTTTACATTTGTTTGAAAATAAAGTACTACAAGTTTTCTTAGATACATTCGTTAGAACAAAAGTGAAGACAAGTCTTTTATATGCTCCGTCTTCTCCAAAAGTTAGTGGGAGTACCTGTCTATGGATGCCCTGAGAATACAAGCAGTTTTAAAATATCAGCCAAAAAGCTGGTGAGTTCATAAGCGGTTTGTTTTCTGGAAAAGATTCAGTTTCCTTTAGTTTCATGAACAGTTGATATCCAAGAAAATCCCATATTTTCTTATATGTAAGTTAATTTGAATAGGATATGAAAACCATAAGTTATGACCCTGGAATTACTATCCAGTACGAAAGTAGGTAGTTTTAATACATAAAACTATATATTAGATCCCTGGAATACCATCCAGTACGAAAGTAGGTAGTTTTAATACATAAAACTATTAGATTAGATCCCTGGAATACCATCCAGTACGAAAGTAGGTAGTTTTAATACATAAAACTATTAGATTAGATCCCTGGAATACCATCCAGTACGAAAGTAGGTAGTTTTAATACATAAAACTATAGTTGAAATAAAGTAAGGAAAATCCGTAACCAAGTTGGTTTGTTAAATACGTATTGTGAGCCGTATAACCATACTGATATGACCCGTGACCTCCTTGACGTTCTTCAGGCGTCGTTTGATTTACAAAATTTGTCACCCCAGGCGTGCCCGCCTAACTGTAGCTAACAGTTTAGGTGTGGGATTGTCAGTCCCGAATAGATCTATCCACAAATTTCACGTTCTCCCTCCAGGAGACTCTGGTTATACTTCCGGTGAGGATTTATTGGTATCCCGAAGGATATAACGAAGATAAGTCTCACAAACTAGTATTTACAGATTTTCAGATGATTCAATCGTTTTCGAGTTTCGAATTAGTTTGGAACATAGTAGAGTATAAATAATTAAATACAACATAATTATTTAGCATGATACTCTAGATTAGACATAGATAAACTAAATCAGACATCGTTTATATTTTTGACTTTGCATGAAATCGAAATTCGTATAACAAGTGGTAAAGATCCCCAAATTATTCCCATAATAATTTCCACAGTTTGATAAGTTTTTCCCATTTAGATTGGAAAGGTTTGATAAGTTCCATACGGTTTTAGGAAAACTATGTAATTATATTTAGAAAATATCCCTTATGCTCTACCAATTACAAGAGGGATAAAGTAACATAAGTTCATCGGAGAGTCGTATAATTACATCAGTTTCTTTCAAGTTATGAAAACCTTTATGATTTTGCTTGTATTCCCCCCCTGAAAACATGAAACACTTGGAAAAGGTGTAGGGGTATGAACTCACCTGACGAGAATGTGTCGAGTAGGATGCTAGAAGACAACTTAGGACTTGAACACACGCAGGGTCCTAAGTAACATGAGGTGATACACAATTGTATCTAATTAGTAATTATACTACTAATTAAACAAGTAGGCACACTCAATGCAAGAAAACACTTGATTCCAAGTGTTAGGAACGACACGGGTTGCATTTAGGGAGTGTATGACCTAGTTAGGAGGGTTTATTCTTCAAGTGTAAACCCTTGGGGAGTTTACGGTTTCTAGACCATATCCCCCATGAGTTTACGGCCGTAAACTCATGGGTGTGGTGGTTTGAGTGATCCAAGGCCTCATCTTGCACATAGGAAGGATCTAGGGTTGATTCAAGGGCTTAGGAAGTGATCGGGACATGAAATGAACTAGGAATCAGGGTTTACGGTTCTTGGACCACCCCTGGGGAGTTTACGGTCGTAAACTCATGGGTTTACAGTCCTTGGACCACCCTTGGGGAGTTTACGGTCGTAAACTCATGGGTTTACGGCCGTAAACCCACCCTTCTCCATGTTTGTCCATTTTCCATGTGTTTTGGTGGTTTGTAGGCCATTCATGCAAGTTCTAGACTCAAATACAAGCCATGCAAAGTGTTTGGAGCATTAAAACACCCTTGGAAGGTGTTTACGGTTTTGGGAGATGTTCCCAAACCGTAAACTCAAGTTTATGCTCATTTGGACATGTTTTAGGGTTCTAAGATCATCCAAGCAAGTTTCAAGGCCATTAGACATGCATTGGAAGGGTTAAGGAGCATCAAAACCCCATGAAAGGGTGTTTACGGTTCTTGAACATTCAAGGACCGTAAACTCATGTTCATGGCCAAAAATTCATGATCTTGTGGTTCTAACTCCATGCATGTAAGGATCTAAGCATTAGAAGAGGTTTGGAAGGGTTTTGGGGCTTCAAAAACCCCCATTGAAGGAGTTTACGGTTTTTGGGAGGCTCCCCAAACCGTAAACACGAGTTTTTGATGCATTTGAGAGTTTAAGACATGGATTTGCATGCATGTTAGGATAAGCAACTAGTTAGGAAGGATCACTTACCAATTTGGAGCTTGAAAGTGAAGATTCTTGAGAGAGTTCGATTTCTAGAGAGAGAGTAGAGAGAGAAAGTTGAAGTGTGGGAAAAGCTCAAATGGTGGTCACTCCACCCTTTTATGTGTCTAGAGTTAGTGACCCGGTGGGAATACACCCAATACGGACATTAAACGGAGCTTAATATTTTACCCGGGTAAATGACCATTACCCGTATTAGTCGTAGTCTAGAAATTTTCAAAAGATTATTTAGAGTGTTTTCACTCAAATAAATATTTCGTTTCAATACATAGGAAATAATAATAATAATTCTAAATGAATTATTTAATTTGAAAGTGAACGGAAAAACCCGTTAATAAAATAAATTTTATTAACGGCATGGGTTATGTTAACGGAATATCTTTCGGGTTGTCACAGTACACGACTCATGTCAGCTATTTCCTCATCTGTACTCGGGCATTTAGTCTTACTCAATTTGGTGTTGCTCTGGATAGGTAGCTCTCCCTTCTTGGAATTTTCCATACTAAACCTCTTTAGTACCTTATCCAAGTATGTGCTCTGACTAAGTCCAATTAGTCTCTTCTTTCTATCTCTCAATATTCTATTCCAAAGAATATAGGCAGCTTCTCCAAGGTCTTTCATGGAAAAACACTTTCCAAGCCAAGACTTAACATCTTTCAAGGTTGGAACGTCGTTACCAATGAGTAATATGTCATCGACATATAACACCAGAAAAGTCACTATACTCCCACTAGCCTTGATATACACACAAAACTCATCTTCACTTCTAGACAAACCAAACTCTTTGACTTTCTCATGGAAGCAAAGATTCCAGCTGCGAGATGCTTGTTTCAATACATAAATGGATTTCTCAAGCTTGCACACTCTATTGGGAAACTTTGCGTCAACAAAACCCTCTGGCTGATTCATGTAAACATCCTCAGCCAACTTCCCGTTAAGGAAAGCAGTTTTGACATCCATCTGCCAGATTTCATAGTCATGAAAGGCAGCTATGGAGAGCAATATCCTAATAGATTTAATCTTAGCTACTGGCGAGAAGGTCTCATCATAGTCAACCCCTGGGGTTTGAGTGAAACCTTTTGCAACCAGTCGAGCGTTGAATGTGTGCACATTTCCATCTATGTCTGTCTTCTTCTTGAAGATCCATTTGCACCCAACTGTCTTACGACCTGGTGCACTATCAACCAAATTCCAAACTTTGTTGTTATACACAGACTTAATCTCGCTGTCCATTGCCTCTTTCCACTTGGAAGCCTCTGGGCCTGCCATTGCTTCCTTGTAAGTGACTGGTTCATCTAAGTTTACCAGTGTCCTATCACTGATGAATGTGTCACCATCTGAAGTAATATGAAAACCATACAACTCAGGTGGCACACTCACCCTAGTGGATCTTCGAAGAGGTAATGAGTTATCAACTGGTTCAACAGGAACTGTTTCCTCTGGTTGAGTGCTAGTGTCATCTAAGGTTCCTTCATTGGCGAACTCTTGAATTTCTTCAAGGTCTATGGTGCTCCCACTGTCATCTTTGAATATGAGCTCTCTTTCTAGAAAGACTCCTCTTCGTGCTACAAAGACCACGTTTTCACTAGGTCTGTAGAACAAATATCCAAAAGACTGCTTTGGGTAACCAATGAAAACACATTTCTCACTTCTAGCTGCTAGCTTGTCGTGAGCCTCTCGTCTTACGAAAGCTTCACAACCCCAGACTTTAATATGTGCTAACGAGGGAACTTTCCCCGTCCACATTTCGTGAGGTGTTTTGGCAACCTTCTTTGTAGGGACAAGATTGAGGATGTGGGCGGCTGTCTCTAAGGCATACCCCCAGAAGTGAATAGGAAGCGAAGCATGACTTATCATAGAACGAACCATGTCTAACAAGGTTCGATTACGCCTCTCAGCTACACCATTTAACTGTGGTGTCCTAGGAGGATTTAATTGTGATACTATCCCACATTCTTTTAGATAGTCGTTGAACTCGATACTAAGATACTCCCCGCCTCTATCGGATCTAAGTACCTTTATCTTCCTGCCCAATTGATTCTCGACCTCATGTTTAAACTCTTTGAACTTTTCAAAGGTTTCTGACTTATGTTTGATTAAGTAGATATAGCCATATCTGCTATAATCATCAGTGAAAGTCACATATAATCGATTAGCATCCCTTGTAGTTGATCTGAAAGGGCCCACATACATCTGTATGTATGAGATCCAACAGACCTTCACCTCTTTCACAAGACCCTTTGAATGGTGATTTTGTTCTCTTTCCCAAAAGACAAGATTCACACATATCATCTGATTTTAGGTCAAATGATTCCAACAATCCATCCTTTTGGAGTTGGGCTATGCGTTTCTTGTTAATGTGTCCAAGACGACAATGCCACAAGCATGCCTCATAAGTAATTCTCCATTACTCAATCCCCAAAATCAATTACATTTATTTTGTTACAAAGTTTCAAACTGTCAACTAACTACTATAACTAACTTTTGGATTAGGTGTCTAAGACAATAACTAAATTGGTATATACTTGAACTATTGGCAAAGTCCTTTTGGATTGCCCTCAAACCTGGATTAGAAATAGTATTATATAATTAAGAATTAATCAGAAATTAATTATAATTTATTTTGGGATTAATTGGATTAATTAAAAGTGCAAGGATCTAAGTTGTAATTGTTCAATAGTTGAACAAAAGGGTTACAGAACCTTCCCCATAAGGGGTGGATGGTTTTGGGAGGAATATTCTAGGGTTTCTAGAATATCCTATGAAGATAATTAGGGAATAAGGATAATTGCCTAATTTGAAATAATATTATTATATTCAAATTAGGGTTATCTAGGGTTTTTCTAACAGCTATAAACAGGCCCTTACCTCTTCATATTTCGACCATCACTTACCTCAAGATCATAGCCGAAATTATACCTCCCCTTTACTCTCTCTTTAAGTTACCTAGTTACTAGGGTTTGGGTGTGAACCATCAGAGGCACAATCATTTTGGTGCTTGCTTCCAAGATTGATTGAAGATAGTTTTGATTATTTACAATAATAACTAAAACGTATGTAAACGCTAACCTTTTTTATGATTTTCGAAATTTCTAGGGTTTCCATAGGATTCTTTGGATGCTCATAGTTTATACCTTTCAATAGTGAAAACATAGATCCAATTAGGTTTCATGTGAACTTAGGGGTTAAGTTATTTTTCCGCCAGATGATTTTTGTAACCTATAAAACCTATGAATGGTATCAGAGCCGCATGTTTTCAATTTATTTTCATAATAGGTGAATAGATCAAATTAGGGTTTATTGAAATTAAACCCTAAGGCATACAAATTTAGACTTGGGTAAGGGTTCTTGAAACCTTCCTTCCTCCCAAAGTTTCGAATATATGGTCGGGATAATAGGGTTTCCTTATTGGATAATTATTGTTTTAGTTGGTTAAAATAAAATAACTAAAATTAGATAATCCTTATACCCCTTAATTTTTGAAAAACCTATTAGGGTAAGGATTAGGATTAAATTTAAATTATTTAATTAATAGTTTAATAGTAAATAATTATTTAATACTTATATAATTTAAATTAATTTAGTTATAGTTAATTAAAATATAAATATTAAATCAAAATTGGTTTATTTTTAAATTAAATTAATTTTTTATTTTACTTTAGAAAAATTTAAATTTAAACCTAGTAGTTTAGAAAAGTTTTAAAATACACCTTATACTATATATAATTAAAAGATTAATATATTATATGTATAAGATCAGTCAGTCAAATCGCTAGTACGACTCATTCACGAAGTCGTACTATAAGAGGAGTTTAAGGAAGCGGCCTATAAAATGACCATCATTGGGTATCTACTCTTACCCACCGCTCTCTTGTATGGTGGAGGGTCGTTACCTGAACGGATTTGACATGACATAATCTCATTAATAAGTATAGTGATATAAAGTAACTGGACCATTTTTTAAAATCTCACCCTTCGTTACTTTAGTAAAAATGTGACAAAGTATGCTAATCCATAAAATTTCACATTATGCTTTATATGTAGTTAGAGGAGCATATGTTGTTAACGGACACAGTAATAGTGACTATAAAAAGTAATAATGGGGATATCGAAAATTATCATTGTTAATGGAGCGTGTGTGGTTAACCGACACATTAATTAGAGATGATAAATGACATCGGGAGTGCCAAGCATATTTGTATGGTTATTCACATCTTGTTTGTGATGTTCAGCATCCCAATCACTAATAGAAGAGCATAATTTGAGATTAAACATCATATTGATAAGATTCAATGAATCTCAAAAGATCTAGGAATTTCATAGTTTGAAATTGGTGAATTGATTTTACCTACCTTTCATAAATTCACAATAAGATTACGGCATCCCTCTTCTTAGTTGTGAATTGTTATATTAGATCCTAGCCTTAAATATTATATATGGGTTAAAATATTAAGGATAAATTTAATCTAAGTAAAACTTCTTTTTCACTATAGATGTCTACTTATGGTGATAATTTTCCTTCTCAAAACTCTACCCACAACTTCTTGCTTCTCTCAATCCTGTCCAAGGTGACATTGGATGACACCAACTATAATGATTGGATGCGTAACATCAATATGGCTCTTCGATATGAGGGAAAATAGTATGTCTTTGAGAAACAACTCGTTGAGATTGATGATGCCATTATTACTCCTAAAGAAATAGCCTCTTTCAAGAAACATTATGATGACGCAACTAAGGTTTCTTGATTTATAGTTTCTGTCACACCCCCAAACCGGAACGGCAGAAAGGTTCGGGGGCGGAGGACATCATGTACAGTATCACAACAATGCATAATAGTAAAACAAGCAACAACATAATCCATTGCATTAATAAGAGATGAGTCTTGAACGTGCTCCATCTTCTCAAAACCTGGTCATCGGTACCTATCTACTGGTGACCTGAGAATACAAGTTATTTTGAAAGCGTAGATCAGCATTAAAGCTGGTGAGTTCATAAGTATTTTAGTGTCATTGTTTGCATAAGTTTGAAGAAACTGTTTGTAAATGTTTGATGTAAAAGTTTGTAAGTGTTTGATATAAATGTTTGTAAAATTCCTAAAAAATCCTATATTTTCTACTAAAGTAGTCTTCTACCGAGACCCAACTGTTCTTTATGTTTGTTCTTTTGTAAAAGTGAGTGTTTTCCCAAAGTATGACTATCATTACCAAAATATAGTTTTCATTACCGTTTAGGTGAGAAGATCACAATGTGAATGAAATGGGAAAATAATGATGTACTGTAGTTTTATCTAAGTAACTACCAATGTACTAACTACCTTAAACCTATTTGTTTAATTAAGGTAAAATGTGATAAGATTGTAACCATACTTGATTGACTAGTATAAGACGACGTTCGAGACATCGAAAATGATATGACATTCGTCACCCGTAGACCTGCAGGTCCCACTGTAGCTAGCAGCAAGGTGTAGGATGGTCAGTCCCATATAGATCTATACACAAATTCACGCTCTCCCTCTAGGAGACTCTGGGTACAAAACATGACACAACAGTATATTGTCGTGCCCTGAAGTAGTGGCTCACATTAATGTTATAGTATTCTTGTATTTGTATAGTATGTTCTAGTGTATTGTATGTTCTCTTTGTCTAGTGTATAGTATGTTCTAGTGTATTGTATGTTCTCTCTGTCTAGTGTATGGTATGTTCTATCTATTTGTCTTTATAGTGAGTATTGTTTCTCGTTATAGTATGTATTGTATCTCATTATAGTATGTTTGAACTGACTCATGTATGAACTGACTCTTGTATGTTTCATTGTTCTAGAAATAGTATTAGTGACTTCCTAAACTATACCTATTATGGTTTACTAGCAATGTTGTTTGAATGAATGAACATGTTTGTACACCTTTGCTACCCAAAGGTATTGAACTGAACGAAGAAATTTTATATCTATATACATATACATAATATATAACTAAGATTCAAACGACATTCAGACAAACAACCGATACCCTAAGTCCACAACCAAACAAGGAACAAGAAATAAGGCGAGTTATCAGTCCTAAGCCCTTTCTAGTCTACTTATATAACTATATCTATATAGACATGATTTTTAACAATATATAAGTTTAAAAGAGTTTAATAAATAGTTTTGCATATAAAAGAGTTTGTAAAAGCGATTTGAAGCAATTTGTTTGAAAACACAGTTTGAAGTATAAGAAATCCATTTGTTTGATAGTTATTAATCACATGTGATTGATATAATAACTATAATGGTTCTACTTGTATCCCCCCCCATAAAAGCATTTAAAATCATTTAAAAGATAAGTTAAGGGGTATGAACTCACCTGCAGTGAGTGATACGAATGAAAGATCGATAAACGATTCTAAGTGTCAAGTGAAGCCTCGAGCACAAACGGATCCTAATAAGCATATAATGACACATATATGTATATAATTAGTGTTTATACAACTAATCATGTAAGGAAAACACCTCATGGACTAGGAAACACTTATATTGAAGTCTTACAATCACAAAGGTTTGCATAAAAGGGGTGTATGGCCACACTAGTGTGTGTACGGCCAATAGGTGTACGACCACTTGTGTGTACGGCCACCTGTGTGTACGGCCTTGGAGTGTACGACCGTACACTCTTTGCAGAACATGCCAAGAAGGTGTTTTACGGCCCTATCTAGCATCCTCTAAGTGTCTATGATCTTATGTTGGGACATAACATGATTTGAAGGTCTAAATATGCACTAAACAAGGGGTGTACGGCCATATGAAGGGTGTACGGCCGTACACTCTTTATGTTCATGCATTAGATGATGATTTAAGGCCAGGAATCATGTGTTTATCAAGTCTAGATAGAAGATAGAAGAAAGACTCACACTTTTGGAGGTTCTAATGAGTTCTCGGCCCAAGAACTAGTAGGTGTTCTTGGTGTTCTTGGTGAAAGTGAAGAACACTTGAAGATCTACCAAAAAACATGAATTTCATGGATGAAATCAAAGGGTGATCTAAGATCATGAAGGATAACCACAAAGAAATGGAAGGAATTCTTACATTATTGAAGATCCGGATGAGGAAAGTTGATGATAGTTGAGAGAGAAATCAGTTTTCTTGGCTTGGAAGTCTGAGGAATGAAGAGAAATGAGGGCATAACTAGTATATAGACATGAGTGTACGACCCTAATGGGTGTATGGCCGTACACCCAAGTGTACACCATGTGTACGGCCGTACACTCCCTATGAAGGAGTGTTTGGCCCGAATTTTTATACTATGAACTTAAGAAAATCAATTCTATAGCCTATCCTTGAATGTACAAGACTTGGAACACTCAAACAGACTCTAAACAATGCTAAAAGATAGCAGAAACGAGTCTGACATTGATTGAATTGAATGACTATACAAGATAGAAATTTCGGGTTGTCACAGTTTCTACCATGATTCCTGAGTTGCAAAAGTTATATGAAGACTACTGGCCATATGAGATGAACTTGGCTCATATGGAAAAGTTTCACAAGATAAATCGTCAAGAAAAGTATGAGGTTTTCAAAGCTCTAACAGCTTGCAAGTTAAAGGAGGCAGAGTCGGTCTGCAACCATGTGCAAAGGATGCAAAGATACGTGGAGCGCCTGGAAAGGCTTAATGTGAATTTCTACGAGGAGTTGGCTATTGACATGGTCCTTAATTCCTTGCCACCTTGTTATGATCATTTCATTTTGGCTTATCATTTGAACAACATGGGAACCACATTGGCCCAACTCCACAACCTATTGCGAACGGTTGAGTAGGGAATGAAGAAGAATCAAACTCATATCCCTACTAATGGTCATCTCCTTACCATTGGGCAAAACAAAGGAAAGAAAAGGAAAGTGCTCCCAAGCAGAATTGGAAGGGCAAGGCCCTTGTGTTGGGTTTTGTATTCAAAAATCCGGTTTAACAACCGGTAAAAATAACAACGAAAGCTTTAAAAAAGTTGAATATAACTAAAACTATTTTACCCACCAAGGATCATTTTGCAAGAGTTAGAAAAATTAAAACAACCATAGAAGGGAAAGCATAACAACCTTTGAATACTTTGATCCTTATGGGAGGTTGGATGTTGATGAAGTGTGGCATGAAACTTTAAAACACGAGTTCTCTACAAATATCCAGAAAAGAAAGAGTAGAACCATCAAAACATGCTAATATTCACTTGTAATTTGTTGTTCATAAGCCTTTGAAATATATACAAAATATATGTTCAAAGGTGAAGCAACAAAGGGACATTGTATAACATCAAAAAGCAAGATAATGGAGGATAAGAAGAGGGATTAAATCTCGAAAAGTTGGCAGCCCTATATGAGCACCATGCTCACAGTTTTGAGTCTCCAAAACAACAAGAAAGAAAGAAGAAAGAAGAGAGAAAAGAACACCTTCAAAACTCTTCATACACATTATTATATACTTGAGCAAAGAGCCAAATGTCCATACCTTCTATCTTGTCAAATCATGGGTCTCAAGCATGCTTGAATAAAATAATCAAAACACCATCACCTAGCCATGCCCTATCCAATTTAGACCATCCTCCTTTAAGAGACAAGAAAGAAGTGACTTTTACTTTAATCATGGCTATTTAAAAGTTTATATAAATATACAAACTTTATATAAAAGCCTATCTTTTATATAAAGTGTTTCTATTTTATAGATAAAATATAACTAGTCATATATATATATATATATATATATATATATATATATATATATATATATATATATATATATATATATATATATATATATATATATATATATATACAAATCATGATTCAATTTTAATTTTTTATTTTGCATCATTATGATCCATGATTCAATTTTAATGATTCAATTTTTTTTTTCCAATTTTTTTCTCCCGGACATAGATTTATGCTCGATTTTATGATTTGTATTTTGTTTTTTTTTTCAATTTTTTTTAAGGTGTCCTCACGAGTCATCACTTTAAAATGACTCCTCACCCGATCTTATATCTCTCTCTCTCTCTCTCTCTCTCTCTCTCTCTCTCTCTATATATATATATATATATATATATATATATATATATATATATATATATATATATATATATATATATAATATAAAACTACCTTATATATATATATAAATAAACTCTAACTAGTTTATTAAGATATAAATATAACTTATAAATAATCATACTTTATGATATATTTCATAAGTTGTTGTTTCTCCAAAAAATATTATTTCTACAAATAATAAATTCCCAATTAGTAAAATATTATTTCCATGAAATAATAATTTTCCAATTAAATACAAGTGTTGATATATTTATTAATAATCAAATTATACTAATAAATAATCAATTGACAGTAAATTGCTATATGGTGTGACCCTATAGGATCATATATTATTGGCAATATCATTCTATAATGACTCCTTGGCATACAAGATCTTTCAATTTCCCACTTGCACAAGACGCGTCATAGATTGATATAGACAGTGGTGAACGTCTAGCAACATTTCACTGCCCCCAATAACATATGACGAAGAATGCCATTCATCAACATCCAATTCCCAAAAGCTCTAAGCTTCAATTGATGTATTAAGGTAAGTTTATCAATTATCCCTTTGTTATAGACATCATGTTGAACATGAGCCTTGGATCGCAATCAATCTCATTTGTAATTCAACGTTGGGTAACGCGTTCTCTAACAAGTACCTATGAAACTTGGTTACAACTTCTTGCCTACTTTCATCTGGTGAGAGACAACCAATCCATTTCATATTACTCTTACTTCATAATTGCTCCCACAATTATGACCGACTATGAACCTTTAGAATAATAAGATTATACATGGATTAAACATGTTAATATAAAACAGAACAAGTATTAATGTAATGATCATATCCCAGTATATCAAAACATTATGTAATAGTTGTTGTTACAATGTTCCAATATCCAAATACTAAATTCAAATCAAAATCCCATTACTAGAATAATAAAAGTCTCATGGCTGAAGTGTGACCACTCATACTTAGCTTAAAAGGAACGACTTTATTAATTGGTTCGACTAAATTTAATTTGTGTGAATTCTACGAATACAATCATCTCCATATTTGACATTACTCTAAGTATAGTTAAATATTTTGGAGAATATAATTGATGCTCTTTCATGATATAGAGTCCCTTACCTTGATTAAGTCAACTCTCGAAATCACAAAGATCTCTATGTGATCCTTGAATGACAGAGATCAACATAGTTTTTTTTTCAATGAACTCATTCATCCAATCATATTTGACTTTAATTTTAAAAAGCTGTGTATTCTTTTTTTGTAGTAGACTGTGTCATTATGTTTTTCTTGGACCTTATTCCAACTAAACTTACTCTTCATTCCAAAATGAAGTCATAATCCAATTACAATTCATAACTATTTAGAAATCAAAATCCTATGTATCTCTTTACATTAATATTTTGTTCTAAACTAATTATCTCAGATACATTTTCTAAGCTCTTCTTAAGTACTCTTAGAATGTTCTCACAGTCATCTAGTGACTTAACCATGTATTTAATTTCGTATCTCATGATATGACATAAATGATGGATTCATTTGCAAAGCAAATAGAATATAAATCATTTTATCTAGCTTAACCTATGTGCTAGGTCCATTTGAGAAAAACTCAAAAAGGGTGTCATGTGAAAATGTCAAGAATCTTTATCTATCTCTCACAGATTTTACATTCCAAGAATGTATATTGTCATTCCTAAGTCTTTCATTTTTAGAAATACTTTTCGAGTCAAGGTGAAAACCACCTTGCATAGTCGGAATGTCAATTCAAATGATTAAGCATGTCTCATTCATACAAGATTAGGAATATCACTATCCTCGTACTAGTTCTTAGTAAACATACACACACGTCCTTTTTTCATTTTGATATAAAAGCATACCTTGTATCTTTATATTAAAATGACTATTCCAACCTTGAGATGTTTGCTTTATATCCACAAGTGGATCTTAAGCCTTACACATTTGGTTAGGATAACATGGATTAAGAAAACCTCCAGTCAAAGCTGTATAGATATCTTTTAGTAGATGTCTATTAAGAAAAACGGTCTTTCTTGAAATCTATTTGCTATATCTCATATTAAGAATATGAAGTTATAGTAAATACTATCCTTGTTGATCTAATCATAGCTACTTGTGAAAAGGTTTGATCATAGTCAATGTTATGAGTATGATAAGGACCATAGTCAATGACATGAGTATGAGAAAATCCTTATATAACAAGTATTACTAAATGTGTATATATATTAGTGTTGTAAAAATCCCGATTAGGTCCCGATTAATCTCTGATTAATCGTTAGGCGCTACACGACCGATTAGAGGGCACCTAGCAATTAATCCGTTCCTACAAAGTGACTGAAATAGTAGAAAACGTTAAAATTTTAACACTTTGAAGAAATTCTATATCAATAGAAACCATTTGAGGAATGATTAATGTTGTACTAATCATATTAACCTATTTTATTAAGATATTAGTGGTATTTACAAACTTTGTTATGATATTAGTCATATTTAATTTTTGAAAATTTAACGAGTTAGCAATTAATGGTCCCCGATTAATCCCCGCCTAACTGATTAACCATTAACCCCAGTTCACTGACTAGCTAACGTCGAGCATTTTTTACAACCTTGATATATATCCATGTATATATTCTTGCTAGAAGAATCTCTTACTCCTTCTAGCCTTGCTATAGAGAGAAATATTAATCAAGCCCATACTTGAGTATTAAACATGGATTACACCTTAATGTTCATGACTCTAAGTCATTTGGCAGATTCAAGATCTGATATAACATTCTGGAAGTTGATGGTGTAACTAGAAACCATCAAGAACTCATCAATGAGAGATTCCACATTTCTCAAGTCATTGATGATTTCTACCATTATTGTGAACAATTTGTGTTTATGAATAGCTATTATTCATGTTCAACAATTCCTTGTTGAAACTAGTGCCAACAATTGTTACATTAGGCTATGGTTCTTGAGCTGCTTGAAGTTCCATGTCCTCCCACTTGCTTTGTGATTAGAAGCTTGCTTTCTGCTAACTTAGCTTTCAGAGGAATAAATGAACTTATTCTTGGTGGGTTTGTATATAATAATCTAAATTCCCTTTTAGAATATTCTACAATTATGTAATTATTTGGTGTTTGTATTCTAGATACAATTAATAGTGATTGAAGTATAATCCCAAAAACCTTAAAAGGAAGATATTTCTACCGATTAGAACGTAAATCATACCAAGTAAGATTTAATTCATCTTTTATTATCATTAGGGCCTTAGATGGTTTTTACTGGTTTGTATCTCAACCTTTTAAAACCTTCAACAAAGATTTCACAATTATGTTTTACCACGTAAAATATAATTACAACTACTATAGTTGTTAATAAAGTTGATTTGGTATCTTGTACTTAATCTCAGACATTCATTAGAAAGGAAATCATACACCAAAGTGTATAATTCCTTAATAATTATTTTATCTACACTTTAGTGAAAACATTATTAGGAATCTTTTGTATATAAATAAGATTCACATTTGTCAAATAAACTACATTATTTTCCTTCAAAGATCCCTTTCTTGAAGTTGGAATATGTGGATTTCATTTATACAATAAAGATAGCAATGTCATGGATAAGTTTGACTTAAAACAAGTTTAAATCAAAAGTGCTTGCATATAGAACTTAATTTTATTTATAAAATTTTGATATTTATTTTGTAATTCTATTAACAGATCTAGTCTCCAAAATAGAAGTCAATCATTTCAGAATATAAGTATTATCGTTATGAAAAACGATCTAGTAAATAATCAAACATTCAAATAAATAACTGAGACATAAATATTTATACATGCAAAATTTAAAACATACATTGTTCCAAAACAAACATTGTTTTATATTACAAGAAATTTATGTTCTAAGGATAAATAATAAACTAAACTTCGAGAGTGTAGTTCCAACTTGCTTGTGATCAGCTAGTTACTCTTCTGTAAATATTTGCAATCAAGTTACAAATATTAGATTAACATTTAAGTACCAGGTACTAGAGTGTTACACGAAAAGTATGAGTTATATCCATTAGATACATGAAGTACTAGTCTCTTCCATACTTTCTTTCTTGATAAGAGGAGCAGTTCATCTACCAGTGTTTAGTTTCTTCATAAAAGAAACAAGATCCATCTATGTGGGCCTTATAGGATTTCTTAGGCTTAAAGGTGTTTATTCCATAAAACATGGGCCTTTTAGATCACACAAGGTGACTCTTTTAGCCTTGCACTATTCCAATGTTTAAACTAGCTTTAAATAAAACATCACTGTATTTATTGGAATATTGCTTGACATGTTATATCATCAGATATATGTTTAAACTATCCAAAACTTCCTAGAAGTCATGAATAATTTTTCTTAGTATGATGTTAGAAGCATCTTCAGCATCACTGTGATGCATTTACTAGGTATCATATTCAGGTCTATTGCTCAAAGCAATTTTTTAGGAATAGGTCCTTTAAGTGTATAAAATTTCACATCTCTCACGAGATTGTCTCTTAAGACATGAACCCATTCATTGAAGTTGTATCTATTGAATGTTATTGTTTCACTAAGTCACTTAAAGAGAAATGACAATTCATGGTTATGAGAGTGGATTATATATCTATAAAATTTTAACAAAAGTCATTTAGTATTTTCAATGTTTAATCTTTAATATATAATACCCTTTTAGTTTCTAAAAACATTAATTATCAAAGTCTAGGATCCAAGTTGCAAAACAAATAAATGGTTAGGTATGCTTTATTCCATTCATCCGAATTCAACCCGGTAGATATTGATTATCAATTATATCTTACCATATAATTCCTAGTTTTATGGGATCACTAATAACAAATTTAATTAGACATGTTTGATCCCATCTATGCCTCAGAACTCTCTTGCTTAGGTAACCTTTTATCACAAGAGATTTTTGATCAAATCATCCAATTTGAAAAACATATGTAATCGGCCTATAACTTGGTTATAGAAATCGCGAAAACACCCCGACCATCAAAAGATAACACCAAGCGGTTAGGTATCCTTTATCCCACCAGTGCATACAAGAGACGTGCGAGTGTTCTTTAAAAAGGATTGCACATATTTGAGGTTTGTAAGGGGTCTTTGATGTTTTTATAATTCTAGTTTTAAAAAAAACATGTTATATCATGGTTATTGCATGCATTCAATAAACCATGGTATATCTTTTAAAAAATCTTATTTTTTGAAAAATCACATTTTAACAATGTTCCTTTCATAAAACCCGATTTTATAAAATTGACGCGATCAAATTTTAATAGCGAGTATTAAGTTATATCGTTTGAGTGCTTTAGAAAATTTGGAAAACTTTTAATAAAACTTTCTTTTATAAAATAAGGTTTGGAGTTTGATAAGGTTACAAATCTCTATTTTAAATTATACAACTTTAATCCCGGAATTTTACCGATTACTAGTGTTAACGATAAAATTTGTTTTATTGTAAAACTATTTTTAGCATCTTATGTTAAACGGTAAAATTTATTAAAACCAAACTCTTTGTGATGTTTATTTATGTTCAAATATTATTTTGCATTTGAAAAACTAATTCATCAACCATAACATAAAAATAATAACATAAACATAAAACAACACAAGAATGCATAACAATTATAACATATGTGCATAAACCAAGCCATTAACTAGTAATAATTTTGTCATCCATCACAAAATTATCAAGTCCATTCCTAAAGGGACAAAGGCGACCTTTATCTTGTAAAGTCTTCATGTGCTCCCACTTGCTTCAACACCTTGTACCAAGTTTTTATAAAAATAATTTTATAAAGTTTGAGAAAAGTTAATAAAATCAACTTTATAAACTTTTGATCTTTAAAATGGCCACCCTCTTTATTCTTGTTACATTTTATAAAAATACACTATTTCTAAAACTAATCTATTACTTACAAAAATTAACAAAAGAAAACTATCTATTTAATTATTACATACCATATGAATAACTAAATAATTACAACCATTTTAAATAAATCAACACATGCAACAACACAAAGGTCCATGGCTAGTTTATGCACATCATAGATATTTGTATACTCAAATATATATAAAACAAATCTTTGTTTTTCTAAGACAACTTTTATGACCAAAAAAATGCATGTAAAGTTTTGGTCAAAACATAACAATTATAAACATTTTAAAGTTGTCATAGAAAATATGTATGGATTCATCTTGCAAAGAGAAAACCATCCATATTTCCCAAAAACAAAGATTTCATCAACTAAACAAATAATCTAACTAATCTTGCAAAAATGGATCTGATACCAATTGTTGGGTTTTTATTCAAAAATCCGGTTTCACAACCTGTAAAAATGACAACGGAAGCTTTAAAAAAGTTGAATAAAACTAAAACTATTTTACCCACCAAGGATCATTTTGCAAGAGTTAGAAAGATTAAAACAACCATAGAAAGAATCATAACAACCTTTAAAGACTTTGATCATCATGGGAGGTTAGAAGTAGATGAAGTGTGGCATGAAACTCTAAAACAAGAGTTCTCTACAAGTATCCACTAAGCAAGAGTAGAACCATCAAAACATGCTAGTATTCACTTGTAATTTGTTGTTCATAAGCCTTTGGAATATATACCAAATATATGTTCAAAGGTGAAGCAACAAAGGGACATTATCTAACATCAAAATGCCAGAGAATGGATAAGAAGAGGATGGCTTAAATCTCGAAAATTTGGCAGCCCTATATGAGCACCATGCTCACGGTTTTGGGGCTTCAAAACAACAAGAAAGAAAGGAGAAAGAAGAGAGAAAAGATCACCTTCAAAACTCTTCATGCACATGCTTATATACTTGAGCAAATAGCCAAAGGTCCATACCTTCTATCTTGTCAAAGCATGGATCTCAAGCATGCTTGAATAAAATAATCAAAACACCATCACCTAGCCATGCCCTAGTAAATTTCGACCATGACCCTTTAGGAGACAAGAAAGAAGTGACCTTTACTTTAATCATGGCTAGTTAAGTGTCTATATAAATATACAAACTTTATATAAAGTCCTATCTTTTATATAAAGTGTTTCTATTTTATATATAACATATAACTAGTCATATATATATATATATATATATATATATATATATATATATATATATATATATATATATATATAAAATTACCTTTTATATATAAATAAACTCTAACTAGTTTATTAAGATATAAATATAACTTATAAATAATCATACTTTATGATATAGTTCATAAGTTGTTGTTTCTCAAAAAAATATTATTGCCACAAATAATAAATTTCCAATTAGTAAAATATAATTTCCACGAAATAATAAATTTCCAATTAAATACAAGTGTTAATATATTCATTAATAATAAAATTATACTAATAAATAATCAATTGACGGCAACTTGCTATATGGTGAGACCTGATAGGATCATATTACTAGCAATATCATTCCATAATGACTCTTGGGCATACAAGATCTTTTACCTTGTTGGGTCGCCTAGGAATGGCGCAAAAGCGATGCCCAATTCTCAAATTCCTTCTGTTAGTTATCTCAAAGAGGCATTTTGCTTCTATTGCAATGATTAGGGACATTCGAAACGAAGCAGCCCCAAGTACTTGTAGAACATCAAGGATGGCAAGATAAAGCCATCATCAACATGTATTTACACTATTCAAACTAATAACTCACAATCTACGCATTCTTGGGACCTTGATATAGGATGTGGTTTTCATATTTGTTCTCATTTGCAGGGGATAAAAGAAAGTGAATAGGTGCAACTTGGAAGGATGAATCTAATCATAGCCAATAGGCAATCTTCTCCTGTTACCAAGATTGGAACTTATAGTCTTGTGCTTGGTGGTGATGTTAGATTAGATTTAGTTAATTGTTGTTATTCGTCAGAAATGATGTGAAATATTATATCTTTTCATGCACTTTTTATACAAGATTTTCGATATTTGTATAATGATATGGATGGATTGATTTTGGTTTATAAAACATGGTATCTTTATGTTTTAAGCTTTACCTTGTATTGCCATGTATGAAACTGTGATTTGTGTTGATAGATTAGGTAAAAGTGTATTCCATATTGATTTGTTTAATGGTTTGGATAAATCATGCTTGTGGCATTGTCGTCTTGGACTCATAAACAAGAAACACATTGCCCAACTCGAAAAGAATGGAGTGTTGGAATCATTTGACTTAATGCCAGATGATGTATGTGAATCTTATCTTTTAGGTAAGATGACAAATTCACCTTTCACTGGATCTTGTGAAAGAGGTGAAAGTTTTTTAGATCTCATAAATACATATGTGTGTAAGCCCTTCATTTCCACAACAAGGGATGCTAATAGTTTTTATGTAACATTTATAGATGATGATAGCATATATGGTTATATATACTTAATCAAGCATAAATTATAAACCTTTGAAAAGTTCGTAGAGTTTAAACATGAAGTCGAGAATCAATTAGGAAGGAAGATAAAGTTGTTGCGATCTGATACAGGCGGAGAGTATCTTAGTATCGAGTTCCATGACTATCTCAAGGAATATGGAATAGTTTCAAAATGAACTCCTCCTAGGACACCACAACTTAATAGTGTAGCTGAGAGGCGCAATTGAAACTTGTTAGACATGGTTCGTTCCATGATGATTTGAGCTTCTCTTCCCACTTCTTTATGGAGGTGTATCTTAGAGACAGCCACCAATATCCTCAATATTGTCCCTACCAAGAAGGTTTCCAAAACACCTCACAAAATTTGGATAGAGAAAATTCCCTCGTTAGCACATATCAAGATCTGGGGTTGTGAAGATTTCGTTAAACGATAAACTCATGACAAGCTAGAACCTAGAAGTGAGAGGTGTATTTTCATTGTATTCCCAAAGACGTCTTTTGGATATTTGTTCTATAAACCTAGTGAGAACATGGTCTTTGTAGCAAGAAGAGGAGTCTTTTGCAAGAGAGAGCTCATATGCAAAGAGGACAATGGGAATACAATTGACCTTTGAAGAGATCCAAGGGTCAACCAATGAAGGAAGCATAAAAAATACTACACTCAACTAGAGGAAGAGACTCATGTTGATCCCATTAACATTTCATTACCTCTTAGACGTTCTGGTAGAGTTAGCATGCCACCTGAGTTCTATGGTTTCCATATAACTACAGATGCTGACATGTTTATTAGTGATCATACACTGGTAAACTTGGATGAGCCAGGTAACTATAGGGAAGTGATGGCAGGACCTGAGGCTGCCAAATGGAAAGAGGAAATGGACAGTGAGATCAAGTCCATGTATGATAACCATGTTTGGAATTTGGTTGTTCAAGAACCTGGTTGAAAGACAGTGGATTACCAATGGATCTTCAAGAAGAAGACCAATATGGATTGAAACGTATAGACTTTCAAGGCATGAGTGGTTGCGAGGAGATTTACTCAAACCCAAGGGATTGAATATGATGAGACCTTCTCAGTAGTGGCCAATATTAAGTCTATTAGGTTTATGCTTTCCATAGCTGCCTTTTATGATTATGAAATATGGCAGATGGACGTCAAAATTGCTTTCCTTAACGGGAACTTGGCTGATGTTGTTTACATGAGTTAGTCAGAGGGTTTTGTAGATGCAAAGTTTCCTAATAAAGTGTGTAAGATTGAGAAATCCATTTATGGACTGAAACAAACATCTTGTAGCTGGAATCTTTGCTTCCATGAGAAAGTCGAAGAATTTCGTTTCTCTAGGAGTGAAGATGAGTCCTGTATGTATGTCAAGGCTAGTAGGAGTATACTAACCTTTCTAGTATTGTATGTTTATGACATACTTCTTATAGGAAACGACATTCCAACTTTGTAAGAAGTAAATTCTTGGCTTGTAAAGTGTTTTTTGATGAAGGATCTAAGAGTGGAAACTTATATTCTTGGGATAAGAATCTTAAGGGATAGAAAGAAAAGACTAATGCGTATTAGCCAAAGTATATACTTGGATAAGGTACTAAAACATATTAGTATGGAAAATTCCAAGAAAGGAAAGCTACCTATTCAAAGCAATGCCAATTTTAGTAAGACTCAAAGCTCTAGTACAAATGAAGAGATAGTGGAAATGAGTCGAGTCCCATTTTCTTTGGTTGTAGGATCGATCATGTACTCAATGACATGCACTCACCCTGATGTTCATTTTGCTTTAATCATGGTTAGTCGCTTTCAGGGAAATCCTGACATAGCTCATCGGACAGTAGTGAAAAACATTCTCAAGTATCTTTGAAGGAAAAAGCATCTAATTCTAGTCCTTAGTGGCCGTGATACGTTGAGAGTAAGTGGGTATAATGATGACAACTTTCAAATAGATAAAGACAAACTTCATTCTCAATTTGGCTAGGTGTTCCTATTAGATGGAGGAGTGGTCACTTGGAAAAGTTCTAAGCAGGACATGGTGGCTAATTCTACTTGTGAATGAGAGTACAAAGCAGCAAGTGAAGC
Source organism: Lactuca virosa (assembly GCF_052849685.1). Classification (NCBI taxonomy): domain Eukaryota; kingdom Viridiplantae; phylum Streptophyta; class Magnoliopsida; order Asterales; family Asteraceae; genus Lactuca; species Lactuca virosa. The sequence continues at coordinate 73,829,037 of NC_136429.1, read as the reverse complement.
ATCAAAGAAAGCGGCTTGGCAGAAGAATTTCAACGGCAATATCAGAGTACTTCCTACCATTCATGAGCCTATGGAACTTTTCTACAATAATGATGGAGCGGTTTCTTTGACCAAAGAACCCAGAGATCATGGTAAATCCAGACATATCGACGTAATGTACCATTATATCAAACATAGAGTGAAAGAAGGTCATCTCATAGTAAAGAGAGCTTCATTAGAAGACAATTCTGCAGATCCTTTCATAAAGATTCTGAATATGGTTAAACATAGTCAGCATGCTAGGTTCATTGGTTTGAGAGTTGATTAGTTTGAAACTTGTAACAGAATAAATGTTATTGATTTTGGTGATTGAATAAAAGATATTATTTATGATTTTGTTTACTACCTTTGTCAATTAGTTATTATGGTGTTTCGTTTTATATGTTTTACTTCCTGAAAATTTTTGATTATTCGAAGCTCCACAGTCACTCATACTTTAGGAAGTAAGTAGTGAATGAAGACTGTCATGAATTGGATTTTAGATTGTCTAAGTAGTTTAGACATAGCAATTGTGTTGCTATAACATTTATGAGTACTTAGAAAATGGAGATTTGAGTATTGGATAAACCCACGCTAAAAGAATTACTTCATGGATTATATCACGAGTAATTCTTAGACGATAATACCTTATATTCTTGAAATGGAGATATATGAGTTATAATTTAAACTTGGATGTACATTGGTATTATGAAAATATATCAGTAACTTGATGTTATAAAATGTAGTGTCGTGTACGATTTGGTGATTAAAGGATGCAAGAATATGAGTCAAAGTTTATTCGTTCCTTTTGTCCTAATGGGAAAAGTGATATTTTTGGGCCCCTTGGTGATTTGGTGTTGGCTTATAGTGTTAGGCCTAGTCATGACTAAATTGATGTGTTCAATTAGTAAGTGTTATGAGGTCATCACAAATCGGGAGATCGGGAAACAAAATTTTAGATGATGAGATTGATTATAATCTATGTCTCGTGTCCATGTAATATCTTGTAGAATGAGGGAATATTTTATCACTTATCTTACGACTAGTGCTGATCAGATCAAATACTGGAGTTGCTCTGGGAAGCACCCTTTGTTTTTAGTTTAGAAGTTATATTGGCAATTGTAATTATAGACTTATCGAAGTGGGAGACTATTGGATGAGGTGTCTAAGCCAATAACTAAATTGGTATATACTTGAACTATTGGCAAAGTCCTTTTGGATTGCCCTCAAACCTGGTAATTGAATAGACTTACTTTTAGAGAGAGAGACTGATTTATTGATTTATTATATGATTAATAAATAGCAATAAGTGATGGATGGCTTAATTGGATTAATTAAAAGTGCAAGGATCTAAGCTGTAATTGTTCAATAGTTGAACAAAAGGGTTCTAGAACCTTCCCCATAAGGGATGGATGCTTTTGGGAGGAGTATTTTAGGGTTTCTAGAATATCCCTTGAAGATAATTAGGGAATAAGGATAATTGTCTACTTTGAAATAATAGTATTATATTCAAATTTGGGTTATCTAGGGTTTTCCTAACAGCTATAAATAGGCCCTTACCTCTGCAAGAGCATAGCTGAAATTATACCTCCCCTCTCCTCTCTCTTAATGTTTCCTAGTTACTAGGGTTTGGGTGTGAACCATCAGAGGCACGAGATTTTTGGTGCTTCCTTCCAACATCTATTCAAGAATGTTTTGATTAGTTATTTACAACAATAATGAAAAGGTATGTAAACCCTAACCTTTTTTATGATTTTTGAAATTTCTAGGGTTTCCAAAAGGCTCTTTTGATGTTCATAGTTTATAGCTTTTAATAGTGAAAACATAGATACAATTAGGTTGCATGTAAACTTAAGGGTTGAGTTATTTTCAACCATATAATTTTTGTAACCTATAAAACCTATCACTAACATCGTCTCTCATGTCAATGCTCCTAGCATGTTGGTTGAGTTTAACCATGCTCATAGGCTTTGTGAAAGGATCTGTAGGATTATCTTATGATTATACTCGCTTCACCAGGAGATGGCCTTCTTCAACCCTGTGTCTGATGTAATGGTACTTTCTTTCGATATGCTTAGATCTACCATGATCCTTTGGTTCTTTTATCAAAGCAACCGCCCCTTCATTATCACAAAAAAATTCCATTGGCTCTTAAATGGTCGGGACTACTCCACGACATGGCCTTGAGCATCAAAAGTCGCAAACACCTCATTAATGAATGTCTCACGTAAGATGTTGTGAGAAAAACCTAAAGAAATCATTCATAAGTATTGAATGAGAACAAAAACAAAAATGACTTATTTTACAACAAAAAAGATATTAAGGACTAAATGTGTATAAAAATATTAAGGACTAAATGTGTACAGAGTGAAAAATATATTACCCTATTAAGTCATTTTTACCAGCTAACCTGGAATAGCTAGTCATAAGGACTAAATGTGTATAGTTTAACAAGTTGAAGGGGTAAATGTGGACGAAAAAAACTCACTAACTAAATGTGTACAAATCAAAAAATATAGTATCCTTTTAAGTCATTATCCCTATCCTAAGATGTACATAACTATGTTATATGATGTATTATAGTTGTTGTTATTGAGCTGATAGAAACACATGCTAGATGGTAGGCTAAGGAACCCTTAAGAATTCTAGGATAGAGTTGTCTAATTTATGTGATGCCTTATAGCCTTGGAGATTTCGTGTGGATGCCTTGCTAGGGTTGAAATTGAGATTGTTGATTGCTTTATATATATATATATATATATATATATATATATATATATATATACATATATATATATATATATATATATATATATATATATATATATATATATACTGCATGGTTGTACATAATTAGGATTTTATAGCCTTAGAATGCTTGGTTTAGTCTTCCTTCATATTCCTTGTCTGGTTGTGGATTAGGGGTGGAATCTCTTATTCGAATGTCTATCGAGTCTAAGTTATGTACAATTAGTATATGTGGGGTCATTGGTGAGATTATCAGAGACTCCCACAAAGTGGATTTGTGGCTGGGAGGAGCCTAGGGTGAGTAACTAGAAGCTAAGTTGTAGCATTTTAGAGCACTTTAGTGTGAGTGCATTGTTGTAGGAAGAACGAAGTGATTTTGGATCTCGAGATGAAGTCGAAGTCAACTGTGGATATGTGTGGAAGGTATCATAGGCCTGTACTATTGAGAGCACAAGATCCATATGCGATTTAGAAAGAACCTCGAGTATGATAGGGGATTTCATGTGATATCTATAGTGTATGTATGCATTCCAGTAGGGTTTAACATTTTTTTGTATGTTTTAGTATGGTGTTCTGTGACAACCCGAAATTTCTAACTTGTACATTCTTCATTTTTATCAAAGTTAGCCTCGTTTTTGCTATTTTGTAATGAAGTTTTGGGTCTTTATGGATGTTTTAGGCTTAATATAACCTTGATATGAGTCGTAGGAAGGGTGAGAATGTGTGTAGCATCACTAAATCGGGCCAAACACACCCAGCAAGGTGTGTGCGGCCAGCCAGCCGCACACAGCCGACCGCACACCCTCCTAGCCTCACACTCCAGCCTATATAAAGGACCCTAAGTCAACCTTACACCCTTTTCCCACTCCTTCAAAGCTGGAACATTTTCTCTTAAGAGTCCTTCAAGTTTTCTTCTCCAATCGGCAATACAAGTAAGTAAACATCCTTAGATCATTACTACAACACATTAGAAAGCCTTTTCCTCGAGTTTGATCCATGAAATCATCGTTCTAGATGATCTTCATCTGTGTACGGCCGCACACACATCGTGTGTGACCGCACACACATCTTTTGGCCCTAAAATGGACTTAAACACTCATCTAAGCATAGCATCGGCCAAAACACCTTCTTAGGATCATCATAAAACCTTGGAAAATCGATTTGGACACATTTCTATGGGAGTGTACGGCCGCACATACGCCTGGCCGCACACCCCTGGCCGCACACACAATGTGCAACCGCAAACACCCTTTTAAGGGTCCAAACTGGCAACAAACTCCCATTCTGGCTAAGAAATGGTCAAAACACCTTCACTAGAACATTCCTAAGGCTTGGAAACACGTTTTTGACACACTTAATAGTGAGTGTACGGTTGCACACAGGCTTGGCCGCACACTCTGGCCGCACACACACAAAACCCATGCTTTTGTGGCCTTACACTCCAATATATGGCCATACACCCCTTATGTGCAACCATATGAGTTGGTAACACTTAATTCTAAGTGTTTTTATGTCCTTAAGGCATGTCCCTATCACCATTAGTGGTTATATACATTAATGTATTCATATATGTGTTATTACATGAAAATAGGATTCGTTTGTCCTCAAGACATCAATTGACACCCGACGATCCTATATCGACCTTTCATTCGAGTTACTCACTGCAGGTGAGTTCATACCCTTAATCAACCTTTGAAATGATTTTAAATGCTTTTATGGGGGGAATACAAGTTGAAATATTCTAGTTGTTGCTTTAATCACATGTGATTAATGACTAGAACAAACATAAAGATTTACTTCTACTTTCAAGTTACTATCAAAATTATGGTTTTCAAGCGTTTTTAAAACCTTTTATTAAACTTTTAGATACTAAAACTGTTTCCAAACTCTTTTAAACTTGCATTGTTTTCAAACTCATATTTACACTAATATATTTATATAAGTAAGACTTGAAGGACTTAGGACTGATAGCTCACCTTATTTCCTGTTCCTTGTTTGGTTGCGGACTTAGGGTATCCTGTTATTTGTCCGAATGCCGTTGAAATCTTAGTTATATATCATATATATATATATATATATATATATATATATGTGTGTGTGTGTGTGTGTTGGATATAAAAGCTTTCACTTCAGTTCAGTACCTTTGTGTAGCAAAGGCATACCTACAACATTACTATTTAACTATAATAGGTATATTTAAGGTTTTACTACTACTATTACAACGGAACCTACAAGAGCCAGTACATTTATGAGTCAATACACGCTATACAGTATACAAGAGAACATACTATACACTAGTACAGAGAAAACATTACTACACTATGACATACTACATAAACATTTGAATACTATAAACAGAATGTGACATACTACTTCTCGATTCGACACTTTAGTGTGCTATCACCTTGTAACCAAAGTCACCTAGAGGGAGAGCAAGCATTATGTTTATAGATCTATACGGGACAGACACTCCTACATCCCGACTGCTAGCTACAGTCCCAGCCGAAAGGCCATAGGGTGACAAAATGTTACCTCACTACATATGACCTGGAGGGTCATCAGTTATTCAGCCGTCGATCAGCATGGTTACATACGAGTTCACATTCAAACCTTTAATTAACCAATTAAGAATTAAAGGCAAAAATAGACTTTCCGAGGCTTATTGTTCATTTAATACCACATGGAGTCTACATTTTACTACTTTAGACTCCCCGAGGTGTACTGTACATTTAGTACTACCTGGAGTCTGTATTTCATTACACTGTGATTTTGTCACATACACGTTTAAATAAACTACATTTTTTTATAATGATAGTTTCACTGAGGAAAAACTCTTACTCTACATAAGGAACAAATACACAAACAATCGGGTCTTGGTAGAAGACTACATTTTTATTGGAAAATATAGGATTTTCTAGGGAGTATACTATTTACAAACATTTGAAATCAGTTACTACATTAAGTTATTACAAACATTTTCATACAAGCAATGACACTAAATATTTATGAAATCACCAGCTTTATGCTGATAAACTCTTTCAAAATAACTTGTATTCCCAGGTCATCAGTAGACAGGTACAGATGAAGCTTTTGAGAAGATGGTGCACATACAAGACTGATCTTTTATTTTGATTATACTTTTGAGTGTCTTACAAACTATACAGAACACGCTTGTATTACAATTATTATATTAATGCAATGGATGTTGTTGCTTGTCTTTACTATTATGCATTGTTATGATATTGTACATGACGTCCTCCACCCCAGAACGTTTCCGCCGTTCCGGTTTTGGGGTGTGACAGATTGGAATCAGAGCATTGTTTATAGTGAATCGAGTATATCAACCCATAAAAGATATACAAACTATAAACACAACGGGATTAAAACACTCTGACCAAGAAATTATACTTTTAAACAATAAAATATTTAACTAAGTATATATACATCTATTCATATCAGGGTCAGTATCATACTAGAAAAGAACAAAAGTATTATGATTGTTGAACATCACAATTAGGCTTAGAGACATATAGTCAAACCTAAGGGGATATAGCCTGATCAACTATATTTCCTGAGGAGTGACTAGCATGTGCCTAAGAATGATTGTAGTGTTGCAACAAGTCTAAAAACTTACCAACACTACTACAATGGGAACATTAGAACATAATACTATAGGAGTATTTTGTGTTACTATAAATTACGTATGTGAGAACTAAAAAGGTCGTTACTAGTAGGGCAATAGTTGCTAAATGGATACTCTAAGGTTACATATGACTAAGGTACTATAGACTTAGAATCCGTGATCTTTGCTTTATTTCCTGTTCCTTGTTTGGTTGTGGATTTAGAGTTAGGGTCACTTATTCGAAGGTCTATCCTGCTTTGGTTGCATGTAATTAGTATGCACTACGCAAATACTGAATTAACTAATAACGATCATCTTATAATTATCTTAGATTAGTACGTATATTAACTATTCTTTCCCCATTCTCACATAGATAGCATGACTGACTTAAGGGTTCGCCCAAGGGGGTGCCCGTCGCCAGTAGGAGATTATCTTCTCATCCTTTCTTTTCTTAAAGGAATAGCCTTACTCTTCAGTGTCTCCGTTCCACCTGTCTATAAACATTCCTAACTTTGAAAGTACTCCAACTAGACTTCTAAACTGCCAACATTTTTCTATATGGTTTGATGTAAGACCTACTGTTAGGTAACTTTTTCCCCGAACTCATTTTACATCATTAATACCAGTAATATTGGCAGTTATCTAATCTATGGGAACGTCTTTACCTTTGTGATTCCCTACTCTACTGTTATGACTCTAGCTGGTAGTTGGACTATGGCGATTTAGTCCATGAAACACTCTCATCATACTTACAATTGATTCTTACTATTATCATCATCTTTATAAAACTTACAGTAAAAGATGCCGCCTCGAAGGCGTCCGAACAGAAACACGCATGCGAATCAAACTCCACCACCACCACCCCCTCCGCAGTTCGATGCGGTGATGTTTCAGGAAGCTGTGACCGCCGCCATGGCCCAAGTAAAATCTGGTGGCGTTAGTGGAACAGGGACTGGCACCAACTCTAGCCATGGTGAAATCCATCCGTGTGCACGAGAGTGTACCTCTAAATATTTCATCAGCTGCAAACCAACCTACTTCAACGGAACCGGAGGGATCATTGCATTGTCCCAATGGATCGAGAGAACAGAAGCAATCTTCGAGATGTGCTCATGCCCCGAAGGAAGCAAGATTAAGTTCGCTGCTTGCACATTCACTGAAAGGGCCCTGACGTGGTGGAATGGCCATGTCAAATCACTCTCACTGGTAACAGCCAACGCCATGGGCTGGGATACACTAAAGGACCTTATGACAAGGGAGTACTGCCCGAGGGGCGAAATTCAGAAGCTCGAGGAGGAACTGTGGAACCTCAAAATAAAGGGTTCCGACATAGTGGCTTATACAGCCAGGTTCTGCGACCTGGTGGCTCTATGTCCTAACATGGTCCCCACCGAAAACAAAAAGATTGAAAGATACATCTGGGGTCTGGTACCCCCATATCGAGGGAACGTTCTAGCATCACACCCTGCGACCTTTGATAGTGCCAAGGAATTGGCCCAAAGGCTCATTGATCATGAGGTTCCTTCTTTCCCAACAACGACCACAACTACTGCCCCAACACCAACCAACGCGACCGACAACAAAAGGAAGCGTTGGGACCGGAAGAAGGGCAGATCAAATCAACCCTCTTCCAAGAACCAACAGATTGTGGCTGTCCATGCTGCCACTACTCCTACTGCCCCAGTACCAACCAAACCATATGCAGGGAGCCTACCCAAGTGCACCAAGTGCTCCTTCCATCATAACGGCCCCTGCCGTGAAATGCACTACACTAACTGCGACCGTAAGGGCCATACCGCCCGGTTTTGCAGAACACAACCCAAACTCATCACCCAGGTTCCCGGTAGAGGAGTGAGTCAAGCCTGCTACGGGTGCGGCGAGATAGGGCACTTCAAAAGAAACTGTCTGAAAGCTGGTAATGCGGGAGGAGCAGGAAGACTACTTGCTATTGGCCACAATGATGCCGTGGCAGACCCCACAGTAGTCACGGGTACGTTCCTTCTCGACAACTCTTATGCTTGTATCCTATTCGATAGTGGGGCACAAAGGAGCTTCGTAAACCAAAAATTTAAACACTTACTTAAACAATCACCGCAAACACTAAAAGAAACCTTCGTCGTAGAAATGGCTAACGGCAAGACAGAGAGTTCTAACGAGATTTACATAGGTTGTACCCTCACGCTAGATAACTATTCATTCCCGATCGACCTCATACCCGTATCGATCAAGAGTTTCGATGTCATTGTGGGCATGGACTGGTTAAGTCTCCATCGTGTCGATATTCTGTGCTTCGAAAAAGCAGTCCGCCTGAACCTGCCGAATAACGAGACCTTGTTGATCTACGGAGACAAACCCAGTACGAGCCTTCGTATCATCTCGAGTATTCAAGCCCAAAAGTACATGCGTAAGGAATATCGTGCATTCCTGGCGCACGTTGTCGATACCAACCGGAAAACGAAAGACCTAAAAGACCTCCCCGTAGTACGCGATTTTCCCGACGTCTTTCCGGAAGAACTCCCAGGGCTACCCCCGCAACGTCAAGTTGAGTTCCGGATCGACTTAATTCCAGGACCGACCCCCGTAGCCAAATCGCCCTATCGTCTAGCACCTGCTGAGATGCAAGAACTGTCCAGTCAACTTAACGAACTGCTCAGGAAGGGCTTTAAAAGACCAAGCTTCTCACCCTGGGGAGCACCAGTCTTGTTCGTAAAGAAGAAAGACGGATCGTTCCATATGTACATCGATTACAGGGAGCTCAACAAGCTTACAATCAAGAATCGTTACCCTCTTCCTCGCATAGACGATTTATTCGACCAGCTGCAAGGGGCGAGCTACTTTTCTAAGATCGATATAAGATCCGGGTATCACCAGTTACGAGTGCTTGAGGAGGATGTTCCGAAGACAACCTTCCGAACTCGTTACGGACACTACGAGTTTGTAGTGATGCCATTCGGATTGACCAATGCGCCCGCAGTATTCATGGACTTAATGAATAGGGTATGCCGTCCTTACTTGGATCAGTTCTTCATCGTTTTCATCGATGACATACTTATCTACTCTCGAAGTAAGGAGGAGCATAGCGATCATTTACGACAAGTCCTAGGAACCTTACGATCAGAGAAGCTTTATGCGAAGTTCTCTAAATGCGAAATTTGGATCCGAAGAGTCGAATTCTTAGGACACGTGGTTAGCGAATAAGGAATCCACGTAGACCCTTCCAAAATTAAAGCCATCGAGAACTGGTCAGCACCGAAGACGCCTACAGAAATTTGTCAATTTCTAGGCCTCGCTGGCTACTATCGCAGATTCATATAGAACTTCTCTCGAATTGCGAAACCCCTTACTACATTGACCCAGAAAGGCGTGTCCGTTGACTGGGAAGAGAAACAAGAGAAGGCGTTCCAAACGCTGAAGCGAGCCTTATGCACTGCACCGATACTATCCCTCCCCGAAGGGATAGAAGACTTCGTGGTATACTGCGATGCATCCAACCAGGGGCTCGGCTGTGTTCTGATGCAACGAGGTAAGGTCATCGCCTACGCCTCAAGACAGCTGAAGAAACACGAGGTCAACTACACCACACACGATCTCGAATTAGGAGCGGTCGTGTTCGCCCTAAAAATCTGGAGACACTACCTGTATGGTACAAAGAGCACTATCTTCACAGACCACAAAAGCCTACAACACATATTCAACCAGAAGGATCTCAATGTGAGACAACGACGGTGGGTCGAACTACTCAATGACTACGAATGCGAAATTCGTTATCACCCGGGTAATGCCAATGTAGTAGCAGACGCCCTAAGTCGGAAAGAATATTATAGCCGAAGAGTCAAGTCATTGACCATGACTATCCATTCGCATCTTTCCGCACAGATTAAGGAGGCTCAGCTCGAAGCCTTAAAACCTGAAAATGTGGCGGGAGAATCCCTGCGTGGAATGGATAAGAACTTGGAAGTCAAGGATGACGGAGCCTTATATCTCATGGACCGGATCTGGAAACCGGGACACGGTGACTTCAGAGACTTGGTCATCAAGGAAGCACACAACACTCGATATTCCGTCCACCCAGGTTCAGATAAGATGTATCTGGATCTTAAAAAGTTATACTGGTGGCCTAACATGAAAGCGGAGATCGCTACCTTCGTGAGTAAATGCCTTACTTGCGCCAAAGTCAAGGTCGAATACCAGAAACCATCAGGTCTACTCCACCAACCGGAGATACCTGAATGGAAGTGGGAGTGGATCACTATGGACTTCATAACCAAGTTGGCCAAGACAACGGGTGGACTTGATACCATTTGGGTCATCGTCGACAGATTGACCAAATCCGCACACTTCCTGTCCATCAAGGAAACTGACAAGATGGAAAAACTCACAAGAACATACATTAGGGAGAGTGTACGACTGCATGGTGTTCCTATATCTATTATCTCAGACAGAGATAGTAGATTCACTTCGAGGTTCTGGCAGTCACTACAAAGCTCCTTAGGAACGAGGCTGGACATGAGTACAGCCTATCATCCACAAACCGACGGACAAAGTGAGAGGACTATTCAAACATTAGAAGATATGTTGCGAGCCTGCGTGATAGACTTTGGGAAGGCATGGGATACTCACTTACCCCTTGTTGAATTCTCCTACAACAACAGTTATCACACGAGCATAAAGGCTGCTCTATTTGAAGCCCTCTATGGCTGAAAGTGAAGATCCCCTCTGTGCTGGGCTGAGGTGGGTGACACCCAGTTAGCTAAAGGACGAGTTCCTGACAGCACTCTCACAGGTTCGAAGATCATTCGGGAAATGACAGAGAAGATCGTTCAGATTCGTGAACGATTGAAAGCCGCTAGGGACCGACAGAAAAGCTACGCAGACAAACGAAGGAAACCTTTGGACTTTCAGGTGGGAGACCGAGTACTTTTGAAAGTCTCACCCTGGAAGGGCTTGATACGCTTCGGGAAGCGTGGAAAGCTAAATCCAAGATACATAGGGCCTTTTGAGATTCTCGCCATAATCGGCCCTGTAGCTTACAAACTCAACCTTCCCCATGAGCTTAGTAACGTACATCCGACCTTCCACGTTTCGAACTTGAAAAAGTGCTTATCCGACGAGACTCTTGTGATCCCACTCGATGAGATCGAGATCAACTAGAGCCTCAACTTCGTGGAAGAACCAGTAGAGACCATGGACCGAGAGGTCAAACGAACCAAACAAAGCCGTATCCCGATCGTGAAGGTTCGTTGGAACGCCAAGCGAGGACCGGAATTCACTTGGGAGCACGAGGATCAAATGAAGCTTAAATATCCTCCTTTTTTTACTTAGTTATTTGTAATAACTTAGTTGCTTGAACTCTAATTTCGGGACGAAATTCCCTCTAACGGAGGGATGATGTGACAACCCGAAATTTCTAACTTGTACATTCTTCATTTTTATCAAAGTTAGCCTCGTTTTTGCTATTTTGTAATGAAGTTTTGGGTCTTTATGGATGTTTTAGGCTTAATATAACCTTGATATGAGTCGTAGGAAGGGTGAGAATGTGTGTAGCATCACTAAATTGGGCCAAAGATACCCAGCAAGGTGTGTGCGGCCGCGCACCTGAGTGTGCGGCCAGCCAGCTGCACACACAATGTGCAACCGCACACACCCTTTTAAGGGTCCAAACTTGCAACAAACTCCCATTCCGGCTAAGAAATGGTCAAAACACCTTCACTAGAAGATTCCTAAGGCTTGGAAACACGTTTTTTACACACTTCATAGTGAGTGTACGGCCGCACACAGGATTGGCCGCACACACACACAAAACCCATGCTTTTGTGGCCTTACACTCCAATATAGGGCCATACACCCCTTATGTGCAACCATATGAGTTGGTAACACTTAATTCTAAGTGTTTTTATGTCCTTAAGGCATGTCCCTATCACCATTAGTGGTTATATACATTAATGTATTCATATATGTGTTATTACATGAAAATAGGATTCATTTGTGCTCAAGACATCAATTGACACCCGACGATCCTATATCGACCTTTCATTCGAGTTACTCACTGCAGGTGAGTTCATACCCCTTAATCAACCTTTGAAATGATTTTAAATGCTTTTATGTTGGGAATACAAGTTGAAATATTCTAGTTGTTGCTTTAATCACATGTGATTAATGACTAGAACAAACAGAAAGATTTACTTCTACTTTCAAGTTACTATCAAAATTATGGTTTTCAAGCGTTTTTAAAACCTTTTATTAAACTTTTAGATACTAAAACTGTTTCCAAACTCTTTTAAACTTGCATTGTTTTCAAACTCATATTTACACTAATATATTTATATAAGTAAGGCTTGAAGGACTTAGGACTGATAGCTCACCTTATTTCCTGTTCCTTGTTTGGTTATGGACTTAGGGTATCCTGTTATTTGTATGAATGTGATTGAAATCTTAGTTATATATCACAATATATATATATATATATATATATATATATATATATATATATATATATATATATATATATATGTGTGTGTGTGTGTCTGTGTGTGTGTTGGATATAAAAGCTTTCACTTCAGTTCAGTACCTTTGTGTTGCAAAGGCATACCTACAACATTACTATTTAACTATAATAGGTATAGTTAAGGTTTTACTACTACTATTACAACGGCACCTACAAGAGCCAGTACAGTTATGAGTCAATACACGCTATACACTATACAAGAGAACATACTATGTACTAGTACAGAGAAAACATTACTACACTATGACATACTACATAAACATTTGAATACTATAAACAGAATGTGACATACTACTTCTCGATACGACACTTTAGTGTGCTATCACCTTGTAACCAAAGTCTCCTGGAGGGAGAGCGGGTATTATGTGTATAGATCTATACGTGACAGACACTTCCACATCCCGACTGCTAGCTACAGTCCCAGCCGAAAGGCCAACCGGTGACAAAATGTTACCTCACTACATATGACCTGGAGGGTCATCAGTTATTCAACCGTCGATCAGCATGGTTACATACGAGTTCACATTCAAACCTTTAATTAACCAATTAAGAATTAAAGGCAAAAATAGACTTTTCGAGGCGTATTGTTCATTTAATACCACCTGGAGTCTACATGTTACTACTTTAGACTCCCCGAGGTGTACTGTACAATTAGTACTACCTGGAGTCTATATTTCATTACACAGTGATTTTGTCACATACACGTTTAAATAAACTATATTTTTTTATAATGATAGTTTCACTGAGGAAAAACTCTTACTCTACATAAGGAACAAATACACAAACAATCGGGTCTTGGTAGAAGACTACATTTTTATTGGAAAATATAGGATTTTCTAGGGAGTATACTATTTACAAACATTTGAAATCAGTTACTACATTAAGTTATTACAAACATTTTCATACAAGCAATGACACTAAATACTTATGAACTCACCAGCTTTATGCTGATAAACTCTTTCAAAATAACTTGTATTCTCAGGTCATCAGTAGACAGGTACAGATGAAGCTTTTGAGAAGATGGAGCACATACAAGACTCATCTTTTATTTTGATTATACTTTTGAGTGTCTTACAAACTATACAGAACATGCTTGTATTACAATTATTATATTAATGCAATGGATGTTGTTGCTTGTCTTTACTATTATGCATTGTTATGATACTGTACGTGACGTCCTCCACCCCAGAACGTTTCCGCCGTTCTGGTTTTGGGGTGTGACATGTTCACCGGAGGTTCAAGCTCTAGCAGTCTACAGAGGCAGGGTACCAGTGATGATGAGATATGTAGGATCATTACCACATAGGAGGTCGCGGCGGTTCGGAAGGCTATCCCAAACATGTTTGGGTCTATCAAAACCGCGATGATTGAGATGTTTGATGAGTTATGTTGTTGTCACTGAGGCTACTACTATCGCAGTCACCATAGTTGTTGTCGTCGCGAGACCACACGGGAGTGATTCAATGCAGTATCGGGTGTTAAAATCACGAAGCCCCCGAATTTCAATGGTATCCAGGATCTAATTAGGTCCATCAGGTGGATCGCTGATGTTGAGGGATGAGTTTGTACTTTCTCTTGTCCGGATGATTTGAGGTTTCGCTTTACGTTGAGCCTACTTCGCCGGGGAGCGAAGGATTGGTGGAAGTTTGTGACTACTAGCTATACACCTGTGTAGTGGAACATAATGACATGGGAGTGATTTGATGAGATGTTTCGAGAGGATTATGTTTCCTTGGTGGAGGGGGAGTGGCTGGATCAGGAGTACATGTCGCTCTAACAGATGATAGAGACATTAACTGAGATCACCAGGATGTTTCACGAGTGACCTTTGTTCTGCCCTAAGTACGCATCCACTGAGCAGGCACGTATGACTCGATACTTGAGTATAATCAAAAAGGATATTAGAGAGTTTGTGAGGAACTCCCAGTATCAATCATTGGTTGAGTTGCATTCCAGTTCTATGAGGAAGGAGATTGAACTGGACATATATATGAGAAAGACCAATGTGGATATGTAGAGGGGAGATAGGATGCCAGTCCAGTCATCATCGGTGGCTAAGTAGTTAAAGCCCATTGATTCGAGGTTAGGAGGTTAGAGGAACCACACTTGCATCACGTGCGGTAAGGGTCATGAGGGACCCTGACGCTCGGAGACGGTATGCTACTTGTATGGAAAGGAGGAGCAATTTGCGAAGGAGTGTCTGAAGGGTTTGCAAATTTGTTTCAGCTGTAACCAAGCGGGAAATATGAAGGCCAAGTGTCCACTTCTTGCATTGAAGTCGGTTCATACTCCTGCTCCTGCTAACCTGCGCATCACTGATGGGCATCAGGGGAAGGTTGAGGCCTCAATGGACAAGGGTCGATCTTCTCTGTAAACTACATAGGAGGCTAGAGCAGCAGTTGATGTCATTATTGGTATGTGTTTATTTATATTTCTGTTGAATTATTTTTGTTTATGCTTATGTTGTGATTCTATTAGGTACTTTCCTTTTGAATTCTATAATTGCTTTCGTGCTGTTTGACTTGGGTGTGAGTCATTCTTTTGTGTCAACATCTTTTTGTATAGGCTTCAGGTGTGCTTGTGACGCCTTGGATCGACCCTTGAAGGTCGTTATAGCTAATGATTGCACGGATTTTGCGTTTGGGAATTATCGGGATTGTGTATTTGAGATTTTGGGTGTTGGATTTCCGATTTATCTCATTCCTATTGTGATGGGATATGTTTGCATGATTGCAGGTATGGATTGGTTGATCCGATTTAGAGTATTGATTGAT
Source organism: Lactuca virosa (assembly GCF_052849685.1). NCBI lineage: Eukaryota > Viridiplantae > Streptophyta > Magnoliopsida > Asterales > Asteraceae > Lactuca > Lactuca virosa. The sequence continues at coordinate 73,813,370 of NC_136429.1, read as the reverse complement.
TGTGAAAATTAGTTAGTGATAGTTTATGACCGAAGTGGGGGAGTATTGACTATTTTTGGCGAGGGAACCAGTGTTGGTTCTGCTTTTTGTTTCGCCTCCAGGGCGAGGTAGTGTCTTCATCACGGGTGTGCGGGGAATTTGACGTTAGTGGTATATTTACGGGATGGGGAAAAGCAGTTTGTTTCTGATGTTCCGATTGTGAGAGAATTTCTAGATGTTTTTTAGAGGAGTTGTCTGGGGTGCTTCCCGAGAGGCAGGTGGATTTTCGGATCGACCTGATCCCTGGTGTTGCCTTGATTCCGAAGGTGTCCTATATCCTGGTGCCACCCGAGATGCAGGAGTTATCTTCTAAGCTTCAGGATCTATTGGGGAAAAAATTAATTCGGCCGAGTAACTCTTCGTGGGGAGCATTGATCCTTTTTGTCAAGAAAAAGGATGGTTCACAGCGGATGTGCATTGATTACTGGGAGATGAACAAGTTGACCATTAAGAACTGGTGTCCATTGTCACGGATTGACAATTTTTTTGATCAATTGCATAGGGAATCTTGATTTTCCAAGATCGATTTGAGATCCAGTTACCATCAAATAAGGGTTCGGGAGGAGGACTGATTGGTTTTATAGAAAACAAAACATGTACCATGCGGAAAATTAATTAACGATTAATAGGGTAAGTGAATCCTATAAAGGGTTTATGTCATACACCTTGAAAGCAACATACAATGAACAACTAAACCTAGCATAAACCTTTCAAATCTCAAAACCTACCAATTTTATATTTACATACCTTTGATTTGTTGTAGCAAACAAATCACTTCAATCCTTCCTTTGAAGAACTTGGAAAGCTAGCACCAACAGGATCATGCCTCTAATGGCTCACAGCTAAGCCCTAGAACTAGAAGATACTTGAGAAGATATGAGGGATTTCGTTCATAACCTTCTTGGAAGAGCGAACCACATATTTGAGTTCCAAGGGGCCCTATTTGTAGTTCAGGTAATGAGACATCCCTATTTTTAACATCATTTTAGAACTTTTTCTTTATGCTTATTTAAAACATTTATTATTGCAGAATTAGTCCCAAAATATTTTTGACATGATATAATATCAAAATCAAGGCATTTTAGAAGATTTTAAATTTTTAAATGTTTGGATGTCATAACTCATACAAGAAACATAAGCTTAAACGGAGACTTATAATGTCTCAATATGCTAACGGTCTACATCTTCTTGAATCTCTCAGGAGATACATACATCATTATCCAAGTATCTTTATTTAATAACTTGTGATTTAAATAAACTAAGTGGGCCAGGTTGGGAAACCTGATAGGTAGATAAGGTTTTCAACCCACAATAATATAGTTAATATGTTAAATTATCAAACAATTAACCTGATTACCCACCCCAGGTTTCTTATTTATTCTTCCCGGAGGATCAATCCTAAGGGTTATCTTAGTCATCCTTGCTGACAGTACTGTTATAGGGATTTCTCCGCGATACATGTCAGTAGGTTCCTTTCTATTTTCATTTCTACGGATTTGTCCTAAGATATAGGAACGAAGTCCATCATTGTCTATGTTCTACGAGAATATTAAATAGGCACGAGGTTCATCACTACCTGTATTCCATAAAATTGGCATGAATTCCATTGCTTCCCGTGTTTATCTAATAGGAACGAAATCTGTCGCAGCCTGTGTTTATTAATAGGAACGAAGTTCATCGCTGCAAGTGAGTGTGGCTTAACATACAGAGCTTTCTAGTGAAAACCACGGATTATGTGGGCATAAATCTGATCCAAGAGCTTCTATTCATTGGCTATCTGACATCGCAAGGCTTTGCCGAAGGGGTCTGGAACCCGGGAGAAAAGATCTAAAGGGTTTAAGAGAGTTGCAGAGAGACTAAGTGGAAAAGTGTGAGAAATGAGCTGATTTCTGAGGGTTAATTTAGGGCAAAAAAGGGAGGACGTCGTGCACCATGACCCTTGCGTGTCGCGTATTTGGTCAGCCAGGGTGAAGCATCGATCGATGGGCAGTGCCATGTGTCATCCTTTGGGTGGAGTGCAGTGTGCACCGAGCATGCTGTCTGTACACGCGGTTGCGCCGATATTTTTTCTGATTTTTTAGAAAATTCACATCTACATCATACGAGCTCTGTTTTCCACAAGTTTTATATTCACGAGTAGCTATTGACAAGATCTACAACTTTCATTTAGACTCTGTTGGCTAGTTTTGAATTTATTTTTAAAGTTGTATTTTTAATAGGATTATACTGTTAAAGTCCAATAAAAATTGATAACTCTCTTATATGTTATCCATTCTTGACTGCCTTTATATTGATGGATAGGTGTTGAAGAGATCTTTAACTCTCGTGTAGATTGTTTTTCCTAACAATCGACTGATTTCAAATTTGGTTTCTAAGTCGTATACTGCTACGCTGAAATATTAGAAAATCATTACTTCCTCTTATGAAGTCAGATTTGAACATTCTTTATATGTACGGAATCCTTTTCACACATACTATAACTCCGCTTATGTTTATTTATCCTAAATAATCTTTTATCCAAAAAGTTATTTTTAACGCTTATTATGACAAACCCTAATTTGTGGGTATTTCAGTTATCTCCCCGTTAGGATGATTATGTCCCAAAATCATCAACAAAACAGGGCGTGTATAATGACTCCGCATGTTACCTTTCCATCTTGGGTAATAAGTGTAACTCTTATGTCTTTTCTATTGAGTTTTTAACTATGAGACATCTTGATTGTTGGTGATATAAAATCTTGCACCTACACTTTATTATAAATTTGATCTTCATTAGAGACTCTTGCTCCTAAGATAAGGTCTTTACTTCGACTACTGTAAAAAGAATTATGGATCATGCTCTAATGACCTTCATTGTATGATGTACTGGCCATACTCATGTCTCTTGGAGCAAGACTCCAGCATGGACAATACCTTCCTTCATGTTTTAATGTGATATTATCACATTATAGCAGGTAGCAATTCTAGCTACAGTGCTTAGTCTTTAATGATTACCGCGATACTTCTATTTGATCGCTTAGATTGCCTTTTCCTTCAATATCCCGACTTAAGTCGGATAGTACATCGATTATGGTTCTCTAAACCAATTAAACTACTTCACAAACTTTTTCTCAAGTCGGAATTGATTCGATATGATCACTAGGGTCTATTACATTCATATTCTTAGTCATTCTTGAAATGATGGTAATGAAATACATGAATAAAACAAACTGAATTACTAGTTCCTTGGTAACCTTGTGACTTTCACTATTCCAAGTGAGAGTCATGTGCTTCAGGCAGTATAGGTCTTTACTACCTGTCACACCTACTCATATCAGTCTCAAAAATTGCCTCGCAGTCCCAAGTTATTATTGCTAAAATCACAAAAACAATTTAACACATACGAATATGTCGAAACAATCATTAAAATTTTTCACTAGACTCTACTAGGACTACTTCCATGTGTATACTCAACAACGATTCTTCTTCTACTTGGTTGGTGGTAGAAACACAAGACGATGGGATGACTTCAGGGATTACACCAAAAGTCCTATCTTCCTGCTAAATCGAAATTGTACTTCAGACATATTCTTAGTCTAGCTTGGTTAACATCATTGCATGAACTTTTCCCTTTATGATAGGTTCGGGTGCAGGTTCAACTACCTGTGCATGACCCATCACATGCTAATGCTCAGTTTGTCATTTTCTGCTAATATTTCCTAGTCTCCTATGAGTGTTTGCCATGATGTTCTATACACCAAAGCAAGCATTCGGTGTATCGACACGAGAATATAGATAGGGAAGGTTTAGAAGTATGATCCTCTTTATCACTACGAAATGTTATATGTCAGTTCTAATACCGTAATTAAACGTGTACGAACCTGAACATATAAAATTTCTTATTGTAATCTATGGTCGGCAATAGACCTTTCATCTATTCAAGTATTAGTAATATAGTTAGGCAACCTAAGGCATACTACAATTCATCTATCACATAAGAGCAAAATAGGCATCTTATCCTAAAGTAAGCTACTACTAGTGTCAATTCAAGTGTACAAACTAAAATATAATAGACACACATATCCCGATCATTACCTTAGCATTCTAAGTTTAAGTCTAGAAATCTAGCAAAATTCCTAGTTCGCTTAATCTAATGCTCTGATACAACCTGTGACATCCCCATTTTTATTGTCGTTTTAGAACTTTTTGTTTATGCTTATTAAAAACATTTTTAGAAGATTTTATATTTTTAAAAGTTTGGGGTGTAATAACTAACACATGAAACATAAGCATAAATGAAGACTTACCATGTCTTAGTATACTAACGATCTATATCTCCTTGATTCTCTCAGCAGATACAAACATCATTACCCAAGTATCTTTATTTAATAACCTACGATTCAAATAAATTGAGCGGTTAGGTTGTGAAACATGGTGAGTACATAGGGTTTTCAACCCACACTAATATATTTAATATGTTTAACTACCAAACAATTAACTTGATTACCTACCCAAATTTTCTTATTTATTCTTCCTAAGGATCTATCCTAAAGGTTGTACTAGGCATCATTGTTGATGGTACTGTTATAAGGATTTCTCCGCAATACACGTGAGTAGGTTCCTTTCTATTTTCATTCATAAGGATTTTCCTAAGAAATAGGCATGAAGTCTGTCATAGTCTGTGTTATACGGGACTGTTAAATAAGCACGAAGTCCATTGCTGCCTATATTCCATGAAATTGGCACAAAGTCCATCGTTTCCAGTGTTTATCTAAAAGGCATGAAGTCTATTGCTTCCTGTGTTTATCTAATAGGCATAAATTCCATCGCTTCCTGTGTTTCTCTAATAGGCATGAAGTCCATCGCTGCCTCTATTTATCTAATAGGCACAAAGTCTATCGCTCCCTTTCTTCCTATAGGATTGTCATCATTTAGTCAGGTGTTTGTCACCTATACTCTTCTAAGTGACTACATCGTTGGTACACCTGTATCATTCCTAAATAATGGAATCCTACCTTTTCCTACATCTTTCATTATACTATGGCATCTTATCTTTCATCGTCCTATGACATCTTTCACTACCCTTTGTTACCCAATGTATTATATTTATAAAATACATATATTGTATATATATATATATATATATATATATATATATATATATCATATAAGATCTATCTTTATACTATTTCATCTAACACGTAACATCTTTGCAAATAAGCATGTATAGATTTAAATTATCTAAATACTTTATATTTACATGTAAGATGAAAGTAATTATGCACTCACTTGATTAGAGTGGATGCCTTGGAATTTGGGCAGATTTTTGCCTTGTCACTTTAGATTTTCTTCTGACATGACCTAGGTTCACATTAGTAAGTTTTAGTCTTACATTCCTGGCGACTAATGATGGTCTAGATTCCTCACTAATCCCAATGTCTACATCAAGATATATCAAGTAAGGAATAACAATATAGGATCATATCAAAGGTAGGGTCCATTTGGCATACATAGTATACTGTTTGGAGATCCCACTTTAAGCAACCCACTAAATTCAGCCTAGACATCATCCTCATAATTAGATCAATTAATATAATGACTTCTAATCACTGATAAATCTAATACAGGTTCATAATAATAGCTATGACTATAGCTAAAAGTTACACTTGAATAAAATAAGTTTAGCTTAACTTACAGAGCTTTCTGGTGAAAACTAGGGATTATGCGGTTAGAACTATGATCTGCGAGCTTCAATTCACCATGGGAGATTAGATGAAAAGGGCTAAAGGCTTTGAGGGAGTTCCAGACTGATTGAGTGGAAAGGTGTGAGAAATGAGCTAATTTCCGAGCGTTTATATAGGTAAGAAAAGGGTGCGTGTAGTGCACCATGTCCCCTGCACACTACGCATTTGGTGGGCTAGGGTGACGTGTCGATCGATGGGTGGTGCCACGTATCGTCTTTTGGGTGGAGTGTAAGTGCGCGCCGCGCATGCTATCTGTGTGCACGGATGCGCGCGATTTTTTTCTGATTTCTTAGAGATTTCATTTCTTTTTCATACGACGTCCGTTTTGACGGATTTTATATCCACACGTAGGTGTCGACCAGATCCACAACTTTTACTTAGACTCTATCAGCTAGTTTTGATTTTATTTTTAAAGTTTTATTTTTAACAGGCTTAGACTATTAAAGTCCGTTAAAAATTCATAACCCTCTCATATGGTATCCGTTCTCGACTATCTTTATATTGACGGATAGGTGTTGACGAGATCTTTAACTCTCTTATAGATTGTTTTTCCTAACAATCAACCAATTTCAATTTCGGTTTCTAAGCCATATACTACTACGTTGAAATATTAGAAAAATCATAAATTTATCTTATGAGGTCAGATTTAAACGTTCTTTATATGTACGTAATCCTTGTCACATATACTATAACTTTGGTTAAGATTATTTATCCTAAATATTATTTTATCCAGAAAGTTATTTTTAATTCTTATTATGACTTGCCCAAATCTACAGGTGTTACAGTTATCTCCCCTTTAGGATGATTAAGTCCCGAAATCATTAAGAAAACATGTCTTGTATAATGATTCCACACGTTACCTTTCCATCCTAGGTAATAATCGTAACTCTTATGTCTTTTGTATTGAGTTTCTAACTCTAAGACTTCTTGACTACACACCCGCACTTTATTATAACTCAATCTTTATCGAAGACTCCTGCTCCTAAGATAATGTCTTTACTTCGACTACCGTAACAGAATTATGGGTCATGCTCTAATGACCTTCATCGTATGATGTACTGGCTATACTCATGTCTCTTTGAGCTAGACTTCTACATGGATAATACCTTCCTTGATGTTCTAATGTGATATAATCACATTATAGCAGGTAACAACTATAGCTACAGGCTGCTTAGTCTTTAATGATGACCGCGATACTTCGTTTTGTTTGCTTTGATTGAATTTTCCTTCAATCTCCTAAATTAACGAACGCTACATCGATCATGGTTCTCTAAACTAATTAAATTACTTCACAGACTTTTTCTCAAGTCATACTTGATTCGATATGATCATTAGGGTCAGAATACATTCATCTTCTTAGTCATTACCGAAACGATGATAACGAAAGACATGAACAAAACAAAATCAATTACTAGTGCCTTGGTAACCTTTTTACTTTCCCTGATCCAATTACGAGTCATGTGCTTCCGGTAGTATAGGCCTCTACTACCTTTCACACCTACTCATAATCATCCCAAGAATTGCCTCTTAGTCCCAAGTTATTATTCCTAAAATCACAAAAACAATTTAACACATACGAATGTGTCCACACAATCATAAAAATTTTCCCTAGACTCCACAAGGACTTCTTCCTTGCGTATATTTAACAATGATTCTTCTTCTATTTGGTTGGAGGTGGAAACGCTAGACGATGGGATGACTTCAGGGATTACACCAAAAGTTTTATCTTCCAGCCAAATCGAAAGTGTACTTCATATGTATTCTAAAGGAAAGATACGACTTATGATAACTTCCATTAAGTATAATTTACTATCGTAAGACTCCTTATTTCCTCAATTTTCTCAGTCTAGCATGGTTCACATCAGTTCTTGAACTTCTGCCATTGTGATAAGTTTGGATGCAGGTGCAACGACCGGTGCATGAACCATCATATGCTAACGGTCAGGTGGTCGTCTTTTGCTGATATTTTCTAGTCTCCTAAAAGTCTTCGCCATGATGTTATATACACAAAAGCAAGTGTTCGTTGTATTGACACTAGAATATAAATTGGGAAGGTTTAAACGTATAATCCTCCTTATCACTCCAAAAAGTTATATGTCAGTTCTAATACCATAATTAAACGTGCAGAAACACGAAAACATAAAATTTAATATTCTAAGTTATGGTCGAAAATAGATGTTACATATATTCAAGTATTTGTAATATAGGTAGGCAACCTAAGGCATACTATAACTCATTTAGCATATAAGAGAAAATTAGGCATCTTATCCTAAAGTAAGCTAGTGCAAGTGTCGATTCAGGTGTACAACCTAAAATATAATAGACACACATCTCCGGATCATCATTTAGCATTCTATATTTAAGTCTAGAAATCTAGCAAAATTCCTAGTTCGCTTAAACTAATGCTCTGATATCAACTATGACATCCCCATTTTTACCTTCATTTTAGAACATTTTGTTTATGCTTATTTAAAACATTATTTATTACATAATTGGTTCCAAAATATCCTTGACATGATATTGTATCAAAATCAATGAATTTCAGAAGATTTTATATTTTTAAAAGTTTAGGATGTCATAACTGATACATGAAACATAAGCATAAATGGAGACTTACAATGTATCAATAAGCTAACGGTCTACATCTCCTTGAATCTCTTAGCAGATACATGCATCACTATCCAAGTACCTTTATTTAATAACCTATGATTCAAATAAACTGAGTGGGTCGGTTGGGAAACTTGGTGAGTACATAGTGTTTTTAACCCAAAATAATACAGTTAATATGTTTAACTACCAAACAATTAACCTGATTACCCACTCTAGTTTTGTTATTTATTCTTTGCTAAGGATATATCCTAAGGGTTCTCTTAGTGTAGAGTCGAAATATCTTGTAATATGTCGAAGTCTGTGTATTTGTCAATTTCGTATGTTTTCTATGTATTTGCTAAGGCATCTTTTTAACGAAGCGTAATGTCTAGCCTTATATTTTTTGTACTTTCAGCCTCCTATAAATAGGAGTTGAACATAGAGTTGATAGTAGAGTTTTCCACGTTTTACTATCAGTTTTGTACTCTTGTTCTCTGAAAGTAATATGAGCTAAACCAGACCTTATTTACTTCTTGTATTCATCTTTTACTCTAATTTGATTCTCATACTCGATTAAACACAACTACAATTGGTATTAGAGCAGGAATCAATAATGTGAAGATCTGATTTTCAATTGAATCTCTAGTTTTTGAGTCGTGAGTTTGTCTCAAAAGATTCCGCACTGTTTGATTCCGAAAATCATCTCTGATCTACAGTTTTGATTTGATTCTGCATTTGAATTGTGTAATCGAGTAATTGATTTTGAGTTTCTGATTAATTCATTCATTCAATTTTTAATTCTTTCAAGTTCTACTGAAAAATCTCATCCATACGTTAATGGCGAATTTCAACATGAACACGATGACTTCATTTTCTCATCTGTTAGGATCATCTACGAAGATTCCCATGTTGATTCTAGAGTACTATGATCAGTGGGCTGATCGAATGGAGGATTACTTGAACGGATTGGACGAGGAACTCTAGATCTGCATTACACAAATCGCTCAACCTCCATTGAATGTTCAAAATATTGGATCATCTGGATCAACAGCTGCAGTTACTGATCAATCCACCAGGCTGAAGAACAACAAAAAACATTGTTTGTGAGAATTGTGAGGTGCATTACCACCTGTTGTTTACAATTACATCCGTGGTTGTAAAACTGCGAAGGAAATTTGGAATACTCTTAAGGAAAAGTATCAGGGAAGCGAGAAAGCGAAGATAAATTCTGTTAAGCAGTGTCTTGTGGAGCTGAAAGAGTTCGGACAAAAAAAGAATGAAACGATTGAAGTTTACTATGATCGTCTTAATGAACTGATCTATAGCTGCAATCGTTATGGAATCACAAGGTCATCAATGGAGTTCAATCTCAATTTTGTGATGCGACTTCGTAAGGATTGGAGAAGTGTCAGCATGTCACACCCCTGAACCAGACGGCGGAAACGTCCGAGGGCTCGTGTGACTTAAATTCAATATCATCACAATGATTATACATGAAACACAACATAAATTTCACCATGCATTAATACATAACGATTGACATTGTTCACATCCAGTACATTGTTTAAATATTACATATCCATAGCATCAATTGTTCGAGTGTTTTCAAAACATAACATCCTAACATACTTGATATTACCCCTTCAGCTTACCTGTTACCTGAGAATACAAGTTATTTTGAAAACATCAACATATGAAATGTTGGTGAGTTCATAAGCATGGTTGTGATAAAAATGATTTTTGTAGTTTATAAAACCCAGAAAATCCAATATTTTCTGAAAAGACAATTGTTTACCAAAGTGTGAAGATCCATAAGTTGGTGCATGAATGATTTCAAAACGTGTATAAATGGGAAGTTTTGCATTATAGTTATTGAAAATACAAGCGAGTGGTGTTGATTTCCTCGAAAAACCCGATGTTTTCTGATAACATAATATAATTGTTTCAAATTGTTATACCGCCACACAAGTCATTTTGATTACTTTTCCTTGATTACTCGGATAGTATTGGATTTATTTAATTTCGTGAGTCATTATAACCATGCATAATAATGACTAGTTCATCTGTCTTGGCATCCTAATCAACGCCTGAATTTATCTTAAGATTTTGTCACCCTAGACTGGCCGAGTCTAACTGTAGCGAACAGCTGAGGTGTGGGGGAGTCACCCCCGTATAGATCTATACACAAACTCTCGCTCTCCTTCCAGGAGACTTTCATTATAACTACAGACTACGAACGACCCTTAGAGGTGTCGCCCGTTATTACTCACTTAATCCAAACGGAATTGATTACTATTGATTAACGACATGTATTTGTTTACTTGAATTGAAGGTAAGCCTAACAAACGAGCAGAAGAGGATTACAAGGTCCTGCTAATTACGTGTGTTATTTAAGGCTGTTGGTTATACGAAGGACGCGTTGGCCCATTTCGCATTTGATTTATTTGGACCTTACTAGCAATGCTAATGGGCCACTGAGGCCCAATAGCACTTGAAAGCCATTGAGGGTCCCTTAAACATGTAATTGGGTCACAGGAGGCCCAATAAACGTTTATGTTCATCGTTGGGCTCAAAAGTTATGTTAATGGGTCACGAAGGCCCAATAAGCATGATTTGAGACTTTCAAGCCCAAGGATTTGAATATTTACTTGTTTTAGGTATAGTATAATTGTTGGAAAGTTTGATTGAACGATTGTTAATTTCGTATCGGCACGAGGCCGGTTGGTTGTTTATAACGATATTTGGAATTTTACGTATATTCATCTTTCTATTTTCATGAGTTGTAGTTTGGTATTTTTGACTCAAATATCTTAATAATAAAATAATTGGTTCAAAATATTAGTTTGACCCTTTTCAACCCTTCTTTAATAAAAATGACAATTGTAGTCCCTTATTTTAAAAAAAGACATTTTAGGCCCTTAAACCATTTTCTTTACATTTTTGACCCATACACTTGTTTAAGTGATGTTTTTAGTTCAAAATTTACTCTTTGGCAGTTTCAGCCCCTCCAGTAAAGAGTTTTTCAGTTAAAGTCCACACTTTTCGGAACTTTTACTATTTTCGCCCAAAATCCAAAAAGTTTACATTTTTTATCCTTATTTGGAAAAAAAATCATTTTAACCCCTGAATTGGTTTTGTTTACCCTTTTGCCCTTGTTTTGAGAAGTTTATCATTTCAATCCTTGAAAATTATATTTTTCGCAATTTTTGGCTCAATGGGCCGAAAAGCCCAAAAATTGGCCCATTAAGCTACAAATTACATTTCTAGCCCTTTTAAGAGTATGATATTCATAAAAACATTTATTTTTACTGTTTTGACTCTTTTAGTCCGTGAATGACAACTTTCAACTCAACTTTTAATTGTTTGACAAATTTAGCCCAAAAATGAGTTTTATGTTGCATTTTGTTTATTATGACTTAAGCTAGAAACTTTTCTTGACTTGTTCAATAAAAAGTATATTAGATCATGTTTATTTCCTCTTTTGTGCCATAGATCTCGAGATTTCTTCCCTTTTTGTTACATATTTACCACATAAACACATAAAATCACACACACACACATGAAATCATATATAACATACACATACACATAGATCTACACATTTTACTTGTATTCTCCCCCATAAAACTTGTGAAAACCGAAAATAGAGGGGTATGAACTCACCTTTGCTTGTTGTTTTCGCTTTTGATGGAAGAAATGAAGAAATTTTGGTCCTAGCAAGCCTTCGTGGGTGGATCTCGATCTTAGAGGTTTCTAGGATGATGATCATGAGTTTATATGAGTTAAGAAGAGATTTTTGATAAAACAAGGAATCTAGATCATGGATCCAAGCATCAACTTACCTAAGACGATGATTTTTGTGGAATAACCTCCTTGAAAAGCTCTTAATCTCGAAAATTTTGAAGGAGAAGTGAAGAAGTGGTGGTGTGTTCTTGAGAGAGTTTGTTTTAGAGAGATGGATGTAATGTGTGTGTGGGTGTGTGTCTTCGGCCGAGGATAGAAAGGAGAGGGAGAAGAGAGATAATTGAGTTGACATGCATGGAAATATGGGATTTGCATGGATACCCCATAGGTAATAAGGAGGTGGCTAATCCTCCTTAATCCTCTAATTTCCCCTTTTTTTCTACTTGGGTCGAGAGAGAGAGAAGAGAGGAGAGGGTTTGGGCCTTGAGGGCTTAAGTCCAAGATATGGGCCCAATATACATCAAAGTATGAGTTTTATGGCCCTTTAGGGCTAATTAATTTTGTTATGGCCCAATAAGAGTATTTTATTTCGTTCTAGGCCCATTAGGGCCCAATATGTTAAAATAAAAGAAAGTGGGTCCAATTAGAACCCATATAAGAGTTCTAAGCCCAAAATAGTCAAATTGGAAGCTTATGGGTCCATTAGGCCCAATAAGAAAATCCTAGTCCAAAATGGACTTGAACCGGGATTTTTAAGGTTTCCATCCTTTGTTGACTACTTGAATGTTTGCGTAGAGTATTTGATGGAATTTTTGTGATCATTGAACAAGCATCATACATGTTTTCCAAGCTTTAACTACAATGTTATCTTTGTTAAAGGTTTTACAAGGTATCAGAATTCCTGGTTGTGACACAGCATGATGGTGAAGAATCAACAAAGCTTCCATACTTCATCTCTGAATGATTTGTGTAATCAGTTGAAAACTCACGAAAGTGAAGTGAATGAGATGGCTGAAGAGTCGAAACTCAGTTTGGGAGGTCCTTTAGCTCTTGTTTTGAAAGTGTCTAAGAAAGAAGCAGTTGAGAAAGATGATTCTGATGAAGAAGGCTTTCTAATGAATTCTGATGATGAAGTGATTGCTTTTTACTCGAACAACCGAGTTAAAAAGTTTTTTAAGAAACCTTTCAATCCCAAGGTGAAGCAGAGTGATGTGAAAGGAAGTTTCATTAATAAGTCTGTAGGTGAGGAGAAGAAGAAATTCGAGAAGAATGATGTGAAAGCAACTGAAGCCAAAATTAAGAAGAACCTTAAGGGAGATTCGAGTATTGACTGTCATTACTGCAACGGAGCAAATCATTTGGCAAATGATTGTATGCTTCGTAAGAAAGAAGAGAAAAAGAATAGGGTCAAGGACGAGGCCTATTATGTTGAAAGATTGGAAGAAGTTTGTACAAAGGCGAAGGGGTTGTCTTTGGTTGCACGAGGCAAAGGTGAAGAAGATGGCACGTATCAGATCTGGTCTTCAGGATCTGATGACGAAGAGATGCGTAATCCGACGCATGGGGCTATGTTCGCACAATTTGAAGAGGATGAGGATGAAAAGGTGACTGGTAGTTGTTTCATGACCAAATCAGGAGACAAATCGCCGATGACAACCAAGGTACGTTCTATACTTCAATCTTTTAATATTCCTTTACAAGCTTAAGATTCTAAAATAATTGCTTCCGATGATACTGTTGCTTACTTTGATATAGTTGTGGTGTCTGCTAGTAATGAAGCTAAGAAACTAAACATCTAGTTTGTAGAGACCCAAAAATTCCTAGATTCGAAACGAAGCAGGGTAGAGTATCTGGAATTGCAAATGAATAATGTGAATAATGATAGGGGATGTCTAGATAATGAAGTTCGAATGTTACTTGCTCAGCGAAACATTTACTATAATTCAGCAAAAAGATTATATGCTAAATTGACTTCATTGCATCATTCATATGACATTAGCAAAGAACAACATAGGAAGTTATTGCCTTTTCTTACTTTCGAAAGAGTGAAGATTGATAGCTTGTCTTATAACTGTGAGAAAACCATAGATGAATTTGATAAAGTTCCAGATAATCGATTTACTTATGGTATTGTCAAGATAGATGAATATTTGAATGCTGATGAGCTTGTTGAAATTGTGAATGATACCTTAACTAAAAGTGAACAAATCAAAATTTTGAAAAGAACTGAGAATTCGAAACTTGACTCTCAAACTAATTTTGTTGATATCGATGATAATTCTGATAGTTTTAGCGAAATCAGTGAAATTGAGGAGGAGGAAAGTATCGATTGTTCTCAGTTATCTGTCATTAATGTCACATCTAAGTCTAAAGGTAAAGAAATTTGTGATGATTCGATGGTTGAGGATGACACTGATAGACCCTCTACTTCGAATCTTTGTGACTTTAATCATGTGAGTGTAAGAGACAGTCAAACGGATAGTAGTGATGATGAGAATGAAGAAAATGTTTCAAACAATTCTGAGCTAGAAAAGAATGTTTCGAATGAAACATCCATTCCATGAGTTGTTGTTGATCAATTGTTTGCAGACACTGAAAATTTCGACAAAATCTTATCTGAAAAATGTGCTCATTATTTGAAAACAAATACAGTTGGGTATCCAAATTTTAAGTGTTCAGATGATGTTGTATTTCCGAATCAAGTGTTTGTCACTACTGGAAATGTTGAAAACATCAAATTGGAGTTCAATAAAATGGTCGAAGAAGATAACAATAAAACATCAGACGAAGGATACTTTTCAAACCAAAGCACTGTCAAAAACAATCTAACAAAGAATTCGTATGTTTTTCAAAGACAAAAACCACAAAGAAAATGGGTTGATAAACAAGAAAATACAAAAGAGGTTTTGAAACAGGAATCTAATGAACCAAATGAGGATGTGAAACTTAATTCACAACAATTTAAGGATCTTGTTGAAAATTTTCGAATGAAAAGGGACTTTCGAAAAGACAGGCACGAAAGAGAATTTTTTGGCAAGTAGTGTCAAATGAAAAGCAAGAAAAAATACCAACCAAGAAAATGTCTGAAAATGGGTTGTCTAAATCAGTACAAACAAAGTTTTCAACTCGTTCGGATAAAAAGGAAAATCCTGCTCAACCAATTTCCTCTGATTCTCAAAATTATTCAACGAAGTTTTCAAAATCAACATCTTCAAAGACTTTTCAAACAAATGTTCAACAAAAGAATTTTCATTCAAAAAGCCAACAAAAGTTTTCGACTTCAAATTCATCTTTTCCAACATCAACAAACAATCAAAACAAATTTTCTTCAAATAGAACAAATCGATATTTTGCTATTGTTCGTCAATTCGAAAAAGTTCGAAATTTTGAGAATGTTCGAAAATTTGAAATGTTCGAAAATTTGAAAACGTTCGAAAGTTTGCAGACAATCAAACATTTGTGAATGATAAATCCAAAACATCTGCAAAGTTTATTCCACAAAAACCAAATTTTCCGAATTCGTCTGCACGTAAAGCCACTAAAGTTTCGTTCACAAAAGGTTCATTTGGGGTGGAAACAATCAATCATTCGCTTGAGGAAAAAGGGAAAAAGTATCAATCGGGAAAGTTTTCTCAACATCAAATCAAGAAAGCCTATGAACAGTATTTGAATGATACTTCATCTGGAAGTTCATCTTCGAAAGAATCAAATACTCCAGTTCAAAAATGGCAACCAATCTCAAAGGACAAACACACTGAGAAGCATAAGAAGAAAGTCAGTGAAAGTCCAAAACTATCGAAAAATTATGTTTCGATATCTTTAACTGATGATGTCGAATTAATTGATATTTTCAAAACCAAAGTTTGAAATTGGGCTTTAGGTTCTAAATTTCATTCACTTTTTCAAACTAATGACCAAGGACCCAAACATCCTTCGGTACCTAAATACTGTTAATGATTGCAGGTACTGAGTGACGAGCAATATGATGAGAAATGGTACATTGATAGTGGTTGCTCACGTCACATGACTGGAAGGAAGGAGAATTTGTGTGATTTTAGAAGTTTTGAAAATGCAGGAGTAGTGAAGTTTGGAAATAATCACAAGTGTCAAGTTAAAGGTTATGGCAAAGTAACAAATGGACAATTTACAGTGAATCGTGTTGCTTATGTTGAAGGTCTTAAACATAATTTGATAAGTGTTTCACAACTTGTTGTGGGCACTGGCAATCAAGTTGTCTTTAACGAAGAAGGAAGTATCATTTCTAACGTTGAGACGCACGAAGTATTGCTGAAATCAAAAAGATATGGCGATATGTTCACTCTTGACATAAAACCTATTATTGGGAAACCCTCAGTTTGTTTACCTTCGAAAGCTTCATCTGATGTTAGCTAGTTGTGGCATCGACGTTTATCTCATTTAAACTTTCGAAATCTGAATAAGTTGGTAGTAGAAGATCTTGTTCGAGGTTTACCTGTTCTAATGTTTGACAATGATACTTTCTGTGCAACTTGTGAACAAGGAAAACAACATCGTAAAGGACATCCAATTGTCATAGATTCGAAAATTGTTGAACCGCTGGAACTTCTTCATATTGACCTTTGTGGACCATCAACTGTTGAAACTCTCAAAAAGAAACGATACATTTTGGTTATTGTTGATGATTTTTCACGATTTACTTGGGTGTATTTTCTCAGGTTAAAATTTGAAGTCGCTCAAACAATGATTGAACTTATCAAGAAAATTGAGACAAGTCTGAAAAGGAATGTTCGTAAAATCAAAAGTGATAATGGTTCCGAGTTTAAAAACAACGTGCTTGATTCGTTCTTAACTGAGAAAGGAATTTCGCATAATTTCTCATCGACATATACACCACTACAAAATGGTGTGGTTGAAAGGAGGAATAGGTCTCTTTGCGAAGCAGCAAGAACAATGTTGACATATGCGAATCTTCCTCAATATCTATGGGTAGAAGCAGTTTCGACAGCATGTTTTACTCAGAATCGATCTTTCATTCATCGTCGTTTTAATATAACTCCGTATGAAATCATAAATAACTGAAATCCTAATGTCAAATTCTTGCATGTTTTTGGTTGCAGGTGTTTTATCATGAATCTCAAAGATAATCTTTCAAAATTTCAAGCTAAGGCTGATGAAGGAATATTTTTGGGATATTCAAATAACTCGGTTGCATACAGAGTCTTAAATAGATGAACACGAAATATTGAAGAGACATTTAATCTCACATTTGACGATTACTATGTGAAACAAGTTGAAAAACGTTTCGAACAAAAACCAATTCTTAATGAATCAAATGATGAGTATGAAAGTTATAATTCATTTGATTTTGATTATGATTTACTTTTTGGTGTTCCAGACAGGGCTGCTGATGCTGAAGTAAATGTTGCTGATAATCAAACTCCTGAATCTTCGAAACATACTGATGATTCGACAATCACATAAGATACAACTGCTAATGGCGAAAGTATGCTAGATGCTCTAGTGGAGGGGGGGCACTTGAATATACCTTCAACTGTTGAGGGGGAGCATCCTTTCGAGGGGGAGAAGAGCAGTATGAATGATGTTTTCGAGGGGGAGCATCAGAGTGACAATTATGTTGAGGGGGAGTATAATGATACTGAAACCATAAATCTTGATCAAAACGATGAATTTTATGAACTAAATGATAATAATTCTGTTGCAGGATCCGAAAATGAAGAGATGTACGAAGACGCAACTTTAGACTTTGATCCAGCATATCCACCATTGGAAAAATGGACAAGAAATCATCCAAAAGAACAAGTCATTGGGAATCCACAAGATGGTGTTTTGACTAGAGCTCAAATTCGTGCAATGAATGAGGTACTGAATGCTCGTCAAGAATTTTGCATGTTTAATGTTTTCATTTCGAAAATAGAACCAAAGACAGTTAAGGTTGGAATGGAACACTCGGATTGGGTTGTAGCAATGCAATCTGAACTTGCTGAGTTCGATAGAAACAATGTTTGGAGATTAATTCTTAAACCTGAAAATGTTTCAATTGTCAGATTAAAATGGATTTTCAAAAAACAAAACCAACAAGGATGGAAATATTGTTCAAAATAAATCACGATTAGTTGTTAAAGGATATTCGCAATAAGGTATCGATTATGAAGAAACTTTCGCCCCTGTCGCAAGACTCGAGGTTGTTCGAATATTTTTGGCTTATGCAGCTCACAAAGATTTTGATGTTTATCAAATGGATGTGAAGTGTGCTTTTCTCAATGGTGAACTCGAAGAAACAGTTTATGTTGAACAACCTCCAGGTTTCATAAATGAAAAATATCCTGATCATATTTATATTTTAGATAAAGCAGTATATGGGTTAAAACAAGCACCAAGAGCCTGGTATGCAACTCTTACCAGTTTCTTAAAACAATCGAAATTTAAACAAGGATCAGTTGACCCCACATTATTTCGAAAGAAAGTTGGGAATCATTTAATGCTTGTTCAAATTTATGTAGATGATATTATTTTTGGCTCTACTGACCCTGCTTTGTCTAGTGAATTCGAATGTTTGATGAAAATCCAATTCGAAATGAGCATGATGGGTAAAATCAATAATTTTATTGCTTTAAACATTCATCAAAGCAGAGAAGGAATTTTCACCAATCAAGAAAAATATACCAGGAATTTGCTCGAAAAAATTAGAATGACAAATAGCACGAAGTTAAGAGTACCAATGGCGGTTTGAACAAGGCTAACTCCTTCGTCAGACACACCTGCTGTTGATCTTACTTTATATAGGACTATGATAGGTTCATTGCTTTATCTTACAACAAGTCGACCTGATATCATGTTTTTTGTATGTAATTGTGCTAGGTATCAAGCAAATCCAAGAGAACCACACTTGACTGCAGTGAAAAATATTTTTCGTTATCATAAGGGAACAATTTCGTTAGGATTGTGGTATCCTTCGAAATCAGGATTTTTCATTCAAGCGTTTTCGGATGCAGATCTGGGAGGATGTACACTTGATCAAAAAGTACAAGTGGAGGACGTCAATTGTTAGATGTGAAGCTAGTAAGTTGGCAATCGAAAAGGCAAGCTTGTGTTGCAATTTCCACTGCAGAAGTTGAGTATGTTGCAGCTGCCGCTTGCACTTCGCAAATCATATGGATCCAGAGTCAATTGTGTGACTATGCAAATAATATGAAAAAGATTCCATTGTATTGTGATTCACAAAGTGCTACACGCATTTGTCATAATCCAGTACAACATTCGAAAACCAACCATATTGCACTTCGTTATCATTTCATTAAAGATAATGTGGAAGATGGCAATATTGAAGTTCATTTTGTAAAAACAACTGATCAGCTTGCTGATATTTTTACAAAAGCATTGGACGAAAAATCATTTGTTATAATTTTGACATGATTGGGAATGATGGAAGCAAGTTCGGTTCCAGGACTACTTTCGAGAGAATAACAAAGAAAGAAGAAGAAAAAGTGTCGATTCAGAGGTATTATTGAATGGTTCAGAGGCGTATAGTATTAACCATTCGGAAGTTACTGTTCATATTCAGCGCTTCGATACGCTTCGTTTTCGACATTTGGGAAAGAAAAGTTTCGTTAGTTTGGTACACTCTGAAATTTTCGTTTGTATTTCATTTTGAAAAATTGGAAAAACCAAAAATATTTTCCTTAATTTGTATTCTCTTCGAAAAATAAAAAATATCAAAAAGATTTTCTTTTGTTATTTGTTTTAATTTTCGAAAAACTTAAAAACACAAAAAATTTTTCTTTCTTTTCAAAAACATAAAAGAACAAAAAGATTTTTGTTATTTTGTACTTTGTCTTTTCTTTCTTAGTGCAGATTCAAAGGAATTTTTACAAGGGTCATGCTTGGATTTCTAGGGTAAGGTAAATTTTCGAAACTTTGTACTAGTTAGAATGTCCCTAGAAGCATGCTGCAGCATGTCGACCCAAGCCTCCATCGACTCAATGTGTGATTTCGAAAGCCTTAATGAAATTTTTCTTTACGAAAATTTCTTCCCAATCAGGCTTGCATTCACATTAGTCTACTGACCTACCTAACTCTTCTCAAATGAGTTAAGAGTTTTCTGTTCGGTCCAAGCATAACAGAGGTACAATTGAATTCGTGAAACAACCTTTTTCATCTCAAACTTATAACACATTTCACACATAATGACGTATGTCCACGAGGTCATTGATCAAACCAATCATGACTTAGACATATCAAAACTCTGTGTTTATGATCTTGATTCATGAGGCCGTGATGAAAGTGAAACCCAATTTTCTAAATTTTTAAGGAATTGACGAGGAACTATGTTCCAGATTTTCACGAAACTTTTGTTTCAGTACTAAATTTTTGATGCTCCAAATCATATTCTTTCGTTGTGACTGGTCTTGATCCAATGTTCGCAGCCCACAACATTTGTTACCCAACAGGATCCAGCTGAAAATAATTTTTCTTTGAATATGATTTTCGTGGGAGTATCAATTCTTTCAATTGTCACTTTCAAATTAATCCAAAGCATACTTGTCACTGACTACACTGGTCACACAAGTAATTTCTGTTAGAATTACTCACCTTATGTTTAGGTTGATATGTAACGAAAATTTTAAGCCACCCACGAAGCCTTGAAAAAGAAGCCCTTCGATACTTCTTTATAAGTATTCGATTGTAATTCACGGGAAAACACACAAACTGTAGATTATCTCTCTTGATAATTAACGAAGTAACCTTTCCCGGGGTTCAACTGCCTTCGTGTCGAAATTTTATTTTTCGACATCACAGATCCCAAATTTTCGTTAGTTTGCTTCTTATCTTATTCGATTTCACACTGCACTCACGAAATCCTTGAGGTTATGAGTATTACCAACTCAGGCTGATGATTTTGACAGTCTGGCGTATGACTTCGTCTCTAATCCCAAAGACGAAAGATCCTAACTTCCATGCCGAAGGTTTTTGATCTTATCCACTTGGTACTCACGAACAGTTTGATGTGATGGTCTGGCAACGTGGTCCGACTTTCAAGGTACTTTATCTGACATGGTACACGTTA
The DNA here is from genome assembly GCF_052849685.1 of Lactuca virosa. Classification (NCBI taxonomy): domain Eukaryota; kingdom Viridiplantae; phylum Streptophyta; class Magnoliopsida; order Asterales; family Asteraceae; genus Lactuca; species Lactuca virosa. The sequence goes on along the minus strand of NC_136429.1, from coordinate 73,792,271 downwards.
CAGCTAATGGTGCGAGTTTCAAGGATAGACGTGGCTTACTCTTTAAAGAAAATGTTTGGAATTCTATTGGGGATACATATAAAAGGAAGTTATTATCTCCTTTTATCATTACGAGTTCAAATTCTCAGACGATCAAAAAGCCCTAAATTTCTCTGTTCTTCAAGAATTTGCCAAAACCTTAATCAATGGTTGCTTCTCCAACCGACACTACTGACGAAATTGCATCTCAACCAATTATGAAGATTCAAAGCACCAATTATCAGGTTGAAGGAGATGTGTCAATGTATCCTGAAGAACTCAAGATGTTGATTATTCCTCTTCAACATTCAGGTCTCGCAACGACGATGTTCAATGCTTTTGATGTTCCGTTGTCATGGTTATCAATGGCTGGTTCCACTGCTTCTTACACCAAAGCGACTGATGTTATCACATTTAATCTGGTGAATGAAAAGAGAATTCGTCTCACGAAGAGGATGTTTACTCAAATCTTGGTGATTCCGAATTCACCTCCATTCTTTAAACCTACTTGTGCTCATATTATGTTCATGTTTAACGAGATGGGTCATCAGCCACCACTCGTCAGGATCAGTGATTTCAAGAAGTCTGGTCTTCCTTGCATATGGAATTTCTTGTTCGGTATATATCTTCGTTGCTTAACTGGGCGAAGTGTAGAGCTTGACAAGGGGAGAATGGAAGTCTATGCTATGATAGCAGGGTTGTACTATGATCTCAGTGTTGATTATGCCACTCAGATTTGGAAAGAGTTTATAAAGAGCCTGGAAAACACGAATGTAGTAAAAGGAATTTCATGTGCACGCTACTGGAGTTTTATTCTTCAGTCTGTATATGAGAAAGAAGGCATTCCAATTCATGCTGATGAGGCTAAGGCAGAATTCATGAAGTATCATTTTCCAAAGTCTGTTGAAGATGATCAAGAAATATTCCCAAATATTGCTCGAATTCCTGATCGGATGCTCAAGAAAGTTGATCTAACAAATTCAGTATTGGTGGCATACTTGCAACATGTTAATCCTTCAATCGAAACTAGGATTTTGCTGAAAATTAGTGATGAAGGATCATCTAAGAAAGTTAAGAAATCGAAGAAGGGAGCTGATGATGTTGTTCACGAAAGCCCCAAGAAACAAGCTAAGTCTAAGTATCCTAAGAAGATTATAAATGAAACTGAGAAGCCTAGGGAGAAGGTTGTTCCTGAATCTTCGAAGGAATTGAACCCTTCGAAATCTGGTGTGTTCAAAAGATTAAGGAATTTCTCTTATACGTAACGAACTTCATCAAAAGATCAATCTCCTACTATTCGCAAACCTCAGCTTAACCGATAAGGAGTGAAAGTTCGTGAGATTCATGCACCAGTTTCACCATCATCCAAGAAGCGAAGAGCTGAGGATATGGTGAAGCACATCAACAAGAAGAGAAAGAAACGAAAACTGGTGGTTCATGATGAGTCATCAGATAGTAAGATCGTCCCAGAAACACCTTTGGGTTCGAATTCCCCAAAATTCTCACAATCATTAATTCTCACAAATGTTTCATTGCCAACAACAATAGTTCCACTCGAAAATGTTGTAACCAAATTGGTTCCTGAGGAGGTTCCAATTTCTACCATTGTTGCAAACGTATCTGATACGGGTGCACATGTTGTGGTGAGTGTTGATCCATCATCTCAAGGTATTCCTACTACATATTCTTCTGAACCTATTTCAAGTACTTTTGTTTCACTTCCACCTTTTATTCAACACATTTCCACTACCACTACTTCACCAACTTTCGATCAAGTATTACAACAACCCTTCACTACACTTTTCCCATCACAATCCACTAATCCACCAAAACCAAATTTCGATGATGAAACAGATGGAGGAGGTTTCGGAGGAACATTTACTGATTTGGAATTTGATTCCGAAGAGGAGAACATACCTGATCATATGCTGATGTCGGGGAAACAGTTCAAGATTCTCAATCGAAAACTCAGTTCTATTCTTCAATCACAAGCTGATGCCAGAGCAAAGAATTCAGTATCAGGGATAGAATTTGATGTGATGCTCAAAGATGTAGAACTTAGAATGCAGAAACAATTGGATGTTATGGACAAAAATAACGAGTTGAGGGTCAAGGCTCAGACTGATTCGTTTAATTCTGAAATCAAAGATCTTCGTCTGACAGCAAAAGAACAACATGTTCTTTTTGTTAAAGATGTCAAGACTGTACGAGAAGATGTCAATCGAAAACTTGAGGAGCTAAAGGTTGAAGTCTCAAAAGAGATAAATGAGCTAAATTCTAACTATTCGATAATCAAGTCAAATGTTGACACCATTGCGGCTGCAGTCACAAAGATTGCCGAATGGTATCAATCATTATCTCCTCAGTTTGAAGCAAAGGCTAAAGCAGATGCTCAAAATTTCGACAAGATGGGAACTTTAATTGGTGAATTGAAAGAATTGGTTTCCAAACTTGCTCCAACTTCGTTTTTAACTCCTGAGTTTTTAACTCAGAAGTTACACAGTTTGGATCAAGCTATTCAGAAGGTTGTTGCTCCAATTTCGAAGTTTACAAATATGTAACTGTCACACCCCAAAACCGGAACGGCGGAAACGTTCTGGGGTGGAGGACGTCATGTTTAGTATCACAAGACATGAATCATAGTAATCAAGGTAATCAACAAACATTTCATTAGAAAGTAAGTGTTTACAAAGTGTGTGTTCACAAAACATAGAATACAATAGCAAATAACAAACAAGACTTGAAGCGATACTGCTCCATCTTCTGAATCCCAGTGCTTGTACCTGTCTACTAGGCTCCTGAGAATACAAGTTATTTGAAAGAGTTGATCAGCAATTAAGCTGGTGAGTTCATAAGATTTTAGTGATGTAAGTAAGTTGTAAAATGCTGTAGTAAAATGTAGTTGAAAATGTAGTAAGTTGTAAGTTCTGTTTAGAAAAGTTTGCCTGTTCCTCTTAGAAAATCCTATATTTTCTACTTTCATGAAAGATACGTAAAAATGATTCTACAATCCTTTCTATGAGTACTAAATGGATACAAGTGACATACAACTCAGAGTAAACAAACAATCAATTGAGCGCATCTGCTCTAAGGCGGAAAGCACACATCCCATTGTTTGTTTGATCATTGTGGTATATAACCCTGGTATATTCACTTGTTACTCATGGAGTTAATTGTATTAGTTCCTTTAAATTTATTGAGAATTTTCTTTAAGAAAACCCTTATTCCTTATAATAAAATGGTGACCACAGTGATTACTCCAATAAATCAGTTAGTTTATACTGGCTATATATGATCTAATATCGGATAGAGAGTTAATTGGGTGAATCTGCCCTAAGCCCACAACCAAACAAGGAACATGAAGTAAGGCGGAAAGCACACATCCAACTACCTATTGGGTATCAATGATATATAACCATGCTGAATAAACTAAAGCATTGTAGAGTTAATCACCTAAGGTCCTTTAAGTTTATACTGGTTTAATAAAATGGATTAAACCCTTAACTGGTAACTTTCTAGTTTTGTATGCCAAAAGTTTTGATTTGGAAAGTATGTTATGTACTAGAAAGTTGTGCATTGACTCTGTGTCCAATGACTTGACCCATACCTGGTACCCTTATGATGACTTAATGTATACTGGACAAATGTATCTAGAATCGAATAGATAGTAGACTGGGTGAATCTGTTCCAAGCCCACAACTAAACAAGGAACAGGAAATGAAGCGGAAAGCACACATCCTATTACCTGTCGGATCCTATTGATATATATGTATCCTTTGATGTATACATTAAGGAATCATAAGGTTAGCATTATGGCCCTTTCTACTAAACGTAGCCTTCTACCAAGGCATCACATATTATGTATGTTTGTTTTTTGTATTAGTGTGTATTTTCCCAAGTGAGACTATCATTAACTAAATAAAGTTTATACATTAATGAATACGTGAGACGTTCACAAAGTAAATGTAATAGGGAAAATAATGTTTTACCTCAGCAGTGACAGTGCTGGCTATAAAGTAATAAAATACAGACTCCAGGTAGTATTAAATGGACAATACACCTCGGGGAGTCTTAAGTAATAAATACAGACTCCAGGTAGTATTAAATGTACAATACACCTCGGGGAGTCTAAAATAGCCTTTAGTCCTAAGTCGGTTAACTAAAGGTTTAATGTGAACTCGTATGTAACTGAGAAGATATGTTATTATATTTTATCACCTCGTGTCTGCTAACCCAGATACGTGTAATCGTACTAAAGTTAACACAAACTCGGAAAGATATATTATTAAGTTCGTCACCTCGTGCCTGCTAGTCCTGGTACGTGAAATCGTACCAGTGTCAATGCAAACCCGGAAAGATACATTAACGTGATTTTTCCCGGTACTTAGTATGGTGCGCTTTTCCTTGGCACTTAGTGTACTTTTCCCTAGTAATAGGTATGCTTTTCCCTGGTACTAGGTGTGCTCTTCCCTGATACTTACTATGGTATGTTTCTCTCTATACTAGTTATAGTATGTTTCCCTTTTGTACTTGTTATAGTATGTTCTCCTCTGTACATGTTATTGTATGTTCTACTCTGTACTTGTTACAGTATGTTTCTCTATGTATCTGTTATAGTATGAACTGAACCCTTAAGCTATACCTATTATAGTTTACTAGTAATGTACTTGAACTGTTGTTAGAAATACTCATTTTACCACCAAGTTACACTTATACTTTAAAAACAGAGTTTTCTTAAACTATAAAGTAGCATAACTTGAAAAGAGTTTTTGAACTGATTTGACAACTTATAAATGACATAAGTAATCATTTGAAAAGTTTTACTAACAAACATTTACACAATTATCATTGTGTTCAACTTGTATTCCCCCCTTAAAACATTTAAAACAGTTGAAAGATTCATTACGGGGTATGAACTCACCTGACGAGGGTGATTCACGAATACTCGTGTAAGGATGACAAGTTCCACGAATGAAGTCCCGAGACACAACAAGTCCTAAATTACATACATTGGCATATATTTACATAAATATAGTGCTTGGAAGCAACCAAATGCAAGGAAACACCTCACGGGACTAGGAAACACTTTGACCAAGTGTTGGAATCACATGTGATTCACCTAAAGGGTGTTTAAGGCCATGGCTTGGTGTTTACGGCCAAGGGAGTTTACGGCCGTAAACTCATGGTCAAAGATGCATTTGAGGGTGTTTTAAGGCTAGGGAAGCTTGAGGGAATTTTCCTCTACACAAGGATGTGAAAGACCCACTCAATGGAGAGTGTTGAGGAGTTTACGGCCCATGGGAGTTTACTCCTGGCCGTAAACTCTCTAAATGGTCACATTTAGGGTCTTAAAGGTAAGGGGTCTTAAAGTGTTCTAAGGCTTAGCAAGGGTCTAGGAGTGTTTAAGGTCCAAGACTTGACCATAAATGGAGTTCACGGCCAAGGGTGTTTACTCTTGGGCCGTAAACTCTCAAATAATGAGTTAGGTGATGATTCAAGGTCTTACAAAGCACATGGGAGTGTTCTAGCCTCAAATCCAAGCCTTAGGAAGAGTTTATGGCCAAAATCACACTTTTATAGGAGTTTACGGCCTTGGGAGATGGCTTGGCCGTAAACTCCTTTTGGTCCTTCATTCTTGATGATTTCAAGGTCCTAAGCACGAACCTTAACTGGATATCAAGTATAGGGAAGAGTACTTACGATATAGAGGCTTGAAAGGGTCGATTTTGGCCAAGAACACTAGTGTGTGTTCTTGGTGTTCTTGGTGAAACTTGAAGATTTGAAGATCTAGATGAAAATGAATGTTTTCATGGATGAAATCAAAGAGTGTGGCGAGGAGATGAAGTGTAACAACAAATCAAGGAAAGAACACTTACGTTTTTGATGATCTAAGATGATGAACTCGATGATACTTGAGAGGATTTGGAGTGTTTTTGAGGTTGGAATGTGAGAAATGGCTGAAAATGATCAAGGACCACATATACACTCTTGATTTTATGGCCACATGAGTTTACGGCCGTAAACTCATTGGCATGGTGGCCGTGAACTTCTTATAATGAGGTTAATGCTTGATTTGTTGCACAGTGTCTCCTGCAGGTACATTCTAACACTCATTCCTTAAGTGTACTAGGCTTAAACTCTTTAGAATGACCTTTAACCAGGCTAGAACTCATTACCAATGAGTCTGACACTCTATTGAGTTGACTGACTGAGCTTTAAAAGCAAACAAAATTTGGGTTGTCACATCATCCCCCCGTTAGAGGGAATTTTGTCCTGAAATTAACTTTCTTAGTAGTACTACTGGGGTTGCGCTCCTCTGATTGGCAGGATACCCACTCGTAGACCAGGAAACTTCGCCCTGGTGTTCATGATAGGATTCCTACTTGGTCCATCTGTCATTACCTCGTGTATACAAGTCGTATATAATTAGGATTAGTAAGACGGTCGGATGTGCGACTCTGCCCCAGGTCCACAACCAAACAAGGAACAGGAGATAGGGCGGAAAACACACATACTAAATCTGCGTAATCATAATTATATACCACCTTCGCGTATACACTGAATAGTGATAGGTGGGCTGCATTCGTCCTTAGCCTCTGTGCCTGAACTTGGTCTGCTGGACGAGTGGTATTTCGTGACGGTCTGGGGACCTCTGACGACAAGGCTTTGGAGGACAAAGTACTCTTCGCACGAGTACTTCGGGGTTTAAAATACGAAAGATAAAACTGAGGTTTAGGTCGGACTGTCGATACGAATGACGAAAGTTTCGAGAATTTAACGATCAAGCCGATAGAATCATATGAACTTAGTATGGTGAGGACCACGCCAATTCATGATGGATGGTAGCAACGGACTCTTTACTGAACAAAGTTTGGCTGATCGGAAAGAAATGTATGTTATACAATGATGTATCCCTAGCATGCTCGAAAATGTACCCTTTGTGCGTTCCATTGTGTACTCTTAGTGTGTTCGACGATGTACTCTTTGTAAATGTTCTAGTGCTCTCTGTATCCCTTAGATGTTAGCACTCCTACGTATCGTACTGCAATGAGCGAGTACATACGAATGAAAGTGCTTTGGTAACTGGTGATGATACTTTATATCATGATCCTCCTCGGTACCACTACGATCGCCTGTCATATACAAGTTATGAATATTTAAGATGAATAAGACGGTCGACTGAGTAACTCTGCCTCAAATCCACAACCAAACAAGGAACAAGAATTAAGGCGGAATTACTCACTCTAAGTCTACAGCACCTTAGTTATACACAACCCTGATGTATATGTTCAGCCATCATAGCTTCTCTAAACGGATCCTTTAGTTCTTTTGAATATTGTGACTTGTTCTTATAGGTGAGTTATTATAATTACTTTTAAGTGTTATCCCCAAGTTTTAATCTTATATAAATATAAATTAATTTTCAAAGCAATTACGAAATCGAAACGTACCGCTGCTCGATGGCGACTCTGAGGTCATTTCTCCTGCGGTGATCATTAGAATTCTTCCATCCGCGCCTGAGTTCTTTGTTATCGGGCACTCCCTCTGGTAGTGTCTAGTCTCGCCACAGCCATAGCAGGCCTGGTTTTCTTCAACTTCGGGGACTTGTGAGATTGGTTGAGCCGGTGCCCTGCAGAAACGGACTGTGTGTCCCTTTCTGTGTTCAGACACTGCATTTTCCGGCATACTCCGGTGTGGTGATAGTTGCATTTCCCACACTTCGGAAGGGTTCCAGCATATCGACTGGCAGGTGCTGGAGTAGCAGGTGTTGTGGCGGCGTACATGTACTCGTTCGTTCCTCCTACGGGGTGTCCTGTGTTGTTTGCTTCTTCCTCCTATTGTTCCCCGACTTTTGATTATAGTCCTCTTCCCTCGATGGCTCGGGAACCGGGACTTCTACGCCATGATGTACTTCATGGTCGATGAGTAGCTGGGCCGGGCATTTGGCACTATCGAATGTGGCCGAGTTAGAAGACAACACATTACCTCGGGTCAGGGCAGTCAGACCCCTGCTGTATCTTTCTATCTTCTTGCTCTCCGGGGTAACCATCCTGGGGCACAGTGCTGCCAGGTTGCTAAACCTGTCGGTATAGGCCACTATGTTTTAGCCGACCATTTTTAGCTCCCATAGTTCTTGTTCCAGCTTTTGTACTTCGCCCCTTGGGCAGTACTCTCTCATCATCATCTCCTTCAAGTTTTCCCAGCCCATAGAGTTTGCCACTGTTAGATTCAGTGACTTAACATGGCCATTCCACCATGTCAGGGCTCTTCCGAAGAAGGTGCAGGCAGCAAACTTCACTTTGCTCCCTTCGGGGCACAAACAGATCTCGAAGACCGACTCTGTTCTCTCGAACCATTGCATCAGAACTATGACTCCACCATTTCCATCGAAGGAATTGGGTTTGCATTTCATGAAGTCTTTATACGAACATTTCCTTGGGTGTTCGTGGGTATCTCCGTGGTTGGTTAGGTGAGAACGGCTACTAGATCCACTGATACCACTTGCGCGAATTTGGGTTAAGGCGGCTGTCGTTGCTGCTGTTACCGCTGCCTGAAAAGCAGCTAGGTCGAACTGCGGCGGGGGTAGTAGCGGTTGAGTTGGAGTTATCAGAATAGTGCGCCTGTTCAATTTGCGAGGAGGCATCTTTGCTAAAAGAATACAAAGATGAGATGGAATAAGTCTATAGCAGTGGACACAAGCCGAAAGCTGAAAAGACAAGGTTATCCCAGTTCTGAGTGTATCGGGTCCTGACTTCCACAGGGTTCTAGAAACAATTCATAAAGGAGTCTATACCTAATAAACTCTATGAATTTGAAATGGTTATCCTTGAATGAATATTTGTTACCTGAATAACTGTTACCAGTTGCATGTAAGAAAATAGTCCTAACACATAATGTGAGCAGTGTCTCCACCCGCTCATTGAGTTAACAAGATTATTATTTATTAGTGTGACGTGTAAGATGTTTTGATTACTTCGGTTGATCCTTCTTTGAAAACTTCTTCTGAACTTGTTCTTGTTCCTCCTGGATTCTTCTGTTGTCTACTATGAGGAAGTGGTTACATCTATCTGGGTTTGTCGTGCGAGAATGGAAGTGACTAAAGAATCTATGAGATTTAAGGTAACTTTATGGGGTGATCCTTACAGAGTCCTCCTATAATTGCACAATGTACACAAGTTGTATATAACTTAAGATTAAATAGACCTTCGAATAAGTGATCCTACTCCAAAACCACAACCTGACAAGGAACAGGTAGTGGAGCGTAGATCACAAATTCTAAGTCTATAGAATCTCAATTATATATAACCTTGGAAGCATACATTGCAAGATTATAGACCTATCCGTAAGGATCTTTTAAGTAATCACTTAAGTTATTTGTATAGTGCCTAAAATACTCCTATAGTATTTTAGCGTAATGTACTTGGTATGTTTCAAACTTGTTATCGCGTTATAGAATCATAGAATACTCCTATAGTATTCTAACCCAAATGTACTTGTTCTGGTATTCTCTTGACTTAGTATTCGGTAAGTTTTAAGACTGTTGCAACACCACATCACTCCCAAACACATGTCGGTCACATCTCGAATGAATATAGTTGATCAGGCTATATTGATCCTAGATATGATTACATAACTGTTCAGGTTTGACGACAGTGTTCAACCTTTAAATACTTTCAGTTCTGCTCTTCTTGTGATACTCGGTCTAGTATGTACATGTATAAGCAAGTAGGTATATTTTTATAACTTAACGTTATACTCTTAAACTATACCATTATCCAGAGCACTTAAGCCCCATTGTATTTATAGTTGTATATATTTTATCGGTTGATATACTTAGTTCACTATAAACAATGCTCTGATACCAATCTGTCACACCCCAAAACCGGAACGACGGAAACGTTTTAGGGTGGAGGACGTCATGTTTAGTATCACAAGACATGCATCATAGTAATCAAGGTAATAAACAACCATTTCATTAGAAAGAAAGTGTTTACAAAGTGTGTGTTCACAAAACAGAGAATACAATAGCAAATAAGAAACAAGACTTGAAGCTATACTGCTCCATCTTCTGAATCCCAGTGCGAGTACCTGTCTACTAGGCTCCTGAGAATACAAGTTATTTGAAAGAGTTGATCAGCAATTAAGCTGGTGAGTTCATAAGATTTTAGTGATGTAAGTAAGTTGTAAAATGTTGTAGTAAAATGTAGTTGAAAATGTAGTAAGTTGTAAGTTCTGTTTAGAAAAGTTCGTCTGTTCCTCTTAGAAAATCCTATATTTTCTACTTTGATGAAAGATATGTAAAACTGATTCTACAATCCTTTCTATGAGTACTAAATGGATACAAGTGATATACAACTCAGAGTAAACAAACAATCGATTGAGCGCATCTGCTCTAAGGCGGAAAGCACACATCCCATTGTTTGTTTGATCATTGTGGTATATAACCCTAGTATATTCACTTGTTACTCATGGAGTTAATTGTATTAGTTCCTTTATATTTAATGAAAATTTTCTTTAAGAAAACCCTTATTCCTTATAATAAAATGGTGACAATAGTGATTACTCCTATAATCACTTAGTTTATACTGGCTATATATGATCTAATATCGGATAGAGAGTTAATTGGGTGAATCTGCCCTAAGCCCACAACCAAACAAGGAACAGGAAGTAAGGCGGAAAGCACACATCCAACTACCTATTGGGTATCAATGATATATAACCATGCTCTATAAACTAAAGTATTATAGAGTTAATCACCTAAGGTCCTTTAAGTTTATACTGGTTTAATAAAATGGATTAAACCCTTAACTGGTAAGTTTCTAGTTTTGTATACCAAAAGTTTTGATTTGGAAAGTATGTTCTGTACTAGAAAGTTGTGCATTGACTCTGTGTCCTATGACTTGACCCATACCTGGTACCCTTATGATGACTCAATGTATACTGGACATATGTATCTAGAATCGAATAGATAGTAGACTGGGTGAATCTGTTCCAAGCCCACAACCAAACAAGGAACAGGAAATGAAGCGGAAAGCACACATCCTATTACCTGTCGAATCCTATTGATATATATATGTATCCTTTGATGTATACATTAAGGAATCATAAGGTTAGCATTATGGCCCTTTCTACTAAACATAGCCTTCTACCAAGGCATCACATATTATGTATGTTTGTTTCTTGTATTAGTGTGTATTTTCCCAAGTGAGACTCTCATTAACTAAATAAAGTTTATACATTAATGAATACGTGAGACGTTCACAAAGTAAATGTAATAGGGAAAATAATGTTTTACCTCAGCAGTGACACTGCTGGCTATAAAGTAATAAAATACAGACTCCAGGTAGTATTAAATGGACAATACACCTCGGGGAGTCTTAAGTAATAAATACAGACTCCAGGTAGTATTAAATGTACAATACACCTCGGGGAGTCTAAAATAGCCTTTAGTCCTAAGTCGGTTAACTAAAGGTTTAATGTGAACTCGTATGTAACTGAGAAGATATGTTATTATATTTTATCACCTCGTGTCTGCTAACCCAGATACGTGTAATCGTACTAAAGTTAACGCAAACTCGGAAAGATATATTATTAAGTTCGTCACCTCGTGCCTACTAGTCCTGGTACGTGAACTCGTACCAGTGTCAATGCAAACCCGGAAAGATATATTAATGTGATTTTTCCCGGTACTTAGTATGGTGCGCTTTTCCCTGGTACTTAGTGTACTTTTCCCTGGTACTAGGTATGCTTTTCCCTGGTACTAGGTGTGCTCTTCCCTGGTACTTAGTATGGTATGTTTCTCTCTATACTAGTTATAGTATGTTTCCCTTTTGTACTTGTTATAATATGTGTAGGGTTTCAAAGTACTCCATGGATGATGGCAATGGGCCCCCTTGATGAAGTGTAGGTTAAAAGCCCAAGACTTGTCTTTTCCCTATAAATAGTCATGTATTATTCATAATTAGGGTTAAGAGTGAGGCAAAATGTAGCCGCCACATTGTGAGGTTTCTTGTAGAGTTAGATTCTTATTCCTTAAAGTGTAATCTGTTCCTCATAATTGAATAAATCGAGTGATCATTCGACATATCTTTATTATTTGTGTTTGTTCTTATTTTCCGCATCTTGTTCATCAAATCACAATTAGGGTTTTATCCCAACAAGTGGTATCAGATGCGGGTGTTTGAAGATCTATTGATTTTTGAAGTATCGGTTCTTGATTTGATGATTTTCTGCACAAGTTATTGAAGATTATTGGTGTTTTGGCGTTTTGGAATCAAAATTCTTGTTCAAGCTACTGTTCTCGAATTTCTATTATTCATCTGGGTATAATTTCGATCCAACTCTCTTTTCATTCTTAATTTGTTTCTAGCTCTGATCTGGTTTATTCAGTCGATCGTGGCCCGATTGTTTTTTATCTATATTCATTCAGCCGATATACTATTCTTGAGTGCATCTTTTATCGATTACTGTTCATTTGTTCCATTCATTGGGCTCACTGTGTTCATTTACTCATCGTGTAGCCCACATAGTTGTTGAGATCGTAAGTTCTGAATCCGTAAGTCAAAATCTTTTATTCAAACAAAGTATTCAATCTCACGTCGATTAAGCGTTCTTAGATTTCATTATTCTCGATTTTTGTTTGGATCGCCAGTCGCTTTGTTCTTGTTCCTGTGTTTTGTTCTTAACATCAATTTTGTTTAACGATTGATAATGATTTTTCTGAAAGTGAACCATCCCTTGTTATCATCGACTGAGATATGGATCCAGAATTGTTCTTCGATGTTATTGGGTATTCTTGTTGATAAATTGTTTTTTTTTAATCGATGATGAACAGACAAAGAACAGATGGAGTTTGTACTGTTTTTTGATTGAATGTGATGTTTAATCTGGAAATCGATCTGAAATTGTGTTGAGGAAAATATATTTTGTTGTTTGGCGTTAATTGTTGTCGATGATCAATGCCAAAAGTCAAAATTGGAATTATGGATTTTTTTTGAACGGTGTTCTCCTCTGTGATTGTGATTGGAAAGCAGTCGGGTTTGTTCAAATGAATGTAAAACGACGTTGAGGTTACAATTGGCTTCTCCGAATTTCAAACCAATGGTTTCACAATTACGTGCTTTGCATATTGTATGGTCTCGTATATGAAATAGGTCTCAATTTTGATCTCGCAATTGATCTTTACTTTGCTTGCGTCGATGTTGACTGGGTCTCACAAGCAATTTCCTTCTCGCAAGATTTTCGTAATTAGAACATATGGCTTTCGGAATTGGTACTCATTCAGAATCGGAATTAAACATATTGCTCGGAATTGGAACTCGGGTCTCGCAATCGGAACTTAAATCAATAGGATCATTTGTTCAGAACTTGCTCTCGGAATTAGATCAAATCTCCAATCTCGGAAATTGATCTCAAGTGGATTGGCATGATTCGGAACGAGAGGGTTGCTCGGAATCGGAAAAGTTGATTGGAATTATTTGGCATTCGACACTATCAACAAATTTTCTTTTCGGAATCGGAGTTCTTGTTTGACGAATCGATGTTGCTGTTTGCTTTTATTCGTTCCAATTGGGAAGATGACTGCATTTTACACATTTGGTCCCTGTAACTTCACCAACATGGCGGTTTTAATTTAATTTCCAGAATTTGTTACAAATCAAAGGGAAAATGATGCAAAATTTCTATTTAAGTCCCTGACTTTTAGCAAATGACAGTTTATGGCCAAGATTCATAATTGTTTGCAAATTTAAGGGCTGATGAACATACTTGGGTTTTTAATGCACATATTTTTTGTGAATAGTAATTTATGGATTCCAACAAGTCTTGGCGGTTCCGAAGGTCGTTTTTCGCGATAACGTCAAATTTTTTCGACTATTTCGGATTTTAAACTTCATTGTTTATTCCATTTTGTCGCGGGGGAGCATAGTAATTATTTATCCATTCAAGATCATTCTCATGACCATTTGAAGGCTTTATAATCACGTTTTTGATCATAAATCGGGGGAGAATTTGGTATGGCCATTCGAAATTGGATTTGTGACTTTTCAAATTTGAAGATTTTTGATAAAGCTTGTGGTAGAATTATGAAGGTAGCTTTTACAGTAGCAGTTATTCATCGAGCTCTTCTAAAGCTTTTGCGGAAAAGTATCCTTTACAGTAGCAGTTCTTCATCGAGCTCTTCTAAGAACTTGTTATATCTCTGACTTCTAGTATTTTCTCAATCAAGTGGCGTTACGAAGTTTAAAATTTGGGTTGTTACATGATAATTTTTGGTGGCTTATATCATTAGCTTATTTGAAGATCATTGTGACTTGGAGGGGGAGCTCTTCAAAGACAAGAAGTGATTTGGTTTCTTTGTTCTGAAATGGGGTTTTATGGTGGGTTTGGCTTTATTGAAGATCTTTGGGATTATATCAGAAAATGAAGTTTAAAAACATTACTTCAGTGCTTGATTTTTATATATATCCTAGAACCCGTGTTGAAGACTATTGAAGAATCAAAATTTCGTGGATTGCTTCAAATATACCTCGTTGCAAGATCTTTTCTTATTCGATAGATGCTTGTTTTGGAAGTTAAAGCATTGTCATCCATTCCATACTATGAGAGGGAGATTGTAGGGTTTCAAAGTACTCCATGGATGATGGCAATGGGCCCCCTTGATGAAGTGTAGGTTAAAAGCCCAAGACTTGTCTTTTCCCTATAAATAGTCATGTATTATTCATAATTAGGGTTAAGAGTGAGGCAAAATGTAGCCGCCACATTGTGAGGTTTCTTGTAGAGTTAGATTCTTATTCCTTAAAGTGTAATATGTTCCTCATAATTGAATAAGTCGAGTGATCATTCGACATATCTTCATTATTTGTGTTTGTTCTTATTTTCCGCATCTAGTTCATCAAATCACAATTAGGGTTTTATCCCAACATTATGTTCTACTCTGTACTTGTTATAGTATGTTCTACTCTGTACTTGTTATAGTATGTTTCTCTATGTATCTGTTATAGT
This sequence comes from Lactuca virosa, assembly GCF_052849685.1. Taxonomy (NCBI): domain Eukaryota; kingdom Viridiplantae; phylum Streptophyta; class Magnoliopsida; order Asterales; family Asteraceae; genus Lactuca; species Lactuca virosa. The sequence goes on along the minus strand of NC_136429.1, from coordinate 73,777,250 downwards.
ATGAACTGAACCCTTAAACTATACCTATTATAGTTTACTAGTAATGTACTTGAACTGTTGTTAGAAATACTTATTTTACCACCAAGTTACACTTGTACTTTAAAAACAGAGTTTTGTTAAACTATAAAGTAGCATAACTTGAAAAGAGTTTTTGAACTGATTTGATAACTTAGAAATGACATATGTAATCTTTTGAAAATGCTTACTAACAAACATTTACACAATTATCATTGTGTTCAACTTGTATGCCCCCCCTTAAAACATTTAAAGCAGTTGAAAGATTCATTACGGGGTATGAACTTACCTGACGTGGGTGATTCACGAATACTCGTGTAAGGATGAGAAGTTCCACGAATGAAGTTCCGAGACACAACAAGTCCTAAATGACATACATTGGCATATATTTACATAAATATAGTGCTTGGAAGCAACCAAATGCAAGGAAACACCTCACGGGACTTGGAAACACTTTGACCAAGTGTTGGAATCACATGTGATTCTCCTAAAGGGTGTTTAAGGCCATGGCTTGGTGTTTACGGCCAAGGGAGTTTACGGTCGTAAACTCATGGTCAAAGATGCATTTGAGGGTGTTTGAAGGCTAAAGGAAGCTTGAGGGAATTTTGCTCTACAAAACGATGTGAAAGACCCACTCAATGGAGAGTGTTGAGGAGTTTACGGCCCAGGGGAGTTTACTCCTGGCCGTAAACTCTCTAAATGGTCACATTTAGGGTCTTAAAGGTAAGGGGTCTCATGGGTTCAAGTGTTCTAAGGCTTAGCAAGGGTCTAGGAGTGTTTAAGGTCCAAGACTTGACCATAAATGGAGTTTACGGCCAAGTGTGTTTACTTTTGGGCCGTAAACTCTCAAATGATGAGTTGGGTGATGATTCTAGGTCTTAAAAAGCACATGGGAGTGTTATAGCCTCAAATCCATGCCTTAGGAAGAGTTTATGGCCAAAATGACACCTTTATAGGAGTTTACGGCCTTGGGAGATGGCTTGGCCATAAACTCCTTTTGGTCCTTCATTCTTGATGATTTCAAGGTCCTAAGCACGAACCAAAACTGGATATCAAGTATAGGGAAGAGTACTTACGATATAGAGGCTTGAAAGGGTCGATTTTGGCCAAGAACACTAGTATGTGTTCTTGGTGTTCTTGGTGAAACAAAGAGTGGGGCTAGGAGATGAAGTGTAACAACAAATCAAGGAAAGAACACTTACATTTTTTATGATCTAAGATGATGAACTCGATGATACTTGAGAGGATTTGGAGTGTTCTTAAGGTTGGAATGTGAGAAATGGCTGAAAATGATCAAGGGCCACATATTTACTCTTGAGTTTACGGCCACATGAGTTTACAGCCGTAAACTCATTGGAATGGTGGCCGTGAACTCCTTATAATGAGGTTAATGCTTGATTTGTTGCACAGTGTCTCCTGCAGGTACATTCTAACACTCATTCCTTAAGTGTACTAGGCTTAAACTCTTTAGAATGACCTTTAACCAGGCTAGAACTCATTACCAATGAGTCTGACACTCTATTGAGTTGACTGACTGAGCTTTAAAAGCAACAAAATTTCGGGTTGTCACAGTAACCTACTGGTGCCCCACCTGTTATCACAAGGGTGCAAGGGGGAGAAAAAGAGAAGAAAGCTCAATGAGGTAAAACTTCGAAGGTTTTGAATGAAGGCAAATATAAGTCAACAACTGTCGAAAAAGTGATACCTACTCAAGTTTTAACAAAGGTAGTATCAACTCAAATCATCACTCCAATTGTTTCGAATATCACCACAACACAAGCCATCAAAACAACAACAAAACCTATTGTGAAAGGAATTGTAATTGGTCCAACAACTGAAGGAGGGAGTTCAAGTTCTTCAAAGCCAAAGGTTTCTGAAGCTGTAAAAGATAAAGGGAAAGTGATTATGATTGAAAAATCAAAAGAAGAGAAGAAGGCTGAAATTGAAGCTGAAATGGAGAAACAAAGGCAGATACAGAGCATACTAAGACTTCGTAAAAGTGATCCACCTGGTATGGATAAGGGAGATCCAAAGAAGTTGTACAGTTATGAGAATATTGAAGCAAGAGTTGCTTACAATCACATGTATGCGTTTGAGAAAAAGCCTAAGAAAAACTATTCTATCACTAACACTGATATGAGTCAGCGTGATTTTCCGGTGAATGAAGTGATGTTTATCATGGCTCAGTACAAGATAGTTGACAAGTTCGACAACGAGGATGATTTTATTCATATGAAACTTAGGTTTCATGCGGTTGTTGGAAAAGAACCAGAAGAAATATGGTCATTAGTGAAGATCAAGAAGGTTATCAGTATAACAAAAGATGTAATGTTCGAGAATATCATACAGAATTTTCGGTATCATGTTGTAAGAGCGAACAATCAAGTATGTGATTTCTCGGTTGCTGATTTTCCTCTAATGAACCTGAATGACCTGATTGAAGTTGCATTAATTTTGAAAGACATGGAGGCTTCGCAACTTCAAGGGAGTGAGAAAGATGTATTGAGGCTTTGTCTTTCCCATATCAAAATATTCATAGACAATTACTATGATTGTCTAGCATTGACTAATGTGGAGTTAGCATCAGCAATGGGAAAGGAAATGAAATTTCTATGGAATTGTCAAAGACTCAAGCTGAACTGAAGAAATATGCTGATGGGGAGATATGCTTAAAGCCTTTTGGATTGGTCTTTGCTGGAAAAGATAAGAATGGCAAAGCTAAGAGGTTTTTATTCCAGTCTTCAGAGATAGAAAGATATACTACTTCGCAATATACGAACTTCATTGTTAGTAGGAATAATTGCAAGAAGAACAATGATGGAGATAAAGTTGAGTTAAAGAAGATAGTGACATGGTACTCGGAGATACGAAGGATGATGCACTTTGTTGCACAGATTCTCACGAATTGAGAAATTCGACATGATTACAAAGGGGGAGATTGTAGAGTCGAAATATCTTGTAATATGTTGAAGTCTGTGTATTTGTCACTTTCTTATGTTTTCTATGTATTTGCTAAGGCATATTTTTAATGAAGCGTAATGTCTAGCCTTAGTATTTTTTGTACTTTCAGCCTCCTATAAATAGGAGCTGAACATTGAATTGATAGTAGAGTTTTCCATGTTTTACTGTCAGTTTTGTACTCTTGTTCTCTGAAAGTAATATGAGCTAAACCAGACCTTATTTACTTCTTGTGTTCATCTTTTACTCTTATTTGATTCTCATACTCGATCAAACACAACTACACTTAGGGATCGTTGCAGATGGTACTATTATAAGGATTTCTCCGCAATACATGTCAGTAGTTTCCTTTCTATTTTCATTCATAAGGATTTTTCCTAAGAAATAGGCATGAATTCTTTCATAGTCTGTGTTCTATAGGACTGTTAAATAGGCATGAATTCCATCGATTCCTTTATTCCATAAAATTGGTACGAAGATCATCATTGCATGTGTTTATCTAACAAGCATGAAGTCCATTGCTACATGTGTTTCTCTAATAGGCACGAAGTACATCATTGCCTATGTTCTTACAGTACTGTCATCAATTAGTCTGGTGCTTGTCACATATACTCTTCTAAGTGACCTAGTACCATTCCTAAAGTTGTGGCATCCTATCCTTGTCTACATCTTTCATTATACTATGGAATCTAATCTTTCATCATACTATGACATCTTTTACTACCATTGGTTGCCCAATGTATTATATTTATAAAATACAGATACGGTATATATATATATATATATATATATATATATATGTATATATATATATATATATATGTGTGTGTGTTTATATATATATATATATATATATATATATATATATATATATATATATATATATATTGTTGGATTAGTGTCTAAGTCCATAACTAAAATTGGTATGTACTTGACCCGATTTGGCATGGTCCATAACAGTTATATATGGATAGTCTTTTGAGAATAGTATGTTTGTGATTTATATTAATATATTATAAGTTCTGATATATTAATATAGAATCATATTATTTAATTATTAATGATCAAGAATTAATTTAGAATTATTTTAGTGATCAAAAGGAACTAATTAAATATGGACTCTTATATATATATATATATATATATATATATATATATATATATATATATATATATATATATATATATATATATGGAATGGGCCAAGTTCATTTAGGTTGGGCTAAGCTTTCATGGATAGTCCATGGAGTATTTAACCCATGGATCCTATGGAACTGAAAGGTCATGGGTATTAGGGTTTACATGGATGAAACCTTAATCCTCCATACTATATAAAGAGGTCTTTGGCACAAGAAATGGCACTAGTGTGTGGATACAAGAATGAGCCGATTTCTAGTGTGCATTCTATTCTCTCAAGTTTTCCAAGGTGGTTTTGGTGATTTGTGATTCCACTTGAGGCTTCCACACTATTGGGGCTAAGCTCTTAAAGATCAAGACTTCAAGCTCCATCATTAAGGTATGTTATCTAACTAGGTTTTTGTAGTATAGTTGCTTCACATTATGCTAGTTAGGATGAAACCTTGGAATATTGAATATTTGCATGTGTAATAGAGAAAACATAGATCCAAGGTTTAGAGGGTTGCATGTACACCATAGGAGTGTTAGAATGCCCAAAACCCATCAGTGGTATCAGAGCCTAGGGTTGTTTTCTTTTATACTTGATGCAAATTGCTGAAAATCAAAGTTTGTATGACGTCTGGTCAGCTGACTCGTTGAGTCCATTAAGGGACTCGACGAGTCCATGCCTAATTCATCCAACTCATCGAGTTGGTTCATGCACTCGACGAGTTGGACACCCTGACAGCATATCTTCGATTTTTAAGGCTGGAATTGGTCTAGAATCATTACCTTAAACTGTTTTGGACTTATAAAACTTGTTTTTGATGTGGTAATTATTATGGTAAACCAATTTCAAGGTTGTTATCAAAATTTCAAGTTTTATGTGTGTTTATGTAATTCTTGAAATTGTTGATATGATTGTTCATACACTTATGAGTTTTGGTAGATCATAGGAATTATTTGTAAATTGGTTGTTAGTTAATTCTTGATCTAAATGTATTTTAATGGAGTCCATAATTTTTCCTCAAGTTATGGATTACCAAAAAAAACATTTCTTTTAAAGATTCATTAAAATGCATAGGTTACAAAATTGAAGAGTTTTTTTGTTTTATGAACTCCATGACTTGTCCTCAAGTTATGGATGTTCAAGAGTCTCTTCATTAAAGTTTTTAAAACCTTAATTAAACTCATAAGTTATGAAAATCCAAAAGTGTGACAACCGTCAAATTTCGGTCAATTCAAAGTCAACAAGTCAAACCGGTCAACTCCAATAACCCTTGTATGCTAGGGCTTACGTTATGTAATCACTATACAATTCGCTATTTTAATGAGAAATCATCATTTGGAAAGTTCATGTGTTTGATTTTCCTTAGCCTTAACAATGCTAAACAACAAACCAAAGCGATAAAACACTATTGCACAATCATCGGGATTGTGTAAGACACTAAATCATGGCTTAACGGGGTTTATGGACCTTTCGTTGCGAAGCCGGACACTCAAAAAGATCACAAACGAAACCTCTCACAATCTCTTTCACTCAACCTCTCTCTATTAAAATCTCTCCCAAATCTCTCCCGAATCTCTCCCAAATCTCTCTCAAAAGTTCCTTTAATTTTTTGTAATCATTCGGGCCATCCCGACCCTTAACTGGGTCAAAAACCACTTGAAACGGGGTAAAAACGGGTAAAATAGGCTTAAGGACCCAAAACTGAAGCTTCAGGACCGAAGTCCCTGTCATAAAGGAAGACGACACACATTTGTCTGTCGTAAACTTACGACTCGCGTGTTTAGGACACGCAATGAGTATCAAGGAAGCCCCTGTCATAAAAGAAGACGACATGCATGTTTGCGTGTCATAATTTTTCCGGTTTTTCGACTACGACTTCGTTTTAACTCCGTTTTTCATTATTTTAACGTGGGATTTTCACCCAAAACTTTATTTTATAAACTAAGGCCCCAAAATATATAAATCTCCAGGGTTTTTATAAAAATGTATTAAAAGAATTGGTGGTTGGACTAATTATTGAGGGAATATTTGCTTTTCCTTATTTTATGACAAAAGCAAGCCACCACCACCTCACTCTATGATCATCCACTCTTTCCCACTACTCCTTGTCTCCTTAGTGGACCTTTACAACCAATCTCCAGCTCTTCCCACGTTCTAAGAGCTGGAGGATTGATCCTCTCTCCTCATTCTCCATAAAAACTCTTTCATTCTACACTTAGCAACCAAGAACACTCTCCAAAATTCTCTCATCTTTTCTCTCAACTTCAAGAACTTCAAGGCTTTCTCCAGGGATTTCTTGCTTCAATTAGTAAGTATCTTCATCATTCACATAATTATTAAACTCCATTCTACTCAAATCATTGATATCTTACACAAGTTCCATCTTATTCGGTGTTAGATTTTCGAATCATCAAGACATCTTCTTAGTGCTCTTGAGTTGAACACTTCCTCTCTCTCACTTTCATCCACTGAAACCACATAAGGTGAGTTCATACCATACATTTACATGTTTTTCTTAAGTTTTAAGGGGGGAATACAAGTAAAATCATCAAGAACACAATTAAACTTTTTCTAACAGATTGCATCAGAAAAGATGGACGTTAATCACAGACTGTTTTGGCTAACTTAAAAATTTTAGTTTTCAAAACTGTTTCAGATGCAAGTAGTTCAAACTCTTAGCTTTAAAATGACTACTTGCACACCTCCAAATGATTTTTCTACAATTAATGGTGATTTTTACAAAACTGCCTGTCATTTCAGAGGCAAACCCCGACCAGTCTGTGATTATGAACATTTTCACCTCTGTTAGAGATCACTAAAAATCATGATAAAATTCACGAACAAACTAGACTCGTATTCCAAACTCTCAAAATTTGCGGATTTGGATTTAGAGCTGTGATGAGTTTTCTATAAATTTTCTAAGAACGGTAACAGAAACTGTTTTTAACGAAAAGTTGCTGTTAATTTCATTTCATCTTGTAACATGTTGAGCAAGGTGTATATCTTTATGTGACTATATGTTACTGCAATATATGACATTTTATCTTAATATTTAGACACACATCAGTTTACAGATGGATTTGGTCATATAAAATATAAAGAATAACAAGTGATTATAATCAAAGTACAATCGATACATTCAAACATTAAATAAACTATTTTGAATATAGTTTGCATACATTACCACGTACTACCCTTGGTTGATAAACTATAATAGGTATAGTTTATGATACATTACATAACACATACATTTAAAAAGGGTACATTTATACAAAGGATATTTTCATTAAGCAAGGTACGGCCATACGGTACCAAGTTTTCATAACACGAAATTCCGTTAATGACTTTGTGAGACAATTACTTCAAATTACCATTAAGTCCTGTATTGTAACCAGAGTCTCCTTGAGGGAGAGCGTGATACTTGTGTATAGATCTATATTGGGTTTGACAAACCCACACCTAAACTGCATGCAACAGTTAGACCGATAGGTCTGGGGTGACAAATGTCATAACATTTCCGACGCCCGAAGAACGTCGTTTTAGGCAACCTTGGTCATAGTATGGTTATAATAAACTCACATAAAGTATTAACAAACATTGGAATTTACGGGAACTTCATTAAAATTTAACGAGTTTATGTCGATTTAAACTTGCATTGTTTTACTATAAATATGACAAATTACTTGTACATTTCGGTCTTTGGGTTTTAAGACTACATTTACACATTAAGGAAAATATTGGATTTTTCTAACACAAATACTACTTTTACAAATGAAAAGCTTATGAACTCACCAACCTTTGTGTTGACACTTTTTCAAACAACTTGTATTCTCAGGAAATCATTAAACAGGTAATCAAGTGCTTTTGAGGATGGGACGCTAAGGCGTCTACTATTTCATATTTTATCAACATATTGTAATTGATTCGTAAACATGTAATTCATACAATGATGTAATATTTTTTCAATTATATATATGTTGGTTGTGTTTGCTTGAATTACTATTACAATTGCTGTTATGATACTATACATGAAGTCCTCCACCCCCGGACGTTTCCGCCATCCTTGGTTTGGGGGTGTGACAAAAAGTTTTTTAATAGTTCAAAACTTGCCCTCAAGTTTTGGAATTTGTAAAGTCTCACACACACTTTAATTCCAAACCCTAGAGTTTTAAAAGTTAAAATTCAACCCTTATACTTTATGGTATTATAAGTTAATAATATATATATATATATATATATATATATATATATATATATATATATATGTGTATATATATATATGTGTATGTGTGTGTGTGTGTGTGTATAAGAGCAAGTCAGTCTTACCGTTAGTAGGCCTCATTCACGAAGTCGGTCTATACGGGGGGGGGGGGGGGGGGGGGGGGGGGTATAAGGTTACGGCCTATAAAATGGCAGTTTAATGGGTGTCCACTCTCACCCATCGCTTCCTTGACTGGTGGAGGGTCATTAGCCGAACGGGTAGGACAAGGACTATAATTTTTCATTATAAGTATAATGATAAATATAAAGTAACTAAACCTTTTATAAATTCCCAATCTTAGTTACTTTAGGAAAATGTGAATTTGGTGCTAACCCATGAAATTACACTTTGCACTTTGCTTAAGTCGTTAGTGGAGCGCGTGTGGTTAACCAGCACGCTAACTTGGATTTAACAAGGTAGGCAAAGGGTAACTTAATGTTTATCATAGGATCGGTGGAGCGCATGTGGTTAACCGGCACATCGATTAAGTGATAAATATTAAGGGTACCAAGTATATTTGCACGGTTATTCACACCTTGTTTTGTGATCCTAGGCATCACAGTCACAAAACTTGAGAGGGCACAATGGAGATTGAAACATGCCATTGAAAAGTTCAATGAATCTCAAAAGATCTAGGAGTTTCAAATCCAATTAAAACCTAATATTTCTATTTCGTTTTTCATGTTGGAAACTGGTGGATCGTTATTCGCCTACCTTCAAATATTTTATAGCTTGGATTACGGCATCCCTCTTCCAAGTTATATGTTACATCCCCATTTTCACGGCCAGAAAAAACCTATTTTGTTTATGCTTGTTTGAAAATCAGAGTAACATTTTAAATAAAAGTGTTGCGGAATTTGTCCCAAAACAAAATATGATAAAGATTTATCAAAAGAATTTCCAAAGAAATGTATTTCATTAAAAGACTCGGGATGTCATGTTCGATACAGATCAAAAGCATAAACAGTACAACATAAGCCTTACTACATTATTTCGTATTTACAGGCCTATAATCCCTTATCTCTCATCCAAACATCTATGCTCATGCGCCACTACCTGTAATATAAGAAACTGAGTGGGTCAGGCTTGGGAACCTGGTGAGCACATAGGGTTTTCAACCCACAATAAATAAGTTTATTAACTTTATAGTCTGTGGGTCAGGCTTGGGAGCCTGCTAGCGTTCCACTAGGCTGTCTAGAATAGTCCGTGGTCGTCATCTATACTCCGCTAGATGACTGGATCATCAATAACATCTATAACGAGGCCTCTCATTATTTTATTTTGTCACACAGCAACTATTACATCTACCCATGTTTTACCCAACACATTTTGTAGATATAAAATACATATACAGTTTAAAACATGTATAAAATCGTTCATCCAGCATAGATAGCAAGTATACAGATAATATGCACACACAGCACGTAATTTATATAAAATACTTCATATCTATGTGTAAGCTGAAAGTAACTATGCACTCACCTGAAAGGTGGTGACTCTGTACTCGAACAGCGCTTCGTTATCTCAAAATAATTTTCCCTCGACAAAACCTAGTATCAATACCACTAGGGTTTAGTCTAACGCTAACCGCGACTAATTAATAGTCTAGCTATTATTATTATATAAGTGTTAAACAACACTCTATATAACTCATAATAATAGCCCAAATAATTATTTTAAGGTCCTAATAATGTTACTATAATTAATTAGAAGCTATATTAAAAATTGCGTAGGCGTAGCTCACTTACAGCGGGTTTTCTTAAAAACCGGGCTTTGCTCGGAGCAGCGCTTCCGAACCGAAAGACCCTTTTTCTCGGGGCTCCGGGAGCCTCGGGGCTTCCTTCGGGTGCTAGGGGGGTTTCCTAGGGTTTAGGAGGGTTGGAATGGGTTAGAGAGAGAAAGTATTTAGAGAGAGAAGTGGAAATGTGTGAAAAATCCGAGAGATTTGGCACCTATTTATAGGGTCAGCAGCTTCGGACTACGCTGCGCGTTCAGCAGCACTACGCTGGGCGTAGTTCGGATGAGGATCCAGCTTCGTCCAGCTGTCTCGCACTTCGGAACCGGATAAGACCAGAGTACGCGGGGCGTAGGCGAAGGATGACGCGTCGTTCATCGGATGCGAGGCTTGATCATCATCGGACGGCCTAGATGTTGCCACGTCAGTAAATCTCGCATCAGTTTCGCAACTTGCACACTCAACTTCTAAATTTTGTATCTTTCGCATACGAGCTCCGTTTTTTACGTTCTTTATATCCACGCGTAGGCGGGAATGTACTCTACAACTTTTGTTTAGACTCATTTGGCTAATTTTGACGTTATTTTAAAAGTTATATTATTAACAGGCCGGGACAGGATTGGTCCGTTAAAAATCCATAACTTCTTCATCCGACGTCCGTTTTCGTCTGTCTTTTTATCGTTACGCTACTATTAACAAGATATTCGATTCTCGTATAGGTTGTGTCGGCTAAAATCCGCTCGATCTAATACTCAAACTTCGGGTTGTATACTGCTAAACCGAAACTTCGAAAAATCATAACTTCCTCATACGAAGTCAGATTTGGGCGTTCTTTTTATGGACGCTCTTGGTTTAACATATTTTACGACTTTCGTTTAGGTCTCTAAGGCTAAAACTTGATCTATAGTAAATTCACTATTTACGCTTCCCGGTGTCGCGCCGGTTCCGTCGCGAAACTTCGACGGGTCATAACTTCTTCGTTATAACTCGGATTTCGTCGTTCTTTATATCCTCGGAATCCTTGTTTCGACCACTACAACTTTATGTAAAGATATCGGGCTTATCTCACACTTTAATTTTGACGCTTATTTTTATTCTTTATTAATTATACCTTTATAATTAAATTATAAGCACACAAATACACATAACTCACATAGTATTCAAATATTTCATCTTTATTACATCAAAAATAGTTACAATAGTTGACCTAGACTATTACATCATCTAAAATGCTTAGCCCTGAAACACGGGCGTTACAATTCTCTCCCCCTTAGGATGATTTCGTCCCGGAATCATGCATCAACAAACAAATGTGGGTAGCGACTCATCATGTCACTTTCTGTTTCCCAAGTGAGATTTGGCCCATTCGAATGTTTCGATCGGACTAGCACTACGTCGACCATGTTGCGTCGTAACTTCTTAGTCTTACGGTCAACAATTGTCTCGGGATCTTCGATCAGCCTCTTATTCTCATCCATTCTTAACTCTGAGATTGGAATTATGTCGGGAACTTCTCCCGTGAATTTCCTCAGATAACACACATAGAAGGTGTTATGAATATCATCTAGTTCTTCGGGTAATCCGAGCTTGTAAGCTTGGTTCCCAATCTTCTGAAGAACTTTGAACGGTCCAATAAACCTTGGACTCAACTTTTCTCGTTTTCCGAATCTTATAAGTCCCTTCCACAGTGAGACTTTAAGCAAAACTGAATCTCCAACTTCAAAGGTCATTGGTCGTCTTTTCTTGTCAGCATAGCTCTTCTGACGATCCTGAGCTGCTAACATTATTTCCCTAATTACCTTCAGCTTTTCAGCAGTCTCATGGACTATCTCGGGGCCCATAAACTGCTTTTCTCCGGCCTCAAGCCAACAATACGGCGTACGACACTTCTATCCGTACAAAGCTTGGTAAGGTGCCATCTTGATGCTCGAGTGGAAACTTATGTTGTAGGAAAATTCTACTAGAGGTAAGTGCTCGTCCCAGTTCCCTTGGAACTCGAGGGTACATGCTCTCAGCATATCTTCTAGTGTCTGAATCGTTCTTTCGCTCTGACCATCAGTTTGTGGATGGTAAGCTGTACTCAAACACAACTTCGTACCCAATTCCTCTTGTAGACTTCTCCAGAACCTTGATGTGAAACGACTATCACGATCTGATACAATCGTAAGAGGAACACGGTGAAGTCTTACTATCTCCTTCACGTAAGCATTTGCGAGCTTATCCATAGACCACCTTTCGTTGGCAGCTATGAAGTGTGCACTCTTTGTGAAACGATCCACGACTATCCAAATCATGTCGTGACCGCTCTTCGTCCTGGGTAGTTTAGTCACAAAATCCATGGTGATGTCTTCCCATTTACCCATGGGTACAGGTAAAGGTTCTAAACTCCCATATGGTTTCTAATGTTGTGCCTTAACTCTCGCACATGTTACACACTCGGCCACATACTTCACAACATCGAGCTTCATCGTCGGCCACCAGTAGTAGGGTTTTAGGTCCCTACACATTTTAGTGCTACCGGGATGAATTGAGTACATGGTCTTGTACGCTTCTTCCATCAGAAGTTCTCTTACTCATCATGTCTTAGGTACCCAAATCCGATCTTGGAATACCTTCAGTCCTTGACTGTTTGTACCGAACACTAACGTTTTACCCAAACATTCTTCCTTTCGGTTATTCTTCTCTAAAGCTTCTTCCTGAGCTTTCTTTATGCTTTCCACAATAATCGAGACAACTTCTATTCTCAACGCTCTTCGCCTTTTCCTTTCAAGGTTCACTTTCCGACTGAGAGCATCAGCAACAACATTTACTTTATCGGGGTGGTAAAGTATCTCACAATCGTATTCCTTGAGTAATTCTAGCCAGCGTCGTTGTCTCATGTTCAATTCTTTCTGATTAAAGAGATACTAGAGACTCTTATGATCAGTGAAAAGCTTGCACTTCGTGCCATAGAGGTAATGCCTCCATATCTTTAAGGCGAATACTACCGCTTCCAACTCCAAATCATGAGTGGGGTAGTTCTTTTCGTGCTCTTTCAATTGTCGAGAGGCATATGCTATCACCTTTTCTCTTTGGGTCAGAACACAACCCAACTCGACTCCAGATGCGTCACTGTAGACTGCGAAGTCTTCGACTCCATCGGGTAGAGAAAGAATTGGTGCTTCACATAACTTCTTCTTTAGCTTCTCGAATGCCTCTTCGTGTTTCTCATTCCACGTATATGTAGCTCCTTTGTGGGTCAAAGCTTTCAATGGAGCAGCTATCGAAGAAAAGCCTTGGATAAATCGTCGGTAATATCCGGCTAATCGCAAAAAGCTTCGAATCTCCGTGGGACTTTTCGGTCGTTCCCACTTTATTACAGCTTCGATCTTTGCTGGGTCAACCATTATCCCTTCTTGGTTAACCACATGACCCAAGAATTGGACTTCCTGGATCCAAAAATCACACTTGGAGAACTTTGCATATACCTTCTCCTTCTTCAGCACTTCTAATACCTTCCGTAGATGCTTGCCATGCTCCTCTTGGCTTTTCGAGTAGATCAGAATGTCATCGATGAACACTATCATGGATTTATCGAGGAATGGTTTACAAACCATGTTCATGAAATCCATGAATGCTACTGGAGCATTGGTTAGTCCAAATGACATAATTAAGAACTCGTAGTGTCCATATCTCGTTCTAAATGCAATCTTCTCAATATCCTGATCTCTCACCTTCAGCTGATGATATCCTGACCTAAGATCGATCTTTAAGAAATAGCTCGAACCTTGCATCTGATCGAATAGGTCATCAATCCTCAGCAATGGGTACTTGTTCTTTACCGTTGCCTTGTTCAGCTCTCTGTAGTCTATACACATTCTCATGCTTTCTGTCTTTCTTCTTTACGAATAGCACCGGAGCTCCCCAGGGTGATGAACTAGGTAAAATGAAACCGTTGTCCAACAGCTCCTGAAGTTGCGTCATGAGCTCCTTCATCTCTGTCGGTGCCAATCGGTAAGGTGCCTTTGCTATCGGTGTTGTACCTGGTAACAAGTCTATCCGAAACTCCACTTGTCTATCAGGTGGTAATCCGGGAAGATCTTCGGGAAAGACTTCCGGATAATCACACACAACCGGTATATTCTGCACCTCTTTTTGTTCCTTCTTAGCATCGATTACGAATGCCAAGTATGATGCACATCCCTTGGACAAACATTTTCTGGCTTTCATCAGGGAGATTATTCCAGAATTTACTCGGTGTTTGTCCCCGTACACCATAAATGACTCTTTTCCGGGTGGGTTTACGCTTACTATCTGTTGGGTTATGAGCATTCTAACACTCCTAAGTGTACATGCAACCCTAAATACCTTGGATCTATGTTTTCTCTATTATACATACAATTATGAACATCCAAGGTATTATCCTAATCTAGCATACAAAATAATAAATATAACAAGATAGAATACATACCTCTTTGATGTAGAATGTCTTCATGAAGCTTGAGTGCCTAGTGCCCCAAGTGTGACACCTCAAATGGTTCACACAACACCAAATACACTTGGAATAACTTGAGAGAAACTTGAACACTCCTTGAAATCGTCTAGCCCTCACACTCACACATTAGTGCACGATTTCTTGAGCCATGGGATTCTTGTATATGGTGGCTATTAGGGTTACACCATGTAACTCATAACTTTACCCATTCCTTATGCTCCATGGATTTTAACCTCCATGGAGTATCCATGGGTCACCCCATGGACTTAGTCCAACATAAGGAATCTTGGATCACAAGCCCACATATATAAGAATGAATGATTTACACAATCAACCCATATATTTAATTAGTCTCCTTTTGATCACTTAATTAATTCCAAATTAATTCTTGATCAATACTAATTAAATAACCTTATTAATATATTAGAACTTATAATATATTAACCAACCTTAAGTGTTATTTCTCTCATTATAGTCTATCCAAATGCATGATGCCATGCAACCCAAATGGACCATGTCGGGTTGGGTCAAGTCTTACCAATTATAGTTATGGACTTAGACATTAATCCAACAGTCTCCCACTTGGATAAGTCCAAAACTATTATTGTGTATGACTTCAGGAACCGATCAGCAATCGCAGCTCTCAAAAGCTTCTGTCGAACTCTGACCTTGTCGATGAACTCTGACCTTTCTCAATGACTTGTCCATTAGATAAGGGATCATATATTCCTCCATTCTAGATATCATATGGACTGAGACATGGATTATCAATCATTCTCTCTGTCCATTTGTTGTTTCCCGATTTCCGATTCATGATGACTGACTGATTGAACAAATCAAATCAGTCCTGGCTTGGCCAAGCACTCACATGTATCATCTTTAAATCATCGAGGGGCCCACAGATATCGCTTTTATCCCGAAGGTAAAAGGAATGGATAAACTTCGACTCATATGGCTTGTTCTACTACTTGTTGAATCATACACAAAGGCACGTTTTATAACATCGAGTTACCAAGGCGTTTCCGTGCAATCAATGTATAACCAACTCATAGTAACAACTCATATCTCTAGGTTTGAAGAATATAAGATATTATCGTCTCATGATCACTCGTGATAAAATCCATGAAGTGATTCAAATGAGCGCAGGATGAATCCAATACTCAGAACTTATGAGCACTCATGAGTGTTGTAGCACCACTTTGTCCACCAACTTGGACCTCTACAAACCAACCCATGACAGTCTTTATTCATATCTACTTCCAACATATGACCGACTGTGGATGGTTTGAATAACTTAATCATTCAGGAAGAGCGACTTAGTTATTCTGGAAGTCAAAACATGCAAAGTGAAACACAAGAATAAATTAATCAAATATGGTATCAAACCCTAAGAATATAAATAAAGACTTTTATTTATCCCATACTGATTACTCATTATTCATTGTTTCGGTTTTATCAACTTTATACTTGAATTTAAAACAATAGTTGTCCCATGCTCCAAGCATGTACACTATGTTTTCTAAACACTAGTCATGCCATACACCAAGTATGCATACTATGTTTGTCTATGATCTTTACTTTGTAAAATAGATCAATTGAACATCACTCCAATGATCCTCTTTTCACAGTCCCAAATCCTTACTGCAAATGCAAGAATTCCAAATTCATGCCATTTACTGAAATCTGTTAGATTCTAAACTTATATGCATTGATCATCTTAATGATTATGCACGAAGTCAGAAAGACTTGACAACAATCATTACAGAGCATTCCAAAGGAGATCAGCTCCTTGGAAACATCCTTCTTTCATTAAGTTTCCTAATTTTACACAGATTGAACAATTTCTAACTTTGAAACATTTCCATATTCCATTTTGACTATCACTTCTGATCAAGAGTTGCCTCCTTACAGATTATGTCAATATGGTCCTTCCAGAATTAACATTATACTTCCAACTGTCCTTGAGAACCAATCTTTGGTAAACCTTAGATTGTCCTCGACAATTGCTTAATCATTTTAGTAATATCCAATTCTAGACCTTTTCCCTTCATAATGCCCCAGGCATTTGGAAAATTTTAGAAAGGATGAATATAGCACATGTAATCGATCCTATATCCGAAGCATATGGGACACGATTCACGATGTCTCACATAAAGACTAAACCAGTCTTTTGCTATAATATTTCCATTTCAATTTGCCAAGTTCTCAAAATTCAGATTATGAAAAGGGATGCCGTAATCATAATCGAATTTTAGAACGCAAATAATGGACCCATATGTAGAATTTCCTTATGTTGAGCCATTCCAACATGAAATTCATATATATATTCTTGATTAAATACGATTAAAATCTCAATCTAAGCTTTTTAGAATTGAAATGAAGTATAATTTCATCTCCCTTAATTATAGCAAAACAACTTTTTCAACCCCTGCAACCTCACGAATTGAAACTTTTGTTTTCTATAATTAACATTGCTAACTTGCAACCTTTGTCATAATTATCATGCTCCCACTAACATGATTATTATTAGCATAACACTTATGCTCCCACTAGCTTTGACATGTACTCAGAAATCAGCTGACTTTCTTACCAAAGTTCAGATTTCTGATACTAGATTGTTTTGATAAAACTTTATCAAAATCATACACCTCTCTTAGATAGCTCACATGTGTGTCTAAACAATTTTAGAACTATGAAAAGGGATGCCGTAATCATAGTCTCAATTGTTTAGACCTTTTCCACTTCTCACAAGTCCATGTTAGTGTGCCGGTAAACCACACACGCTCCACTAACGACTTTGAGAATGCAAATATCACAATTGCTAACTAGCTAAAATCTACTTAGTGAAAGTGTTTCCTCACCATCATTTTCATGAATCGGAGAGAAACCTTATGACACTTAGATTTAATAGTGTATGTGTTCTTATCCATGTGAATTTGTCAAAACCATAATCACAAGACAAGGTTAGTGACAAATCCAAACTCATATTGATTAAACGTGTGCAATCTTAAATTCTTGCCATTTGGCAGCTCAGGTGCCTGCCATTGCTTCCAAGTAGTTGTGCAACCAATTGAGAACTCTCAGAACTCCTATGCAAAGCCAACTTGAATAGGCACAAAAATTTCAAAACGATAGGTTATAAACCTCAAGTCGTGTGCTAGTGAAGGACTTTAGGTTTTATTCTTGATTAAGTCTTGAAACTTTCAAGAGCTTTAAAACTCCCACTGTCCTCTTGACATATAAGACTCCCTTGTCAAATATTCAAGAGATAGTGCAGATTCTTTATCAAGACTAATACTTTACACAATTGGCCTAAGTTGGTCTCTGTTTTATCCAAAACATCACAACTTACCAATTTCAAATGTACAAGAGTAGATAACCTTTTACTCTTACATTTGACTAGTGTTAACAAACCCTCTTTAAGATATGTCACTCAAGTTACAATCTTGGAGTATAACTCTAAGAATTGTTTTGGAACGAAGTATGAGTCATCTTTTTAATTTAACCATTTCAACAATTCATGACTCCTCTTCTTGACTTTAGAGGACCAATTGTGATATGGTATCTTAATCATTAAGATGATCATAAACATGATACTAAAGTACTCTCCCATCTTTT
This sequence comes from Lactuca virosa, assembly GCF_052849685.1. Taxonomy (NCBI): domain Eukaryota; kingdom Viridiplantae; phylum Streptophyta; class Magnoliopsida; order Asterales; family Asteraceae; genus Lactuca; species Lactuca virosa. Next base: position 73,759,063 of record NC_136429.1, on the reverse strand, counting down.
CAGATTTGAGAAACTTTTATCTTTCTGCCATACTTTGATTCTTCTTATTCGTTCTGTCTCACATTGAAACTTCTCCAATGCTACAGACTTATACTTAAACTTATAAGTATAACCATATTTACTGAACTTAAGTAAATCATGACGAATAGTCTTCTTGATCTTTTGTGGTGGACTTGACCAGTGCACAAGAATGTGTACTCGATCCCTTAGTCCTTTCCTTATTCACATAAGGAATTAGTCTTAATTTTCCAAGCTGAAAGTTCTCATTCATCATACTATACAACTTGCATGATTCCAAGTTTCGGTCCAATTGAACCTTGGGTGATGAGAATCTTTCCTTATTTGGTAATATTAGACACTACCACAACCGAAAGAATCAAATCCATTTTTCCAATATTGCTATCAATGGAATCTTATAAGCAACAACTTTTCACAAATGCCATTGTAAGGATACTTCAAATAAATAAAATCAAAACCTTTTTTCTTTTATTTTAAAACTTTGCGGAAAAACTTATCCTTACAATCCATATGAAAACCTTGTTGTTATCTATTCCTAAGCAATATAAATATCATAACTCTTAATTAATAGCCTAAAATTCTGATCACCGAACCATGCGATTGAAATCCATCTTCGCGATCAGAATCAGCATGTACTTAATAGAGTTAGACAATGGACTTTACCTGAAGTAGAGCCAAACTTATTGACTTTAACATCCTTATGTAAATTTGGCAGCTTCGTAACCAATGCCCCTTCCTTTGGCAATAGTTACCTATGGGTCCTTGATAATGGGACTATATCAGACTTCGCCTCTCTCTTTACCATTGGGTCAACAGAGTTGACTATGGCCGATCCCTTTCCATTGGGAAGAGAGAGCTTTACTGGATATCCAATGGCATCATTGTCAATGTCCATAGTGTTTTAGGAAGTTGATCTTAGAAAATAGATAAGATCATTAAGGGTCTTGTCTTAGTCTGTTTCATAGGATTCCCAAAAGAACTCACTATGTGACTTAGAAAGTATTTGAGCCACCAACTTTCTCAAGACTTTGACACCCAACTCTCCCGGCTTGTCAATATGTGACTACATCTCCAAGATGTGATCACACCTAGACCTTGCCTTGCCAATAGGGCTTGAGTGACCTTAAACTTTTTGGGAACTTGTGGGTTAGGGAGAATAATTGGAGGAGGTGAAAGAAGTATGATATCCATGGGACATCATCTTCATTTAGGAAAGATTGTTTCAAGAGATTTGGGAAGATCATAAATGTCTAGACCAGACATCTTTTTGGGAGATATTCAAGATAGTTGATTTAAAGTCCTTAATATGACACCCAATATGAAATATTAAGGCTAGGACCCAACAAACTATTTTATAACTTAGAAGAGTGATGCCGTAATCCAAGCTATAAAATATTTGAAGGTAGGTGAATGACGATTCACCAATTTCCACCATAAAAAAAGAAATACTTTATTAGGTTTTAATTGGATTTGAAAGTCCTAGATCTTTGAGATTCATTGAACTGTTCAAATGCATGTTTCAATCTCGAGTGTGCCCTTCATGTTTTGTGACTGGGATGCCGAGGATCACAAAACAAGGTGTGAATAACCATGCAAATATACTTGGTACCCTTAATATTTACCCCTTAATCAGTATGCCGGTTAACCACACACGCTCCACCGATACTATGATAAATATTAAGTTACCCTTTGCCTACCTTGTTAAGTCCAGGTTAGTGTGCCGGTTAACCACACACACTCCACTAACGACTTAAGCAAAGTGCAAAGTGTAATTTCATGGGTTAGCACCAAATTCACATTTTCCTAAGTAACTAAGATTGGGTATTAATAAGAGTTTAGTTACTTAGTATTTATCATTAATACTTTTAATGAAAGGAGAATTATAGTCCTTGTCCTACCCGTTCGGCTAACGACCCTCCACCAGTCAAGGAAGCGGTGGGTGAGAGTGGACACCCATTAAACTGCCATTTTATAGGCAGTAACCTTATACCCCCCTTATAGACCGGCTTCGTGAATGAGGCCTACTAACGGTAAGACTGACTTTACTCTTATACATATATATAAATATTATTAACTTATATTATTATAAAGTATAAGGGTTGAATTTTAACTTTTAAAATTCTAAGGGCTAACTTGGAATTAAAGTATTCATAAGTGAAAACTTTTCAAATTCCAAAACTTGAGGGCAAGTTTTGAAACTATTCAAAACTAATTAATTCCATAACATATGAGTTTAAAGTAGTTTTAATTAAAAAAAAACTCTTCAAGTTCCATAACTTGAGGACAAGTTATGGAAGACTTTAAACTAATTAATAAAAAAAATAACCTTTTTTTTATTGTAACTTATGGAACTAATTAAGGTTACACTTTTTTTTTTAATTTAATGAAGAGACTCTTCATTTTGTAACCTTTGCCAACTTTTATGAGTTTTATGATTCTTAAATGTGACTTTTCATATAACTTGAGGACAAGTTACAAAAACACACTTTGGAATCAACTCTTAGATTAAAATGGATTGAAAACAACTATTTCACACAACTTTTCTATTAATCTAAGAACCTCATAAGAACAAGATAATTCAAATCATCAATCTTCAAGAAATTAGCATGAACATACAAACTAATACAAATCTTGAAATTATGACAATTATCTTAGAAATTGGATTAGCATGAACATTACCACATCAAAAACAAGTTTATAAGTCCAAAAACATCTTAGGTTAATGTTCCTAGTCCAATCCAGCCAAAACAATCGAATATATGCATCCAACTCGATTTTTCAGCTACTTTTGCAAGTATAACAAGAAAACAAGCCTAGGCTCTGATACCACTATTGGGTTATGAGCATTCTAACACTCCTAAGTGTACATGCAACCCTAAACACCTTGGATCTATGTTTTCTCTATTATACATACAATTATGAACATCCAAGGTATTATCCTTATCTAGCATACAAAATAATAAATATAACAAGATAGAATACATACCTCTTTGATGTAGAATGTCTTCATGAAGCTTGAGTGCCTAGTGCCCCAAGTGTGACACCTCAAATGGTTCACACAACACCAAATACACTTGGAATAACTTGAGAGAAACTTGAACACTCCTTGAAATCGTCTAGCCCTCACACTCACACATTAGTGCATGATTTCTTGAGCCATGGGATTCTTTTATATGGTGGCTATTAGGGTTACACCATGTAACTCATAACTTTACCCATTCCTTATGCTCCATGGATTTTAACCTCCATGGAGTATCCATGGGTCACCCCATGGACTTAGTCCAACATAAGGAATCTTGGATCACAAGCCCACATATATAAGAATGAATGATTTACACAATCAACCTATATATTTAATTAGTCTCCTTTTGATCACTTAATTAATTCCAAATTAATTCTAGATCAATACTAATTAAATAACCTTATTAATATATTAGAACTTATAATATATTAACCAACCTTAAGTGTTATTTCTCTCATTATAGTCTATCCAAATGCATGATGCCATGCAACCCAAATGGACCATGCCGGGTCGGGTCAAGTCTTACCAATTATAGTTATGGACTTAGACATTAATCCAACACTATCTTCTTTCGGCATTGAATCTCAGCATCATTGGCGCTAAGCCAATCCATACCCAAAATGATATCGAAACCGTAACTCTATGGGTAATAGCTCTTCATGGAACCCAAAATGCAGTTACTAACAGGTACGAACTTGCCACTGGCAACTTCCACAATTAGGGCATTATCAAGTTTTTCTACAGGAAATGCTAATTTCCCACCAAATTTATGCGACACAAAGGAGTAGTTGGTTCCGGAATCAAATATTATATTGGCAGGCAATCCATTTACAAGAAAGGTACCTGAAGCGACGTCTGCTGCCTCCTTCGCATCCTCGAGCGTCATCTAGAAGGCTCTCGCCTTCGGCTTCGGTGGAATGTTGGGCCTTGCCGCGACTTTCTTCTTCGGGCAATCCTTAGCAATATGCCCTTCTTCACGGCACTCGTAGCACACCCTCTTGTTGATGGTGCACTCATTGGCATAGTGCCCTGTTTTCCCACACTTGTAGCAGGTCACTTCCTCGCTACATTTTCCCGGGTGCTTCTTCTTGCACTTCTCGCACCATTTTGCTTCGTTCCCTCCTCCTCCAAACTTCTTAGAACTGAACTTGCTCTTCTTATTGTTGGGTTTAGCAGACCCCTCAAATTTTCTCTTCTCGCCAACCTCAACCTTGCTGGCAGCTCTTCCTTTAATCATATCCTCCACAGATTTAGCAGCCCAGATAGCTGCCTCCAGAGTATGTGCCTGACGTACTGGCACTGCATACTCCCATGGGAGTCCCTTAGCGTACTTGTCGATCTTTGTCAGCTCATCTGGGACAATACGCAAGGCAAACTCCATCTTCTCTGTGAAGTTGTTTCTGTATTCATCGATTGACATGCTTCCCTTCTTCAGGGTCAGAAACTGGTTCTCTAGCTCGAACAAGTTTTGGGCTGAACAGTACTTGCGCTTGAATTGTACTAAAAACTCCGCCCATGTCAGCTGCAGGGGCTCATTAGGGCTCAAGGTCTTCCCCAGGGTGTTCCACTAGCGTACTGCTCCTCCTCGGAACTGGCGTACTGCAAAAGTGGTTTGCAGCTTGCCTCTGCAACCGCATGTCATAAAAGCTAACTCCATTTCTGAGACCCAATCCATGACTCCGATCGGATCTTCCTTTCCAGTAAAATTCGATGGCTTGCAAGTCAGAAAATCTTTGTACTTGCATCCGTTTCTCTCGACTCCATCATCTTGGTCGTTTCTTCTATTTACTGGCGAATCAGCTTGGCCCACTGACCTATGGTAGTTTCCTTCCTCCGATTGTTTGGGAATCGGCTCCTATTGCACAATTGGCACGGTGCCTTCGTCCCTATTCTCTTGCATCATTTATCTCATTTCTTCCCTTTGTTCAGCTAACATAGCCCGCATCATGGCTTGTACTCCAGCCATGGTGATTGGCTCAGGTGCAACTTCTACTACGACTGGTATTTGTTGTATCACTGGGGGTTGATCTCGGTTCCCATTTGTATTCACGTTTCCGCTACGGGTTCTTTCCATCTAGATCTATACACTGAATAAGGTGAATTTAGATCATTATTTAGGACTGACGTTCAAATCATCCTTATCGCTCCGAAACGTTTACATGTTAGTTCTAATATCGTAGTTGTACGTTTAGAATCCTAAACACATAAGGTTTCCAGATCCGGTCGGCAACAGACCATAGATCCGAACAAATAACAACATATCAGGCACAAAGCATTTAGCACATAAAAGCATTTTAGGCACAATTCCTAGCTCGCTTAAACTAATGCTCTGATACCAACTGTGCCATCCCCATTTTCACAGCTAGAAAAGACCGATTTTGTTTATGCTTGTTTGAAAATCAGAGTAACATTTTAAATAAAAGTGTTGCGGAATTTGTCCCAAAACAAAATATGATAAAGATTTATCAAAACCATTTCCAAAGAAATGTATTTCATTAAGAGATTCGGGATGTCATGTTCGATACAGATCAAAAGCATAAACAGTACAACATAAGCCTTACTACATTATTTCGTATTTACAGGCCTATAATCTCTTATCTCTCATCCAAACATCTATGCTCATGCGCCACTACCTTTAATACAAGAAACTGAGTGGGTCAGGCTTGGGAACCTGGTGAGCACATAGGGTTTTCAACCCACAATAAATAAGTTTATTAACTTTATCAAACCAAACAAACCCGATTACCTGTTCCCGTTATCCTCACTTTACGTCCCTAAAACATCTAACACAAGGGACCTAGTCTAAGGACTTTCATCGGGGTGACAACACATGCTTCGGGGATTCCTCAACAATTCATGTCAAATAAGGCAACCATGTGGGGGATGGAGTACTGCTGGTAAACACACAGTTCGAATAAACACCTACAGGTTGCAAGCCTGCTAGCGTTCCACTAGACTGTCTAGAATACTCCGTGGTCGTCATCTATACTCCGCTAGATAACTGGATCATCAATAACATCTATAACGAGGCCTCTCATTATTTTATTTTGTCACACAGCAACTATTACATCTACCCATGTTTTACCCAACACATTTTGTAGATATAAAATACATATACAGTTTAAAACATGTATAAAATCGTTCATCCAGCATAGATAGCAAGTATACAGATAATATGCACACACAGCACGTAATTTATATAAAATACTTCATATATATGTGTAAGCTGAAAGTAACTATGCACTCACCTGAAAGGTGGTGACTCTGTACTCGAACAGTGCTTCGTTATCTCAAAATAATTTTCCCTCGACAAAACCTAGTATCAATACCACTAGGGTTTAGTCTAACGCTAACCGCGACTAATTAATAGTCTAGCTATTATTATTATTATATAAGTGTTAAACAACACTCTATATAACTCATAATAATAGCCCAAATAATTATTTTAAGGTCCTAATAATGTTACTATTATTAATTAGAAGCTATATTAAAAATTGCGTAGGCGTAGCTCACTTACAGCGGGTTTTCTTAAAAACCGGGCTTTGCTCGGAGCAGCGTTTCCTAACCAAAAGACCATTTTTCTCGGGGCTTCCTTCGGGTGCTAGGGGGTTCCCTAGGGTTTAGGAGGGTTGGAATGGGTTAGAGAGAGAAAGTATTTAGAGAGAGAAGTGGAAATGTGTGAAAAATCTGAGAGATTTGGCACCTATTTATAGGGTCAGCAGCTTCGGACTACGCTGCGCGTTCAGCAGCACTACGCTGGGCGTAGTTCGGATGAGGATGCCAGCTTCGTCCAGCTGTCTCGCACTTCGGAACCGGATAAGACCAGAGTACGCGGTACGTACTCGTCCTCGGACGCGGGGCGTAGGCGAAGGGTGACGCGTCGTTCATCGGATGCGAGGCTTGATCATCATCGGACGGCCTAGATGTTGCCACGTCAGTAAATCTCGCATCAGTTTCGCAACTTGCACACTCAACTTCTAAATTTTGTATCTTTCGCATACGAGCTCCGTTTTTTACGTTCATTATATCCACGCGTAGGCGGGAATGTACTCTACAACTTTTGTTTAGACTCCTTTGGCTAATTTTGACGTTATTTTAAAAGTTATATTATTAACAGGCCGGGATAGGATTGGTCCGTTAAAAATCCATAACTTCTTCATCCGACGTCCGTTTTCGTCTGTCTTTTTATCGTTACGCTACTATTAACGTGATCTTTGATTCTCGTTTAGGTTGTGTAGGCTAAAATCCGCTCGATCTAATACTCGAACTTCGGGTTGTACACCGCTAAGCCGAAACTTCGAAAAATCATAACTTCCTCATACGAAGTCAGATTTGGGCGTTCTTTTTATGGACGCTCTTGGTTTAACATATTTTACGGCTTTCGTTTAGGTCGCTAAGGCTAAAACTTGCTCTATCGTAAATTCACTATTTACGCTTCCCGGTGTCGCGCTAGTTCCGTCGCGAAACTTCGATGGGTCATAACTTCTTCGTTATAACTCGGATTTCGGCGTTCTTTATATCCTCGGAATCCTTGTTTCGACCACTACAATTTTATGTAAAGATATCGGGCATATCTCACACTTTAATTTTGACGCTTATTTTTATTCTTTATTAATTATACCTTTATAATTAAATTATAAGGACACAAATACACATAATTCACATAGCATTCAAATATTTCATCTTTATTACTTCAAAAGGAGTTACAATAGTTGACCTAGACTATTACATCATCTAAAATGCTTAGCCCTGAAACACGGGCGTTACATTATAAAAATATTGTGTTGGGTCATAGCCTTAATATTTGATATTGGGTGTTATATTATGGACTTTAAATCAACTAACTTGAATATCTCCCATTGTAGATGTCTGGTTCAGACAACTATGATCTTCCCAAATCCCTAGGAACAAGCTTTCCTAATGAAGATGATGTCCCGTGGTTGGCTCATGGAAATCATACTTCACTTCCTCCACTTCCTCCAATTATTCTCCCCAGCCCACAAGTTCTTGAATAGTTCAAGGTCACTCAAGCCCTATTAGCAAGCAAGGTCTATGTGTGCTCACATCTTGGAGATGAAGACACATACTGACAAGCCGGGAGAGTTGGGTGTCAAAGTCTTGAGAAATTTGGTTGTTCAATCACTTTCTAAGTCACATAGTGAGTTTCCTTTAGGACTACTATGAAACATAATATGACATGACCCTTAATGATCTTATCTATTTGCTAGGTGCTGCTGAATCAGAAATGATTTGGAGCACTGGTAAAGCAAATTTGATTAAAAGATCAACTTCCCAAACTACCATGGACATTGACAATTGGTAACATTGGATATCCAGAAAAGCTATCTCTTCCCAATGGAATGGGATCAGCCATAGTCAACTCGGTTGACCAAATGGTAAAGAGAAAGGCTAAGTCTGAGACAATCTCGTGTACCATTCCCAAAGAGTCCATATGTTTATATTGCCAAAGGAAGGGGCATCGGTTGCGAAGCTGCCCTATTTACCTGAAAGATCATAAGGTTGGTAAGTCCACTATCTAACTTTATTAAGTTCCTATTTGGATATTCTTATTACATGATGTGACTGGGTCACATGTTGAAGTTTTAAGAATCAAAGAAAGGAGAGGAAGCTTAAAGATTAGTAAGCTGATTCTCATCACGAAGAGATGGATTTCGATCGTATGGTTCGGTGATCAGAATTTTTGAGTTGCTGCTTAAGAGTTGTGATAGATTGCTTAGGAATAGATAACAACATAGTTTTCATATGCATTTGCATTGTAAGGATAAGTTTTTCCACAAGTTTTAAATAAAAGAAAAGTTTCATTTTTATTTATTTTAAATATCCTTATAGTGGCATTTGTGAAAAAATTGTTGTTTATATGATTCCATTGTTAGCAACATTGGAAAATGGATTTGATTCTTTCGTTTGTGGTAGTGTCATAATTTACCAAATAAGGAAAGATTCTCATCAACCAAGTTTCAGTTGGATAGAAACTTGGAATTATGCAAGTTGTATTGTATGGTGAATGAGAATTTTCATCTTTGGAAAATTAAGACTAGTTCCTTGTTCACATGTATATGTGACTCAAGTGAAGGACTAAGGGATCGAGTACACATTCTTGTGCACTGGTCAAATCCACCACAAATATCGATAAGACTATTCGTCATGATTTACTGAAGTTTAGTAAATATGGTTATACTACAATTTTGAGTATAATTCTGAAGCATTGGAAAAGTTTCAATGTATGGCAGAACGAATGAGAAGAATCAAATTTGGCAGAAAGATAAATGTTTCTCAAATCTAAAAAGATGGGAGAGTACTTTAGTATCATGTTTTATGATCATATTAATGATTGTGAGACCATATCACGATTCATCCTCTAGGGACATCTTAGTGCATTCTTATGGCTAAGAAGAGGAGTCATGAATTATTGAAATGGTGAAATCAAGAAGATGATACATACTGCGTTCCAAAACAAGTCTTAGAGTCATACTCCAAGATTGTAACTTGAGTGACACATCTTAAAGAAAGTTTATTAACTCTTGTCAAATGTAGAGTAAAAGGTTTTATACTCTTGTACATTTAAAATTGGTAAGTTGTGATGTTTTGGATAAAACAGAGACCAACTTAGGCCAATTGTATGAAGTGTTTATCTTGATAAGAATCCACACTATCTCTTGAATATTTGTTTGTCAAGCAATGGGTCTTGGCAAGAGAGTCTTATATGTCAAGAGGACAGTGGGAGTCTAAAAGATCTTGAAAGAATCTAATCAAGAATAAAACCTGTAGTTTATCACTAGCACACGACTTGAGGTTTATAACCTATCGTGTTGACATATTCCTATTTCTGTGCCCATTCTAGTTAAAGTTGGATTTGCATATGAGTTCTGAGAGTTCTCAATTGGTTGCATAACAACTTGGAAGAAATGGCAGGCCCTTGTGCTGCTAGGTGGCAAGAAGTTAAGGTTGCACAAATTCAATCCATATGAGTTTGGATTTGTCACTAACCTTGTCTTGTGATTATGGTTTTGACAAATTCACATGGATAGGAGCACATACACCATAAAAATCTAAGTGTCATAAGGTTTCTCTCCGATTCATGAAAATGATGGTGATGAAACGCTTTCACTGAAGTAGATTTTAAGTAGATAGAAATTGTGATATTTGCATTTTCAAAGTCGTTAGTGGAGCGTGTGTGGTTAACTGGCACACTAACATGTGCTGGATTAGATGTCTAAGCCCATAACTATTATTGGTATGTACTTGACCCGAGAGTAGCATGGTCCATTTGGGTTGCATATCATCAGGACAATTTGTTAGGATGGACTTTTGAGAGAATGTTATTTATGGTTTATTAATATATTATAAGTTATAATATATTAATATGAAATCATATGTTTTAATTAGTATCGATCAAGAATTAATTTGGAATTAATTTAGTGATCAAAAGAGATTAATTAAATCTATGGGGACTAATTATGATAATTAGTTATATTTATATGTGTTGGGCTTATGATCCATGTTGGACCAAGTTTATGTATGGATACATAAAGAGTTGGGCCACATGAACCATGGATCATAAAACCCATGAGTATGGATTATGGGTTATACCCATGACCCTTGGAATCCTACATATAAATAGGTTACTCCATAGCCAAAATCACCACTTCTTTTCTTAGAGAAATATGGAAGTGTTTTGGTGCATGGAATTCTCTCTCAAGAGCCACCTTTGTCCTAGGTGTGTTGTGATTCCATTTGAGGCATTTCATACAATTGGTGCTAAGCTCTTAAGGCCAAATACATCAAGACTTCAAGCCACATAAAAGGTATGTTTCCCTAACTAGTATATTATATGGTTTATGTCAAATGCATGCTAGTTATAGGTTTAATGCCTTGGAAACCATTTGCATGTATAATTAGTGAAAACATAGATCCAAGGTATTTAGGGTTGTATGTGCACCATAGGATGTTGTATTATACCAAAATCCAACAGTGGTATCAGAGCCATGGGTTGTTTTGTAATATATTTGATGCAAATGTATTTTTTTTCAAGTTGAAGGAAAAAAACATGAAGTTTGTCAAATTTTATGATAATTACTTGATTTTATGAAAAACTAATTATTTATAAAATTTGAGTCACTTTACTACAAGAGTTGAATTAGGTCAATTTATTAAAAGATAGAATGATATGATTATTTTATTTGTTTTAAAAGTTTGATCTAAATGGTTTTAAGGAGATACAAATTTTGTCATAAGATTTTGGAACTCAAAAGTTTTTTTTTAAAGTTATGATCTTAAGATTTTTGAAACTTTCATAAGTTATGGATGTGAAATGTCTCATTTATTAACTCTTTAGGTTATGAATTCCAAGAGTCTTCAAAGGATAATTGTCAAAGTTTCAAGATTTGTATTAGTTTATATGATTATCTAATTTCTTGAAAATTGGTGATGTGAATTATCTTTACTTATGAGTTTAATCTAGATCATAGAAAAATTATTTGATTATTGTGTTAATTAGAATATTTGATCTTAATGGTTTTTATGAACTCCATAACTTGTCCTCAAGTTATGGAAAGTGAAGAGTTTTTCTTTTTAAAGTGTCATTAAGTCTCATAGGTTATGAAAATAGAAGAGTCACTATTTTTAATGTCATCATTAAATGATTTAATGTCTTCCATAACTTGTCCTCAAGTTATGGAACTTGAATTTTTTTTTCATTAAACCTTAATTAAACTCATAAGTTATGAAAAATCCAAGAGTTTTGAAAGGTTTCAAAATTTTTCCTCAAGTTTTGGAATTTGTAAAGTTACCCCCCATGTATACTTTAATTCCAAACTAGACCTTAGAATTTTAAAAGTTTAAAATTCAACCCTTATACTATTATTATAATTTTAATTATATAGATATGTATAAGATAAAGTCAATCTTACCATTAGTAGGCCTCATTCACAAAGCCGGTCTATAAGGGGGTATAAGGTTACTGCCTATAAAATGGCAGTTTAATGGGTGTCCACTCTCACCCACCGCTTCCTTGACTGGTGGAGGGTCGTTAGCCGAACGGGTATGATAAAGACTATAATTCTCCCTTCATTAAAAGTATAATGATAAATACTAAGTAACTAAACACTTATAAATTCTCAATCTTAGTTACTTAGGAAAATGTGAATAAGGTGCTAATCCATGAAATTACACTTTGCACTTTGTTTAAGCTGATAGTGGAGCGTGTGTGGTTAACCGGCTCACTAACCTGGACTTAACAAGGTAGGCAAAGGGTAACTTAATGTTTATTATAGTATCGTTGGAGCGTGTGTGGTTAACCGGCACATCGATTGAGGGGTAAATATTAAGGGTACCAAGTATATTTGCATGGTTACTTCACACCTTGTTTTGTGATCCTCAGCATCCCAGTCACAAAACCTGAAGGGCACACTCGAGATTGAAACATGCCATTGAAAAGTTCAATGAATCTCAAAAGAATCTAGGAGTTTCAAAACCAATTAAAACCTAATAATACATTTCGTTTATCTTGGTGGAAATTGGTGAATCGTCATTCACCTACCTTCAAATATTTTATAGCTTGGATTACGGCATCCCTCTTCCAAGTTATAAAATAGTTTGTTGGGTCCTAGCCTTAATATATCATATTGGGTGTTATATTAAGGACTGAAATCAACTTTACGTGAATTTCTCCCATTGTTGATGTCTGGTTTAGACAACAATGATCTTCCCAAACCAAGCTTTCCTAATGAATATGACTTCCCGAGTTTGGCTCATGGAAGTCATACTTCTCTTCCTCCACCTCCTCCAATTATTCTCCCTAACCCACAAGTTCAAGGTCACTCAAGCCCTAATGGCAAGCAAGGTCTATGTGTGATCACATCTTAGAGATGAAGTCACATATTGACAAGCCGGGAGAGTTGGGTGTCAAAGTCTTGAGAAAGTTGGATGTTCAATCACTTTCTAAGTTACATAGTGAGTTCCTTTGGGACTACTATGAAACAGACTATGACATGAACCTTAATGATCATATCTATTTGCTTGGTGCTACTGAATCAGCAATGATTTGAAACGATAGTAAAGCAAATTTGATTAGAAGATCAACTTCCCAAAAACTTTATGGACAGTGACAATGGTGACACTGGAAATCCAGAAAAAGCATTCTCTTCCCAATGGAAAGGGATTGGCCATAGTCAACCCGGTTGACCAAATGGTAAAGAGAAAGGCTAAGTCTGAGATAGTCTCATTACCAAAAGGTCCATATGTTTATTTCTGCCAAAGGAAGGGGCGTTGATTGCAAAGCTGCCAAATTTACCTAAGGATGTTAAAGTCAATAAGTTTGACTCTACATTAGGTAGAGCCCATTATCTAACTCTGTTAAGTTCTATTCTGAGATCCTCATTACATGATGTGACTGGGTCACATGTTGATGTTTTAAGAATCAAAGAATAGAGAGAAATCTTAAAGGAAGTATATGTTGATTCTGATCGCAAAGGTGGATTTCGATCGCATCAGAATTTTGAGCAGTTGCTTAAGAAGTTATGATATATTGCTAAGGAATAGATAACAACAACTTTCTATGTGGATTGTAAGGATAAGTTTTTCCGCAAAGTTTTAAAATAAAAGAAAATTGTTTAATTTTATTTATTTGAAGTATCCTTACAATGGCATTTATGGAAAATTGTTGCTTATATGATTCCACTGTCAGCAATATTGAAAAATGGATTTGATTCTTTCATTTGTGGTAGTGTCTAAATTTACCAAATCAGGAAAGTTCCTCATCACCCAAGTTTCAATTGGACAGAAACTTGGAATCATGCAAGTTGAATAGTATGATGAATGAGAACTTTCAAGCATTGGAAAATCAAGACTAATTACTTGTTCACATGGATGTGTGAGTCAAGTGAAGGACTAAAGGGATCGAGTACACATTCTTGTGCACTAGTCATGTCCACCACAAAGCTCGTTAAGACTATTTGATTTACTAAAGTTTGGTAAATATGGTTATACTTACAAGTTTAAGTATAATTCTGAAACATTGGAAAAGTTCAATGTATGGCAGAACGAATGGGAAGAATCAAATTAGGCAGAAAGATAAAAGTTTCTCAAATCTGAAAAGATGGGAGAGTACTTTAGTATCATGTTTGTGATCATCTTAATGATTTAGAAATCATATCACAATTAGTCCTCTAAAGGTCATCTTAGTGCATTCTTATGACTAAGAAGAGGAGTCATGAATTGTTGAAATGGTTAGATCAGGAAGATGAGTCATACTTCGTTCCAAAAAAATTCTTAGAGTCATACTCCAAGATTGTAACTTGAGTGACATATCTTAAAGAAAGGTTTAAAACACTTGTCAAATGTAAGAGTAAAAGTGTCCTACTCTTGTACATTTGAAATTGGTAAGTTGTGATGTTTTGGATAAAACAAAGACCAACTAAGGCCAATTGTGTGAAGTGTTTGTCTTGATAAAGAATCTGCACTATCTCTTGAATATTTGGCAAGATAGTCTTATATGTTAAGAGGATAGTGGGAGTCTTAAAGATCCTAAAAAGAATTTCAAGAACTAATCAAGAATAAAACTTGAGGTTCTTCACTAGCACACGACTTGAGGTTTATAACCTATCGTGTTGACATATTCTGTGCCCATTCCAGTTAAAGTTGGCTTTGCATAGGAGTTCGGAAAGTTCTCAATTGGTTGCATAACAAGTTGGAAGCAATGGCAGACCCTGTACTGCCAGGTGGCAAGAAGTTAAGATTGCATAAGTTCAGTCCATATGAGTTTGGATTTGTCATTATCCTTGTCTTGTGACTATGGTTTTGATGATTTACATGGATAAGAACACATACACCATAAAATCTAAGGGTCATAAGGTTTCTCTCCGATTCATGAAAATGATGGTGAGGAAACACTTCCACCAAGTAGATTTGAAGCAGATGGCAAAAGGTCTAAACAATTGAGACTATGATTACGGCATCCCTTTTCATAGTTCTGAAATTGTTTAGACACACATGCATGCTATCTAAGGAAAGGTGTATGATTTTGATAAAGTTTTATCAAAGCATCTCGTATCAGAAATCTGAACTTTGGTAAGAAAGTCAATAAAGTATTGATTTCTAGAAGTCCAGCTGATTTCTGAGTACATGTCAAAGCTAGTGGGAGCATAAGTGTTATGCTAATAATCATCATGTTAGTGGGAGCATGATAATTATTGTTAGTGTTGCAAGTTAGCAATGTTAATTATAGAAAACAAAAGTTTCAATTCGTGAGGCTGCAGGGATTGAAAAAGTTGTTTTGCTATAATTAAGGGAGAGGATATACTTCATTTCAGCTCTAAAGGCTTAGATTGAGACCTTAATCATCTTTAGTCAAGAATATATATATATGAATTTCATGTTGGATTGGTTCAACTTAAGGAAATTCTATATATTGCGTTCTCAAAATTCGATTATGATTACGGCATCCCTCTTCATAGTCAAATTTTGAAAACATGGCAAATAAAAATATTGTAGCAAAAGATTGGTCTAGAATCATGTCTTTATGTGAGACATCATGAATTGTGTACCATTTGTTTTGGGTACAGGATCGATTGCATGTGCTATAATATTTGTCATTTCTAAATTTTTCCAAATGCCCAGAGGCATTCAGAAGGGAAAAGGTCTACAATTGGATATGACTAAAATGATTAAGCAATTGTCGAGGACAATCTGAGGTTTACCAAAGATTGGTTGCTCAGGGACAGTTGGAAGTATAGTGCTAATTTTGGAAGGACCATATTGACATATTCTGAAAAGAGGCATCTCTTATTCAGAAGTGATAGTCAAAATGAGAATATGGAGTTGTCTCCATAGGTGGAAGTTATATGTGTAAGATTAGAAAACTTAATGCAAGAAGCATGTCCAAAGCAATGTACTTTAAATATGAGACTTAGTTTCCATGGAGTTGATCTCCATTGGAATACCTTATAATGATTGTTGACAAGTCTTTGTGACTTTGTACATATTCATTACAGGAGGGTCAGTGCATATAAGTTTAAAATCTAAACAGATTTCGATAAATGATAGGAATTTGAAATTCTCACATTTTTCGATAAGGATTTGGGAGTGTGAAATTAGAATCATTGAAATTATGTTCAATTGGTTTATTTCACAAAGTAAGGATCATAGACAAACATAGAGTGCATACTTGGTGTATGGAAAAGCTATTGTTTAAGAAAAACATAGTGTACATGCTTGGAGCATGGGACAACTAGTGTTTTTAATTCAAGTATAAAGTTGATAAAACCGAAACAATGAATAATGAGTAATCAGTATGGTGATAAATAAAAGTGTTTATTTATATTCATAGGGTTTGATACCATATTTGATTCATTTATTCTTGTGTTTCACTTTGCATGTTTTGACTTCCAGAATAACTAAGTCGCTCTTCCTGAATGATTAAGTTATTCAAACCATCCACAGTCGGTCATATGTTGGAAGTAGATATGAATCAAGACTGTCATGGGTTGGTTTGTAGAGGTCTAAGTTGGTGGACAAAGTGGTGCTACAACACTCATGAGTGCTCATAAGTTCTGAGTATTGGATTCAACCCGCGCTCATTTGAATCACTTCATGGATTTTATCACGAGTGATCATGAGACGATAATATCTTATATTCTTCAAACCTAAAGATATGAGTTGTTACTATGAGTTGGTTATACATTGATTGCACGAAAACGCATTTGGTAACTCAATATTATAAAACGTGCATTTGTGTATGATTCAACAAGTAGTAGAACAAGCCACATGAGTGGAAGTTTATCCATTCCTTTTACCTTCGGGATAAAAGCGATATTTATGGGCCCCTCGATGATTTAGTGATGACACCCTAAGTGCTTGGCCAAGCCTAGACTGATTTGATTTGTTCAATTCGTCGGTCATCATAAATCGGAAATCGGGAAACAACAAATGGACAGAGAGAATGATTATAATCCATGTCTCAGTCCATATGATATCTAGAATGGAGGAATATACGATCCCTTATCTAATGGACGCGTCATTGATTTGTTCAGAGTTCGACAGCGGCTTTAAGAGCTACGATTGCTAGTCGGGTTATGAAGTCGTACTTGCAATAATAGTTTTAGACTTATCCAAGTGGGAGACTGTTGGATTCGATGTCTAAGCCCATAAATATTATTGGTATGTACTTGACCCGAGAGTAGCATGGTCCATTTGGGTTGCATATCATCAGGACAATTTGTTAGGATGGACTTTTGAGAGAAGGTTATTTATGGTTTATTAATATATTATAAGTTATAATATATTAATATGAAATCATATGTTTTAATTAGTATCGATCAAGAATTAATTTGGAATTAATTTAGTGATCAAAAGAGACTAATTAAATCTATGGGGACTAATTATGATAACTAGTTATATTTATATGTGTTGGGCTTATGATCCATGTTGGACCAAGTTTATGTATGGATACATAAAGAGTTGGGCCACATGAACCATGGATCATAAAACCCATGGGTATGGATTATGGGTTATACCCATGACCCTTGGAATCCTACATATAAATAGGTTACTCCATAGCCAAAATCACCACTTCTTTTCTTAGAGAAATATGGAGGTGTTTTGGTGCATGGAATTCTCTCTCAAGAGCCACCTTTGTCCTAGGTGTGTTGTGATTCCATTTGAGGCATTTCATACTATTGGTGCTAAGCTCTTAAGGCCAAATACATCAAGACTTCAAGCCACATAAAAGGTATGTTTCCCTAACTAGTATATTATATGGTTTATGTCAAATGCATGCTAGTTATAGGTTTAATGCCTTGGAAACCATTTGCATGTATAATTAGTGAAAACATAGATCCAAGGTATTTAGGGTTGTATGTGCACCATAGGATGTTGTATTATACCAAAATCCAACAACATGGACTTGTGAGAAATGGCAAAGGTCTAAACAATTGAGACTATGATTACGGCATCCCTTTTCATAGTTCTAAAATTGTTTAGACACCCATATGAGCTATCTAAGGGAAGGTGTATGACTTTGATAAAGTTTTATCAAAGCATCTCGTATCAGAAATCCGAACTTTGGTAAGAAAGTCAAGAAAGTATTGATTTCTAGAAGTAGGGTACATTTGATATACAGAGTATACTATTTGGAGATCCCACTTTAAACACATCACTAAATACAACACGGACATCATCCATATAAGTTGATCAATAAGTAGAATAACTTGGAATCACTGATAAATCTTAATTATAGGTTCATCATAATGACTATGACTATAATTAAAAGTTACACTTGAATAAAATTGTCACAACTAGCACTTTTGGCTAGGAAATTCCGTCCTCAGGTAAGTAAGGACTATTGTGAGATTGTACTAACACTGCTAAGTGTTCAATATGAGTTCCTAAGGAGCCAGAAAGTGTTAGAATGCAAATCTCTCCAAGTATAGTGAATCTCTCCCAAATCTCTCCAAGTATAGTGAATCTCTCCCAAATCTCTCCAAGTATGTGAAATCTCTTCCAAATCTCTCTAAGTATGCAAAATCTCTCCAAGAATAGTGAATCTCTCCCAAATCTCTCCAACAATAGTGAATCTCTCCCAAATCTCTCTAAGTATGCGAAATCTCTCCAAGAATAGTGAATCTCTCCCAAATCTCTCCAAGTATAGTGAATCTCTCCCACATCTCTCCAAGTATGTGAAATCTCTCCCAAATCTCTCTAATATGCGAAATCTCTCCAAGAATAGTGAATCTCTCCCAAATCTCTCCAAGAATAGTGAATTTCTCCCAAATCTCTCTAAGTATGCAAAATCTCTCCAAGTATGTGAAATCTCTCCCAAATCTCTCCACGTTTCTCAAATCTCTCTCAAATCTCCCTAAGTACCTTCCTTAGTCGAAAACAGCTCAAAACCGGAAGAGGAAACCCCCAAAAGGACCCTTTTGGTCTGGAGACCTCTTGGTCCTGAACCTCTTGGCCGGAACCCTCTTGGTCCGGACTCCTTTTGCTCCTGAACCTCTTGGCCGGAACCCACTTGGTCCGGAACCCTTCTGGTCCGGAACCTCTTAGTCCGGAATGTCTCCTAAGGAAGCCAAGAGGAAGCTCATCTCGAAATCCTCTCATCCGGACCATCTCTCAATCTCTGAACTCCTGGCTCCGGACAATCTCGCACCTCAGAGCTCCATGGCTCCGGAAGGTTTGGATCCGGAAGACATCGTGACCGCTTCGCAATTGCTAGCCTCTTCGCACCTCGGTCCGGACTGCTGGCTTCGCTCCGGAATGAATCAGAAGACTTCGGAAATCCGAGAAAGTGCTCCGGAAGTTACTGTGGATTCCGGAATTTGGAGAAGAGCTTCGGAATTTACCCTAGAGCTCCAGAATTTAGCATACAACTTCGGAAATTGCCCTAGAGTTCCGGAATTCACTATTTAGCCCCGGATTTTGGTCTATTCCGGACCTTTTTATCATTTTAAGGTATTTTGAGGTCGGGAATCCCCCAAACTCGTGTTTTTCTTAACTAAGACCCCTAAACCCCTTATTTTATGCTAAAATTAATTATTTTAAGCATATTTTTCATAAAAATAAATGTTTGGGATTTAGGAAAACCTTATCCTAAATCAAGAAAAGGACAAAGGGATTGACTGTGTGAGTTGATGAAATTCCTCATTTCCCATACAAATCTCAGTTAAACACAAAATATCCATGGATAACCAAGCATTGTACACTGGTCCTCCAAGCAAGTGTCATATCACTCTTATCCCTCCACTTAGAATACGTGAACTCCTCTTCTTCCTTTTCCCCACTTCTCTATTTTCACCTCCAGCAAACTTCTAAGAGTGCTCTCAACTCCTTCAAGCTTCAAGTTCATCTCTTCAAGAGAAATTCCCAGAATTCTTGGGTGAGTATTTTATCCTCTTAAAACAATTATTCTTCACATTATTCTAAGATTTCATCATATTTACACATGAAAATTATTCTTAGAATACTCTAGAGATTTAAGAATCATTCAAGTTTGGATCTTGGAAATTTCCTCATCACTCTTCGAATCACCCAACAAACAAACCAAGGTGAGCTTCATACCCCACCTTTTCAATATTTTAATGTTTTTTGGGGAGAGTACAAGTCAAATCTTGCCTAAATACTTGAATAATTGCATATATACGTATGTTTGTATGTGTGTGTGAAATATTATTAAATTAATATTTTAGTAATATACTCATGAACGTAAGAATTCTCAATTTCATAAAGAACAGAGGATACTTTGTACAAAAGAGCCTCCCAACTATTGGATGTGTCCAACTTAACCCTTTTATCTATGCTTTCATGTCTAAAGATAAAAGTTATAATAGGGATCTTGATAAGTGGACACCATTTCTAGTAAATTTTTGAAAATGGAAACTTTGCGACTATTTTTCAAACTGTCAGGGGGTATTTTATAAATATTCAATATAAAAGTTTGCGTCAAGAAAATACACAAATAGAGCCATTATGACAGAAATATTCGCATGTCATGAACTGCTGTCATAAAACCTCCAAGAACATAAGTAATGTTCTATATGTCATAAAACAGAAAATGCGTGTCATAACCGGCAGTTATAAATTTATACAAATTATATCTTGACACTTTTTTCTCTCTTGACTAAAATGACTTATTTTTCAATAAACGAAAAGGAACAAACACGAGCACCTAGTTAACGAGCACAATCAACGATATGGGACGAGAACGATACTTCTATTCAATGAGTACGAGTTTCATTATTTATCTAACAAATAATGGATCTCTAACGATTTCTCAAAAGGTTGTTAATATTCTAGTCAGACAAATCTCAAAAGTACCTAAATATAAAAATATTAGTGTACGTCTAAGTCCTGTAAGGAGTTATAGCCAGAGTCTCCAGGAGGGAGAGCGGGAATTTGTGTATAGATCTATACGGGGTTGACACCCCGCACCTTCGCTGTTCGCTACAGCTAGACAGGCCAGTCTAGGGTGACAAATGTCTTTATCCAAACCGAGGGCGCATGAGAAACGCCAAGACAGGCACTTCGTCAGATTAGTATGGTTATAACGACTCACTAGAATATGTTATATTAACTAGAAATTTATGTAAGGAAAACCTCATAAATAAATTTTGGCACATTGTGTTGACTGTCCTACACGTGATAGGTGATGGTCCGCATTTGTTGTGTTGACTGTCCTTCTTCATAGCGTAGAATGTCCACAATAGCCATGTTGATTCTTTCTCCTACAAGTATAGAGTCGTAATACTGCTGTTTTTACAAATTAAAAAGTGTAGGACTCTATGGAAAACGTTTGTAAACGATTTTGATAATGATAAACTAACCCACACATATACATAGTTGGAAACTAGAACTTACGATTATTTTATAGCAGAAAGTATAGGATTTTCTGGGGAAAACGATTTTTCTACGATTTCGATAACGATAAACTAGAACGCACAAACTCAATTTTACTCGATAAGAGGAACAAGATTTTCAACCATATTTCCTTTTTGAATATAAGGGATTTTTCTTGAAACGGTTGATTGTTACTATTCAAAAGAACTATTCTCAGACACAACACGCTTTTACAAATCACACTACTTTTCAAAATCACTCCTTATAAGGATGAACAAAAGTAATGTCATACACACACATATCCATGATTTTCAAGGCAACACTTCAAACGATTTCATAGAAAATATCGGATTTTCTGAATGTACGATAAGAACGATTCTAAACAAGTGTAAACGATTTCATACAAAAATGCTTATGAACTCACCAACTTTTTAGTTGACGCTTTTCAAAACGACTTGTATTCTCAGGGATCTAATAAGCAGGTAACAAGCGACGCAGATGCAAGACTTTTAGTTGTAGCTTGGATTATTTTCTGCTTATGTCTCTTTTATGTAACTCGAAGAACAAATACAATATGTAAACAATGTAAGTTTGTTATCTCAATGTATGATGTTTGGATTGCTCTGTTTCATTTATATTCAATTGTTATGATACTGCACAATGAAGTCACCCGCCTCCGGACGTTTCCGCCGTCTGGTCCGTGGGTGTGACAGATTGGTATTAGAGCATTGTTTATAGTGAACTGGTATATCTAGCCATACAAGATATACAACTATAAATACAATGGGACTAAAACACACTCTGCCTGAAAGTATACTTTAAAAAGATAAGTATTTTATGAAAGTATACATATCTACTAACACAGTATCATAACGAGAAGAAAACAAAAGTAACTAAAAGGCTGAACACTACAGTCAAACATGGGCAGTTAAGTAATCATATCTGGGATCAATATAGCCTGATCAACTATATTTATTTGAGATATGACCAACATGTGCTTGGGAGTGATGGTGGTGTTGCAACAAACCTAAAACCTACCAACTATGAGTACAAGAGAATACTAGAATCGAACATCAAGATTAAAATACTATAGGAGTATTTTAGGACACTATGAACCCCTCCCACACCTAAACTTTCCCCGTATATCTCGTACCTCGATTCCCGCACAAACAAGTAGTTGAAATTCCTTGCCAAGACTTCTACTACCCTGTCACGGTAAATTATAGATAGGGCAAGGAGAGACCAGAAGAAGTCCATGAGGAAAAATCCAGAAGTGAATCCTAAGGAATACCAAGAGATGAATTGTGAAAGGGAGGATTCCGACTAAAACCCCAGCAAGGATAAAAGCGCCGAGGAAACCCTTGGCAAAGCTCTACCCAATTGATAGTAGATCAGAGACCCTTTCACCTTTCTCTTCCCATATACATAAACACCCCATATAGGTACTCCTGGAATAGACATACCTAGAAACAAAACGATACCCACACAAACACAAGTTGAGAAATTGGCTCCTATCCCATTTAGGGCGTATCTCCACAAAAGACAACCTGATCCACAATCGACGTGCACCGAACTCCGATAGCCAACGCTCTCACGAATCAGACATCCGTTTAAACCACAAGTAACCCAAAGTGACTCCCGGTTTCCAACCCTTTGTCATGGAGTAACGGAGACCATAAACAAAGGCCCGATATGTGGGAATGTAAATCCGATCCCCCACGAGTAACAAGAACACCATTCCAAATGCCTTACGAGACCCACAAGTAGGACCAGAAAACTATGTAGACCATGTGCACTCTTTAAAAGAGCAAATGGTCATTTGGAAACCACAACTCATATCAATCAAGGCTAGGACAGCCTTAGCAGCGTAAGGAACACAAAAAGGGCACCCTTAATACAAGTGAAATGGCCAAGCACTTTGTGCGCCAAACGCGAATCACCATACTACTCGCCTTAGGTCCATAATGCCCTTAATCACAACCAGTAGTAGTAAATCAAGAGGAGTACATCCTCCAAGAATCCATACAACCGAATCCGTTAACTATAGCGCTAGCTATGTGCTATTTTGACGGACTTTACGTTAGACAATACATGTTCCCACTCAATACCATAACTGCATCATGGGGATGTAGGTTGACACAATTAGCACCAGTACGTTAAGATTATAGGAGTAAACCCACTGCAAACTAGCTACAAGTGTATACGAGCTCACCTTTTGTACGCAACAGGGTCATGTATTCCCATGAAGACAACCAGTACCCTGACGATGCACCGGTCTTGCGAATAGACTCCGCCACTTCCCAAGTCACTGTAACAGCGGCTGTGGCAGCCGTCATGGCATACTTTAATGCCAACGACACAAATAAAGTTGGAAGCAGTGTTGGTAACTCCAACCGTCACAACAACCAAGGAAACCAACGAAGAACAACTCACGCATGCACTCAAGGACCTAAACCTAAGAACAAGAAACGAAAGTTCGGAAACGAAAAAGGAGGTAGTTCGACTCAGAGGCTTACTAAAAGGCAACAAGCGGGACCAGTCTCTACCCCTGTTAACCCTACTCCTCCCACACCAAGACAATCATACCTTGGGAACAATCCACCCTGCAACAAGTGCGAATACCATCAATGGAGAGTCTGCAAGACATTTCGTTGCAAAAGGTGCAACAAGATGGGGGGTGCACCTCCCGCTATTGTAGGGCCCCGGCCCCATGCGTCACCCCAACTCCCAACCCAGAAGTAAGTCTAGCTTGTCACAAGTGCGGTGCAACATGACATCTCAAGAGAGATTGTCCAACAGAGATGACTAACGAAGGAGTTGACGACTAGACAGGAGTTGACGACAAGGAACCCTACTGCAGCTTTTGGTATGTTCCACAGTAAACTTAAGCATCGAACTATCACAAAAGTTTTTGTCAATTAAAAATATAATCCAAAAACTATTTTTCTCGTTAGAGCCAATCCTGTAAATCACTGGAAGCTAGGGATCCTTACGAATGGACCATGATGGTGCCATATAAACATTAGTATCACACATGGTTAGGATTCCGCGAACTAAGGACGTGCGATTCCGCCTTACTTTCTGTCCTTGGGCTGAATAGCGATTGGGACAGAATCCTACAGTCAACCACTTCTAAAGATCCTAAGTATGGATGGTTAGGTCACCTCCATCTATAGTGGAAGGACCTGGCAGAATTCGGATTACGAATTCCCTTGCCATATAGCAGCACCCTCGTGTCGCTAGAACACCTAAAAAGCAGAAACGATATAGACCCAGTGGTAACAACGAAAACGAAACTAGCAACGATAATAACACAAACACTAGAAAACCTAACAAGCAGAAACAAGATAGATCCAATGGTAACAATGAAAACGAAACTAGCAACGATAAGAACACAAACACTAGAACTCCTAACAAGCAGAAACGAGATAGACCTAATGGTAACAACGAAAACGAAACTAGCAACGATAAGAACACAAACACTAGAACTCCTAACAAGTAGAAATGAGATAGACCCAATGGTAACAACGAAAACGAAACTAGCAACGATAAGAACACAAACACCAGAACTCCTAACAAGCAGAAACGAGATAGACCTAATGGTAACAACGAAAACGAAACTAGCAACGATAAGAACACAAACACTAGATATCCTAACAAGCAGAAACGAGATAGACCCAATGGTAACAATGAAAACGAAACTAGCAACGATAAGAACACAAACACTAGAGCACCTAACAAGCAGAAACGAGATAGAACCAAATGGTAACAACGAAAACAAAACTAGCAACGATAAGAAGATGAACATAGAACACCCTGTCATTTCTAGCAACCAGTGCTCCTCGAATCGACGTAACAACAAGAAGTTCAATGTCATAAATTGGCACGGACAGGCTTGATCCTCACCTTACAAACCCCGGGCACTACAAATAGACTTTTTTCCTACTCCACCGGGTAACGAAACTCTTTCAGCCGACAACGGCAAATCCCTAGCAACCAGACACCTAAGTCCTGGTGTAAGGATTGCCACACGTTTTTCCCTAGCCCTGTTAAAGATTTAAAAATCAAGGAGCAAAAGGCATTAAGGGAATTCGAAAGGCTTCCAACCTTCCTCCAAAGGTTCCCAAAACCTCTTGGAAATCTCAACCATGTGCTAAGCAGAGATAGAATCACCTCGACTCTTGGAACCACCACAATGACCAAACACCCGACACCACTTAGCACAGTCACAAGAACAGATAGTGTCTGATCGCAAGATCGACATAATAGATAAGGGAAACATCAGACCCAGTCCCTAACCACAGGAAGCACCTGTCTAACTTATAAGAGAGAAAGACGAAATTACCATAGGCACCACCGACTACGAATAAGCCAAACAAACCCATCCTCAAGGATCGATACTCCCTACCCCCGAATCGGAGACATGTTCAACCAACAACGAGGACTGGCAGAGGTTGACCTACCATTAGCTCGAGAAAACTATAAGAAGAAACCCACCAAGATAATCTAAGACTCATAAGGTTAACTACATCACTCGCAAACGCAACCTGGGTGACCATAGTACCAACTCCTAAGACCCATAATACTCTACTTCTAGGACACCAGGATCCCGATTCCTAGAAGACCATTCAAAAGGTCTCGCCAAGAAAGGGCCCGATAACTCATAGTCTCCGATTAACCAAAGACCCAGGTTAGGATATTTCTCCTTCCATGTGTTCAACACTCACAAGTGTCAGACCACCGAAACTCTAGAAAATTCCACCTGTCAAGGTCAAGGTAAACACAAACCCACATCCCGAAGACAAGCGTGTGTAGTGGACATTGACAAAGTTGGATGCCCACTTGCTTCTAATCGAGTATTCATATGACAACAACTACCACTCGAGCATAGGAGTTGCACCCCTCGAGGCCCTGTGTGGCCAGAGGTGCAGATCATCCTCGGTTAGGCTGAGATGGGAGATACCCAGCCGGCAAGATGACAAACGCCCAATAACACACTCACTAGACCCGAGATTACTCGAGAAACCACAAGAAGGATAGTCAAAACCCAAACATGACCTCAAACATCGTAACACCGACAAAGGAACTATGTAGATAACACCTTAAAACCTTGAAATCTGAAGTAGGGATCAGGGTATTAATTAGGAACTCCCCTCGAGGAAGAGTAACTCGAAGCAAAAGGAAGAGTGAACTAAACTCCCGATGCACCAGACCCTTCGAGATCCTTGCACGGATCGGCCCGGTAGCCTACCAACTCCAATTACCCTCCGAATTTGGTAACGCACACCCTGTATTCCATGTATCGAACCTAGAAAGTGTCTATCAGACAGCTCTCCTAGTCCCACTAGATAATACTAAGGCGAACTAGAACCTCCTAATCATTGATCCGCCTATCAAGACAATGAACGGGAAAGTTAAGTACACAAAACAAAACCGCATCCTGATTGTGAAGGTTCGAGAGAACGCTAGGCGTGAGCCGGAATTCACTTGGGAGCGCGAAAACCAAATGAATCGAAAGTACCTTCATCTATTCCCATATTCATGACTCTACCTTTCGAAAGAATTTCGGGACGAAATTCCCTCTAACGGGGGGATGATGTCACAACTAGCACTTTTGGCTAGGAAATTCCGTCCTCAGGTAAGTAAGGACTATTGTGAGATTGTACTAACACTCCTAAGTGTTCAATATGAGTTCCTAAGGAGCCAGAAAGTGTTAGAATGCAAATCTCTCCAAGTATAGTGAATCTCTCCCAAATCTCTCCTAGTATAGTGAATCTCTCCCAAATCTCTCCAAGTATGTGAAATCTCTTCCAAATCTCTCTAAGTATGCGAAATCTCTCCAAGAATAGTGAATCTCTCCCAAATCTCTCCAACAATAGTGAATATCTCCCAAATCTCTCTAATTATGCGAAATCTCTCCAAGAATAGTGAATCTCTCCCAAATCTCTCCAAGTATAGTGAATCTCTCCCAAATCTCTCCAAGTATGTGAAATCTCTCCCAAATCTCACTAATATGCGAAATCTCTCCAAGAATAGTGAATCTCTCCCAAATCTCTCCAAGAATAGTGAATCTCTCCTAAATCTCTCTAAGTATGCGAAATCTCTCCAAGTATGTGAAATCTCTCCCAAATCTCTCCACATTTCTCAAATCTCTCTCAAATCTCCCTAAGTACCTTCCTTAGTCGAAAACAGCTCAAAACCGGAAGAGGAAACCCCCAAAAGGACCCTTTTGGTCCGGAACCTCTTGGTCCGGCACCTCTCGGTCCGGAACCCTCTTGGTCCGGACTCCTCTTGGTCCTGAACCTCTTGGCCGGAACCCTCTTGGTCCAGACTCCTTTTGGTCCTGAACCTCTTGGCCGGAACCCTCTTGGTCCGGAACCTCTTAGTCCGGGATGTCTCCTAAGGAAGCCAAGAGGAAGCTCATCTCGGAAGCCTCTCATCCGGACCATCTCTCAATCTCGGAACTCCTGGCTCCGGACAATCTCGCACCTCAGAGCTCCATGGCTCCGGAAGGTTTGGATCCGGAAGACATCGTGACCGCTTCGGAATTGCTAGCCTCTTCGCACCTCGGTCCGGACTGCTGGCTTCGCTCCGGAATGATTCAGAAGACTTCGGAAATCCGAGAAAGTGCTCCGGAAGTTACAGTGGATTCCGGAATTTGGAGAAGAGCTTCGGAATTTACCCTAGAGCTCCGGAATTTAGCATACAGCTTCGGAAATTGCCCTAGAGTTCCGGAATTCACTATTTAGCCCTGGATTTTGGTCTATTCCGGACCTTTTTATCATTTTAAGGTATTTTGAGGTCGGGAATCCCCCAAACTCGTGTTTTTCTTAACTAAGACCCTTAAAACCCTTATTTTATGCTAAAATTAATAATTGTAAGCATATTTTTCATAAAAATAAATGTTTGGGATTTAGGAAAACCTTATCCTAAATCAAGAAAAGGACAAAGGGATTGACTTTGTGAGTTGATGAAATTCCTCATTTCCCATACAAATCTCAGTTAAACACAAAATATCCATCGATAACCAAGCATTGTACACCGGTCCTCCAAGCAAGTGTCATATCACTCTTATCCCTCCACTTAGAATACGTGAACTCCTCTTCTTCCTTTTCCCCACTTCTCATTTTTCACCTCCAGCAAACTTCTAAGAGTGCTCTCAACTCCTTCAAGCTTCAAGTTCATCTCTTCAAGAGAAATTCCCAGAATTCTTGGGTGAGTATTTTATCCTCTTTAAAACAATTATTCGTCACATTATTCTAAGATTTCATCATATTTACACATGAAAATTATTCTTAGAATACTCTAGAGATTTAAGAATCATTCAAGTTTGGAGCTTGGAAACTTCCTCATCACTCTTCGAATCACCCAACAAACAAACCAAGGTGAGCTTCATACCCCACCTTTTCAATATTTTAATGTTTTTGGGGGAGAGTACAAGTCAAATCTTGCCTAAATACTTGAATAATTGCATATATATACGTATGTTTGTATGTGTGTGTGAAATATTATTAAATTAATATTTTAGTAATATACTCATGAACGTAAGAATTCTGAATTTCATAAAGAACAGAGGATACTTTGTACAAAAGAGCCTCCAACTATTGGATGTGTCCAACTTAACCCCTTTATCTATGCTTTCATGTCTAAAGATAAAAGTTATAATAGGGATCTTGATAAGTGGACACCATTTCTAGTAAATTTTCGAAAATGGAAACTTTGCGACTATTTTGCAAACTGTCAGGGAGTATTTTATAAATATTCAATATAAAAGTTTGCGTCAAGAAAATACACAAATAGAGCCTTTATGACAGATATATTCGCATGTCATGAACTGCTGTCATAAAACGTCCAAGAACATAAGTAATGTTCTATATGTCATAAAACAGAAAATGCATGTCATAACCGGTAGTTATAAATTTATACAAATTATAACTTGACACTTTTTTCTCTCTTGACTAAAATGACTTATTTTTCAATAAACGAAAAGGAACAAACACGAGCACCTAGTTAACGAGCACAATCAACGATATGGGACGAGAACGATACTTCTATTCAATGAGTACGAGTTTCATTATTTATCTAACAAATAATGGATCTCTAACGATTGCTCAAAAGATTGTTAATATTCTAGTCAGACAAATCTCAAAAGTACCTAAGTATAAAAATATTAGTGTACGTCTAAGTCCTGTAAGGAGTTATAGCCAGAGTCTCCTGGAGGGAGAGCGGGAATTTGTGTATAGATATATACGGGGTTGACACCCCGCACCTTCGTTGTTCGCTATAGCTAGACAGGCCAGTCTAGGGTGACAAATGTCTTTATCCAAACCGAGGGCGCCTGAGAAACGCCAAAACAGGCACTTCGTCAGATTAGTATGGTTATAACGACTCACTAGAATATGTTATATTAACTAGAAATTTATGTAAGGAAAACCTCATAAATAAATTTTGGCACATTGTGTTGACTGTCCTACACGTGATAGTTGATGGTCCGCATTTGTTGTGTTGATTGTCCTTCTTCATCGCGTAGAAAGTCCACAATAGCCATGTTGATTCTTTCTCCTACAAGTATAGAGTCGTAATACTGCTATATTTACAAATTAAAAAGCGTAGGACTCTATGGAAAATGTTTGTAAACGATTTTGATAACGATAAACTAACCCACACATATACTTAGTTGGAAACTAGAACTTACGGTTATTTTATAGCAGAAAGTATAGGATTTTCTGGGGAAAACGATTTTTCTACGATTTCGATAACGATAAACTAGAACGCACAAACTCAATTTTACTCGATAAGAGGAACAAGATTTTCAACCACATTTCCTTTTTGAAAATAAGGGATTTTTCTTGAAACGGTTGATTGTTACTATTCAAAAGAACTATTCTCAGACACAACACGCTTTTACAAATCACACTACTTTTCAAAATCACTCCTTATAAGGATGAACAAAAGTAATGTCATACACACACATATCCATGATTTTCAAGGCAAGACTTCAAACGATTTCATAGAAAATATCGGATTTTCTGAATGTACAATAAGAACGATTCTAAACAAGTGTAACCGATTTCATACAAAAATGCTTATGAACTCACCAACTTTTTAGTTGACGCTTTTCAAAACGACTTGTATTCTCAGGGATCTAGTAAGCAGGTAACAAGGGACGCAGATGCAAGACTTTTAGCTGTAGCTTGGATTATTTTCTGCTTATGTCTCTTTTATGTAACTCGAAGAACAAATACAATATGTAAACAATGTAAGTTTGTTATCTCAATGTATGATGTTTGGATTGCTCTGTTTCATTTATATTCAATTGTTATGATACTGCACAATGAAGTCACCCGCCTCCGGACGTTTCCGCCGTCTGGTCCGGGGGTGTGACAAAAATAGGTGTAGCTTAACTTATAGAGCCCACTGGTGAAAACCAGGGACTATGTGGGTAGAACTTTGATCCAGGTGCTTCTATTCATCGGCTATTTGACATCGTAGGACTTTGCCGAAGGGGTCGAGAACTCGGTAGAAAAGGGATAAAGGCTTTGAGAGAGTTCCAGAGATATTGAGGGGAAAGGTGTGAGAAATGAGCTAATTTCTGAGGGTTTATATAGGCCTAAAAAGGGTGCACGCCTCGCATTTGGTCAGCCAAGGTGACATGTTGATCGATGGGTGGTGCCACATGTCATCTTTTTTTTTTTGGGGGGGGGGGGGGGGTGGTGTGTGTCAGTGTGCACCGCACATGTTGTCTGTGTGTGCAGCTGCACACATATTTTTTATGATTTGTTAGAAAATCCATATCTTCTTCATATGTATTCCGTTTTTGATGGGTTTTATATCCATGTGTATCTAACGATGAGATCTATAGCTTTCATTTAGACTTCGTCGGCTAGTTTTGAATTTATTTTTAAAGTTATATTTTTAACAGGCTTATACTGTTAAAGTTCATTAAAAATTCATAAATCTTTCATATGGTGTTGATTCTCAACTGTCTTTATATTTACAAGATCTTCAACTCTGATTTTGATCGTTTTTCCTAATAACAGACCGATCTCAATTTCGGTTTGTAAGCAGTATACTGCTACGCTGGAATATTAGAAAAATCATAACTTCCTCTTATGAACTGAGATTTGAACGTTCTTTATATAAACATAATCCTTTTCAAATGTACTATAAATTTGGATCGATCTGTGATCATTTTTATCGATGATATCTTGCTCTATTCCAAGACCAAGGAGCAGAATGAGGAGCATCTACGTGAGCTTCTTGGTGTTCTTAGGTTGGACAGGTTGTACGCCAAGTTCTCCAAGTGTGAATCCTGGCTGTGCGAGGTCCAGTTTTTGGGGCACCTCGTCAACCAGGATATTATTTTGGTCAACCTAGCCAAAATAGAGACGGTTGTGAGGTAGGAGGTTCTGAAGTGTCCATCTGAGATTTGGAGTGTCCTTGGGATGGTAGGGTACTACTGGATCATCGTGGATTTCTATGAGATTTTAGTTCCACTCACTAGGCTGACGATAAGTATTGTCGGCATGATATCAAGAACAGAGGATTATACGATCCCTTATCTGAAGGACAGGATTTTGATCAGAGTTAACAGAAGCGTATAAGAGCTACGATTGCTAACCGGATTCTGAAGTCATATATGAGATATAGTTACTAGACTTATCCAAGTGGGAGACTGTTGGATTAGTGTCTAAGCCCGTAACTATATTTGGTATGTACTTGACCCGGTTATACATGGTCCTTTTGGGTTGCCTTCACCAAAGCAACTTGACAAGGTAATTTAAGGAAAGAGAGAGGATATTATGGTTTATTAATATATTATAAGAATAATATATTAAAAGAGAAATCATATTTATTTAATTAGTATTAGTCATAAATTAATTAGGAATTAATTTGGTGACTAAAAGAGATTAATTAAATAAAGGGACTTAAACTGTCAAGTGTGTGATAGTTGAGTTTTGGGCTGGGAAACCTAATGGACTAAGGGGGGAACAAAATTATGATGAGGGATCATCATATTTTCGTCCAAGGGCCCTATTCCAGAAGGTTCCTTGGGCTACTTGGTGGCTAAGGTATCCATTAGGGTTTAGACTGAAACCCTAGCGACCTATAGTATAAATAGAGACCCTTGCATGCAATTTCGGCCACTTGTTCCCAAGAGAAAACCCTAGGCCGAAAATTAGCATCCTCCTCTCTCTCAAAGTTGCCTTCTTGCTTGTGTGGTGTTTGTGATCCATTAGAGGAATTACAATTGTGATTCTAAGCTCAAGAGAAGAAGATTCAAGCTCTATTTGAAGAGGTAAACATCTAGATCTAATGTTATATGTTAATTTTGATATTATGTATGCTAGATTAGGGTTTATAAGTCTTGGATTCATTGCATGTACAATAGAGAAACCTAGATCCAAGCATTAGGGTTTGTATGAGCACATAGTATTGTTCTTATGCATAAAACCCATCAGGTGGGACTACTACCTTCCTTTGGCTAAGTTTTCATATAACAACAACCATAACGTCATCATCGATATGACTCCCTTAGAACTTCTCTATGGGAGGAAATCTTGGACCCTGATTTGTTGGGGAGAGGTTGGAAAGAGAGTCATGGGGAGCACTTAGATGGTGCTCAAGACGACGAAGCTCATACAACAAGTCAAATAGAGATTGCAGACAGCCTAGAGACAACAAAAGAGTTACGCCGACTAATGTTGATCCGAGTTAGATTTCCAGGTCCAGGATGTGGTACTCTTAAAAGTGTCTCCTTGGAAAGGTGTTATTCAATTTAGGTAGTATGGAAAGTGGGGGAGATGTGTGCCCACTACCCTGATTTGATTACTATAGAGGATTTCGGGGGCAAAATCTAATTCAGGTAGGGGAGAATCGTAACATCCCATTTCCAGTTATTCATTTTTGAGATTTAATTAATTAATTTTTTTATTTCAACCTGCGCCACGACGTGACATTGGGGGCTCAACGGCGTGACACTCATTAATTGAGAAACGCACATCTACAAAAGGCCACAGCGTGGCAACCATTTTGGGCTTAAAACCCTAATTTCGGAATTAGTGCCCATTTAAGGGCACTAACTCCTTGGGTTGCCTCATTTGGCAGGCTCCATCCTCTGAGATCAAACCCCATCCAAACCCTAGCGTCCATTTTTGTATTTTAAGTGTTTAAGCTTCAATCTTGCAAAGGATGAAAGAAAAAGGAGCCCTTGGTGTTTTTTGTGAGTGTGGTTTCAGCTTAGATCCATAATCTTCATCTCATTTCTAACTCATTAGAGGTGAAAAGTCACTACCTTGCTCATTATTTCTCTAATTCTAGTTCTAGATCATTTTATGAGCTTTTGGTTCCAAATCTTCTTGTTCTTGGAGTTTTGAGGGAGCTCCAGAACCTTTAAGTGCATTGTTAGCTTCTTGACCATGGGGTTGGATGAAAAGATGTGTGGACATTGTTATGGTGTGGCCAATGGGTGGCCATGGTGTGGGAATCGACCGATTGCCTGACTATTTTTCCTTGAGGTGCCCAAGATGTGGCTTATGGGTGGCCACGATATGGAGACCTATTAAAGTTGACTTTGACCATTGAATTTGACTGTTGACTTTTGACCATATTTGACATTTGGTCAAACAAGATATGTGAGGGTGTTGACTGAGTAGGTACTTTGTTATTGCTGTTAGGTATTGTGTAGTATTAGTTTTCACTATGTCAGAGCTATTGTATGTTAGCTGTTTTTTGCGAGGTGAGTCTTCTCACTACATTTTCATGTGTGTTAATTATGTCGCTGACCAGCTGGGTCTTAATTGTTGATTGCTATATACTTGAATTGAATTGTTGATAACTTTGGGATTTCTGAGAATCCCCAGGGTTGCTAATAACACCTGAAACGTGTTGTTAATCCATAGGACGTGTTGTTAGCCCATTGGGATTACTTATAATCCCCCAGGGTTGCTGATAACTCATAGTTGTTTATTATTCTGTTTTGTTTGGATATTAGGAAGGACTTACTAAGCTTTGTGCTTACAGTTGTGGAGTAAATGTGTTTTAGGTGCTTCTGATGACCGCGAGAAGACGAATGCTTGATCGTACACACTGGCTTACAAAATTTGATGATTACCACATTTTTGATACTTTGATTTGGGATGATTGTTCTTTACATACCTAGTATTTTATTTGTTTTGGTTTATAAACTTGATGTTTTCTATATTAAAAATGCAAAAAGAAATTTTTTTGAAAATTTGGGTTGTTACAAGAGACAATCTACTGTGAATCTAAACTTCACCTTCTTACAGCAGAACGGATGAGGGGATTACCATCTCATATCTTAACTATCCACTGACCCACATCCGTTCTCTCCTCCCCCGAGCACAAGAGGCAGGAAAACACAACCCTGAAGAAGAAATTAACATCCCTTGGCATCGACTGACCACTCATCCTCGGGTTACAATCCTCGACTTGATCATCACAATGGCTTCCTTTTTTTTAGTCTCGTGACTCAAAATATCACTACTTCGAGCAAGGAACTCGATACCTCTGAATCAGCTAACTCTCATAGATATGCACCATTCAGAACCAAACTGCTACAGGCATTAATGCCCAAATGATTACCAGTCTCAATCTGAATGATTCTAGCCGACAGGCCGACAACGACTGAGATGACTACAATCAACTCTAGTGTTATACCACACTATCTATCCTCCACAAGCTCATTACAACCTCTTTGACTCTTTCTAATCCCTGTACGAATCATGTGCTTTCAGTAGTACGGGCCCATACTACCTTCCATGCCTATATGTATGTGTCCCAAGAATTGCCTCAAAGTTTCTAAGTCGCTACACTATACCATTATCAATCTCAAATACCCATGTCACCACAGGCACACACTATCACCCATCCTACACACACACACTCACACTTTCTCTCTCTCTTTCTCTCTCTCTCTCTCTATGATTCTTCACATGCATGAGCACGCACTAGAATGCTTTTCTAGGAACTCTACCACTGCCATGTGCATCAGCACACCCAAATGCTTAGAAAATCCATTACAAACTACCTAGATTCCCAACTTAGACTTCCCCATACAAAAGTGCTCACACCATCACACTCTAACACTCCCCCAAGATTACTAGGAACACTCACCCCCACCTTGCTATCAGCTGTGAAAGGAACTCCTACCAATGTCAACTAACTATCATGCGAATATAATTACATGTAGCAAGGATTAAACAGTCCTTCGACTGAAAGATCCTACACTACAACGGTTAGACTCAGACAAGAGCTGCGTAATAGACCAAATTAGACATTCTAAAACTATTTATTACTTATGGAATACAACTTAAGGTGTTCTCTTAATAGCTAACTAACATCAATATAAATTTCACATAGCATAAAGCAAGCAGCATTCGAGTGGAAAGATAGCAGGGAAAAATGCATCATACGGATTAGGCAATCTAAAACATAATTATTGAGGATTATTAGCCTATACATTATCATGCATCTCTAACAACTCATATATCACACACAAAAGGCATATCTCCTAAGCAGGCACTCTAGTATGTAACCATGAATAGATTCTTAGCCTAAC
The DNA here is from genome assembly GCF_052849685.1 of Lactuca virosa. Lineage (NCBI taxonomy): Eukaryota > Viridiplantae > Streptophyta > Magnoliopsida > Asterales > Asteraceae > Lactuca > Lactuca virosa. The sequence continues at coordinate 73,723,094 of NC_136429.1, read as the reverse complement.
TTATAGGATACACATCATACTATAACACATATAACAACAAATCAATTACGTCATATAAAGCAAGTATGGATATTTTAGGAAATCACTTTTCAAGCTTCGGTTGACTGTACAATAACATCTTCTCTTTTATTCTCTTGAAATGAATTTTCTAGAAAAAGTTTTAGTAAAACTATCAGCTCTATAGTTTGAGTTTGGAATCCCACAAGTATTCATCCAAATCCTTCAAACCAAGGCTCTGATACCAACTTGTAACATCTCAAAATCCCTATCTAAAAGTTTCATTTTCTTTTAAAAAATAAAAAAAAACATCCATTTTAACAAAATTACATTTAGGGAAACCCATTTGTTCATGAACCATTATGCAGAAATCAAAGTTAATAAGAAGAGAATGTGGTATCTCAAATCATGAATATGTTGATGTATGTGCATAGTCCCGCCTTCGCAGTCCGATAAGTACCTGCAAAATATTTAGTTAACAACTATAAGCACAAAGCTTAGTGATTTCCTAAAAATATCTCATACAGCACAACATAATAATCAGTTAAGGGTTCTTAGCAACTCTAGGGACTATCGGCGGTCCCAGTGGGCTAACGGCACTCCCTATGGACTAACAACACACCTTATATGTTATCAGCAACCCTAGGACTATCAACAGTCACATGGACTCACAACAATCTAGGAGTTATCAGCATCTCAGTCCATATATAACAAAAATCAACAAATAAGACACATATGGTCAACATGCATATACTACCACATAGGCAAGTATAGTGAAAACACTCACCTCGCGAATAACAACCAAAACACAACAACTCACACGGGGTACAGGTACAATGAGACACCTAATAGCAATAAAGAAGTACCTTCTCAATCTACACCCTAAAGCTCTATTTCAACCAAAAATCAACCATGTTCAAAATGCAATGATCAAAGTTAGCCCCAGTTGATTGTTACATCGTAAGCGCCCATTTGTTACGTCGTGATAAAGTTCGGAAAGAACAGTCGCACAAAACACTCATCGTTACGACATGACACATAGCCTGTCACGTTGTGTGACTCTATGTGGACAAATTAAAGCATTAATCTCTTAATCCTTCAATCCAAACCTTTAAACCTTCCATAAGGCTTTCCCCACCCCAAAGGACCATAAAAATCACAACTTTTTAGTCATCCATGTCCAGTGCATGACTTGAACACTAACTAGATAAAAATAAAGGGAAACTGAGACCAAGACTCATGCTTGGAGTCCAATCTACCACTAAACTTTATATTTGAGACTTATGCTTATCAAATGGCCTCAAAGATCCTTAAAGTTGTTAACTTTATGGATTCCATGAATTCAACTCAACCCATACATGGAGAAAGTGGGTAAAACTTAGATATATCATGCTTCAATGAGAAAGGCAAGAACTTGAGGACTTACAAATGTCCAGAAGAAACATAAAATGGTGAGGGGGAGGCTTGATAGTTGAAACAATACACCAAAAGGCATTCTTCTTCAACAAAGAGCTAAAGCTACCCCAAAAATGAGCCAAAAACACCAAGATGGACTAGGGTTAGGGTTTATGTAGTTTGAGAGAGGTGAAGGCTGAGAAATGAACCCTAAATCCTTGTTTAGGGTGCTTTAATATGCAGCAAATCCTAAAAGATCATGGGCTTGGGCTGCAACATTTTTCACGTCGTGACCAACTATGTGTCACGTCGTGACTTCTCCTCTAGATGCGTATTCTTCAACTCAGCTTGTCATGTCGTGACATCCCTATGGTTATGTCGTGACTCATGGTTTTTCCCAAAAACCGTGCCATTGACTCTTTAGTGCCCTACACTAGTCCATTCAGGGAAATGGGTGTTACAGTAATCTTATCTGGTGGTAGATTTTGATCGTCAGGAAGCAGTAGATTTTCCATGGACCAAATGGGTACCTCTCATGATTAGCTCTTATTTTTGGAGGCTTTGGCAAGATCGCAATCACACTTCTAGTAATCTCATATATCGGGGTGTCAGTTCAATTCAAGCAGACTGTGTGCAATATTTGGGTGTAGCAGAAACGACTTCACATATGTTTCTACATTGTCCGATTGCATCAAACACCTGGAGCAGAATCAACGTTTGGAGTGATTTTAATGTCTCAATATTTTCTCTTAAGTAAAAGAAGTTTTCTTCAAGGCGATGAATTTCGGCTATTCAAAGAAAGCGATCAAGTTAACAAGTAACATCGTAATGGCGGCTCTTTGATCTCTATGGCGAGCATGTAACGATGCGATTTCTAACAAGATTAAACAATGTCCCTTGAAGGTAACAGATCAAACCATGGCAATGGCGTACACATGGATAAAACATAGCACGAAATTACAAAATCTAGAATGGGATGTTTGGTGCACTACACCAATCAAAATAAAAATATTGTAATTAGGAAATGTCAAGTTTTTGTTTCTACTTGGAGTTTTTTTTAGGGCGCTCTATTTCTTTTATATATATATATATATATATATATATATATATATATATATATATATATATATATATATATATATATATATATATATATATATATATATATATATATATATATATATGGAGCAAATAGTGTGCTCCCTACCCTAGGTGCTTGTAAATATTTTTGGGGTTTTGTTTATAAAAGGGTTCTTTGTTGCTGTTAAATGCACGAGTAACTAAACTAATAATCGTTTTAGTACATAACACTATTTATCTAACGTACTCCTTATATGTGAAAATGCCGGTATATCTAAGGTATATTTTATCAGTTTATGAAAAGTATAATATTTTGATATAGAATACAATTTGAGGTTTTATTAAAACGTTTGTTAATAAAATCAAAAGCCAAACTTTTAGGACTAGAATCAATATCATCCGGGGGCGGACGCACGATTTAACAGTAGGGGGTGCACGGGAAAGTCATGGGTTGCACGATAGTAGAAAAAATAAAAATTTTAAAAAATTTCAAAAAATTTTCGAATGCGGCCGGACAAGTTAGGGGTTGCTGGTGTCACCGGTGACCCCCTAAATCCGCCCCTGATATCATCAAATATTCTTTTAAATGCATACATAATAATATTCTTTGTGACCATTTCAGAAAAAGAATAGCATGCTAAAGATTATTACAATATGAATAAGTTACTTCAAAACATATAATATAATCTTCACGGATTTGATAAATTTGTATCCTTAAGTTCGGAGCATTATAAATTATAATAATTATTAATAGAAAAATTAATAATGAAAGCTTGTTTACCTTAGTAGTTGCATGCCCTAGCGTCTACAACTTGCAACAATTTATTAAGTTTGTAGCCATTATTTCTTCTCTCCAAAAGGAAGACTATATGTCTTTATTGACCCCATTTCTTTTCGAGTCGTAAATTTTAAAACCCTGGCCTTAATTTGACTTCTCTTCCAACGGCAATTAGACATATGGAACTATTCTGTAACAGTCAAACTCACTCTAGTGCTCCCCCACATAAGAAAGCAAATTAATTAAAGGCTCTTTTTTCTAATATGAAACGAAGATTTATGGCCTCTTTTATAGTTGTTAATTTAATTGTAAATCCTCAAAGTAGTAACTTTAAGCTTTAGGACAGAGAATACCTAAAACTCCAGCCATATTTTATAATATTTTGTGATATAGTAATAAACATAATCTATTACAATATTAAGATAGGGTTGGAGATAAAAATATCTAAGTAATTTATATCTTTTAATAACATAGGAAATACTTATTTTAATTCAATTTTAGCAAAGAGCCAAATAAAATAAAATTACAAGCTATAAGGGAATGCATGTAGGGTCTTTAGCCAATCAACCATATTAATTTACAATCTATAAGAGATTAAACGTAGGATTTTTAAACAAGGCATTTTGACATAAAAGTCCTTAAGTTTTATGTCAAAAGCCCTTTAAATCACTGCAGGGATAAAACCGACAAAAATCGTAAAATTTAAGGACTTTTATGTCAAAAGCCCTTTAAACAATCAACCCAAGCTTTATACATCTATTCCTGGATTAGCTTTAAATATTGCATCCCTCTTCAACCAGATCTCCTTCAAAATTAATTGTTACGGTAACTTTAAATCAGCAAATGTGTAATAAAAACCACCACATCAACACAAAACTCACTTACACACCTTCAATCTAGAATTATCCACCAAACCTATAAAGATGTTAACTCTATATGAGTTGAAATTCTCCCTCCCACCAAACCATCTTGGGCGAAACTTCCTTCACCACCTCACATGAAACACAGACATGGTCGATGTTTATGGTCAATATTTTGATTTCCATGGCCCTAAAAGACACATACAAGAGAATTCAGTTAATACATCGTCGATCCAAATAAGCTCGTTTAGCCACCAATGATGAATATTAACTTTTATTAGGCAATATTTGTTCTGCTGAGTTGAAGAACACAAAAAGAAACCAGAAATGGATAATAACATAGAATAAAAGCAAGAATATTAGAAAAACTTAAAGATATGTTTTTTATTAATGAATTTCAATAATATTTTTTGTAGTACATCTTCTAAGTTACTTGTTGTTACAATTTTGACGTAACTAAAAGTCTAAAACAAGATTAACAAAACAAAACTAAAAACCTTAAGAAAGAAGAAGAAAGATTTGGAGAGAATTTAATCACTCATAAAAGGTATTTAAATTGGTGTCACACATTCTTTACAGCATAGGGATATTTATATTACAAACTTACTTTTCACATGTCTACGTAACTAGTAATAAGTGTTGGCTTTTGCCAATGCACTAGTTATTTGTGTTATTCATCAATTATTACAACACTCCCCCTTGGATGACACAATTTCAGATTTAGAGTTCAACTTTGAAGTACTACCTCATTAAAAACTTTTCTAAAGAAAACTCAGTGGGAAAAAACTTTGGCGAAGGGAAAAAGAGTGCAGTATATAGTTGACTCCCCCTCATTTAGACATTTGTTACATTATATTGTATGCACATGTCGCATTCCGATGCCATTGATATGATTCCTGAAGATTGCAGTAGGAAGTGACTTCGTAAAATTGTCTGTTGCATTGTTGCTGGATTGAGCATATTTTATTTCAGCTTGGAGGTATATGTTTTGTTCTGCCGCTCTTGATATATTCATCTTTCATTAGAGTAACACATGTTGAGTTATCTTCATAAATTAAAGTTGTACCTATATCCTTTTCAAGTCCACTTGAAGTTAAAATTAGTTGTGTCATCGATCTTAACCATGTAAATTCTCTACTAGCTTCATTACTACAATCACTTCAGTATGATTTGAGGATGTGGCAACAAGTATTTGCTTTTAAGAATGACAGGAAATTGCAGTACCTCCATTCATGAATACGTATTTTGTTTGAGATCTAGCTTTATGAGGGTCAGACAAATAACCTGCATCTCTATAATCCATCAAGCCTAGTTTAGCATTGTTAGGATAAAATAACCCTAAATCAGTAGTTCCTAGAAGGCATCCAAAAATATGCTTGATCTCATTCCAATGTCTTTTTGTTGGTGATGAATTGAACCTTAATAGCAAGTTACATCGAAAGAAATGTCAGGTACTTCTAAACCAAGAACTTATTCATGTAGATATGGTACTTCTAAACCAAGATCTTATTCATTTTCTTCGCGGGGACGAAATGGATCTTTGTCAATATTTAATGATCTAACAATCATTGGGGTGCTTAAAGAATTGGCATTGGCCATATTGAAACGTTTCAAGACTCTTTCTGTATAATTTGATTGATGCACAAGTATTCTGTTAGGTATATGCTCAATCTATAAACCAAGATAATATTTGGTTTTTCCAATATCTTTCATTTCATATTCTTTCCTTAAAAGTTCAATCACTTCAAGGATTTCTTTCTTTCTTCCAATGATATTTAGATCATCAACATAGACCGCTATGATCACATACACAGATGTTGTTTTCTTAATAAATACACATGGACAAATAGTGTTATTTTTATAAACTTTACTTGTCAAATCATCACTTAAACGATTGTACCAATGTGTCCACATTTCTTTAATCCATATTGTGACAACCCGAAATTTCTTTCGTTCAAAATCGTTAAAAATAAATCATTCTGGAATTTATTTCTGCTCTTGCTGTCATTATTTTGAGCTTAATTAAATATTCTAGGCTCGGTCCAATTAAGTTTTGGGTTCAAAATCGAGGTTTCTAAGTCAAAGCATAGCATCCGGGCCAAACACCCCCTTCGAGAGGAGTTTACGGCCGCAAACTCAGTTTACGACCGTAAACCCTGTTTACGACCGTAAACCATGTTCACCGCCGTAAACCCCCCACCCCTTGGCCGTAAACTCACCCCTATATAAGGGATGAGTGGCCTTCATTTCAAGCTTTAAGCACTCTAAAGGCTTTCTCTCTCTACTCTCTCTCTACCTTCATCGAAAATTCTTTAAGATCTCCAAGTGGTAAGTGTTTTTCACCTCTAATTGTTGCTTCATTCCTCTATCTAGGTGTAAATACATGTTCCTATCTCATTAAATCTCATCTTTGTCTAGATTTTCTCTCTCACCAAGAACACCAAGAACACACACTAGTTCTTGGTGGCTAAAAACCTCATTCCAAGCTCCTTAACAGTAAGTAACTACCATCTGTACTTGATATCCGCTAGAAACCATCGATTTTCGCCTAAAAATCGACCCAAATCATGAACACGAAATGAGTTTACGGCCGTAATCCCTTCAATGGCCGTAAACTCCATTTTTGGTCGATTATTGGCCTTTAAGCTCTTCCTCGAGCTGGGCACAAGGCTTAGAACACTTCCAAGAGGCTAGAAAGGACCTTGAAACACCGAAAATCGCACCTTTCACCAAGTGTTTACGGCCGAAAACTAATGGGCCGTAAACCCATAGGCCGTAAACCCATGGACCGCAAACACTTGGGCCGCAAACTTGTGGGCCGTAAACCCTGTTGGGCCGCAAACCCCAGACCGTATACTCCTGATTACGGCCGCAAACTCCCCATCTTCAATCACGTGTGATTCTAACACTTTGTTTCAAGTGTTTTCCTAGTCCCAAAGGTGGTTTCCTTCCATAACAAATAGTGTTATGTCCCCATCTAATGCATATATGTATTATCATATGTTAATAGGATCCACTTGCGTACGAAACATCAGTTGACACTCAGCATTCACACCGACCTTACGCTCGGGTCTTACGTCAAACTGTGAGTTCATACCCCTACACTTTTACTGGTTTTAAATTGTTTTAAGGGGGGGGGGGGGAATACAAGCCAAACTCAAAGTATTTTATTAAGTTTTAAACTTATTAATACAACTCAATAATTTCCATGTTTAATAACTTACTCGGATATTTTATCCCTTTTGTAACATGTTGAGCATAAGGGAAATTGTCATATTGGAAATCTAATTTCATAGCTTTCAGAAAGGATTTTACAAAGCATTTTCATATCAATTCTATTAAACTATAATGGGTATAGTTTGGGATAACCCTCTAGGCAGTTTTCACCAAATCAGATTTCATGAATAAATATGTATAAACTATGGCAGATTTAGTTTATGTTATATATTTTCTCAGGAGTATAAAGTACTATTATTCAAGGTTAATTATTGTTTTATTCTGTTTCTCGCTAGTAAACTAGATTATACAGAATTGTGAGGCTCTACTTCAATATTGTACCCTTTAGTGTACGGAACTAAATCCTATCATAGTATAAGCAGAGTCTCCTGGAGGGAGAGCGTGAGATTTGTGAATAGATCTATTCGGAACTGACACTCCCACACCTGAACTGCTAGCTACAGTTAGGCGGGCACGCCTGGGGTGAACAAATGTCATTTAGCTTAACGCCTGAAGAACGTTATAAAGGTCTCTCGGTCATATCAAGTATGGTTATACGACTCACAAAACAAGTATAAACTATTTTTGGTCTACGGACTCTAATCTTCATTTGTTTTATTTTGAGTAATAAAACTACTTTTCTATATACTAATAGTAATCAGGGATCTCTAGACTGGCATCTCTACCTCTAGTACAGATAACCTGTATTTAGGGAAAATATAGGATTTTCCCAGGATAACACTAGCATTTCTAAAACTGATGGTTTACTTTCTACCGCTAGATACTCTTTCAACACTACTTTTCGTAAGAAAATATGGGATTTTCTGAAGGAACACTTTTCAAAAGGATTTCGAAGGAACATTTTTCACCAAAACTAAATGCTTATGAACTCACCAGCTTTATGCTAATATTCTTTCAGAACCGCTTGTATTCTCAGGGAATCAATAGACAGGTACCTGCTGGATTTTGAGGAGCCGGAGCAATAAGAGTTATATTTTTATATGATTACATACTTTTGATGTACTTAAAACAAGTTTTAAACTGATGTAAACACTTTTTCATATTTGTATTCAATGTTTGGTTGTGTTTACTGTGCTTGCTATACAATTGTTGTGATACTACGCATGACGTCCTCCACCCCGGAACGTTTCCGCCATTCTGGTTTTGGGGTGTGACACATATAAACATCTTTGTAATTTTATATAATACATTTATTTGGGTTATGCACTTGATGCTTCTATCATTTTAAATTCTTCAGGAATTTTCATATAGATATCACTATCAAGTGATCTATACAAGTAAGCTATAACAACATCCATCAAACGCATCTCTAAATTTTCAAAGACTGCCAAGCTGATTAAATATCTAAAAGTGGTTTCATCCATTACGGGTGAATAAGTTTCCTCATAATTTATTCCAGGTCTTTGAGAAAAACATTGAGCCACAAGTCTAGCCTTGTATCTTACAATTTCGTCTTTCTCATTTCTTTTTCGTACGAAGATTCATCTATACCCTAATGGTTTCACAACTCCAGGTGTGAGGATAATGGTACCAAAAACCTTTCTCTTGTTAAGAGAATTTAATTCAACTTGCATAGCATCCTTCCATTTAGCCCAATCATTTATTCTTTGACATTTAATGACAGATTGTGGTTCGGGATCATTATGTTGGATTTGGTGTCTAAGCCCATAACTATAACTGGTATGTACTTGATCCGATTGTAGCATGGTCCCTTTTTGGGTTGCCTTCACCAATGCAATTTAATAGGATGGATTTTTTAGAATAAGGTTATTTGTGATTTATTAATATATTACAAGTATAATATATTAATATTATTTAATTAATATTGATCAAGAATTAATTTGGAATTAATTTTGTGACCAAAAGAGACTAATTAAATATATGGGGAGTGATTATGTAAATCAATCATTCTTGTAATTTGGACTAATGATCCATGACTATATGGTTGGACTAAACCAATAAGATAATCCATGGATAATCCATGGAGGTTAACCCATGGAGCATAAGAATGTGAAAAGTCATGGAGCATTAGGGTTTACAAAGTGTAACCCTAGTATTTTCCACATTATAAATAGTGACCCCATAAGCCAAAATAGGCTACACACTCTTTGGAGTCAAGTAGCTTATTCTCTAAAAGCCTCCTCTTGCATTTTGGTGTTTATGAACCAACAGAGGCATCACACTTGAGGTGCTCAAGCTTTCTAAAGTCAAGAACTCTACCCTACTCAAGAGGTAAGCATCCAAACTAAGTTTTATATTATATATCTTGAATTGTATGCTAGATAGGGAGAATGCTTTGGAAAAACAAAATGCATGTATAATTAGATAAAACATAGATACAAAGCATTTAGGGTTGCATGTGCACCATTGGAGTGTTATAGTGCTCAAAACCCAACAGTGGTATCAGAGCCTAGGATTGTTTTCTATTATATTTGATGCTTAGTAGTTTTTCAAAGCTGAAAAAGTCGAAATTTTGGCCTCTGACTGATGAACTCGCCGAGTACATGAACAGACTCGACGAGTCCACTCAGTAAACAAGGCAACTCGGCGAGTCAGTTCATACACTCGACGAGTTGAAGGCCCTGTTTGCAGAATTTCGAGTTTCTTGGCCTGGTTTGGATTTGGAACACTACCACAAACTGTTTTGGATCATTGGAAATGTTTTTTATGATATGGTAGTGCTTGTACTCATCCAAACACAAGATAATTGTCAAAGTTTTAAAATAATTGTTGTTTTTATATGATAAACAAAATTACTTTCAAATTGTTGACTTGAAAAATTATATTGCCTATGAGTTTAGTTAGATCATGAATTATGTGATAATTTAGTTGTTAGAAAAATGATCTAAATGATGTTTAATGACATCCATAACTTGTCCTCAAGTTATGGAAAATGAAAGGTCTCATACATTAAAATCCTATTAAACTCATAAGTTATGAATGTGAAGAGTTTTGACAAGTTTCAAAACTTGCCCTCAAGTTTTGGAATTTGTAGAGTCTCACTAATGAAACTTTAATTCCAAACCCTAGAGTTTTTAAAAATTAAAATTCAACCCTTATACTTTATAATATTATAAGTTTAATAATATATATATATATATATATATATATATATATATATATATATGTATAAGACAAAGTCGGTCTTACCGTTAGTAGGCCTCATTCACGAAGCCAGTCTATAAGGGGGGGGGGGGGGGGGTAAAAGGTTACTGCCTATAAAATGGTAGTTTAATGGGTGTCCACTCTCACCCACCGTTTCCTTGACTGGTGGAGGGTCGTTAGCCGAACGGGTAGGATAGGACATAAATTCTCCTTCATTAAAAAGTATAATGATAAATATAAAGTAACTAAACTTTTATAAATTCCCAATCTTAGTTACTTTAGGATAAATGTGAAATGGTGCTAATCCATGAAATTACACTTTACACCTTGTTAAGTCATTAGTGGAGCGTGTGTGGTTAACCGGCACACTAATCTTGGACTGACAAAGCGTGGCAAAGGGTAACTTGGTGTTAATCATAGATCAATAGAGCGTGTGTGGTTAACCGACAAATTGATTAGGTGATTTGTAACATTGGGTGTACCAAGCTAATTTGCATGGTTATTCACTCATTGTTTGTGATCCTCGGCATCCCAATCACAAACTTGAAGGGCACAATCGAGATTTAAACATGTCATTGAAAAGTTCAATGAATCTTAAAGATCTAGGAATTTCAATCCAATTAAAACTTAATAATCTATTTCGTTTTTCATGGTGGAAATTGGTAAATCGTCATTTACCTACCTTCAAATATTTTACAATTGGATTACGTCATCCCTCTTTGCAATTGTAGAATATTGTGTTGGGTCCAAGCCTTAATATTTCATATTGGGTGTAATATTAAGGATAATCATCTAATATAAACTTTGTTCTTCTTTTACAGATGTCTATCCCAAACAATGCTTCCAACCCAATCCCTTCAGGCTCTTTCTCCCTAATGAATCTATGTGGGAGGGTCATTTTCGATGGCTCGAACTTCAATGACTGGATTTGAAACATCATGATGGTTATTCGTTATGAGGACAAAGAATATTTCCTAGATAAAGAGCTCAAAGAGATTGATGTCACCACTGCTACTCCTGAACAAAACGTTGAACACACTACTCATGAGAGGGATGCGACAAATGTGTCATGTCTAGTGATTGCAACCATGACTGCTGAGCTGCAGAAGTCCTATGAGGACTACTACCCTTATGAGATGTATCATGATTTGACGGAAAGATACCATCAAAGTGCTCGACAGGAGAGGTATGAGATCTTGTCTCCCTGATCACAACCAAAATGAAGAATGGTGAACCCCTCACGGCCCACTTACAGAAGATGCAGAGATTCGTGGACCGCTTGCTTAAATTAAATGTTAATTTTGATGAAGAGTTGGCCATAGATATAATTCTACACTCTTTACCTTCTTGTTATGATCAGTTTCGTATGACTTATCATATGAACAAGGAGGAGGTCACTCTTAGCAAGCTTCAAGGCCTTCTTAGGACTACAGAAAGAAACCTAAAAGGCAAATCGGTTGTGTCTACTCCTACTACTACTTTTGCCCCTGTTCTGGCAATCAGACATGGGAAGGGAAAGAAGAGGAAGGCTCCCTACAAGAGCCGCAAGGGAAAGTCTCTTGATGCATCCTCTTCAAGTGGGACCAAAGTTGGTTCTACTAATCCCTCTTCCAATCCGAAGGAAACAGAGTGCTTCCACTGTCATGATAATGGGCAGTGGAAATGAAGTTGCCCCAAGTACTTGCAGGACATAAAGGATGGCAAGATCAAGCCCTCCTTTGTAGGTATTTACAATATTCAATCTAATAACTCATCACATGCTAATTCTTGGGTCCTTGATATAGGTTGTGGTATTCATATTTGTTCTGATTTGCAGGGACTAAAAAGAAGTAAGGATGTAGAGCACGGGAAGATAAACTTAATAATGGGAAATAGGAAAATGTCGCCTGTTACCAATATTGGAGTTTACTCTTTATTGCTTAGTAATGGTTTTAATTTAGATTTGAATAATTGTTGTTACTCGGCTGATATGACGAGAAATGTTATTTCCTTTCACAGTTTGTATAAACAAGGTTTTACCTTTTCCTTTAATAATGAAAATGGTGGTATTTATGCTTATTGTAATGGTATATTTTATTTTGAAGCATTACCTTGCAATGGTATATATGAAATTGTGATGGTTGTAGATAACTTAGGAAATGATGTGTTGAATATTGATTCTTCCAATGATTTGGATAAAACATGCTTATGGCATTGTCGTCTTGGACATGTCAACAAGAAGCGCATAACCCAACTCCAAAAGGATGGAGTTTTGGAATCATTCGACTTAAAGTCGGATGACACTTGCGAATCTTGTTTACTTGGAAAGATGACCAAGTCACCCTTCACTGCTACTTGTGAAAGAGGTAAAGGTCTGTTGGATCTCATACACACTAATGTGTGTGGACCATTCAGAACCACCACAAGGGATGCTAACCGCTTCTATGTGACTTTTACTGATGATTATAGTAGATATGGGTATATTTACTTAATCAAGCATAAGTCAGAAACCTTTGAAAAGTTCAAAGATTTTAATCAAGAAGTGGAGAATCAATTGGGCAGGAAGATAAAGATGATGTGATCTGATCGTGGAGGAGAGTATCTTAGTATCGAGTTCCTTGACTATCTTAAGGAATGTGGAATTGTTTCATAATTGATGCCACCAAGGACACCACAGCTTAATGGTGTGGTTGAGAGGCGCAATAGAACCTTGCTAGACATGGTTCGTTTCATGATGAGTCGATCTTCGTTACCTATCTCATTCTGGGGGTATGCTTTAGAGACTGCCGCCCATATCCTTAATCTAGTCCCTACCAAAAAGGTTTCCAAAACACCTCACGAGATGTGGACAGAGAAAGTTCCCACTTTAGACCACATCAAAGTTTGGGGTTGAGAGGCTTTTGTGAGAAAAGAAACTCACGACAAGCTCGAACCTCGAAGTGAGCGATGTATTTTCATCGGCTACCCACAAATATCCTTTGGATATCTCTTCTACAGACCGATTGATAATGTTGTCTTCGTTGCAAGGAGAGGAGTCTTTCGTGAGAGAGAACTTATAGGCCAAGGAAACAGTGGGAGGCAAATTGACCTTGAAGAGTCAAGCAGTGAAGGAACCTCAAACACTAGCAATCAACCTGAGGAGGAAACTTCGGTTGATCCAATTGTCGAGTCCTTACCTCTGAGGCGTTCCAATAGAGTTATAAACTCACCTGAGTTTTATAGTTTCCATATTACTACTGAAGGTGATACATTTTCAATGATAGCACACTGGTAAATTTGGATGAACCTAACAACTACAAGGAAGCCATGACAGGCCCCGAGTCTGCAAAATGGAAAGAGGATATGGACAGCGAGATTCAGTCCATGTATGACAATCAAGTTTGGAACTTGGTTGACAATGTAGCGGGCCATAAGACAGTCGGGTGCAAATGGATCTTCAAGAAGAAGACTGACATGGATGGGAAAGTACATACATATAAAGCAGGACTGGTTACGAAGGGCTTTACTCAAACTCCGGGAGTTGACTATGATGAGACCTTCTCACCAGTAGCGAAGATTAAATTTATAAGGGTTATGTTGGCCATATCTTCATTTCATGATTATGAAATATGAAAAATGGATGTCAAAACCGCTTTCCTTAATGGAAAGTTGGCTGAAGATGTTTACATGAGTCAGCCAGAGGGTTTTGTCATTACAAAGTACCCTAATAGAGTGTGTAAGCTTGAGAAATCCATTTATGGATTGAAACAAGCATCTCGTAGATGGAATCTTTGTTTTGATGAGAAAGTCAAAGAGTTTGGATTTTCGAGAAGCGAGGATGAGTCATGTGTATATATCAAAGTTGGTGGGAGTATAGTGAGCTTTCTGGTATTGTATGTAGATGGCATACTGCTCATAGGAAATGACATCTCAACCTTGCAAGAGGTAAAGTCCTAGCTTGGGAAGTGTTTCGCTATGAAGGATCTCGGAGAAGCTGCCTATATCCTAGGGATAAGGATATTGAGAGACAGGAGTAAAAGGCTAATAGGACTTAGTCAAAGTACCTACTTGGACAAGGTGTTGAAACGTTTCAACATGGAGAACTCCAAGAAAGGTAACCTGCCTATCCTAAGCAATACCAAACAGAGTAAGACTCAGAGTCCGGGTAAAGAGGCTGAGATAGCAGAAATGAGTCGAATACCATATGCTTCCGCAGTTGGCTCGATCATGTATGTTATGACTTGTACTCGCCCTGATGTGGCCTTTGCTTTGAGCATGGTCAGGAGATATCAAGGGAATCCTTGTATAGCTAAATTGTAATTGACATTTCATGATTAAATAAAAGGAGTTTTATTTATAAGTAAAGTTACTGTCTTGTGCCAGTTATTTACTATTGTTTCACTTTGCATGTTTTGACTTCCAGAATAATAAAATTATGATTATTATTTTTATTATTCAAACTATCCATAGTCGATAATACGTTGGAAGTAAGTATGAAATAAGACGGTCATGAGTTGGCTTGTACATTGTCTAAGGAGTTAGACATAGCAAGGGTATGCTACACCATTCATGAGTGCTCCTAAAATAAGATTTGAGTATTGGATTCAACCTGCGCTCACTTGAATTACTTCATGGAAGTTATCACGAGTAATTGTGAGACGATAATATCATATAGACTTCAAACCAAGATATATGAGTTGTTGACTACAAATCAGTTGTGCATTGATGGCATGAAAATGTATCAGTAACTTGATGTTATAAGACGTGTCGTTGTGCATGATTTGATGAGTAGTTAGTACAAGCATATAATGTCAAAGTTTATATGTTCCTTTTATCCTAAGAAGATTAAAAGTGATATCTTGGGCCCCTCGATGATTATGTTTTGACTTATGTGTCGGGCCCGATCAGAACTAAATTGATGTGTTTAGTTATGTTCTATGTCAAACAAATTAAAAATCGGGAAACAAACTGTTGGACAACATGTATTTGTCTAGCTAATATCTTGAGAACAGAGGAGTATATGATCACTTATCTAAAGGATGCGTCACTGACTAGGTCAGAGTTGACAACGACTTTGGCAAGCTTACGATTTCTAAGTCGGATTCTGAAGTTACATTGGCAGCTATAGTTATTAGACTTATCCAAGTGGGAGACTGTTGGATTTGGTGTCTAAGCTCATAACTATAACTGGTATGTACTTGACCCGATTGTAGCATGGTCCCTTTTTGGGTTGCCTTCACCAGTGCAATTTGATAGGATGGATTTTTGAGAATAAGGTTATTTGTGATTTATTAATATATTACCAATATAATATATTAATATTATTTAATTAGTATTGATCAAGAATTAATTTGGAATTAATTTTATGATCAAAAGAGACTAATTAAATATATGGGGATTGATTATGTAAATCAATCATTCTTGTAATGTGGACTAATGATCCATGACTATATGGTTGGGCTAAACCAAAAAGATAATACATGGATAGTCCATGGAGGTTAACCCATGGAGCATAAGAGTGTGAAAGTCATGGAGCATTAGGGTTTACAATGTAACACCGTAAATTTTCAAACAATTTTTTTCATTTTAAAATCACATACTTCTCATAACACATTTCACCAAAAAATCCCATTTATTTAATTTACAAACTCAACTCCATAATTATTTGATTAATAATCCAAGATCCTCAAAACATAACTCTTTCTCTGGTGTGTACAATCAAGCTGACGCCTTCCCGCGATCTTGAGAAGAACCTGAAACACATATCAAATAACACGGTAAGCACGAAGCTTAGTGAATTCCCCAAAATACCACATACACAAATAATAAGCCTCTCATAGCTATAGCTCGTCATGGACCCTCCGGTCCTGCGTCTCAGTGAGGACCCTTCGGTCTTACGGCTCAGTGTGGACCCTCCGATCATGTGTCTCAGTGAAGACCCTCCGGTCTCACAACTCGGGTCAGACCCTCCAGTCTCACAACTCGGTTTGGACCCTCCGGTCCTACTCAGTAAGGCACAGAATAATATAGAATATATCACAAAGACAACATGCATAATATCACACAACTCAAATAAGCACATAAGACCCTCCGGTCACACATAGATACCACTCATGGTAAATATAGTGAGAAGACTCACCTCGGATGATGAACAACCCCTTATAAACGTTGATGTTGCGCACCGACCTATATCTCTGAGCCAAACCCACAATTAACCCAATTAGGAACTAAGTCCAAACTCTCACTCAATAGGTCTATAGGTAGTCCACTAACTATCCCATTAATAACCTAAATCTCATTGGGCCCACCAAGGCCTAATAATGAATAGGCTCTCCCAAGGCCCAACTTTCAAGTCCAAGTGGAAAGCCCAACCCAAGGGCCCAAGGCACATATATAAATTCCTCTGGTCCAAAACTCTAGTGCAACATGCCCAAACTCCAGGCCCAACACTCAAGGCCCAAAATGGGACTTAGCCCAAAAGTTCACAGTGAGGTTACGTGGGGCGTACCTCCCTTGGTACGCTCAGCGTACTCACGCATGCATGAATCTGATCGGGGACACCAACACAGTACGCGGGGCGTACTGGAATTACGATGGGCGTACGCCCAGTTTTGCTTAGTCCATTCTCTTGGTCTTAACCCGTTAAGACCTTAGCTCATTTCTCATATATGGACTCCCTAATACCTCTTACTCCATAAAGTCAGTGACTTTAAGCCTTTGTATGGCTGATATGGTCATAAACATACAAAACACTCACTCTCTTATCTCAAAAATCTCATTTCTCATGCATGGCTTGATTCCAACGTCCAAGGCTTGATTTTTATGACACTACACCATTAATTTCACTCAAAAGGGTTGCTCATAGTCTTTGGAGTTCAATATCTCATAAAGTCTCCAACTTTTGGGACAAAACCCTAAAATACTCAACTATGATGCACAAATCAAAAAAGTGAGAAAGCTTGAAGCTTTATATCTCAATATGAAGCTCCCAACACAGATATGCTCATATCCAAGGGCCAGAAATCTCACTCCTTCTTCTCCAAAGCTTCTTCTTCACTCCAAGAACACACAAAATCACTTAAGGATCTCAAATGGAGACACACAAGCTCAAGAACGAGGATTAGGGTTTGAGAGGGTTTATTGTCTGAGGATGGTGGCCAGGAATGAGGCCATCTCATTATTTATATAGGGACACCCCCCCCCTCAATTAGGGTTTTCATTTTGTGCCTAGTACGCCCAACGTACCCTCTGGTACTCCCAGCGTACTATTTGGCTCCGCTTAAAAATCACGC
The DNA here is from genome assembly GCF_052849685.1 of Lactuca virosa. Classification (NCBI taxonomy): domain Eukaryota; kingdom Viridiplantae; phylum Streptophyta; class Magnoliopsida; order Asterales; family Asteraceae; genus Lactuca; species Lactuca virosa. Next base: position 73,705,392 of record NC_136429.1, on the reverse strand, counting down.
ACATGAGTACGCTAAGCGTATGCACACGTACGCCCAACGTACTCAGCTGCCACCTTTCTCTAATAAGGGACTTATCCTGCCAAAACTTCAAGCTGCCATAGCTTCCTCGATATAATTCCGTTTCCAATAAACCTCATATCCACAGAAAGGTGACGAGATGTCCTACGCCTCTAGCAACTCGTCGCAACCCCGAGGCTTCCTCATGCCCGGGTTGCAGCCCACGAACCCTAATCACGGACGATCCGAAACAGGATGTTACATATAAAGTGTAACCCTAGTATTTTCCACATTATAAATAGTGACCCCATAAGCCAAAATCGGCTACACACTCTTTGGAGTCAAGTAACTTATTCTCTAAATGCCTCCTCTTGCATTTTGGTGTTTGTGAACCAATAGAGGCATCACAATTGAGGTGCTCAAGCTTTATAAGGTCAAGAACTCTACCCTACTCAAGAGGTAAGCATCCAAACTAAGTTTTATATTATATATCTTTAATTGTATGCTAGCTAGGGAGAATGGTTTGGAAAAAAGAAAATACATGTATAATTAGAGAAAACATAGATCCAAAGCATTTAGGGTTACATGTGCACCATAGGAGTGTTATAGTGCTCAAAACCCAACACATTATTCATAATATCACATGAAACTGAATAAGAACATATTACACTTATACTATTAATTTCATTTTGATCATATATTCTATTCGTTTGACCTTAATTCAGTGTAACTTCCTCCTTTCCTCATGATTTAGTGCATTTTCTACTCCTTTTTTTTCTTGGGTTTTTATCCTTAGAGCCAAATGGCCTTCCACGCTTCAGGCGTGTTTTAGAGTCTTGAGTGAATTTATCATCAGATTGTCCATATGGAATTTCAATTCAAGCTAGAACATTAACAGGTGGTATATATGATATAGTCACCATTTTTTGTGTCAGTAAATGCATCGGGCAATTGATTTGCCATTTCTTGGAAATACATTATCTTTTGAACTTTGTGCGAGGATCAAGATATGATAAAGAAGGCTCATGCCATGAAACATCATTTTCTAGAATCTTCTTTTCTCCCATAACGATGAGAAATTTGCCTCATCGAATTGGCAATTAGCTATGTGTGCTGTAAAAACATCACCTGTTAATGGTTCAAGATATCTTATAATAGAGATTGACTCATAACCAACATATATTCTCAACCTTCTTTTAGGGCCCATTTTTTCCGTTGTGGTGGTGCAATGGGGACATATACTACACACCCAAAAATTCTCAAATGGGATATATTTTGCTCGTGACCAAATGCAAGTTGGAGGGAGAATATACATGATATGAACTTGGTCTCATGCATATCAATGATCAAGCATGTAATATTACATGGCCCTAAATAGAAACAGGAAGTTTGGTCCTCATTATCAATGGTCTAGCTATTTGTTAGAGACATTTAATTAGTAATTCCGCTAAACCATAATGTGTGTGTACATGAGCAACTACATGCTCAACAACAATTCCTACATACATACAATAGTCATTAAATGCTTGTGATGTAAATTCACTAGCATTATCAAGTCTCACTTTTTTAATAATAGAACCATGGAAATTTGCCCTTAGTTTAATAATTTGAGCAAGAGACATTGAAAAAGCCATATTACGAGTTGATAATAGGCAAACATGAGACCATTTGTTGGATGTATATATTAAGACTATAAATTATATAAATGGTCTAGATGGTGGATGAATCGGTCCACATATATCACCTTGAACTCTTTCTAGAAATCTAGGTGACTCCTTTTCAACTTTTATTGGAGAATGTTTTATAATTAACTTTCCAAGGGAACAAGATGTACATGATCTTATGCTATTGAATTTAGAGAACTTTTGGTCCTTCAGTGGGTGCCCATGCGTATTCTCAATTATACTTTGCATCATTATTAATCATGGGTTCCCCAACCTATCATGTCATAAACTGAATGTCCCAGGTGTAGCATTCAGTTTCCATTTAATAAATTTTAAAGGAGGAATATATATATATTTAGAATAATTAATTATATAAATAGGAAATCATTAGTGTTTTAATTAATACAAAAATAAGAGATATTTATAAGATTTTGGCACCTAATGACCAAGTAATTAACTAAATAAATAATAAGCTATAATAGTAATATATATATATATATATATATATATATATATATATATATTAGTGACCTTAAGGGAAGGAAAATTAATTAGAAGGGTTTAAAGTTACATTTTAGAAACTTAGTTTGAATTAACTCTAAGGTTATAGGGTTATATCGTTAAAGTGACCAAACTGCAGGGACTATTTCGGCCATCTGTGAAAATCATGCATATTGTCCCCCTGTAAACGACAGGCGTGATGGAGAGAGTTCTTCCTCCGATTTTGGTTGCTACACCTGAATCGAATGAATAATATAAACCAACACTAGCATAATTAATTTGGAAGGCATGTGTGTGGGTGTATGTACTACTAGGGAGAGTTGAGAAAGAGAGTGAGCAATATAGATGAAGATCGAGAAGAGAAAGAAAGAATGGTAAAGCTGATGAATCTTTCGATAAGAAAATATGTTCCGATTTACGCAACTTCTCTAGGATTCCTGGAGATTCTCCTTGCCATTATTCGAGAAATCGGGAGGCAGCAGAAGAGTTGAGAAATAAGCTCAACCTCTGGTGATTGGTTGATGCTGGGGTGCACGTTGGAGACCCATCTGGTTCTCGGTGAGCTCCTCTCGAGCCACCGATAGAGCACGATGTGTGAGCATTGGTTCGAAAGCGGAAAAGGTAAGTAAAGTAGATCACCGATGCCGGAGTATGAAGAATTGATGAGGATGGAGCGACCACATAGTTCCAACTATGATAGGATGCTAAGGAAGAAGGCTTGATGGGCTCGTGGTCAGCGGAAAATGAGCTGGTGCTGGAAGAGAAAGTTTTTTGAAAGAGATGAAGAAAGAGTTGATGCCGGAGAGGGAGAAGCTACCGGAGCCAACTGACTTGGATGGATGGGGCGGCGACCTTGCTTAGAAGAAAGACGACGCAGGTAAGGTCCTCCTTCTTTTGACTTTTTAGGTTAAGTAAATTTGGGCTGTTAATCATTTGGACTAGCTGCTTTGGGCCTCTTAAGTATTGAATTGGGAAATAAATACAAGTGATATGAATCTTAATGGGCTGTCAAATTTCACCTGTATTTGGGATGCAAACAAATGTTCATTTAATTTAAGAATTAGTAATAATTCATATTGTTTGTGAAAGAACCATTAATTGTTGGATTATAGTGAAATGGCTATTTTTTTAGTGTGCTCGGTTAACTGGGTTGATAGATCATAACTTTCAGTTTATCAGCATATACATTATAATAAATTAATATAATAAGAGACACCAATTCATTGGTCATGGATGTGATTAATTCTAGATAGATATAGTGAATAGAGTCACTAAATAAAATAGAAATAGAAATAGTATTCCGCTTAAATAATTATAATTATGTTTGGTCTTTTAGGAGGGTCCAACATATGAGGATGGTGTTTAAGCTTGCGCATATTTTCAATCATGATGATATTCAAGAATTCATTGTACCTACGACTTGCTACTCAGGTGAGTTCTTCTCACTATATCAACAGGGTCTAAGGCACCAAGGCCAGCCCTTTATGATTTGTATCCTAGTTATAGGATGGTTGCTATGTTAGTGATCTGTTAGATCAGTATCCCGGTTATAGGATGGTTGCTATGTTAGTGATCGGTTAGATCGGTATCCTGGTTATAGGATGGTTGCCATGATTAGTGATATGTTAGATCTATATGATTATATGTACTTGCTAGCTAGCGTATGATATTATGTGCACATGTTTATTTGGGGGGGGGGGGAATTGGGTTAAGGAAGGTCCTGCTTTGTGTTGTAGGCTAAGATACTCAGGGTGGACCGGATAGACTGCAGACCCGGTTAGGACATACTAGTCAGGCCGAAGTCCCGACGAGCAGTCCGGATAGGTTGAAGGCCCTGAGAGGCGGTCAAGATGTGCCGATGGCTCGGAGAGTGGTCCAGATAGACTGATGGCATGTGAGGAAGTCCAGTCAGACTGATGGCTCATTATGCATGTTGTGTTTGTTTATATGATATGGTTATATCTGTATGACGTTGGTATTTTGGGGGTAACTCACTAAGCCTTCGAGCTTACATTTATCGATTACTATTTCAGGTACTTCTGATGATCGCGGGAATGTGAAGGCGTGATCGTGCACCTCCTTATGTTTTTATGATTTGATTATGGGATACTCTAACATTAAACCATTTTCAAAATATATTTGTAATAATTATCGGTTTCGAATGATTTAAAAAGTTTTAAATTGGCATGATTTTTATGGATGTTACAGCAGGATCACAATGTTTTTCTTTGACTACCATATTTGATTCAATCATATGTATATATGTATAATGCATACTAGAACCAAGTGTTGGTAGTTTTTCAAGCACATGGTTTTTGTCTATAATATACATATATTACTTATTTTCAGTGGTCACGGTTTTTGTTTCATATCCTTTGAAATATATGTCATTGAAACTTAGTAAGTTTCTATTAGACTTTGGAGAAAATAAGACAATTTCTATACAAAAGCTTGTACCATTTGGTAATATAAAATGGGCTTTCTTAGTTCCCTCTATCAAGTCTCTAGGACCTGATATTGTATGTATGACTGTGTTTGTTGGTAATCATTTAGAAAAATATTTCTTTGATTTCAGAATAGTATGCGTACTACCACTATCTAATATACAAATATCTCCAACATTTTCTTGGTATTGTGCTCCAGTTGGATTAATATTAAACTTCACATATGAAAGAAATAATAAGCAAATAAACATAATCATAATAATTATTATAAAAAAAGTTTATTTATTGTAGGAAAGACATTAGATGAGAAAAAATGAAGGAAAACAAGTTTACTGGAACAATAATAGAAATTTTTAGTTTATGTCTTCCATGTCATTGTAGAAATTAGCAATAGTTAGCGGAGTGCTTTCAACACTATCAATGAGATTTGCTTCTTTTTTTCCTTTAATGGATTGTTGATAAAGTTGACAAAGATGTAAAGGTATGCGACAGGTCCTTGACCAATAGCCTGTGCTACCACATCTATAACATGAATCATCAGATTTATGTGATGTCCCATCATCATGCCTTGCCACTTTAGCCATGTCTTGTGTATAGACATTTTTCTTTGTGAATATTGGTAATTATTTCTTTTCTGTCCACGACCACGGTTATTACCTTATCCACGACAAAAATTATGGTTCTAATTATGGCTTTGGTTTGGATTAAAATAGCCACAACCTCGTCCTCTTCTTCGACCATGACCACACCCTTGTCCACGTGTATGGTTTCAATGACCATTAGTATTTGTAGCATTTTCTTCAGGAAGTGTTATTGATCTCATTGGGCGAGATTCATTGTTTTTCATCAAGAGCTCATTGTTTTTCTCTGCAAGAAGCAGACATACATTTAGTTCAGAATATTTTGTGAACTTTTGCAACCGATATTGTTGCATCAGGGTAATGGTTGTTGCATGAAATGTGGAGTAAGTTTTCTCCGACATATCTTCGACAGTAACTTCTTGTCCGCAATACTTGAGTTCTGAACATATTCTGAACAAAGTTGAGTTGTATTCATTTACCTTCTCAAAGTCTTGAAACCTTAGTGTTCTCCATTCATCTCTAGCATTTGGAAGTATAACTTCCTTTTGATGATCAAATCTTTCTTTCAAAAGATTCTACAGAATACTTGGATCAGTAATATCAGGATACTTAAATCTCAACATTTCATCAATATGCTTACGAAGGAAAACTTATGCTTTCGCATTGTCTTATGCCAAGCAATTATTAACTTCATATATAGCATTTGAGATTCCCATGGACTCAATATGCATTTTTACATCTATCATCCATGGCACATAGTTTTTCTCACTAACTTCAAGTGCTGCAAACTCGAGCTTTGGAATGTTGGACATATTGTAACTATAAATATTAAACCAAAATAACAACATGAAAATTAAAATCCACTTATTTCAATATGTATTGCACAAAACAGAAGTAGGAGAATAATCATCCCATACAAGACTAAGAAAGGATAAAATAAATCAGGATAAATACATCTAGTGTGAGATTGAAAATTAAGAAGCCATGTGATATAGTCATTATAGTTGTTAGAATCACAACTGGATGATTCATTTTGATCTTGATAACTTTGAAAAGTGAGGTAATTTACTCCTTTTTGTGGTAGAAAGAAATATGATAATAATGTTATTTATAGTAAAAAAATATAGTCGTTTTTTCCGCTTATATATATATATATATATATATATATATATATATATATATATATATATATATATATATATATATACAAGTATGTTCATGTGAAAGCATAAATATTTTGCTAAAATGCGAAAACATATTTTATCTTATAAAAATAAAACACATGTACTTTAGAAATTAAATTTATTAGCAATAAATTAAAGATAATACGTTTACATTGGACGGTGTTATGATAATGTAGATTTAAATGTGGTTTTAACAACCATTTTTTTTTTCACGTCCTTAATCTACTTTTAAATTCAAGTTTTCATAATAAAAATGTCAAAAAAACAAGATTAGCTATTATGAAACAATTTCTCATGTATCATCGATTATTATCATGTAGTTTAAAGTTTGGATGGATTCTTGTCCAAAATATAAGTTTGAGATGACACAATCTCATAGGCTTTCCTTGCTTTCGCGTTTTCGCAAATATTTGCATTATCGCATGAGCCCTATATATATATATATATATATATATATATATATATATATATATATATATATATATATATATATATATATATATATATATATATATATATATTATGTATATCTATATGTATTTTATAAATCTTTTAATAAGATTTATAATTAATACATAATTTTACTTGGTATAATTTTATTAATCAGAAACATAAATTAATATTAGTAAATATTTAAATAAAATTATGAAAAATATCTAAAATATAAATATATAAATCGATCACCCTTTTTGGAAAACCCTCACGTCAAAATCATCTCCTAAGAGACGATGGTTGGATGGAAGATTAGAGCATCTATGGTGAAATCGACCTTCATGAAGCATACGGCAAGCATAAAATTTTTGTTCATCACCCAATTCCTTCTACAATCATGCCAAATTACCTTCCAGTTGAATTACTCAATTCCAATCCAATTACATTCAATACACAATTCCCATCTACAATCATGCCAAGTTACCTTCCAATTGCATTACTTAATTCCATTCCAATTACAATCAATACACAATTACATTCCAATCATGCCAAATTACATTCCAAATCATGCCAAATTCCATTCCAGTTACAATCAATACACAGTTACATTCCAATTACAATAAAACTAAAATACATTCCATTCCAGTCAATTACATTCCATTACAAGTCAATTACAATCCATTTCATTCCACTATAATTACATTTCATCCCAGTAAACTATAATCCAATACATTGCAATTAAATTCGAATTTGTAAATTAGAATTGCCACAAAAAAAACTCAACTGCACATTAGCAAAAACCTCAACTTTTTGTTTTCCTTTTGAAGCTCTTCCATTAAGTCGGCATGACCGGACCTATCTTCATCAACCCAACATAGAACCCCACATCGTGATCCATGCAATTTCAGTAATTAGGTGTAACTTCGATTAAGTATTGAGAGCAAGCAGTAGAATCGATTAAACCTAAAATTACATGTCCAGTACCACAGTAGAATCGCTTTGCAGGGGTCGTTGAAGTTCGTATAACAGTTGGATAACCACAATCACACCTTATCGCCATTATCGATTTCTGAAATCAACAAGTTGCAGAGGAGAAAAGTAGAGGTGGCGTAGGAAGAAAGATTGGATTCATCTAGTATTTTTAAACCGTTCTTATAAGGCTTTTATTTTAAAAAGACAAAAATACCCCTGGCGTGCAAGGCACGTAGGGTGTACTAACTGAGAGGGCTAACGACAGACAGACGTAAAGACCAAACACATATAAAAAGCAAATGTTAGGGATGACAAACGTGCAAAATAAACTATTGGTACCAAACACGAAATTTATGCAAACCACAGGGACCATTTCAGTAAATTGTTCAACTCTTTTAACATACTCACTAAAATAATAGTATTACAAAGAATTTTATCATTTATTTTTTTGAATTTAGATAAAAAAAAACTTCCGTTATATTTTATAAAAACTAATATCTATTAAAATTAAAATATAAACACTAAAGAAAACTTATTTTAAAGTCACTGTTTTAAAGTATTTCATAAATTTTTATAATTTTTAAAAAATATTTTTATTTTTGGGTTTTTATAAAAGTAAAAAGTTATTTTTTTTTTTCAAATTCTCATTAGTATATTCAATTATTCATTTTATATACGTCGGTTTTGTAACATTTCTTTTTTAAAGAAAAAAAAATTATAATCAAAATACACATTAAGATGGAAATAAAATAAAACCCGTCAACCCACAAAGTGATTTTACCAAATCCTCTTCTATCTTTCAAATATTTACCCAAGCCGTCCCTTGACGTTTAAAAATTAATCAGATTTTAATATTAAGTATTAAACCTTCAATTTTACAATAAACGGTTTAAATTGGTACCAATGTTTTTTTTTTCAATTTTTGAGTTTATATATACTATTGTACTTACTCTCTCTCTCTCTCTCTCTATATATATATATATATATATATATATATATATATATATATATATATATATATATATATATATATATATATATATGGTTTCACATAACAAAGTATAACATGGGAAAAACAAACTTTAATCGGATTTTGAGAGCGAGAGGGAGTGAGTAGGTGTGCAAGTCAAGCAGAAAAAATGGTGGGTTGAAATATGTGGTGTTGCTTGCCTTGGAAAAGAGCCAAGTTCAGAGTTATTGCATTTGCATTGCACGTGTGACCCGAATATTCATGTCTCTGCAAAAGCCCTAAATAATCAAATGGTTAACAACGAGTTACCTCCATGCTTCTTTGTTTTCTTCTTCCTCATAAAATTAAATAAATAAATAAATAAAAATAAAAATAAAAAATCGGTAATCATTACTCAAACTTATTTAAAATTAATTTAAATTTTTCTTAAAAATCAGAGATCAAATAATTATTTGCCTAACATATTACCAACATTAATAATTTTTAAAAACTAAAACTTTTTAAAAACTAAAAACTGATCGAGAAAAAAATATGAGAAAATGACAAGTTGCGTTAATAGCTATTCTTTATTACTATAGAAATATTATATATATATATATATATATATATATATATATATATATATGAAAAAAAAACATAGAAACCTTAAAAATGCATAAAATAAAACTCTTGATCACAAATTTTTTTTTGACTTTATATTACTAAAAATCGCAACTTTCTTTATAAATTTGTTGAAAATTTTTTTGAAAAAAAAAACCAAAAAAAAATGTTTTTATTAAAAAAAAAATTTCAGCGAATTTATAAAGAAAGTTGCGATTTTTAGTAATATAAAGTCAAAAAGAAGATTTATGATCTCAAAGTATTTTTTTATGTATTTTTAAGGTTTTTAGGATTTTTTTGTTTTTATCAGAATAACTCCCAAAATCATAAATTGCAGAAAAACATAGGTGTGTGCGCTGCGATCAAGCCGGACCCTTACCTTTTGAACCGGAAGTACCTGAAACCATAAATCATAAATTGTAAGCACAAAGCTTAGTGAGTTCCCCAAATCATACATACCATGCATATCATACGAGCCATACATGTCATACATGTCCAATCAATCAATAAAAGTGCTATCTGTCAACCATAGTCTTGTCATTATGCCACGAGCCGCCTCGTAGTCTTCCTTGCCAGGCCGGGGGCCAAAACCATGGGTCTTACAGACAAGTGCTAGGAGCCACCTCCGGGTCTTCCTTGAAAGCATCACAAAGACAACTAGCATACAATCTACACTACTTAACTAATTAATTGCCAGAGTTTAGACTCTGGTCTTGCATACAGTTTGCTAGGAGCCACCTCATGGTCTTTCATACAAACTGTCAAGGGTTACCCCTGAGTCTTACTCCAATACATAAACCGAATGGGATGGAATTGGTGCCTTCGACCCATATAATAGTGAGGAGACTCACCTCGAATGCAGAAGCTCACTGAAAGAAATCCCTAGATGTTGCCCTGATGACTCCTCCGAGCTATCAATACCAAAATAACTCTCAATTAGCAATTGGGTTCCAAACTATGATCCATAATCCATACTTGGGGTAAAATGACCATTTTACCCTGGCCCAACTAGACTCACAACTGAGGCCCAAGCCCAAAACCAAACAAGACCAAAACTACAAGATCCATAAAGGCCCACTAATGACCCAATTTTCCAAATTGGGCCCAACCCCCATATGGGCATTATCCTAAAGCCCAAAACTTCCCTCAGTCCAATAACTGGACTCAGATGGCCCAAAGGCCCAAGCAACAAGTCTAATAAGGTGGCCCAAAGGTGTGAAGCCCAAAAACACACCAAGCCCACTCTATGCCAAACGCGGGGCGTACGCTCACCTACGTTGGGCATACTCGAGGAATACATATCGCGATCTCAAATTAGTATGTGGGGCGTACAACCAGTTACACGGGAAGTAACCTGGCTTAATCCAATCTCAACTTTATGGCTTAATCACTTAAGCACTTTGCACCAAAACTTAAGAGGACCTTAAAATAAAGCTCTTAATGCATAAAGTCGACACCTTTATGCATTTGCATGACTCAATGGGACCCAGCAACCAACTTAATCCATTAAGACCCATTCTAATCCAATTAGAACATGCATGGACCATTTTTAAACATCAAGTAAGCATTTTTATGAACTAGAAACATCATAAGAGGCAAGATCTATCACTCCAAGCTCTTGGAGTGGCTCAAACTCACAAGGAGAACTTAATACACCATAAAAACCCTTACTCTTGCCCTAAACTCAAACTTGCACAATAAGAAGTCAAGATAAGAACTTTATACCTTGGATGAGCTGGAAATAAAGCCAAAAGTTTGGATCTAAACGTCCTCCTTTGAACCACAAGCTAGCCCCAAGCACCCTTTTCTTGAAAATGAGCAAGAACACACCAAAAAGCGCACTTAGATCTCTCAAACACTCAAAATGAGATTAGGGTTTCCGAAATGAGGCTAGAATACAATGGAGGATGAGAAAGGAAAGAGCCTTGAGCTCATAAAGATGATTAAATAGTGCCCAAACCCTAAAAATTAGGGTTTGGCACTCTGACCATTACGCTGGGCATACCTATCCAGACGTGTGCATTCCATCCTTGCATGCATGGGACCGATTTGCCAACTATTTCCATTAGGGGCCAATTCTGCCAATATCTTCAAAATACCATAACTTCCTCATCTTAGGTCCGTTTCCAACGAACCTTATATCCACAGAAAGGTAGTGAGAATCCCTACGCTTCTAACAATGCACCCAAGCCTTAAAACCTCCCGAACACACTCGAACACTTGGGTCACTTAAACCATTACACCCACACCCGAGAAGGGCCAAATTCTTTCTTTCCCAAGGCCCTAAGCCTCATGACCACTGAAGATTGGACCGCAACCCCAAATAAAGAAGCAAATCCGAAACCGAGTGTTATATATATATATATATATATATATATATATATATATATATATATATATATATATATATATATATATATAGAGAGAGAGAGAGAGAGTGTGTGTGTGTGTGTGTATGTGTGTGTGTGAGAGAGAACGAGCAAGCTAAGTCTTTTTTTGACTTAAATATTTGCGAAACTTAAGAACTCCTAATCTATTCATCATTTTTCAAAATTAAAACCACCAATATTGCCCAAATGCTGTATCTAAGAGGGATCAATGCTCAAAAAAATAATTTGATGTTTTTTTTGGAAATTTGCACATCTAAATAGGCATGCATACATATTTATGTTTTATGTGTTTTTTTTCACGTTTTCAAGTTGCTTTTCTTGTAAAAACTATTATTAGACTTCCATTAATGTGTTGGTTTTGAAAAACATTGAAAAAAACACAAATATGCAAACATATATATATATATATATTCACAGTTTAGTACAAAAAACACAAAAACATGATACACTAATTCACAAGTTATACAATCTATTCACAGTTTAGTACAAAATTCACGATATAATACAGAACATGATACACTAATTCACAAACTTGAGAAGTTAAATCCAAACTTTTCCACCGCCACTACCACCAACTACCACACACCGTCATCAACAACATGTGCCGCTATCACAACCAACATTCTTCTAAATTTGATATGTATATAAAATCATTCGTTGACAACTTAAATATTAAATTTGCAATTTAGTTAATCTATTAATTCATTAATTCGGAGTTTAGTGCTAAAAAATTGTAAAAACTAATTCATTCTTACATATTTACACAACACAAAAATAAATATATTCACAAGAAAATTAATACAAGTATTCACATATAAATCATTCATATTTAACACATAATTCATAAAAAATCATAAGTTAATACAGTCAATTCACAGTTTAATACACATAATTCAATGTTTAATACATACTAAGTATACTTTTCTCAACCATATTTTCTACTTAAAAATTACATTTATACCTTCCGATATTAAAGCAAGTGCTTCGTTCAGTGTTTAATTTACACAATATTCACATTTTAAATTTTACATATTTTATTCAAAATTAAAGAAAAACAGATCTATGTATAATGCTTTGTTTATCTCATATTTCAAAGAAATATAGTAAATTCACAATTCATACTTTAGAACATACAAATTATACATTAACATATATGTTCTCTACTTAAAACTTACATTTATGCCTTCACAAATGGAGGCCAATGCTTCTTTCAAAGTTTAATTTACATAATATTCACAAATTAAATTCTACTTACCTGCTTCAAAATTAGAGAAAATTATATCTATATATAATGCTTCTATCATCTCATTCTTCTAAAGCAAGCATAAAATTCATAAAAAATACACAGCTTAATACACTTAATTCACATTTTAATACACAAAATTTACAGTTTAATAAAGTACATTCACAGCTTATTCACATGTTAAAACATACATCTAGTAGTGTTTGGAGGTTGTATTAGGTAGTTGTTCAGACACTCATCACAATTCACAACTTAAAAAAACACACCTAGATTCACATTATTTGAGAAAACACTAACATAGTAACACACATTCTACATTTAATTCACAACTTAATAACTGTTAAAATTAAGATTAACAAAATAAACAAAAATGAGAGAATAAATTATATTTATACCTTAACAGAAGAAAACCAATCAAAAATCAAATTTTTTTGCATGATAAAGATCTACAATAGATATAAGTAAAAACCAAAACTTAAAGAAGATTTATCTACAAAACCCGACAGACTTGATGTTAATAGAAGATTTATCTGTAAAATCAAAAGTGATGTAATCCATCATGAAATGCACCACACACACTAGATTCATACGTAAAATGCATCGAATACATCATATATGACACATATATAGTGTTAGGTAGGATATATTGATGCATTAGGTGTCTAAGCCAATAACTAAATTAGTATTATCTTGAATTATTGTAGCATCTGAGTCGCCAGGTTTGAAATTAATCTATTATTCAATTTAATTCAAATTTAAAGGTGGTGAAGGGTTCGTGAGTATGATAGGCGTATATTAGGTATGCTTGACGTACTCCATGCATGCGCGCCACCAGGATGATACCAGCGTAAGTTGCGCGTATCCATGCGCATGCTGGGCCTACCAATGTGTACGCTGGGCGTACTCAAGCCAGGGGTAAACCCTAATTTTTAAGGTTTTCACCCTACTTAAGATCCTTAAGTCCTTCAAGTGCATCACCCTTTCAGCTTCCATTTCCTTTTAGTGCTAATCTCGAAACCCTAGCCATCTTGAGTGCTTTTTTGAGCTTACATAGAGTGTTTAGGTGTTCTGTTTTGGTTTTGAAGAAGAAGGAAGATTGAGGAGAAGCAAAGGAGAAGAAGGAGCCTGTAGATCCAGAGTTTATGCATCATTTCTAGCCTATTGAAGGTATAAAGTCTAAAACTTGTTCATTTGAGGCTTAAATCTGGGTTTACGGAATATTTTAGCATCTTTTGGTCCCATAACATGGTCTTTTGTAGTATTGGCTACTCCAGGCATTTGAGTTGTCCTTTTAGACTCTTGGGAGTGGATGAAGTCATAAAAATTGTATCTTGAAGGTTAAGACTCAACCATGCATCTGTTGGATACCACCTAAGAGAGTTAGAGGGATTATTTCATGGTTTAAGTCCAAATAAGGCATGCAAGAGCATAAAGTTTGCCACTTTAAGGCTTAAGACATTTTTATGAGCTTGGATCTATGTTTTGGACGTTAGAGCTTAATGGATTAAGACATGGGAGCAGTTGTGAGTTGACTGACCAGTACGTCGGGCGTACTCTAGAGTATGTTGCGCTTACTGGGCCAGTGCCCCGATTCCGGATCATCAGTGTATGTCGGGCGTACAAGCCACGTACGCCGCACGTACGCAGTCTATGGACTTAGGAGATTTTTGGGCTCAAGTCTTGTTAGGATTTTGAATTGTTTAGGGTTGGGCCTCATGCCTGTTGGGTTTTGAGCATTCTAACACTCCTATGGTGTACATGCAACCCTATAAACCTTGGATCTATGTTTTCTCTATTATACATGCAAATATTAACTATTCCAAGGTTTCATCCTAAGTAGCATATTATGAAGCACCTATACTACAAAGTTCTAGTTAGATGACATACCTTTTGATGTAGCTTGATGTCTTCAAGCTTTAAGAGCTTAGCCCCAATAGTGTGGAAGCCTCAAATGGAATCACAAATCACCAAAACACCTTGGAAGAACTTGAGATAATATGTATGCACACTAAAATCGGCCCACTCTTATTTTCACACACTTGTGCCAATTTTGTGAGCCAAGGCCCCCTTTATATATTATGGAGGATTAGGGTTACATCCATGTAAACCCTAATACCCATGACCTTTCATTTACATAGGATTCATGGGTTAAAAGCTCCATGGACCATCCATGAAAGCTTGGCCCAACCTAAATGAACTTGGCCCATTCCATATATATAAGAGTCCATATTTAATTAGTTCTTTTTGATCACTTAATTAATTCTAAATTAATTCTTGATCAATACTAATTAAATAATATGATTCCATATTAATATATTAGAACTTATAATATATTAATATAAATCATAAATATACTATTCTCAAAAGACTATCCATATAAATTGTGCCGGTGAAGTGCAACCCAAATGGACCATGCCGGGTCGGGTCAAGTACATACCAAATATAGTTATGGACTTAGACATTAATCCAACAGTCTCCCACTTGGATAAGTCTAAAACTATTATTGAGTATGACTTCAAAACCTAACTGGCAATCGTAGCTCTTAAAGCCGCTGTCGAACTCTGACCTTGTCAATGACTTGTCCATTAGATTAGGGATCATATATTCCTCCATTCTAGATATCATATGGACTGAGACATGGATTATAATCATTCTCTCTGTCCATTTGTTGTTTCCCGATTTTCGATTTATGATGACTGAGTGATTGAACAAATCAAATCAGTCCTGGCTTGGCCAAGCACTCACATGTGTCATCGCAAAATCATCGAGGGGTCACAGATATCGCTTTTATCCCGAAGGTAAAAGGAATGGATAAACTTCGACTCATATGGCTTGTTCTACTACTTGTTGAATCATACACAAAGGCACGTTTTATAACATCGAGTTACCAAATGCGTTTTCGTGCAATCAATGTATAACCAACTCATAGTAACAACTCATATCTCTAGGTTTGAAGAATATAAGATATTATCGTCTCATGATCACTCGTGATAAAATCCATGAAGTGATTCAAATGAGCGCGGGTTGAATCCAATACTCAGAACTTATGAGCACTCATGAGTGTTGTAGCACCACTTTGTCCACCAACTTGGACCTCTACAAACCAACCCATGACAGTCTTGATTCATATCTACTTCCAACATATGACCGACTGTGGATGGTTTGAATAACTTAATCATTCAGGAAGAGCGACTTAGTTATTCTGGAAGTCAAAACATGCAAAGTGAAACACAAGAATAAATGAATCAAATATGGTATCAAACCCTATGAATATAAATAAACACTTTTATTTATCACCATACTGATTACTCATTATTCATTGTTTCGGTTTTATCAACTTTATACTTGAATTAAAAACACTAGTTGTCCCATGCTCCAAGCATGTATACAATGTTTTTCTTAAACAAAAGCTTTGCCATACACCAAGTATGCACTCTATGTTTGTCTATGATCCTTACTTTATGAAATAAACCAATTGAACATAATTTCAATGATTCTAATTTCACACTCCCAAATCCTTATCGAAAAATATGAGAATTTCAAATTCCTATCATTTATCGAAATCTGTTTAGATTTTAAACTTATATGCACTGACCCTCCTATAATGAATATGTACAAAGTCCCAAAGACTTGTCAACAATCATTATAAGGTATTCCAATGGAGATCAACTCCATGGAAACTAAGTCTCATATTCAAAGTACATTGCTTTGGACATGCTTCTTGCATTAAGTTTTCTAATCTTACACAGATAACTTCCACCTATGGAGACAACTCCATATTCTCATTTTGACTATCACTTATGAATAAGAGATGCCTCTTTTCAGAATATGTCAATATGGTCCTTCCAAAATTAGCACTATACTTCCAACTGTCCCTGAGCAACCAATCTTTGGTAAACCTCAGATTGTCCTCGACAATTGCTTAATCATTTTAGTCATATCCAATTCTAGACCTTTTCCCTTCTTAATGCCTCTGGGCATTTGGAAAAATTTAGAAATGACAAATATTATGGAACATGCAATCGATCCTGTACCCAAAGCAAATGGTACATGATTCATGATGTCTCACATAAAGACATGATTCTAGACCAGTCTTTTGCTACAATATCTTTATTTGCCATGTTTTCAAAATTTGACTATGAAGAGGGATGCCGTAATCATAATCGAATTTTGAGAACGCAATATATAGAATTTCCTTAAGTTGAACCAATCCAACATGAAATTCATATATATATTCTTGACTAAAGATGATTAAGGTCTCAATTTAAGCCTTTAGAACTGAAATGAAGTATATCCTCTCCCTTAATTATAGCAAAACAACTTTTTCAATCCCTGCAGCCTCACGAATTGAAACTTTTGTTTTCTATAATTAACATTGCTAACTTGCAACACTAACAATAATTATCATGCTCCCACTAACATGATGATTATTAGCATAACACTTATGCTCCCACTAGCTTTGACATGTACTCAGAAATCAGCTGGACTTCTAGAAATCAATACTTTATTGACTTTCTTACCAAAGTTCAGATTTCTGATACGAGATGCTTTGATAAAACTTTATCAAAATCATACACCTTTCCTTAGATAGCATGCATGTGTGTCTAAACAATTTCAGAACTATGAAAAGGGATGCCGTAATCATAGTCTCAATTGTTTAGACCTTTTGCCATCTGCTTCAAATCTACTTGGTGGAAGTGTTTCCTCACCATCATTTTCATGAATCGGAGAGAAACCTTATGACCCTTAGATTTTATGGTGTATGTGTTCTTATCCATGTAAATCATCAAAACCATAATCACAAGACAAGGATAATGACAAATCCAAACTCATATGGACTGAACTTATGCAATCTTAACTTCTTGCCACCTGGCCGTACAGGGTCTGCCATTGCTTCCAAGTTGTTATGCAACCAATTGAGAACTTTCAGAACTCCTATGCAAAGCCAACTTTAACTGGAATGGGCACAGAATATGTCAACACGATAGGTTATAAACCTCAAGTCGTGTGCTAGTGAAGAACCTCATGTTTTATTCTTGATTAGTTCTTGAAATTCTTTTTAGGATCTTTAAGACTCCCACTATCCTCTTAACATATAAGACTATCTTGCCAAATATTCAAGAGATAGTGCGGATTCTTTATCAAGACAAACACTTCACACAATTGGCCTTAGTTGGTCTTTGTTTTATCCAAAACATCACAACTTACCAATTTCAAATGTACAAGAGTAGGACACTTTTACTCTTACATTTGACAAGTGTTTTAAACCTTTCTTTAAGATATGTCACTCAAGTTACAATCTTGGAGTATGACTCTAAGAATTGTTTTGGAACGAAGTATGACTCATCTTCCTGATCTAACCATTTCAACAATTCATGACTCCTCTTCTTAGTCATAAGAATGCACTAAGATGACCTTTAGAGGACTAATTGTGATATGATTTCTAAATCATTAAGATGATCACAAACATGATACTAAAGTACTCTCCTATCTTTTCAGATTTGAGAAACTTTTATCTTTCTGCCTAATTTGATTCTTCCCATTCGTTCTGCCATACATTGAGACTTTTCCAATGTTTCAGAATTATACTTAAACTTGTAAGTATAACCATATTTACTAAACTTTAGTAAATCAAATAGTCTTAACGAGCTTTGTGGTGGACATGACCAGTGCACAAGAATGTGTACTCGTTCCCTTTAGTCCTTCACTTGACTCACACATCCATGTGAACAAGTAATTAGTCTTGATTTTCTAATGCTTGAAAGTTCTCATTCATCATACTATTTAACTTGCATGATTCCAAGTTTCGGTCCAATTGAAACTTGGGTGATGAGGAACTTTCCTGATTTGGTAAATTTAGACACTACCACAAATTAAAGAATCAAATCCATTTTCCAATATTGCTGGCAGTGGAATCATATAAGCAACAATTTTCCACAAATGCCATTGTAAGGATACTTCAAATAAACAAAATTAAACAATTTTCTTTTATTTTAAAATTTTGCGGAAAAACTTATCCTTACAATCCACATGGAAAATTGTTGTTATCTATTCCTTAGTAATATATCATAACTTCTTAAGCAACTGCTCAAAATTCTGATGCAATCAAAATCCACCTTCGCGATCAGAATCAACATATACTTCCTTTAAGATTTCTCTCTATTCTTTGATTCTTAAAACATCAACATGTGACCCAGTCACATCATGTAATGAGGATCTCAGAATAGAACTTAACAGAGTTAGATAATGGGCTCTACCTGATGTAGAGTCAAACTTATTGACTTTAACATCCTTAGGTTAATTTGGCAGCTTTGCAATCAACGCCCCTTCCTTTGGAAAAATAAACATATGGACCCTTTGGTAATGGGACTATCTCAGACTTAGCCTTTCTCTTTACCATTTGGTCAACCGGGTTGACTATGGCCAATCCCTTTCCATTGGGAAGAGAATGCTTTTTCTGGATTTCCAGTGTCACCATTGTCACTGTCCATAAAGTTTTTGGAAAGTTGATCTTCTAATCAAATTTGCTTCCCTATCGTTCCAAATCATTGCTGATTCAGCAGCACCAAGCAAATAGATATGATCATTAAGGTTCATGTCATAGTCCGTATCATAGTAGTCCCAAAGGAACTCACTATGTGACTTAGAAAGTGATTGAACATCCAACTTTCTCAAGACTTTGAAACCCAACTCTCCCGACTTGTCAATATGTGACTTCATCTCTAAGATGTGATCACACATAGACCTTGCTTGCCATTAGGGCTTGAGTGACCTTGATCTTGTGGGTTAGGGAGAATAATTGGAGGAGGTGGAGGAAGTAAAGTTCCTAGAGATTTGGGAAGATCATAGATGTCTGAACTCGACATCTTTTAGGAGATATTCAAAATAGTTGATCTAAAGTCCTTAATATAACACCCAATATGAAATATTAAGGCTAGGATCCAACAACCTATTTATAACTGGAAGAGGGATGCCGTAATCCGAGTTATAAAATAGTTGAAGGTAGGTAAATGACGATTTACCAATTTCCACCATGAAAAACGAAATAATTTAATTAGTTTTTTTTTACTTGGATTTGAAACTCCTAGATCTTTTGAGATTCATTGAACTTTTCAATGGCATGTTTCAATCTCGAGTGTGCCCTTCAGGTTTTGTGACTGGGATGCCGAGGATCACAAAACAAGGTGTGAAGTAACCATGCAAATATACTTGGTACCCTTAATATTTACCCCTCAATCGATGTGCCGGTTAACCACACGAGCTCCATCGATACTATGATAAATATTAAGTTACCCTTTGCCTACTTTGTTAAATCCAGGTTAGTGTGCCGGTTAACCACACACGCTCCACTAACGGTTTAAACAAAGTGCAAAGTGTAATTTCATGGATTAGCACTTTATTCACATTTTCCTAAGTAACTAAGATTGGGAATTAATAAAAGGTTTCGTTACTTAGTATTTATCATTAGTACTTTTAATGAAGGGAGAATTATAGTCCTTGTCCTACCTGTTCGGCTAACGACCCTCCACCAGTCAAGGAAGCGGTGGGTGAGAGTGGACACCCATTAAGCTGCCATTTTATAGGCAACAACCTTATACCCCCCTTATAGATCGGCTTCGTGAATGATGCCTACTAATGGTAAGACGACTTGCTCTTATACATATAATATATTAAACTTTTAATATTATAATAGTATAAGGGTGTATTTTAGACATTTTAAAATACTTGATGGTTTAATCTATTAATTAAACTAGACTTTTAATTTAATTAAACTCAAACCATATATTTATGGATTTAATAATACTCTTTTAATTAAACGCTTTAATTAACTATTAATAAAGTCGATAAGAGTTAATTTGAACTATTCAACAAAACATCATAATTCCAATTATTAAACTCAAAATTAAAACCATTTAATTAATTGTTTAAGTTATGAACCCAAGAGTTTTAGAATTCAATTCTTTTTTTCATAAAAAACTTTTCTCAAATTCCAAAACTTGAGGGCAAGTTTTGTAATTCTTGAAAACCTTTGGATTCCATAACTTATGGAATTAATGGTGTTTTATGATGAAATTTTCCATGTTCCATAACTTAAGAACAAATTATGGAATTCTTTAAAACATTAACACCAAATTTTGTACCTCCATAAAAACTTTGAATCAAATTTTTTTTTTTAAAAAAAAAAAACTTTCATATCCATAACTTATGGAAGTTTCAAAAACCCTTAAGATCACAACTTAAAAAAAAAAAGACTTTTGAGCTCCAAAATTTTATGACAAAATTTGTAACTCCTTAAACATTTAGATCAAACTTTTAAAACTAATAAAATAATCATATCATTTCATCTTTTACTAAATTTGACCTAATTAAACTCATATAACAAATGATTCAAATTTTACAAATAATTCGTTTTTCACAAAACAAGTAATTATCTTAAAATTTGACAAACGTCATGTTTTTTTCCTTTTTTTTCCAACTTGAAAATAAAACATTTGCATCAATATAACAGAAAACAACCCATGGCTCTGATACCACTGTTGGGTTTTGAGCATTCTAACACTCCTATGGTGTACATGCAACCCTATAAACCTT
The DNA here is from genome assembly GCF_052849685.1 of Lactuca virosa. Classification (NCBI taxonomy): domain Eukaryota; kingdom Viridiplantae; phylum Streptophyta; class Magnoliopsida; order Asterales; family Asteraceae; genus Lactuca; species Lactuca virosa. The sequence goes on along the minus strand of NC_136429.1, from coordinate 73,683,822 downwards.
GGATCTATGTTTTCTCTATTATACATGCAAATATTAACTATTCCAAGGTTTCATCCTAACTAGCATATTATGAAGCACCTATACTACAAAGTTCTAGTTAGATGACATACCTTTTGATGTAGCTTGATGTCTTCAAGCTTTAAGAGCTTAGCCCCAATAGTGTGGAAGCCTCAAATGGAATCACAAATCACCAAAACACCTTGGAAGAACTTGAGAGAATATGTATACACACTAAAATCGGCCCACTCTTATTTTCACACACTTGTGCCAATTTTGTGAGCCAAGGCCCCCTTTATATATTATGGAGGATTAGGGTTACATCCATGTAAACCCTAATACCCATGACCTTTCATTTACATAGGATCCATGGGTTAAAAGCTCCATGGACCATCCATGAAAGCTTAGCCCAACCTAAATGAACTTGGCCCATTCCATATATATAAGAGTCCATATTTAATTAGTTCTTTTTGATCACTTAATTAATTCTAAATTAATTCTTGATCAATACTAATTAAATAATATGATTCCATATTAATATATTAGAACTTATAATATATTAATATAAATCATAAATATACTATTCTCAAAAGACTATCCATATAAATTGTGTCGGTGAAGTGCAACCCAAATGGACCATGCCGGGTCGGGTCAAGTACATCCCAAATATAGTTATGGACTTAGACATTAATCCAACAATGCCCACCTGTTGTAGCAAGAAAATTCTGGGCTTTAGGCCATGTTGGGTGCTCTTAGGCGATATTGGGCCTTAAAGGCCTTATAGTTGGGCTTAGATGCCTTTTGGACTAGTATAGATTTGGGCCTTGGTGGGGGGGAGGGGGGAGGCCCAATGAGGCAAGAATAAAGAAACCCTTTTTTCCTTAAGTTAAGAATTACGATATGGACTTTCAGGTTAGAATATTGGCGTAATTTCTAATTAGGGTTTTATACTTTTGCCTTAGGGAGAGGATTTTGTGAGTCATTCGATGAATGTGATACCTTCAGTCTGAGGTGAGTTTCCTTCACTTTATATGTGAGTTGAAGGCACCAATGGTGACCCAGTAGTTTATGTTCTAGTATGATGGTTGACTTCGTGACAACTGTCGGTTATGCCTGTGTTTGCTTGATGACTCTGTGATTCTTTGTTATGATATTAAATGGTAGTGGTAAGGGGTGAAATAGACTCGGTATCTAGTTGAAATAGACCGAAGGGGATTTCAAGCACCCATATATGCTTGACAGTATCCGGTTGAAATAGACCGAAGGGGATTGCAAGCACCTAGATATGCTTGATAGTATGCGGTTGAAATAGACCGAAGGGGATTGTAAGAACCCAGATATGCTTGGTATTTTTATTGAAATAGATTGAAGGGGATTGCCAGCACCAAGATATGATTCGTTGTATGCTTGTTTGGTATGAGGTATTTTGGGGGAACTCACTAAGCTTTGTGCTTACTGTTTTTAGTTTATGTTTCAGGTACTTCCAGTATGAAGGGGAAGGGCCTGGCCTGATCGCACCGCATCACCCTACAGTTTCTGCATTTTGAGAATTTGTACTTTGATAACATGTGGCTATGATACACTTTTGACTCTTTTGATATGAGTATAGTATGTTTTGGATGAATTTAAAAACAAAATTTTATCTATATTTTTGGGATGTTACAAGTTGGTATCATAGCCTTGGTTTGAGGGATTCAGACATACACTCGGTGTGCCTAGACTTAAATCGAGGGTTTGGTAGATTTTCTATAAAAAGAAACATTTTAATCAAAGGACTTTAATAAAATAAAAAGGGTGCGATGGGTGCAATCAGCCGAGCTCAAGTAAGTCTTCCCAAAATACCCATACATGTTATATGTTTTATGCTATGATATGTGAATTACATGCTAGATTAGGGGCTAAGGATCTTCTCAGAAATGCATGATAGAATGCTAGGAAAGATGCCTTTATGTGCCTATTTGTTTGAGCTTATAGATTCGCATGCTAGTATCGGACCAGTTACTTGTTAGGATGACATGTATAGGTTATGTTTTGAGTTGAATCACATGATATATGCTCGAATGATGGATGCTTTGTGCCTTAGGAAATTCTGTTTGTACTAACTAACTAATGGATGAATGCGTTGGGTTACATATTATTGTGATTGGATAAATTTAGAAGGATATGTTTAAATCTATTGCGCAACTCTTGTTTGAGTCCAACCGTTGTAGTTTGGTACCTCTCATAAGAATACCTAGTACTGGTAGTATGTAATTGTGTTCGTGTGGTAGTTAGGTGGTATTAGTCGAAGCTCCTTCTGCAGCTGATAGCAGAGAGGGGTGCGTAAGGGAGTCCTAGGAAGTCCCTGAGAGATGCATTGGTGTGTTGGAAGCATTATAGTATAGGAATGTACTAGTTGGGAAGAGCGACTTGGAGGAGTTGGGGTAGTCCTTGAGGAGGGAATTGATAGGTGTGGAAGGTAGTATTGGGCCCGTACTACTAAAAGCACATGATTTATACCCGAGACCAGGAAGACCACGAGCAATATAGGGAACTCGAGATGTGAACCTTTTTGTGTGCTTACTAATTGTTTATGCGGTTATGTTTCAGTATGGTGGTGACACGTCATGAAGCAGGGGGTTCAGGATCTGGATCTAGTTCGGGCCCGAGCACCGAACCGATTGATGAGAGGCTACACGAGTTTATTGCATCTGAGGTTACTAGAGACATCCTTGATGCGACCCAGGTGATGCTCGGGTGGATAAATGAGGGTATCATCAAGCTGATGGAGGATCGCCTTTGGATCTTCTGGGCCGATCCGGCCGCTAGCCAGTCTAGGGCCCACACTCTCTTCTTCATGGAATTTAGGGGATGTGCGGCACCATATTTGTTTAGGGTTAAGGAACCCATCACAGCCAGGCGTTGGATAGATGACATTGAGTGTGCTCAGATGACGAGCTTCTTCCCCAAGGGGTCAAAGTTGAGGTTCGTAGTAGGATGTTTGAGGGAGCGAGCCTGAGATTGGTGGGAGGAGGTCCGCTATACTTTGGGAGCCCCAACCATTGAGGCCATGACCTGACCACATTTTGTGACCTAGTTTCAAGAAGAATTTGCACTAGTTGTTGAGGTGCAACAGGTAGCTAGGGAGTTTCTTGACATGAGGCAGACGTCTGACACTGTAGCGGAGATCACCTCTAAGTTCAGGGAGAGGGCTTTGTTGGTACCCAAGTATGCGGTTGATGAGGAGATGAGGAAGACCTGATACCATGATATGCTGAGATCTGACATCAGGGAGTTCGTTAGTTTTTTTGCCTGCCTGACCTTGGATGACATGATATCCAGGGCGCGGGAGTGAGAGATTGATTTGGAGCACATACGGAAGAGGAAGGCAGAGCATGGGTAGCCGATTGGGGATTCAGCAAAGAAACCCAAGGGTTTTGAATCTAGGTCGAAGGGCCAGTAGGGCCGGAGCCATTGTGGCAAATACGGCAGGTTGCATGATGGGGTTTGCAGAGCGGGTGGTTCAGGCTGCTACAAGTGCGGCAAAACGCGGAACTTTAGCAAGGACTGCATTGTTGTTATCACCACCACCCAGACATCATATCTAATTTGCTTCCATTACAATAAGAGGGGCCAAAAGAAGGCCAACTACCCAAGTTTAACATCAGGAGGACCAGTAGTAGAACCTGCTCCAGCGACCCTACGGATTACTGATGGCCGCCAGGGCAAGGTGGATGCGCCTATTATGAGGAGCAGGGCTTTTCAGCTGACTGCTGAGGAGGCACGTGTTGCACCAGATGTGGTGGCAGGTATGGCTCTTCTCCTTAACTATTTATTTATGTTGATTTCTCTACTTATATATGTGTGTTTTGTTTTAGGATTGTTCATTGTGAACGGTATCTCTACTTTGATATTGTCTGGTTCGGGGGCTACCCGATCTTTCATATCTCTTGCGCTCAGCAAGATGTTTGTTGGAGCTCCGGGGGAGTTGGAGTGTCCATTATAGGTTAAGATTGCGGATGATCGATCGGTTCGGGTATCGAGGGTTCATCGAGATTGTGTTCTAGAGATGTTCATTGAGTAGTATCTGATTGATTTGGTTCCTATTACTTTGTGCGAGAACAAGGTTATAGTGGGGATGATTGGTTGAGCCCCAATGGAGCGGTGATTGATTGCGAGTATCAGATTGTGCATGTTCGGATTCCAAGTGGGGGAGAGTTGGTGGTCCATGGATAGGGAACTCAGCGTGGGCCAGTCCTATTCTCAGTCGCTAGGGACAGACGCTATCATCATCAGGGTTGTTCCGGTTTCGCCGCCTATGTTGTGGATACCCGGGAGAAGGGTAAGGCGATTATAGATGATGTGCCGATTGTGTGGGATTACCTGGATATGTTTCCGGAGGATTTTCCTGGAGTGCCTCCGGAGAGGCCGGTGGAGTTCTGGATTAACTTGGTTCCTGATGCGGCTCCGATTGCCAAAGCAACATATCGGTTAGCTCCACTAGAGATGCAGGAGTTGTCTACACAGCTGTAGGAGCTGTTAGACAAAGGGGTTCATTTGACCAAGTAGTTTGCCTTGGGGAGCACCCATCCTATTTGTAAAGAAGAAGGATGGGTCACATCAGATGTGTATTGCCTACCAGGAGCTGAATAAGATAATGGTGAAGAACCGTTATCCACTCCCAAGGATTGATGATTTGTTTGACCATCTTCAGGGTGCAACTTGGTTTTCTAAGATTGATATTCATATCATCAGATGAGGTTCAGAGAGAACGATGTGCAGAAGACGGCCTTCCAGACTCATTATAGTCATTACTAGTTTGTGGTGATGCCCTTTGGGCTCACTAATGCTCCAACCGCATTCGTGGATCTCATGAACTGCATGTGACGACCATTTTTGGATCAGTCCTGTGATTGTATTCATCGATGACATCCTGGTCTATACCAAGACCTAGGAGCTGCATGAGGAGCACTTTAGGGAGGTATTGGAGACCCTGAGGAGGGAGAGATTGTATACGAAGTTCTCCAAGTGTGAGTTCTGGTTGCATGAGGTGCAGTTTCTGGGGTACCTTATCAACCAAAATGGTATTCTGGTCGATCCAGCCAAGGTCGAGGCCGTGATGAGGTGTGAGGTTCTGATGTCTCCATCTGAGATTTGGAGTTTCCTTGGGTTGACAGTTTATTAAAGTAATTATTTTTGTAAAGTAATCGATTAGTTTTTAAAAATAATTTATTTGTACAAAAATGTAACAAGAAATGAGGTTGGAACCATTTTTTGAATACAAAAGAGTAATTTTCGAATCTAAAAGGTGTGCAGGATTTTCAGTGACATTTTCTAAAAAGTGTCACTAATGCTGTTTACAAAGGGCTGTTGGACTTTTAGCGACAGTTGCTGAATTTTAGTCTTCAAGAAGTTTTTCCAATCCTTTGCAAGCAATTGGTGTTTACTCAAATGGGAGCTTATTCAACAACATTACAAGAAGATTTTTGGTCCCCTTAAATTCCCATTTAGGAATGGCCTTGGCATTTTTTATGTTGGCTCACAAAATGTCATTAGTTCGCTATGTTTATGCACATATCTTTTTTTGCATGTTTGTGTTGTTTATTTTATGCAATTATAATGTGTGGTTGATAAATTAGTTTTGCGCATGCTAAAATAATTTTGGACAAAATAAACATCACATGGAGTTTGGGTTTTCAGAATTGGACATAAGATGTAACAAGTTATTATTTTAAAAATAAAACCCGGTTTTATAAAAACGTTAATAGTGACAAATTTTGAAGAACTCCATTATAAATTTTAAAATGGTGATTTTTGTAACTTATACAACCTCCAAAAATATAGTTAATAAAATAAAGTTTTAGTAAATATATAAAAGGTTCAAATGCACTCAACCTTAATACCGGTTATAAAAATTGAATCGCGTCAAATTATATAAAAACTAGCTTTTTATATAGAACCTTTAAAAGTGATTTTCTTTTGAAAATTGATACTATGGTTTATTATATGCATGTAATAAACATGATATCATATGTTTTTAAACTAGAGTTATAAAATATATAAAGACCCTTTCTTTACAAACCTCAAATATATGCAATCCTTTTGAAGAACACTCACACATCTCTTGTATGACTAGTGGGATAAAGGATACCTAACCGCTTAGTGTTATCTTTTGATGTCCGAGGTGTCTTTGTGATTTCTATAACCAAGTTATAGGCCGATTACACAAGTTTTTCAATTTGCATGATTTGATTGGAAATGTTTTGTGATAAAGGATATATACCTAAGCAAGAGAGTTCCGAGGCATAGATGGGATCAAACATGTCTAATTAAATTTGTCATTAGAGATCTCATAGATCTAGGAATTATATAACAATATATAATTGATAATCGATATCTACCGGTTTGAATTCAAATGGATGGGATAAATGATACCTAACCATTTATTTGGTTTGCAACTTGGATCCTAGACTTTGATAATTAATGTTTTTGGAAACTAAAAGGGTATTAATTATTGAAGATTAAATATTGAAAATACTAAATGAATTTTGTTAAAAAAATTTAGTTACATAATCCATTCTCATTACCATGAATTGTCATTTTCTTTAATGACTTAATGAAATAATAACAATCAATAGATACAAATTCAATGAATGGGTTCATGTGTTAAGAGACAATCTCGTAAGAGATATGAAATTGTATACACCTAAAGGTCCTAATCCTAAACTATTTGCTTTGAGCAATAAACTTGAACATGATACCTAGTAAAGGCATCACTGTGATGCTAAAGATGCTTCTAACATCAAGCTAGGAATAGTTATTTATGAAACTAGGAAGTCTTGGATAATTTAAACATATATATCTGATGATATAACGGGTCAAGCAATATTCCAATAAATACAGTGATATTTTATTTAAAGCTAGTTTAAACAATGGAATAATGCAAGGCTGAAAGAATCCCCTTTTGTGATCCAGGAGGCCCATGTTTTATGGAATGAACACCTTTAAGCCCAAGAAATCTGCTAAAGCCTATATAAATGGATCTTGTTTCTTTTGTGAAGAAACCGGACACTGGAAGAGGATTTACTCCTCTTATTTGGAAAGAAAGTCTGGAAGAGACTAGTACTTCTAGTATCTACTCGATAGAACTCATACTTTTCATATAACACTTAGGTACTTGGTACTTAAATGTTAATCTAATATTTGTAAATGACTTGAAGATATTTATTGAAGAGTAACCAAGCTAAGGACAATCAAGTTAGAACTACACTCTCAGAGTTTGATTTATTATTTATGCTTAGAACCATATTTGTTTTGGAACAATATATGTTTTAATTTAGCATGTCTAAATTTATGTCTCAGTTATTTTATTCAAATGTTTGATAATTCACTCAGTTATTTTTCATAACAATAGTATTCATATTCTGAAATGATTAACTTCTATTTATGAGACTAGATCTATTAATATAATTGTGAAGTAAATATCAACATTTTTATAAATAAAATTAAGTTCTATATGAAAGCACTTTTGACTTAAACTTATTTTAAATCAAACTCATTTTTGACATTGTTATCTTTATTATATAAATGGCATTCACATATTCCAACTTCAAGAAATGGATCTTTGAAGGCAAATAATGTAGTTTATTTGACATATGTGAACCTTATTTATATGTAAAGGGTTCCTAATGATATTTTCACTAAAGTGTAGACAAAATAATTAAGGAACTATACACTTTGGTGTATGACTTCCTTTATAATGAATGCCTGAGATTAAGCACAAGATACCAAATCAATTTTATTAACAACTATAGTAGTTTTAATTATATTTTACATGGTAAATCATAATTGTGAAATCTTGGTGAAGGTTTCAAAAGTTGAGATAAAAACAGGTAAGATCCATCTAAGGCCTTAATATAATAAATGATGAATTAAATCTTACTTTGTATGATTTACTTTCTAATCGGTAGAAATATATCCTCCTTTAATCTTTTTGGGGTAATACTTCAATCACTATCAATTGTATCTTGAATACAAATAGCAACTAACAAGTAGATTAAACACTTTATAAGATTAAGTATGGAAAGGCTCCATCCACATATTACTTAATGTTTTGTGGATTTGAAGCCGATGTTGGACTAAAGCTTCTAAACCCAAAATCTTCTAAATACATATTTGTGTAATACTCCCTCTGAAATCTGTCTAATGTCTAAACAAAGGAAAAAGTTAATTGGACCCATTAAACTCATTTCAAATTTAGTTTCCATTAGTTTTCAGAATTCAGCTATTAATTTAGGATCAGTAGATCCGAAAATAATTTTATCAACATAAATTTGAACGATCATTAAATGGTCACCATCTTTCTTACGAAAGAAGGTTGGGTCAACCGAATCTTGTTTGAATTTATACTGTTTAAGGAAACGAGTCAAAGTTTCATACCATGAACGAGGGGCTTGTTTCAGACCATACACCGCCTTATCCAGAACATAGCAATGATTCAGATATTTTACATTTACCAAACCTGGTGGTTGTTCCACATAAACAGTCTCCTCGAGTTCACCATTCAGAAACGCACACTTCACATCCATCTGATAGACTTTAAAATTTTTGTGAGCGACATAGGCAAGAAAAATCCGAACGGATTCCAATCTAGCGACCGACACGAACGTCTCTTCGTAGTCTATTCCTTCCTCTTGGAAATAACCTTTAACCAGCTAACGTTCCTTGTTGCGAATCACGTTTCCTTCTTTATCCATCTTATTCCGAAACATCCATTTCATTCCAACTACAGATGCATCCTTCGGAGTAGGGACCAATCTCCATACTTTATTTCGCTCAAATTCATTGAGTTCTTCCTGCATTGCTTGAACCTAATCTGCATGATCAAGAGCAATTTTGACATTTTTAGGCTCAATTTTAGAAATAAAAGAATTAAACATGCAAAATTCCAATTTAGAAAATAATGCAGTTTGTTTCGTTTTTTTGTTGAGCCCGTGTAAGAACTCCTGAAGATGAGTCTCCGATCACTTGAGATCTTGGAAGATCTTTGGTCCATTTAGACATTGGAATATAGTTTTGATCATGGGAAGGATCAATTTCAACATAAACTTCTTCAAACACTGATTGTACATCTGAGTCATTATTTTCATTCTCCCCCTGGAAGTTTGTATGTGACCTGTCGTTTGGAATTGAATGCTCCCCCTGGAGTGGATCATTGGAATTGAAGATCTGAGTGGAACACTCCCCTTGGAATGGAGAAGCAAAAGATTTTTGTTGAGGGTCATTCAGAATTGGTTGCTCAGAAGGAATCTCTGCATTTTTGGCAACTTCGTAGACAATCTTGATCAATTCATCCTCTTGATTGTCTTTTGAGTTTGATTTTGAGGAAATAGCTTTGTCTGGTTCATCAAACAAATTTAGAAATTCCTCATATAAATTCACAAGAGGAATAGTCTTTGAATTTGTTTATGGAAAAATCTCCTCCGATTGACAATCTTCTTTTTGATATTTCTTCATATAATTGTAATCAAACGTGACGTAGTAGGTTTCGTCAATCCTCTTTGACTTCTTGTTCAGAACCCTATAGGCCTTTGATGTCAAGGAATACCCTAGAAAACTTCATTCGTCAGCTTTCACGTCGAATTTGTTCCGATGTTCTTTGGAATTGAATATAAAGCACCTGGAACCAAACACATGAAATAATTTATTGTTAGGTTTTCAATTGTTAAGAATTTTGTAAGGAGTTATCAGAAATCTTTTGTTGATGTAGGAACGGTTCTGAGTGAAACAAGAAGTGGCAATGGCATCAGCCCATAAGTACAAGGGAAGATTCGCAAATGACAACATTGACCTTGCAGCTTCACAGAGATATCGATTTCGTCTTTCAACTACACCGTTCTATTGTGGAGTGTAAGGAGAAGAGAATTTGTGAACAATCCCTTTGCTAGTTAAGAATTATTCAAATGCATGATTTTTAAATTCCGAACCGTTGTCACTACGAATTTTCCGAACAAGCTTTCGTAATCGAAGCTCAATTTGCTTGATGAAATCTATCAGCTTCTGAGTGGCATCGAATTTCTGTCTAAGAAAGAACACCCAGGTAAATCTGTAAAAATCATCAATAATAACCAAAATATATTTGTTACCACCAATACTTTCGATGGTTGATGGACTACAAAGATCAATGTGCAATGATTCTAGTGGCTCAATGATTTTGATATTTATGATGGTTGAGTGACTCTTCCTGCTTTGTTTTCCGAGCTCACAGGCAGCACATAAGTGTTCCTTTTCGAATTTCAGAAGAGGTAGACCACGAACAAGACCACTAATGACAAGCTTGTTAATATCCATGAAATTCATATGGGAAAGCCTTCTATGACATAGCCAACTATCATCCGAAGATGCTTTTGTAAGAAAGCCAATAGATGGTTTCCCTTTGATTGGATTCAGATTTAGAGGATACATTTATCCCTTCCTTTTTGACTTCAGAAGCACTGCTTTAGATTTCTTTTCGATTATTTCCGACCCTTCTTCATCAAATGAAACCTTTAGACCAGTACCTACAACTAATTGTCAAACACTTATCAGATTGTATTGTAAGCCCTCTACTTATGCTACCTTCCGAATTGAGAATTCGCCATTCGTTATCATTCCATATCCTTTTATCACTCCAGTGGCGTTGTTTCCAAACTTCACTCTTACACCATGTTTTAAAGACCGAAACTCTCTCAGTTCTTCTTTCCTCCCAGTCATGTGACGAGAACAGCCGTTGTCGATGTACCATTCAGAATCATATTGTTCGTCACTTATAGCCTGCAAAATTTAGATTGTTTTAGGAACCCAAACCTTCTTGGGTCATTGTGAGAAATTCTTTTGTACAGGAAAAATCTTAGTTTTGTCAACCCAAAAGGATATTCTTTTCAAAGTATCATTCATCCCTTTTTCTATTTTGAAAACCTCAACTTTGTTGTCACATAGATTAATTTCAACAGGATTAGATTTGTGGTGAATAAATTCTTTGTGTTTCAGAGCCACCTTTTTTGCAAAGTCTTTTTCTTCCTTTTTCAGCTTAGCTTCGTATTCTTTGAGAATTACTTCTTGATTTGAAGCTACTTTATTTTTACCTTTAAAATCTTTTGATTTTTCAATTGCTTTTGAAATCTGTGAATTTGGAGAAAAACTTGATTTTGGTTTCGGAATTTGAGATGAACTCACTTTTTTATTAGAAGATCGTACTGAGTTAACATAACTTTTATTGGAATTCATATTCTTCCAGAAATGCTTTCTTTCTTTCAAATTCTTCCTATATCTTGCATTCAACTGTCTTTTCTTTGCAATTAATTCTTCAGCAGATTTATGAATGTTCGATTTCGGTTTTTTCTTTCGGATTGGCTTTTCATTTAGTTCCGAAAAGGTTTCACTTGAAACATCTTTTGTGCCACTTGGTCCTGCCTTATAGTAACAAAGGTCCACAGGATTCAACGGTTCTGAAACATATTTCCCTTTTGTTTTCCAAGAGGTCATTTCTGAAAGACCTTTTCTTTCATCGACATTATCTATCGGTTTGGACCAGAAGAATTCATCAAATCCATTCGCATTATCATTATTAACCAGGGACGTTAATTCAGATGTGTCATTTTTGTTTAGTCCAGTTTTTACAAAACTTGATTCAGAACTGTTTGAACTTTCAGAAAAACTGTTGCTTTTTCTTTTAAAACATTTGAACCTTTATTTTCTATAATTCGAACAAATGCGATTGAGTGTTCTGAAATCAAATTTTTCTTTGGTTCATCACAATTTTGTACAAAAGTAGAACAATCAATTTCGTCCTCTACAGAAATTTCACTCGTCTCGCTTTCATCGAATTCAGAAATATTCTCAGGATCAAGAGTATTTTCCGAATTCAACTTCATGCATAATAAGTCATACTTCTAAATAGAAGTTAATTTGATTTCTTTTTTATCCTTATTAAGGATGAGCAAAGGAACCAACCCGAACCGGACCCAGCCCAGGAATCGAAGTCGGCCGAAATTAAGAATCGAACCGGCGCCGGTTCTACCGGTTCTCGGTTCATACCGGTTCTTGCCGTGTCTTCAATGTTAGAACCGGTCCTCGATAAATAGAAACAAACGGTTCCGGTTTTTTCCGATTCTACCGGTTCCCGGTTCCAAAAATCCACAAGAATATCGTCCCGGTCCCAGCCCGACCGGTTCCATCGGGTTTCGGTTCTGGTACCAGTTCCGATTCTGGTACAGGTTCCGGCCGGTTCCCAGGTTCATATGTTCATCCCTGATCCTTATCATTTAACATTTCTTTCAACATATTTTTGTGTTTTTTGGACTGAATGTATTCCTCAATTTTCTCAAGTCCAACCCTGTATGAATCAGAAACGTCATCCGAAAAAAAATCGATTTGCATTTATAGCAATCAGCATCGATTTCATCCTCTTTCAATTCAAGAAATAGTAAAATCATTTTATGCAAATCTTTCCTTATTTCGCAATCCAAATGCAACTGAGTAATATTAAAATATAAACGCTTAACAATTAAACAAAAAATATTCCTCTGTTTCAAAAGTGCAATACTATCTCTTTTAAGGTAAATAATATCATCACGTGATCTAGTAAGCTCTACTTTCAATGCCTCTATTCTTAATCTTCTCTCTTCACTTTTAAATGTTACCCTGTTAAGTTGATCAGTCATATTAGAATTACTGAGACGGGTTCTTTTAAACTATCACTAAAATTAGAAATAGTATATCGTAAGTCATCTAATTCTGAATCATAAACGGACGTAGAAATATTAAGAGATTTGAGAATAGAATGTACCTTATAAACCACCTTCTCGCACTCTATCACCTGCTCTGAGACTGTCTTCGCAGCAAAGCAGCTCTCAGAAGCCTTTCCGCCATCAGTTGCACATCCCATTGGTTCCAAAACACGATTCTGAACCATCAAGCACTTGCCTTCATATCCCAGCTTCTCTGAATTCACCACAAAGCACCTGCCATGGGTGGGTTTCCTAACCTCATCATCCTCTGAGTCTGTAGACCACACCTCGACTCGCCCATCATCACTTTCTTCCTGCACAATCAACGCTGGTTTCACATTTGATATGTTCTTCTTTCTGAGTTCCTCTATTTTCTGAACATAATATGCTTCGTTTTCCTCTGTTTCCTTTTTCTCCTTCTACTTCCTTAACATGCATTCTTTTGCAAAGTGGTTATTACCATGAAAATAATTACAATCATAGCCAGAGTCACCCAGTAACTTCTTTTCCTTATTTTCTTCGTTGTTCTAAGATTTCTTGTAACTCTCGTCCCTTGGTTTTTCTGAACTGGAGTTGCCCTGTTTGAACTTATTTCTATAACGAGAGAAATTCTTCTTAAATAACTTCTGGGGATTGGAAACCATTAGAGGCTTGTCCTCTTTAGAGATTTCACAATCAGATTCGGAATCTTCTTCTGCCGTCTTCTTCCCTTTCGCAACCAATGCCAAGGATCCAATACTGGAAACAAACTTCATTTCCCTAGAAACTTCATCTTCGTGAGATCTCAGAATACCCAAAAGTTTGGCCAACGAATATCATTTAAATTGTTCGTGTGCTTTCATAGTGGAAACAATAGCCTTCCATTCTGATCTAAGTCCATTCATGAATGTGACTTTTTGTTCAATAACATTTCGCTCAAGATTGTGTTTCAACATTCTGCTTAACAAATGGTTGAAGCGGTTGAATGTCTGATCTAACTTCTCATCAGGCTTTTGTACGAACGATCCAAACTCAGATAAGAGCATTGTTTGCAAAGAGTGTTCCAAATCAGCATCTACAGAATACAACTCCTCTGGCCTATCCCATATACCTTTTGCAGTATCACTTGCACTAACAAGACGAAAAGTGTCTGGAGGAAGAGCAAATCGAATAATTCACATTGTTTTTATATTGCTCGTTAACTTATCCTTCTCATCGTATGGAAAGTCAGTATGTTCAACAATCAATGCATTGCAATCCACCTGAGTCTCGATTACCTTTTTAGTGCCCGTATGCGTGTACGTCTCCTGTTTCATTGCATTTCATACAGTGGAACCATGTTCTTCGATTCCAAGAACGTAATCTTCAAAGTGCAAAGCCCAGACTTCATAATCTTCTAGAAAGAGAATTGGAATCCTTGTTGTGGATCCAATACTTCTTGAGAGATTGAACGAAAGAGAGTGAGGATCTTCATTAGGCATATTGTCAAGAATTCACTTAAACAAATATATAACTAGATGTGTAAACGTGAGTCGAGTTCAAGGGAAAAACCAAAGATCTAGATCTGGAATCTACAATCGATTGAGACAATTGTGACAACAAAAACAGATATGAGATAAACTTAAAACCCTAATAAAACTCTATACTCGAAGAATAGCGAATTAATTACACTATTTTCTGCTCTGATACCAATTGTAAGAACAATAATGAAGATTGATAGATTCTATATTAATTACTGAATTAAAGACAAGAAACAATGATCAAAAGTATGTCGAATGATTAGATTCAAACAACTATAGAAGAGTTCTCAAAGATGGAACTGCTCTATGTGATCGTATAAACGACGTTTAGGGTTCAAAGACGTCACCCTAAAATGTTACATGCATGCACTATGTATAGACTAGACTAGACAGCGGATCCGAACATGGACATACCTATTTCGGAATAAGTAAAACTATAGAAGCACACATTTGACACAACACACTATAGACCTAACATTATCTAAATGCTAAGCAAAATAAATTAAATATGCATAAGATGTAACAAAATAAACCATAAAACGAAAACAAAAGATTCAACACGATCTTCGTTTGTTTTGTTTCTTGTTCTCCATATTCCTTCATACTCTTGATTTCTTTATGTTTTGTATGTTTGTGATTGAATTCTTTTGCCACAAATTAATATTCATACATGAATATTATCCTTGCATATTAGTATAGCTCTTGAACACAAAAATAAAACAACTCACTACCTCTTCCTCTTTCATCTAATAACAAGTTGTAAGTCTTACATTAGAAACCAAGAATGTACAATGCTTAGCTTTCCCTCCTCTTTAATTGACCTGTCCCCATTTATGTATTTGTTTGATTTTTGTGTGATTTAAGTTTTGCTTTCCACTAAAACTAAGCTAGAGAAAGGAAAGACAAGAAAATTAAGTCATATTGATTTAGTTGTTAATAAAAGAATGATGAGTGATCTTATATGAGTGGTGGAGCAAAATAATGGTGATTTGGAACTATAACTATCTACCATCGTCGAGGAAGAAAGTGTAATCAGAGGAGAACCAATATCGGTGAATAGATGAGAGGATAAAGTTACTCATGATGGTTGGAAATGAAGGTGCCACCGGAGGATTGGATTTTCACTTGAATCAAGTGAAGGCATATTATGGTGGAACAACGTTCGGTGAAGGAGGCGTATTAGGTAGAGTTAAAGATTGGATAGGTTAAGAAGAAAGAACAACAAAAAAAAATAGAGAGAGTGATAAAAAAAATTGCATTCAGCTTAAAATATAATTTTTTAAATTGTAGGATGGTTATTTTCCTAACTACTTAAATACCAATAATGAAGAATCCCCATTACACCATCTTTCATATGTGATCTCATGTATAACAATATATAATTTTATTGTACACATTTTTAATCTATTAAATTTATATAATAAGTCTAGGGTTATAAGTGTGGTTTTATGATTCTATAAGTTTAAGTTGGTTATATGTTGATCATTTTCTCTCTCTCTCTCTCTATCTCTCTCTCTCTCTCTCTCTATATATATATATATATATATATATATATATATATATATATATATATATATATATATAGAGAGAGAGAGAGATAGGTTCAGGTGTTTAAAGTAATTATTGTGTTATTGTATGCATAAATGTGGGCTAATCAATATTTAAAAAATAAATAAATAATCAAACAAATAAATAAGGGTAATTTAGTAATTTGATAAATAATTTCTACAAATACACTCCTATAATTATAGTAAATACTTTGACCTACCTTTATTCCTTTTTAAAACAATAAACAATACTGTATTCTATCCCATTCGTAACCCTAGCTCCAAAACAGAACAAAGATACGATCGCTTATCCCCTGTTCGCTGCTTCCGATCAATAGTTGCTTCCAATCGGTGGTTCTGCTATTTTTGCGCAAACACACACAATCAACAGGTAAATAAAATGTGAATTTAATCCCTTTCCTCCATCGGAATGAGATCGCAGTCACCATCAGGTAATCGCCTCTTTTTTTTCGATTCAACCCGATCCCTATTTTCCACCTCTTTATTGAATTGTCGATGTGAAGTTGTTGATATTTATTACTGAATGTGGTCAAACTTATCAGATGCCATCGTCTCCTCCTTCAAATGGTCACGTTTGATTTTGTTATTGATAATTTGTGATTGTGCACCAAACCTGCACTCCAGGTATTCGATGAAAAGCCAGACAAAGTAATTATATGTATGTGTCATTAGTGTTTGTGTTTTCACATAGTGATGCAATGTAATCTGTGTGAGCTTCATTGTGAATGGAGTATATATATTTTCTGATTTTAATTCGTTATTCAGGGAGAAATAGTCAAAGAAGCCATGGAAAGTTCCTCATTAACATGATTCATGGTGATATTGATTTCGTCATCACCGCTAATTTGTTGTTCTTGGTCGTAATAATTCTCTTCAAATCTTCTGTGTATTACTCATTTTGTCTTGGTGTGTGTTAGTTGGGACGGAAAGTTCCTCATTAACAATCGTTGTTGGGAAATTGATTTTATTTGGGACTAATATACATATCAGAATGAGCAGTTTTTGGCTGCATTTTATGAATTGATTCATATTTTAATTTATGTTTTTTTATGTTTCTGATTTAACACTTTATTTATGTGGACATTACAGGATCTTGACAAGGTTGAATTCTGAAAAGGTATCAAGTATGTTTATGTAGATGATTCAATGGATGATATTGGTGAGATTCCAATTCTATTCGAATGGCATCACGAATTCCAATTATGTTGGAATGGAATCATGAATTCCAATTCTGTTGGAATCACAGAAGTTGATGCTTGAAGAACGGACCACAAAATTGAAACGGACCACATTATTCTTTTAGAATGTATTAGTCGTTGTTAGATTTTTGACGTTTTTTTTCCCGTTTTGAAAGTTTTTTTAGTTTTATTCTTTAACAATAAATGTAATTCTTAAGAATTGTTACCCGTATTCTATAAGAAATAATGTATTTTTTGTTTTTATTCTTCAATTGATTGTTCAAGAATTTGTTATTCTACAAGAAGTTTTTAAATTAATGATCAAGAAATAGGTTTAAGAATATTTTTATTATTTACGGTTCAAGAATATTTTTATTTTTGAATATACTCATAAACATATTCTGTCAGAATGTCCGAATTAAAAGAATTATAATTCGTAAAATCGGATTTTTAAAATTAATAGAATCTATGATCCCTTAAAAAATGCAACTTTCCTTTATTAAATCTATATTAATTGACTAAATTACCCTTGTAATTAATTAAGATGATATTTTTCAATTATATTTAATTCAATAATATATTAATCACTTTCTTAAAATAAGTAAATTTGATTGGCCCACATTTATGCATACAGTTACACAATAATTACTTTGAATAGAATAACCTAAGCATATATATATATATATATATATATATATATATATATATATATATATATATATATATATATATATATATATATATATATATATATATATATATATATATATATACTAGTAGTAATTGAAATCAAAAGGAGGATATGTTAATTGGAATAGACATAAATACTCATAGTGAAAATGGTTTCTAGATGGTTTATATATATATATATATATATATATATATATATATATATATATATATATATATATATATATATATAACCATCTAGAAACCATTTTCACGAAGAGTATTTTTGTCTATTCCAATTAACATATCCTCCTTTTGATTTCAATTACTACTAGTATATATATATATATATATATATATATATATATATATATATATATATATATATATATATATATTTATAAGTAAGTTCAAATAAAAACACTAAATATTGTGAAAACGTAAAAACATTATGTTTATGTTAGTATTCTAATGTGAATATTAACGTTTGATTATTTATATGTTCATTAAATCTTATTATTCTATTATAAATTTTGTATGTGTGCATTAATGTAGTAAATTCTAATATTAGTTTTAACGTGTGATTATTCGTATATTCATTGTTGAATAGTGACATAAAGTTGGGGATACAAAATTCATTGCAAAAGAATAACATAAAAGTAGTGTTTTTACATTTTCACACTATTTACTGTTTTTATTTGAACCATCATATATATATATATATATATATATAAACCACTTTCAATAAGAGTATTTTTGTCTATTCCAACATTAACATATACTCATTTTGATTTCTATTACTAGTAGTTTTATGAAAACCTAATTATTTAACACAACTCATCATATTTCAAAATCAGATCTTGCCTCTCTCCTCTCAACAAGCTTCGACAAAACAAATAATCTTTCCCTTTGATTTCTACAACCAATGATACCCACCATACCACTGTCACCGCCTACAACGACGACATGACATACAAAGATTGTTACCACTTCCGCTTCTTCACCCCATTGCTCTTCTGGTAAATTGTTGTTGTCATCGACGCCATACAATCACCACCGTCGTCAACCACTTATAACCTCGAGCGAGGTCCATCATTGTCGCCACCCTTCCAAATTTGCTTTGTCTCCATATATGTGCACCGTTTTATGGTTCGTGCTCATGATTTCGTAGTTAAGTTTCTTTAGATCTAGTTTTTTTCATCAAGTATCAAATCTATAAAAAATGTTTTCTCTTTGTGGATTTGTTCACGACCTATTTGAAGGTATGTTTGATTCTGTTATCTAATGATTATTCTTCCTCTCCAGATCCAGATATATTATCTCTGTGTGAAGATCTACTCAGTATCTTGGTTTCCTTGTTTAAATATGAAGTTTCTAGGGTTCTAGCGAAAGCTAGCGTTTCGACGAATTCGCCGCCATAAATTGTTAAGGTTCCGCCGAAGTCGGCTGGGATTTAAAACACCTTTCATGAAACACCACCATATCGACTGCCTAACACCACCATGAAACTCCGCATCATGTGGTGCATAAAATGTGCTTGATGAAATGCCTCATTGAAAATTGATAAGTTATTATTTGTAAATTTAGTTGTGAGTTCGGATTGGGTATGTATTAAATTATGAATGTGTATTTTTTTTCGTTTTAATGTATTAATTTCGTATGAGATGTATTCATATTATGAATGGTTTTTTTGATCCCATAAATATTGTGTAATAATGTGTGAATTGTTTATTTGATCTCATGAATGTGTGTAATAAAGGTGAATTTAATGTACTATAAGCTGTGAATTTTGTTTATTAAATTGTGAATGAATTGTATTAAATTTTGAATTTTATATGAATCTTATGTTAAAATATGTATTTTTTTGCGGGTTTCTAAAATGAATGTATTAAATTTTAAATACATGTATGAATATAAATATTAGACTGTAATATTTTGTTATTTTTTTACCAGAAAAAGAAAAAAATAATAACAGGCTAATCAGTACGCAATTCAATATATATTCGTGTTTAACAAAAAAGAAAAAAATATATCTATAATCAATATGCAACTCAATATGAATGTAAATACAGTATTAGACTGTAATATTTCATTATTTTTTACTAAAAAAGAAAAAAACAATAACAGGTTTAATCAATATGCAACTCGATATATATTTGTGTTTAACATATTTAATTATTAAGTTGATTTTCTATGAATTTTACTTAATTAGTTTTTGTATTCGTACACTCTCATTGTCCAAAAACTAATCACGCTTTTTCTTTGCAGTCAAATGTATTTAACTATTAACTTTGATATTGACGATATTTGTTTAGCAATTAAAAGGTAAAAGAAAAGAGCAAATTATAATTTTTTTAAAGTAATTTTTTTAAAATAATTTATATGGGAAGACGGTAATATATTTGAATTTGTTGAATGATGATGGAGAATAGAAAGTATACAATCATAAACTGTGGGGTTTCTAAAATGAGGTTTTTAAGGTTGAATTTTTTAAGTTGTTTTTGAGGTTTTTATGGGTGATGTTGCAAGAAAAGGAAACCTATAGACACGTTAAAATACTTAAACTAGGTAGCTTTTGTACATCTTCATTATATCTTTCAAGATTGTCCATTAACTAATTAAAGTCAAGAAAAAAAATTAAAATTACAAAATATCAATGAATGGGAGCCCCTGGAATATATATTTTCTAGGACCCAGAAAACCATACCAAATTTTGATTATTAATTTGCTATAACTTAACGACTTCTGTGGGATTTTTGTTTTTTTTTTTGTTTCACTAACTAGCATTCGAACACAAAGTCTGGTAATTTATTTGGAGAAGTTTTGAACACTTGATAAATATCATAATCGGTCGATATCCAATAGCGTCATAATTTCAACAACTGAAGGCCATAGCCATATGGTAGAATATTTTCACAAACTTTTTACACCCTAAATTTTTAAAGCAAACATGCTATTAAGTAAGTAACATCGCAAACACAACTAGTTTATATGAAATCCGAAAAAGGAAGAGGTTTGCAAAGGTGAAATTAAATGAAAATAGAATGAACCGAAAGATCTGTTACACTCCTTCGCTTCAGAAAGGGGGACGATTTGCACCCCAATATGCATCTGTTGGCAATTGGCATGAATTTAGCAAGTTGGGAGGCAACCCATGAAATAACGATGGATTTCCATCGTTCATGAGTTGTTGTTGTTGGCTACCAATACCAGAAGGCGACCCTAGAGGCCCGTTTCCTGAACCTGGCGTAGTTTCTTCATCTTCAAGAGGAAGTCTCTCATACGCAGCATTCCCAAAAGATGCTGCCATGATCACTACAGGGCCCGACGCCAACAAAGGCCCCACTACTCCACCTCCAACTACCTGTCCTTGACCACCAGCTAGGTAGATGGTCAATCCTGAAGCCGCAGGCGGAGCTGGCGGAGGAAGGAACGAACCTGACAGTGATAAGATCTCGAATCGCCCATGAAGTGTCACAATGGCCCCCGGTGCCGCTGGCTGCTTTAGTGTAACGTTGGTAACTGTGCCATTACCGCTTAATATACACACCCCTCTTTGCCTTCTCGTCGCAAAGTTCGATATACTTTCTTGAATATCACACCCATTAGCGACCTCCATCACATGGGACCTCAGCGCGTTCGCGCTATCTCTGGTGATGATTATGGGTGGCTTTGGTTTGTTCTTGGAGCCAGCTGGGCGGCCGCGAGGGCGTCTAGAGCCACCACTTCCACCACCGCTGCTATGATCTCCTTCGCCACCGGTCACAACCGACGCCAATTCTCTATTACCATCATTGTTAATATTGTTGTGGTTTTCTTCACGCTCTCGCTTTTGGCCATGGTTGAGGCTGCTACTTCCACCACTTTGCTCATCCTCCTCGGAATTTGGCTGCTGTTGATGATGCTGCTGTTGTTGCTGCTGATGGTGATGAACATGGTGTTGCTGAAACTGCTGGTGGTGGTGCAGCTGCAGATCTCTAGTATGAAAAGGAGGAGGTAGATGACGACCATGGGCAGTGACTGGATCCATCTTGAATTCTTGACCAAATACCCTCTAGGCAAGTAGCAAAGATGTTTTGTTGGCTTTCTTGAGGGTTTCTTCTCTAACCTTCACCAGTAAACCCAACCAAATTCTGAGCTGAATCTTCCATATTTGCAACTTCTTTCTCTCTACTCACTTTTCTGAATCCGCTAAGAAAATAATATATGAAGAATTTGGTTGCTGTTGGTGAAGGTTAGAGAGAGAGAGAAAGATGCTCTTCTTGTGCTGCTAAGTGTTGTTTGGGTTAGGGTTAGGTCATGAAGGAAGAGGAGAGAGATAAGTTTGCGTGCGCATGGGCGGTGAGGTGGGTCCTACGTTTGTCCCCCATTGTTACCCATGTTCTTCCCCAATTCTTGAGTTCTTGCTTCCACTTTTAGAGTTTCCTGTAGTAATTTTCATGTTATATACGCTCAAAGCCTTGTTACATATTGTCACATTTTTGAGCTTGGTTAATTCATTTAAGGTGTTTTACATGGTTTTAGTTAAAAAAAAATTAATATCATAAACCTCTTCTTTTAAGCCGCAAGAAACTTATATAAAAAACACTATCAAGACGCTAGAGATAACAAAACTTTCAATCAAAGAAACTTAGCCAATTTGACCAGTTAGCATTTTAACCACCTCTAGCTCTAGTCCTTAGCCAGAAACCACCCTTTTGATGTCATTAGTCATGTTTTTCTAATTTCTACTCTTTATCTCGAAAAAACTTTCGTTGTGGAATGCATGAGAACCAACACGATCGAGGGCGGATCTGTCTGTTGCATGAAGAAGACGTTCGAGGGCGGATCTGGTATCTCTGTTGCATGAAGAAGGTTCTTAGCACCCGTTTATTTTTTTTAATAATAATATTAATATATATTGTAACGCCTTATTTGTATAGTAAATTTTTCATTTTTAATTTAGATAAAAGATTGTTTTCATGAAACCCAAGTCAAGAAAATCATAAGTATCAAATACAGTCATTCCAAAATATCAGAGTATCAAAACATGCAGAATCACAAAAACTGCAGGCAGATGTGTACAATCAAACATTTGTCTTCCCGCGATCATATGAAGTATCTGAAACACATTTAATCCACAATTTTAAGCACGAAGCTTAATGAGTTCTCCCAAAATATCACATACAATACAGCATAAATCAATAACTAAGAGTTATCAGCAACCATGTGGATTATCAGCAATCCCAACGGGCTAACAGCACTCCCAGTGGACTAACAACACATCCTATTGACTAACAGCACGTCCGATGGGCTAACAACAAACTCTATGGGTTATCAGTAACCTTGAGGACTATCAGCAGTAACAGTGGGCTAACAGCACGCCAAGAAGTTACCAACAACAATGAATCATATAACAACAAACAACAAATAAGATTTAGCTAGTCTACCATGCATACACTATGGCATAAGTAATATAATGAGAAGAGTCAGCTCGCAGATAGTGTAACGACCCAAAAACAATAATAATATCTTTCATTTTTTAAAACCCATAGTTTCATTCACCAAACATCTCCAAGTCAATCACCAAATACAATGTCAAAATGTCAAAGTACAATTATCCAAAATGTGTGGAAATCATGAGGGGAAGATGTTGTGCCATCACGTCGGGCCCTTCCCTTTCGGACTGGAAGTACCTGAAACCATAAACATAAACTGTCAACACACAAGGCTTAGTGAGTTTTTGCAAAATACCACATACCAAACATACAACTGGGCCTATGTCACACCCCCAAACCTGAACGGCGGAAACGTTCTGGGGTGGATGACGTCATGTGTAGTATCACAACAATTGTATCATAGCAATCACAGTAAACACAACCATTACATTGAATACATATGTGAAAAAGGTTTACATCTGTTTAAGTCTTGTTTGTAATACATCAAGAAGTATAAGCAAAACATAAAGACGTGACCCTAAACGCTCCGTCTTCTCAAAACTCCAGGTGGTACCTGTCTACTGATTTCCTGAGAATACAAGCAGTTTTGAATGAATATCAGCATAAAGCTGGTGAGTTCATAAGCGATGTTTTGTAGTGAAAACTTGTTGATGAATCTTGTAAAAATGTTCGTATGTTTCCAAGAAAATCCAATATTTTCTTTAGTAAAAGCATGATCTTGCCAGTTCCTTCTATGAATATTTGTTACGGTATCCTTTGTAGTATAAAACATATTAGTTTGCATGCTTGGTTACTACTCGAATGTATAGTATGATGAATTCTGTATGAAAAACCACTGTATGAAATGTTATGTTTGAAAAGCCTGGCTACCACCATTATGTATAGTAGTTTTATTAAATAAAACCATGTGTTGTATTTCTGAAATCCCCAAATGTAGTGTATAATAGTTCTATTAATTAGAATAAAACTAATGAAGAATGAAATCTCGTAAACAAAGGTTAGTTTATACTTATTGTGAGTCGTATAACCATGCTTGATATGACTGGTGACCTCAGCGACGTTCTTCAGGCGTCGTACGGTATGATATTTGTCACCCCAGGCATGCCTGCCTAACTGTAGCTAGCAGTTTAGGTGTGGGATTGTTAGTCTCGAATAGATCTATTCACAAATCTCACGATCTCCCTCCAGGAGACTCTGGTTACACTAAACGTTGAGGATTTTACCAGTACCCAGAAGGATACAAATGAAGAGTGGTCTCACAATCCTGTATTAACTAGTTTACGTGTGGTTCTGTAGTAATCTACTGTATTGAACTCTGTATGTATAATGTATAAGATAATAATTATACTTAAATAATTATTAAATGTTGTTCTCTTGTAGTAATGTATATCATAAACTAAATCGGTCATAGTTTATATGTTTACCCATGAATGAAATTTGAATCAGTAAAAGCTATGTATTGAACTCCCTAAACTATACCCACTCTAGTTTGCTTGAAATGTTTTGTTCTTGATTTGTAAATTGTTCTGAAAACTATGCAATTTTGTTTCCAAGTTGAAAACATCACTTATGCTCAGCATAATACAAAAGGGATAAAATGTCTAAATGTTTCATAAAACGTGGGAAATCATCTAACTATATCAATTGAATAAGTTTTAAACTCTTTGAAATCCTTTTGTTTTTGTTTCACAAAATCGTTTGTGTTTGGCTTGTATTCCCCCCTGAAAACATTAAAAATTATAAAAACGTAGGGGTATGAACTCACCTCGAGTGAGTGGTTTGTATGAAAGATCGATATGAGAAGCTGAGTGTCAAGTGAAGTCTCGAACACAAATGGATCCTATTTAGCATGTAATAACACATATATGAATCAAATTAGGGTATTTCACTACTAGACATGATCGGAAACCACTCTAGGGACTTGGAAACACTTGAACTAAGTGTTAAAAGCATATGTGATTGAATGGGGAAGGTGTGTAGCCACACTAAGGGTGTGTACGGCCATGGGTGTACGGCCCATGAGTGTACGGCCGTACACTCATGAAGAAGTGTGCATGGTGAGGTGTTTTAAGGACCTAAGAAGCATCAAGGAAGTGTTCTTGGTCCCATGCTTAGCTTTATTGGAAGTTTAAGGCCATCAATGATCATCAAAGTGGGTTTACAGCCCTATGGGGTGTATACGGCCGTACAAGGGGTGTGCGGCCGTACACCCTTCATGTTCATGCTAACTTGGTCGATTTTAAGGTGAAACAAGGCTAGGATCAATGGTTTAACATGTCCAACTAGATGATAGGGGCTAAACTCACACTTTGGAGGGCCTTTAAGGTGTGTACGGCCAACCTTATGAAGATGTACGGCCGTACTCCTTCAAAGGATGAAGAACATGTTGAAACTTGAAGAATCAAGGCTTAAATCAAGAGGTCTTTCAAGTATAACAAGCTAAAGGATGGAATACTTACGTTTTTGAAGCCTTGGAGGGTTCACGGTTGAAGAAGCTTGAGAGAAAATGGAGTGGTGTGCAGCCAAGGGAAGAAAGAAATAAAGGAAGTGAGGTCTACTCATATATATAGGGGTGGGTGACCCACCACCTTGAGTGTGCGGCCATGAGGGGGGTATACGGCCGTACACCCATGTGTACGACCGTACACTCCTCCTGAAGGAGTGTAAGGCCCGAAATGCTACTTTACGACTTTGTTAACTCATCCCTAATCTCAACCTTGATTGTACTTAAGCTTAGAACACTCAAACAGACCTTAAACAGTGCTAAAAGGTAGCACAAACGGGTCTAGCATTGATTGAATTGAATAGTTGTACAAGATAGGAGTTTCAGGTTGTCACAGCCTAACATTGGGGTGTATTCCAACCCAAAACACAAATATGGGCTTCTCCCTGGGGTTTCTTCAAACCCATCATATACTCATAGGTCCAACCATGAGGTCTATTTCAACCCAATCATACAAATATGGGCTCAACCCCCCAGGTCTATTTCCCCAATCATACAAACATGGTATATTTCAACCCAATCATACAAAGATGTAAGAGTCATATATCAGCTAGCATTCTACATAAACAAATTGGTGGGCCATCATTGGTGCCTTCGACTAACAAGCACAGTGAGGAGACTCACCTCACAACAGATGCTCTACTACTACTGCTCATTTACTCCATAAAAGATTCCAATACCTAATCCAACATAAATGTTGGTGATTTTTAGTCATGCATGTCTTGAAGCCATATTGAGCTAAAAAAGAGGGTTTTTCTATGGAAATGCATGGCTCAAAACCCATCAAGAAACGAGATCCAAATCAATAATCATAACCAAAGTCCCATAGATTCATAAAGTTGCAAGCTTTATGATATCCTATCATTTCAAACTCATAAAACATGAGTATTAAGGGACAAAAACATCAGATCTAGCAATCTACTTTGATAAAAACGAGTGTTTGGCACTTACAAGGGTCCAAAAAATTGATAACACAAAGGATGAGGGCTAGCTTGCTGAATCAAAGCTTACTTCCTCATATTTCTTCCTTCCAAGGCTTCAAGAACAACACAAAGGCACCAAATGAAGGAGAGGGAGATAGAGAGAGAGAGAGAGGGGGGAGGGATAAATAGAGAGATTAGGGTTTCACAGGTCTAATGGAGGCTGATGGAGGTTGAGGGAGAGCAAACCCTAGCCTCCTCATTCCTTTAAATAGGGAGCAAAAGCCAAAAAAATAGGGTTTCTAATTGCCACCTGCCACGTCCTGGCGTATACTGCCACACCGTGGTGGCTTAAATGAACACATGGGTTGACCTTGACTTGCCATGTTGTGGTCTCTCACCACCACGTCGTAGTGATCCAATAAAAAGGCCAAATTTGCAAAATTTAAAGTACTTCAGGATTCAGATGTTACAGCTGTCCCCCACTAGAATCAGACTTCATCCTCGAAGTCCGCCTCTGCAAATAACTCAGGGTAATGCTCTCTCATCTCAACCTCTGGCTCCCGCATCCATTTAGAACCCCTTTGGTGCTGCCATTACACCTTCACTAGTTTCTCCACTTTGTTGCACAGAGCCTTGGTCTTCCTGTCGAGTATCGCAATCGTCCTCTCCACATAGTTCAGGCGCTCATTGACCTGAATATCATCCAACGAAATCTCTGCATAATCATCGGCTAGACACTTTCACAACGGAGGGACATGGAAGGTGTTGTGGATCTAACTGAGCTTATCAGGAAAATCTAGTCGGTATGCAACCTTGCCTGCCCTGGCGGTAATCATGAAGGGACCAATAAACCGGGGCCCATCTTGCCCCGCTTCCAAAACTGGATGACACCTTTCCAAAGTGACACCTTCAGAAGCACAAAGTCCACCTCTTGAAACTCGTGGTCCGAACACCCATTTGACATTTTACCTACCAAAGCAAAACTCCCAACTGCTACCTCAATGTCTAACATAGGACATCAAAGGACCACGAGGTATCACAGGCTAAGCACATAATCTAGGGAATACAAACAACCTGCTAGGACCAACATCAAATAAAACCATAACATGTAAATCATTAACCAAGAAGGTTATAAGAATCACCTCATCATCGCGTCTGGCCTCCTCCATTGTTATTTGGAATGCACGTGATGGAGCTTTCGCATTCTCCAACTTCTGCCCTAAACCACCTGTAGTGACCTTTGGGGTTGGGGCACTGCCTGCTCAAGTGTATCATCTACTTGTAATTGTAGCAAAGAGACTCGGTGCTCCTACACTCAAATATCGTGTGGCCCAGGTTGCCACAACGTCTGCATCTGATAGTACCGTCACTACAAGGACCCTTATGAGAAGACTGGAATTTCCGAGAGTAATTCGGCTTATCACCCTCCACATCATGATGACACTTCTTCTTGTTATTTAAGTACTCGTATCTGTCCCCCACCTTTCACTTTTCCACACCGTACGTGACCTCATAGTTCCAAGCCAAGCGGTCCTCCATGAAATTACATGCTTCGAGTCTCATGACGTCTTTAGCAGTTCTCAACTCATCAGACACTAGCCCTGCAGTTTGTAGGACCTGTTGCATCTCCCTAATCTGAGCTCCTTGAAGCTTATTTTCTTCCTCTCGTTCCTCAAGACGTGCAACCAAGGATATAATATGCATTCCCAGGTACGCTTGTTCCTGGGGTTCCCGATCTAGTTGAAGTGTTCAGGGCACATATTCTTCCCGATAGCATTAGCCACTTTGACCATCCCTGTTATTTGTGTTTTCTAGTGGCGATGACATATCGATGAGCGTCGAATGATTTATACGTTAGAAGGTAGCAGAGTGAAATAATTACAGAAATATAATAGTACATAAATGTTCTAAGGGTGATTAAGCTATTAAGCACATAAACCACTCATCACATGTCCTTCCCCCTTAAGATCCTAAAGCACCTAACTGCGTTAGTGTACACTATGAGTCTGAACACCGGCCCCTATATTCACTTCACACATAGCATGTCTCTAATACCAACTTGTAACACTTGATTTTACACCCAAATTTCTTCTTTTATTTTTAACCAATTTATATCAGTAAACGTTAGCGGAAGACTTACTTTTAGATGGTATGAAAACATCACCAATGTTACTTTATTTTAAAAACAGGTCCAAAGTTGTAAAACCAAACCATGACAAGGATAAAAATCAAATGTATATGAAACATCACAAGGATTCTCAAACTGGTATCATCACTATTATTCCAAGGACTATAACTACCTGTAAAAACCCAACCTCACCAGGCCATCAATAATCAAGCTACATGTACTAATGCAAAGCCACCACAACAGGCAATAAAAAAGTGTCAGCATCAAACATACACATACATCATGTCAAGTCGTCTAATCACATCATTCCATGCATCATACATCGATAAATATTAACATGTATGATATACATTAATCCGAACATTCTTTCATCACAATAATTATTTATTTATTTGCTTCGCTGTAATTACTTTTAATGTCCCTTGCTAACTACGGTCTATTTCATTGCTAACACTCCCTCTTAGAAAGACCATGTTCGCTACTAACATCCCTGGTTCGACGTCTTCACTACTCCGACTTTGCACGTATAAGAAAATGTGTTGTCGTTCGTGGGTGTTTTAGTAGAACATCAATTTCATGCCTACACCCAAATGTGATGCTTGATCCGACCTCATAAATGGAAAACATCACTCCACTCCCGGTACATGAATGTACCAGCACCATGTCTCGATATGGTCATCTAGAAAACCATTCGACGTTAACTTGGCATAAGCTCTTTTCCTCCAACGATATCCTTCCACAACGATATTTCATGAGGGCATGTACCCAAGTTAGGTTACTACCTTTTAAGCCCACTCTGTGTATTTCCCCTTTTTATTTAATTAATTAGGTAATTAATTAATTTTCTCTCACATCGGTAAAACACACAACTCACCAATATAATTATGTAATCATGCAAGTGAAGCATTAGTATTGATCCATGACATACACACATCTAAGGCATATCAACACAAGGTATACATAACAATATATCATGGCATATAATAAGATACACCTTTCAATCACACAACATCTAGCATGAATTTCCTAGTTTCATTCAAGAGTGAAAAAATAGAAAATATAGCATGCATAATGTCACAATACTGCCACAAAAAATTCCTCACCTATAGCATGGACCTAACACTCAAATGTTGTACCAATTGATTAGTTCAAGGAATATAGTATACAAGAATTTCCTAAATTCAATTGCATCAATATTAACATTACATTTCCAAGTTACTTTTACCTTTGACATTCAGCTTCTAACTTCACATAACATCAATAAGAAAGAACATAAACATAAGTGTATGATATCCATCCAAACTAGTGCTAAAACCACACAAGAATTGACTCACCTCTAGTCCAAGTTTTTTGAAGCTATGAACAGAGGAAACCCACCTTCATAAAAGACCTCTAACACCCCTAAAACAATATCCAAACAACCAATCACAAACATCTCATAAAACCAAATTGGTTCTGTCCAGTCACGTCTCACGTCGTGACCAAGGTGTGTCACGCCATGAGCTCAGGCTTCTTTGCAATTCAGGCCCGATCAGTTCCTTTTTCACGTCATGACACTACGGGGTTCCTGTCGTGACTTCAAACGACCGTTAGGGTTTGACCATTCAAGTCAAAATCATCATGACGTGACAAAAGAATTGTTCATGCTGTGACTAACTAAACAGTCACGAGCACAATCCTTCCATATCCAATCTCACGACGTGACATGACAATGCTCATGTCATGAGAACTAGAAGTTACAACGTCTTGATCATTGATTGATTCCTTCCTTTTGCTCCATTTGGGTTCAATCAAAGCCTCCATTGGGGTGTTATTAAGCCTTAAAGACCCTTATTAGGTGACCTCAATGATAGGGATATGTGTAGGATAATAAAACACACCAAAACCAAGACTTTTGCATCATTCATGGCTTTTACTATGGGTCTCTTCATCATCCTCTCTCAACTATGTCTCCGATATGAGCTCTCTCCCCTGCAATTGGTCTTTATTTTAGCCTATGTCTGATACTAGGTGTTCGTCACGAACTCTCAGATATCCTTCTTGAGTATGCTCCAGTATCGGGTCATCAACACCTGCTCTGAGGATGCGTACTCAAGGAAAAATATGTTCCTCTCATTAAACATCCTAGTGATCTTAGTCACTAACTCTGTCATCTTTTTTGAGTGACATGTACTCGTGGGCTAGTCGCTCTCTCTCCACCAGTAGAACATACTCAACATGAAACATCTCAAAGAACTGCTCCCACGTCACTGTGGACTGATCCGTAGAAGAATAGTCAGCAATCACAAACTTCCACCAGTCCTTTTCTCCCAAGAGAAGAAGGTTCAGCACAAAACCAACCTTGAGGTTCTCTGTAGAGGAATAGGTGAAGAAACATCCCTCAACATCAAAGCCCATATCACGGCGGTAATCGGGTCATTGACCCCATCGAACTTCGGAGGGTTCGTGTTGTTGAACTCCCAGTACAACATTGAATCACCCCCATGTAGCCTAGCAGCAGCAATGACCGTGGTAGCTGCGGTAGTAGCAGCCTCAGTAACGACAACATAACGCTCGTAGAACTGCTCGGTGATCGCGTTCTTGATAGACCTAAACATCTCTGGGATTGCCTCCCTGATCGTAGCAGCCACCTCTTAGGAAATGATCCTGCGCATCTCATCATTAGTGGTACCCTGCCTCTCCAGACCATTGGAGCCTAAACCTCGGGTAGTCATCACCATACTGAAACACACCAGACTAAAGCCTACACATACACTATACACACTCCATAAGTTCCTTAGTATCCCCGAGATTTTTATGAATCGCATACGGATTCTATGCTTTCAGTAGTACGGGCCCATACTACATGACACACCTATCTGTATTTTACTCAGGTTTTCCTCCCAAAGTCCTAATTTACAAAATCACTCTACTCTAGGTGTATCAACACATACAAATCTATGGGTTCCACAGAACCAAAACTAGATAACTAGATACTCGCTTTACGTTTTTCCCCACTCACTACTCTGTTCTACAAGAATCTCCGCTAACCTCGCCAATTGATTTTTATATACCAATTGTACATAATTTGGGACCCAATCGACGGTCGAATAAATAATTCTACCTTAAGTCCACAACTAGAAAAGGAACATGAAGTAAGGTTAAACCAGACATTCTAAGGCTATAAAATCCTAACTATGTACCATATAGCATATACAAAGCAATTAGCAATTTTAGTTTCAATTCAATCGAAGCAACCCAAGTAATCTCCTAGGCTAATAAGGCATCACCAATCAGACAATTCTATCATACATTTCTTGAGGGATCCTTAACCTATCACTAGCATTCATCTTTATCATCTCGTATAAAAGTAACTCAAATACAACACATAACACATGTATAAATGTTTTGGGAGATCACTTTCTCAAGCTCCAACTGATTGTACACATAGCTTCCTCATTTGTTCTAGAAAAATTCATTCTTTTCTTAAAAAGGATTTGTAAAAAATTTTATATCCATAGTTTAAGTCTAGAATCCCATGAGTGCTCATCTAAATCCCTCAAACTAGGCCTCTGATACCAACTTGTAATGTCTCGTTTTCATAACAATTTTTTCCTTTTTAATTTAGATAAAACATTGTTTTCATAAAACCTATGTCAAGAAAATCATAAGTATCAAATACATTCATCCCAAAATATCAGAGTATCAAAACATGCAGAATCACAAAAACTATAGGAGGATGTGTATAATCTAGTCTTCACCTTCCCGCGATCAACTGAAGTATCTGAATCACATTTAATCCACAATTGAAAGCATGAATCTTAGTGAGTTCCCCTAAAATATCACATAAAACACAACATAAATAAACAACTATGGGTTATCAGCAACCATGGCGATTATCAATAATTCCAATGGGCTAACAGCACATCCAGTGGACTAACAACACATCTGATGGGCTAACAGCATGCCCTATGAGTTATCAGCTGTTGAATTAAGGTGGCTAAGGTGGTAACTAAATTGGTATAATGTTAATAAATAAAAGTAAAGTCCTTTTTAGTTTCCCTAATAACCAAGAAATTGCTTATATTGATTATTGGAGAGAGCTAAATGATTTATTAATATATTATATGATTAATATATTAATTATAAATGGTTATAACTAATTAAAGGTTGAAGGACTAAAGTTGTAATTGTTCAAAAAGTTGAACATAGGAGAGGTTCCAGAACCTTCCTCCTACGGATGGTTTTGGAGATCCTAAAAGGGTTTCTGGATGCCTCCATTTAGATAATCAAGGAACTAGATAACAGCCTTATTTGAAATAGTATTATTTTATGTTCAAATTAAGGTTTCTAGATGTCTCCTAATCAACTATAAATAGCGCTATATACCTTAAAATTTTTGGCTACTCCTTTGGACATACTATATCCGAAAATTTGATAATTTATCCCCTCTCTCCTAATCTTTCTAGCGTTCTTGTATTATGGGTATAAACCATTACAGGCTTGCACACAATTAGAGCTTGTTTTCAAAGAGACTTGTGATGGGTTTTACATGTAATAATCTGGAAAAATCCTTACACTCTTAAGCGTACATGTAATATGTTATATCTACGTCTTAACACTATTGTAGCAACATACTATTGAACAAAAAACTAATAAAACCTAGTAGAAATCACATTCATAATTAGAAATAAATACCCTTGTTGATTCCAATCAAGCTAATCAAAGTCTTCTTGTCTCCTTGGAAAACCTAGCTCCAATAGTGTGCGAGCCTCTAATAGTTCACACTCAAACACAAGAAACCCTAGGATTGAAGGAGATAAGAGAGAGAGGAGGAGGAGAATTTCGTTTTCCCTCTTTAGGTATGAGAGAGACACCAAAATTAGGAGCCCAAGGGTCCTACTTATAATCTAGGTAACTTAGGGACAAAGTAAGAATTGAATGATTAAATAATAGATTTAATCTTAATCTAAATCCTTTCATTATATACCATCAGGAGGCTTTTGGAAACCCTAAAAATGGCTCCAAAATCGTCTATGCAACTTTAATTAATTCCAATTAATCCTGAATTAATTCCAGACTAATTCTGATTAATAATTAATCAATTATCACCTATTAATTTATTATTCATATAATAAATTAACAAATTAATGATTAACCATTTCTATTAATATAATAATCACATAATATATTACCAAAACATTTTATACCTCTCTCCTTTGATCAATCCAAGCCATTTCATGACTATGAGGGATATCCAAAAGGACTTTACTTTTATTCATCAACATTATACCAATTTAGTTAGGACCTTAGACACTTAATCCAATAGTCTCCCACTTGGATAAGTCGCTAACTACAATTGCAAGTACAACTCCGAATAACCAGTAAAGAGTGTTTTCCAAAAACACTGCCAAACTCTAATTAGACGTTGGTCCTAAGATAAGTGATCATATATTCCTTCGTTATCCAAGATATTGTATAGACACACGACATGGATTAGAATCAATCTCACAGTCCAAGATTTTGTTTCTCAATTTCCTGATTTATGATGATTGAATTCAAACTACTAAGTGAACACATCCATTTAGTCCGCGCTCAGCCAAGCAATTCAGATGTCGGCAACAAATCATCGAGGGGACCAAAGATATCATTTTTCCTGTTAAGGAAAAAGGGATGAATAAACTTTGACTATATAATCATCAATTTCACTCACCAAATCATGCATGAAATTACACTTTATAACACCGAGTTACGAGATGTGTTGGTGTAAACTAATTCACAACAGATTTGAAAAATATGAATTATATATCTCTGTTTGAAGAATAGAAGATATTATCGTCTTAGAATTATTCGTGATTGAATCCATGAAGTAATCTCTAAGCACGGGTTTAACCAATACTCAAAATACCTATTTTCAAAGTACTCATGAATATTGCAGCAATATGTATGTAATGTCTAATCTCTATGCATAATCTACAATCAATTCATATCAATTTTAAATAAATACATACTCCCAAAATTATGACTAACTATGGCATTTCGAATAAATTAATATTCAAGAACTAACATGCAAAGTGAAACAAAATAATAAACTAACTGTTCTATGGCATCATACTCTTTGATTACAACTAATTCCCTATTATTTAATCATCATAACAATTACAGATTTATCTATTGTATAAATGTTTCAAGGCAAGTGACTTAACGACTAAACTTATTAACAATGCTCATGCCAATGCTCTTACTAGGCATATCATGTTTTCTTTTGGTCATCACTATTGTGAATGAATCATCAGAAAGATATTCACTTCACAACTAGATCTCCATCCTCAATATTTTCTTGAATGTAATGGAATTTCCTCCTTCTATGCATTGACCTTTTGTGATCTCAAGAATCCTTAGTTAATATAACTCACTTTTATAGAATGTTTCAAATGGAAATTTTTTACTCAAAACAAATCCAAGGTCAACTATAAAGTTTTTTAGTCCAGGTACGCTCCTTTGATACTTCACTTGCATTAATATGGTTTTACCCACATTGTCGAATCTACCACCATCTCCTATATGAAACATTTCATGTTACAACTCAAAATGAATATCAATTTAGACTATGACTCAATGTCATCTCTAAAATTCATGTCATTATAGATCTTCTCAATCATGTTCTCTACTATCTACAAGCAACCATTTCTTGGTATCTTTCAACACCTTAGAATGTTCTTGACAGTTGTGTAGTGATTCAGTCAAACAAAATTTTTAATAATATCACGATGCTTAAACCATTTGAGACATCAGAATAAGCACAAGTCATAGCATTTATGATCGATCCTATATCTAAAGCATATGGGACTTGACTCATCTTGTCATTTTCATGACTAGAACAAAACTTTGAGATTCACTCAAGTTCTTGCTATCATGCATATGGACAATCCCGTTCTTGGAATTTTCATTGTTGAAACCTTTCAATAGATTGCTCTTTAACTTAATCCTATTTAAATTTCAATCTATATATAAAGACCAAATATCAATGTTGCTTTCCCTTGTCCATCACAGCAAAACAATTCCCAAGCTATTGCACTTTGTAACTTACGACAATGTTTCCTATAAGGGGTGTTGTCATCTACATGCAATACTAGGAATACAACGACACTCCCACTAGCTTTGACATGTACTCAAGACTAATATAAACTTCTAGAAAGACAACACTCTTTGACTTTATCATGGGAGAACAGATTCCTTCTACACAATGCTTGTCTAAATCTATGAATAGATTTCTCAATCACACACACCTTATGTTGATACTTTGTATGTTTAAATCCTTTCAAAATATGTCATATACCCTTTGAAAGTTTACTATTGAGGAAACTCACTTAAACATCCTTTTTACCATATCTTTAATCAAAGAAGGCAACAATTGTAGCAAATAACCAAATATACCTTTTTCATCTGCTGGCAAGAATGCTTCATTATAATCAATTTCTTGAGTTCTGAGCGAAAACCATTTCTACCATACTAGCGTTGTATGTGTGTACATTTGATAGATGTCATTTTATGTATCGTTTAGGGTAGTTTTTAGTATCATTTATCATCATATTTTGTACATTTGCATTTCATTAGTTTAAATAAAGTTCAGCTCATGTCTTTTATCAGAATTCCCTTACTGCTAGTATTTTTGTGTCATTTTCAGATATTTCAAGTGGAGCGGTATTTTAGGAGCAGCTGGATGCATACCTAAATGGAGTTGGAACTAAAGAAGAATGCTAAGGAATAACATGGAGTGCTTAAACTAAAGAATTTCATCCGAAACGAGCCGGAACTAAGATCTGCCATCGCATAAATGCAACGAAGTTTGGCAGGGTCGAAATAAGTCATCTGGAGGTCATCTGAAGAAAAAAAGTAAAAATTGTGATCGCATAACCTATATCTGCAATCACATTTTTATGAAGAAACCCTCGAAAGTTCATATATAACATCGTACTTCATTCAAATGCAATTTTGGAGAAAATTGTCAAACCTGCGATCGCATATTCAGCTTTTGCGATCGCATTTTTGTCCTGAAGTTCTAAAAACGTTGAAAAGAGCTTCATATATCAATTAAGGGTAAATATGGAAAAAAGCACATTTTTTGCGATCACATAATCCTTATATGCGATTGCGTTTTTCGCCGACTTGTTCCGGAAGCTTTTTTCTTGAGTATAAATACGACCCTCATAATTAGATTCAAGGGTTAGACGGTTCTAGACGATGGAAAACACTTCTGAAGGCGATTTCTAATACCTTTCAGTGACTTCTGAAGATCTGAAGGTTGTGAATCATCTCATACACTTAGTTTAGAAGATTATTGAGTTCGTTTTTCTTTTTACTATTTTAGATTCGTTTTAACAATGTCTGGCTAAAACCCTAGTTTTCAGTTCTGTATTAGGCTAGTACATTTCATGTGATTAGTTATCAGATCTGGTTTTCTTTGTGTGTTTCTATCTAGGTTTTTCAGTTTTAAGCTTAATGAACGTTTGATTTTAATTCTTGTTAGTTTGATTACCTAGCTAGGGTTTTTATCATTCAAGTTAATCAGTTAAACAAATCCGTAATTGGTCTTTTCAACTGGTCAAAAGTAACAAGTATCATATTGGTTCCATGTTTGGGATTTAACTCTGATATAAACTGTAGAAAATCATATCTTTACGCTTCCGAGCTTGTGACAAGTATTGGGTATTGCTGGGAATTTTACACATATCATAAAGATGCTTTTCTGATTTAATTAAGAGCTTGTTTAATTTAATAGTAAAAAGTTAGGGTCACTACAAGAAAAAATTGAAATAACTATGGAAATTTTCTACGAAATAACTATGGAAATTTTCTACGAAAGTAAAATCCGTAGTTATTCTGCTACGGATTATGCTATGGAATGGCTTGTCGTAGCTATTTTGCTATGGAACTTGCTACATAATTACATTCCGTAGGTAATATTTGAATAACTACGGAATTTTGCTACAGAATTAAAAGTCATAGCTATTCTACTATGGAATATACTACAAACTAGTTAGACGTAGGTATATTTGCTACGGAATATACTACAAAATTGCATTCTATAGCTAATATTTGAATAACTACAGAATGTTGCTACGCAATCGGAGTCCGTAGTTATCATGCTACGAAATTTGCTACAGAATTAAAAGGCGTAGGTATTTTGCTACAACTGTTGCTACAGATTAATGTTTGTAGTTACTTTGCTACAGAAATTGTTACAGAATCAAAATCTGTAGCTATTTTGCTACAAAATTTGCTACCGCATCTAAGTCCGTAGTTAGCTTGCTACGACATTTGTTACAGAGTCAAAGTCCGTAGCTATGTCGCTACAAAATTTGCTACAAGACCATAGGTCATAGCTATTATACTATAATATAAAAATCATAAATTAATAGAATTTTCCAGTATGCAATTTTAAGTCACCATGGCTTATTTTTATAGAAAATGTATTGAAATGGAAATGAACCTGTAATGCTCTATTTTTTTATGATAAGTGATTCAGGAATCGAGTGTTAAATAAATTAATAATTATATAATTAAGGAGAATAATTTTAAGGAATTTTATCGGTGATAAAAACGAATAAAAAAGATCCGATAAATATTAAGTGACTAAATAATAAATAAAGAAATAATAATAATAATAATAATAATAATAATAATAATAATAATAATAATAATATTAATATTAATAATAATAATAATAGTTAAGTTGAAATAACATCCATGAATCAATAATGGAAGATAATGAAGAATTAGGGGCTAAAAGTGTCACAGTTGAAAACCTTTTGTGAAAATAAATTTGTTTTGAGGGTATTTTCTGTCATTATGGGAAAAATCAGGGTCTAAATTGAAAAATCGAGGTTTTTCTTCGTTATTCTCGACTGGATAAATTAGGGAGGACCGGGATTGGATTTTTGGCAGCCCACGATTTCAAGAAACACGTTTATAAGCCCTAATCTAACCCTAATCGATCCAGGACCAAATTATGTGCGTGTTTTCATTTGTCGGTCGAGAAAAGGGTCAACATGAAGGACAGTTGCGATCGGAAAGAGGGTACTATCGGACTTGGTGTTACCGGAGGTGCTACTTGTAGGGAAAAGGGTGTCGGGAGGAGTGTTCCAGTCTCATTCTAGCTATTGGGTAATTCTTCATCTCTTTTTCTCATCTCTTTTTCTTCTTTCCACCGTGAAACCACCAAGGACCGCCAATACTGGCAGCCTCCTACCGCCAGTGTGAGTCAGCTCCTGCCACCACAGGCCACCATGGGTTGGTGGTTGTGGTATTTTGGTCCAGGGAAGTCCTACGCTAAGACATGAAATGAAGTTTTATACTTTTTTATTATTATGTTGTTAAGCCCTAACTTTATACTCCATTAAGTCATGCATTAAGGCTTTTGAGTAAAGTTGTTTTGTATATTTTGGAAACCTCATATGTAGTCAATAATTGTATTAAAAATGTTAAACTATAAACTTAACCATTAAGTCCTTAATAAAGCACCAAAAATGAATGAAAAGCTAAAATGGCATATTTTTCCAATTCTGCCCCTCAACTTCAAAAATCCGTTTGACGCAATCCGAACATCTAAAAATTATGAGACTTACTTTTCTGGAATGCTTAGTATGTCTAGTTTGTTCAAACTTTGAATCAATTTTCCAAATTCCAAACCCTTGAGGGGTAAAATAGTCAGTTTTCTTAGAAGGCTCTATGCTGTCACAGATTTCATGTGATGTCTTCTAAAAATCATAACAATTTCCTCAGAACTTCAAATGCTAAAATTCCAAATCCTGTAGTTAGATATGTACGTCTAGTTTCCTCCATATCAAGTTCTTGATTTAATTTCTAGTAGGATTGTACAATTTATTAAAAGAATACTGATTACTGAGTGGTCAGGAAAGCTGCAGAAATTATACATCAACTTGTGATGTGCATAATTAATTCTTCAAAACTCCGATTCGTGAAAATTCAGAGGTTATGGTTAGATCATAATATACCATGAATTTTTCCTATGATTTAAATCTTAACCCTCCTAGAGTAAAAGTTACCGCATTTTCATGTGATTCCAGAAAGTAACAGCTCAAGTTGGCTAACTTCTAAAATTGATATAAAATCAACCGAAAATCGTTAGGACAAGATCCTTATATTCCCAGAAAGCTAAAAGAGGGAACTATATGAATACAATTTTATCAGAACCTAACTATGGATTTAAAGTTACGAATTTAGGTCCCAAACAGAACACTAAAACCAAAGAAAAGTTAAAGTAATGCAAATGAAAGTATTTTAAAGTAAAGTTATGAAACACAAGTTAAATAAGTGTTATAATTGTTATGTATTTAAAGTTGAGATGTTTTTGCTTCCGCTAATGTTTTATTTGAAATAATATTTTATAAATATGGTTGGAAGTTTTTGATAACCTTAATTGTAGTTTTCACAAGGT
The DNA here is from genome assembly GCF_052849685.1 of Lactuca virosa. NCBI lineage: Eukaryota > Viridiplantae > Streptophyta > Magnoliopsida > Asterales > Asteraceae > Lactuca > Lactuca virosa. The sequence goes on along the minus strand of NC_136429.1, from coordinate 73,643,733 downwards.
AACGACTGTCTTTATTTTATGAGGATTTAATATTATATTTTTTTTAAAAAATTGAGTCGTTACAGAACCCATCATCATGTGCCGGTTTAAAGACAAATCTTGGAGACACCCGGAAAGTTATATTAAGCTGCACTTTCGACTTATGATCGAGATTCGGTAAGTGTCTTTTACTGGTTTATATTTTTTTAGCATCTTATTTTTATTTGATCTAATGGAGGTCTATTTTAAGTATTATAGCATGTTACCTTCATTTTTATTTATGATTATTTTATGAAAACTATTATATCATCATAAAATATCCTTATAATATTGTATAAACTATATACTAATGCAAGTACTATAACATTGTACTATTTTTTTGTGTCTCGATCTGTGGATTTGGCACTACTAGGAGAGGAAGTTCTTGAAAGCAAGTTGTTGTTGGAGGACATGATTGCAAGAAAAGAGTTTATGGGTTTGGATCATATGACAGGTCCAATTTTCTTGAAAACTCTTTTCAAATATGCATTTCACTAGATAGTAGTTCGGAAAATCATCATCTCTATTCAAAGATCCAGAAACTAGAGGAAACCATACATAAACAAAGGATAGAGTTGGGTGATGTGAAAAACATGGTCAATGATATGAGAAGCACAAATAATTAATGATATATTTTTTATTGATTGCATGTTTAGGATTTCTAGTTGAGTTTGACTATTAGATTAATTTGATTGGTGTAACGCCCCGGTTCATGGTACGTGAATTTATTATACTTTATTTATTATTTCTGGTATATTTAACTATATTAAAAAAATAATAATAGGGTGGGGTAATTAGGGCTAATTATGGACCCATTGTGCAATGTAATTGTTTTTGGGGTTAGAGGAGCCGTTATGTCAAACTTGAAGGGCCAAATGCTATGTTTTTGAAGCCTTGGACCCCTGTTGATCGGACACCAACTTAGGGTAGCCCATAATCACGTCCAAAAGGCCTATTAAGCCTCAAAATTTCTGCCTAACCCTATGAAGTTAAGGGGTGCCATTTTTCTTTGTGTAGCTGTGAGTGAGAGGGGAGAAAAGAAAGAACGGGAGTGGAGAAGAAGGGAGCATCGAAAGTGAAGGTTGGAAGGAGGCTACGACATCTTCATCAAGGGAGAAACATTCATCATTCTCAAGTAAGTCATGCAATCTTATTCTCCTTCTTTCTCTTCTACCTTTAAACGAAATCTTCACCACCACCACCACCGCCAAGGTGGTGGCAGTCACCATCAGACACCACTGCCACTATGGCAGTGGGTAGTGATGCTCCAAGGTGTTTTGAGGGCTAAGTGGTGACATGGGTTGTTTTGGTCCCAAACCTTAAACCCTAGTTGGTATTCTTCCCATGAGGGCATTGTACTTATTTTGATGTTTTATGCAAGAAATCTAAAGAAAAGGGGTTGAGATTTTCATTGAATTCTATATCAATGAAGTAATCTACTGTTATGAACTCATTTTACTGATTATAAGCCTCACTGGATAGGTCTTAATGGGTTAAGAGGTCAAATTAACCCTAAAAAGACAAAGCTGTGATTTCAGGATTTTACCCTAATCTGTCCATATATTTGAGAGATGATATCTCGACCATGCGAAAACCTTTTTTGTCGAAACCAAAAGCCCGAGTTTCGTTTCTGAGTCCTATACATTTTATTAGTTTTTACCAAAGGCCAGAAATTCCCCTAACTTGGGTGAAATCGACCATTTACCCAAACTGGTCCGTAATGAACGGTTTTGCGAGGCAGTTTTGTAAAAATCGTCAAAAATTGTAGAAAAATCGTACAGAGGTGTGCGGATACTACTTTTAAAGATAATGACCTGTACTTAACGAATCTAAAAAAGTTTTGAAAACTAAGGCGTTTAAAGGGGGAAAAACAGGTCCCGACCAATACTATAATTTATATGTATAAATCTGAAAAAATAACACTCAAGCCATTATACTTTTGAGATATCAAAGTACCATAACTTAACTCTTTTTGGTCATTATTAGGAAGTTGAAGGTTAACCTGGTGTGAAGGGGTGTTTGTATTATTTGAAGGGTGTTTGACTACTTGAGGTGAGTTCCTCACTTCACAACCTTAAAGTATTATATGCCTACTGTTAGGTCGGGTGAGACTAGGAACTATATGGTTGATAGTTAAAGTAATACTTGTTGCATTAGTTATGTTTGATGTACTTATTTGTTATGTGGAATGTCTATGCAAGATATGTTTGGGCTCGAAGGCTGAATACCGAGTCGATATGTTGGGGCTCGACGGCTGAATAGCGAGCTGACTGACCGAAGGCCATTGTGCCAAGTCAGGGGGACCGAAGGCGGAAACGCCAAGTCCGTGGACTCGACGACTGAATACCGAGTCTTTATTTGGGTGTTGTTTGGGATTTGTTCCCAAATAGACACGGGATATATGATATTAATGTTTATATGTTATATGGATGTTTGCATATTTTGTTGGTGGCATGATAAGTAGGAGTAGGGTGTAATATTTCTAATGTTATGTTGTGTTGGAAGTCACTAAGTTTTGTGCTTACCCTTTTATTCTATAAATGGTTATTACAGGTACATCAGGTACCAACAAAGGTAATGGTTCGACTTAACTGTACACTGACGCGGTTGAAGATTGGGTCCGTGTCATAAATATTATTACATATTTTAAGGCTTTTATTATTCTATTATAACCGAGTTACAAACAAATGGATTTATCTAAAGTATGTTTGGAATTACTAAATTGGGGATTTGAATTTTATAAATTGGTTAAGTTATATTATGGACGGATGTTTTTTTTTTTTTTTACAAAATAAATGTTTCGAAAAGTTTAAATTGATTGGAAAATTTTGGGATATTATAATTGGTGTTTTGGACAAAGTGAAATTTTATTTGATGATAAACTATGGTTTTATTAAGAGTTTATGTGATTTCTTTTACTGGTTAATGCAATTTCATAATGTTGATTTTGTTATTAATTTGCTTTGGAAAAAGTCTAGTCATTTTTGTATTTATTTTAATTAATTCTGTCACATTTTTGTAGTTGAATTGTTATGGATGTTGCTATGAAGCATATTCCGTCACATTTTTTCTGCAATAGAAGTAGGTTGTGGTAAATTTACTACAACATATTTGATACATCGTAGTAAATTCACTATGGAATGTTTGCTACAATATTACCCATAGTTGATTTGCTACGAAAATTAGCTACGAGGCTAGTTTGTAGTTAATTTGTAACAAAATTATGTCATAGTAAATTTACTACGGAGTACTAGCTACGCCATTACCCATAGTGGATTTGCTACAGAAACTAGCTACGAATTTAGTTTGTAGTTAATTCACTACGGACATGCTACGAAAATAAATTGTAGTTAATTTGCTACGTTGTTACTATGGATGTAGTCCATAGCAAGTTTTCTACGAAATAAGTCTGTTGTAAATTCCTTTGCGAAGGTGCTACGGATTCCGTAACGAACCTTTACTAACGAAGACTTTGCCTACATAATGGATCCGTAGCAAATTCCGTCGCTAATCCATTTTAACTATGGAATATCATGTTTTAGCTACGGAATTTTTCAGTCGTTATTTCGACTTTTTCTTGTAGTGAGTTAATTCAAAGAGCTTGTTTTAGTTAACTAATTAGGTAAAAGATATTATACTAGAGCTTGCTAGTTTTTCTCAGTACCAACTTAGATTGAACGCATTCTAAATAACCAAATTTGGACTGATTGCATGATTAGGAAAGTCGTAAGAAAACTGAAATCATTTTTATAGTTGATTTTAGTTTAGTTTATTTTCACTATAGTTTTTAGCTTTTAGTTTAATTCAAAATCCCCCTTTTATAATTTATATTTTATTGACTAGAATGTGCCAGATGCAAAAAGGCATTGAACGTTCGGCTGTGTCCTAGAAGATTCGACCCTGCTTCCCTATGCTATATTATTAGTGCAACCAGCAGTGAAAGTTTATTTGCTTAATACGCCCACGACAACGTGTTAATAACATTTCTATCCATGTTAGTCTCCACATTGAAGATCTAGTCGCAACCCACTGTCACAAGACTAGATTTGATTAATCAATTTGAAATTAGTTATCCTTCATGTACATGATTTCTCTATCCTTATACCCTTCTAATGGCAGCCATAGGGCCCACCATTGCTTCCTAGTAGCTATTAAACTTATCCAAATTGATCAATGTTTTATAACTAATCAACGTGTCTCCTTCCACAGTTAGATGATACTCATAAACTTGGAAGATGCTCTAACTCCACTATATTCGCAAAGAAATAAGGCAATGTCATTTGAATCAACTGGTTTATCAACCTCAAGTTGAAAGCTACGGTTGACTATAGGTTCATTGTCGGTCACATCTAGAATTTCTTCAAGTTCAATATGACTCCTATTGACTTCTTGATATGTATATGTTCTTTCTCTCAAGTAACATTCCTTTTAAGCTATAAGCACAAATATCAAAAGTCTTTAGTGAAAACACGACAATGTAACACTTCATAAAACTCGATTCAAGTTGGTCATTAGTTTTCGTTTAACGAAAGACCTCACAACACCAGATCTAAATGTAAGGGACCCTTCCAACTCCACATTTCATGAGGTGTCATCAATACCTACTTATTTAGATAGAAGGTTTAAAATATGCTCTACTATTTCAAGTATATATTCCCAAAATTTGTGAATGTTAGCGAAGCACGATTCATCACAGATAGAACCATATAGCATTCGATTCTCCTTTTAGTAACATCATTACATAATGATGTCCTTGGAGAAGCTAATTATGGAAACCATTCCACAATCCTCATGCTGATCATAAAACCCAATACTAAGGCATTCCCCATTACTTTCAGATTAAATAACCTTTATCTTCTTGCCCAATCTTGATTCCCTACTTTATTATGATACTCTTTGAAACTTTTCAAAGTGTCAGAATTATGATTAATCATATAAACATAACAACATCTATTGAACCTATCAATAAATACGACATAATAGTATATTTTGTCCTTTGTGGTGGATGTGATGGGTCTACACATATTAGTGTGTACAAGATCCAACAATTTGTTATCATCATTACATATCTATGTGAATGGTAACTAAGTCGTCTTGCCAACATACAACACTCGCATTCATCATCCAACTCAAGTTCGAATGATTCTAACTCCGGTCCAATTGGAGCTTGGTGATACGATTCTAACTTATGTGGACAAGGAGATTATGCCACAAGCGCAATCATATCTAATGTATTAGAAGAATGAATGTCCAAGTCATCACTACTATTATTAGAAACACAAACTACAATTTCCTGAATTCCAATTGCAAGAAGATGTTTTAAACATAAAACCATCATCTTTATAAACTAGAATTGTCACATTTCCATTATCAAATGAAATTGAAATTCATGTTTATACAACGCATGAGATGAAATTTTGATCTCCAGAAATCTCCGAAGAGTAATAGTAAGCGACTAGATTTATCCTAACTCCATTACTAAACACAAGCTCGAAATCCTCAATCATTGATACATGAGACATTCGTCCATTCCAATGATTAGGTTCAACTATTTATGTTTAACTTCCTTCTTTTCCATAGATCCTATAATGTCATCCAAATGTGATTATCACATCATGCATCAAGGATCCAGGAATTGGATGTATTATAGTTTGATTACACAAGTACTTGATGTAGAGCCAAGCATTTGACTTTACCATCCCAAAATACTTAGGGCAATCTTTGTTTCCTATGATCCTTATCACTGAATTAATTGCAACTTGCCTCTTTTTGAATCATGGTTCCATGGAATAGAGGTTACACAAATTCCATTCCTTTATAATGCGAAGTTCCAACCGAAACTAGGATTTGATCATTCCACCAACATTCAAAAGCAATAACTGGAATTGGATAAGAATTCTAATTTCTTTCTAGTTTTCTCAGCTTGGAGAAGGTTTAAAAATCTCATAAATATTTTCCTCCATACTATTCATATGATAAATCAAGTTGAAATTATCATAAGAACTAACAAAAGATCCAAGTACAAGATCTATAGCACGACTCTTGTCAGGGGCAACATTGGGATTCTCAAGTTTATCATACAAACTTTTTTCTTCAATTAGAATTGAATTAGGAACTTTTAATGATTCTCAAATCACTCTTTATTTGTCATTTGGTGAAACATTTCACTCAATTGCAAGTTTATTTCATATGTTCAGAAAATATTGGAACATCGAGGACATAAACATAATGATGCAGGAGACCTTATTTGACAAATCTACATTTTATGGAAATAACAACTTATCCAAAGTTGACGCATTATTGATTTAAGAGATATGATCACTATGGACATCTTTCCCGACATTAAAATCAAGGAAGATCCCATAACAAATGAACCATTCCTAAGTGAGAACAAAGAAAAACTATAATTAGAAAGTGATTGAGAATATGGATGAGGATTCCATATAACCTAAAGGAGAAAGTTTAATTAAGTCGATTTATTCCTTAATTATTAACCTAATTTTAAATTAAGGCTGAGATCCATAAATATGATTTGTAACATGAAAAGGGATGTCGTAATCACATCACAAATCTATTTTAGGTAGGTAAAGCATTTTACCAATTTCAATCAAAATGAAACTTCTAGATCTATTAAGATCTTTGAATAATTAGTAGTGTGTTAGTCTCGGATTATGATATTTGATTTGTGATTGTGATGTCGAGGATCACAAATAAGATGTGAATAACCATGCAAACTCGTTTGAGAACCTCGAAGTCTTTTATCATCTCAAAATTGATGTGCCGGTAAACCACACACGCTCCATCAATTAATGATAATTTTTGAGTTGTGCCGTCACAACAACTTTATAGTCGTAAATTAGTGTGCTAGTTTACCACACAGGTTTCACTAATGAGTCATAAAGATTGATGTGCATTTTCATGGATTAGGTGCCCAATGGTCCTATTTATAATCTAGGTAACTTAGGGAAAAATCAAGATTTGAATGATTAATTAATAAATTTAATCATAATCCAAATCTTTTCCTTATATATCATCAGGAGGCTTCTGCAAACCCTAATAAAGACTCCAAAACTGTCCATGCCATGTGCTACTTTAGAATTTCCTCTTTTGTTCAACTATTGAACAATTACAATTAACCACTGACATCTTTAATTAATTCCAATTAATTCTGAATTAAATACTGATCAGTTCTGATTAATAATTAATCAGTTAATACCCATTATTAATTCATTATTCATATAATAAATTAACAAATCAATAATTAACTATTTCTAATTAATATATTAATCACATAATATATTAACAAAACATTTATCTCTCTCTCTCTCTCTCTCTCATTTGATCAATCTAAGCCATTTCCTGGTTATGAGGTCAACCCAAAAAGAACTTCACTTTTATTCATCAACATTATACCATTTTAGTTGTGACCTTAGACTCTTAATCTAATATCTTATGGATTGATTTTGTCGGAATCAAAGAAATGTTTACAATAACAAATCAAATGTATGTAGTTCTTTTGTGAGTTTTGATTTCTACTAGGGTATAGAAGTTTTGTTGTTCAATAGTGTGTTGCTTCAATAGTGTTATGACATAGATCAAAGTAGGTTGCATGTACCCTTAAGAGTATAATGATTTTCCCACATTATTACATGTTAAACCCATTAGTGGTATCAAAGCATTAGGTTGTCTAACAATTGAATGTGCATTAGTTGAACTTGAACAAATCCAAGAAAATAGAATCGTTATTTTGTCGCAGCCACAATGTGGGCATCTTTCTGCCACGTCGTGGCGATCTTCTGATCTGCGTTTTTTCTTTTCTATCACGACCTAGGAATTCTTCTTCCACTTCGTGAGAAGCCTATATTCAACGAAATTTTCTTTTGCTTAATTCAAATTGATTAGGATAATTACCTTTGTTAATATTATTTTAATTGTATAAAATCTTAATATTTAACTTGGTAATTTGATCTCCTAAAATCTTGAATTTGTGAATTATGCTCATCATTTAATTACATTTAATTATTTGATTAACTAAAAGATAAATATTGAAAGCATTAAATGGTTAAAATAATTAGAAAATTAACATGCTTAATAATTAATTTCTAAACCATGTTGTTTTTAAAATGTTTAAAATACGCCATTATACTTATATATTAAATGTTTAATACTATATGCATGATATGAGGCAGTCGAATCGCTAGTGTGTCTCATTCACAAAGCCATGTAATAAAGAGGGTATAAGGAAACAACTTATAAGATGATCGTTGAATGGGTGTCTATTTTCACCCACTGCTCTCCTGTGTGGTGGAGGGTTATTAGTAGAATGGGTTCGATAGGACATAACATCATTGTAAGTATAATGCTATAAAGTACTATAACCTTTTAAAATCCCACTCTATTTACTTTAGGAAAATGTGAAAGTGTATGCTAATCCATGAAATGCACATCAATCTTTATGATTCATTACTGGAGTGTGCGTGGTTAAGCGGCACACTAATTTGGGACTATAAAGTTGTTATTATGGCACAACTCAAACATTATCATTAATTGAGTGCATAGTTTACCGAAACGTCAATTTGAGATGATAAAAGACTTTGAGGTTCTCTAGCGGGTTTGCATGGTTATTCACATCTTATTTGTGATCCTCCGTATCCTAGTCACAAATTGAAGAGTCTAATCTGAGATTAAATATTCCATTGATAAGATTCAATGAATCTAAATTGATCTAGGAATTTCGAATTGCATTATTGGATCCTAGCCTTGAATATTAACTAGGTTAAAATATTAAGGATTGAATCAACTAATTAAAATCTTGTCTTTTCAGAGATGTCTTCAAGTGGTGAACTTATTCCTCATCATCCTCCATCAAATCACAACTTCACCCTACTGTCGGTCCTTGTTAAGAACAAGCTTGTTAGTCCAAACTACATGGACTGGATGAGAAAGCTGAAGATGATGCTTCGCTACGAGAACAAAGAGTATGTTCTCAATACTCTAATTCCAGAAATCAACAAAGAATATGTCACTCCAGAGGAGATTGCTGATTATGATCAGTATGTATATGATGTCACCAATGACTCTTGCATTATAATTGCAACTATGTCACCTAAGCTCCAAAAGACTTTTGATGATTAATGGCCATATGAGCTTAACACAGACTTGTCTCAAATGTTTCGTAAAAAAGAAAGATAAGAGCGTTATGAAGTGGTCAAGTCCCTAATGGCATGCAAACTGAATGAAAGGGAATATGTGAGCGCTAATGTGCAAAAAATGCAGAGGCATGTGGAAAGATTGGATAAGATCAACGTGAAATTTGATAAGGGCCTTTCCATTGGCATGGTCCTCGAATCTCTGCCTGGTAGTTTTGATCAATTCATATTGACCTATCATTTGAACAATATAGAGACTACGTTGATTGAGCTTCACAACCTATTGCAAATGCTGAAGTGGAAATAAAGAAGTGTCATTCCAATAGTTTTGCAACTGCTCCTGTCATTGATGTCCAACAAAGTAGAAGAAAGAAGAGAAAGGCCCCTTCCCAACCCAAATGGAAAGGGAAGGCCCACCATGGAGAGTTCATTGGAACTAAAGCAAATCCCAACTTCAATACTCTTCTTGTTGCTAATCCAAAGGAGGTTGTGTGCTTTCATTGTGGCCAAAAGGGAAATTTGAGAAGAAGTAGGCCCAAGTACTTGCAGGAAATGAAAGATGTCAAGGCCAAAGCAAGTAGCTCTTCTTCTGGTACTATTCTATTCAACTAAATAATAATTTCATTTCAAATTCTTGGATTCTTGAAATGGGATGTGGTTTCCACATTTTTCTGATATGTAGGGACTAAAGGAAAGTGAATAGGTCGAACATGGGAAGTTGAACCTGATCATAGGGAACAAATGAAGATCGGTTGTTACCAGGATTAGGACTTAAGATCTTATGTTTGATAGTATTAGGGTTGACTTGGATAATTGTTGCTATTCGCCAAAAATGGCTCGAAACATTATTTCTTTTCATACTTTATTTAGACAAGGATATCGTTATGGTTTTGATAACAATTATGGTACTATTTCAATTTGTTTTAATGGCGCATTTGTTTTCAAAGCTTATCCTTGAGATGGTGTGTATGAAACTATTTTTTGTGTGAATGAATTGGGAAAAAATGTGTATAATATTTGGTTATTCTAAAAGTTTAGACAAATTATGCCTATGGCATTGTCGTCTTGGGCACACTAACAAGACACACATCGCCCAACTCCAAAATGATCGAGTGTTGGAGTCGTTTGATCTAAAATCAGACGATAAATGCATCACTGGTTTGATGGGCAAGATGACTAAATCACCTTTCACTAGTACATGTGAAAGAGGTGAAGATTTATTGGCCATCATCGATACGGATGTGTTAGGTCCATTCAAATCTGACACAAAGGATGAAAATCATTACTACGTTACATTTACTGATGATTATAATAGATATGGTCACATTACTTGATCACACATAAATAGGAAACTTTTGAAAATTTCAAAGAGTTTAAAAAGGAAGTAGAGAACTAATTGGACAAGAATATGCAGATGCTACGATCTGATAGATGTGGTGAGTATCTTAGTATAGAGTTTAATGGCTATCTGAAGGAATGTGGAATAGTTTCACAATTGACACCTCCTAGGAAACCACAACTAAATGGTGTAACTGATATGTGTAATCAGACCTTACTTGACATGGTTCATTCTATGATGATTCGAGCTTCGCTTCCAATATCATTATGGAGTATGCCTTATAAATAACCGCCCGCCTCCTCTATCTTGTTCTAACTAAGAAGGTTTCCAAGAAACTTCATGAAATATGGACAAGAAAACATCCCTAGCTCGCACATATCAAGGTCTGAGGTTATGAGGTTCTCATTAGGCGAGAAACCTGATACAAAATTGAACCAGTGCCAAGAAATGTTTTTTCATCGGTTATCCATAGAATTCATTTGGAGACCTTTCTACAAACCTTGTGGCAACATGATCCTTGTAGCTCGAATGGGAGTCTTTCGTGAGAGTGAGCTCATTTCCAAAAAGGGTAGTAGGAGTATAATTGATCTTGAAGAAATTCAAGATTCATCCGATGAAGCACTTTTGAAGACAGTAGCTCTCAACCTAAGAATGAAACTGTTGAGCCCATTAACAATTTGTTCCCCATTCGTTGCTCCACTAGGGTTAGTATGTCACCTTCGCTCTATGGTTTTCATATAATTGTAGAAGGTGATACATTTATCAGTGATGAAACACTGGTAAATTTGGATGAGCCTACTAACTACAAGGAAGCGATGGACCGCCCTGAGGCGGCTATGTGGAAAAAGGCGATGGAAAGCGAGATATAATCCATATATGATAACCAAGTGTGGATCTTGGTTAATCAAGCACCTGGTCGAAATGTAGTAGGTTGTAAATGGATCTTCAAGAAGAAGACCAACATGGATGATAATGTACATACTTATAAAGCTAGGTTGTTTACAAAGGGCTTTACTCAAACCTAGGTGATTTACTATGATGAGACCTTTTCACAAATTTCTAAGATTAAGTAAATTAGGGTAATGCTTCCCATAGCTGTTCATTGTGACTATGAAGTATGGAAAATGGATGTCAAAACTGCTTTTTTTAATGGGAAATCCCTAATAAGGTGTGCAAGCTTGAGAAGCCCATCTATGGACTGAAAAAAGCATCTCATAACTGGAATCTTTGTTTTCATGAATAGGTCAAAGAGTTTGGATTTTCTGGAAGGGAATATGAGTCTTGTATGTATGTCAAAGCTAGTGGGAGCATAGTATCCTTCCTAGTATTGTATGTGGATGACATATATTCTTGGAATAGGAAACAATGTTCCAACCTTGCAAGAAATCAAGTCTTGGCTTGGGAAATGTTTCGATATGAAGGATCTAGGAGAGGCTACATATATTCTTGGAATAAGAATTTATAGGGACATGCAAAAAGGGTTACTAGGACTTAGTCAGAATACATATTTGGATAAGATAATAAAAAGATTTAATATGGAAAATTCCAAGAAGATGGACTTACTTATGCATCATATTGTTAAATTGAGCAAGGCTCGATACCTTAGTAGTGAAAACGAAATAGATACCATGAGTCAAATCCCATATGCTTCGACTATAGGATCGATCATGTATGCTATCACATATTTTAGTTGGAAATGAGCTCTCAGGGAGATGGTCCGGGTTCAGGTTCTGGCTCAGGTGCAGGTGCGAAGCCGATTAGCGATCAGTTGTGAGAGTTCATTTCATCAGAGATTTCTCGTTGTGTTTCGGAGATAGTGGATGAGCGTTTAGGCGCGTTCCGTACGGAGGTTATGGCTATCATTGGAGCTCGCACACTGACTTTCCAGGAGTTTAGTGCATGTGGAGCTCCTGCGTTTCATGGGGAGAGGGATCTCATTGTTAGTAGGAGGTGGTCAGCGGATATGACTAGTGCATTCAGAACGAGTTTCTACCCCGAGGAGGCGAAGCTCGGATATGTTTCCTGCCTGTTAAAGGATCGGGTACGTGATTTTTGGGAAGAGGTCGATAGTGAGTTGGTTGATGATGCGGTTGATGCTATGTCGTGGGATGACTTCTCGACCAGGTTTCGAGCTGAGTGTGCACCTGCAATTGAGGTGCATCAGTTGGCGCGAGAGTTCCTACATCTCCGCCAAACTACAGAGACTGTAGCAGAGATCACTGCCAAGTTTCGCGAGAGGGAGTTATTAGTACCGCAGTATGTAGCAGACAAGAAGATGAAGAAAGTGAGGTATCATGACATGCTGCGGGATGACATTAGGAAGTTTGTGAGTATTTCAGGGTGCGTGTCCCACCCCCAAACCAGAACGGCGGAAACGTTCGGGGGCGGAGGACTTTAGGTAAGTATCACAACACATGCAATATAGTAATCAAAGTACAAACACCCATTGTATTAATAAGTATAAGTTTTACATAAGTGTTCAAACATTACATATTCAAACACTGAAGTAGGTACAGCAGAAGACAATAGTCGCGGTACGGTACTAGGTAGTCTTCTCAAAAGCTTCGGGAGTGTACCTGTCTACTGGATTCCTGAGAATACAAGTTATTTGAAAAGAGTAGATCAGCATTTAAGCTGGTGAGTTCATAAGTATTTTAGTTCTGTTAAGTATACCCTAAGTTCTTTGAATAAGTTCACTGGTTTCTCCAGGAAATCCTATATTTCCTGAGGTGATTAACTGATAACCTCAATAGTTTCCCTCTGTAATTACTTAGTTTATACTGATTATATATAACACAATATCGAATGGACAGTCAAATGGGTGTATCTGCCCTAAGCCCACAACCAACCAAGGAACAGGAAGTAAGGCGAAAGTCACACATTTCACTGTCAATCGGATATTACTTATGTACAACTCTGATGTAATAACTAAGGAATTATAGAATTAACCACTAAAGGTTTTTTTTATGTTATACTAGTTTACAGAGATTGAATGACTAAGTTTCATTTGATGAGTGGATTAAACCCATAAACCGTTTCATTTGGAACAGTGGTTTAATCCCATAAACCGTTTCATTTGTAAAAGTGTTCTTAGTTATATATGTTATACAGTAAAAACTTTAGTATTAATCGTGGAGAGTATTGTATTATCCATAATACTGCCTTGTGGTTTTAAATGTTCAAAACCAGAAGTACAATACTTGATTTCATGATACGTAGCTCTTACTGTAAGTAAAAGCTACTGAAGGTATATCTGGTCGGGATATAATTAACTTTTCTTACTGTTATAAGAGAATTATATTACTTTGTAATTCACTCGTTGTTTTATCCATGTGAGTCCTATTAACCATACTAATATGACAGAAATGCCTGCAACGACGTTCTTCAGGCGTCGGAACTGGAATGATATTTGACACCCTAGGCCTGTCGGCCAAACTGTAGCGAACAGTAGAGGTGAGGGATTGTCAGTCCCATATAGATCTATACACAAATTCACGCTCTCCCTACAAGAGATTCTGGCTAATAGTTCAGGACTTAAAAAGGGTCGTACTTAGATAAGTACACCGTGAAGGGTCTCACAAATTTATTGTTTCAACGAGATTTCCGATGTATTATTATTATTACCCGATGAATGCTAAATCTGGTACTTTGTATCGTACCCTTGGTTAATGCAAACCCGGTAAGATGTATTATTACCTCGAGTTTGCTAACTCGGGTACTCTGTATAGTACCTTTGCTAATGCAAACCCGGCATAATGTATTATTACCTCGTGTTTGCTAACTCGGGTACTCTGTATAGTACCTTTGCTAATGCAAACTCGGCAGGATGTATTATTACCTCGTGTTTGCTAACTCGGGCACTCTGTATAGTACCTTTGCTAATGCAAACCCGGCATTACCACGTGTTTGCTAACCCTGGTACTCTGTATAGTACCTTTGAATGCAAACTAGGTATGATGTATCTTTACTTCTTTAATATGTTGTTCGTATATTAAAGGTATTATACATATCTTAGTATAGTTGAATGAATTTTGGTAATTTCCTTGGAAAGTATACAGTTGTGAATCATACTTGTATCTTTAGTTTTGAATCATAAATTATACCTATTATAATTTATATGTTCTATCTGATTAGCATGATTTCTCATGGATGAACACCTTTGCTCAGCCTGATACAAAGGTGATGATACCAAAAGGAGTAACCTTTTGTACTCATATATGTATAATATATATATAATTAAGAAGGAAACGACCTCCGGACAAACAATACAACCCTAATTCCACATCCAAACAAGGAAAAGGATGTAGGATAATTCATTAGTCCTAAGCCCTTCAAATCTTATTTATATATTTATACATATATAAACATGATTTTGGTATTTATACTTTGAAATAGCTTATAAAACATTTTTCAAAAAATTTTAACGGAGTTTTTACATGACTTTAAAGATTTAACATGGCTTCACGTTATTTTGAAAGTATTTGATAATTCTTAAAAGCATACGAAAACGTTTGTGTGATTATTATCACATACAGTTATTAACACAATTTAATATTGTGTTAAACTTGTATTCCCCCCCTAAAAAACATTTAAAAACCATTGAAAAGGTAAATTATAGGGGTATGAACTCACCTTGATAGGCGGTGATTCGGGCAGGGTTTCGTTTCCCGGAAAGAGTTTATTTGACGAGAAACCGGCTCCAATCGAGCAGAGTTTCGTTTCCCGGAAATAGTTTGTTTAACGAAAAACCGGCTCAAATCGGGCAGCGTTTCGACAGGAGAGAGGATGAATTCTCGAGAATTCGGGGCTCCGGAACTTGCTTCGGGCTTTAGACGTGATACCGGGACCTTCGGGGTTGTTTGTGAAGTTATGGAAGTGAGAGGAGTGAAAAAGGGCCAAAAATGGGGTGAAAAACCCTTCCATCTAAGAAGGCTCGCACCCTTTATATAGGGGTGCGAGGGTTCGGCCGAGGAGGACAGGTGGCGAGGCGAGGGGTGAGTCAGCAGGACACACGACAGCTCCTGCGAAGGCGGCTCGGATTCGGACCATGTGCGAGGCACGTGTTTCAGACAGGTGGGCTCTTCGGACTGGACCGGACTTCGGTCCAATGAGAGATTGACACACATGCGAAGGGGGTGTCTCCGGGGTGTCCGATGCGAGGTTGTTCGCTTCTTAGTGGACCTCGGCTGCGTTCCAATCAGAAGGTGCCACACATGGCTTCGGTCCACTCAGCAGCTGCCACGTGCGAGGTGACGTGTCACATGTGAAATTGCCCGGTTTTCCTATTTTTCTTTATTTTTGTGCCAAAACTTGCGAAAATCATAACATTCGCATACGAGCTCCATTTTTAGTGTTCTTTATATGCACGCGTAGGTAAAATCATACTCTACGACTTTCGTTTAGACTTCGTCGGCCAGCTTTGACTTTATTTTCAATATTATTATTTTAAACAGACTGGGACGGGAATCCGTTAAAAATTCATAACTTCTTCATCCGACGTCCGTTTTCGTCTGTCTTTTTACCGTTGTGCTACTTTTGACGAGACCTTCGATTCTCGTTTAAGTTGGGTCGGCTAAATATCGATTAATTTATATTTCGAATTTTTAGCTGTCTACTGCTAAACCGAAACTTCGAAAAATCATAACTTCCTCATATGAAGTCAGATTTTTACGTTCTTTTTATGAACGTTCTCGGTTTAACATAATCTATAACTTTTATTTAGATTGTTAAGGCTAAAAATCCTTTTATCGAAAATTCATTTTTTATACTGAACAGTGTTTTGCCGGTTTTACCGCAGATTTTCGAATGGTCATAACTTCTTCGTTATAACTCGGATTTCAGTGTTCTTTATGTTTTTGGAAACCTTGTTACAAAATCTACCACCTGGTTCATCCCAATTACGATTATTGATCAATTTATTTTTGACCAAAACTTGACTGGTGTCACAGTGCGAGACCCTGAATGATATAATCTATAGAGCCCGAGAGCGAGAGATTGACTTGGAGCGCATTGAGAAGAAGAAGTCAAATCAGGTGCACATTTTGGAGGGTCCCGGGAAGAGACCCAAGACTTCTGACCAGCATGCGAAAGGTTAGCAGCACCGGAGTCAGTGCAGCACGTGCGCGAAACTGCATACGGGAGTTTATCGTTCCAGGAGTGTAGGCTGCTACAAGTGTGACAGTGTCGGTCATGTCAGTATGGATTAACCTCAGGGAGCAAGCCCATTGTGTTTTCACTGCGACAAGGTGCGCCACAAGAAGGCCGACTGCCCAACAATGAGGGGAGGAGCAGGGAGTGCGTCTGTCCTGGCTACTTTGAGGATTATTGATGGACGAGAGGGTAAGGCTTTACGGTGACAGACGAGGAAGATCAGGATTCTAGCAGGCCTTGTGGCAGGTATATATCTTTTACTCTGTTCGGTTCTATCTGTACTTAGAGATTTTATTTTCTCGCATTGGTTGAGAGTAGTATATATATAGGCTTATCCCTCTGCTTGTATTTGGATTATATTTTCAAGAAATGTCATATGCTAATTGCATACCGGGAATTATTAGTAGTTATTGTAAGGTCATTTTTCCTTTTGCTGGTTCGGAAGTGTTCAGTGTTATCTTGGTTAGGGTCAAGATCAGTTCAGGGGCATTACGTGAAGGTTTGTGGTCAAGTATCAGCAGGATGGTTCTCCACCATCATCAGGATACGGTGGTTTTAGTCTTTATGCTCGGGTGGCTTTTGAAAGCGCCAAGGGAAGTGGTTTATCACTGAAGAAGTTGCTCTGAGCATTGGCTAATTGGATTTTAAGGTTTAGGGGGACATCAGGTCAAATACTGGGGCGATTAGTATCGGGGATTCAGAAAGCGTTCATCTAGTCTTCAGTAACGGATGGGTCTTTGGAGTGGGCTAGTAATGGATCACTAGGTAGGTTAAGCGTTGGTAGTCAGCATGTCTATCGCGTAAGGAAAGAATGAATGGGAATCCTTCAATTCTCGCGTGCTGCGAAGACTTAGTCGAATCTAAGTGGGGGAGAAACGATCATATATTCAGAAGCGGGAGCAGTTTTGAAACTGCGATAAGTTTCGTATCTTTGTCAGGAAGAAAGACGGCCCAAGCGGCTGTATGGATTGAGGGTAGTGTAAGTTGGAAGTTCAGGAGACTTGCCAACATTGAGATCGAGTTCCAGTAATGTTCGATAGCAGGTTTAAGGAACCAGATTGGGGAGTTCAGACATGACATAAATTCAGCTTGAGTATTTACATCGGGTATGTATGCTCGACTTTGGGGTGTGTTCAGATTAGTAATCAGTGGTAAAACCATGGTCAGCGGTTGAGTCAGCGTGGGACGTGTTGTAAGACTGCGGGATAGCTGTAGCATTCGCTAGCAACCAGTCAGCATGGGAAGTGTTGTAAGACTGCAGGATAGCCGTAACATTGACTAGCAGCCAGTCAGCATGGGAAGTGTTGTAAGACTGCGGGATAGTCGTAGCATTCACTAGCAGCCAGTCAACGTGGGAAGTGTTGTAAGACTGCGGAATATCCGTAGCATTCACCAACAGCCAGTCAGCGCAAGAAGTGTTGTAAGACTGCGGGATAGTTGTAGCATTCAACAATGGCCAGATAGCATGAGGAATGCGGTAAGACTGCGGGGTGGCCCGTAGTATTAGCTAGCAGATAGTGTAGAAGTGTTCTTAGACTATGGGGTGGCCCATAGCATTCACTAGTTGGCAGGAAAAAATAGAAATGTAGAAAGACTACGGGGTGGCCCGTAGCATTCGATAGTTAGTCGTTAGTATATTGGTATAGTAAGACTGCGGGGTGGCCCGTAGCATTCATTAGGGGTCAGTTGGTATGGGAGTGTAAGACTGTGGGGTAACCCGTAGCATTCACCGGTCCCTATTCGGCAGCAAGGATGTGGCAGATGTACGAATCACTTAAGGATTCCTTCAGATGGTTTAGATCAGGCCGGTCAGCCGCACGAATGTGAGTAGGCCACAATATGATTAGATTCGTTAAGCAGTAGGTCGTAGGAGACCAGGAATGATGTAAGACTACAGTGGCTCTGGTAGCATTCACCATTGTAGTAGATTTGGTGGCGACAAGTAGTCGGACAGTATGATCGGGAGGATCAACAAGAATGATGGAGCCATGAGTGGCAATATGGTTGGGGCTTATTTCGATAGTCGAAGTCCTCTTCTGAAGTCGCGGGAGGCAACTATGCGGTTGCTCTTTAGCTCAGCAGCTGGGTAGGAATCCTATATTCCGGATAGCGACAGTGATTTGAGATTTTGCGTAGACAGTTGGTGTATAGAAAGATGCTAAGTTGCAGCGGAATTAAATAATCTCAGAGTAGTTGATTTGACCCTGCTGCTCAGCTCTCGTATGATTCTAACCGTTGCGGGGATGGATCTTCTACTCAAAAGATTATTTGATCCACACACTGAGTTGGGCGTTCAGCACTGGACATGGTAAGTGGAATCATTCGGTGGGTAATATTGGGATGATCAGCACTGGGAATGACCGAGATCAGTATTCGTAAAGAATTCATACAGTACGGTTTCGACATGAATGGTTTATCGGGGAAACAGATCAATGTAGGTTTCAGGATCCTGAAAGGCGAATGCGATTTCATGCCTGAGATGGAGGATTTATCCTTCATAGAGACAAGAAGGGATCTTGCTGATTATGATCAGTTGCCTTGGGAGGGCCGTTGACTACGTAGGGTAATGGTTGTACCCTATGGAAGTCAAGTATAAGTACTTGTTGATTACAGGACAGGTCGTCGGCTGATGATAGGAGCAGGGCGCTCAGGGTCTAGGATAATTGAAGTGTTCTCAGAATTTTACCTCCAAGGAATGGCATTTCACTCGGGAAGAAGACAAGGGTATGCATCATACACGATTGTTACAGGAATTCAAACTGATTCATAGTGTCTTCTATGTCCCATGAGGATCACCAGTTGATTCGAGACAGATAGCAGGAGCCGTAGACAAGGCGCGTAAGAAGTATCTGGAGTAGAGAATTACAGAAGACTTAGAGGACGAAGTCGAATTTAAGTGGGGGAGAGTTGTAACACCCCGATTTCTAAGAATGAAGTTCTAGAGATTTTGGGCACTTTAGAGAGCCTACTCGATGAGTTGGAGGTACTAACTCGTCGTGTAGGAACCTTTATGGCCGCGCGGATTATGGGACCAACTCAACGAGTTAGAGGACCCAAATCGACGAGTTGGAGCTGGAAAATGAAACCCTAATTTCAGGGTTTGGCACCCTATTTTAGCATCCTATTCTCCACTTGTTGGCCTCATTTGCTTCCTCCATCGTCATAAACCCTAGCTACGAAACCCTAATCCTACCTTGAGTGTTTTGGAGCCATGATTGTGTGTTCTTGGTGATTTTTAAGCTTGAGAAGGAAGGAGAAGCTTGAGGATTCAAAAGGAAGTCAGTAGATCCAGAGTGCAAGCCACATTTCGGACTCATTTGAGGTATAAAGTTTATACCTTGGCTTTCTATCACTGAGATCGTCATTTAGGATAGTATGTTGTCACTTTTGGGCCATTTTGAATTCATTTTCGGGATTTGAGTGTATTATGGAGTTGGGACTTCAGATCTAGGCACATATGAGCTCATGAAGATCAAAGTTGCCAGCTTTATTAACCTATGGCCTTTCTCGATGCCCTAGATCTCCTTTATAGCTTTGTTTTTGGTGTTTCTAGCTCATAACACCATACATGGACATAAAGTTAGCAACTTTACATGTTATGCTAGCCCTAGGGAACCAGATCTATGAGTTAGAAGCATTAGACTCGATTGGAATCGACTAAATGAGTGAGGACTAAGAGAAACTCGACGAGTCGCTCATGCAACTCGGCGAGTTGGATCATGATTCCCTACTTTTCTGACTCCGGAGCAAACCCAGTGAGTCTAGGAGATGACTCAGTAAGTAGTTAAGGTTCTCTGAGTTTTGAAGACTGAGGAACTCGTCGAGTTCAAGGAAGAACTCGACGAGTTGTTCCGGTTTGTCCCAATTTTGCTATAGGGAAGAACTCGACGAATCTGAGGAAGGACTCGACGAGTTGGATCACGATTTCAAGATTTATGGCTCATAGGACTTGACGAGTTGATGGACCAACTCGGCGAGTTGAGTCAACCAGAATGTTGACTTTGGCTTGGACCTGTTGGACTAGAAAAGCATTATTGGCCCCTAGGTTGAGCTTGTTGCGAAGGAAAGGGGCCCAATTTCATACATTGGTCTTTTATGGATATTATGACTTTGGACCTTAATGGTTTTGGGCTTGGGACTTAGCTATGAGTCTTGTTGGGCCTGGGTAAAATGGTCACTTTACCCCAAGATGGGATTATGGTTCATGGTTTTGAACTTAGTAGCTAATAGGCTGTTGTGCTTGGTAACTGGTAGTTTGGGAAACAGTCAGGGCATCAGCTAGGGACTTCTGGCAACGAGCTTCAACTTTTGAGGTGAGTCTCCTCACTATGTGTATGGGTCTACGGCCACAATTCTGGCCCATTTAGTTTACTTATGGTAGGAAGACCCAGGGGTTAGCCCTAGGCATTATGCATGAAAGACCAGGAGGCGGCTCCTGGCATACTGTATGCTATTATGTATGGTAGGAAGACCCGGGGGTTAGCCCTAGGCATTATGTATGAAAGACCAGGAGGTGGCTCCTGGCACATTGTATGCTCATTAGCTAAGTAGAGTAGTATGTATGCTAGTTGTCTTTGTGATACTTGCATGGAAGACCAGGAGGCGGCTCTTGGCACTTGTCTGTAAGACCCAGGGGGTGGCCCCCAGGTTGGCAAGAAAGAGCACGTGGCGGCCCGTGGCATAACGGCAAGACTATATGCGGCACATAGCAACTTATTTGATATATGATTGATATGTATGGCTCACAGGTATGTATGGCTCAGTTGATATGTATGGTATGTGGTAATTGGGGAACTGACTAAGCTTCATGCTTACGGTTTACAGTGTTGGTTTCAGGTACCTTCAGTTTTCAGATAAGGAACTCGGGACGATCGCATCTCATTCACCCATATTATTCCGCTTACGTGATCTTTGGGATTAGACTCTGATATTTGTTTTAAATGAAATGTTTTCAATGTCTGGAACCAAGTTATTAAATGTTTCTCTTATATAAAAAAATGAAAATTTTGGTCTTGAATTTTGGGATGTTACACCCGTGGAGGTTGAAACTGGTGACGATGAAGGTCAAGAACAGGACATAGAACAACCCACTATGCTCAACCTATCATTCAAATAGAAGACACGAGTATGGGAAATGATAAACCACTCAGAAAACAGAGAATTATATGGCAACCTGCTCGATTCAATGATTATGACGTCAAGCTCCCACCATCAATTGCTCAAGCTTCACCCGCCACAAATCAAGAGTCCTTGATAGTGCATTTTATATCTAATTTTGTTTCATATGAAAAAATCTCTGATTCTCACAAAGCATTCTTGGCTGCCATCAGTTTAAATGATGAGCCGAAGACTTTCAAACAAGCAGCACAAGATGAGAATTGGAGAGAACCAATGAAGAAGGAAATACAAGCTCTTAAATCAAATGGCACGTGGACTCTTAAGGACTTACCTAAGGGAAAACATGCCATAGATTCCAAGTAGGTATAGAAGATAAAGTAAAAGCCTAATGGGGAGATAGAGAGGTACAAATCCAGATTGGTGGCAAGAGGTTTCACCAAAATGGAAGGAGTTGACTACCATGACACATTTTCCGCAGTAGAAAAGCTTGTTACGGTTTGAACTATCTTGGAAAATACGGTAAAAAGAACTGGATGATACACCAGTTGGATGTTAATAACGCTGTTTTACATGGTGATTTGACTGATGAGGTTTATATGAAAATTCTGCAAGGCTTTAAAAAGGGTAAAGGGACAAAGGTTCATAAGCTAAGGAAGTCGCTATATGGGTTAAAGAAGGCCTCCAGGAATTGGTACCAGAAGTTTACATCGACTTTAAATAAAGTGGGTTTTAAACAATCACATGCTGGTCATTCCTTTTTCATATACAAAACAAGAAATTCCTTTGTGGAAGCTCTCATATATGTGGATGATATTATTATCATAGGTGATGATTCTAAGAAAATCGAAGGAACAAAGACATTTCTTGATGAAAAATTTAGCATCAAGGATCATGGTGCACTTAAATATTTTCTAGGAATCGAAGGCTCGTACAAGGGAAAGACTAGTTCTCAGTCAAAGAAAATATGTGATGGATATTCTAGATGATAGTGAAATGATGGGGTGAAGACCAAATGCCTTTCCCATGGAATAAAATTCAAAACTTAAAAGGGATGATGAAAAAGGGCGTGTTGATACTACTACACATCGAAGGTTAGTAGGTAGACTCATTTACCTACAAGTCACGAGAACAAACATTACCTATTCAGTCACTGTGTGAAGTCATTTGTGGCTGATCCATGACAAAATCATATGGAGGCAACTTTCAAAGTTCTGAGGTACTTGAAATCTATTTCAGGGCAAGGAATTTTACTCCGAAAGAAGGGTGGTACAAACCTTTTCGCTTACACAGATTCAGATTGGCTTCGCTGTCTTGACACAAGAAGATCAATAACTGCTTTTTTACTCCTTCTAGGAGGGGCGCCTGTAACACCAGTCGAATTTAGGTCAAAAATAAATTGATCAATAATCGTAATTGGGATGAACCAAGTGGTAGAGATTGTAACTGTGACATCTCCAAAATCACGGCCAGAAAAGACTGGTTTCATTTATGCTTTTAAATAAAATCAGAGTAATCCTTTGATTAAAAGAGTTGCGGAATTTGTTCCCAAAACAAAATATGATAAGAATTTATCAAAGCATTTCATAAAGAAATGTATTTTCATTATATAACAAAACCTCGGGATGTCATGTTCCGATACAGACCAAAAGCATAAACAATACAAAATAGACCTTACAACGGTTACATATAACTACGGGTCTATAATCCAAAAATATCTTGACAATGTCATCCAACTTATGCTCTCGTGCCACTACCTGTAATACAAAGAAAAACTGAGTGGGTCAGGCTTGGGAGCCTGGTGAGCATATAGGGTTTTCAACCCACAATAAATAATTATATTTAGTTCATCAACCAACAATAACCCGATTACCCATTCCCGTTATCCTCACTTTATGTCCCTAAAATAACTATCACAAGGGACCTAGTCTAAGGATTTTCATCGGGGTGGACATTACTGCGAAGGGGATTTCTCCACAATAAATGTCCTAAAGGCAACCATAAGGGGGATAGAGTACACCGGTGAACACATCGTTCACAAACACCTACAGGTTATGAGCCTGCTACTGTTCCACTGGAATATCTAGAAAGAGTCCGTGGTCGTCATCCATACTCCGCTAGATGACTAGATCAACAACAACATCGAGGCCTCTCATCATTTTATTTCATCACACACCAACTGTCTACCCATGTTCTACCCAACATATTAGTAGATAAAATATATACATTTATATACAGCTTAAAACCTATACAAAACATCCATTCAACAACTAGTTCAAATAAACAAATAATATATAAACACATAGCACGTATTTTATAAAGAATACTTCATATCTATGTGTTAGAAGAAAACGAATATACACTCACTTGATAAGACAATGATCGGACATCACCTCGTCTCTTAAAACAATTGTTTCCGATAAAACCGGGATGCTTTTCTTGAAAACTGGGCTTCTCATGGGCAGAGTTTCGGCTCAGAAACTTTACTTCTCGGGATCTTCGGGGCTTCGGGACTTGCTTCGGGTCTCGGGAATAATATCGGGGCTTCGGGGGTATTTTTTGCACGCAAAATGAGGAAATATGGGAGAGAGAGAGAGAGAGAAGAATTTGAGCACTAAAACTCGCAGCCCACGACATCTATTTATAGGGGCTGATCCCTGCGATTACGTTGGGCGTAACTTCAGAGTACGCTGGGCGTACTCCCTCTACAACTTTCCTTTAGACTCCGTTGGCAAATTTTGACTTTATTTTTATTATATTATTTTTAGTAGGCCGGGACAGGAAAACTCCGTTATAAAATCATAACTTCTTCCTCCGACGTTCGTTTTTGTCTGCCTTTTTACCGTTGGACTACTAACAACAAGATCTTCGATTCTCGTTTAGATTGTTTTGGCCAAATATCACTCGATCTCAATTTCGAGATTTGGGATGTATACCGCTAAGTCGAAACTTAGAAAAATCATAACTTCCTCATACGAAGTCAGATTTGGACGTTCTTTTTATGCACGCTCTCGATTTAACGTTTTCCACGACTTTCGTTTAGATCACAAGGCTAGATATCGCTCTATCTTAAATTCGTATTTTACGTCATACAGTGTCGTGCCGGTTCTGTCGCGAAACTTCGACAGGTCATAACTCCTTCGTTATAACTCGGGTTTCCGTACTCTTTATATCTCCGAAATCCTTGTTTCGACCACTACAAATTTATCCTTAGATATCGGCTTTATTTAATATTTATTTCTGACGCTCATTTTTATTCTTAATTCATTTAAGCCACAAAATTAAGCATAAAACACATAATACTCAAATAATACATTTCTATTATTTCAAAATGAGTTACAAAGGTTAACCTAGACTATTACATCAATAATAATGTCTAGCCTAGAAACACGGGCGTTACAGTAACAAGGTTTCCAAAAATATAAAGAACACTGAAATCCGAGTTATAACGAAGAAGTTATGAGCAATCGAAGATCCGCGACAAAACCGGCAAAACACTGTTCCGTGTAAAATGTGAATTTTTGATAAAAGGCTTTTTAGCCTTAACAATATAAATGAAAGCTGTAGAATATGTTAAACCGAGAACTTTCATAAAAAGAACGTAAAAATCTTACTCCGTATGAGAAAGTTATGATTTTTCTAAGTTTCGGTTTCGCAGTAGACAGCTAAATATTCCAAATAAAAATCGATCGATATTTAGCCGATACAACTTAAACGAGAATCGAAGGTCTCGTCAAAAGTACTACAACGGCAAAAACACAGACGAAAACGGACGTCGGATGAAGAAGTTGTGAATTTTTAACGGATTTTCTGTCCCGGTCTGTTAAAAATAATAATATTAAAAATAAATTCAAATTTAGCCGACGAATTCTAAAGGAAAGTCATAGAGTATAATTTTACCTACGCGTGCATATAAAGAACGTCAAAAGCGGAGCTCGTATGCGAAAGTTATGAATTTCGCAAGTTTTTGGCATGAAATCAAAAAATGTTGAAAACCGGGAAAAATCGCATGGACACCCTTCGGCCACGTCACCTCGCATGCGAGGCTTCCCCGTGTCCGACGCGTGTCACCTATTGATTGGACTGAAGTGCTCGTGGCAGCTCCTGATTGGACCGAAGTTCGGTCTACTCCTGATCTGACATCACCATGGATGCTTCCGAACCTCGGCCTTGTGGCCTTCGCTGCTGATGATGCGTGGCTGCTGACTCCTCTTCCCCCTCGCCACCTGTCCGAACACGCGTCGCCATCTCCCCTCTTCGGACCGAACCCTCGCACCTATATAAAGGGTGCGAGACTCTCTGGATTTTTCACCATTTTTACACCATTTTTGCTCCTTTTTCACCCCTTTCACTTCCATAAACTCACAAACAACCCCCAAGGCCCCTATATCGTATCAAAAACCCGAAGCAAGCCCCGAAGCCCCGGAATTCTCGAGAAGCTAACCTCTTTCTAGTCGAAGTGCTGCCTGCGTAAAGCCCTGTTTTTAATCAAAAACTCGCGGTTTCTTCGAGAAAGATCATCTATAGAAACGAAACGCTGGCCAAATCACCACTTATCAAGTGAGTTCATACACCTATAATCTACCTTTTAAATGGTTTTTAAATGCTTTTTAGAGGGGAATACAGCTTGAACACAATATAAATTGTGTTTATAATTGTATGTGATAATAATCACACAAAGGGTTTCCTTATGCTTTTAAGGATTACCAAATACTTCCAAAATGACTTAAAGCCATGTTAAATCTTTAAAGTCATGTAAACTGTTTTAATACTGTTAAATTCTTTGAAAAAGGTTTTATAAACTATTTCAAATTATAATTGCCAAAATCATGTTTATATATGGATAAATATATAAATAAGATTTGAAGGGCTTAGGACTAATGAATTATCTTATTTCTTTTTCCTTGTTTGGATGTGGAATTAAGGTGGTGTTATTTGTCCGAAGGTCGTTCCCTTCTTAATTGTGTATATATATATATATATATATATATATATATATATATATATATATATATATATATATATATATATATATATATATATATATATATATATTATACGTATATGAATATAAAAAGTTATATCATTCGGTATCATTACCTTTGTATCATGCTGAGCAAAGGTGTTCATCCACGAGAAATCTTGATAATCAGATAGAACATATAAATTATAACAGGTATAATTTATGATTCAAAACTAAATATACAAGTATGATTCACGATTGTATACTTTTTATTCCAAGGAAATTACTAACAATTCATTTATCTATACCAGGATATGTATAATACTTTTAGTATATGGATAATATATTAAAGAAGTAATAATGCATCATACTGGGTTGCATTAACAAGGGTACAAATACAACGTACCAGGGTTAGCAATCACGGGGTAATAATACATCATACCGGGTTTGCATTAACAGGGGTACAAATACAACGTACCAAGGTTAGCAATCACGGGGTAATAATACATCATACCGGGTTTGCATTAACAAGGGTACAAATACAACGTACCAGGGTTAGCAATCACGGGGTAATAATACATCGTAATCTCGTTGAAACAATAAATTTGTGAGAGTCTTCATGGTGTACTTATCTAAGTACGACCTTAAGTCCTGACTTATTAACCAGAATCTCCTGGAGGGAGAGCGTGAATTTGTGTATAGATCTATATGGGACTGACAATCCCTCACCTTTAGTGTTCGCTACAGTTTGGCCGGCAGGCCTAGGGTGACAAATGTCATATCGTTTCCGACGCCTGAAGAACGTCGCATCAGGCACATCAGTCATATTAGTATGGTTAATAGAACTCACATGGATAAAATAACGAGTAAATTACTTAGTAATATACTTCTCTTAAAACGGTAAGAAAAGATAATTACATCCTATCTATTTTACTGACCAAATATACCTTCTGTTAGTTTTTACTTATAGTGAAAACTACGTATCATGAAATCAAGTATGGCAAATATACTTGTACTTTTGGTTTTAGAACGTTTAAAACCACAAATCAGTATTATGGATAATATAATATTTTCCAGGATTAATACCAATGTTTTACTGTAGAATGGATATAACTAAGAATACTTTTACAAATGAAATGGTTTATGGGATTAAACTACTTTTACAAATGGAACGGTTTTATGGGGATTTAAAACCACTATTCAGAAACGGTTTTATGGGGATTTAAAACTACTATTCAGAAACAGTTTTATGGGGATTTAAAACTATTTATCAGATGGAACTTAGTCATTCACTCTCTATAAACTAGTATAACATAAAGGACCTTTAGTGGTTAATTCTATAATTCCTTAGTTTTTACATCAGAGTTATACATATGTAATATCCGATTGACAGTGAAATGTGTGACTTCCGCCATACTTCCTGTTCCTTGTTTGGTTGTGGGCTTAGGGCAGATACACCTATTTAACTGTTCATTCGATATTAGGTTATATATAACTACTATAAACTATGTAATTGTAGAGGGAACAATTGAGGTTATCATTTTATCACCTCAGGAAATATAGGATTTTCTGGAGGAACCAGCGAACTTTTCCAAGAACTTAGAGTATACTTTATAACTAAAATACTTATGAACTCACCAGCTTAAATGCTGATCTAGTCTTTCAAAATAACTTGTATTCTTAGGAATCCAGTAGACAGGTACACTCCCGAAACTTTTGAGAAGACTACCTAGTACCGTACTGTGACTCTTGTCTTCTACTGTATCTACCATGATGTTTGAATATGTAATGCTTAAAAACTTATACTTATTAATGCAATGGTTGTTTGTACTTTGATTACTATAGTGCATGTGTTGTGATACTTACATGAAGTCCTCCGCCCCCGAACGTTTCCGCCGTTCTGGTTTGGGGGTGTGACAGATTGGTATCAGAGCAGTGTTTATAGTGAACTCAGTATATCAGTCATAAAAGATATACAACTATAAACCCATTGGGATAAAAACACTTTGACCAAGAGTTATACTTTAAAAATATAACAATATTTTATAAAAGTATAAGTACATGCATAATATATATACTAGAATGAGTATCACAAGAGGAACAAAACAAAAGTATTTGGATGTTGGACATTACAGTTAAACCTAGACAGTAACGTAATCATATCTGGGATCAATATAGCCTGATCAACTATATTCATTTGAGATATGACCAACATGTGTTTGGGAGTGATTGTAGTGTTGAAACAAGTCTAAAACTTACCTAGGTACCAGAAGAATTTTAGAACCAAACATAAAGGTTAAAATACTATGGGAGTATTTTAGGATGCTATAACAAGAAAACTGAAAACTTATCAACTTCTTATATCTAGAAGTCCGGGAATCAAAATTATAATACCAAGGAAGTATTTTAAATACCATAAATAAAATTTTGGGAAATGTTAAAAAGATCTTCTCTGGTACGTCTATAATTACTAAGTGGATACGTTAAGGTTATATATCGTTGAGATTTTATAGACTTAGAATATGTGATTTTCACTCTACTTCCTTTTCCTTGTTTGGATGTGGTTTTAGAGTAGGATTACTTATTCAAAGGTGTATTTGATCTGGATTATATATAATCGGTACACACCATGTGATTATAGAAGGACCAGAAAGGATCACCTTCGTAAAAATTTAAATTTTCTCATAGATTCTTTAGACATTCCCATTCTCGTATAAACCCCTTAGATAGAGGTAGTCACTCCGGCAATCAATAGAAGAGTCAAGGAGGATCCAACATAATTTCATTAGGAGAATTCTGAGAGAGAAACAGATGAAATATAAAGAAACTATAGAAATCATTTAGTGCCCCTACCCTAATAAGGACACCAATGAGAGATTCGCATGAACTTCCGAGATTCAAAATCTTCATTATGAAGTAATGGGGATCAGTGTCAGAATCGGAACTAAGACAGCTCAGGAATTCAATATACCTACGGAGGAGAAGGACAACCTATAGATACCAGGAGAGAACAAATCATTACCACCCAAAATAGAACAGAGAACAAAGGAAAACACGCATGATTCATGTGAAGTGTTTGAGCGCCTTTTCATCTAAGTAATAACTAGTAAATCAATTCTGTTGGATTAGTGTCTAAGTCCATAACTATAATTGGTATGTACTTGACCCGACTCGGCATGGTCCATTTGGGTTGCATGGCATCGGAACATTTGGATAGACCGTTTATGAGGAAAAGACATTTGGTGACATATTAATATATTATAAGTTCTAATATATTAATATGAAATCATGTTATTTAATTAGTATTGATCAAGAATTAATTTGGACTTAATTTAGTGATCAAAAAGAGACTAATTAAATATATGGGGATTGATTGTGTAAATCATTCATTCTTATATATGTGGGCTTATGATCCAAGATTCCTTTATGTTGGGTTTAACCCATGTGGTGATCCATGGATACTCCATGGAGGTTAAAACCCATGGAGCATAAGGAATGGGTAAAGTCATGAGTTACATGGTGTAACCCTAATAGCCACACTATATAAGAACCCCTTTAGTTCAAGAAATTGGCACAAGTGATACATACTTTGAGGGCTAGCCAATTTGAACATGTATGTCTTCTTCTCATGGTTATTCCAAGAGTTCATGATGTTGTGTGAACCATTTGAGGTGTCACACTTGGGGCACTAGGCTCTCAAGCCTCATGGAGTCAAGCAACAACAACAAGGTATGTATTCTATCTATTTTATTATCCTAGTATCAATGTTTTGGTATGCTAGTTAGGATAATACCTTGAATAATCATATTTGCATGTATAATAGAGAAAACGTAGATCCAAGGTATTTAGGGTTGCATGTACACTTAGGAGTGTTAGAATGCTCAAAACCCTACAGTGGTGTCAGAGCCTAGGCTTGTTTTCAATTATACTTGATGCAAATTGCTGAAAAATGCTGAAAAAGTCGAATTTCGGGCATTCTGGGCACTGTACTCGCCGAGTCCACTGATGAACTCGCCGAGTACATGAAGAAAATCATCCTACTCGGCGAGTAGGTTGATACACTCGACGAGTAGGAGCCCCAGACAGCATATTTTCAAGGTTTTTGGCTAGAAATGGACTAGGAACATTACCCTAAGCTGTTTTTGGACTTATAAACTTGTTTTTGATGTGGTAATGTTCATGCTAATCCAATTTCAAAGATAATTGTCAATAGATTCATGTTTTGTATTAGTTTAGTGATTAGGCTAATTACATGAAAAAGTTTGATTTGAATTATCTTGTTCTTATGAGTTTCTTAGATTAATAGAAAAGTTAATGGATTATGTGTTTTCAATCCATTTTAATCTAAGAGTTGATTCTAAAATGTGTTTTTGTAACTTGTCCTCAAGTTATATGAAAAGTCACATTTAAGTTTCATAAAACTCATAAAAGTTGGTAATGGTTACAAAAATGAAGAGTCTTGTCCTCAAGTTATGGAGGTTCAAGAGTCACTTCATTAAGTAATAAAATGTGTAACCTTAGTTAATTCCATAAATTACAAAATAAAGAAAAGTTACATTCTTTTATTAGTTTAAAGTCTTCCATAACTTGTCCTCAAGTTATGGAACTTGAAGAGTTTTTTAATTAAAACTAATTTAAACACATAAGTTATGGAATTAATTAGTTTTGAATAGTTTCAAAACTTGCCCTCAAGTTTTGGAATTTGAAAAGTTTCACTTATGAATACTTTAATTCCAAGTTAGCCCTTAGAATTTTAAAAGTTAAAATTCAAACCCTTATACTATTATTATAATTTTAATTATATAGATATGTATAAGATAAAGTCAATCTTACCGTTAGTAGGCCTCATTCACGAAGCCGGTCTATAAGGGGGGTATAAGGTTACTGCCTATAAAATGGCAGTTTAATGGGTGTCCACTCTCACCCACCACTTCCTTGACTGGTGGAGGGTCGTTAGCCGAACGGGTAGGAAAGGACTATAATTCTCCCTTCATTAAAAGTATTAATGATAAATACTAAGTAACTAAACATTTATAAATTCCCAATTCTTAGTTACTTAGGAAAATGAGAATTTGGTGCTAGCCCATAAAATTACACTTTGTACCTTACCAAGTCGTTAGTGGAGCGTGTGTGGTTAACCGGCACACTAACATGGACTAGTAAGAGTGGCAAAGGGTAACTTAACTTTATTATAGATCGGTGGAGCGTGTGTGGTTAACCGGCACATCGATTAGGTAATATTGTTGAGGGTACCAAGTCAATTTGTATGGTTATTCACACCTTGTTTGTGATCCTCGGCATCCCAGTCACAAACTTGAGAGGGCACAATCGAGATTCAAACATGCCATTGAAAGTTCAATGTATCTCAAAAGATCTAGGAGTTTCAAATCCAATTAAAACTTAATTATATTTCGTTTTTCATGGTGGAAATTGGTAAATCGTCATTTACTTACCTTCAACTATTTTATAACTTGGATTACGGCATCCCTCTTCCAGTTATAAATAGGTTGTTGGGTCCTAGCCTTAATATTTCATATTGGGTGTTATATTAAGGACTTTAAATCAACTCTCTTGAATATCTCCCAAAAGATGATCTTCCCAAATCTCTTGAAACAAGCTTTCCTAAATGAAGATGATGTCCCATGGAAATCATACTTCTTTCACCTCCTCCAATTATTCTCCCTAACCCACAAGTCCCTGAAAAGTTTAAGGTCACTCAAGCCCTATTGCCAAGCAAAGGTCTATGTGTGATCACATCGTGGAGATGTAGTCACATATTGACAAGCCGGGAGAGTTGGGTGTCAAAGTCTAGAGGAAACTGATGATCAATCACTTTCTAAGTCACATAGTGAGTTCCTTTGGGACTCCTATGAAACAGACTATGACAAGACCCTTAATGATCTTATCTATTTGCTAAGATCAACTTCCTAAAACTTTATGGACATTGACAATGATGACATTAGATATCCAGTAAAGCTCTCTCTTCCCAATGGAAAGGGATCGGCCATAGTCAACTTGGTTGACCAAATGGTAAAGAGAGAGGCTAAGTCTGAGATAGTCCCATTATCAATGGTCCATTGCCAAAGAAAGGGGCATTGGTTGCGAAGCTGCCAAATTTACCTAAGGATGTTAAAGTCAATAAGTTTGACTCTAATTCAGGTAAAGTCCACTATCTAACTCTGCTAAGTTTCTATTATGAGATTCTTGATACATGATGTGACTGGGTCACATGTTGATGTTTTAAGAATCAAAGAAAAAGTGAAGAAACTTAAAGAAAGAATATGCTGAATCTGATGGCATATATGGATTTCTATCGCATAGTTTGAAGATCGGATTCTTGAGCTACTTCTTAAGAGTTATGATATATTGCTTAGGAATAAATGAAAACAAAGTTTTCATGTGCTTTTGCATTGTAAGGATAGTTTTTCCGCAAAGTTTTAGAATAAAAGAAAAAAAAAATTTGATTTTATTTATTTTAAAATATCCTTACAATGGCATTTGTGAAAATTTTTGTTGCTTATAAGATTCCATTAAGAGCAAGAGTGGAAATATGAATTTGATTCTTTCATTTGTGGTAGTGTCTAAATTTACCAAATAAGGAAAGATTCTCATCACCTAAGTTTCAGTTGGATAGAAACTTAGAATCATGCAAGTTGTATAGCATGATGAATAAGAACTTTCAAGCATTGGAAAAATTAAGACTAACTACTTGTTCACATGGATGTGTGAGTCAAGTAAAGGATCGAGTACACATTCTTGTGCACTGATCAAGCCCACCACAAATAATCGTTAAGACTATTCGTCATTATTTACTAAAGTTTAGTAAATATGGTTATACTTACAGGCTTAAGTATAATTCTGAATCATTGGAAAAAGGTTTCAATGTATGGCAGAGCGAATAAGAAGAATCAACTTAGGCAGAAAGATAAAAGTTTCTCAAATCTGAAAAGATGGGAGAGTACTTTAGTATCATGTTATATAATCATCTTAATGATTAAGAGACCTTATCACAATTCATCCTATAAGTGCATTCTGGTAGCTAAGAAGAGGAGCTATGAATTGTTGAAGTGGTTAAATCAAGAAGATGATTTATACTTCGTTCCAAAAACAATTCTTAGAGTTATACTCTAAGATTGTAACTTGAGTGACATGTCTTAAAGAAGGTTTAAAACACTTGTCAAATGTAAGAGTAAAAGTTTTCTACTCTTGTACATTTGAAATTGGTAAGTTGTGATGTTTTGGATAAAACAAAGACCAACTAAGGCCAATTGTGTGAAGTGTTTGTCTTGATTAGAATCCACACTATCTCTTGAATATCTGACAAGAAAGTCTTATATGTCAAGAGGACAGTGGGAGTCTTAAAAGTCTTCAAAGTCTCAAGAACTAATCAAGAATAAAACCTGAAGTTCTTCACTAGCACACGACTTGAGGTTTATAACCTATCGTGTTGACTATTTCTGTGTCCATTCCAATTATAGTTGGCTTTGCATACGAGTTCTTAGAGTTCTCAATTGGTTGCACAGCTACTTGGAAACAATGGCAGGCCCTTGAGCTGCCAAATGGCAAGAATTTAAGATTGCACAAGTTTAATCCATATAAGTGTGGATTTGTCAGTAACCTTATCTTGTGATTATGGTTTTGACAAAATTCATATGGATAGGAACTCATACACCATAAAATCTAAGTGTCATAAGGTTTCTCTCCGATTCATGAAAATGATGGTGAGGAAACACTTTCACTAAGTAGATTTTAGCTAGATAGCAATTGTGATATTTGCAGTTCTCAAAGTCGTTAGTGGAGCGTGCGTGGTTAACCGGCACACTAACATGGACTTGTGAGAAGTGGCAAAGGTCTAAACAATTGAGACTATGATTACGGCATCCCTTTTCATAGTTCTTAAAATTGTTTAGACACACCTGTGAGCTATCTAAGATAAGGTGTATGATATTGATAAAGTTTTATCAAAGCAATCTAGTATCAGAAATTTGAACTTTGGTAAGAAAGTCAATAAAGTATTGATTTCTAGAAGTCCAGCTGATTTCTGATTACATGTCAAAGCTAGTGGGAGCATGAGTGTTATGCTAATAATCATCATGTTAGTGGGAGCATGATAATTATGATAAAGATTGCAAGTTAGCAATGTTAATTATAGAAAACAAAAGTTTCAATTCGTGAGGCTGCAAGGGTTGAAAAAGTTGTTTTGCTATAATTAAGGGAAAGGAAATTATACTTCATTTCAATTCTAAAAGCTTAGATTGAGATTTTAATCGTATTTAGTCAAGGATATATATATATATATGAATTTCATGTTGGAATGGCTCAACATAAGGAAATTCTATATATGGGTCCATTATTTGCGTTCTAAAATTCGATTATGATTACGGCATCCCTTTTCATAATCTGAATTATGAGAACTTGGCAAATAGAAATGGAAATGTTATAGCAAAAGACTGGTTTAGTCTTTATGTGAGACATCATGACTCGTGTCCCATATGCTTCGGATATAGGATCGATTACATGTGCTATATTTATCCTTTCTAAAATTTCCCAAATGTCTGGGGCATTAAGAAGGGAAAAGGTCTCGAACTGGATATGACTAAAAGGATTAAGCAATTGTCGAGGACAATCTAAGGTTTACCAAAGATTGGTTGCTCAAGGACAGTTGGAAGTATAGTGATAATTCTGGAAGGACCATATTGACATAATCTGTAAGGAGGCAACTCTTGTTCAGAAGTGATAGTCAAAATGGAATATGGAAATGTTTCAAAGTTGGAAATTAGTCAATCTGTGTAAGATTAAAGAACTTAATGCAAGAAGGATGTTCAAAGGAATGTACTTTGAATTTGAGACTTCACTTCCATGGAATTGCTTTCCATTGGAACACCTTGTAATGTCTGTTGCCAAGTCTTTGTGACTTGTGTGCATATTCATTACAAGAGGATCATTGC
Source organism: Lactuca virosa (assembly GCF_052849685.1). Taxonomy (NCBI): domain Eukaryota; kingdom Viridiplantae; phylum Streptophyta; class Magnoliopsida; order Asterales; family Asteraceae; genus Lactuca; species Lactuca virosa. The sequence continues at coordinate 73,608,051 of NC_136429.1, read as the reverse complement.
ATATAAGTTTAGAATCTAACAAGATTACGGTAAATGACAAGAATTTGGTGTTCTTACATTTACAAAAAGGATTTGGGACTGTGAAAGAGGATCATTGGAGTTATGTTCAATTGATCTAATTCACAAAGTGAAGATCATAGACAAACATAGTATGCATACTTAGTGTATGGCATGACTAGTGTTTAGAAAACATAGTGTGCATGCTTGGAGCATGGCATGACTATTGTTTCAATTCAAGTATTAAGTTGATTAATCGAAACATGAATAATGAGTAATCAATATGGTTCTTAGATAAAAGATGTTTTATTTACACTCAAAGTGTTGGGGCCATATAGGATTAGTATTATGTTGTGTTTCACTTTGCATGTTTTGACTTCCAGAATAACTTGGTCGTTCTCCCTGAATGACTAAGTTATTCAAACCATCCACAGTCAGTCATATGTTGGAAGTAGATATGAATCAAGACTGTCATGAATTTGGCTTGTATGATTTGTCTAATGTGCATTAGACATAGCAAGAGTTGCTACAACATTCATGAGTGCTCATAAGTTCTGAGTATTGGATTCAACCCGCGCTCATTGGAATCACTTCATGGATTTTATCACGAGTGATCATGAGACGATAATATCTTATATTCTTCAAAACTAGAGATATGAGTTGTTACTATGAGTTGGTTGTACATTGATTGCACGAAAACGCATTCGGTAACTCGGTGTTATAAAACGTGCCTTTGTGTATGATTCAACAAGTAGTAGAACAAGCCATATGAGTCGAAGTTTATCCATTCCTTTTACCTTCGGGATAAAAGCGATATATGTGGGCCCCTCGATGATTTGGTGATGACAAATGTAAGTGCTCGGCCGGGCCTGGACTGATTTGATTTGTTCAATTAGTCAGTCGTCATAAATCGGAAATCGGGAAACAACAAATGGACAGAGAGAATGATTATAATCCATGTCTCAGTCCATATGATATCTAGAATGGAGGAATATATGATCCCTTATCTAATGGACAAGTCATTGACAAAGGTCAGAGTTCATCTACAAGGTCAGAGTTCGACAGCGGCTTTTGAGAGCTACGATTGCCAGTTGGTTCCTGAAGTCATACGCAATAATAGTTTTAGACTTATCCAAGTGGGAGACTGTTGGATTAGTGTCTAAGTCCATAACTATAATTGGTATGTACTTGACCCGACTCGGCATGGTCCATTTGGGTTGCATGGCATCAGAACATTTGGATAGACCGTTTATGAGGAAAAGACATTTTGTGACATATTAATATATTATAAGTTCTAATATATTAATATGAAATCATGTTATTTAATTAGTATTGATCAAGAAATAATTTGGACTTAATTTAGTGATCAAAAAGAGACTAATTAAATATATGGGGATTGATTGTGTAAATCATTCATTCTTATATATGTGGGCTTATGATCCAAGATTCCTTTATGTTGGGTTTAACCCATGTGGTGATCCATGGATACTCCATGGAGGTTAAAACCCATGGAGCATAAGGAATGGGTAAAGTCATGAGTTACATGGTGTAACCCTAATAGCCACACTATATAAGAACCCCTTTAGTTCAAGAAATTGGCACAAATGATACATACTTTGAGGGCTAGCCAATTTGAACATGTATGTCTTCTTCTCATGGTTATTCCAAGAGTTCATGATGTTGTGTGAACCATTTGAGGTGTCACACTTGGGGCACTAGGCTCTCAAGCCTCATGGAGTCAAGCAACAACAACAAGGTATGTATTCTATCTATTTTATTATCCTAGTATCAATGTTTTGGTATGCTAGTTAGGATAATACCTTGAATAATCATATTTGCATGTATAATAGAGAAAACATAGATCCAAGGTATTTAGGGTTGCATGTACACTTAGGAGTGTTAGAATGCTCAAAACCCTACAAATTCAACCTAGTGAGTTAGTATTTATACCACTCACGTTAGGTTTTGAGCTTATCTTATTTTCCTGTCAAGGCTAATAACAATAAATCGGATCACGAAATCTCAATTGATACTGGTTACTTCTCAAATTCATAAGTCTATTTTATGTAGACACTGTAATGAATTGTTTTCAAATCTTTTCGAAAGTTGGAAAAACGATATGCACCAATCGAAAGTAACTTAGTTCGGATGACACTCGGTTCATTCTAGAAACTTATTTCTGCTCCTTACCAGGACTGCATCATAGGGATACAGGTCGAATCATTGAGAACAGTATTACAAAACGAAAGATTTATATGTAGATACAAATGATTAGAATACACCTAGAGCCAACGATATTCGCTCACGAGCTCATTTTCTTATCATGAAACAGAATCATGCCTCCGAAGAAATGAAACCAACCCACCGGCAAAACACCAATTCTTCAAATAGATGCGGCTACGTTTCAAGCTACATTCACAGCAGCTGTAGCAGCTGTCATGGCACACCTTAATGCTAACAACGCAAATGTTAGTGGTAATGCTATCGGCAATGTCGATAGTGGTGATAACCAAGTACAGCAACAAGTACCTATTTGTAAGGACACTTCGAACCGTAAGCCTAATATCCTGAAACAAAAGTTTGAGAACAAGAAAGGGAGTTGTTCAACTCAAGAACCTAACAGAGGGCAACGAACTGGGGAAGTCAATACCCCCATCAGCCCTGTTATTCCAGCACCGACCACTTCGTACTTAGGAGACCTTCCACTCTGCAGCAAGTGCAACTACCATCATCATGGAGGTTGCTGAGAGCTGCATTGCAATAGATGCAACATGAAGGGGCATACCGCTCGCATATGTAGAACCCCGGTTGAGTTCATCACTTCAACTACCAATGTTGGAACCATTCCAATATGTCACCTTTGTGGTGAAATAGGACATTACAAGAGGGACTGTCCAACAGAGAAGAACGACGGGGGAACAGGAGGAGTTTGACCCCAATGCATGTGAAGGCATCAAAGAACCCTGCTATATTTTGGTACGCTTCCAAACCCCAATAATTATCTGTAATTATGATTACTCTCCCATTCAAATTAAATAACAACATTCATATAGAATTTGAAACCCTAACAGGTAAGCTATGATGACTTAGTGTATACATAAGGGTCATTTATAATTAAGATTTGTAGACTTAGAGTGAGTAATCCCGCCTCATTTCCTGTTCCTTGTTTGGTTGTGGATTTAGGGCACGGTTGCTCAGTCAAAGGTCTTACCAATCTTAATTATACATGACTTGTATACACCAAGTGATTATAAAGTGACCTAGTAAGGATCATTTCATGGAAGTTCATAATTTCAAATTATCAGAACCCTTATATTGGTAGTACCTGCCAATTTCGAATCAAAAAGGGGAGTCGTAACAGTAATAACAAAATAAAACCGGAAGCGCTAAAAACTTAGGTACATAGGATAGTTCATTATCCTAAGTAATCATTTCCCCCAGAACGACTTAATATCTATTTCGTCGAGAAAATTCCGACATCCTCATTCGACATGGTTTAGCCTGGCCCTTACCATGTGAAAATTCTTATGCTGTGTAAGAGAAATTTTTCCTTAATCAGCCGTAAAATGAAATTCTTCCAATCCATAACGCAAACCCTTAGGTTGTCTCTCATTTAAAAACTTTAGAAGTACCCATGCGAAGGGTACCACGCCCTTCTAGCCTACTCAGTAGACAGGAAACTTCAAACGAAAAGCACCGAAGTAGTCTTAGAAGTCAGTAACCATCGAAGTACACCAGTAGATCTCATAGGAAAATCATTGTACCGCAGGTCAAGTTCAAGAATAGAGACTAAGAACTCATTAGGTTAATCTATCGCTGCTAAGTGTATACACGAGAGTGGTATATAATTTAGACTTAACAAGATTTAGGATGTGTAATTCCTCCCTATCTCATGTTCCTTGTTTGGTTGTGGACCTGGGGCAGAGTCACCCAACCGAACATTTTGTGAAATATAAATTATATACGACTCGTACACACGAGGTGATGATAGATGAGCCAAGTATGAGTCTTATCGGAGCAAAAGCCGCAGGCTTACTACAACAACCGGAGATACCTGAGTGGAAGTGGTAGCGGATTACAATGGACTTTATAATCAAGTTACCAAGGCAACAGGTGGACATGATACCATTTTGGGTGATCATCGACAGATTAGCCAAGTCCGCGCACTTCCTACAATTTTGAAGAAACAGGCAAGTAGAGAAGATAACTAGAACGTGTGAGTGCACGGTGTTCCAAAATCTGTTATCTCCGCTGAGATAATAGAATCATCTCCCAGTTCAGGCAGTCACTTCAAAAATCTCTGGGAACTAGAGTAGTCATGAGCCTATGTGATCGACTTTCGTAAAGCATGGGATACCCATTTACCAATTAGTCGAGTCCTTTATCATGCTAGCATTTAAAGTTGCTCCATTCGAAACCTTCTGTGGTCGCAAGTGCAGATCCTATCTGCACTGGACTAAATTAGGTGACACACAACTAGCTAGAGGTCCAATTTCCACACAGCACCTTCGTTGGTCTGGAATTCATTCGAGAAACTACCGAAAAGAAAATACGAATCATGAAGCGACATAAAGCTTCCAGAGTTAATGAGAGAAGCTAAGACTTCGATAAAAGAAAACCATTGGAATTCTAGGTTGGTGACCTTGTCATATGAAAGTCTCACCCTGGAAGGGCAAGATACGCTTGAGAGAGCGTGGAATACTAAATCCAAGGTACATAGGACCATTCGAGATTCTTACCAGAATCGGTCTTGTAGCTTATAAACTTAAACTACCACAAAAACTTAATAACATTCATCCCACGTTTCACGTATCTAATCTAAAGAGGTGTCTATTCGATGAAACACTTGTTATTTCACTCGATGAAATCAAGTTAAATAAAAGTCTACACTTTGTAGAAGAACCAATGGAAATCATGGATAGGGAAATCAAAAGAACCAAGCAAAGTCTTATCCCGATAGTGAAGGTTCGCTGGATGGAAAACCGGGGACCTGAATTCACTTGGGAAAGGGAAGATTAGATAAAACGAAAATATCCACATCTTTCCCCTAGTCCATGAGTATCACTTTAGACTTAATTTCGGGACGAAATTCCCTCTAACGGGGGGATAATGTAACACCAGTCAAATTTAGGTCAAAAATAAATTGATCAACAATCGTAATTGGGATTAACCAAGTGGTAGATATTGTAACAAGGTTTCCAAAAATATAAAGAACACTGAAATCCGAGTTATAATGAAGAAGTTATGACCAATCGAAGATCCGCGACAAAACCGGCAAAACACTGTTCAGTGTAAAATGTGAATTTTTGATAAAAAGGCTTTTTAGCCTTAACAATCTAAATGAAAGTTGTAGAATATGTTAAACCGACAACTTTCATAAAAAGAACGTAAAAATCTGACTCCGTATGAGAAAGTTATGATTTTTCTAGGTTTCGGTTTAGCAATAGACAACTAAAAATTTGAAATAAAAATCGATCGATATTTAGCGACAAAAACTTAGACGAGAATCTAAGGTCTCGTCAAAAGTAGTACAGCGACAAAAAGACAGACGAAAACGGACGTCGGATGAAGAAGTTATGAATTTTTAACGGATTTCATGTCCCGGTCTGTTAAAAATAATAATATTAAAAATAAACTCAAAATTAGCCGACGAAGTATAAACGAAAGTCGTAGAGTATAGTTTTACCTACACATGCATATAAAGAACGTCAAAAACAGAGCTCGTATGCGAAAGTTATGAATTTCGCAAGTTTTTGGCACGAAAATCGAAAAATGTTGAAAACCGGGAAAAATCGCATGGACACCCTTTGGCCACATCACCTCGCATGCGAGGCTTCCCCGTGTCCGACGCGTGTCACCTTCTGATTGGACCGAAGTGCTCGTGGCAGCTCCTGATTGGACCGAAGTTCGGTCCACTCCTGATCAGACACCACCGTGGATGCTTCCGAACCTCGGCCTCGTGGCCTTCGCTGCTGATGACGCATGGCTGCTGACTCCTCTTCCCCCTCGCTACCTGTCCGAACACGCGTCGCCATCTCCCTTCTTCGGACCGAACCCTCGCACCTATATAAAGGGTGCGAGACTCTCCGGATTTTTCACCATTTTTGCTTCTTTTTCACCCCTTTCACTTCCATAAACTCACAAACAACCCCCACGGCCCCGGTATCGTATCAAAAACCCGAAGCAAGCCCCGAAACCCCGGAATTCTCGAGAAGCTAACCTCTTTCCAGTCGGAGTGCTGCCCGCGTAAAGCCCGGTTTTTAATCAAAAACTCGCGGTTTCTTCGAGAAATATCATCTATAGAAACGAAACGCTGCCCAAATCACCACTTATCAAGTGAGTTCATACCCCTATAATCTACCTTTTAAATGGTTTTTAAATGCTTTTTAGAGGGGAATACAAGTTGAACACAATATAAATTGTGTTAATAATTGTATGTGATAATAATCACACAAAGGGTTTCCTTATGCTTTTAAGGATTACCAAATACTTCCAAAATGACTTAAAGCCATGTTAAATCTTTAAAGTCATGTAAACTCTTTTAATACTGTTAAATTCTTTGAAAAATGTTTTATAAACTATTTCAAATTATAATTGCCAAAATCATGTTTATATATGGATAAATATATAAATAAGATTTGAAGGGCTTAGGACTAATCAATTATCTTATTTCTTTTTCCTTGTTTGGATGTGGAATTAAGGTGGTGTTATTTGTCCGAAGGTCTTTCCCATCTTAATTACACACACACACACACACACACATATATATATATATATATATATATATATATATATATATATATATATATATATATTATACGTATATGAATATAAAAAGTTACATCATTCGCTATCATTACCTTTGTATCATGCTGAGCAAAGGTGTTCATCCAAGAGAAATCATGCTAATCAGATAGAACAGATAAATTATAACTGGTATAATTTATGATTCAAAACTAAATATACAAGTATGATTCACGATTGTATACTTTTTATTCCAAGGAAATTACTAACAATTCATTTATCTATACCAGGATATGTATAATACTTTTAGTATATGGATAATATATTAAAGAATTAATAATACATCATACCGGGTTGCATTAACAAGGGGACAAATACAACGTACCAGGGTTAGCAATCACGGGGTAATAATACATCATACCGGGTTTGTATTAACAGGGGTACAAATACAACGTACCAGGGTTAGCAATCACGGGGTAATAATACATCATACCGGGTTCGCATTAACAAGGGTACAAATACAACGTACCAGGGTTAGCAATCACGGGGTAATAATACATCGTAATCTCGTTGAAACAATAAATTTGTGAGACTATTCATGGTGTACTTATCTAAGTACGACCTTAAGTCCTGACTTATTAACCAGAATCTCCTCGAGGGAGAGCGTGAATTTGTGTATAGATCTATATGGGACTGACAATCCCGCACCTTTACTGTTCGCTACAGTTTGGCCCGCAGGCCTAGGGTGACAAATGTCATATCGTTTCCGACGCCTGAAGAACGTCGCATCAGGCACATCAGTCATATTAGTATGGTTAATAGAACTCACATGGATAAAACAACGATTAAATTACTTAGTAATATACTTCTCTTAAAACAGTAAGAAAAGATAATTACATCCTATCTATTTTACTGACCAAATATACCTTCTGTTAGTTTTTACTTATAGTGAAAACTACGTATCATGAAATCAAGTATGGCAAATATACTTGTACTTTTGGTTTTAGAACGTTTAAAACCACAAATCAGTATTATGGATAATATAATATTTTCTAGGATTAATACCAATGTTTTACTGTAGAACGGATATAACCAAGAATACTTTTACAAATGAAACGGTTTATGGGATTAAACTACTTTTACAAATGGAATGGTTTTATGGGGATTTAAAACCACTATTCAGAAACGGTTTTATGTGGATTTAAAACTACTATTCAGAAACGGTTTTATGGGGATTTAAAACTACTTATCAGATGGAACTTAGTCAATCACTCTCTTTAAACTAGTATAACATAAAGGACCTTTAGTGGTTAATTCTATAATTCGTTAGTTTTTACATCAGAGTTATACATAAGTAATATCCGATTGACAGTGAAATGTGTGACTTCTGCCTTACTTCCTGTTCCTTGTTTGGTTGTGGGCTTAGGGCAGATACACCCATTTAACTGTCCATTCGATATTAGTTTATATATAACCAGTATAAACTAAGTAATTGCAGAGGGAACTATTGAGGTTATCATTTTATCACCTCAGGAAATATAGGATTTTCTGGAGTAACCAACGAACTTTTCCAAGAACTTAGAGTATACTTTATAACTAAAATACTTATGAACTCACCAGCTTAAATGTTGATCTACTCTTTCAAAATAACTCGTATTCTCAGGAATCCAGTAGACAGGTATACTCCCGAAGCTTTTGAGAAGACTACCTAGTACCGTACTGCCACTCTTGTCTTCTACTGTATCTACCATGATGTTTGAATATGTAATGTTTAAACACTTATGTAAAACTTATACTTATTAATGCAATTGTTGTTTGTACTTTGATTACTATAGTGCATGTGCTGTGATACTTACATGAAGTCCTCTGCCCCCGAACGTTTCCGCCGTTCTGGTTTGGGGGTGTGACAGCGCCAGTATCTTGGAAATCGAAAAAGCAATCAGTTGTATCAAGATCTTCAGCAGAAGCTGCGTATCAGACGATGGAAACTACAATCAGTGAGGTTCTTTGGTTACGGTGGTTTTTGAAAGAGTTGGATATTTATCAGAATCATCAAACTCAATTATTTTGTGACAACCTGGCTGTGAGACACATTGCTAATAACCTTGTTTTTCATGAACGTACAAAGCACGTTGAGATGGATTTCTACTTCCTTAGAGAACGAGTTGAATCAAAGGAGGTTGAGCCATCACATGTTAATTCTACAGACCAGATTGCAAATTTGTTCACAAAGGCCCTTGGTGTTGGACAACTGAAACTTCTACTCAACAAGTTGGGAGTTCATAATCTACACGTTCTGAGGTGGAGTATAGAATTGCAAATATTCTCTAATATGATTTCCTTTCTTTATTCCTAGAATAGTGTCTTTCCTTACTTATGTTTTACCTATTTAGGCCTATTGTTTTCCAATTATCAAACATAATATACAGAACAAATTTTGTATATTATAACTATTCAAGTTATATTAATATATTTGAAGACATACGATCCGACCCGCTATCACTAGTATTTTTTTAACTCTTCTATTTTTACGATTTTATTAACATAGTGAAGTATATGATTTTTGGTTTTAAATTTACCCTTGAACAACCGCCCTTTAAACTTTATGGTTAGCCCTCAGGGAGCGTCAATCACATCAGTAGAAGTCACCATGACTAGGATATAACTCCACCAAATGGAAACATGTTCTCAAATTTCTTTAACAAAAATACAGTGTAAACAAAAAATGAAGCTCGGTTTTAATCATAAAACATTTTAAACATATTTTATAAAATTAATTAACTTATTTTCACCTATAAGAAATATTTCAAATTCTTTCGATCTAAGTTGTTAGCATTATTCCTACATACGTACTTATAACAGTAAAAATGATTACAAATTACCATCCATTTAGTATAACATGTGAAATTTTGTATAAACCGTAATACCATCCATACGTACTTATAACGGTAAAAATGATTACACTTTTCATTGGTATAAAAATTTTGTGTAAGTTACACAAAAAGTTCTAATTAGAGATATTGTAAATAGTGAAAAATATATATCGTAAACCGTAATAGTTTAAATGAAGTTTCACAAAGATTTATTTTAAATAAATTATTAATTAAGAGATTTTTTTTAGTTATATAAAATTATAATCATTGATTTAAATAAACATGTGAAATTATATCACTTTATAATTTGTATTAATTTTATTTTAATGTAGATAGAGTGGAAAATTTAAAATTTAAAATTTGAATTTGAAATGAATAATCAATAGGTTGACAAGTAGAAAATATTAATCAGGAGACATAATAGGATGACACATGACAAAAGAAGAATAAAATATGCATTAATTAAGAGGTCTAATAAGATGACACATGTCAAAAGGAGAATAAAACTATTCTTTTATTAGAATAGGAAGATATTTTATTATTTAGGTATAACTAAAAATGGTTAAATTATATATTATTCTTAGAGCTGGCATAATTGAAAATTTTGAAAAAAAAAATATATGTCTTTATGTGATTTTTTTAAAGACTGGATATATAATAGAACACACTAGCAAGTAGCTAGCGAAAAAACAAAAAATTACATCGAAATGTGTACAATTAGGTTTTGAAGTCATAAATTCTATTTAATATGAAATTTATATTTTCTGTGCACCACCCAATTATATACAAAAGCAACAACATCATCAAACAATTTATCCTTACTAAGCCTCGCATGATCAAAAATACATCTATCGTTGTGATTCCATAAGCACCACCATGTCATGTTAATAATGGCAACCACGACAATCTTTCGCCTCCAGTTAAGAGAATCAAATCCAAGAAATCTTCAAGATCTGTAATTGCGAGTAAAGCCGAAAGATCAACTTCACACCAACGATCTAACTACAACATTAAGTCTTTAGCCACTCCACAGACCAACAACACATGATCCAATGATTCCATGTGGTTGGAACAAATTTGATACATAATAGAAGGGCGATCAATACCACGATTAGAAAAAAAATCTCTAGTAGGAAGGCGATTCAAAATATCCCTCCAACTAAACATATTTACTTAAATTGGAATGGAATTATGCCACCTAGTTTATAAAGAACCGTGAGGCAAAATATAATCATCAATCAAAATATGATCAGTTAGATAATAATAATATGGCAAAAAATGAGTGACCAAAAGTTATATATCACTTTTAATAATGGTTAGTGTATTTGGAAAGTACACAACAAAGTGATCCCTATGATATAAGCCTTGTAAAAATATGACTTCGATCGGAGGAGTTATAATTTTATAAAAGATAAACTCAACCGTGTTAATAACACTATTAACGTCAAAAAGGCAAAGAGAAATCGGTTGAGTTTTGGCTAACGTCGCTAAAAGGAAAAACTGTAGTACTTTGACAGAGAAGGACTTTACAAAGAAAAATGTCAAAAACAGAGTTCGTATGAAGGAGATACAATTTTTAGAAAAATATAAAATACAGGTTAAAAATAAAAGTAAAAATTTGGCAACGCAACCTTAAGGAAAATTATAGTAATAGTAGTAGTAGTAGTAGAAGTAGTAGTAGACAACTACACAAATAGATAAAGAGGGTAAGAAACAATATTCATATAAGGAATATATGAATTTTAATAAAATATTTAGAGGTACACGCCAAGTGCGCGTCATGATCGACGCGCACAACTGACACATGGATTCGTCGAGATTAGAGAAACGTGGACCATCAGAAGTGTAACAAGTGGCAAACTCTGGATGGCACCACGAGTCAAGTGCACGTTGTGTGTGAAGTGCGCCGCGCGCACAAGCACTATACATAGAGGTGCTCACTTTCTGATTTCTTCACACCCCAAAAGTCTTTCTCTCTATTTCTCAAGCTATATCGGAAGTCCTCCTAATGGCGTGAAGCTTCGAGTGCCGTAGCAAGGATTCTTCAGATTACGCTACTAGAGTGAGTTCACGGCCCCATTTTACTATTTTCAAAAGTTTTACGGGGGGGGGGGGGGGGGGGGGGGGAGGAGGAATACATGCTTATCAAACTGCTTTATCAAAATATTTTTAGTTTATAAATATCAATCGTTTTATAAAGCATGAAACCTCAAGATAATGTAGTTATAGATATTGTATCTAGTTATAAGCTATGATATTATGCCTAAGAGTTATGATGTTCAATAGACTAGGAAGAGATATTGCCAAGATGTTATAATGGCCAATTTCCTAGGATAACATAGTACCTAGAAGTAATGTTGGTCAAATATAAGGACATGCACTATACCTAATCGTTACTCTGCTCAAATATCTAGTTTTCAAATTAACCATAATTAGGGTATATATGTATGGCAAATAATATATATATATATATATATATATATATATATATATATATATATATATACACACACACTAGATATTTTTGAGATGAAAAAGGTATAATTATCAAATATAAAATTAAATGGGTTTGTATTTCAATAGTTATACGAAATCACTAAGAAAGAATGATATATAAAATACCTAAGGTTAATGCGTTAGTGGTGCTGCTATTATTCAGCCTTAGCCTGATTAAATTTTGTTACCTCGAACCTATAATCGTTAATCTTGCGAGAGTTAGAAAAATATGTATAGATCTATACGGGGATTGACATCCCCAACTGCAATTTCTAGATACAATCGCGGTAGGATAACTTTCTTATTAATCATTATCCGATGTCCTATGAAGCGTCGTGATGGGAAAATAACTAGGTAAACAACGTCGATTATGGGGGGTCATGATAATACATTACAAATACCTTAGAGATCCGAATACTATAAGGGAAGCATTGAAGTGGTACATAAAATAGGTTAGGATTAATAAAATATCCTAAAAGATAATAAGATAGGATTGGTAAATTTCTTACAAAGATAGTAAATTAGGATCGGTAACATATCCTAAAAGGTAATAAGATAGGATTAGTAAACATCCTACAAAGATAGTAAATTAGGATTAGTAAATATCCTACAAAGATAGCAAACTAGGATTGATAAAATATCCTAAAAGATAATAAGACAGGATCGACAACTATCCTAAAAAGATAGTAAACTATGGTTAGTAAAGTATCCTAAAAGGATAAGAGATAATATAATAAAGCATAAGAAACTGGGAATTTAAGAAAAATGATCATAATCATTGTAATAATTTCTAAAAAAAAGTTTTCAAAATAGTTTATTACTTTTATCTCAAAACCTGTGAACTCACCAACATCAAGTTGATGTTTCAAAAAATCGCATGTGTCCTAGGATAGAGTAAGGATCAATTCAAGGAAGGTCTATCAGCTCGAAGATGGATGTGTTTCGTCTATAGTAATGGATTGAGATCTGTGATTTGGGTAATCTATGTACTGTCAACACTTAGCATTTATGCCAGCGGACGAGGAAGGTGTGATAGAATGGTATCAGAGCTAGTTGCTATAGCAAATTATATTTCTTTAGGAATTACGACTATAGCTTAGGACATATACTCCAATTAGGTGTGCCCTCAAAGTTATAAATAAAAGTATTACTATCGATTACCCTACTAATAGACTACTTACGGGAGAGGTGACTAGTTTGAACTGTCTCTTGGGTTGTTGGATTTCAGAACAACTATATGCTAAAATGGTCTTTCCCTCCAGCACTTCTCATCTGGCCAATCCCTATTTTGGTAGTCTAGAAGTATAAAACAATATTAGCCGCCAATCTTGAATAAAGTATACAAATCAAGAACACAATATATATATATATATATATATATATATATATATATATATATATATATATATATATAAGTAAATTACCTAAGCCGGTTGATTATGTAAAGGTTAACTATGTTTAGTCTTGAGTGAACCACTACATCGACTGAATTAGGGTTAAATAAACGATAAAACAGAAACCATATATATACAAACACAAAACAAAAAGCATACATAAGTGTATCAAAAATATCCCACAAAATAAGTATCAAAATACAAAGCATCAACCCAAACACATCAACCTACTCGCTACTCTCATACTCATCCTCCTCGTCCTCCGTACTCTCCTCGCTATCATCATCAGTATCCCCATGATGTGTGCATGAAGAACCAACACCATTATGAGTGGTGGAACAGTAGGACCTACCTGAGGAAAAGGTGGATGGTCCAGCCCCATATGCTGCCTTATCCGAGCAATCGAAACCATGATTCAGTGATGCTCCTCCTATATAGCATACAAACATTACATCACATCACGTAAAGTCGGCTCCATCTGATGCCTCTCAAAGGAAGGCTTAGGGATGTCCTCCAACTCCACATGTCGTATCGGCTCCACAATATCGTCGTCCGGAATCCTCCACCGCCTCCCCACTCCTCGAACCAATAATTACATCTTCCCTGGAGTGGTAGTACTAATGTATCTGATAGGAATAGGAACTATCCTGCTAGTATCGACCTCATAAGATAGGGCCAACTGAGTGACCCAAATGACCCCTATAAATCATGATTGAAGGCATGGAACCTAGAGCCATACCAGATAAATAGAGAGCAAGGGAAAAAGGAAGATGAAGACAAACCTCATTCTGGTTCAGACACCACATATAGAAGAGGTCTCTAGAAGGGACCTTGTGACACTCCTCGTGGTGACAAATAGTAGAAGCTACCAATCGGTGGATCAACTGATAAATAGGAGTTCTGAAGGCACTCTCCTTGGTTTTCCTAGACACATAGGTCCCCTAAGGTGACTCCAGACCTGCATGTAGCTGTATTCTTGTGGTGGCTCAATAATACAGCTTTCAAGATAGGCATAAAAATAAGGACGCACATTATCCTCCATTGTATTCACTAACTGTCTCCCCAGCTCGATCAGGCTGTAGGGACAGGATACGCCTCCCAGGAAAAAATTAAAGACTAATCTATCCTCCCAACTCATCGACTCCTTGTCGAAGCGGACTATCAAAAAGAACTCCCAGCAAAGCTCTTTTTTGACCACCTCCTGAACCCCAACAACCCGCCGCCATTTGTGGCAGACAAAAAGCTCAAGACCACTATCATTCTGCAAGACTCAGGTAAGGAATGGCTCCAGACGAGTTGTCAACCCAGTCTCGTCCTCCACTCTCCAGGAAAAAGTGTGGGGAATACTGGTATTCTTAGACAGAAGAGCAATCATGTGAGAGACGAAGGAACTCCGATAAGGTAGATCATCGGTGAACTATAGGAATAAATGTGATGGCCAGTTATGAGGTAACTGACCCGCAACTTGTCGACCTCATCTTGACATATCTGTAGAAAAATAGAAAGAATACAGTTATGAGTGAGCTAGATTAGTTAAATATTGCAAAGGGTGTTTAAATGGAGCATACGCGCAAAGTGGTATGCTGCGTGCCAGTGCACGCGACACACATGCATTTGCACGGCCTGCTCTAAGAACACGAAGAGCAGTACGTTTGGAAACCGCAGTTTCATCCACTTTTCAACACAATAAATATATAGGGATGTTCAAATAGGCTTCTAGAACATAAATAAGTAATCAATTTCGTATAAAACATCACAAATTTTAGGATTTAGTTAAAAGTTTAGAATTTTTTTTTTAATTTTAAAAATTTCAAAATGAGGATCAATGGATGAAATATACTTGAAATTAAGCATCTGAAAAGTAAAATAGGTAGTATAGATAGCTAAATTACTCATCCATTTCACAAAAATTAACCAAAATCCATCAATTGATAAAAATCACAAAAAGCCCTAATCGAATTTTAGATCAGTCAATTTTTAGTTGATACAACCTAAACGAGAATTGAAGATCTCATTAATATGAGCTCAAACGATATAAAGACAATCGAAAATAGACATCGGATGACAAAGTTATAAATTTAAATGGACTTTAACTGTCTAAGCCTGTTAAAATATAAATTTAAAAATAAAGTCAAAATTAGCCGACGGAATCTAAACGAAACTTGTAGATCACGTCGCTACCTATGCGTGGATATAAAGAACGTCAAAACGAAGCTCGTATGCGAAAGTTACGGATTTTAGAAGATAAGTAATTTTGGGTTAAACCTGCAAGTGACACGTGGCACAATCTGAGCCGCACCTTGTTCCCCACGGCTTGGAACAAGATGGCAACACGTGGCATGCGAACGCCTGCGTTCAACTCTTGAACACCCCGCATTCGGGAGATTTCCAGCCTATAAATAGAAGGCGCAAATCACTCATTTTCTCACACATTTCTAACCCATTCTCTCTCAAACACCCCCAAATCCTCTAAGATTTTCCCTAGCACCTCCTAGGTGTTAGAAGCGAGCCCCGGAGTGTAGAAGGCCCCAAGAAGAAGAGCGTTCGACTCAGAAGTTCTGCCCGTGTAGAGTCGGGTTCATCGCTAAACCCCCTTGTAAGTGAGTTATGCTAACCATAATTTAAGTATAACTTATGTTTAAGTTCATTATCGTTATTATGAACCTATAAACAAGATTTATCAGTGATTCCAAGTCATTATACTGATTGATCTACTTACGGGGATGATGTCTATGCTATGATTTAGTGAGGTGTTTAAAGTGAGTTTCAAAACAGTATACTTCATATACCAAATGGACCCTACCTCCGATATGATCCTACCTGATTGTTCCTTACTTGATAGATCATGTAAGTAGACTTTGAGTTAATGATGAATCTAGACTAATAATTAGTAGCAATAAATATTAGACTAAAACTTAGTGATAATATTACCAGGTTTCGTCAAAGGAAAAGACAATTGTTAGAAGGGAAGCGCTACCCGAATTTCGAGTCATCACTTTAACAAGTGAGTGTATAGTTACTTTCATCTTTGTAACACTTGGTCCAGGTATTATTCATTTCTCAATATTTTAAGGTTTTTTGGTTTGAACTCGACGAGTTGGGTCGTCTTGTAGAAATCTTTTTGGCCGCGGATTTTAAGGATCTAACTCGACGAGTTAGGGAGTCCCAACTCGACAAGTTGACGGCTAAAGATGAAACCCTAATTTTAGGGTGTTTCACCCTATATAAAGGACTTCAACCCTTTTAGCTGGCCTCCTAACCAGCCTCCCTGTCCAAAAAACCCTAGATTCGTGTTTCATCTTGCAAGCTTGTGTGTGGTGATCTTAGGGAGTTGTTTTTGGTGATTCTTGAAAGGATCTTGGAAGTGGGAAGCATCTAGCTTGGAGGAAGGACCTTAGATCTAGAAACTCTTCTTCAAAGGCAACATTTCTGAGGTATAAAATCATCACCTTGTCATGTATTCATCTAGATCTCCTTATTTGAAGTTTAAGCATGATTTAGGGGTTTTGGTTGAGTTGTCCAAGAAGATCAGGATTCCAGGGGTTGATAAGTTAGAGCTGACCCCTTCATGATCTCTCTTGGCTTAAAGTTGCAAACTTTATTGGTCCCTATGTCCCATTTATGAAATAAGACCCTAATTAAGTCATTAATGAGCCTTAGGGTGTGTTCTAGCATGAATGGACGTAAAGTTGGAAACTTTACGTGATTTGCCAACCTTGGGACATCAGATTTTTGTTTTGGGACGTTGTTGTGGGAGTTTTAGGGCTTAATCGGTCAAGAGCCTCTTTAAAGAACCTAGGGTTTGAGTTTGACTCCTTTTTGATGGTTCTTGAGGGTAAAGCTGGAAACTTTACCCTTTTAGACATCATTTTGGAGGAGATATGAGGTTTGGGGCCCTTCGATCCGTTGGAAACAGCTTAATGCATTAATAGGTTGGATTCCTGGCCAACTCAGCGAGTTCATTGGTGAACTCGACGACTTGATGGGATTTTTCGCGATTTGATCAGACAATAGGGAGACACCACGAGTTGAAGAGACAACTCGGCGAGTTGGGTCAACTCAGGACGTTGAATTTGACCTTTGACCTTGGTCTTTAACCAAGTTTGACCTTTAAGGGTTTTGGGGCATTTTGAGTTGCAATTAAGGAAATTGTTTTTGTTTTAGGGTTGTGTAGATCGGATATTAGAATCCCGACCTGGTCAGCTTCTGTGCAGTATTGAGGTGAGTCTTCTCACCACACTCATGGGTCGAAGGCACCAAGGCCAACCCATTAATTGATATGATATGTTTTGTATTTAAATGTGTAATGGTATGTTATTTGATCTGTGTGTGGGTTTATTTGAAGACCATGGAGGAGCCCATGGTACTTGGCACGACCATGGGGGGAGCCCATGGCTTGAGGATATAAGACCATGGGGGGAGCCCATGGCATTCCATTGAAGACCATGGAGGAAGTCCATGGAAAACTTGTATGTATATGTATAAGCATGACATTATCTGATTATATGATTTATGTGATTGGGAAACGCACTAAGCTTGTGCTTACAGTTTATTTGAATGTTTCAGGTACTTCTATTGATAAGGTCAATGGCCTGGCTTGATGACGAGGCATGCATTCTTCGGTGTTTTCACATTTAGCTCTTTGGACTCTGATTTTTAAAATAACATGGATATGTATTGGGCTTTTTGTATTTTCTATGGTTAATGTGATGAAATTAAAAGTTTATAAATTTTATGAAAATTGGGTTGTTACAAGTTGGTATCAGAGCCTTAGTTTGAAAGATTCAGACACACTTCTGGGTGTGTCATAACTCAAACTGAGGGAATGGTAACAATTACTTTTTCAAAAAGAAAACAAAGTTGAATTTCTTGAAAACAATTTTGTAAGAAAAAGGGGAGAATGCAATGCACGTAATCAGCCGAGCTCAAGTAAGTATTCCCAATGTTTTAGTTGTGCTATAGTATATATGGAAATATGTTTGTATGGATTATTTTCTAAGTGTATGCTATCAAAATTGTACATGTTTAGGATTGCATAGTCCTAGAATGAGGGAGTCTGCCTTATTCATGTTCCTTGTTTGGTTGTGGTTTAGGTAGAAGCTTTATTTGACAGTCTTTGTGATTCTCTTTGTGTATAACTTACATGCATAGGGCAACCTGCTATGATTAATCCGGATTTCTGGTGTGGTGAGGGTTGAGAATCCTAGGGTAGTCTAGGATCAGATTTAGTGTTGTGTTTATAAGTTATGATTGTGATTGGGTGATTTAGGGGTATCAGGTATGGCCTTCGGAAAGGTACAGGTAGGTGTGGAAGGTAGTATTGGGCCCGTACTACTGAAAGCACATGACCTGTACCCGAAGCAATGACAGACCTGGTAGTTCTTAGAAGTCCGGTGAGGAGGAATCCCTTTCGAATTCCTTATCTTGGTTATTTGTGATATTTTCAGTTGAGGATGGTGATGATCACGCAAGGTTCAGGATCAGGATCAGGATCAGGTTCGGGCTCCGGTGCAGAGCCCATGGATGAGAGGTTGCGAAATCTTATCGCAGCCGAGGTTACTCGTGGCATCCTTGACGCTACCCCAATGATTTTCAGTGCCGTCAAGGAGGGTATCATGGAGATCATGGAGGAGAGGATCAGATCCTTCCAAGTCGATATTATTGTTGGCCAGATAGGGGCCCGAGCTCCCTCGTTCAGGGAGTTCAAGGCGTATAGTGCGGTTGAGTTCTTCGGGGTCCGGGATCCCATCACTAGCCGACGCTGGGTGGTAGACATGGTGAATGCTCAATGCACGATTTGTTACCCAGATGCGGCAAAGGTGGGGTTCGCATCGTGTATGTTGAGGGATCGAGCATGAGACTGATAGAAGGAGGTGACCCGTGTGGTGGGATCAGCAGGGGTGGCCGAGATGACTTGGGAGGAGTTTGTGAGGAGGTTTGATCAGGAGTTTGCACCATCTATTGAGGTGCGTCATTTGGTGAGAGAGTTCCAGGATTTACAGCAGACTACTGAGACTGTGGAGGAGATCACCGCCAAGTTTCGAGAGAGGGCACTTTTGGTTCCGCAGTACATTGCGGATGAGGAGATGAAGAAGACTAGGTATCATTCCATGTTGAGAGATGATATTCGCGAGTTTGTGAGTTTTTAGGGGTGCAAGACCCTGAATGAGATGGTAGAGAACGCCCGGGAGCGGGAGATTGAGTTAGAGCTCCACACGAAGTGGATGCCGGAGCAGGTTCAGGTAGCAGTAGGTCAGGCTAAGAAGCCTAAGACCTCCGATCTTCCCAGCAGGGGCCAGCAGGGCCGTGGTCGTTGTGCCAAGTGCGGTAAGCCGCATAGTGGAGCCTGCCGACCAGCGGGCTCTGGATGTTATGCATGTGGCCAGCCGGGTCACATGAGTCGAGATTTCCCCAAGAAGGGCTTGATTTGCTTTCACTGCAACCAGAGCGGTCATAAGAACGCCGACTGTGCGAGGTTGGTTAAGGGAGGAGGAGTTGTGGTGGCGCCTGCGCCTACCACAATGAGGATTACAAATGGCCGCCCGATCAAAGCGGAGGCTCCTGCGGTGAAGAGTCGCGCATTTCAGCTGACTACGAAGGAGGCCCGAGCAGCGCCACACGTCGTGACTCGCATGTGCTCTATTCTGTCTTATTTATTTTATTGTTATGCTTATACTGTTATGATTTTGTATAGGGACCTTTCTGGTCAATGGTTTGTCGGCCCATGTTCTTTTTGATTCGGGGGCTACCCCATCATTCGTATCCCTTGCACTCAGCAAGAAGTTTCGGGATGCTTCGGGGACCTTGGATTCCCCACTTGAGGTGGAGATTGCGGATGACCGCACCATGAGTGTTGCGAGGATATTTCGGAGGAGCATTATGAATGTGTTCGGGGAGAGGTTTCCTATCGATTTGGTTCTGATTCCTTTACGGGGATTGAAGGTGATCATCGAGATGGATTGGTTAGGGCCCAATGGGGCCATAATAGAATGCGAGCATCAGCTGGTGAGAGTTCGGACCCCAAGTGGGGGAGAGCTGGTTATTCATGGAGAGAGAGCCATGCATGGGCCACCTCTCTATTCGGATGCGAGGGCTGGGAGGCTTCTTCAGCAGGTTTGTTCTGGGTCCTTGGCTTATGCTTCAGATACGAGGGTTGAGGCTACGCCAGATTTGAGCAGTGTTCCGATTGTGCGAGAGTTTCCCGACGTATTTCCTGAGGAGTTGTTAGGGGTACCTCCAGAGAGACAGGTGGAGTTATGTATTGATATAGTGCCTGGTGTGGCCCCGATAGCCAAGGCACCATACCGTTTAGCTCCACCCGAGATGCAGGAGTTGTCTACGCAGCTGCAGGAGCTGTTAGACCGAGGATTTATTCGTCCGAGCAGTTCCCCGTGGGGAGCACCGATCCTATTCGTGAAAAAGAAGGATGGGTCAGATAGGATGTATATCGATTATCGGGAACTGAACAAGCTAACGGTGAAAAACCGTTATCTGCTTCTGAGGATTGATGACTTGTTCGATCAGCTTCAGGTCGCATCTTGGTTTTCCAAGATTGATCTTCGGTCCAGGTATCATCAGGTGAGGATTAGGCATGAGGAAATACCGAAGACGGCCTTTAGGACTCGCTATGGTCATTTTGAGTTTGTGGTGATGCCATTTGGGCTCACCAATGCTCCTGCGGCATTCATAGATCTCATGAATCGGGTTTGTAGACCGATGTTGGATCGGTCTGTGATTGTTTTCATTGATGACATTTTTGTCTATTCCAAGACCAAGGAGCAGCACGAGCAGCATTTAACGGAAGTGTTAGAGACAGTGAGGATGGAGAGGTTGTATGCCAAATTCTCCAAATGTGATTTTTGGTTGCGAGAGGTGCAGTTTTTGGGGCACATCATCAACCAGGAGGGTATTTTGGTCGATCCGGCCAAAATCGAGGTGGTGATGCATTGGGAGGTTCCGAAGAACGCATCCGAGATCCGGAGTTTCTTGGGCCTTGCAGGGTACTATCGGAGATTTATTCAAGATTTCTCTACGATCGTCGTACCCTTGACCCATTTGACCAAGAAGAGCATGACTTTTCGGTGGGTTCTAGATCAACAGTCGTCATTCGAGACCTTGAGGCGGAAACTATGTGAATCACCGATTCTAGCACTACCCAAGGGATTGGACGACTTTGTAGTGTATTGTGACGCTTCTATTTTGGGATTAGGAGCGGTTTTGATGCAGATGGGGCATGTGATTACCTATGGGGTCCGATGCACCATTTTCACTGATCATAAGAGTCTGAGGTATTTGATGGATCAACAGAATGTGAATATGTGACAGAGGAGATGGCTAGATGTAGTAAAAGATTATGATTGCGATATTTTGTACCATCCTGGGAAGGCCAATGTGGTGGCCTATGCCTTGAGTCGTAAGGCGGTGAGTGCTCTGATCCGAGATGTTTGCCTGAACATGACGGTGATTTCACCTTTATTGGATATGATCAAGGAGGCTTAGGTTGAGGGACTCAAGAAGAAGAACTGGAAGGTGGAGCGGATTCGGGGGCAGATTCCACTTTTTGTTCGAGAAAGTCGGGGTCTATTGACCCCGTGTGGCAGAGTTTGGGTACCAGCTTTCGGGGGTGTGAGGAAAAAGATCTTAGAGGAGGCACGTAAATCCAAGTTTTCTATCCTTCCGAGGGCCATGAAGATGTATCGAGACTTGAGATTGAGTTATTGGTGGCCCTGCATCAGAGGCCCCACGGCAAGGTTCAGCCGCTACCTATCCCCATGTGGAAATGGGAAGAGATTGCTATGTATTTCATCACAAAGTTACCTAGGACAATGCGAGGGTGTGGATTCCATTTGGGTTATTGTGGACAGATTGACCAAGAGTGCACATTTTATTCCGATTTCTGAGAGTATCTCAGCCGAGAAATTAGCAGATATCTATGTGCGAGAGGTGGTAGTCAGGTACAGGGTGCCAGTATCAGTGGTCTCAGACCATGGTGTTCATTTCACCTCCAGATTTTGGAGGAAGTTCCATGAGGAATTAGGAACTCAATTGCATTTCAGCACTGTTTACCTCCCCCAGAATAACGGTCAGAGTGAGCGGATGATTCAGATGCTCGAGGATATGCTGAGGGCATGTGTATTGGATTTCGGAGGAAGTTGGGATACTTAACTCCCGCTAGCAGAGTTCTCATACAACAACAGTTATCATGCTAGTATTGACCGACCCCGGTTTGAGGCGCTTTATGGTCGGAGATGTAGGACTCCAGTTTGCTGGGGGGAGGTCGGGCATCGAGTTATGGGGAGTACCGAAATGGTACCTAAGACGACCGAGTTGATTCAGCAGGTTTGCGACCGGCTTCAAACAGCGTAGAGCAGACAGAAGAGCTATGCGGATAGGCGTAGATCGGACCTAGAATTCCAGGTCGAGGACATGGTACTCCTGAAGGTGTCACCTTGGAAGGGTGTTATCCAGTTCAGGAGGCGGGGCAAGTTGGGCCCCAGGTATATTGACCTGTTTCGGATTATCGCCCGGGTGGGCAAGTTTGCATATCAGTTGGACTTGCCTGAGGAGCTTGGGCAGATCCATAGTACATTTCACGTTTCGTAGTTGCGGAAGTGTGTGGCGGATGAGTCGATGGTTGTATCGCTAGATGATATTCATATTGATGAGATCCTGAATTATGTGGAAAAGCCCATTGCGATTCTGGATAGAGAAACGAAAGCCCTTCGGAACAAGGAAGTGAAGTTAGTAAAGGTGCAAGGGCAGCACCGAAGAGGCTCCGAATGAACCTGGGAGCCGGAGGATAAGATGAGGATGCATTATTCGGCCCTTTTTGCATCTGCGGACTTCTAGGACGAAGCCTGGTTCAAGTGGGGGAGATTTGTAACGCTTGGTTCAAGTATTATTCATTTCTCAATATTTTAAGGTTTTTAGGTTTGAACTCAACGAGTTGGAAAGCTTCAACTCGTCGTGTAGAAATCTTTTTAGCCATGGATTTTAAGGATCCAACTCGATGAGTTAGGGAGTCCCAACTCGATAAGTTGACGGCTAAAGATGAAACCCTAATTTTAGGGTGTTGCACCCTATATAACGGACTTAAACCCTTTTGGTTGGCCTCCTTACCAGCCTCCCTGTCCAGAAAACCCTAGATTCATGTTTCATCTTGCAAGCATGTGTGTGGTGAGCTTAGAGAGTTGTTTTTGGTGATTCCTGAGGTATAAATTTGTCACCTTGTCATGTATTCATCTAAATCTCCTTATTTCAAGTTGAAGCATGATTTTGGGGTTTTGGTTGAGTTGTCCAAGAAGATGAGGATTCCAGGGGTTGATAAGTTAGAGCTGACCCCTTCATAATCTCTCTTGGCTTAAAGTTGCAAACTTTATTGGTCTCTATGTTTCATTTATGCAATAAGACCCTTATTAAGTCATTAACGAGCCTTAGGGTGTAATCTAGCATGCATGGACGTATAGTTGGAAACTTTACGTGATTTGCCAACCTTGGGACATCAGATCTGTGTTTTGGGACATTGTTCTGGGAATTTTAGGGCTTAATGGGTCAAGACCCTCTTTAAAGAACATAGGGTTTGAGTTTGACGCCTTTTGGATGGTTCTTAAGGATAAAGCTGGAAACTATACCCTTTTAGACATCATTTTGGAAGAGATCTGGGGTTTGGGGCCCTTGGATTCGTTGGAAACAGCTTAATGCATTAAGAGGTTGGACTCCTGGCCAAATCGGCGAGTTCATTGGTGTACTCGACGAGTTGATGGGATTTTTCGCGATCTGATTAGACAATAAGGAGACTTGACGAGTTGAAGAGACAATTCGGTGAGTTGGGTCAACACAGGACGTTGACTTTGACCTTTGACCTTGGTCTTTGACCAAGTTTGACCTTTAAGGGGTGTGGGGCATTTTGAGTTGCAATTAAGGAAATTATTTCTAATTTAGGATTGTGTAGAGCGGATATTGGAATCCCGACCTAGTCAGCTTCCGTGCAGTATTGAGGTGGGTCTTCTCACCACACTCATGGGTCGAAGGCACCAAGGCCGACCTATTAATTGATATGATATGTTTTGTATTTGAATGTGTAATGGTATGTTATTTGATCTGTGTATGGGTTTATGTGAAGACCATGGGGGGAGCCCATGTCATGAGGATATAAGATCATGGGGGAGCTCATGGCATTCCATTGAAGACCATGGAGGGAGTCCATGGCAAACTTTTATGTATATGTATGAGCATGAAATTATGTGATTATATGATTTGTGTGATTGGGAAACTCACTAAACTTGTGCTTACAGTTTATTTGAATGTTACAGTTTATTTGAATGTTTCAGGTACTTCTATTGATAAGGTCAAGCACAAGTTGAATTTCACCTTTGCTTTTCAGGTACTTCTATCGATGATTCTTATGGTTGATCCTTAAGAATAAAGAAGATAGCGGGGATGGGTAATCGGGTTAATTGTTTGACATTAAGTATGAGAAGAAACAAATTAACTATATTATTATGGGTTGAAAACCCTATGTACTCACCAGGTTGCCCAACCTGACCCACTCATTTTACTATATCACAGGTAGCAATATTAAAGATACATTATGCTGAGGGATTCAAGGAGATGTAGATCATTAGTGTAAATTAATGGAAGGTCTGTTTATGCTTATGTTTCTATATTGGCGATGACATCCCAATGTTTTAATTTAAATAAAATACATTTCTTTGGAAATGCTTTCATAATATCATTATCATGTTTTCTGGGAACAAATTCCACAATATTATTCTTCAAAAAGGATACCCTGATTTTAAAATAAGCATAAATAAAATTTTTAAAATGGTCGTGAATTTGGGGATGTCACAACTACACATCCAAAATGATTAAAAACATAGAATAAGAAGAATGCTTGTGTGCTTCCTTTATAAATGTAGAATATGCATTGGGGAAATGTGAATGTGGTTGCTAATAGTGGTAGATACCTGGTTTACATAACAAGTCAAATACAATAATAAAAATATAAAATTATAAAAGAATAAATTAAAATTTAAGGAAACATTTCATACCTAGGATTTACTTTGTCAAGACCAAGAACCAAAGGAACTAGCAAAAGCAAAGGTGAAATTCAACTTGGTTTCATGAGAATTGAGAACATTAGGTTGAAAAATCTTCAATGCAAAGAACAGAGGCCCCACCACGTTCCCCATCGTCATCACCAGAAACAACATAAATAGCCATTGGAAATGACTTATCTTGAAGGTTATTTCGTCTATTTTTTTTACGTGCCAGTGTTTCCCATGTGCGGCTCATTGCGTATGGGCCCACCCATGATCCTGGAGCAAGGGTATAACCCTCTCCAGATTGAAGGAGATTGTGAATGGAGAAAGGTGAGTCCTCAGAATCACCAAAATTGTGTAGTATTGAATTGTAATCTTCTTCATATGGCCACATTTGCATTATTAGCAAAAAGAGTAAGGGTATAAATGGTATTCCAGTGGTTTTACTTTTTATAATTGATTATATATATATATATATATATATATATATATATATATATATATATATATCACACCTACTGTGATGGCTTTCTCCAACATTTTCCTAGTTGATGTGCTAGCAATGCCTAA
Source organism: Lactuca virosa (assembly GCF_052849685.1). NCBI lineage: Eukaryota > Viridiplantae > Streptophyta > Magnoliopsida > Asterales > Asteraceae > Lactuca > Lactuca virosa. The sequence goes on along the minus strand of NC_136429.1, from coordinate 73,581,936 downwards.
TAAAGAAATATAGAAAAACCAAGTAAAGTTGAGATTTTAATCTAAATAAGTTCATGTATATATAAAATTGAGTGGAAATGAAAACAAATAAATACCCGAGCAACAAGCATGTGACTGCTTCGAAGCATACAACCCCAATATACATCACTTGTGTACTTTGAATCACCAATAGCAACAAAACCTAGATGAAAGAAAAGCTATTATATATATATATATATATATATATATATATATATATATATATATATATATATATATATATATAATCATGTAGTAAGTTCAATAACCATAAAGTAAAAAAGAAACCTTTTCGGTATGTCATAAAGATTCTTGAAGAAAAATCTTGAGAAAAAGCAGCATATCCACTGCTATGAACAGGTTCTTAAGAAGGGTCTTGGAGAAAATTTTTGTAGCAAACACCTAGAAGCCATATATCACTTATTGAGTTAGAAACATTAGTTTTGTACCACAAAACACGTTCTTGAATTTGCCTCATTGAGCCACCATTCATGACTCTCTTCACAGTTGCAGTCCAACCAGAGCTTCTAGTGTTAGTGTTGGATTCCTTCTTTTGGGTGTCAAAAATTGAAAAGGCAGATCCCATGAATCCTAACCACAATGATGATGCTTTTTGGGATTTGTGGGTGCTGGATCCTGCTTCAGAACAGTTGGAAGAAGAAGAACCACAAATTCTATGATCCGGAGAATAAGTTGAACTTGTATAAGAATTTTTTGAAGAATCAGTCCTCTCATGTATATTCTTCATTACCTAACCATGAGTTGCACCGCAATGATCAAACCAGCTCCTAGGAGCAAGAATATCTTGAATTTTATGAGTGCTTTGCATGTGTATTGATGAAATAAGTTTATGGAATTGAAAAATTAAGAATAAATGGAAACATGTGGAAGTAAATAAGTATTAAATTTACCATATAAAACTTCGAATTCAGTTCACATTTCGATAAAAAAAGTTTGTAAATTTATAAAACAGACATCATTATTTTATCAAAAGTTGCAGTGTACATAACTCATGTCATGCCAAACACCATACTAAATTTCTTACACTTATAAGTCTCTAAAACCTAGCATTCCATCAAAGGACGATATATTAATGCAGAAATCATTAATAACATCTGAATCATTAATAACAATAACAAACAAACCTCAATGTGTATTAACCAGTTGTCAGTTCCTGTACCATATCCCATGTCCCAAAGGTATGCAGGCGGGCTTCCATCCAAACAAACTATGAAAAAAAATCATAATTTGTTAACCAAATATATGAAAATAATATGCATATTAAGTTCAATTGTTCAATTTTTTAGATGATAGAAGAGGTGAACTATGAATTTGGGATTTAGTTAGTTTAATTTACCAGCTCCTTTTTTCCAATGCACTTTCAAGATAAGTGATATCTACATAAAATCCATATGTTTTCAGCACTATGAGTAAACACACTAGTATTACACATAGCCATTGACATGGATTTTCATTCATAATGCAAATTTATGAAGAAATATGAGAATAAAGTGTAAGATGAGGTATAGATTGCACAAATTAAAGTATAAAGATGCGTTAGTTCACAATCTTACCTATTCGTGTAAATTATGCATATAACCTACTATTTTTCAAAGCTTAAACAACTAAGTTTATTAATTAGATACAAAAATATGTAGAGCATAAAAATGAATCTAACTACAAAATTGAACAAAGTAAAAGCTTCGTAAATCAAATTATAGAAAATATCTTTAGAATTGAAGAAAAAAAATTAGTAAATAACCTACCTGAGCAGCTTTCTAAGAATTTATAGTAGCATCTTCTGATTCGTTCACTTTGATTTTTCTTGGATCAACTTTTTCTCCAAACCTTATTAGATGTTGGTACCGAATTTAGGGTTTCACATAGAACAAGAAGGGGGTGGTGATGGAGGAGATGGTAGGGCGGCGGTGGAGGGAAGTAATGGTGGTGATGGTTGATTGTGTTGAGGTTGCAGGTAGTGAGATGTAGGTGCGATGACCATGGTGGTGGTGCAATGATAGATGTGGTCTGCACCACGGAGGGGAACTGTTGTGTGTGTGTGTGTGAGAGAGAGAGAGAGAGAGAGACAGAGAGAGAGAGATGGTGGTAAGTCTGATCGAGGTGGAGTAAGGTAGAGGGGAATTGGAATCGTCGACGAGGTGAGGTGAGTGAGAGGTGGGCGTTCGTGTGGAATGAGATTTTTGAAAAAAGCCCTAGACTTGGACGCCATTTTGTAATTGAGGATAATGGACATGCGTTTCGTAACATAATTATAAAACGATGTCTCTACACGACACATATATTTAATAGGTAACCTCCGTGTTTTTAATTTTTTTTATTATGACGTTATTTTTAGGATACGCAAAAATGCGTGTCCTAAATCCTTCAAATTTTAGAAGAGATGACATTATTTTTAGGATACGCACTTTTGCGTATCATAGATTACTGTGTGTCGTGTTTTGTGTGTCATTAAAGGCTTATATTCTAGTAGTGGAATTTAAAAAGCTAAAGGGTAAATTACACCAATGGTCCCTCGTGTAGGTGTCAAAATGCATGTTTAGTCCCTATTTTCAAAAATTAACTCGGAACTTCCCTCATTTGTTTAAAACGTGCACGCTTCCTCCCTGATATGCGATTTTATTGTGATTTTAGTCTGTGTCACATTTGAAATGATCATAATGCCCTTTATATATTTCTTTTCTAGTTAAATTTATGTTATTATTATTATTATTTATTAAAAAATAAAAAAAGATGGTCCCTCTTTATACCCAACCCCACCTCCCCACCCACCCCACATTCCCTTTACTGTCTCTATTCTCTAAACTCTTCAAAACCTTAAAATAATTCCTCCTTAAGCCACCACCTGTATGCTGCTACCGATCTCCAAAGCAACCGATGTGTGCCGTCATAGACGTTGGTAAACTGCCACCGGTGTGCACCGTCATCATCATTGACTAGGGTTTTGATAGATCGAGTTATGTCGACGTCATCAGCACCAACTATGGTTTTGTCATAGATGTCATCAATCTCTTAGGGTTTCAGATCGGAGGTGTCAATGAATTGCAGATCGAAGAAGGAGGAGAAGTTGATTACACAGGTGGTTGTCGGAATTTGACGCCTGCTTCGTCTCTGATCTTAATCTTCTTCTTCTTCTCTGATCTCCTTTTCTCTAAATGCAGATCTGAGATGGTAGTGGTGGTGTTGTAAATTTAGAATCTGAAGAGAGAAAAGAGTTAACCTAGTTACGAGCAATGAAAATGAGGGGATTTCCAGAAGAATCAACAAGTAGAGACTTAAGAAACAGATTATGAGTGTTCGATGGAGGAGGTCAATGAAGAAGACTCAATTTGTAGTTGAATAGGTGAATCTGATTGGCAGTGTTAGAGGTAGTGATTATGTTGTGTGACTTCTTCTTCTTGAAGACGAATAGCTCTATTGGGATGTCATCGGAGTTGGGTTGATAAGATCCTTGAGAATCATCCATTGATAAATATGGAGATTTGGTTTTCGGTCAGAGAAGAAAGGGTGTCTAATCGCAGAAGGAGGGTGATGGCGGTTTCCGATGATGGTTGTGGCTGGACATGGTGATGATGTTGAAGGCAGTGGTGGTAGTTTATGGAGGGGTGTGATATTTGTTTTATTTTATTTTATTTTTTAATCTAAAACTAATAAAGAAATAAAAGAAATGAAAAAAGAAAATATAATGGTAAAGTAGTCATTTCATGTCAGTAGGGACTAAGTGTGTAAAAAAACAAACCCAAGGACTAGCCGAGTTAATTTTCAAAAATAAAGATACGAAACATATATTTTAGCACATGTACCAGAGACTAATAGTGTAATTTACCAAAGCTAAACTACTAACAACTAAAAAAAATAAAAAGATGGATAATATGATTCGGTAAAATATGGTTGAATGATGGGGACAGAATGAGCCGGTTGTCGCTAATGCCAAAAATGGAACAACCTATTTACCTGGATAAAGTGGGAGTGTGTTGTGAGGTGGAGTGGTCGCCCTTAAGACACGGTCTGACCGCCCCAGACCTTATTGATTGGGTTATGGTCCGGTTCAAATTCCGATGGAACTCCCCACATGCTCTTCTATCTCGATTTTTGTACCAAGTTTTGAACTTTTATTCACCATAACTTATTTAACAAAAAAAAATAGTAAAAATGATGTAAATGTGGTATCATTATACTATTAAATAAAAAAATATGACGAAAAGAAAACAAGTGGCAATATGAGCAGCAGCAAACGGTGAGGGAGCCAGGAGGGTTTGACATTTTCAAACTTTTACTTTTTCAAATAAAAGTATAATTTAATTTAAATAATGTTACCAATAAATATAACTAAATAATTGAAATGGTCAACTTGTAAAAATGATTCATGTGATAACGTTTGTTCGTAGCTTTGATCCTTGAAATTAATACCAGAATTTGTTACACTAATTTATTGGTTTTTATCTATTTAGTATTATAATTATAATTAAATTACAGATGGACTCCATCAACTCACCTCAACCTTTTCTATCATTTCTTCCGGCCACCCACACCAAACGCCCTCTCCTTTTATTTTGGCCATCGCCTCCCTCCGACGACCTCATTTTCTATGGTAAGATTCTGACAAATGCAATGACTATAACAGAAAGACCAACAAAGAAACCTACATAATGAACCTTAATTTTCAAATTAAAATAAACCCACAAATGGTTCCCCAAAACCTACAAAAGTTATAAATTGAAGGCTAAAAAAGAAAAAGTCAAGCAACAAAAAACCTAGATGATTGAATTCACACAAACCACATTGGATTCCATCCACCTGTAATCCTGTATATGGGGACCTGATTTGCAGCAAGATTTGAGACAATAATTTTCTCAATGGTGGTTTAAGGATGTGGGAGGAGAAGAGATGAGGACATGGGAGCAGTCGTAGCTAGTGACGTCAGCACAGCCAAACTCTCTCATCGCTTAGACCTCCTCATCCCTCACCTAACTCCATTGTAAACTTTCATCTCGGCCTCTCCTCTGTCAAAATGTGTCACAGCAAGAAACAAACTGTAAGTGTCATTTCACATAAGTTTTATAATTTAAATTGATAATGACATGCAAGCTCTATTATTCCATGTAGGTTGTGCAACCGGTTTTTTATTTTATCAGATTGTGTATAATTAGAAAATACAACAATGGAACTTATAATAAATTGATTCATCCACTTGAAATGTATGTTTTACTAACTTGTACCTCATGTGGATGGTTCAAATTATTAAATGAAAATATCACTTCCCATACAATGACTATTAAATATAACATACTTTTATTATTTTATTGGTTTAACAACACAACTTTTTACTAACGATTAAATTAATATACCCTTTACGATTTTTTTTCAAAACTATGTATTCCTCAATTATCCGACTTCATAGATTGATACATAAAAAAACACAATATAAAATATACGATTTTGTCTGTTTAGTAGTTAACTATTTGTTGATCGGCAAACCATTATTCTTTTTACATGTGAAAAAACTCTATTTATCCCAATTAGTGGTGTGTAGGTTGGCAAACTATAAAAATAAATACATTTTTATTAATTTATTAATTTATCAATTTGCACCCTAAATTAACACTACTAATAAAATGTCTTTTAGTGGCATATATCTTTTATGGCATAAGTTTGATGTGTCATTATATCATGTTTTTAGTTGCATATTCTATGTGTCACTATAAAAATTAATGGATTTAATGACACTTAATATTTTATATCACTAATATTCATAATTATTAGTGACATGTTTTAACATGCGACTAAAAAATCTATTTTTTTAAAGTATATATATATATATATATATATATATATATATATATATATATATATATATATATATATATATATTATAATAAATAAGTAAATTTAAAAAAAAATGGTCAACAACGACTAATCGGTCAAAGATGGTCAATATAAGTCAACAAGAGAAGTCAAAATTTTTTTTAACATAATCGTCTAAAAGGGCTCATTATTTTCTCTTTTCTCTTTTCTGTGCCTACCACTACCACCGTTTCTTGGTCGTTCTCCTCTTACATAAGAGTTTACAAGCGCTGCAGATTAACAAGTGTTACAGCTTTCTCTAAACTGTCCTGCAACCGCAACAAGCTTCCTTTGAATCTGGCTACACCTTCCTCCGATTCTGACTACAACCTCCTCCGACTCCGACTATAGCTTCCTCCTTGGTAAGATTTCTCTCTAACTTGCATCAATCATCACTATTTTATTCGATCTTTGTATAGTAGATAATCAATGAGCTTTCATCATACATGTACATCGAATATTTAATCCAATTGTTATAACATATCAATCGCTTGTGTGCGATATGACGATTTATGAAAATTTGATCGAATCCTCCTTGTAGTTTTGTAAATTGTATATAATCCTATTGTTTTTTATAGTTCTTATACCCAACTCATATAAGTAGAACTTATCACATAATACTGATTTAACTTTATGCTCGTTGTTTATATCCAGACTAGAAGGTGAAGGTCCTTTCTACTTATTGCGATTCAAGGATTTCAACTATTTGTGAAGATGTCATGAACCTTCCCAATATGAACTTCTAAACTTTTCCCCTCAAGTTCTATAAAGTATAATCTACTCATTTTATTTACCCTGTTTTTTTGTCTGCCAGTACCTCAAATCAATAATAAAGAAAGTCCTAATCAATTTTGCAGAAGAAAGGATTTTTAGTTCTTTTATCATATATGTGTCCGCTTGTGTTTGGAATCACAACAAGAGATGCAGATTTATCAATAGAATCAGGTATGTGGGCTAGTAGTTCAGCGGGTTGTGAAAGGAATTGGAGAACTAGTTGGTAATTCTAACGTATAGTATGATGTTTATTGGCTTGAATATGTCAATTGTTATGGATATTTATTTATTTTGTTAGGATATATGTCATATTCAAATGATACACTTCGCAAATTTGTGGCAACCATACACAATGGAAAAGAGCCTTCTTATACTCAGCTATTCGTGAGTAATAATCTATCATTCTACATTTTCTAGACACTAGTTTTTCCACTTTCTTTTTCATAATTAAAGATTGTGTTATTGTTATGTAGGATTGTCATTTTACACTACAAATAATGATGACTTGAAGAGCTTCTTGTTGTTTCCACCTTTTGGTGCAATCAATGAAGGTATATGTTAATTTTAGTTATTGTTTTTGGTAATTATGAGTCATTTTTATATCAAGGTTGTTTGAAACATTCAATTTTATCGAATCAATATTGCAGCTAGACTTGTTTTCGTTTCAAGAAATCAAGAGGCCTAAAGGGTTTGGCTTTGTTACATTTGAATTAACTGATGATGCCCGTAATGCAATGAAAGCCATGAATGGGAAAGTATTTGACTGTTTTCTATCTTTTAAGGTTACCTATACTTTTGGTGTGTGAAATAATTGAATGCTCAAAATTTTTTGGTTTGAACTTAAATAATTTAAAAGCCTAAAATAATCTTCTTGTTCTCTTGTATTATATTTCAAGATTATCTCTTGCATCATGTTTCTATCCTGGTGAAACCCTTATGCAATCTTTAAATCATATTACAAGAAAACTCTTTTATTCCAATCAAACCATAAAAGTTTGACACATTTTTCATACCATTTTGACCTGGTCAAAATTGTTAATTTGGAAAATATCGGAAACTTATATGGTTTAATTGGAAAAGGATAAAAGTATAAATATCATTTTCTAGATTAAACAATTTCAGAAATATATATATATATATATATATATATATATATATATATATATATATATATATATATATATAATATTGTTTTTTGGAACTTTTAGAAAAGGGGGTGAGGGGGGTGAATCAAGGCTTGTTGATGCTGCAACTAAAACCTTCTCTGGTATAATTGCTTATTTCTGGAAATTTAATTTAATAAAGTGGATTATAATTGGAGAATTAAAGCTGATTTCTTTTATGTATTATATTCAAGATCTTGCAAAAGAACTTCTTGAAATGTTTACAAGTAAAATGATGAAAGTATTTTTCACAAATAGTAGCTCAGAAGTTAATGACTCTCAGGTTTACTTATGGTGTAAGTTAATTCATAATATTATAAATCATAGTTCTCACAACCATTTAGTATTTTCTAGGTGAAACTGGTATGGTATTATAACAACGCATTTGGAAGGCTAAACAAAAAGAAATTTATTGCTAGATCTTCCAGGTTTCCTTTTTTTCTATTAATTTATCATTTTATTTACTTTTTTAATATGCTTAATCGTTTATGAGTTGGATAAACTAAATCGGTGAAACCGAGGAGCAGTTTTCAACGAGATTAACAGCAAATTTGGAAATCCAAGTGTCGAAGAGGGACTAGAAAAAGGTAATTTTAAAAGATATATTTGTTGTTGCTATTGGTAAAAAATTCATATGAATATATCTTGGTAGTGTAAAAGATGAAGCTGACATTAGAGGCCATATGAGGACATACATTGGAAGCATGTCAAGTCGCCTCATTGATGGATTAAATGATTAAAGGTGATTTTTTTATATATTTTTTATGTGTATATGACATTTGAAGTGTCAAATAAACTAACTTTTATAGATTCATGCCACCATGTTTACACGACAAAATCATTTGCTTGACTTGCTCACAAAGAGGTATTCTTCTATTTTGACTAATATTATCGTCTTATTTTGTATTTAATCATTTTAAGTCATTTACTCTTTGCTTTGCTTTAAACCATGTTATACTATTGTCTCACATTCAAAGTAACAGCAACATACTTTGAAAGTAGGTTGCTATACTTTGAAAGTATAACAACATACTTTCAAAGTATGTTGCTATTACTTTGAAAGTGGGACAAAAATAGTAGAACAAAAAATTGTCATGTTTTTTTATGTTGCTATAATGCAGGCTTCCATACAAGCCATTGCAAGTGATTCCTCAAGTATCCAAGGATCTGTAGATGATTATTCCGTTGTTTAGCCGTATCTGACATTTACTTAGATATTTAATTCAAAAAGTTTAAAAATCTTAATGAAAAACAGTGGAACTTTTATGATTTTCTATGTGCTATAATTTAATTATTTAATCTTTATATTATAGATTATAGATAAAAAATTATGTAGATATAAGTAGCTTAAATTATAGAATCTAATGAGAATTTACCAGCACAAAATATTTTATTGTATTGTGGAAAAAAAAAGTCTCTAAAATCTCAAAATATGTAACTAAAAGTAGCATAAATTTTTTAATCACATGAGCTTTTAATGGCACAAAGTATGTGCCACAAAAAACATTCTTTCTATTGTGACAAATAAAAAGTGTCACTGAAAGCTTAAAAAACAGCAGCGACAAAAGCAAAAAGTGTCACTAAAAGGTTTTAGTGGGAGCGTTTCTAGTGACACTTATTATGTGTGTCGTGGATTACGTGAAACTTTTAGTGACATTTTTTGGGGGTTTTAGTGGCTCTTTTTGTGTTCCACTAAATGACATATTTTTTGTAGTGATAATTTTACAATGATAAAACTACTATACTTTTAAGGAAAATATTCAGAAAAATCTCATTATTTTAGAAAAATTAATATGACATTCGTAATTTTTAGAACCAAAAAAAACCATTTACGCTCTAAAATTATGATATATTTTTATTGTGGATATTCCCAGTACATTAAAACAACTTTGAGTAGACGTCTCAAAATAATAAAAATCTAATGATATCATAATCAATACATAACATAAGTTACAGTGTAAAGACCTAATGGTCCTGAACACTATTGCAGATCTTCTCTTCAATCACTTTGCACCCTACTCAAGTCTTCAGCAGTCTAAATACCGCTACATGTGATGCATATAAAATGAGTGGGTCAGGTTGGAAAACCTAGTGACATACATAAGATTTTCAATCCCACAATGTTTTAATAATTTATAAACCTGCAAAACCAAATATCATCAACATCACACACACACACACACACACACACACATATATATATATATATATATATATATATATATATATATATATATATATATATATATCTTATATCTACAACATATCTACCCTTGGTACCCATTTCCAACGATCTCACAGCTTGATTCTATTCGACGAATCCTGCGAGATCTAATCCAAAGAATCATTATGAACAATGAGTTGACTATGCTGCTTCGGGGATTCTTGGCTGCCAACGAAGATTAATAATTACAATAAATGAGGGGAATGGAATAAATCAAATCATCCAACTTTGGTTCATACCTCAAGGAATTTAAGTCAGAGATATTGTTAAACTTTGGTTCATGAAAACCGCAAGACATATAAGTCAGGGTGGTTATCTAGATAACTATGTTTAGCTGTGGTCTGGGCATATTGTTTGAACACGAAGTGCTACCCTCAAACTCACCCTATCTAGCAAAATAACATCTCATACGTGCATAGTAGTGGTCTATTACTGACACACCCTATTCGGTAGTCTTATGTAGTTCCCTCAACTACTTCGTGAATAGAAACACTGACACACGACGCTCGTCCGATCACTTCGTGTAAAGAAATTATGACTCACAAATCTCATCAAAAGAAAAGTATGGGAAATACTAATATAGTACTCTTGTACGCTCACGTACTCCTACACATAATAATGTCATCTGGAACAATATAGTACCCTAGTATGAGTAGGATCCGTACCCCAGCACATAAGAATACCTTGACACAAGTAGCACCTAAGACACAGAGTTTTATTCTTCGTTCCAATCTTATCAACATCTTGATATGAAACTACCCCGAATATCCAAACTGATTGGTTTTATAGAATACAAAAGTGTAGAATGCGGAAAAAAATTAACAGTTAATAGGGTACATGCATCCTATAAAAGATCTATGTGACCTTGACAGCAACATACAATGAACAACTAAACCTAGTATAACCCTAGTGTAATTCGAAATTACCAAATGTAGATTTACATATCTCTTGAATTGTTGTAGTAAACAAATCAGTTCAATCTCCTTGTAGTGTAGGTCTTGGAAAGCTTAGTACCAAAAGGATGATGCCTCTAATGGATCACACCCAAACCCTAGAACTAAAAGACAAGAGGAGAGAGGAAGGAGGAGATTTTCGGCCAGAGTATCTTCCTTGGAAGAGTATCCAAGAAAATTGATGGCCTTGGGGTCCTATTTATAGTTTAGGTAACTTAGGGACAAAGCAAGATTTGAATGATTAAATAATAGATTCAATCCCTAGTTCAAATCCTTTCCTTATTTACTACCAGGAGGCTTCTGGAGACCCTACAAAGGCTTCCAAAACCGTCCACCTCGATGGTAGGTTCTAGAATTGCCTTCCCTTTATCAACTATGAACAATTACAATTCACCCCTTGCACATTTAATTAATACCGATTAATCTCGAATTAATTTTAGATTAATTCTGATTAATAATTAATTAATTCTAATTGATTTCATATTAATTTATTAATCATATAAATTAAAAAATCAATTTTCTATTTCCAATTAATATATTAATAATATAATATATTAATAATCATTTTCTCATAATTTCCAATTAGTTTATTAATCATATAATAATCAAATAAATATTCCTCTTTCTATAAATGTCATTTTAACCAAATTCTAGTTATGAGGGCAACCTAAAAAAAGACTTTGTTTCTAATTACAAGAATATAACAATTTAGTTACTAATTTAGACACCTTAATCCAACAGTCTCCCACTTGGATAAGTCTGTAACTATAATAGAAAGTATAGACCTTCAAGTAAACAACAAAGAATGCTTTCTAAAGCCACTACCGAACATTGATTCAAATCAAATGTTGGCCCTAAGATAAGTGACCAGCTATTCCTTCTTTCTAATGTATATCGTATAGATATGAGATATGGATTAGAATCAATCTCATAGTCCAAAATTTTGTTTCTTGATTTCCTGATTTATGACGAATGAATTTAGACTACTAACTAAAAACATCAATTTAGTCTAGGTCGACCAATCCCTTTAGATGCCGACAACAAATTATCGAGGGGCCCAAAGATATCGTTTTTCCTGTTAAGGTAAAAGGAATGAATTACTTTAACTATATAGTCATACATTTTACTAACCAAATCATGCATGAAATTACTCTTTATAACACCCAGTTACGAGATGTGTTTGGGTAAACAAATGCACAACTGATTTGCAAACTATGAACTATATATTTCCGCTTAAGAATAGTAGATATTATCATCTTAGAATTACTTATGATAAAATCCATGAAGTAATCTCTAAGCGTAGGTTTATCCAATACTTAAAATCTCTATTTTCAAAGTACTCATGAATATTGTAGCAATTCCAATTGCAATGTCTTAACCTCAATCGACAATCTACAATCAACTCATGACAATCTTAATTCACTACTTACTTCCAAAAGTATGAGCGACTATGGAATTTTGAATAATATTAAAATTACTCAGAGAAGTAAACATGAAAAGTGAAACACAATAATAAATTAATTAACTATTGTTTCAAACTTACTGAATATAAATAATTCCTATTATTTAATCACCATAGTAATTACACATTTATTCATTGTATAATGTTTCGAGTAATCAACTAACCACTTGAATTAGATAACATCAGTCATGCCTATGTTATGAACATGCATACTATGCCTCTCTATGGTCCTTCCTTTCTGAATAGATCCAATGGACACTATTCCAATGATGAACATTTCACAATTCCAAATTCTTATCATTATTTAAGATGTAGTGGAATTTCATCTTTACATGCATTGTCTTTCTGTGATGTCGAGGGCCTAAAGTCACAGGGATCGACCCTTCGATATTACAGAATGTTCCACTGGAACTTGTTACTTAAAACAGTTCCATGGTTAGGAAGTCTCAATTCAAAGGTACATTCCTTGAACACTTCTCTTTCATTAAAGTTTCCAACTCACATGTAGATTTTACAAACATATCCCATTACGAAAACATTTCCATATTCCATATGAGCACCAATTCTGACCAAGAATCATCTCAATCCAAAACGTGTCACTATGGTCCATCCTATTGATAACATACTTTCAACTGTCCACAAGCAACCAATTCTTTAGTAAAACCTTAGAATGCTCTTGACAGTTGTTTGATAACCCTAGCATATGGGACTCGACTCATTATTATAAGGGTCCAATATATGTTCATCTCCTTACTATAACATTTCCATTTATTGAATTTCCAATGTGGAAACATTTCAACATGCTATTCATATATGTCTTGACTAAGTTCTATTAAACCATACAATCTAAACTTTTAGATTTGTAACGAACTATGAGTGCCCTCTCCCTTATGGCCATTATAGCGAAAAAGTTCCCAACTTTTTCAACTTGCAAGTTAGAGACATTGTTCCCTATGGATAGTATTGTTAACATGCAATCATAACAATTATGCTCCCACTATCTTCGACACTTACTCAGAAATCAACTGGACTTCTAGAAATCAATACCATTTGACTTTCTCATGGAAGTACAAATTCCTATTTCGCGATGCTTCGTTAAACCTCTAATTAGGCTTCTTATGCTTATGTACTTTATCTGGATAGTGTATATGTTCAAACTCTTTGAAGACGTGATAAACATATCTCCTGGAAGTTTAAACATTTCATTGCCATTCCTCACAATTCAAAATATGAAGAGGAATTTTGTAATCATATTGTGAATTTGAAAATGCAATTAATACAACCAAAATTCATATTGATCTTTATCAGATCTCTAAAATCTATCAGCAAAAGTACTTCCTCATTATGATTTTCATGAATTAGAGTGAAACCTTTTGCCACCTATATTTAAAGGTGCGTATGTTCCCATCCATCTAGATCAATCATTTCCATCCTATAGTCATAAGACAAGGTTTTGGACAAACCAAATTCAAAATCAGATTTTCTTCAAGGACTGAACTTCGCAAATTTTTTATTTATAATTTCTTGTCTTCTGGAAGCTCAAGGGGCTACCAGTGCTTCCATGTTGTTAGTAGCTCACCCAAATTGACCTATGTACTTTCATTGACCAATGCGCTTTTGATTTTGTAGTTAAATGAAAACATAGAACTCATAATCATTGCCAGCTCAACTAGAATTGCACATAAATAAGAATGTGGCAATCAAACACGACAGGGTATCATCCTCAATTCGTGTGCTAGTGATAACTAAAAGGTTTATTGTCGATTGACTCTTGAAACTCTCAAGACTAATATTACTCCCACTGACTTCTTGACATATGAGTTTTTCTCTCAAGGTATATTCCTTGACAAGCTAAAATAAATATTCAAAAGTTCGTCTGGATTCCTAACAAGAAAAACACTTCATAGAATAGGTCTCAGTTTATCTTTTGTTTCTCGATTAACTCCAGTTCTATATATGCTTAGAGTAAGAAAACATTTTAATCCACATATTACGAGGCATTATTATCCTTTTTAGTTTGAATTGAGTTTCAAGATACGACTCATAGTTACTAGAGCATAGCTCTAAAAATTGATTTGGAATGAAGCATGGCTCATCTATGATTGAAAAATTTCCAACAAACGTTCGATTCGTCTTCTTAGTCATACAATTGCACTAAGATGTTCTTGGAGGATTAATTGTGATACAATTCCATAATTATTAAGATGATACTAAAATACTCTCCTTTCTTTTCAGATTGGAGACTCTTTTATCTTTCTACCAACTAGATTCTTCTATTCGTTCTGGTACTCTTTGAACATTTTTCAAATATATCAGAATTATGCTTAATCTTATAAACATAATCATATTTACTGAAACATTAATAAATCATGACAGATAGAGTTATCATCCCTTTTGGTGGATCTGAAAAGTCTGTATCAACATTTACTACATCCAATAGTCATTTAGTTGCCTCATAAAAGCATGTGAACAACGAATTAAGTCCTAATTTTCCAATGAACAAGAATCTCATATATTATACAATACGACTTGTACAAAACCAAGTATATGTCCAGTTGGTGATGAGATTTCTTTTTACTTGGTCAAATATGACAATACCACAAGTATATTACAAGAATCAAATCCACAATTAATATTGCTATTATTAGAAACATAACTAACATTTTCCTTAATGTCATTGCAAGGAAATATAATATAAGGCAACTACGTAAACCAAACTTCACTTTTATTGAAATAAAATAAAATCGGAACTCGTCCTTATAATACATGAAATGAAAAATTATATTTCTAAACATCTCAGAAGAGTAATAGCAATCTATTAAAAACATCCTAGCTCCCTAGTAGTATCTCCAGATTCTGATCATCGAACCATGTGGCCAAAGTTCATTTCCACGATCAGATTTAACTTACTTTACTTAAGCTTCCTTCTTGCTTTTTAGATCATGCAATACCACCAAATGTGATCTGATGTATTAAGATTCTAAGAATAAGAACTTATGGAACTAGATAATGGATGTACCTGAAGTAGAGTCATACAGATTGACTTTACTATCTTTAAGATCTTTCAGGTAATTTAGGCAGCTTCGCTCTCAATGTCCCTTTAATTGGAAGTAGAAACAAATGGACTGATCATTGGGTTTAGAACATGGAATGATCCCATAATTGAACTTTCTCTTTACCATACGATCAAATGGTTTGATCTTCGATGGCCCCTTTCCATAGGGAAGAGAAACCTTTTCTGGATCACCAATGTAACTGTCACACCCCCAAACCGGAACGACGGAAACGTCCGGGGGAGAATGACTTCACCTTGTAATATCATAACAAGTGTATATAAATGAAACATAGGCATAGTCATCACCATACATAAAATATAACAACGTACATAGTTTACATCAATGTGTTTGTTCATAAAATTACATCCCAAAAATAGCAAGTGTATGGTGAAAAACAAAATACAACAACATCCAAATTCCTTAGCTGCCAACCTGTTTAACGAGTTCCTGAGAATACAAGTTGTTTGAAAAGCGTCAACATATAATATGTTTGTTAGTTCATAAGCACTTTTTATATGAAAACCTTGTGATAGTTAAAACCCCAGAAAATCCAATATTTTATGTAAAAATAGTTTATGAGTCTTGTTTTCAAATCATGTATAGTTGCATATGTGTTCTTATTTATCCGTGTTAAGATCTTGTAAGAAAAATGTTTCCCCAGAAAATCCTATATTTTATGGTATACGAAAGATGTGGTCTTAAAAACCCTAAGACCTGCGTGGTGAAATTGTGTTTAAAGCATTCAACCCGTAGTTGGTGACAATTTAAATGTGTGTCCCGCGTAAAATTTTAAATAATATGGTTATATTCTAAGTGGGTCGTTATAACCATACTAATATGACGGAGTGCCTGTCTTGACGTTCGTCAGACGACGGATTCGGAGAAGACATTTGTCACCCTAGACTGGCATGTCTAACTGTAGCGAACAGCTCAGGTGTGGGGTGTCAACCCCGTGTAGATCTATACACAAATTCACGCTGTCCCTCCAGGAGACTCTGGTTATAACTACTACAGGACTTTCGGTGTACACTGAGATAGGTACGGAGAAGGTGCGTCTCACTAGAATCCTAACTGAAATTTATGCTAATAGTTGATCCCGTTATTTAATGTAATAAATAACGTTATTTGTGTATATTGCCAAAATATTTCGTTTTATCACGAGTGTCGAGAATAACCCATTTTTAATCTTATTGTCAAAAATGGCCCGATATTACTGAAAATGGCAAAAATGGCTCAATCTTATCCAAATGTCAAATAAGGCCCATAACCATCAAAATTATCGTAAGTGGCCCAAAAATGCCGAAAATGTCGTAAAAGGGCCCAGGTTTACCAAAATGTAGATTTTAGCCCCAAATAACACTTAAAATGTCATAAAAGGCCCATGTTTAACAAAATTGTAAATTTTAGCCCAATATTTCCGAGAATTCCATAATTGGCCCAATTTTTCTGAAAAATGTCAATTCACGGCCCATTATTACCAAAATGTTCAAAAATGGCCCAAGTTTACTAAAAGTTTATTTTTAACCCATTTTTACTAAAATGTTCAATAAAGTCCCAAATTTATCAAATTGTTCAATAATGATCCATTTTACTAAAAGGCCCATTTTCAGCCCATTTTACTAAAATGGTCGAAATGGTCCTTGGCAGTGCTACAAAATCGGCCTACTCGGCCGAGTACTCGGCCGATTACTCGGAATCGATCCTCCACCGAGGCGAGTAATGTGAACTCGGCAAAAAAACTCGGATTAAGTCAAACTCGGTCAAAAATCGGTCAAAATCGGTCAACATCTCTCTAACTCGGGCCTACTCGGTATTACTCGGTCTTACTCGGGCCTACTCGGTCAAACTCGGCCAACTCGGTCAAAATCGGTCAAACTTGGTCAAAGGGTCAAAATTGTCATAAAAAGAGAAAAAAAATCAAGAATTTCAAGATTAATATGTATAATACACTTAATGATTTATTATTTAACACACACATGTGATTATTACTACATATATATCTTAAATTTTCAATAATTATTGATGAAGTGAGACATTTGTGTGTATTTCAGTTTTTATGTAATCACATGTATCTAATTTTGTTATATATTTCAATCAAATTATGATTTTAACTTATGATTTTGATATATATAATTTTCCTAAAAATATTTCTACATGAATTACCGAATCCGAGTACTCCCCAAGTACTCCCGAGTACTCGCTACTCCTCAGTCGGCCGAGCAGGTACCGAGTAGCGAGTTCTACAACCTTGGTCCTTGGTGGACATTTTTGGCCGTGAATGGCCCCTTGTTAATGAAAATTTTCCATATTTAATCATTTTCATGTTTTCTTGTAGAAAATTTGCTTAAACATATTTTTGGACCAATCTTAGAGATATTTACCCAACATCAAGTGAAACAAGTCACATTTAGGAGTTAGTTTCCATTTTTAACAACAATAATATGTTAACTAAGTCCAACATCTTGAGATCTAACCAAAAATCTCGAGTTCTTGGGCTCTTAGCATGGATTTCATAACATTTAACACACATATCATATAACACAAGCACAAAAAGCAAATACACAAAGATTTACACAAGACTTTGACTTGTATCCTCCCCCAAAAGATAGAAAATCCGAAAATATGGGTATGAAGCTCACCTTGGGTTTCCTTGGTCGTGAACAGGAAGATGAAGGAATTTTTCGGCCTAGATCGTTTCCTTGAAGAGATTTTTCGAAACCAAGAGAGTTTGTGACAACCCGATATTTCAAGTCAATATAATGTTCAAAAAGTCAAATATTATAATCTATTTTGAAATTAATAAAAATAGCGTCAAAAACGAATTGTTCAAAAGTCTCAATTGGGATATATAAATTGTTAGATATCATATCAAGGATTATAGAAATATAAAGAACACGCAAATCCGACTTATAACGAAGAAGTTATGACTAATCAAAGATTCACGACGAAACCGGTGAAACGCTGTCAAGTGTAAAAAGTGAAATTTCAATAAAATACTTTTTAGCCTTAGGTATCTAAACAAAAGTCGTAGATTATGTTAAACCATAAACGTGCATAAAAGGAGCGCCCAAATCTGACTTTGTATGAGGAAGTTATGATTTTTCTAAGTTTCGGATATATCAGTAGACAACTAAAAACTCAAAATAGAGATCAAGCGATTTTTAGCCGACGCAACCTAAACGAGAATTGAAGATCTCAACGATAGTAGTACAACGGTAAAAAGACAGACGAAAACGGACGTCAGGTGTAGAAGATATGAAATTTTAATGGATTTTTCTTGTCCCGGCCTACTAAAAATATAATATTAAAAATTAATTCAAAATTAGCCGACGGAGTCTAAACCAAAGTTGTAGAGCACAATCTCACCTACGCGTTGATATAAAGAACATCGAAATCGGAGCTCGTATGCGAGAGATATGAATTTCTGAAGTTCGGGCACGCACACCAACCTTATCCGAAGACTCACGACGTGAGCAAGAGACTCACGACGTGAGTCTATGACTGATGTGTGCCAGAGCTAGACCACCAGTCGTCGCGTCTACGTGCCAAACTAATGACGTGAGCCATCCCATGCTCACGATGTGAGTCCCGAAAGTTCACCCTATAAATAAGATGCGAGGGTTCTAACTTCCCTTGCTCAATTCCCTCTTCTCTCTCACTTCTACTCTCCGGTTAGCACCCCGAGACGAACCCGACACCCCGGTTACGTACCCAAGTCCCGACGAAGGTCCGAAGCTCCGAGATTCCCGAGAAATTCACCACTTTCCGGTCGAAGTGCCGCCCGAGAAAACCTCGTTTTCTTCAAATCACCACACTTTTCAGGTGAGTTCATACCCCTATATTTTCACATCTTTTATATGTTTTAGGGGGGGAAATACAAGTGAAACACGAGATAAACTCACACTTAAAATACACGTCGTTAGATATGTTTTCAAATACTTTATCTAGATTTTGTTTATAAATGTTAAACAACATTAATACCAGCGTTACACATCACATGCAAAGTTGATATTACACCGAGTTTTTATCATCAAATGGAACACACTTTCGAAAAACTATAATGGGTATAGTTGCGAGTTATTCATAGCATCTTTACATAAACACTGTAAAAGGAAATACTTTCATATAAACTTTTCGTTTCGTAAATCTTTTGATACTATGTTTTGTGAGACACTCATCTTCAACGTACTCTCGAGTTTGCATTTCAAGTCCTGTATTATAAACCATAATCTCTTGGAGGGAGAGCGTGATACTTGTGTATAGATCTATACGGGATTGACAATCCTGCACCTAAACTGTTAGCTACAGTTAGACCGGCAGGTTTGGGGTGACAAATGTCATAACACTGCAACGCCTGAAGAACGTTGTTACAGGCAGTCTGGGTCAATAGCATGGTTATAAAACTCACATGGTGTATCAAAATATCTTTGATTTACGAGACCCTTAAATGCATTCAGTAATTACATTATATATGCATAAAATCCACTTTCACCATTTTAGCATGAAAGATACTATTGTATTTCAGTCTTTGGAACTTTTTCAAACTACCACACATACATGGAAAATATTGGATTTTCTGGAAAACACGTTCAGTTATTTTTTACCAAAAGACATACAACTTTTAGAACAAAAACGTTTATGAACTCACCAACTTAATTGTTGACAATTTTTCAAAACTACTTGTATTTCTCAGGGAATCAGTAATACAGGTAACCATCAGCTTTTGAAGAAGGAACGCTAAGGCGTCTGATATCAAAACATTTTAAATCATCATATTTGTAATATTCTTTTGAAACATGTATTATATGCAACAATGTAACTTTTTATTATATTTATGATGGTTGTGTTTACTTTCTTTACGAATATTCAACTGTTATGATACTACGTGAAGTCTTCCACCCCCGAATGTTTCCGCCATTCTGGTTTGGGGGTGTGACAGATTGGTATCAGAGCGTTGTTTATAGTGAACTAAGTATATCGAACCACATAAGATATACAAACTATAAATGCAAAAGGGACTAAAATCCTCTGATAAAACGTTTTCACAAAATATACTTTTAAGAAAATAAAATGCTGGTTTTATAAAAAGTATAAATACATGCATGCATCGGTCTAGTATCATGAGCCAAAATTCTACAAAAGTATTAAGACAAGTTGTGACGCTACGATTAGGCCTTGAGATATGTAATCAAATCAAGGATAAATATAGCCTGATCAACTATATTTATCTGAGATATGACCAACGTATGTCAGGGAATGATCGTAGTAAACGACAAGTCGAAAACTTACCAAATAAAATACTAGAATCAAACTTGAAAAATACTATAGGAGTATTTTGAAAAACTATAAGAATTGTAAAAATCTTGTGAACCTCGATATTTAGTAGGAATCGTCAAATAAATAAAATTATCCTTATCAAAAATTTCCTTCTTACTCCCAAGTTTATATATAATTCTCTTACCCCTATTCTCGACCAGACGAAATG
Source organism: Lactuca virosa (assembly GCF_052849685.1). Lineage (NCBI taxonomy): Eukaryota > Viridiplantae > Streptophyta > Magnoliopsida > Asterales > Asteraceae > Lactuca > Lactuca virosa. Next base: position 73,560,939 of record NC_136429.1, on the reverse strand, counting down.
GCAGGATTTCACATTCCCGAGGATCCCTACTACCCTAACCAGGGTAATGGAGGCTGGATTGAGGAGGACCCAGAGGAAGATCCCGAAGAGATTCCTGAGGAAGAGCCAGAAGAGGACTCTGAAGAGGATCCTGAGGAAGACCCGGACGAAGATTCAGAAGAGGAAGGAGATGGTGGGAGCACTGACGCGGAACCAGAGATCTACAATCCTCCCCAAGGAACAGCAAATCCCCAAAGGAACTTTCAGGACCCGGCGCCCCGCTGGGCTGTGGATCTGAAGCGATGGAGCAGGGAACAAGGACAACGCCCACCCTACGGCATGGCACGAGGCTTTTATAACCTCGAAAATGGAGGTTCGGATGACAGGGCACTCCCTGTCATGGTTCGTCGCATTGCCAACCAAGGCGAGCAAACAAGGGTGAATGCCAGCCAACTCTTGGACATTGGGGTCACCGCTGCTGTCACTGCGGTACGTCTTCATCGTCTGGACGAAGAACATGAGCGGACAATAGAGCACACCTTTTCCCTTCAGAAGGACATTACTGCTGCTAGAGCCGAAGTAAGGGAGTTCCGTAAGAGCCAAGCCGTAATGGAGAGGCGCATCATCGAGGCTGAACGGCAAGTAGCCCGAGCTCAGACTGCCACAAGCACATACCATGGTCCGCAGCGTGCTACCCGCTCGGAGTAGAGCGTATACTTCTGGCGCTATGTATATACTTATCGACTAAGTGTTGGTGTTGCTCTTTCTCTTATAAATATAAACCCGACGGATTGTGAGTACACAGTTCGGAGGTCGAAATGCTGTCAAATTTTCCCTTTTTCATTGATGTACCCTAGACCTATGTAAGGTCAAATTTTCCTGATCGTTGTATCAAATATTAATATCAATGAAATTGAGATTGAATGCTACTGCGGGGACATGCGAAGAAATGATGAAAAGGGCTATATTTGCCAGAGAATTGGGAGTTCCTATTGTAATGCATGACTTTCGAAATCATTTCTGAAGACTTATCAAGAATTCGTATCTTAACTTATGGCAGAATCATGCCGCCAAGAAGAAATCCTCGACGCGTCAATACCACATGAGCACCAACACCACCTCCACCACCACCTCCAACGATGGATGCTGCTACTTTTCAGGATGCTGTAACAGCTGCCGTAACCGCAGCAATGGCACAAATGAGTAACAACGGATCAGGAGGAGGGATAAATAGCTCTACTAATGGCCAAAACCAGGGACGTTCCGGGGAATGTACTTACAAGGACTTCACCAACAGCAAACCCATCCCCTTTAATGGAACCAGGGGAGTAATGGCTCTATCCCAATGGATAGAGAAAACAGAAGCCGTATTCGAGATTTGCTCATGCCCCGAAGAGAGCAAAGTAAAATTTGTTGTCTATACTTTCTCAGAACGAGCCCTAACGTGGTGGAATGGCCACGTCAAGTCACTAACTCTGGTGGTGGCAAACTCCATGGGTTGGGAGAACCTGAAGCAAATGCTACTACGAGAGTACTGCCCAAGGGGCGAAATGCAGAAGCTAGAACATGAGCTTTGGGGCCTCACTATGGTAGCCTCGGACATCACAACCTATACGAATAGGTTCAGTAAATTGACGATACTTTTCCCAGGAATGATGGACCTAGAAAGTAAGAAGGTGTAAAGGTATATTTGGGGATTGTCGCCCCAGCTTCGAGGAAGTGTGCTAGCTTCCAAACCCACGACGTTCGACAGTGCCAAAGAACTGGAACAATCCCTAGTTGATCATGGAGTCTGCCAATATGCCATGACTGTCGTCCCAGAACCAACCAGAGGAAGCAACAACAATAACAACAATGCCAACAACAACAACAAGGAGAATTGGAACAAGAGGAAAAGTCAGTCTTCGCAAGGACCTTCAAAGAAACAACAGATAGTGGCGGTCCATGCCGCTACTACCCCCGCTGCTGTCCCTGTTACCCCCGCGCCGACAAAACATTATGCTGGGAAACTACCAAAGTGCAACAAATGCAATTACCATCACCACGAAAGTTGCGGGGAGATGCACTGTAAAAAATGCGACAGAAAAGGGCACACTGCCTGTTTCTGTAAGGCACCGGCGCGACCAATCACCCAAGTTCCTGGTAATGGAGTGAGCCAGGCATGTTATGGGTGTGGGGAAACTAGGCACTACAAGAGGGATTGCCCTAAGGCAAAGAATGACAACGGTGTAGGAAGAGTGCTGGCAATAGGGCAGAACGAGGCAATAGCCGATCCCACAGTGGTTACGGGTACGTTTCTCCTCAACGACATTTATGCATGCATACTCTTTGACTTTGGAGCGGAGAGAAGTTTCGTGAGTCATAAATTCAAACACTTACTTAATCAAAAATCCCAAGCACTCAATAAGATATTTACAGTAGAAATGGCGAACGGTAAAACAGAAAGCACAAACGATTTGTATGTAAGCTACACACTAGCTCTAAATTGTCACACCCCCAAACCAGACGGAGGAAACGTCCGGGGGTGGAGGACTTCAATTGTAGTATCACAACACATGCATCATAGTAATAAAAGTACAAACAACAATTGTATTTAAAAGGTATAAGTATTTACATGTGTTCAATCATTGTATATTGAACCAAAATATAGTTATACAAAAGAAGATATGACTCAACATAGCTCTATCTTCTCAAAAAGCTCGGGGAGTACCTGTGTATTATTTCCCTGAGAATACAAGTAATTTGAAAAGAGAGTATCAACATAAAGTTGAGTGAGTGCATTAGTATCGCACCCCTAAACCAGACGGCGGAAATGTTCTGGGGCGGAGGACTTAAGGTAAGTATCACAACACATGCAATATAGTAATCAAAGTACAAACAACCATTGTATTAATAAGTATAAGTTTTACACAAGTGTTTAAACATTACATATTCAAACACTAAAGTAGGTACAACAGAAGACAAGAGTCGCGGTACGGTACTAGGTAGTCTTCTCAAAAGCTTTGGGAGTGTACCTGTCTACTGGATTCCTGAGAATACAAGTTATTTGAAAAGAGTAGATCAACATTTAAGCTGGTGAGTTCATAAGTATTTTAGTTCTGTTAAGTATACCCTAAGTTCTTTGAATAAGTTCACTGGTTTGTCCAGGAAATCCTATATTTCCTGAGGTGATTAACTGATAACCTCAATAGTTTCCCTCTGTAATTACTTAGTTTATATTGATTATATATAACCCAATATCGAATGGACAGTCAAATGGGTGTATCTGCCCTAAGCCCACAACCAAACAAGGAACAGGAAGTAAGGCGGAAGTCACACATTTCACTGTCAATCAGATATTACTTATGTAGAACTCTAATGTAATAACTAAGGAATTATAGAATTAACCACTTAAGGTCTTTTATGTTATACTAGTTTATAAATATTGAATGACTAAGTTTCATCTGATAAGTGGTTTAATTCCATAAACCGTTTCCTTCGTATAAGTGGTTTAATCCCATAAACCGTTCATTTCTAAAAGTGGTTTAATCCCATAAACCGTTTCATTTGTAAAAGTGTTCTTAGTTATATCTGTTCTACAGTAAAAACCTTAGTATTACTTATGGAGAGTATTCTGTTATCCATAATACTGCCTTGTGGTTTTAAATGTTCAAAACCAGAAGTACAATACTTGATTTCATGATACGTAGCTCTTACTGTAAGTAAAAGCTACTGAAGGTATACTTGGTCGGGATGTAATTAACTTTTCTTATTGTTATAAGAGAAGTATATTACTTTGTAATTCACTCGTTGTTTTATCCTCGTGAGTCGTATTAACCATACTAATATGACGGAAATGCCTGCAGCGACGTTCTTCAGGCGTCGGAACTGGAATGATATTTGACACCCTAGGCCTGCCGACCAAACTGTAGCGAACAGTAGAGGTGCGGGATTGTCAGTCCCATATAGATCTATACACAAATTCACGCTCTCCCTACAAGAGATTCTGGCTAATAGTTCAGGACTTAAAAAGGGTCGTACTTAGGTAAGTACACCGTGAAGGGTCTCATAAATTTATTGTTTCAATGAGATTTACGATGTATTATTACCCCGTGATTGCTAAGCCTGGTACTATGTATCGTACCTTTGTTAATGCAAACCCGGTATGATGTATTATTACCCCGTGTTTGCTAACCCTGGTACTCTGTATAGTACCTTTGTTAATGTAAACTCGGTAAGATGTATTATTACCACGTGTTTGCTAACCCTGGTACTCTGTATAGTACCTTTGTTAATGCAAACCCGATATGATGTATCTTTACTTCTTTAATATGTTGTTCATGTATTAAAAGTATTATACATATATTGGTATATGTGAATGAATTCTGGTAATTTCCTTGGAAAGTATACAGTCGTGAATCATACTTGTATCTTTAGTTTTGAATCATAAATTATACCTATTATAATTTATATGTTCTATCTGATTAGCATGGTTTCTCATGGATGAACACCTTTGCTCAGCCTGATACAAAGGTAATGATACCAAAAGGAGTAACCTTTTGTACTCATATATGTATAATATATATATAATTAAGAAGGAAACGACCTTCGGACAAACAATACAACCCTAATTTCACATCCAAACAAGGAAAAGGATGTAGGATAATTCATTAGTCCTAAGCCCTTCAAATCTTATTTATATATTTATACATATATAAACATGATTTTGGCATTTATACTTTGAAATAGCTTATAAAACATTTTTCAAAGAATTTAACGGAGTTTTTACATGACTTTAAAGATTTAACATGGCTTCACGTTATTTTGAAAGTATTTGGTAATTCTTAAAAGCATATGGAAATTCTTTGTGTGATTATTATCACATACACTTATTAACACAATTTAATATTATGTTAAACTTGTATTCCCCCCCCCCTCCCTAAAAAGCATATAAAACCATTTAAAAAGGTATATTATATGGGAATGAACTCACTTTGATAAGCGGTGATTCGGGCAGCGTTTCGTTTCTCGTAAAGAGTTTATTTAACGAGAAACTGGCTCAAACCGGGCAGAGTTTCGACAGGAGAGAGGATGACTTCTCGAGAATTACGGGGCTCCGGTGCTTGCTTCGCGCTTTAGACACGATACCGGGGCCTTGGGGGGTCGTGAGAAAGTCGAGGGGGTGAAAATGTGAAATTGGGTGAAAAATGGGGTGAAAAACCTCTAAAATCCGAGAAGTCTCACACCCTTTATATAAGGGTGCGAGGGTTCGGCCGAGGATGACTCATCAGCAAAGTGGCAGCGAAGGAAAGCAGACGCGTGTCTCGATTCGGACAGGTGGCGAGGGCTCGGTCAGGCGGTTCGCTGCTGGCAGCTTCGGATAGGACCAGGCTTCGGTCCAATCAGGGGAGGGCACGAGGGTCCGAGATCATCCGAGGAGCATCCGCGGGGGGTCTCCTGCGAGGGTGTCCGAAGCTTACTGGACCGCGAAGTTGGTCCAATCAGAAGGCGACACGCGAAGCTTGGTCCAACCAGAGGATGACACGTGGCGGCCTCGCATGCGAGGTGACGTGTCCGAGGAGTGACTCAGCGAAATTTCCCGGTTTTCAAGATTTTCTTGATTTTTGTGCCAAAAACTTGCGAAATTCATAACTTTCGCATACGAGCTCCGTTTTTGACGTTCTTTATATGCACGCATAGGTAAAATCATACTCTACGACTTTAGTTTAGACATCGTTGGCTGATTTTGAATTTATTTTTAATATTATTATTTTAAACAGACCGGGACGGGAATCCGTTAAAAATTCATAAGTTCTTCATCCGACGTCCGTTTTCGTCTGTCTTTTTACCGTTGTGCCACTTTTGACGAGACCTTCGATTCTCGTTTAAGTTGCGTTGGCTAAATATCGATCGATTTATATTACGAATTTTTAGCTGTCTACTGCTAAACCGAAACTTCGAAAAATCATAACTTCCTCGTACGAAGTCAGATTTTGACGTTCTTTTTATGAACGTTCTCGGTTTAACATATTCTACAAGTTTCATTTAGATTGTTAAGGCTAAAAAGCCTTTTATCGAAAATTCACTTTTTACATTGAACAGTGTTTTGCCGGTTTTACCGCGGATTTTCGATTGGTCATAACTTCTTCGTTATAACTCGGATTTCAGTGTTCTTTATGTTTTTGGAAACATTGTTACAAACTCTACTACTTGGTTCATCCCAATTACGATTATTGATTAATTTATTTTTGACAAAATTTGACTGGTGTCACATTATCCCCCCCGTTAGAGGGAGTTTCGTCCTGAAATTAAGTCTAAAGTGATACTCATGGACTAGGTCTAATCTTTCCTATCCCAAGTGAATTCAGGTCCCTGGTTTGTAATCCAGCGAACCTTCACTAACGGGATGAGACTTAGCGTGGTTCTTTAAATTTCCCTATCCATGGTTTTCATTGGTTCTACTACAGAGTGTAGACTTTTATTTAACTTGATTTCATCAAGTGAAATAACAAGTGTTTTATCGGATAGACACCTCTTTAGATTAGATATGTGAAAGATGAGATGAATGTTATTAAGTTTTTGGTGGTAGTTTAAGTCTAAAAGTACAAGACCGATTCTGGTAATAACCTCAAATGGTCTTATGTACTTTGAGTTTTGTATTTCACGCTTTCTCAAGCACGTCTTGTCCGTCCTGAGTGAGACCTTCATTATGACAAGGTCATCAATCCTGGAATTCCAAGGGATTTCTTTTATCGAAGCCGTAGCTTCTCTGGTTAACTCTGGAAGCTTTATGGCGCTTCCTGATTCGTATTTTGTTTTTGGTAGTTTCTCGGATGAATTCCAGATCAGCGAGGGTGCTGTGTGGAAATTGGATCTCTAGCTAGTTGCGTATTACCCACTTTAGTCCAGTGCAGATAGAATCTGCACATGTGACCACAGAAGGTTTCGAATGAAGCAACTTGGATGCTAGTGTGATAAAGGACTCGACTAATTGGTAAATGGATATCCCATTCTTTACCATAGCCGATCCCATAGAATCATGACTACTCTGGTTCCTAGAGGTTTTTGAGTGACGGCCTGAACTGGGAGATGATTCTATTATCTTAGTGGAGATAACAGATATTGGCATACCGTACACTCATACGTTCTAGTTATTTTCTCTACTTGCCACATTTTCAGGTTTTAAGGCTTCCTGTTGAGCCTCCTTACTTTGTGTGGAGAGATTTGAAAGGGTTATCATAGTCTATGATTGGCACTATGACCTGGGTACTCTTTCCGACTTAAGGTGTCAGCTACTATATTGGCTTTGTCGATATGATAACGAATTTCAAATTCGTAGTCATTTAGTAGCTCGACCCACTGTCGTGGTCTCATGTTGAATTCTACCTGGTAGAATACATGATGCTGGCTTTTGCTCCGAAGTTCATGATCAGACTCATACTTGGCTCATCCATCATCACCTCATGTATACAAGTCGTATATAATTTAGATTTCACAAAACGTTCGGATGGGTGACTCTGTCCCACGTCCACAACCAAACAAGGAACAGGAGATAGGGCGGAATCACACATCCTTAATCTTGTTAAGTCTAACTTATATACCACTCTCGTGTATACACTTAGCAGCGATAGATTAACTTAATGAATTATTAGTCTCTATTCTTGAACTTGACCTGTGGTTCGATGATTTTTCTATGAGATCTATTGAGGTACTTCGGTAGTTACTGACTTTTAAGACTACTTCGGTGCTTTTCGTTTGAAGTTTTTTGTCTACTGAGTAGGCTAGAATGGCGTGGTACTCTTCACATGGGTACTTCTGAAGTTTTGAAATGAGAGACAACCTAAGGGTTTTGCGTTATGGATTGGAAGAATTTCATCTTACAGCTGATTAAGGAAAAAGTTCTCTTATACAACATCAGAATTTTCACATGGTCAGGGCCAGGCCAAACCATGTCGAATGAGGCTGTCGGAATTTTCTCGACGAAATAGATATTAAGTCGTTCTAGGAGAAATGATTACTAGGGTGATACCTTACGTACTTAAGTTTTCAGAGGTTCTGGTTTTATTCTGTTATTATCGCTACGAACCCCTTTTTGATTCGAAATTGGCGGGTACTACCAATACAAGGGTTCTGATAATTTGAAATTATGAACCATCATGAAACGATCCTTACTAGGTCTCTTTATAATCACTTGGTGTATATAAGTCATGTATAATTAAGATTGGTAAGACTTTTGACTGAGCAACCCTGCCCTAAATCCACAACCAAACAAGGAACAGGAAATGAGGCGGGATTACTCACTCTAAGTCTACAAATCTTAATTATAAATGACCCTTATGTATACACTAAGTCATCATAGCTTACCTGTTAGGGTTTCAAATTTTTATATAAGTGTTGTGATTTAAATTTGAACGGAAGAGTAATTATAATTATAGATAATTATCGGGGTTTGGAAGCGTACCAAAATATAGCAGGGTTCTTTGATGCTTTCCCATGTATTGGGATCAAAATCTTCCTGCTCCCCCGTCGTTCTTCTCTGTTGGACAGTCCCTCTTGTAATTTCCTATTTCACCACAAAGGTGACATATGGGAATGGTTCCAACATTGGCAGTTGAAGTGATGAACTCAACCGGAGTTCTACAGATGCGGGCGGTATGCCCCTTCATGTTGCATCTATTGCAATGCAGCTCTCGGCAAACTCCATGATGATGGTAGTTGCACTTGCTGCAGTGTGGGAGGTTTCCTAAGTACGGCTTGGTAGGTGCTAGAATAACAGGGTTGATGGGGGTATTGACTGCCCCAGTTCGTTGCCCTCTGTTAGGTTCTTGAGTTGAACAACTCCCTTTCGTGTTCTCGAACTTTCGTTTAAGGATATTAGGCTTAAGGTTCGAGGTGTTCTTACAAGTAGGTGCTTGTTGCTGTTTAGGAACCGAGTATCATCCGAACTAAGTTACCTTCGTTTGGTGGATATCGTTTCCTAATTTTCGAAAATATTCGAAAATAATTCATAATAGTGTCTATATAAAATAGACTTATGAATTTGAGAAGTAATCACTATCAATTAAGATTCCGTGATCTGATTTATTGTTATTAGGCGTGACAGGAAAAGAGGATAAGCTCCAAACCTAATGTGAGTAATGAAATCACTAACTCTCTAGGTTGAACCGATTTACTAGTTATTGCTTAGATGAAAAGGTGCTCGAAGACTTCACATGAATCATGTGTGGTTTCCCTTTGTTCTATTCTGGGTGGTAATGATTTGTTCTCTCCTGGTATCTATAGGGTGTCCCTCTCCTCTGTAGGTATATTGAATTCCCGGGCTATCTTACTTCCGATTCTGATACTGATACCTATTACTTCGTAATGAAGATTTTGAATCTCGGAAGTTCATGCGAATATCTCATTGGTGTCCTTAATAGGGTAAAGGCACTAAATGATTTCTATAGTTCGTTTACTTCTCCTATGTATCTTCTTGGGATTCTCTTAATGAAATTATGTTGGATCCTCCTTGACTCTTCTATTGATTGCTGGAGTAACTATGTTTATCTCACGGGTTTATACGAGAATGGGAATGTCTAAAGAATCTATGAGAAAATCTTTATGAAGGTGATTCTTCCTGGTCCTTCTATAATCACATGGTGTGTACCGATTATATATAATCCAGATCAAATAGACCTTTGAATAAGTAATCCTACTCTAAAACCACATCCAAACAAGGAAAAGGAAGTAGAGTGAAAATCACCTATTCTAAGTCTATAAAATCTCGGCTATATATAACCTTAACGTATCGACTTAGTAATTATAGACTTATCAGAAAAGATCTTTTTAACATTTCCCCAAAGGTATGTAACATACCTCCATGTTATTTTAGTTATGAGTTTGATTCTTGGATTTCTAGATACAAGAACTTAACAAGTTTTCAGTTTTCTTGTTATAGCATCCTAAAATACCCCATAGTATTTTAGTCTTTGGTTCTAGAATTCTTCTGGTGCTTAGGTAAGTTTTAGACCAGTTGCAACACTACAATCACTCCCCAAACATGTGTTGGTCATATCTCAGATGAATATAGTTGATCACGCTATATTGATCCCAGATATGATTACGTCACTGTCTAGGTTTAACTGCAATGTCCAACATCTAAATACTTTAGTTTTGTTCTTCTTGTGATACTCATTCTGGTATATATACTCTACATGTACTTATACTTTTATAAAATATTGATATATTTTTAAAGTATAACTCTTGGTCAGAGTGTTTTTATCCCAATGGGTTTATAGTTGTATATATTTTATGACTGATATACTGAGTTCACTATAAACACTGCTCTGATACCAATCTGTCGCACCCCTAAACCAGAACGGCGGAAACGTTCGGGGGCGGAGGACTTAAGGTAAGTATCACAAGACATGCAATATAGTAATCAAAGTACAAACAACCATTGTATTAATAAGTATAAGTTTTACACAAGTGTTTAAACATTACATATTCAAACACTAAAGTAGGTACAACAGAAGACAAGAGTCGCGGTACGGTACTAGGTAGTCTTCTCAAAAGCTTCGGGAGTGTACCTATCTACTGGATTCCTGAGAATACAAGTTATTTGAAAAGAGTAGATCATCATTTAAGCTGGTGAGTTCATAAGTATTTTAGCTCTGTTAAGTATACCCTAAGTTCTTTGAATAAGTTCACTGGTTTGTCCAGGAAATCCTATATTTCCTGAGGTGATTAACTGATAACCTCAATAGTTTCCCTCTGTAATTACTTAGTTTATATTGATTATATATAACCCAATATCGAATGGACAGTCAAATGGGTGTATCTGCCCTAAGCCCACAACCAAACAAGGAACAGGAAGTAAGGCGGAAGTCACACATTTCACTGTCAATCGGATATTACTTATGTACAACTCTAATGTAACAACTAAGGAATTATAGAATTAACTACTAAAGGTCTTTTATGTTATACTAGTTTAGAAATATTGAATGACTAAGTTTCATTTGATAAGTGGTTTAATTCCATAAACCGTTTCCTTCGTATAAGTGGTTTAATCCTATAAACCGTTCATTTGTAAAAGTGGTTTAATCCCATAAACCGTTTCATTTGTAAAAGTGTTCTTAGTTAGATCTGTTCTACAGTAAAAACCTTAGTATTACTTATGGAGAGTATTCTGTTATCCATAATACTGCCTTGTGGTTTTAAATGTTCAAAACCAGAAGTAAAATACTTGATTTCATGATACGTAGCTCTTACTATAAGTAAAAGCTACTGAAGGTATACTTGGTCGGGATGTAATTAACTTTTCTTACTGTTATAAGAGAAGTATATTACTTTGTAATTCACTCGTTGTTTTATCCATGTGAGTCCTATTAACCATATTAATATGACGGAAATGCCTGCAGCGACGTTCTTCAGGCGTCGGAACTGGAATGATATTTGACACCCTAGGCCTGCCGGCCAAACTGTAGCGAACAGTAGAGGTGCGGAATTGTCAGTCCCATATAGATCTATACACAAATTCACGCTCTCCCTACAAGAGATTTTGGCTAATAGTTCAGGACTTAAAAAGGGTCGTACTTAGGTAAGTACACCGTGAAGGGTCTCACAAATTTATTGTTTCAATGAGATTTACGATGTATTATTACCCCGTGATTGCTAAGCCTGGTACTATGTATCGTACCTTTGTTAATGCAAACCCGGTATGATGTATTATTACCCCGTGTTTGCTAACCCTGGTACTCTGTATAGTACCTTTGTTAATGCAAACTCGGTAAGATGTATTATTACCACGTGTTTGCTAACCCTGGTACTCTGTATAGTACCTTTGTTAATGCAAACCCGATATGATGTATCTTTACTTCTTTAATATGTTGTTCATGTATTAAAAGTATTATACATATATTGGTATAGGTGAATGAATTCTGGTAATTTCCTTGGAAAGTATACAGTCGTGAATCATACTTGTATCTTTAGTTTTGAATCATAAATTATACCTATTATAATTTATATGTTCTATATGATTAGCATGGTTTCTCATGGATGAACACCTTTGCTCAGCCTGATACAAAGGTAATGATACCAAAAGGAGTAACCTTTTGTACTCATATATGTATAATATATATATATATATATATATATATATATATATATATATATATATATATATATATATATATATATATATATAATTAAGAAGGAAACGACCTTCGGACAAACAATACAACCCTAATTTCACATCCAAACAAGGAAAAGGATGTAGGATAATTCATTAGTCCTAAGCCCTTCAAATCTTATTTATATATTTATACATATATAAACATGATTTTGGCATTTATACCTTGAAATAGTTTATAAAACATTTTTCAAAGAATTTAACGGAGTTTTTACATGACTTTAAAGATTTAACATGGCTTCACGTTATTTTGAAAGTATTTGGCAATTCTTAAAAGCATACGGAAATTCTTTGTGTGATTATTATCACATACACTTATTAACACAATTTAATATTGTGTTAAACTTGTATTCCCCCCCCCCCCTAAAAAGCATATAAAACCATTTAAAAAGGTATATTATAGGGGAATGAACTCACTTTGATAAGCGGTGATTTGGGCAGCGTTTCGTTTCCCGTAAATAGTTTATTTAACGAGAAACTGGCTCAAACCGGGCAGAGTTTCGACAGGAGAGAGGATGACTTCTCGAGAATTACGGGGCTCCGGGGCTTGCTTCGGGCTTTAGCCACGATACCGGGGCCTTGGGGGTCGTGAGAAAGTCGAGGGGGTGAAAATGTGAAATTGGGTGAAAAATGGGGTGAAAAACCTCTAAAATCCGAGAAGTCTCACACCCTTTATATAGGGGTGCGAGGGTTCGGCCGAGGATGACTCATCAGCAAAGTGGCAGCGAAGGAAAGCAGACGCATGTCTCGATTCGGACAGGTGGCGAGGGCTAGGTCAGGCGGTTCGCTGCTGGCAGCTTCGGATAGGACCAGGCTTCGGTCCAATCAGGGGAGGGCACGAGGGTCCGAGATCATCCGAGGAGCATCCGCGGGAGGTCTCCTGCGAGGGTGTCCGAAGCTTAGTGGACCGCGGAGTTGGTCGAATCAGAAGGCGACACGCGAAGCTTGGTCCAACCAGAGGATGACACTTGGCGGCCTCGCATGCGAGGTGACGTGTCCGAGGAGTGACTCAGCGAAATTTCCCGGTTTTCAAGATTTTCTTGATTTTTGTGCCAAAAACTTGCGAAATTCATAACTTTCGCATACGAGCTCCGTTTTTGACGTTCTTTATATGCACGCGTAGGTAAAATCATACTCTACGACTTTAGTTTAGACATCGTTGGCTGATTTTGAATTTATTTTTAATATTATTATTTTAAACAGACCGGGACGGGAATCCGTTAAAAATTCATAAGTTCTTCATCCGACGTCCGTTTTCGTCTGTCTTTTTACCGTTGTGCCACTTTTGACGAGACCTTCGATTCTCGTTTAAGTTGCGTTGGCTAAATATCGATCGATTTATATTACGAATTTTTAGTTGTCTACTGCTAAACCGAAACTTCGAAAAATCATAACTTCCTCATACGAAGTCAGATTTTGACGTTCTTTTTATGAACGTTCTCGGTTTAACATATTCTACAAGTTTCATTTAGATTGTTAAGGCTAAAAAGCCTTTTATCAAAAATTCACTTTTTACATTGAACAGTGTTTTGCCGGTTTTACCGCGGAGTTTCGATTGGTCATAACTTCTTCGTTATAACTCGGATTTCAGTGTTCTTTATGTTTTTGGAAACCTTGTTACAAACTCTACTACTTGGTTCATCCCAATTACGATTATTGATTAATTTATTTTTGACAAAATTTGACTGGTGTCACATTATCCCCCCCGTTAGAGGGAGTTTCGTCCTGAAATTAAGTCTAAAGTGATACTCATGGACTAGGTCTAATCTTTCCTATCCCAAGTGAATTCAGGTCCCTGGTTTGTAATCCAGCGAACCTTCATTAACGGGATGAGACTTAGCGTGGTTCTTTAAATTTCCCTATCCATGGTTTTCATTGGTTCTACTACAGAGTGTAGACTTTTATTTAACTTGATTTCATCAAGTGAAATAACAAGTGTTTTATCGGATAGACACCTCTTTAGATTAGATATGTGAAAGATGAGATGAATGTTATTAAGTTTTTGGTGGTAGTTTAAGTCTAAAAGTACAAGACCGATTCTGGTAATAACCTCAAATGGTCTTATGTACTTTGAGTTTTGTATTTCACGCTTTCTCAAGCACGTCTTGTCCGTCCTGAGTGAGACCTTCATTATGACAAGGTCATCAATCCTGGAATTCCAAGGGATTTCTTTTATCGAAGCCGTAGCTTCTCTGGTTAACTCTGGAAGCTTTATGGCGCTTCCTGATTCGTATTTTGTTTTTGGTAGTTTCTCGGATGAATTCCAGATCAGCGAGGGTGCTGTGTGGAAATTGGATCTCTAGCTAGTTGCGTATTACCCACTTTAGTCCAGTGCAGATAGAATCTGCACATGTGACCACAGAAGGTTTCGAATGAAGCAACTTGGATGCTAGTGTGATAAAGGACTCGACTAATTGGTAAATGGATATCCCATTCTTTACCATAGCCGATCCCATAGAATCATGACTACTCTGGTTCCTAGAGGTTTTTGAGTGACGGCCTGAACTGGGAGATGATTCTATTATCTTAGTGGAGATAACAGATATTGGCATACCGTACACTCATACGTTCTAGTTATTTTCTCTACTTGCCACATTTTCAGGTTTTAAGGCTTCCTGTTGAGCCTCCTTACTTTGTGTGGAGAGATTTGAAAGGGTTATCATAGTCTATGATTGGCACTATGACCTGGGTACTCTTTCCGACTTAAGGTGTCAGCTACTATATTGGCTTTGTCGATATGATAACGAATTTCAAATTCGTAGTCATTTAGTAGCTCGACCCACTGTCGTGGTCTCATGTTGAATTCTACCTGGTAGAATACATGATGCTGGCTTTTGCTCCGAAGTTCATGATCAGACTCATACTTGGCTCATCCATCATCACCTCATGTATACAAGTCGTATATAATTTAGATTTCACAAAACGTTCGGATGGGTGACTCTGTCCCACGTCCACAACCAAACAAGGAACAGGAGATAGGGCGGAATCACACATCCTTAATCTTGTTAAGTCTAACTTATATACCACTCTCGTGTATACACTTAGCAGCGATAGATTAACTTAATGAATTATTAGTCTCTATTCTTGAACTTGACCTGTGGTTCGATGATTTTTCTATGAGATCTATTGAGGTACTTCGGTAGTTACTGACTTTTAAGACTACTTCGGTGCTTTTGGTTTGAAGTTTTCTGTCTACTGAGTAGGCTAGAATGGCGTGGTACTCTTCGCATGGGTACTTCTGAAGTTTTGAAATGAGAGACAACCTAAGGGTTTTGCGTTATGGATTGGAAGAATTTCATCTTACAGCTGATTAAGGAAAAAGTTCTCTTATACAACATCAGAATTTTCACATGGTCAGGGCCAGGCCAAACCATGTCGAATGAGGCTGTCAGAATTTTCTCGACGAAATAGATATTAAGTCGTTCTGGGAGAAATGATTACTAGGGTGATACCTTACGTACTTAAGTTTTCAGAGGTTCTGGTTTTATTCTGTTATTATCGCTACGAACCCCTTTTTGATTCGAAATTGGCGGGTACTACCAATACAAGGGTTCTGATAATTTGAAATTATGAACCATCATGAAACGATCCTTACTAGGTCTCTCTATAATCACTTGGTGTATATAAGTCATGTATAATTAAGATTGGTAAGACTTTTGACTGAGCAACCCTGCCCTAAATCCACAACCAAACAAGGAACAGGAAATGAGGCGGGATTACTCACTCTAAGTCTACAAATCTTAATTATAAATGACCCTTATGTATACACTAAGTCATCATAGCTTACCTGTTAGGGTTTCAAATTTTTATATAAGTGTTGTGATTTAAATTTGAACGGAAGAGTAATTATAATTATAGATAATTATCGGGGTTTGGAAGCGTACCAAAATATAGCAGGGTTCTTTGATGCTTTCCCATGTATTGGGATCAAAATCTTCCTGCTCCCCCGTCGTTCTTCTCTGTTGGACAGTCCCTCTTGTAATGTCCTATTTCACCACAAAGGTGACATATGGGAATGGTTCCAACATTGGCAGTTGAAGTGATGAACTCAACCGGAGTTCTACAGATGCGGGCGGTATGCCCCTTCATGTTGCATCTATTGCAATGCAGCTCTCGGCAAACTCCATGATGATGGTAGTTGCACTTGCTGCAGTGTGGGAGGTTTCCTAAGTACGGCTTGGTAGGTGCTGGAATAACAGGGTTGATGGGGGTATTGACTGCCCCAGTTCGTTGCCCTCTGTTAGGTTCTTGAGTTGAACAACTCCCTTTCGTGTTCTCGAACTTTCGTTTAAGGATATTAGGCTTAAGGTTCGAGGTGTTCTTACAAGTAGGTGCTTGTTGCTGTTCTTGGCCATCACCATGATCGGGGTTACCGATAGCATTACTACTAACATTTGCATTGTTAGCATTCAGGTGTGCCATGACAGTTGCTACAGCTGTTGTGACCGCAGCTTGAAACGTAGCCGCATCTATATGAAGGATTGGTGTTTCGCTGGTAGGTTGGTTACACTTCTTTGAAGGCATGATTCTGTTACATGATAAGAAAATGGGCTCGTGAGCGACTATCGTGTCTGTAGATGTATTCTAACCATTTGTATCTATGTATTAATCTTTTTTTTCTGTTATATTGTTCTCAATAATTCGACCTGCATCCCTATGATGCAGTCCTGGTAAGGAACAGAATTAAGTTTCTAGAATGGTTAGGAACCGAGTATTATCCGAACTAAGTTACCTTCGTTTGGTGGATATCGTTTCCTAATTTACGAAAATATTCTAAAATAATTCATAATAGTGTCTATATAAAATAGACTTATGAATTTGAGAAGTAATCACTATCAATTAAGATTCCGTGATCTGATTTATTGTTATTAGCCGTGACAGGAAAAGACGATAAGCTCCAAACCTAATGTGAGTAATGAAATCACTAACTCACTAGGTTGAACCGATTTACTAGTTATTGCTTAGATGAAAAGGTGCTCGAAGACTTCACATGAATCATGCGTGGTTTCCCTTTGTTCTATTCTGGGTGGTAATGATTTGTTCTCTCCTGGTATCTATAGGGTGTC
Source organism: Lactuca virosa (assembly GCF_052849685.1). NCBI lineage: Eukaryota > Viridiplantae > Streptophyta > Magnoliopsida > Asterales > Asteraceae > Lactuca > Lactuca virosa. The sequence continues at coordinate 73,543,746 of NC_136429.1, read as the reverse complement.
CCTCTCCTCTGTAGGTATATTGAATTCCCGGGCTATCTTACTTCCGATTCTGATACTGATACCTATTACTTCGTAATGAAGATTTTGAATCTCGGAAGTTCATGCGAATATCTCATTGGTGTCCTTAATAGGGTAAAGGCACTAAATGATTTCTATAGTTCGTTTACTTCTCCTATGTATCTTCTTGGGATTCTCTTAATGAAATTATGTTGGATCCTCCTTGACTCTTCTATTGATTGCTGGAGTAACTATGTTTATCTGACGGGTTTATACGAGAATGGGAATGTCTAAAGAATCTATGAGAAAATCTTTACGAAGGTGATTCTTCCTGGTCCTTCTATAATCACATGGTGTGTACCGATTATATATAATCCATATCAAATAGACCTTTGAATAAGTAATCCTACTCTAAAACCACATCCAAACAAGGAAAAGGAAGTAGAGTGAAAATCACCTATTCTAAGTCTATAAAATCTCGGCTATATATAACCTTAACGTATCGACTTAGTAATTATAGACTTATCAGAAAAGATCTTTTTAACATTTCCCCAAAGGTATGTAACATACCTCCATGTTATTTTAGTTATGAGTTTGATTCTTGGATTTCTAGATACAAGAACTTAACAAGTTTTCAGTTTTCTTGTTATAGCATCCTAAAATACCCCATAGTATTTTAGTCTTTGGTTCTAGAATTCTTTTGGTGCTTAGGTAAGTTTTAGACCAGTTGCAACACTACAATCACTCCCCAAACACGTGTTGGTCATATCTCAGATGAATATAGTTGATCAGGCTATATTGATCCCAGATATGATTACGTCACTGTCTAGGTTTAACTGCAATGTCCAACATCTAAATACTTTAGTTTTGTTCTTCTTGTGATACTCATTCTGGTATATATACTCTACATGTACTTATACTTTTATAAAATATTGATATATTTTTAAAGTATAACTCTTGGTCAGAGTGTTTTTATCCCAATGGGTTTATAGTTGTATATATTTTATGACTGATATACTGAGTTCACTATAAACACTGCTCTAATACCAATCTGTCGCACCCCTAAACCAGAACGGCAGAAACGTTCGGGGGCGGAGGACTTAAGGTAAGTATCACAAGACATGCAATATAGTAATCAAAGTACAAACAACCATTGTATTAATAAGTATAAGTTTTACACAAGTGTTTAAACATTACATATTCAAACACTAAAGTAGGTACAACAGAAGACAAGAGTCACGGTACGGTACTAGGTAGTCTTCTCAAAAGCTTTGGGAGTGTACCTATCTACTGGATTCCTGAGAATACAAGTTATTTGAAAAGAGTAGATCATCATTTAAGCTGGTGAGTTCATAAGTATTTTAGTTCTGTTAAGTATACCCTAAGTTCTTTGAATAAGTTCACTGGTTTCTCCAGGAAATCCTATATTTCCTGAGGTGATTAACTGATAACCTCAATAGTTTCCCTCTGTAATTACTTAGTTTATATTGATTATATATAACCCAATATCGAATGGACAGTCAAATGGGTGTATCTGCCCTAAGCCCACAACCAAACAAGGAACAGGAAGTAAGGCGAAAGTCACACATTTCACTGTCAATCGGATATTACTTATGTACAACTCTAATGTAATAACTAAGGAATTATAGAATTAACTACTAAAGGTCTTTTATGTTATACTAGTTTAGAAAGATTGAATGACTAAGTTTCATTTGATAAGTGCTTTAATTCCATAAACCGTTTCCTTCGTATAAGTGGTTTAATCCTATAAACCGTTCATTTGTAAAAGTGGTTTAATCCCATAAACTGTTTCATTTGTAAAAGTGTTCTTAGTTATATCTGTTCTACAATAAAAACCTTAGTATTACTTATGGAGAGTATTCTGTTATCCATAATACTGCCTTGTGGTTTTAAATGTTCAAAACCAGAAGTAAAATACTTGATTTCATGATACGTAGCTCTTACTGTAAGTAAAAGCTACTGAAGGTATACTTGGTCGGGATGTAATTAACTTTTCTTACTGTTATAAGAGAAGTATATTACTTTGTAATTCACTCGTTGTTTTATCCATGTGAGTCCAATTAACCATACTAATATGACGGAAATGCCTGCAGCGACGTTCTTCAGGCGTCAGAACTGGAATGATATTTGACACCCTAGGCCTGCCGGCCAAACTGTAGCGAACAGTAGAGGTGCGGGATTGTCAGTCCCATATAGATCTATACACAAATTCACGCTCTCCCTACAAGAGATTCTGGCTAATAGTTCAGGACTTAAAAAGGGTCGTACTTATATACGTACACCGTGAAGGGTCTCACAAATTTATTGTTTCAACGAGATTTACGATGTATTATTACCCCGTGATTGCTAACCCTGGTACACTGTATCGTACCTTTGTTAATGCAAACCCGGTATGATGTATTATTACCTCGTGTTTGCTAAACATGGTACTCTGTATAGTACCTTTGTTAATGCACACTCGGTAAGATGTATTATTACTACGTGTTTGCTAACCCTGGTACTCTGTATAGTACCTTTGTTAATGCAAACCCGATATGATGTATCTTTACTTCTTTAATATGTTGTTCATGTATTAAAAGTATTATACATATATTGGTATAGGTGAATGAATTCTGGTAATTTCCTTGGAAAGTATACAGTCGTGAATCATACTTGTATCTTTAGTTTTGAATCATAAATTATACCTATTATAATTTATATGTTCTATCTGATTAGCATGGTTTCTCATGGATGAACACCTTTGCTCAGCCTGATACAAAGGTAATGATACCAAAAGGAGTAACCTTTTGTACTCATATATGTATAATATATATATATAATTAAGAAGGAAACGACCTTCGGACAAACAATACAACCCTAATTCCATATCCAAACAAGGAAAAGGATGTAGGATAATTCATTAGTCCTAAGCCCTTCAAATCTTATTTATATATTTATACATATATAAACATGATTTTGGCATTTATACTTTGAAATAGCTGATAAAACATTTTTCAAAGAATTTAACGGAGTTTTTACATGACTTTAAAGATTTAACATGGCTTCACGTTATTTTGAAAGTATTTGGTAATTCTTAAAAGCATACGGAAATTCTTTGTGTGATTATTATCACATACAGTTATTAACACAATTTAATATTGTGTTAATCTTGTATTCCCCCCCCCCCCCCTAAAAAGCATATAAAACCATTTAAAAAGGTATATTATAGGGGTATGAACTCACTTTGATAAGCGGTGATTCAGGCAGCGTTTCGTTTCCCGTAAAGAGTTTATTTAACGAGAAACTGGCTCAAAACGGGCACAGTTTCGACAGGAGAGAGGATGACTTCTCGAGAATTACGGGGCTCCGGGGCTTGCTTCGGGCTTTAGACACGATATCAGGGCCTTGGGGGCCGTGAGAAAGTCGAGGGGGTGAAAATGTGAAATTGGGTGAAAAATGGGGTGAAAAACCTCTCAAATCCGAGAAGTCTCGCACCCTTTATATAGGGGTGCGAGGGTTCGGCTGAGGATGACTCATCAGCAAAGTGGCAGCGAAGGAAAGCAGACGCGTGTCTCGGTTCGGACAGGTGGCGAGGGCTCGGTCAGGCGGTTCGCTGCTGGCAGCTTTGGATAGGACCAGGCTTCGGTCCAATCAGGGGAGGGCACGAGGGTCCGAGATCATCCAAGGAGCATCCGCGGGGTGTCTCCTGCGATGGTGTCTGAAGCTTACTGGACCGCGGAGTTGGTCCAATCAGAAGGCGACACGCGAAGCTCGGTCCAACCAGAGGATGACACGCGGCGGCCTCGCATGCGAGGTGACGTGTCCGAGGAGTGACTCAGCGAAATTTCCTGGTTTTCAAGATTTTCTTGATTTTTGTGCCAAAAACTTGCGAAATTCATAACTTTCGCATACGAGCTCCGTTTTTGACGTTTTTTTCGTTTAGACATCGTTGGCTGATTTTGAATTTATTTTTAATATTATTATTTTAAACAGACCGGGACGGGAATCCGGTAAAAATTCATAACTTCTTCATCTGACGTCCGTTTTCGTCTGTCTTTTTACCGTTGTGCCATTTTTGACGAGACCTTCGATTCTCGTTTAAGTTGCGTCGGCTAAATATCGATCGATTTATATTACGAATTTTTAGCTGTCTATTGCTAAACCAAAACTTCAAAAAATCATAACTTCCTCATACGAAGTCAGATTTTGACGTTCTTTTTATGAACGTTCTCGGTTTAACATATTCTACAAGTTTCATTTATATTGTTAAGGCTAAAAAGCCTTTTATCGAAAATTCACTTTTTACACTGAATTGTGTTTTGCCGGTTTTACCGCGGATTTTCGATTGGTCATAACTTCTTCGTTATAACTCGGATTTCAGTGTTCTTTATGTTTTTGGAAACCTTGTTACAAACTCTACCACTTGGTTCATCCCAATTACGATTATTGATCAATTTATTTTTGACCAAAATTTGACTGGTGTCACAATAAGTGTTTATGTTTAAAGGATGTCTCTGTATCTTGTATATGTAAATTGTTCCGGAAAATCCTATATTTTCTGTTGTATATGAAAAGTAGTTTTATTCCCATAAAACCGTTCACTTTGTATCAATGTTATGTATTTGTATTCCTTTATGAAAAACTTGTACTGAGAGTGTGCCTGGCTCCACCAGCTGTTATTGAAAACTGTATTGAACCATTGTATTTTGTATTCTGTAAACTGATACTTTGAAGGTGTACTTTCGTTTAGTTGTTTATACACTAGCGTATTGTTAATATCTTTTTAATGAGTTATTATAACCATACTATGACGGATGGCCTGAAACAAACGCTTTGTGGGCGTTTAAACTGTTGATAACAATTGCCACTCATCGGCGTGTATGCCTTACTGTAGCTAGCAGCCTGAGTGCGAGGTTGTCAATCCCGATATAGATCTACACACAACTTGTTTCGATCCCCGGCTGGAGATTCTGGTTATAATGTCAGGGCTTTTCCTATGTTGTCTAAAATGAATTAAACAACCTGAATTGAATGTCTCATAAAAAGCATATAAACGTTACATGTATATTAGTTGTGAAAACCCAATCATTATGAAATAAATGATTGACAATATGTTCTTGATTTAGTATACCGAACACATATGTTCTTGAATCAAAACGCAATCATTCTGAAATAAATGATTGACAGTATGTTCTTGATTTAGTATTCCAAACATGTATTTGATAAGTGTAAACCTTGACTTGTTCTGTATCAAAACCCTAGTTTCTTGTAAGACTGTGTATTCTTGTATCATGAATTATTGTTCTATGTATAAATTATACCTATTATAATTTATATGTACTTTCTAAATGTGTATTTAACCATGTTTGCATGTAATCCCTTGCTCAGCATGTTACAAAGTGTAACGCTCGTGTTTCTGGGCTAGACATTAATGTTGTTGTAATAGTCTAGGTTAACCTTTGTAACTCATTTTGAAATAATAATAATAATGTGTTATTTGAGTATTATGTGTTTTATGCTTAATTATGTGGCTTAATTGAATTAAGAATAAAAATAATCGTCAAAATGAAATGTTAGATAAAGCCGATATCTATGGTTAATGTTGTAGTAGTCGTGACGAGGTTTCCGAATATATAAAGAATGCTGAAATCCGAGTTATAACGAAGAAGTTATGACCTGTTGAAGTTTCGCGACGGAACCGGCACGGCGCTGAAGGACGTAAAGTACGAATTTAAGATAGAGCGATATCTAGCCTTAGTAATCAAAATGAAAGTCGTAGAATACGTTAAACCGAGAGCGTGCATAAAAAGAACGTCTAAATCTGACTTCGTATGAGGAAGTTATGATTTTTCTAAGTTTTGACTTAGCGGTATGCAGCCCGAAATCTCGAAATTGAGATCGAGTGATAATTGGCCGAAACTTTCTAAACGAGAATTGAAGATCACGTCATTAGTAGTCCAACGGTAAAAAGACAGACGAAAACGGACGTCGGATGAAGAAGTTATGATTTTATAACGAAGTTTTCCTGTCCCGGCCTACTAAATATAATATAATAAAAATAAAGTCAAAATTAACCGACGGAGTCTAAATGAAAGTTGTAGAGCATAGTCCCACCTACGTGTGGATGTAAAGAACGTCAAAAACCGAGCTCGTATGCGAAAGTTATGAATTTTTGAAGATCGTGGCACGCATACCAAAGCTTATCCGAAGGGTACGCCCCGCGTAACCTTTGAGTACGCCCAGCGTACCCCGGTGCATGAACCGCCTCGGACTCGAGTGCTCCGATGACGTAAGCGATGATGAATTCGAGCTACGCCCCGCGTACCGAAGCATTACGCCCAACGTAATGCGAGGGTTCAGGCCCTATAAAAGGGTGCGAGGGCAGCCGGCCTTTTTGATCCTTTTCTCTTCTCTCTCTCCCGTTTTGCATCGTTTTTCGTGCAAGAACTATCCCGAAGCCCCGGTATTATTCCTGAGACCCAAGGAAAGTTCCGAAGCCCCGAAGATCCCGATAAGTAAAGTTTCCGAGCCGAAACTCTGCCTGCGAGAAGCCCGGTTTTCAAGAAAAACATCTCGGTTTTATCGGAAAAGATTATTTTAAGAGACGAGGTGCTGTCCGATCATTTTCTTATCAAGTGAGTGTATATTCGTTTTCTTCTAACACATAGATATGAAGTATTCTTGTAAAATACGTGCTATGTGTTTGTATATTATTTGTTTATTTGAACTAGTTGTTGAATGGATATTTTGTACAGGTTTTAAGCTGTATATAAATGTATATATTTTATCTACTAATATGTTGGGTAGAACATGGGTAGACAGTTGGTGTGTGAAGAAATAAAATGATGAGAGACCTCGATGTTGTTGTTGATCTAGTCATCTAGCGGAGTATGGATGACGACCACATACTCTTTCTAGACAGTCCAGTGGAACGCTAGCAGGCTCATAACCTGTAGGTGTTGTGAACGATGTGTTCACCGGTGTACTCTATCCCCCTCATGGTTGCCTTTAGGACATCTATTTCTAAGGAAGCCCCTTTGCAGTAATGTCCGTCCCGATGAAAATCCTAGATTAGGTCCTTTGTAATAGTTGTTGTTTTAGGGACATAAAGTGAGGATAACGGGAATGGGTAATCGGGTTATTGTTGGTTGGTGAAATTAAATATAATTATTTATTGTGGGTTGAAAACCCTATATGCTCACCAGGCTCCCAAGCCTGACCCACTCAGTTTCTTTGTATTACAGGTAGTGGCGCAAGGGCATAAGTTGGATGACTTTGTCAAGATATTTTTGGATTATAGACCTGTAGTTATGTATACCTGTTGTAAGGTCTATTTTGTATTGTTTATGCTTTTGGTCTGTATCGGAACTGTTGGATTAATGTCTAAGTCCATAACTATATTTGGTATGTACTTGACCCGACCCGGCATGGTCCATTTGGGTTGCACTTCACCGGCACAATTTATATGGATAGTCTTTTGAGAATAGTATATTTATGATTTATATTAATATATTATAAGTTCTAATATATTAATATGGGATCATATTATTTAATTAGTATTGATCAAGAATTAATTTAGAATTAATTAAGTGATCAAAAAGAACTAATTAAATATGGACTCTTATATATATGGAATGGGCCAAGTTTATTTAGGTTGGGCTAAGCTTTCATGGATGGTCCATGGAGCTTTTAACCCATGGATCCTATGTAAATGAAAGGTCATGGGTATTAGGGTTTACATGGATGTAACCCTAATCCTCCATAATATATAAATGGGTCCTTGGCTCACAAAATGGGACAAGCGTGTGAAAATAAGAGTGGGCCGATTTTAGTGTGCATACATATTCTCTCAAGTTCTTCCAAGGTGTTTTGGTGATTTGTGATTCCATTTGAGGCTTCCACACTATTGGGGCTAAGCTCTTAAAGCTTGAAGACATCAAGCTACATCAAAAGGTATGTCATCTAACTAGAACTTTGTAGTATAGGTGCTTCATAATATGCTAGTTAGGATGAAACCTTGGAATAGTTAATATTTGCATGTATAATAGAGAAAACATAGATCCCAGGTTTATAGGGTTGCATGTACACCATAAGAGTGTTAGAATGCTCAAAACCCAACAGTGGTATCAGAGCCATGGGTTGTTTTCTGTTATATTGATGCAAATGTTTTATTTTCAAGTTGAAAAAAAAGAAAAAAAAACATGACGTTTGTCAAATTTTAAGATAATTACTTGTTTTGTGAAAAACGAATTATTTGTAAAGTTTGAATCATTTGTTATATGAGTTGAATTAGGTCAAATTTAGTAAAAGATAAAATGATATGATTATTTTATTAGTTTTAAAGTTTGATCTAAATGTTTTAAGGAGTTACAAAATTTGTCATAAAATTTTGGAGCTCAAAATTTTTCTTTTTAAAGTTGTGATCTTAAGAGTTTTGAAACTTCCATAAGTTACGGATATGAAAGTTTTTTTTTAATAAAAAAAATTGATTCAAAGTTTTTATGGAGTTTCAAAACTTGGTGTTAATGTTTTAAAGAATTCCATAACTTGTTCTTAAGTTATGGAACATGGAAAGTTTCATCATAAAACACCATTAATTCCATAAGTTATGGAATCCAAAGGTTTTCAAGAGTTACAAAACTTACCCTCAAGTTTTGGAATTTGAAAAAAGTTTTTTATGAAAAAAAAAATTGATTTCTAAGACTCTTGGGTTCATAACTAAAGCGTTCAAATTAAATGATTTTAATTTTGAATTTTGAATTTAATAATTGGAATTATGATGTTTTGTTGAATTGTTCAAATTAACTCTTATGGACTTTATTAATAGTTAATTAAAGCGTTTAATTAAAAGAGTATTATTAAATCCATAAATAAAGATATGGTTTGAGTTTAATTAAATTAAAAGTCTAGTTTAATTAATAGATTAAACCACCAAGTATTTTAAATGTCTAAAATACACCCTTATACTATTATAATATTAAAAGTTTAATATATTATATGTATAAGAACAAGTCGTCTTACCATTAGTATGCCTCATTCACGAAGCCGGTCTATAAGGGGGGTATAAGGTTACTGCCTATAAAATGGCAGTTTAAAAGAATCTAGGAGTTTCAAAACCAATTAAAACCTAATAATACATTTTGTTTATCTTGGTGGAAATTGGTGAATCGTCATTCACCTACCTTCAAATATTTTATAGCTTGGATTACGGCATCCCTCTTCCAAGTTATAAAATAGTTTGTTGGGTCCTAGCCTTAATATATCATATTGGGTGTTATATTAAGGACTTAAATCAACTTTATGTGAATTTCTCCCATTGTTGATGTCTGGTTTAGACAACAATGATCTTCCCAAACCAAGCTTTCCTAATGAATATGACTTCCCGAGTTTGGCTCATGGAAGTCATACTTCTCTTCCTCCACCTCCTCCAATTATTCTCCCTAACCCACAAGTTCAAGGTCACTCAAGCCCTAATGGCAAGCAAGGTCTATGTGTGATCACATCTTAGAGATGAAGTCACATATTGACAAGTCGGGAGAGTTGGGTGTCAAAGTCTTGAGAAAGTTGGATGTTCAATCACTTTCTAAGCCACATAGTGAGTTCCTTTGGGAATACTATGAAACAGACTATGACATGAACCTTAATGATCATATCTATTTGCTTGGTGCTGCTGAATCAGCAATGATTTGGAACGATAGTAAAGTAAATTTGATTAGAAGATCAACTTCCCAAAAACTTTATGGACAGTGACAATGGTGACACTGGAAATCCAGAAAAAGCATTCTCTTCCCAATGGAAAGGGATTGGCCATAGTCAACCCGGTTGACCAAATGGTAAAGAGAAAGGCTAAGTCTGAGATAGTCCCATTACCAAAGGGTCCATATGTTTATTTTGCCAAAGGAAGGGGCGTTGATTGCAAAGCTGCCAAATTTACCTAAGGATGTTAAAGTCAATAAGTTTGACTCTACATCAGGTAGAGCCCATTATCTAACTCTGTTAAGTTCTATTCTGAGATCCTCATTACATGATGTGACTGGGTCACATGTTGATGTTTTAAGAATCAAAGAATAGAGAGAAATCTTAAAGGAAGTATATGCTGATTCTGATCGCGAAGGTGGATTTCGATCGCATCAGAATTTTGAGCAGTTGCTTAAGAAGTTATGATATATTGCTAAGGAATAGATAACAACAATTTTCCATGTGGATTGTAAGGATAAGTTTTTCCGCAAAGTTTTAAAATAAAAGAAAATTGTTTAATTTTATTTATTTGAAGTATCCTTACAATGGCATTTGTGGAAAATTGTTGCTTATATGATTCCACTGACAGCAATATTGGAAAATGGATTTGATTCTTTCATTTGTGGTAGTGTCTAAATTTACCAAATCAGGAAAGTTCCTCATCGCCCAAGTTTCAATTGGACCGAAACTTGGAATCATGCAAGTTGAATAGTATGATGAATGAGAACTTTCAAGCATTGGAAAATCAAGACTAATTACTTGTTCACATGGATGTGTGAGTCAAGTGAAGGACTAAAGGGATCGAGTACACATTCTTGTGCACTTGTCATGTCCACCACAAAGCTCGTTAAGACTATTTGATTTACTAAAGTTTAGTAAATATGGTTATACTTACAAGTTTAAGTATAATTCTGAAACATTGGAAAAGTCTCAATGTATGGCAGAACGAATGGGAAGAATCAAATTAGGCAGAAAGATAAAAGTTTCTCAAATCTGAAAAGATGGGAGAGTACTTTAGTATCATGTTTGTGATCATCTTAATGATTTAGAAATCATATCACAATTAGTCCTCTAAAGGTCATCTTAGTGCATTCTTATGACTAAGAAGATGAGTCATGAATTGTTGAAATGGTTAGATCAGGAAGATGAGTCATACTGCGTTCCAAAATAATTCTTAGAGTCATACTCCAAGATTGTAACTTGAGTGACATATCTTAAAGAAAGGTTTAAAACACTTGTCAAATGTAAGAGTAAAAGTGTCGAACTCTTGTACATTTGAAATTGGTAAGTTGTGATGTTTTGGATAAAACAAAGACCAACTAAGGCCAATTGTGTGAAGTGTTTGTCTTGATAAAGAATCCGCACTATCTCTTGAATATTTGGCAAGATAGTCTTATATGTCAAGAGGATAGTGGGATTCTTAAAGATCCTAAAAAGAATATCTAAGGACTAATCAAGAATAAAACCTGAGGTTCTTCACTAGCACACGACTTGAGGTTTATAACCTATCGTGTTGACATATTCTGTGCCCATTCCAGTTAAAGTTGGCTTTGCATAGGAGTTCTGAAAGTTCTCAATTGGTTGCATAACAACTTGGAAGCAATGGCATGCCCTGTACTGCCAGGTGGCAAGAAGTTAAGATTGCATAAGTTCAGTCCATATGAGTTTCGATTTGTCATTATCCTTGTCTTGTGACTATGGTTTTGACGATTCACATGGATAAGAACACATACACCATAAAATCTAAGGGTCATAAGGTTTCTCTCCGATTCACGAAAATGATGTTGAGGAAACACTTCCACCAAGTAGATTTGAAGCAGATGGCAAAAGGTCTAAACAATTGAGACTATGATTACGGAATCCCTTTTCATAGTTCTGAAATTGTTTAGACACACATGCATGCTATCTAAGGAAAGGTGTATGATTTTGATAAAGTTTTATCAAAGCATCTCGTATCAGAAATCTGAGCTTTGGTAAGAAAGTCAATAAAGTATTGATTTCTAGAAGTCCAGCTGATTTCTGAGTACATGTCAAAGCTAGTGGGAGCATAAGTGTTATGCTAATAATCATCATGTTAGTGGGAGCATGATAATTATTGTTAGTGTTGCAAGTTAGCAATGTTAATTATAGAAAACAAAAGTTTCAATTCGTGAGGCTGCAGGGATTGAGACCTTAATCATCTTTAGTTCTAAAGGCTTAGATTGAGACCTTAATCATCTTTAGTTAAGAATATATATATGAATTTCATGTTGGATTGGTTCAACTTAAGGAAATTCTATATATTGCGTTCTCAAAATTCGATTATGATTACGGCATCCCTCTTCATAGTCAAATTTTGAAAACATGGCAAATAAAAATATTGTAGCAAAAGACTGGTCTAGAATCATGTCTTTATGTGAGACATCATGAATCGTGTACCATTTGCTTTGGGTACAGGATCGATTGCATGTTCTATAATATTTGTCATTTCTAAATTTTTCCAAATGCCCAGAGGCATTAAGAAGGGAAAGGGTCTAGAATTGGATATGACTAAAATGATTAAGCAATTGTCGAGGACAATCTGAGGTTTACCAAAGATTGGTTGCTCAGGGACAGTTGGAAGTATAATGCTAATTTTGGAAGGACCATATTGACATATTCTGAAAAGAGGCATCTCTTATTCAGAAGTGATAGTCAAAATGAGAATATGGAGTTGTCTCCATAGGTGGAAGTTATCTGTGTAAGATTAGAAAACTTAATGCAAGAAGCATGTCCAAAGCAATGTACTTTGAATATGAGACTTAGTTTCCATGGAGTTGATCTCCATTGGAATACCTTATAATGACTGTTGACAAGTCTTTGTGACTTTGTACATATTCATTACAGGAGGGTCAGTGCATATAAGTTTAAAATCTAAACAGATTTCGATAAATGATAGGAATTTGAAATTCTCACATTTTTCGATAAGGATTTGGGAGTGTGAAATTAGAATCATTGAAATTATGTTCAATTGGTTTATTTCACAAAGTAAGGATCATAGACAAACATAGAGTGCATACTTGGTGTATGGCAAAGCTATTGTTTAAGAAAAACATAGTGTACATGCTTGGAGCATGGGACAACTAGTGTTTTTAATTCAAGTATAAAGTTGATAAAACCGAAACAATGAATAATGAGTAATCAGTATGGTGATAAATAAAAGTGTTTATTTATATTCATAGGGTTTGATACCATATTTGATTCATTTATTCTTGTGTTTCACTTTGCATGTTTTGACTTTCAGAATAACTAAGTCGCTCTTCCTGAATGATTAAGTTATTCAAACCATCCACAGTCGGTCATATGTTGGAAGTAGATATGAATCAAGACTGTCATGGGTTGGTTTGTAGAGGTCCAAGTTGGTGGACAAAGTGGTGCTACAACACTCATGAGTGCTCATAAGTTCTAAGTATTGGATTCAACCCGCGCTCATTTGAATCACTTCATGGATTTTATCACGAGTGATCATGAGACGATAATATCTTATATTCTTCAAACCTAGAGATATGAGTTGTTACTATGAGTTGGTTATACATTGATTGCACGAAAACGCATTTGGTAACTCGATGTTATAAAACGTGCCTTTGTGTATGATTCAACAAGTAGTAGAACAAGCCATATGAGTCGAAGTTTATCCATTCCTTTTACCTTCGGGATAAAAGCGATATCTGTGGGCCCCTCGATGATTTAGCGATGACACATGTCAGTGCTTGGCCATGCCAGGACTGATTTGATTTGTTCAATCAGTCAGTCATCATAAATCGAAAATCGGGAAACAACAAATGGACAGAGAGAATAATTATAATCCATGTCTCAGTCCATATGATATCTAGAATGGAGGAATATATGATCCCTTATCTAATGGACAAGTCATTGACAAGGTCTGAGTTCGACAACGGCTTTAAGAGCTACGATTGCCAGTTAGGTTTTGAGGTCATACTCAATAATAGTTTTAGACTTATCCAAGTGGGAGACTGTTGGATTAATGTCTAAGTCCATAACTATATTTGGTATGTACTTGACCCGACCCGGCATGGTCCATTTGGGTTGCACTTCACCGACACAATTTATATGGATAGTCTTTTGAGAATAGTATATTTATGATTTATATTAATATATTATAAGTTCTAATATATTAATATGGAATCATATTATTTAATTAGTATTGATCAAGAATTAATTTAGAATTAATTAAGTGATCAAAAAGAACTAATTAAATATGGACTCTTATATATATGGAATGGGCCAAGTTTATTTAGGTTGGGCTAAGCTTTCATGGATGGTCCATGGAGCTTTTAACCCATGGATCCTATGTAAATGAAAGGTCATGGGTATTAGGGTTTACATGGATGTAACCCTAATCCTCCATAATATATAAAGGGGTCCTTGGCTCACAAAATGGGACAAGTGTGTGAAAATAAGAGTGGGCCGATTTTAGTGTGCATACATATTCTCTCAAGTTCTTCCAAGGTGTTTTGGTGATTTATGATTCCATTTGAGGCTTCCACACTATTGGGGCTAAGCTCTTAAAGCTTGAAGACATCAAGCTACATCAAAAGGTATGTCATCTAACTAGAACTTTGTAGTATAGGTGCTTCATAATATGCTAGTTAGGATGAAATGTTGGAATAGTTAATATTTGCATGTATAATGGAGAAAACATAGATCCAAGGTTTATAGGGTTGAATGTACACCATAGGAGTGTTAGAATGCTAAAAACCCAACAGGAACATGACATCCCGAGATTTTGTTATATAATGAAAATACATTTCTTTATGAAATTCTTTGATAAATTTTTATCATATTTCGTTTTGGGAACAAATTTCGCAACTCTTTTAATCAAAGGATTACTCTGATTTTATTTAAAATCATAAATGAAACCGGTCTTTTTTGGCCGTGATTTTGGGGATGTCACAATTGGTATCAGAGCATTAGTTTAAGCGAACTAGGAATTTGTAGGATTTCTAGACTTAAACTTAGAATGCTAAGTGAAGGTTGAGAGAGGAGTGTCTGTTATATTTAAGTCACGAGCACTAGTTTATTTTAGGAAAGTTGCCTAAAATGCTTTTACGTGTTAAATGCTATATGTTTGCCATATATGATATTATTTGTTCGGATCTATGGTCTGTTGCCGACCGGATCTGGAAACCTTATGTTTTTAGGATTCTAAGCGTGCGTCGACGGTATTAGAACTAGCATATAAACGTTTCGGAGTGATAAGGACGATTTGATTTCTATCGTGATTGAGGATCTAAATTCACCTTATTCGGTGTATAGATCAAGAATGGCAAGAACAAGAAGCGGCGCTGGAAACGCAAACGAAAACATGAATAACCACCTGTAATCGAGAAAATACATGTTGTAGCAGCAGCACCTGAGCCGGTGACAATGGCTGGTGTACAATTGATGATTCAGACGATGTTGGATCGTCAGATGGAAGAAACTAGACGTCTGCTTCAACAAAATCGTGAAGAACTTTCAATTCAAGTTGAAGAGCCCGAAGTGAATGGAGGGTCGTCGGAAGGAGGAAACTTCAGTGGGACTGTTGGTCAAGCCAACCCACCGATTGTTAGGCAAAACAATCGTGATGGAGGAAATTATGGAAGAGGATGTAAATACAAGGATTTTATGGCATCTAAACCACCATGTCTATCCGGAAGCCCGACGCCGGTGCAAGTTATGGACTGGATCTCTGAAATGGAGACAATGTTTGAAAGTTGCGAATGCAGAAACAGGCAGAAGACCGCTCTTGCGATCCCTTCGTTGAAATCTGGCGTGTTGAGTTGGTGGAAGCTGTTATCTGACTCTATGCCCAAGGGAGAAGCGAGCAAGATGTCTTGGGAAGACTTCGTGGTGCAACTCAAATTGCAATACTGCTCTGAGCAGGACCTTCTGGAAATCAATAATGAGTTTCAGAATTTGAAGAAGGGAAAATTGAGCGTTACTGAATACGCTGCCAGTTTCACAGAAAAGATGAAGCTTATTCCATACCTAGTTCCAACAGAACTCTCAAAGGTCAATAAGTTTGCCCTCGGACTACCAGCGGACTATGGTCCAATGGTTAAGCAAGCAACCACATTGAAAGCTGCCATCTGGGCTGCTAAGAATGTTAAGACTCAGATCAGGGAGAAGGGTCTGGAGAGATCAGAGGTTGGTGAGAAGAGGAAGTCTGATGGGCCTTCAGGGTCCAACAAGAAAAAGAAATTCTCGAAGTCTAGTTCGAGAGGAGGATGAGGCGAAACGAAGTGGTGCGACAAATGCAAGAAGAAGCATCATGGGAAATGTGAAGGGGAAGTCACATACTTCAAATGTGGAAAGCCAAGGCACTATGCCAACGAATGCACCCTCACCAAGAAAGTCGGTTATGGGTGTGGTGAGGAGGGACACATCTCGAGGGATTGTCTGAAAAAGAAGGAGGCAGCAAAGCCCAACATTCCACCAAAGCCGAAGGCGAGAGCCTTCCAGATGACACTGGAAGCTGCCAAGGAAGAAGCTGATGTCGGTTCAGGTACCTTTCTCGTAAACAATTTGCCTGCCCAAATTTTATTTGATTCAGGAGCCAACTACTCCTTTATATCGCATGAATTTGGTAGAAAACTAGCTTTGCCTGTTGATAGACTAGATAATGCTTTATTAGTCGAAGTTGCTAGTGGCAATTTTGTACCTGTTAGCCATCGTATGAAAAACGTCTTAATTGATTTGAATGGGAATAAGTTCCACGAGGAATTATTGCCTATCAAACTTAACGGTTTCGACATCGTGCTGGGAATGGATTGGCTTAGCGCCAATGACGCCAAGATATTGTGCCGAAAGAAGATAGTAAAAGTAAACCCGCCAGGGAAAGAGTCATTTATGGTGTATGGGGACAAACGCAGGGTAAATTCTGGAATCATTTCCCTAATGAAAGCCAGAAAGTGTTTGGCCAAAGGATGTACATCATATTTGGCATTCGTGATTGACGCAAAGAAGGAGAAAAAGGAGATGAAGAGCATTCCTGTCGTGTGTGAGTATCCGGAAGTTTTTCCCGAAGATCTTCCCGGATTACCGCCTGATAGACAAGTGGAGTTAAGAATAGACTTGTTACCAGGGACTACACCAATAGCAAAAGCACCTTACCGATTAGCACCAACCGAGATGAAAGAGCTTATGACACAACTTTAGGAGTTATTGGACAAATGTTTCATTAGACCTAGTTCATCACCCTGGGGAGCCCCGATGTTATTTGTAAAGAAAAAGGACGGGAGTATGAGAATGTGCATTGACTACAGAGAGCTGAATAAGGCAAGATAAAGAATAGATATCCATTGCCGAGGATTGATGGCCTGTTCGATCAACTACAACGTTCAAGTTATTTTTCAAAGATCGACCTAAGGTCAGGATATCATCAGCTGAAAGTAAGAGAGCAGGATATCGAGAAGACTGCATTCAGAACACGATATGGACACTACGAGTTTTTGGTTATGTCGTTTGGACTAACCAATGCTCCCGCAGCATTCATGGATTTAATGAACAAAGTTTGTAATCCGTTCCTTGATAAATCTGTGATAGTGTTCATAGATGACATTCTGGTTTATTCGAAAAGCCAAGAGGAGCATGGCAGACACTTGCGCGAAGTGTTAGAAGTCTTGAAGAAGGAGAAGCTGTATGCTAAGTTCTCCAAATGTGATTTTTGGATTCGAGAAGTCCAATTCTTGGGTCACGTGGTCAACCAAGAAGGAATAACAGTTGATCCAGCAAAGATCGAAGCTGTGATGAAGTGGGAACAACCAAAAAGTCCCACGGAGGTCCGAAGCTTTTTGGGATTAGCCGGATATTACGGAAGGTTTATCCAAGGCTTTTCTTCAATCGCTACTCCATTAACAGCTTTGACTCACAAAGGAGCTACTTATGCTTGGAGTGATAAGCAAAAAGAAGCATTCGAGTTGCTAAAGAAGAAGCTATGTGAAGCACCGATTCTTTCTATACCCAATGGAGTTGAAGACTTCGCTGTCTATAGCGATGCGTCTGGTGTTGGGTTGGGTTGTGTTTTGACCCAAAGAGAAAAGGTAATAGCATATGCGTCTCGATAGCTAAAAGAGCATGAAAAGAACTACCCCACTCATGATTTGGAGTTGGCAGCGGTAGTATTTCCTCTAAAGATATGGAGGCATTACCTCTATGGCACGAAGTGCAAATTTTTCACTGATCATAAGAGTCTCCAATATCTCTTTAGTCAGAAAGAATTGAATATGAGGCAGCGACGCTGGCTAGAACTACTTAAGGACTACGACTGTGAGATACTTTACCACCCTGGTAAAGCAAATGTTGTCGCTGATGCTCTCAGTCGGAAAGTCAATCTTGAGAGAAAAAGGCCAAGAGTGTTGAGAATAGAAGTTGTCTCGACAATTGTGGAGAGTATAAAGAAAGCTCAAGAGGAAGCTTCTGAAAAGAATGACCGAAAGGAGGAACGTTTGGGCAAAACGTTAGTGTTTGGTACAAACGGTCATGGACTGAAGGTATTCCAAGATCGTATTTGGGTACCTAAGTCAGGAGGAATAAGAGATCTTCTGATGGAAGAAGCTCACAAAACCATGTACTCAATTCATCCTGGCAGTACTAAAATGTATAGGGACCTAAAACCCTATTACTGGTGGCCGACGATGAAGCTCGACATTGCGAAGTATGTGGCGGAGTGTGTGACCTGTGCGAGAGTCAAAGCACAACATCAGAAACCATACGGGAGTTTAGAACCTTTACCTGTGCCTATGAGTAAATGGGAAGACATTGCTATGGATTTTGTCACTAAACTACCCAGGACAAAGAATGGTCACGACATGATTTGGGTGGTCGTTGATCGATTCACTAAGAGTGCGCATTTCATAGCAGCCAAGGAGAAATGGTCTATGGATAAGCTTGCGAATTCTTACGTAAAGGAAATTGTGAGGCTTCACGGTGTTCCGTTAACGATTGTATCAGATGGTGACAGCCGTTTCACCTCAAGATTTTGGAGAAGTCTACAAGAGGAATTGGGTACCAAGTTGTGTTTGAGTACAGCTTACCATCCACAGACTGATGGTCAGAGCGAAAGAACGATACACACACTTGAAGATATGCTGAGAGCATGTAACCTGGAATTCCAAGGTAACTGGGACGAACATTTACCTTTGGTAGAGTTTTCCTAGAATAATAGTTTCCACTCGAGCATAAAGATGGCACCTTATCAAGCCTTGTACAGACAGAAGTGTCGTACGCCGTCTTGTTGGCTTAAGGCTGGGGAAAAGCAGTTTATGGGACCGAAGATAGTCCATCAAACTGCTGAAAAGTTGAAAATAATCAGGGAAAGAATGTTAGCAGCTCAGGATCGTCAAAAGAGCTATGCTGACAACAAGCAAAGACCGATGACTTTTGAAGTTGGAGATTCGGTTTTGCTTAAAGTCTCACCATGGAAGGGACTTATAAGATTTGGTAAAAGGGGAAAGTTAAGTCCAAGGTTTATTGGACCGTTTAAAGTTCTTCAGAGGATTGGGAACCAAGCTTACAAGCTCTAACTACCCGAAGAACTGAATGGAATTCATAACACTTTTCATGTGTGTTATTTGAGGAAGTTCACGGGAGAAGTTCCCGATATAATTCCAATTTCTGAGTTAAGAATTGATGAGAACAAAAGGTTAATTGAAGAACCGGAGGCAATCGTTGACTGAAAGACTAAGAAGTTACGACGTAAGATGGTTGAATTAGTGCTTGTCCGTTGGAAACATGCGAATGGGCCAAATCTCACCTGGGAAACGGAGAGTGACATGATGAGTCGCTATCCGCATTTGTTCGTTGATGCGTGATTCAGGGGACGGAATCATTCTAAGGTGGGGAGAGTTGTAACGCCCGTGTTTCTGGGCTAGACATTAATGTTGTTGTAATAGTCTTGGTTAACCTTTGTAACTCATTTTGAAATAATAATAATGTGTTATTTGAGTATTATGTGTTTTATGCTTAATTATGTGGCTTAATTGAATTAAGAATAAAAATAAGCGTCAAAATGAAATGTTAGATAAAGCCGATATCTATGGATAATGTTGTAGTAGTCGTGACGAGGTTTCCGAATATATAAAAAATGCTGAAATTCGAGTTATAACGAAGAAGTTATGACCTGTCGAAGTTTCGCGACGGAACCGGCACGGCGCTGAAGGACGTAAAGTACGAATTTAAGATAGAGCGATATCTAGCCTTATTAATCAAAACAAAGGTCGTAGAATACGTTAAACCGAGAGCGTGAATAAAAAGAACGTCTAAATCTGACTTCGTATGAGGAAGTTATGATTTTTCTAAATTTCGACTTAGCGGTATGCAGCCCGAAATCTCGAAATTGAGATCGAGTGATAATTGGCTGAAACTTTCTAAACGAGAATTGAAGATCGCGTCATTAGTAGTCCAACGGTAAAAAGACAGACGAAAACGGGCGTCGGATGAAGAAGTTATGATTTTATAACGAAGTTTTCCTATCCCGGCCTAGTAAAAATAATATAATAAAAATAAAGTCAAAATTAGCCGACGGAGTCTAAATAAAAGTTGTAGAGCATAATCCCACCTACGCGTGGATATAAAGAACGTCGAAAACGGAGCTCGTATACGAAAGTTATGAATTTTTGAAGATCGTTGCACGCATACCAAAGCTTATCCGAAGGGTACGCCCCGCGTAACCTTTGAGTACGCCCAGCGTACCCCGGTGCATGAACCGCCTCAGACTCAAGTGCTCCGATGACGTAAGCGATGATGAATTCGAGCTACGCCCCGCGTACCGAAGCATTACGTCCAGTGTAATGCGAGGGTTCAGGCCCTATAAAAGGGTGCGAGGGCAGCCGACCTTTTTGCTCCTTTTCTCTTCTCTCTCTCCCGTTTTGCATCGTTTTTCGTGCAAGAACTATCCCGAAGCCCCGGTATTATTCCCGAGACCCAAGGCGAGTTCCGAAGCCCCGAAGATCCCGAGAAGTAAAGTTTTCGAGTCGAAACTCTGCCCGCGAGAAGCCCGATTTTCAAGAAAAACATCACGGTTTTATCGGAAAAGATTATTTTAAGAGACGAGGTGCTGTCCGATCATTTTCTTATCAAGTGAGTGTATATTTGTTTTCTTCTAACACATAGATATGAAGTATTCTTGTAAAATACGTGCTATGTGTTTGTATATTATTTGTTTATTTGAACTAGTTGTTGAATGGATGTTTTGTACAGGTTTTAAGCTGTATATAAATGTATATATATTATCTACTAATATGTTGGGTAGAACATGGGTAGACAGTTGGTGTGTGAAGAAATAAAATGATGAGAGGCCTCGATGTTGTTGTTGATCTAGTCATCTAGCGGAGTATGGATGACGACCACAGACTCTTTCTAGACAGTCCAGTGGAACGCTAGCAGGCTCATAACCTGTAGGTGTTGTGAACGATGTGTTCACCGGTGTACTCTATCCCCCTCATGGTTGCCTTTAGGACATCTATTGCTAAGGAAGCCCCTTTGCAGTAATGTCCGTCCCGATGAAAATCCTAGATTAGGTCCCTTGTAATAGTTGTTGTTTTAGGGACATAAAGTGAGGATAACGGGAATGGGTAATCGGGTTATTGTTGGTTGGTGAAATTAAATATAATTATTTATTGTGGGTTGAAAACCCTATATGCTCACGAGGCTCCCAAGCCTGACCGACTCAGTTTCTTTGTATTACAGGTAGTGGAGCAAGGGCATAAGTTGGATGACTTTGTCAAGATATTTTTGGATTATAGACCTGTAGTTATGTATAACTGTTCTAAGGTCTATTTTGTATTGTTTATGCTTTTGGTCTGTATCGGAACATGACATCCCGAGATTTTGTTATATAATGAAAATACATTTCTTTATGAAATACTTTGATAAATTTTTATCATATTTCGTTTTGGGAACAAATTCCGCAACTCTTTTAATCAAAGGATTACTCTGATTTTATTTAAAAGCATAAATGAAACCGGTCTTTTCTGGCCGTGATTTTGGGGATGTCACACAAAGGTAGTTAAACTGATGAAATAATCATTATATTTATATACATATACTATTTTATATATAAGTAAAATTTAAACGACACTCGGACAAATAACCGGTACTATAAGCCCACATCCAAACAAGGAAAAGGACCCGGAATGAGTTATCAGTCCTAAGCCTTTTAAATCTTAGTTATATATATATATATATATATATATATATATATATATATATATATATATATATATATATATATATACAAACATGAATTTTGGGGAAAAATATAAGATGATAAAAGAGTTTAATGTTTTGAGTATTTTTAATGATTTAATGTTGTTTTATCATGATTTGAAATCATGATTTTATAACACAAAGTTCTTGTGTTATGCTTGTATCCCCCCCCCCTTAAAACAGTAGAAATTATGAAAATACGGGGGTATGTACTCACTTGATAGATGGTGAATCGGACAGAGTTTCGTTTCACGAAATGGAGTTTATTTGTCGAGAAACCGGCTCAAATCGGGCAGAGTTTCGACAGGAGAGAGGTTACTTCTCGGGAATCTCGGGGCTTCGAGGCTTGCTTAGGGTTCGAGATTTGATACCGGGGCTTTAGGGGTTGTATATGAGTTTGTGGAAGTGGAAAATTTGAAAGAGAATGAAATTTGGGGTGAAAAGTGAACATTTTTCGGAAGCCCTCGCATGGCTTTTATAGGCCAAGGCCGAGGTCCGAAGGTGAGTCAGCTAGGCACGTGTCATCAGCAGCGAGGTCCACGGGGCGAAGCTTCGGACAGCAGGCTCGCAGGTGGCTGGTTCGGATTGGACCATACTTCGGTCCAGTAGAAAGAAGGCACGTGCGAAGGGGCATCCGAGGGGCGTGCGAGGGTGAGGTCCGGTGTGTCTCATGCGAGGCTGTCCGAGTGGGATTGGACCGCAGAGTTGGTCGAATCAGGAGGTGCCACGCAAGGCTTCGGTCCAATCAGCAGCCGCCACGTGCGAGGGTGACGTGGCATGCGAAATTGCCCGATTTTTCCTATTTTTCTTTATTTTTGTGCCAAAACTTGCGAAAATCATAACTTTTGCATACAAGCTTCGATTTTGGCGTTCTTTATATGCACGCTTAGGTAAAATCATACTCTACGACTTTCGTTTAGACTTCGTTGGCTAATTTTGACTTTATTTTTAATATTATTATTTTAAACAGACCGGAACGGGAATCCGTTAAAAATTCATAACTTCTTCATCCGACGTCCGTTTTTGTCTGTCTTTCTACCGTTGTACTACTACCGACGAGATCTTCAATTCTCGTTTAGGTTGTGTTGGCTAAAAATCGCTCGATCTTTATTTCGAGTTTTTAGTTGTACACTACTATACTGAAAGTTAGAAAAATCATATCTTCCTCATACGAAGTCATATTTTTCCGTTCTTTTTATGAAAGTTCTCGGTTTAAAATAAACTACAACTTTCATTTAGATTGTTAAGGCTAAAAATCCTTTTATTGAAAATTTAGTTTTTACACTGAACAGTGTTTTGCCGATTTTGTCGCGGATTTTCGATTGGTCATAACTTCTTCGTTATAATTCGGATTTTAGTGTTCTTTATGTTTTTCGAAAGCTTGTTACAATCTCTATCACTTGGTTCATCCCAATCGAGATTGTTAAATAATTTATTTTTGAGGGTCAATTATGTAAATACGCACATTATGCTAAAATTTCTCTTTATTATTCTAAAAAGAAATACACATTGACCTATACTATTACATAGGTTTGAAATAACGATTTGTTACATAAATGAACACTTTTTCCAAATCGATCTAATGTCGATCACCATAAGAAGCTTTGATGTCATCATCGGTATGGACTGGTTAAGCCTTCACCATGCTGATATTCTGTGTCACGAAAGGGTTGTTCGCCTAAATCTGCCAAGTGGCGAAACTCTTGTCATTTATGGTGACAAACCCGGTACCAATTTACAAATCATCTCTTGCATCAAAGCCCGAAAATACCTGCGCAAAGAATATCATGCCTTCCTAGCCCACGTGGTAGACAAGAAACGAGAAGTGAAAGACATTAAAGACATTCTGGAAGTCTGCAATTTCCCCGACATTTTCCCTGAAGACCTTCCAGGAGTCCCACCAGAGCGTCAAGTCGAATTCAGAATCGACTTGATTCCCGGAGCTACCCCAGTAGCAAAATCGTCGTACCGTCTAGCACCGGCAGAAATGCAGGAATTATCCAGCCAGCTGAACGATCTTCTAAGTAAAGGATTCATCAGGCCGAGCTTCTCACCTTGGGGAGCACCAGTTCTGTTCGTAAAGAAGAAAGACGGATCTTTTCGCATGTGCATCGATTACCGGGAACTGAACAAGCTCACGATCAAGAACCGATATCCCTTACCACGCATAGACGATCTGTTCGACCAACTACAAGGAGCGAGCTACTTCTCAAAGACCGATTTAAGATCTGGGTATCACCAACTGCGAGTCCTAGAAGGAGACATTCCCAAAACGGCATTCCGAACTCGCTATGGTCACTACGAGTTTGTAGTGATGCCCTTTGGATTGACAAACGCACCAGCGGTGTTCATGGACTTGATGAACCGAGTATGTCGTCCTTTCCTGGACAAATTTGTGATCGTATTAATGGATGATATACTCATCTATTCAAGGAGCAAGGAAGAACATAGCCAACACCTCTAACAAGTCTTGGAAACATTAAGGACAGAGAAGCTATACGCAAAATTCTCAAAGTGCGAATTTTGGATTCGGAAAGTAGATTTCCTAGGCCACGTGGTCAGCAAGAAGGGGATATACGTGGATCCTTCCAAAATCAAGGCAATCGAGAACTGGACAACTACAAGGACTCCAACGGAAATCCGACAATTCTTTGGCCTCGCCGGGTATTACCGGAGGTTCATACAAAACTTCTCGAAGATTGCTAAGCCACTTACCACCCTGACTCAAAAGGGTGTAACCTTCAACTGGGGAGAAAAAAAAGACGTTGTGTTCCAAACATTGAAGCGAGCTCTGTACAGCGCACCTATACTATCCTTGCCAGAAGGAACAAAAGACTTTGTGGTCTACTGTGATGCGTCAAACCAAGGACTTGGATGTGTCCTAATGCAGCGAGGGAAGGTCATCGCCTACGCCTCAAGACAACTGAAGACGCACGAGGTAAATTACACGACGCACAACCTCGAATTGGGAGCAGTAGTGTTCGCCCTAAAAATATGGAGGCATTACCTTTACGGAACCATGTGCACCATCTTCACCGATCACAAAAGCCTCTAGCATATCCTCAATCAGAAAGAACTCAACATGAGACAAAGACGGTGGGTAGAATTACTAAACGATTACGAATGTAAAATTCGTTATCATCCCGGAAAAGCTAATGTAGTAGCTGATGCCCTCAGCTGAAAGGAATACTCGGGCCGCCGAGTGAAATCCTTAACCATGACAATCCATTCACACCTGTCCACACAAATCAAGGAAGCTCAAATAGAAGCCTTGAAATCCGAAAATGTGGAAAGTGAGGCCTTAAGAGGAATGGATAAAAAATCTTGAAGTCAAGGATGACGGAGTTCGTTACTTCATGAATTGGATCTGGACGCCGAAGTTTGGCGGATTCAGAGATGTTGTCATGAATGAAGCCCATAATACTCGATACTCTGTACATCCCGGTTCAGACAAGATGTACCTGGATCTCAAGAAACTGTATTGGTGGCCAAACATGAAAGCCAAAATCGCTACCTATGTAGGCAAATGTCTGACTTGCGCCAAGGTCAAGGTAGAGTACAAAAACCCCTCGGGGTTGTTGCAACAACCGGAAATACCCGAATGGAAGTGGGAGCGGATAACCATGGATTTCATAACCAAGTTACCCAAGACAGCGGGTGGACTTGACACTATCTGGGTGATCGTCGACAGGTTAACCAAATCCGCGCACTTCCAACCAATAAAGGAAACGGATAAGCTGGAGAAACTAACTAGAACATACATCATGGAGATTGTACGACTGCATGGTGTACCAATATCCATTATCTCGGACCGAGATAGTAGATTCACCTTGAGGTTCTGACAGTCACTACAAAAATCTTTAGGAACGAGGTTAGACATGAGTACCGCCTACCACCCACAAACCGACGGCCAGAGTGAGAGAACCATCCAAACCTTAGAAGATAGGCTAAGAGCTTGTGTGATCGATTTTGGTAAGGCTTGGGATACCCATTTACCTTTGGTCGAGTTCTCGTACAACAATAGCTACCACACTAGCATCAAGGTTGCCTCATTCGAAGCCCTTTATGGCCGCAAGTGCAGATCACCTCTGTGCTGGGTTGAAGTGGGTGACACGCAACTAGCTAGAGGTCAAGTACCCGACAACACTCA
Organism: Lactuca virosa; assembly: GCF_052849685.1. Taxonomy (NCBI): domain Eukaryota; kingdom Viridiplantae; phylum Streptophyta; class Magnoliopsida; order Asterales; family Asteraceae; genus Lactuca; species Lactuca virosa. The sequence continues at coordinate 73,517,633 of NC_136429.1, read as the reverse complement.
CACTAGCCCAGAAATCATAAGGGAAACTACCAAGAAGATCGTCCAAATCTGATAACGACTAAAAGCTTCAAGAGACAGACAAAAGAGTTATGCGGATAAGAGACAGAAACCCTTGGAATTTCAGGTTGGAGACCGGGTGCTATTGAAGGTCTCACCCTGGAAGGGATTAATACGTTTTGGAAAACGGGGGAAACTAAACCCAAGGTATATCGGACCCTTCGAGATCCTTTCCAGGATCGGCCCGGTGGCATACAAATTTTGATTACCGCAGGAACTTAATAACGTGCACCCTACTTTTCACGTGTCGAACCTAAAGAAGTGCTTGTCCGATGAGACCCTCGTCATCCCTCTGGACGAAATTAAAATCAACGAGAGTCTCCACTTCATAGAAGAGCCAGTAGAAATCATGGATCAAGAAATTAAAAGAACTAAACAAAGTCGCATACCCATTGTGAAAGTCCGTTGGAATGCCAAGCAAGGACCTGAATACACCTGGGAGCGCGAGGACCAGATGAAACAAAAGTACCCACATCTTTTTCCTAGTCCATAAACTCTGTCTTGGATTAAATTTCGGGACGAAATTCCCTCTAACGGGGGGATAATGTGACAACCCGATATTTCAAGTCAATGTAATGTTCAAAAAGTCAAATATTATAATCTATTTTGAAATCAATAAAAATAGCGTCAAAAACGAATTGTTCAAAAGTCTCAATTGGGATACATAAATTGTTAAATATCATATCAAGGATTACAGAAATATAAAGAACACGCAAATCCGACTTATAACGAAGAAGTTATGACTAATCAAAGATTCACGACGAAACCGGTGAAACGCTGTCAAGTGTAAAAAGTGAAATTTCAATAAATACTTTTTAGCCTTAGGTTTCTAAACGAAAGTCGTAGATTATGTTAAACCATAAACGTGCATAAAAAGAACGCCCAAATCTGACTTCGTATGAGGAAGTAATGATTTTTCTATGTTTCGGATATAGCAGTAGACAGCTAAAAACTCGAAATAGAGATCGAACGATTTTTAGCCGACGCAACCTAAACGGGAATTGAATATCTCAACGATAGTAGTACAACGGTAAAAAGATAGACGAAAACGGACGTCAGATGTAGAAGATATGAATTTTTAATGGATTTTTCTTGTCCCGGCCTACTAAAAATATAATATTAAAAACTTAAGTCAAAATTAGCCGACGGAGTCTAAACTAAAGTTGTAGAGCACAATCTCACCTACGCGTGGATATAAAGAACGTCGAAATCGGAGCTCGTATGCGAGAGATATGAATTTCTGAAGTTCGGGGCACGCACACCAACCTTATCCGAAGACTCACGACGTGAGTCCATGACTGATGTGTGCCAGAGATAGAACACCATTCGTCGCGTCTACGGGCCAAACTCACGACGTGAGCCATCCCATGCTCACGACGTGAGTCCCGAAAGTTCACCCTATAAATAAGATGCGAGGGTTTCAACTTCCCTTGCTCAATTCCCTCTTCTCTCTCACTTCTACTCTCGGGTTAGCACCCCGAGACGACCCCGACACCCCGGTTACGTACCCAAGTCCCGACGAAGGACCGAAGCTCCGAGATTCCCGAGAAATTCACCACTTTCCGGTCGAAGTTCCGCCCGAGAAAACCTCGTTTTCTTCAAATCACCACACCTTTCAGGTGAGTTCATAGCCCTATATTTTCACATCTTTTATATGTTTTAGGGGGGGAAATACAAGTGAAACACGAGATAAACTCACACTTAAAATACACGTCTTTAGATATGTTTTCAAATACTTTATCTGGATTTTGTTTATGCATGTTAAACAACATTAATACCAACGTTACACTTCACATGCAAAGTTGATATTACAACGAGTTTTTATCATCAAATGGAACACACTTTCGAAAAACTATAATGGGTATAGTTGCGAGTTATTCATAGCATCTTGACATAAACACTGTAAAAGGAAATACTTTCATATAAATGTTTCGTTCCGTAAATCTTTTGATACTATGTTTTGTGAGACACTCATCTTCAACGTACTCTCGAGTATGCATTTCAAGTCCTGTATTATAAACCATAATCTCTTGGAGGGAGAGCGTGATACTTGTGTATAGATCTATACGGGATTGACAATCCCGCACCTAAACTGTTAGCTACAGTTAGACCGGCAGGTCTGGGGTGACAAATGTCATAACACTGCAACGCCTGAAGAACGTTGTTACAGGCAGTCTGGGTCAATAGCATGGTTATAAAACTCACATGGTGTATCAAAATATCTTCGATTTACGAGAACCTTAAATGCATTCAGTAATTACATTATATATGCATAAAATCCACTTTCACCATTTTAGCATGAAAGATACTATTGTATTTTAGTCATTGGAACTTTTTCAAACTACCACACATACATTGAAAATATTGGATTTTTTGGAAAACACGTTCAGTTATTTTTTACCAAAAGACATACAACTTTCAGAACAAAAACGCTTATGAACTCACCAACTTAATTGTTGACACTTTTTCAAAACTACTTGTATTTCTCAGGGAATCAGTAATACAGGTAACCATCAGCTTTTGGAGAAGGAACGCTAAGGCGTCTGATATCAAAACATTTTAAATCATCATATTTGTAATATTCTTTTGAAACATGATTTATATGCAACAATGTAACTTTTTATTATATTTATGATGGTTGTGTTTACTTTCTTTACGAATATTCAACTGTTATGATACTACGTGAAGTCATCCGCCCCCGAATGTTTCCGCCATTCTAGTTTGGGGTGTGACAGAGTTTTAGGGAGCAAAACACGAAATGGTGTGGTTTAAGGAATGATATTAGCATAATATTTAAAAAAACCACTTGAGTTTGATAGGAACTTACCAAGCTTATGATATTTGAAGAGAAGCTCTTGAAATCATGCACAAACTCATAGTTTTTATAAGGAAAAAGTAAGAGGATTTTTAGAGGGTTGAGAGGAAATGAGAAATGTAAGTGAGTTTGAACTGAAGAATGATAGAGGTGGTGATGATCTCGGCCGGTATAAGAGAGGAGAGAAGAGAGAGGTTAAGCCTAGATATTTGTGGGATAATAAACCTCCTTGATGCATGACATTTCCTTGTTAGATGGGGGTTTAATGTCTAGAGATATGGTGGTTAAATGTGTGTTGTCATGCTTAGGTTTAATCTTCATTTATTTATGAATGGCCGAAAACACCTCGAGCCCACTAAGAGTTTTCGGCTTATGCGTGTTTTTGGCATAAATGGGGCCCAAAATGGTTTCGGCCCAATAATGGGTCCAAAAGGAATGAATTTGGCCCGTAGAGATAAAGTGGAAGAGTTTTCGGCCCAATAGGGCCCATTAGGAGGTTTTTGGCCTAATGGTTGGCCCATTCGAGAATTTGGCCCAATAAGAGCTCTAATTGTGATTTGCAGCCCATAGTGATTTTGGAAAATGATCACGGCCCATTAACGCCCAATACAAGTCTTATGGCCCAAAATACTATTGCATAATTTATTTCGGCCCAGCTAGGGCCCAAACGCGAGTTCTCGGCCCAAAAGAGCCAAGTGGAGGGGTCACCGGCCCATTAAGGCCCAATAAGGAAGTTTAGGTCCATTAAGAGGTTTGAATCGAGAATTTAAGGTCGAAACCCAAAGTTAAGTGAATATAGTTTATTGAATTAGATTTAGAGCTTTCACAAGGAAGTTTCAACTGGAGACAATTTCTGGATGTATAAACTGATATAACATTGAAGTTCGATTCAAATTTATCATAGCGTCATATAGTTACACAAAGAACTATCTTGTACATGAATAGGAAATCCTAGCCCTAAAATGCTAGTTGTGATATCATCCCCCCGTTAGAGGGAATTTCGTCCCGAAATTCTATCTGAAGCAATTCTTATGACCTAGAGAAAAGGTGAGGGTATTTCTGCATCATCTGATCCTCGCGTTTCCATGTGAATTCAGGTCCGCGTTTAGCACTCCATCGAACCTTCACAATCGGAATGCGGCTTTGTTTAGTACGTTTCACTTCTCTGTCCACGATTTCGATTGGTTCCTCAATGAAGTGGAGATACTTATTCACCTGAATCTCGTCAATTTGAACAACGAGGGTTTCATCCGATAAGCATTTCTTGAGGTTTGACACATGAAAGACGGGGTGTACGTTGCTGAGCTCCGATGGTAGCTGCAACTTGTAGGCTACCGGACCGATCCTGTCGAGATCTCGAACGGTCCGACGTATCATGGGTTTAGCTTTCCCCGCTTCCCAAACCATATCATTCCTTTCTAGGGAGAGACTTTTAGCAGCACGCGATCACCTACTTGGAATTCCAACGGTTTTCGCCTTTTGTCTGCGTAGCTCTTCTATCTATTTCGAGATGCTTGTGTTCGTGCCCTGATTTGAACGATTTTCTCCATTGTTTCCCGGATGATTTCAGGTCCTGTGAGTGTGCTGTTCGGTACTTGTCCCCTTGCCAACTGGGTGTCTCCCACCTCAGCCCAACAGAGGGGCGATCTACATTTCCGACTGTACAAGGCCTCGAAGGGAGTGACTTTAATGCTTGTGTGGTAGCTGTTGTTGTAGGAGAATTCGATTAGTGGCAAGTGGGTATCCCGTGCCTTGCCAAAATCTATCACACAAGCTCGAAGCATATCTTCCAACGTCTGAATGGTTCGCTCACTTTGGCCGTCGGTCTGGGGGTGGTAGGCAGTACTCATATCAAGCTGGGTTCCCATTGCTTTCTGGAGTGACTGCTAAAATCGTCACCACCTCCTTTATGTAGATCCGTGTTAATCTCTCTATTTTGTATGTTTCTTTTATTGGTAGGAAATGGGCGGATTTAGTTAACCGATCGACAATCACCCAAATGGCATCCAGTCCGTCAGCCGATTTAGGCAATTTTGTTATAAAATCCATTGTTATTTGTTCCCATTTCCACTCGGGTATCACTGGTTGTTGCAATAATCCCGAGGGCTTCTGATAGTCTACCTTAACCTTTGCGCAAGTCAGGCGCTTGCTCACGTAGGTAGCAATTTCTGCTTTCATGTTCGGCCACCAATAATGTTGCTTCATATCTAGGTACATCTTATCAGAACCCGGATGGACGGAGTATCGTCTCTTGTGCGCTTCCTTCTTGACTACCTCTCTGAACCCTCCAAATTTTGGGATCTAGATCCGGTTCATGAGATAGTGGGCTCCGTCCTCCTTTATTGCGAGATTTTTTTCCATTCCACGTAAAGCCTCGTTTGCAGCGTTCTCTGGCTTCAAGGCTTCTAGCTGAGCCTCTTTGATCTGGGAAGACAAGTAGGAATGGACGGTCATTGTCATTGTTTTTACTTGGCGGCCCGAGTATTCCTTTCTGCTTAAGGAATCGGACACCATGTTAGCCTTGCCGGGATGGTACTTGATCTCACATTCGTAGTCGTTGAGCAGCTCGACCCATCTTCGCTGCCTCATGTTTAATTCCTTTTGATTTAGAATGTACTGGAGGCTTTTGTGGTCCGTGTAAATTGTGCACTTTGTCCCATAGAGATAGTGCCTCCAAATCTTTAAATCAAAAACCACCGCTCCTAGTTCGAGATCGTGGGTAGTATAATTCACCTCGTGATTTTTCAGTTGTCTGGACGCGTACGTAATCACCTTTCCACGTTGCATTAGTATACAACCCAAAACATGGTTGGAAGAGTCGCAATACACTACGAAATCTTTCTATCCCTCTGGCAGAGTCAAGACCGGAGCACTGCAGAGGGCCTGTTTCAGAGTGTGGAAAGCAGCGTCTTGTTTTGCATCCCAGTTAAAGGGTACGCCTTTTTGAGTGAGAGCGATGAAGGGCTTGGCGATTTTGGAGAAATTCTGAATGAACCTTCTGTAATAACCAGCAAGGCCCAAGAATTACCTAATCTCCGTTGGCGTTTTTGGGGTTCCCCAGCCCTCAATAGACTTGATCTTAGAAGGGTCCACATGTATCCCTTCCTCACTGACTACGTGCCCCAAGAAATCCACCCTGCGAATCCAGAACTCGCATTTGGAGAATTTTGCGTACAACTTCTCCGCCCTTAGAGTTTTCAAGACCTGCCTTAGATGTTGACTGTGCTCTTCCTTTCTTCATGAATAAACGAGTATGTCATCGATGAAGATGATTACAAAGTTGTCGAGGAATGGTCGGCAAACTCGGTTCATGAGGTCCATAAATGCTGCAGGTGCATTTGTCAGACCGAAGGGTATTACCACGAACTCGAAGTGTCTGTAGCGGGTTCAGAAGGCAGTTTTGGGAATATCTTCGTCTCGGACCCGTAGTTTGTGATATCCGTACCTTAGATCTATTTTGGAAAAGTAAATGGCTCCTTGAAGATGGTCGAATAGATCATCAATCCGGGGGAGAGGATGTCGGTTCTTAATAGTAAGCTTGTTTAACTCCCGATAATCGATGCACATTCTGAAAGATCCATCCTTCTTCTTGACAAACAAGACTGGATCTCCCCAGGGTGAGAAGCTCAGCCTGATGAATCCTTTGTCGAGGAGTTCGCTTATTTGGCTGGATAACTCCTGCATTTCCGCAGGGGCTAACCTATAGGGTGATTTGGAAATTGATGTGGCTCCAGGTATCAGGTTAATTCGAAATTCAACCTGTCTCACGGGAGGTATCCCCGGGAGATCTTCTGGGAATACGTCTGGAAAGTCGCACACATCTGGAATATCGTTAATGTTCTTTTCCCCTTTCTGTTAGTCCACCATGTGGGCTAGAAAGGCAGGATTTTTCTTGTGCAGGCACTTTTGTGCCTTGATGCACGAGATAAGACGAAGATTTACACCAGGTTTATCGTCGTAAATGATTAGAGTTTCGTTGGTGGGTAGGTGAAGGTGAACGACCTTCTCGCAGAACATAATATCGACATGGTGGGGGCTTAACCAGTCCATACCGACAATCACATCAAAACTTCGAATATTAACCGGCATCAAGTTAATCGAAAATGAGTGGTTATTTAGTGTTAGTATGCACCCTATGTAAATGTCTTTGGTTGTTACAGTCTTCCCATTAGACATCTCCACCGTGAAGTCTTCGCTTAGCTTTTGGGGTTGTTGATTTAGTAGGTGTTTGAATTTGTAACTCACAAAACTCCGCTCAGCCCCACTATCGAACAAAATGCATGCATAAGTGTTGTTTAGAAGAAATTTACCTGTGACAACAGTCGGATCTCGAACTGCTTCACCCTGCCCCAATGTGAGCACCTTGTCGGATCCCCTGACACCCTGGTTGTTAGCTTTTGGACAATCGCTCTTGAAATGGCTAGCCTCCCCACACCCATAACACGTGCGGCTGGCCCCGACGTTGTCGGGTTGATGGTTGTTTTGTCATGGAGGTGCCTTGCAATATCGGGCAGTGTGCCCTTTTCTATTTCAGTTTGTGCATTGAAAGTCCTTGCATGCACCGATGTGATGGTAGGTACACTTTTCGCATTTTGGGTTGGAACTTGCATAAGGTTTCGCAGGCGTTGGTGCAGTTGTGGTGGTTGTAGATGGGGTTTGCATGGTCGGAGTAGTAGCAGCGTGAACCACTACCATTTGCTGTTTCTTAGAAGAATCCGAAGATTTCCCCATTTTCCTTTTATTTCCCTTGTTCCTCTTGTTGTTGTCTTCCTTCTTGGTCTCAACCTCTGGAGTTTTGGTGCTCTTCTTGTTGCCATGATCATACAACTTTTGAGCTAAACGCTTTGCACTATCGAATGTTTCAGGGTTGGCTGCAATAACGTTCCCTTGAATTGGAGGAGTTAACCCCCAAATAAAACGTTCGATTTTCTTTCCTTCCAAGGTTATCATTCCCAGACACAAAAGTGCCAGCTCGCTGAACCTAGCGATATAGGCTTCAATATCTGATTTTTGCACAGTAAGATTCCATAACTCCTGTTCCAACTTTTGTACTTCCCCACGGGGACAATATTCAGCCAACAACATCTCCTTGAGTTCCTCCCACGGCATGACATTTGCAACTGGAAGTGTTAAGGCCTCAATATGACCATTCCACCATGATAGGGCTTGATCAACAAACGTACAGGCCGCGAACTTCACTTTACTTTCTTTCGGGCATTCACAAATTTTGAAGACGGACTCGGTCTTCTCGATCCAGTGTTTTAATGTTATCACCCCACTGGTTCCGTTGAATGTTCGGGGCTTCGCATTTGAAAAATCTTTATAGGTGCATGCTTTTGTAGGCGCTTGAGTCATTCCATAGTTGGAGCTTCCTGTTCCCTGATCATTTCTACCTCCATTGTTTCCATTGTGGATGTGAGCCAACGCTGTAGTGACTACAGCCGAGACTGCTTCCTGAAAGGCAGCAGAGTTTATCTTTGGTGGTGGTGGTGGGGGTGGTGTAGCCGTATTGTTGTTTTTGCGCACATATCTTCGAGGCATCTTCTGTCATGGATCAGAAGGAAGATGAGTATATAATGATTTTGGATATCTTTTATTGTCTTGCGGTTGCGGCGATTCGGTTGTGCTTATAAGTGACAATATCAAGAAATAATGAAAATAGAACTCATAGCAGATAACAACATCACAAATAAAACACACACTTGTTTCATTACTGATAAAGGTTTGGTACATGTTACGTGAAAAGTTGGCCTTTATAAGGTCTACAGTACATGGGATAATAGTCAAACAGCATAACAACCCCATCGAGTAGTGTAATCACTTAATCGAGGTGTTAACCCTACATACTAAAAGGAAAAGAAATAACATCAAGAGCACGTGGTGGGTAGGATGGGTACTACTTGCAGCGGGAGGTCTCCGATGATGTTGATGATGAAGTGGATGCGCCCTGGAGCCTGGCCCACTGGCGCTCGGTGACACGCAGCATGGCCTCCAATGTCGCCTGTCGCTCCTGGTAGTCCCTCACTACCTCTCGAGTTTGCCTCTCGGCGCGATCCACCACAGCTCTCACTGCCTCCATCTGAGCGGCAGTTGTCTGGGCCTGCTCCCCAATGTCTCGTGTCCTCCTGATAATCACGGGGAGGGTGCGTTCGGCCGGCCCTCCATGTCGGAGGTCGAACATTCCCTGGTCCATGCCAAAGGTTGGTCGCACCCCTTGTTGCCTGCTCCATCTCCAAATGTCGTGGGCCCACGGGGGCCCATCCTGTGCGTCGGCACTTGTGCCATGTAAGGTGAATTGATGACTTCGGACTCCGCGTTTGAGTCATCCTCCTCGATGTCTTCATTACTACCCTCCAGCTCATCCTCCCCAGGTCCACCTCGGGAGCTTCGGGGTCCGCTTCCAACTCCTCTGGATCTTCCTCCGGCTCTTCCTCAAGCCAACCCTCATTCCCCTGATTGGGGAAGTAGGGATCACCAGGAAGGTGGAAACCGACCATAGCGTCTGCATGAGAATATAAGAAGATACAATAAAGGTTTCACTTACTAACAGAATACCCCTATAGTATTTTATTCGTTTATGTTTGGTGCATTAATCCTTTAGGTATTAGGTTGACAAGTTTCAGATTCGTTGTCCACCCCGATTACTCCCAAACACATGTTGGTCATATTTTGAATAAATATAGTTGATCAGACTATATTTATCCCCAATACGATTACATAACTGCCTGGGTTTAATCGCGATGTCCAACTCATCCACCAAGTTGTAAGTGTTTATGTCTTTGTTCAAAGTGTTTTAGTCCCATTGTATTTATAGTTGCATATATTGTATGGTTAGATATGCTAGTTCACTATAAACAATGCTCTGATACTAATCTGTCACACCCCCAAACCGGAACGGCGGAAATGTCCGGGGGCAAATTCATCTTGTAATATCGTAACAAGTGTATATAAATGAAACATAGGCATCGTCATCACCATACATAAAATATAACAACGTACATAGTTTACATCAATGTGTTTGTTCATAAAATTACATCCCAAAAATAGCAAGTGTATGGTGAAAAACAAAATACAACAACATCCAAATTCCTTAGCTGCCAACCTGTTTAACGAGTTCCTGAGAATACAGGTCGTTTGAAAAGCGTCAACATATAATATGTTGGTGAGTTCATAAGCACTTTTTATATGAAAACCTTGTGATAGTTAAACCCCAAAAAATCCAATATTTTATGTAAAAATAGTTTATGAGTCTTGTTTTCAAATCACGTATAGTTGCATGTGTGTTCTTGTTTATCCGTGTTAAGATCTTGTAAGAAAAATTTTTCCCCAGAAAATCCTATATTTTATGTTATACGAAAGTTGTGGTCTTAAAAACCCTAAGATCTGCGTGGTGAAATTGTGTTTAAAGCTGTGACATCCCCATTTTCACGGCCAGAAAAGACCGATTTTGTTTATGCTTTATAAAAATCAGAGTACCTCTTTTAATAAAAATGTTGCGTATTTGTTCCCAGAAAAACATGATAAATACGTTATCAAAGTATTTCCGAAGAAATGTATTTTTATCCATTTTAAAACATTTGGGATGTCATCGTCAATACAGAAACATAAGCATAAACAGAACTTACATTCATTTACACTAGTGATCTACATCTCTTTTAAATCCCTCAGTGTAAAGTAGCTTCATATCGACACCTGTGATGCAATTAAGCTTGAGTGGGTCAGGTTGGGAAACCTGGTGAGTACATAGGGTTTTCAACCCACAATAATATAATTATTATGTTAAACATCAAACAATCAACCCAAATACCCATCCCCATTATCTTCTTTACTCTTAAGGATCTACCCTAAGATTAAGCTATTCCTCGTTCATTCATTCCTAAGGAGTATCCTAAGGCATCGGCACTAAGTCTACATAGTCGCCAGGGTTTATCTCGTTTAGTGACAATATCGTTTTCAAGAGTCCACTCGTAATACATGTCAATGGCTTTTTAGAGTACATCGGGTGAACAAACCGTTCACAACACCCACAGGTTGCGAGCCTGCTAGTGTTCCACTAGACTGTCTAGAATAGTCTGTGGTTGTCATCCATACTCTGCTAGATGACGGGGCCATCGCTTGGGTCATCGTTTGGCTCATCGTTTGGCTCATCGTTTGGCTCATCGTTTTGGCTCATCGTTTTGGCTCATCGCTTTGGCTCATCGTTTTGGCTCATCGTTTTGGCTCATCGCTTAGGTCGTCACTTCGCACCATATTTTATCACTCATATATAATCGCTCATCATTCATCTCATCTTTCATCGCTCATCATTTATCTCATCTTTCATCGCTCATCATTTATCTCACCTCTAATCTACCCATGTTTTACCCAACACATTTTGTAGATATAAAATACGTATACTGTTTAGATCATTTAAAACATGTATAAAACGTTTCATCCAGCATAGACAGCAGGTATTCAGACAGTATACACACATAGCACGTAATTTATATAATATACTTCATATCTATGTGTAAGATGAAAGTAACTATGCACTCACTTGTTAAGGTGGTGATTCCAAATTCGGGCAGCACTTCGCTTCTAACGATTCTATTTTCCTTCGACGAAACCTAACATTATTATCGCTAAGTTTTAGTCTAATCTTTATTGCGACTAATTATTAGTCTAGATTCATCATTAAATCAAAGTCTACTTTCATGATCTATCAAGTAAGGAAAAACCAGGTAGGATCATACTGGAGGTAGGGTCCGTTTGGTATACGAAGTATACTGTTTGGAAATCCCACTTTAAACACCTCACTAAATCACAGCCTAGACATCATTCCCATAAGTAGATCAATCAGTATAACGACTTTGAATCACTGATAAATCTTATTTCTAGTTTCATAATAACGATATTATATTTAGATATAAGCTATATTTAAAGTAGGGTAGGCGTATCTTACTTACATCGGATTTTTATTAAAAACCGGGCTTCGCTGGAGCAGTGTTTCTGAGCCATAAAGCTCTTTTTCTAGGAGCCGTCAGGCACTCTGGGGCTTCCTTATAATGCTAGGGAGGTTCCCTAGACTTGGGAGGGGTTTAAGGAGGTTAGAGAGCATTTAGAGAGAGAAAGAGAGGGTGAAATGTGTGAGAAATATGAAGGATCCACCCTTTATTTATAGGGGTTTTATCGTAAAGTAGTCCCTAAGTTTCGTCCGTATCTTCCGCGTCCGAGCTCCGTTTTCTACGTTCTTTATATCCACGCGTTGGTATTTACGAGTAATACAACTTTCATTTAGACCCCGTCGGCTAATTCCCATTCTATCTCAGATTTACAAAACTGTATCGAATTCGTCGCGCTTGAAGAGTAGAGACTAATTTCGTCTATATCTTTAACATACGAGCTCTACTCTTGACGTTATTTAGATCCACGCATTTGTATTTACGAGTACTACAACTTTCATTTAGACCACGTCGGCTAATTCTCATTCTATCTCAGATTTAGTGCATCGAATTCGCCGCGCTTGAAGAGTAGAGACTAAGCTTCGTCCATATCATTCGCATACGAGCTCCGTTTTCGACTGTCTTTTTATTGTTTAACTCCTCTTAATAATATCTTCATTTCTTGTTTAGATTATTTTGGCTAAAAATCGACCGATCTAAAATTCGAATTTTCGGGTTGTGCACTGTTGTGCTAAATCTTAGAAAAATCATAACTTCCTCATACGAAGTCAGATTTGGACGTTCTTTTTATGCACACTCTCGGTTTAACATATACTACAACTTTAGTTTAGATCTCTAAGGATAGAAAGTATTTTATCAAAAATTCATTTTTTACGTTACGCGGTGTCGTGCCGGTTTAGCCGTAAAAGTTCGACGGATCATAACTTCTTCGTTATAACTCGGATTTTGGGCGTTCTTTATATGTACGGAACCCTTGTGAAATTTGCTACAACTTAGTTAAGATTATTCATTCTAAATAACATTCCATAAAAAGTCATATTTTAACGCTTATTGTCTCTAAATTGACTAGTCCGAATCTGCGGGCGTTACAATTATCTCCCCCTTAGGATGATTACGTCCCAGAATCATCAACGAAACATGGTTGTATAATGACTCCCTATGTTATCTCTTCATCCTAGGTAATAACTGTAACTTCTTTGTTCCTTTGAATGAGTATCTAACTCTTGGACTTCATGACCGCATGCGGTGCTTGATCTTGCACCCACTCTCTATCTTATGTTAGATTTTAAATCATGACCTTCATGTCACAGTCTCGATCTTTATCAGAGACTCCTTCTTCTTCTTATCGAACTTAAGATAAGTTGTTTGATTTCCATAATAGACTGATGGGTCACGTTCTAAGGACCTTTTATCGTATGTTGCAACGCTTAGACTCAGGTCTCTTAGAGTCAAATTCCAGAATGGAATATACTCTCCTTCATGCTCTAATGTAATATAATCACATTTTAACATGTAGCATTTCTAGCTACCAACCTTTTAACAACGAGCGTGATACTTCTATTGATCGCTTTGATTTCAATCTTCTCGTTTAAGTCATATGCTACATCGATCTTGGTTCTCTGTACATACTCATCTTAGTCGAACTCGATTTGAAATGACCACTAGGGTCGGAATATTAATCACCTTCTTAGTCATTACCGAAACGATGGTAACGACAGACATGAACAAAACATAATCAATTACTAGCTTCTTGGTAACCTTGTGACTTTCCCTGGTCCAAGTGCGAGTCCTGTGCTTCCGGTAGTATAGGCCTCTACTTCCATTCACACCTACTCATACTCATCCCAAGTATTGTCTCGCAACTTTCCAAGTTACTATCACAAAAACAATTTTTAACACATAAAATGTGTCCAAACCATCATAAAATTTTCCCTAGACTCTACTAGGACTTCCTCCATGCGTATCTTCGATCATCAATTCTGTTTCAACTCAGTTGGTGGTGGAAATTCCATATGATGGGATAACTTCATGGATTATACCAAAAATCTTTATTTCTGCTAATCGAAAGTGCACTTCTCCGGTACTAGACGTATTATTTATTAGATGCATTATAAAGGCAAGATATCACTCTTAAAATATCTTCCGATAGGTATCATTCAATATCGTAAGCTTTCTCATTTCCTCCATTTGCTCAGTCTGCTATGAGTCCTTATCATGACATTCTATACACCAAAGCAGGCGTTCGGTGTATTGAGACGAGAATATAGATAGCGGAAGATTTAGAGGCGTATTCCTCCTTATTACTCCAAAAAGTTACATGTCAGTTCTAATATCGTAATTAAACGTTTAGAAACCTGAGCACATAAAATTTCCAGATCTGGTCGGCAACAGACCATAGATCCGATCAAACAATAGCATAAAGCATCACAAATCTTTTAGCACATAAAAGCATTTTAGGCATCTTCCCTAATTAAGCTAGTGCTTGTGTCTATTCAGGTGTACTTTCTAAAATATATTAGACACACTCCTCACGATCATCGCTTAGCATTCTAAGTTTAAGTCTACAAATAAATCCTTATTCCTATTTCGCTTAAACTAATGCTCTGATACCAACTGTGACATCCCCATTTTCACGGCCAGAAAAGACCGATTTTGTTTATGATTTATAAAAATCAGTGTACCTCTTTTAATAAAAATGTTGCGGAATTTGTTCCCAGAAAAACATGATAAATACGTTATCAAAGCATTTCCGAAGAAATGTATTTTATCCATTTTAAAACATTTGGGATGTCATCGTCAATACAGAAACATAAGCATAAACAGAACTTACATTCATTTATACTAGTGATCTACATCTCTTTTAAATCCATCAGTGTAAAGTAGCTTCATATCGACACCTGTGACGCAATTAAGCTTGAGTGGGTCAGGTTGGGAAACCTGGTGAGTACATAGGGTTTTCAACCCACAATAATATAATTATTGTAAGCTTTCTCATTTCCTCCATTTGCTCAGTCTGCTATGAGTCCTTATCATGACATTCTATACACCAAAGCAGGCGTTCGGTGTATCGAGACGAGAATATAGATAGAGGAAGATTTGGACGCGTATTCCTCCTTATTACTCCAAAAAGTTACATGTCAGTTTTAATATCATAATTAAACGTTTAGAAACCTGAGCACATAAAATTTCAAGATCTGGTCGGCAACAGACCATAGATCCGATCAAACAATAGCATAAAGCATCACAAATCTTTTAGCACATAAAAGCATTTTAGGCATCTTCCCTAATTAAGCTAGTGCTTGTGTCTATTCAGGTGTACTTCCTAAAATATATTAGACACACTCCTCACGATCATCGCTTAGCATTCTAAGTTTAAGTCTACAAATAAATCCTTATTCCTATTTCGCTTAAACTAATGCTCTGATACCAACTGTGACATCCCCATTTTCACGGCCAGAAAAGACCGATTTTGTTTATGATTTATAAAAATCAGAGTACCTCTTTTAATAAAAATGTTGCGGAATTTGTTCCCAGAAAAACATGATAAATGCGTTATCAAAGCATTTCAGAAGAAATGTATTTTTATCCATTTTAAAACATTTGGGATGTCATCGTCAATACAGAAACATAAGCATAAATAGAACTTACATTCATTTACACTAGTGATCTACATCTCTTTTAAATCCCTCAGTGTAAAGTAGCTTCATATCGACACCTGTGATGCAATTAAGCTTGAGTGGGTCAGGTTGGGAAACCTGGTGAGTACATAGGGTTTTCAACCCACAATAATATAATTATTATGTTAAACATCAAACAATCAACCCAAATACCCATCCCCATTATCTTCTTTACTCTTAAGGATCTACCCTAAGATTAAGCTATTCCTCGTTCATTCATTCCTAAGGAGTATCCTAAGGAATCGGCACTAAGTCTGCATAGTCGCCAGGGTTTATCTCGTTTAGTGACAATATCGTTTTCAAGAGTCCACTCGTAATACCTGTCAATGGGTTTTAGAGTACACCGGGTGAACACATCGTTCACAACACCCACAGGTTGCGAGCATGCTAGTGTTCCACTAGACTGTCTAGAATAGTCCGTGGTTGTCATCCATACTCTGCTAGATGACGGGGCCATCGCTTGGGTCATCGTTTGGCTCATCGTTTGCTCATCGTTTTGGCTCATCGCTTTGGCTCATCGTTTTGGCTCATCGCTTTGGCTCATCGTTTTGGCTCATCGCTTAGGTCGTCACTTCACACCATATTTTATCACTCATATATAATCGCTCATCATTCATCTCATCTTTCATCGCTCATCATTTATCTCATCTTTCGTCGTTCATCATTTATCTCACCTCTAATCTACCCATGTTTTACCCAACACATTTTGTAGATATAAAATACGTATACTGTTTAGATCATTTAAAACATGTAGAAAACATTTTTCATCCAGCATAGACAGCAAGTATTCAGACAGTATACACACATAGCACGTAATTTATATAATATACTTCATATCTATGTGTAAGATGAAAGTAATTATGCACTCACTTGTTAAGGTGGTGATTCCAAATTGGGGCAGCACTTCGCTTCTAACGATTCTATTTTCCTTCGACGAAACCTAACATTATTATCGTTAAGTTTTAGTCTAATCTTTATTGCGACTAATTATTAGTCTAGATTCATCATTAAATCAAAGTCTACTTTCATGATCTATCAAGTAAGGAAAAACCAGGTAGGATCATATCGGAGGTAGGGTCCGTTTGGTATACGAAGTATACTGTTTGGAAATCCCACTTTAAACACCTCACTAAATCACAGCCTAGACATCATTCCCGTAAGTAGATCAATAAGTATAACGACTTTGAATCACTGATAAATCTTATTTTCAGTTTAATAATAACGATATTATATTTAAATATAAGCTATAATTAAAGTAGGGTAGGCGTATCTTACTTACATCGGGTTTTTATTAAAAAACGGGCTTCACTGGAGCAGTGTTTCTGAGCCGTAAAGCTCTTTTTCTAGGAGTTGTCGGGCACTCCGGGGCTTCTTTACAATGCTAGGGAGGTTCCCTAGACTTGGTAGGGGTTTAAGGAGGTTAGAGAGCAGTTAGAGAAAGAAAGAGAGGGTGAAAGGTGTGAGAAATATGAAGGATTCACCCTTTATTAATAGGGGTTTTATAGTAAAGTAGTCCCTAAGTTTCGTCCTTATCTTCCGCGTACGAGCTCCGTTTTCTACGTTCTTTATATCCACGCGTTGGTATTTACGAGTACTACAACTTTCATTTAGACCCCGTCGGCTAATTCCCATTCTATCTCAGATTTACAAAACTGTATCGAATTCGTCGCGCTTGAAGAGTAGAGACTAATTTCGTCTATATCTTTAACATATGAGCTCTATTCTTGACGTTATTTAGATCCACGCGTTTGTATTTACGAGTACAACAACTTTCATTTAGACCATGTCGGCTAATTCTCATTCTATCTCAGATTTACTGCATCGAATTCGCCGCGCTTGAAGAGTAGAGACTAAGCTTCGTCCATATCTTTCGCATACGAGCTCCGTTTTCGACTGTCTTTTTATTGTTTAACTCCTATTAATGATATCTTCATTTCTTGTTTAGATTATTTTGGCTAAAAATCGACCGATCTAAAATTCGAATTTTCAGGTTGTGCACTGTTATGCTAAATCTTAGAAAAATCATAACTTCCTCATACGATGTCAGATTTGGACGTTTCTTTTTATGCACACTCTCGGTTTAACATATACTACAACTTTAGTTTAGATCTCTAAGGATAGAAAGTATTTTATCAAAAATTCATTTTTTACGTTACGCGGTGTCGTGCCGGTTTAGCCGTAAAAGTTCGACGGGTCATAACTTCTTCGTTATAACTCGGATTTCGGCGTTCTTTATATGTACGGAACCCTTGTGAAATTTGCTACAACTTAGTTAAGTATATTCATTCTAAATAACATTCCATAAAAAGTCATATTTTGACGCTTATTGTCTCTAAATTGACTAGCCCGAATCTGCGGGCGTTACAATTATCTCCCCCTTAGGATGATTACGTCCCAGAATCATCAACAAAACATGGTTGTATAATGACTCCCTATGTTATCTCTTCATCCTAGGTAATAACTGTAACTTCTTTGTTCCTTTGAATGAGTATCTAACTCTTGGACTTCTTGACCGTATGCGGTGCTTGATCTTGCACCCACTCTCTATCTTATGTTAGATTTTAAATCATGACCTTCATGTCACAGTCTCGATCTTTATCAGAGACTCCTTCTTCTTCTTATTGAACTTAAGATAAGTTGTTTGATTTCCATAATAGACTGATGGGTCACGTTCTAAGGACCTTTTATCGTATGTTGCAACGCTTAGACTCAGGTCTCTTAGAGTCAAATTCCGGAATGGAATATACTCTCCTTCATGCTCTAATGTAATATAATCACATTTTAACATGTAGCATTTCTACCTACCAACCTTTTAACAACGAGCGCGATACTTCTATTGATCGCTTTGATTTCAATCTTCTCGTTTAAGTCATATGCTACATCGATCTTGGTTCTCTGTACATACTCATCTTAGTCGAACTCGATTTGAAATGACCACTAGGGTCGGAATATTAATCACCTTCTTAGTCATTACCGAAACGATGGTAACGACAGACATTAACAAAACATAATCAATTACTAGCTTCTTGGTAACCTTGTGACTTTCCCTGGTCCAAGTGCGAGTCTTGTGCTTCCGGTAGTATAGGCCTCTACTTCCATTCACATCTACTCATACTCATCCCAAGTATTGTCTCGTAACTTTCGAAGTTACTATCACAAAAACAATTTTTAACACATAAAATGTGTCCAAACCATCATAAAATTTTCCCTAGACTCTACTAGGACTTCCTCCATGCATATCTTCGATCATCAATTCTGTTTCAACTCGGTTGGTGGTGGAAATTCCATACGATGGGATAACTTCATGGATTATACCAAAAATCTTTATTTCTGCTAATCGAAAGTGCACTTCTCCAATACTAGACGTATTATTTATTAGATGCATTATAAAGGCAAGATATCACTCTTAAAATATCTTCCGCTTGGTATCATTCAATATCGTAAGCTTTCTCATTTCCTCCATTTTCTCAGTCTGCTATGAGTCCTTATCATCACATTCTATACACCAAAGCAGGTGTTCGGTGTATTGAGACGAGAATATAGATAGCGGAAGATTTAGAGGCGTATTCCTCCTTATTACTCCAAAAAGTTACATGTCAGTTCTAATATCGTAATTAAACGTTTAGAAACCTGAGCACATAAAATTTCCAGATCTGGTCGGCAACAGACCATAGATCCGATCAAACGATAGCATAAAGCATCCAAATTACAACAACATACAACAACATCCAAATTCCTTAGCTGCCAACCTGTTTAACGACTTCCTGAAAATACAAGTCGTTTGAAAAGCTTCAACATATAATATGTTGGTGAGTTCATAAGCACTTTTTATATGAACACTTTGTGATAGTTAAAACCCCAGAAAATCCAATATTTTATGTAAAAATAGTTTATGAGTCTTGTTTTCAAATCACGTATAGTTGCATGTGTGTTCTTATTTATCCGTGTTAAGATCTTGTAAGAAAAATGTTTCCCCAGAAAATCCTATATTTTCTGGTATACGAAAGTTGTGGTCTTAAAAACCCTAAGACATGCGTGGTGAAATTGTGTTTAAAGCATTCAACCCGTAGTTGGTTACAATTTAAATGTGTGTCCCGCGTAAAATTTTAAATAACATGGTTATATTTCTAAGTGAGTCGTTATAACCATACTAATATGACAGAGTGCCTGTCTTGACGTTCTTCAGGCGTCGGTTTCGGAGAAGACATTTGTCACCCTAGACTGGCCTGTCTAACTGTAGCGAACAGCTCAGGTGTGGGGTATCAACCCCGTATAGATCTATACACAAATTCACGCTCTCCCTCTAGGAGACTCTGGTTATAACTACTACAAGACTTTCGGTGTACACTGAGATAGATACGGAGAAGGTGCGTCTCACTAGAATCCTAACAGAAATTTACGCTAATAGTTGATCCCGTTATTTATTGTAATAAATAACGTTATTTGTGTATATTGCCAAAATATTTCGTTTTATCACGAGTGTCGAGAATAACCCATTTTTAATCTTATTGTCAAAAATGGCCCAATATTACTAAAAATGGAAAAAATGGCTCAATCTTATCCAAATGTCAAATAAGGCCCATGACTATCAAAATTATCGTAAGTGGCCCAAAAATGCCGAAAATGTCGTAAAAGGGCCCAGGTTTACCAAAATGTAGATTTTAGCCCCAAATAACACTTAAAATGTCATAAAAGGCCCATGTTTAACAAAACTGTAAATTTTAGCCCAATATTTCCGAGAATTCCATAATTGGCCCAATTTTTTTGAAAAATGTCAATTCACGGCCCATTATTACCAAAATGTTCAAAAATGGCCCAAGTTTACTAAAAGTCCATTTTTAACCCATTTTTACTAAAATGTTCAATAAAGTCCCAAATTTATCAAATTGTTCAATAATGATCCATTTTACTAAAAAGGCCCATTTTTGGCCCATTTTACTAAAATGGTCGAAATGGTCCTTGGTGGACATTTTTGGCCATGAATGGCCCCTTGTTAATGAAAATTTTCCATATTTCATCATTTTCATGTTTTCTTGTAGAAAATTTGCTTAAACATATTTTTGGACCAATCTTAGAGATATTTACCCAACATCAAGTGAAACAAGTCACATTTAGGAGTTAGTTTCCATTTTTAACAACAATAATATGTTAACTAAGTCCAACATCTTGAGATCTAACCAAAAATCTCGAGTTCTTGGGCTCTTAGCATGGATTTCATAACATTTAACACACATATCATACAACACAAGCACAACAAGCAAATACACAAAGATTTACACAAGACTTCGACTTGTATCCTCCCCCAAAAGAAAGAAAATCCGAAAATAGGGGTATGAAGCTCACCTTGGGTTTCCTTGGTCGTGAAGAGGAAGAGGAAGGAAGTTTCCGGCCTAGATCGCTTCCTTGAAGAGATTTTTCGAAACCAAGAGAGTTTTAGGGAGCAAAACACCAAATTGTGTGGTTTAAGGAGTGATATTAGCATAATATTTAAAATAAAACCACTTGAGTTTGATAGAAACTTACCAAGCTTATGATATTTGAAGAGAAGGTCTTGAAATCATGCACAAACTCACAGTTTTTAGAAGGAAAGAGTGAGAGGATTTTTAGAGGGTTGAGAGGAAATGAGAAATGTAAGTGAGTTTGAATTGAAGAATGATAGAGGTGGTGATGGTCTCGGCCGGTTTAAGAGAGGAGAGAAAAGAGAGGTTAAGCCTAGATATTTGTGGGATAATAAACCTCCTAGATGCATGAGATTTCCTTGTTACATGGGGGTTTAATGTCTAGAGATATGGTGGTTAAATGTGTGTTGTCATGATTAGGTTTAATCTTCATTTATTTATTTATTTATTTTGAATTCGACCGGCCCAATAGGAGAGAGGAAAGGATTTGCGCTTCGTTTTTCATGAATGGCCGAAAACACCTCGAGCCCACTAAGAGTTTTTGGCTTATGCGTGTTTTTGGCATAGGATGGGGCCCAAAATGGTTTCGGCCCAATAATGGGTCCAAAAGGAATGAATTTGGCCCGAAGAGATCAAGTGGAAGAGATTTTCGGCCCAATAGGGCCCATTAGGAGGTTTTTGGCCTAATGGTTGGCCCATTCGAGAATTTGGCCCAATAAGAGCTCTAATAGTGATTTGCGGCCCATAGTGATGTCGGAAAATGCTCACGGCCCATTAAGGCCCAATACAAGTCTTATGGCCCAAAATACTATTGCATAATTTATTTCGGCCCAGCTAGGGCCCAAATGCGGGTTCTCGGCCCAACAGAGCCAAGTGGAGGGGTCACCGGCCCATTAAGGCCCAATAAGGAAGTTTAGGTCCATTAAGAGGTTTGAATCGAGAATTCAAGGTCGAAACCCAAAGTTGAGTGAATATAGTTTATTGAATTAGATTTAGAGCTTTCACAATGAAGTTTCGACTGGAGACAATTTCTGGATGTATAAACTCATATAACATTGAAGTTCGATTCACATTTATCATAGTGTCATATAGTTACACAAAGAACTATCTTGTACATGAATAGGAAATCCTAGCCCTAAAATGCTAGTTGTGACAGTAACCATTGTCAACGTCCATGGTACTCTTGGAATTAGACCCTTTAAGAAACTCCGCTTCAGATGCGTTGTTAAGCATTTATGCTTCAGCAACTATCAACATCTTGTTCAAATCAAATAGGGTCACATCGATATTCCTCATATGAAAGTTCTCAACGAACTTACCATATGACTTAGGAAGCGAACAAAGAACCAAATCAATGGCTTGTTCCTTTGGGAATATCACACATATCCTTTCCAATTTGTCAATGTACGTCTTCATTTTCAGAACGTGTGCACACATAAAATTTCCATCTTCATGTTTACATGCCAATAGGGCTTGAGTAATTTCATATCTTTCAACTTGAGGAAAACATGACGTTGGGAGAGTCACAGGAGGAGATGGTGGAAGAATTGACATGATGTCCAGTTCCATCATTCCTCAAAGAAGAGAAATTTTTTTTTACCTTTATCATAATGTGGAAGATCATCTTCAGAAGAATGAGGAAAACATTTCCAGAAGAACGAGGAAGACCATCATTGTCTTGATTTGACATCTAAAATTTAGGAGAAGAGAGAATTCAAGTTAGTTGATTTTAATCCTTAATTATTAATCCAAATTTTAAATTAAGGCTAGGATCCATATTTTCGATTCGACCTTTGTAGAGGGACGCCGTAATCAAATTCGAATCTATTTTAGGTACGTAGAGTCATCTCACCAATTTCAATCACATGAAACTCCTAGATCTTTGAGATTCATTGAATCTTATTAATGACATGTTTAATCTTGATTATGCTTTTACCAATTGTGACTGGGATGCCGAGGATCACAATTAAGATGTTAATAACCATGCAAACCCGCTTAAACACCCTCAATTGATTTATAATCTCTCATTGATGTGACGGTTAACCATACACGCTCCATCAACAATCATAAATACGAGTTGTTTCATCATTTCGCCTTTATAGTCCCAAATTAGTGGGTCGGTTAACCACACACGCTCTACTAACGAACCATAAGGATTAGCAAACAATTTCACATTTATCCTAAAGTAACTAGAGTGAGATTTTTAGTATCATACTTTTAGATGTTATGTCATATCCAACTCGTTCGGCTAACGACCCTCCACCATACAAGGGAGTGGTGGGTGATGGTGGACACCTATTCAACGGTTATTTTATAAGTCGTTTCCTTATACCCCCCCCCCCCCCCCCTTAGAGTACGACTTCGTGAATGAGGCATGTTAATGATTTGACTGACTTGTCTTATACGTATTATATATTAAACTTTTAATCATATATAATATAAGGTGTATTTTAAATCTTTTCAAAATACAAGGTTTAAATATTAATTATCTAGATTATCATATAATTAATTAATTAACCAAAATATATAAAAATACATATCAATACTTAAAAAAAATACATAAATACATGAAAAAATATACCAAAATACATAAAAGTACATAAAAACAATTAAAAACTCATAAAATAAGTAAAAAAAATATGTTTATATATTTAAAATACATAAAAACATAAAAAAACCAAATAAAAAAACTTAAAAACCTTTAAAAAATATATAAATACATAAAAAATAAATAAATAACGTAAACAAATCTTAAAAAAACATAAATACGTAAAAATATATAAAAATATGTTAAAATACATATAGTTACATAAAAATGAGTTTATATATTATACATAAAATTTGAGTAATTCTATAAAAAAATCTCATTATTTCGGAAAATTAACGATTTTATCATATGATCTACTGAACAGATGAAAATAGGCTAAACTGAAAAAATTTATTGGTTTTTTGGGCTTTTCTATTAAAAAATATAACTTAATCATTAATTTTTCCGAAATTATAGAACTTTAGCAAGATTTTCCTATTTTTAACTAATAACTTTTTTATTTATTACCCTTTAACTTTTTGACCAAATGTTCCGGTCAATTTAGTGTAGATTATTTGTCAAACTACCACATGTTGAAATCTATCTAGTAAACTTGTTTAGTCATTTATTTCCCTTTTTAGATAACAAAATAAACATCCGACAAAATCTTATGAGACATGTTATTTCATGACATGACATTATCTCATCACATTTTAAAGATATAAGTTTAATGGTATATTTAGAAAACCTAAGCGACAAAGAAACAACAATGACGCATACAAAAAAAATACAAGATCCATAAATCAGGCGTAAGTTAGCCTATATAAGAAATGCATATCTCTATTCGTTAAGCATCTCAATTTCACAACTTGGATAAGAAGCTTTGACTAGAAGTCAAAGTCACGTGGGATGCGAACTATCTCCCAAATGCCACCTCCACCTCCACATAGAACAACATACTTACAACCATAGTAACAACGTATTTATATTTCTTTATTCATACTAGCAACGTAACAATATATTTTTATTTCTTTACCCGTAATAGCAATATATAAGCTAAAACTTGTAAAATGCTTAAATGCATTAGATTACATATTTCTGTTATATATATATATATATATATATATATATATATATATATATATATATATATATATATATATATATATATATATATATATATATATATATATATATAAGTATGTTGTTATCATGCGCGTTACGGTGATTTAGTAATCCTGTATTTTCGACTAAATAAACGCATACAAAATGTTCGTATGTAAGATTACTTGTATATTTGAAATACATACATGGAAAATAATTTAAAAAACAAAGGCAGAAAGAGGTCTTATTTATGAAAACAAATAATAAATAATTTTTATAATAAAATATAAACTGAGAAAAACACAAAATTTGGGGTAAAATGGTCATTTCAGAACATTTAAGAGAGGAGGGTTGATGGTAACATTCTCAGGGACCAAACGTGCAGTTTTTGCCAACCACGGTGACCACCTATGTAAAATTCCAAGCTTTGGCCTAAGGTGCAAAACTGTGCAAACCACATAGAACAAAACTGTAATTTAGCCTTCTTGAAAACTTGTCAAAACTTGGACATAAGTTGCCGAACAGTACAAACCATAGGGACAGAAACTGTAAATTAGAATTAAACACTACAGGGACCAAAACTGTAATTTAGAATTAAATACTACATGTACCAAAACTGTAATTCAGTAATTTCCTAAATTAAAAACTACATGGACCAAAACTGTAAGTTAATGAAAATTAAAGAAGACATGGATCAAAACTATAGTTAAAGAAAGATATATTTTCACAATATTACTGATAGGCTAAAAACATTGTATGTACGATGCTAATAGGAGTAAAAAAATGTAAGTATTTTGTTATTATGGGTAACAAAATATGAGACACCTATAACACAAAATATACATAATATACATAATTCAATATCTACAACATTATCTACTTCAAAAATTGTTTTTGAACTGTTTAACACAAAGAAACATATCAATTATTAAATCAATTCATCACACATTTCACAAATTTACTCTATTTACAGCTTATTGGCTTCTTTTTTGTAAAAAAAATGGTCAAAAGTAGTATAGAAAAATGCATGTGATTAGAACACCCAGGTGATATATTTAAAATGAATACACAACAAAAAAGTGATCAAATATTCATTAAACATGAAGAAGCAACCAGTAGCATGCAATTAACAGAAGGCTCATGTTCATATGATGAGCTTTTTTCCCAACCATTTCTGACTTCGTTGTATATGTAAAGGCGTTTATGTATATGTGCCAAACTAATTCTTTAAAGATTTTTATGCATATGCATCAAATTAATTTGACGACTTGATGTAATCAGTAGCTATTGTTTTTAGCTCGCATCTACAAAGTTCAAAAAAAATACAAGATAGCAAAGCTCTTGATAACAGAAATTGTATGCATAAGTTATATAACTACTGACCTTTTGTTGTCCTCAAATAAAAATACAAGATAGCAAAACTTTTAGTAACACAAATGGTATGCGTAGATTAATATAAAATCTACTGAAACAATCACGTATCATTCCTCAATCTTAAAAAGAATTCACTGGGGCATTTTATCAAACACCTAATAGGCAATACAACTAGTCACTTGAAATCAAACATGTAACCAGATGAGCAAGCAAAACACACACACACCCTAAACTTAAATTAACGCCAGATTATTAAGTGAAAGAAGTCCTATGATTAAGAAAAAGAATTAGTCTTCAGTGATTGAAGACTTGATTGTAGAATTAGGAACTGGAAGTCCCATCTAAGTTACATTGTGATCTTTGTATTACAGAACAAATCGGTAGTAGTGGTTATTACTTATTAGATACATGAGTAAATATGTATTCATTCATGAACGGAATGGAAGAAAAAAAACGGGAGTAAAGGGTTGATGAGAAAGGCGTGTTTTGGTGGAATGCCCTTCCAGGATTCAATTCCTTGATGCAAACCAAACATCATTTTCTATAAGAAAGGAATAACTATAGCCCATGGCATTTCCGCCACCATTGCTGCCAAATTTCTACAAAATTATTGCATAGAAAGATTGAAGTTTTGACAGTTTCAATTGATTAATGTGTGTGTCTGTGTGTTTTACCGGGGTTTTGGGTCCCTTGTAAACTTGGAGGGTGTGTAGGGAAATAGATAATTTAGGAATTCGATTTCTCTCAACAACAACCGCCTACACTTTATTACTGCCAACAACCAATGTTTTAAAAACCGGTTTTTTAATTGAACCGGTATAGTGACCGGTTTCCGGTTCAACCTATTCGACCGCCGGCAATGAGATTTTTATAATTTTCACATTTTTTCCTATTTTTCGATACAGACATATATAAATCATGAATTCGACGTTTATAAGTTCAAACATTAAAAATATACATAAAAATAAGTTGCAGATCACTCCAAATACATTAAAACAACACATAACCATAAGTTTAGTGTTTTACATCAATCCATATACGTCAAAAAAAACATAAAGTATAATACCGAAAAAAATATAGTTTTAGATGAATACAAACACATCAAAAACTTTATAACATTTATCATATGTTTTTATTTAGAGAAAACTACATAGATTTGAAAATTTTCACCAAAGTTTATTATGCAAATGGTTCTTTTCCATGTGTTTTTATTTGGTTTAACCGGTTCAATCGGTTTATTTTGACCGGTTCAACCCGGTTCAGAAAACGACGTAAAACCGGTGATAGTTGAACCGCTCCCTTTCCCGGTCCAACCGGCCAGTTCAAACCGGTTTTTAAAACCTTGCTAACAACCGGTTGTACTGTGTTGCTGTTTCAGTATGTCGAATGCAATGTTTAAAAATCGGTTTTTTAGTTGAACCGGTATGTTGATCGGTTTTCGGTTCAACCGGTTTAATCGGTTCGTGTTGAGAGAAAAAATTTTGAGAAACACTTGAAAAAACGTTAGTACAAGTTATATTTTGCGGAATGAAGTTAATCTCAAAGGATCTTAAAGCTCAACAATAATAATAAGTTAGGATTGTTAGAGAAGTTAGTTGAGGAAATGTAAGTGCGAAAAGTAAAGGAAATGTAAATGACAACAAGTTATATATCAAGTAAACACTAAGCTGATTCTTAACAAGGTTTGCAGTCAAACCGAGTTAGTGTATGCGGTCAACTTAAAGTGAATGAAGTCACGAGGACTTGCTCCGAAGGAGAGTTTGAGAGTTCGATCTTAATATATGAGTGTGAGTTCAGAAATATCTTTGAAGGTAAGAATAGAGAGTAATTCAGATAGAGTAGAGATGTAGAAAATGAGAGATAAGAGTTGTATTTCATTCAGAAGTATAGAACTCTATTTATAGAGTCTCGAGAACGTACATGGTGAATAAACAACTAATAAACATTATGATAAAGTGTCCATGCAAGGTACACTGGACAATATCATGTAAATTAAAGAGACAAAATAACTGTTCGTAGTTGCAGAGGAGGTAGTTGCGGATGACATCTTTACTTGAGGTTGCGGTAGCGAGAGATAATTTCGAATAAGTTTAAGAGGGTCACTTCCTTGATTCAACAATTTCCCCCTAAGTGACCTCTTTAACTTCACTAATTGTTCAACTTCAAGAACTTGATCAGCAGCCACCCGAATTTTCTCACTTCACCTAGCCAGGTGATTCTCCTTGTGATTCAAATTTTACTTCATCTGTAGTATTTTTGGTTCTCTACACCGAAGTCAGGGTGACTTCCAGTTGCTTGCAGGTTAGGCGGTGCATGGTAGTAATGGGAATGAAGTACTTAACATTGTTGTTTGCTCTTTTGAACACAACTCCCAAATATGGAAAGTTGGTTACACCTAGGGATCGATTTTAATATCCTTCGGTGAAGAAGGGAGCTGGATCAAGTGCGGGGAGGTTGAATTTTTGAGCAAGGGTTGGATGGATGTCTGCATCAATTTTTGCAAATTCCATAACTTCGGATTTGAGGTATTCACACGCCTTATCAAATGCAACTTTCATCTTTGGATGTTTCTCTGACTTGATCTGAAACACCCTAGCGATTAGAAATACTTCCTCCGGATTCATGCAAGGAAAGTCTGCTTGAGTCCTGATATAATCGTCACCTCTTCTTGTGAGTGTGTACTGGACAAAGTCTGACTTCATGAATCTCCTGATCTTATAGCTCTTGACTGCGGAAGGTCTATCGTTAGACCAAATACGTTCAAGGTTAGATCCGTGCTTGGCATGGAATTTGTTCAAACGCTCAAATTCAAGAGGGAGCCTCTTATCATCTGTTAGACTACGGTCGAAAGATTCAAACACCGTGAAGAATTTGGCATTGGGAGAGATTGGAATGTTCCAATATACATCCGAGGGGGGTTCTGTGTAGGTCAGAACTGGCCTGTAGTCATCATTGAACAGTCTTCTTGTCGGATTAAGCCATGAGTTAATCAGGGATTCATCCATAGTCGTATCATAGACATGATCTCTCCATATTTGTTCAGCAAATTTTGCAGCTCGCCAGTCTTTTTCCCTTTGAATAGTGGCAGGAGAATCATTGGAGTGTTTGGATGACATGTTTGGCTCCAGATTCTTGAAGTGAGGTGGGGTTTCCACACGAGGTGGAGAATGATGGTTTTCTTGAATTGGTGAGTGTTGAGGTGAATGGGAGTGATGAGCTTGTATTGGAAAGGGAGGCTTGTGTATATCCGCAGTTGCAATTGGAGTTTGTTGAGGAGTGTGTTGAAGAATTTTGATTCTTGGCTGTGATGTACTAAAGTGAGATGGACCGAAGTTTGGAGTGGGAATTGCTTCAGTAGATTGATGGTGTTAAGGATTTGAGTGTTCACATCCTTCTTTTGAGGAAGTAACAACCTGTTGCTCCTCAAACCACTGACGAAGACCATCAATCTTTTAGAATGCGGTGGTAAACCGAGACTTGATCAGACCGGAGAGTTGTTGATTGTCTGGAATCTTGGTATTGAAGAGAAGTTGATGAATTTCTTTGGTGAGATTCAGAATCTCTTGACCATGGAAGCTTGTGGATAGAGAGCGCCTTATGCTGTTGATTGTGGATTGAAGAACCGCAATGGTGGACTCATAACCATGGTGAGTTTCCTCAACAAGCTTCTTCGACTGGACTGCTTGATCCGCAATTGAAGATTGGAGTTCAGTTTTGATTGCGGATACCTCTTGGATCAATCGTTCAGTAGTTGCCAGGAATGCTTTGTGATCAGCAGTTCTATTGTTATCTAGGGCTCGAATGCCCATTTCAACCTTTAAAGAAATCCTTCAGCAGCTAGTCTTTCCCTGGTTTCGAGACGTTTAACCCTTTCTGCTAGGGACTGCGGCCCAGCAACTTCAGTTTGTTGTGGTTAAGGAGTTGTGACTGCGGCTAGAATCTTATCCACTTTGTCTTGAAGGCTGAGGAATTCTTTACGAGTAACGGCCATCTTCTTTTTCTTTTTCTTCTCTATTGGCTTAGAGGTGGAGTGTTGAGAACCACAAGACTCTTCATCTTAATCAAAGATCATCACGAAATCATCAGAGTGAACATGCTGATCTACTTCATCAATTTCAAGATCATTAAGTCCAAACACCGGATTTGAGCTGATTTCGATTGCGGTGCCATCGGCAAATGAGTCACGTTGCTCTATAGTGGGGGAGGCTTAGAAGTACCAACATCAGTGAGATTTTGAGCCTGGTGCACCGTAGCTTCCATCTTGGACATCCACTCCTGAATCTTGAGGATATCATGAACAACTTTAGCGTTGTTGAAGGCTTCTGTCCAGTATTTGGCTACAGTTTGGATTTCTTGTTCCTTCTGCCACAGTTGCTTAGTTTGTTGAGCTTTGCGGGCCTGGAACGCTCTCTTGAAGGCTTCATACTACTTTATTTCGGACTCGGTGGTTGGTTTAAAGCGAGTCCAGGTGTCATCTGAAAAATAACTGTCAAAACCACGAGTTCGCACCGGGGTGTCCCCCGGGTTTGTGGATCCTTGCATAATTGGGCTCACCACGCTTAAACCACTTGAGTGTAATGGTGGCGGAGTAGGATTTCCCGAACATCCTCCGTCTCCTTGACCCGTAGTCAAGTGTGGCCTCGATTCGGTTCTGGCATGGGCGAAAGAAGTGCCCTGCAATTGGTTATCTATTTGAAGTGTTTGGGTGACTGAAAGAAGGATGGGGCGCAACTCCTCTGGATCAAAGACATGAAGGTTGGATGCCTTGGAGACCTTAGGGTGAGTATTACTGTAACGCCCGTAGATCCGGGCTAATCAATTTAGAGATAATAGGGGTCGAAAACGACTTTTCGACAAAAGATGTTCTAAATAATCTTAACCAAGTTGTAGAATATGTCTCAAGGTTTCCGTACATATAAAGAACGCCGAAATCCGAGTTATAACGAAGAAGTTATGACCCGTCGAAGTTTTACGGCAAAACCGGCACGGCACCGAGAGACGTAAATAGTGAATTTACGATAGAGCGACTTTTAGCCTTAGCAATCTAAATGAAAGTGGTAGAAAACGTTAAACCGAGAGCGTCCATAAAAAGAACGCCCAAATCTGACTTCGTATGAGGAAGTTATGATTTTTCGAAGTTTCGGCTTAGCAGTGTACAGCCCGAAGTTCGAATATTAGATCGAGCGGTTTTTAGCCGACACAACCTAAACGAGAATCGAAGATCTCGTTAATAGTAGCGTAACGATAAAAAAGACAGACGTAAACGGACATCGGATGAAGAAGTTATGAATTTTTAACGGACCACTCGTGTCCCAGCCTGTTAAAAAATATAACTTTTAAAATAAAGTCAAAACTTGCCAACGGAGTCTAAACGAAAATTGTAGAGTACGTTCCCGCCTACGCGTGGATATAAAGAACGTCAAAAGCGGAGCTCGTATACGAAAGTTATGGATTTTAGAAGATAATTAGTTTTTGGGGTAATCTGCGAGTGACACGTGGCGTAATCTGGGCCACACCTTCTTCCCCACGGCTTGGAACAAGATGGCGACACATGGCAACGAACGCACTGCGTTCGTCTAGGGAACACGCCGCGTTCGCGTTCTCGAACGCGCTGCGTTCGTTTTGGGAACGCGTTGCGTTCGCACCGAAATCAGCCTATAAATAGAGGCGTAAATCACTCCCAAAACTCACACCTTCACCCTTCTTTCTCTCTCAATACTCCAAACCTCTCCTCCCCAATCCCTAGCAACTTCCAAGTGCTAGAGGCGAGTCCCGGAGCGCCAGAAGGCTCCGAGAAGAAGAGCTTTTCGGCTCGGAAACGCTGCTCCAGCGAAGTCTAGTTTTGCGAAAAAAACCCGTTGTAAGTGAGCTACGCCTACGCAATTTTTAATATAGCTTCTAATTAATTATAGTAACATTATTAGGACCTTAAACTAATTATTTGGGCTATTATTATCAGTTATATTGAGTGTTATTTAAGGCTTATATAATAATAATAATAGCTAGAATATTAATTAGTCGCGGTTAACGTTAAAACTAAACCCTAGTGGTATTGATACTAGGTTTTGGTCAAGGAAAAATTGTTTTGAGATAACGAAGTGCTGTTCGAGTACCGAGTCACCACCTAATCAGGTGAGTGCATAGTTACTTTCATCTTACACATAGATATGAAGTATTTTATATAAATTACGTGCTATGTGTGTATACTGCCTGAATACTTGTGTGTCTATGCTGGATGAAACGTTTTATACATGTTTTAAATGATCTAAAATGTATATGTATTTTATATCTACAAAATGTGTTGGGTAAAACATAGGTAGATTAGAAGTGAGATAAATGATGAGCGATGAAAGATGAGATAAATGATGAGCGATGAAAGATGAGATGAATGATGAGCGATGATATATGAGTGCGAAGCGATGACCTAAGCGATAAGCCAAAGCGATGAGCCAAAACGATGAGCCAAACGATGACCCAAGCGATGGCCCCGTCATCTAGCAGAGTATGGATGACAACAACAGACTATTCTAGACAGTTTAGTGGAACACTAGCAGGCTCGCAACCTGTAGGTGTTGTGAACAATGTGTTCACCCGGTGTACTCTAAAAAAAACCCATTGACAGGTATTACGAGTGGACTCTTAAAAACGATGTTGTCAATAAACGAGATAAACCCTGGCGACTATGCAGACTTAGTGTCGATTCCTTAGGATACTCCTTAGGAATGAATGATCGAGGAATAACTGAATCTTAGGGTAGACCCTTAAGAGTAAAGAAGATAATGGGGATGGGTAATTGGGTTGATTGTTTGATGTTTAAACATAATAATTATATTATTGTGGGTTGAAAACCCTATGTACTCACCAGGTTTCCCAACCTGACCCACTCCAGCTTATTTCTATCACAGGTGTCGATATGAAGCTACTTTAGACTGAGAGATTTAAAAGAGATGTAGATCACTAGTGTAAATGAATGTAAGTTCTGTTTATGCTTATGTTTCTGTATTGACAATGACATCCCAAGGTTTTGAAAATGAATAAAAATACATTTCTTCGGAAATACTTTGATAACGTATTTATCATGTTCTTCTGGGAACAAATTCCGCAACATTTTTATTAAAAGAGGTACTCTGATTTTTATAAAGCATAAACAAAATCGGTCTTTTCTGGCCGTGAAAATGGGGATGTCACAGTTGGTATCAGAGCATTAGTTTAAGCGAACTAGGAATTTGTAGGATTTCTAGACTTAAACTTAAAATGCTAAGCGATGATTGTGAGGAGTGTATATAATAAAATTTAGGTAATACACCTGAATAGACACAAGCACTAGCTAATTTAGGGAAAATGCATAACATGCTTTTATGTGCTAAACGATTTATGATGCTAAATGTCTGATCGGATCTATGGTCTGTTGCCGACCGGATCTGGAAATTTTATGTGCTCAGATTTCTAAACGTTTAATTACGATATTAGAACTGGCATGTAACTTTTTGTAACATACACGTTTTGAAATCGTGTTATGTAATTTGAAAAGTTAATAATATTATTACATATTATGTGAAATTGAGTGTTGAGTTCTAACAGATAGTTTTTACTAGAAATGAAGTAAAATTATGTTTAGAATCACTCACAAATTATTGGAAGTCTTATGAGATTCCGATTAAAAGCCAAATAGTGAAATTTAGCGAAAATATAAAATTTGAAATAAGTAAAATTTTATTATTGAAAGTTGTAGATAATCTTGTTAGAAACACGTACGCGAAAACCTCGTCGAAATCCGAGTTATAACGAAGAAGTTATGACAAATCGAAGATCCGCGATAAAACCGACACGGTGCCGAATGACGTAAAAAGTGAGTTTTTGATAAACTACTTTTTAGCCTTATTGATCTAAATGAAAGTCGTAGTATTCGTTAAACCGAGAATTTTGATAAAAAGAACGCCAAAATCTGACTTCGTATGAGGAAGTTATGATTTTTACAAGTTTCAGCTTAGCAGTAGACAGCTAAAAACTCGAATTTTAGATCGAGTGATTTTTAGCCGACACAGCCTAAACGAGAATCGAAGGTCTCGCCATTAGTAGTACAACAGTAAAAAGTCTGACGAAAACGGACGTCGGATGAAGAAGTTATGAATTTTTAACGGATTTACCAGTCCCGGTGTGTTAAAAATAATAATATAAAAATAAAGTCAAAATTTTCCGACGAAGTCTAAACGAAAGTTGTAAAGCATAATTTTCTCTATGCGTGCATATAAAGAACGTCAAAATCGGAGCCCGTATGCAAAAGTTATAGATTTTAGAAGGTCGGGGCACAATTTCCGAGAAATCTCGCAAGGATAAGGCTGATTTCGGTGAGTCATCGCGCCACGTGTCCGAGCCGAAGACCCAGCTGCTGACGCGTCGCCTTCTGATTCGTCCGAGCAGCGGCTCAATCCCCGTGTCCGATCCATGACTCATCCTCGCATGAACAGTACCCGCGTGTCGCTTCCGGATTCGACCAACTTCGCGACCAGTAGCCTTCCGACGCGCCTCGCACACCCGTCCGAAGCGAGGCCTCGCAGCCTGCCACCTGCTTCGCTCTGCTGCTGCCGCGTGTCGCTGCTGCTGACTCCTCCCTTCTGATCGGCCGACCCTCACCCTAAAAATACAATGCATGCGAGCCTTGCCGAGGAAAATGGAGAAATTGCCACTTTTCACCCCAAATTTGATATTTTTGGTATTTTGGCTTCCCCCGAAGCCCCGGTACTTATTCCAAAGCCCGAAACGCGCCCCGAGATTCCTGAGAAGCCCGGAAAATTTATCTTTTCGGTTTCGAAGCTCTACCTTCGCAGGGCCCGGTTTTCAAGAAAACTCCCGGTTTTCAACGACGAAAGTCATATTTAGAGCCGAAGTGCTGCCCAAATTATTATTTTGACCCCCGATTAATTCAAGGTGAGTTCAATATATAGGAACAATTGTATGTTATGTGTTATATATGCAATGTGCTTTTCAGTAATATTATTCCGGGTTATTTTCCCGTGTAATTTTTATTCGCTATTTTAATAGCATGTTATTATCCAGAGTTGCTTTCTCGTGTTATTAAGTTTTGCTATTTTGATAGCAAGGCTATACCTCTAACCTTGTGATGAGTGAAAGGACTTAGATTCACAGTGGAATTGGTATGTTATTATCCCGAGTTATTTTCCAGTGTTATTATTTTTCCGCTATTTTGATAGAAAAGCTATACCTCTTACCATGTGATCAGTTTAAGAACTCAGATTCACAGTGGTATTGGTATGTAGCCTCTGGCCATGTAGAGCATGTCCCCCAGTAAGTGAATGACTCTATTCTATGGCATTGGCAGAAGGTTAGTCAGGGCGTGAATACCTGAAATATATACCTTAATATTAGAGTTCATGACTCGTAAGATTATGGCCATGTAGAGCATGTGTCCGTAAGAGAATGCCTTCATTCTATGGCACTAGCAGAAGATTAAACAGGGCGTGAAAACCTGAAATCTAATAAAATGATAATCAGACATTTGTATGTCTTCTGTACCATTTGGGCCAAAGCTTCATTGATGTATATTAAGTATTGAAATCATTAAGTCTCATTGATCGTAAATCTTTGAATCAAGTCTTTGATTGATATGAAAGCCTGATATATGATACACATATGCTATTGTCGTTATCGTTCTTCTTTGCTTCTGTCATATTGGTATATATATGGCATAAGATTATATTGTATCTATTATTGAACTCACTAAGCGTTATCACTTACCCCTCCCAATGTTTTAACATAATGCAGGAAATAAGCACCCAGTATAGTTGGAAGACTTAGAATAGTTGTAATATTATTTTTATATTTTGGTTTAGGTTTGTATAGATTTACAATATCCTGGGTAGTCATGTAAAATCTTAAAACATAGTCGGTTTGTATCCAATCTTTTGTAATAACTTTATCAATGTAAAAATATTGTTTTATGAATATGCATGTAGCATATTTTGGAGTAACTATATTGTCAAGTATGAAAGTTTGGGTCTTTCAGAAATATGAAAGTATAGAAAAGGGGTTCTTTCAATCATGGTATCAGAGTAGTGGTTTAAGTGAACTAAATCCCATGGATTGGTATTTAGACTTAAACTATTGGAAGTTCAATATATGAACTGGAATCATTGTAAATATATGGATACAAACCATAGGAAACACTTAAGTGGGGTATTGGGTAGTGATAAACCCTAGTATTCTAAGACATTAACTTACTTCAAAAAATTTAGAGAATTAGTATATATGAACTAGGAATTTTGAGAATTTCTAGATTTAAACATGAATTGTTAAGTGAAGATGATACAATATATATCTGGTATATTTTAGGTTGAATACCTAATGGGGTAAGCACTAGAATATTAAGAGGAGATATGCCTTAGATTCTAATATGTGCTAAAGGATAAGTAAATATAGCATGCTTTAGGTTTCATACCTATATTGCTATTATTTGAGAAAGTTTAAGGTCTGTTCCCGACCTTGGTTTAGAAAATTTTATGTTTAGAATTCTAAGAATTTTCATAATAGAATTTACATGAAATTTTTCGAAGTAATAAAGGTACTTATGATAATTGATATTGATAAGTTTATTGATAAACGATCGAAGGATATCGTGAAATAATAAACATAGAATGTTATCGTAAATAGTGTATTAATACCTATAGAGTGGTATTATACATTTAAAATATGTAAGATAATATAATAACATCTTTGGAAGAAAGATGTGTGTTTGAAATACATTTGGATGAGATAAATATTTTGGCATAACCGATGAAGTTGTTCCACCGCTGTCCAGATTAAAGCAGTGATTGTTTATAGAGTCAGAAGAACCGAAGATGGTGATAAATACTTCAACAGTATTGAAATTAATGTAGTCCAGGATTTAGAAGAATTAAATGAAGATCAAAGGAAAGGCTAATGAAGTTTTTAGACTTATTAGGCCAAGGCTTGGTGATGTTGTATGTAGTTCAATTAGTAACCCTATACAAGATGCTCAGACTTAGTATTTGATAATACTGAGTGATGATTGACTTCTATCACATCTATGGAAGTTCCATTGTGTGTTAAGCCGACTTTAACATACAAGATTGGGATAGTGAAATAGGTTATTCGGTTGTGAAAAGGCTGAGTGGCTTACTTGTTAGAGTAAGATAGAGTACTTAGTTGAAGAAGATATACACTCATATTATTATATGAGAAGAAATGTTGTAATTAGGAATGACAAAGAACCAAGTTGAAGCTAGTAGAGCTTGCTGAGATGCAACTATAATGCACTTCTTAGGATAGACTCCTATGAAGTAGACTTAAAAGATACAACCATGAGAAGAAGACTTACTCAGATACAGGAATGACGATGTCATGAAAGGATAATGAAACCAACAAATATGCATGATGGTTTGCATGAGTTAGAAAATGATGTAAGTAGTTGGAAACTATTTGTCATTACACTGCTAGTGGAAATTTTGGGTGTAGTATGTCTTGCAGAGTAGAAACTACCCGAGAAAGAATTTATAAGAAGAAATGGAAGTAAAATTTCTATCGACCTATGGAAAATTATTAGAATATTCTAGATCGAGTATATGCATGAGAAGAATCGTAGAGTGCGAGTATAGGTAATCCAATATATGTTTGATAGAAACACAAAAACCCTAGTTGAGTCTAGGAGAAATTGTTGTATGTACTTGTTTGAACGCACTTAGGTGTGAAAATTTGCTTTATGAAAACTTTTGAATGGTGACTTGGGAACTGCGAGACAATACTTGGGACGAGTATGAGTAGGTGTCAATAGTAGTAGAGGCCTATACTACTGGAAGCACAGGACTCACGCTTGGATCAGGCAAAGTCACAAGGTTACCAAGAAGCTAGTAAATGATTCCGTTTTATTCATGTGTGTCGTTACCTTTGTTTCGGTAATGACTAAGAAGATAATTATCGTTCAAATCTTAATGTCATAAAGAATCGTGTCCGATTAGTATAAATCCGCGAAAGGAGTTGATTGGTTCAGAGAACCATGTCTTATATAGTGACAAAACTTCAGTAGGAATACTGAAGAAGTAAATGGTCGAGGTAGTCGATAGAAATATAACAATCTTCATTAAAAGATTGAGCAATCTTTAACTAGAGATGTGACTTGCTATGTGGTGTTACTGGCCACAAGAAATGTTTCCGCCCTACTCTTACTAGTCAAATGGCGGGGAGTCAAATTTCCGTTCAACAATCAAAGAGTACTCCAACTAAAAAGGAGGAGGTGCCAAAAGCTAAAAGATGTGTATGTCCGAAAGCACGAATTAGAGATACGTGGTGCTATTCTTTCTATTCCAAAGCATCGACGTGTTGATCAAACTCTTTTGTTTTCTTTATTCCATCAGCTCGGTTTATTCGATCTGATTCTAATACAAGAGTTTGGTTCGTTATGTGTCCTGTGCGTTATAAAATCAAAGGTCATTAGAATAAGACCATTCGAGTTGTTGTTATAACAAAAGTAAAGGCCTTATCTTGGGTTTAGTCTATAAACCAAGAAGGAGCAGGAGTTTGCAATGAGAATTGAGTTTTAACTCAAAGATTAGGATCGAAGGCCCAATAGAGAATGATAAGCGGGTGCAGGTTTGAGCACCGCTACTAATTAAGAAGTTTGAAGTGTTTGACAATTGTTTGGCAAAGCAAAAGTTAAATATCGTATATTTTAGATTACCACAAAGGAAGTAAGTTAGGACTCGAATGTTGTGACTAGTAATTTTCTCGTAAACTTTAGATCTGCTCACATCTTATTTGATTGTGATGCCTTAGATTCTTTCATGCCTTATAAATTCGCACATTCTTTTCAAATTGTTTGTTACGCAATTGTCCATTAATTTCATATAGATAACATAGGAAATATATCATTACTTGCTGATAAAGTCTATAGAGATAGTGTCATAGGAATTGAAGGTTATAATCTTCCTGCTAACCTAATTCCTATCTCTTTGCCCAACTTTGATATTATTCTCGACATGAATCGATTGTCAAAGAACTACGCAGATCTCTTGTGCTATGAAGAGATGATATGCATCCCTATCAAAAGGAGGGATTCTATTTATGTCTACGGTGAAAATAATAAATTTCTTTCTGAAAGACTCGTAAATTTATGTCGAAGGGATATTCTACTTATCCGGCTTATACAGTTAATACCTTGAAAGAGGAGAAGAAAACTGTGAATGATAGCCTTTGGATAATTATCGACCGGCTGATTAAGAGTGAATATTTTCTTGCCATACGTACAACGGTTCTAATGGAGAAATACGCACAAGTTTACTTAGATGAAATCATCGTGAGACATGGTGTGCCACTAAATATTATTTCCGATCGTGATACTCGCTTCACTTCTCACTTTTGGGCGAGTATGAAAAGTGATCTGGGATCTCGAGTTGCTCCCAACACAGCTTATCATCCCCAGACAGATGGATAGATGGAGAGAACAATCCAAACAGTAGAAGATATGCTTCGTGCATATGTCTTAGAGTTCGGTAGTAACTGTGAACACCATTATGTTGGCATAATGTAGGACAGAAAATCCTTGGTGGTCCTAAAATGATTCAAGACACCACCGACAAGATTCAAATCATACGAGAATGAATGAAAGTAGCCCAGGATCGACAAAAGACCTGTGTAGAAATGAAGGAGACGATCCATAGAATTCCAAGTGGGTGATAGTGAAGGTAACCCCATGGAAAGGTATTATGAAATTTGAGAAGAAAAGGAGATTGAGTCCAAGATTTATTGGACTTTTCAAAAATTATCTAACAAGCATACCGCTTGGAATTGCCTGAAGACTTGGCAGGTATTCATGATGTATTTCATGTAAAATATCTATGTAAATGCTTGAGCGTATATGATGAAACGATTCCATTATCCAAGGTGAAACGGGATAATAAATTTATACTTAGGGAAAATAAGGATGAGATAAGAGCGAAATATCCTCATTTGTCCAAATCGTTGTGATTTCGGGGACGAAATCCTCAAAAGCAGGAGGTAATTGTAACATACACGTTTTGAAATCGTGTTATGTAATTTGAAAAGTTAATAATATTATTAAATATTATGTGAAATTGAGTTTTGAGTTCTAATAGATAGTTTTTACTAGAAATGAAGTAAAACTATGTTTAGAATCACTCACAAATTATTGGAAGTCTTATGAGATTCCAATTAAAAGCCAAATAGTGAAATTTAGCGAAAATATAAAATTTGAAATAAGTAAAATTTTATTAATGACAGTTGTAGATAATCTCGTTAGAAACACGTAGGCGAAAACCTCGTAGAAATCCGAGTTATAACGAAAAAGTTATGACCAATCGAAGATCCGCGATAAAACCGACACGGTGCCGAATGACGTAAAAAGTGAGTTTTTGATAAACTACTTTTTAGCCTCAGTGATCTAAACGAAAGTCTTAGTATTCGTTAAACCGAGAATTTTGATAAAAAGAACGCCAAAATCTGACTTCGTATGAGGAAGTTATGATTTTTACAAGTTTCAGCTTAGCAGTAGACAGCTAAAAACTCGAATTTTAGATCGAGTGATTTTTAGCCGACACAGCCTAAACGAGAATCGAAGGTCTCGCCATTAGTAGTACAACGGTAAAAAGTCTGACGAAAACGGACGTCGGATGAAGAAGTTATGAATTTTTAACGGATTTACCAGTCCCGGTGTGTTAAAAATAATAATATAAAAATAAAGTCAAAATTTTCCGACGAAGTCTAAACGAAAGTTGTAGAGTATAATTTTCTCTACGCGTGCATATAAAGAACGTCAAAAACGGAGCCCGTATGCAAAAGTTACGGATTTTAGAAA
Source organism: Lactuca virosa (assembly GCF_052849685.1). Classification (NCBI taxonomy): domain Eukaryota; kingdom Viridiplantae; phylum Streptophyta; class Magnoliopsida; order Asterales; family Asteraceae; genus Lactuca; species Lactuca virosa. The sequence goes on along the minus strand of NC_136429.1, from coordinate 73,476,893 downwards.
GTCGGGGCACAATTTCCGAGAAATCTCGCAAGGATAAGGCTGATTTCGGTGAGTCATCGTGCCACGTATCCGAGCCGAAGACCCAGCTGCTGACGCGTCGCCTTCTGATTCGTCCGAGCAGCGGCTCAATCCCCGTGTCCGATCCATGACTCATCCTCGCATGAACAGTACCCGCGTGTCGCTTCCGGATTCGACCAACTTCGCGACCAGTAGCCTTCCGACGCGCCTCGCACACCCGTCCGAAGCGAGGCCTCGCAGCCTGCCACCTGCTTCGCTCTGCTGCTGCCGCGTGTCACTGCTGCTGACTCCTCCCTTCTGATCGGCCGACCCTCGCCCTATAAATACAAGGCATGCGAGCCTTGCCGAGGAAAATGGAGAAATTGCCACTTTTCACCCCAAATTTGATATTTTTGGTATTTTGGCTTCCCCCGAAGCCCCGGTACTTATTCCAAAGCCCGAAACGCGCCCCGAGATTCCCGAGAAGCCCGGAAAATTTATCTTTTCGGTTTCGAAGCTCTACCTTCGCAGGGCCCGGTTTTCAACGACGAAAGTCATATTTAGAGCCGAAGTGCTGCCCAAATTATTATTTTGACCCCCGATTAATTCAAGGTGAGTTCAATATATAGGAACAATTGTATGTTATGTGTTATATATGCTATGTGCTTTTCAATAATATTATTCCGGGTTATTTTCCCTTGTAATTTTTATTCGCTATTTTAATAGCATGTTATTATCCAGAGTTGCTTTCTCGTGTTATTAAGTTTTGCTATTTTGATAGCAAGGCTATACCTCTAACCTTGTGATGAGTGAAAGGACTTAGATTCACAGTGGAATTGGTATGTTATTATCCCGAATTATTTTCCAGTGTTATTATTTTTCCGCTATTTTGATAGAAAAGCTATAGCTCTTACCATGTGATCAGTTTAAGAACTCAGATTCACAGTGGTATTGGTATGTAGCCTCTGGCCATGTAGAGCATGTCCCCCAGTAAGTGAATGACTCTATTCTATGGCATTGGCAGAAGGTTAGTCAGGGAGTGAATACCTGAAATATATACCTTAATATTAGAGTTCATGACTCGTAAGATTATGGCCATGTAGAGCATGTGTCCGTAAGAGAATGCCTTCATTCTATGGCACTGGCAGAAGATTAAACAGGGCGTGAAAACTTGAAATCTTATAAATGATAATCAGACATTTGTATGTCTTCTGTGCCATTTGGGCCAAAGCTTCATTGATGTATATTAAGTATTGAAATCATTAAGTCTCATTGATCGTAAATCTTTGAATCAAGTCTTTGATTGATATGAAAGCCTGATATATGATACACATATGCTATTGTCGTTATCGTTCTTCTTTGCTTCTGTCATATTGGTATATATATGGCATAAGATTATATTGTATCTATTATTGAACTCACTAAGCGTTATCGCTTACCCCTCCCAATGTTTTAACATAATGCAGGCAATAAGCACCCAATATAGTTGGAAGACTTAGAATAGTTGTAATATTATTTTTGTATTTTGGTTTAGGTTTGTATAGATTTACAATATCCTGGGTAGTCATGTAAAATCTTAAAACATAGTCGGTTTGTATCCAATCTTTTGTAATGACTTTATCAATGTAAAAATATTGTTTTATGAATATGCATGTAGCATGTTTTGGAGTAACTATATTGTCAAGTATGAAAGTTTGGGTCTTTCAGAAATAAGAAAGTGTAGAAAAGGGGTTCTTTCACTTTTCAGAGTAATAGGGAGATTTACACGTCAATCGTAAATAAAATCTTTCCTATCTAAATTCTCGTCACTACACACCAAACGTTTAAATTGGTGTATAGATCGAAATGGCAAGAACCCGAAGTGGAGTCGGGAACGCGAATGGAAACAGGAATCAACCTCCAGTGGTTGAGCAAATACCTGTTGTAGTAGAAGCTGCATCCGAACCAATCACCATGGCTGGAGTACAAGCCATGATTCGGGCTATGTTAGCTGAACAAAGGGAAGAAATGAGGCAGATGTTGCATGAAAATAGGGACGAACCTACCATGCCCATTGAGCAACCTGAGCTGATCCCCGAGCAATCTGAGGAAGGGAACTACAGCAGGACCGTTGGTCAAGCTGACCCGCCGGTGATTAGGAGAAACAACCAAGATGGAGGACATGACGGACGTGGATGCAAGTACAAGGATTTCATGGCATCCAAACCCCCGAGTCTTTCTGGAAGCCCAACACCGGTGGAAGTTATGGACTGGATCTCCGAGATGGAGACAATGTTTGAGAGTTGCGAGTGTAGTAACAGGCAAAAGACCGCTCTCGCGGTTCCTCTGTTAAAGTCTGGAGTACTGAGTTGGTGGAAGCTACTAGCTAATACGATGCCCAAAGGAGAAGCAAGCAAGATGTCTTGGGAAGATTTCGTGGTGCAACTGAAATTGCAGTACTGCTCTGAGCAGGATCTTTTGGAGATCAACAATGAGTTCCAAAATCTGAAGAAAGGAAGGATGAGTGTCACTGAGTATGCTGCAAGTTTGACGGAGAAGATAAAGCTTGTTCCTTACCTAGTTCCAACTGAGCTCTCCAAGGTCAACAAGTTTGCCCATGGATTACCAGCGAACTTTGGTCCAATGGTCAAGCAAGCAACCACCTTGAAAGCCGCCATCTGGGCTGCTAAGAATGTGGAGACCCAGATAAGAGAGAAGGGTCTGGAGAGAGCTGAAGTTGGCGAGAAAAGGAAGCATGAAGGATCTTCAAGGTCCAACAAGGAGAGAAAATTTCTGAAGTCTGGAGGAGGGGGAAGTGAAGCAAATGTTGTATAAGGTGTCTAAGTCCATAACTATTTCTGGTATGTACTTGACCCGACCCGGCATGGTCCATTTGGGTTGCATGGCACCATGCAATTGGATAAACTAAAATGAGAGAAATAACACTTATGGTTTATTAATATATTATAAGTTCTAATATATTAATAATATTATTTAATTAGTTTGATCAAGAATTAATTTAGAATTAATTAAGTGATCAAAAGATAACTAATTAAATATATGGGTAGATTATGTAAATCTTCCATATCTTATATAGTGGGCTAAGAGGCTCCATGGATTATCAAGTTGGGTTCCACCCATAGGATGCTCCATGGGAGTTACAAACCCATGGGTCATGGAAATGAAGAGTCATGACACATTAGGGTTTACATGGTGTAACCCTAGATGTGTCAACACTATATAAGAAACCCATTCTCCACCAAAATCGGGGACACATAAGAAACAAGAGGGATAAGCCTATTTTAGAAGTGTGTATTCTCTCTAAAGTCATTCCAAAAGCATTTGGTGTTGTGTGAAGCATTTGAGGCATCACACTTGGGGTGCTAGGCTCACAAGGTTTCAAGGATCATAAGCAACAACAAGGTAAGTTATTCTATCTTTCATGCAAGTTAAAATTTGTTCCCCATGTATGCTAGATAGGAATATAACCTTGGAATTCAACTTTGCATGATAATTAGACAAACATAGATCCAAGGTTATTAGGGTTGCATGTACACTTAGGAAGTGTTAGAATGCTTAAAACCCATCAGTGGTATCATAGCCTAGGTTTGTTTGTTGTTTTTTTGTGTGCAAACAGCTTGAAAAAAATCGTTTTTCTGTTTTCTGCTCGTATGAAAGTTTGCACATTTGTTGCTGGAAATGGACTAGAAACATTACCCTAAACTGTTTTGATGTTTTAAAGCTTGTTTTAGATGGTGTAATGTTTATGCTAATCCATTTACAATGGCAATTATTAAAATTACAAGTTTTTTTAAGTGTAATTTTTGATTCTTGAAAGTGTTCATATTCATGTTCTTGAACTTATGAAGATTAGATGATCATAGGAATTGTTTGTAACCTTCATGGTAGTTTAATTCATGATCATAATGTGTTTTAATGGAGTCCATAACTTGTCCTCAAGTTATGGAAAACCAAAAGTCTCACTTTTATTAAAGCCATTAAAAGAACACAAGAGTTATAAAAATGAAGAGTCTTCATTTTTATTACTCAATTAATTCATAAGTTATAAGAAATGAAAAGTTTTGGAAGTTTACAAAACTTGCCCTCAAGTTTTGGAACATGTAAAGTCTTGATTAAAACTTTAGTTCCAACCCTTAGAATTTTAAAAAGTTAAAATTCAACCCTTATACTTTATAATATTATAAGTTACTAATATATATATGTATAACGTCAAGTCGTCTTACCGCTAGTACGCCTCATTCACGAAGCCGGTCTATAAGGGGGTTATAAGGTTGTTGCCTATAAAATGGCAACTTAATGGGTGTCCACTCTCACCCACCGCTTCCTTGATCGGTGGAGGGTCGTTAGCCGAACGGGTAGGACAAGGACTTATAAATTCTCATTAAAAGTATGATGAATATTACAAAGTAACTAAATGCTTTTATTAAATTCCCAATCTTAGTTACTTTAGGAAAATGTGAATAAGGTGCTAATCCATGAAATTACACTTTACACTTTGTTTAAGTCGTTAGTGGAGCTCGTGTGGTTAACCGGCACACTAACTTGGACTTAACAAGGTAGGTAAAGGGTGACTTAAAGTTTATTATAGGTCGGTGGAGCTCGTGTGGTTAACCGGCACATCGATTGAGTAATAAACATTGAGTGTACCATGTGATTTGCATGGTTACTTCACACCTCGTTTTGTGATCCTCGGTATCCCAGTCACAAAACTTGGAGGGCACACTCGAGATTGAAACATGCCTTTGAAAAGTTCATGGAATCTCAAAAGAATCTAGGAATTTCTAAGAACCAATTAAAAACCTAATATCTATATTTCGTTTTTCATGGTGGAAATTGGTGAATCGTCATTCACCTATCTTTCAAATATGTTATAGCTTGGATTACGGCATACCTCTTCTAAGTTATAATATATTGTGATTGGATTCTAGCCTTAATATTACATTTGGGTGTTTTATTAAGGACTCTCTTAATATCTAAACTAATATTGTTCTCTTCTTTCAGATGTCTTCAAACAATGCTGCTTCTGGCTCTAATCCTAATGGCTCCTTTACCCTTATGAACTTGTGTGGGAAAGTCACTTTTGAAGGATCCAACTTCAATGAATGGATCAGAAACATCAGGATGATTACCCGCTACGAGGACAAAGAATATGTCCTTGACAAGGAGCTTAAGGAGATTGATGAGACCACTGCAACTCCCCAGGAGATCGCTGACTTCCGGGCACATGAAAGGGATGCTACAAAAGTGGCATGCATCATGTTGGCCACCATGACATCGGAACTCCAAAAGTCCTATGAGGACTTCTACCCTTTTGAAATGCACCAAGATCTGATGGAAAGATACCATCAAAGTGCATGACAAGAGAGGTATGAAATCATATGCTCTATCATAACAACCATGATGAAGGACGGGGAATCCGTCACGAGCCACATGCAGAAAATGCAAAGGTATGTGGATCGGTTGCTGAAGCTTAATGTGAACTTCCCTGAGGAGCTTGCAATAGATATCATTTTGCACTCCTTACCATCGTGCTATGATCAATTCCGCATGACATATCACATGAATAAGGAAGAGGTCACACTCAACAAACTTCAGGGACTCCTCAAGACCGCAGAAACAGGTCTTAAGGGTAAGTCGGTTGTTAACACTCCTAGTCCAAACTCCGCCCCGGTTTTGGCAATCGGGAAAGGTAGAGGGAAGAAGAGGAAGAGCACTTCGAAGGGTACCAAGGCTAGGACCCTTGATGGCTCTTCTTCAAGTGGAACCAAGAAAGGTTTTGTAACTCCTTCTTCTGACCCTAAAGAGGCTGAATGCTTCTATTGCCATGAAAAGTCACATTGGAAGCGGAACTGCCCAAAGTACCAGCAAGATGTGAAGGATGGGAAAGTTAAACCCAACCATGCAGGTATTTACACTATCTTATCTAATAACTCACCCCATTCTAACTCTTGGGTCCTTGATACCGGTTGTGGTATTCATATCTGTTCTGATTTGCAGGGACTAAGAAGAAGTGAGAATGTGGAGCATGGAAGAATAAACTTACTCATGGGGAATAGGAAAGCTTTACCTGTCACCAAGATTGGAGTTTATACTTTATCGCTAAGTAGTGGGTTTAGTTTAGATTTGAATAAATGTTGTTATTCGCCAGAAATGGCAAGAAATATTATTTCCTTTCATGCATTGTATAAACAAGGTTTCACCTTTTCATTTGATAATGAAGTTGGTTCGATTAATGCTTTCTTTAATAATGTTCTTTATTTTAAAGCATTACCTTGTGATGGTGTGTATGAAACAGTATTTGTGGTTGATAACTTAGGAAATAATGTATTGTGTATTGATTCTGTTAATGATAATAACTTGGATAAAGCATCATTATGGCATTGTCGTCTTGGACATATAAGCAAGAAACGCATAGGCCAACTCCAAAAGGATGGAGTATTGGAGTCATTTGACCTAAAGTCAGATGATAGTTGCGAATCATGATTACTTGGAAAAATAACAAAGTCACCCTTCACAGGCTCTTGTGAGAGGGGTGAAGGTTTGTTGGATCTTATACACACGGATGTGTGTGGGCCCTTCAAACATGCCACAAGGGATGCTAATCGTTATTATTTGACTTTTACTGATGATTACAGTAGATATGGATATGTCTACTTAATCAAGCATAAGTCAGAGACTTTTGAGAGGTTTAAAGAGTTTAAACAGGAAGTCGAGAATCAATTGGGCAGGAACATTAAGATGCTTCGATCCGATCGAGGTGGTGAGTATCTTAGTTCAGAGTTCCTCGACTATCTTAGGGAATGTGGGATTGTCTCACAATTGACACCTCCCCGGACACCGCAGTTGAATGGTGTAGCTGAGAGGCGTAATCGAACCTTGTTGGATATGGTTCGTTCCATGATGAGTCGAGCTTCGTTACCAATCTCATTTTGGGGGTATGCCTTAGAGACTGCCGCCCATATCCTTAATCTAGTTCCCACAAAGAAAGTTGCCAAAACTCCTCATGAGATGTGGACTGGTAAAGTACCCAAACTAGAGCACATTAAGATTTGGGGTTGCGAGGCTTTCGTGAGACGCGAGACTCATGATAAGCTCAAAACTCGAAGTGAGAGGTGTATTTTCATCGGCTACCCACAGAAATCCTTTGGTTACCTCTTCTACAGACCTAGTGAGAATGTGGTCTTTGTAGCTAGGAGGGCTTTCTTTCGAGAGAGAGAGTTCATAAGCCAAGGAGACAGTGGGAGGCAAGTTGACCTTGAATAAATTCAAGAGTCAAGTGGTGAAGGAACTTCAAACCCTAGCACTCAACTTGAGGAGGAAACTTCTGTTGAGCCAATTGACAAGTCTGTACCTCTGAGGCATTCCACAAGGGTTAGGAATGCACCTGAGCATTACTATGGATTCCATATTACTACGGAAGGTGATACACTTATCAGTGATGAGACACTGATAGGTCTGGATGAACCTAACAGTTACGCGGAAGCCATGGCAGGCCCTGAGTCAGCCAAGTGGAAAGAGGCAATGGACAGCGAGATACAGTCCATGTATGACAATCAAGTTTGGAACTTGGTTGAGAATGTACCAGGTCGTAAGACTGTAGGGTGCAAATGGATCTTCAAGAAGAAGACCGACATGGATGGTAATGTACACACTTATAAGGCACGACTGGTGGCAAAGGGTTTCTCACAAACTCCGGGAGTTGATTATGATGAGACCTTTTCTCCAGTGGCCAAGATTAAGTCTATTAGGGTTCTGTTAGCCATAGCCGCATTTCATGACTATGAAATATGGCAAATGGATGTCAAAACCGCTTTCCTTAATGGAAAGTTGGCTGAGGATGTTTACATGAGTCAGCCAGAGGGTTTTGTCAACACAGAGTACCCTAATAGAGTTTGTAAGCTTGAGAAATCCATTTATGGGTTAAAGCAAGCACCTCGCAGATGGAATCTTTGCTTTGATGATAAAGTCAAGGAATTTGGCTTTTCTAGGAGTGAAGATGAATCTTGTGTATATGTCAAGGCTAGTGGGAGTATAGTTAGCTTTTTGGTATTGTATGTGGATGACATACTACTCATAGGAAATGACATCCCAACTCTGCAGGAAGTTAAGTCCTGGCTTGGGAAGTGTTTCTCTATGAAGGACCTAGGAGAAGCTGCCTATATTCTTGGGATAAGGATCTTGAGAGACCGGAGTAAAAGACTAATTGGACTTAGTCAGAGTACTTACTTGGATAAGGTGTTGAAGAGATTCGGCATGTAGGACTCCAAGAAAGGAGAGTTACCCATCCAGAGTAATGCCAGATTGAGTAAGACACAAAGCCCTAGTACTGAGGCTGAGATAGCAGAAATGAGTCGAATACCTTATGCTTCGGCTGTAGGATCGATCATGTATGCTATGACGTGTACTCGACCTGATGCAGCCTTTGCTTTGAGCATGGTTAGCAGGTATCAGGGGAACCCTGGCAAGGCACACTGGACTGCGGTAAAGAATATCCTCAAGTACCTACGGAGGACTAAGGACTGGGTCCTTACCCTCGGTGGGAGTGAAGACTTGAGAGTTGTAGGGTATAGTGATGCTAGCTTTCAGACTGATAGGGATAATTTCCGCTATCAGTCAGGCTGGGTCTTTACCTTAAATGGAGGAGCAATTTCTTGGAAGAGTTCCAAGCAAGAGACAGTGGCTGATTCAACTTGCGAATCAGAGTATATAGCAGCTAGCGAGGCAGCAAAGGAGGCGATATGGATGAAGAACTTCATTGGAGACCTTGGAGTTGTACCAGCTATTAAAGAGCCAATGGAAATTTTCTGTGATAGTGAAAGTGCAGTTGCCTTAGCCAAGGAACCAAGGGATCACGGGAGATCCAGACACATCGACAGAAAATACCATTTCATCAGACATCGAATAGAAGAAGGACTCATCGTGGCAAAGAGGGTATCATCGGATGAGAATCCAGCAGATCCCCTCACGAAGGGACTGACTCGGGTTAAGCATCTCCAGCTTGCTCGGAGCATAGGGCTGAAGGATGATATTAGATTTAGTAGTTAGATAACCTTGAAATTTGTAAAGTGTAATTGACATTAGATGATGAATAAAAGGTGTTTTATTTATGAGTAAAGTGTTGCTATCTCTTGTCGATCGTTTACTATATTTATTTTGCATGTTTTGACTTCCAGAATAATTATGTTTGGTATATCATATTATTCGAACCTCCACAGTCGGTCATATGTCGGAAGTAGGTATGAATCAAGACTGTCATGATTGGTTGCAGAGGTCTAAGTTGTTGGACATGGCTACAACACTCATGAGTCCTCATAAGTTCTGAGCATTGGACTCAACCCACGCTCACTAGAATCACTTCATGGAATTTATCTCGAGTGATCGTGAGACGGTAATATCATATAAGTCTTCAAACCTAGAGATATGATTTGTTACTTATGAGTTGGTTATGCATTGATTGTACGTTAACGCATTGGTAACTCGATGTTATAAAACGTGCTTTTGTGTATAATTCAATGAGTGGTAGAACAAACATATGAGTCGAAGTTTATCTGTTCCTTCTTGGATTAGAAGCTGATATCTGGGCCCCTCGATGATTTTGTTTTGACCTATGTACCGGGCCCGGTCATAACTAAGTTGATGTGTTCAATTAAGTTCTTTGTCAAACAAATCGGAAATCGGGAAACAAACTGCTGGACAATAAGTAAGACATTGTTCCATGTATTTGTCCTACTGATATCTAGAACAGAGGATTATATGATCACTTATCTTAAATGGCGTATCATCATCTTCTCAGTTCCGAGAGACCTTGAAAGAGCTACGATTGCCGATCGGTTCCTGAAGTACTGCAGTTATAGTTATTAGACTTATCCAAGTGGGAGACTGTTGGATAAGGTGTCTAAGTCCATAACTATTTCTGGTATGTACTTGACCCGACCCGGCATGGTCCATTTGGGTTGCATGGCACCATGCAATTGGATAAACTAAAATGAGAGAAATAACACTTATGGTTTATTAATATATTATAAGTTCTAATATATTAATAATATTATTTAATTAGTTTGATCAAGAATTAATTTAGAATTAATTAAGTGATCAAAAGATAACTAATTAAATATATGGGTAGATTATTAAGTGATCAAAAGAATTAATTTAGAATTAATTAAGTGATCAAAAGATAACTAATTAAATATATGGGTAGATTATGTAAATCTTCCATATCTTATATAGTGGGCTAAGAGGCTCCATGGATTATCAAGTTGGGTTCCACCCATAGGATGCTCCATGGATGCTCCATGGGAGTTACAAACCCATGGGTCATGGAAATGAAGAGTCATGACACATTAGGGTTTACATGGTGTAACCCTAGATGTGTCAACACTATATAAGAAACCCATTCTCCACCAAAATCGGGGACACATAAGAAACAAGAGGGCTAGGCCGATTTTAGAAGTGTGTATTCTCTCTAAAGTCATTCCAAAAGCATTTGGTGTTGTGTGAAGCATTTGAGGCATCACACTTGGGGTGCTAGGCTCACAAGGTTTCAAGGATCATAAGCAACAACAAGGTAAGTTATTCTATCTTTCATGCAAGTTAAAATTTGTTCCCCATGTATGCTAGATAGGAATATAACCTTGGAATTCAACTTTGCATGATAATTAGACAAACATAGATCCAAGGTTATTAGGGTTGCATGTACACTTAGGAAGTGTTAGAATGCTCAAAACCCATCAGCAAAATGGTGTGATAAATGCAAGAAGAAACACTTAGGAAAATGTGGCGAAGAGGTGATATGTTTCAAATGTGGAAAGTCTGGCCATTACGCCAACGAGTGCACATTCAACAAGAAGGTATGTTTCGGATGTAACAAAGAAGGGCATATTTCTAGAGACCGCCCAAAGAAAAAAGAAGCAGCAAGGCCAAATGCACCGCCAAAACCAAAGGCATTTCACATGATCCTCGATGAAGCAGATAACAACGCGAGGAATCAAGGATGAGGACTTCACATCTGAAGATCTAGTTATGTAGTATCCATAGTATCGTATGATGTAGCCTATTAGAGGCATAGTCTAGGGTGAACTTGAACACCTATGTAATCGTTTCAAGGAATAATATAAAACCTTCGTTTTGCTATCTGATGTGTTAAGTTGTTATGTGATTTTCTTGAATGGTGACTTGGAAAACTGCGTGACAATACTTGGGACGAGTATGAGTAGGTGTGAAAGGTAGTAGATGCATATACTACCGGAAGCACATGACTCATGCTTGGATCAGGGAAAGTCACAAGGTTACCAAGAAGCTAGTAATTGATACCGTTTTATTCAAATATGTTGTTACCATCATTTCGGTAGTGACTAAGAGGATGATTGTTATTCTGACCCTAGTGGTCATATCGAATTGAGTCCGACTACGATAAGTATGTTACGTGGTTCAGAGAACCAAGTTTGATGTAGCATTTGACTTAAGTCGGAAGATTGAAATAAAAGATAATCAAAGCGATCGGTAGAGGTATCGCGATAGTTGTTTGTAGCTAGAAATGCTACCTTTTAAGATGTGATCAGAACATGTAGGAAGGTATATTCCATTCCGGAATTTGACTCTAAGAGACCTGAGTCTGAGCGTTGCAACATACGATGATAGGTCATTAGAATATGACACATCGGTCCATTGTAGTAATCAAATAAACTTATCTTAAGTTTGTTAAGAAGAAGAAGGAGTCTCTGATAAAGAGCGAGGTTGTAACATGAAGGTCATGATTAGAGGTCTAACATGAGACAGATACGGGAGCAAGATCGAGCACCGCCTGCAGTCAAGGAGTCCAAGAGTTATATACTCATTCGAATCAACATAGAAGTTACAGTTATTACCTAGGATGAAGATATAACGTATGGAGTCATTATGCAATCCTGTTTCCTTGATGATTCCGGGACGTAATCATCCTATGGGGAAGATAATTGTAACGCCCGTAGATCCGGGCTAATCAATTTAGAGATAATAGGGGTTGAAAACGACTTTTCGACAAAAGATTATTTAGAATAAATAATCTTAACCAAGTTGTAGAATATGTCTCAAGGTTTCCGTACATATAAAGAACGCCGAAACCCGAGTTATAACGAAAAAGTTATGACCCGTCGAAGTTTTACGGCAAAACCGGCACGGCACCGGGAGACGTAAATAGTGAATTTACGATAGAGCGAGTTTTAGCCTTAGAAATCTAAACGAAAGTCGTAGAAAACGTTAAACCGAGAGCGTCCATAAAAAGAACGCCCAAATCTGACTTCGTATGAGGAAATTATCATTTTTCGAAGTTTCGGCTTAGCAGTGTACAGCCCGAAGTTCGAATATTAGATCGAGCGGTTTTTAGCCGACACAACCTAAACGAGAATCGAAGATCTCGTTAATAGTAGCGTAACGATAAAAAGACAGACGAAAACGGACATCGGATGAAGAAGTTATGAATTTTTAACGGACCAATCGTGTCCCGGCTGTTAAAAAATATAACTTTTAAAATAAAGTCAAAATTTGCCGACGGCGTCTAAAAGAAAGTTGTAGAGTACGTTCCCGCCTACGCGTGGATATAAAGAACGTCAAAAACGGAGTTCGTATGCGAAAGTTACGGATTTTAGAAGATAATTAGTTTTTGGGGTAATCTGCGAGTGACACGTGGCGCAATCTGGGCCACACCTTCTTCCCCACGGCTTGGAACAAGATGGCGACACGTGGCAACGAACGCGCTGCGTTCGTCTAGGGAACACGCCGCGTTCGCGAACGCGCTGTGTTCGCACCGAACTCAGCCTATAAATAGAGGCGTAAATCACTCTCAAAACTCACACCTTCACCCTTCTTTCTCTCTCAATACTCCAAACCTCTCCTCCCCAATCCCTAGCAACTTCCAAGTGCTAGAGGCGAGTCCCGGAGCGCCAGAAGGCTCCGAGAAGAAGAGCTTTTCGGCTCGGAAACGCTGCTCCAGCGAAGTCCGGTTTTGCGAAAAAACCCGTTGTAAGTGAGCTACGCCTACGCAATTTTTAATATAGCTTCTAATTAATTATAGTAACATTATTAGGACCTTAAAATAATTATTTGGGCTATTATTATCAGTTATATTGAGTGTTATTTAACGCTTATATAATAATAAAAATAGCTAGACTATTAATTAGTCGCGGTTAACGTTAAAACTAAACCCTAGTGGTATTGATACTAGGTTTTGGTCAAGGAAAAATTGTTTTGAGATAACGAAGTGCTGTTCGAGTACCGAGTCACCACCTAATCAGGTGAGTGCATAGTTACTTTCATCTTACACATAGATATGAAGTATTTTATATAAATTACGTGCTATGTGTGTATACTGCCTGAATACTTGTTGTTTATGCTGGATGAAACGTTTTATACATGTTTTAAATGATCTAAACTGTATATGTATTTTATATCTACAAAATGTGTTGGGTAAAACATGGGTAGATTAGAGGTGAGATAAATGATGAGCGATGAAAGATGAGATAAATGATGAGCGATGAAAGATGAGATGAATGATGAGCGATGATATATGAGTGCGAAGCGATGACCTAAGTGATGAGCCAAAGCGATGAGCCAAAACGATGAGCCAAACGATGACCCAAGCGATGGCCCCGTCATCTAGCAGAGTATGGATGACAACCACATACTATTCTAGACAGTCTAGTGGAACACTAGCAGGCTCGCAACCTGTAGGTGTTGTGAACGATGTGTTCACCCGGTGTACTCTAAAAAAACCCATTGACAGGTATTACGAGTGGACTCTTAAAAACGATGTTGTCAATAAACGAGATAAACCCTGGCGACTATGCAGACTTAGTGCCGATTCCTTAGGATACTCCTTAGGAATGAATGATTGAGGAATAGCTGAATCTTAGGGTAGACCCTTAAGAGTAAAGAAGATAATGGGGATGGGTAATTGGGTTGATTGTTTGATGTTTAAACATAATAATTATATTATTGTGGGTTGAAAACCCTATGTACTCACCAGGTTTCCCAACCTGACCCACTCCAGCTGATTTCTATCACAGGTGTCGATATGAAGCTACTTTACACTGAGAGATTTAAAAGAGATGTAGATCACTAGTGTAAATGAATGTAAGTTCTGTTTATGCTTATGTTTCTGTATTGACAATGACATCCCAAGGTTTTGAAAATGAATAAAAATACATTTCTTCGGAAATACTTTGATAACGTATTTATCATGTTCTTCTGGGAACAAATTCCACAACATTTTTATTAAAAGAGGTACTCTGATTTTTATAAAGCATAAACAAAATCGGTCTTTTCTGGCCCTGAAAATGGGGATGTCACAATTACCACTGAGATCCTCTTGGGATCCCGATGGGGTTGTGTGTCCATAATCAAGTGAAACAGATGGACTTGCTGCATCTAAGTAGCTAGAGAGGGTTGCTCTGAATATACCTGCGGGGGCACCAAGGACTACCAGAGTCTTTTGAGAGACTGTGGTATCTGTCCGGTCACGCATTTGGCTTTGGCTTGGGATTGTCTTCTGCCTTTTGTGTCTGAGGATTGGACCGAAGTCATCATCATATTCTTCATTCATATTGGTAGCAATATCATCTTGAGAGTTCGTAGGGGAAACATGAGAGTCATCCGAAGATTCGATAACCCTGGTCCTGCGTTTCTTTGAGGATTCACCTTTTCGGATTCTGTTGCTAGGAGCTTTCTTGGAATGAACAATCTTTTTACGACGTGTAGTTGTGGGAGGGTTAGATTGTTCGTTGGTAGGAGGGACAGAGGCAGGTGCGGATCTTGAAGGACCTTGGGTTGCGGTAGTGGCTATAATTGGCTGACTGGGACAAGGCGGGGAGAATGGTATGGGTCAATACCATCTGTAGCCTCTATGTGACCAGTGACTTCTCGGGTTTCAAGTCCAATTGATGTCAAGATATGGGCAGGAAATCTTCTTAGAGGTCCAAAAATTGATTGATCATTTGAAAGAGTGTACCTTTTTAAGTCTCGAGTGATAAAGAAATTGATGTCATCACCAATGCTGAGTTTGGCAGCCTTGTGGAGGTCCGAGATGCAGAGAGACCAAAAGCGTGCGAAGGTGAGTTCGATAGGTTCTTCTTTTGGATTCTCCTTAGGAATGTATTGAAGAAAATCACCCCATAGTATCTGACCGTAGTTAACAGCGTCCAATGTGAAGATGCTCCATAATATTTCCAGCAGTTTCAGTCCTATGTTATCCGTGCCTCCGGTTCGACCTGAGAGACTACGGATAATAAAGTGGCAAACGAATTGCCAAACAGCAGGCAATTGATTCTTTTTGAATTCGCCAATCCCTTTGAGCTTCTTTTGATAACCCATCTGGTATAGATGTGAGGTGATGTTACTTGTACTTGGAGAGTAAAATCTTTTGCAGGAAGAACACGAAGATTGATTGCTTCTAAGAACTTGGCTTTAGTCAGAATGACTAAAGAATCATCGATCAAATTCAGATGAACTTCTTGAGGGTTTAAGTTTGGGAAAAATTCACAGAATCCACACTTGAACAACGTGGAAAGAGGAACCACGTATGTGAAGGAGTTGAATGCGCCATATAATGGATGAGAGGACAGAAACTTGATCATCAGTCGAATCGATTCATTGTATGAGGGGTGATCTTCAGAAAAAAGCTCTAAAATTGCTCGAGGCTATCGATGGTGATGGATTTCTTGTGGTTGATTCAGAACTGGTTGGCTGCACTGACCCAGATGCCTTGGATTGTTTTTTCAAGATACCGGATTTCACCATTTTTGAAAAGGTGTTGAAGAACTTGCAGAAAGATAACTCGAGTGCAAGAAGATGAAGAATAAGAAAGATCGTCTTAGAGTTCAGAAAGCTTAAAGCATTCTTGGGAGGGAAAAAGGGTTTATATAGTATCGGATTCCAAAAATTATGTAAATAAATTTATTAACAGCTGTTAATGGTAAAAACCTTTGGGCTTAAGCCAATATCAGCCATTCATAAACTTAATCGAAAGAGATTTTATTATTTTTAATATTATGATGGAAGAAATTTAGGCATTTTATGAATGTCAGATTTTTATCACACGTTTGAAGAACGTGTGAAAGGATGGGGCTAAAAATTCGTTCGATAATGGGGAAGAGGAAACAGATTAGACATTTTGGGGCTAGGAGATGTGACAGGAAAAGGTAAAAGATTTCTTAAAAGATTTCTTTTATGGGTAAAACAAACTATTTGTCATTTTTCTTAAAAAGAGTCCGACATGATAAAGGTGATTTTGAAAGAAACTGAAACGTTGTATGCTACAAAACGAATGTTCTTTTTTGAGAATGTTTTCTTTATTTAATGAAGATCATTAAATAGCATACAATATTATCAGTGAATTTATGAAATGGTTGAGGATTCATTCAATGTGATTGCGGACGGTTTAATGACTGAGGTGGGAGACAATGTTACTACGGTAGCAAGATCTGAAAGGAACACTTGATAAAAGATCAGAAACAACAAACAATAAAGACCCAAGAAATATAAGTATGCTATAGGGTTGTGGTATATAGAGTATATTGAAACCATGTATGATAGATATATTAATCTAGGACCACAATGGAGACCAATGGTGGTCTGCGGTACCTATCAATTGAAGAAGAATTGTGGGTCTGGATTCATCATCCCTAACTTTTTTAGAAAACTGTTGAGTTTTGTTGAATCAAGTGCCTTTTAAAACACATCAACAATCTCTTCTTGAGTATTGACGATAATTAGTTCGATGTTACCGATGAGAATATGGTCTTTGATGAAGTGATACCGAAGTTCAATGTGCTTCGTCTTTGAGTGATGAATGGGATTGTGAGAAATCGCAATGGCACTCTCTGAATCACAGTAAATCAGTATCTGCATCATTCTATATCCGTAGTCCATCATTTGAGTTTTCATCCATAAGACTTGAGAACAACAGCTGGTTGCGGCCACATACTCAGCTTCTGCGGTAGACAAAAAAACACAATTTTGTTTTGTTGAGGACCAGCTGACCAGTCTTCCTCCAAGAAATTGACAACCACCGGAAGTACTCTTTCTATCCAATCTGCATCCGGCATGATCCGCATTGGTGAAGGCTTGAAGGTTGAAATCATTTCCCGCGGGGTACCAGAGGCCTATGGCTTTGCTTCCCTTGAGATATCTGAAGATTTGCTTGACTGCGGTCAAGTGCGATACTTTGGGATCAGCTTGGTACCTGGCACATAAGCCTGTTGCGAATACAATGTCTGGTCTGCTTGCGGTGAGCTACATCAAGGAACCAATCATCCCTCTATAAGTCTTGTGATACACTGATTCTCCGGAAGGATCGGCAGATATCTTATATCCGAAGGCCATAGGAACCTTGCTGAGGAACAGTTGTCCATTGCATATATCTTCAGCAATTCAGATGTGTACTTTTCTTGATGAATGAATATCTCTTGAGGGACTTGTTTCATCTGGAGTCCTAGAAGGAAATTGATCTCTCTATTCATGCTCATTTGGAATTTGTTGGTCATGAGATTTGCAAATTCATCCACCATACCTTGATCTGTTGAACCAAATATGATATCATCTACATAGATTTGGACAAGCATAAGGTGATTTCCGTTTGTCTTTCTAAACAATGTGGGATCAATCACACCTCTTTTGTATCCGGACGTGACAAGAAACTCAGAGAGAGTCTCGTACCATGCCCTTGGTGCTTGCTTAAGACCGTAGACTGCCTTTTCAAGCTTGAAACAATAATCTGGGAAATCTTGATTTTCGAAGCCTGGATGTTGTTGCAAGTAAACCTCTTCTTTTAGTTTACCATTCAAGAAGGCACTTTTTACATCCATTTGATGTACTATGATATTTTTGTGTGCCGCATATGCTACTGGAGCGTATGGCTTCTATCCTGGCTACGGGAGCATCAGTTTCGTCATAGTCAACACCTTCCAGTTGACTATACCCCAAAGCAACTAATCTTGCTTTGTTTTTGAACACCCATCTTGTTCCAACAATAGTGTGATCTTTTTGGCTTTGGAACCAGCTTCCAAACTTTGTTTCTTTCAAATTTGTCTAGTTCGGCTTGCATGGCGGTGATCAAGTCGGGCTCTAGGAGAGCTTCTTTGATGGATCGTGGCTCTACTACGGACATGAAGGTTGTATAGTGGCAGTGGTCCGTTAGGTCATTAGAAGATCTAGTTTGTACACCTGTTGATGGGTTACCAATGATTTGACCCGGTGGGTGGTCCTTTTTCCATACGTGCAAACGAGGTTGAAGATGATCAACGGCTGCGGTGGAGGGAATGTCTTCGATATCAGGAGACTCTGCGGTTGGGGAAGGCAGTTCCTGTTGGATTAGTGTCTAAGCCCGTAACCATATTTGGTAAGTACTTGACCCGGTTGTGCATGATCCTTTTGGGTTGCCTTCACCGAAGCAACTTGATTGGAGAAATAATAGAGAAAGAGGTTATTATGGTTTATTAATATATTATAAGAATAATATATTAAAATAGAAATCATATTTGTTTAGTTAATATTGTTCAAGAATTACTTAAGAATTAATTTTGTGATCAAAAGAAATTAACTAAACTAGGAGGACTGAAATGCAATTATGTGATAGTAGGGCAAAGGATGCCCTAGGGATAGGGTGGACGAATTCAAGGGGATAAGGCCCTAGAATTCGTCCAAGGATAGGGCTTCTAGAGTTATCCTTGGCCTGCTTGGTGGCTAAGCAACGAGATAAGGATAAGGACTGAAACCCTAATCCCTACAGCTATATAAAGACCCCCTGGCTTAGGGAAATCGGCCACTTGATTATTAGAAGTCCCAAAGCCGATTTTTACCTCTCCCCTCTCTCTCTCTCTCTTGCTTCTCCATTGCTCTTGGTGTTTGTGAGCCATTAGAGGTACTACACTTGTGGTACTTGCTTTCAAGACAAGAAGATTGAAGATTTGAGTTGTTATTACAATATAACCACAAGAGGTATGTAAACCTTTCTCTTTTGTAAATTTCGAAATGACTAGGAGCATGCTAGGGTTCTTCATGTGTTCATAATGTTGTATATCTAGTAGCAAAACATAGATCCAAATCCTAGGGTTGCATGCACACATAGGATTGTTTGTATAAAACCCATCAGTTCCCCCTCAACTTGTGAACAGCCCGCAGAAGTGTCTTGGACTAAAGGAGCTTGATCAGCATTTGGGTGAGGTTCCCCCTAGATTGCGGACGTGAGTTCCCCCAGAACCTGAGATGGTTCCCCCTGGACTGGTGAGTGAGTGATAATCCTTGAGTCAGTTCTTGTGTCAATATTCTTTATTTCTTCATCGTTGGAGTCTGAGACATTTGATGGGACGACTACTCTGTGAGTAGATGCCGGAGCAGCATCTTTAAGTACTGGAACCTCGATGGTTGTTGCTTGAACCGGAGTTGAGCTTTCCCCCTCAACGGGCGAGGTGGAAGTGTTGAATGACAAATCTTCAGATAGAGTTGGGCCAGAGGTACTTGCTTTCAAGACAAGAAGATTGAAGATTTGAGTTGTTATTACAATATAACCACAAGAGGTATGTAAACCTTTCTCTTTTGTAAATTTCGAAATTACTAGGAGCATGCTAGGGTTCTGCATGTGTTCATAATGTTGTATATCTAGTAGCAAAACATAGATCCAAATCCTAGGGTTGCATGCACACATAGGATTGTTTGTATAAAACCCATCATTGGTATCAGAGCCATTGGTTTTGTTGTTTTCAATTAGTTTATACAGAAGTATGAATTAGACAATTAGGGCTTATGGCCAATAAACCCTAGGAGGCAAGATTTCGAACTTAGGGTTCTTGAACCCTAAATTTCGAAAATTGACAAGGGTTTTTCAAACCTTTTCCTTAGTCCCTAAGATTTCGAAATCTAGGGTTTGCGAACCCTAGGGTTTCGATTTTTGCCTCCTCCCCAAGAATAAGATCCTAAATTTTAGGGATTAGGATAATATCTTATCTTGTAATTATCTTTTAAGTGTTTAAAATATGGTAATTAAAGATTTTGAATTATCCCATCCCATATTTTCGATTTTAGGAGATTTAAGGGATTAGGTTAAATTAATTGTTTAATTTAAAAGATAATCCTTTAAGATTTGATAATTAAAATAAATTGTTTATTTCAAGGTTAATTATTAAATCAAGAGAGTTTTAATATTTAAAATTTTAAAATTAAAAGGTTTAAAAATTCGAAAAAATTTTAAATTGAAATTAAAACCCTAGTGTTTTAAAATGTTTAAAATACAACCTATACTATTATAATATTACAAGATTAATATATATATATATATATATATATATATATATATATATATATATATATATATATATATATATATATATATATATATATATAACTTAAAATGCTAGTCTTACCGTTAGTAGGCCTCATTCACGAAGCCAATCTATAAGGGGGTATAAGGTTATGGCCTATAAAATGGTCGTTTAATGGGTGTCCACTCTCACCCACTGCTTCCTTGATTGGTGGAGGGTCGTTAGCCGAACGGGTAGGATAGGGCAAACCCTTCCTCATTAAAATTATAATGAACTATAAAAATAACCAAATGTTTTTACAAACAATTCCCAATCTTAGTTATTTTAGGAAAAGTGAATTGGTGCAATTCCATGAAATTACACTTTGCACCCTTGCTAAGATGTTAGTGGAGCGCATGTGGTTAACCGGCACACTAAATGGATTCTAAGCATAGGTGGCAAAGGGTGACTCTTTGTTTGTCATAGTTCGATGGAGCGTGTGTGGTTAACCGGAACATCGAATAGGTGACTGTAACAATGAGGGCACCATGTACATTTGCATGGTTATTCACACCCACTTTGTGATCCTCGGCATCCCAGTCACAAACTAGAGGGGCACATCGAGATTTAAACATGCCATTGAAAAGTTCAATGAATCTTAGAAGATCTAGGAGTTTTCAATACATTTGAAACTTAGCTTTAATTTGTTTTTCATGGTGGAGAATTAGTGAATCGTCATTCACTTACCTTCAAATTATTTACCTGTTAGATTATGGCATCCCTCTTCTAATTTGTAAATAATGTTGTTGGATCCTAGCCCTAATTTCTCATTTGGGTGTTTAATTGGGGATTCATTTCTAATCAAACTTTGTTCTTTTCCTTTTCAGACGTCGAACGCAAACAACAACTCTTCTAGTTCAAACTCCTCTGGCTCGTTCTCACTCATGAACTTGTGTAGGAAAGTGATTTTTGAAGGGACCAATTTCAGTAATTGGATCCGTAACATTCGCATGGTCACTCGCTACGAGGACAAAGAATATGTCCTCGATGAGAAGCTGAAGGAGATTGACATCGACACTGCCTCTGCTGAAGAGATCGCGGCTTATGAGGCCCACGAGCGTGATGCTACGAAAGTGCATTGCATCATGCTGGCGACTATGACTGCAAAACTCCAGAAGTCCTATGAGGACTAGACCCCTATGAAATGCATCAAGATCTGCTGGAACGCTACCACCAGAGCGCTAGGCAAGAAAGGTACGAGATCATCACTTCGATGATCACTACCAAAATGGGTAATGGAGAGTCCCTTACCACTCATCTGCAAAAGATGCAGAGATATGTCGATCGCCTGCTAAAGTTAAATGTGAACTTCGATGAAGAGCTGGCAATTGATATCATCCTTCATTCCTTGCCTTCCTGCTATAGCCAGTTCCACATGACCTACCACATGAATAAGGAAGAGGTCTCTTTGAGCAAGCTTCAGGGCTTGTTGAGGACTGCTGAGAGCAACCTCAAAGATAAATCTGTTGCATCAACTCCAACTCCCACTGCTGCCCCTGTCTTGGCAATAGGGCAAGGGAAGGGTAAGAAGAGGAAGGCTCCCTCAAGGGGCCACCACAAGGGAAAGTCCCAAGATGGTACCTCTTCTAGTGGAACCAAAGTTGGTTCTGCTAAACCCAACTCTAACCCTAAGGAGGCTGAGTGCCACTACTGCCACAAGATAGGGCATTGGAGGAGAAGCTGCCCAGAATATCTGCACGCCATCAAGGATGGGAAGATCAAGCCATCTTTCACAGGTATTTATGCAATTAAATCTAATAGTTTATCACATGCTACTTCTTGGGTTCTTGATACATGATGTGGTTTTCACATATGTTCTGATTTGCAGGGACTAAAAGGAAATAGGGATGTGGAGCATGGAAGGATGAATCTGATCATGGGAAACAGAAGATCGCCAGATATGGCAAGAAGCATCATTTCATTTCATGGTTTATATAGACAAGGTTTTAGATATTCATTTGATAATGAAAAGGGTTCTATTTATGCTTATCTTAATAATGTTTTATATTTTGAAGCATTGCCTTGTAATGCAATATATGAAACTGTGATGGTTGTAGATAACTTAGGAAATGATGTGTTGTGTGTGGATTCTTCCAATAGTATGGATAAAGCATGCTTGTGGCATTGTCGTCTTGGACATGTCAACAAGAAACGCATAGCCCAACTCCAAAAGGATGGAGTGTTGGA
Source organism: Lactuca virosa (assembly GCF_052849685.1). Lineage (NCBI taxonomy): Eukaryota > Viridiplantae > Streptophyta > Magnoliopsida > Asterales > Asteraceae > Lactuca > Lactuca virosa. Next base: position 73,454,385 of record NC_136429.1, on the reverse strand, counting down.
GTCATCCGACCTTAGGGACTATGACATGTGTGAGTCTTGTTTACTTGGAAAGATGACAAAGTCACCCTTCACTGGCACTTGTGCGAGGGGTGAGGGTTTATTGGATATCATACATACAGATGTATGTGGACCCTTTAGATCCACCACAAGGGATACGAGCCGCTTCTATGTGACTTTTACCAACGATTATAGCAGATATGGGTATATCTACTTAATCAGGCATAAGTCAGAAACCTTTAAAAAATTCAAAGAGTTTAAACAAGAAGTGGAGAATCAATTGGGCAGGAAAATCAAGATGCTTCGATCTGATCGAGGTGGAGAGTACCTAAGTCTTGAATTCCACGACTACCTCAAGGAATGCGGAATTGTTTCGCAATTGACACCACCTAGGACACCACAGTTGAATGGTGTGGCTGAGAGGCGTAATCGAACCTTGCTAGACATGGTTCGTTCCATGATGAGTCGTGCTTCGCTACCCATCTCATTCTGGGGGTATGCCTTAGAGACTGCCGCACATATCCTTAACTTAGTCCCTACGAAGAAGGTTGCCAAAACATCTCATTAAATGTGGACAGGGAAAGCTCCCTCGTTGGCACATATCAAGGTTTGGGGTTGCGAGGCTTTCGTAAGACGAGAGACTGACGACAAGCTCGAACCTCGTAGTGAGCAATGTATTTTCACCGGCTACCCACAAAAGTCCTTTGGATATCTCTTCTATAGACCGAGTGACAATGTTGTCTTCGTTGCGAGGAGAGGGGTTTTTCGAGAGTGAGAACTCATAAGCCAAGGGGACGGTGGGAGGCAAATCAATCTTGAAGAGCTTCAAGAGTCGAGCGATGAAGGAACCTCTAACACTGGCGCTCAACCAGAGGAGGAAACTCCGGTTGAACCGATTGACGAGTCCTTACCTCTTAGACGTTCTGAAAGGGTTAGTGTTCCACCCCGGTTTTATGGTTTTCATATTACTACAGAAGGGGATACGTTCGTTAGTGATAGTATACTAGTGAATCTGGACGAATCTAACAACTCTAAGGAAGCCATGGCAGGCCCGGAGTCTGCGAAATGGAAAGAGGCTATGGACAGCGAGATTCAGTCCATGTATGACAACCAAGTTTGGAATTTGGTTGACAACGTACCAGGTCGTAACACGGTCGGGTGCAAATGGATCTTCAAGAAGAAGACCGACATGGATGGAAACGTGCACACTTATAAGGCGCGATTGGTTACGAAGGGTTTCACTCAAACTCCTGGAGTTGACTATGATGAAACATTCTCACCAGTTGCAAAGATAAAGTCTATCAGGGTGATGCTGGCCATTGCTGCATTTCATGACTATGAAATATGGCAGATGGATGTCAAAACTGCTTTCCTTAATGGGAAGTTGGCTGAGGATGTTTACATGGCTCAGCCAGAGGGTTTTGTCAATGCGAAGCATCCCAATAAAGTGTGTAAGCTTGAGAAGTCCATTTATGGACTTAAGCAAGCGTCTCGCAGATGGAATCTTTGTTTTGATGAGAAGGTCAAAGAGTTTGGTTTTCTACGAAGCGAGGATGAATCATGTGTATATGTCAAAGCCAGTTGGAGTATAGTTAGCTTTCTCGTATTGTATGTCGATGACATACTACTCATAGGAAACGACATCCCGACACTGCAGGAAGTTATGTCCTGGCTCGGGAAGTGCTTCGCTATGAAGGACCTCGGAGTAGCTGCCTATATTTTGGGAATAAGGATAGTGAGAAACAGAAGTAAGAGACTAATAGGACTTGGTAAGAATACTTACTTGGACAAGGTACTAAAATGTTTTAGTATGGAGAATTCAAAGAAAGGGGAACTATGAATCCAAAGTAATGCCAAGTTGAGTAAGAATCAAAGTCCGAGCACCGAAGTCGAGATAGCAGAAATGAGTCGAGTACCATATGCTTCCGCAGTTGCCTTGATTATGTATGCTATGAATTGTACTCGCCCTGATGTGGCCTTTGCTTTGAGCATGACCAGCAGATATCAAGGGAACCCTGGCAAAGCACATTGGATCGCAGTCAAGAATATTCTTAAGTACCTTCGGAGGACCAAGGAATGGTTTCTAGTCCTCGGTGGGAGTGATGACTTAAAGGTGCAAGGGTACAGTGACGCCAATTTTCAGACCAACAGGGAAAACTACCATTCGCAGTCGGGCTGGGTCTTCACCCTCAATGGAGGAGCAGTGACTTGGAAAAGTTCCAAACAGGAGACCGTAGCTAATTCAACGTGTGAATCAGAGTATATAGCGGCGAGCGAAGCGTCAAAGAAGGCGATATGGTTGAAGAACTTCATTGGAGACCTTGTAGTTGTGCCAGCCATAAAGAAGCCTATGGAAATTTTATGTGATAATGAAGGAGCGGTTGCCTTGATCAAGGAACTAAGAGATCACGGTAGATCTCGACATATCGACAGAAAATATCACTTTATTCGACATTGGGTGGAAGAAGGACTCCTCGTAGTAAAGAGGGTATCGTCAGAAGATAACCCAGCAGATCTGCTTACGAAGGGACTGAGCAGGGTTAAACACTTGCAACATGCTAGGAGCATCGGGCTGAAGGACGATATTAGTTTAGATTAGATAGTTTGTAAACGTGTAATAGATGAATTGTAATTAACATTCGATGATTAAATAAAAGAGTATTATTTATTAGTAATGTTACTGTCTTATGTTAATCATTTACCTATTGTTTCATTTTGCATGTTTTGACTTCCTGAATAATTGAATTATTTGATAATAATCGAATTATTCGAATAGTCCACAGTCGTTCATATGTTGGAAGTAGGTATGAATGAAGACTGTCATGAATTGGTGCGTAGATTGTCTAAAGTGTGTTAGGCATAGCAAAGGTTTGCTACAACGTTCATGAGTGCTTATGAACAAGTTTTGAGCATTGGAATAAACCCACGCTTGCTGGAATCACTTCATGGAATTCATCACGAGTGATCGCAAGACGATAATATGATATGGTCTTAAAACCTAGATATATGGTTTATTGTTTGCTGGTTGGTTGTGCATTGATAATGCGTAAACGCATCAGTAACTTGCTTTCAAGACAAGAAGATTGAAGATTTGAGTTGTTATTACAATATAACCACAAGAGGTATGTAAACCTTTCTCTTTTGTAAATTTCGAAATTACTAGGAGCATGCTAGGGTTCTTCATGTGTTCATAATGTTGTATATCTAGTAGCAAAACATAGATCCAAATCCTAGGGTTGCATGCACACATAGGATTGTTTGTATAAAACCATCAGTTCCCCCTCAACTTGTGAACAGCCCGCAGAAGTGTCTTGGACTGAAGGAGCTTGATCAGCATTTGGGTGAGGTTCCTCCTGGATTGCGGACGTGAGTTCCCCCTGAACCTGAGATGGTTCCCCCTGGACTGGTGAGTGAGTGATAATCTTTGAGTCAGTTCTTGTGTCAATATTCTTTATTTCTTCATCGTTGGAGTCTGAGACATTTGATGGGACGACTACTTTGTGAATAGATGCCGGGGCAGCCTCTTCAAGCACTGGAACCTCGATGGTTGTTGCTTGAATTAGAGTTGAGCTTTCCCCCTCAACCGGTGAGGTGGAAGTGTTGAATGACAAATCTTCAGATAGAGTTGGGCCAGAGACTTCGGCATGTTGCTGTTGAGCAACTGGAGACACAAGAATTTCAGAGAGATGAGCAGTCTCTGCGGGGTCGAATAGGTCATCATATTTGACCTCAACTATGTTAAGAGGACCCGAGGAGACTGGGATATCACTTTCCGTGATGAACTTTGTTTCAGAGGAGGGAACAGTGTTGTGGACGTAATAATCATCAAATTTAACATCGAAGCTTTCGACTATCAGTCTCGTGCGTCTAATGAGAACTCTGTAGGCCACTTTGTGTGTTAGGTAGCCAAGAAAAATTCCTTCGTCTGACTTCGGTGCAAATTTGCTGAGGTGATCTTTGTTGTTGATCACAAAACATCTATACCCAAATATGTGATAGAATCTGACATTTAGTTTGCGGTTGTTTAGGCCCTCATAAGGAGTTTTGCACACAATGCTTCAGTTCTGAACAAAGCATGCGGTTAACACTGCTTCGGCCCAGAAGTAGAGAGGAAGGTTTAGAAAGTTTAGCATGGATCTGGCTGCTTCGACCAGAGCACAGTTTCTTCGCTCTACAACTCTATTTTGCTGCGGTGTGTAGGGAGCTGAGAAGTTATGAATGATGCCTTTGGAAACCAATAAACTATTCAATAGATGGTTCGTAAACTCGGTTCCATTGTCACTTCGGATTCTTTGAACTGGCAACTTGATTTGAAGTTCAATCTCTTTGATGAAGTTGATCAGAACCTGCGGTGTTTCAGGTTTGAGCCTTAGGAAGAAGACCCATGTGAAACGAGTGAAGTCATCAACTATAACCAGTATATACTTCTTGTGATGGAGACTGGCTATGGTAGATAGACCGTAGAGATCAATGTGCAGGAGTTCTAAGGGTTCATAAATTGATGAATCAATCACCAGTGGATGGCTTCCCTTCGATTGTGTCATCGCTAAATCATCGAGGGGACCACATATATCGCTTTTATCCCGAAGGTAAAAGGAATGGATAAACTTCGACTCATATGGCTTGTTCTACTACTTGTTGAATCATACACAAAGGCACGTTTTATAACATCGAGTTACCAAATGCGTTTTCGTGCAATCAATGTATAACCAACTTATAGTAACAACTCATATCTCTAGGTTTGAAGAATATAAGATATTATCGTCTCATGATCACTCGTGATAAAATCCATGAAGTGATTCAAATGAGCGCGGGTTGAATCCAATACTCAGAACTTATGAGCACTCATGAGTGTTGTAGCACCACTTTGTCAACCAACTTGGACCTCTACAAACCAACCCATGACAGTCTTGATTCATATCTACTTCCAACATATGATCGACTGTGGATGCTTTTAATAACTTAATCATTCAGGAAGAGCGACTTAGTTATTCTGGAAGTCAAAACATGCAAAGTGAAACACAAGAATAAAGGAATCAAATATGGTATCAAACCCTATGAATATAAATAAACACTTTTATTTGTCACCATACTGATTACTCATTATTCATTGTTTCGGTTTTATCAACTTTATACTTGAATTACAAACACTAGTTGTCCCATGCTCCAAGCATGTACACTATGTTTTTCTTAAACAATAGCTTTGCCATACACCAAGTATGCACTCTATGTTTGTCTATGATCCTTACTTTGTGAAATAAACCAATTGAACATAATTTCAATGATTCTAATTTCACACTCCCAAATCCTTATCGAAAAATGTGAGAATTTCAAATTCCTATCATTTATCGAAATCTGTTTAGATTTTAAACTTATATGAACTGACCCTCCTGTAATGAATATGTACAAAGTCACAAAGACTTGTCAACAATCATTATAAGGTATTCCAATGAAGATCAACTTCATGGAAATTAAGTTTCATATTCAAAGTACATAGCTTTAAACATGCTTCTTGCATTAAGTTTTTCTAATCTTACACAGATAACTTCCACCTATGGAGACAACTCCATATTCCCATTTTGACTACCCCTTCTGAACAAGAGTTGCCTCTTTTCAGATTAGGTCAATATGGTCCTTCCAAAGTTAACACTATACTTCCAACTGTCCTTGAGCAACCAATCTTTGGTAAATCTCATATTGTCCTCGACAATTGCTTAATCATTTTAGTCATATCCATGTTGGATTAATGTCTAAGTCCATAACTATATTTGGTATGTACTTGACCCGACCCGGCATGGTCCATTTGGGTTGCACTTCGCCGGCATAATTTATATGGATAGTCTTTTGAGAATAGTATATTTATGATTTATATTAATATATTATAAGTTCAAATATATTAATATGGAATCATATTATTTAATCAGTATTCATCAAGAATTAATTTAGAATTAATTAAGTGATCAAAAAGAACTAATTAAATATGGACTCTTATATATATATATATGGAATGGGCCAAGTGCATTTAGGTTGGGCTAAGCTTTCATGGATGGTCCATGGAGCTTTTAACCCATGGATCCTATGTAAATGAAAGGTCATGGGTATTAGGGTTTACATGGATGTAACCCTAATCCTCCATAATATATAAAGGGGTCCTTGGCTCACAAAATTGGAACAAGTGTGTGAAAATAAGAGTGGGCCGATTTTAGTGTGCATACATATTCTCTCAAGTTCTTCCAAGGTGTTTTGGTGATTTGTGATTCCATTTGAGGCTTCCACACTATTGGGGCTAAGCTCTTAAAGCTTGAAGACATCAAGCTACATCAAAAGGTATGTCATCTAACTAGAACTTTGTAGTATAGGTGCTTCATAATATGCTAGTTAGGATGAAACCTTGGAATAGTTAATATTTGCATGTATAATAGAGAAAACATAGATCCAAGGTTTATAGGGTTGCATGTACACCATAGGAGTGTTAGAATGCTCAAAACCCAACAGTGGTATCAGAGCCATGAGTTGTTTTCTGTTATATTGATGCAAATTTTTTATTTTCAAGTTGAAAAAAAGGAAAAAAAACATGACGTTTGTCAAATTTTAAGATAATTACTTGTTTTGTGAAAAACGAATTATTTGTAAAATTTGAATCATTTGGTATATAAGTTGAATTCGGTCAAATTTAGTAAAAGATAAAATGATATGATTATTTTATTAGTTTTAAAAGTTTGATCTAAAGAGTTTTTTGAAACCTCCATAAGTTATGGATATGAAAAGGTTTTTAAAAAAATTGATTCAAAGTTTTTTATGGAGTTACAAAACTTGGTCTTAGTGTTTTAAAGCATTCCATAACTTGTTCTTAAGTTATGGAGCATGAAAAGTTTCATAATAAAACAAGTATTTAACTCCATAAGTTATGGAATCCAAAAGTTTTCAAGAGTTACAAAATTTGCCCTCAAGTTTTGGAATTTGGAAAAAGTTTTTTTATGATAAAAAAAAAAGAATTGAATTCTAAAACTCTTGGGTTCATAACTTAAACAATTAATTAAATGGTTTTAATTTTGAATTTAATAATTGGAATTATGATGTTTTTATTGAATAATTCAATAACTCTTATGGACTTTATTAATAGATAATTAAAGTGTTTAATTAAAAGAGAATTAATAATTCCATAATGACATGGTTTAAATTTAATTAAATTAAGAGTATAGTTTAATAAATAGATTAAACCACCAAGTATTTTAAATGTCTAAAATACACCCTTATACTATTATAATATTAAAAGTTTAATATATTATATGTATAAGAGCAAGTCGTCTTACCATTAGTAGGCCTCATTCACGAAGCCGGTCTATAAGGGGAGTATAAGGTTACTGCCTATAAAACGGCAGTTTAATGGGTGTCCACTCTCACCCACTGCTTCCTTGACTGGTGGAGGGTCGTTAGCCGAACAGGTAGGACAAGGACTATAATTCTACCTTCATTAAAAGTATTAATGATAAATACTAAGTAACTAAACTTTTTATAAATTCCCAATCTTAGTTACTTAGGAAAATGTGAAAAAGGAATAAGGTGCTAATCCATGAAATTACACTTTGCACTTTGTTTAAGCTGTTAGTGGAGCGTGTGTGGTTATCCGACACACTAACCTGGACTTAACAAGGTAGACAAAGGGTAACTTAATGTTTATCATAGTATCGTTGGAGCGTGTGTGGTTAACCGGCACATCGATTGAGGGGTAAATATTAAGGGTACCAAGTATATTTGCATGGTTACTTCACACCTTGTTTTGTGATCCTCGGCATCCCAGTCACAAAACCTGAAGGGCACACTCGAGATTGAAACATGCCATTGAAAAGTTCAATGAATCTCAAAAGAATCTAGGAGTTTCAAAACCAATTAAAACCTAATAATACATTTCGTTTATCTTGGTGGAAATTGGTGAATCGTCATTCACCTACCTTCAAATATTTTATAGCTTGGATTACGGCATCCCTCTTCCAAGTTATAAAATAGTTTGTTGGGTCGTAGCCTTAATATATCATATTGGGTGTTATATTAAGGACTTAAATCAACTTTACGTGAATTTCTCTCATTGTTGATGTCTGTTTTAGACAACAATGATCTTCCCAAACCAAACTTTCCTAATGAATATGACTTCCCGAGTTTGGCTCATGGAAGTCATACTTCTCTTCCTCCACCTCCTCCAATTATTCTCCCTAACCCATAAGTTCAAGGTCACTCAAGCCCTAATGGCAAGCAAGGTCTATGTGTGATCACATCTTAGAGATGAAGTCACATATTGACAAGCCGGGAGAGTTAGGTGTCAAAGTCTTGAGAGAGTTGGATGTTCAATCACTTTCTAAGTCACATAGTGAGTTCCTTTGGGACTACTATGAAACAGAATATGACATGAACCTTAATGATCATATCTATTTGCTTGGTGCTGCTGAATCAGCAATGATTTGGAACGATAGTAAAGCAAATTTGATTAGAAGATCAACTTCCCAAAAACTTTATGGACAGTGACGATGGTGACACTAGAAATCCAGAAAAAGCATTCTCTTCCCAATGGAAAGGGATTGGCCATAGTCAACCCGGTTGACCAAATGGTAAAGAGAAAGGCTAAGTCTGAGATAGTCCCATTACCAAAGGGTCCATATGTTTATTTTGCCAAAGGAAGGGGCGTTAATTGCAAAGCTGCCAAATTTACCTAAGGATGTTAAAGTCAATAAGTTTGACTCTACATCAGGTAGAGCCCATTATCTAACTCTGTTAAGTTCTATTCTGAGATCCTCATTACATGATGTGACTGGGTCACATGTTGATGTTTTTAGAATCAAAGAATAGAGAGAATCTTAAAGGAAGTATATGTTGATTCTGATCGCAAAGGTGGATTTCGATCGCATCAGAATTTTGAGCAGTTGCTTAAGAAGTTATGATATATTGCTAAGGAATAGATAACAACAATTTTCCATGTGGATTGTAAGGATAAGTTTTTCCGCAAAGTTTTAAAATAAAAGAAAATTGTTTAATTTTATTTATTTGAAGTATCCTTACAATGGCATTTGTGGAAAATTGTTGCTTATTTGATTCCACTGACAGCAATATTGGAAAATGGATTTGATTCTTTCATTTGTGGTAGTGTCTAAATTCACCAAATCAGGAAAGTTCCTCATCACCCAAGTTTCAATTGGACCGCAACTTGGAATCATGCAAGTTGAATAGTATGATGAATGAGAACTTTGAAGCATTGGAAAATCAAGACTAATTACTTGTTCACATGGATGTGTGAGTCAAGTGAATGACTAAAGGGATCGAGTACACATTCTTGTGCACTGGTCATGTCCACCATAAAGCTCGTTAAGACTATTTGATTTACTAAAGTTTAGTAAATATGGTTATACTTACAAGTTTAAGTATAATTCTGAAACATTGGAAAAGTCTCAATGTATGGCAGAACGAATGGGAAGAATCAAATTAGGCAGAAAGATTAAAGTTTCTCAAATCTGAAAAGATGGGAGAGTACTTTAGTATCATGTTTGTGATCATCTTAATGATTTAGAAATCATATCACAATTAGTCCTCTAAAGGTCATCTTAGTGCATTCTTATGACTAAGAAGAGGAGTCATGAATTGTTGAAATGGTTAGATCAGGAAGATGAGTCATACATCGTTCCAAAACAATTCTTAGAGTCATACTCCAAGATTGCAACTTGAGTGACATATCTTAAAGAAAGGTTTAAAACACTTGTCAAATGTAAGAGTAAAAGTGTCCAACTCTTGTACATTTGAAATTGGTAAGTTGTGATGTTTTGGATAAAACAAAGACCAACTAAGGCCAATTGTGTGAAGTGTTTGTCTTGATAAAGAATCCGCACTATCTCTTGAATATTTGGCAAGATAGTCTTATATGTCAAGAGGATAGTGGGAGTCTTAAAGATCCTAAAAAGAATTTCAAGAACTAATCAAGAATAAAACCTGAGGTTCTTCACTAGCACACGACTTGAGGTTTATAACCTATCGTGTTGACATATTCTGTGCCCATTCCAGTTAAAGTTGGCTTTGCATAGGAGTTATGAAAGTTCTCAATTGGTTGCATAACAACTTGGAAGCAATGGCAGGCCCTGTACTGCCAGGTGCAAGAAGTTAAGATTGCATAAGTTCAGTCCATATGAGTTTGGATTTGTCATTATCCTTGTCTTGTGACTATGGTTTTGACGATTCACATGGATAAGAACACATACACCATAAAATCTAAGGGTTATAAGGTTTCTCTCCGATTCATGAAAATGATGGTGAGGAAACACTTCCACCAAGTAGATTTGAAGCAGATGGCAAAAGGTCTAAACAATTGAGACTATGATTACGACATCCATTTTCATTGTTCTGAAATTGTTTAGACACACATGCATGCTATCTAAGGAAAGGTGTATGATTTTGATAAAGTTTTATCAAAGCATATCGTATCAGAAATCTGAACTTTGGTAAGAAAGTCAATAAAGTATTGATTTCTAGAAGTCCAGCTGATTTCTGAGTACATGTCAAAGCTAGTGGGAGCATAAGTGTTATGCTAATAATCATCATGTTAGTGGGAGCATGATAATTATTGTTAGTGTTGCAAGTTAGCAATGTTAATTATAGAAAACAAAAGTTTCAATTCGTGAGGCTGCAAGGATTGAAAAAGTTGTTTTGCTATAATTAAGGGAGAGGATATACTTCATTTCAGTTCTAAAGGCTTAGATTGAGACCTTAATCATCTTTAGTCAAGAATATATATATGAATTTCATGTTGGATTGGTTCAACTTAAGGAAATTCTATATATTGCGTTCTCAAAATTCGATTATGATTACGGCATCCCTCTTCATAGTCAAATTTTGAAAACATGGCAAATAAAAATATTGTAGCAAAAGACTGGTCTAGAATCATGTCTTTATGTGAGACATCATGAATCGTGTACCATTTGCTTTGGGTACAGGATCGATTGCATGTGCTATAATATTTGTCATTTCTAAATTTTTCCAATTGCCCAGAGGTATTAAGAATGGAAGAGGTCTAGAATTGGATATGACTAAAATGATTAAGCAATTGTCGAGGACAATCTGAGGTTTACCAAAGATTGGTTGCTCAGGGACAGTTGGAAGTATAGTGCTAATTTTGGAAGGACCATATTGACATATTCTGAAAAGAGGCATCTCTTATTCAGAAGTGATAGTCAAAATGAGAATATGGAGTTGTCTCCATAGGTGGAAGTTATCTGTGTAAGATTAGAAAACTTAATGCAAGAAGTATGTCCAAAGCAATGTACTTTGAATATGAGACTTAGTTTCCATGGAGTTGATCTCCATTGGAATACCTTATAATGACTGTTGACAAGTCTTTGTGACTTTGTACATATTCATTACAGGAGGGTTAGTGCATTTAAGTTTAAAATCTAAACAGATTTCGATAAATGATAGGAATTTGAAATTCTCACATTTTTCGATAAGGATTTGGGAGTGTGAAATTAGAATCATTGAAATTATGTTCAATTGGTTTATTTCACAAAGTAAGGATCATAGACAAACATAGAGTGCATACTTGGTGTATGGCAAAGCTATTGTTTAAGAAAAACATAGTGTACATGCTTGGAGCATGGGACAACTAGTGTTTTTAATTCAAGTATAAAGTTGATAAAACCGAAACAATGAATAATGAGTAATCAGTATGGTGATAAATAAAAGTGTTTATTTATATTCATAGGGTTTGATACCATATTTGATTCATTTATTCTTGTGTTTCACTTTGCATGTTTTCACTTCCAGAATAACTAAGTCGCTCTTCCTGAATGATTAAGTTATTAAAACCATCCACAGTCGGTCATATGTTGGAAGTAGATATGAATCAAGACTATCATGGGTTGGTTTGTAGAGGTCCAAGTTGGTGGACAAAGTGGTGCTACAACACTCATGAGTGCTCATAAGTTCTGAGTATTGGATTCAACCCACACTCATTTGAATCACTTCATGGCTTTTATCACGAGCTATCATGAGACGATAATATCTTATATTCTTAAAACCTAGAGATATGAGTTGTTACTATGAGTTGGTTATACATTGATTGCACGAAAACGCATTGGTAACTCGATGTTATAAAACGTGCCTTTGTGTATGATTCAACAAGTAGTAGAACAAGCCATATGAGTCGAAGTTTATCCATTCCTTTTACCTTCGGGATAAAAGCGATATATGTGGGCCCCTCGATGATTTAGCGATGACACATGTGAGTGCTTGGCCAAGCCAGGACTGATTTGATTTGTTCAATCAGTCAGTCATCATAAATCGAAAATCGGGAAACAGCAAATGGACAGAGAGAATGATTATAATCCATGTCTCAGTCCATATGATATCTAGAATGGAGGAATATATGATCCATTATCTAATGGACAAGTCATTGACAAGGTCAGAGTTCGACAGCGGCTTTAAGAGCTACGATTGCCAGTTAGGTTTTGAAGTCATACTCAATAATAGTTTTAGACTTATCCAAGTGGGAGACTGTTGGATTAATGTCTAAGTCCATAACTATATTTGGTATGTACTTGACCCGACCCGACATGGTCCATTTGGGTTGCACTTCACCGGCACAATTTATATGGATAGTCTTTTGAGAGTAGTATATTTATGATTTATATTAATATATTATAAGTTCTAATATATTAATATGGAATCATATTATTTAATTAGTATTGATCAAGAATTAATTTAGAATTAATTAAGTGATCAAAAAGAACTAATTAAATATGGACTCTTATATATATGGAATGGGCCAAGTTCATTTAGGTTGGGCTAAGCTTTCATGGATGGTCCATGGAGCTTTTAACCCATGGATCCTATGTAAATGAAAGGTCATGGGTATTAAGGTTTACATGGATGTAACCCTAATCCTCCATAATATATAAAGGGGTCCTTGGCTCACAAAATTGGAACAAGTGTGTGAAAATAAGAATGGGCCGATTTTAGTGCGCATACATATTCTCTCAAGTTCTTCCAAGGTGTTTTGGTGATTTGTGATTCCATTTGAGGCTTCCACACTATTGGGGCTAAGCTCTTAAAGCTTGAAGACATCAAGCTACATCCAAAGGTATGTCATCTAACTAGAACTTTGTAGTATAGGTGCTTCATAATATGCTAGTTAGGATGAAACCTTGGAATAGTTAATATTTGCATGTATAATAGAGAAAACATAGATCCAAGGTTTATAGGGTTGCATGTACACCATAGGAGTGTTAGAATGCTCAAAACCCAACAATCCAATTCTAGACCTTTTCCCTTCTTAATGCCTCTGGGCATTTGGAAAAATTTAGAAATGACAAATATTATCGCACATGCAATCGATCCTGTACCCAAAGCAAATGGTACACGATTCATGATGTCTCACATAAAGACATGATTCTAGACCAGTCTTTTGCTACAATATTTTTATTTGCCATGTTTTCAAAATTTGACTATGAAGAGGGATGCCGTAATCATAATCGAATTTTGAGAACGCAATATATGGAATTTCCTTAAGTTGAACCAATCCAACATGAAATTCATATATATATTCTTGACTAAAGATGATTAGGGTCTCAATCTAAGCCTTTAGAACTGAAATGAAGTATATCCTTTCCCTTAATTATAGCAAAACAACTTTTTCCATCCCTGCAGCCTCACGAATTGAAACTTTTGTTTTCTATAATTAACATTGCTAACTTGCAACACTAACAATAATTATCATGCTCCCACTAACATGATGATTATTAGCATAACACTTATGCTCCCACTAGCTTTGACATGTACTTAGAAATCAGCTGGACTTCTAGAAATCAATACTTTATTGACTTTCTTACCAAAGTTCAGATTTCTGATACGAGATGCTTTGATAAAACTTTATCAAAATCATACACCTTTCCTTAGGTAGCATGCATATGTGTCTAAACAATTTCCGAACTATGAAAATGGATGCCGTAATCATAGTCTCAATTGTTTAGACCTTTTGTCATCTGCTTCAAATCTACTTGGTGGAAGTGTTTCCTCACCATCATTTTCATGAATCGGAGAGAAACCTTATGACCCTTAGATTTTATGGTGTATGTGTTCTTATCCATGTGAATCGTCAAAACCATAGTCACAAGACAAGGATAATGACAAATCCAAACTCATATGGACTGAACTTATGCAATCTTAACTTCTTGCCACCTGGCAGTACAGGGCCTGCCATTGCTTCCAAGTTGTTATGCAACCAATTGAGAACTTTTAGAACTCCTATGCAAAGCCAACTTTAACTAGAATGGACACAGAATATGTCAACACGATAGGTTATAAACCTCAAGTCGTGTGCTAGTGAAGAACCTCAGGTTTTATTCTTGATTAGTTCTTGAAATTCTTTTTAGGATCTTTAAGACTCCCACTATCCTCTTGACATATAAGACTATCTTGCAAAATATTCAAGAGATAGTGCGAATTCTTTATCAAGACAAACACTTCACACAATTGGCCTTAGTTGGTCTTTGTTTTATCCAAAACATCACAACTTACCAATTTCAAATGTACAAGAGTTGGACACTTTTACTCTTACATTTGACAAGTGTTTTAAACCTTTCTTTAAGATATGTCACTCAAGTTACAATCTTGGAGTATGTATCTAAGAATTGTTTTGGAACGAAGTATGACTCATCTTCCTGATCTAACCATTTCAACAATTCATGACTCCTCTTCTTAGTCATAAGAATGCACTAAGATGACCTTTAGAGAACTAATTGTGATATGATTTCTAAATCATTAAGATGATCACAAACATGATACTAAAGTACTCTCCCATCTTTTCAGATTTGAGAAACTTTTATCTTTCTGCCATACATTGAGACTTTTCCAATGTTTCAGAATTATACTTAAACTTGTAAGTATAACCATATTTACTAACCTTTAGTAAATCAAATAGTCTTAACGAGCTTTGTGGTGGACATGACCAGTGCACAAGAATGTGTACTCGTTCCCTTTAGTCATTCACTTGACTCACACATCCATGTGAACAAGTAATTAGTCTTGATTTTCCAATGCTTGAAAGTTCTCATTCATCATACTATTCAACTTGCATGATTCCAAGTTGCGGTCCAATTGAAACTTGGGTGATGAGGAACTTTCCTGATTTGGTGAATTTAGACACTACCACAAATGAAAGAATCAAATCCATTTTCCAATATTGCTGTCAGTGGAATCATATAAGCAACAATTTTCAACAAATGCCATTGTAAGGATACTTCAAATAAATAAAATTAAACAATTTTCTTTTATTTTAAAACTTTGCGGAAAAACTTATCCTTACAATCCACATGGAAAATTGTTGTTATCTATTCCTTAGCAATATATCATAACTTCTTAAGCAACTGCTCAAAATTCTGATGCGATCGAAATCCACCTTCGCGATCAGAATCAACATATACTTCCTTTAAGATTTCTCTCTATTCTTTGATTCTTAAAACATCAACATGTGACCCAGTCACATCATGTAATAAGGATCTCAGAATAGAACTTAACAGAGTTAGATAATGGGCTCTACCTGATGTAGAGTCAAACTTATTGACTTTAACATCCTTAGGTAAATTTGGCAGCTTTGCAATCAATGCCCCTTCCTTTGGCAAAATAAACATATGGACCCTTTGGTAATGGGACTATCTCAGACTTAGCCTTTCTCTTTACCATTTGGTCAACCGGGTTGACTATGGCCAATCCCTTTCCATTGGGAAGAGAATGCTTTTTCTGGATTTCCAGTGTCACCATGGTCACTGTCCATAAAGTTTTTGGGAAGTTGATCTTCTAATCAAATTTGCTTTACTATCGCTCCAAATCATTGCTGATTCAGCAGCACCAAGGAAATAGATATGATCATTAAGGTTCATGTCATAGTCTGTTTCATAGTAGTCCCAAAGGAACTCACTATGTGACTTAGAAAGTGATTGAACATCCAACTTTCTCAAGACTTTGACACCCAACTCTCCCGGCTTGTCAATATGTGACCTCATCTCTAAGATGTGATCACACATAGACCTTGCTTGCCATTAGGGCTTGAGTGACCTTGAACTTGTGGGTTAGGGAGAATAATTGGAGGAGGTGGAGGAAGAGAAGTATGACTTCCATGAGCCAAACTCGGGAAGTCATATTCATTAGGAAAGCTTGGTTTGGGAAGATCATTGTTGTCTAAACCAGACATCAACAATGGGAGAAATTCATGTAAAGTTGATTTAAGTCCTTAATATAACACCCAATATGATATATTAAGGCTAGGACCCAACAAACTATTTTATAACTTGGAAGAGGGATGCCGTAATCCAAGCTATAAAATATTTGAAGGTAGGTGAATGACGATTCACCAATTTCCACCAAGATAAACGAAATGTATTATTAGGTTTTAATTGGTTTTGAAACTCCTAGGTTCTTTTGAGATTCATTGAACTTTTCAATGGCATGTTTCAATCTAGAGTGTGCCCTTTAGGTTTTGTGACTGGGATGTCGAGGATCACAAAACAAGGTGTGAAGTAACCATGCAAATATACTTGGTACCCTTAATATTTACCCCTCAATCGATGTGCCGGTTAACCACACACGCTCCAACGATACTATGATAAACATTAAGTTACCATTTGCCTACCTTGTTAAGTCCAGGTTAGTGTGCCGGTTAACCACACACGCTCCACTAACAGCTTAAACAAAGTGCAAAGTGTAATTTCATGGATTAGCACCTTATTCACTTTTTCCTAAGTAACTAAGATTGGATATTTATAAAAGGTTTAGTTACTTAGTATTTATCATTAATACTTTTAATGAAGGGAGAATTATAGTCCTTGTCCTACCCGTTCGGCTAACGACCCTCCACCGGTCAAGGAAGCGGTGGGTGAGAGTGGACACCCATTAAACTGCCATTTTATAGGCAGTAACCTTATACCCCCCTTATAGACCGGCTTCGTGAATGAGGCCTACTAATGGTAAGACGACTTGCTCTTATACATATAATATATTAAACTTTTAATATTATAATAGTATAAGGGTGTATTTTAGACATTTAAAATACTTGGTGGTTTAATCTATTAATTAAACTAGACTTTTAATTTAATTAAACTCAAACCATATATTTATGGATTAATAATACTCTTTTAATTAAACGCTTTAATTAACTGTTAATAAAGTCCATAAGAGTTAATTTGAACTATTCAACAAAACATCATAATTCCAATTATTAAACTCAAAATTAAAACCATTTAATTAATTGTTTAAGTTATGAACCCAAGAGTTTTAGAATTCAATTCTTTTTTTCATAAAAAACTTTTCTCAAATTCCAAAACTTGAGGGCAAGTTTTGTAATTCTTGAAAACCTTTGGATTCTATAACTTATGGAATTAATGGTGTTTTATGATGAAACTTTCCATGTTTTATAACTTAAGAACAAGTTATGGAATTCTTTAAAACATTAACACCAAATTTTGTAACTCAATAAAAACTTTGAATCAAATTTTTTTTTAAAAAAAAAAACTTTCATATCCATAACTTATGGAAGTTTCAAAAACCCTTAAGATCACAACTTTAAAAAAACTTTTGAGCTCCAAAATTTTATGACAAAATATGTAACTCCTTAAAACATTTAGATCAAACTTTTAAAACTAATAAAATAATCATATCATTTTATCTTTTACTAAATTTGACCGAATTCAACTTATATACCAAATGATTCAAATTTTACAAATAATTCGTTTTTCACAAAACAAGTAATTATCTTAAAATTTGACAAACGTCATGTTTTTTTTCCTTTTTTTCAACTTGAAAATAAAAATTTTGCATCAATATAACAGAAAACAACTCATGGCTCTGATACCACTGTTGGGTTTTGAGCATTCTAACACTCCTATGGTGTACATGCAACCCTATAAACCTTGGATCTATGTTTTCTCTATTATACATGCAAATATTAACTATTCCAAGGTTTCATCCTAACTAGCATATTATGAAGCACCTATACTACAAAGTTCTAGTTAGATGACATACCTTTTGATGTAGCTTGATGTCTTCAAGCTTTAAGAGCTTAGCCCCAATAGTGTGGAAGCCTCAAATGGAATCACAAATCACCAAAACACCTTGGAAGAACTTGAGAGAATATGTATGCACACTAAAATCGGCCCACTCTTATTTTCACACACTTGTTCCAATTTTGTGAGCCAAGGACCCCTTTATATATTATGGAGGATTAGGGTTACATCCATGTAAACCCTAATACCCATGACCTTTCATTTACATAGGATCCATGGGTTAAAAGCTCCATGGACCATCCATGAAAGCTTAGCCCAACCTAAATGAACTTGGCCCATTCCATATATATATAAGAGTCCATATTTAATTAGTTCTTTTTGATCACTTAATTAATTCTAAATTAATTCTTGATCAATACTAATTAAATAATATGATTCCATATTAATATATTAGAACTTATAATATATTAATATAAATCATAAATATACTATTCTCAAAAGACTATCCATATAAATTGTGCCGGTGAAGTGCAACCCAAATGGACCATGCCGGGTCGGGTCAAGTACATACCAAATATAGTTATGGACTTAGACATTAATCCAACAGTTATCATTATCAAACTCAACCCGATGGCCTGATTTGCATAGTTGGCCTACACTGATGAGATTATGTTTGGTGCCTTCTACGTAAGCAACCTTTTGTATTGAGAAGTTTCCTATTGTTAACACACCGTAACCTCTGATTATTCCATTCGCATTGTTGCCGAATGTGACATTTCCACCGTTACAGATAGGCCTGAAATCCCGAAGGTATTCTAACCTTCCGGTCATGTGCAAGGAGCAGACACTATCAATCAACCACTCCTCTTCTTGTTCCTCCTTGCACATTGCCTGAAAAATTACACGGTTAGTTTGGGCACCCAAACCAGTTTGGAGCCCGGGGTTACATGTGAGTTATTCTTCATAGATGCATGAGTATGGACTGTATGGACATGCTTCGTATCAATATTGAAACCTAGACATGGGTGTTTGTGAACTCTTGGAGTGTTGTGAGGTTTTGGAGAATTACGAGGTTGACCTTGATATGACCTTTTCTGATGATAAAATCCAAAAGTAATATTTTTCTCATTCATCTAGACACTGTATTTAGCCAACAGTCTGGAGGGTGTAGTGTGAGTCTTATGACTAGTCCGAGAGTGAGTTCTAACTGTGGTGCCCTTGGGATTTGAAAAAGTGTGAGCACGTGAATTCCTCCTAGTTTGTGTGCTTTTGACAAACTGATGTGACTTAAAAGGTGTAGGAGTTGGTAAAATCCCTTTCCATTTTGGGTCGTCTAAGAAATAGATTTGAAAATGATATGTTTCAAAAAACTTGACATCCTTTTGGTTTTTGTCAGAAGAGTTTGAAAAAATCTTTGGAACTGTACATTCCTCTTTGTCTAATTTCTTGACTACAGTGTTTTTTGAAAACGGATTTGATATAACCGGTTTTTCAAGACTCTTTTGGATTGAAACTTTGGCTTTTTTTTGTTTTTGAAAAAGATTTCTTGCTTTTTACCTTGAGATTTAAATTGCTCTTTGAAAGCATGTTTTGCTTGGGTTTTTGGTGAACCGCAGTCAGTGATGTTAAACTGCAGTTTCCTGGAGACATTTGACTGTTTTAGAAAACGAGGGCTTGAGTCATCTGAACTAGAAGACTCCGGACTGATAGAACATTGACCATATTTAAATTTTTCTATGGGCAACTCATGAAGAATTGGTTGAACAGTCACTGTGCTCTTAATTGTGGTCTGCAGTAAGGAAGATTGAACTACCACAGAGTAACTCAATGATGGTTCCGTAGTTTGACCTTTTATGGAAGGCAGTGTTGAGGACTGCGGTCTGAGACGGCAGAGAATGGGACTGCAGTCTGAGGACAAAGGTGTTAACTTTACAGTTTCATCCGGTCCTTCCATAAGAATCTCTTCATCAACAACTGAAGATGTTTGAGAGTTGGGATAAATTATGCCAATGATGGGTATTTGATCACCTGAGTGATCCGAGGTTTCAGGAAGAATTTCCTCGATGACACAATTATTGCTTAGATTATGAAGTCTACCGAAGTGGGTTCTAATGTCCTCGGGAAATGTTTTATCATTGACTGGGAAATGAAACTCTCGATCTGGAGGGACATAGGGACGGTCTTTGTTGAATCGGGGTGATGAGTCCATTGCGGTAGAATACCCATTGGACCAACCCAAATTATATGTATTGTCTATGGTTCCATTATTGACAAGATTTTCAATAGCTTCACTTTCATTAAACAATTTTTCAATTAAAAGATTTAACCGTACATTTTCCTTTTGGGCTAGATCCCTTTGATTCAAAGCTATTCCTAATTGAGTTTCGCACAACATTCTGGCATCCTTTTCTAACATTAAGTCTTTTTCCAACATGGCAACTTTAAGTCTCTTATCTTCTAATCGTCCTCTTACATGAAACATTTCCTGGGACGTTATGTTCTTCTCACCTAAGGCCTTGTTATAGTCAGAAAGGATGGCAGCACAAGTGTCATTAAGGTTTTCTAAGAAAGGTTGACAATCATGCATGCTATAGTTCTTAGATTGGATCATGAGTTTTACATGTTCAATGATGCTAAGAGTTCCATCTTTTGCCATGTAGCAGTAGTTTTTCTCCAGCTTTGTTGAACCATCTTCATCGGCAGTTACCATCATGCAAATTTTTCCCTTGCCGTTGATGTTGTTGAAATCTTCATCTTCATCTCCTGAACACCAAACTTGATGATCCCTCTTGACTTAGGCTACGTATGCCCTTGCCTTCTCCTTTTCTTCCATTTCTTGAGCCATTCTAAGATAGAATGCCATGTCCTTCACCACATTGGCTTTACAGTCTTTGGAAAAATGGTTTTCTTTCTTGCATTTGTGACAAATAATAACATCATTCTTGTCTTCGGTTGAGGTACCGGAGTCAGTAGGGTTGACAGACTGTAGTGCCTCCTTGGATTGATGAGTATTCTGAGGTTGCGGAGATTGGTGAGGATTTTTGGGATATCGAGAGTGGTTATTATTTGAGTTGAAGTTGCGGTTTAATGGAGGTTTAGTAAACCGCTGATTCTTACGAAATGATGAGGGTGGTAGCTTGTTGAACTGTTGGCTAACTAGAACAATATCATTTTGGAATTCTTCTTCATCGTCATATTCTGAATCGGCTTCGTATGACTGTGGTGGATTGTCATACGAGGGAGAGTAAGCTTGGATGTTTTTGTTGTGAGGAGTTTGAGCTATGAGAGCGAGTGGTCCTCCGAAGTCTGCACAGTCTTTTAGCACAGTTGATTCTTGTGTCTGTAGTTCTCCATATAGCTTGAAAAGAGAGAGAGAGAGAGAGAGAGAGAGAGTGTGAATCTTCCTGTCTCCTTGGACTATCATTTTCGTCGTAGTCCAGTGTTGCCGAGACCATTGAGAAACTACAGATTTGTTTCATGATTACTTCGGACAGTGCCAGTATTTGACAACTTTGTGACAATTAGATTGAACATTTTGAAGGAATCTTCAAGACTTTCACCATCATGAGCTTTGAAGTTGTTGAACTCATTGAGTGCGGTGGTAAGCTTCTTATCTTGAGCTTGCTCAGAACCTTCATACAAGTTCTTGAGAACATCCTAGATTTCTTTGGCTGATTTGCAATTGATGATAATATCGAAGTTGTTAGGAGCAACTCCACAGGATATTTCATAAAAGACAACAACATCACTTTCCTTTTTATCAAGATCATCTCTCGTGGGACGATTCATTGCAGCTTGATTTCCTCCAAATCTGGCTTGTGCACCATCGGCTTGGACAGGGGTGAGAACCGGAACATGAGGTCCTTCTTCTACGGATCTCCACACATCTCTACTGAGTCTTTTTAGATATCTCTCCATCCTTTGAGACCAGTGATGATATTCACTAGAAACAAGTATTGGGGATCGATTGGAACCACCAACACTGTTGGAAACATTAAGTGATAATGCTTGTGCCATATTTCCTTTGTTTTTTTGTTTGTTTTTTTTTTGAGAAAATGAGGTTTAGTGGTATAGAAGGCTTTTCAAAATCAGAGTTTTGTTTAAAAAGCAACCACTTTGGCTCTGATACCAATTGTTGAGAGAAAAACATTTGAGAAACACTTGAACAAACTTTAGTACAAGTTATATTTTGCAGAATGAAGTTAATCTCAAAGGATCATAAAGCTCAACAATAATAATAAGTTAGGATTGTTAGAGAAGTTAGTTGCGGAAATGTAAGTGCGAAAAGTAAAGGAAATGTAAATGACAACAAGTTATATATCAAGTAAACACTAAGCTGATTCTTAACAAGGTTTGCAGTCAAACCGAGTTAGTGTATGCGATCACCTTAAAGTGAATGAAGTCACGAGGACTTGCTCCGAAGGAGAGTTTGAGAGTTCGATCTTAATATATGAGTGTGAGTTCAGAAAGATCTTTGAAGGTAAGAATAGAGAGTAATTTAGATAGAGTAGAGATGTAGAAAATGAGAGATAAGAGTTGTATTTCATTCAGAAGTAGAGAACTCTATTTATAGAGTCTTGAGAACGTACATGGTGAATAAACAACTACTAAACATTCTGATAAAGTGTCCATGCAAGGCACACTGGACAATATCATGTAAATTAAAGAAAAAAAATAATGGTTCGTAGTTGCGGATGACATCTTCACTTGAGGTTGCGGTAGCAAGAGATAACTTCGGATAAGTTTAAGAGGGTCACTTCCTTGATTCAACAGTTCGACCGTCGGGTTAACCAGTTTTTATAATTTCAACTTTTTTTTCCTATTTTCCTATACATACATATACATATATAAATCATGAATTTGACATTTACAAGTTCAAACATTGAAATTACATAGAAAAATAAGTTGTAAATCAATCCAAATACATTAAAATAACACATAATCAAAAGTTTTAGTGTTTTACATCTATCGATATACGTAAAAAAATAAAAATAAAGTATAATATTAAAACAAAATATAGTTTTAAATGAATACAAATACATCAAAAAAACTTTATAATATTTACCATATGTTTTTATTTAGAAAAAACTAAATAAATTTGAAAAAAATCATCGAATTTTATCATGCAAATGGTTCTATTCCATGTATTTTTATTCGGTTTAACTGGTTTATTTTGACCGGTTCAACCGGCTTTTTCTTTGGTTCAGAAATCGATGTAAAATCGGTGATAGTTGAACCGCTCCTTCCCCCGGTTCCCGATCCAACCGGTTCGACTGGTTTTTAAAACCGTAACATCCCAATTTTCTAGATTAAAAAAATTTGTTTTTAATTAAGTGACTTGTAAAACAATTTACTGAAAAAACATCATTGATTCATATCATTTCATAAAACATAGTTATGTGTCTCAAACTACATCATCAAATAGTAAAAATATATCAGAGTACAATCCTATGGATCTCAAAATGCTAAAATCATATGTGCGCGATGCGTCGGTTCCCGAAACAAAACTGAAAACTGAAAGCATGAAGCTTAGTGAGTTCCCCCATCATACCACATACCATACAACATACATACTGCCGAGCAATTATGGGGTGCCCTACCTACCCTGCCAGGCATTTCTGGGGTGCCCGATCTAGCCATGTCAAGTAGTTCTGGTGTGCTTGACCTACCCTATCAGGCAATTCTGGGGTGCCCGACCTACCCTCGGGTCCTTACGACCGTGTCACGGGGACTATTCCCCATACTGCTACTATCACATATCTGTTGGATTAATGTCTAAGTCCATAACTATAATTGGTAAGACTTGACCCGACCCGACATGGTCCATTTGGGTTGCATGGCATCATGCATTTGGATAGACTACAATGAGAGAAATAACACTTAAGGTTGGTTAATATATTATAAGTTCTAATATATTAATAAGGTTATTTATTAGTATTGATCAAGAATTAATTTGGAATTAATTAAGTGATCAAAAGGAGACTAATTAAATATATGGGTTGATTGTGTAAATCATTCATTCTTATATATGTGGGCTTGTGATCCAAGATTTCTTATGTTAGACTAAGTCCATGGGGTGACCCATGGATACTCCATGGAGGTTAAAATCCATGGAGCATAAGGAATGGGTAAAGTTATGAGTTACATGGTGTAACCCTAATAGTCACCATATAAAAGAATCCCATGGCTCAAGAAATCGTGCACTAATATGTGAATATGAGGGCTAGACGATTTCAAGGAGTGTTCCATTTCTCTTAAGTCATTCCATGTGCATTTGGTGTTGTGTGAACCATTTGAGGTGTCACACTTGGGGCACTAGGCACTCAAGCTTCATGGAGACAAGCTACATCAAACAAAGGTATGTATTCTATCCATTTGATTACCCAAGTATCAAGTATTGTATGCTAGATAGGGTAATACCTTGGAAAGTTCATAATTGCATGTATAATAGAGAAAACATAGATCCAAGGTATTTAGGGTTGTATGTGCACCATAGGATGTTGTAGTATACTAAAACCCAACAGTGGTATCAGAGACATGTTTGTTTTCTTGTTATACTTGCAAAATTAGCTGAAAAATCGAATTGTATTAGTTTAAAAGTTATGCTAATTACTTGAAAAAAAATTTGATGTGAATTATCTTTGTTCATATGAGTTTATTAGATTAATAGAAAAGTTAATTGATTATGTGTTTTCAATCCATTTTAATCTAAGAGTTGATTCTAAAATGTGTTTTTGTAACTTGTCCTCAAGTTATATGAAAAGTCACATTTATGTTTCATAAAACTCATAAAAAGTTGGCAATGGTTACAAAAATGAAGAGTCTTGTCCTCATTAAATGGTTTTATGACTCCATAACTTGTCCTCAAGTTATGGAGGTTCAAGAGTCACTAGATTAAATGATAAAATGTGTAACCTTAATTAGTTCCATAAGTTACAAAAATAAAGAAAAGTTACATTCTTTTATTAGTTTAAAGTCTTCCATAACTTCTCCTCAAGTTATGGAACTTGAAGAGTTTTTTTTTAATTAAAACTACTTTAAACACATAAGTTATGGAATTAATTGGTTTTGAATATTTTCAAAACTTGCCCTCAAGTTTTGGAATTTGTAAAGTTTTCCCCATGAATACTTTAATTCCAAGTTATCCCTTAGAATTTTAAAAGTTAAAATTCAACCCTTATACTTTATAGTATTATAAGTTAATAATAAATATATGTATAAGAGCAAGTCAGTCTTACCGTTAGTAGGCCTCATTCACGAAGCCGGTCTATAAGGGGGGTTTAAGGTTATTGCCTATAAAATGGCAGTTTAATCGGTGTCCACTCTCACTCACCGCTTCCTTGACTGGTGGAGGGTCATTAGCCGAACGGGTAGGACAAGGACTATAATTCTCCCTTCATTAAAAGTATTAATGATAAATACTAAGTAACTAAACTTTTTATAAATTCCCAATCTTAGTTACTTAGGAAAGTGTGAATAAGGTGCTAATCCATGAAATTACACTTTGCACTTTGTTTAAACCGTTAGTGGAGCGTGTGTGGTTAACCGGCACACTAACCTGGATTTAACAAAGTAGGCAAAGGGTAACTTAATATTTATCATAGTATCGGTGGAGCTCGTGTGGTTAACCGGCACATCGATTGAGGGGTAAATATTAAGGGTACCAAGTATATTTGCATGGTTACTTCACACCTTGTTTTGTGATCCTCGGCATCCCAGTCACAAAACCTGAAGGGCACACTCGAGATTGAAACATGCCATTGAAAAGTTCAATGAATCTCAAAAGAATCTAGGAGTTTCAAAACCAATTAAAACCTAATAATATATTTCGTTTATCTTGGTGGAAATTGGTGAATCGTCATTCACCTACCTTCAAATATTTTATAGCTTGGATTACGGCATCCCTCTTCCAAGTTATAAAATAGTTTGTTGGGTCCTAGCCTTAATATATCATATTGGGTGTTATATTAAGGACTTAAATCAACTTTACGTGAATTTCTCCCATTGTTGATGTCTGGTTTAGACAACAATGATCTTCCCAAACCAAGCTTTCCTAATGAATATGACTTCCCGAGATTGTCTCATGGAAGTCATACTTCTCTTCCTCCACCTCCTCCAATTATTCTCCCTAACCCACAAGTTCAAGGTCACTCAAGCCCTAATGGCAAGCAAGGTCTATGTGTGATCACATCTTAGAGATGAAGTCACATATTGACAAGCCGGGAGAGTTGGGTGTCAAAGTCTTGAGAAAGTTGGATGTTCAATCACTTTCTAAGTCACATAGTGAGTTCCTTTGGGACTACTATGAAACAGACTATGACATGAACCTTAATGATCATATCTATTTGCTTGGTGCTACTGAATCAACAATGATTTGGAGGACGAGTAAAGCAAATTTGATTAGAAGATTAACTTCCCAAACTTCTATGGACTTTGAAAATGGTAACATTGGATATCCAGAAAATCTTTCGCTTCCCAATGGAAAGGGATTGGCCATAGTCAACTCGGTTGACGAAATGGTAAAGAGAAAGGCAAGTCTGTGATAGTCCAGTACACCATTCCCAAAGAGTCCATATGTTTCTCTTTCCAAAGGAAGGGGCATTGATTGTGAAGCTGCCTATTTACCTGAAAGATCATAAGGTTGATCAATTCAAGAAGTTTGACTCTTCTTTAGGAAAAAGTCCATTATCTAACTCTGTTAAGTTTCTATGATGAGATTCTCATTACATGATGTGACTGGGTCACATGTTGATGCTTTAAGAATCAAAGAAAAGTGAAGAAACTTAAAGGAAGTACATGCTGATTCTGATCACGAAGATGGATTTCTATCGCATGGTTTGGTGATCAGAATTTTTGAAGCTGTTACTTAGGAGTTATGATATATTGCTTAGGAATAGATAACAACAAGTTTTTCATATGCATTTGCATTGTAAGGATAAGTTTTTCCGGAAGTTTTAAAATAAAAAAGAGTTTTGATTTATTTATTTTAAGTATCCTTACAATGGCATTTGTGAAAAATTGTTGTTTACATGTTTCCATTGATAGCAATATTGGAAAATGGATTTGATTCTTTCATTTGTGGTAGTGTCATAATTCACCAAATAAGGAAAGATTCTCATTCCCAAGGCTTCAGCTGGATAGAAACTTGGAATCATGCAAGTTGAATAGTATGATGAATGAGAACTTTCAAGCATTGGAAAATTAAGACTTGTTCACATGGATGTGTGAGTCAAGTTAAGGACTAAAGGGATCGAGTACACATTCTTGTGCACTGGTCAAGTCCACCACAAAGCTCGTTAAGACTATTCGTCATGATTTACTAAATTTTAGTAAATATGGTTATACTTACAAGTTTAAGTATAATTCTGAAACATTGGAAAAGTCTCAATGTATGGCAGAACGAATGGGAAGAATCAAATTAGGCAGACAGATAAAAGTTTCTCAAATCTGAAAAGATGGGAGAGTACTTTAGTATCATGTTTTGTGATCATCTTAATGATTAAAGAACCACATCACAATTGGTCTTCTAAGGACATCTTAGTGCATTCTTATGACTAAGAAGAGGAGTCATGAATTGTTGAAATGGTTAAATCAAGAATATGAGTCATACTTCGTTTCAAAACAAGTCTTAGAGTCATACTCCAAGACTATAAGTTGAGTGACATATCTTAAAGAAAGGTTTATAACACTTGTCAAATGTAAGAGTAAAAGTGTCCTACTCTTGTACATTTGAAGTTGGTAAGTTGTGATGTTTTGGATTAAACAAAGACCAACTAAGGCCAATTGTGTGAAGTGTTTGTCTTGATAAAGAATCTGCACTATCTCTTGAATATTTGGCAAGATAGTCTTATATGTCAAGAGGACAGTGGGAGTCTTAAAGATCCTAAAAAGAATTTCAAGAACTAATCAAGAATAAAACCGGAGGTTCTTCACTAGCACACGACTTAAGGTTTATAACCTATCATGTTGACATATTCTGTGCCCATTCCAGTTAAAGTTGGCTTTGCATAGGAGTTCTGAGAGTTCTCAATTGGTTGCATAACAACTTGGAAGCAATGGCAGGCCCTGTACTGCCAGGTGGCAAGAAGTTAAGATTGCATAAGTTCAGTCCACATGAGTTTGGATTTGTCATTATCCTTATCTTATGACTATGGTTTTGACGATTCACATGGATAAGAACACATACACCATAAAATCTAAGGGTCATAAGGTTTCTCTCCGATTCATGAAAATGATGGTGAGGAAACACTTCCACCAAGTAGATTTGAAGCAGATGGCAAAAGGTCTAAACAATTGAGACTATGATTACGACATCCCTTTTCATAGTTCTGAAATTGTTTAGCCACACATGCATGCTATCTAAGGAAAGGTGTATGATTTTGATCAAGTTTTATCAAAGCATCTCATATAAGAAATCTGAACTTTGGTAAGAAAGTCAATAAAGTATTGATTTCTAGAAGTCCAGCTGATTTCTGAGTACATGTCAAAGCTAGTGGGAGCATAAGTGTTATGCTAATAATCATCATGTTAGTGGGAGCATGATAATTATTGTTAGTGTTGCAAGTTAGCAATGTTAATTATAGAAAACAAAAGTTTCAATTCGTGAGGCTGCAGGGATTTAAAAAGTTGTTTTGCTATAATTAAGGGAGAGGATATACTTCATTTCAGTTCTAAAGGCTTAGATTGAGACCTTAATCATCTTTAGTCAAGAATATATATATCAATTTCATGTTGGATTGGTTCAACTTAAGGAAATTCTATATATTGCGTTCTCAAAATTCGATTATGATTACGACATCCCTCTTCATAGTCAAATTTTGAAAACATGGCAAATAAAATTTTGTAGCGAAAGACTGGTCTAGAATTATGTCTTTATGTGAGACATCATGAATCGTGTACCATTTGCTTTGGGTACAGGATCGATTGCATGTGCTATAATATTTGTCATTTCTAAATTTTTCCAAATGCCCAGTGGCATTAAAAAGGGAAAAGGTCTAGAATTGGATATAACTAAAATGATTAAGCAATTATCGAGGACAATCTGAGGTTTACCAAAGATTGGTTGCTCAGGGACAGTTGGAAGTATAGTGCTAATTTTGGAAGGACCATATTGACATATTCTGAAAAGAGGCATCTCTTATTCAGAAGTGATAGTCAAAATGAGAATATGGAGTTGTCTCCATAGGTGGAAGTTATCTGTGTAAGGTTAGAAAACTTAATGCAAGAAGCATGTCCAAAGCAATGTACTTTGAATATGAGACTTAGTTTCCGTGGAGTTGATCTCCATTGGAATACCTTATAATGACTGTCGACAAGTCTTTGTTACTTTGTACATATTCATTACAGGAGGGTCAGTGCATATAAGTGTAAAATCTAAACAGATTTCGATAAATGATAGGAATTTGAAATTCTCACATTTTTCGATAAGGATTTGGGAGTGTGAAATTAGAATCATTGAAATTATGTTCAATTGGTTTATTTCACAAAGTAAGGATCATAGACAAACATAGAGTGCATACTTGGTGTATGGCAAAGCTATTGTTTAAGAAAAACATAATGTACATGCTTGGAGCATGGGACAACTAGTGTTTTTAATTCAAGTATAAAGTTGATAAAATCGAAACAATGAATAATGAGTAATCAGTATGGTGATAAATAAAAGTGTTTATTTATATTCATAGGGTTTGATACCATATTTGATTCATTTATTCTTGTGTTTCACTTTGCATGTTTTGACTTCCAGAATAACTAAGTCGCTCTTCCTGAATGATTAAGTTATTCAAACCATCCACAGTCGGTGATATGTTGTAAGTAGATATGAATCAAGATTGTCATGGGTTGGTTTGTAGAGGTCCAAGTTGGTGGACAAAGTGGTGCTACAACACTCATGAGTGCTCATAAGTTCTGAGTATTAGATTCAACCCACGCTCATTTGAATCACTTCATGGATTTTATCACGAGTGATCATGAGACGATAATATCTTATATTCTTCAAACCTAGAGATATGAGTTGTTACTATGAGTTGGTTGTACATTGATTGCACGAAAACGCATTCGGTAACTCGATGTTATAAAACGTGCCTTTGTGTATGATTCAACAAGTAGTAGAACAAGCCATATGAGTCGAAGTTTATCCATTCCTTTTACCTTCGGGATAAAAGCGATATATGTGGGCCCCTCGATGATTTAAAGATGATACATGTGAGTGCTTGGCCAAGCCAGGACTGATTTGATTTGTTCAATCAGTCAGTCATCATGAATCGGAAATCGGGAAACAACAAATGGACAGAGAGAATGATTGATAATCCATGTCTCAGTCCATATGATATCTAGAATGGAGGAATATATGATCCCTTATCTAATGGACAAGTCATTGACAAAGGTCAGAGTTCATCGACAAGGTCAGAGTTCGACAGAAGCTTTTGAGAGCTACGATTGCTGATCGGTTCCTGAAGTCATACGCAATAATAGTTTTAGACTTATCCAATTGGGAGACTGTTGGATTAATGTCTAAGTCCATAACTATAATTGGTAAGACTTGATCCGACCCGGCGTGGTCCATTTGGGTTGCATGGCATCATGCATTTGGATAGACTATAATGAGAGAAATAACACTTAAGGTTGGTTAATATATTATAAGTTCTAATATATTAATAAGGTTATTTAATTAGTATTGATCAAGAATTAATTTGGAATTAATTAAGTGATCAAAAAGAGACTAATTAAATATATGGGTTTATTGTGTAAATCATTCATTCTTATATATGTGGGCTTGTGATCCAAGATTTCTTATGTTGGACTAAGTCCATGGGGTGACCCATGGATACTCCATGGAGGTTAAAATCCATGGAGCATAAGGAATGGGTAAGGTTATGAGTTACATGGTGTAACCCTAATAGCCACCATATAAAAGAATCCCATGGCTCAAGAAATCGTACACTAATATGTGAATATGAGGGCTAGACGATTTCAAGGAGTGTTCCATTTCTCTCAAGTCATTCAATGTGCATTTGGTGTTGTGTGAACCATTTGAGGTGTCACACTTGGGGCACTAGGCACTCAAGCTTCATGGAGACAAGCTACATCAAACAAAGGTATGTATTCTATCCATTTGATTACCCAAGTATCAAGTATTGTATGCTAGATAGGGTAATACCTTGGAAAGTTCATAATTGCATGTATAATAGAGAAAACATAGATCCAAGGTATTTAGGGTTGTATGTGCACCATAGGATGTTGTAGTATACTAAAACCCAACAATATCAACATATCGTGCTAACACATAAAACACATCAAGCAGTAGCAAACCTAGATAAGTATCACAAAGACAATCATCTAATCAAACAACTCCTGCTAGTGGGCTTACATTGTGGTCGTAGACCTACTTCTACTGGAAGGTAAGTCACCTCGTAAAGCTGAGTGTCGAATCTCACGAGAAGTAACCTCTAATAGCTGCTCCGATGACTCCCGGCTATCATAATCATAATAATACTCAATCAGAATCAATAACACTACTTAGGGTAAAATGACCATTTTACCCCCTTGGCCTAACTTGAACCATCCCTAAGGCCCAATTCTAACTTCTTAAACCCAGTCCACTAATGGCCCACTAAAGGCCTACTAATGGCCCAATTTTCTAAATTGGGCCCAACTCTTTGAATGGACCCTTCCTTAAGCCCAACAAGTGATTTAGTCCATTACTAGCCCCAAAGAATAATCCAATAAGCCCATAGTGAGCTTCCTTGTCTCACGTCGTGAGAGTCGACTTGACTCGGGTCGACACGGCGAGTCAACTCGGTTCACTCGTCCAGGGTCTCAGATTGGGGTAATCGTCGTGCTCACGTCGAGAGGCTATACCCCTCACGTCGTGAGAACTGTTCTGTGATCATTAAGCTCTTAATCCTTTAAGATGAGCGTTGGGACTTTCCAGAATATCTTATTTAGTCTAAAAGACCATAAAAATCATATCTTTTCAGCCATGCATGTCCAATGCATGACCTAATCACTAGTTAGGTCAAGAGTTGATATAATCATAAAGATTCAAGCTTGGGGGACATAACTTGCACCAAAGTCCAGATCCAGAGGTTCTAATACAGCAAATGACTCAATGGTTCATAAAGTTGCTAACTTTATGAACTTCATGCTTGGCAAACCAAGATCTCATGCAAAGAAGGTGGCCATAACCTAGATCTAGCAACCTTAAGTGAAAAGGTAGGATCTTTATACCTTATTGGAGCTCACAAGTTCAGGTAGTCTACAAAGATGAGCTTATCTTGCCAAAGTAAGTCACTACAAGAGCTTCTTCTTCTTCCTCTTCAAAGAAAACAAAACACCATTGACACCAAAACCTCCAACAATGGCTCAAGGGCTCAAAAGGATCAAATTTAGGGTTTTCAGTGACTTGAGAGTGAAAGAGGCTGAGGATGGGCGACCCTAGCCTCCTCATTCTGTTTTATACCCGATTTTTAGGGTTTGGGAGCATTAGGCTTGGCTCACGTCGTGAGAAATAATACCTCACGTCGTGAGGATCGAGGACGCGGGTCAAGGAGTCAATGGCCCCTACTCACGACGTGACCGCTATGGCTCACGTCGTGAGCCTCTTTTATGTGCAAAACTAATATTTAAAATACGTACCGGAAACCATGCGTTACAAAAGCATTGGTCGAATGTTGATTCAATTTTATTATGATTTTCTGTTCAATTCCTCTTCTTTCTGATCCTTCTGTGTTTTTGAGCCATGTCTCCAACTTTGTGGGTTTGACGTGTGTTTTTTAGCCATGTCTCCGCCTTTGTGGATTTGATGTTTCCGACGATTTCCCGTCCAAGAAATCAGGATTTCAAATTCTATGGCCAACCACTTCTGCTCTCAATTGCTGCAACCAAACATTAGCCAACAACCGACATGTGCTCTGTTGTTGTTTAGAATTTCGGTATGTTATATATTGTTTCTAATTGATTTTGATTTTCTATTTACTTACTCTTGATTCTATTATTTTGTGCGATGCCTCTCACTCTTATTTTAGGTAAAAGAATTGCAACTTAATTTCATTTTAGTCATGTATAATTCAAGTCATTTAAAAGAAAAAAAAATCAAACGTGCATCTTTGGTTTTTTAACAAGTTCATACATTGTCCATTTTGTGGAACCATGGTAGCATCTGATGCTTCGTGATTGGTTCCCATAAAGACATAAAAACTTATTTATTTGTAATTATTTGTGCTTCTAATAGCAAGTAATCAATAACAATGAAGTTATACATTTTTACAGTTCTTGAATAAGGGTTTTCATTACAACCAGTTCAGTCTTAGTAAAAACTAATAAGAACTTTGAACTTCCTTTGAGGGAAAAATGGTCAAAAAAATATTGATGACTTGATGCCTAAAGTTTTTGTTTCAGAAGTATCTAAAAGAATTAGGTTGCGTTTAGATACGGAAAAACAGTTTTCATTTTTCGTTTTTCGTTTTTTTTTCTTTTCAGTTTTCATATTCTGTTTTCATTTTTCATTGGAAAATTTAGAAAACGCGTTTAGTTAAAACTTATTCATTTTTCATTTTCAGTTTTAAAAATTAGAAAATGCGTTTAGATGTGTATTTTTCAATCGGTTTTCATTTTTTAGAAAATGGTAGCGGTGGTAGGGTGGGGGTGGGGGCATTGGTGGTGATGACAGGCGGTGGTGGTGGCGGCAATTGTGGCAGTGGTGGTGATGGCGGTGACGGCGGTGGTGGTGGTGATGGGGTAGTGGTGGTGGTGATGGTGATGGTAGGTCGGTGATTATGGTAGTGGTGTTGGGTGGGTGGGTGTGTCTGTATGTGTTTATGGGTATGTATATGTGTTTGTGGGGGTGAGTGTGTGTGGGGTGTGTATGTGTGTGTGTTTGTGGGGGTGGGATGGGGATGGATGTGTGTGTATGTGTTTGTGGGTGTGTGTGTGTGTTTGTGTGTGTGTGGTTGGGTGGGGGTGAGCTTGGGAGTGAGTTGGTGTGGGTAGGTAGGGGTGTGGTAGGTTGGGGGTGTTAAGGTGGGGGTATGTAGAGATGGATAGGATGGGAGTGGGTGTGTGTTTAAATTTTAGAAAAAAAAAATTGGAATTAGAAAAATAAAGAAAACAATTATTATCGGTTTTCCAAAAAATTTCAATTTCTTTGTAATTTTAGAAAACAAAATTTTTTTCATTTTACGTAAAAAATTTAGAAAAATAGACGAACTAAACGCGTTTTCAAAATTCTCATTTTTTCGGAAAATTTTGCCGGAAAACGATCCATTTTTCCGCAACTAAACGCACCCTAGATTTTTATTGTTTAATGTTATTTTAGATCATTTGTGTGTTAAAAATGATGACATCCACATGTTTTTTTTAGTTAAATAGATAAACTTTTTTGTGGTTTTTTATCTCACCGGAGTGAGATTTTTTTTGTCATATGTTAAAAAGCGATTTCAAGATTTTTTTATAAAAGTTGTGCTATGAATATCATGATCTGATCTTGGAATATATATAGTGCATGGTGCATAATAAATGATTTTTTTTAATATTTGGAGTATATATAGTGCAATAAAAACAAATCACAGCACACCTTTTCGTAACCACTATATATATATATATATATATATATATATATATATATATATATATATATATATATATATATATATATATATATATTCCAAGATGAGATCATGATATTTATGTCATCAAAACAAACTTAACCCATGTTCTATTTATTCTCTACGTAGCATATTTGGCAAAACAAATTCAAATAGTTTACTTGGTGCTTAATGTATACTTTTAGAAATATCAAAGACATAAAAACTTGTTTATCTGTAATTGTATGTGCTTCTGACAGCAAATAATTAATAGCAATGAAGCCATACGTTTTTAATGTCGTTGGATAAGGACTTTCATTACAACCATTTTAGTCTTAGTAAAAACTGATAAGAACTTTGTCCTTCTTTGAGGGAAAAATGGTCAAAAAAATATTGATGACTTAATGCCTAAAGTTTTTGTTTTAGAAGTAGCTAAAAGACTTAGATTTTTATTATTTAATGCTGTCTTAGGTCATTTGTATGTTAAAAATGATGACATTGACATGCTTTTTTAGTTAAATAGATAAACTTTTGTGTGGTTCTTTTTATTATCTCACTAGAATGAGATGTTTTTTTGTCATATGTTAAAAAAGATTTCAAGATTTTTATTAGGGATAATGACTTGAGAGGATAACCAACTATCCATTTTGTACATATTTAGTCATTTACCTTTTTTTTGGTACACCGTCAACCCTTAAAATTGTATTTTTGTTTAAATTATACCATTATTACCTGCTATTGCACGTAATAATGGTATGATTTAGACAAATACAAGTTTAAGGGTTGACAGTGCACCAAAAATAGTTAAGTGACCAAATATGTACGAAAAGTATAGTTGGTTATCCTCTCAAGTCATTATCCCTTTTTATTAAGTTGTGCTATAAAAGTGAGTGTATTTTGACAATTGATTCTTGATATTCCTAAAAGTATACTTAAGCAGCAAGTAAAATATTTGACAATTTTGCCCTCAAAGGAAGCTCAAAGTTCTTATAAGTTTTTACTAAGATTGAAATGTTAATAATACTACCTGATAACTGATAAGGAAGAATGATTGTTGGATAAACCTAAAAACTAATGTGATAATATATAATGACAGACACAAAGTGGTGGCATCACATCAACATATATAAAGAGAATCAATGAAAGCCATATTCTTTAGCATACAGTTAATCCGGTGGAAATTTCACCAAAATGTAGTGTTTTGATTTCTTCACACATATCAGCATCCAAATACAATTTTTTGATTAAACATTTGGCTTTGCATAAAATTTTGAAAATCTATACGTAAACATAAATTCTGATTGGGTAAAAACATCACAAGACACAAGTAGCATGCTTGTTGGAGAAATTTTACTCGTATAAGCCAGAAATATATTTTATTAGAAAAACAAAATAACGAGAAGAAATATAAGCTACACCAATTAATAGAATTGTTGAATGCGTGTATGAATATTACTTTGTATCAGTAAGATGGCCATGTAAACTCCATCTTTGGCGAAACCCTTTCACTGTAATAAGGTTTGTGTAAATAAATGATCTATAACGCAAATTAAATTATGGAAACTAAAACACAACCTAATATGGACTACATATATTCACTGACAATGTTTTCCAAAATTACAGATTTGGTACTTAATTTCACTCGAAATCAACACCAGTTGTGATTAGTACTACCCTACAACGCTTGAAAACCTCGGAATACTCTCAAATAGTGGTAAAAAGTTTTATTTTTGTATATTTCTACAATTTCATACTTGAGACTCACTAATATACATCTACAACGTATTCAAGGAAAAAGTATATGTCTTGAAGACCACAATAGCTGATTTCACATTCAAGGATATTTGGTATCATGTTACCTGTTCCACCTGTGGTAAATCAACACACAAAAAAGGTGATGAATGATTTTGTGTTTTCCATGGGCCCATATCTAACAAATGCCACTGCAAAAGAAATCATTGACTTCTTTCCTAATCAAGATAGAAAAACTTTACCAGAACCACTCAAACATTGTAAAGGGTTGACAAAGAATGTTTCTGTAGAGTGCACAAAACTTTCATCCACTAATAATATCCGTTTCACATTCACCACAACCAGTGATATTAAAAGTCCACAACCACCAATCACATCACTTATAAAAACACCAATTACACCTTCGACAACAATGGATCAGCCAACCACCAGCACTACGAAGTCTCTCACCCCTGCAAATAATCTATAGATATTCACTAAAAACTATGTCATCTTGTGACAAACATATCCATAACAGTTGTTGTATCTAACTAATTGTTTGATATCAAAATATTTTTTACTTATCAATTTGTTGTATTTGGTTTCTTTATTGTTCATGATATGGTTTGTGTATGTTATAAATGTTGCTATCTGTTGGAGCATCCTTTGGTTCATATCGTACAAAGTAGCAAGTCTTGTGAAATAAAGAAACGATCTGCACGGACAAGGTTTGAAAGGTCAAACCTTGAATTAACTTAAGATCAATGTATGCTACTAAGAAGATCCAGTCAAGTCTGGTAAACCAGTCTTATCTCGGAATAGAGATATTCAAGAAAGTATTCAACATATAAAATGATTAACAAGTATGAACAATGTAAAGTAAGGTAACTTGAGAATAATAAGAATGTAAGAGAGAGTGATTTGACTGAATGATTCTTGGTATTGATACGATAGAGAATGTTGCACTCAGATGTGTGCAAACAATCAACCTTACATCTCCTTAAATAGGCAAGGAGTGAGACAAATAAGACAAATCCCATAAAGTGCATGGACTAGAAGACAACTGAAGATCAACATACTGTCAAAGCTACATCTATTGATCTTGTCCCATGTACTATAAAAGAAAACAACTACTAAAAGACAAACTAATACTAGGAACAATTAATGTAGTATACAAAATCAGATAGCAAGTAATAAAAGGATGTGTCTCAGACAGATCTTCTCTTCGGAATAGGTATCATCTCAAAATTCTTCTACCTCGGAATAGGCTTCACTTCAGATTGCTAAGGGATCACTTTTCATGTATCAACAATCTCCCCCTAAGTGACCTTAGAAATTACTTGACTTATCACTTCGCTTCATCAAACATAAATAGGTAAGCACTTTGAAGCCATCTTCAGACCTTAAAGTACCATCTGAGATGCTCAATGAATCTCATTTTCACATGTTCCGAAGAATCACTCTTGTCCGCATTAAAGATGAATTTTTGAAGGAATTTGGTAGGAACGAGGTGTTTGTCTAGCACTTGGAAAAATTCCTTTTGATTGGTTTTCTTATTGAGGTATATGTAACTAAGTTCTGGTTCTTCGATGGGTCCTTCATCTAAAATTTGCGCTCCAGGCAGTTCGGTAGTGATTTTGGCTAAGAGTTTTTCTGTTCCAAACAGATGAGCAAACTCTACATCTGATCGACAAAATTCAACGATGTAGTCCTTCATGAAGCAGATAGCTGAGTTGTAGGCTCCGATGCTTGAATCATTTGATTGACGATCTCGAAGGTGAGCAACAATGATGAGAATGTCATTTGGATTAACCGAAGGAAAGTCTGCACCTGTGATAGTAATGGTAGATTCTTTGTTTCGAGAGAGGTAATATTTGTACAAGAGACAATCAAGGTCAAACTTGATTTGGACTTTTCTACCATGTCCAAATATCCTGGTGATTCTTTTCCGAGACCACACTTCCTTCTGGGGTCGTGCGTTGGTAGAATAGAAAGTGCTCAATCTCTGACGCCCAGTTCGGATGATAGTTTGAGGATCATCATTAGGATGCAGAGGTGTGAACTTGATGTAGTAGCGTCCATGTGGAGAGATTGGCAAGTCCAGTTGATCAGCATCTGGAGTTGGAAGATCAAAATACATAAAGGGTATGAAGTGTATATCATGAATCATCCCTTCTAGGAAAAGAGAAGAAATGCCCAACATTGGATTTGGGTTGTCTTTAAGCTCTTGAGTCTGAATGCTTTATTTCATTGCTTGATCAATTTGTTCCTGAAACCAACCCTCTGACTTTCTAAACGTCTTTAATGGGTTGTCCGAATCTAAAGGAATCTTTTTGCATTTATCTTGGGGATTGTTATCTTTCTCATAAATGGAGGAGCTGATTTGAAGACCAGATTCAGTGATGAATATTTCAGATGGAGGAGGAATCAGAGGCTCCTCAGGGATATCATCTGGTTTCTGGGTGGGAGAACCTTCATCAATTTGAGCAATCATCGGAGTAGGAATTAAAGGAAGCATGGACTGACTGGCTTAGAATGCACCTATCGTCAGTGTGGTTTTGAGCTTAGCCATATATTGAATCCATTTGAACACTTCTTCTAAAGATGATGGCCAAGAGACCGAGGACCATTTCATCTTCTCTGCTTCTGAAATAATTTTTACAGAGTGTTCCCTGATGGCTTGAATTCCTAAGATCACATCTTCAACTAAATCTTCATGTTCTTCATCTATGTTAATAGTTTCGACCTCCAGAATTTCATCATCGGTTGATTCATCATGGAGCAGAAAATCCGAGACAGGTTTCCATTGTATCGTTATTTCTCTTTCTCCCCCTCTTCATGGATGGCCCTGCCTCCGATGCAAGTACAAACTCTGGATTGAGTTCCTCCAATCTTTCGAAAACTCATTGAAAATTTGTATTGAGCTGCTTGGTGAGAACGTCATATGCCTTGACTGTAGGAGCTTTAGCTTTGAGGTGGGCAAATGTTTCATCAAGAATGACAAGCATCTCATTGAATTTGTTGTTCAGAACATCCACAATATTCCAAGTTGAGCGAATGAGCTTGATGAGCACCTCTTGCATGACCATGTTCATGACATCTTTTTTACGGATCTCTTTCTCAAGACTTTGAATTTGTTTCTCATGATGAACATGAGTCTGCTTTATGAGTTCATTGGTAGCACTAATAATATCGTCATGGATTTTAAGAATGATGGTGGTGGTGGAGATTTGATGGCCGAGACTGCCATTATATTTTTGCTTAACTTCCTCGATAGTACGCTTTATCCAAAGTGAAATAAGTTGGTCTAGATGATTGGATCAGTCAAGTTCCAAGGGAGCGGAAACTTGGATCTCGAAAAGAGGTTTGAGGATGAGCTTGAGCTTGTAGTCTAGACCGGTGACTTTTTGATCAAACTTCGAATCAAGGCTTGTGACTTTCTGATCAAGTGAATCGACTTTGGAGTTGGCTGAGGCAATATTATCTTGAAATTCCAACATAGAAAAAGGATCTGCAATGTTCTCATCCGAGGATCCTGTGTTCGAGGTGGAACTTTTGGATTTCTTATAATTTTCATTTTCATCACCATTTGGTTCGGAAGGTTTGGAATCATCAACAGGAGTGTCTTAGGCTTCGCTATCTTGATCACCTTTCAAGATGCTTTCAGGAAAAGGAGAGGTGTGCTTGTTTCCTTCAAGAGTTTCTTCTTCTTCTTCAGATTCCTAGAAGGATGAGAAAAGACCAAAGTCATAATGTGGTTTTGAGGAAGATGGCTTATACAGAAGATTGAAGGCAGTGGGGATCGGAATAGCACCAACTAAAGTGTTATCATCTTCAAACATGATCTCATCGTAAAGATCTTCTTCAAAATTTGGATCAGGAACTTCTGCACTAGTACACTTTGGAGGATCATGTTCAGTGTTGTCAGGAATGGGAACCTCGGCACTTGGAGTCTTCTCTAAGGCGTTGATGAATGGTTGAAGCTCCTGATCTGTTTCTTCGTTTGATGGGAATGTGAAAGGAAGACGACTTCGGAGAGCTCGTTGACGCATAGAAATGAGCGTATATTCAACTTGTTCTCTAGTGAGTTCTGAATGTCTTGAATGAGTCCTGTCTACAAGCTCTGACCAATCAGTGTCAAAAATACCCGATCGTCCTTTACCTGAAGTAGGTAGTAGATCGGTTGTGGCTTGCGAACTAGGAGGGACAACTCCTGCTTCATAAATCTTAGAATCAGAGGCAGGGACCTCTGATTGTTCAAGTGTAGAAATGAGAGGGATTTCCCAAATGAGTCATGAGTGTGTCCCATGGGGCTTCAAGGGACTCTATTTAATACCTGCACTATCTTTTTGAGAAGATGGGGGTAGATTATTTGAAGACTCCCTATGTGTATGCAAAAATGATTTTGAAGTGCCGAAGAGTACTTAGGAAGAGTGGCCAGGTTGGGTAGACGGAGATCCAGATTCAGATGGAATGCCAATTTATGAATCCTTTTGAGAGGATTCATTGGATTTGGTTCTCTTTTTGGCTCGAAATTTAAAAGGTGATGCCTTTCGCTTGACAAGTTGTTTGATGCGTCCTCCAGAGGTGGTGGATTTGTTCTCATCTGAGGGGGTCTCATCCGAGAGCGGGGCAGGTTGTGTTGGTTTGAACACAACTGAGATCTCAATATGATGTTTGAGATTTGGTGAGTCCGATGGAATAATGGACAACATATGCTCAGGTAGACATATAATAGGTCTGAAAGCAGATTGACTAGGTAACCTATAAGTCTTAATAGTTTTGAAAGTTAGTATACCTCTTTGATGTCCGAGTTGAGAGGAATGGATTTTTGTCTCTCGGAGTAGAGCTATTGTAGCGTCAGAGACTAGAATCTTGGACTCAAAATTTCATTTGGCTTCCTCTTGACTACAAATTTCTGAAAATCTTGCCATAGCACCTCCGGCGCGTCGACGGCGTTAGTTCTTCTGGTGAAGATGTTGTATACAACATAGATCCAGTATTTAGTCATGGTGTCTGTACCACCATGTTTTCCGGATAAACCTCGAAGAATCAAGTGCATCAAGATGGTCCAAAGACCAGGAACGACTGATTTGTTGAATTCCTTTTCCTTGAACTCCCCATTGTAACTGATTTGGTTCAAAAACAACTGAAACTCTTC
Source organism: Lactuca virosa (assembly GCF_052849685.1). Taxonomy (NCBI): domain Eukaryota; kingdom Viridiplantae; phylum Streptophyta; class Magnoliopsida; order Asterales; family Asteraceae; genus Lactuca; species Lactuca virosa. The sequence continues at coordinate 73,412,890 of NC_136429.1, read as the reverse complement.
ATACGTTGGTTCCTGCACTTGAAAAACTTTGGGGTTTTTCTACAATTCTTGTGGCCTTGAGGAAGGTAGCTTTGTGAACTGGTACAATTATGTCATCTATGATCTTCGTTTCAAGAACATCTTTGTCGGTCTTTACTCGTTCAAAAGCTTTGGGAAGAAGTCGTAGAGGAAAATTAGGGTTATGGATATTAGTGAGAGGAACGGTGATGGGATGGTGGGAGATGAACTCGATCATGATGCATACAGATTCATCATAATCCATGGGATCGAGAGAAAACAATTGGGTTGTTTCTCTGAGAATGAACTCAATGGGTGAAGACGAAGTGGATCCCTTGGATGATTCCTTCTTAGTTGCAGGTTTGGAAGCTTTAGATGTCATTTGAGTGGGTTTGGAGGCTATTGAAGCAGTTTGGAAAAGCTTTGAAGAACAAAGTACAGAAGAAATCGTTCTAGGAAGAAGATAGCCAAAGAGAAAAGTGGGAACAGTTAGGATTCAAAATCCTTATATATGTTGGATGTTTCGGGTCAGGTCGAACAATGAAATGATGACACTCGAAAAACCAAAACGGGTTGCATTTAATGCACAACCCAAAAGGGCTTCCTAAGTGACAGTTGCGAACAAAAGATGGGACGTTTATTTGTTCAAAAAGGGTAACCGTCGATTCAGTTCAAAAAACACTCTGTACTTTATTGGAACGTGTGCCAAAGAGTGTTTATTGAGAATTAAGAGGATAATCATAAAGAAAATTACCATTAATATATCTATGAAAAACTTTTCGGAATAAAAACTTTAATGATAACCTTAAAATTCATTTATTGGAGAGAATCTCGGAATAACCAGATTCCGAGACAAGATGTCATAAGATACTTCGGAAGAAACATGAACACATCATTAGTACATGATATAGAATTTGAGATGGCACAATCTTAAACTGAATATCAGAGGTAAAACGGCATGAAGATCTTAGAGGACCAGTTTTGAAAGAGAGTAGAAATTTCGAGAGATAAAGGAATAAATATCAGAGGGAGATAAGTGTCAAAATCACATTACCAATTCGGATTTGAATTCTGAGGTGTACTACACAGATATCATTCTGAGGTGAAATATTTCAGAATTTCCGATGTAATTATATCAGACTAAGCTTCACATGATGAGGATGGATGAAAAACTTAAGACTAAAGAAAAGCTTAGACAAAAAGACATATAATGATCCTTTATTTTCCGAGAAGAAACAATTTCGAGGAGAAAAAGTTGCAGTTCAGAATTATTGAACTTTCTAATGTTTCCATTAGAGAGCTCAAACTTCTTGGAAGAATTGAGGATCAGGCATCATCATTCCCATTTTGTTCAAAAACCCATTAAATTTGGTTTCATCTAATGCCTTAGTAAATACATTAGCAATTTCATCATTAGATGGAACAAAAAAGAGCTCAATGTTACCTTTTAGAACATGATTTTTAATAAAATGGTACTGAATGTGAATGTACTTGGTCATGGAGTGTTGAATTAGATTGTGAGAGATCACAATTTGACTTTGAGATTCACAATAGATAGGAATCTGTTGAAAGCGATAACCATAGTCTAAAAGTTGCGATTTCATCCATAGAACTTGTGAGGTGCAGCTTGCAGCCACAATGTATTCCGTTTCAGCTGTTGAAAGAGCAATACAATTTTGTTTCATGAATGACCAGCTAACCGATCTACCACCTAAAAATTAACAACCACGAGAAGTGATTTCTCTATCAAGTTGAAGTCCTCCATAGTTTGAGTCGGAATAGGCTTGAAGAAGGAAACTTTCATTTGCAGGGTACCAAATTTTGAGGTGCTTAGTTCCTTTGAGATATCAAAAGATTTGCTTGACTGTCAGAAGATGAGACATATTTGGGTTAACCTGGAATCTAGCACATGGACATGTAGAGAACATGATGTTCTGACAACTTGAAGTTAGGTAGAGTATCGATCCAATCATTCCCCTATACTTCTTCTGATCAACGACACCACCTGATGGGTACGAGAAGATTTTGTGTCCGAAACCCATTGGAACCTTTGTAGAGGCAAATGTGTCCATAGAATATTGACGGTTTTTTAGCATTCTAACACTCCTAAAGTGTACATGCAACCCTAGAAACCTTGGATATATGTTTTACTAAGATACATGCAAATTTGACTTTTCCAAGGTTCTTAACCTAACTAGCATGGCATGGGGAACTTAAAACATAAAAGCTAGTAGAAGAACATACCTTTCTTGTTCCTTGGATTCCTTAAGAACTTTGTAAGCCTAGCACCCAAAATGTGATGCCTCAAATGTTTCACACAACACCACAACTCTTGGAATAACTTTGAGATAAGTACACTATCACTCAAAATCGGCTAGCCCTCCTTGTTCTAGTCTTAGTGCCGATTTTTCTAGCATATGGGGTCTTTATATTGTGTGTCACAAGTAGTGTTACACCATGTAAACCGTAACTGACATGGCTTTTCATTTCCTCCATGATCCATGTGTTTTAGCCTCCATGGAGCACCCTATGGATTTAGCCCAATCCAATAAACCATGGATCATTAGCCCACTATATAAGAATGGATGATTTAAACAATCAACCCCATATATTTGATTAGTCTCAATTTTGATCACAAAATTAATTCCAAATTAATTATTGATCAATACTAATTAAATAATATGATTTCATATTAATATATTATAATTTATAATATATTAACAAATCATAAGTGTCCTTTTTCTCATTTTTTTGTCTATCCATTTATCATGATGTCATGCAACCCAGATGGACCATGCCAATCGGGTCAAGTACATACCAGAAATAGTTCTGGACTTAGACACCTTATCCAACAGTCTCCCACTTGGATAAGTCTAATAACTTGCCATTTAAGATAAGTGATCATATAATCGTAGCTCTTTCAAAGTCAAGCGGAACTAAGATGACCTGTCATTTAAGATAAGTGATCATATAATCCTCTGCTCTCAAGATATCAGCCGGACAAATACATGGAACAATGTCGTACTTATTGTCCATCAGTTTGTTTCCCGATTTCTGATTTGTTTGACATAGAACTAAACTGAACACATCAATTTCGTTATGACCGGGCCCAATACATAGGTCAAAACCAAATCATAGAGGGGCCCAAATATCGCTTCTAATCCTTCAAGGACTAGAAGGAACATATAAACTTCGACTCATATGCTTGTTCTACTACTTGCTAAATCATAGACAAAGGCACGTTTTATAACATCGAGTCACCAATGAGTTTTCGTACAATCAATGTATAACTAACTCATAGTCAACAACTCATATATCTAGGTTTGAAGACTTATATGATATTACCGTCTCACGATCACTCGAGATAAATTCCATGAAGTGATACAAGTGAGCATGCGTTGAATCCAATACTCAGAAGTTATGAGCACTCATGAATGTTGTAGCAACCATTTGCTATGTCTAGCACCTTAGACATCTACAAACCCAATTCATGACAATCTTGATTCATATCTACTTCCAACATATGACTGACTGTGGAGAGTTTGAATAATATGATATACCATAACATAATTATTTTGGAAGTCAAAACATGCAAAAATTGAAATGATAGTAAACGGAAGCCATGGCAGACCCTGAGGCTGCTAAATGGAAAGAGGCTATGGATAGCGAGATACAGTCCATGTATGACAATCAAGTTTGGAACTTGGTTGACAATGTACCTGATCGTAAGATAGTTGGGTGCAAATGGATCTTCAAGAAGAAGACTGACATGGATGGTAATGTACACACTTATAAGGCACGACTGGTTGCAAAGGGTTATTCTCAAACTCCGGGAGTTGATTATGATGAGACCTTTTCACCAGTGGCCAAGATTAAGTCTATTAGGGTTCTGTTAGCCATTGCTGCATTTCATGATTATGAAATATGGCAAATGGATGTCAAAACCGCTTTCCTTAATGGAAAGTTGGCTGAAGATGTTTACAGGGTTCAACCAGAGGGTTTTGTCAGTACAGAGTACCCCAGTAGAGTGTGTAAGCTCGAGAAATCCAATTATGGATTAAAACAGGCACCTCGCAGATGGAATCTTTGCTTTGATGAGAAAATCAAGGAATTTGGCTTTTCAAGGAGTGAAGATGAGTCTTGTGTGTATATCAAGGCTAGTGGGAGTATAGTCAGCTTTTTGGTACTGTATGTGGATGACATAATACTCATAGGAAATGACATCCCAACCCTGAAGGAAGTAAAGTCCTGGCTTGGGAAGTGTTTCGCTATGAAGGACCTTGGAGAAGCTGCCTATATCCTAGGGATAAGGATTTTGAGAAACAGGAGTAAAAGACTAATTGGACTTAGTCAAAGCACCTATGTGGACAAAGTGTTGAAAAGGTTCAACATGCATAACTCCAAGAAAGGAGAGTTACCCATCGAGAGTAACGCCAGATTGAGTAAGACACAAAGCCCTAGTACTGAGGCTGAGATAGCAGAAATGAGTCGAATACCTTATGCTTCAGCTGTAGGATCGATCATGTATGTTATGACGTGTACTCGACCTGATGTACCCTTTGCTTTGAGCATGGTTAACAGGTATCAGGGGAACCCTGGCAAGGCACACTGGACTGCGGTAAAGAATATCCTCAAGTACCTACAGAGGACTAAGGACTGGGTCCTTAGCCTCGGTGGCAGTGAGGACTTGAGAGTTGTAGGGTACAGTGATGCTAGCTTTCAGACTGACAGGGATAATTTCCGCTCTCAGTCGGGCTGGGTCTTTACTCTAAACGGAGGGGCAATTACTTGGAAAAGTTCCAAGCAGGCGACAATGGCTGATTCCACTTGTGAATCAGAGTATATAGCAGCAAGCGAGGCAGCAAAGGAGGCTATATGGCTAAAGAAATTCATCGGAGACCTTGGAGTTGTACCAGCTATAAAGGAGCCAATGGAGATTTTCTGTGACAACAATAGTGTGGTTGCCTTAGCCAAGGAACCAAGAGATCATGGGAGATCCAGACACATTGACAGAAAATATCACTTCATCAGACATCAAATAGAAGAAGGAATCCTCGTGGCAAAGAGGGTATCATTGGATGAGAACCCAGCAGATCCCCTCACGGAGGGACTGACTCGGGCTAAGCATCTCCAGCATGCTCGGAGCATAGGGCTGTAGGATGATATTAGTTTTAGTAGTTAGATAATCTTGAAATTTGTAAAATGTAATTGACATTTGATGATAAATAAAAGCTGTTATTTATGAGTAAAGTGTTGCTATCTCTTGTCAATCGTTTACCATTATTTCTTTTTGCATGTTTTGACTTCCAGAATAATTATGTTATGGTTTATATCATATTATTCAAACTCTCCACAGTCGGTCATATGTTGGAAGTAGATATGAATCAAGACTATCATGGGTTGGCTTGTAGAGGTCTAAGATGTTAGACAAAGCGGGGCTACATCACTCATGAGAGCTCATAAGTTCTGAGTATTGGATTCAACCCACGCTCACTTGTATCACTTCATGGAATTTATCTCGAGTGATCGTGAGATGGTAATATCATATAAGTCTTCAAACCTAGAGATATGATTTGTTGCCTATGAGTTGGTTATGCATTGATTGCACGAAAACGCATTGGTAACTCGATGTTATAAACTGTGCTTTTGTGTGTAATTCAACAAGTAGTAGAGCAAACATATGAGTCGAAGTTTATCTGTTCCTTCTAGGATTAGAAGCGATATCTGGGCCCCTCGATGATTTTGTTTTGACCTATGTATCGGGCCCAGTCAGAACTAAATTGATGTGTTCAGTTAAGTTCTATGTCAAACAAATCGGAAATCGGGAAACAAATGCTGGACAATAAGCAAGACCATGTTCCATGTATTTGTCCGGCTGATATCTAGAACAGAGGATTATATGATCACTTATCTAAAATGGCGCTTCATAGTTCAACAGAGTTTAAAGAGCTACGATTGCTGATTGGTTCCTGAAGTCATACTTGCAACTATAGTTATTAGACTTATCCAAGTGGGAGACTGTTGGATATAGTGTCTAAGTCCATAACTATATTTGGTATGTACTTGACCCGACCCGGCATGGTCCATTTGGGTTGCACTTCACCCGAACAATTTATGGATAATCATTTGAGAATAATATAAGTTATGATTTATTAATATATTATAAGTCCTAATATATTAATATAAAATCATATTATTTAATTAGTATTGATCTATAATTAATCTAGAATTAATTTAGAGATCAAAAGTATGACTAATTAAATATGGGCTCTTGTATTTATATAGTGTGGGCTAATGCTTATTTGGAATGGGCTAGGCTTGCATGGAAAGTCCATGGATACTCCATGGAGCTTTAACCCATGGATCTCATGGAAATGAAAAGACATGGGTATTAGGGTTTACATGAATGTAACCCTAATCCACCACACTATATAAAGGAGGCTTTGGTTCTTGAAATCACACGAGTTGTGGTGCGTAAAGTAAGAGGGCCGATTTCAAGAAGGTGATTACTATTCTCTCAAAGTTCCAAGTTTGTGGTGATTTGTGATTTCCATTTGAGGCATCCACACTATTGGTGCTAGGCTCTAAAACTCCAAGCAATCAACTACAACTACAAGGTAAGTAATTCTACTAGCTTTATTTGATTCAAGTTCCCCATGCCATGCTAGATAGGATAAGAACCTTGGAAAAATAATTATTTGCATGTATCATAGTCAAACATAGATCCAAGGTTTCTAGGGTTGCATGTACACCATAGGAGTATTAGAATGCTCAAAAACTCATCAGTGGTATCAGAGCCTGGTTAGTTTATTTGATACTTGATGCAAAAAAAAAAAAAGAACTTGAAAATAGAAGTTTTGTTCAAAAGCTCGTATCAAAATTTCAAGTTTTGTATATGTACTTACGATTCTTGAAATTTTTGATGTGAACATTCATAAACATATGAGTTTAGAAGATCATAGAAATTATGTGCTAATAATTGATTAGATTAATTCTTGATCTTTATGTGTTTTAATGGAGTCCATAACTAGTTCTTAAGTTATGGATAACCAAAAGTCACATTTATAAATAACCGTTAAAAGAACACATAGGTTACAAAAAATGAAGAGTCTTCATTTTTAATAACCATTAACTCATAAGTTATGAGAAATGAAAAGTTTTGAAAGTTTACAAAACTTGCCCTCAAGTTTTGGAACATGTAAAGTCATATGAAAAACTTTAGTTCCAACCCCTAGAATTTTAAAAGTTAAAATTCAACCCTTATACTTTATAATATTATAAGTTTAATAATATTTATATATGTATAAGATCAAGTCGTCTTACCGCTAGTACGCCTCATTCACGAAGCCGGTCTATAAGGGGGGTATAAGGTTGTTGCCTATAAAATGGCAACTTAATGGGTGTCCACTCTCACCCACCGCTTCCTTGATCGGTGGAGGGTCGTTAGCCGAACGGGTAGGACAAGGACTTATAAATTCTCATTAAAAGTATAATGATAATACTAAAGTAACTAAACTTTATTGAATTCCCAATCTTAGTTATTTTAGGAAAATGTGAATAAGGTGCTAATCCATGAAATTACACTTTACACTTTGTTTAAGTCGTTAGTGGAGCGTGTGTGGTTAACCGGCACACTAACTTGAACTTAACAAGGTAGGTAAAGGGTGACTTAATGTTTATCATAGTATCGATGGAGCGTGTGTGGTTAACCGGCACATCGATTGAGGGGTAATACATTAAGGGTACCAAGTAATTTGCATGGTTACTTCACACCTTGTTTTGTGATCCTCGGCATCCCAGACACAAAACTTGAAGGGCACACTTGAGATTGAAACATGTCAATGAAGAAAGTTTAATGAATCTCAAAGAATCTAGGAGTTTCTAAACCAATTAAAACCTAATTAAATATTTTGTTTTTCATGGTGGAAATTGGTGAATCGTCATTCACCTACCTTCAAATATCTTATAGCTTAGATTACGGCATCCCTCTTCTAAGTTATAAAATATTGTGTTGGGTCCTAGCCTTAATATTACATTTGGGTGTTTGGTTAAGGACTATCTATATATCTAATCTAATCTATTCCCTCTTCTTTTCAGATGTCTTCCAATAACAATACTTCTGGCTCAAACCCTACTAGCTCCTTCTCTCTCATGAATCTTTGTGGGAGAGTCATCTTTGATGGGTCCAACTTTACATATTGGATCAGAAACATCAGGATGGTCACTCGGTATGAGAACAAAGAATATGTTCTCGACAAGGAGCTGAAGGTACCCGAGCCAACTGCTACTCCTGAAGAGCTTGCTGAATATGAGGTCCATGAAAGAGATGCTACAAAAGTGGCATGCATCATGATGGCCACCATGACAGCCGAGCTCCAAAAGTCCTATGAGGACTATTATCCTTTTGAGATGCACTAGAACTTGATGGACCGCTACCATCAAAGTGCTCGTCAAGAGCGATATGAAATAATCTCCTCCATGATAACAACCCGAATGAAGGATGGTGAACCCATCACGGGCCACATGCAGAAAAATGCAAATGTATGTGGACCGTTTACTGAAGCTGAATGTGAACTTCCCTGAGGAGTTAGCAATAGACATCATTTTGCACTCCTTGCCATCGTGTTATGATCAATTCCGCATGACATATCACATGAACAAGGAAGAAGTCACCCTCAGCAAACTTCATAGACTCTTGAAGACCGTCGAAAGTGGTCTAAAGGGTAAGTCGGTTGTTACTACTCCTACTCCTACTCCAACTGCGGCCAATGTCTTGGCAATCGAGCATGGCAAAGGGAAGAAGAGAAAGAACCCTTCTAAGGGTACCAAGGGTAAGACCCTTGAAGGCTCCTCTTCAAGCAAAACCAAGAAAGGTTTTGTCACTCCTTCTGCTAACCCTAATGAGGCTGAATGTTTCTATTGCCATGAAAAGTCGCACTGGAAGCGAAACTGCCCAAAGTACCAGCAAGATTTGAAGGATGGGAAAGTAAAACCCAACCATGCAGGTATATACACTATATTGTCTAATAACTCACCTCATTCTAAGTCTTGGGTCCTTGATACAGGTTGTGGTATTCACATATGTTGTGATTTGCAAGGACTAAAAAGAAATGAGAATGTGGAGCAGGGAAAGATAAACTTGATCATGGGAAACAGGAAAGCTTCACCTGTCACCAAGATATGAGTTTATTCCTTAGTGCTAAATAGTGGGTTTACATTAGATTTGAATAAATATTATTATTCGCCAGAAATGGCAAGAAATGTTATTTCCTTTCATGCATTGTATAAACAAGGTTTTACCTTTTATTTTGATAATAATAATGGTAGTATTGATGCTTTCTTTAATAATGTTCTTTATTTTAAAGCATTACCTTGTGATGGCGTGTATGAAACTGTATCTGTTGTAGATAATCTAGGAAATAATGTATTGTGTATTAACTCTTCCACTAGCTTAGATAAAGCATCCTTATGGCATTGTCGTCTTGGACATGTAAGCAAGAAACGCATAGGCCAACTCCAAAAGGATGGAGTCTTGGAGTCATTTGACCTAAAGTCAGATGATAGTTGTGAATCTTGTTTGCTTGGTAAAATGACAAAGTCACATTTTACTGGCACTTGTGCTAGGGGTGAAGGTTTGTTGGACCTCATACACACGGATGTGTGTGGACCCTTCAGAACCGCCACAAGAGATGATAATCGGTTCTATGTGACTTCTACTGATGATTTTAGTAGATATGGATATGTCTACCTAATCAAGCATAAGTCAGAAACCTTTCAGAAATTCAAAGAGTTTAAGCAAGAAGTGGAGAATCAGTTGGGCAGGAACATTAAGATGCTTCGATCCGATCGTGGTGGTGAGTATCTTAGTACTGAGTTCCTTGACTATCTTAAGGAATGTGGGATTGTCTCACAATTGACACCTCCTAGGACACCACAGTTGAATGGTGTAGCTGAGAGGCGCAATCGGACCTTGTTGGACATGGTTCATTCCATGATGAGTCGAGCTTCGCTACCAATCTCATTTTGGGGGTATGCCTTAGAGACTGCCGCCCATATCCTTAATCTAGTCCCTACAAAGAAGGTTGCCAAAACACCTCACGAGGTGTGGACTGGAAAAGTTCCCAATCTAGACCACATCAAGATTTGGGGTTGCGAGGCTTTCGTGAGACGCGAGACTCACGATAAGCTCGAACCCCGAAGCGAAAGGTGTATTTTCATCGGCTACCCACAGAAATCCTTTGGTTACAACTTCTACAGACCTAGTGATAATGTGGTCTTTGTAGCAAGAAGAGGATTCTTTCGAGAGAGAGAGAATTCATGAGCCAAGGAGACAGTGGGAGGCAAATTGACCTTGAGGAAATTCAAGAGTCAAGTGGTGAAGGAACCTCAAACCCTAGCCCTCAATCTGAGGAGAAAACTCTTGTTGAGCCGACTGAAGAATCTATACCTCTGAGGCGTTCCACCAGAGTTAGGAATGCACCTGAGCATTATTATGGTTTTCATATTACTGCAGAAGGTGAGACACTTATCAGTGATAACACACTGGTAAATCTGGATGAGCCTAACAGCTACACGGAAGCCATGGCAGGCCCTGAGGCTGCTAAATGGAAAGAGGCTATGGATAGCGAGATACAGTCCATGTATGACAATCAAGTTTGGAACTTGGTTGACAATGTACCTGATCGTAAGATAGTTGGGTGTAAATGGATCTTCAAGAAGAAGACCGACATGGATGGTAATGTACACACTTATAAGGCACGACTGGTTGCAAAGGGTTATTATCAAACTCCGGGAGTTGATTATGATGAGACCTTTTCACCAGTGGCCAAGATTAAGTCTATTAGGGTTCTGTTAGCCATTGCTGCATTTCATGATTATGAAATATGGCAAATGGATGTCAAAACCGCTTTCCTTAATGGAAAGTTGGATGAAGATGTTTACATGGTTTAGCCAAAGGGTTTTGTCAGTACAGAGTACCCCAGTAGAGTGTGTAAGCTCGAGAAATCCATTTATGGATTAAAACAGGCACCTCGCAGATGGAATCTTTGCTTTGATGAGAAAATCAAAAGAATTTGACTTTTCAAGGAATGAAGATGAATCTTGTGTCTATATCAAGGCTAGTGGGAGTATAGTCATCTTTTTGGTACTGTATGTGGATGACATACTACTCATCGGAAATGACATCCCAACCCTGCAGGAAGTAAAGTCCTGGCTTAGGAAGTGTTTCGCTATGAAGGACCTTGGAGAAGCTGCCTATAACCTAGGGATAAGGATTTTGAGAAACAGGAGTAAAAGACTAATTGGACTTAGTCAAAGCACCTATGTGGACAAAGTGTTGAAAAGGTTCAACATGCATAACTCCAAGAAAGGAGAGTTACCCATCCAGAGTAACGCCAGATTGAGTAAGACACAAAGCCCTAGTATTGAGGCTGAGATAGCAGAAATGAGTCGAATACCTTATGCTTCAGCTGTAGGATCGATCATGTATGCTATGACGTGTACTCGACCTGATGTAGCCTTTGCTTTGAGCATGGTTAGCAGGTATCAGGGGAACCCTGGCAAGGCACACTGGACTGCGGTAAAGAATATCCTCAAGTACCTACGGAGGACTAAGGACTGGGTCCTTACCCTCGGTGGCAGTGAGGACTTGAGAGTTGTAGGGTACAGTGATGCTAGCTTTCAGACTGACAGGGATAATTTCCGCTCTCAGTCGGGCTGGGTCTTTACTCTAAACGGAGGGGCAATTACTTGGAAAAGTTCCAAGAAGGAGACAGTGGCTGATTCCACTTGTGAATCATAGTATATAGCAGCAAGCGAGGCAGCAAAGGAGGCTATATGGCTAAAGAACTTCATCGGAGACCTTGGAGTTGTACCAGCTATAAAGGAGCCAATGGAGATTTTTAGTGACAGCAATTGTGCGGTTGCCTTAGCCAAGGAACCAAGAGATCATGGGAGATCCAGACACATTGACAGAAAATATCACTTCATCAGACATCGAATAGAAGAAGGAATCCTCGTGGCAAAGAGGGTATCATCGGATGAGAACCCAGCAGATCCCCTCACGAAGGGACTGACTCGGGCTAAGCATCTCCAGCATGCTCGGAGCATAGGGCTGAAGGATGATATTAGTTTTAGTAGTTAGATAATCTTGAAATTTGTAAAATGTAATCGACATTTGATGATAAATAAAAGCTGTTATTTATGAGTAAAGTGTTGCTATCTCTTGTCAATCGTTTACTATTATTTCTTTTTGCATGTTTTGACTTCCAGAATAATTATGTTATGGTTTATATCATATTATTCAAACTCTCCACAGTCGGTCATATGTTGGAAGTAGATATGAATCAAGACTATCATGGGTTGGCTTGTAGAGGTCTAAGATGTTAGACAAAGCGGGGCTACAGCACTCATGAGTGCTCATAAGTTCTGAGTATTGGATTCAACCCATACTCACTTGTATCACTTCATGGAATTTATCTCGAGTGATCGTGAGACGGTAATATCATATAAGTCTTCAAACCTAGAGATATGATTTGTTGCCTATGAGTTGGTTATGCATTGATTGCACGAAAACACATTGGTAACTCGATGTTATAAACCGTGCTTTTGTGTGTAATTCAACAAGTAGTAGAGCAAACATATGAGTCGAAGTTTATATGTTCCTTCTAGGATTAGAAGCGATATCTGGGCCCCTCGATGATTTTGTTTTGACCTATGTATCGGGCCCGGTCAGAACTAAATTGATGTGTTCAGTGAAGTTCTATGTCAAACAAATCAGAAATCGGGAAACAAATGCTGGACAATAAGCAAGACCATGTTCCATGTATTTGACCGGCTGATATCTAGAACAGAGGATTATATGATCACTTATCTAAAATGGCGCTTCATAGTTCAACAGAGTTTAAAGAGCTACGATTGCTGATCGGTTCCTGAAGTCATACTTGCAACTATAGTTATTAGACTTATCCAAGTGGGAGGCTTTGGTTCTTGAAATCACACGAGTTATGGTGAGTAAAGTAAGAGGGCCGATTTCAAGAAGGTGATTACTATTCTCTCAAAGTTCCAAGTTTGTGGTGATTTGTGATTTCCATTTGAGGCATCCACACTATTGGTGCTAGGCTCTACAACTCCAAGCAATCAACTACAACTACAAGGTAAGTAATTCTACTAGCTTTATTTGATTCAAGTTCCCCATGCCATGCTAGATAGGATAAGAACCTTGGAAAAATAATTATTTGCATGTATCATAGTCAAACATAGATCCAAGGTTTCTAGGGTTGCATGTACACCATAGGAGTGTTAGAATGCTCAAAAACCCATCAGTAAGGACCCAGTCCTTAGTTCTCTATAGGTACTTGAGAATGTTCTTTACCGCAATCCAGTGAGCCTTGCCAGGATTCCCCTAATATCTGCTGACTATGCTCAAAGAAAAGGCCACATCAGGATGAGTACAAGTCTTAGCATACATGATCGAGCCTACAGCGGAAGCATACGATACTCAACTTATCTCAGCTATCTCAGCCTCTGTACTCGGGCTCTGAGTCTTACTCAGTCTGGCGTTGCTCTGGATCGGTAACTCTCTTTTCTTGGAATCCTTCATGCTGAACCCATTCAACACCTTATTCAAGTAGGCACTTTTACTAAGTCCAATTAGTCTCTTACTCCCGTCTCTCAGAATCCTTATCCCTAGGATATAGGCACCTTCTCCAAGATCATTCATAGCGAAACACTTCCCAAGCCAGGACTTAACTTCCTGCAGGGTTGGGATGTCATTTCCTATGAGTAGTATGTCATCCACATACAATACCAAAAAGCTAACTATACTCCCACTAGCCTTGACATATACACATGACTCATCTTTGCTCCTCGAAAAGCCAAACTCTTTGACTTTCTCATCGAAACAAAGATTCCATCTGCGAGGTGCTTGCTTCAATCCATAGATAGATTTCTCAAGCTTACACACTCTTTTAGGATACTCTGTACTGACTAAAACCTCTGGCTGACTCATGTAAACATCCTCAGCCAACTTTCTATTAAGGAAAGCGGGTTTGACATCCATTTTCCATATTTAATCATCATGAAATGCAGCAATGGCTAGCATAACCCTAATAGACTTAATCTATGCTACTGGTGAAAAGGTCTCATCATAGTCAACTCCTGGAGTTTGAGAAAAGCCCTTTGCAACCAGTCGCGCCTTATAAGTGTGTACATTGCCATCCATGTCGGTCTTCTTCTTGAAGATCCATTTGCACCCGACTGTCTTACGACCTGGTACATTGTCAACCAAGTTCCAAACTTGATTGTCATACATGGACTGTATCTCGCTGTCCATAGCCTCTAGCAGACTCGTGGCCTGCCATGGCTTTCGTGTAGCTGTTAGGTTCATCCAAACTTACCAGTGTACTATCACTGATAAGTGTATCACCTTCCGCAGTAATATGGAAACCATAGTAATGCTCAGGTGCATTCCTAACTCTCATGGAACACTTAAGAGGTACAAAATCGTCAGTTGGATCAACAGGAGTTTCCTCCTCAGGTTGATTGCTACGGTTCGAGGTTCCTTCACCACTTGACTCTTAAATTTCTTCAAGGTCAATTTGCCTCCCACTGTTTCCTTGGCTTATGAACTCTCTCACGTGAAAGACTCCTCTCCTTGCCACAAAGACCACATTATCACTGGGTCTATAGAAGAGGTAACCAAAGGATTTCTGTGGGTAGCTAATGAAAATACACCGCTCACTTCGAGGTTCGAGCTTATCGTGAGTCTCGTGCCTCACAAAAGCCTCGCAACGCCAAATCTTGATGTGGTCTAAATTGGGAACGAACCATGTCCAACAAGGTTCGATTACGCCTCTCAGCCACACCATTAAGCTGTCGTGTTCTAGGAGGTGTCAATTGTGAGACAATCTCACATTCCTTAAGATAGTCAAGGAACTCTGTACTAAGATATGTTGGGTTTTGGTATAATACAACCCTAAATACCTTGGATCTATGTTTTCACTAATTATACATGCAAATGGTTTCCAAGGTATTAATCTTACAACTAGCATGCATTTAACATAAAATTATAATATACTAGTTAGCATGACATACCTTTTGATGGAGCTTGAATTCTTGGTGTATTTGGCCTTAAAGAGCTTAGCCCCAATAGTGTGGACGCCTCAAATGGAATCACAACACACCATGGACAAAGGATGAACTTGAGAGAGAATTCCATGCACACAAAAGACACCATGAACTCTAAAAAGATACAAGTGGCGATTTTGGGCAATGAAGTATCTATTTATATGTGGGATTTCTAGGGTCATGGATATAACCCAAATCTATACCCATGGGTTTTATGATCCATGGTTCATGTGGCCCAACTCTTTATGTATCCATACATAAACTTGGTCCAACATGGATCATAAGCCCAACACATATAAATATAACTAATTATCATAATTAGTCCCCATAGATTTAATTAGTCTCTTTCGACCACTAAATTAATTCCAAATTAATTCTTGATCACTACTAATTAAAACATATGATTTCATATTAATATATTATTACTTATAATATATTAATAAACCATAAATAACCTTCTCTCAAAAGTCCATCCTAATAAATTGTCCTGATGATATGCAACCCAAATGGACCATGCTACTCTCGGGTCGAATACATACCAATAATAGTTATGGGCTTAGACACCTAATCCAACAGTCTCCCACTTGGATAAGTCTAAAACTATTATTCAAGTATGACTCCAAGATCCCGACTAGCAATCGTAGCTCTTAAAGCCGCTGTCAAACTCTGAACAAATCAAATGACATGTCCATTAGATAAGGGATCATATATTCCTCCATTCTAGATATCATATGGACTGAGAAATGGATTATAATCATTCTCTCTGTCCATTTGTTGTTTCCCGCTTTCCGATTTATGACGACTGACTAATTGAAGAAATCAAATCAGTCCAGGCCCGGCCGAGCACTTACGTTTGTCATCACCAAATCATCGAGGGGCCCACAGATATCGCTTTTATCCCGAAGGTAAAAGGAATGGATAAACTTCGACTCATATGGCTTGTTCTACTACTTGTTGAATCATACACAAAGGCACGTTTTATAACATCGAGTTACCAATGCGTTTTCGTGTAAGCAATGTATAACCAACTTATAGTAACAACTAATATCTCTAGGTTTGAAGAATATAAGATATTATCGTCTCATGATCACTCGTGATAAAATCCATGAAGTGATTCCAATGAGCGCGGGTTGAATCCAATACTCAGAACTTATGAGCACTCATGAGTGTTGTAGGCCTTTGTCCAACATCTTAGACCTCTACAAGCCAACCCATGACAGTCTTAATTCATATCTACTTCCAACATATGACCGACTGTGGATGGTTTGAATAACTTAGTCATCCAGAACAATGACCTAGTTTATTCTGGAAGTCAAAACATGCAAAATGAAACACAAGAATAATTGAATCGAATATGGTATCAAAACCTATGAACATAAATAAAACACCTTTTATTTATCACCATATGATTACACATTATTCATTGTATACTGTTTCAGCTATCAACTTTATTCTTGAATTTAAAACAATAGTTGTCCCATGCTCCAAGCATGTACACTATGTTTTCTAAACACTAGTCATGTCATACACCAAGTATGCATACTATGTTTGTCTATGATCTTTACTTTGTGAAATAGATCAATTAAACATAACTCCAATGATCCTCTTTTCATAGTCCCAAATCCTTACTGAAAATGCAAGAATTCCAAATTCATGCCATTTACTGAAATCTGTTAGATTCTAAACTTATATGCATTGATCCTCTTGTAATGATTATGCACAAAGTTAGATAGACGTGACAACAAACATTACAGAGCATTCCAAAGGAGATCAACTCCTTGGAAACATCCTTCTTGCATTAAGTTTCCTAATCTTACACAGATTGAATAATTTCTAACTTTGAAACATTTCCATATTCCATTTTGACTATCATTTCTGAACAAGAGTTTCCTCCTTACAGATTATGTCAATATGGTCCTTCCAGAATTATCATTATACTTCCAACTGTCCTTGAGCAACCAATATTTGGTAAACCTTAGATTGTCCTCGACAATTGTTTAATCCTTTTAGTCATATCCAATTCTAGACCTTTTCCCTTCTTAATGCCCCAGGCATTTGGAAAATTTTAGAAAGGATGAATATAGCACATGCAATCGATCCTATATCCGAAGCATATGGGACACGATTCATGATGTATCACATAAAGACTAAACCAGTCTTTTGCTATAATATTTTCATTTCCATTTGCCAAGTTCTCATAATTCAGATTATGAAAAGGGATGTCGTAATCATAATCGAATTTTAGAACGCAAATAATGGACCCTATATTAGAATTTTCTTATGTTGAGCCATTCCAACATAACATTCATATATATACTTGACTAAATACGATTAAAACCTCAATCTAAGCTTTTAGATTTGAGATGAAGTATAATTTCCTCTCCCTTAATTATAGCAAAACAACTTTTTCCCAATTGAAACCTTTTGTTTTCTATAATTAACATTGCTAACTTGTAACCTTTATCATAATTATCATGCTCCCACTAACATGATGATTATTAGCATAACACCTATGTTCCCACTAGCTTTGACATGTACTCAGAAATCAGTTGAACTTCTAGAAAAAACAATACTTTATTGACTTTCTTACCAAAGTTCAGATTTCTGATACTAGATTGCTTTGATAAAACTTTATCAATATCATACACCTTATCTTAAATAGCTCACAGGTGTGTCTAAACAATTTCAGAACTATGAAAAGGGATGCCGTAATCATAGTCTCAATTGTTTAGACCTTTGCCACTTCTCACAAGTCCATGTTAGTGTGCCGGTTAACCACACAACTCCACTAACGACTTTGAGAATGCAAATATCACAAATGCTATCTACTTCAAATCTACTTGGTGGAAGTGTTTCCTCACCATCATTTTCATGAATCGGAGAGAAACCTTATGACCCTTAGATTTAATGGTGTATGTGTTCTTATCCATGTGAATTTTCAAAACCATAGTCACAAGACAAGGATAATGACAAATCCAAACTCATATGGACTGAACTCAATCCTAATTTCTTGCCACCTGGCAGCTCAAGGGCCTGCCATTGCTTCCAAGTTGTTGTGCAACCAATTGAGAACTCTAAGAACTCATATGCAAAGCCAACTTTAACTGGAATGGGCACAGAATATGTCAACACGATAGGTTATAAACCTCAAGTCGTGTGCTAGTGAAGAACTTCGGGTTTTATTCTTGATTAGTTCTTGAGACTTTCAAGACCTTTAAGACTCCCACTGTCCTCTTGACATATAAGACTTTCTTGTCAGATATTCAAGAGATAGTGTGGATTCTAATCAAGACAAACACTTCACACAATTGGCCTTAGTTGGTCTTTGTTTTATCCAAAACATCACAACTTACCAATTTCAAATGTACAAGAGTAGAAAACTTTTACTCTTACATTTGATAAGTGTTTTAAACCTTCTTTAAGACATGTCACTCAAGTTACAATCTTAGAGTATAACTCTAAGAATTGTTTTTGGAACGAAGTATGAATCATCTTCTTGATTTAACCACTTCAATAATTTATAACTCCTCTTCTTAACTATCAGAATGCACTTAGAGGATGAATTGTGATAAGGTCTCAAAATCATTAAGATGGTCTTAAAACATGATACTAAAGTACTCTCCCATCTTTTCAAATTTGAGAAACTTTTATCTTTCTGCCTAAATTGATTCTTCTTATTCGCTCTGCCATACATTGGAACCTTTTCCAATGTCTCAGAATTACACTTAAGCTTGTAAGTATAACCATATTTACTGAGCTATAGTAAATTATGACGAATAGTCTTATCGATCTTTTGTGGTGGACTCTGACCAGTGCACAAGAATGTGTACCCGATCCCTTAGTCCTTCACTTGACTCACACACCCATGTGAACAGGTAGTTAGTCTTAATTTTTCCAATGCTCGAAAGTTCTCATTCATCATGCTATACAACTTGCATGATTCCAAGTTTCTATCCAACTGAAACTTGGGTGATGAGAATCTTTCCTTATTTGGTAAATTTATACACTACCACAAATGAAAGAATCAAATTCATATTTCCACTCTTGCTCTTAATGAAATCTTATAAGCAACACAGATTTTCACAAATGCCATTGTAAGGATATTTTAAAATAAATAAAATCAAAAGATTTACCTTTTATTTTAAAACTTTGCGGAAAAACTTATCCTTACAATCCATATGAAAACTTGTTGTTATCTATTCCTAAGCAAAATATCATAACTCCTAAGAAGTAGCTCAAGAATCCGATCTTCAAACTATGCGATAGAAATCCATCTACGCGATCAGATTCAGCATATTCTTTCTTTAAGTTTCTTCACTTTTCTTTGATTCTTAAAACATCAACATGTGACCCAGTCACATCATGTATCAAGAATCTCAGAATAGAAACTTAGTAGAGTTAGATAGTGGACTATACCTGAAGTAGAGTCAAACCTATTGACTTTAACATCCTTAGGTAAATTTGGCAGCTTCGCAACCAATGCCCCTTTCTTTGGCAATATAAACATATAGACCCTTTGGTAATGGGACTATCTCAGACTTAGCTTTTCTCTTTACCATTTGGTCAACCGAGTTGACTATGGCCGATCCCTTTCCATTGGGAAAAGAATGCTTTTTTTGGATTTCCAGTGTCATCATTGTCAATGTCCATAAAGTTTTTAGGAAGTTGATCTTAGCAAATAGATAAGATCATTAAGGGTCTTGTCATAGTCTGTTTCATAGGTGTTCCAAAAGAACTCACTATATGACTTAGAAAGTAGTTGAGCCACCAACTTTCTCAAGACTTTGACACCCAACTCTCCCGGCTTGTCAATATGTGACTACATCTCCAAGATGTGATCACACATAGACCTTTTCTTGTCAATAGGGCTTGAGTGACCTTAAACTTTTCAGGAACTTGTGGGTCAGGGAGAATAATTGGAGGAGGTGAAAGAAGTATGATTTCCATGGGACATCATCTTCAATTAGGAAAGCTTGTTTCAAGAGATTTGGGAAGATCATAAATGTCTAAACCAGACATCTTTTGGGAGCTACTCAAGATAGTTGATTTAAAGTCCTTAATATAACACCCAATATGAAATATTAAGGTTAGGACCCAACACAATACTTTTATAACTTGGAAGAGGGATGCCGTAATCCAAGCTATAAAATATTTGAAGGTAGGCGAATGATGATTCACCAATTTCTACCATGAAAACGAAATATATATTATTAGGTTTTAATTGGTTTTTGAAACTCCTAGATCTTTGAGATTCATTAAACTGTTCAATGGTATGTTTCAATCTCGAGTGTGCCCTTCGGGTTTTGTGACTGGGATGCCGAGGATCACAAAACAAGGTGTGAAGTAACCATGCAAATTACTTGGTACCCTTAAGTGTTTACCCCTCAATCGATGTGTCGGTTAACCACACATGCTCCATCGATACTATGATAAACATTAAGTTACCCTTTGCCTACCTTGTTAAATACGAGTTAGTGTGCCGGTTAACCACACACGCTCCACTAACCGACTTAAACAAAGTGTAAAGTGTAATTTCATGGATTAGCACCTTATTCACTTTTTCCTAAGTAACTAAGATTGGGTATTTATAAAAGGTTTAGTTACTTAGTATTTATCATTAATACTTTTAATGAAGGGAGAATTATAGTCCTTGTCCTACCCGTTCGGCTAACGACCCTCCACCGGTCAAGGAAGCGGTGGGTGAGAGTGGACACCCATTAAACTGCCATTTTATAGGCAGTAACCTTATACCCCCCTTATAGACCGGCTTCGTGAATGAGGTCTACTAAGGTAAGAGTGACTTTGTTCTTATACATATATATATATATATATATATATATATATATATATATATATATATATATATATATATATATATGTATTAACTATTAATATTATAATAGTATAAGGGTGTATTTTAAACATTTAAAATACTTGGTGGTTTAATCTATTAATTAAACTATACTTTTAATTTAATTAAACTTAAACCATGTCTTTATGGAATTATTAACTCTTTTAATTAGACACTTTAATTAATTTAATGAAGTCCATAAAGTTTGAAATTTAAAGTGGTTTAATGGAAAAACGCTTCAAGTTCCATAACTTGTAGACAAGTTATGGAAGACTTTAAAAGCATTAAAAATGTGACTCTTCATTTTTTTCATAACTTATGGAATTTTTATGGGTTTTAAAATTCATAAATGTGACTTTTCATGTAACTTGAGGACAAGTTACAAAAACACATATTATGAACAACTTCAAGATTAATTTGGATTGAAAACAACTATCTCATAATTTTTCCTATTAATCTAAACAAACTCATAAACATGAACATTCATAATCAACATTTTTCAAGCATCATATAAACATGTATAAAACTTGAAACTTTGATTATTATCCTTTATTTGGATGAGAATAAACATTACCATAGTATCAAAAAACAAATTTTATGAACAAAAACACTTTGCGGTAATGATTCTAATCCAAAACAGGCCAAAAAACTCGAAGATAAGCTGTCAGGGGGTCCAAATCGTCGAGTGCATGAACCAACTCGACGAGTTGGATGAATTTCATGGACTCGTCGAGTCCATCACTGGACTCGTCGAGTCTGCTGTCCCAACAGCAAAAAATTCGATTTTTTTCAGTTTTTTTTTCAGCAACTTGCATCAAGTATAATTGAAAACAACCCATGGCTCTGATACCACTGTTGGGTTTTGGTATAATACAACCCTAAATACCTTGGATCTATGTTTTCACTAATTATACATGCAAATGGTTTCCAAGGTATTAATCTTTCAACTAGCATGCATTTAACATAAAATTATAATATACTAGTTAGCATGACATACCTTTTGATGGAGCTTGAATTCTTGGTGTATTTGGCCTTAAAGAGCTTAGCCCCAATAGTGTGGAAGCCTCAAATGGAATCACAAAACACCATGGACAAAGGATGAACTTGAGAGAGAATTCCATGCACACAAAAGACACCATGAACTCTAAAAAGATACAAGTGGCGATTTTGGGCAATGAAGTATCTATTTATATGTGGGATTTCTAGGGTCATGGATATAACCCAAATCCATACCCATGGGTTTTATGATCCATGGTTCACGTGGCCCAACTCTTTATGTATCCATACATAAACTTGGTCCAACATGGATCATAAGCCCAACACATATAAATATAACTAATTATCATAATTAGTCCCCATAGATTTAATTAGTCTCTTTCGACCACTAAATTAATTCCAAATTAATTCTTGATCACTACTAATTAAAACATATGATTTCATATTAATATATTATTACTTATAATATATTAATAAACCATAAATAACCTTCTTTCAAAAGTCCATCCTAACAAATTGTCCTGATGATATGCAACCCAAATGGACCATGCTACTCTCGGGTCGAATACATACCAATAATAGTTATGGGCTTAGACACCTAATCCAACAAGATATTCACCACCTCGATCGGATCAAAGCATCTTCATGTTCCTGCCCATCTGATTAAGTAGACATGGTCATATCTAATATAATCATCAGTAAAAGTCATATAGAAGCGGCTAGCATCCCTTGTGGCGGTTCAGAAGGGTCCACACACATCTGTGTGTACAAGATCTAACAAACCTTCACCCCTAGCACATGTACCAGTGAAGGGTACCTTTGTCATTTTTCCAAGTAAACAAGATTCACAACTATCATCCGACTTTAGGTCAAATGACTCCAAGACTCTATCCTTTTGGAGTTGGCCTATGAGTTTCTTGCTAACATGTCCAAGACAACAATGCCATAATGATGCTTTATCCAAGCTAGTGGAAGAATCAATACACAACTCATTATTTCCTAGGTTATCTACAACCGACACAGTTTCATATACACCATCACAAGTTAATGCTTTTAAAATAAAGAACATT
The DNA here is from genome assembly GCF_052849685.1 of Lactuca virosa. Taxonomy (NCBI): domain Eukaryota; kingdom Viridiplantae; phylum Streptophyta; class Magnoliopsida; order Asterales; family Asteraceae; genus Lactuca; species Lactuca virosa. The sequence goes on along the minus strand of NC_136429.1, from coordinate 73,389,850 downwards.
ATTATAGAAAGCATTAATACCACCACATTCATTATCAATTGAAAAAGTAAACCCTTGTTTGTACAAACCATAAATGGAAATAATATTTCTCGCCATTTCAGACGAGTAACAACATTTATTCAAATCTAATCTTAACCCACTTCTTAGCAATAAAGAATAAACTCCAATCTTGGTGACAGGTGAAGCTTTCCTATTCCCCACGATCAAGTTTATCTTCCCATGCTCAACATTCTCACTTCTTCTTAGTCCCTTCAAATCAGAACATATGTGAATACAACCTGCATCAAGGACCCAAGAATTAGAATATAGTGAGTTGTTAGACAATATAGTGTAAATACCTGTATGGTTGGGTTTCACTTTCCCATCCTTAACATCGTGCAAGTACTTTGGGCAGTTTCGCTTCTAGTGCACCTTTTCATGGCAATAGAAGCATTCGGGTTGGCAGAAGGAGTGGCAAAACCACTTTTGGTTCTACTTGAAGAAGAGCCATCAAGAGACTTTCCCTTGGTACCCTTCGAATGGCACTTCCTCTTCTTCCATTTACCTTGCCCGATAGCCAGAACATGGGCAGTGGTAGGAGTAGGAGTGGTAACAACCGATTTACCTTTAAGACCACTTTCGGCGGTCTTCAGAAGTCCTTGAAGTTTGTTGAGTGTGACCTCCTCCTTGTTCATATGATAGGTCATTTGGAATTGATCATAACAAGAAGTTAAGGAGTGCAATATGATGTTAATTGCCAACTCCTCGGGGAAGTTCACATTCAACTTTAGTAGACGGTCCACAAACCTTTGCATCTTCTGCATGTGGCCTATGATGGGTTCACCATCTTTCATCCGGGTTGTTATCATGGAGGAGATTATTTCATATCGCTCTTGACGAGCACTCTGATGGTATCTTTCCATCAAATCCTGGTGCATCTCAAAATGATAAAAGTCCTCATAGGACTTTTGGAGCTCGGCTGTCATTGTGGCCAACATGATACATGCCATTTTAGTGGCATCTCTCTCATGAGTCCTAAAGTCAGCGATCTCCTCTGGTGTAGCAGAAGACTCATCAAGTTCATTTAGCTCCTTGTCGAGGACATATTTCATGTCCTCATAGCGAGTGACCATCCTTATGTTCCTAATCGAGTCATTGAAATTAGTCTCATCAAAGATGACTCTCCCACAAAGGTTCATGAGAGAGAAGGAGTCGGTAGGGTTTGAGCCAGAAGCAACATTGCTGGAAGACATCTGAAACGAGAGAAAGACAAGTTTAGATTAGATATATAGATAATCCTTAATAAGACACCCAAATGTAATATTAAGGCTAGGACCAACACAATATTTTATAACTTAGAAGAGGGATGTCGTAATCAAGCTATAAAATATTTGAAGGTAGGTGAATGACGATTCACCAATTTCCACCATGAAAAAGAAATGTATTATTAGGTTTTAATTGGTTTTGAAACTCCTAGATTCTTTTGACATTCATTGAACTTTTCAATAGCATGTTTCAATCTCGATTGTGCCCTTCAAGTTCTGTGACTGGGATGCCTAGGATCACAAAACAAGGTGTGAATAACCATGCAAATTTACTTGGTACTCTGAATTTTATCACCTAATCGATGTGCCGGTTAACCACACGCGCTCCATCGATCTATGATAAACCTTAAGCCACCCTTTTCCAACCTTGTTAAATCCAAGTTAGTGTGCCAGTTAACCACACACACTCCATTAACGACTTAAGCAAGGTGCAAAGTGTAATTTCATTGGTTAGCACCAAATTCACATTTTCCTAAAGTAACTAAGATTGGGAATTTATAGAACAATTAGTTACTTTATAATAATCATTATACTTTTAATGAGAATTAAAGTCATTGTCCTACCCATTCGACTAATGAACCTCCACCAGTTAAGGAAGCGGTGGGTGAGAGTGGACACCCATTAAGCTGCCATTTTATAGGCAACAACCTTATACCCCCCTTATAGACCGACTTCGTGAATGAGGCCTACTAACGGTAAAACGACTTGATCTTATCCATATATATATATATATATATATATATATATATATATATATATATATATATATATATATATATATTATTAACTTATAATACTATATGTATAAGAGTTGAATTTTAAATTTTAAAATTCTAGGGGTTGGAACTAAAGTTTTCTAAAGTGACTTTACATATTCCAAAACTTGAGGGCAAGTTTTGTAACTATTCAAAACTTTTCAACTTCATAACTTATGAGTTAATTGTTTATTAAAATGAAGACTCTTCATTTTATGTAACCTATGAGTTCTTTAATGGACTTTAAAAGAAATGACTTTTGGTAATCCATAACTTGAGGACAAATTATGGACTCCATTAAAAACATTTAGATCAAGAATTAAACTAACAAACAATTTGCAAATAATTCCTATGATCTACCAAACTCATAAGTGTATGAACATTCATATCAACAATTTCAATAATCATATAAACACATATATAACTTGAAATTTTGATAATAACCATTGAAAATGGATTAGCATAATCATTACCACATCAAAAACAGGTTTTACAAGTCCAAAACAATTTAGGGTAATGATTCTAGTCCATTGCCAGCAGCAAAACTCGAAAAACTGCAGACAGGGCCTTCTACTCGTCGAGTGCAAGAACCTACTCGGCGAGTAGGATGCTTTTACACTTAAACTCATCGAGTCCCCCCATGGACTCGGCGAGTTCACTCAGCAGAATGCATATTTTTTGATTTTCTTCAACAATTTGCATCAAGTATCAAGTAAACAAGCCTAGGCTCTGATACCACTGAAGTGTTTTAAGCATTCTAACACTCCTGAGGTGTACATGCAACCCTAGAAACCTTGGATCTATGATTTACTAAGATATATGCAAATTTGATTTTTCCAAGGTTCTTAAGCTAACTAGCATGGCATGGGGAACTTAAAACATAAAAGCTATTAGAAGAACATACCTTTCTTATTGCTTGGATTCCTAAGAACTTTGTGAGCCTAGCACCCCAAATGTGATGCCTCAAATGTTTCACACAACACCACAACTCTTGGAATAACTTTGAGAGAAGTACACTATCACTCAAAATCGGCTAGCCCTCCTTGTTCTAGTCTTAGTGCTGATTTTTATAGCCTATGGGGTCTTTATATAATGTGTCACAAGTAGGGTTACACCATGTAAACCCTAATTGACATGACTTTTCATTTCCTCCATGATCCACAGGTTTTATCCTCCATGGAGCATCCTATGGATTTAGCTCAATCCTATAAACCATGGAGCATTAGCCCACTATATAAGAATGTATGATTTACACAATCAACCCCATATATTTGATTAGTCTCAATTTTGATCACAAATTTAATTCCAAATTAATTCTTGATCAATACTAATTAAATAATATGATTTCATATTAATATATTATAACTTATAATATATTAACAAATCATAAGTGTCCTTCTTCTCATTTTTTTGTGTATTCAATTATCATGATGCCATGCAACCCAAATGGACCATGCCAATCGAGTCAAGTACATACCAGAAATAGTTATGGACTTAGACACCTTATCCAACAAATATTTCTTTAGAAGTTCAGAAATGTATTTCTCTTGATGAATGAAGATTCCTCTGTTGGTCTGTTTAACTTGCAGTCTGAGGAAGAAGCACAATTCACGATTCATACTCATCTGGAATCGACTAATCATTAGCTTTACAAAATCTGCAGCCATCGGTGGATCAGTTGATCCAAAAATGATGTCGTCGACATTTATTTGAACTAACATGAGATGGTTTCCATTCAATCTTTGGAATAAGGTGGGATCAATAATTCCTCTTTGAAAACCGGAACGCTTCAGAAAATCAGTGAGTGTGTCGTACCTGGCGTGTGGAGCTTGCTTGAGGCCATAAACAGTTTTTCAAGTTTTTAATAGTAGTTCGGATACGAGAGATTTACAAACCCAGTAGGTTATTGAAGATATACTTTGGTGTCAAGTTCACCATTGAGAAAAGCACTTTTGACATCCATTTGATAAACTTTGAAGCCTTTGTGAGCAGCATAAGCAAGAAAGATTCAGATTGCTTCAAGACAAGCCACAAGAGTAAAGGTCTCTTTTTAGTCGAGTCCTTCGGTATGAGTAAATCCTTTGGCTACTAATCTCGCTTTGTTTCTAATAATGACACCGGCATCGTTAAGTTTTTTTGTAAAGCCCCATATTGTACCAAAAGTAGGGTGATCCTGAAGAGGAGGGACAAGAGTCCACACTTGATTTCTGTAAAATTATGCTAGCTCTTCTTGCATCACTGTAATCCAATCAGAATGTTCTAAGGCTTCTTTGATGGATAGGTCAACCTTTGATATGAATGTCAAGAAATGATACTCATTTTGAATGTTAGTAGCAGAGCGAGTTTGAACTCCAACATTAAGATTTCCAATAACTTGATTCGGAGGATGATCCTTTGTCCTGATATGCAATCTCAGAAGTTCTTGTGCAGCGGACGATCCAATATCAATAATGGGGTTATGTTGCTCCCCTGAACAATTTGAAGTTGAGTATGATGCTCCCCCTGAACTTCTAAACCGGATATATTAACGTCGTCCTCGTTCGAAAAATCAAAAAAGTTGGCACCATCTTCATTGTGGTTAAGAATGGGATCAAATTCAACGAATTGATCTACTGCAACTTGATATCCTCAACATTTGATTCAACGATTAGATGACTATTCTCCCCCTCAACCTGAGAAAGTTGAAATGGATCGGAATCAAATGGAGGAAAGGTTCATGTCAGACTAGAGACATTTTAAGAAATCAGAGCTTCAGTTGAGGAAGATCTTGCTTGAGATTCTGAATCAAGAGCAGTCTTTATTGGTCCGAACAGACTTTCAAAATCAATTTCATGGATCATTTGATAATTCAAAGATCCAAGAGGTGGAGCATCGGACTCCATGATATGTGTTGTAATATGAGTAGGATCTGAGTTCCGAACAAAATTATCATCAAAAGTGATGTCAAAACTTTCTTCAATTACACGAGTTCTACGATTCAGAACTCTATAAGATTTAGACTTGGCTGAGTATCCCAGAAAGATGGCTTCATTAGATTTCGGTTGAAACTTATTGAGTTGATCAAAGTTGATTGTGATAAAGAATCTACATCCAAAAACATGTAAGAACGGGATACTCGACTTTCGACCATTCCTTGCTTCATATGGGGTCATGTTGAGACGATGATGGATGATGCTTCGATTTCGAGTGAAGCAGTCAGTAGAGACGACTTCGGTCCAAAGATAGAGAGGAAGGTTTGCGAAATTCAACATTGATCGAGCGGCTTCTACAAGAGTTCATTTTCTTCTTTCAACCACACCGTTTTGCTGAGGAGTGTAGGGAGCAAAGAAATTGTGATCGATACCTTTGTCAGTGAAAAAGTTTTCAATGGTGGCATTGGTGAACTGGGATCCATTGTCACCTTGGATTCTTCAAACATGAAGTTTGATAAGAACTTCAATTCCTTTGATGAACTTTATGAGTTCAGAGGTTGTTTCGGACTTTAGCCTAAGGAAGAAGACCCAAGTAAACCTTGTGTAGTCATCAACAATCACAAGAATATACTTTTTGTGATGAAGACTTTCTACTATAGATGGTCCACATATATCGATATGAAGAAGTTCCAGTAGTTCTGAACTGGACTTTTCAATGATCATAGGATGACCTTTCTTTGATTGCTTCCTATATTCACACGCAGATCAGAGATGATCGTTTTCAAATTTGAGGAGTGGCAGACCTCGAACCATTTCACCAGAAACCAGATCATTCATGTATCAGAAGTGGAGATGAACGAACCTCTGATGCCATAGACAACTTACGTCAGGACGACCTTTAGAAGAAGAAAAAGTTGAGTCTTTCCGCTGATCATGTTGATGTCTAAAGGATACATACTTTTGATGCGATCTGATTTGATAAGATATTCTTTCCGGTATTCTGTCATAACGTAGCTATGCTTCTTGCAGAATTCAACTCTCCAGTTTACATCAGTGAGTTGAGCCACACTGATCATATTATGTTTGAGATTAGCTACATATGCCACATTAGAGACATAGAAATTTACATTGGTCAAGACGCCATAACCTCAAATTTAAGAATTTGAATTGTTCCCATAAGTAACATAACTAGCATTAGGAGCGAGCTTCAGATCATGTAGAAAATCTTTTTGTCCAGTCGTGTGCTTGGAACAAGCACTATCAATATACCATATTGTATCTTGTTCCGAAGCACAAAAAGCATGCAAAATTAGTGAGTTTTGGAGTTTTTAGGCCCCAAGTTAGATTTCGGGACTTTAGCATGGGCTTTGGACTTGATTTGTGATTTCTGAACAACTGGTATCTCTGAAGGCTTTTTATGAGAATCTTTTGGAAAGATGCAGAATGCCAAGGTCTTTTTGTTTATCCAAAAGTCATACTCAACCATTGGTTGTTCGGGAATAAATTTCCTCGGAGGGACAGTTTTTCGAGATGGTTTTGGTGGAACTGTGTTCACAAGTGTTTCATTTTTGTTTTGAGACTTTTTTACTTTCCTTTGTTTTAAACCATTAGAAGGTTTCCGAGCAACAGTGTTCTGAGCATCTTTTCCTTTGTTAGTTGCGTTCGAAGGCACATTTGGTTTTGAAAGTTCTTTGGTTTTAAAATTATGCCATCCGAGGTAGCAATAAACACAGAAGAAGAAATTATCCGAGGAGAGCTGGTTTTCTTAGATGAGGTCTCAACTGTTACATTTTTAACACAAGTGACAGATGTGTTCCGAACATCCGAGCTAACATGATTCGATGGCCTCTTAAGGATCCTAACAGGCATGAAAGTATTGTGGTTCCTAGTAGATAGACTAACTATTTGAGACACTTTCTTTTCGGATTTCTCAAGAAATTTAGAACATTACATGGACCTAGTTTCTTTTTCAAGAGCTTTTATAGCTTCGGTCTTTGGATGGACAAAATCTTTCTTGTTCATCCAGGGTTTCTTCCGAGAGTTAGATGATGACTTGAAAGTTTGTGCAATCGATGGATTGTTGAAACGAGGCTTAATTGGCACTAGAGTCAATTTTGAGACTACCTTGGAATTGGAGACACGGGAGTCAGATGAGATATCATCATCACTCTTAAGTTCTACATCATTATCAAAAGACGCCCAAAATAAATTAGATTGGTCTGAGTCATGTTCGCTTGTCTCATGAATGGTTTCCTCAATAATACAATTGTTCGGAGGACCAGAGTTCGGAAAATAAACTCCAGTACAACCTGTGTTAGGTAAGGATTCCGAAGACTGTTCAGGTCCAGGGATATCAGAGGCGGAAGAGGCATGAAATTAGGACATTTAACAGTGATAGGGTTTAACTCAGGAATCAGAGATTGATATTTATCCAAAGTCTCAGGAAGGGACGACAACGGTGAGACAGGGGTATCCAAATAAGTATGGTTCGGAATGTCTGTCATAAACATTAGGTTTTGATGTTCCTTCAAGGGAAGAACAAAGGGTTTCGGAAACTCACTTCCGATACCTAGTGCTTTGGACCAAGGGTGATAAAAATTATGTGTCATTCGTTCGTTAGCTTCAAGAACATCAATAGAGTTATGCAAAGCATCAATTTTGGCATTAATACGTTGATTATCAGTAACTAAGATGTTTCTTTCACTAAAAGTAATTTCAAATTTGTCTTTCAAAATAATACATTCATCTTTTGAAATTACAAGTTCCTTCTCTAATGATTCAATCTTAAGCTTGCGGTCTTCAGAACGTAATCTAAGGCGAGTCAACTCACTATCCAGCTTTTCACTAACTTCTATGGCAGACTCATAGGCTCTATGAATAACTGTCATATTTGATTGAATTTGAGTTAGATAAGGTTCACAAACAGTCAAATCAAAGTTATTATCAGTGATCATGGATTTTACCTGTTGGATGATGCATCGGCCAGGTGAATCGCTTGTTGCCATGTAGTAGCAGTTTCGCTCAGCATCGTCATTATCATCTTCAGAACCAGAAGACCAATGCCCTTCATCACATTCAACTGATTGTCTAGCCACCTGACATAAATTCCTAACAGATTTATCTTCACTCTCATCTCTGGACGACCAATACCCATCAACATTCCTTGAAACCATGGTAACAAAATCATTTTCACTTTCAACGAGTTCTTGTACTTTACTAGTCTTTCACCTTTGGTTTATGATGAATTTCAGCTAAATAGTCCTTTGCAAAGTGGTTTTCGAGACCACATTAGTGACACACAATCTTGGGTTTGACTATTTTCAAAACTTCTTGAGGTTCCGAGGGGTGAGTTGGAATGTTGGGTTGATATGCAGGTGGCTTTTCATTGGGCTTGGGGTAAGGTTGTGGATTGTTGTGGCAAGGAGCTTGAAATCGATTCTGAGGTGGTTTCTGATTGGGATTCCAAGGAAGTTTGTACTTCATAGACAGAAGTGCAAACTCTTGCTGGAAACGAAGTTCAGGATCACCAGTTTCTCGATCAAGTTCTACATTGTACGAATAGTTCAGAGTCGGAGGAATAGGTGCAATAGGTTGAGTGGGTCGAGTAGGTTGAATAGGTGGAATAAATGGGATGGCTACAAAAGGATCCGAAATAGATAGGTTAAGAATCAATGGATTGATAAAGCTTACTAAATCGAGAGGACCTCCTGAGAGTTCTCTTTACTTTTGAGGAACGTTGGATTCATGACTTGTAGTTCGTCAAACAACTGATAGAGCTTCAGTTTCTTCAGAGAACCATTACTATGAAGACAAGTGTTAACATTTCTCCATCCTTTTCCAAGGCTGTTGATGAACTTGAGATTGTACTCGAGTGGAGTCCATACTGCGTCGTGTGTTGTCATGTTGTTCACAACGATTCCGTATCGATTTGATGCAGAGGCTACAAATTCACCAGGAGTTGTAGTGAAGGTGTCAAAGTCATTTACAACTAATGTTAAACGCTTATCTTTCATTTTATCAGACCCTTCAAACTAGTCTTGAATTGTATCCCAAATCTCTTTGGCAGATTTGCATAATTTTATTTGCTCAAAGTGAGAAGGAGGAACACCAAACACCATCTCTGAGAAAGTAACCTGATTTTCATGAAGCTTTTCAATGTCTAATGTAGTTAGTGGTGTTGGATGGAGTTTTTCTTGATCCATGAGTGTAGCAACAACATCTCTAACCATTTGTCTTATAGGAACATAAGGACCTTCTTTTACAGATCTCCATATCTCTTCACCTTCTTCTTTACCAAGAAGAAATCTTTCCATTCTAACTTTCCAGTGATCATACTCTTCAACAACTAGAAATGGGGCATGCGTTGGGCAACCCACGCTATTTTCTATTTGCATTAAATACATTTGTTGAGTTTGATTAGAAGCAGCCATTGAAGTTAAGATATTCGAGCTGAATTGGTATATAGAAGAACTTTTATCCTGAATACAGAAATGATTAAGATACTAAGGTAATCTTCAATCAACTATAATGTGTTCTTATGGATTCAAAGGACGACCACTTAGGCTCTGATACCAATTGTGAAAGCAAGAAATGATCTGTGCGTAAAAGGTTTGAAAACTAAAACCTTGAATTAACTTAAGATCAATGTCTGCTGCTAAGAAGATCCAGTCAAGTCTGGTAAACCAGTCTTGTCTCGAAATAGAGATATTCAACAAAGTATTCAACATATAAAATGTCTGCTACCAATTGTGACATTTTTTTAAGTATAATGACATTCTATTTAGTTTTTTAAAGTATAATGCTATTATGGGCTTAGTTTGCTACCAGCTTTGACATTTTTTAAAGTATAATGCCATTATTTTTAGTTTTATAAAGTATACTGCTATTATGGGCTTAGTTTGCTACTAATTGTGACATTTTTTAATGTATAATGCCATTCTTTTTAGTTTTAAAAGTATAATGCTATTATGGGATTAGTTTGTTATTACATATGCCATTTTTCAAAGAATAATGCCATTATTTTTGTTTTTTTTACAGTATAATGCCATTATAGGCTTACTTTGCTACCAATTCTTACATATTTTTAAAGTACAATGTCATTCTTTTAAGTTTTTTAGACTTTAACTTCATACTATCTGAACACTCCGATTCGTTTCATATGTGTATTGCAGTTTGGTATTTGTTAACGCATAATACGATAAAAGGGATGTGAAATTGTTCATCAATTCACCTGGTGGTTCTCTAAATTCTTCTATGCTTATGATACCCTTTAGTTAAAGTGTTTTATTTTTTCTATTTTCAATATGGATGCTGCAAATAGTCTTTCACCACTTTCACAAGTATTTGAATTATTGTGTTTAGGGAGCAGCTATAATGGTTTAAATAAAAATTGGATCCTCATTGCCATCAACCAATAAACATCCAAAATAGGTTCCCAACTACTCAATTAGAAAGAAGCAAAAATTGGTATAAAGAGAAGGACATAAAGGTCTAAGGGTAAAAGAGGAAATGAAAAAAATCCAACCGGGAAAAGCCCACTTTGTTATAGGGAAATCGTTAATTTGAACTTCATGCCAACAAAACCAAACTTTCATCCTTCATATTACCCATTTGACAAGTTGGTTGCATTCTCTTGCACAAGATGTAGTTATTGTTAATTATTTCATAATCAGAAAAGTTCCAGATCTCCTCAACGGAAACAAACTTTTTATCTGATAGAGCTTCAGTTTCTTCAGAGAACCATTACTATGAAGACAAGTTTTAACATTTCTCCATCCTTTTCCAAGGCTGTTGATGAACTTGAGATTATACTCGAGTGGAGTCCATACTGCGCCGTGTGTTGTCATGTTGTTCACAACGATTCCGTATCGATTTGATGCAGAGGCTACAAATTCACCAGGAGTTGTAGTGAAGGTGTCAAAGTCATTTACAACTAATGTTAAACGCTTATCTTTCATTTTATTAGACCCTTCAAACTAGTCTTGAATTGTATCCCAAATCTCTTTGGCAGATTTGCATAATTTTATTTGCTCAAAGTGAGAAGGAGGAACACCAAACACCATCTCTGAGAAAGTAACCTGATTTTCATGAAGCTTTTCAATGTCTGATGTAGTTAGTGGTGTTGGATGGAGTTTTTCTTGATCCATGAGTGTAGCAACAACATCTCTAACCATTTGTCTTATAGGAACATAAGGACCTTCTTTTACAGATCTCCATATCTCTTCACCTTCTTCTTTACCAAGAAGAAATCTTTCCATTCTAACTTTCCAGTGATCATACTCTTCAACAACTAGAAATGGGGCGTGCGTTGGGCTACCCACGCTATTTTCTATTTGCATTAAATACATTTGTTGAGTTTGATTAGAAGCAGCCATTGAAGTTAAGATATTCGAGCTGAATTGGTATATAGAAGAACTTTTATCCTGAATACAGAAATGATTAAGATACTAAGGTAATCTTCAATCAACTATAATGTGTTCTTATGGATTCAAAGGACGACCACTTAGGCTCTGATACCAATTGTGAAAGCAAGAAATGATCTGTGCGTAAAAGGTTTGAAAACTAAAACCTTGAATTAACTTAAGATCAATGTCTGCTGCTAAGAAGATCCAGTCAAGTCTGGTAAACCAGTCTTGTCTCGAAATAGAGATATTCAACAAAGTATTCAACATATAAAATGTATGCTACCAATTGTGACATTTTTTTAAGTATAATGACATTCTATTTAGTTTTTTAAAGTATAATGCTATTATGGGCTTAGTTTGCTACCAGCTTTGACATTTTTTAAAGTATAATGCCATTATTTTTAGTTTTATAAAGTATACTGCTATTATGGGCTTAGTTTGCTACTAATTGTGACATTTTTTAATGTATAATGCCATTCTTTTTAGTTTTAAAAGTATAATGCTATTATGGGATTAGTTTCTTATTACATATGCCATTTTTCAAAGAATAATGCCACTATTTTTGTTTTTTTACAGTATAATGCCATTATAGGCTTACTTTGCTACCAATTCTTACATATTTTAAAGTACAATGTCATTCTTTTAAGTTTTTTAGACTTTAACTTCATACTATCTGAACACTCCGATTCGTTGCATATGTGTATTGCAGTTTGGTATTTGTTAACGCATAATACGATAAAAGGGATGTGAAATTGTTCATCAATTCACCTGGTGGTTCTCTAAATTCTTCTATGCTTATGATACCCTTTAGTTAAAGTGTTTTATTTTTTCTATTTTCAATATGGATGCTGCAAATAGTCTTTCACCACTTTCACAAGTATTTGAATTATTGTGTTTAGGGAGCAGCTATAATGGTTTAAATAAAAATTGGATCCTCATTGCCATCAACCAATAAACATCCAAAATAGGTTCCCAACTACTCAATTAGAAAGAAGCAAAAATTGGTATAAAGAGAAGGACATAAAGGTCTAAGGGTAAAAGAGGAAATGAAAAAAATCCAACCGGGAAAAGCCCACTTTGTTATAGGGAAATCGTTAATTTGAACTTCATGCCAACAAAACCAAACTTTCATCCTTCATATTACCCATTTGACAAGTTGGTTGCATTCTCTTGCACAAGATGTAGTTATTGTTAATTATTTCATAATCAGAAAAGTTCCAGATCTCCTCAACGGAAACGAACTTTTTATCTGATAAACTAATTATATTACCTTCTTAAGTGTAAAATATGCAACACTTATAATTGAAAGCATTTACGATTTAGAAAATAAAGACAAAATACAACAAATAACGTGACCTGTGGTTCACCACGGGTTCACACACTAGTTAATATATAATCGGTAGAATAATATAACTTTAAGCTATTATCTTAAATATGTCACTTTTATTTCGTATCATAGGTTTACGAATTTGCTTTTCTTATTTGGTGTTTTCTACAAAATCAAAAATGAAATATTATATTTTGTGGTGTTATATGGTATTTATTTTTGGGATATTAAATTGTCCCTTATGAACAAGCCAAATAAGAAAATGATCGTGTTTTCATATTTTTGAACAATGATCATTTTATTTTATTTTTTATCGTGGACACGACAGACGGCATTCTGGAGTATTATTAATGTTTGTTCCAGAGTGGTAGAGAGTTTGATGAAATGTTTTGGATGATTAGTGATATTCGAAGAACATTGTATGATTATTGGGTATCTTTATGCTTAGTGATATTTGGAGAACTTTGGATGATTATTTTTTGTTTGGATGGAAATATATAGATCACACGGAATAGGTATACGTTTATAAAAGTTAACTTTTTTTATCTGGCGGTCGTTTTTGAATCATCAACATACGTGTCTAGAAAAGTTAACATTTTTGTTGGATGTATGTTTCTGAGTCGTCTTCTTTTGCGTCAAAATCTGGAGGAGAAAGGTTTGGACGTTTCCTTATTCTGATGTCCGGTATGTCATGAGACCATGAAGATATTTTGCATTTGTTTATTTAATGTGAGATAGTTGCGAGAACGTGGAATGCGATATTCAAATGGTTAGAGCTTGATATGAATTTAGTATCAATGGTAGCTAAGTTATTCGAATGGTTAAGACATGATGTTTGTTGAGTATAAAGAAGAACGTATTGGTTGATTTTATCTTGACCGTTACCCGTGGGGTGCTTTGGAGTTATCAGAACAATGTCGTTTTGTAGGGAACAATTACATAAAACAATTCATTTTTTACTCGATTAGATATTTTTTTGTTTATTTGGTTCAAAAGTAGAAACCAAAAGGATGTTATTTGTTGGATTAACCGGTTAAAAAACTCCAACAATGTCATTGCTTTGTAATTTTTTGTTATCCTCTATTTCCTTGCTAAAATAGTTTTTTAATTAGATTAGAAGTTGTTTAAAAAACGTTTGCTGAAATTTGACTTAAAGATATCCAGGAATCTGATATGATAGTAATAAGGTACAATCCGGAATGAACACCTTACATTCCAGATTCTAAAGTATTCCGGAATGAAAAAAAAATACTTTTAAATGACTTCTTGAACATTTTTTAAAGAATTATTATTTTGAACAATTGTTTAGAGGTTTATACATCTAAATCCATATTTTTATTATTGATAATGAGTTCATATAATCAGTTTTTTAGAGTCTTAGTTTGTAGTGGATGACAGCGGAAGCGAATAAACGACTATATGCAGTTATGGATATGGATCGAGATTACACATGATATGGTTTAGATTTAACAAATGATATAAAATTTTCTAGGTTGTTTAATGATGTGCACAATAGTACCTACTCGTTTTAAATGGATAACCTAACTTAATTTGCTAACTATGCACTTATAGGCAGTGTACCTAATGAGATTATAGTGAAGCTTAGGTAAGTCGAGTATCGATCATAGGGAACAGAATTCAATTAAATAAATTAAATACTTCTAACTAAACTAAGAAACAAACTTTGATTCGGGTGTTTTTAATGATTTTTCAAGATCAAAAGAACTTAATATCAACTAGCAAGTAACAAGCAAAGAAAACAAATTAACTTCAAGAATTAAAGGAATACTTCTGCCAAGATCCGATTTCACCTTCTCATATGGTTGATTTGTAATGGATGGATTATATTGATTAAGAATTTTCTAGCTATTATGATCAAACATCTAGGCCTACCAATTTATGAATGACGACAAAGCAATGATCATGCACAAGTTAAACACCAAATTGATAATAATCACAAATTGGACTATGAATGATATTAGTTACTTTCCTATGATCAAGTTAAGCAACCAAGCACAAATTAAGATCAATTATGCTATCAAACACAGTTAAAGTTACAAGCTTTAATTACTTAATCTAAGATATGATTCATCCTAGCTCTAATTACTTAATGATCATAAACAATTAGGAGACAAATTCATGCAATTAATATGATCGATTATCATACAGAACCTGATTTATAAGAAATGTGAACTAGAACTAAACATGCTAGGGTGTATATATATCAAACACAAGTAAAATCAAATATAATCATCCAAATATCGAAAGCAACACATATGGATCAATTTCATCTTCACCAAGCAGAAGTAAAAGGTATTTAGCCTCTCATTGTAGCAGAAAAACACAATAGATCCATGTAAATTAAACAAGACATGAATATGATAAGCAAACCAACTAAATCAATGTGAAAATCTTCTAAATATTCTTCAATCCTTGAGCTCCACTTGGTTTTCGATATTCTTCTAAGTTTCTAAGGGTTTTGGTCGCAATTATCCTCGGAAAACCGATTGCATGCCTCTAGATTCGTCCTAATGTTGGGGATTTTATAATTGTCAAAATCTGATCACCACGTCATGGTCGACTGCCACCACGACGTGGTCCTCATGTTTACCTCGTAATCGCCAAGTCATCTGATTGGTCACAAACTTTGCATTCGCCACGTCGTGTCGAATATCACCATGTCGTGGTCCTCAGTCTTCTTTTCTTCTTCTTTTGTTTTAGCTCTCGTTTCCTTCTTCCAGCTCCTTGTATGCTTCTTTTTCATCCAGAGCAAGTCTTCACTGGTATAAAACATATTTGAAACATAATAAGTACCTTTTATCCCAAATTAAGCATAATTGTAGCTAAAAGTATTAGAAATATGCATAAATTATATAGTTAAATATGCACATATCAAAATACCCCACACTTGGCTTTTGATTTCCCCCAAGCAAAACTGATTTTATTATCATCATATCAAGACTTTAGCTACCAATATCGCACAAGACAATCCATTTTGAGACTCTCCATTACTCTAAGACTGTAATGCATATATTTGTGTCTAATTGTTTTTCCTAAGAACTTCCCTAATCCTAAATACTCACAATCTTCGTAAACACTTCCCCACTTCTTTTGAAGAACACTCATTTTTTGCATCCCTCCGAATCCATCAACAGAAAAATTTATTAACCTCAATGTATTTTTGGTTAAACCCCCAATCATACATATGGAAAAATAACCTAAAAAAATACAATAATAACTTGGCAAATTTCACCTTATTCTTGAGTGTTCGATTTGATTTGGAGCTTTTCTTTATGATATTTCTTGATCTTCATAGCTTTGTAGACTCTTATTCTTTCAACTTTGCAACTTTCTTTTCTTTTTTCTTTTTTTTTCAAATTAAAAATCCTAAAAAAACATGCTTAAGCAAGGGAACTTAACTTCAACCCTTATTGGTTAGAGGTATTAGTCTAAGTGCAATGACTACGTAAGCTCTCCTGGATACATTTCTGGTAGACGATGCTAAACATATTGTGGCCATCAAACTAAGCAAGGTCGTGTTTTTGTTCCATGATTTCACTAGGATAGGGAAGCCACAAATAAACTATAATATATATTGGCTAAAATAAATACCGAAACTCGTATCGAATCGTCCCACACAACAATAACAACCTAGCTCTTAACATAACAATTTTTAGATTATTATTTCAAATCTTTCTAGTAATTTTTTAAATCCTAGTCATTTTTTTCAAAAAAAAAATTAACCAGAATGCTTGTATTCCTATATTCGGCCCCTTACCCGTCCCCATTGCATACTAAAACAATTAAAGAACATAAAATTAAAAAGGAGTAATTGGAACAGACTCCACTCGGATACTAGTGGCGAGATCAAATTCTAAAACTTGTGTGGTAAAGCTTGGACTTCTTGTATAATGGCTGGAAGCAGTACTTATGAACCTTCTTCTTGTGAATGCATATGTAAATGTGTCGGATAAAAATAAACCAAAGAACCATCTTAAAAAATTGTGTTGATCATGGGCCACGATGTGGGAAAGCAACGCCACGTCATGGTGTCAAGGTAGAATTCATGATGATCATGGAAAATAAGAACACCACTTTGTGGTTTAAAGATGCCACGACCTATGTATAGAGCTGATGAAATTCAATCGCGATAAAAAAATGCCACGATGTGGTGATGATGGCCACGTCGTGGTGACTTCTCAGAACGCCAATTAGATCCAAAAAATTTCATTGTTTCTTGTTAATGGCTTAGGATCTTTCCCAACGTCTTCTTTCTGATAAATATCTTCAAAACTCTTCTCTTCACCAGGTGGGAACCCCATACTTATTCAAAAACATGTTCTTCAGTTTTAATCTTCACAAATTACACGACTTCTTCATCAAATAAGCTCCTTCACTGCTTTACGTATTGTTTTTTTTAACACTACAAAATAAAATCAGAAGACTAGAGTAACACATGATCATTTGGTTAAACTAACATAAACACTAAAAATAAAAACTTCAAACTTAAAAGGAAACCAAAAGGAAAATAAAATGCAAACTCTAAAGATCGGGTTGCCTCCCGAAAAGCGCTTCTTTTGAGGAGTCATGAGTCGGACTCCTTACCACTTTACGTTATTGCGGTTGGAAGTGGATCTCTTTTTTCTCCTTTTTCTCTTTCCATTTGCGTTTGTAAGCTTGAACCCTTCTTTTATATGCCTTCTTTTAATTCTCCATCTTCTTCTTTTTTGGCACTTTCCTCATATTTACGCTTTACACCTTTATCTTGCTTTTTTGCCTTTGTACCCTTCTTGTCATCTTCCTTGTCTAACTCCATCTTAACCATTATTGGCTATTCTACTTCACCACCCATTTCTTCATCAATTACATCAACTTCTTCATATATGTCATCTTCCTCTTCATTAACTTTTTCTTCCTCTTGAACCTTAGGTGTAGTGAAAGCGACCAACCCAAATGTCATAGGAATTGAAGCTATTGGTTTAGAACATTTGACTTTATCAACATGGGGTTTTTCCCAAGCCTTTAACTCTTCTTCCATCATCTTTTCAATTTCAAATAGTTCATCAAAATATTCTTCCATATCATCCATCTTTGACACTTCATCTTGTTGCTTTTCATGACTCACTTTTGGCCTCATTTTGAAAGTAATTGCTTCATCTTCCATACAATGTGTGAGCTTTGAGTCATGGATGTCAACTAGAGCTCTTGCGGTACTCAAAATGGTCTTCCCAAAATTATGGGAAGGTCTTCATCTTCCTTCACATTGAGAACCACAAAGTTGATTGGAAAACAAACTTTCCCACATTTACCAACAAATCTTCAATTATTCATCGTCGGTATGTGGTTGAGTGATCCTCCATGCGAATTTTCCTTATTGTGTATTGGAGCTTCGGTAAACCGAGCTTTTGGTAGAAATAATAAGACATAAGGTTGAGGCTTGTCCCTGAATTGGCTAAAGCATTTATAGAGGTTGAATTGCCAAATTCACAAGGTAGAGTTAATTGGTCTGGATCTCCCATCTTGATTGGCAATCCATTCATGATTTCAGTTGAACACAAGTCATTGACCACTATGGTTGATTCCTTTTCCAACTCCTTACGATTAGTCATCACATCTATTGCAAATTTAGGAAGCTTTGCCATGGATTTGAGGAATGGGGCGTTTATCGAAAGTGAGAGCACTTGTTCCATAAAAGTCTTTTGTTTGGGCTCCAGAGAATGCCTGATTGTTTGAGATGGGAATGGTAAAGGAGGTTCATACGAATTAAGAGGTGAAACAATTTTATCCTCTCGAAAACACGACATGGTTAAGTTACCACAACGTGATAATAGTTGTTTCATGGGTCATAAATGGCTCAGAACGAACCTCTTCTTTGGTGTAGATTACCATTACATGAGGTTGTGATTTTGGGCCTTGATTTCTAGGTGGTAACCTCTCATTAACAATTGTTGTTATTTACCCAAGTTGAATCTCTATATTCTTGATGGAAGGTTGATGATTTCTCACATTAGCATCAATAGCATCATGCCTTTTTTCAGATGCTTCCATAAACCTATGAAGTACCGACTCAAAATTCATCTTCTTTTCGGGTGGTGATTGCTTCTTTTGGTAAAAACCCCGACCGGTTTGTCTATACTTTTCATCTTTTTTCTTCTTGTATTCTTCATATGGAAACCACTCCTTCTTGGGCTTTCTCCAATCTTCATCATACTTGTCACCACTAGAGTAAAACACTTGTGCCTTCTTGTTCCCGTTTTCATCCAAATCACAGTCTTTGGTCAAATGTGGCCCACTATAGTAATCACACCCAACTCTTATGGCATGAATGGATTGATCCAATTTTGTCATTCGCCTATCCATATTTTCCAACTTTTCCAAAACCGCAACCATGTTTTCGTTCCCTCCATCTCCTTTACCTCTAGTAACATCCACTCGTGGGTTTTGGTACTCACATGAGTGTTTTGAAAATTCTTCAATCAATTCTTTGATGGTGGCCGGCTCCTTCGTCATTGGCCCTTGGGATTCAAGAAGTTGTCTTGTTGTTACATTCACTCCATCATAGAAAATGGACACTTCTTGAGGGCAACTTCTAAGAAAGCCCTTATACATCTCCCATGCTTCATACAATGACTCTCCAATCTCTTGTTGAAATTTGGCAATCTTCTTTTTAAGATTTGAGATCTTCGAAGGTGGACTAAATTGCTCAATTAAAGCATCATGAAGATCTGCCCACATAGTAATGGATCCAGGTGCAAGTGACTTCAACCAAAATTTTGCTTCACCGGTACATGTCACCAGAAGCATCCTAAGTAACACGACTTCTCTTGGCACATTAGGAACATTGAAATAGTTTGAAATTTCCTTTACTTCATCAATATGCTTAAAAGCATCTTCATACTCTTTCCCGACGAAGGGTATATCCTTGAGCATAGATAGAATATGTCGTTTGAGCTCGAAACTTCTTTCAGTTGGTAAATCGGATGGAGCAAGACCTGGTCCATGTTCTTCATGTATCCTCTTCTTGTAATCTCCCATCATCATTCTCATGATATTCGTCATCTCTTGAACCTTGCATTTTATCCCTTTCTCTGAACTTTCTTCGGTAGATGTTTCTGGCTCGTATCTAATTCTCTTCTTATCAGGTGTCCTCTCGAAACTTTCAAATCATTTTTCCGATTGAAAAGTTCTTGTTGAGTCGTTGGCTTTCTTGTTCTTCTTTTTATGAAAAGTAGATTCTGGATCTTGAAGTGGTGGAACTATTGGAGTTTTAGATCTTCGGGCCATAAATCACTACAATAAAAACAAAACAAAACAAAACCGCGTAAAAGGAATAAAAATCGCAAAACTAAATATTAAGTGAGATGAGACCAAGACGTCGTTAAGTTAACCACGGCGTGGTGTTGTTCAGAAAGAAAGACAAATGTAGAAAATAACTTTTTGCGGATTTTACCCCACAAAAAAGATCGAATAACTAAAAGTAATCAAACTATAAATCAAATAATTTTGTTCATTAGCAACGACGTCAAAAACTTTGATGTGCACAATAGTACCTACTCATTTTAAATTTATAACCTAACTTAATTTGCTAACTATGCATTTATAAGCAGTGTACCTAGTCGGATTATAGTGAAACTCAGGTAAGTCGGTTACCGGTCATAGGGAATGAAATTCAACTAAACAAATTAACTACTTCTAATTAAACTAAGAAACAAACTTTGATTGGGGTATTTTATTGATTTTTCAAGATCGGAAGAACTTAATATCAACTAGCAAGTAACAAGCAAAGAAAACAAATTATCTTCAAGAATTAAAAGAATATTTCTACTTAGATCCAATTTCACCTTCTCCTATGGTTGATTTCTAATGGATGGATTATATTGATTACCAATTTTCTAGCTATTACGATCAAACATCTAGGCCTACAAATTTATGAATGACAAAGCAATGATCATGCACAAGTTAAACACCAAATTGATAATAAGTACAAATTAGACTATGAATGATATCAATTACTTTCCTATGATCAAGTTAAGCAACCAAGCACAAATTAAGATCAATTATGCTCTTTAATATAATTAAATTTGCTGGCTTTAATTACTTAATCTAAGGTATGATTAATCCTAGCTCTAATTATTTAATGATCATAAACAATTAGGAGACAAATTCATGCAATTAATGTGATCAATTATCACACATAATCTGATTTATAAGCAATATGAACTTGAACTAAACATGCTAGGGTGTATATATACCAAACACAAGTAAAATCAAATATAATCATCCAAATATCAAAATCAACACATATGGATCAAGTTCGTCTTCACCAAACAGAAGTAAAAGGTATTTAGCCTCTCATTGTAGCTGAAAACACAATAGATCCATGTAAATTAAACTATACATGAGTATGATAAGCAAACCAACTAAATCAATGTGAAAATCTTTTAAATCTTCTTCAATCCTTGAGATCCACTTGGTTTTCGAAATTCTTCTAAGTTTCTAAGGATTTTTGGTCACAATTATCCTCGGAAAACCGATTGCATGCCTCTGGATTCGTCCTAATATTTGGGATTTTATAATTGTCAAAATCTGATCACCACATCGTGGTTGTCCGCCACCACGACGTGGTCCTCGTGTTTATCCCGTAATGGCCAAGTTATCTGATTGGTCGTGAACTTTTCATTCGCCACATCGTGTTGAAGATCACCACGACGGGGTCTTCAGTCTTCTTTTCGTCTTCTTTTGTTTTAGCTCCCATTTCCTGCTTCCAGCTTCTCGTATGCTTCTTTTTTATCATGAGCAAGTCTTAGTTGCTACAAAACATATTTGAAACATAATAAGTACCTTTTATCCCAAATTAAGTATAATTGTAGCTACAAGTATTAGAAATATGCATGAATTGTATAGTTAAATACCCACATATCATTTAACTTGGTGGCTTCAAAATCCATGTTACATACTAACTAGATACGTTTGTCTTTTCTATGTCATGGATCAAACGTAGTTATGCAAATTATTGACAACAATGATATCAAATATTTTGTTAGTATTGCTACTAATATGCCTCTAAATACAATATAGTTGTTTGTTTTTAATCAGGTTGTAGAGAGTGTTGTTAATCGATTCACTAAGGAAACATGTTCTAGTGGCAATGGGTCTTCTGATGCCAATACTAACGAGATATGTACTTTATTACTTATATTGTTGACTCATATAGACACACGGTATACAGAAGAAGTTCCTTACTATAAGCATATACATGGCGGTGGATGTCAAGCATAAGGGTATGTAAATTTCTCATGATAGTCTTTCATATGATACTAATAAATCAGAAAATGATCAGAAAATTTGATGATGTTTGTTGAAGATTGTCACATACTTCTACATGACAAACCTATGGAAAAGTTCAACAATTTGTTAAATTATGATGATATTGAATACGATGACATAGAAAATAAGTACCGATAACTCTAAAAGGATAATTTCGTATTTTATTTTTTGGATTCTGAAGCAACTGAAACCACTCAGTGTGGAATGTTTGATTAGATTCCATTGTATGAGTTCTCAGCCTAAAAACAAAAGGTTTCAATAGGCCACAATCATGTCATCGCATATTGTAACGTCCCCAAAAACATAGAGTAATTTTCGTTTTTGAATAACATAAAATCATTCATTTCATTCCATCAAAAGATCATCAAAGTAATAAGTTATAGTTTAAAACAACATAAGAGTGAAAATCATAAAAACAGATAGTGCAGAAACCCTAATGGATGCAATGCAATAAATTTTGGCTCTTCCCTTTCCTACAAGAAGTACCTGAAACATTTAAACTTAAAACCATAAGCATAATGCTTAGTGAGTTTCCCAAAATACTACATACAACATACATAAAATGGGCCTCGCTCAATCTGCATAACGGTCGCCGCCCAAATAATATAATGGACCCCGCCTAACATATATGCAAGAGTCACAAAGATAGTCTAACATCCTAAACAGTATAGCAAGAAAACTCACCTCACAATCAAAGTAGGCTAACACTATAGATCGCGAGACCTTAAGGTTGATACTACACACCACCTAACATTAATAAAAATGTCAAACTTTTGTCCAGTATCTAAAAGTATCTAGTTGACCAAAAGTCAACTTGGTCAAAAAGTCAACGGTCTACAGTCAAAGTCAACTCTACAGACCACCACGCCGTGACAAGACCATGGACACGCTGTAGTCTTGGTCAAGATAGAAAATGTGATGGATCTGCACACCACGTCGTGGTCAGCACTCGACCACCTCATGGTGATGCTGGTAGATCCAACCTCTTGCTAAGCTCTTAATTCGTTAAGTCCTCCAGTAATACTTTCCAAAAGGCTTTATGTCACCCTAATTGTCCATAAAAATCGTAACTTGATGGACATGCATGTCCAATAAACGTCCCTCCCAAAACTAGGTTAAATTGGTGAGAAATAGGGTCAAAACCCCATGCAAGGCATCAAAATATCATGAGAGTCCATATCTAAAACGCATGATACTCTTGGGACCTATGAAATTCATAAAGTTACAAACTTTATTCTCATCTCTCACTCAAAACTCAACAAATGAACTAACTAGCCTAACACTTTAAGTCTCAAAATGAAAGAACCACCAAGATCTGGTTGAAAGAGACTTACAATGGTCCATAGAGTGCACCAAAAGGTTGTGATGAATTTGCTTGATGCTTCTTTGCTTCCCAAAGCTCTTCTCCTTCCTTAAAATGGGTGAAACAACCCAACAATGGCGCAAAAATGGTGAGAAATGAACTAGGTTTTGGATAGGTGTTCTTCTGGTGGTGATGGACGCTGAAGATGGTTAAAACCCTTGCCCCCATATCCATTATATAAGGCCCAAAGACCGAAACTTAGGGTTTTGTGCACATTACAGCGTCGTGTCGTGGTAATCCACTCACCGCACTGTAGAAATGAAGTTTCTCAAAATTCAAGTCTTATAAATATAAAAGATCTTCAAAGAATAATACGTGGAATATGGATGTTACAACATATCATGATATTTTAATTGTACAAAAATAAAGAACATATTAAGCTAACATTAGGAATGAAATGTGTTGAGGAATGATTTCAAATTAAGATAAGCAAATCTACAAAAGACACTTTTAAAAGTTAGTTTTGTTAAAGATTGTAAAAGACGCGTAAGAACTACAAATATAAGATTACAAAAACCTTTTAACTTCATACATTTGTACATAAGCAAACTTGCTCAAACACAGTTGCATCCCAATCATCTACAAGCCAACCAGAAAGTTTTGTATCCACATCTTAAAGAAGATATTGGTTGATAGTACAGGAAACATGTAGAGGGGAGAGCAGAGTCAGTGAACACTAAATGATCGATTTAGTGTTCATATGTTTCATGCGGGAAATCATGACAAACAAAATTGTATGCTCTAAGATCTGTTAAGGGGATTTCCTTAAGAAAGATTTCAAATTTCTACTTATATATTGTGACAATTTAGAAATGAAGAATGCATAGACCGGTGACAATCATTGATTTGCATATTTCTTTGTTGCTATTTATTATGTGGTAATATCATTTCGGAAACATTATTTTTATTCGTTGTTAAATTTTGTGATATGATCACTTATTTATAATTTTGTAGATTCGAGCTTTTAAAAGTTGATGACATCCTGTTATCGTAATTTATGGTGCCCAACTGAAAGAAAATAGTAAGGAGATATGTTTCCGGTGGTGTACATGGACGGAAACAACCAAATCCCACAACTTTCCTTTGAAGTCAGAAAGATAGAAAATTATGGATATTGTTTTTATCGAGGCTAAAGGAATATGCTGGAGGTATAAACCATTTAGTCATCATATATGATATGTCTATTTCCATTGACATAGTTATCCAAGTTTTGTTCCCAAATACATATGACATACTATATTGTTGACGTTTGTTGATGAATATGTGAATAGGGATCAGAAAAAATGAGAACAAAGTTCTGTTATGCGATGCAAAGCTTACAAAGAGTCCAATTTTAAAGATAGTTTGGCTAGGCTACAATGTTCACTTATTGATGAGTGTCGTACATGACTAGACATGATTGGTTACAAAAAATGGAAAATGTGTGTGTGCATATAGTTCTTTATAATATAATATCTAACAATGGGGAGTCCATTAATGTGTTATCAAGAGACACACATAAACTACCAATAATAATTTCCATTGACTTTTCATTGCACAATGCAACAATCGTATTGTCAACGACGTAATGTGGGAGGTAACTAAATTACATATGTATACTAGTATACCTTTTCCTTATTTGACTGTTGGACCCATGAAAATAGTAAGAACATGAAATTGAACTTATAAAAATGATGTACACAAAGAGATGAGTAATATGTTGTTCAATAGATAGATGTAAAATGTTGAACCGAAGAACTCTTGGGGTGGGAGAGATTCCCCACCCATTCTCTCTAACTAGAACAAGACTAGATTTTTGATGCACACATAGGCTGATCATCCTTTCTATTTATAAAGAGGGGGAATCTTCTAAAAAATAAAGAGAATATTCCAACCTAACTATTATTCAATATTATAGAGCATTTTTGTGCTCTAACATTGACATTGCATAACAATTTCTTGTTTTTCATATTTAGCGGAGACTCCATACGTTGAGAAGGTTCTTGAAATGAGGATTCATAAGTATGCAACATGGAGGGTATAGAAGATCGGTGCAAACAACTATCAAGTTATTGATCACAAGAAAGATGGTATAGTCGGCGAAGCATGCACATGTGAGAAATTGCAAGTGAACCGGATGAAGTGATGTAGGTTTACTATCGTTGATGAATAAACGTCACTAAAAGTGAAAGATGTTCTTGAAATGCGATTTAGTGAAAGATGTTCTTGAAAGGTGGATTCATAAGTCCGCAACATGGAGGGTATACGAGATCGATACAAACAACTATCAAGTGACAGACCACAAGAAAGATTTTGTAGTTGCCGATGACATGTACATGTTGTGAGAAATGATGATTACACCGGATGAAGTGATGCAAGTTTACTAGACAGATGCCACTAAAAATGAAAGCTCATTCGCTCCTAACTAGAATGCATCCTGCACCTATATCATGCCACTTCACATTCAAATCTAGTTATACTCATGCATGTGGGTATAACCTTTCCTTAACCTTCATCAATTCCTTCAAAAGTGAAGGAAAAGAAAAGATATATAAACTCACTATTGTTTCTTCCAATCACATTTGTGGAACAGAAAAATTACCAACTTTCAATTTTATTTTTTTAAAATTCCAACATTAACATGTTAAATTTCGATATTTATTATAATATTATAGTCGAAAAATAAATAATATCTTTCTTACTTATGGCCTAGCTAAATTTTGCAATAATTTGATCTGTTTGCGTTTAAAAGTAGTTTTAATTTTTAACTAATTAACAATTAAATATCAGTCATTAGAGAGGCGGTTACCGTTATGCCCAACGTATCGAAGACGTAGGAAGATCACATTCATCATCTAAAAAACAGATTTTGCTTTTCCCGTATCCCCAAAATTTTAAACGAATAACACTGATATTATAACTTGAACGTATGCAACAAAATTATACATTAAAATGTATGTAATGATTTCATCTCTATGAGAAGTGGCTAGATCAGTTTGTGAAATCCACAAGAAAATTTCAAATGCTATTACTATTACTCATGAAAAGCATAAAACCCAACATACCCTTTCTATATACAAATCATTTTACAGCTTTCTTGAATTGAGAGAGAGAGAAGAATGAGACAGAGTCTCAAAGAAAGTGAAAGGAGTCATTCATATTGCTCTAAAGTAGAGATGCAATCTTCCATGGCAGTAAACTATCTCACTTTTCATATTATTAAATTTGACCGACGGCTCTTCAAATCACATATTAAGTAAACATAACACAACTTAAATAATGTAATAATAGTTCATATTCATAATTTGGATTAGTGTCCACAAATTTTATACAATAACTATTGATAGTTTACTCTGTTTTTTAATATTTAATCAACGGAGGGGTTGAAACTTAGAATTCTAGCAAAACATTAGGATAATTAATCACTAGACTATGACATCAGTATTGATGTTGTGTTTGTTAATTTTGGCATTTTGGAGTTGATAAAACAAGACTTGGTTTTCTTGATGGAGAAGAAGTGCTTTTCTTCTAAGCTTCTCGTTCTCTTCAATTATGCATTGGTTTTGCATGTACAACTTCAAGTTCTTCATTGCCATCTTCCTTTTCAGCATTACAAACAAGACCCTTGTTTTGTTTCGTGAATTCGCCATACCCATAACTCTTTTCCTGTTACATTAAACAAAAGAATATCACTAACCACCTATCATGAACGTTGAATATGACCTCAAAGTATCAACATATGGAATCAAAATTATGCTCGATTTGCTTGAGTAAATGATGCACATAGAGTGAGGTAAGAACCTTTGTAGATGGTGGAAGTGAAAGCTTGATGATCTCTTGAGTTGTTCTTGGTGAGTTGTGAGATATGAAAGACGATGTATGTTTTCTTTGGGGGTGCCAAGACACATCTTCTATTCACCTCCTGATTCCAATACGTGTGTGAGAAGAGAGTGAAAGATTTGGAAATTCCCGAGAAAATGAGAAAACAAGTAGTGACATATATATAGGGCACATGGGCCATGGTAATTTATTTGTGTGTATGAACGAGGGGTAAATTAGGAATTCCAAAAAATAACGCTAATTCTATATCACTCATCACACATTTACATGTTTGACCACCACTTCTCTTGGACCAACCTAAAACATAATGATGAAAAGAAGACTCATAATTACAAGGACCAAATGATAAAGAGGATTATCCTCCCTCCTATTCTCATCTTTACAAGTTGTAGTAAAAAGAGAGAAAATGTAACACTCAATCACACAAAATAGAGTGTTCTTATTTGTACTTTTAGCCTTTCCTGATCAAAGTTTTCAATCCAAAGACTAAAAGACATGTAGTGGGACCCAAATAAAGATATACCCTTTTTAATATGGTTGATTTTTCAATCTAAAACAACGTTATGGATGAATTTGGAATCTAGAACAGTAATGTTATGGTAACTTGTACTTCATACACTAAAAGTTGCATATTGCTTTGAATTTGTGAATTTTAACTCTATGTAAATAAGCCTAACCCAATATTGCACTTTCTCTTTTTATACCTTTATTCATGTTTTGGATCCTAAAACCTTCCCTTTTTGTTCTTTAGTTACCATGAACAATCATGATGAGGGTTTCATTTTAGTCTTGTGTACTCAATTAGATGAAATCATGATGGTAGCTAAAGACAGCTCATCTCATTGTTGAATTCAAACTTGGGATGCTTGTTTATTAGTTACTTGGTGACCAAATTGTAGAATATGCCTAACTTATAAAAAGGGTTATCTTTTGTCTTTTCAAACAAAATAAAATGACTTACATGTAACATAAAGACAATGCAATAAACAATTGAAAATTACATACATTATATGGGGTAAAACGGTAATTTAATCTTGAAAATAAATTTGTAACATGATTAACATTTATGTCATTGTAGTTGAAACAAAAACAAAATTGCAAGGATTTGTAGGCATGTGAGTCATAAATAGAACAATAGTTAGAGCACCTGGTTGGGGATGTGGTTGGGGGAGTCAATGAGGTTAGGTTTCTACTTTTGTCCCCTTTGTACATGTAATCGAGTACCCATGGCCTATTCTCAATTTCTCATTCAATTGGAAAATGAAATCTTTTTTGGCTTCATCTCAAAGCTAAATTTATAGTAATGATTATGATGATGGTGGTGTAAGTTAGCATTTTGTGTACCTTCCTATAATCCATTTCACACGGTTTTCGTAATCATCTCATTAAATAATAAAACAAATATGACTGGTTTTTCCAACTTATATATTTATGAACATTCTCAATCTTCTTATTCAAAAGTGGATACTATTTGTGAGATTGGGGTCTTCATAGATGAAATTTACGTGTTATCTCCCTGAATACAAATAAATATTGGAAGTAACAAACTAACAAACTATAAGAGTGTACAAAGGCTTAGTTGACTTTTTCAACTTACATTAGAATCTTGATGTGCATTTGTATTTATCATGTAAATAATATCCAAGACAAATAAGACCTCTAGAGTCGTCGAGTAACAACATAGATGGAATTGCTATGCTACTCACCGTTAGGATCAATTAAAAAAATAGGAAAAAAGAGGGACTGCTTAATTGTCTTTTCAAGTCGTATAAAAATCTTGATGAATGCTTTCGTTTTTTGTGATATAATTAACTAATTCGTATGAGTTAAATATTTATCCTGTAAACAATATTATAAACAAAAAAAAAATGGTCGACCAACAATATAGAAGAAGTTATTATACTCCCCCATAATCTAATACAAAAGATATCTAAAACCAATGGTTTAAAAACCGGTTGGACCGGAACAAAATAAAATAAAATAAAATAAAATAATAACTAGCATCAGTTTATGCTTATTTTAGACCGGCCGGTTTTTACAAAAAT
Organism: Lactuca virosa; assembly: GCF_052849685.1. Taxonomy (NCBI): domain Eukaryota; kingdom Viridiplantae; phylum Streptophyta; class Magnoliopsida; order Asterales; family Asteraceae; genus Lactuca; species Lactuca virosa. The sequence continues at coordinate 73,360,594 of NC_136429.1, read as the reverse complement.
TAGGTTGAACCTCTTAAATTGAACCGGTAAAACTCGGTTGAACCGGTTAAATTGAATAAAAACACTTGTAAATGAGACATTTTGCATAACAAGTTTTAGTGGTCTTTTTCACATTTATTTATTTATTTATTTTGGAACGGCTTAAACGCACACATTACTTAACTCCTAAATTTACACATTTCGTCTACAATGAGACTTGAACCCTCAACATTGGTTGACGGGCACCTATCCGTCAACTCACAATACGGGTAGACCAAAAATCATGTGGTCTTTTTCACATCTATTTAGGCTTCTTTTATTATTGTGAACATCTTTTGTTTGATAACCAGGAGTTCAAGATCCATCATTTGCAATTGTCAGAAAACTCTTTGAATATGAGATAATCAAATACTAACATTTGACTTGATTTATAATGTTTATATTGACCAAGTTGTATCATAGACTCTCAAAATGACAAATAATCATTTCGAATGGATCTTTGATAAGTTTTTCTCTATAACTTAAACGGTGTAATTTTGTTACTAAAAAATGGTAAGGGTTATGAAGCTTTTTGATGAGTTTGTATTCATCTAAAGTTATGTTTGTTTTGTTTAGGTATTATACTTTATGTTTATTTTTGGGTAAATTACATGAATGGTCCTTGTGGTTTGGGATAATTTGCGCGTTTGGTCCTAACAATTTTTTTTTAACTCGGACCGTCTCTATTATATGTTTTTGTTGCACGTTTGGTCCCTACCACCCCTAAAAAGACTGTTTTGCCCTTAATAGATTATGCTTTATAACTAAGATTATTTTTTAATAATAATTTCTTATTGTTCTTATTATTATTATTATTATTATTATTATTATTATTATTAAAAATTGATAAAAGATATATGATCCACCTTCTCCTCGTCCAACCCACCCCCTATCATTCACCTTCTTCGTCAGGTTCTCCACCACCAACCCCTTTGTCTTCTTCAGTAAGACCGCTAGCAAACTATCACCAACCCTTTTGTCTGAAGCAAATCGCCGGAAAATCAAGGCAAGAACCAAGTCTTAAGCAAATTACCCCTAAATCTGAATCAAATTAGAAAAGCAGACTGGAAAATTGGAAAATTAACCACCATGAACCAAACCTTAAGAAAACCAAACCAAAAACAACATTTGAAGAAGACACCAGGGAAAGAAACCAACAAATTTGAAGCAAATTCAATCAAGGGTTAATGTCACTGCAACCCAACCAATTATTCGGTTTTGGTTTAAAAGGTCCCTAATGTATTTTTTTGGTGGTCTAGGTCATTAAACTTATATGTGACCTGTTAATTATACCAACAATCTATTTTTACCCGATTTTACCGGTTACACCCACAAATTGAAGCTCATTTTCCTTGTAAATCTCTAATATGAAATCCTTAAGTATCTGAGCTATTGTTATCGTCGTTGACATGGTTGTTGAAACTTTCCATGTTTTATTCTAAATTTTGATGTTGTATGATGCTACATGCTATCTACCTTCAACCATCGGCTTCACCATCCACTGTCATACACCATCACCACCTGTCGAAAATTCATCACTGGAAATACCATCCAACCACATACACCACCATTCAAGCTTTCTTCGACAACCACCTGCTCCAGTCGAATCTCCACAGTGAAACACAGCCTACCGAACACCATCTCCCGACACACCTGCAAACTCAGCCATCTTAATATCACAAACTCCACCATTTTAACCATCAACTACATTTCCTCCTTACACCATCGAGCTTTATACCACCGGGGAAATACCGAGAACAGCTCGAAATCCATCGATGAGGAGACGAGAGCCACCGATGAGGAGACGAGAGCTATTTGCACCTTTTATCCTCCACACAATCCCTACAATTTAATGCTTCTCAAGTTGTTACTGTTGCAACCTTCTCCTCTAATTTCACCGATACAATCCAAGTCAATGTTGAATAATACTTTAATGGAGCCACACCCACTCACATGAATATCTTAAAGATGATCCAAACAAACAACTTTTTATAACTTTTAATTGAAAATATTATTTGAACCGTAGCATCATAAACCATATTTACATGTTCCTTCAAAAAAAATTTAAATGCTTCCAGATTATTCCTAGGATAAATGCTTGTGATATTTGGAATTATTTCAAGTTCCGACTCCACGAGTTGTAATAGCTCCATTTTGTTGACATTTTGGCACAAACCCGATAGCTTTGGTAGCCTACACAAAGATAAAAACTTCATCTTTATGAACGTTATTGTCTCTTTTCCAACATTTTCAGTAAAGATGAAGAGTTCTGCTACTTCTCGCAGTTATTATCTTTCATGATAATATATCGTTTATGTATATTCCTATGACTAAGTCGAGTTCCATCAGAAATCACATATACAACTCTTCAAGGTTGGCCAAATTTTTCTCTGACACCTTGTGATGGTAAGGGGGCCGAGGAAAACATGTTCATGACTGGGGGATGTTAACGGTGGTTTGCAGGTGCATAAAAAGGTGGCTAATATGATATAAGGGTGGCGGTTCTCGGTAGCTACAGTGAAGCCGATGGTGAGGGATGTTTCTGGTAGAGGTTGTAGTTGCTAGACTTTGCACGGAGATAATAGTGTTCGGCATGTTGTGTTTCACTGTGCAGATTCGGATGGACCAGGTGGTTATCGAAGGAAGCTTGAATGGTGGTGTAAGGTGGTTGGATGGTATTTCCAGTGAGATTTACAAGGAAAAGGAGCTTCAATTCGTGGGTGTAACCGGTAAAACCGGGTAAAAAATAGATTGTTGGTATAATTAACAGGTCACATATAAGTTTAATGACCTAGACCACCAAAAAAATACATTAGGGACCTTTTCAACCAAAACCGGATAATTGGTTGGGTTACAGTGACATTAACCCTTCAATCAAACTTGATGGAAATTGTTGGAGAAATCAGATCGGGAAAAGCTGAACTTGACGGCTCTCACCCTATTTCCTCGTATCACCCACTCACTCCCCATCCCCTCACCCTTCGTCTCCCTTTCAACATCGAGATGCAGAAACGAAAACATCCAAAAACAAAAGAAATTTGGTGACCGGTCCTCAATCTCGTTCTCCTACAGGTGCAACGACAACCACCGCTTTCCTCATTCTTCATTCTCATTCAAGCCGGTAGATTTTGATTTCTGAAACAAACAAGAAGACGAAGGTTTTTTGGATTTGATTTCTAATGGTCTTTCGGATGGTCGTTCTCATCGAACTACATCCAACTCTGCTCTAATGGTCGTCGGATCTGAGGTTTTTCTAGATTTGATTTCTGGGAAATTTTCGAAAAATCAAGAACCCTATTTTCTGGACTGTATTTCATGTTTGATTTATAGATTCTATTTTCATATTTGATTTTAGGATTCTATTTTTATGTTTAATTCCAGACTTCATTTTGATTTTGGGTTGGTTTTGGACTTTTAACATGGAGGAGAAGAAAAGAATAGAGGTTTTTCGCAAGGATGGATATCAGAAATGGTGGTCGGAGATTTTTGGCGGAGAAAGGTGGTCGGAGATTTTTGGGGAGGGACATCCATTCTAATTTCTAATTTTAATATTAATAATCAATTGAATAAAATTAATATATACTTAATAAATATTTTTTCTACATTTAATTAATAATTTTTTAATTAACTGATAATTTATAAAGGGTAAAAAAGTCCAGTAAGATGAAATCAGTCTTTTTAGAACGGACAATGACCAAGCGTGCAACAAAAATATAAAGTAGGGTCGGTCCGAGTTAAAAAAAAAATTGTTAGAAACCAAACACATAGATTACCCTAAACCATAAGGACCATCTGTGTAATTTACCATTTATTTTTTATGTATATATATATGTATGTAGAAAAAAAAAATTCTTAAAACAGGATTGACCGGTGGTCAATCCGTCACTATACATATTCAACTAAAAAATCAGTGTTTAAAACATTGTCTAAAACCAAAATCAACGAATATTACCAAATAAAACGGGTTTTCAGTTTATATTATAACGTCGATTGCCATCATGTACAAAACCAGTGTCATTTACCAGTATGCTAAAAACACAAACCTTAAGACCACTATGATAACTTATAAATTATTTTTTTTTAACCAACACAAACCTTAAGACCACTGTGATAACTTATAAATAAATTTTCTTTAGAGTAAATTACACGAATGGTCCCCTATGGTTTGGGGTAATTTGTATGTTTGGTCCCTAACTTATTTTTTTAACTCGGAAGGTCCATACAGTTTGTTTTTGTTGCGCCCTTCGTCACTGTCTTACCTAAAAAGACTAACTTTCCCTTTATTTTTTTAATTTATTTAAATAAGGTGGAGTAGATAAGGTAATGTAAGGTAAGATGAAGTGGAAGTGGGTCTGGGGGTTTGTTTATTTAAATAAATTAAAAAATCAAAGGCAAAATAGTCTTTTTAGGTAAGACAGGGACCAAACGCGCAATAAAAACAAATAATAAGGATCTTACGAGTTAAAAAAATAAGTTAAGGACCGAACATGCAAGTTACCCCAAACAATAGCGACCATGTAATTTACTCTTTTCTTTAACTAATTGAGATACCTTATTGCCACGAAGCTTTTTCCATAAGTTTCAATATATACGGTTATATGTCAGTTTTTAATTACATAATTAAATGTACTTTTATATTATTTTATATTTGTCATATGTTTTGTCAATTAGTTTATTAAATATAATTGTTTTTTTAATTATAAACTAAGTTCACTCAAAAACTAGTTTTTCTGCTGATCTGATAAACACGAAATAAATGGGTGGAAGTTGTAGAGGAAATTACTCTTCTATCCCTATGATGAAGGATAAGAAGAGACTAAAAGTCTACAAGGAAGAAATGCAATTGAGTTATCATGATGGTCTTTTGAACTATTAGGATGGGCTGAGCCAAATTGATAAGGACGAGGACTTGGATCAGGACCACTTAGTAAACCTTCACTCATTTCATTTTTTACTAACACCATTCTAAAATTATCAACGAGATAGAGCATGGTAGATATTAAAGTCAACAATTCAATGAAAGGTTCGCCCCACAAATTGAAAATCATCTTCATGCCTCAAAATAAAAGCAAGGTTATCTAATTTGATATATTAAACCAGTTAAATATGTATAATATGATACGTATTGTCTTTGTCTTTTTTGTTATATGTAAGAGGTATGAGATAATATACAACAAACTAATTATATTTGATAATATGATACGTATTGTCGTTGTCTTTTTTGTTATATGTTAGAGGTATGAGATAATATACAACAAAGTAATTATATTTGATAGATATATGTATTACTTTGTCATTCTCTAACAGAATATGTTAGCACAATAAAGTTATTAAGCCATTTTCTAATTTGGGCCTTGTTTGGCCCTTTGGTTATTTGATCTAATTAGCTTTGCTGTTTATTTTGTTTTCTCTTTTAAGCGTAACTCTACTCTCTTTTGGTTCGATAATGAAACTCTAATATTATTATATTCATTAGTTTACATGGTATCATCATTAGTTTATATGGTATGAGAGCTTATCCGGTCCGTCGTTTATGATTGTTGGAGGCGGGTTGTACGTAGAGTTGTGACATTCTGTGAATCGAAATTTTTGACATTTTTGGGTATATCTTTCTAATCTGTTTCTGTTTTAATTTGTTTGGATAGTTCGAGGGCTACGGTTATTGCTCGTATTCGTTTGAATTTTTTGTTTTTCGTCGCAATTCGCACCACGATTTGGGTACCGCCGCTGCGATTTGAGGATTGTTCGAGATTTTCTGTTTGTTTCGTCGATATCTAATCGTGATTCTATATTCGCGCCGCGATTTTAGGATTGGTCGATGGTTTTGTTTATTTCGTCGATATCTCGCCGCGATTATATATTCACGCCTCGATTTTTTCTCTGAGGAGAAATTTCGATAACTTATTTGTTTAGAGTTCAGAGTACAGATTTTCGTCGATATCTCACCGCGGTTTTATATTTGCGTTGCGATTTTGTGGACAAAAATCATTTTTCAGTTCGTTTTGGTTATTGTTCGAAGTTTAGTTTGTTTGGTTATTGTTGGTATTCTTCGTTTGGAGGTTTTGTTGTTCTGTTTGTTTGACTGCCATTGTTCGTTATTGGTTCCGACAGTTTGATTTGTTCTTCTGTCGTTGGTTCGGGATTATTGTTTGATTGTTTACTGTCAATATGGCTCTGAATGATAGATTAGTTCGAAAAGTTAATTTTGATAAATGTGCTTACCGCACACAAAAGAACCATTGGAAGTCTCAGTGTCCACTGTAAATTGAACAAGGCAAAATAGCAACAAGATAGATCATATGGATCGTTTCAGCCATCGTTTTACCCTACATTAGAAACTAATGTTACCACCACATCATCTTCTGCACGGGATCCTCAAGTTCTTAAGCAGTTCAGACAGTTCCTTTCTCTTAGTTATGCAACTATGTTTGCATATATATATTATTCGTGTCTTTCCTCATCCAGTACTGCAGGTATTCCTTCATCATCATGGATCTTGTATTTTGTTGCATCTCATCATATTTCACCTTACTTGTCATCCGTTGTTTCTTTGTCTTATAGATCATCCGTTTCAGTCATGTCTGCTAGCTCTACACCTATGCCTATAAAGGGTGTTGGTTCAGTTGTCACTCTTTATGTATCTCTTAATGATGTCTATTATATTCTCACACTTGCTTTAGATCTAGCCTCAGTTAGTCCGTTGTGTACATCTGGTTATTGGGTTTTCTTTTCTAATTCTCTTTGTCGTGTTCTTGATTCTCACTCCTAGAGAGTGATTAGGACTGGTCGTAAGTTAGGAGAACTATATATCTTGGATCAACTCAAAATGTCTGATATCGCTTCCATTAGTGTTGATTTGTCTGATGTTGCTTCCAATAATGTTAATTTGTCCTCTTTTCGTTTGAGTGATCCGTCTTCGGATTTTTATCTTTGGCATTCACGTTTAGGACATGTATCAGCTTTTCGTTTATAGTTGTTAGCCGTTACTGGTTTTTTATGTCATTTAAACAGTCATGATATTTTTTATTGTTGTGGTTGCAAACTGACAAAATTTTCTGCTCTACCGTTCAATAAAAGCTTCACTCACTTTGTTGCTCCATTTGATCTTGTTGCATTCTGATGTATGGGCCCTTCACCAGTTTCCTCTAAAGGAGGGTCTGTTAACTATGTTTCCTTTATTGACGATTACACTCGTTATATGTGGGTTTATCTTATAAAGCACATATCTGATTTTTCACCATATATAGCGAATTAAGAGCCCTAGTCAAGACTCAAAAGTCTGTTGTTATAAAATGCTTCGGTTGTGAATTGAGAGGTGAATATACCTATAATGATTTTACTCAGTTCCTTGCATCTCATGGCACTCTGCACCAATCATCATGTACCAATATTCCTCAACAAAACGGTATTATAGAAAGAAAACATCGTCACATTATTGAAATTGTACGGTCCTTGCTTTTATCCTCTCATGTCCCTAGTATCTTTTGGGGAGAAATCATTCCTACTGCTACATATGTCATTAATCGTATTCCTACTTCACACAAATCAGGGATCTCTCCCTATGGAAAACTATATGGAAAACTTTCTGATTATTCTTCATTGCGAGTATTTAGGTGTACATGCTTTGTTTTACGACTTCACGTAAAGAAAACCAAGTTGTCTCCAAAATCTTCTCCATGTGTGTCCTTGGGGTACGACATTGGTCAAATAGGATATTGATGTTATGATCCGATAAGTTAAAATTATATGTTTCTCGACATGTCACCTTTCTAGAATGCATTCCTTTCTATAACATTCTTGTTCAGTCATACAACATGACTCAGTTGGAACTCCGGGTTATTGATCCATTTAGCATTGACAATGATGACATTTCTTCAGATGCTTCTGCTACTTTAGATAGCCCTTCAACATCTGATCTCACTCCTATTATTGCTAAAGAACCCCCACCTACTCGTACGCGAAAGTCCACCAAGCTTCAAGAATTTTTATATTCCTCTTACTTACCAGCCTTGCCTCTTTTATTGGGAATATACATCGTCTCTAAGAACCACTGTCCTATAAAGAGGCCATCTCTGATTGTAACATCCCAAATTCTTCAAACCAAATTTTTCATTTTTAATTAAGATAAAACATTGTTCATAAACCCACATTAAGTAAACATAAGTGTCAAATACAGTCATCCCAAAATATCAAAGTATCAAAATATGCGTAAACACAAACTGCAGGTGAATGTGTACAATCAAACCTTCACATTCTCACGATCATCTGAAGCACCTACAAAACATTTAATCAACAGCTTTAAGCATGATGCTTAGTGAGTTCCCCAAAATACCACATACATCACAACACAAAATAAACACTATGGGTTATCAACAACCTTGAGGATTATCAGCAATCCCAATTGGCTAACAGCACACCTGGTGGGTTATCAGCAACCCTGGAGACTATCAGCAGTCTCAGTAGGCTAATAGCACGCCCGGTGGGTTATCAGCAACGCTGGATACTATCAGCAGTCTTTGGCCCTGTTTGTTACCGTTTGACTCGGACCGAGTCAGCGATTTGGGTTGACTCGGTCAGACAATATGTGTTTGATAGAAGCTTTCTCAATCAGAACGTCTGGCCCATATCACTTTCTCGGTCAGACTTTGTAATATAGCTGACTGGAAAAATTACACACATACCCTCTCTTTGCTTTCTTCCCATCGTGACCTAAAAGAGATACCAGCAAGGAAAATTGGCCGCCAACATCGACAGCTCTCCATCGCATCTCCATCGCCGTCGTCCCTTCCTCAGTCCGACTACCGGCCAGAAAGACCATTCCTCCATTCGAGCCCCGGCGAGCAAGCATCGATTTCTGCATCAATAGTTCTGATTCTGATAAGGTAAGCATCAATTTTTCTTTCCTCGTCTCATAAATACTTCTGATTTCTGCCATCATCGACTAGCAAGCATCGATTTCTGCATCAATAGTTCCATTTCCGCCATTATTTCTCTATAAGTTTTGATTTTTACTTCTCGATTTTTGCTATTTCGATTGTTGTTGTTTCGATTTTTGCATCTATTTTGCTGTTCAAAGTTCTTTTGCTGTTGAGAATGGATAAAAGGTTTGAATTTTCAAATGATTTGTTCCAAGTGATTTGTTGTTCACTTCACGGTATGATGTTGAATGTGCCTTTGCCCGATTTTATTCATACCTGAACACATACATATATATGTTCAAGTGATTAACAGAGATGCCTTTGTTTATGCCAATACCAGGGTATCATCTATTGTCTGCAAATCAATAATTTGAGGGTAAAAATGTCATTCTACTTACTGATGAAGATATTGATGGGTTTTGAGCAATACATCAATCTTATAGTGTACATGCAAACCCTAATAGCTTTGGATCTAGTTTGTCTAATGAACATGCAATTGATAATCCAAAACCATAAACCCTAGATCTAATAAACAATAACTGAAATTAGGGTTTAGCTCTTACCTTTGATTGTTATATAGCAATAACAATCAATCATTGGCTTCAGAAAGCTTAGTGCCTCAAGTGCTGCACCTCTAATGGAGTCACAAACACCACTAAGCAACTTGGATGAAGAGGGAGGAGAGAGGAGGCACCAAAACCGGCTGGAAACCCTAAAGGAACACTTAGCCACGTTTTTGGGGCATAGGGGGCCTTTATATACATGTAGGCTATTAGGGTTTACAACTAGGAAACCCTAATCTGGCTGCTTAAGCCCTAAGCAAACCATGGACTCCTTTAACATATCCCTTGGACGATTTCTAATGGGCTTCCCATAGAATTCGTCCAACCTATATATTATTAGGTGATCCATAGCCCAATTGTGATTATCTTATAATTACAACTCCTGTCCCCTAAGTTTAATTAATCTCTTTTAGCCACAAAATTAATTCTTGACTAATATCAATTAAACATTATGATTTCTCCTTTAATATATTATTCTTATAATATATTAATAAATCATAATTAAACCTTTCTCTCCTTAATTCATCCTACATATTGCTATGGTGAAGGCAACCCAAAAGTACCATGCTCATAATCGGGTCAAGTACATACCAAAATAGTTATGGACTTAGACACTAATCCAACAGTCTCCCACTTGGATAAGTCTAATAACTATTTTGCATAACTTCAGAACCTGATCAGCAATCGTAGCTTTCAAAAGCCGCTGTCAACTCTGATCTTATCAGATACGCGTGTCCTTTAGATAAGGGATCATATATTCCTCCATTCTCAAGATATCATATAGACACAAGACATGAATTTTAATCATTCTCTCTATACTGTTTCCCGACGTCCGATTTATGACGACTGACAACAGACTACAATTGAACGCATCAACTTAGTCCCGGCTTGGCCAAGCGCTTAGGTGTCATCACTAAATCATCGAGGGGCCCACAGATATCGCTTTTATCCCACTTTGGGTAAAAGGAATGGATAAACTTCGACTCAAATGCTCGTTTGCATTTACTGATCGAATCACACACAACAATAAGTTTTATAACACCAAGTTACTGGTGCGTTTTCTTATTATCAATGCACAACTGACCAACAAATAACAACTCACACGTCTCGGTTTCAAGAATATACAATGTTATCGTCTCACAATTGCTCATGATAAAAACCATGAAGTGATTCAAGTGAGCGTGGGTTTGATCCAATACTCTAATCTTATTAAAGCACTCATGAACTCTGCAGCAAACTTGTGCTATGTCTAAACACCTCAGACAATCTACAGACAGATTCATGACAGTCTTCCTTCATACCTACTTCCAACGTATGACCGACTGTGGAGGTTCGAATAACCCAGTTATTCTGGAAGTCAAAACATGCAAAATGAAACACAACAATAATACTTAATCCTATATGGCCCCAAAACTTTTGAGCGTAAATAAAACACTTTTATTTAAACACCATATTGATTACTCATTATTCATTGTTTACTGTTTCAGAAAATCAACTTATTACTTGAATTACAACAATAATTGTCCCATGCTCCAAGCATGCACACTTTGTTTCCTATGGTCCATGCTTTGTGAAATAGATCAATTGAAAACTTTTCCAATGATGCTCATTTCACAATTCCTAATCCTCATCGTTACTGTAAGAACACAAGGTTCTCGCCACTACTAGAATATGTTAGATTCTCACATTTTATGCAACAATCCTTTTGCAAAGTCATAGCACAAAAGTCACCAGGACTTGGCTAATGAAATTACAAGGTCTCTATCAGAAATTGTTACAAACAATTATATAGATGTGATGTCTCTCACTCAAAGTGCATTCCTTTGAACATCATTTTGCATAAAGTTTTCTAATCTAGACATAAATTCTCAATTTCTAATGGGTTTCCCATAGAATTCGTCCAACCTATATATTATTAGGTGATCTATAGCCCAATTGTGATTATCTTATAATTACAACTCCAGTCCCCTAAGTTTAATTAATCTTTTTTAGCCACAAAATTAATTCTTAATTAATTCTTGACTAATATCAATTAAACATTATGATTTCTCCTTTAATATATTATTCTTATAATATATTAATAAATCATAATTAAACCTTTCTCTCCTTAATTCATCCTACATATTGCCATGGTGAAGGTAACCCAAAAGGACTATGCTCATAATCGGGTCAAGTACATACCAAAATAGTTATGGACTTAGACACTAATCCAACAGATATTGCATTTCATTGATTGCAGGGTTTGAAATCACAAAAGAGCATTGATTTGAAGTATGATATATGTAGATGGGTTATTCTTGCTATATCCATTGTGGTGTAGATAGATTTTGCAATGATATAATAAGCTAATGTATCTCCACTTCAGGTTCAATGATATAATAAGCTCATTTTAGGCCATGTATGGTGGTTCTAACTTATAAATAGATATAGGATTTGATTTTGAGATGAGTGACACAATATTCAATCAAGAAATCAATTTGGCAAAATTTATTGGTATTTCTAGTATGTTTTGTAGACTCAAGATGACGGTATTGCTTTGTGAGATGTAAACTTGTGATGTTTGGTTATATTATTTGGTGTGGATTTATTATTATTATTATTATTATTATTATTGCATAAAAATGAATAGCGTATCAGGGTAAAATGGTCATTTTGCATCAGTCATCACGTTTAGTCAGATGTACAATCAAACAACATGATTTCTTACTCGGTCAGAATTTCTTACTCAGACAGATATTTCTGAATCAGCACTTTCTCAGTTAGTAACTATCAAACGGGGCCTTAGTGTCTAACAGCACGCCCGGTGGGTTATCAGTAGGGTTGTGTATTGGTCGGTTTGGGTCGGTTTCGACCTAAAACCGAACCTAAAACCGACATCATTGGTTTTCATATAACCAAAACTGAACCCAACCCAAACCCATCAATTTAGTTTTTAAGGTTTTGGTTTCTTCTCGGTTCGGTTTCGAGTTTACACCCAAACCCAATCGAAAACTCATATAACTCTTTGAAAGATGATAACTAATTTTATACAATTAGGGAATGTGGATGTTTTCTTACTTGGGGTGATGTGGGACTAAAGCTGGAGTTAGCATCTATATCATACATACTTATAAAGCTAGCATTTTTTTCTTGAATCTCATGCATTTGAAACCCCCATAAAAATTTGCCAACACCTCATGCATTTGAAACCCCCGCACCCTTTCACCTTCAAAGTAATTAATCACACATAATCCCATTCCAAGAAAATCACACACTCCATAAGTTCAACACCTCATGCATTTGAAACCCCAACATCCTTTCACCTTCATTATATATGTAGTTATATTAGTACATTTTTCTTACAAAAAGTCGTCATTTGGTTGAAGATATTATGATTCAAAAGTTTTCATATAGTTGAAGCATTCACGATCCAAATATGATGATTTGAAGAAATAGGTTATGTCGCATCGATGGTAATTGTAATATGATTTTTTCTTTCAACCAAAACAAATGAAGCTTTTCTATTCTTTCTTTATATTCAATTTCTCATTTTATCTTTATATGTGATTTGTATGTATTACTCAATCTTGAATGTGACTCTCCAAACATCAACGTTTTGCTAGGAATATCTTTCTCATTCTTCTTTTTCAAGAAAAACATTTTGATTGCAGGTTAGTGAAGAATTGTCATCAAGTTTCTATGGTTGAATGGTGTTAAATAAAGAAAGAAGATTCAGAAAACGAATATAGGTTGTGTTTTGTTTGAGTAAAGTAGACGAATGTTAGTTTTTTCTTTTGATTTAAACGTATATTTATGTAACATTTTTATTTATATATTCAACCACCCAATGTTTATTATGTTTATTTTCTATTATTTTTTTGTTGGGTTATCCTACACAACATATTTACAAGAAAATATTTAAAAGATAACATAATTTTTAACATTTGATATGTAATTATGATGACTTATCATGATATGTTCTTCATATGAAAGTAATTTATCCATATTACTACGACAAGAATTACATATGACATTTACGAAAATATATATTATATGTGATTTGTTTAACATATATATATATATATATATATATATATATATATATATATATATATATATATATGCACCTATGTATGTTATAAATTGATAATTAAATATCTTTATGTATAATAATTGAAGGGATTAAAATGATGCATCAAAACCAATTATTTAGACGAATATAATAATAATAATAATAATAATAATAATAATAATAATAAATACACATTTCCAAGTAGCATATTCATTTGAAACTCACACTACAACTCAAGAGTTTTCTAATTTATGTATCTTATTAGTTACAACTCAAGAGTTTTTAACTTATGAATATTAATTATTAATCACTAATAACTTTTTATTTTCCTTTCTTTTATAAGGTTGTAAAGTTTTGCTAATTAAAAACATTAATGTATTTGAAGAGATTTGTGATTTAAATATGAAAAGTTAATATAAATGTTATAATAAATGTTTTAGTGTTTTTATGTTATTAAAAGTTGTAGTGTTTATTTTTCATATTTTTTATTATTTGTTGTATATATATCTTTTTTAATACAAATGTTATAATAGATGTTTTTGTATTTTTATGTTACTAAAAGTTGTAGTTCATATTTTTGTTCATACATTTTGTTACCCGTTATATATAGATTATCATACGTTTGATATATAATTTACACAATTTTAAACGGTTTATAAAATTATCAAATAATTGTATATATTACAATGACTTAAAAATTAAAACTATAATCAGCATATCATATCATCATATCATACTATATTATAAAGGAATCATTTTTTCTTTCACCACATTCATTTGAAACTCCAAACTTTTCATATTTCCATACAATATGCTTAAATTATTAACTTAAATATGCTTTTAGTTGTAAACATTATCATAAATGGAAGAATTTGTGACTTATCAATATGATATACTTAATTTGTTAACTTCAATATACAGTTAAATAAATAACCTGCATTAATATATCAAATAAGTTTAAAAATTTAGTGTAAAATTTAAAACCTAACGTAAAATATTAAATAATGTTTAAAAAAATTCAATATATATTTTTTAACATAGTTAAAGGAAAACATTAAATATAATAATAATAAAAGAACCTAAATTGATTAATCGAATTAACTAAAAGGTGTCTGAAAACTATATTCTAACAACATATTTTTAACATGTGCCGCACAACGCGCGAGAATTCGTCTAGTATACTTATAAAAGAGACATTTTTACATGTATCACATGCATTTGAAACATCCATGACTTTTCAAATTCTTTCTAATAATTATTATAAATTGGTTAATAATATTAAATTAAAGTAAAAACTAAATTCTAATCATAAATTAATTAAACTACAATATTAAAATATCATATTTTACTTCTATTTATAAAATTATGACTTTAACTTTTTAACATATTAGTTTAAATATGTTGTCGTATGTGAGCAATTGTCATTTTAAAGTCATAAATTTTGTATAATTTATGATTTTATGCAAAATAGTTAAATTATTAACTTCAATATAATGTTAAACGATTAACTTAAATCAAAATTTATGTTAAACTTGAAGAAAATCAAGAGATTATTTTATAAATAGTTAAAAATTATAAATTATAGTGTTAAACCTAAATTGTAATTCTAAATTAACAAAAAAAAAACCATGAAACTATTTTTTATAATCATTAAGAATTTTCAAATAAGTAACCTAAAAATAACTTACAATAAGAATAGTTAAATGTAATATTATATAAAAAATTATATTGTTATATTTAAAAACAAAAAAACAATGTTTGTCATATTAAATAATTACAATCAAAGAAAATAACCCTATTTATCATATAAATTTTAAAAAAAAAATTAAATTTCTGAAACCAAATTAAAATAATTAAGAGTTTTCAAATACGTTATTTTACATTAACTTACAACAACAATAGTTAAAAGAAACATTATATATGAATATTGTTACCTTTAAAAACAAAAACAATGTTTGATGTTTTAAATAATTACAATGATAGAAATTAAAATTCTAAGCAAATAAACTTTTTAAAATTAATTAATCATAAAAACTATAAATATCATTAAACCATGTATTATATTTAATTTTATTAATGAGTAACTTCAGGTAAAGACCATTGAGACAATTAAGCTTATAAAATTAAAAAAACGTGCACATTAGCATATAATTCAAATCAAACAATGTTTATACCAACTTATTATAAGATTTATTATATAGGGGATAACAACAACATTATTGATATATTTAAAAAACATATATTTGTAGAGATTTCAAATATATTTTTGTATTCTGCACAACGCGCGGGTATTCGTCTAGTTGGTTATACAAGGGAGGATTTCCAACTTAGTTTGGATTATTAAACGATGTGGGATTGGGAGGCTTTTAAATAACAAAGAAAATAAAACAAAGGGACGATGGTAGTGGGTTTCGAACACGGAACCTCAAGAATGACAACTCCAACGTCCTAGCCACTACACCATGCTTCCATTTCGTATTTTAAATCCATCGAACACACACACACACACACACACAGATATATATATATATATATATATATATATATATATATACACACACACACACACACACACACATACTAGGCGAATTTTTCCACGTTGCGCAAAATTTTATAATATAATTAATATATGTTATTAAAAATAATTATGTCGGTATCATTGACTTTGAAATAACATTATTTTACATTGTCTTTACTTTAAATATGAAATAAGATAGATACATATTTAAACTAACTGATCTCAAGAGTGTTTATTGTTGGATAGTATAACATTTCATTAACTTTTGATTTATTGTATTATTTATTATTATGATAATTAATCAATTTGTATAACAATCTTTTAGAATTATATTATCTTAATGATATATATCCAAACATAGTTTTGTTCTCTAACAATTGTAGTTTGATCTATAATTTTTTCCTCATAAAATACATCAAAAAAATACTTTCTTTATCCACCTGCATAAATAAAAATTTACAATCTATTTATAAGATTAGTTAACTTTGAAAAAAAATTACACGTTTACATAGAGAAAAATGTGAGTAATGAAGTCATTTTACCTAGAGAATATCACACCACCAAAGATACTTCATGTCATCTAGTCATGATCGTCAGGCGGGTAAGTCGGATTTTAGGTTATCGGTTTTGTCCTAAAGTTCAATCCATGAAGGAAAGCTAAATTTGAATTTGGTTTTGTCCTAAAGCTTGTCTTATGATTTTATGTTGGAAATTATAGATTTACATGGATGGGAACGTATATACCTTCGAATCTGGGTGGCAAAAGGTTTCACTCTAATTCATGAAAATGGTTATGAGGGAACACTTTTGCTAGTAGATTTTAAGGATATGATAAAGATCAATATGAATATTGATTGTATTAATTGCATTCTCAAATTCACAATATGTTTATCACATCTTGAAAGGGTTTTGAACACATACACTATCTGGATAAAGTGCATAAGCTTAAGAGGCCTAATTAGAGGCTTGATGTCACAACTGGCATTTTGGGTTAGGAGATTCTGTTTAGATGTAATCAACTCTTGATATATCTTGTAACCCTAATGTTGATGCAATGCATGT
Source organism: Lactuca virosa (assembly GCF_052849685.1). Classification (NCBI taxonomy): domain Eukaryota; kingdom Viridiplantae; phylum Streptophyta; class Magnoliopsida; order Asterales; family Asteraceae; genus Lactuca; species Lactuca virosa. The sequence continues at coordinate 73,343,464 of NC_136429.1, read as the reverse complement.
TATTCATTTCAAAAACAACTTTTCGAATCAAAACTAACTCGTGAAGCCCTAAACTTAATTCAATACGCTATATTCACTCAACTTTGAGTTGTAACCCTAACTTTCCGGTTCAAATCTCTTATTGGACCAGGATACCCTTATTGGGCCTAATGGGCCAATAAACCTTCATATTCATTCATTTGGGCTAAGAACCACATTTGGGCCCTAGTTGGGCCGAAAGTCGTTAAAAATTTATGATTGGGCCACAAAACTCTTCATGGGCCTTATTGGGCCGAAAACCATTTAATGAATTACAATGGGCCGAAAACCCATTCCTTTTATCATCTTGGGCCGTAAACACACATATGTGAGCCCAATGGATTAAAAATCTTCTTATTGGGCCATACATTTTTGGTTGCTATTTAAACTAAGCCCAGTGTTTATTCTTTCTTTCCTCTCTTCATCCTTATTCTCGGTTGTATATATGTATGTACATAAAAAAAAGAGAAATTTAATAAATTCAAATTGGTGACACCTCACTAATGTTTAGTGGTAATCCAAGCAACAATTCTCATGTTTCTAGACACTAAACCATCATGTAAAAACCACTTAATCTCTCTCTTTCTCTCTTCTTATTCTCGGCCGAAGCTACCTCCCCACCACCATTTTCACTTCAAACTTGAACCACATTCTTCATTTCCTCTCATATCTCCTAAGAACCCAAGGAAAATTATACCATTTCTCCTTCTAAAATTCGTGAGTTAGTGTGTGTTTCAAGAAGTTTTCATCAAAGTTCATCATACTAGGTAAGCTACTTCACACTTAAGTTGAATAAATCCATCTTATGCTAAGATCTTCACTCAAAACATCACCAATATTGTGTTTATGCTCCTAGAATCATCTTGTTTTCGAAGATCTTCTCAAAGGAGCTTGCTAGGCCGAAAACTCCTTCAAACTTCTCACCAAAACCGATCCATCACCCAAAGTGAGCTCATACCCCCTTGTTTTCAGTTTTTACTATGTTTTGGGGGAGGATACAAATTGCTTTTGTGTTAGATCTATGTGTTTATGCATGTATATGTGTGTTTTCATGTCATATGCTGTGATTATGGTATGAAAACATGTAAAATCTTCACCAAACTTGAAATATCTACTAAACTTGGGATGTTTGTAAACTAAACCATCTTATGTGACTTACTATGAAGTTGAAAAGATTAAACATGCTAAGGATGTTTGAAAACTAAATAAAACCGTATAAGGGGCCATATTTGACAAATAAACAAAAGATGAGGCCTTTATGACAGTCACGGTTTTTGAGAGGACCAAAAGAGTCATTTTTAAATAAAAATGGATCTTTATGATATTCACGGTTTCAAAGGGGCCAAAAGTGTTATTTTTCACAAAATGGGCTTCTATTTGGGCCTTACGATTTTAATGGGCTAAAATTGTCAATTTTCAAAAAAATGGGTCTTATTTAGAAATTCACGGATTCATGGGCCTAAAAAGTTAATTATTGACTTTTTATGGATTAAATTTTCATTTTAAACAAACGTGGGCCAAAAATGTAAATTTTAGGTTAAATGGGCTGAAAATGTCATTTCTATTAAATTTGGGCTGAAAATGTTATTTCCAATATATTTGGGCCGAAAATGTTAATTCTATCAAAAGTGGGCTGAAAATGTCATTTTATTCGAAATGAGCCCTTAAATGTAAACTTTCGGTCTTAATGGGCCTAAAGTGTCATTTTTACCAAAAATTGTGCCTTAATTGTAAATTTTCGGCTTAATAGGCCAAGAATGTCATTTTTACAAAAGTGGACCTTTTATGTCATTTTGGTAAATAATTGAGCTAAAACAAGCAATATAATAACAAACGGGCTAATTACGTCATTCTCACTTTTATTGGGCCTTGTTTACCCATTTTCATATTATTGGGCCTTCGTGGTCCATTTACATGCTTATTGGGCCTGATACATTCATTACATGTTTATTGGGCCTTAGTGGCCCGCTTAAATGCTTGATAGGTCCTGTATACTCTTTACATGTTTATTGGGCCTTGTTGACACATTTACATGCTCGACGGACCTTGTATACACATTTCATGATTATTGGGCCTCATTCATTCATGTACATACACATTGGGCCTTGTAACCTAAATACATACACAGAAACATTATTTAAAACATAAAATAGTGTGTTACACTGTTCGCGTAAATTTAGTTAAGGTTCTTGTGAGACGTTCTTTCATTCGTACCTACCTAGTGTACAACCTTAAGCCCTGTAGTTATAATCAGAGTCTCCTGGAGGGAGAGCGAGAGTTTGTGTATAGATCTATACGGGGTTGACAGCCCCGCACCTGAGATGTTAGCTACAGCTAGACTACGCCAGTCTAGGGTGACAAATGTCTTACTTTAAACAAGTGACGCCTGAAAAACGTCATGACAGGCATAACAGTCATATCAATTATGGTTATAACGACTCACATAGAGATTAACTCCACTGTAAATTTACGGAATACATATACATTTCTGCTTTTACAAAACCATACAAACACCATTTTTCGGTCTTAGGGTTTTAAGACCACAACACTATTACAGACAGAAAATATCAGATTTTCTGGGAAACATACCTTATACATTACAATTTACTTGAAGCAGAAAATATAGGATTTTCTGGAATACTCTCTTCATACATTTTCAAAACAGAAACACACATGCTATAATACAAGATTCGATACAAAACTTTCAAACCATTTTTACAGAAAATATCGGATTCTCTGGTTGTCACACCCCCAAACCAGAACGGCGGAAACGTTCGGGGGCGGAGGACGTCATATTCAGTATCATAACAGTTCATAGTAAGGAAAGTACACACCACCATACATATAAAGGTTTCAAAATGTTTACATAATTGTATTTGTTACATGTTTAAAAGATAAGTACATAAACATCTTTCAAAAGAAGTAATTAACGTCAGAGCGTTAATCCCCAAAAGTTGATTTCCAAACCTTCTTAGCGGTTCCCTGAGAATACAAGTTATTTCAAGCAAAAAGTGTCAACAATTAAGTTGGTGAGTTCATAAGCGGTTTTTAGAAAATGTATGCCATTCCAAAGTTCATGCGTTTTCCAAGAAAATCCCTTATTTCCTTATTAAAGTATGAAATGCATATGAATGTTCGCGTTGTGAATTGTAAATAGTTGCACCAGGAAAATCCCTTATTTTCCTATTAGTTGATTGTTTCGGATACAGGAAAATCCCTTATTTTCCTAAAGTAAAAGGCAGTCTCTAATGTCCAAGACCGAAAATCACAAGCAACTGACATACTTGAAAGGTTGAGACATAGTTTTATATAATAAAGCTATAAGAAGATCACACTTGTTAGATGAAGAATAGTTTTAATAGCTATCCATTCATAAAAGCAGAATACCATAATAATTGTCTATCCGGTGAGTTTTTATAACCATACTAAACATAATATGCCTGTGGCGACGGTCTTCAGGCGTCGAAACGTTTATGACAAACTGTCACCCAAAGGACTGTAGCTAATAGTCAGGGCGCAGGATCATGACTTCCCGTATAGATCTATACACATTTGACACGCTCTCCAAACGGGAGACTCTGGTTATAATAGACAAGACTTTAGGTAGTACCTTTGTAACACAAAGGTAGCATTTGAAGACGTAATCGTCTCACGGATTCTCAACTACGTCTGTATTAAAAATAATAGTTTTGTATGCAATGTTTATCCTCTTTCACAATGTTTGACAAGGCATAAGTCATAAGTTCTTTGAATGCATAAAGAGTTTAGCAAGAAAGGTTGCTCTTGACATAATGCATTTTGTATAAACGAGGCTAATACTAGTTATAGTTTTGTTTCATACCACATGGTTAAGTTTGAGCAATAGTCTTGCATGTTGAACAGTTTCATTGTATAGATAAGTCTAATACATGCAAAGTATAACAAGAGTTTTTACGTTTTCACTCGGGATCAACCGAGTGTTTACTTGTATTCTCCCCCGAAATGTATTAAAAGTACATTATAAAGTATTTGAAAGTGTATAAAAGGGGGTATGAACTCACTTGATTGAAGTGGTTGCTTTGAAGTAGTCGAGAGAAGAATCGAGTAGGACTTAGACTAGAGAGAGTTGAAATCTCGGGATTCTCGAGGATCTCAGGAGTGTAGAACTTCTTTCGGGACTCGAGTATAAAAATCCAGGGCTTCGGGAAGGCTTCTCGAGGTAATTACGTAGAGTAACGACACTTAGATGGAAAGAGATGAGCACCAAACCCGACACCCTTAAGGTTCTATTTATAGGGGCTGATTTGGGGTCTCATGTCGTGAGTTTTGGATTCTCACGTCGTGAGGCTTAGTCAGCATGATCCTCTTCGACGATTTGACGTGGCTGACACTCTAGAACCCATCAGTCACGAGCTCACGTTGTGAGCATGGTTCCCTCACGTCGTGAGGCTGAGTCAGCCTCGGGTTTTGTGTCCCGAACTTGTAAAATCCGTAACTTTCGCGTACGAGCTCCGATTCCGACGTTCTTTATATGCACGTGTAGGTGTGAAAAGGCTCTACAACTCTCGTTTAGACTCCGTTGGCTAATTTTGACTTTATCTTTATTATATTATTTTTAACAGGCCGGACCTGGAAAAGTCCGTTTAAATTCCTTAGCTCCTTCATCTGGTGTCCATTTTCGTCAGACTTTTTACTGTGGTATTCCTATTGTCGGGGTCTTCAACTTTCGTTTAGGTTGTGTTGGCAAAAAGTCGCTCGATCTCTAATTCGAGTTTTTAGCTGTCTACTGCTATGTCCGAAACTTCGAAAAATCACAACTTCCTCATACGAAGTCAGATTTGAGCGTTCTTCTTATGTATGTTTACGGTTTAATGATATCTACGACTTTAATTTAGATACTTAAGGCTAAAAAGTATTTTATCGGAATTTCGCATTTTACGCTTAACAGTGTTTTGTCGGTTTTGTTGCGGATCTTCGATTGGTCATAACTTCTTTGTTATAACTCGGATTTTAGTGTTCTTAATATTTTCAGAAACCTAGATACGATCTCTATCACTTCATTTATCCCAATTAAGGTTATTGAACCATTTATTTTTGACCTAAATTTTGCTGGTGTTACATCATCCCCCCGTTAGAGAGAATTTCGTCCCGAAATTCGCATCTGAATGGGACATCGATGGTTGAGGAAAGGTGAGTGTACTCCTATTCCATTTGAATCCTCTTGTTCTCTACCGATTCCAACTCTTAGTGTGGGTGTTCCATCGGATATTCATTATCCTGTCTATTGTTTTGATCGGTAGAGGTCGTGTGGATTTGGTTTTAATTGTCTATGTTCATCTAAATGTTAGTGTTGATTACTCGAAATACAGGTAATCTTTGTCTTGAATTTCATGGCTAAATTCACACCTGGTCCGTCTATCGTCGCCTTGTGTATGCAAGTGGCATACACACTTTGTAGTGATAGGTTATCCGTATTTATTCCTAGCCTCTACGTTTCAACTTGACTCACTGTATGCGTGCTTATTCCTAAGTGGTCTGTCGGGAATACTTCGGGTAGGTTGTAAAGGAGATAGTACTCCTCACATGAGTGCTACGAAATTTTGAAATGGTAGACGATTTGGAAGTTGTGTCGGGTTTGTCGTTACAGGTTAGAAGAGTTTCATTAGTCGGTGGTTAACACAAAGGGTCTTTTCATAGCATGTTGCAATTGGTATGGTGAAGACCAAGCCAATTAATTTCTAGTAGCTATATGGGTACTTCTTATCGTATCAAGAGTGAAGTCGATCAGAAAAAGTGTTCGTTAGTGGGATAGTGCATTCTACATATGTGTTTTCATTGCTTTTAGTCTATCCTTGTTATTACTACTATGAAGGTTTTGCTTAATGATTGGGGTGTTTGTTTAAGAAGACTTTTAAATTTAAGACTCACGAACCTCCTCTCCGCTCCACTATAAATCAAAATGCATGTTAATGTTCTATCGAGGAAAAACGTACCCGTAACAACAGTGGGGTCTGCAACGGCTTCCTCCTGGTCCATTGCGAATACTTGGCCACTTCCCCCAGTATTCTTGTTGTTTGCCTTCGGGCAGTCCCTTCGGAAGTGCCCCGTTGCTCCACACTCATAACAAGTACGGTCGACTACGACATTTGTGGCTGGAGCGGTCGGTTGGGTTGGTTCCCTGCAGTAGCGGACGGTGTGTCCCTTACTGTTGCACCTAGTGCAATGCATTTCACGGCAGGGTCCGTGATGATGAAAGTTGCATCGGTTACACTTAGGCTGTTGCCGTTGTACGGCCTTGTGGGTGTGGGGGGGATAGGAACAGTAACATCGTGAGCTGTCACTACCTGTTGTCTTTTGGTAGACCCTGGTTTTGAACTGCCCCATTTTTCATTCCCAAACCTTCGTTTCGTGTTGCTAGGTTTGTGGTTTGGAGTATCCTTGTGGGTAGACATTCGTTGGTTTCCTTGGTTGACACAAACATTTGAATTTTTGACATCCATTCCAGTTTTACTAGTGTTTCTTGCGTTGAGATGTGCCATGATGACTGTCACGGCGGCTGTAACCGCAGCTTGAAAAGTAGTTGAGTCAATAAGCAGGAGTGGTGTTTCGTTGGTTGGTCGGTTATTTCCATGTGAAGACATGATTCTGATACATGATGCGAAACGAGTTGGTCAGATAACTATGATCGTTGTTAGTTGGATTCTATAAGTACAATTTCCTTATTTTGTTATTCGGTTTCTAATGTTTCGACTTACCTTCTTATGATGTATTTGTGATTGAGGGTTGGAATAGGTATCATATTTTAAGTTTAGTTTCAGCAATTTAGGGTAGGGATGTTGAAATCTTAAGTTGATCTAGTTTCATGGGTTTTGGGAGAGGGTATCTTTCTTACTATTTCGAGTTATGAAGAAGGATGTGACGTACCTATCTCATAGCGTGAGTAATAAAATTACCAACTCATTTGATAATAATAACTATTACTTATTAGTCTGACGTATCAGGTTCTCTACCACCTCGTATGCTTCCCGAGTGGTTTCCTCTGTTCTCTGTCCTATCCTCGGTGGTAGTTATTTGTTATAGCCTGGTATCTATATACACGTCGTCCTTGCTTTTCCTAAGGCATATTTAATCTACGTCATTGTTTTGATTGCCCTTAGTTGAAGTTGTAAAGGTTTGTTATTCTATTGTAACGGTCTCTTTCTCTAAAGAGTGTAGGTGATAGAAAAGTTGGATTTATTGAAGGCTTGATTCTGTTTGAATAGCGAGAAGGCGTTTCCAGCTATAGGGTTACAGATGAAATGGTGGCAAGACTTCGCCGGTGTTGCTGGGCTCAATAACATTGAACAACAATAGTTTAGATCGACAGGGACAGTGTAGTGAGTTGCTATAGCAGTTTATGACACGAACTGTTTACATAGCCCAAAGCATGGGTTGATAATGATGATCTTTTTAGAAGAAACAAGACGTCTGTCATAATAGTTGGTATAGAAGTTACATGGAATTCGGAAAATGTGACCTTGAAGTAGGTCTACAATATACCAAACAGGGAAAAACTTGACAGCTTAGAGATCTAGTGAAACAGTAATTGCTAGATGGGAATATTTACATGAAAAGAGTACTACATGGAGTACGTACGAAGGTTATTCCACAAACCAAAAGAAGGAGCGAGTAGAGTATCCTCTACTCGTGACGGGAACTGTTCTGGTGATCCTTTCGTTCTGCCAACTGACGCTCCGCCTCGAGCATACGCATTTCATACCTTGCCTGGCGTGCTCTAAGTTCCCTAACTTCAGTTTGAGTTGCAGTTAGCTCTCTCTGCCAGGCCTCATTTTGATTTATGATTCTTCCATGAGCTAATCCTAACTGTCGGATGCGAACTGTATTAACTCCAGTGTTCGCATCATTCTCCTCAGTTCGATGGATGGTTGTCCTTCCTTGTTCATCAATGCGAGAAATTCGGCAAACCAATATAGGAAGGACTCTATCTGCTGAGCTTCCCTCGCTCAGATTGTAGAAGCTTCGGTCTCCATTGTATGGAAGGGGTTGACCCTGTTTGCGACTCCACCTATTCAGGTTGGTTGCCCATAGAGGTGTCGAGCTATGAAATTCCGGTCGAGGATTTGGATTTTGGATCGGAGTCACTAAGGGTAAGTTATTGGTTTCGGGGTCGTTGTCGGAGTCTTCTTGTATTTCTGCCTCGAATCCTTCCATAATTTCCTCGGGATTCTCCTCCGGATCATTCTCTACCCATCCTCTATTGTCTTGGTTCGGGTAGTAGGAATCCCCTGATAGATGGAATCCGGCCATAGCGTCTGTGCGAGAATAGGGATATAAGAATTGTCTAGAACTAAGGCACATAAGGTTGAACATCAAAGTTAAACTATTGTATGCATAAAATACCCCTATAGTATTCTAAATGTTATGTTTGATTCTAAGGTTCATAAGTTTGGTGATTTTTAGACTTGTTGTCCACTGTAGCTATCCCCTGTCATATGTTGGTCGGCTCTCAGACAAATATAGTTGATCAGGCTATATTCATCCCAGTCTCGATTACATATCTCAAGGCATGACTGTAGTGCACAATTTATTTATAATCCTTCTATATTGATCTATTTTTGACACTATTATTAATATGAAATGAATGTATGCCTACTTTACAAAAGAATTAAATAGATTTAATTTTTTTAAAAGTATGACTCTTACTCAGAGTGTTTTTGCCCAGTTGTGTTTATAGTTGTATACCAAAAATGGTTTTGATATACTTAATTCACTATAAACAAAGCTCTGATACCAATCTGTCACACCCCCAAACCAGAACGACGGAAACGTTCGGGGGCGGAGGACATCATATTCAGTATCATAACAGTTCATAGTAAGGAAAGTAAACACCACCATACATATAAAGGTTTCAAAATGTTTACATAATTGTATTTGTTACATGTTCAAAAGATAAGTACATAAACATCTTTCAAAAGAAGTAATTAACATCAGAGCGTTAATCCCCAAAAGTTGATTTCCAAACCTTCTTAGCGGTTCCCTGAGAATACAAGTTATTTCAAAGAAAAAGTGTCAACAATTAAGTTGGTGAGTTCATAAGCGGTTTTTAGAAAATGTATGCCATTCCAAAGTTCATGCGTTTTCCAAGAAAATCCCTTATTTCCTTATTAAAGTATGAAATGCATATGAATGTTCGCGTTGTGAATTGTAAATAGTTGCACCAGGAAAATCCCTTATTTTCCTATTAGTTGATTGTTTTGGATACAGGAAGATCCCTTATTTTCCTAAAGTAAAAGCCAGTCTCTAATGTCCAAGACCGAAAATCGCAAGCAACTGACATACTTGAAAGGTTGAGACATAGTTTTATATAATAAAGCTATAAGAAGATCGCACTTGTTAGATGAAGAATAGTTTTAATAGCTATCCATTCATAAAAGCAGAATACCATAATAATTGTCTATCCGGTGAGTTTTTATAACCATACTAAACATAATATGCCTGTGGCGACGGTCTTCAGGCGTCGAAACGTTTATGACAAACTGTCACCCAAAGGACTGTAGCTAACATTCAGGGCGCGGGATCATGACTTCCCTTATAGATCTATACACATTTGACACGCTCTCCAAACGGGAGACTCTGGTTATAATAGACAAGACTTTAGGTAGTACCTTTGTAACACAAAGGTAGCATTTGAAGACGTAATCGTCTCACGGATTCTCAACTAAGTCTGTATTAAAAATAATAGTTTTGTATGCAATGTTTATCCTCTTTCACAATGTTTGACAAGGCATAAGTCATAAGTTCTTTGAATGCATAAAGAGTTTAGCAAGAAAGGTTGCTCTTGACATAATGCATTTTGTATAAACGAGGATAATACTAGTTATAGTTTTGTTTCATACCACATGGTTAAGTTTGAGCAATAGTCTTGCATGTTGAACAGTTTCATTGTATAGATAAGTCTAATACATGCAAAGTATAACAAGAGTTTTTACGTTTTCACTCGGGATCAACCGATTGTTTACTTGTATTCTCCCCCGAAATGTATTAAAAGTACATTATAAAGTATTTGAAAGTGTATAAAAGGGGGTATGAACTCACTTGATTGAAGTGGTTGCTTTGAAGTAGTCGAGAGAAGAATCGAGTAGGACTTAGACTAGAGAGAGTTGAAATCTCGGGATTCTCGGGGATCTCAGGAGTGTAGAACTTCTTTCGGGACTCGAGTATAAAAATCCAGGGCTTCGGGAAGGCTTCTCGAGGTAATTACGTAGAGTAACGACACTTAGATGGAAAGAGATGAGCACCAAACCCGGCACCCTTAAGGTTCTATTTATAGGGGCTGATTTGGGGTCTGACGTCGTGAGTTTTGGATTCTCACATCGTGAGGCTTAGTCAGCATGATCCTCTTCGACGATTTGACGTGGCTGACACTCTAGAACCCATCAGTCACGAGCTCACGTCGTGAGCATGGTTCCCTCACGTCGTGAGGCTGAGTCAGCCTCGGGTTTTGTGTCCCGAACTTGTAAAATCCGTAACTTTCGCGTACGAGCTCCGATTCCGACGTTCTTTATATGCACGTGTAGGTGTGAAAAGGCTCTACAACTCTCGTTTAGACTCCGTCGGCTAATTTTGACTTTATTTTTATTATATTATTTTTAACAAGCCGGACCTGGAAAAGTCCGTTTAAATTCCTTAACTCCTTCATCCGGTGTCCATTTTCGTCAGACTTTTTATTGTGGTATTCCTATTGTCGGGGTCTTCAACTTTCGTTTAGGTTGTGTTGGCAAAAAGTCGCTCGATCTCTAATTCGAGTTTTTAGCTGTCTACTGCTATGTCCGAAACTTCGAAAAATCATAACTTCCTCATACGAAGTCAGATTTGAGCGTTCTTCTTATTTATGTTTACGGTTTAATGATATCTACGACTTTCATTTAGATACTTAAGGCTAAAAAGTATTTTATCAGAATTTCGCATTTTACGCTTAACAGTGTTTTGTCGGTTTTGTTGCGGATCTTCGATTGGTCATAACTTCTTTGTTATAACTCGGATTTTAGTGTTCTTTATATTTTCGGAAACCTAGATACGATCTCTATCACTTCATTTATCCCAATTAAGGTTATTGAACAATTTATTTTTGACCTAAATTTTGCTGGTGTTACATTGGTGTTTACAAAGTAATACAAAGCTTTTCATACAAACATGCTTATGAACTCACCAACATTATATATGTTGACCGTTTTGAAAATAACTTGTATCCTCAGGAAATCGTTAAGCAGGGTGGTCATCAAGAACACGCGAATTTTGTTGTATTTTGTTATCATCATACATTAAATATTTGGAATGTAATTTGTTACCCAACATACTTATGTAAACTATGATGGTTGTTATATTGTATGTGTGATGATGATGATGTTTTGTTTCAATTATATACACTGTGATGATATTACAAGATGAAGTCACCCAACCCCCGGACGTTTCTGCCGTTCTGGTTCGGGGGTGTGACACTTGACGAAGCATCACGAAATAGGAACTTGTACTTCAATGAGAAAGTCAAAAGGTATTGATTTCTAGAAGTCCAGTTGATTTCTGAGTACATGCCAAAGCTAGTGGGAGCATACATGTTATGATGGTATTGGATGTTGACAATACTATTCATATGGGACAATTTCTCTAGTTTGCAAGTTGCAAAAGTTCGGAACTATTTCGCTATAGTAGACTTAAGAGAGAGGGCACTCATACTTCGTTAAGAATATAAAGGTTTAGAGTGTATAGTTTAATAGAACCTAGTAAAAGACATATATGAATATCATGTTGAAATGTTTCAACATATGGCATTTGATATATGGAAATATTATAGCAAGAGACTGAAGATATATCAAATCCTTATGTGAGACATAATGAATCGAATCCCATATGCTTCGGATATAGGATCGATTATATATGCAATAATATTTGCTTATTCTAATTTTTCAAATGCTTTGAGCGTTGTGAGAAAATAGGACTAGAATTTTATTTGACTAGAGTTATTAAACAAACTGTCAAGAACATTTTGAGGTTTACCAAAGACTGGTTGCTTGTGGACAGTTAGAAGTATGATATTATTTAGGGCGGACCATAGTTACATGTTTCTGGATTGAGATGATTTTTGGTCAAAATTGATGAACATATGGAAAATTGGAAATGTTTCCCTAATGGGAGATGCTTGTAAAATCTATATGTGAGTTGGAAACTTTAGTGCAAGAGAATTTTCAATGAGTGTATCTTGAAATTGAGACTTCATTACCATGGAATTGTTTCTAGTAACAAAGTTCCAGTGGAATGTTCTGTAATATCGAAGACTCGGTCTTTGAGACTTTGGAATCTTGATAGCATAGAAGATCAATGCAGGTAAAGTTGGAATTCCACCATATCTTGGATAGTGATAAGAATTTGGAACTGTGAAATGAGTATCATTAGAGTAATGTCCAGTCGATCTGTTCACAAAGGAAGGACCATAGAGAGACATAGTATGCATGTTCATAACATGGCATGGATGGTGTTATTTAATTCAAGTGGTTAGTTGATTACTCGAAACATTATACAATGAATAAATTCGTAATTGTTATGGTGATTAAATAATAATTATTTATTTATTTTCAAAAGTATGATACCATAGTCAATTGGTTTATTATTGTGTTTCACTTTGCATGTTTTACTTCATGAATGATTTGATTATTCAAATTCCACAGTTGCTCATACTTTTAGAAGTAAGTAGTGAATTAAGATTGTCATGAATTGACTTGAAGATTGTCTATGGGGATTAGACATTGCAATAAGATTGCAACAATGTTCATGAGTACATAGAAAAATGGGGATTTTGAGTATTGGATAAACCCGTGCTCATAGAATTACTTCATGGATTCTATCATGAGTAATTCTGAGATGATAGTATCTTTTATTCTTCAAACGGAGATATATAAGTTGCAATTTACAAGTCAATTATGCATTGGTATTGCAAAAATGAATCGGTAACATGATGTCATAACACATAGTGGCGTGTATGATTTGGTGAGTAAAAGACACAAATATATAAGTCGAAGTTTATTCATTCCTTTTGCCTTAATAGGAAAAGCGATATCTTTGGGCCCCTCAATAATTTGTTGTCGACATCTGAAGTGCTTGGCCGAGCCTAGACTAAATTGAAGTGTTTAATGAGTAGTCTGAATTCAGTCATCATAAATTGAGAAATCGGGAAATAGAATCTTGGACTATGAGATTGATTTTGATCAATGTCTCATGTCCATATGATATCTTGTAGAACGAAGGAATATTTGATCACTTATCTTAGAGTCAATGTCTGATTAGATCAGAGTTCGGCAGTGGCTTTGGAAAGCACTCTTTGTTGTTGGGTTATACTTTTAGTTGTAGTTATAGACTTATCCAAGTGGCAGATTGTTGGATTAGGGTGTCTAAGATCATAACTAAATTGGTATAAAGTTGTAAATAGAAGCAAAGTCCTTTTGGGGTTGTCCTCAGAACTAGTAATTGTGTAGAATGACTTTTGGAGAGAGAAGTTGATTTATTGATTTATTATATTATTAGTAAATAGTAATAAATGATTTGTTAATATATTATGTGATTAATATATTAATTATAAATAATATTGTTTAATTAATAATTAATCATAAATTAATTGGAATTAATTTTGAGATTAATTGGAATTAATTAAAAGTGCAAGGGTTGAATTGTATTTGTTCAATAGTTGAAAAATAGAGGCAATTCTTGATTATTTCTAGGTTGGACGATTTCTTAGAGCCTTTTTAGGGTTTGTAGAATATCCATGATTGCTGATAGGGATAAGGATTTGAATAGATTAAAATATTACTATTTTAAATATCAACTCAGGTTTTATCCTTGTGATCCCCTAGGTATAAATATGAACCCTTGGCTCATTATTTTCGTGGCCCTCACTACCTAGAAGGTTGAAGAACGGAATTTCCTTCTCCTTAAGTCTTCTTGTTACTAGGTTTTGGGTACAAACCATGAGAGGCATTAGATTCTCGGTGATTGCTTTCCACGGCTTTTGAAAAAGGATTTGAATTGGTTATTTGCTATAATAATCAAAATGTATGTAAACCCTAACTCTCTTGTATTTTCGAAATTACCTAGGGTTTGTTAGGGTTCTTGATGTTCATAGTTTATTGCTATCAATAGAGAAAACATAGATCCAAATAGGTTACATGTGAACTTAAGAGTTAAGTATTTTTCCACCGCATGCATAAATTTATAACCTATAAAACTCATCAAAGTTGTGGTACTCTCATATGTTCTCTTATTTCTCTAATCTTGGCATCGGTCTTTTCTACAATATTCGGCCCTACCACCAGTTTCTCCCCAGCCTTTGTCTAATAATTTGGAGTTCTACATGGTCTCCCCTATAACGCTTCGTAAGGTGCCATTTGAATACTAGAATTAAAAACATTATGATATGTAAATTCTACTAAAGGTAAATGTTCATCCAATTTCTACCAAAATCGATTACATGGGCTCGTAGAATATCTTCACGCATCTGAATCGTTCTGTAACATCCAGTTTCAGGATGTTTCTTTGTAACATCCAATTTCAGATGTTCTTGGTTTTGGAATAACGGATTGTGATTTGACAAAGTAAAGGTCTTGGGCTTCAAGGGAATAGAGTTTAGACCTTATTGGATGTTGATAATGTTGGTTAAGTGATTTAAGCCCTTAAACTGTGCGTTGGATCCAAATGGGTAAAATGGGAAAACAATATTGTGTACTTTTGTGTGTATTAATAAATTAATTTATGTATTCTTTATGTAACATCCGGTTTCGAAAAGTTTCTTATTTCGGGATTGTGGACAATAAATGGATCATGTAAATGCCTTGGGCTTCAAGGTAATAGGGTTTAAACCATATTAGATGTTGATAATAATGGTTATGTGATCCAAGCCCTTAGTTTGTGTTTTGGAGTCAAAGGGTAAAATGGGAAAATTGATGTTTCAGACTTCTTCCATGAATTAAGGATTTTAGTTCAGTATGTTTAAAGTCAAAAGCAATTAGATAGAATTGTGGGGCTCTTCAATACCTTCTTGTGCATATAAAGGACACCGAAAACGTAGTTGAAACGAAGAAGTTATGGTTTTTTGAAGTTGAAGTGGAAATTGAGGGTTTTGTCCTACGCATGGCGTAGAAAAGTTACGCAGAGCGTAAACGCTGAAATATTCGATGCAAGTTTAATAACCTATACATGGCGTAGGTTATGCTACGTAGGGCATAATCATGGCAGATCAAAACCCTAATTCTTCGGTTTTGAGCCCTATTTAAGGGCTCTAACTTATGAGAAACCCTCTCATTACCAGCCTCCATCACCTAAGATCATTCACTGAGAAACCCTAGCCTCCACTTGCTTGTTTTCGAGCCTTGACATAATTTATGAGCTTATTTCTCCATTGGAATGCTGAATCTTGAAGAACAAGGTGGTGGAAAGTGTATAGAAGAAGGGTTTAAGTATCGATCCAACAAGGTTACTTCATTCATGAACCATTGTGAGTAAAAAGCTTCTAACTTGTTCATTGGTTTCATAGATCTAGTTATTTATCATATTTTCCACTTTTTGGTCCCTTGAGCTTGTGTTTTGGGAGTTGTAAGAACTCCAATACCTTTTGAGCTATATGGAAAACTCTTGGGACTTATTGGACTTGGAAATTTGTGCTTTGGTGCTTGTTCATTAAGCCATGCAAGTTGTGTTATCATTTTTGGTCATTTTAGTGCATAAAGTTTTGATCTTGAAAGTTTGTGACTTTGTTATGGATAAATTTGGAAACTTTATCCATCTAAACATCATATTGATTCAGATATGAAGGTTAGAGACTTGGACTTAATGGACGTGGAACCTTTTATGGTTCGCCCCTGATTCTATCCCCGGAAATCCAAATGGTTCTCCCCCACTTGGATTCGAATGTGCTCTTCCAATCCAAAAAATTTAAGGGTTTCCAACCCATCTCGTATCCTTACAATCCAAACTATCGATAACATGTGCTCACAAGAACTAGCGTTCCATTACTAGCCAATGTTAACGATCACACACACATTCCAAATCCAGACGAATATTTCCCGATATCTCAGCAAGCTCAATAAACCCAAGTACTTCCCATGATACAACTCCAAATCCCTGCGCCACTTATGTTCGTGACAAAGAACTATAACCCTTGACCGGAACGGACGGATCACCAATCCCACAATCCGTTTATCACAAAAATCAATGCACTCTATACATCTCTATTAAATCCATTTAAATCCTCTCAACAATCCATTCACCATAAAAACTTGTGACAACCCGAAATTTCTATCTTGTACAACCATTCACTTCAATCAAAGTCAGACTTGTTTCTGCTAACTTTTAGCATTGTTGAGAGTCTGTTTGAGCATTCTGAGACTAGTACATCAAAGAAATCAGTGTTTGGATTTATCAGTTAATGTTCCAAACCGTCTAGCAAACTATAAACCTCCTCAAAAAGGAGTTTACGGTCGAGACCGTGAGTTTACGGTCAAGGTGACCGAAAACTCCCTTGCTATATATATATGACACTTAGTCATTTTTCAATCACTTTTACAATTCCAAGCCTAGAACTCGATTTCTCTCCCAAGGATCTTGAGGTTTTGCTTCCAAACTTCAATAATGTAAGTGATTCCTTCCTTTTTTGGAGTTATTACATCTCTTCTTCTTGATTCACTCTTAAATTCATCCACAAATCTCATCTTTTGAGTCTAGATCTTCAAGATCCTCAAGAACATCAAGAACACTTAAGTGTTTTGGGAAGAAAAAACCCTTCTTTGCTTCCAAATTGTAAGTATCTATCTTCTATACTTGTTATCTGGTTAGGATTCTTAATTAAGGCCTTGAAATCATCATTTATCCAAGAACAAAAGGTGTTTACGGTCTAGTGCATCTCCTTAGACCGTAAACCCTTATAAATGGTGCATTGTGACCATTAAACCCTCCTAAAGCCTAGAATGGAACTTAGAACCCTTCGAAATGCTTGGAAATCATCCTATGCACAAAAGGATGTGAGTTTACGATGGTAAACTCACTAGACCGTAAACCTTATGACCGTAAGGTCATAGGACCGTAAACACATGGGACCGTAAACCTATTTAAACCGTGAACTCAATGGACCGTAAACCCATTGAACCGTGAACACATAGGACCGTAAACCATCTTGTCCGTAAACACTTATGGTCATGCCATTTGGACCGTAAACTCTATAGGGTGGCCATATACCCTAGTTATGCAATCATATGTGATTGTATCCCTTCAAACTAAGAGTTTCCTAGTCTTTTAGGGTGTTATCCCTTATAATTAGTTGGTTATACACTAATCAAATACACATACATGTCATTATATGTTTATTAGGATCTTTGTGTGCTCAAGGTTTCACCTGACACTCCACATCCTATTTCCAAACATACTTCAGTATCACTCACTACAGGTGAGTTCATACCCCTTAATCTATCTTTTAAATGATTTTAAATGCTTTTATGGGGGGGGGGGGAATACAAGTAGAAAACATGTTAGTTATATAATCAATCACATGTGATTTATAACTATGTTTCAAACAAAGGATTTCTTATGCTTTCAAACTGTATTATCAATCAAACTGCGTTTAAATCGTTTTAAAATTGACATCAAGTCATCAATATTTATTATTAAACTCTTCAAATATTTTACAAAACTTCTTTTTAAACTTATATATTGTCAAATGCATGTCTATATATGTATAGTTATATAAGTAATGTTTAAAGGACTTAGGACTGATAACTCGCTTAATTTCATTTTCCTTGTTTGGATGTGGCCTGAGAGTATCGGTTATTTGTCCGAATGTCGTTTAAATATCAGTTATATATTATGTATACATATGTAGATATAAAAGTACTATCAATCAGTTCAGTACCTTTGGGTAGCAAAGGCATACCTTCATTCATTCAAACTACAGGAATTACTAGTAAACTATAATAGGTATATTTTAGGAGAATACTATCATATACAAATACTATAACAGAGAATACTATAACAGAGAATACTATAACAGAGAACACTATAACAGAGAATAATATAACAGAGAATACTATAACAGAGAATACTAGACAGAGAATACTATACAAAGGATACTATACAGAGAATACTATACACATAATATTATTACTATAACAAGTATACTATAACAAGATTCAGAGATAACATAATGTGAGATACTACTTCATGACACATCGACCATTTCGTTATGTCACGTTTTGTAACCAGAATCTCCTGGAGGGAGAGCGTGAGTTTGCGTATAGATCTATACTGGATTGACTATCCTACACCTTGTTGTTCGCTACAGTGGGACTTGCAAGTCTACGGGTGCCAAATGTCATTTCTTCCGACGTCTTTCATCGTCGTGTTATAGTCGGTTTAGTATGGTAACAATCTTATCACATTTTGCCTTAATTACACCATTGGTTTTAAGGTAGTTATTACTTCAGTAGTTAATACAAATAATACTGCAGTACACATACATTTTTTCCCATTATATTCAAATTGTGATCTTCTCACATAAAGGGTAATATAAAACTATATTTTGGTAACGATAGTCATATTTGGGAAAAGCTTCCACTTTTACAGAGAAACAAACATACAAAACAGTCGGGTCTTGGTAGAAGACTACTTTTTAATACTAGTAGAAAATATAGGATTTTCTAGGAGTTTTTCAAACATATACAAACATTTACATTGAACATTTACAAACATTTTCATCAAACTTATACAAACATTGACACTAAATACTTATGAACTCACCAGCTTAAATGCTGATCTACGCTTTCAAAATAACTTGTATTCTCAGGTCACCAGTAGACAGGTACCGATGACCAGGTTTTTGAGAAGACGGAGCATGTTCAAGACTCGTCTTTTATTTTGATTATTCATTTTTGGTGTCTTATTACTATTAAAGAACACACTTGTATGAAATTATACTATTAATGCAATGGATGATGTTGTTGCTTATTTACTACTTTGCATTGTTATGATACTGTACATGACGTCCTCCACCCCCGAACGTTTCCACCGTTCCGGTTTTGGGGTGTGACAAAACTCGTGCGATTAATTCTTCACTCACAATCTAGAGTGATGGTTCTATTAAGCTCTTAACTTACCAATAGTAGTAATAGATTCGAAGGGGACAACGAGTTGTCCACAATCAGCTGACCTTCCTCCTGAGCGATACAAGCGTTCCTGAATTATGACTTCGTTGTCCCAGATGGTTGTCAACCAGCTTCCACGAAATCCTTTCCTAAAAGCTTCTGATGCGAGTACCACACTTACATTTTTGAAGACATGAATTTGGTTGCTTTTCATCCTGCACTCGCGTGTTGACCAATTCCTTTACGCCTCTCAATCTTGACAGACCTTCTCCAGCTCGAGTTCCAATAATCTCATGAACTACTCTGCAACTCCTCCCGACCCATGATGCTGAAACCGACACAAACATTCCAAATATTGATCCCCCAAGCGAAGCACTCATCTCATTCTCATCTAGGAGTCACACTAACAATATTTGTCTCCTCTTGAGTTGATGCCCATAACCTGCTCATCCCGCTGCCTTTCAACATGATTCCCGGTATGCAAAATAGCATATGACAATTTTCGGATAAAATAACTATGTCACTCATACAAATACTTTCATTCTTAGATAATCAAGGCATAACATTTCATACACATTAACACGGGGTCATAAGCATAATGATTAAAGCTTGAAAGAAAAGAATACGATACATACCCGTAGTGTCTCAAGGTTTTGCTTCCTTTCCCGCAGAAGCACTTGCAATGGATCCTGAGCCGCCCTAACCACTAAACGTGGGCAATTTTCCCTGATATGACCAAACTTATGACAATGATAACACAGTTCTACCTCCATGGTGCATTCTTGGTGAAGGTGGCCCTTCCATCCGCACCTGTTGCATTTGGACTTGCCGCGCACCCGCTCATGGGTTCCTTCACCCTTAGCATAGAAGTCGTGGCCCCTCAGGCCTCTAGCATTAGGCATGGAAACATCCAACTACTTAAATGTTGATAGTACAATCGGATCATGAGTCTGCTTCCTCTTCCCCAGTTGTTCCTTCAAACCAAGCTCCTGTTCCCGAGTCACCTCGCCCATCCCATCAATTGCCTGCACGACAGAGATCTGATCCTCGAACTTGGCGACCAACCTTTCAGTGATATGACCAATAATGTCGGGTAACTCCTCATGTAAAAATCGTGAAATCTCATTGGCAATCCAACCACGGAATCGATCACCCTGAAGACATGATGCACGACCCACCTTTGATCCCTCCTAACATGATCTAGAAATAGGGTCCTTCTCCCCGAAAAATTCTAAGGCTTCACAAGCCTTGAGCTCCCGATGAGCATCCAACTGTCCTGCTACAATCTCGGCCCAAAAAGTCTCGAGACGATCATCCAAACATCACAGGAGTCTGCTCCAAAATACCGTGGGTAATTTTTGACGAGATGAAATCTCGCATCTTCTCATCTATCGGCTCAGTACCAGCACCCGTGTCT
Organism: Lactuca virosa; assembly: GCF_052849685.1. Classification (NCBI taxonomy): domain Eukaryota; kingdom Viridiplantae; phylum Streptophyta; class Magnoliopsida; order Asterales; family Asteraceae; genus Lactuca; species Lactuca virosa. The sequence goes on along the minus strand of NC_136429.1, from coordinate 73,322,878 downwards.
GAACCAGAACCTAAAACTCCTCCACGCATGCTCATCACCACTTTGTAAAGCAATCGCACGATGATCAAAACATACCCAAGAATCCTCATCCCATAGGCTTCCTAGATTCTCCGTGACTCTCCTTGATTCGAGTATGGATCATGTGCTTTCAATAGCACGAGCCCAATACTACCTTCCACACCTATCCATACTTTCCTCAAGAATCATCCCGAATCCTCTAAGGGGTTGTTTGGTAGCCTCTTAATTGACAAATTAAGAGGCAACTCTTAAAAATTCAGATTTAGATTGTTTGGTAACATCTTAATTTTTGCCTCTTAATTTTTAAGAAGGCTTTTAATATTTCAGATGTGGGGCGGTGTCTGAAAATAAAAAAGACGCGTTTGTTCCTTCTTTACCCTACGCTTCTTCCCTTTTCTATTTCTCACAACTCCTTTTCCCTCCCACACCCTCCAATGATCTGCAACCTCCACCGACCCTTCGCCACCAGTTGGTCTCCTCCCATCTACGACCAATTCCAGTGCTGACAACCTACGACCGAGTCTTGCAACGGCCACCACCGACTGATTCGAGTTTTTCTTCCTTATTTTGCCCCAAATCAACTTTGACCGCCAACATCTCTGATTCGTACATCTCCGATGCCGTTGCTATAATCGCCCCTATAATCGACCTCACAACAACAACACCCCATCTGCTCCAACCGGTAAGATTCTCGTCCGTGAAAAGGCTTTGATTCCTCAGAAACCCAAATCAAACGACCCCATAAGAAGTCGTGACTTTTGGGTTTTTTATGTTTTAGATGTTGATTTATTTCTTTATTTTATTAATAATCTAAATTAAATATCCCAAACTTTGTCTTGGTTTCAGTCAAAGAACCATTCATGATATTTTGTGTTCAATAGATAGTTTATGCGAAATCAATTTTCAAAAAAATTTAAGTAATCTTTTTATCTAATTAAATTTAAGTAATCTTTTTATGTATGTTATATTAGAATGCGATTGTTTGTAGTTTAGTTTCTTTCTCCTCAAAGCTAACATTCGCCTTCATTTTTTGTGTATTGATTAGGTCACAGATGAAGTCTGTAAAGAAATTGCAACAAAAGTTCAATAAGAATACAATCTTACCATAGAAGGGTTTTTATCCTTTTCTATTAACTTTTTTTTTCTTTTCATTCTATTCATGAGTTGTGAACTCCGTTATATCCATTTCATGATGTATTTGTCCCTCTTTGTGGTTATGTAGTTGAGCATAAAGTTGTTGCTGACAAGTGATATGATACCAGCAATTCCAACTCCCAAGTCCTCTACAAAGGTTCTGATTCCAGCTAAAACAAAAGGAACCACCATAAATGATATGGGCTGTAATTTCAAATCCAATTCATCGGAGATTATATATCTAGTTCATTAATTGGGAATGTTTCTATTCCTATTTGCATGCTCTGTTTCCAGTTCATTAGTTGCCACTCTCCTTGATACAACTTGTAAACTACTTTCAAGAATAACTATTAAGGGTTTTTCTTTCAAGAATATGTTTATACTTGTCATGATATGTGAGAAATAGCAATGTACTTTTATTGATTTCTTTATTATAGAGTTAAACTTTCACCTCTTCCTATTAGACCATTGTATTTTGAAAAATCTATTTAGTTAAAGCAATGTCATCCAAAACAAAGCAACTATGATTGCTAATTGGATTAGATTTTTCAAATATTTATGTTTGATTTTAGTTTTTGTTTAATTTGGATTTTTTATGGTGTTTATATATATATATATATATATATATATATATATATATATATATATATATATATATATATATATATATATATATAGTTATCCAAGAAGTTGGTCCAGTTATATTCTAAACAAAAACATTTTTTCAGAAAAAAATAATACAAAAGGGTAAAATGGTCATTTTTATAATTCATACAACAATTCAGAGCTTCCAACCAAACAACATGATAAAAATTTAGATCTTAAAAATTCAGATCCTGCCAAACAGCCCCTAAGTCACCTTCTCAAATCTCAAACTGATACTCCAAATACTCGCTAAACAGTGCAACCAACCCATTAAAGCACTTCCTAGGATTTCCTAGGTTCCCGGCCTCACCCTGCCATCAGTTGCTGAAGAACTCTCATTAATGTCAGCTAAATACTTTATGAATACAATCACATGCAACAAAGCTTAGATAATCCTTCGAGCAAAAGTCTCAACCCTACAACGGTTAGACTCATACCAGAGCTGTGCAATAGGGCCAAATCAATCACTCTGAGATTATTTAACCCATGTAACATGTGACTTAACATATTCACTTAATAGTTAACTCACACCATCAAGAGTCCCACAAGGCACAAAGAAAGCAACATTCGAGCATCGGAAAATCTAACCAATGTACCACCTATTCAGGACATTCTATCTAATCATTTGAAATCCATACTAGCATTCAACTCTAAAAGCTCAAACAACAGGCATACAAAGGCATCTCTTCTAACATAAAACCCTCAACATGTCCTTAGCCCTAATCTAGCATGCAATTCTCATAACATATAACATAACAAACAGGTATGTGTATTCTAGGAATCACTTACTTGAGGTCAGCTGATTGCATGCACCACACCCCTTTTTTCTTTACAAAAGTCTTTTTAGAAATTCATTTTCTTTTAAAAGATTACCAACTCCTCAGTTTAAGTTCAGTCACACCCGAGAGTGTTCCCGAATCCCTCAAACCAAGGCTTTGATACCAATTTGTAACATCCCAATATTTATAAGGTAAAAAATTCATTTTTAATTCAACCATAGCAACATTTATCCTTTTCAATTGTTCAAAAGTACATCAAAGTAAAAACAGTTATCAGAGTAAAATCCCAAAATCATAAAGTTGCGGAAACATAGGTGCATGCAGTGTAGTCACGTCGGGCCCTTCCCTTCTGAACTGGAAGTACCTGAACCATAACCATCATGTTGGGGTTATAGTGTTGCGTCATGGGCTCGGTCCTTAGCCCAGTTTTGGTTGCCGGTTTGGGCCTGTCCAACCGTGCATGTTTTATTCTAGGGTTTAGTATTTAAGCTGCATGCATGCAGTCTTTGTGAAAAACGCTTTCATTATTTTTCTAATTGAGTTTTGTAAACCCTAGCTCGCCTCTACAGTGGAAGTTCTTCATCGAGCTCTGCTGAGGCGTGACTATATTTGAATCATAAGCATAACGTTGATTCTATACTGTGTTCATATCATTATTGTGTTTGTTTTGTTTAATCTTCATATTTTTCCTGTAAAAGATCTAATCGATCTGAGATTTATTCTCATCAATTGGTATCAGAGCAGGAGACTGTGTAATTCATACACATCTCTTCTGTCGAAGAAGTTGTTAGGGTTTTATTCCGCATTGATTGATATTAATTGAGCCGTCATTCCATATTGACGTATCTCATTAATCGTCAATCTTACTCTAATTGATAAAATTACAAGTCTGATCTTAAAACAGGTAATTGATCAAACGCCGTCACAATGTCCATGGATGATTCTCAAACCAATCCAATCAACATCTCTAACAGCATCGGTTCAACAACAAGGATTCCAATCTTGTATACTCAAGAGTATGAAGTTTGGACGCATCACTTCGAAGACTACGTGATTGGATCTGAAGATAATGGTTACTTAATCTGGGAGGCAATTACTGTTGGCCCTTTCGTTCATGCAAGTACTTCCAGAGTTGTTAAAACTCAAAAGGAATATAATCAACTCATTGGTGATGTGAAAGATATACCTCAAGACGAGAAGGAAAAGTTTCAATGCAACATCAAGGCCTTGAGGATGATTAGGTTCACTTTGCAGTCAGATACGTTCCGTTTGGTGAGTTCTTGCGCTACTGCTAAAGAGATTTGGGACAGGCTAAAAGAATTGTATTCCACTGATGAAGATCTGGAACATTCGATTCAAACTCTTTTGCTTTCTGAATGTGGTGACTTCAAACAGAAGCCCGAAGAGAAACTGGTTCAGGCTTTTGATCGCTTTAATCATCTCTTAAGTAAGATGATAAAGCATGGGATCGAAAGGAAGGTTATTGAACAGAAGGTTACATTCATGAACGGTCTAAGACCTGAATGGATGGCTGTCGTATCCATTGTTAAAGCACATGAACAGTTTAAATCGTATTCTCTGGCGAAACTGGTGGGAATTTTGAAATCCCCTGAAAGTGCACTGTCTAAGGAAACGAAGGTGATTTCTAGTTTGGGTTCATTAGCCCTTGTTTCTAAAGGGAAAAGTTCTGTTGAAGAAGAAGAGGAATTGGATCTTGCCGACTACGATCTAACCGGTGAAGAGTATGCCCTGATGGTGTCCAATCCTAGAAAGTTCATTAAAAGCAAATTCCCAGCCAACAAGAACCGAAACTGGCAGGGAAGTTACAGCGCTGAAAAGCTTAAGGAGGAACCGAAGATAGGGTCAAAGTCAGAAGAGTCCAAGAAAGAAGTAAAAATTGGTGGAGACTCGGGATTTGATTGCCATTACTGTGGAGGCAAGAATCACTTCGCCAAAGACTGTATGCTGAAAAAGAAGGCAGAAAAGACAAATGAAGATGATGAGGAAGCGAGCCTCCTGAGACGACTGGAGGAAATCAAGAAAAGAAAGTCAGCTGCTAACAATAAAACTATGAATGCTTTGATTGTACAGGATACAGGCAATCGGGATGAATTCGGTGGCGTGGAAATATGGTCCACGGATTCAGAGGATGAAGAAGTAAGAAAACCCACTCATGGCAAGGCGATGCTGGTGAAAGAAGAATCTGCTGCTGGAAGGTGTTTACTGGTGACCGAAGGTGTATCTCAGATGAGAGGATATACAACTGATGGTGGGGTAGAAGGCGAGAAGGAACGAGAGGACAGGTGTTTTGCTGCGAAACCTGTTAGTGCACAGATCAACGAATGTGATGAGTTGATCAAGAAGGTACAAAATATTCTTGCTTCTCTAAATATACCTGTTACTAACTATGAAAAGGAATTGAATAGCTTAAAATCTAAATTTTCAAGTATAAGTAGCAGTCTTTCCCAAACCCGTGTCACAAATTCTAACCTGACTGATCAAATTAGCAGGATATCGTCGAAGAGTGAGGAAAGGAGGATGTGGATTGAGCAGAAGGAGAAAGAGTTGATTAGGTCTAAGGATGAATCGATTTATTTACAACGAGACAATCTTAAACTTTTGAAACAACGAAATTTTTTTGTTTGATTGCTAAAAGACTTTATTTTAATATCACTCAGTTGCATCTTGATTGTGAAATAGGAAAGAAGATACATCGCATGATTCTACCCTTCCTTGAGTTAAAGGAGGATGAAGTCGATGTCGAAGCTTACAACTGTGAAAACGTTGTATCTTCTGATGAGGTCTCACCTGCATACAAAATTGGTCTCGACAAAATTGAATCCTACATAAAGTCCAAAGACCATAAGGACATGCTCAAAAATCTGTTAGATGAGAATGATAGATTGAAGTTAAGAACCGAAACCGTACAGAAATTTGACTCGTTGAATGCCAAATTAAGTTCAGAAAATAAAATTGATGTTGAAAATGCATCTGAACTTAATGAGGATGATGATCTGAGTGAAATCTCTGTAGAGGATTTGGTGGACTGTTCAGAATTAGTCAAGAGCGAACCTGAAACACGCAAAAATCTGATTTCTGAGAATTCTGTTGAGTTCGCTCGCTCATCAACAGACAAAACCAAAATTCTCAAAGCAAAAGCTGTTGTGTATCAAAAGGTACAAACCACTCCAAATCAAGTCTACACAGTTCCAGGAGTCACTCCACAACAAACCGCAGAACTGACAGCTATGGTGGAAGAAGATAATGCAGCTAGATGTGATGAGTTCTTCTGGTCAGCACCGATAGACAACGCTGATGAGACAAAAGGTCTATCTCAGAAGACCTCATGGAGAGTGAAAGGTAGATATGTGCCAGAACCACTAAATGAGCCTACAAGATATGATGTGTCGAGCACAAGTGGAACCAAAACATCATTGGGCGAATCGGTGCAAACTACCAGTGAAACATCTTCAACAAAGAACGACAACTATGCTCGTACTTCAAAGAAAAAGGCTAACATCCACAAAAATCCAAAACAGGCGGCAGATCCAAAACACCAACGAAATCTGAGATACAAGAAGAATCTCTCAGAAAGAAAACATTTTTGGAGATCACAAAATCCTCACTATGTCAGGAACGAAAGGAAACATAAGTCACAAGAGGAATCAAGGAACCGAAAGGATAGTTTCGGTCCCTCGACTGAAAGGAACCGAAAGGATAGTTTTGGTCCCTCGACTGAAAGGAACCGAAAGGATAGTTTCGGTCCCTCGACTAAAAGGAACCAAAAGGGTAGTTTCAGTCCCTCGACTGAAAGGAACCGAAAGGAGAGTTTCGGTCTTCAGAACATCATCAACCGAAAGAGCGGTTTCGGTCCTCAACCCAATAGCAACCGAAAGAGTGGTTTCGGTCCTCAACCCAATAGCAACCGAAAGAGCGGTTTCGGTCCTCAACCCTACAAGTTCAATCAGACGAACAGAAGATCCAATGTCACTTCTAAACCCAACTCCTCTCATTCTAATTCTTATCCTTCAAAAGATTTAAAGGGGAACGGAAAGCTATTTCCGGAAGATGACAGACGTCCAAAAGAGATCCAAAAGAATGCAGACGTCAAAACCTCAAATCCTACGCCTACTGAATCAAAGTCAAACAAAATTAAAGTTTTCACTATAAAAAGAAAAGATAAAACAACTTTAACTAAACGTACTTATTTGGTTGATATCTCTCTTACTATTCCCTATCGTGTAAAAGGCTCACAAGGACCCAAGAAACTTTGGGTTCCTAAATCTGCTTAATATTTTGCAGGTTATCCGTGACGAGCAGTTTGACGAAGAATGGTATATTGATAGTGGCTGCTCGCTTCACATGACAGGAAGGAAGGAAGAACTGAGGGAGTTTCGGTCTCTCAAGGATGGTGGAATTGTGAAGTACGGAAACAACTCATATGGCACTATCAAAGGCTATGGAATGATTATGAATGGTGATTTGTCGATAAGAAAGGTCGCATATGTTGAAGGGCTCCAACACAATCATATCAGCGTATCACAGCTGGTAGTTGGAACTGGATTGAAGGTATCGTTTGATGATGAAGGCTCAGAAATAGTCGAGAAGAAGTCCAATAACATTCTGCTGAAATCGAAGCGAAAGGGGGAAATGTACCCTTTAAACCTCAACTCAATTCGAGGTAAACCAGCAGTTTGCTTACTTACGAAGGCTCACTCAGATAAAAGCTGGTTATGGCATCGAAGACTCTCTCATCTTAATTTCAAGGATATCAACAAGCTGGTTTTAGGAGATCATGTTCGAGGTCTTCCAGTTCTCAAATTCGACAAAGAACATCAATGCGCAGCCTGTGAAATGGGAAAGCAGAGTAGACAAAGTCATCCTTCTATTATCAACACAAAGGTGATAGAACCGTTGGAGTTGTTACATATCGATCTGTGTGGTCCCTCTTCCATTGAAAGCATTGGTGGAAACAAGTATATTCTGGTCATAGTGGACGATTTCTCTCGCTTCACATGGGTGTTCTTCTTGAAGCAAAAATCTGAGGCCACTCCAAAGCTCAACCTCTTCATAAAACAAGTAGAAATTCAACTGAGCAAAGTTGTTCGTAACGTAAGAAGCGACAACGGCTTAGAATTCAAAAACAAAGATTTTGAAGATTTTCTTGCTGAGAAGGGAACGACTCATAATTTCTCAGCCCCATATACTCCACAGCAGAATGGTATCGTGGAAAGGCGAAGCCGATCTCTATGTGAAGCAGCTCGAACGATGTTATGCTTCGCATCCTTGCCTTTATATTTCTGGGCTGATGCAATTGCTGCTGCTTGTTATACTCAGAACAGATCATATCTATACAAGCGATTCTCTATCACTCCTTACGAGATCTTGAACAATCGCAAACCGAATGTAAAATTCTTTCATGTGTTCGGTTCAAGATGCTTCGTGTTCAACTCTAAAAAGAATCGGAACAAGTTTGATGCTAAGGCTGATGAAGGAATATTCTTAGGTTACTCCCTGAATTTTAAGGCATATAGAGTTCTAAACAAGCGTTCTAAGAAGATTGAAGAAACATACTATGTCACTTTTGACGATAGATATGTCAAGAAGATGAAGACAACCGAAGGGGCAATGCAGGAAATCTTTCCAAAGACTAGTCAGGTTACAGCCTCTATTTCAAATCTTTTCGAGCAATATATGCTTCTTTTTGATGAGCCTCAAACGGCAATTGATTCTGAATCAACGGCGAAAGACAACAAGGTTGATAATCTAAAACAAATCATCGACGATGCTGCTCAAAAGATGGCTGCTGATCAACCTAAAGCAACCGAGAGGCCAGACGTGAGTGAACCTCAAAAGGATTGCTCTCATGCTCAGGGGGAGGGTTCGACTGATATTCCCAACCCTGATCCATCATTCCAGAGGGAGAGCTCGACAACCGAAAGTCAAATTCCAATGGGCAATTCTGAGCCCGAATTTGAGGTGTTATCTCCTCTCATCGAGAAGGATTCTAATCCTGCCACAGAAGACGCATCTTCACTCGAGGGGGAGAATGTAAAAAATAACGATAATGACAATCTGTCGGAGTCTGAAGTTGAAGTGAATGCTGAACTGGATCCTTCATTCGATCCTAATTATCCTCCACTCGTCAAATGGACCAAGGATCATCCTCAATCACAAGTTACTGGTGACTCCACGGAAAAAGTTCTTACACGCTCTCAACTAAAAGAGAAACGAACAGCACTCTTCTCTAAAGTAGAGTTTTGCATGTTCAACTCCTTCGTTTCCAAAGTTGAACCGAAGACTGTTAATCCAGCTCTTGATCATTCTGACTGGGTTCAAGCCATGCAAGATGAGTTAAATGAGTTTGAAAGAAACAAAGTATGGCGCCTTATTCCAACTCCAAAGGATGCTTCGGTTGTCGGTCTCAAATGGGTATTCAGAAATAAGTTGGATAAGGAGGGGAACGTGATTCGTAACAAAGCTCGGTTAGTTGTGAAAGGCTACTGTCAGGAAGAAGGTATTGATTATGAAGAGACCTTCGCTCCTGTTGCAAGATTAGAGTCAGTTCGTATCTTTCTTGCCTATGCTGCACACAAAAACTTTGAAGTCTATCAGATGGACGTCAAGTGTGCCTTTCTCAACGGAGAACTTGAAGAAACTGTGTATGTTGAGCAACCGCCAGGCTTCGTGAACGAGAAGTATCCAGATCACTGTTACATACTTGACAAAGCGGTATATGGCCTAAAGCAGGCTCCTAGAGCATGGTATGAAACTCTAACTCGATTCTTAAAAATGTCTAAATTCAAACAAGGTTCGGTTGACCCAACCTTCTTTCGTAAGAGAGAGGGTAACCACCTTATGATAGTCCAAATTTATGTTGATGACATCATCTTCGGCTCCACGAATCCCAACTTAACAACTGAATTCAGGAAGTTGATGGAAACTAAATTTGAGATGAGCTCAATGGGTCCAATTAACTTTTTCCTTGGCTTAAATATTAGACAGGGACCCGAAGGCATTTTTATCAATCAGGAGGCATACACAAAGACATTACTTGCTAAGTTTGGCATGATGGGAGACTCCAAAGTTAAATTTCCAATGGATTTTGGGACAAAGCTTACACCTTCGATGGAGAAGCCAACCGCTGACATGACGCTTTATCGTCAAATGATTGGGTCACTAATGTATCTCACAGCCAGCAGACCCGACATCATGTTCTCAGTTTGTTATTGTGCCCGATTCCAAGCTAACCCACGCGAACCTCATATGCAAGCTGTGAAAAACATCTTTCGCTATCTAAAGCGAACCTCCTCTCTCGGTCTATGGTATCCAGCCAACTCAGGTTTCTTTGTCCAAGCGTTCTCAGACGCTGACTTAGGTGGCTGTGGATTAGATCGTAAAAGTACCACTGGAGGATGCCAATTTCTCGACGGTAAATTGGTTAGCTGGCAATCAAAGAAACAAACTTGTGTTTCTCTCTCCACTGCAGAAGCTGAATACATCCATGCAGCATCATGTACATCTCAAGTTGTATGGATTCAAAGTCAGCTTAGAGACTACGGGCTGAACATGAAGAAAATCCCACTATATTGCGACTCTGAGAGTGCAATTAGGATTTGCCACAACCCAATGCAACACTCGAAGACTAAACATATAGCACTGAGGTATCACTTTATCAAAGATCACGTGGAAGATGGCAACGTGGAAATTCATTTCGTAAGGACAACTGATCAACTTGCAGATATATTCACTAAGGCTTTACCTGAAGCAAGCTTCAACAAAATTTTGCAAGGCCTAGGAATGATGGAAGCAGAATCAGTACCAAAATCGCCTTCGCTCCAATAAAGGTAAGAAGCGAAATAGAGCGACCCGAAATGAACCGAACGTTCGGTCTATTTCGGGTTCGGTCTATTTCGGGTGAAGCTTGACCAAGAACCGAAATGAACCGAACGTTCGGTCTATTTCGGGTTTGGTCCTTCTGAACTTGTTCGCTTCTTTTTCTTATCAAGCCATTTTGATTGTATTCCTTTGTACATTCTTTTAAATACTTCTTTTTATATTCATAAAATCCAAAAATATTTCTCTTTTTCGTTCAATTGAACAATTTTCACAAAATACAAAAATTCTTTCCGTTTTAATCTGATGATTTCTTTTGCATAAGTGTTACTCTCGATGATGAAGATCCAGAAGGTATAATTTCTTTTCTATACACCTTCTACGTGTCCCTAGAAGCATGCTGCTGCATGTTGACCAAAGCCTCGACAGATTTTGAGTGAAGCCTTAATAACGTGATACATACAAATCATGTTTTCCCAAGCTAGGCTGCTATATTCACTTTAATCATGAGCTACCTTACTCTACTCATATTGAGCTTGGAGTTTTCTGCTTAGTCCTTTTTTTATAGCAGAGGTACATTTGTTTCTCATACCACCTGTAACATTTTCTTCATCACACTTCCTCTCACCATTATAACCCTTGAGACTCTCAGAATTTACCACTGAGGTTTATGGTTATACAAAAATCTGTGTTAATGATCTTAGTTTCGTGTCACTATGTACTAAGTGAAACCCACCATTCAACACCATTAATGAATTGACGGTACATGATCACTATGTTACAAATTTTAAATGAATTTTTTTTATTTTGAGTGATTCTTTTGAAAATTTCTATTACCAAGAATTTTTCTTCCCCCAAGGATCCAGTTAATTTTTTTTTTGGGATTTCTCACCTATCCAACAGTCAATACATATCTTCCCTACCTACTTGTTCAACAGATCACATTGATCTCACAAGTACTTCATTCAGTTTCGGTCTTATATCAAGTATCGAAATCATGAATTGAAGCGAAAGCCACCCTTTATAAGCTTTAATTAAAAAGATGCCTTTCAATACTTCTTAACAAGTTATTGATTGTTATTTAATGGGAAACCACACAAGCACTCTTAAGTCTCTCTTGACTTTGAAGGAAGAGATTTGTGCCCAGAATCAATTGCTTTATGTCTCAACAGGAGATCACCACTACCCACAAAATGTTTGCTTTATTACTTTATCTTTTACACTCTATGCACGAAAATCTTTGATTTTCCAAATTCTGGTTCTATTAATGATGCTCTACTTGTTCCAGCCTCGTTTCTTCAACAAATCCATTGATTGATAAAGTTAAAAGGCAATGACGATTCATGTGCAATATGGGGTGCCGTTTGGGATAAAGTTAATGCTGAGTCAGCAGTTATCCAATCGTTTTGCCGATTTGAAAAAAAAACACTTTTTATGGAATGGCGTGTAAAAAGGAAACGTCCTTTCTCTTTCCTGCGTCATCATCGGGTATGACAACTGTTCACTCCGTCACATCTGGCATGGTTTCAAATAAATCCAATATATCAGCCGGATTTTTCTCTCTCCTACTAGTACGTATAAAAGGATCAGGCACGCTCCACTTTACCCTTTTATCTCTTACACACTCTCTCAAAGGCATAGAGCGATTTCTCTCACTGTTCATCTTCTTCTTCTCAAAGCTTCAACAATGGCAGACTCCTCTTCAGTTCACGACACATCTGTTCACCAAACCCTCCTCACCATCAAACCTCAACAAAACCTGATCATCGATCTCACTCCTTTCATCTATGAACCCTACATGCTGTATGTCGTCGAGTGTCTCAAATACTCGCCTCTTGTCGACGCTCTGTCAAAAGTCAAAGTTGTTCCCATGTCCTGCCTCTCACTCGTCTATTCAATTGCTTACTATGACAAGGTTGCTGAGAGGATTCACTTTGAAATCCACAATGAGAAGACTTCTATCTCCAAGAACCGCTTCTGTGCCCTAATTGGTCTCTCTCAAGCACCAACTTTGGTAAACCCTGAATCGATCACTACTGGTCAACTATTCTTAATGTTTTTTCAAATGGGGTACACTGAAACCCTAACCACCATTACCAAGTTCAAGAAGTCCTGCCTTCCTCCTCAATGGAACGGCCTATTCACTCTATTGTTCAAAGGACTTTCTGAGCGAAGCGCCGACTCAGATGGAGCAAGCAAGTCATTTATGACTGTGCTTTATGGTCTATATCACGGGATAGATTTGGATTATGGAACCATCATTTGGCAACAACTGGTTCAAAGCTTGGTTTCTTCATCAAGACACTTAGAGATCTCCTGTGGAAGGTTCTGGTCCATCATTACCAAATGGGCTATGAATCGTCTCCACGTTCCAATCATGGCTGACTCTTTTCTCTCCTCCATCGCCACTTTTCATTCCACCAAGATAATCGTCACTGATCCCACCAAGTACTCCTTCATTGGATCCATCCCTGACACCATGCTTGCCTGTGTGTCTGCAGCAAGCAACGTTCTGCAACAATACAAGGAGATTCCTTCTTCGGGTCCAAGGCAGCTCACGCCAGCCATGGTTCGCTCCATTGAAGAGGTTGATAAGCCAGCAAAGAGGGGAAAGCGAACCGCAACCCAGAAAGAAGGGAATGTCGCTAAACCATCCAAGGGTCAAACCCCTAAGAAGCGAAAGTTAGACAAAGCTGCTCCATCACAGTCTCAACCAAAGAAGCCGAAGAAGCCCGCTCGGAGACTCATACTCCAATCTTCAAGCGATTCAGACTCAGAGTATGTTCCTCCTAAACACAAATCTGCTCCTCCTTCAGATTCTGAAAGCGAAAGCTCTAATGATGAGGCTTCGGGTCGTGGTGATACCCCGCCTCGCTCGTCTACCCCAGAAATTCCAGTTCGCTCCCAACCTCCTTCTCCTTCACCCGTTTCTGTACCAATATCCATCCCTCCCATATTTCCTATCCCTACCTCTCAACCATCAACCACTATTCCCATCCCTGCTTCAATATTCACAGACACTACCACTACCACCACTACTACAGGGGCTCATTCTCAAGCTCCCACACCACCTGTTACAACCAAACCACCAGTAACAACCGAAACTCCTACCACTACCAAACCCTTATCACCTACCCCATCTACTGACACCACCCCAGTTCTTGGCGGTGAGGACTTGGAGTTTGATTCCACTTATTTTAGTCCTTACCGTGTGCAAAGTGATGACGACGAAGATGCACCTGTCACCAAACGTCATCTCAAAGCAGTCAATGACAAACTGGATCAACTGCTTTCCTCCTCTTCCACTGGTTCTTACTCCGATGCTGCTCTGAAGTCGTTATTCTCTTCTATTGTCAAAGAGCACGATGCCTCTCTCTCTGCCGCAGCAAAGGTTATTGATGCCTCCAGTTCCCAATGTCAGAAGGCTTCGCTTGCTGTTGAGGCCTCAACAAAAGAATGTAAAGATGCGACTGCAAAAGTCGAAAAACTAATTTCTGAGGCGCAGTTATTCCTCGACTCTTTACAAGCTGCTGCTCAAAAGAATGCTCAGACAGTGAATGCTTCTGTCGATAATCTCCAGCGCTCTCTTGAAACCGAACGGTCTAATCTTGAAGCCGCTCGACAGGCCATTCAAGCTGCTAATGAAAAACTTCATGCTGATGTCAAGGACCGTCTGACTCAGCTGGAAGCCGAACTGGATGTCGAAAATCGTATCATGGATGAGCTCGACAAAAGGACCTCTCAGCTGAAGATGCAGAACCTCAAGCTCCGCACTGCCACAGCTGAACTCAATGATTTGAAATCTGAGAGAGAGGTTATTCGAAGCTCTGCTGGCGATGTTCACTCCATTTTACTTCACCTCCTTGAAGCCCATGATCCCATCATAACCATTACCATCCGAAGGCATTTGGCTGAGAAACTCAGACCTGCACTGGCCATCCTTAGTCGTATTGAGGGCGTTTCGGTGACTGGTGTCCAGCCGAAGCAAGGGGGAGAGAAGGTAGCGAAGACTCAACCTCCTCCTGAACCGAAACCAAATGCTGAACCGAAGGATAATGAAGCTTCGGTCAGTAACAGAGACAAGAAGAAAAAGAAGATCGGTGAAGATGACACTGATGATGAAGAAAATCCCAAAAACCCTTATCAGAAAACAAAATCTACTGATAATGAGCTTCAAGAAAAGGTCAAGAAGCAAATGGCTGACCTAGAAAAGAAGCAAAAAGAGAAGGAGCTTTTGGAAAAGCAGAAGTCCATTTTTCCAGAATGGACTATTGACTTGCTTCAAAGAAGCGCCATAGACGAACCAAGTGTTCTTTGGCTTGAACCAGTCATGTCTTTTGGGCTTGAAAACTCCAAGGATGCACAGTTTGACATGCCGATCACTCGAAAGGCATTCATCTTTCACTGCTTCAACTCAACTGCTGCTATCCCTTCTCCAGACCCGAAGGTGGATCGAGATCTGTTGGAGTTCTACATAGAGTTCGCTCAACCTCAGTACTTGACCTGGAGTTTGCAGAAAATCACAACTGTCAAGGTTCTGAATCCCTACTCAGCCGGGAAGTTTGTCAATGTCAAGTTCAGAGTGACTCGAGGATCTGAAGGCTCGGTTCACCACTTCACTCTTGCTGATCTACCGAACCTCAATCCCCACGACTGGATACTCCTCAACAATATCTTGCTGTCAAATCCACAGGAGTATCAGCCAATCATTGACCATGTCAAGCGAATGCTTGTATGCTACATTCACGAAGTAGCGAAAATGGACCAAGAGATCGCCTCTGCCATTCACAAGCGAACCACGATCAAACCAATGGGCAGAGCAGGCGATGTCAATACGATGGTCAAGGGGAAAATTGATTCAAAGTATCACACAGTGATGTTTATCAGGGGCGAAGGTCAGAAATGTCTATTCGCTCTTGTTGACAAACACCTCTTCTCAACTGCTTGCTTGGAGCACATTTTGGAGATTATTCAGAGGTGTAGTCAGAACACTGCAGCCGACAAGAAGATGTTTACTGATATGCTGAGACGGTACATTTAATTTCGGCAGACACTTCTTGCAATCATCCCTCGACTGTTCAAGGTTGTCAAGACTGTGAAGCATACTCAAAGAAAATGATCTCTCGCCTCATTTGACGCAAAGGGGGAGATTGTTGGGCTTATAGTGTTGCGTCATGGGCTCGGTCCTTAGCCCAGTTTTGGTTGCCGGTTTGGGCCTGTCCAACCGTGCATGTTTTATTCTAGGGTTTAGTATTTAAGCTGCATGCATGCAGTCTTTGTGAAAAACGCTTTCATTATTTTTCTCATTGAGTTTTGTAAACCCTAGCTCGCCTCTACAGTGGAAGTTCTTCATCGAGCTCTGCTGAGGCATAACTATATTTGAATCATAAGCATAATGTTGATTCTATACTGTGTTCATATCATTATTGTGTTTGTTTTGTTTGATCTTCATATTTTTCCTGTAAAAGATCTAATCGATCTGAGATTTATTCTCATCACATCAAAACTTAAGCACAAAGCTTAGTGAGTTCCCCCAAAATACCTCATTCCATACATACAATGGGCCTTTCCCGACCACCATCGGGCCCCGCGCGGAACAGATCTGTCAGTAACATGCGATGGACCCCGCCCAACACACTCATCAGGCCCGTCTGGCATCAGGCCCCGCCCGATATACACAAACACATACAAGACATGCAAGCGTCACACAGACAAATAACATACCATAACATAATCCAATGTTACATTGGTGCCTTCGACCCGCAAGTACAGTGACAATTATCATACTATAAAACGCTCATCATCCCTGCCTGGCATCGGCCCCCGCCCGATATATATATATATATATATATATATATATATATATATATATATATATATATATATATATATATATATATATATATATATATATATATATATATATATATATATATCCCATACCACACATGTAAGAGTCACACAGACAATTAGCACCCTAATCATAATAAATCATGGGCCGACATTGGTGCCTTCGACCCGCCAAACACAGTGAGGAGACTCACCTCAATCAGAAGATAGAAAATCTCACACCCAAGTCTGCTGCACAATGGCTCCTCACACTGAACGCAATCAATACCAACCCTAGTTACTTTCTAAGGTTAAACCTATAAATTATAAGGCCCAATAATGGCCCAAGCCCAAAATAGGCCCACCAATGGCCCCAACCCATCTAAAGAACCCTAAGGCCCAAATGTTCCAAAATGGCCTAAAGTCAACGGTCCAAATTCCAATAATTGCCCTTCACGTCGTGATCAGCTCATGGTCACGTCGTGAGTATGAACTCAATCTGATCCCCAATTCAGCGAGTCAACTCAGCCAATCAACTCGCCCAATATCTATTCCAATCATCGTCACATCATGGCCACTCCCGAGTCACGCCGTGACCTAATTCAGACAAAATAGTCGGGATGGCATGCATTCTCACAACGTGACAGACACATTCCTCACGTCATGAGCCCTGTCTTGGCAAGCTTTGAGCATTAAGCTCTTATTCCTTTCTGCCATTTCTTAGGATTTTCTAGAGGGTCTTCCCTCACCCAAAGGATAATAAAATCGTAGATTTTTAGTCATGCATGTCCAATGCATGTCTCAAACACTCATTAAGTCAAAAGAGGGAAAGAATGAGATCAAGGCTCATGCTTGGAGTCTAAAACTACTCCAAAAATCAGATCTAAAGCTTATAATACAGAAGTTGTCTCAATTAAGTACCTCTATGATCCGGGTGTTACACAAAATAATATGATATGTGTCACACCCCGTTAAAGCGGAAACATGAAGAGTGACAGGCTAAGGTCTCATCACAAAGGTAAATAGAAGTACCAACCATAAACATTAAGCGTTTTAAGTTTACATCGCGTACAAAACAAATACATTCAGTTTTCACAATACATAATTTAATACATAGCAAAGGTAACAACTTAAATCATGCTAACGTCTTGTTGATTCACTGACCGTTCCCTGAAAAGCATGCAAAAACGAGGGTCAACTATAAAATAGTTGGTGAGTTCACAGGTTTATAATAACACATTATTTCAAAAATGTAGTTTATTCTATAAATGTTCCAATTTAGAAGACGATGAATGCCATTGCATTCCGTTCACAACCAAGCCTAACGACCGTTCCTGCCCCATTCCATCATGTCCATGGTTCCCATGATGTCAGTTCATGGAAATATGCACTCGCGGTTCCGGGCGAGTGGGGGCTGTCGACCCCAAATAGCGCTATCCATAAGACCATCGGCTCAAATATGAGTTAATAGGTTGTATCGGTTCTCCGGGGACTTAATCATACAAGTTCATAGCACCAAATTCATAATACAAGTTCATACAACAAAGTTCATATCACAAATTCATAGCACAAGTTAATAAAATAATGTTCATAGATATTGTGGCATGCTTTCCACCCCAAAACATTAAAAACCGAAAATAGGGGAGTGCGTGAATACTCACTCTGGAAAGTTTGCGGCTCGGGCTTTGCGGGTTGATGTTGGTGAGTGCGAATCCTAATAGCGTCCTACGGAACAAATAGTCTCTAGTGAGATATAATTCACTAAACCATTATCTAAGTCTACTTATCCTACTAGTGGTGTCATTAAGTGCCCAAAGTTTGTTTGGTTCATTATTAGTATTATTGAATTCATGGTGTCTTATATTCAAAAAAAAAATTCATAAAGGCATGAAAATGAACTCCAAAAATTGTAAAACTTTATATTGTGTTTCTACAGGAGGGTATTAGTGTCCAGATATTTTATAGACATTTTTGATGGTCGTTTTATATTTATTTGTAATTTAGGATCAAATAATATAGAAAATCCAAATAAATTGGTAAAAAATTTCTAAAATTCCCAATTTAATTTTTACAGGTTCTTATAATGTTCCTAAGGTTGAGAAAAATATTGTTTAGGAACTTTGAGTCCAATAACCCGAGATTATAATTTCATGCTCCAATTTAATGAAAAATATGGAATAAATATCAAACAGTGTCCAAAATGTCTGAAAATTTACATGGCTTTCTTATTCTGTGATTATATTCATAATAAAAATTTTCAGATTTTTATACCTTCCGAAAATGATTATTTGGAATTTAAAGCCATTAAATAATTATTTTTATAAATAAATAAGGAATTGGTTCTAGCCCTTGGTATTTTACAGATTATCACATGCATGTGAGGGCTTTCAAAAGGAAAAATGTTCAAAATTTATTCAGAAGCGAAATAGGGGTATTGAACCCAAACAAGTTAAGAAATGTTGCACATTATAGTGCATGAGATGTAAATGTGGCTGAAGTTCATGAATTTGAGTAGCACATTCTGTGGGGTTTTAAGCCACGAAATTTCAGCCATCATTCACTGGATATGTTAAGTTTCTAAACTATTTTTCCCCAGATTTATGGTTGGGTTTAAGGCCACTGATCACGTAAAGTAAAAATGGTGATCACAGAAAAAGAGCTGTTTGTGCAACCATTTTGTAAAAATTGCAAAAAATTCGATATTTAATCTTTTACAGTGAGACCAGTTGGGTTTGAAAGCTAACTCGTGGAACTATCCAATACAAAAAGAATATCAGGATTTGGTTAAGTAATGACCGAGTTATGGCCGTTCAAATCTGAACAAAATAGTCTGGCAGATTGCATGTCTCCCCTGGTTGCTTTGAGTGCATTCTTAGGGCACTTTGACAAGAACAACATGCATGCTTCTGTTAAGGTCCGGTTTCTAGCACATGCATGGAGTGAATGAGCATCCAAGATGTACTAGAAATGGTTTAAATGCTTTTGGTCATGCAAGAACACAAAAGAAATGGAGAAGAAGATGTAATACTCGGTTTTGAAGTCACATGAACACATGTGCATCTTTTTCACTCCTTGCATGGGTTTGGTCCCGGATTTTCACCATCTCAAACACATGCATTGTGTTATGGTGAGAATCTACAAACCACAAGGGAAAAAGTAAGGATTTCTAGCCATAGAAGGGCATAGAATCCGAAGAGTAGAGAAGAACCATGAAGAAGAGGAAGTAAAATCATGAAACTATGAGGGAGGATTGTTTTGTTTACCTTGGTTTTGATCTTGAGAGAAGCAAGAACACTTCAAGAACTTCTCAATTTCGAAATTATGGCAGAGAATGGAGGATTTTCTGATGTGTAGGAGTGGTCTTGGAAGTGGGAGAGTTTTCTTGGAGAAGGAGTGTGAGATGGAATGTGTAGGTGGTTCAAATGAGGTGTAATGATGGGTTTTAAGGCATGGGGGAGAGGGAAAAGCCTAATGGATGAAAATTTAAGAGGGATATGGTATTTTTATTGGTATTTGATCAAATAATAAAATCCTCCCTTGAATTTTTATAAATCTAGATTTTAAATTTTATAAAACTCAAACATTTTCATAATCTCCTAAGGTTTTAATTATTGGGTTTTGTTGAGGTATTTACACTTGGTAATGACTTCCAAAAATTATATTTGTTGAATTAATTTATATAATGATAACCTATTATTTAACTTTTATAAAAATCAATTTATCATATTTCAACAATTCTAACAAGGATTCATAATATGTGATTGTAAGAATTTGATATTCTTGGATTTTACTTTTGGTTCACATTTCGAATCATGAAGTGTATGAATTTGTCATCAACTTTATAGTTGGTTCATATTATGATCTAATTTTTGTTCATATTAGCTTGTGATACTTAACCTTGTTAAGCATCAATTTGTTCCAATATGAAATTTTTAGGGTTAATAACCTACCCTTGAGTTGTAATCTATCGAACATAGTTTTATGTTTAGACTTAAGGTTCAGCTTTGGCACTTTACCACTCAGTTGGTTCCTTTACATATCAATGTGATCATTCAATACAACTAAGGTACACTACTTGTTCCGAGGGATCTATTACGTCACAAACCTAGTTCAACTTGTAACTATAGAGCCAAGTTAAGTGCACACAAGGAAATGACAAGGTTCTAGATGAGTATTGACCTGAGTTTTGGTGGATGTCACAGTCTCCCCCAGTTATGGGAATTTCGTCCCGAAATTCAACTGGTAGTAACACTGGTTCAGACATAGCGAATAGTTGAGGATATTTGTTCTTCATGAAATCCTCTCGTTCCCACGTAAACTCGGGTCCATGCTTAGAGTTCCAAGGAACTTTCACGATCGGTATTTTACTTCGTTTTAGTTGCTAAACCTCTCGATCGAGAATTTCTACAGGCTCCTCCACGAACTTTAGTTGATCATTAATTTGGAGGTCCCCGAGAGGTATGTGTAGGGATTCCTCCGCCAAGCACTTTTTGAGGTTCGACACATGGAATGTGTCGTGTATCGCACTCAGTTCATCTGGTAGCTTTAATTTATATGCCACTGGACCGACCCTATCGATAATCTCGAAGGGTCCTACATAACGGGGACTCAGTTTTCCTCTTTTACCAAAACGCACGATTCCTTTCCATGGGGATACTTTTAAGAGTACTTTGTCTCCTATTTGAAATTCCAAAGGTTTCCTACGCTTGTCAGCATAGCTCTTCTGGCGATCGCTGGCAGCTTTCAGTCTATCACGTATTATCGAGATCTTCTCAGTGGTCTCTTGAATTAAATCCAGTCTCGTTAACTGCCTATCGCCAATTTCCAGCCAACATAGTGGGGAGCGACATTTACGCCCGTACAAGGCCTCATAGGGGGCGCATTGTATGCTGGTATGGTAGCTATTATTATAGGAGAACTCAACTAATGGCAAATGGTTATCCCAACTTCCTCCAAAGTCGATCACGCAAGCCCGGAGCATATCTTCTAACGTCTGGATGGTTCGTTCACTCTGACCGTCTGTCTGGGGATGATATGCGGTACTTAAGTCTAAACGTGTCCCCAAGGCTTTTTGAAGCGACTGCCAAAATCGAGATGTAAAACGGCCATCTCTATCCGATATGATGGAAATAGGTACTCCGTGACGTACTACGATCTCATCTATGTAAATTCGAGCAAGCCGTTCCATTCGGTAATCTTCCCGAATGGGAAGAAAATGTGTGGATTTCGTCAGTCTATCCACCACTACCCAGATTGAATCGTGTCCTTTCACGGTCCTCGGTAGCTTAGTAACAAAATCCATGGATATTTGCTCCCATTTCCATTGAGGTATTTCTGGTTGCTGAAGCAAACCGGAGGGCTTTTGATATTCAGCCTTCACTTTGGAGCAAGTTAAACATTTCCCAACATACAAAGCAATATCTTTCTTCATTCCAGGCCACCAATAGTATTCCTTTAGATCCAAGTACATTTTGTCGGCTCCAGGGTGGATCGAGTATCGGGAATTATGGGCTTCCTTTAAAATTACCTCACGCAATTCGTAGATCTTTGGTACCCATACTCTATTTTTGAAGTACTTCACTCCATCCGAACCTGTTTCAAATCGTTGTTCTAGACATTGCAATGTTTCACATTTCAAGTTCTCAGTCTTTAATGCTTCGCCTTGAGCAGCAAGGATTTCGTCCTTCAAACTGGTTTGAACAAGGGCTCCGAAGGCATGAGCTCGTGAGGGTTTCACCCTTTCCTTCCTACTCAACGCATCGGCTACAACGTTGGCCTTTCCTGGATGGTATTTAATTTCGCAATCATAGTCGTTGAGTAATTCTACCCACCGCCTCTGTCTCATGTTAAGCATCTTTTGATCCAAGATGTGTTGTAGGCTTTTGTGATCAGTATAAATAGTGCACTTAGTTCCGTACAAGTAATGTCTCTAGATCTTAGGGGCGAATACCACCGCTCCTAATTCTAGGTCGTGGGTTGTGTAGTTTTTCTCATGAACCTTCAACTGCCTTGACGCATATGCAATAACCTTGCCTTTCTGCATCAGTACGCAACCCAGACCTTGGTGTGACGCATCACAATACACTGTGAAGTTCTCCACACCATCTGGCAATGCCAAGACTGGCGCATTACACAACTTATGTTTTAGCAATTGGAAGGCATCTTCTTGTGGTTCTTCCCATACAAATTTCCTATCCTTTTGGGTCAGAATAGTCAATGGCTGGGCAATTTTGGAGAAGTTCTCAATAAAGCGCCTATAATAGCCCGCCAATCCGAGAAATTGCCGAATTTCCGTCGGGGATCTTGGGGTTTCCCATTTCTTAATTGCTTCAACTTTGGTGGGATCCACGTGTATTCCTTTTTCTCCAACCACATGACCAAGGAATCGTACTTCCCTAATCCAAAATTCGCACTTAGAGAACTTTGCAAACAACTTTTGTTCTTTCAACAGTTCCAACACTAGCCTGAGATGTCGTTCGTGCTCTTCTTTGTTTTGGGAATAGACTAGTATGTCATCAATGAACACGATAACAAACTTGTCAAGGTACGGCCTACAAATCCTATTCATAAGATCCATGAAGGCAGCTGGCACGTTAGTTAGCCCAAAAGGCATAACTAAGAACTCGTAGTGTCCGTAACGAGTTCTGAAGGCGGTTTTAGGAACGTCTTCGTCGCGTACCCTTAATTGGTGGTATCCCGATCGTAAATCAATCTTTGAAAAGTACGAGGCACCTTGGAGTTGGTCAAACAAATCGTCTATTCGAGGAAGGGGGTATATATTTTTGATAGTCGATTTATTTAGTTCTCTATAATCGATGCACATTCGCATTGATCCATCCTTCTTTTTCACAAATAAGACCGGTGCGCCCCACGGTGAGGAACTTGGACGAATGAATCCTTTTTCCAAAAGTTCCTGAAGTTGACTCGAAAGCTCTTGCATTTCAGAAGGTGCCAAGCGGTAAGGTGCTTTAGCTACAGGTGCCGCCCCAGGAATTAGATCAATTCTGAACTCGACTTGTCTTGTTGGGGGGGGGGGGTATGGGCAACTCTTCCGGGAACACTTCGGGGTATTCTCGCACTATTGGAATATCCTGAATATGTTTTTCTTCCGAATTCTTTTCCCTTACATGAGCCAAGAACGCAAGGTACTTCTTCTTCAGATATTTGTGAATCTTCATGCATGAGACTATCTTCAGGTTCTTGCCTGGTTTCTCTCCGTACACTAATAGGGTTTCGTTGTTTTGGAGGGGCATTTTGACAACTTTCTCAAAGCATCCTATGTCTGCTCGATTCTTGGATAACCAGTCCATTCCTACCACTACGTCAAAGCTTCCGAGTTCCATGGGTATCAGCTCAATACTAAAATTTTTACCGGCTAAGTTCAAGGTACAGTTAGGAACTATCTCCTTAGCCTTAATTTCATGGCCGTTAGCAAGTTCAATTATGTAAGCATGTTCCAACATTTTTGATTTCAAGTCGATTAGTGATCTAAATTCATGTGACACAAAACTTCTATCTGCCCCAGATTCAAATAATACTGATGCATAGTGGTTGTTTAGGAGGAATGTACCTGTTACCACCTCCGGGTTCTGGCGGGCCTCTTCCGCCTTGATCACAAATGCTCGCCCACGAGCCTGACCTCCTGGATTTCCACGGTTGTTATGACCTGTCTGGTTGTTGTTGGGGCCCTTGTTTAGATTCGGGCATGCATTCCTAAAGTGGTCCACACTTCCACACTCATAGCACGCCCGCTTACCACCCTTGCGATCCTTATCTATCCTGCAATACTTCGCAAAATGCCCAGATCGGTTGCACTTGTGGCAAATAGGGCAGGCACCCTCATGGTGATAGCTGTATTTCTCACACTTAGGTTTAGGCCCTCGGTATTGCACAGGTTCCTCTGTTTTAACCGCAAAGTTCGTTGCCCTTCTCTTGTTCCTTTTTGAGTTGTCATTCTTCTTCCTTCCAATCTGGCTCTCCGGTTTTCTTTTGTTACTGGTGTTGCTTATGGTCAATATCCCAGCCCTCACTTTATCATTCGTAAGTCGGTGCGCCAGGTCTATAGCGCTATGGATTGAGGTAGGATTTGCTGAAGTAACCATGCCTCAGATTTCGGGTGCCAATCCCCATATGTATCGGTCGATCTTTTTGCTCTCCGGGGTGACCATGTGCGGCACTAGTTTAGCGAGTTCATGGAAACGCACAGTGTAGCCTTCCACATTGGCTCCTACCATGGCATGGTTCCAGAAGTCAGATTCCATTTTCTGGATTTCATCCTTACGACAGTATTCCTTCTTGAGTAACTCTTTAAATTCCTCCCAAGCTAACTGGTTCGCCGCCTCCCTTCCACGGTTTCGGACTTGCGCATTCCACCATGTTAAAGCTCTGTCTTGTAGAAGGCATGCAACATAGGGAACCTTGCAGTCATTTGAGCATTTGCTGATGTGGAGTACGACCTCTATTCCTTCTATCCATTTCAACAATCCCACCGCACCTTCTGTTCCGTGAAACTCCTTGGGTTTGCAAGACATGAAGTATTTATAGGTGCATCCCCTTGTTTCCTCATTACGAGTTCCGCTTCCATCCGTGTTCACAGTAGGTGTAGGGCCTCCGCGGTTTGTCTGACTATTATGGATTCCTGCAGTGACTTGAGCCACAATGTTAGGGATAGCATCCATCAGTTGTTGTAAGACCAGTTGAGCAATATCGGGAGTGGCATTCTCAGGCTGTGTTTGGCGGGAGCGGGTGTTCCTTCTTGGGGGCATGGTTCTATAACACACAACAAAATTTAAGACGTTACCATCATAAAAAGAAAAATTCTCTCTTTTTGCAAGAAATAAATATAATAAAATATATTTTCAAGAAAGATTTCAAATCATCAAAACAATTTACAGTTTATGAACAATATAAATGCGAAATAACATGGAAATTGAAAGTCATTAAAATAGATTTTCATTCATAGTTTGTAAATAAAAGGTTCAACAAAGCATACTGCTTGGCACTGCAAGCTACAAAAGATACTTCAACCATACTTTTCAAAAGCCATAAGCCAAAGGCATTACATCAAAATACATAGACCAAAGACCATAAAACATAAACCATGACGCTTTGATTCAACCCCAAAACACAATCACCCAGACAAGTGCCACTGCCAGAATCAATGCTAGCCCTCCAGCGATAGCGCTAGTGATCATAGCTCTGATTGCTGTCCTCTGGGCGGAGTATGCATAACCACACACCGCATCCACCACGTCTGACATGTCGGCTATGCTGTGATGATGATAAGCAATCCTACTACGGGCATCATGCAGGTCTCGGGCCATGGCCTCCATGCTGCGTCGCTCCTGACAAGTCATCCCGGGTGCTCGCATATAAGGCGTCCCTATGACTGGGGGTCGAGGCTGACTAGGCTCGTGACGCTCACTCCTTGGTGCGGGAGGTGCTGGCACGGGTTCTGGACGCTCGAACCTCAACACTTCTCTCGGCATTGGTGCGCTCTTTCTCGCTGTCCTCCTGTGGTATAGTCCATAAAGGGGTGGCCGAGGCGTCAGCTGTCGCGAAGGCTCGGGTATCGGCGGGGCTGAAGTTTCCTTAGTCGGTGCCTGGCTGCTCACTTCCTCTCCAGTCTCTGATCCTGTAGACGGATCTTCAGTCGGTTCGGTGCTCGAGTCGCGGTTGACTTTCGGGCGCGCAGTGACGTAACCAGACTCATCTGCCGATCCAAGTGCTTGAGAGCTAGTGTTTGACATGACTACGCTGTACACGAGAAACTCTAATGTTTAGATGAATTTTTAGCCTTCTAGAAAATTTCTATTTTGTTTGATGTTTATGTTTATCCTAGGGTGTTGATACCATTCACTATAATCAATTCCGGTCTTGCACTAACTCTTCCTTAATTATACATAGGTGATCAGGCTATGTATAATTAAGGTCCAGTAGCGCATTACCGGAATTACTTATACTAAATGGCATGTTTTATTAACTCAATGGTTATAGTTTAGGCGTCCCTAAGGGAAAGGGGAAGCCGGTATTCTCTATAACCTGAGGCTCTGATACCAAATCTGTCACACCCCGTTAAAGCGGAAACACGAAGAGTGACAGGCTAAGGTCTCATCACAAAGGTAAATAGAAGTACCAACCATAAACATTAAGCGTTTTAAGTTTACATCGCGTACAAAACAAATACATTCAGTTTTCACAATACATAATTTAATACATAGCAAAGGTAACAACTTAAATCATGCTAACGTCTTGTTGATTCACTGACCGTTCCCTGAAAAGCATGCAAAAACGAGGGTCAACTATAAAATAGTTGGTGAGTTCACAGGTTTATAATAATACATTATTTCAAAAATGTAGTTTATTATATAAATGTTCCAATTTAGAAGATGATGAATGCCATTGCATTCCGTTCACAACCAAGCCTAACGACCGTTCCTGCCCCATTCCATCATGTCCATCGTTCCCATGATGTCAGTTCATGGAAATATGCACTCGCGGTTCCGGGCGAGTGGGGGCTGTCGACCCCAAATAGCGCTATCCATAAGACCATCAGCTCAAATATGAGTTAATAGGTTGTATCGGTTCTCCGGGGACTTAATCATACAAGTTCATAACACCAAATTCATAATACAAGTTCATACAACAAAGTTCATATCATAAATTCATAGCACAAGTTCATAAAATAATGTTCATAGATATTGTGGCATGCTTTCCACCCCAAAACATTAAAAACCGAAAATAGGGGAGTGCGTGAATACTCACTCTGGAAAGTTTGCGGCTCGGGCTTTGCGGGTTGATGTTGGTGAGTATGAATCCTAATAGCGTCCTACGGAACAAATAGTCTCTAGTGAGATATAATTCACTAAACCATTATCTAAGTCTACTTATCCTACTAGTGGTGTCATTAAGTGTCCAAAGTTTGTTTGGTTCATTATTAGTATTATTGAATTCATGGTGTCTTATATTCAAAAAAAAAAATTCATAAAGGCATGAAAATGAACTCCAAAAATTGTAAAACTTTATATTGTGTTTCTACAGGAGGGTATTAGTGTCCAGATATTTTATAGACATTTTTGATGGTCGTTTTATATTTATTTGTAATTTAGGATCAAATAATATAGAAAATCCAAATAAATTTGTAAAAAGTTTCTAAAATTCCCAATTTAATTTTTACAGGTTCTTATAATGTTCCCAAGGTTGAGAAAAATATTGGTTAGGAACTTTGAGTCCAATAACCGGAGATTATAATTTCATGCTCCAATTTAATGAAAAATATGGAATAAATATCAAACAGTGTCCAAAATGTCTGAAAATTTACATGGCTTTCTTATTCTGTGATTATATTCATAATAAAAATTTTCAGATTTTTATACCTTCCGAAAATGATTATTTGGAATTTAAAGCCATTAAATAACTATTTTTATAAATAAATAAGGAATTGGTTCTAGCCATTGGTATTTTACAGATTATCACATGCATGTGAGGGCTTTCAAAAGGAAAAATGTTCAAAATTTATTCAGAAGGGAAATAGGGGTATTGAACCCAAACAAGTTAAGAAATGTTGCACATTATAGTGCATGAGATGTAAATGTGGCTGAAGTTCATGAATTTGAGTAGCACATTCTGTGGGGTTTTAAGCCACGAAATTTCAGCCATCATTCACTGGATATGTTAAGTTTCTAAACTATTTTTCCCCAGATTTATGGTTGGGTTTAAGGCCACTGATCACGTAAAGTAAAAATGGTGATCACAGAAAAAGAGCTGTTTGCGCAACCATTTTGTAAAAATTGCAAAAAATTCGATATTTAATCTTTTACAGTGAGACCAGTTGGGTTTGAAAGCTAACTCGTGGAACTATCTAATACAAAAAGAATATCAGGATTTGGTTAAGTAATGACTGAGTTATGGCCGTTCAAATCTGAACAAAATAGTCTGGCAGATTACATGTCTCCCCTGGTTGCTTTGAGTGCATTCTTAGGGCACTTTGACAAGAACAACATGCATGCTTCTGTTAAGGTCCGATTTCTAGCACATGCATGGAGTGAATGAGCATCCAAGATGTACTAGAAATGGTTTAAATGCTTTTGGTCATGCAAGAACACAAAAGAAATGGAGAAGAAGATGTAATACTCGGTTTTGAAGTCACATGAACACATGTGCATCTTTTTCACTCCTTGCATGGGTTTGATCCCGGATTTTCACCATCTCAAACACATGCATTGTGTTATGGTGAGAATCTACAAACCACAAGGGAAAAAGTAAGGATTTCTAGCCATAGAAGGGCATAGAATCCGAAGAGTAGAGAAGAACCATGAAGAAGAGGAAGTAAAATCATGAAACTATGAGGGAGGATTGTGTTGTTTACCTTGGTTTTGATCTTGAGAGAAGCAAGAACACTTCAAGAACTTCTCAATTTCGAAATTATGGCAGAGAATGGAGGATTTTCTGATGTGTAGGAGTGGTCTTGGAAGTGGGAGAGTTTTCTTGGAGAAGGAGTGTGAGATGGAATGTGTAGGTGGTTCAAATGAGGTGTAATGATGGGTTTTAAGGCATGGGGGAGAGGGAAAAGCCTAATGGACGAAAATTTAAGAGGGATATGGTATTTTTATTGGTATTTGATCAAATAATAAAAGCCTCCCTTGAATTTTTATAAATCTAGATTTTAAATTTTATAAAACTCAAACATTTTCATAATCTCCTAAGGTTTTAATTATTGGGTTTTGTTGAGGTATTTACACTTGGTAATGACTTCCAAAAATTATATTTGTTGAATTAATTTATATAATGATAACCTATTATTTAATTTTTATAAAAATCAATTTATCATATTTCAACAATTCTAACAAGGATTCGTAATATGTGATTGTAAGAATTTGATATTCTTGGATTTTACTTTTGGTTCACATTTCGAATCATGAAGTGTATGAATTTGTCATCAACTTTATAGTTGGTTCATATTATGATCTAATTTTTGTTCATATTAGCTTGTGATACTTAACCTTGTTAAGCATCAATTTGTTCCAATATGAAATTTTTAGGGTTAATAACCTACCCTTGAGTTGTAATCTATCGAACATAGTTTTATGTTTAGACTTAAGGTTCAGCTTTGGCACTTTACCACTCAGTTGGTTACTTTACATATCAATGTGATCGTTCAATACAACTAAGGTACACTACTTGTTCCGAGGGATCTATTAAGTCACAAACCTAGTTCAACTTGTAACTATAGAGCCAAGTTAAGTGCACACAAGGAAATGACAAGGTTCTAGATGAGTATTGACCTGAGTTTTGGTGGATGTCACAATATGCATCGAGTAAATACATAAAATGCAATAAAAATAAATATAAGGGTAAATTACACGAATAGTCCTTGTGGGTTGGGGTAATTTGCGCGTTTGGTTCCTAACTTATTTTTTTAACTCGGATGGTCTCCGATATATATATTTTTATTTCGTCATTGGTCCCTGACATAAATAAAAACACTATTTTGCCCTTAATATATTTTTTTCTAATTTATTGTTTGTTTGTTTATTATTTATAATTTATTATTTATCCTCAATTTATTGAAATCATTGGCTTCCCTTGCCTGCTGCACATTTCATTTCAGGCCATATTACATGTTACCATCTCCAGCGACCATAATATACACCACCTCATCCGAAAAACTCAAAGAATCTTGTAGTGATCTGATAACAATGAACCTGATAAAACGAGCTTGATAAAACCTCCAGAAAAACAATTGTAAAGATCATTACACAACTATGGTATCCCAAAAACGAACCTGAACAAAATCCCAAAATCAACTCCCCACTGAATCCAGAAATAACGATGGCTGATGTATGAGATCGGAGTTGTAGAGACAAATTTGAAATCATATTTTACACAGATAGCAGATCGAGGCTAGAAGTGGAAAAGAGAATAGAGATCTGATGACTTTTCTTGTGATGCTTCCTGCAACAAAAAAGAGGAAGTAGAGGCTTGGGTTCCAATTTCCGGCGAGGTTTCCCGTTTCCAGTTATGTTCGTTCGTGGGGTGTTTTTCCACAGATCGATGACGATGGTACAAATCGACAACGATGGTGCAGATCGGGGATTCACAATGCAAATCGATGGAGCAGACCAACAACTTTAGAGTCCAGATATGCGAATGTAGGTAGAAAACGATGACGTATGGAGGTTTCCGGTAGCTATAGACCGGCGACGTCCAATGGTTTTCGGTGGTCTGGAGGCCCGGTAACGCATGATGATCTAGAGAGTTCTTTTTGGTTTAGAGGTTTAGAGAAAAGACATGGAGGAGATATATCAGATTTTAGGAGTGCTAGAGATGGAGTTGACATGGTGAATATGGGGTTGGGGTTTATTTAATTCAATTTAATTTTTAAAATAAATAATAAAAATTAATTAATAAAAAATTAATTAATAAAAGAAATAGAAGAGGGAAAATTAGTCTTTTCATTTAAGGCAAGGACACAAAAAAACTTGAAGTATGGACCGTCCGAGTTAAAAAATTAAGTTAGGGACCAAACATGCAGATTACCGCAAACCACAATGACCATTCGTGTAATATACCCTAAATATAAAGACTTGATAAATCCAAATATAAAAATGTTCCTAATATTAAATATAAATATTAAACAATAATATAAAGCGTAAATAATAAATAACACAAAAAGATTGGTTGACTTCTCTATTCAACCGTTACCACGGAAGCAATCACATCTCTATTGGTTTACATATTGATTTAGTAATAAAAAAAAGGTCATTTGTTATAGGGGGATTTTAAATACACCCGAAAAAAAATCAAAACCACTTATTGAAAACTATTAATGGTAAACTTAATTAAAAAAATATTAAATATGTAATGATGGCTTTATTGAATGACAGATTAAGGGTTACCGATTTCAAAACTATTTTAATGTATTTGTTTAGAGTAAATTACAGAAACGATCCTTGTGCTTTGGTTTTATTTTCAGTTTTGTTTCCTAATTTAAAAACTAATAGGTTGTATCCCTATAATTTATGAATATTACACTTTTAGTCCTTGTTTCAAATAAAAACACTAACTTATTCTTCCTTTTTCTTTTTTATTTTTTTTAACAATTTATTATTATTATTATTATTACATAACAATTTTATTTGTTCTTTATTTTAATAGAGTTTGTATAGATTTCATATAGTTTTTTTTTTCAAATTAATTATATATATATATATATATATATATATATATATATATATATATATATATATATATATATATCAAAATTACAAAAATGGTCCTTATGGTTTGCCAAAAGTCACAAAGCCAGTCTTTGATAATTTTTTTTACGAATATGGTATCTGTGGTTTCTAAAACTTGCATGAATGACCCTTTTTGCTAACGTTGTATTATACATAATTTGATTTTTATTAATAATTTTCATTTGTTAACTTAAAAAAAACTATTTTTACGTGTTTATTTTTATATATTTGTCGGTATAATTCAAGGTGGTTAACCTTTTCTTTTGTTATTTTTTTTAAATTACATGGTTTTTTTATAAACTTTTCGGTTTAAATTCGAATTTGTTTACGTTTCGAACAATAAAAAATAACGATCACAAACAATTAAACGAACAATAAAAAATATAATATGATATTTTTTCACAACTATAACAAATAAAATTATCATTTTCATTTACTACCGTTTCGTCAAACAATGTCATATTTTAATTTTATTAATTATCAGGGACATTAACTACATGAATATTATAATTATTACGTGGTGCATTCGGTGGAATATATGCATTAAGTCAAGCATTATACAATATTTCTCATCCAGCGGCACGTTCTGATCTGTGGTGACGCCAAAGTGACAAAACTGTAGACATTGGATGTAATTCTTGTAAATCAACTTTTACGTAATGGTCATTATAAACGAAGGCGATAATAATAGATCTATGATGTGAAATATCTTGCGGACTATGCCAAAGTGGAAAACAGGTCGACGAACCTTGTTTGTCTAAAAAATAGACAATTACACCATACTTATTAGCGATGAGAAATCCAGTTATGAATGGAATCAAGTGGTATTGGATTTTCATTTTTTAAATATACCGCTTGTTCGTGCGCACATGGTAGCCCGTGTCTAGTACGCAGTTGACATCCACAAATTTCAAGGAATTTGATTTGTTCAAATTCCTTGAAAATTATTTCAAGTGCATAAATTGAAACATTACCAACCAAATATCTGAAAATTGGATAGACGAAACGATGTCGTGCAATAATCATGCTCTGTCCTAAACTTGCTTTGATTGCATAGTCTTGAGACTGAACAGCATCATGAATTCTTGGTAATACCGTCGCTAAATCTGATTGTGATGAGTCCAAGTATAATTTTACTTTGGCATGCTGACTCTCCACTCTATTGGTTGTGAATTCTTGGTAATACCTTCCCTCGCCGCCCCTTCAGCCCCGCCGCCCTTGGACATGGTTTGTGATGGATTTGGCATCAACGTTGCCGTTAGAGATGAGAAGGACATAAGATTCAAATACTTATGGTTCATATGTGCCAGGATTCTCTGTGTAAGTCGATAAATTACAAAATTACTCCATGAAATAGCTTCTGGATCGATAATTTTATATTTAAGTGTATATTTCTTATAGGGCTGCAACAAATGATTCTGTTCTCGTGTCCATTATTGAAAATCTAAACAAGGCTTATCCACTTGGGTTTATGTTGTTGTTCAATCTTTGACTTTTTTTCCTTTATGTAACGTCGGAAGGAATCAGCCAAATAATGCTGCGAATTAATTGCCTGATGAACTTGGATTATAGAAATGTTTAAGAGAGTTAAATGTAAAATGAACATAAGTACAGGCATAACCCATCTTCGGCTGAGCATTTCCTTGGTGAAGATTTGTGTATTGTTAGATTTGTGGCAGTTTTTGATTTTTGAAGAGGGAGATAGAAGGGATATGTGAAATGATCAAAATACTCTCATATGCGGTTTAATGGTAGCAAGGCTACTGGTGTTAGGTGAAAGGGACCAAAGGTGCAATGAAACTAGTAACTAGCGATGAAAACTGAAACAAATGAACCTTGTGGACTAAACCTGTCACATTTTAGAAACCACAAAGACTAAACATGAAATTTACTCTAAAAAACAATTTGAATAATACAAAAGTTCGGTTGACTTCTCCATTCAAGCAGTTGCAACGTAAGCAAAATAATAAAAAAGTTTAGTTGACCTTCTGTTTTTTAATTTCACGGGGGCATTTGAAATTTCTTCCAATCTTCCTTGACGTGTATTGTATATTAATTACCCACAATATGTATGCCGTCACCATGTTGAAAATGTAATAACTAGCTGTTACCGATCATTGGGCCGTGTAGTATCAAACATCCCTAATTTCTCTGCAATTACTTCGTAAGAATCTCTCTCAAGAACGATTCGATTTGTAGAAGATCCATCAAGAAAACCTTTAATGGCGTCTTCTTCAACATCATCCAATCAAAAGAGCTTTAAGTATCATGTGTTCTTAAGTTTTAGAGGAGAAGACACACGTAAGACCTTTGTTGATCATCTTTACAATGCTCTTAAGCAACTAGGTATTCACACCTTCAGGGGTAACGAGGAACTTGAGAAAGGAAAACGAATCGTTGAGCTCTTTAAAGCCATTGAAGAGTCGAGGTTCTTTATCATTGTTTTCTCCAAAAACTATGCATCTTCGTCTTGGACTCTTGGTGCTTGAAGGAGGTTACAAAGATTATGGAGTGTCAGGATGAGAAGGAACAGATTGCTTACCCGCTCTTTTATGATGTGGAGCCCAGCGACATCCACAAACGAAGTGGGCCAGTTGGAAGATCCATCGCCAAACATAAGACCAACAAACAGATTAAGAAATGGCAAAAGGCTCTTGAAAGTGCAGGCAATCTGGTTGGCTGGGATCTGAAAAACATTGCTAATGGGTATAACTAAGTATTCTTTCATTTTTTGTATTTCTAATCTAGGTCCAGCTCGGGATGTAGAAGGGTCATCCATGGCATTGACGTTATGTTATAAAATTTTAACTCAAAGTTGAGTCTTCAATGTGCTAATAGAACCTTCATTGATTTATGGAGTATAGCTTAGATTGTTAGTTAGTATATATATAAATTTTAGAAGCAATAGGCTTATAATTAGTACTACCTAGTACCTATTTCCTTGCTTTGTATTGCAATCCATTGCAATTGTTTCCTTCAAATTTAAGAGGAATATTTGCTTTTTTGCAACAGCTCCGTAAGCCCTTCTGTCATCTGTTTTCCGCTGTTTCCACAGCAGCAAAAATTTACTTTTTTTCTTCTCAATTGAGCCTTAAAACCCAGTAGCATACATTGATTTCTTATTTCCAACATTCTAGATGGATATATGAAACATGAAATGTGTATCTTATTATTACTTGCAAATTGTTGTATGTTATAGTGCTGAAACTAATTGATTATGTGGGATATTCTTGAGCAAGCTACTTGAATACTGTTTAATCTACAGGCATGAAGCTGAAGCCATCAAAAAAATTGTTAAAGAATTTCACTCAAGTTACGCTCCATTCATTTGAGCAATGATGAAAATGTAATAGGCATGGACCGCCGAATGCAAGATATGGAATCGTCTTTGGGGATCGGTTTGAATGATAAAGCGCGCATGATAGGGATCAAGGGGATGGGAGGCATTGGAAAGACAACTTTAGCCAGAGCTATTTTTGATAATGTATCTTCCCATTTTGAAGGTAGTATCTTTGTTGATGACCTAAGGGAAGTATCAAAAAAGAGGGGCTTAGAGTCATTGCAAGAACGAATCCTTTCAGGTGTTCTAAAAGATGAAAACATGCGTGTGGGGAGTGTTCATGATGGGAAAGAATTCATGAAAATGAGGTTACCCTATAAAAAAGTTCTTCTTGTTCTAGACGATGTGGATGATGAAGAGCAGCTTGAGGCGTTAGCTGGTGATTGGTTTAAGGACGGAAGTAGAATTATCATTACAACAAGAGACGAGAAAGTGCTGCTAGCACATGGAGTAGATACAAACTGGATTCATGATGTCAGTTTCTTGTCGGATGAGGAAGCAATTAGCCTCTTTAGTAGGTATGCATTCAAGAGATATATTCCAGATCAAGGATATGAAGAGCTTTCATTAGAAGTAGTACGTTATGTTGCTGGTCTTCCCTTAACGGTTAAAGTTTTGGGTTCCCATCTGCGTGGTGAAAAGAAGCTTGTATGGAGTGATGCACTAAAAAGACTTAAAACAA
The DNA here is from genome assembly GCF_052849685.1 of Lactuca virosa. Taxonomy (NCBI): domain Eukaryota; kingdom Viridiplantae; phylum Streptophyta; class Magnoliopsida; order Asterales; family Asteraceae; genus Lactuca; species Lactuca virosa. The sequence goes on along the minus strand of NC_136429.1, from coordinate 73,287,376 downwards.
TTCCATCACGGAAAACTCTAGAGGTATTGGAAATAAGCTATAACAGCCTAGAGGATGATCACAAGGAAATGTTCTTAGATATTGCATGCTTCATGAATAAGTGTCCTAGAGTGTATGCAGCTAGAATCCTTGATAGCTGTGGGTTTAGTGCCGCATATGGTTCAAGAATTCTTGAGCAAAAATCTCTCATAACAATTTCAAATGATAAATTGAGCAGATTGAGCATGCATGATAGACTAATAGAATTGGGATGGAATATTGTTCGGCGATGGCACCCCCATGAGCCGAACAAACATAGCCGACTCTGGATTCGCGAGGAAATTGAAGAATTATTCACAGATGATGTGGTAAGGATCAGCTTTACTAAAACTAACAAATTTTCTTTACATATATGACACAATTTTCATGGTGACTGCTTTTGGATTATAGGGTGCTGAAGCATCAACATGTATAGGACTACACCTGGTGCGGAAGGAACTGAGTCCTGAAATTATCATCAAAAGCCTTGGAAACCTGAAGAAACTTAGATTTCTTTGTCTTGGTGGGAAGGGCGATGACTGTTTCCCTGGTGACTGGACGTTTGATCAAACAAAACAGTACGTTCCGAATTCGTTACAGTTTCTGGGTTGGAATGGTTACCCTGGTTTGTCTTTACCCCAAACATTTCGAGCAAATAATCTTGTTGGACTTGGATTGCCTGGCAGCAGAATCACACAACTTTGGGAAAGTGGAGAACGAAAGGTACATTGGTTGATTCATTGTAATGTTTTTGGTCTATTTGTTATCTAATTTTTGTTCTTTTTGCATTTGATAGGTTCTTAAGAAGCTCAGGTTCCTCAACCTAAGTGATTCGAAGGTGAGGACCCTTGACCTTGGGATGACTCCGAATCTTGAGAGGTTAAGTCTTAGAGATTGTCATGACTTGACACAAATTCATGTGCCCGCTGGATGTCTAGAAAGGCTTGTTTTCGTAACTTTAATTGGTTGCTCATGGTCTGTATCTTTTTCTTTGCTTAAAAAGTTGGAATCACTTGTGCTTCTAAGTATGCCTGAGTTATCTGTGGCTGTGAAGCGCTTGGGGGAATTCCCAAGGGACTCCACAAACAATCTACCAATGTTAAGATTTGCATTCCACTATACTAAAGAAAAAACCGTGTCATATGGAATTGATTCTAAGGCTGTCGTATTAGATCTCCAGCCTTGCAAAAAACTTGAGTGTTTCAGGAAGCATTTGTGGTTTACAACATCTAAGAGAACTTACATTCCATGGTTGTATTCCGGAGGTGCCCAATGACCTTGACCAGTTGAAATGCTTAGAACAGCTCACTTTGTACTCTACACACATCAAATGTCTTCCTGATAGCCTTTGTATGTTGAAACATCTGAAATCTCTCACACTTAAAGATTGCGTATATCTTGAAGAGTTACCGGAGAATCTTGGTTGGTTAAAAAAGTTAAGAGGGGCTGAGATTGGTTTCTACAAGTATTAGTCGTCTTCCAGATAGCATTTGCATGCTGATTCATCTGAAATCTCTAATACTTGAATCTTGTGGACTCCTTGAGAAGTTACCCGAGGATATTGGGCAATTAGAATGTTTAGAGGAGCTGAACCTGAAAAAATGTGCATCTTTAGGAGATATTCCAAACAGCATCTGTAAGTTGAAATATTTGAAATATTTCCATCTCCCCTTTTGTTTTCAAGTTGAGAAATTGCCAGAGGAATTTGGAAATCTAAAGACTTTAAAAGTGCTAAATATAGCGAATACAGGAATAAGTCATCTTCCACACAGCATTTCTTCGATGAATGATCTGATTATTTTCGGATCCATATCACTTCTTCAGTCGTGTGCTTTTGCAACCGAGATAAAGACCTCAGAAAAATTTGGAGCCTTCTGCTACATACAAGCCGTGAGTAGCACACCTGCACTCACAAAAGTAAGGAGCCAGTCCACAGAGAACTGTCTTTTGAGGTATTTTCTTCCTTTTACCATTTTCAAATTTTTATGAGCTACTGTGTGTGTCTGTTTTGGTAGGTGAACGTGAGTGTGAGAGAGAGGGGTGGGGGCCTGGGGGTGGGGAAAGAGAGGTGGGGTTCGGTGTTATAATTTTAATAATAGTAAGGTTTTTAGATAATAGAAAGAAAATTAAAAAATAAATTTATAAAGAATATAACAGTCATTTCAACTTTTTTAACGACCAATTCTACATCGAAACTGATGAAAAAGGACCAAATCCACAATTTTTTTAAGGTTTGGACATTAGAAAAAGAAAATGACAAATCACATGGACAATTTTTGCTATTTTGTCCGTAATTTATAGAAGATGAAGAGATGTTGAAAGGCTATATGAATCCGGTTGTTTCAGCTACATACTATGATGTAACCTTTAATTGTTGTTTAATACAAGTTCAAAATTCTATAGTTATCAGATCAAATAATCATTGTATTTCTTCAAATACATATATTCTACAAACTAACCACAATTTCTGTTCTACTAAACTACACTCAAGATTCCTAACAATTGTGTGGTAGGTGTTAACAGTTATTGATGTTGAAAGCTCATTCTGTAATTACATTTGAACACCATATATGTCAATTAAAAGATTCAAACTTTAAATTCAATACCTTCTTTGTTAATGAGGAAAAAAAGTTTTTAATTCATCATGTTCTCAAACTCATACCATCGCATTCCTATTGAAGACTTTATTTTTCCACTAATTTCTTCAAAGCATACAAACATCTAACAATCAATAAAAGCGGTACATCATATAATCCACACTGTGTGCCTAGTGTACACTTCCATCGTTTATAAAAGCGGTACATCATATCATTGTTTTTCTTCTCGGGGACAATATGAGTGATGACACTGGCAAAAACATTTTTCTAAAATTATCATATGGCTCATCTTTTTAATGTGATGACATGGCTTCCATAGAGTGTGGTACGAGATTATCACGCAAAGTTACATCATGAGAAGACTCGTAAAACGGATTTGAGATTCTATTTGATGAAAACCGCCTGCCAGCATCATCATCTAAAGTACTATCCATGTCTATGTTGTGAAAATGTTTGGAATCTTCTTCTGGTTCCCGAATGCTCACCACAGTAAATTTCATGAGCTTAGTGTTAGGATTGATAAGTACAAGTACCAAAATACAACAGTAATACAAGATTTAAATTTAAAATCCAAATCCAACACTTAGGGGTTGTTTGGTTCACTCAGTGCTTTTGGAAAGATTAGAATAGAAGCGGATTGGAATTATAAGAAGATGTAATGTGTCATGTATGTGTTTGGTTATCATAAATGGAATGAAATTGGATTCAGCAATAAAAAATGGATAGCTTTCTATTTTTCATTTATAAATTATTTTTTAACATATGGTGAATATATAGATAACTAACTTTATCATGTGAAACAATTCAAGAATTACCTACAATCTTGCTGCACTTTCTTCCTTGGATATCACAAGAGAAATTTGTCTAGTAACAAGAGAAAAATCGAGTGAATTTTTTCCTATTGTAACTTGAATTCACCATATTCCATTGTCACATGCTTCTCATTGGCGATTTGTTTAGCCGCGAGGGCTCGGAGGTACCTACAGTATAGTGGGACGGGATACTTAGCTTACATAGTGTACACACGTGTTACTAAGAGGGAGAAGGTGATTGCAGACGTGCCCATCCTGCAGGAGTACTGAGTTTACTGATGTATTCCCTGACGAGCTGTTGGGAGTCCCACCCGAGCGCCAGGTAGAGTTTCCATTGACTTGGTTCCTGGTGTCGTACCAGTGGCCAAGACACCCTACCGGCTAGCCCCACCGGAAATGAAGGAGTTATATGAGCAGTGAGAACTATTGGAGAAAGAGTTCATCAGATAATAATAATAATAATAATAATAATAATAATAATAATAATAATAATAATGTGCACCTGATCCGAGTGTTACAGGTGAGTACATAGGGTTTTCAACCTACAAAAATATAACTAAATCTTTAATATATATCACCAAATAATTAACCAAATTATCCATTCTCATTATTCTCACTCCCTGATCCTAAAATGATGATATCAAGGGACCGATCCTAAAGGATCACTACAAACAACGAGTAGATGGTACTGCTTTGGGGGTTCCATAGCGATATATGTCAATAGGCAACCATAAGGGAATTGAGTACTCAAATGAACACAAAATACATACTCTCGGATAGTATGATTTTTTAACACCTGTAGATTGCGAGCCTGTTAGTGCTCTGTACGACTATTTAGAATAGTTAGTGGTCGTCATCTATAACAGGCCTGGTCCAGACGGTGGGCAACCTGGGCTATCGCCCAGGGCCCATGTCTCTAAGAGGCCCAAAATTCGTAGAATATATGGTATATATAGAGAGAAGAAAATCAACTTATCTAAAAATGCTAGGAAAAATATACATTTTTTTTAAATTAGTTATTTTTGTAATGTTCTGGCCATATTTTTTCTTTTTAATATTAATAGTGAATTTTATAACGGTTTGTGTATTTTAAACTTTACATGCCCATTTTTTCTTTTCGCACTGGGCCCACTATATCTTTGTACCGACCCTGATCTATACTCTGCTAGATGACTAGTCTCGGTAGTACAATAGAACAAATTTGGTCATGACCTCTCTCCATTATTTTATTCTCCATAATCTTCAACATCCAATATGAATTAAGTGCTATAAAATAAATATATGATTTAATCAAGTAAAAATCATGTCATATTATTTTAGCTAACACCGATATCTTAAAAGCATATAATAAGCACATATAACATATAAGATTTTAAAATATTTTGAATCTATGTATAAGCTGAATGTAACTATGTACTCACTTGTTAAAAGTGGATGATTTGTTGTTAGGTTAGCACTTCTCCTAACACCTTAACTTTTCCTTTCAAAAGAACTAGATGTAAATATCACTAGTTCCTAGTTTTTGTTTTGTATTTCTTGAAAACTAAGATAATAATACTTTAGATTACTCAATAATACCAATATATACTTGAAGCTCTATCAAATAAGGAATAACAAGGTAAGATCATATCGGAGGTAGGATCTGTTTGGTATACAGAGTATATAGTTTGGAAAAACAACTCACTAAATCTAGCCTAGACATCACTCTCGTAAGCAGATCAATCAGTATTATGAATTGGAGTCATTGATAAATATTATTTATAGGTTCATAATAACAACTACGAATGTAAATATAAGTTACAGTTAATGCATAGCAAGTGCGACTTAACTTACAAATTTTCTAGCGAGAAACCGGTAATTATGCGAGCAGAACTTCGAAATTGAAAGTTATATTTCTCCGGCCTCTCTGATGCTCTAGAGTGTCGCTACTGTAATGTCTGCGTTTCTCGCTAGGCATTAATAAGATGATGTAATTGTTAGGTTCAACAATTGTAACCTATTTAGTGTGATAAGGGAAAGTTTTGTGAATATTACGTGCTCTATATGTAAATATTTGGAGTATACGTGCTTATAACAAAATAATAAAATAAGAATAAAATACATGTCTAAATAGAATAATAATTTTATCAGAGGAAGTTGTGAGTTTTCTAAGATTCAGCGTAACAGTATACAGCTCAGAAATCAAATTTTAGATCGGTCGAATTTTATCCGAAACAATCTAACGAGCGTTAAAGATCTTGTTGATAGCACTTCAACGATATGCATTTTACACAGACTCTAACAGTCTAATCCTTTATCAAATAACTAAAGTCAAAAACTAGTTGACGACGTCTAAACTGAAGTTGTAGATCTCGTCGATAGCTTCGCGTGGATATAGAGTACATAAAAAATGGAGTCTGTATAAAGAAGTTATGCAATTTTGAAATTTTGAAATTCGTCATGCGTGCACGCGCGGTGCGCTTACCTTCTAGAAGCGGGCCACATGGCTCCAACTAAAATCAGACACGTTTAAGGCAATGGGCGGATCGACGACACGTATTAGTGAAATTCACCCTATAAATAGCCTTGAGTCCCGTGTCCATTTTCCTCACCCCTACAACTCCCCTATCTCGATAATCTTCGGTTTTTAGACCATTTTCTGTAGGTTTAGTATTCTAGAGTAGCCCTGCAACCCCTAGGAGCCCGAAATCTAGTAGCTATTAGCCCGAAGTTCTGCCAGTGCAATTTACAGACTTTTTTCTAGGGAATCTCTGAAAGTTAAATTTCAATATATATTATTTTAGTGTAGTTTATATTTGAAATTCATAGTCGTTGTTATGAATCTTAAATAGGCTTTGTTAGTGGTTCCAACATCATAGTACCGATTGATTTACTTAAGGGGATGATGTCTAGGATGGATTTAGTGAAATGTTTAAAGTGAGATTTTCAAACAATATTCTTTATATACCAAACAGACCCTACCTCCGATATGATCCTACATGGTTGTCTCTTATCAGCTATAGATCAGTAGAAATTGGGATTGTTGAGAAATCTAGACTATTAATTAGTCATAAGAGGTAATAAATTAAGACTTAGAGATAAATGAACCTAGGTCATATTATAGGAAAAGCCAAGTGCTGAAGTGAAGCGCAGTCTAGTTTGCATTTCATCACTTTAATAAGTGAGTGCATAGTTACTTTCATCTTACACATAGATATAAAATATTTAAGATAATTACATGCTATATGTGCCTATTATGTGTTCCTGATATCTATGCTAGATGAACGATATATACATGTTTTATTTGAATTTGAACCGTATATGTATTTTTAATACCTATAAATATATTAGGTAAGGATGGGTAGATGTAAGATGATATAGATGATGAGAGATGAAAGATGATATAGATTTTGAGATATGAAAGATGATATAGATGATGAGAGGCCTTGACTTTTAAGATGTTATAATCATCTAGCAGATTAAAGATGACGACCACAGACTATTCTAGACAGTCAAGTGGAACGCTAGCAGGCTTGCAACCTGTAGGTGTTTTTGAACTAAGTGTTCACTAGGTGTACTCCATCCCCCCACGGTTACCTTATTGACATATAGTGCTAAGGAATCCATTGAGCATTATTGTCTATCCCGAACACGATCCTTAGGATAGGTCCCCTAAATTAGATGCTTTATGGACAGAAAGTGAGGATAACGGGAATAGGTAATTGGGTTGAATGTTTAATGAGAATATAAAATTAAAAGAATTAAATTATTGTGGAATGAAAACCCTTTGTGCTCACCAGTGTAACACTCGATTCTAGGTATGAAATTATTTTTGATTGTGTATGGCATTTTTTTTACTTTGAAGGCCACGACGTGGTGAAGCCTCACCAGGAAGTGACAATGAGTTTTGGGTTGCGAGGTTTAATGAACCACCACGACGTGGTGAGTGTGCCACAATGTGGTGGTGGCTATTAAGGAAAACCCTAAAGTTTAAGTGTTGAGCCATATTTAAAGATCCTTAACCCCTTCAAGCCTCCCCCTATCAGCCTCCATCTCTCCAAATCGTCCCTTGCAAACCCTAGATCCCTTGTGTGAGTTTTTGCCTAAAAATATGGGTATTTGGTGCTTGTGAAGCAAGAAGGTGGTGGAAGATCTCATTGGGAGTTCAAAGAAAAGAAGATCCATGAGTTTACCTTCCTCTAGCATCTCAAGGAGGTATAAAGTCTTCATCTTGTTGAATAAATGGATAGATCAATGGATTTTGCCCCTTTTTCTCTATGTCTTGTTACCTTGGGTGGTTGAATTTCATAAAGCTTGCAACTTTATGAGTCTTCAGGTCATTTGGAGTATTTGGCTCTTTGGATCTAGTCTAGAATTTAGTTTAGAGGACATGCATGGAATCTTGGCCTTTTTGTCCTATTTGGATCTAGTCTAGAATTGAGTTTAGACATGCATGTCTGAAAAACACCAATTTTTATGTTGTGTTTGGTGTTACAGACTCTTTTGAAGCTTTTGGTCAAGTAACCTTATGGATTGGATGATTATTGCCTAAGCCATGAAATGTTTTGGATTTTAAAGTTGAGATCTATACACTTTGGAAGGTTCTATTGGATAAAGTTGGAAACTTTATCCATCTAGACCCTATTTTGGACCAAATCTTAGTTGGAGACCCTTTGGAATATAAGAAAGTGGTTGACTGAATTAAGCTGATGAAAACCTTGTTACCACCTTTGGCGAGGCCACCACGATGTGGTGACGGGGCGGTTTGCAACTGTTTTGTCGTATTTGACACCACGGCGTGGTACAAGGGTACCATGACGTGGCGGTCAGCTGAGTAGACTTTTCTCGACCTTTCTGACCAAGTTTGACCATTAGGGGTATTTTGGGGATTTTTTGAATTTTGATTGAGATTGGTCATTTGGTTGGAATATGTCTTGGTTAGAGAGCTGAGATTCAGAGTCGGGACCTCATCAACTTTTGTCCAGTTTGCGAGGTGAGTTTCCTCACGGTACGTGTGGGGCGAAGGCAACAAGGCCTGCCCTTTGGATTTGATATCTTGTTATGTATGTTATAGTGTTGTAGTGATATGTTATATCATTATCCTGGTATATAGGATAATTATATGCTTAGTGATCGATAGATCTGTCTAATTTTATGTAGTCTGTTTATATGATTATCTATTATATGTCCAATATTTGGTTGGTGGTTGAGGCTTTACTACTTTATGCGTAAGACAACAGACCTGGGGCATACCAACGCTATTGTTGATTGCACCCGAGGATATTCCATCACGAGAATGACAAGACCTGTTGTAGATTGGCATTCCAACTTGATGGTTGATGGGATTGGGGTATTCCAACCCGATGGTTGAGTAGACCCATAGTATATTGGCAGTCCAACCCAATGGTTGATTGGTCCTAGGGGTATTCCAACCCTATGGTTGATTGGGCCAAGGTGTCGTATCGCCTAGCACCGCCTGAGATGCAGGAGTTGTCTACGCAGCTGCTAGACAATGGTTTTATTTATCCGAGCAGTTCTACGTGGGGTGCACTGATCCTGTTTGTGAAGAAGAAGGATGGTACGCACAGGATGTGCATTAATTATCGGGAGTTGAAGAAGCTAAAGGTGAAGAACCGTTACCCACTCCTGAGGATTGATGATTAGTTTTATCAGCTCCAGGGTGCATCTTGGTTTTCCAAGATTGATTTGCAATCAGGGTACCACCAGATGAGGTTCAGGGATGAGGATGTGCAAAAGACAACCTTCAAGACTCATTATGATCATTAAGAGTTTGTGGTGATGCCTTTCAGGCTCACCAATGCACCAGCAGCATTCATGGATCTCATGAACCGGGTCTACATGATGATGCTGTATCGATCTATGATTGTTTTCATTGATAATATTTTGGTCTATTCCAAGACCAAGGAGCAGCACGAGCATCATTTATGAGAGGTTTTGGAGACCCTAATGAGGGAGAGGCTTTATGGTAAATTCTCTAAATGCGAGTTTTGGTTGTGAGAGGTGCAGTTTTGGGGCACATCGTCAACCAAAAGGGGATATTGGTTGACCCGACCAAGATCAAGGCAGTGATGTGTTGGGAGGTCCCGAGGACCACAACTGAGATTCGGAGTTTCTTAGGTCTCGCGGGGTATTATCGGAGATTTATCTAGGATTTCTCCAAGATTGTTGTGCCCCTGAACCACCTAACAAAGAAGAATGTGACTTTCCAGTGGGGGTCTGATCAACAGTTAGCCTTTGAGACTCCAAGTCAGATGTTGTGTGAGGCCTCGATTCTGGCGCTCCCTGAGGGTTTGAATGATTTTTTGGTTTTCTGCGACGCCTCTATTTCGGGTTTGGGAGTTTTTCTGATGCAGAGAGGTCATGTGATTGTGTACACTTCGAGGCAGCTAAAGCCTCACGAGGCGAATTACCCCACACATGATTTGAAATTGGGGGTTGTGGTTTTTTCCCTCAAGATATGGAGGCATTATCTGTATAGGGTTCGGTGTACTATCTACACCGACCACAAGAGTTTGAAGTATTTTATGGATCAGTTGAATTTGAATATGCGGCAGTGGAGGTGGTTGGATGTAGTGAAGGACTATGATTGCGAGATCCTGTATTACCCTGGGAAGGCCAATATGGTGGCCAATGCTTTGAGCCGCGAGGCGGTAAGCTCATCTACCCGAGATATTTGTTTGAGGATGGTTGTCACTTCGCCTATGTTGGATTTGATCAAGAAGGCTCAAGTTGAGGGAATGAAAAAGGAAAATTGGAAGATCGAGACGATTAAAGGACTATTTTCCTTTATTTGTCAGAGACATTCGGGGGTTGTTGACGCAGTGTGGTAGAGTTTGGGTTTCGACATCAGGTGGGGTGAGGAAGACGATTTTGGAGGAAGCGCATAAATCAAAGTTTTCTATCCATCCAGGGGCCACGAAGATGTACCGAGATTTGAGTTTTAGTTACTGGTGGCCCTGCATGAAAAGGCAAATTGCTTTTTTTGTTGAGCGGTGCCTGACTTGTAGAAAGGTCAAGGCCGATCATCAAAGACCCCATGGAAAGGTGAAGCTGTTGCCCAATCCTATGTGGAAGTGGAAGGAGATCACTGTGGATTTCATCACAAAATTTCCTAGGATGGCACATAGTGTTGATTCTATCTGGGTCATTATGGACAGACTAACCAATAGTTCTGCTCGGAGGTGGATCTGATAGATCTTAATAATGAGTTTCAAAACCTAAAGAAAGGGAAGATGGGTTCTGATGAGTGTGCCACCGCATTCACCGAAAAGATGAAGCTATTCCCCTACTTAGTTCTTATTGAACTCTCCAAGATATAGAGGTTTGCTAATGGAATACCAGTAGACTTTGGTCCAACGGTAAAGATGGCAACCACTTTGAAGGCAGTCGTCAGAGCAGCCAAGAATGTGGAAACCAAACTATGGGAGAAGGGCCTGCAGAGAACGGAGGTAGGAGAGAAACGAAAGTTTGATGGATCTTTAAGGTCCAACAAGAAGAGCATATTTTCAAAATCTGGTTCCAAAAGGTTTGGAGGTGGAGGAGAAGCAAAATTGTGCGAAAAGTACATGAAGAAGCACTATGGGAAGTGTGGCGAGGAGTTGACCTGTTTCAAGTGCGGAAGGATTGGTCATTACGCCAATGAGAGTACATCCATCGCAAAGGTGTGCTAAGGATGTAATGAAGAAGGGCATATAGCAAGGGACTGGCCGAGGAAGAAGGAGGCTACAAATCCTAATGTGCCACCTAGGCCGAAGGCGAGAGCATTCCAAATGATACTGGAAGCAGCAAGGGATGAAGCAGATGCCACTTCATCTATCTTTCTAGTAAATGATTTGCCTGCCAATATATTGTTTGTCTGGAGCTAATTACTCTTTTATGTCGCATAAATTTGGTAGAAGACTAGCACTGCCTGTAGATAAACTAGATAGTGCTTTATTAGTAGAAGTTGCTAGTGGAAAATTCATACATGTTAGTGATTTCATTAAGAACATCATCATCGACTTGAATGGGAATAAATTTCATGAGGAATTGTTGCATAATGAGTTAAACGACTTCGACATAGTGTTAGGAATGGATTGGATTAGTGCGAACGATGCTAACATAAGGTGTAGAAAGAAGATTGCGGTGATCAAACCACCTGGAATGCAACCATTTATGGTGTATGAAGATAAATGTATAGTAAATTATGGAATCATCTCGCTGATGAAAGCCATAAAGTGTTTGTCAAAAGGATATACATCATACCTAGCATTCATGATCGATGCAGAGAAGGAGAAGAAGGAGATGCGGAGGATACCCGTGGTGTGAGACTTTTCGGAAGTCTTTCCCAAAGATCTTCCTAGATCACTGAAAGGTCCACTATGCTCAAGAGTCATATTAAAGTGATATTGCTAAATAACATATGATATAAATGGGTCACACTAACAACAACTTGATACAATTGATTATTTATTAGAAATGATTTGAATAAATATTCAATAAAACTCTTATAATTAAATTGGAAATTATTTATTTCATGGAATAATAAATTCCATTAGCAAGTAACTTAATATATATCATATGGTATGATTTATAAGTCATGTACAAACTTTTGGACTAGTTGAATCATTTTGTCTTTTTCCTAAAAGACAAGGTTTATATTTTATAAAAGTTCGACTTTCTTTCTTCTTCTTTATGCAATTTTCAAGATATGCATAAAAAGAAGAAGTGTATGACTTGTCTAATCATGCTTTAAAGACATGGGATACATGCTTATGACAATGGGGACAAGTTTTCTTAAAGTGCTAAGGACTAATGGTTAATACCTTCACTTTTTGCATATAAATATGAGACTTGCATTTGGCTAGAATGCTCATCCCTCACTTCTTGCAAGTGACCGAAATCTCTCTTTTCTCTCTCACTCTTCTCTTGAAAAAGTGTTAGAAGGTTAGAAGTTACTTGTATCAACTCTCTTGAAGTTCATACTTTTGTTATGAACTTCAAGCTTAAGGGTTTAGGAGTTTGGACTAGCATCTACATCAAGTTGAGTCATTGTTGGTGTCTCAAAGGTTCCACATTCTTCATCAACTTCCAAGCCTCCCGAGAGGACCCAAAGAACTACAAAGGTTGTTATTTCTTCATCTCTTCTTTGGTTGGTGTTTAAATCTTTCTATAACTTGGAAGAAGATCCTTGGTGGGTATAAATGTCACACCCCCAAACCAGACGACGGAAACGTCTGGGGGTGGACGACTTCATTTGTAGTATCACAACACATGAATTATAGTAATCAAAGTAAAAAAAACCATTTTATTAAAAAGTGTAAGTTTATACATGTGTTCAATCATAGTATATTGACACCAAAAGAGTTATAGCAAAACATAGAAGATTTGACTCAAAACAGCTCCATCTTCTCAAAAGCTCGGGGAGTACCTATTACTGATTCCATGAGAATACAAGTAATTTGAAAAGAGAGTATCAACATAAAGTTGAGTGAGTGCATAAGTATTTATGTTTTAAAAGCATGTTTTCTGTTCTTTGATTATGTAAACCGTTCCCAGAAAATCCTATATTTTCTGATGTATATGAAAAGTAGTTTTAATCCCATAAAATCATTCTGTTTGTAAACCATTGTTCTGTATTTGTATTCCTTTGTAAAACCTGTAAATGTGAGTGTGCCTGGCTCCACCAGCTGTTATTGTAAACTGTAATGTACTACTATAAACTATAAGTTTATAAAACTGGTACTTTGAAAATGTACTCATGTTTTAGTTAATTATACACTAACTATATTGTTAATATCTTTTTAATGAGTTATTATAACCATACTATGACTAGATGACCTCAAACAAACGCTTTAAAGGCGTTTAAACTGTTGATAACAATTGTCACTCATAGGCGTGTATGCCCGACTGTAGCTAGCAGCCCGAGTGCGGGGTTGTCAATCCCAATACAGATCTATACACACTTGTTTCGATCCCCGACTGGAGATTCTGGTTATAATATCAGGACTTTAACTATGTTTTTTAAATGAATAAACAACCTGAATCTGTTGACTCATAAAAAGCATATAGACGTTACATGTATAATAGTAATGAAAACCCAATCCTTCTGAAATAAATGATTGATAGTATGTTCCTTGTTTAGTATACTTGAAATGTATTTGTAAAACTGTATACCCTTGTTTAGTTTTGAATCAAACCCATGTTATTGTAAAACAATCCAAACCCATGTTCTTGTAAAAAGTGTACTCTAGTATACTTGAATTGGAAGTTAGTGTTCTTGAATCATAACTTATACCTATTACAATTTATATGTACTTTATGTATAGATACTAATTGTTCATGAATATAACCCCTTGCTCGACATGTTACAAAGGGTATTGAAACTGAAAGAAATAACCTTTATATTTATATACATACACAAATATATATAACTGAAATTTAAACGACATTCGGACAAATAACCGATACCCTAAATCCACATCCAAACAAGGAAAAGGAAATAAAGCGAGTTATCAGTCCTAAACCCTTTAATACGGGGGTATGAACTTACCTTTTGGAAGGTGATTCAAATGATGATTTGGTATAGGATGTTTAGTTCCACAAGTGAAATCCCATAGCAAAACAAGTCCTATATAGCAATTCCTATAGCATATGTGCATCTAATTAGCTAAAGTAGTCATATGAATGATTGGAAACGGGACTAATTTGTAAGTATAACTTACAAATTGGAGTGTTAGAAGCTAAAACGAAATCTGATAGGTGTTCACCGCCCTGGGTGTTCACGACCCTATGTTCTTGAAGGAATGAAGAACACTTGATGATCCTAAACTGGTTTCTAAGAATATTCAAAGGTTTTCAGGTGATTGTTCTTCGCATGTTCTTCGTGAAAACTTGTGAAATCACATGGGTTTCAGCCTAGTATAAGAAGATTGAAGGATGTTCTTGGAATGATAACAAGATCAAGAAATGATACCTGTTAGATCTTGTAAAGAACTAGTGATTATTGCTTGAATATGAGGAGAAAGGATTAATATAGCATGTTCTTGAGGAGAGAGGTTGTTCTTGGCTGATGATACTTGAGAGAAAAGGGTTGAAATCTTGTTTGAAAGTGAGAAAATGAAGTAAAAATCAGCTGAGAAGTATATATGTGCGAGGGTTCTTGGCCCGAGGAGTTCACGGCCTCGGTTCACGGCCGAAGGAGGTTAACCGTTTGCGGCCTTGGTTCTCGGCCGAACCATTCACGATCCAAGGGTTTGCGGCCCTCGTTTGCGGTCCGAAGAAGAAGAAGAGAAGGAAGGTGCGAAAATTCTCAGTTTTAAGTCTTTTCCTTCTAATTTCAATCACAAATATTTTAAGGGTTTTAACAAGCAAATGTTTATTATTCTAACCTTAATAAAAACCCAAAACAATAAAGAGGACTTTAGTTGACCCAAGTTTGACTTTGGTTGACTAGGGTTGACTTTTCAAGCAGTAAAATAACGGGATGTTACAATAAAATGTTTATGTTATTTCAAAAATTAAAGTCTTCCGTTGCCATAGTTTTCAAGTTTATGAAACTATTTTTGAACTAAAACCCAACAATTGGTATCAGAGCCACCTTGCAAGTTTGGTTAGGTTTTTTGAATTTTGGAAATCTTAGTTTTTGGAGAATATAGATAACTTGTTTTTGTATAAAAATAAGTTCATACACATTTTCTATGACAACTTTATAAATGTTATTTTTTTTATGTGGCAAAATTTTCATGCATCTTTTGTCATTTAAAGTTTTCTTAGAAAAACAAAGGTTGTTTGATGTGTATATTGATGTATGTGATGTAAATAAAGTAGCCAATGACCATTATGTTTGTTATGTTGTTTTGTTAGTTGTTTTATAAAATGGTTGTAATAATTTATTTATTCATATGTTATATGGTATGTAATAAATTAAATAGATTAGTTTTCTTGTTTATTTTTTTAAAGTAATACATTAGTTTTTAGAAATAATTTATTTGTACAAAGATGTAACAAGAAATGAAGTTGGAGCCATTTTTTTGAAGACAAAAAGGCAATTTTCAAGTATACTAAAGTGCTGAGCAGAAAGATGACACTTTCTGAAAAGTGTCATGAATGTTGTCAACAGCAGCCTTTTCTTTAAAAGGTTGTTGACCTAATGCAACACTTTTTGCAACCCTTTCCTGAAAAGTGTTGCATGTGGCTGAATTTTTTCCTTTAAAGAAGATTTTCCAATCTTTTGCAAGCAATGAATGTTTACTCAAGTGAGAGCTTCTACAACAACATTACAAGAAGATTTTTGGTCCCTTTAAATGTCCCTTTAGGAATGGACTTGGCATTTTTGTGTTGGCTTACAAAAATGTCATTAGTTGGTTATGTTTATGCGCATATCTTTTTATGCATTTTTGTGATGTTTATTTTATGCATTATTTTGTGTGGTTGATAAATTAGTTTTTCACATGCTAAAAAATAATTTTGGACAAAATAAACATCACATGAAGTTTGGGTTTTTAAAATTGGACATAAGATGTAACAAGTTATTAATTTTAAAATAAAACTCGTTTTGATAAAAATCGTTAATAATGACAAATTTTGAAATACTCCATTATAAGTTTTAAAATGGTGATTTTTGTAACTTATAGAACTCCAAATATATAAGTAATAAAATGAAGTTTTATTAAAGATATAAAAGTTTCAAATGCATTCAAACTTAATACCGGTTATTAAAATTGAATTGCGTCAAATTATATAAAAGAAAACTAGCTTTTTATATAGAACCTTTAAAAGTGATTTTCTTTTGAAAAATTGATACCATGGTTTATTATATGCATGATATCATATGTTTTTTAAAACTAGTATTATAAAACATATAAAGACCCTTTTACAAACCTCAAATCTGTGAAATCCTTTTGAAAAACACCCGCACGTCTCTTGTATGCACTAATGGATAAATGATACCTAACCGCTTAGTGTTTCTTTTGATGGTCGGGGTGTCTTCGCGATTTCTATAACCAAGTTATAGGCCGATTACACATGTTTTTCAAATTGGACGATTTGATTGGAAATCTTCTATGATAAAGGATACCTAAGCAAGAGAGTTCCGAGACATAGATGGGATCAAACATGTCTAATTAAATTTGTTATTAGCGATCCCATAAATCTAGGAATTATATTGTAAGATATAATTGATAATAGATATCCACTTAGTTGAATTCAAATTAATGGGATAAAGGATACCTAACCATTTGTTTGTCTTGCAACTTGGATCCTAGACTTTGATAATTAACGTTTTTGGAAACTAAAAGGGTATTAGTTATTGAAGATTAAATATTGAAAAATACTAAATGAATTTTGTTAAAAATTTTGTAGTGTAGGAATCCATTCTCATTATCATGTATTGTCATTTTCTTTAATCACTTAATTAAACAATAACATTCAATAGATACAACTTCAATGAATGAGTTCATGTCTTAAGAGACAATCTCGTAAGAGATATGCAATTGTATACACTTAAAGGTTCTAGTCTTAAACTATTTGCTTTGAGAAATGAACCTGAACATGATACCTAGTATAGGCATCACCGTGATGCTTAAGATGTTTCTAACATCAAGCTAGAAAATAGTTATTCATGACTTCTAGGAAGCCTTGGATAATTTAAACATGTATATCTGATGATATAACAGGTCAAGCAATATTCCAATAAATACAGTGATATTTTATTTAAATCTAGTTTCAACATTGGAATAATGCAAGACTAAAAGAATCACCTTGTGTGATCTAAGAAGCCCATGTTTTATGGACTGAACACCTTTAAACCCAAGAAATCTATTAAAACCCACATAGATGGATCTTGTTTCTTTTGTGAAGAAACTGGTCATTGGAAGATGATTTACTCCTCTTATTTGGAAAGAAAATCTGGAAGAGACTAGTACTTCTAGTATCTACTAGATAGAACTCATACTTTTCATGTAACATTTAGGTACTTAGTACTTAATTGTTAATCTAATATTTGTAAATGGCTTGCAAATATTTACTGAAGAGTAACCAAGCTGAGCACAATCAAGATGGAACTACACTCTCGTAGTCTAGTTTATTATTTATCCTTAGAACATAAATTACTTGTAATGTAAAACAATATTTGTTTTGGAATAATGTATGTTTTAATTTAGCATGTCTAAATTTATGTCTCAGTTATTTTATTCAAATGTTTGATCATATATTTAATCGTTTTTCATAACGATAATATTCATATTCTGAAATGATTAAGTTCTATTTATGAGATTAGTTCTCTTAATAGAGTTGTGAAGTAAATATCAACATTTCATAAATAAGATTAAGTTCTATGTGCAAACACTTTTCAATTAAACTTGTTTTAAGTCAAACTGATCTTTGACATTATTATCTTTATTATATAAATGACATTCACATATTCCAACTTCAAGAAAGGGATATTTGAAGGCAAATAATGTAGTTTATTTGAAATATGTGAACATTATTTATATGTAAAGGATTCCTAATGATATTTTCACTAAGGTGTAGAGAAAATAATTAAGGAGTTATACACTTTGGTGTGTGACTTCCTTTCTAATGAATGTCTGAGATTAAGCACAAGATACCAAATCAACTTTATTAACAACTATAGTAGTTTTAATTATATTTTGCATGATAAAGCAGAAATGTGAAATCTTGATGAAGGTTTCAAAAGTTGAGATACAAACCGGTAAGAACCATCTAAGGCCTTGATGATAATAAAGGATGAATAAAATCTTACTTTGTATGATTTACTTTCTAATTGGTAGAAATATCCTTCTTTTAATCTTTTTGGGATAATACTTTAATCACTATTAGTTGTATCTTGAATACAAATACCAACTAATAAGTAGATTAAACACTTTATAAGATTTAGTATGGAAAGGCTCCATCCTCATCTTACTTAATGTTTTCTGGATTTGAAGCCGATGTTGGACTAAAGCTTCTAAACCCAAAATCTACTAAATACATATTTGTATCATACTCGAAATGTGGCTTACATTATTATATGCAAAACCGCCAAGAATAAGTCCTCTTATTCTTGTGAAACCTAAGTTAGCAGAAAGCAAGCTTCTAATGACAAAGCAAGTGGGAGGTACATGGAACTTGAAGTAACTCAAGAACCATAACCTTAGGTAGTAATAGTTGGTACTAGTTTTAACAAGGATTGTTAAACTTGAATAATAGCTATTCACAAACACAAATTGTTCGCATTAATGGTAGAAATCATCTGTGTCAGATCTCCAATCTGATAAATGATTTAGAGTCATGAACATAAGATGTAATCCATGTATGAGAATCAAGTATTGGCTTGATTAAAATTTATCCTTATAGCAAGGCTAGAAAGAGTAAATGATTCTTCTAGAAAGAATAAATTATATGGATAACCATATACATTTAAAGCAAGGCTTGTAGTAAAAGGATTTTCTTAATCCATGTTATCCTAACAAAATATGTAGAGTTTGAGATCCACTTGTGGATATAAAGCAAACATCTCAATGTTGCAATCATCATTTCAATATAAAACCACAATGTATGTTTTTATATCAAAATGAATAGAACATGTGTGTGTTTACTAAGAACTAGTGGGAGCATAGTGAAATTCCTAAGCATGTATGAGTGAGATATACTTAATCATTTTGAAATCACATTCTTACTAAGCAAGGTCGTTTTCACCTTGACTCGGAAAGTGTTTCTAAAATGAAAGACTTAGGAAGGAGAAGATACATTCTTGGAATGTAAAATCTATAAGGGATAGATAAAATGAATGTTAAAAGTTTCATGTCCTTATACATATATTGGCAATATCTTGAAAGGGATCAAGACACAAGATTTTTTTGGAGAATTCTTGGCATTGTCTTATGGCACCTATTTTAAGCCAGCCTCAAAATTACATAGTTCATAGGTTTGAACTAGATGAAATGATTTATATTCTATTTGGTTGGCAAATGAATTCATCATTTTCGCCATATTATGCATAGGACATGGTATTTGATCATGATGTAAGCATTTCATAGGATACTAATTGAATACATGGTTAAGTCACTGGATGACTAAGAGAGAATTCTAAGAGTACTTATAAGAACTAAGAGAATGTATATGAAACCATCAGTTTAGAAAGGATCTTTATGGAAAGAGCTACACAAGATGTTAATTTCTAAACATATATAAGTAATTATGAATTGCAAATGGATTTTGACTTCATTATGGAATGAAAAGTAATTCTTGTTGGAATGAGGTCCAAGCAAAACATAATGACACAATCTACTACAAAATAACAATACACTACTTTATAAGTTGAATTCAAATATTATTGGATGAATGGGATCAATGAAAAACCATGTTGATTTCTACCATTCGAGGATCACATAGAAATCTTTGTGAATTCGAGAGTATACTTAATCAAGCTCAGAGACTCTATGTCACGAAAGAACACCAATCATATTCTCCAAGATATTTAACTATACTTAGAGTAAAGTTAAGTATAGAGATGATAGTATTCATAGAATTCAAACAAATTAAATTTTGTTAGATCCATTAATAAATTCATTCTTTTAAGCTAAGTATGAATGGTCACACTTCAGCTATAAGAATTTATTATTCTAGAAATAGGTTCTTGATTTGGATTTAGTATTTGGATATTGGAACATTATAACAACTATTAGATAATGTTATGATAGATTAGGATATAGTCATCACATTAATACTTGTTGTGTTCTATATTAAAATGTTTAATCCATGAATAATGTTATTATTCTAAAAGTCCATAGTCGGTTATAATTGTGGGAGCAATTGTAAAGTAAGACTAATATGAATTAGATTGGTTGACTCTCATTAGATGAAAGTAGGCAAGTGGTTGTAACCAAGTTTCATAAGTACTTGTCAGAGAATTAGTATTGAACTGACCTGCATCAAGATCATCTCATTGATCACTATCTTGAATGATACTTGATTAAAATGTACTATCTTTGTATCCTTAAAACATAAGATACATAGTGCGACTTAAGTGTAGGGAGTACTATGCTTTGATAATGGCCAAATGTTGTTCTTTAACCGGGCAGTTATAAAAGCCATTTTCAGGTATGGTGTGAACTATACAAGAGGCTTATGTAGTCAAGATGGATTTGTTCCTCTTATGTGTTTAGAGTTAGACATCTAAGGCGCTTTACCAAAAGTTAAACAACTAATGAGATTGATCGCGATCCTAATCTCATGTTGAAGATGATGTCTGTAGAAAAGGGATAACTGATAAACTTACCTTTTACACCAATTGTAGCTTTGAGCTTTTTGGGAATTGGGTGTTGAAAGAATGGCACAAACAATCGTATGGTGTTAAAGGCAGTGAAATGTTGATAGACGTTCAACACTGTCTATATCAGTCTAATATAAGTCTTGCGCAAGTGGGAGATTGAAAGGTCCAGTATGCTCAAGAGTCATATTAAAGTGATATTGCTAAATGACATATGATATAAATGGGTCACACTAACAACAAATTGATACAATTGATTATTTATTAGAAATTGATTTGAATAAATATTCAATAAAACTCTTATAATTAAATTGGAAATTATTTATTTCATGGAAATAATAAATTCCATTAGAAAGTAACTTAATATATATCATATGGTATGATTTATAAGTTATGTACAAACTTTTGGACTAGTTGAATCATTTTGTCTTTTTCCTAAAAGACAAGGTGTATATTTTATAAAAGAGTTTATAAAAGTTTGACTTTCTTTCTTCTTCTTTATGCAATTTTCAAGATATGCATAAAAAGAAGAAGTGTATGACTTATCTAATCATGCTTTAAAGGAATGGGAGACATGCTTATGACTATGGGGACAAGTTTGCTTAAAGTGCTAAGGACTAATGGTTAATACCTTCACTTTTTGCATATAAATATGAGACTTGCATTTGGCTAGAATGCTCATCCCTCACTTCTTGCAAGTGACCGAAAATCTCTCTTATCTCTCTCACTCTTCTCTTGAAAAAGTGTTAGAAGGTTAGAAGTTACTTGTATTAACTCTCTTAAAGTTCATACTTTGGTTATGAACTTCAAGCTTAAGGGTTTACGAGTTTTGGACTAGCATCTACATCAAGTTGAGTCATTGTTGGTGTCTCAAAGGTTCCACATTCTTCATCAACTCCCAAGCCTCCCGAGAGGATCCAAAGAACTACAATGGTTGTTATTTCTTCATCTCTTCATTGGTTGGTGTTTAAATCTTTCTATAACTTGCAAGAAGATCCTTGGTGGGTATAAAATGTTTATGTTATTTAAAAATTTAAAGTCTTCCGTTGCCATAGTTTTCAAGTTTATGAAACTATTTTTGAACTAAAACCCAACAATTACCCCTAATAGACAAGTAGAGTTTAGGATAGACTTGTTACTAGGAACCATACCTGTAGCAAAAGCACCTTATCGGTTAGCACCGACGGAGATGACGGAGCTTATGATACAACTTCTAGAGTTGTTGGACAAAGGTTTCATTAGACCTAGTTCATCAGCTTGGGGAGCTCACGTGTTATTCGTAAAGAAGAAGGATAGGAGCATGAGAATGTATATAGATTATGGAGAGTTGAACAAGGCAACAATAAAAAACAAATACCCATTGCCAAGGATTGATGACCTCTTCGATCAGCTGTAGGGTGCGAGCTATTTTTGAAAGATCGATCTTAGGTCAGGATATCATCAGTTAAAAGTGAGAGATAATGATATAGAGAATACTACTTTCAGAAGAAGATATAGACACTATGAGTTTTTGGTTATGTCGTTTGGACTAACCAATGCTCTAGCAACATTTATGGATATGATGAATAGGGTTTGTAACCTTTCCTCGACAAATCCGTAATAGTGTTCATAGATGATATTGTCGTATACTCGAAGAGTCAGCAGGAGCATGGTAAACACTTGTGCAAAGTGTTAGAAGTCCTGAAAAAGGAGAAGTTGTATGAAAAGTTCACAAAGTGTGATTTTTGGATTTGGAAAGTCCAATTCTTGGGTCACGTGGTTAACCAAGAAGGAATAAGGGTTGAACCAACAAAGATAGAAGCTATGATGAAGTGGGAACGACCAAAAAGTCCCACCGAAATTCGAAGCTTTCTTGGATTAGCTGGATATTACAAAAGGTTTATCCATGGCTTTTCTTCAATAGTTGCTCCATTGACAACTTTGAACCATAAAGGAGATACATATACATGGAGTGAGAAGCATGAAGAAGCTTTTGAAAAGCAAAAGTAGAAATTATGTGAAGCACTGATTCTTTCTTTACCTGACGGAGTTGAAGACTTCACAGTTTATAGTCATGAATCTGGAGTTGGTTTAGCTTGTGTTCTGACCCATCAGGATAAAGTAATTGCCTATGCATCTTGACAACTGAAAGAACACGAGAAGAACTACCCCACTCATGATGTGCAGTTGGCAGTAGTAGTATTTACGCTAAAGATATGGAGACATTATCTTTATGGTACGAAGTGTAAGCCTTTCACTGATCAAAAGAGTGTCTAGTATCCCTTTGGTCAAAAGGAATTAAACATGAGACAATGATTATAGTTAGAGTTACTTAAGGATTATGACTGCGAGATACATTACCAACCTGGTAAAGCCAATATCATAGCAGATGCTTTGAGTAGAAAGATAAACCTAGATAGGAAAAGGCCAAGAGTGTTAAGGATTGGAATTGTCTAAAAAATTGTAGAAAGCATTAAGAAAGTTCAGGAGGAAGCTTTCAGAGGATATAACCGAAAAGAAGAGTGTTTAGGAAAAACGTTGGAATAAGGTACAGATAGTCAAGGATTGAATGTTTCCAAAATAGGATTTCGGTGCCTAAGATAGGAGGAACGAGAGATCTTCTAATGGAAGAATATTACAAGACCATGTACTCGATTCACCCAGGCATCACCAAGATGTATAGGGATTTGAAACTTTATTATTAGTGGCCGATGATGAATCTCGATGTTGCAAAGTAATTGGCTAAGTGTGTGACCTGCACAAGAGTTAAGGCGCAACATCAAAAACCGTATGGGAGTTTGAAGCCTTTACCAGTACCCATGGGTAAATGGGAAGACATCACCATTGTGACCAAGTTTCCTGGGATGAAGAATTGTAACATCCCAAAAATCAAAACAAATTTAAACTTTTCAAAAATAACCCAAAACTATAAATTTTTACAAAACTATGACATCCCAAATTTACAGTTATTTTAAATTTTTTATTTATGCTTATTTGAAAATCAGAGTATTCATTTTTAAGAATAATATTGCGGAATTTGTTCCCATAAAACACGATAAATATATTATCAAAGCATTTCCGAAGAAATGTATTTTGTTTATATTAGAACTTTGGGATGTCATCATCAAAACAGAAACATAAGCATAAACAGACCTTATTTAGACTAGTGATTTACATCTCCTTTAATCTCTCAGTGTAATGTAGCTTCATATCAATACTTGTGATACAAATAAACTGAGTGCATCAGGTTGGGAAAACCTGGTGAGTACATAGGGTTTTCATCCCACAATAATATAATTATTATGTTTCACCATCAAACAATTAACCCAATTACACATCCCCATTATCATCATTAGTCTTAAGTATCTTCCCTAAGAATCATCTATTACTCAATATTTATTCCTAAGGATTGTCCTAAGGAATAGGCACGAAGTCCATCCCTACCAGGGTTTATTTAACAGGCACTAATATTGGGTTTTGAGCACTCTAACACTCCTATGGTGTACATGCGACCCTAGAAACCTTGGATCTATGTTTTCTCTAAAATAGATGCAAATTTGTTTTCCAAGGTTTACAGCCTAACTAGCATGTTATGGGGTACTTGTAATACGAAAATTTAAGTAGGATAACATACCTTTCTTTTCTAGTTGATTGCTTGGAGTTTTAGAGCCTAGCACCAATAGTGTGGATGCCTCAAGTGGTGTCACAAATCACCCAAAACAAATTGGAAATACTTGAGAGAATATGATGCTCACTAAAATCGGCCCACTCTTGTTCTCACACACACTAGTGCCAATTCTAGAACCAAGGACCTCTTTATATAGTATGGAGGATTAGGGTTACACCCTAATACCCATGACTCTTCATTTACCTATGATCCATGGGTTAAAAGATCCATGGACTATCCATCGAATTCCATACACTCTTAGCCCATCCTAAATAAATCTTAGCCCAATCCATATATATGTAAGAGTCCATATTTAATTAGCCTCTTTTGATCACTAAATTAATTCCAAAATCAATTCTCGATCAACACTAATTAAATAATATGTTTTCATATTAATATATTATAACTTATAATATATTAATAGATCATAAACATCTTATTCTCAAAAGTATTTCCATACAAATTGTTAGGTGAAGTGCAACCCAAATGGACCATGCCGGGTCGAATCAAGTTCATACCAAATATAGTTACAGACTTAGACACCTTATCCAACAGTCTCCCACTTGGATAAGTCTGATAACTATAGTTGCAAGTATAAATTCAGGAACCAACCAGCAATCGTAGCTCTTTAAAACTCTGTTGAACTATGAAACGCCATTTTAGATAAATGATCACATAATCCTCTGTTCTCAAGATATCAGCCGGACAATTACATGGAACAATGCCGTACTTATTGTCTAGCAGTTGTTTCCAGATCTCAGATTTGTTTTACATAGAACTTAAATTGAACACATCAATTAGGTTTTGACCGGGCCCAGCACATAAGTCAAAACAAAATCATCGAGGGGCCCAGATATCGCTTCTATTGCTAGAAGGAACAAATAAACTTCGACTCATATGTTTATACTAACCATTTGTTGAGTTATGCACAAAAGCACGTTTTATGACATCAAGTTACTGATGCGTTTTCGTACAATCAATGGATAACCAACTCATAGTCAACAACCCATATTTCTAGGTTTGAAGATATATATATGATATTACCATCTCACGATCACTCGAGATAAATTCCATGAAGTGATACAAGTGAGCGTGGGTTTAATCCAATACTCAGACCTTATGAGCACTCATGAATGTTGCAGCAACCATTGCCATGTCTAATGCACCTTAGACAAATCTTACGAACCAAATTCATGACAGCCTTAATTCAATACCTACTTCCAACGTATGACCAATTGTGGAGAGTTTTGAATAAAATAATTATTCTGGAAGTCAAAACATGCAAAATTGAAACAAAAGTAAATGATTAACATAAGATAGTAACACCTTTCTTATAAATAATCAACAACTTTTATTTAATCATCAAATGTCAATTACATTTTAAAAGTTTTAGAAATAGCTATCTAATTATTAAAACTAATATCGTCTCTCAGCCCGATGCTCCTCGCATGCTGCAAATGTCTAACCCTAGTCAGTCCCTTCGTGAGGGGATCTGCAGGTTTCTCTTCTGACGAAACCCTCTTCACCACGAGGAGTCCTTCTTCTATCTTGTGTCTTATGAAGTGATATTTTCTGTCAATGTGTCTGGATCTACCATGATCTCTTCGTTCCTTGGGTAAGGCAACCACACTATTTCTATCACAGAAAATCTCCATAGGCTCCTGTATAGCTGGTACAACTCCAAGGTCTCCAATGAAGTTCTTCATCCATATCGCCTCCTTTGCCGCTTCACTTGCTGCTATGTACTCTGACTCACAAGTAGAATCAGCTACTGTCTCCTGCTTGGAACTTTTCCAAGTAATTGCTCCTCCATTTAGGGTAAAGGCCCAGCCTGACTGAGAGTGGAAATTATCCCTATCAGTTTGAAAACTAGCATCGCTATACCCTACTACTCTCAAGTCATCACTCCCACCGAGAGTAAGAACCCAGTCCTCAGTCCTGCATAGGTACTTGAGAATATTCTTTACCGCAGTCCAATGAGCCTTGCCAGGGTTTCCCTGATATCTGCTGACCATGCTCAAAACAAAGGCCACATCAGGGCGAGTACAAGTCATAACATACATGATCGAGCCAACAGCAGAAGCATATGGTAATCGACTCATCTCAGCTATCTCAGCCTCTGTACTCGGACTCTGAGTCTTACTCAGTCTGGCATTCTGCTGAATCGGTAAGTCCCCTTTCTTGGAATTCTCCATGTTGAACCTCTTCAAAACCATATCCAAGTAGGTACTCTGACTAAGTCCAATTAGTCTTTTACTCCTGTCTCTCAGTATCCTTTTCCCTAGGATATAGGCAGCTTCTACAAGGTCCTTCATAGCGAAACACCTCCCAAGCCAGGATTTAACCTCCTGCAAAGTTGGGATGTCATTTCCTATGAGTAGTATGTCATCCACATACAGTACCAAAAAACTAACTATACTCCCACTATCCCTAGCATATACACAGGTCTCATCCTCGCTCCTCGAAAATTCAAACTCTTTGACTTTCTCATCGAAGCAAATATTCCATTTGCAAGATGCTTGTTTCAATCCATAAATGGATTTCTCAAGCTTACACACTATATTAGGGTACTTTGCATCGACAAAGCCCTCTGGATGATTCATGTAAACATCCTTAGTCAACTTGCCATTAAGGAAAGCGGTTTTGACATCCATTTTCCATATTTCATAATCATGAAATGCAGCTATGGCTAGCAAAACCCTAATAGACTTAATCTTCGCTACTGGCGAGAAGGTCTCATCATAGTCAACTCCCGGAGTTTGAGTAAAGCCTTTCGCCACCAGTCGTGCTTTGTAAGTGTGCACCTTCCCATCCATGTCGGTGTTCTTCTTGAAGATCCATTTGCACCCAACTGTCTTACGACCTGGTACATTGTTAACCAAGTTCCAAACTTGATTGTCATACATGGACTGAATCTTGCTGTCCATATCCTCCTTATATTTAGCAGACTCGGGGCCTGCCATGGCTTCCCTGTAATTATTAGGTTCATCCAAATCTATCCGTGTATTGTCACTGATAAATGTATCACCTTCAGTAATGATGTGATAACCATAGTAAAAATCAGGTGTGTTCCTAACTCTAGTGGAACGCCTCGGAGGTATGGACTCATCCATCGGCTCAACATGAGTTTCCTCCTCAGGTTGGTTGCTAGTGTTTGAGGTTCCTTCACCACTTGACTCTTGAATATCTTCAAGGTCAATTTGCCTCCCACTGTCTCCTTGGCTTATAAATTCTCTCTTACAAAAGACTCCTCTTCTTGCCACAAAGACCACATTCTTACTGGGTCTGTAGAAGAGGTAACCAAAGCATTTCTGTGTTTAGCCGATGAAAATACACCTCTCACTTTGAGGTTCGAGCTTGTCGTGAGACTCGCGCCTCACGAAAGCCTCGCAACCCCAAATCTTGATGTGGTCTAAGTTAGGAACTTTCCCAGTCAACATCTCATGAGGTGTTTTGGCAACCTTTTTGGTAGGTACTAGATTAAGGATATGGGCGGCAGTCTCTAAGGCATAACCCCAAAATGAGATTGGTAACGAAGCTCGACTCATCATGGATCGAACCATGTCCAACAAGGTTCGATTGCACCTCTCAGCCACACCATTGAATTTTAGTGTCCTAAGAGGTGTCAATTGTGAGACAATCCCACATTCCTTAAGATAGTCAAGGAACTCAATACTAAGATACTCTCCTCCCCGATCGGATCAGAGCATCTTGATGTTCCTGCCCAGTTGATTCTCCACTTCCTGCTTGAACTCTTTGAATTTGTCAAAGGTTTCTGACTTATGTTTGATTAAGTAGATATATCCATATCTACTAAAATCATCAATAAAAGTCACATAATAGTGATTAGCATCCCTTGTGGCGGTTTTGAAGGGTCTACACACATCTGTGTGTATGAGGTCCAACAAACCTTCACCCCTCTCATAAGTACCAGTGAAGGGTGACTTTGTTATTTTTCCAAGTAAACAAGACTCGCAACTATCATATGATTTTAGGTCAAATGATTCCAAAACTCCAGCCTTTTGGAGTTGGCCTATGCGCTTCTTCTTGACATGTCCAAGACGACAATGCCACAAGGATGCTTTATCCAAGGTAATCGAAGAATCAATATGAAATACATTATTTCCTAAGTTGTCTACAATCGACACAGTTTCATATACACCATCACAAGGTAATGCTTTAAAATAAAATACATCATTATAAAAAGCATCAATAACACCAATTTTATTATCAAATGAAAATGTGAATCCTTGCTTGTACAAACTATGAAGGGAAATAATATTTCTCGCCATTTCTGACGAGTAACAACATTTATTCAAATCTAAAGTTAACCCATTATTAAGCAATAAAGAATAAACTCCAATCTTGGTCATTGGTGATGCTTTCCTATTGCCCATGAACAAGTTTATCTTCCCGTGCTCCACTTCTTCACTACTTCTTAGGCCCTGTAAATTAGTACAAATGTGAATACCACAACCTGTATCAAGCACCCAAGAGTTAGTATGCAATGAGTTATTAGACAATATGGTATAAATACCTGCATGGGTGGGTTTAACTTTCCTATCCTTTACATCCTGCAAGTACTTAGGGTAGCTTCGCTTTGGGTTTAAAGAAGGAGAAATAGGACCTTTCTTGGCCCCACTTGAAGAGGAGCCATCAAGAGACTTTCCTTTGGTACCCTTCGAAGGGGTCTTCCTCTTCTTCCCCTTTCCCTGCCCAATTGCCAGAACAGGGGCTGTTGTAGGAGTAGGAGTAGAAGTAACAACCGATTTACCTTTAAGGCCACTTTCAGCGGTCCTTAAAAGTCCTTGAAGTTTGCTAAGTATGACTTCCTCCTTGTTCATATGATAAGTCATACGAAACTGATCATAACTTAGAGGTAAGGAATGGAGAATGATATCAATCTCCATGTCCTCAGGGAAGTCCACATTAAGGCCCCGTTTGATAGTTGCTGACTGAGAAAGTGCTGACTGGGAAATGTCTGTCTGGGAAAGAAATCCTGACTGAGTAAGAAATCCTGTTGTTTGATTGTACATCTGACTGAATGTGTTGAGTGATGAAAAATGACCATTTTACCCTGCTATTATATATAGTGATGAATTAAGTTGCTGAATAATTATAAAAACATACATATTGTCATACAAAATGTAAATTACACACAAATAAAAAATGTCATACAAAATGTAAATTAAACATAAATCATTTAACATCCAAATAAAAACATAATGAAATTTAAAATAAAATAATAATTTAATGTAAAGTAGGTGAAAGTAGTCGATTTGCAATCTGGTCACGCAAAAGACGCATATACTCAACGGCTTCTGGACCCCATTCTATGCCTTGTATGTTTTCTCTATCAATTCCCCCACCTTGGATGTCAGGAGTAACCATAGTGTCCTCCTCAAAATTTCTAAACAAGTCATCTTCTATATTGTATTTCCTTATAAAATTATGGACCGCGACACAAGCAATGACTATGTCTCTTTGCACTATAAAAGGATAAGGAGCCATTTGTTTTAGGATTGGGAATCTCGCCTTCAATACACCATAAGCACGCTCAATAACATTTCTAAGTTGTGCATGAGCATAATTGAACCTTTCTTCTCTAGTTAAAGGTCTGCCTCTTCGAAAATCGGCTAACCAATACCTAGTATTGCGGTATGGAGCCATAAACCCACGAGTGTTTGTATATGCGGCATCACAAAGGTAATATTTATCTGCAAATGAATGTGACACATATTATATAAAAAAGATAGATAATAAAAGTTATATAAAGATTACAAACCCGGTGGAGGAAATGGAAATCCAGAAGTCGAGTTGAATGCAACTTCTTTCAAAACTCTTGAATCATGTGCTATACCCTCCCATCCAGCCCAAACAAAGGTGAATATCATATCAAAATCACAAATTCCTATAACATTTTGAAAACACTCTCCTTTTCCTCGTCCCCTATAACGAGTTTGTTGATCAACGGGTACAACCGCATGTACAAGAGTTCCATCTAATGCACCTATTGCACTGGAAAAAATATTTTTTAACCGTCTATATCGTTCTGAGTTATGTCTTGTTGGATTAGGAGTTGTTGGTACTATAATTTGTTTTGCAAAACACATCATTGCAGTTAGGACCTCGTGAAATCATTGATGAATCGTTTGTGTGGAGTGATGAAATCTTCCCTTAACCGCGCAAAAACGTTCATTATGTCCTATAATATGTAAGAATATAGCCATCTTTTCTTCAATGCTTATTGTTTTACTAGCTTGCAACCAATTTTTTTGGGTAAAATGGTTGCATAATAATGCAAATGCCTCTTGTGTAAGACGCATCATATCGTAACATTGTGTAGGGTCTCCGTACATCAAATCTTGCGTATACGCATACCCGCTTGAATCGTTATCTCTAATTCTATGAATTCTGATTAGCCTGCGTCGGTTTGACCTCAACCAATAAAACACAAGTAAAAGAAAAGCTACAACTTCACCATCAGAAACCATACTTGACCTGTTACAAACAATTAGGTAACATGTTAAAGTAAAAAAAAATCATGCACCAAAAAAATTAGTAAACGTCATATTCAATATCCAATAACATCCAAAAGACATGCAAATAACATCATCCAAAGTATCATCCAAAAAAGTATCAAACATAGGATCCAAAAGTCATGTAAATAACAAAACGTCATGCAACAAAAAAATAATAACCAAACTTTTCTACCAGCACCCATCAAAGGTAACCATACTTCCTACCCGCACCCATCACCCACGACTCACAACTAGTATGTGAAAGTCGTAACCAAACTTTTCTAACATCAGCACTTTCACCAAATAGCAAAAGAGCAGTCTTGTGTCTTTCATCTTCTTCTCCCCATTCCATTTTGTTCAATTTCTCCATACACGCATCAACATCCTTATCCATTTCACTTTTTTCAATTCTTTCATTTTTTTCCACTAACGACCTTGCAAGCTTGACAATCTCCTCTTCAACTTCTAATGCCCTTGCATCTCTTTTTTTCCCACCAATTTTTTTGTTTCCAACTTCCGTATTTTTTGAACGCCCCGAAGATTCTTCACTTGCACCTACATGTTGTGTTGAGGTTTCCATTGGAACATCATCATCAAAATCATGGGCACTAAACTCTTCTACAGGACGAGGGAGTGTAGAAGATGGCCCCCAACTTTGAAAGCCGGTTGAGGTCGACCCTTCAAATAGTTGGGTGCAAAGTTCAGGAAACAACAGGGGTTTAGTTTTCAATGACAACACGAACTTGTTCAACTGTTACAATTTTTATAAATATTAGTATATGTTAAAAAAATAATCATACTAGTATTTATTATAAAAATATTACCTTCCCCTCTTCCTTCCATTGTTCATCGGTCAAATTAAATTTGTTTTTTATAGGATCATATATATTGCCGGTTTTGTTTTTCAGTTTTACCCAGGCAACATACTTTGATTTGTAGTAGTCAAAGTGGTTTCTCATTTGCTTCTGATCAACCTCTTTACCGTGTTCGTTTATCAATTTTTCGCGTATTGTCTTCCATGAACTTGCCTTAAGCCCAGAACCCTCACGACCATTAGTGGTTAGTTCATGGATACATGCATCAAGAAAAGTTTTGTCCTCACTCTCGTTCCAAACCAACATCCTAAAAAAAATCTGATTTCTAATTTCATATTTTATGGAAATGTGACATGTCTATAATAAAAATATAGAGTCTATTGAAACAGGTATGTTCCATGGAGTGAATCGTAAAAAAATTTGACTTTGTCCATTCTTAGCTTTTGAATGTAAACCAAAAATGCACAAACAATATTTGATTTTTCAATATCAATATAGCTTTGTGCTACTTCAAAGATATCACAAACACCATTTTTCAATTCATAATTCTTACATCTAATTAACTTGCCTTCCAAAAAAATATAATATTTAATAATCAAGTTTCAAAAAAACATAATATTCAATATTCAAGTTTCAAAAAAACATAATATTCAAAAAACAAACGTATCCCCACATATCAATTACCGCCAACAAAGTCATCTTCATAGCCTTACATTTGGAAAAATGACAGATTTGTGAATAATAACAATGCTTTATGGTTCAAGTTCATAAAAGAGATTCATGGACAATTAAGTAATTTGATTTTATTGCAGTAAGCCAGTAACTACTTTATTATTGCGGATAATAACAATGCAGTAAGTTTTTTTTGAAAGAGAACAATGCAGCAAGTTAATAACTACTTTATTTGCATAAAGTCTTCACAAATACTATTCACATTGATTTGATCAGGTTTCTCAAGTGTTTGTTCTTCTTGCAACAAAATGTTCGTTTTAATTTTTTGAACACCATATGTTTTCACATGGTCTTCACATGTTTTTCTCATACCAATTATAAATGATTTATATTTGTAATCATAAATTATGATTACAAACACAAGTTTCAAATTGATTGGTTAGGTTAATTAGGAATAGATTAGGGAGAATCACATAATATTTTCAATAAAAGATTTTTCTTCTCAGTTTACGTAATCTATGTTGGAACAGTTCTTCATTAACAACAAACATATGCAGATCAGAAAAAAATTCTCATAATGCAAACAATGCTTCATTAACAACAAACATATATAGATCAGAAATTTTTTTTTATTAAGAACAAACATGAACAGAGTAGAAAAAATCGGATAAAAAAACAGCAAACATATGTGAAAGAGAAGGAGATCAGCGTACCTGATGAGTAATGAGAAGAGGGGTGTCGATCGGTGGAGGGAAGGCTGTCGATCGGTGGAGGGCAGGCTCGTCAATCTCGCCCCTGAGATCATTCGGTGCTTTAATTGTTCTTGTCGCTGAAAGAGGAGGAGGAGGGTTTTTTTAGGCGCTGAAAAGAAACGTTAGGTCAAGGGTATATTTGGAACGCTTCTAGTCAGCCAATTTTCCCTAGCTTTTCCAGTCAGATATCTCTTACCGAGTCAACTATTTAGATTTGGGTTATCAAACAACATCAGCTGACCGAGTCAGCCAAAAACGTCTGACTCAACTCGGTCAGATGTTAATCAAACAGCCCCTAAGCTTTAGCAACTGGTCCACGAACCTTTGCATTTTCTGCAAGTGACCGGTGATGGGTTCACCATCCTTCATCCTAGCTGTTATCATCGAGGAGATGATTTCATACCTCTCTTGACACGCACTCTGATGGTACCTTTCCATCAGATCCTAGTGCATCTCATAGGGGTAAAAATTTTCATAGGATTTCTGGAGTTCAGGAGTCATAGTAGCCAACATAATGTAGGACACTTTAGTAGCATCCCTCTCATGTGCAGCAAACTCCGCAATCTCCTCAGGAGTAGCAGTGGACTCATTGATAACCTTAAGCTCTTTGTTAAGGACATATCCCTTGTCCTCATAGCGGGTAATCATTCTGATGTTCCTAATCCATTCATTGAAATTAGAACCATCAAAAGTGACTTTCCCACACAAGTTCATGAGGGAAAATGAGCCTGTAGGGTTTGAGCCAGCAGCTGTGTTGGAAGACATCTGAAAGAAAAGAAAGACAAGTTTCAATTAGATAAAGAGTCCTTAATAAGTCACCCAAATGAAATATTAAGGCTAGGACCCTACAAACTATTTCATAAGTTGGAAGAGGGATGTCATAATCCAAGCTATAAAATATTTGAAGGTAGGTAAATGACGATTTACCAATTTCCACCATGAAAAATAAAATATATTATTAAGTTTTAATTGGATTTGAAACTCCTAGATCTTTTGAGATTCATTGAACTTTCAATGGCATGTTTAAATCTCGATTGTGCCCTCTCAAGTTTGTGACTGGGATGCCGAGGATCACAAACAAGGTATGAATAACCATGCAAATTGACTTGATACCCTTAATTTTATCACTCAATCGATGTGCCGGTTAACCACACGCGCTCCACCGATCTATGATAAAACTTAATCCACCCTTTGTCACTCTTACTAGTCCTTGTTAGTGTGCCGGTTAACCACACACGCTCCACTAAGGACTTAATAAGGTACAAAGTGTAATTTCATAGGTTAACACCTATTTCACATTTTCCTAAAGTAACTAAGATTGGGACTTTATAAAGTTTTAGTTACTTTATAATTTCATTATACTTTTAATGAGGATTAAGGTCCTATCCTACCCGTTCGGCTAACGACCCTCCACCAGTCAAGGAAGCGGTGGGTGAGAGTGGACACCCATTAAACTGCCATTTTATAGGCAGTAACCTTATACCCCCTTATAGACCGGCTTCGTGAATGAGGCCTACTAACGGTAAGACTGACTTATTCTTATACATATATATAATAATTAAACTTTTAATATTATAGAAGTATAAGGGTTGAATTTTAAACTTTTAAAATTCTAAGGGTCAATTTTGGAATTAACGTATTAATGTGTGAGACTTTACAAATTCCAAAACTTGAGGGGAAGTTTTGAAACTATTCAAGACTTTTCAACTTCATAACTTATGAGTTAATGGTTTATTAAAATGAGAAACTTTTCATTTTATGTAACCTATGTGTTTATAAATGGACTTTAAAAGAGTGAATTCTGGTAATCCATAACTTGAGGACAAATTATGGACTCCATTAAAACACATAATTGATCAAGAATTAATCATTAAACAATTCAGCAAATAATTCCTATGATCTGACAATAACTCATAAGAACATGAACATCCATATCAAAATTTCAAGAATCATATTAACACATATAAAACATGGAATTTTGATATTAGCCATTGTAAATGGATTAGCATAACCATTACACCTTCTAAAACAAGTTTTAAAACACCAAAACAGTTTAGGGTAATGTTTCTAATCCATTTCCAGCAGCAAAACTCAAAAAACTGCACTCTGACATGTCAACTCGTCGAGTGCATGAACTGAATCGGCGAGTTCGTTGAAGATACACATGGACTCCTCGAGTTCCCCCATGGACTCGGCGAGTCCACTCAGTAGAATGCATAAAACATGAGTTTTTTCAAATATTTCATCAAGTATCAAGAAAACAAACCTGGCTCTGATACCACTGTTGGGTTTTGAGCATTCTAACACTCTTATGGTGTACATGCAACCCTAGAAACCTTGGATCTATGTTTTCTCTAAAATACATGCAAATTTGTTTTCCAAGGTTTACAACCTAACTAGCATGTTATGGGGTACTTGTAATACAAAACTTTAAGTAGGATAACATACCTTTCTTTTGTAGTTGATTGCTTGGAGTTTTAGAGCCTAGCACCAATAGTGTGGATGCCTCAAGTGGTGTCACAAATCACCCAAAACAATTTGGAAATACTTGAGAGAATATGATGCTCACTAAAATCGGCCCACTCTTGTTTCTCACACACACTAGTGCCAATTCTAGAACCAAGGACCTCTTTATATAGTATGGAGGATTAGGGTTACACCCTAATACCCATGACTCTTCATTTACCTAGGATCCATGGGTTAAAAGCTCCATGGAGTATCCATGGACTTCCATATACTCTTAGCCCATCCTAAATAAATCTTAGCCCAATCCATATATATGTAAGAGTCCATATTTAATTAGCCTCTTTTGATCACTAAATTAATTCCAAAATCAATTCTTGATCAACACTAATTAAATAATATGTTTTCATATTAATATATTATAACTTATAATATATTAATAGATCATAAACATCTTATTCTCAAAAGTATATCCATACAAATTGTTAGGTGAAGTGCAACCTAAATGGACCATGCCGGGTCGGGTCTAGTTCATACCAAATATAGTTACGGACTTATACACCTTATCCAACAGTTTCCATAGCTATCAATGTTCATTTGTGAGGCATTAAATCCATAGCTGACAATGTTCATTTGTGAGGCACTAAATCCATAGCTTCCAGGGTTTATCTCTTTGATTGACACTATTATTTTAGGGAGTCCAACCACAATATATGTAATTGAGTTTTTAGAGTACATCTGGTGAACACATAGTTCATAACACCTATAGGTTGCGAGCCTGCTAGTGTTCCACTAGACTGTCTAGAATAGTCTGTGGTTGTCATCTATACTCTGCTAGATGACAGAGTCATCGCTACTCATCATCTTTCACCTCTCATCATCTATATGATCTTTCATCTCTCATCTCATCTCATCTTTAATCTACCCATCTTAACCCATCATAATTATAGGTATAAAATAGGTATACAGTTTAAATCGAATAAAACATTTATATTTTATTCATCCAACATATATATCAACAACACAGATAATATACACACATAGCACGTAATTTGTATTAAATACTTCATATCTATGTGCAAGATGAAAGTAACTATGCACTCACTTGTTAAAGTGATGATTCCAAACTCGGGCAGTGCTTCACATCTATCAATTCTATTTTCCTTTGACGAAACCTAGTATCATTAACGCTAGATTTTAGTCTAATATTTATCGCGACTATTTACGAGCGATTATTGTTTTATAAGTGTTAAATAATACTTTTCAACTACTATGTACAGACAAGGGCCAAATATGAAACACTGGAGAGTAGGACCATTTTGGCATTATAGCACTTCTGAAATCCAACAACCCTATGCGGCCCTTCAAACCAGATTACCGTGCCGCGAGTAGCTAAAAGATATTATAATAACACTATGTATAGTATATTTTATAATATATATTGTTTATAAGTTCGTAATAACAATATTGAACTTAAACATAAGCTATACTTAAAGTAGGGTAAGCATAACTCACTTAGTAGGAGATTTTGCTAGGAACCGGGCTCTGCGGGGGCAGAACTTCAAGCTGAAAGCTCTTCTTCTCGGAGCCTTCTGGCGCTCCGAGACTCTTCTCTAGCACTCAGGAAGTGCTAGGGAATGGGAGGGGCTAAGAGGGGCGTTTGAGAGAGAAAGAATGGAAAGGGTGTGAGTTTTTCGGGTGATTTGCGCCTCTATTTATAGGCTTAGTCCAGTCGAACACGGGGCATTCCCTTGCTGAACGTTGGGCATTCGTGACCAGGTGTCATCATTTGTTGCCAAGCCGTGGTGAGGAATCAACGGCTCAGATTGCGCCACGTGTCACTCGCCGGTTACTCCAAAAACTAATTATCTTCTAAAATATGTAACTTTTGCATACAAGCTCCGTTTTTGACGTTATTTACATCCACACGTAGGTATCGATGGGATCTACAACTTTCATTTGAGCTCCGTTGGCTAATTTTAAATTTATTTTTAAAGTTATATTTTAACAGACTTAGACAGTTAAAATCTGTTAAAAATTCATAACTTTTTCATCTGACGTCCGTTTTCGACTGTCTTTATATTGTTGAGCTGTTATTAATGAGATATTCAATTCTCATTTAGGTTGTGTCGGCTAAAAATCGATCGATCTAAAACTCGATTTACGGGCTGTACACTATTATGCTAAATCTTAGAAAAATCATAATTTCCTCATACGAAGTCAGATTTAGACGTTCTTTTTGTGCACACTCTCAGTTTAACGTATACTACGACTTTCGTTTAGATCGTTAAGGCTAAAAAGTATTTTATCATAACTCACTTTTTACGATCCTCGGTGTCGTGCCGGTTTTGCCGTAAAAGTTCGACATGTCATAAATTCTTCGTTATAACTCGGATTTCAGTATTATTTATATGTACGGAACCCTTGTAACATATATTATAACTTAGTTAACGTTATTTATTCTAAATAATCTTCTATCAAAAAGTCATTTTTAACGCTTATTATCTCTAAATTGACTAGCCTGAATCTGCGGGCGTTACAATTATCTCCCCATTTTGGATGATTACGAGTCGAAATCATCAACAAAATAGGGCTTGTATAATGACTCCATAATTTATCTTTTCATCCTAGGTAATAACCGTAACTCTTATGTCCTTTCAAACTAGTATCTAACTCTTGGACTTCTTGACTGCTGGCGATGCTCAATCTTGCACTTGCTCTTTGTACTATGTTGGACTTTCAGTTGTAACCTTCGAGTTACAATCTCGATTCTCATTGGAAACTCCTTATTCTTCTTTACAGGCTTAAGATAAGTTCTTTTCTTCGATTACCATAATAGACCGATGGGTCATGTTCTAATGACCTCTCATCGTATGATGCAATGCTTAGACTTAGGTCTTTTAGAGTCAAATTCCAGAATCGAATATACTTTCCTTCATGTTTTAATGTGATATAATCACTTTCTAGCATGTAGCACTTCTAGCTACAAGCTTCTTTCTTTAACAACGATCGCGATGCTTCTATTGATCGCTCCGATTGTCTTTCACTTCAATCTTCTGGCTTAAGTCAGATATTACGTCGAACTTGGTTCTCTAAACCACGTAACATACTCGTCTTAGTCGGACTCGATTTGATATGACCACTAGGGACGGTATAACACTGATATTCTTAGTCATTACCGAAACGATGGTAACGACATACATGAATCAAACATAATCAATTATTAGCACCTTGGTAACCTTGTGACTTTCCCTGATCCAAGTGTGAGTCCTGTGCTTCCGGTAGTATAGACCTCTAATACCTTTCACAACTACTCATACTCATCCCAAGTATTGTCTCGCAGTTCTCCAAGTCACCATACAAGTATTTTACATAGTCATTTAACACATTGGATAACATAACTAAGGTTTATATTATTTCTTGAAACGATTACATAGATGTTCAATTTCACCCTGCACTAGGCCTCTTATATTAGGCTATACCATGTGCTACTACCTATATGGATACTTCATATCCTTATATTTGGATATATAGATTCTCAGTCCTGATCGCTTGCATTGTCACCTGCTTCGTCAATGATCATCTGAGATACTCTTGCCTTTGGCTTTGGAGGCACATTTGCTCTTGTAGCTTCATTTTTCTTTGGGCAGTTCTTCGAAATACGCCCATCATTTCCACATTCGTAACACTTCTTGTTTTTAATGTACAATCTCTGGAATAGTGGCTGTTAGAGCATGGAAATGCTCTACAAATTATGAGTGATAAGTTAGGTTATTTTATCCCCTTTATTGTATTGTTTGGTTTCTCTCTCTTTATATATAGAGAGAATTGGTCATTTAAAAAACAAGAGTGCACTAAAAATGTAGTTTCTAGAGAGATAATGTATGGTGGGATTTCTCGCACCAAGGGATAGTTATCTCTCCCAACCCATGTTCTTCATATCTTATTTTATCTCTCTTTTATAGTAAAATCATGGAATTACTCATCTCTTTTATGTTCTTCATATTTTATCGTTAAATCTCAAGATGTTCTTATTATTCCACACAAACCAATCGTCAAAATGGGTTTCAACAATTGATATCAGAGCCGTACCTTGAAGGTTCAAGCCACAAGTTCAAGGGAACAATTCCCGATCGGTGTTTATCATGAAGATTTTTCTGATTTTTGCAAGAATTTTCGGGTTCTAACCGGAAATTTTTATGATGAGTTTTTCTATTTTTGAGTGTTGATTCAAGCTTAGAAGAATAAAAAAGGTTGTTATTGCTTGTTCATTTTTCTTCTGAGAAAATCCGGGTATACAAAGATTTATATGATACTGTTGAAGAAGAAGAAGAAAAAGGGAGAAGACGATTTTTGTTATCTAAAACTAATTCAAGATTTTTGTTCCAGGCATTTTATTTTTGCTTTGGAAATGGATACAAAATCTTGGGCTTTTTATTGAAGAAAGTGGAGAATAAATTTTCTTTGAAGATTTTTTTCAGCAACTTGTGTTCATCCAAGAGATATGAAGTTCTCTTATTCTTCAAATATTGCTTCAAAATATTGTTCTTGTAGATCTTCATTAGAATTATTTGGACATGATTAATGTGTTTGCAAAAGATACATGTCCTTGTTACTCTTTTTGGAAAGAGTACTCCATTTTATTATTCCCTCCAAAGAAAAAAATTTATGTGACTTTGACCAATCCCATCACCTTTTGTCCCTTAATTTCCCTGCACACTCAACCTTTTTCCCATTCCCCATGCCTTGTCCTCTCAACCTTTTGTCTTCCCAACACTCCACCTCATCACCTCATGCCTTAGGGAAGATTCCCCTTAATAAATATGAAGACTTAGGCTATTCGGTATCAAATTTTCACAAAAAATAGCCTTTTTCGTCTTTAGCATGTCCCTCCTCGGGTCCCATACCGCAGACCAAATTTACTCAAAAAAAAAAAACTTCCTTACCAAAGTCTCCTGAGAAGCCTCTGCGGTACCCCTCTCAGTATTGGTACCAAAGACCTTCTCAGCTACTAGAGACCTTCTTAGCTACCAAGGACCCTCTCAAAATTTGTAACGGAGACCTTCTCTACCTGGTACCCAAAGACACTCTGACCATAGACTTCTACCTGTATCCGAGTGACCGCAGTCTCCTATTGCAGACCTCGCCCAAGCCTTGACCGCAACCTTCGCTTCTTACTGCCTTCGCATCGCAACCTCACCCTCAACTTCCTCACATTGCACCGCAGTCACCTACCTTTCAGGTACTACCGCATACTCCTTCTACACTTCGATACCTAAACTTCCATTGTAGCCTTACACGACGACCACCTTCCTTATCCCTCTACTGTATCCCTCTCACCCTCACCTCCTCGGTACTCCTCCCCACCATCTGCCTTCTCACATGCAGACCATCCCTTCTTCAGTACTTCCCTCATATTCGGTACCTCCTCACACTTCAGCCCTTCCTCCTCCCCTCCCTCCTCCTCCTTCCTTCCCCCTCTCATAGCAGCCCTTTCCTCCTTCTTTCCTTTATTCTTTTTGCCATTTTTTTAACACCAATTTTTTTTCAGCCAATTTTTTTTACCTAATTTTTTTTAACACCAATTTTTTTATGAAAACCAAATTTTTTTATTGATACAAATTTTTTTTAAAACCAATTTTTTTAGTACCAATTTTTGCCACAACCCAAACTTTGATAGTCACATTGGTTCACTTCATGCTGATTATATTTGAAGAATTTCATTCTTTCCATGAGGATTGCTCCATACCACAGTCGGACATCATATCTTTCTTTGCGAGGATTGTACCACAGTTATTATTGTTACTTTGGTATTTGTTCGAGCAGTTTTTCAGCGACTGAATCAGCCAGTCACATATGACCAGAGAGTATTTATTTTATTCTCATTCTCATGTTTTATCAAGACCCTTCATACATCTAGGGAGAGCTTGCACAACTCTTGGTATCCGACACTCTCCATCCCGATGATTTGTTGATTTTTGATATCCGGTCATTGGTTATCAAAAATAGGGAGAGAATATTATGTTATCATCTGGATATGCTTTTATAATTATTTGAGTTTGGATTTTTGAAGACTTCTGAAGACGATGATTTATTTAGTGATGCGACGTGGCACTGATTTTTGGTCATCTTGATCAAATTTTTTGCTTCACTAGATGTTTTCCGGATCCATATTATTTATTATTCAGACTCTACCACAGAATGTTTCATTTGTGTTCGCATCCGGTTCAGATCTTATGATTTCTCGAGTTTGGATTTGCGATATTCTGAAGACGAATACTATTTTGGCGATGTGACGTGACACTTATTTTTGATATTCTGATCAAATTTTTGGCAGGTTATTATTTTGAAGAATTTTGGATGTATTATGATTTGAGAACTAGAGATGTTTTTCAGACTTCTTGAAGCCGAAGTGTTTTTCTGATTGGATCTTCTACTTGATCATGGGGCTTATGACTAGTTTGAAGATTTGGATCTTATTTTCTACCTCAAGATTGGTGACCTTGAAGCCGAAGACCTTTTACTGATTAGAGATTCATGGCCATCATCAGAGATCACCGACACTTCAGAGTTTCAGAGACATTTCAGCATTTGGTTCTCATTATGTTTCATTTTTATTACCACACTTGCTAGTCAGTTACTGTATTTTAGCCTTTTATCACTTATTTGTATCCCTCATCATTTGCGACCATTTAGGGAGAGATTGTTGGAGCATGGAAATGCTCTACAAATTATAAGTGATAAATTAAGTTATTTTATTCCCTTTATTGTATTGTTTGGTTTCTCTCTCCTTATATATAGAGAGAGTTGGTCATGTAAAAAACAAGAGTGCACTAAAAATGTAGTTTCTAGAGGGAGAAAGTGTGGTGGGATTTCTCCCACCAAGGGAGAGTTATCTCTCCCAACCTATGTTCTTCATATCTTATTTTATCTCTCTTTTCTAGTAAAATCATGGAATTAATCATCTCTTTTATGTTTTTCATATTTTATTGTTAAATCTCAAGATGTTCTTATTATTCCGCACAAACCGATCGTCAAAATGGGTTTGAACAGTGGCCGGTCCTACCACACTTATAACAAGTCACTTCTCCATCGCATCTCCTGAAGTGCTTCTTCTTGCACCTCTCACACCACTAGGTTCCACCACTACCTCCATACTTTTGGTAGTCCAGGTTGGGCTTCGTGAATCTTCCTTTTTTATTAGATCTTGAGGATACCTCAATCTTCCTTTCCTCGCCAACTTCAACCTTGTTGTCGGTTCTGACTTTGATCATTTATTAAACAGACTTAGTTACCCAGATGGCTACAATCAAGAGTAGGTGCCCGACGTATTGGCACAGTAGGTTCGTCCTTATTTTGTTGAAGTAAACGCATTGTCTCTTCTATCTGACGATCCAACATCATCTACATCATCAATTGTACTCTTGTCATCATGATTGGCTCGGGAACAACTGCTACTTCTGTTGCACACTCAATTGATTCCAATCCGCTTCGAGTTCTCACCATGTCGATCTATACACCAAATGTGACATTCGGTGTGTAGTGACGAGAATTTGGATAGGGAAAGCTTTATTTACGACAAACGTATAAATCTCCTTATCACTCCGAAAATTAACATGCTAGTTCTAATACCGTAATTAAACGTTTAGATATCTGAACACATAAAGTTTTTAGATCCGGTCGGCAAGACCATAGATCCGATCAAATAATAGCATATAAGGCATCTTTATAGCTATAACATAATTCATTTCGCACATAAAAGCAATTTAGGCATCTTTCCTAAAGTAAGCTAGTGCCGGTTTTTATTCAGGTGTACTACCTAAAATATTAGACACAGTCCTCATGATCATCACTTAGCATTCTAACTTTAATTCTAGAAATAAATCGATATTCCTAGTTCTCTTAAACTAATGCTATGATACCAACTGTGACATCCCCAAATTAACGGTTATTTTAAAAATTTTATTTATGCTTATTTGAAAATAAGAGTATTCCTTTTTAAGAATAATATTGGGGAATTTGTTCCCAAAAAACATGATAAATATATCATCAAATCATATCCGAAGAAATGTATTTTGTGTGTATTAAAACTTTTAGATAGCATTGTCAATACAGAAACATAAGCATAAACAAAACTTATTTACACTAGTGATTTACATCTCCTCTAATCTCTCGATGTAATTCAGCTTCGTATCGATACCTGTGATACAAATAAACTGAGTGGGTCAGGTTGGGAAAACCTGGTGAGTACATAGGGTTTTCAACCCACAATAATATAATTATTATGTTTCATCATCAAACAATTAACCCA
Source organism: Lactuca virosa (assembly GCF_052849685.1). Taxonomy (NCBI): domain Eukaryota; kingdom Viridiplantae; phylum Streptophyta; class Magnoliopsida; order Asterales; family Asteraceae; genus Lactuca; species Lactuca virosa. The sequence continues at coordinate 73,243,518 of NC_136429.1, read as the reverse complement.
ATTACCCATCCCCATTATCTTCTTTGTTCTTAAGTAACTTCCCTAAGAATCATCTATTCCTCAATATTTATTCCTATGGATTGTCCTAAGGAATAGGCACGAAGTCCATCGCTGCTAGGTTTTATTTAAAAGGCACTAAGTCCATAGCTGCCAATGTTCGTTTGTGAGGGACTAAATCCATAGCTGTCAATGTTCGTTTATGAGACACTAAATGCATAATTGTCAGGGTTTATCTCTTTGATTGATAGTATTATTTTAGGGAGTCCACCCACAATACATTTCAATGAGTTTTTAGAGTACATCTGGTGAACACATCGTTCATAACACCTACAGGTTGCGAGCCTGCTAGTGTTCCACTAGACTGTCTAGAATAGTCTGTGGTTGTCATCTATACTCTGCTAGATGACTGGGCCATCGCTTGGGTCATCGCTACTCATCATCTTTCACCTCTCATCATCGATATCATCTTTCATCTCTCATCTCATCTCATCTTTAATCTACCCATCTTTACCCATCATAATTATAGGTATAAAATACGTATACAGTTTAAATCGAATAGAACATGTATATTTTATTCATCCAACATAGATATCAAGAATACAGATAATATGCACACATAGCATGTAATTTATATTAAATACTTCATATCTATGTGTAAGATGAAAGTAACTATGCACTCACTTGTTAAAAGAGATGATTCCAAACTCGGGCAGCGCTTCGCTTCTATCAGTTCTATTTTCCTTTAACGAAACCCAGTATCATTACCACTAAATTTTAGTTTAATACTTATCGTGACTATTTACGAGTGATTATTGTTTTATAAGTGTTAAACAATACTTTTCAACTACTATGTACAGACAGGGGCCAGACATGAAACACCGGAGGGCATGCCCATTTTGGCATTATAGCACTTCTGAAATCCAAAAACCCTATTGGCAGTACTTCCGAGCCAAATGCTCTTCTTCTCGGATCCTTCTGGCACTCCAAGACTCGCCTCTAGTACTCTGGAAGTGCTAGGGAATGGGAGGGGCTAAGAGGGGTGTTTGAGAGAGAAAGAATGGAAAAGGTGTGAGTTTGTGGGGTGATTTTTGCCTCTATTTATAGGCTTAGTCCGATCGAATTGGGGGCATTTCCTTCCTGAACGTTGGGCATTCGTGACCAGGTGTCATCATCTGGTGCCAAGCCGTGGTGAGGAAGCAGTGGCTCAGATCGCGCCACGTGTCGCTCGCTGGTTACTCCAAAAACTGATTATCTTCTAAAATCTGTAAATTTTGCATACGAGCTTCGTTGTTAATGTTCTTTTCATCCACGTGTAGGTATCGACGGGATCTAAAACTTTCGTTTAGACTCCGTCGGCTAATTTTGACTTTATTTTTAAAGTTATATTTTAACAGACTTAGATAGTTAAAATCCGTTAAAAATTCGTAACTTTTTCATCTCACATCCGTTTTCGACTGTATTTATATCGTTGAGCTGCTATTAATGAGATCTTCAATTCTCATTTTGGTTGTGTCGGCTAAAAATCGATCGATCTAAAATTCGATTTTCGGGCTGTGCATTGTTATGCTAAATCTTAGAAAACTCATAACTTCCTCATACGAAGTCAGATTTGGACATTCTTTTTGTGCACGCTCTCGGTTTAACGTATACTACGAATTTCATTTAGATTGCTAAGGCTAAAAAGTATTTTATGGTAAACTCACTTTTTCCGATTCCCGGTGTTGTGCCGGTTTTACCGTAAAACTACGACAGGTCATAACTTCTTTGTTATAACTCAGATTTCAGCGTTCTTTATATGTAAGGAACCCTTGTAGCATATACTATAACTTAGTTAAGATTATTTATTCTAAATAATCTTCTATCAAAAAGTCATTTTTAACGCTTATTGTCTCTAAATTGACTAGCCCGAATCTGCGGGCGTTACAAAACCCATTATTTCAAAAGTGTATTTTAGTAATTAGAGTATGCAAAAATCCAAATAACATAAAACTAAAGGATATGCACAATCACGCATTCGCCTTTCCATAGTCATCTAAAGTACGTAAAGCAATAAACTCAAAACTCTAAGCCAAAGCTTAGTGAGTTTCCCCAAAGTCCCAACACATATAACATATAGCAACGTATATTGGGTCTACAGCAAACAGACTGGATTACCCCTGAGCCCACAGTATGAGTCTAGCTTTCCTTTCAATCCCACAACTCATATATGGCTTACTCCCGAGCCCACAACATAAGTATGGCTTGCCCTTTAGGCCCACGACTTATTTATGGCTTGCTCACGAGTTTGTTGGCTACCGCACGAAGCAATACTACTTCAGCCCAACCATAGTATGTCGATATATACATAAAAGATAACATATAACAGCAAACAGATAATCATGCAGATCTTAAAACATCACTACATCATAGCAACATCCTAACTAGCATACATAATCTATCGGGTCGACATTGGTTCCTTCGACCTACACATACAGTTAGTAAAACTCACTTCAATTAGAAGATAGTAAATCTTGTTCGATTAGGTGTCTAAACCCATAAATATATTTGGTATGTACTTGATTTGATTATAAGCATGGTCCTTTTGGGTTGCCTTCACTCATGAAACTTGATAGGATGACTAGTGGAGAGAGAGAGAGAGAGAGAGAGAGAGAGAGAGAGTAGGATTTATCATATGAATAAAAATTGGTGCTCAAAATGATTTTATTAATACATTATAAGATTAATATATTATTTGGAAATCATATTATTAATTAGTAATTAATCTAGAATTAATTTTGGGATTAAAAAGAACTGATTAATATTGGAGGGACTATTTTGCAAATCATTGATAGTTGCAAGACTGGGTTGATGGACTTCATAGAGTGGAGTGGACGAAATCTATGGGTAAGCCCATATGATTTCTTCCAAAGGCTCTAAAGAGGGAGTTCATGGGGTGCTTATTCCGTAAGAAAGGAATTACGGTTTTCTTCAGGAACCCTAGCAGCTTACTCAGCTACATAAACCCTCCATACACTTGGAATTTTGGCCTATGCATTCTAGATACAAACCGTAGCCGATTTTCACCTCTCTCCTTCATCATCGTTTGCATTGAGTGTTTGTGACTCCATTAGAGGTGCAACATTTGGGGCACTAAGCTTTCAAGAGTCAAGGACTTCAAGGATTGAGTTGTTATTACAATATAACAAGTGAGGTAATCATCAAACCCTAATATATATGTGCATGTCGAAATTTTATATACTAGATCTAGGGTTCATTGCTTTGGTATTCAATTTGCATTTTCAATAGAGAAAACTTAGACCCAAAGCAATTAGGGTTGCATGATCACATAGGATTGTAGATATGCTTAAAACCCATCAATGGTATCAGAGCCTAGGATGTTTTTCAATTGAATTGATGCAAGAGTGAACTGCCACAAGAATAAGAAATCAAAAAAATTGCTATCTGGGGCATGAACTCGACGAGTTCACTTGCCAACTCGGCGAGTTGACTCGTCAGTTTCTAGAATTTTCGATTTTCAGATTAGATTTTGATTTGGAGAATTACCATAACTCGTTTTTATTGCCTAAAATCGATTTTTCTGATTAGTATCATCTTATCCTTATCAAAATTAAAGATTTGGTTAAATTTGGATAATATAAGATTATTTTGATTCATAGATTTAACCTAATAAGTTTAAATAGTTTTAAATTGCACCCTTTTGGTTTTATAATTTAAATTTGAAACTAAACGGTTTTGATTTTAGAAATTTAAATAGTTAAACCCTCACATTTTGAATACATTAAAATACACCCTCATGGATTTTAGTAATAAGATTAATTAAGTGTTTAATTAAAAGAGAATTAATATATGCATAATATGGTTTAAATTTAATTGAATTAAAAGTTTAGATTATTAAAGGATTAAACCACTTAGTATTTTAAAAGTTTAAAATACACCCTTATACTATATAAGATAAAAAGATTATATATATATATATATATATATATATATATATATATATATATATATATATATATATATGTGCGTGTGTATGTGTATGTGTATAAGAAAAGGTCAGTCTTACCGCTAATAGGCCTCATTCACAAAGCTAGTCTCTAAGGGGTGTTTAAGGAAGTGGCCTGTAAAATGACCGCCATTGGGTATCCATTCTTTCCCACCGCACTCTTCACTAGTGGAGGGTCGTTAGCCGAACTGGTAGGATAGGACACTAAATCCTCATTAAAATTATAATGAATAATAAAGTAACTAAACGCTTTTATAAATTCCTAATCTTTGTTACTTTAGGAAAATGTGAGTTTGATGCTAACCCATGAAATTGCACATTCCACCTTATTGGTCAGCTAGTGGAGCGTATGTGGTTAACCGACACACTAATGTGGGATAATGAAGGATGGCAATGGGTATCTCGTAAATTATCATAGATCAATGGAGCGTGTGTGGCTAACCGACACATTGATTAGGTGATAAATGACTTCGAGAGTACCAAGCTAATTTGCATGGTTATTCACACCTTGTCTGTGATCCTCGGTATCCCAATCACAAACTTGAAGGGCATAATCGAGATTAAACATGCCATTGAAAAGTTCAATGAATCTTAAAAGATCTAGGAGTTTCATCTAAAACCTAATTCGTTAAAACTTATTTTTCGTGGTGGAATTGGTAAATCGTCATTTACCTACGTTCAAATAATTTGCAGTTGGATTACGGAATCCCTCTTCCGAATTGTGAATTATTGTGTTGGGTCGTAGCCTTAATATTTCATTTGGGTGTTATATTAAGTATTGTATCAACTAACTTGAATTTCTCCCTTTTGTAAATGTCTAGTTCAGACAACTATGGTTTTCCTCAATCCTTTGGAAAAGGCTTTCCTTCTGAATATGATCTTCCATGTGTCGATCAAGGTGAAAGATCAATTGCTTCTTCTTGCATTGATGGAACCAGAAATCATACTTCTCTTCCTCCACCTCCTCCAGTGATTCTCCCTGACCCACGTTTTCGTCAACATGAAAAGTTCAAGGTTACTCAAGCCCTATTGGCATGTAAACATAAAGATGGAAACTCTGTATGTGAACATGTCCTAAACATGAAGTCGCACGTTGACAGGCTGAGAATGTTGGGTATCGTTTTCCCAAAGGAGCTGGCTGTATACTTGGTTCTTCAGTCACTTCTCGATTTATACGGTCAGTTTGTTAAGGACTACTATATGATAATCACGATGTGACCCTTATTGATCTAGCATAATTGCTTATTGCCACTGAAGCAGAAATGCTGAAGAGCACTGGTCAAGAAAAAGAGTCTGAAGGATCAATCTCCCAAAGTTCCATGGACATTAACAGTGGCAACATTGGAAGTCCATAAAAGTTTTCTCTTCCTCGTAGAAAGACAAAGGCTGATTCTGAGATAGTCCTATGTACCAGTCCAAAAGAGTCCGCTTATTTCTATTACTAAGAGAAGGGACATTGGATGCGAAGTTGTCGTATCTACCTGAAAGATCGCAACGATGGTAAAGTCAAATTGTATGACTCAACTTCAGGTATATCCACTATCTAACTACATTAATTTCCTATTTATAGATTCTTAATACATGATGTGATAAGATTGCATTTTGATGTTTTGTAGGATCGAAGAAAAGGAAGGAAGCTTAAAAGAAGAACTAAGCTGAGTCTGATCGTGAAGAGATGTATTTTAATCAAATGGTTCGATGATCGGATTTTGAGCTGCTACTTAGGAGTTATGATAGATTGCTTAGGAATATTTAGTAATATAGTTTTCATTTGTATTTGAGTTGTAAGGACAAGTTTTTCTGCATTTTATTAATAAAATAAATTCTGGATTTTATCTTATTTTACGTATCCTTGCAATGGCATTTGTGAAAAATTGGTGTTTATATTTCTATTGATAGCAATGTTGAAAAAGGATTTGATTCTTGGTTATATCGTTTGTGGTAGTGTCTTAATTGACCAAGTGAGGAAGGATTCTCATCACCCAAGTTTCAATTGGACAGAAACTTGGAATCATGCAATATTGAATTATGTGATGTATGAGAATCTTGATCCTTGGGAAATTAGGATTAATTCCTTGTTCATATGTATGTGAGTCAAGTGAAAGACTGAAGGATCTAGTACACATGGATATGGACTGGTCAGATCCACCACAAAGGATGATAAAGGTTATTCGTCATGATTTACTAATGGTTTAGTAAATATGATTATATGTCACACCCTAAAACCGGAACGGCGGAATCGTTCGGGGGTGGAGGACGTCATGTTTAGTATCACGAGATATGTATATGGTAAGAAAGTAATGAACAACCATTTCATTTCGAAAGAAAGTGTTTAGAATGTGTGTGTTCACAAAACATAGAATTCATAAACAAATAACAAAACAAGACTTGAAGCTATAATGCTTCATCTTCTGAATCCCCAGCACGAGCACCTGTCTAATAGTCTCCTGAGAATACAAGTTATTTGAAAGAGTTGATCAACAATTAAGCTGGTGAGTTCATAAGATTTTAGTGATGCGAGTAAGTTGTAAAGTGTTGTTTGAAAATGTAGTTGTAACATGTAGTTGTAAAATGTAGTAAGTGGTAAGTTCTGTTTTTGAAAAGTTCGCTTGTTCCTCTAGAAAATCATATATTTCCTACTTTGATGGGAGTTTAAGTAAAATGACCCTACAATCCTTTCTATGAGTACTAAGCGGATACGAGTTATATAAGACTCAGAGTAAACAATCAATCGATTGTGCGCATCTGCCCTAAGCTCACAACCAAACGAGGAATAGAAATTAAGGCGGATAGCACACATCCCATTGGTTGTTAGATCATTGTCGTAACCCTAATGTAAACACTTGTTACTCATGGAGTTAATTGTAATGTTTCCTTTATATCTAATGAAGAAGTTCTTTAAGAAAACCCTTATTTCTTATAATAAAATAGGGACCACAGTGACTACTTTTATAGTAGCTTAGTTTATACTGCTATATATAATCTAATATCGGATAGAAAGTTAATTGAGTGAATCTGCCCTAAGCCCACAACCAAACGAGGAACATGGAGTAAGGTGGAAAGCACACATCCAACTACCTATTGGGTATTAGTTTTATATATAAACATGGTGTATAAACTAAGATATTATAGAGTTACTCACCTAAGGTCTTTTAAATTGTACTGGTTTAATAAAATGGATTAAACCCTTTACTGGGAAGTTTCTAGTTTTGTATACCAAAAGTACTGATTTTGGAAAGTATGTTTTGTACTAGAAAAACTGTGCTTTGACTCTGTGACCTATACCCTGACCCATACCTGGTACCCTTATGATGACTTAATGTATACTAAGCATACATATATATAGAATCGGGTAGAAAATAGATTGGGTGAATTCGTTCCAAGCCCACAACCAAACAAGGAACAGGAAATGAAGCGGAGAGCACACATCCTATTACCTGTCGGACCCTATTAGTATATATATATATATCCTGTGGTGTATACATTAAGGAATCATAAGGCTAACATTATGGTCCTATCTTTTAATCGTATCCTTCTACCAAGGCATCTTCTGTTATGTGCTAGACTCGACTGTTCCGTTTGTCGTTTGTAAGAATGTATATTTTCCCTAATTTATAACTATCTTGACTCGAAAATAGTTTGGGTTGGACTTTCAACTGGTAACGTCACTTTATGAAAAAATGGGAAATGTAAGTACACAGTTGTCGTTTATAATGACATGCGGATGTACTAATAACCTAAAAACATATTTGTTTTATTACGGTTATAATGTGAAGGCTAGAACCCTTACTATACACTCTCCATGTCAAGAGATTAGGGGAACTAAACACGACCTCTGCAAATTCTTGCAAGCCGTGTAATTCACATTAAAGTATATGATCATGTATACCCAATATAACTATCACCTTTTGTTTAAAACAATGACGTAGTGATTCATTGGTATAATTAGATCCTGTATGTGTTCTCATGCTATAGCAACCTAACTTGTTTGTTTTGTATTGTATCTTGTACGTTCTGTTTGTTTCTAGTAATTGTGTGTTCTCTCTGTATGGTATTGTTTGATTCTCTTCACTATCTGTTCTGTATGGTATTGTTTGTTTCTGTGCTTCATTGTACTAGAAGTAATGAATAGCCTTCTCCTAAACTATACCTATTATAGCTTACTAATGTTCTACTTGGACTGTTACTGGAAAGACTCGTTTATCTACTAAGTTATGTTTGTACTTTAAAAACAAAGTTTTGTATAACTAGAAAGTAACATAACTTTAAAGAGTTTTTGAAATGTTTTGACAACTTATAAATGGCGTAAGTAACATTTTGAAAGATGTTTATAACAAACATTTACACAATTATCATTGTGTTCAACTTGTATCCCCCCTTAAAACAGTTAAACAGTTAAAAGATTCATTACGGGGTATGAACTCACCTGATGTGGGTGATTCAAACGGGTATGCGTGTAAGGATGAGAAGTTCCATGAATGAAGTCCCGAGACACAATAAGTCCTAAATGACATATATTGGCATATATTGACATAAATATAGTGTTTATAAGCAACCAAATGCAAGGAAACACCTTACGGGACTAGGAAACACTTTACCTAAGTGTTGGAATCACATGTGATTCACTAAATGGGAGTGTACGGCCATATTGATGGGTGTGCGGCCATGGGTGTGCGGTCAGGGGAGTGTGCGGCCGCACACTCATGGTAAAGAGTGCACAAAATGTTTTCCAAATGGTAGGGAGGCTTGTAGGACTGATGCTCATCAAGTGTTGAAGCTAGAAAGGCACTTTGGAGGCCCTTAAGCACTAAACAAAGGGGTGTACGTCCACATGGAGTGTGTGCGGCCGCACAATCTTTGATGAACATGGTTTGGACGTTTTCTAAGGCTCATATCTAGTAAATAACAAGCTTAGGGGATGGTACTTACAATATGGAAGCCTTTAGGGGTGTTTGAAAGGTGTTTTGAGGGGTGTACGGCCACATGAGTGTGTGCGGGCGCACACAACATAAGATCACAAGTTTTGGGCATTTCTAAGCTTAACGAAAGGGTACTTACGATCCGGGAGCTCGAGAAGGTCCAAAATCACCAAGAACAAGTGTGTGTTCTTAGTGTTCTTGGTGTAACTTGAAGATCTAGTCAAAACACGATTTGAAATGGATGAAATCAAAGGTTGTAACTAGTTTATGAAGATTAACAATAAACCAAAGGAAGAACACTTACCAACTCGAAGATCTAAGCTTAAAATCGGATGGTAGTTGAGAGCAAAATCGAGTTCTAAGCTTGGGAGGGTGAAAAGTGATGAAAGGAGGCTGAGTCTACCCCTTGTACACGTGAGTCTGCTGCCAGGAGAGGGGTGTGCGGCCGCACACCCGTGTGTGCGGCCGTACACTCCTTGTGTTGGAGTGTAAGGCCCGGTTTTGATGCTAGAAGTGTACGCGATCCATTCCTATGTTCAATGCTTGAATGTACTGACCTTTGGACCTTTAAATGGACTCCAAACGAGGTTAAATGATAGCATAAATGAGTTTGACACTCAGTTGAGTTGGCTGGCGGAGCTTTACCAGGCAAAAATTTAAAATTTTTCGGGTTGTCACATTATACTTACAAGATTAAGTATAATTCTAATACCTTGAAAAGTTTCAAAGGATAGCCGAACGAATAAGAAGAATCAATTAGGCAGAAAGAAAAAAGTTTCTCCAATCTGAAAAGAAAGGAGAGTACTTTAGTATCATGTTTTATGATCATCCTAATGATTATGGAACCATGTCCCAATTGATCCTCTAAGGACACCTTAGTGCATTTTTATGACTAAGAAGAAGTATTAGGAATTGTTGAAATGGTTAAATCAAAAGGATAAATCGTACTTCGTCCCAAAATCAAGTTTTAGAGTTATACTCTAGTTACTCCAAGTTGTACCTTGAGTAACATGTTCTAAGTAGGTTTATAACACCTCATGAAATCTGGAGTTGAAATGTTTCTTACTCTTGCACAGTTGAAATTGGTAGTTGTGATGTTTTAGCTAAAACAAAGACCAACTAAGACCTATTACATGAAGTGTTATCTTGAGAAGAATCCACACTAACTCTTGAATATATGTTTGTCAAAGAATGTTCCTTGACAGAGAATCTTATATGTCAAGAGGTCAGTGGCAGTGTTAATGATCTTGAGTAGTTTCAAAAGCTAATGAGCCTATTAGTAATCACTAGCACACGACCTAAGGTTTATAACCTATCGTGTTGACATATTCTTGTTTCTGTGCCCATTCCGATTAAGTTAACTATGCATGTGAGTTCTGTGAGTTCTCATTTGATTGCATAAGACAAAGCACCTTGATCAGTGAACGTACATTGATCAGTATGGGTGAGCTGCTCAATAACTTGGAAGCAATGGTAGGACCTTGTGCTACTGGATGGCAAGAAATTGAGATTAGGAATGTTCAGTCCATAGGATTTTGAATTTTTCATAAACCTTGTCTTATGATAGTGGTTGGAAATGACAAATTTACATGGATAGGAACACATACACCATAAAATCTAAGTGGTAAGAGTTTTCTCTCTACTTCATGAAAATGATTGTGAGGAAACACTTGCACTAGTAGATTTAAAAGGATTAGAGTTAGCAGTTGTGATAATTGCATTCTCAAATTCGAGTATGATTACGGCATCCCTTTTTATAGTTCGAATTGTGAGAAATGGCAAATAGTTTGAACATTTGGGACTTATCGCTATAATTTCTGAAAAGGTTTAGACACACACATAAATTGTTATATTGAAAGGTGTACGAGCTTGAGAAGTCTAGGAAAAGACTTATCAAAGCACCACATATCAGAAATCTGAACTTTGGTAAGAAAGTCAATAGGTATTGATTTCTAGAAGTCCAATTCATTCCTGTGTACATGTCAAAGCTAGTGGGAGCATAATTGGTATGCTGGTAAGAACATAATTGTTATGCTAGTGGCAGCGTGATTATTATGTTAAGTATTGCAAGTTAGCAATGATGATTATAGGAAAAAAAATTCTAAATTTGCAAAGTTGCAGAATTTGGAAATTGTTTCGCTATAGTAAGTCTTAAGGGAGAAGGCATAAATACTTCATTTCAAATCTAAAACTTTAGATTGAATTTTTTAATAGAACTTAGTCATGAACATATACGAATGTCATGTTGAAATGGTTCAACATAGAAAAATTCTATATATGGAAATATTATAGCAAGACATTATGAATCGTATCCCATATGCTTCGGGTATAGGATCGATTGCATATGCTATAATATTCGCCTGTTCTGATTTTCCAAATGCCTATGGAATTAAGAAGAAAAAAGGACTAGAACCGGATATGACTAAAGTTGTTAAACAACTGTCAAGGACATTCCAAGGTTTACCAAAGATTGGTTGCTTGGGACAGTTGGAAGTATGGTAATGAATGGACCATATTGATTTAATTCTAAATAGATAGGATTCTATTAAGAATGGATTGTCATATGACAATTATGGAAATCTTTCCATAATGGGAGTTGGATGTCAAGTATCTATGTGTAAGTTAGAAACTTTTATGCAAGAAGGATGTTCAAGGAATGTACCTTGAATGTGAGACTTCATCTCCATGGAATTATTCTGTAACAAATCTCCGGTGGAGTGTTCTGTGACCTTGGTGCCTTGACATTACGAAAAGGAACATTGCATGTAAGTTTAGATCTTACAAGATTATAGTAATGGTAAGATTTTTGCATTCTTACACTTGTGACAAGGATAGGGAATTGTGAAATGAGCATCATTGGAAATAAGTTCAATTGATCTTATTCACAAAGGAAGTACCATAGATAAACATAGTGTGCATGCTTGGAGCATGGGATGACTATTTTTTAATTCAAGTATTAAGTTGATTGATCGAAACAGTAAACAATGAGTAAGGTCTAATTAATATGGTGATTAAATAATAAGTGTTTTATTTATATTCAAAAGTTTTGCGATCATATTGGATTAGGTTATTCTTGTGTTTCACTTCGCACGTTTTACTTCCCGAATAACTAGGTTATTCAAATATCCACAGTCGATCATACATTGGAACTAAGTAATGAGGTAAGAATGTCATGAATCCGACTGTAGATTGTCTAAGTTCTTAGACATAGCAAATGTTTGCTGCAGTGCTTATGAGTACTCCTGAAATAGGAATTTGAGTATTGGATAAAACCCACGCTCATTTGAATCACTTCATGGATTTTATCACGAGTGATTATGAGATGATAATATCTTATATTCTTGAAACAGAGACATATAGTTGTTGTTTATGAGTCGGTTGTGCATTGATAATATGTAAACGCATCAGTAACTTGATGTTATAAAACGTATTGTTGTGTGTGATTTGGTGAGTAAATAGTACAACCATATGAGTCAAAGTTTATCCGTTCCTTTTACCCTAAATGGGATAAAAGCGATATATGTGGGCCCCTCGATGATTTAGTGATGAAACCCTAAGCACTTGGCCAAGCATGGACTAAGTTGATGTGTTCAATTGTAGTCAGAGACGGTCATTGTAAATCGGAAGTCGGGAAACAAACCTTGGACAGAGAGAATGATTATAATACATTTCTCATGTCCATACGATATCTTGTAGAACGGAGGAATATTTGATCCCTTATCTAAAGGACGCGTTACTGATAAGATCAGAGTTCGACAACAGTTTTTGCAAGCTACGATTGGTAATCTGATTCTGAAGTCATACTTGCAATAATGGTTATTAGACTTATCCAAATGGGAGACTGTTGGATTAGGTGTCTAAGCCCATAACTATATTTGCTATGTACTTGATTTGATTATGAGCATGTTCCTTTTGGGTTGCCTTCACTCATGCAATTTGATAGGATGACTAGTGGAGAGAGAGAGAGAGAGAGAGAGAGAGTAGCATTTTTTATATGAATTATAAATTGGTGCTCAGAATGATTTGATTAATATATAATAAGATTAATATATTATTTGGAAATCATATTATTAATTAGTAATTAATCAGAAATTAATGTAGAACTAATTTTGGGATTAAAAGGAACTAATTAATAATGGAGGGACTGTTTTGCAATCATTGATAGTTGCAAGAATGGGCTGATGGACTCCATAAAGTGGAGTGGACGAAATCTATGGGTAAGCCTATATGATTTCGTCAAAAGGCTCTAAAGAGGGAGTTCATGGGCTGCTTATTCCTTAAGAAGGGAATTAGGGTTTTCTTCAGAAACCCTGGCAGCTTACTCAGCTATATAAACCCTCCATACACTTAGAATTTCGACCTATGCATTCTAGATAGAAACCCTAGCCGATTTTCACCTCTCTCCTTCATCATCGTTTGCATTGAGTATTTGTGGCTCCATTAGAGGTGCAACACTTGGGGGACTAAGCTTTCAAGAGTCAAGGACTTCAAGGATTGAGTAGTTATTAGAATATAACAAGTGAGGTAATCATAAAACCCTAATATATATGTGAATTTCAAAATTGTATATACTAGATCTAGGGTTCATTGCTTTGGTATTCAATTTGCATGTTCAATAGCGAAAAACTTTGATCCAAAGCAGTTGGGGTTGCATGATCACATAGGATAGTAGATATGCTCAAAACCCATCAAATCTCAAACCCACGTCTGCTACACAATGTCTCCTCACACTGAACATAATCAATACCAACCCTAATTACTTTATAAGATTAAGCCCATAATCATGAGGCCCAATAATGGCCCAAGTCCAAACTAGGCCCACTAATGGCCCAGACCATCTAGAGAACCCTAAGTTCCAAGTCCTCCAAAATGGCCTCGTGTCAATGCTCCAAACTACAACAACTGACCCTCACGTCGTGACCAGCTTATGGTCACATCGTGAGCATTGAATTTGACCCAAGCCTCACTCAGTGAGTCAACTCAGCCAATCAACTTGCCCAGTCTCGATTCCAGCCATCCTCACATCATGACCTAATCTGGGCAAAACAGTCGGCATGAAAACCATTATCATGACGTGATAGGCTTATTCCTCACGTCGTGAGAACTACATTGGCCAGCTTTGAGCACTAAGCTCTTATTCCTTTCAACCATTACCTGGGACTTTCCAGAGGGTCTTCCCCCACCTAAAGGATGACAAAAATCGTAGCTTTTTCATCATGCATATCCAATGCATGACTCAAACATTCATTAGGTCAAAGAGGAAAAAATGAGATCAAGACTCATGCTTGGAGTCTAAAACCACTCCAAAACTCATTTCGAAAGATTATAATATAGAGAATGCCTCAATGATCCATAAAGTTGACAACTTTATAGATCCCATGCATGAAATCCTTCACAACCATGAAAAACGGAGCTTGAAATTTAGATATATCTTGCAAGAGTTAAAAAGGCTAGAGCTTTATGACGTACAATGATCCAAAAGCTCAACAAGAAGGTGATGTAGAAGTTGGATTCCCAAGAGGTTGCTCCACCAAGATCTTCTTCCACTTCAATGAGTCAAAAAGCACCAAAGAATGCTTCAATGCCACAAAATGGCTAAGGACTTCAAGTAGGTTGAGATTATGGTTTTCAGGGGGCAAGAGAGTGAGGGAGTCTAAGGATGGGAAACCCTAGCCCTCTTATTCCATTAAATACCCAAAATATTAAGGTTTCGGCCATTAGAACATTCTCACGTCATAAGCACCCAAAGGCTCACGTCATGAGACTCAAAAACATGGGTCAAACAGTAGATGGTCACTCACGATGCGACAACCATGCCTCATGTCGTGACCCTCATCCAAAAGCTATAAAATCAATAAATAAGTAAGTACCTCCAAGACCCGGGTGTTACAATTCTTCTCACTAGAATTAGACTTCGTCCTCGAAGTCCGCTTCCACAAATAACTCGGGATAATGTTCCCTCATCTCCTCCTCAGGCTCCCACATCCATTCAGAACCCTTTCAATGAAGCCACTACACCTTCACTAAACCCAACACCTTCATCTCCTCCTCAGGCTCCCTCATCTCCTCCTCAGGTTCCCTCATCTCCTCTTCGAGGACTGCCACCAGTCTCTTAATGTAGTTCAGGCGTTCATCCACCTGAATATCCCCAAATGGAACCACTGCGGAATCATCCGCCACACACCTACGTAGCTGGGAAACATGGAAAGTACTTTGAATCCGACTAAGCTCCTTAGGCAAATCCAACCTATAAGCTACCTTTCTAACCCTGAAAATCACCCGAAATGGCCCAATGTATCTGGGCCCCAACTTTCCCCTTTTCCTAAAGCGTATTAAACCCTTCCAGGGTGATACCTTCAGTAAAACCGTGTCACTGACCTGAAATTCCAACTCAGATTGACGCTTGTCAGTATAACTCTTTTTCCAACTCTGAGCTGTATGCAATCTCTGTCTAATCTGTTGAATAAGATTTGTAGTCTAAAGGACTACCTCAATCCTTCCTATGACTCTATGACTAATCCCTCCCCAACATACTGGGGTATGCCACTTTTTCCCATAGAGAAGCTCGAAAGGCGGCGCACTGATACTGGAGTGATAGCTGTTGTTGTAAGAAAACTCAACTAAGGGAAGGTAGGAGTCCCAACTCCTACCGAAGTTGTTAGGATGATAATCCTTGATGATCGATTAGATCCAAACAGATAATAAAAGAACACAATGAAGATCAAATAAATGTTGAATGATTAAAAGTCACGCATCAGATGAACTCGACGAAGAATTTCAACTGTAGAGGCGTGTTAGGGTTACAAGATGAATATCAGAGTTAACCAAAAATAAGATGCACGCATGCACAATATATACTCTAACCCTAGAAAAACACGGGAGGACAGGCCATGGTGAGAGAAAAACTTTGAGATACACGTGAACAAACGTTAGAACAAGTATAATTGCGGAATAGTTTATCTCGAAGGATCTAAAAGCTCAGCAATAATATTAATAAGTTAGAGTTAGAAGGTTAGAAAGTCAGTTGCGGAAAAGTAAAGAAATGTAAATGACAACAATAGTTATATCAAGTATACACACAAGTTGATTCATAACGAGGAATGCATTCAGACCAAGTTGGAGAGTGAGATCAGACTTAGTGATTAAGTCACAATAGACTTGCTCCGAAGAGAGATTGTATTCAGTTTTGTTTTAGTGAATTTGGAGAGTAAGGAGAGATGCGTAATCAGATAGAGAGATAGAAATGATAGCACCAAGAGTTGTATTGAATAAGTGAGAATGAGCTCTATTTATAGAGTCTCAAGAGTTACACTAGATTACGTCTCTAAGAGTAGCCATGCAAAGCATACTGGAGAATAGAGAGAATTACATAAAAAGTAGACAACGTAAAGTAATCTAGTAGCTAAGAGTGATTGCGGTTGATGATGACTTCGGGTAAGGTTGATGATGAAACATTGACTGCGGATCCTTGTGGAATGCGGTAGCTGAAGTTCAAGAGGGTCACTTTTCATGATTCAACAATTTCACCCTAAGTGACCTCTTTAACTTTTCTTCAGTTGTCAAGTTTTAGAAACTTGATCAGTATCCACCAAAATTTCCTGATATTTTCCAACCATGTGATCCTTCTCAAAATCTCGAACTTGACTTCGACAGTTGTGTGCTTTGATCTTTCAACTGCGGTTCGACAAATTTCAAGTTGCTTCCTTGTGAGGCGATTCATGGCAGTCATAGGAAAGAAGTATTTGATTTTATCGGCCTTCCTCTTGAAAATGACTCCGAGTTCAGGGAAGTTTGTTGCACCTAAGGATCTCTCTTGATAACCTTCGGTGCAGGATCAAGTGGTGGTAGATCGAACTTTTTAGCGATTGTGGGGTAGATGTCTGCGTCGATTTTTGCAAAGTCACAAACAGTTTCCCTCAGAAACGTGCTTGCCCTTTCAAGTGCTATCTTCATCTTCGGATACTTCTCGCTTTTGTTTTTGAACACCTTTGCTATCAGGAAGACTTCTTCTGGATTCATACATGGGAAGTCAGCTTGGGTGCGGACATAGTCCTGATTCCTTCTAGTAAGCGTGTACTGAATGAAGTCAGCTTTCAT
This sequence comes from Lactuca virosa, assembly GCF_052849685.1. NCBI lineage: Eukaryota > Viridiplantae > Streptophyta > Magnoliopsida > Asterales > Asteraceae > Lactuca > Lactuca virosa. Next base: position 73,226,499 of record NC_136429.1, on the reverse strand, counting down.
GAATTTACGGGGCTTAAAGTTCTTGACTGCGGATGGTCTATCGTTAGACCAGATTTTCTCTATGGAAGACGCATGTTTGGCACATAATCGATTAAGTCTTTTGAATTCCATAGGAAGTCTCTTGTGGTCAGGAAGGTTGCGGTCAAATGGCTCAAATACTGTGAAGTATTTAGCATTGGGAGAGATTAGAACATCCCAATAGCCATCAAAAGGGGGTTCAACATAAGTAAGGTAAGGTTTGTAGTCATCATCCATCATTCTTCGGTGGGGATTGATCCAAGAGTTGATTAAAGATTCATCCAGGGTGATGTCGAGTCCGTTCTCTCTCCAGATGATTTCAGCAAACTTGGCTGCTCTCCAATCTGCTTTCTTCTGTTTTGTTGTGGGAGAGTCGTTGGAGTGATCGGATGACATATTGGATGCAAGATTTTTGAAGTGGGGAGGGGTCTTTGGTCGCTCAGGAGAAGGGGTTTTTTGAATGATCTCCTTTTGCGGTGGAGACAGATGCGGTGGGGTTTGATGCGGTGGTGTTTGATGCGGTGGTGTTTGATGCGGTGGTGTTTGATGCGGTGGTGTTTGATGAGGAGATGGTTGCGGTGAGGGAATTTTTGTAGTTATGATGGGGGGCTCCTTTGGTGAGATACGCTGTTCGAGTGATGGTCTTCATCACTTCCCCCTCTTGAGGAATGCAACACCGGGGCTTCCTCAAGCCATTGTTTGAGACCATCAACTTTGGCACATACCTCCTGGAATTGAGCTTTAAGAACATCAGCCAGTTGCTGATTGTCTGGGATGGCAGTGTTGAAGAGTAGTCGATGAATCTCCTTTGTTAGTTGAAGAATCTCCGGGCCATGAAAATTTGAAGAGAGAGAGCGTTGGAGTCTGTTGATGCTAGATTGGAGGACTGAGATGGTGGACTCATAAGCAGTGTGGGTCTCTGGTATCAGCTTTTGGGAGTGAGTAGATTGATCAGCAATGGCAGTTTGTAAGTCTTCCTTGATTGCGGATACCTCAGAAATGAGGCGCTCCGCAGCAGCCATGAACTGCTTATGATCAGCTTGTCTACTTGTGTCGAGAGATCGAATTCCCATTTCAACTTTCAGGGAAATGCGCTCAGCAGCCAGTCGTTCACGAGTTTCCAATCGTTCGATTCGCTCAATCAGTGACTGCGGTCCTGGAAAGTCTTCAGGTTGCGGTTGAGTGGGCTTGACCGCAGCTAGGATCTGATCGACTTTGGCTTGCAGACTCATAAATTCTTTTCTAGTCACCGCATTCTTCTTCTTCTTCTTTTTGGGCTTGGAGGTTAAATGGTGAGAGCCACTATATTCTTCTTCTTCATCAAACATCATTAAGTCATCATCAGAAGGATTAGGTTGATTTACCTCATTGAGATCGAAATCGTCGAATCCGAAGGTAGGAGCAGAGCTAACTTCGATTGGGGTTTCGTCTTCTTGTGAATATCTGACAGTTGGAGTTAGAGTTTCAACTGGAGGGACCTTGGATGTACCTTCACCACCATGAGTGGACTGAGCCTTGCGGATCGTCTCAACCATTTCGGTCATCCAATCTTGTACTTTCAGGATGGTGGTTACGGTATTGGCATTATTGATTGCGTTCGCCCAATACTTGGCTACGGATTGGATCTCCTGTTGTTTTTGCTAAAGTTGCTTGATTTGCTGATCTTTCCTTGCTTGAAATGCCCTACGGAAAGCGGCATATTTCTTGATGTCGGCCTCAGACACAGGAATGTAATGTAACCATGAATCATTATATTCATCTCCGTCAAATCCTTGGAATCGCACCGAAGTGTCCTCCGGGTTCACGGATCCTTGCACATTAGTGCTCACCGTGCATAAACCACCTGGAACAGATGTAAGTAGAGTAGGATTTCCTGAGCTTCCTCGGTCTCCTTGACCCGTGGTCAAGTCTGGCCTCGGCTCAGTTCTGGAAAGGGCGGAAGAATTGCCCTGCGGTTGGGAAGGTGTTTGCAGTGTTTGGGTGACAGTCAAAAGAATGGAGTTCAACTCCTCAGGAGAAAAGAAATGCAGTCGGGAAGCCCTGGAGACCTTAGGGCGAGAACTAGTGTCATGCTCTTGGGAGTGAACTGGGGGTGAGTCTCCACAATGCGGTGAAACAGACTCACTTTCTGAGTCTGAGTGGTATTCGATTGTGGTGTTGAATGGGTCTGCGGCCACCCCAAGGACTACCGGAGCCTTTTGAGAGGCTGAGGTATCAGTCCGGTCATGCATTTGGCCAGTGGGATTGGTTTTCCTTTTCTTAAGGATAGCTATGGGTTGTGCATCCTCATCATAATCACTATCAGAGGGATTGTCATTTGAGGGTACAGTTTGGGTGATTTTGCGTTTCTTTGAGGGTTTAGTTGGTTTGGGAGCATCTTTCTTTGGGGTTCTTTGTTTCTTGGAGACGTTGCGGGGGCCTTGATGGGCTGAGGCTAACTTCTTTCGTCTTTGTGAAAGATTGGAGAGAGTAGTGGAATATGGGACTGCGGTACTACCAGGGATGATGAGTGCGGATGTGGCTTGTAGAGGCGGGGTAGAAAGGTATGGGCTAATACCTTCCATAGCCTCAATATGGTCTGTGACATCAGGGGTTTCAAGTCCAAGTGATGTCAGTATGTGGACTGGTAGTCGTCTTATAGGTCCGAAGTTAGATTGATCCTTGGAGGGATTGTACCTTTTGAGATCTTTGGTGATGAAGAGATTGGTGTCGTTGCCCATGCTAATTCCTGCATCCGCATGGAGATCTGAGATGCACAGTGACCAGAACCTTGCAAATGTGAGTTCGGTAGGGTTTTCTCTTGGGCTCTCCTTGGGAATGTACTGCAGGAAATCATCCCACAAGATCTGACCGTAGTTGACGTCGTGGCAAGTGAAAATGCTCCATACCAGTTCCAAAAGCTTGAGACCCATGTTGTCAGTGCCTCCGGTTTGGCCTGACAGGCTGCGGATGATGAAGTGGCAAATGAATTGCCACACCGCAGGCAGTTGATTCTTCTTGAATTCGCCAATCCCTTTGATCTTTTTCTGGTAACCCATTTGGTAGAGAGCTGAGAGAATGTCGGCCATACTTGGAGTGAAAATTTTGGTTGAAGGATGAACTAGTAGATTAATGGCGTTGAGAAACTTTTCTTTGGTCAGAATGACCAAAGAATCATTCACCAAGTTCATATGCACCTCTTGAGGGTTCTCGAGGGGTCTATAAGCAGAGAATGCACAGTTGAACAAGGTTGAAAGAGGAACGACGTCTGTGAATGCATCAAAGGGGCCAAGCAGAGGGTGATTGGTCAAGAACTTGATCATTAGCTTGATTGGAGCATTGTAGGATGAATGATCTTCGAACACAGCCCTAAAATTGCTTGAAGCAATCGTAGGCATTGGATTTCTTGTTTCAGAATCAGACCCAGTTGGGTTTGCAGAGGCAGAAGCCTTGGAGATTTTCTTCGAGATGCCTGATTTCACCATTGTTGAGAGTTTAAGAAAGGTTGTAGAAACAGAGTGTAAGAAAGATGGAGAGAAAGTTCAAGGTTTAGAGAGCGTAAACTGTTCTTGGGGAAGAAGAAAGGATTTTATAGGAATGGATTTGAACGGTAATTGAGTTTAACCTGGGTGAAAGTAAATAAGGTAAAAAAACGTTTGGGGGTTATTCTGCGATTTGGAAGGTGAAATCTCAGCCACAGATTATGAAAAGGTTTAAATTATTTTTGAATTTACTAAAAAAAAGGGTTGCAATTAATGAAGTGTCAGACGTAAAACATCATGTATGTGATCGTGTGGTGAGGGTGGAGTTAATCCGTTGTACAAAAGAGAAGTTGTAACAGATTAGACGTGCTGAGGAAATATGAAGGCACATGTTAAAAGGATTAGTTTATGGGAAAACGCTCTTTTTGTCATCATACCTAAAATAGGTCTGACACAAGGTTTTTCAAAAGGAGAATGAGACAGTTACTCAAGGAATGTTTTTTTTTGTTTATGATTTTCTTATTTAATGAAGGATCATTAAATAGCACACCATGAATCAAGAATTAATGGAACAGTTGAGAAACTATCAATGTGGTTGCGGATTGAAACTTCATTGAGGATGGATCAAATGTATGACTGCAGTGGAAGAACTGAGGAGAACACTTGAACAATAATTAGTAATAACAAACAATAAGGACCATTGAGAGATAAATATGATATATGGTTGCGGTACATAGAGTGCGGTACACAGAATATACCAAAACCATCTATCATAAGTAACTTCAGTTAGGACCGCAACAGAGACCAAGGATGGTCTGCGGTACCTATCGATTCAGAAAGAATTGTGGGTCCGGATTCATCATTCCTAACATTTGTAAGAAACTGTTGAGCTTTGTAGAGTCAAGTGCCTTTGTGAACACATCAGCAATCTCTTCATGAGTATGGACAAAGATGAGTTCAATGTTACCTTTCAGGATGTGGTCTTTGATGAAGTGATACCGTAGTTTAATATGCTTTGTCTTGGAGTGCTGAATTGGATTGTGTGAAATAGCTATAGCACTTTCAGAGTCATAGTAAATTGGTATCCGCAACATTCTGTATCCGTAGTCCATAAGTTGTGTCTTCATCCATAGGACTTGTGAACAACAGCTGGCTGCGGCCACATATTCAACTTCTGTGGTAGACAGTGATACACAACTTTGTTTCCCTGATGACCAGCTGATGAGTCTTCCACCTAGAAATTGACATCCACCTGAGGTGTGTTTTCGATCTAGTCTGCATCCGGCATGATCCGCGTCTGTAAATGCTTGAAGGCTCAAGTCATTGCCTGCGGGGTACCATAATCCAAGAGACTTGCTTCCTTTCAGGTATCGTAGTATTTGTTTGGCTGCGGTCATGTGTGACACTTTTGGGTCAGCCTGGTACCTAGCGCATACACCTGTTGCAAAGACAATGTTTGGTCGGCTTGCGGTGAGGTACATCAATGAACCAATGATACCTCTATAAGTCTTGTGATCCACTGATTCGCCCGAGGGATCAGCAGATATCTTATATCCGAAGGCCATCGGGACCTTAGCCGAAGAGCAGTTGTCCATAGAATATTTCTTTAACAGTTCAGTGATGTATTTCTCCTGATGAATGAATATCCCTTGCAGAACTTGTTTCACTTGAACTCCTAGAAAGAAGCTGATCTCTCTATTCATGCTCATTTGGAACTTGTTGGTCATGAGCTTAGCGAATTCATTCACCATTTTTTCATCAGTTGATCCGAAGATGATATCATCCACATATATTTGTACAAGCATATGGTGATTACCATTTGCTTTTCTAAATAAAGTGGGATCAATCACTCCTCTTTTGTATCCGGACGAGACAAGAAATTCAGAGAGAGTCTCGTACCATGCTCTTGGGGCTTGCTTTAGACCGTAGACTGTTTTTTCAAGTTTATAGCAGTAGTCTGGGAATTCAATACTTTCAAAGCCTGGAGGTTGCTGAAGATAAACCTCTTCTTTTAATCCCCATTGAGAAAGGCACTTTTTACATCCATTTGGTGTAACTTGATGTTTTTGTGGGCTGCGTATGCTAAGAAGATTCGGATGGCTTCCATTCGTGCCACCGGAGCATACATTTCATCATAGTCAATACCTTCAAGTTGACTATAGCCCTTTGCCACTACCCTTTCCTTGTTTCTGACTACCGCACCAGATTCATCCAGTTTGTTTTTGAACACCCATCTAGTACCAACAATGGTATGACCTTGCGGCTTCGGGACGAGCTGCCATACTTTGTTTCTTTTGAATTCTTCTAGCTCTTCTTGCATTGCGGATATCCAGTCGGGTTCTAGTAATGCTTCTTTGATCGTTCGGGGCTCGACCGAGGACATAAATGCTGCGTAATGACAATGATCGGATAAGTCCTTGGAAGATCGAGTCTGGATACTTGTGGATGGGTTGCCAATGATTTGTCCTGGTGGGTGGTCCTTCGTCCATACATGTAGACGGGGTTGCAGATGATCAGCAGCTACGGTAGAGGGAATGTCTTCGATATCAGAAGACTCTGCGGTTGGAGATGGGAGTTCCCCCTGAACTTGAGAACATCCTGCTGAATTATCTTGAACTGGGAAGGTGGGATTAAAGTTTTGTTGGGCAGATGGTGCAGGTTCCCCCTGGATTGCAGAAGGGAGTTCTCCTTGATCCTTAGAAGGTTCCCCCTGGATTGCAGATGGGAGAGTGATAATTCTTGAGTCTGTTCTTGTGTCAATGGTCTCTATGTTTTCATAATCCGAGTCGGAAGAAACGTTGGATGGTAATGATTCTCTGCGGTTGGGAACTTGAGCTTCATTAAGTACTGGAACCTCGATGGTTGTTTCCTGATCCGGAGTAGAGCTTTCCCTCTCAACCAGCGAGGTGGAAGTATTGAGAGATGCTACTTCGGATAGAGATGGACCAGATACATCAGCATGCTGCTGTTGAGCTTCCTGAGACACAAGAACTTCGGATAATTTGGCTGTTTCTACAGGGTCGAAGAGATCGTCATAGTTTACTTCAACTAGGTTTAATGGACCCGAAGAGGCAGAAATATCACTTTCTAAGATTGTTGTGGTTTCAGTTGATGGAGCGGTGTTGCGGATGTGATAGTCATCAAATTTCACATCGAAGCTTTCAATGATTAGCCTTGTACGTCTAATGAGAACCCTGTAAGCAACTTTGTTTGTGGAATAGCCACGGAAGATACCTTCATCAGACTTCAGTGCAAACTTGTTAAGATGATCTCTATTGTGAATCACAAAACATCTACACCCAAAGATGTGAAAGAAGCGGACATTTGGCTTGCGATTGTTAAGGCCCTCATACGGTGTTTTGCTGAGTCGCTTGCATACAATACTTCGATTCTGCACAAAGCATGCGGTGGCCACTGCTTCGGCCCAGAAGTAGAGAGGAAGGTGTGCGAAGTTGAGCATGGATCTGACTGCTTCTACTAGAGTGCGGTTCCTTCGCTCTACTACCCCATTTTGTTGCGGTGTGTAGGGAGCGAAGAAGTTGTGAGTGATACCTTTTGAAACCAAGAAACTATTTAGGAGATGATTAGTAAACTCAGTTACATTATCACTTCGGATGCGTCGAACTGGCAGCTTGATCTGGAGTTCGATCTCCTTGATGAAATTGATGAGAATCTGCGGTGTTTCTGACTTGAGTCGAAAAAAGAAGACCCATTGGAAACGTGTGTAATCATCAACTATAACCAGTATGTATTTCTTGTGATAGAGGCTGGCTACGGTAGATGGACCGCAGAGATCAGTGTGCAAGAGCTCCAGTGGTTCAGAAATTGAAGAGTCAATCACCATGGGGTGACTTGCTTTGGATTGCTTTCCATATTCACAAGCAGGACATAGAGTATCATTGCTGAACTTGAGAATAGGGAGTCTTCTTACTAGTTCTCCAGTGACCAAATTGTTGATGTATCTGAAGTTGAGATGAGCTAGCTTGCGGTGCCATAGCCAGCTGACTTCAGATACTGCTTTGGATAGAAAGCATAACTGCGGTTTGCCTATGATCAGAGAGACATCCAGAGGATACATAGTACCTTCGGATCGGGACTTGATCAGACATGTGTTCCTATCACTTGTCATTACATAGCAAAATTGATCACCAAATTCAACTCGATGGCTGCCTTACATAGTTGGCCAACACTGATGAGATTGTGTTTAAGGCTTTCTACATAAGCAACCTTTTGAATAGAGAAGTTTCCTGTAGTAAGAACACCATAACCTCGGATTATCCCATTCGCATTGTTGCCGAATGTAACATTTCCACCGTTGCAAATTGGCCTGACATCCCGAAGGTATTCTAACCATTCATCTTCTTGTTCCTCCTTGCACAAGGCCTGAAAATTACACGGTTATTTTAGGCATCCAAACTAGTTTGTAGCCTGGGACAAAAGGTGAATTTCTGATTGATGCATGAACCGAGGTTGCAGGGACGGGTTTCGTGTCAATGCTTAATCCTAGTCCTGGGTGTTTGTGAGATTTTGGAGTGTTGTATCTTTTTGAAAAATTACGAGGTTTCTGAATCCAACTAGATTTGACATAGGATGAACCATTTTGGCAGCTACATCGACAATGACAGGTTGAGGTTTTGTCTTTTGTTCTAACACCTTGTTTGGTCAACGGTCTAAAGGATGAGTTGGGCTTGTCACCGGTCTGAGGTCGGTAATATCTGACAATGGTGCTGTTGGACTTCTGAAAAGTTTGTTTTGGAAAAGGTTTAGCACGTGTAGATCTTTAGGACCTTTTTATTGGTTTTGGTAAAATACCCTTCCACTTGTTAAAGTTCTGATGTGATTTTAAAAGTGTTGGAGTGGGTAAAATACCCTTCCATTTTGGATTATCTGAGGAATAGATTTGAAAGCCATTGCTTCGAAAAGACCTTTCTTTCATTTGGGTTGTGTCAGAAGAGTTTGGAATGACTGATGAAACTGTACATTCCTTTTTGCATGTTTTCTTGGTGGGAGAGTTTTTTGAAAAGTAATGTGAGAAAACAAAATGTTCTGGACTCTTAGATTTTGGAAATCTGATATCCCTTTTGTTTTTCGAAAAGTTTTGTCTGTTTGTACCTCGGGATCGAACTTCTTCTTTGAAAGCCTTTTTAGCTAAGGTTTTTTGGGAACCGCAGTCAATGGTGTTCAGTTGCGGTTTCCTAGAACCCTTTGAAAATTTATGAAAACGAGGGCTTGAGTCATCAGAACTTGAGGATTCAGGGATTTGAGAACATTGACCTACTTCAAAGTTTTCTATGGGTAATTCATGCTGAATTGGTTGAAGAGTCATAGAGCCTTTATTTGAGAACTGCGGTAAGGATGATTTGACTACCGCAGAGTAAGTCTGTGTTGGGACTTCAGTGGGACTTTTGTGGGACTTCCGTGGCTCATGACTATAATGAGAGACACTACGGCCTGAGGGCAGAGATGGGAAGTCTTGCGAGACTTCAGGACCCTCAATAACAATTTCTTCATCAACTACGGATGAGGTTTGAGAATTTGGGTAGATTGTGCCACAGACAGGAATTTGATCACTTGTGTGACTCGAAACCTCAGGCACAATTTCCTCAATGATACAATTATTGCTTAGATTATGAAGTCTACCGAAGTGTGTTTTGATGTCTTCGGGAAAAGTCTTGTCATTGACTGGGAAATGAAATTCTCGGTCCAGAGGGACATACAGTCGATCTTTGTTAAACCGGTGTGAGGAATCCATTGCGGTAGGATATCCATTTGACCAACCCCAATTGTATGTATTGTCCATAGTTCCATTATTTACCAACTTTTCAATAGATTCACTTTCATTGAACAATTTTTCTATTAAAAGATTTAAGCGTACAATTTCACTCTGAGCTAAATCTCTCTGGTTCAAAGCTATCTCTAATTGTGTTTCACTCAACATTCTTGCATCTTTTTCTAACTCTAAGTCCTTTTCTAACATATCCATTTTGAGTCTTTTGTTATCCAAACGTCCTCTCACATGGAACATCTCTTGGGACGCAATGTTCTTCTCATCTAAGGCTTTGTTATAGTCTGTAAGGACGGCAACACATGTGTCATTAAGATTATCTATGAAGGGTTGACAGTCATGCATGTTATAGTTTAGAGTTTGGATCATGAGTTTTACCTATTCGACGATGCTTAGAGTTCCATCCTTAGCCATGTAGCAGTACTTCTTTTCCAGCTTTGAAGACCCATCGTCATCCGTAGTTGCCAGCATGCAAATTTTGCCATTTCCTTTGATACTGTTGATGGTTTCTTCTTCATCTCCAGATGACAAAACTTGGTGGTCTCTTTTAACATGGGCTACGTATGGCCTTGCCTTTTCCTTATCTTCCAACTCTTGAGCCATTCTAAGGTAGAATGCTCTGTCTTTCACTACATTGGACTTACAATCTCTTGCAAAATGATTCTCTTTGTTTCATTTGTGACAAATCACAACATCTGTTTTGTCTTCTGAGGGAGTACCGGAGTCAGTGGTTTGAGTAGACTGCGGTGCCTCCTTTGGTTGAGTATTTTGAGATTGCGGTGGTGGATGAGAACTTTTGGGGTAACGAGAATGGTTATTCTGTGGGTTGAAGTTACGGTTGAATGGAGGTTTGTTGAACTGCTGATTTTTGCGAAAGGAAGGAGGTGGTAGTCGATTGAACTGTTGTCTAACCAGAGCAATAGCCTTCTGAAATTCTTCATCATCATCATACTCTGATTCAGCTTCGTATGACTGTGGAGGAGTATCATACGAGGGAGAGTAGGATTGATTATGTGGAGCTTGTGCTATGAGAGCAAGTGGTCCTCCGAAGTCAGCACAGTCTTTGAGTACGGTGGATTCTTGTGCTTGCAGTTCACCGTAGAGCTTGTAGAGAGACAAAGAATGAATTTTTCTATCTCCTTGGACTATCATCTTAGCCGTAGTCCAATGTCTTCCCAAACCATTAAGAAACTGAAGATTTGTTCCATGGTTACTGCGGATGGTGCCTGCATTGGATAGCTTAGTGACTATCAAGTTAAACCTTTTGAAGGAATCTTCCAAACTTTCTACAGTAAGAGCTTTGAAATTGTTGAACTCATTGAGTGCGGTTGTAAGCTTCTTATCTTGTGCTTGTTCTGAGCCTTCGTACAAATTCTTGAGAACTTCCCAGATCTCTTTTGTTGACTTGCAATTTATGATAATATTGAAGTTGTCAGGAGCAACTCCACAAGAGATTTCATAAAAAGCAACAACATCATTTTCCATTTTATCGAGATCATCCTTGGTGGGACGGTTCATGACTGGTTGATCTCCTCATAGTCAGGCAGTAGCGCTGTTAGTTTGGACTGGTGTAAGAACTGGGACATGTGGTCCTTCTTCTACTGATCGGCATACATCTCTACCAAGTCTCCTTAAGTATCTTTCCATTCTCTGAGACCAGTGATGATATTCATTTGCCACCAATATTGGAGCTCGATTAGAACCATCAACATTGTTGGAGACATTCAGAGATAACGATTGTGCCATGTTTCCTTGTTTTTTTTGAAAGTTTTTTTTAGGAAATGAGTTCAGTGGTATAGAAGGCCATTTGAAAGTTAGAGTTATGTTTTTTCAAAAAGAAACCATTATGGCTCTGATACTGTCACACCCCAAAACCGGAACGTCGGAATCGTTCGGGGGTGGAGAACGTCATGTATAGTATCACAACAATTAATAGTAGTAAACAAGCAACAACATCATCCATTGCATTAATAATATAATTTAATACAAGTGTGTTCTGTGAAGTGTAATAGACACTAAAAATGTAAATCAAAATAAAAGATGAGTCTTGAACGAGCTCCATCTTTTCGAAATCTGGCACCGGTACCTGTCTACTGGTGACCTGAGAATACAAGTTATTTTGAAAGAGTTTATCAGCTTTAAATCAGGTGAGATCATAAGTATTTTAGTGTCTATGTTTGTATGAAAGTGTTTGTAAGTATGTGATGTGTAAGTTTGTAAATGTTTGTAAAATGTTTGTAAAATGTTTGAATCTCCTAGAAAACCCTATGTTTTCTACTAAAAGTAGCCTTCTACCAAGGCATCAAATGTTTGTATGTAAGTCTCTTGTAAGAGTATGTATTTTCCCAAATCTGACTATCATTAACCAAAAATATAGTTTTTACATTACTGTTCATTGTGTGAAGTTCACAAAGTGAATGCAATGGGGAAATAAAATAGTACTGTAGTGTTGTATTAAGTAACTACTGCTGTACTAACTACCTTAAACCAATTGTTATTTAAAGTACCATGTGAAATGCCTGTACCATACTACCGACTAAAAACACAACGATGAAAGACGTCGGAAGGAATGACGTTTGGTGCCCGTAGACTTGCAAGTCCCACTGTAGCGAGCAGCAAGGTGTAGGATAGTCAATCCAGTATAGATCTATACACAAACTCAACGCTCTCTACTTAAGGAGATTCTGGATACAAAACGAGCCATGACAGGTGATGCCATGCCCCGTTACGTGGCTCACATAACTGTAGTAGTGTTCTTGTATATGTATTGTGTGTACTAGCTGTATTGTATGTTCTCTCTTTGTCTAGTATGTATGTATGTTCTCTCTGTTTCTCATAATAGTATGTTCTCTTGTATAATGTATAGTATGTACTAGCTGTATTGTATGTTCTCTCTCTGTCTAGTATGTATGTATGTTCTCTCTGTTTCTCATAATAGTATGTTCTCTTGTATAATGTATAGTATGTACTAGCTGTATTGTATGTTCTCTCTTTGTCTAGTATGTATGTATGTTCTCTCTGTTTCTCATAATAGTATGTTCTCTTCTATAATGTATAGTATGTACTAGCTGTATTGTATGTTCTCTCTCTGTCTAGTATGTATGTATGTTCTCTCTATTTCTCATAATAGTATGTGTTGACTCATGTATGAACTGACTCATTGTATGTTTCATTGTTCTAGTAATATTATTAGTAACTTCCTAAACTATACCTATTATAGTTTACTAGCAATGTTGTTTGTATGAATGAACATGTTTGTATACCTTTGCTACCCAAAGGTATGGAATAGAAAGAAAGAACTTTTATATCTATATACATATACATAATATATAACTAGGATTCAAATAACCTTCGGACAAACAACCGATACCCTAAGTCCACAACCAAACAAGGAACTGGAGGTAAGGTGAGCTATCAGTCCTAAGTCCTTTCAATCCTACTTATATAACTATATCTATATAGATACATATTTAACAAAATATAAGTTTAAAAGAGTTTAATAAAAGTATTTAACATGTAAAAGAGTTTGAAGTAGTTTGTTTGATAACACAGTTTGAAAAGTAAGAAATCTACTTGTTTGGTAGTTATTAATCACATGTGATTGATATAATAACTATAATAGTTCAACTTGTATTCCCCCCCCCCCATAAAAGCATTTAAAATCATTTAAAAGATAGATTAAGGGGTATGAACTCACCTGTAGTGAGTGGTTTGGATGAACGGATGGTATAGGATGCTGAGTGTCAAGTGAAGACTTGAGCACACACACGGATCCTATTTAACATATATTGACACATATATGTATCCAATTAGTCAATTAACAACTAATTAATCAAATAAAGACACCCTAAAACATGGATAACACTTTGATTCAAGTGCTAGGAGTACATTAGGGTTGCATCTAAGGGGTGTAGGGCCTCTCAAAGGAGTTTATGGTCCAAATGGTAACACCTCATGAGTTTACGGCCCATGGTCATTTCCCCATGAGTTTACGGCCGTAAACTCATGGTATTAAGTACCATTTTGTGTTTTGAGGTCTTATAAGTCGTAAAAAAGTATCCTTACTTCAAGTCTAAGCCTTAGGAAGCATTAGTGGCACAATGGCACCACTTTATAGAGTTTACGGCCCATGGACCATTCCTCATGAGTTTATGGCCAAAAACTCTATGTGTTCTTGATCTTTTTGATGTTTAAGGTCCTAAACACTTCAAGGAAGTGATCTAGACTAGTATCCAAGGCTAAGGAAGGGACTAGGGCTCACTTTGCCCAATCTATTAGGGTTTACGGCTCAAGAACATGTCTTGGCCGTAAACACCTTTTGATCTTCTGTTTCTTTGTGTTTTCTAGTTAAATAAGAAGTGAAACAAGCCTTATAACACACTCGGGTAAGAATACTTATAATAAAGGAGCTTGAAAGGGTGTTCACGGCCCAAGAACACTAGTGTGTGTTCTTGGTGTTCTTGGTGAAATGAAGAATGCTTGAAGATCTAAACAAATGGAATGATTTCATGGATGAAATCATGTAAGATCACTAGATTAAGGAAGAGATCAACTAAACAAGGAAGAAAACACTTACTTTCTTGAAGATTTTGAAGAAGAGTTGGATGATACTTGAGAGAGAATTGGTTTCTAGACTTGAAAATGTGAAAAAGTGATAAAAATAACTAAGTGTCACTTATATAGTCCTTAGGGTTTACGGCCCCAATACCATTTGGGCCATAAACTCCAATCTCTTGGAGTGTTGGAACTTAAATGTTGCACAATTTATCCTAAAGTATCCTCTCTCCAGTTATCTCTTGCAGTACTAGGCTTTAGAACACTCAAACTGACTCCAAAAAGCTTAAAAGTTAGCAGAAATAGTTCTGACTTCTATTGAAGTGAACGGTTGTGTGGAATAGAAATTCCGGGTTGTTACATCATCCCCCCGTTAGAAGGAATTTCTTCCACGAAGTTGAGGCTCTCGTTGAGTGGGATTACAAGAGTCTCGTCGGACATACACTTTTTCAAGTTCGAGACGTGGAAGGTAGAATGTACGTTACTGAGTTCGCGGGGTAAGTTAAGTTTGTAAGCTACAGGGCCGATTCTAGCGAGAATCTCGAAAAGCCCTAGGTAACTTTTCTGTCGGTCACTAGATACTTTCAATCGTCCACTAATCTGAACGATCCTCTCTATTGATGTCCTCTAACTCTAGATCGTGTATTTCATAGCTAGATTTGAGTGTTTCCATTTGATGGGAGGCTTAGGTAATGACCTTACCTCGTTGCATCAAAATGCAACTGAGCCCTGTATTTTGACGCATCGCCATAGACTACAAAGTCTTCTATTCCTTTTTGGATGGGATAGTATTGGCGTGGTGCACAAGGCTCGTTTTAGCGTTTAGAATGCTCTCTCCTGCTTCTCATCCCAGCCAAAGGCCACGCCCTTCTGGGTCAAAGTTGTAAGGGGCTTCGCGAATCGTGAGAAGTTCTGAAAGAACCTACTATAGTAGTCTGTGAGACCTAGAAATTTATGAATTTCTGTAGGTGTCTTCGGATCTGACCATTCTCAACGGCCTGGATTTTGGAAGTGTCTACTTGAATTCCCTCTTCACTAACAATGTGACACAGGAATTTGACCCTTCGAATCCAAACTCACATTTAAGAGAATTTCGCATATAGCTTCTCTGATTGAAATGTTTACCAGACTTGCTGAAGATGTTGACTATGCTCCTCCTTACTACCACAGTAGATAAGTATGTCATCGATGAAGACGATGAAGAACTGATCCAAGTAAGGACGACACACCTTATCCATTAAATCTATGAATACTGCGGGTGCGTTTGTTAATCCGAACGATATCACTACGAATTAGTAGTGCCCATAACAAGTTAGGAAGGCTGTCTTCGGAACATCCACCGTTCATACTCGTAGTAGGTGATACCCGGATCTTTGATCGACTTTTGAAAAGAAGATCGCCCTTTTATAGTTGATCAAATAATTCGTCTATGCTAGGCAAAAGGTACTGATTTTTGATGGTTAGCTTGTTGAGCTCCCTGTAATTGATGCATATACGAAATGATCAGTCATTCTTCTTGACGAACCAGACCGAAGTTCCCCAGGGTGAGAAGCTTGGTCTTATAAAGCCCTTGCTGAGCGGTTCGTTAAGTTGATCGGACAGTTCTTGCATCTATGCAGGTGCTAGACGATAGGGCGGTTTGGCTACTGGGGTAGCCCCTGGAACTAAGTCGATCCTAAATTCGACTTGACGTTGCGAAGGAAATCCTGGGAGTTTTCTGTTCTATTTGAATCTCTTGTCTCGATTGGTGGTAAAGGCATCTGATTGTCTCCTAAGTTCATTCACATGGCAGTGCGATCACTCGTATTCTGGAACAGTCTTCGTCCTGAAGTTCTTTTCTGGAAGTCATATCTGCTTCCTCAACCACGGCTTCACATACACGAGTCGTATATAAATAAGATTGAAAAGACCGCCGAATAATTGATTCTTCTCTAAGCTCACATCCAAACAAGGAAAAAGAAATTAAAGCGGAATCATCAATTCTAAGCCTGTAGAACCTTGATTTTATATACCACCCTTTCGTATACATTTCTCAGCAATAAATTAACCGTATGGGTCTTCGAATTTAACTTGACTTACTGCACGAGTGGTATTCCGGGGAGGTTTCTTCGGGAAGGATACGAAACATAAGATACCCTTCGCATGAGTATCTCGGAGTTCTGGAATGATGGTTTCGCTAGAAAGGAGACTATGGGGAAAAGGATTTTCGCACGAGACTGGCATTGTGAGGATCGAATTGACTCATGTTACATGATACTGTCGGACTACTCGAAATAAAGGCGTTAGATTAGATTATAACGGTGTTACAAAACATAATGGCGCAACTTGACAGAGTTTCAGTACTTTAGCTTATCTCACAAGACTGCTGCTGCGAACAAGGTATACTACAAAAGCAAGTACACGCAGCACGAGAGTCCCTTAACTGACGGGATCTCGCAAAAGATATGGCTCGGGTTGCACTAGTTTTTAACAACTTATAAGTCTAATATAACGAAAACTCCCTAGAATTTTAACGTGGGTTCGGAGTAGTCTCTCCTTCAGCAGTGATCCTTAGAATCTTCCTGTCCGCGCCTGAGTTCTTTGTCGTTGGACAATCCTTCTTGAGATGTCCTATCTCACCGCATAAATGACAAATCGGGCTTGCCCCAGCATCGGTGGTGGAAGTGAAGTGTCGAGTCAGAGTTATGTGGACACGAGTGCTTGCGTTGCTCTTCCCCTTTGGACAATTCCTTTTATAGTGTCCGGTCTCACCACAACCATAGCAAGCCGGGCTGACCTCGATGTTAGTGATTTGGAAGACGGTTCTTGCCGGTGCCCTACAGACACTAATAGTGTGCCCCATTTTTCTTCAATATATGCATTGCGGATCACTAAAAACTCATGTATGATGAAAAGTACACTTTATACACTTCGGGAGTTTTCCCTCATAAGGTCTGAACGGTGTTGAAGTGGCAGGGGTCGCCACTTGTTGTTGTTGCTTGGCAATCTTTTGAGATTGTTTGCGCTCCTTGTAGGCTTGACGCCTTCTTTTCTTACCCTCTGCTTTGCGGCTTTGGGTGTTCGTAACAGTTATCGTTTGTTGATTTCTCGGGTGGTTACAACAATTTGAACTGTCAACACCTTTTACAGCCTTACTTTCTTTATTAGTGTTGAGGTGTGCAAGGACAGCTGTCACGGCAGCTGTTACCGCTGCTTGGAAGGTGGCAGCGTCTATGTGAAGGATCTGGGTTGTGTCGTTCGGCGGATTACCTCTAGGTGACGACATGATTCTGCTATTTGACAAGAAAAGGAATTTGCGAGTGATTATGGTCGGCCCTAGATGTATTCTACTCATTCATGATATGGTAAAGTTTTTGTTTTGTTAAACTGTTCTCGATGGTTTGACCTACATCCCTATGATGCAGTACTGGAAAAGAGTTGAAGTAAGTTCGTAGAATGTTTGCTAGACAATTGCTATTTTTAACTAGACTATCATTGGTTGGTGGATAACCGGATCCAACCTTTGACAAGAATTGGAAGTAATCCTTGAGCAAATGCACCATAGCTCAATAATTTGACGAAGTGAGTGTTTAGATAGGATTCTAACAATAGCAGAACGAAAGTATTTGAACAAGGGTTGGCACAGAAATTTGTCGACTGTCAATATCATTGATATTTAAGATGTAATACGTTTGGAAAAATGACCTTGGAGTAGGTCTTACATCATATCCGAAGTAGAAAAGTTTTGACAGCATAAAGGCCTAACTACAAGTACTTAAAGTACAGGGATAATTACTTAGAAAAGTGGTACTTAGAGCATAGATAGGAAGACTATTCTTTCAACCAAGGAAATATAGGTAGAATATCTCCTACTGGTGACGGTTATCCCTTGGGTGAACCCTTAGTTCAGCCAGCTGATGCTCCATATCAAGTAGGTGCCTTTCGTACACCCTTTGGCGTACTCGGAGCTCCATGACTTCAGCTCGAGTTTCAGCTAGCTCTTGCTGCAGGGTCTCATGGTCTCCCCTAGATCTCTCACGAGCATCTTCCAGACGAATGGTGCGGATGGTATGCATTCTCGCATTGGCGTCAACTTCCGTGATTCGATGGAGAGCCGTCCTGCCCTAAATCTCGTTTCGGGCAACTCTGCGGACCATTATTGGCAAGACTCTGTCTGCTGAGCCTCCTTCGCCCATGTCATAAAAGCTTCGGTCTCCATTGAATGACATGGGCTGATCCTGCTCTTGGCTCCATGTTTCCAAGCTTTCTACCCACGGAGGCGTCGGGCCTTGAAAGGCCGGACGAGGGTTAGGATTTGGGACAGGAGCCATCGTGGGTAGGTTCTCAAGTTTAGGCTCGGAGTCAGAACCATCTGCAAAGCAATCAGCCTGGTGATCATCCACAGGGATTGGGTGATCATTTTCTGGCTCTGCTTCAAACCCTCCTCCATTACCTTGCTTAGGGAAGTACAAGTCGCCGTGAGGATGGAATCCAGCCATGTTTTCTACGCGAGAAAAGGGATATAAGAATTAAGCACATAAGTAGTTTATAGTAACACAAAATACTCCTATAGTATTTTAGGTTTATGTTTTGTTCTAAGGTTTTCGTTGTGATGTTGTTGGTAAGTTTTTAGACTTGTTGCAACCTCACAACCACACTTAGGCACATGCTAGTCACTCCTCGGATAATATAGTTAATCAGGCTATATCTTCCCAGATTTGACTATATGTCTCTAAGTCTACTTGTGCTGCCCAACAATCGTAATACTTTTGTTCTGTCCTAGTAACACTGACTTTAGTATGAATGCAGGTATGTATACTTGGTTAAATATTTTATTATTTAAAAGTATAAACTCATTATCAGAGTATTTTTAAATCACGTTGTTTTTATAGTTCGTATATCTTTTATGGGTTGATATACTCAATTCACTATAAACAATGCTCTGATACCAATCTGTCACACCCCAAAACCGGAACGGCGTAATCGTTCGGGGGTGGAGGACGTCATGTATTATATCACAACAATGAATAGTAGTAAACAAGCAACAACATCATCCATTGCATTAATAATATAATTTAATACAAGTGTGTTTTGTGAAGTGTAATAGACATTAAAAATGTAAATCAAAATAAAAGATGAGTCTTGAACGAGCTCCATCTTCTCGAAATCTGGCACCGGTACCTGTCTACTGGTGACCTGAGAATACAAGTTATTTTGAAAGAGTTTATCAGCTTTAAAGCTGGTGAGATCATAACTATTTTAGTGTCTGTGTTTGTATGAAAGTGTTTGTAAGTATGTGGTGTGTAAGTTTGTAAATGTTTGTAAAATGTTTGTAAAATGTTTGAATCTCCTAGAAAACCCTATGTTTTCTACTAAAAGTAGCCTTCTACCAAGGCATCAAATGTTTGTATGTAAGTCTCTTGTAAGAGTATGTATTTTCCCAAATCTGACTATCATTAACCAAAAATATAGTTTTTACATTACTGTTCATTGTGTGAAGATCACAAAGTGAATGCAATGGGGAAATAAAATAGTACTGTAGTGTTGTATTAAGTAACTACTGCTGTACTAACTACCTTAAACCAATTGTTATTTAAAGTACCATGTGAAATGCCTGTACCATACTACCGACTAAAAACACAACGATGAAAGACGTCGGAAGGAATGACGTTTGGTGCCCGTAGACTTGCAAGTCCCACTGTAGCGAGCAGCAAGGTGTAGGATAGTCAATCCAGTATAGATCTATACACAAACTCAACGCTCTCCACTTAAGGAGATTCTGGATACAAAACGAGCCATGACAGGTGATGCCATGCCCCGTTACGTGGCTCACATAACTGTAGTAGTGTTCTTGTATATGTATTGTGTGTACTAGCTGTATTGTATGTTCTCTCTTTGTCTAGTATGAATGTATGTTCTCTCTGTTTCTCATAATAGTATGTTCTCTTGTATAATGTATAGTATGTACTAGCTGTATTGTATGTTCTCTCTCTGTCTAGTATGTATGTATGTTCTCTCTGTTTCTCATAATAGTATGTTCTCTTGTATAATGTATAGTATGTACTAGCTGTATTGTATGTTCTCTCTTTGTCTAGTATGTATGTATGTTCTCTCTGTTTCTCATAATAGTATGTTCTCTTCTATAATGTATAGTATGTACTAGCTGTATTGTATGTTCTCTCTCTGTCTAGTATGTATGTATGTTCTCTCTATTTCTCATAATAGTATGTGTTGACTCATGTATGAACTGACTCATTGTATGTTTCATTGTTCTAGTAATATTATTAGTAACTTCCTAAACTATACCTATTATAGTTTACTAGCAATGTTGTTTGTATGAATGAACATGTTTGTATACCTTTGCTACCCAAAGGTATGGAATAGAAAGAAAGAACTTTTATATCTATATACATATACATAATATATAACTAGGATTCAAATAACCTTCGGACAAACAACCGATACCCTAAGTCCACAACCAAACAAGGAACTGGAGGTAAGGTGAGCTATCAGTCCTAAGTCCTTTCAATCCTACTTATATAACTATATCTATATAGATACATATTTAACAAAATATAAGTTTAAAAGAGTTTAATAAAAGTATTTAACATGTAAAAGAGTTTGAAGTAGTTTGTTTGATAACACAGTTTGAAAAGTAAGAAATCTACTTGTTTGGTAGTTATTAATCACATGTGATTGATATAATAACTATAATAGTTCAACTTGTATTCCCCCCCATAAAAGCATTTAAAATCATTTAAAAGATAGATTAAGGGGTATGAACTCACCTGTAGTGAGTGGTTTGGATGAACGGATGGTATAGGATGCTGAGTGTCAAGTGAAGACTTGAGCACACACACGGATCCTATTTAACATATATTGACACATATATGTATCCAATTAGTCAATTAACAACTAATTAATCAAATAAAGACACCCTAAAACATGGATAACACTTTGATTCAAGTGCTAGGAGTACATTAGGGTTGCATCTAAGGGGTGTAGGGCCTCTCAAAGGAGTTTATGGTCCAAATGGTAACACCTCATGAGTTTACGGCCCATGGTCATTTCCCCATGAGTTTACGGCCGTAAACTCATGGTATTAAGTACCATTTTGTGTTTTGAGGTCTTATAAGTCGTAAAAAAGTATCCTTACTTCAAGTCTAAGCCTTAGGAAGCATTAGTGGCACAATGGCACCACTTTATAGAGTTTACGGCCCATGGACCATTCCTCATGAGTTTATGGCCAAAAACTCTATGTGTTCTTGATCTTTTTGATGTTTAAGGTCCTAAACACTTCAAGGAAGTGATCTAGACTAGTATCCAAGGCTAAGGAAGGGACTAGGGCTCACTTTGCCCCATCTATTAGGGTTTACGGCTCAAGAACATGTCTTGGCCGTAAACACCTTTTGATCTTCTGTTTCTTTGTGTTTTCTAGTTAAATAAGAAGTGAAACAAGCCTTATAACACACTCGGGTAAGAATACTTATAATAAAGGAGCTTGAAAGGGTGTTCACGGCCCAAGAACACTAGTGTGTGTTCTTGGTGTTCTTGGTGAAATGAAGAATGCTTGAAGATCTAAACAAATGGAATGATTTCATGGATGAAATCATGTAAGATCACTAGATTAAGGAAGAGATCAACTAAACAAGGAAGAAAACACTTACTTTCTTGAAGATTTTGAAGAAGAGTTGGATGATACTTGAGAGAGAATTGGTTTCTAGACTTGAAAATGTGAAAAAGTGATAAAAATAACTAAGTGTCACTTATATAGTCCTTAGGGTTTACGGCCCCAATACCATTTGGGCCATAAACTCCAATCTCTTGGAGTGTTGGAACTTAAATGTTGCACAATTTATCCTAAAGTATCCTCTCTCCAGTTATCTCTTGCAGTACTAGGCTTTAGAACACTCAAACTGACTCCAAAAAGCTTAAAAGTTAGCAGAAATAGTTCTGACTTCTATTGAAGTGAACGGTTGTGTGGAATAGAAATTCCGGGTTGTTACATCATCCCCCCGTTAGAAGGAATTTCTTCCACGAAGTTGAGGCTCTCGTTGAGTGGGATTACAAGAGTCTCGTCGGACATACACTTTTTCAAGTTCGAGACGTGGAAGGTAGAATGTACGTTACTGAGTTCGCGGGGTAAGTTAAGTTTGTAAGCTACAGGGCCGATTCTAGCGAGAATCTCGAAAAGCCCTAGGTAACTTTTCTGTCGGTCACTAGATACTTTCAATCGTCCACTAATCTGAACGATCCTCTCTATTGATGTCCTCTAACTCTAGATCGTGTATTTCATAGCTAGATTTGAGTGTTTCCATTTGATGGGAGGCTTAGGTAATGACCTTACCTCGTTGCATCAAAATGCAACTGAGCCCTGTATTTTGACGCATCGCCATAGACTACAAAGTCTTCTATTCCTTTTTGGATGGGATAGTATTGGCGTGGTGCACAAGGCTCGTTTTAGCGTTTAGAATGCTCTCTCCTGCTTCTCATCCCAGCCAAAGGCCACGCCCTTCTGGGTCAAAGTTGTAAGGGGCTTCGCGAATCGTGAGAAGTTCTGAAAGAACCTACTATAGTAGTCTGTGAGACCTAGAAATTTATGAATTTCTGTAGGTGTCTTCGGATCTGACCATTCTCAACGGCCTGGATTTTGGAAGTGTCTACTTGAATTCCCTCTTCACTAACAATGTGACACAGGAATTTGACCCTTCGAATCCAAACTCACATTTAAGAGAATTTCGCATATAGCTTCTCTGATTGAAATGTTTACCAGACTTGCTGAAGATGTTGACTATGCTCCTCCTTACTACCACAGTAGATAAGTATGTCATCGATGAAGACGATGAAGAACTGATCCAAGTAAGGACGACACACCTTATCCATTAAATCTATGAATACTGCGGGTGCGTTTGTTAATCCGAACGATATCACTACGAATTAGTAGTGCCCATAACAAGTTAGGAAGGCTGTCTTCGGAACATCCACCGTTCATACTCGTAGTAGGTGATACCCGGATCTTTGATCGACTTTTGAAAAGAAGATCGCCCTTTTACAGTTGATCAAATAATTCGTCTATGCTAGGCAAAAGGTACTGATTTTTGATGGTTAGCTTGTTGAGCTCCCTGTAATTGATGCATATACGAAATGATCAGTCATTCTTCTTGACGAACCAGACCGAAGTTCCCCAGGGTGAGAAGCTTGGTCTTATAAAGCCCTTGCTGAGCGGTTCGTTAAGTTGATCGGACAGTTCTTGCATCTATGCAGGTGCTAGACGATAGGGCGGTTTGGCTACTGGGGTAGCCCCTGGAACTAAGTCGATCCTAAATTCGACTTGACGTTGCGAAGGAAATCCTGGGAGTTTTCTGTTCTATTTGAATCTCTTGTCTCGATTGGTGGTAAAGGCATCTGATTGTCTCCTAAGTTCATTCACATGGCAGTGCGATCACTCGTATTCTGGAACAGTCTTCGTCCTGAAGTTCTTTTCTGGAAGTCATATCTGCTTCCTCAACCACGGCTTCACATACACGAGTCGTATATAAATAAGATTGAAAAGACCGCCGAATAATTGATTCTTCTCTAAGCTCACATCCAAACAAGGAAAAAGAAATTAAAGCGGAATCATCAATTCTAAGCCTGTAGAACCTTGATTTTATATACCACCCTTTCGTATACATTTCTCAGCAATAAATTAACCGTATGGGTCTTCGAATTTAACTTGACTTACTGCACGAGTGGTATTCCGGGGAGGTTTCTTCGGGAAGGATACGAAACATAAGATACCCTTCGCATGAGTATCTCGGAGTTCTGGAATGATGGTTTCGCTAGAAAGGAGACTATGGGGAAAAGGATTTTCGCACGAGACTGGCATTGTGAGGATCGAATTGACTCATGTTACATGATACTGTCGGACTACTCGAAATAAAGGCGTTAGATTAGATTATAACGGTGTTACAAAACATAATGGCGCAACTTGACAGAGTTTCAGTACTTTAGCTTATCTCACAAGACTGCTGCTGCGAACAAGGTATACTACAAAAGCAAGTACACGCAGCACGAGAGTCCCTTAACTGACGGGATCTCGCAAAAGATATGGCTCGGGTTGCACTAGTTTTTAACAACTTATAAGTCTAATATAACGAAAACTCCCTAGAATTTTAACGTGGGTTCGGAGTAGTCTCTCCTTCAGCAGTGATCCTTAGAATCTTCCTGTCCGCGCCTGAGTTCTTTGTCGTTGGACAATCCTTCTTGAGATGTCCTATCTCACCGCATAAATGACAAATCGGGCTTGCCCCAGCATCGGTGGTGGAAGTGAAGTGTCGAGTCAGAGTTATGTGGACACGAGTGCTTGCGTTGCTCTTCCCCTTTGGACAATTCCTTTTATAGTGTCCGGTCTCACCACAACCATAGCAAGCCGGGCTGACCTCGATGTTAGTGATTTGGAAGACGGTTCTTGCCGGTGCCCTACAGACACTAATAGTGTGCCCCATTTTTCTTCAATATATGCATTGCGGATCACTAAAAACTCATGTATGATGAAAAGTACACTTTATACACTTCGGGAGTTTTCCCTCATAAGGTCTGAACGGTGTTGAAGTGGCAGGGGTCGCCACTTGTTGTTGTTGCTTGGCAATCTTTTGAGATTGTTTGCGCTCCTTGTAGGCTTAACGCCTTCTTTTCTTACCCTCTGCTTTGCGGCTTTGGGTGTTCGTAACAGTTATCGTTTGTTGATTTCTCGGGTGGTTACAACAATTTGAACTGTCAACACCTTTTACAGCCTTACTTTCTTTATTAGTGTTGAGGTGTGCAAGGACAGCTGTCACGGCAGCTGTTACCGCTGCTTGGAAGGTGGCAGCGTCTATGTGAAGGATCTGGGTTGTGTCGTTCGGCGGATTACCTCTAGGTGACGACATGATTCTGCTATTTGACAAGAAAAGGAATTTGTGAGTGATTATGGTCGGCCCTAGATGTATTCTACTCATTCATGATATGGTAAAGTTTTTGTTTTGTTAAACTGTTCTCGATGGTTTGACCTACATCCCTATGATGCAGTACTGGAAAAGAGTTGAAGTAAGTTCGTAGAATGTTTGCTAGACAATTGCTATTTTTAACTAGACTATCATTGGTTGGTGGATAACCGGATCCAACCTTTGACAAGAATTGGAAGTAATCCTTGAGCAAATGCACCATAGCTCAATAATTTGACGAAGTGAGTGTTTAGATAGGATTCTAACAATAGCAGAACGAAAGTATTTGAACAAGGGTTGGCACAGAAATTTGTCGACTGTCAATATCATTGATATTTAAGATGTAATACGTTTGGAAAAATGACCTTGGAGTAGGTCTTACATCATATCCGAAGTAGAAAAGTTTTGACAGCATAAAGGCCTAACTACAAGTACTTAAAGTACAGGGATAATTACTTAGAAAAGTGGTACTTAGAGCATAGATAGGAAGACTATTCTTTCAACCAAGGAAATATAGGTAGAATATCTCCTACTGGTGACGGTTATCCCTTGGGTGAACCCTTAGTTCAGCCAGCTGATGCTCCATATCAAGTAGGTGCCTTTCGTACACCCTTTGGCGTACTCGGAGCTCCATGACTTCAGCTCGAGTTTCAGCTAGCTCTTGCTGCAGGGTCTCATGGTCTCCCCTAGATCTCTCACGAGCATCTTCCAGACGAATGGTGCGGATGGTATGCATTCTCGCATTGGCGTCAACTTCCGTGATTCGATGGAGAGCCGTCCTGCCCTAAATCTCGTTTCGGGCAACTCTGCGGACCATTATTGGCAAGACTCTGTCTGCTGAGCCTCCTTCGCCCATGTCATAAAAGCTTCGGTCTCCATTGAATGACATGGGCTGATCCTGCTCTTGGCTCCATGTTTCCAAGCTTTCTACCCACGGAGGCGTCGGGCCTTGAAAGGCCGGACGAGGGTTAGGATTTGGGACAGGAGCCATCGTGGGTAGGTTCTCAAGTTTAGGCTCGGAGTCAGAACCATCTGCAAAGCAATCAGCCTGGTGATCATCCACAGGGATTGGGTGATCATTTTCTGGCTCTGCTTCAAACCCTCCTCCATTACCTTGCTTAGGGAAGTACAAGTCGCCGTGAGGATGGAATCCAGCCATGTTTTCTACGCGAGAAAAGGGATATAAGAATTAAGCACATAAGTAGTTTAT
This sequence comes from Lactuca virosa, assembly GCF_052849685.1. Lineage (NCBI taxonomy): Eukaryota > Viridiplantae > Streptophyta > Magnoliopsida > Asterales > Asteraceae > Lactuca > Lactuca virosa. The sequence continues at coordinate 73,200,528 of NC_136429.1, read as the reverse complement.
AGTAACACAAAATACTCCTATAGTATTTTAGGTTTATGTTTTGTTCTAAGGTTTTCGTTGTGATGTTGTTGGTAAGTTTTTAGACTTGTTGCAACCTCACAACCACACTTAGGCACATGCTAGTCACTCCTCGGATAATATAGTTAATCAGGCTATATCTTCCCAGATTTGACTATATGTCTCTAAGTCTACTTGTGCTGCCCAACAATCGTAATACTTTTGTTCTGTCCTAGTAACACTGACTTTAGTATGAATGCAGGTATGTATACTTGGTTAAATATTTTATTATTTAAAAGTATAAACTCATTATCAGAGTATTTTTAAATCACGTTGTTTTTATAGTTCGTATATCTTTTATGGGTTGATATACTCAATTCACTATAAACAATGCTCTGATACCAATCTGTCACACCCCAAAACCGGAACGGCGTAATCGTTCGGGGGTGGAGGACGTCATGTATTATATCACAACAATGAATAGTAGTAAACAAGCAACAACATCATCCATTGCATTAATAATATAATTTAATACAAGTGTGTTTTGTGAAGTGTAATAGACATTAAAAATGTAAATCAAAATAAAAGATGAGTCTTGAACGAGCTCCATCTTCTCGAAATCTGGCACCGGTACCTGTCTACTGGTGACCTGAGAATACAAGTTATTTTGAAAGAGTTTATCAGCTTTAAAGCTGGTGAGATCATAACTATTTTAGTGTCTGTGTTTGTATGAAAGTGTTTGTAAGTATGTGGTGTGTAAGTTTGTAAATGTTTGTAAAATGTTTGTAAAATGTTTGAATCTCCTAGAAAACCCTATGTTTTCTACTAAAAGTAGCCTTCTACCAAGGCATCAAATGTTTGTATGTAAGTCTCTTGTAAGAGTATGTATTTTCCCAAATCTGACTATCATTAACCAAAAATATAGTTTTTACATTACTGTTCATTGTGTGAAGATCACAAAGTGAATGCAATGGGGAAATAAAATAGTACTGTAGTGTTGTATTAAGTAACTACTGCTGTACTAACTACCTTAAACCAATTGTTATTTAAAGTACCATGTGAAATGCCTGTACCATACTACCGACTAAAAACACAACGATGAAAGACGTCGGAAGGAATGACGTTTGGTGCCCGTAGACTTGCAAGTCCCACTGTAGCGAGCAGCAAGGTGTAGGATAGTCAATCCAGTATAGATCTATACACAAACTCAACGCTCTCCACTTAAGGAGATTCTGGATACAAAACGAGCCATGACAGGTGATGCCATGCCCCGTTACGTGGCTCACATAACTGTAGTAGTGTTCTTGTATATGTATTGTGTGTACTAGCTGTATTGTATGTTCTCTCTTTGTCTAGTATGAATGTATGTTCTCTCTGTTTCTCATAATAGTATGTTCTCTTGTATAATGTATAGTATGTACTAGCTGTATTGTATGTTCTCTCTCTGTCTAGTATGTATGTATGTTCTCTCTGTTTCTCATAATAGTATGTTCTCTTGTATAATGTATAGTATGTACTAGCTGTATTGTATGTTCTCTCTTTGTCTAGTATGTATGTATGTTCTCTCTGTTTCTCATAATAGTATGTTCTCTTCTATAATGTATAGTATGTACTAGCTGTATTGTATGTTCTCTCTCTGTCTAGTATGTATGTATGTTCTCTCTATTTCTCATAATAGTATGTGTTGACTCATGTATGAACTGACTCATTGTATGTTTCATTGTTCTAGTAATATTATTAGTAACTTCCTAAACTATACCTATTATAGTTTACTAGCAATGTTGTTTGTATGAATGAACATGTTTGTATACCTTTGCTACCCAAAGGTATGGAATAGAAAGAAAGAACTTTTATATCTATATACATATACATAATATATAACTAGGATTCAAATAACCTTCGGACAAACAACCGATACCCTAAGTCCACAACCAAACAAGGAACTGGAGGTAAGGTGAGCTATCAGTCCTAAGTCCTTTCAATCCTACTTATATAACTATATCTATATAGATACATATTTAACAAAATATAAGTTTAAAAGAGTTTAATAAAAGTATTTAACATGTAAAAGAGTTTGAAGTAGTTTGTTTGATAACACAGTTTGAAAAGTAAGAAATCTACTTGTTTGGTAGTTATTAATCACATGTGATTGATATAATAACTATAATAGTTCAACTTGTATTCCCCCCCATAAAAGCATTTAAAATCATTTAAAAGATAGATTAAGGGGTATGAACTCACCTGTAGTGAGTGGTTTGGATGAACGGATGGTATAGGATGCTGAGTGTCAAGTGAAGACTTGAGCACACACACGGATCCTATTTAACATATATTGACACATATATGTATCCAATTAGTCAATTAACAACTAATTAATCAAATAAAGACACCCTAAAACATGGATAACACTTTGATTCAAGTGCTAGGAGTACATTAGGGTTGCATCTAAGGGGTGTAGGGCCTCTCAAAGGAGTTTATGGTCCAAATGGTAACACCTCATGAGTTTACGGCCCATGGTCATTTCCCCATGAGTTTACGGCCGTAAACTCATGGTATTAAGTACCATTTTGTGTTTTGAGGTCTTATAAGTCGTAAAAAAGTATCCTTACTTCAAGTCTAAGCCTTAGGAAGCATTAGTGGCACAATGGCACCACTTTATAGAGTTTACGGCCCATGGACCATTCCTCATGAGTTTATGGCCAAAAACTCTATGTGTTCTTGATCTTTTTGATGTTTAAGGTCCTAAACACTTCAAGGAAGTGATCTAGACTAGTATCCAAGGCTAAGGAAGGGACTAGGGCTCACTTTGCCCCATCTATTAGGGTTTACGGCTCAAGAACATGTCTTGGCCGTAAACACCTTTTGATCTTCTGTTTCTTTGTGTTTTCTAGTTAAATAAGAAGTGAAACAAGCCTTATAACACACTCGGGTAAGAATACTTATAATAAAGGAGCTTGAAAGGGTGTTCACGGCCCAAGAACACTAGTGTGTGTTCTTGGTGTTCTTGGTGAAATGAAGAATGCTTGAAGATCTAAACAAATGGAATGATTTCATGGATGAAATCATGTAAGATCACTAGATTAAGGAAGAGATCAACTAAACAAGGAAGAAAACACTTACTTTCTTGAAGATTTTGAAGAAGAGTTGGATGATACTTGAGAGAGAATTGGTTTCTAGACTTGAAAATGTGAAAAAGTGATAAAAATAACTAAGTGTCACTTATATAGTCCTTAGGGTTTACGGCCCCAATACCATTTGGGCCATAAACTCCAAACTCTTGGAGTGTTGGAACTTAAATGTTGCACAATTTATCCTAAAGTATCCTCTCTCCAGTTATCTCTTGCAGTACTAGGCTTTAGAACACTCAAACTGACTCCAAAAAGCTTAAAAGTTAGCAGAAATAGTTCTGACTTCTATTGAAGTGAACGGTTGTGTGGAATAGAAATTTCGGGTTGTTACAGATACCAATTGTAGAGACCCATTTTTATACGATCGGTGATCTTGAGATTAATCGTGTATAAGATATAAAAACATGATGAACATGTGATGAGTAATTCTTAGATAAGAAAAGATAAGAAAAGAAAGAGAGATAAAAATATTATTCATGAAGAACATGGTGGGAGAGAAACTCTCCCTGGGTGGGAGAACCCACCACACTTTCTCTCTCTAGAGATTACATCCTAGAAAAGTGCATTAGTAATACTACATAAAAAGTGACCACCTCTCCCTTTATATATGAGGGAGAGTAAATACACCTAAAATACAATAAGGGAAAATACAACCTAGTAACTTGATGTTATAAAACGTATTGTTGTGTCTGATTTGGTGAGTAAATAGTACAAGCATATGAGTCAAAGTTTATCCGTTCCTTTTACCCTAAATGGTATAAAAGCGATATATGTGGGCCCCTCGATGATTTAGTGATGAAACCCTAAGCACTTGGCCAAGCATGGACTAAGTTGATGTGTTCAATTGTAGTCAGAGACGGTCATTGTAAATCGGAAATCAGGAAACAAACCTTGGACAGAGAGAATGATTATAATCCATGTCTCATGTCCATACGATATCTTGTAGAACGGATGAATATTTGATCCCTTATCTAAAGGACGCATTACTGATAAGATCAGAGTTCGACATCAGTTTTTGCAAAACAGTCGGCATGAAAACCATTATAATGACGTGATAGGCTTATTCCTCACGTCGTGAGAACTACATTGGCCAGCTTTGAGCACTAAGCTCTTATTCCTTTCAACCATTACCTGGGACTTTCGAGAGGGTCTTCCCCCACCCAAAGGATGACAAAAATCATAGCTTTTTCATCATGCATATCCAATGCATGACTCAAACACTCATTAGGTCAAAGAGAAAAAATGAGATCAACACTCATGCTTGGAGTCTAAAACCACTCCAAAACTTATTTCGAAAGATTATAATATAGATAATGCCTCAATGATCCATAAAGTTGACAACTTTATAGATCCCATGCATAAATTCCTTCACAACCATGCAAAAAGGAGCTTGAAATTTAGATATATCTTGAAAGAGTTAAGAAGGCTAGAGCTTTATGACGTACAATGATCCAAAAGCTCAGCAAGAAGGTGATGTAGAAGTTGGATTCCCAAGAGGTTGCTAGTAGGTTGAGATTATGGTTTTCAAGAGGAAAGATAGTGAGGAAGTCTAAGGATGGGCAACCCTAGCCCTCTTATTCCATTAAATACCCGAAATATTAAGGTTTCGGCCATCAGAACATTCTCACGTCATAAGCACCCAAAGGCTCACATCATGAGACTAAAAAACATCGGTCAAATAGTAGATGGTCACTAACGATGCGACAACCATGCCTCACATCGTGACCCTCATCCAAAAGCTATAAAATCAATAAATAAATAAGTACCTCCAGGACCTGGGTGTTACAATTCTTCTCACTAGAATTAAACTTCGTCCTCGAAGTCCGCTGCCACAAATAACTCGGGATAATATTCCCTCATCTCCTCCTCAGGCTCCCACATCCATTCAGAACCCTTTCAATGAAGCCACTGCACCTTCACTAAACCCACCACCTTGTTTCGTAAGGTATTTGTTCTCAAGTCGAGGACCGCCACTAGTCTCTCAATGTAGTCCAGGAGTTCATACACCTGAATATCCCCAAATGGAACCACTGCGGAATCATCCACCACACACCTACATAGCTGGGAAACATGGAAAGTACTTTGAATCCGTCTAAGCTCCTTAGGCAAATCCAACCTATAAGCTACATTTCTAACCCTAAAAATCACCCGAAATGGCCCAATGTATTTGGGCCCCAACTTTCCCCTTTTCCTAAAGCGTATTACACCCTTCCAGGGTGATACCTTCAGTAAAACCATGTCACTGACCTGAAATTCCAACTCAGATTGACGCTTATCAGTATAACTCTTTTTCCAACTCTGAGCTGTATGCAATCTCTATCTAATCTATTGAATAAGATTTATAGTCTAAAGGACTACCTCAATCCTTCCTATGACTCAATGACTAATCCCTCCCTAACATACTGGGGTACGCCACTTTTTCCCATAGAGAAGCTCGAAAGTCGGCGCACCGATACTGGAGTGATAGTTGTTGTTGTAAGAAAACTCAACTAAGGGAAGGTAGGAGTCCCAACTCCAACCGAAGTTGTTAGGATGATAATCCTTGATGATCTATTAGATCCAAACAGATAATAAAAGAACACAATGAAGATCAAATAGATGCTGAATAATTAAAAGTCACGCATCAAATGAACTCGATGAAGAATTTCAACTGTAGAGGCGTGTTAGGGTCACAAGATAAATATCAGAGTTAACCAAAAATAAGATGCACGCATGCACAATATATACTCTAACCCTAGAAATAAACACGGGAGGACAGGCCCTGTTGAGAGAAAAACTTTGAGATACACTTGAACAAACATTAGAACAAGTATAATTGCGGAATAGTTTATCTCGAAGGATCTAAAAGCTCAACAATAATATTAATAAGTTAGAGTCAAAAGGTTAGAAAGTCAGTTGCGGAAAAGTAAAGAAATGTAAATGACAACAATAGTTATATCAAGTATACACATAAGTTGATTCATAACGAGGAATGCATTCAGACCAAGTTAGTGAGTGAGATCAGACTTAGTGATTAAGTCACAAGAGACTTGCTCCGAAGAGAGATTGTATTCAGTTATGTTCTATTGAATTTTGAGAGTACGGAGAGATGCGTAATCGGATAGAGAGATAGAAATGACAGCACCAAGAGTTGTATTGAATAAGTGAGAATGAGCTCTATTTATAGAGTCTCAAGAGTTACACTAGATTACGCCTCTAAGAGTAGCCATGCAAGGCATACTGGACAATAGAGAGAATTACATAAAAAGTAGACAAAGTAAAGTAATCTAGTAGCTAAGAGTGACTGCGGTTGATGATGACTTCGGGTAAGGTTGCTGATGAAACATTGACTGCGGATCCTTGTGGACTGCGGCAGCTGAAGTTCAAGAGGGTCACTTTTCATGATTCAATAGGCCCAAACCGTTTACAAAACATAATAATTACTAAGCCCAATGACGCAACAACTAAATATTCAACAATCTCCCCCTTTGTGTCAATTGAGGCTATAGCCTATCAGCCAGTGATTCGCTTCTACACTGCATAGATTTTGGGAATGAAGCATAGCATCATCTTGTGAACCTGGATATACCACAAAATCATATATGAAAATCACTTGACGTCGTTCTTGTGGTTGCCCTTGAACTTGGTGACCAAGTCCAATATAAATTCCAGACAAGCAATAGTGTACGTATGTTTGCCTTCGAGATAGAAGTAAGACTTGCGAAAGTCAGCTCCTGTTCGTACTCTATACTGGTACACTAAGAACCATCCTTCCTTGTATATCTTTCTTGGCTTCAGTTTTTCAAAGTCTTTCGGAGCTTCCTTGGGAACGGCAGTCGGCTTCTTCTTCAGAACTGCAGCAATATCCACATCCATCATGCCAACTTCATGAATGTATGACTTAATCATCAGTTTGAGATGGGACATAACAGGTTCGTACTTCTCTTTCTCTCTCAGCAACATGTTGTAAAGCATGATCCAGTCATGAGGATTCAAACATGGCAAGTCTGCGAGGGTGAATTCGTAGGCTTGACAAGTCGAACCTCTCGCTACCTTGAACTTCGCATTGGGGAAGCTTTCAGTCTCGATTGGCCCAGTGACCGTCACGGAAACAATCTCGTGCGCACTCTAAGTTTCATATTAGGGCTTCATATGCTTCAAGTATAAAGAGAACAGCAGGTGATCAATTCCGCTGTCTGTGAAAGGAGCATTTGCAACCTTCACGAAAGCACGAAACCCGAAAGCCTTCGGAGTAATGGGAAGATCTAGTTGCGAATCCTGAGAATTTTGACGATCAAAGGATGCAACAGGATCCAACCAATACTAACTGGGCAACTCCACATCATCATGCTGGATTCGCTTCAGGGTCCACTTTGGATATAATAGCATTTGGCTTTTGAGTGTGGCCTGAGCTTCCTTTTCAGCCCTTTCCTTTTCCTCGGCCTCCTTGAAGATTCTTTGATTTTCGTTTAGTTCTTCTTCATGAGCCTTCCTCCTTTTAAGCTCAGCTTCATAAGTGTCACACCCCCATCCATCGGCGGAAACACCGGGTAGTGTAACGTCATTCTTCGTATCACAGTTATATAACATATATTGAACAGTACTAAGAAAATACATACCTTTATTGATAAATGAAAGTTACATAACTGTTTTTCTAGAACCTATTAGATAATATACGACTATGGCATACTTCTTAATGAACAGAAAGGTAATAGTAAAACTTCTTATGTTCGAATACATACCTGTTTTCAAGTTCCTGAAAACACATGCATTTTAAAATACGTCAACATAAAGTTGGTGAGTCTACAAGTTTTGACCCCATAAAATAATACATTTTCCACGTTTAAAAGTACAGTTTTGAAAGTATCATTTTGACTCTCCAACATTTAGTATGTATATTAGGTATAATAATTCACTTATCAATTAAGTGTTATACCTAAACATTCCTTAAACCTAAGGTATAAGTAGGGGGAAACTTATACTTAACATTAATACTTGTATACGACAAAGTATAATGTTTCTAACAATTTGCTACCATGAGCCTGTAACCGCGGCTGTGACATAATACCTCTGATAAAATACAAACAAACACACTCATGATTTACCATGAGAACAACACGGTACGCTTCATCGACACCGGAATAATAACAAGTAAAAGGATAGTTCATCACTCGCTTTTGGTTGACTGTAGCTAACAGTCACAAGTGGGGTGGTCAACCCGTATACTAATTATACACGACTTCCTCGCTCACACGAGATTAACGGTTACAGTTCAGAGGATTTCCGCTAAGATCCCCAATCTTAGTTGATGAATACAATTACTCATGTAGACTTCGACGGATTCCTATAGCTCTAACAACAAAAGCATTTTCATGTCTAAAACCCTAATTCACTAGACTATGCTTTTAAACATTACTCCTAACTTCATAACATTTAGGCGGTATAACAGCTATATCTTGAAGTAAAACCAGGTTTTATCTTGACCTAAAACCAATAATAACAACATATAACGTTCCTAGTTTTATCTTGACATAAAACTATCAATAACAATACTAAGTTTTATCTTAACATAAAACTAACAATAACAACATATAACATATCCAGTTTTATCTTGACATAAAACCAATAATAGCAACATACTTTATAACTTAACATATAGAACTTCTGAGTATAACTCTGGAACTATATCACACACAAAATATATATACAATCCTAAGTATATAACTCAAGATCTACATTAGTATACTACTATAACAATAACATGCTAACAACTTTACGATAGTTGTATACTTTCAGATACGAAATAACTATATCCCGGTTATTATAACTATCTAGGTTGATACTAATATACTATCATATAGACATAATAATAACGTATATACAATATTTAGCATGCGTTTTCCCCCAAAATATTATAAAGTGGGGCCGTGAAACTCACCCTAGTAGCGTGATTTTATGTAATCTAAGCATAAACGGTCAGCGTACAAGGTCGTCGGGGCTCGGGATGCAAGATGGCCTCAGCAAAGGAGAGAAGAGAAAGAAGTTTAGGTGTAAGAATGGCTGAAGTCGGACCTGCTATTTATAGTAGGGATTTTGGACCCCCACGTAGTGGGTTTTATAAGGCCCACGTCGTGACTTAAGATCTGATCCCCGTAGACTTGCCATTTACGTCCCTAGCTTCGGAAGGTGGCCATGCGACTCATCACGTCGTGGGATATCTTTGCTCACGTCGTGAGTTTGGATCTTATCCCCTCGCAGCCTCGTCACACACCTTCTAGATTCCGATATTGAATAAATGACTCCTCACGTCGTGAGTTTTGTGCTCACGTCGTGAACCCAGTCATATTAGGGTTTCTGACAACTGAATCTTCGGAAGGTCGTAACTTTCACATACGAACTCCGTTTTTGACGTTATTTATATGCACACGTAGGTATTTACAAGTACTACAACTCTCTTTTAGACTCCAATAGCTAATTATAAGTCTATTTTAAGTTCCTCTTATTATAGAGATTTATAGTGTTCGATTTAACATAACTTTTTCATGCGAAGTCAGATTCAGACATTCTCTATATCTTTGGAATCGTATGGACGTATATTTTGAGTTGTATCATAAAGAAAGTTCATATTTGTATTAGAATTTATCATGAACTACATAGCACTCTTATCACATTACTATTTTAACAGAATCACATTACATGATTGGTATAATCACATGTGATTGTCTATTGACCTATTTTGACTAGTGTTACAATCAGGCTCTTCGTCTTCGTCATCATCGATTATAGGCTCGTCTTCAATCAATTTTTCCTTGCCCTTAAGTTCTTTCTTGACGATCAGTTTGACTGGGACTTTGGGAGGTTCATTACCAGATCCACCTTCTCCCCCTTGTTTCAGATCAGAACTTTGAGGCGAAACACCCTCCAGTCTGTGCAATATCGCGAACACAGGGCTTAATTTTTCAGCCAAGTGCTTTCGAACAGTGATTGAAATCATTGAGTCCCTGGTCTTAATGATATCTAAGAGCAAGCCAGTGACATCTTAAATGCATCTTCGCACAACTGCCCTATCAGATAGCAGATCCTTGACCTGTTTCTCAGAATGTTGAAGTTTGAGATCTAACACCTTGACTTTTTCTGTCTTTCTGGCGAGAGCATCCATAATCTTACTTTCTATCACTAAATCATCTTGAAGCTTTGTAATTTGCGAAGTTAGGGATGTTTGAAACGATGCATGATCCTGCTGCAATCCAGTGCAAATCTTCTCCAAGTTTGCCTTCTCAGTTTTGAACATAGAGCCCAAGTTCTGGAGAGTTTCATTCGTAGATGCAGTGTTGTTGTTGTAGGTGGTTCACTAATTCTCCATGAAAGCGTTTGTCTCATAGATTAGTTTATCGACTTTTTCGGTCGTAGACTTCAAGACATCAACAGACTCAGACACTGCCATGTTCATCTTCAAAGCATTATCTGCATGTTCCTTCGTGATTCTTTCGAACAAAGATTCAACCGTCTTTTGAGTAAGCTTCAGAAGAGGAATCCTTGGAAGCAAGAAGCAGCTGGTCAATGTTCTCATGAAGGGACTTAAGCTGCCCTTTTGTGATTGTGGCTTCATCTTCACTTTCAGTCCATATCTGAAATGGACTGTAGGTGAATCTGCCAAGGTCATCATCATCATCCCCAAAAATCATTTCTGGATCATCAGTGCGAAGAGGGGAGATGGGAGGTAAAACATGGGTGGTGAAGCTTGAAGTGTTAGCCCCCGTATCATATACGTTGACTGTGACTTCAGGGTTTGCTGAAGTAGTGGATGGTGTAGTTGAATCAGTTAAGATTGGAGTGGAGAGAGGAATACTTGTTTATTGGGATGAAGAAACGGGAGGAGGACAGGGTGCAATTGTGATAGGTGTAGTGGTAGTTTTTGGTGAAGGAGGAGGAGAAGGAACAGAGTCATTAAAATACTGGTTTACCTCAGTATTCGTAGTTTCTTGTTCCTTGTGAACTGGGTCTTCTTCATTGTGAGCCTGCTCTTCTTCATTACGAACCAGTTCTTCGTCGTTCTGAATTGGATCTTCCTCCTCGTTGCGAATGGGTTGATCTCCTTCAACCCTGATATCCGATTTTGTCTTAGATTCTGAGTCCTCATTGTCACTCGGAGTGGGAGACTTTTGCCTGTGAGTAGGCTGCTTTTTCAGTTTAGGAGCAGCTGTAGAAGAAGTCGTTGCAGCCTTTCGCTTTTTAGCTGGAGGTTTAGTAGTGGCAGAAGGTCCCTCCTTATCTATATATTTCTTTCCTCCCTTCTTCGCAACCTTCCCCCTTTCTTTGGTTTGTCTGCTTCAGTAAGAACAACTTGCATTTCTTCCGTTAATTCGCGAGGACCAGATGGAGTTAACTTCCTGTACCCCTCTAAGATCTGGCTAGAAGGAGGTACAACGCTAAACATGACTTCAGGGATTGATCCAATGAAGGAAATTTTGGGGGAATTAGATACGATAATTCTTGTAGTGTGTAAAGTAGCGATAGGATCCATCAAGGAGTTTTGCATCAACAGGATCTGAAGCTTTTCAATGGAGCGGTGGACTATGAGAGTCCAAAAACGTGCACAAGATATTTCACTATGACGTGAGGTGGAGAGAGTAATGTGAACAACTTGAGTCCAAAGAACAGACCCATAGTCGATTTTAGAACCTGTGTAGAGGCCGTAGAGAATGGCCATGAAGAGCTTGGTAGCACAGTCTGCTCCTATCACCCTTTCAGAGAACCATTTAAACAGCAAGGTGAAGAGTCTGTTCCACTGTGGAGGCAGATTGGGTTTTCTGAACTTTGAAATGGCAGAAAGAGTTTCTTTGTATCCCATTTGGAAGAACATCTCGAGAAGAGCCGCACTTGACATCGATTTTGGGTTAATCAAATCATCAGACTGTGGAAGTTGAAGAAGAGAACAAAATCGAGATTTTGTAATGGAGGTTTTGCGATCATGGATCTCGAACGTGATTCTTTGTTCTTCCTTGATGTAGTTGGATGATGAGTAAGCCTTTGACAAGAGTGAGAGAGGAACATTCTCCATTCTTGAAAGAGCGATTGTGAGAGGAGAATACTTCAGGCATTCAATCAAGGGTAGCATGAAGTTGTCGTACTTGACCGGATCAAGATCAATCACCAAGTTTTGATTCTGTTTGACAACTAGAAGTGAAGAATGTGTTGTTTGATTGTGAGCAAAAACATTTTCAGATGAGCCCGCCATTGAAGAAGCTTGATGAAGAAGATTAACAATTGAGAGCTTTTGATCGCCGGAAATATTTTTTAGAGGATTTTGGTAAGTGGTAATGAGAGATAAATCACCAAAATCTTTATATACGGTTCGATTTGTGTAAAATCCCGAGAGAGAATGCATCGGTTACTGAAACGTCGCCTGAAAAAGCACGACTTGAGAACTATAGATGTCAGTCCCATACGTCACGCGGCGATAAAGTAGCTGTCGATTCAAATTTTCACGCACCCATTTGAATTCTTATCATCAGAAATTGTCACGTCAGCATCCACCTTTCGCAGTTAAACACTCTTTGACCCATCTATTATGAACCTTCGTTTTTAGAGAACTTTGGCTACACTATGAACCTGAAAGTAACATTAAGAGCCACGAACAAGACTTTCGGAAGATCACAAGGACCTTCGTGCAAGAGTGTCAAAGATAAAGAAATAAATAAAAGTATATCTGGGAAATTTTGTGATGTCTATATAAAGACATAAAACAGTTAATCCCGGGCATAGATCTCTTCCTTCGAAATCAAGAGAGACTAAGAAGTGTCTGTGTGGTTTCCCGGTGAAATACGATCAAATGTTTGATAAGAAACATTGAAAGGCATCTTTTAATTTGGCTAAATGGGTGGATTAATCTTCTACCAAACAACGAATTTGACAGAAGTACGAAAGTTGGAAGAAGTACTCGTGTGACCAGTGTAGTCAGTTGAACGAGTAGGGTTGAAATCATTTTGGTAACTAGGTAAAACTTTGAAATCTCAAAAAAAAAAAAACTTGATCTTTTGGGAAGAAGTGACTTGGTAATAGAACACTTCATAAAGATCTCACAAAAGAAATGAGATTCCTAGGTACAAACCATGAAAGTGGCTTTCGTTAATTCCATGGTGAAAATCTAGAACCTTTAACTGTTCACCGTCAATTCATGTAAGTGTGTTGAATTTTGGGTTTCACTCAGTTCGTGGTGAACGAAGCTAAGATCATTAACACAGAAGTTGTGTAACCATAAACCTCAGTGGTATAGCTGAAAGTCTCAAGGGTTACATTTATGAGCACGAAGGTAATGGAAAAATATGAAGGTGGTTCCAGAGAAGCCAATATACCTCTTCTATACGAAAGTGACTAAGCAGACAATTCATAACTCAAAGTGAGTAGAGTAAGGTAGCACATGACTAATGTGAATTCGCAGCCTGATTGGGAAAAATCGATTGGTGGAATCAATTCATTAAGGCTTCACAATTGAGTCGTTGAGGCTTAGCATAACATCCAGCAGCATGCTTCTAGGGACACTTAGCTAATACAAAGATAAAGAACTTTATACCTGCCCCATCACCCTAATTGATAGAAGTCACGAACATACTCCATGGGCTTTATATGTGTCTAATGTTTTTGGTATTTTATGATATGTGAAAATAAAATAAACAAGAAAGAAATCACAAAAAAACTATTTTTGTAATTTTGTTTTTCTGAAAAGAAATAAAACAGAAACAAATAGATTATTTTTGGATTTTGAGTTTTTCTGAAAAAGAATTAAAAAACAGAAAAAGTATGCAATAATGAAACAAAGATAAGCTATAATATACATAAAGTACAAAAGGATATAAGAAACCAAACCAAGAATGAACAGTGGACTGCGAACTACTACGAACGTTCGCACTGATTCGCATCAATAAAGTAGACTGTGAATGAACAGTTGTCTACGAACTATTGCGAACGCTCGCACCGATTCGCAGTGATACCGTAATGATTGCGAAAGAGGTTTTGGTACTGATTCAGCTTCCATCATTCCTAGCCCTTGAAGAATTCTATTAAAGGTGGTCTCAGGTAGGGCCTTTGTGAATATGTCAGCTAACTGATCAGCGGATCTTACGAAATGTATCTCGACATTGCCATCTTCCAAATGATCCTTGATGAAGTGATACCTCAGTGCTATATGTTTTGTCTTTGAGTGTTGCACTGGGTTGTGAAAAATGCGAATTGCACTTTCAGAGTCACAGTAAAGAGGGATTCGTTTCATACTCAAGCCATAATAACGAAGCTGGCTTTGAATCCAAATGACTGGGATGTGCACGAAGATGCGACTATGTATTCGACCTCAACTGTTGATAATGATATGCATGTTTGTTTCTTGGATTGCCAACTAACTAATTTTCCATCAATAAATTGGCATCCACCATTTGTGCTTTTCCTATCTAAGCCACACCCACCAAGGTCAACATCCGAAAACGCTTGAACGAAGAAGCCTGAGTTCGCAGGATACCATATGCCTAAAGATGAAGTTCGTTTTAGGTATCTAAAAATATTCTTTACTGCCACCATGTGAGGTTCGCGAGGTTTTGCTTTGAACCTTGCACAATAACAAATGGAAAACATAATATCCGGTCTACTAGCTGTTAGATACATCAAGGAACCAATCATCTGACGACAAAGGGTCATATCCGCAGCTGGTTTTTCTAGAGATGGTGTGACTTTCGTTCCGAATGCAATTGGAACCTTCACTTTAGAGTCTCCCATCATGCCAAACTTAGAGAGCAAAGTCTTCGTATATGCTTCCTGATTAATGAAAATACCTTCTGGTCCCTTTCTTATATTCAGTCCAAGGAAAAAGTTAATAGGACCCATTGAGCTCATCTGAAACTTAGTTTCCATCAACTTTCGGAATTCAGCTGTTAGGCTGGGATTAGTAGATCCGAAGATGATGTCATCAACATATATTTGGACGATCATCAAGTGGTCACCCTCTTTCTTACGAAAGAAGGTTGGGTCAACCGAACCTTGTTTAAATTTAGACATTTTAAGGAAACGAGTAAGAGTTTCATACCAGGCTCTCGGAGCTTGCTTCATTCCGTAAACTGCCTTATCCAGAATGTAGCAGTGATTGTGATACTTCTCATTAACGAACCCAAGTGGTTGTTCAACATATACCGTTTCTTCTAATTCACCATTCAGGAACGCGCATTTAACATCCATCTGAAACACTTCAAAGTTCTTATGTGCTGCGTATGCCTGGGATATGCAAACTGATTCCAACATTGCAACAGGTGCGAAGGTTTCTTCGTAGTCGATACCCTCTTCCTGGCAGTAACCCTTAACCACATGTCTCACCTTGTTTCTTATTACATTCCCTTCTTTATCCAACTTATTACGAAACACCTATTTCAAACCAACAATTGATGCTTCAGGTGGAGTAGGAATTAACCTCCAAACTTTGTTTTGTTCAAACTCATTGAGTTCTTCTTGCATCGCTTGCACCCAATCATAATGATCAAGAGCGGTGTTAACGGTTTTGGGTTCTATCCTGGACACGGATGAATTGAACATACATAATTCCACTTTAGAGAATAATGCAATTCGTTTCGCTCTTATCTGAGATCTCGTAAGAACACCTGCAGAATATTCACCAATGACTTGGGTTTTGGGGTGATCTCTGGTCCATTTGACTAGTGGAGGATAATTTGGATCATAAGAAGGGTCCAATTCAGCGTTTACTTCTTCGAATTCTGATTGAACTTCCGAATCGTCATTTGCATCCTTATTCTCCCCCTCGAATGACGAGCGGTCCTCCTCATTAGGAATTAAAGTATCTCCTTCCTCCTGCGACAGAATGTTCGTTTCTTCTGCAGTCGGTTGCTCCTCCTGAAGATGTGCATTGGAGTCAGAATCCTCCCCCTGGATTGGAGTGCTCGTGTCTTGAGGCACGTTCGTAGTTGGTGGCTGATTGTTCATGTCTTTCGTGGCTTCATCAATTATCTTCTTCAATTCATCGACCTTATTGTCAGTTGCCTTTGCTTCAGATGAGATGGCTTTCTCAGGTTCGTCGAAGAGCAACATGAATTCCTCATACATATTTGAGATGGGAATTGTGGTTGGACTCGGCTTAGGAAAGATTTTTTTCGTGTGACTTTCGTTCGACTGGATCTTCTTCAAGTAATTGTCGTCAAACGTGACATAATAGGTTTCTTCGATTTTCTTGGAACGTTTGTTATGAACCCTATATGCCTTAGAGATCAGTGATTATCCCAAAAATATACATTCGTCAGCTTTCGCATCGAATTTGTTTCGTTGTTCCTTGGAGTTGAAAATGAAACACCTAGAACCAAATACATGGAAAAACTTGACATTAGGTTTACGATTATTTATTATTGCGTAGGGAGTAATAGAGAAGCGATTATTCAGAATGGATCGATTTTGAGTATAGCAAGCAGCTGCAATCGCATCCGCCCAGAAATAGAGAGACAGTCATGCGAATGATAGCATAGTCCTTGCAGCTTCACACAAAGAACGGTTTCGCCTTTCAACTACACCATTCTGTTGTGGAGTATAGGGAGCATAGAAATTGTGTGAAACTCCCTTTTCAACTAGAAATTCGTCGAATTCTTGATTCTTGAATTCCAAGCCATTATCGATGCAAACATTGCGAACCAGCTTTTGTAGTTGAAGCTCAATTTGCTTGATGAATTCTTTGAGTTTCGGAGTAGCTTCAGATTTCTGTTTAATAAAATACACCCAAGTGAAACGTGAAAAATCATTAACTATGACGAGAATAAACTTACTACCACCAACACTTTCAATTGCAGAAGGTCCACAAAGGTCAATATGTAGAAGTTCCAGTGGTTCAAAGATTTTTGTGTTCACTGTGGTTGGATGACTTTTCCTGCTTTGCTTCCCCATTTCGTAGGCTGCACACAAATGATCCTTATCATATTTCAAGAGAGGAATCCCTCGCACATGATCACCAAGAACAAGCTTGTTGATGTCTTTGAAGTTGAGGTGCGAAAGTCTCTTATGCCACAGCCTGCTTTCGTCAGAGTTAGCTTTCGTAAGCAAGCATATGGTTGGCGTCCCTCGTATCGGGTTTAAATTCAAAGGATACATTTCCCCTTTTCACTGTGATTTTAAAAGAGCTACTTTCATTTTCTTTTCAATTATTTTGGATCCTTCATCATCAAAGGATACTTTCAAGCCTGTCCCTACAACAAGTTGCGAAACACTGATAAGGTTGTATTGTAAACCTTCCATATATGCCACTTTACAAATTGAAAAATCTCCATTCGCTATCATCCCATAGCCTTTGACACTTCCATATGATTTGCTTCCAAACTTTACATTTCCCCCATCATTGAGAACCCGAAACTCTCTCAATTCCTCCTTTCTCCCTATCATGTGACGTGAGCAGCCACTGTCGATATACCATTCAGAGTACAACAGCTCGTCACGAATTACCTGCAAAAATCAAGCAGATTTAGGAACCCAAAGTTTCTTGGGTCCTTGTGAGCCTTTTACAGAAAAAGGAAAAGTAATTGCTAGATCAACCATATAAGTTCGTTTGACTAATGTGGTTTCATCTTTCTTATTTATGGTGAAAACTTTTATTTTGTTATTCTTCATTTTCGTTTCTTTAGAATCTGATTGATTTTGATTATTTTTGACTTGATTCTTGACGAATTTACTCTTAACTTTGTTAGGGTTAGTAGTCGATTTCTTGGTTTGAGCTTCAGAATCCGAGACTAACTTTCCCTTTCCCTTGACATCTTTGGGTTATGCCTTTGTGGGATGAAATTTTGGTTTCTCAGTGTGCTTCTTTGGAAGAGAGGGTTTTTAAAAAAAGTTCGCCTTTGATTTGCAAGAATGACAATGTGAACATTGACTAGGATTCGCATGCGAACGAGCTTTCGTACTCTGATTGGAAGGTTTTTCTCTGCAAACATAGTTGGAATTTTGGGATTGCCAAAATTTCTTCCTTTCATTGAGATTACACTGATATTTCCGATTCCTTAAACGTTTTTGCTCAACAAGTTGCTCAGTGGACTTGTGAATATTCACTTGAGGTTTCGCTTTTCTTGCATGAGTGTCGTCCTTTGCTGACTGAGGTTTGGTTTCTCTTTGAACTTCCTTGGTACCACTTGGGCTACCTTTCTCAAATGATGAGCGATTGTTCAGTGGTTCTGCCACATATCTACCTTTAACTCTCCAAGAGGTTCTTTCATACAGACCCTTCGTTTCATCTGCATTATCTATTGGTGCGGACCAAAAGAATTCATCGCAACCATCTTTGTTGTCTTCATTAACAATGGACGTTAGTTCGATAGTTTGATTTTTGTCCAGTCCTCCAGCGGCAAACACTTGATTGTGTACAGTTTGGACTTTAGGGAAAACAGTTGCTTTCGCTTTTAATGTTTTTGGTTTATTTTGAGAAATACGTATGAATTCAACTGGATTTTAAGAAATCAAACCTTTCGCAAGTTGAGGTTCGTTTTTAACGAACTCCGAGCAATCCACCTCATCCTCTACCGAAATTTTGCTCATATCAATGTCCTCATCGAATTCAGATGTGCTTTCAACATTTATTTTATTTTATGAACTCAATTTGGCATTTAATGAGTCGAATTTCAGTACAGTATCAGATTTGATTTGCTTCTTATCGTTTTCATCCAAAAGTTGTTTTAACATATTTTTGTGGTCTTTGGACTTAATGTATGATTCAATTCGTTCTAGTCCAACCTTGTATGCATCAGGAATTTCATTTGACGAAACTATGGATTCACATTTGTAACAGTCGGCTTCTATCTCATCTTCCTTTAATTCAAGAAATGGTAAGATCATCTTATGAATTTTCTCACCAATTCCACAATCAAGGTGCAACTGAGTAATGTTAAAGTAAAGCCTTTTAGCAAGCAAACAGAAAATGTTACGTTGTTTTAAAAGCTTTAAATTGTCACGTTGCAAGTAAATTAATTGATCCCTAGACTTAGACAACTCCGACTCGATCTTCTCAATCCACATTCGCCTCTCATCGCTTTTTGATGAAACCCTGCTCAATTGATCGGTTAGGTTAGTGTTTGTTAACCGTGTTCGTTTTAAACTATCACTAATGCTTGAAAAAGTGAATTTTAGGTCGTTTAATTCAGTTTCATATCTAGAAATTGGTATATTTAGAGATTCAAGAATGGAGTTTACCATGTTAATCGGCTGTTCGCACTCATTGATCTACTCCGGAACTGGTCGTGTTGCAAAACAGCTGTCATCCCCTCTTCCACTTCCAGTGGTACTCTCCTGCGTTTGTGACATAGAGTTATCAGTAGTTTTCTTCCTCTTGAGCTCCTCCAACTTTCGTATGTGGTACGCCTCATCATCTTCTCCTTCTTTCCTCTCATTTAACTTTCTCAGCATACAATCCTTGGCCAAATGGATTTTGCCATGAAAATAGTTGCAGTCATAGCCAGAGTCACCAATGACCTTTTTCCCCTTTTTCTCATCTTCCTTTTGAGAAGTGCTTTTATTTTCTTCCTTCACCTTTTCTGAGCTATAACTTCCTTGCCAATTTTGGTTTTTGTTCAATGGAAATTTCTTCCTTGCGAACCGCTTGGGATTCGAAACCATCAAAGCATACTCCTCATTTTTAAGATCACATTCAGAATGATCAGACTCAGATTCATCCTCTGCAACAATCTTGCTTTTCGCGACAAGAGCTAGAGACCCCATACTAGAAACAACTTTCTCTTCTTTCGACACTTCGCTTTCATGTGCCTTAAGAATCCCAACCAGCTTGGCCAAAGAGTAACTTTTAAACTGCTCGTGCGCCTTGAGTGTAGAAACAACTGCCATCCATTTGGATCTAAGCCCATTCATAAAAGTAACCTTTTGCTCGATTACCTCTCGTCCAATATCATGTTTCATCATCCTGCTGAGAAGATGGTTCTAACGATTGAATGTTTGGCTTAGATTTTCTTCTGGCTTTTATGCGAAGGCACCAAACTCCGAAAGCAGAAGTGTTTGCGTAGAGTGCTCGAGATCTGCGTCAGTGGAGTAAAGTTCCTTAATCCTTTCCCAGATAGCTTTCGCAGTATCACACGAACTAAGAAAACGGAAAGTATCGTCCTGCAAAGCGAATCTGATGATCCTTATCGCTTTGGCGTTGTGTCACACCCCGCTAAAGCGGAAACACGGGGCGTGGCAGTACAAAGGGTTTCATAGCAAAAGTTAATAGACAACACCAACCATAGTATTAAAAATCATTACAAATTTACAATAGAATTGAACAACTTTTAAAAGAATTACAATGTAAATTTAAATACAACACATGCGAATGCTCCTAAAAGTGATGTGTCCCTAAGTGCCACTTACTTGATGATTCCTGAAAAAGCATGTAAAACGAGCGTCAACTATAAAAATAGTTGGTGAGTACTCACAGATTAAAATAATAATATTGGTTTCATGAATCGAAATCAAGTTTTGATAAAAGTTTCCATAAATAAAAGTATATTGCTAAAATGAGTTTTCAAGAATCGAAATAATATTCATTGTTACAAGGAGCAAACAATTTCATTGCTAAGACAAGTATATAACTTTCCAGTAATAAAAGTTTGTTGTTGTAATGAGAAACAAAGTTCATGCTATAATGAGAAACAAATTTCATTGCTATAATTAATAAACAAGTGTGTTGCTATAATAAGTAACAAGTTTGTATGTGTATGAGCAAACAATGAGTTCTCAACCAAGACTATGACTGAAGCCCTATGAAGATCTATGCTTATCGTTCCATAGATTATATGGTATCATGCACTCCAGCAATCAGGCGAGTGAGGATTTGTCAATTCCTAATAGCGCTATCCACAATGACCATTGGCTCAAAGAGTTAATGGTTAGAGAAAAGTGTAAGGGAAGGGCCTTAAGACGATAAGTTCTCATGTTCTGTGTTGCACAGACATACATAGAGAGATATAGCAATAAAATAGCAATCATGTTTGATACAAATCAATTTAAATACAACGAACAAATAATAGTTTTCCGGGACATGCTTTTCCACCCAAAACATAAAAACTGAAAATAGGGGAGTGCGTGAATACTCACAATATGCAAAATATAGCAACCAAGTTTATACGAGTCAATTAAATACAACGAACATAAATAGTTTAGGACATGCTTTTCCACCCCAAAACATTTAAAACCGAAAATAAGGGGAGTCGTGAATACTCACAATATGCAAAATATAGCAACCAAGTTTATACGAGTCAAATAAATACAATGAATATAAATAGTTTAGGACATGCTTTTCCACCCCAAAACATTTAAAAAAAAACTGAAAATAGGGGAGTGGTGAATACTCACTATGCATTGAGATGATGCAAATGATGTCTTGATCTACGCTCCACTCGTACCACTATCGATTCCTATACGATGTTACACACTAATGAGTCTCTAATAGAAAGCTAACACTAGTATACTTGCTACTACAATAGAATTATGCCAATATTGTGTCAAAATTTAATATTGATAAGTTACAAACATTTTTCTGAAATGGTGAAGTTTTTTTTTTTAATTCATGTGATTAAGACAATTTTGAATATTAATTTTCCAGATTTTTGTAATTAACAATTGAGGGTATTTCAACACATTTAAATGTGTTTTAAGCTATTAAAAAGCCAAAATATTATCAAAAAGTTTCCAAAAATTCTCAAACTTTGCATTTTGATTCTAAACACAGTAGAGGGATTCCATAAATTTTCCTTTGAAGTTTTGATATGATTAACTATTTTTCCAAAATTTTAAGCCTTCATAACAATATAAATTTGTGAAAAATAGAATTCAGATCATAAAAATTCTCAAACTTTTTATAATATTGCCATTAGACATACTTAAGCTGGCAAAAATATAAAAATAGATTTCCAAACTATTTAACACTTTTATTATACATGTAGAAGCTGTGAAAAATATAAAAGATATTTTTCAATTAGTCTTTCTATTTTTCTTTGTTTTATCCCCTTAAATAATCATTAATTGGAGAATAATTATTAAACAGTTAAAGTAAATTACCAAAATTTTTCTAAAGTTCATTTACAGTGTAAATAATCTGGGAAAAATCCCAAAGGTCGTTTTTATCTACTGGAATCCGATTTTGTGGATTTAAGTGTATTTAATCTTAGAAAATAGGAGAAAAACAGTATACAGAAGAGAAAAATCATAAAAAATTTTATGTAGTCTCCTAATGTACTATAAGGTGTTCTGGTAAATGTTCATGAATTTTAGATGAGCAGAACTATTTTTTCTATTTTTAGGCCATTATAAATACAAAAATCGGGGAAAATAGGTATGCATTATGAAAAATTCTGAAAATATTTTTCTGCGTATTACACCTCTGGTAGCAACTGCGAAAATTGTTATATATCATTTTCACATTCTCTAAAGTGGTTTTATGATTTATTGGAGCCAAACAAAAAGAAAATTCAAAACCATATTAAACAGTAACAAAAACCGATGAAATTTAATGTGGGGTTATTATTTAGCATAGGGGTCATCCACGAATTTACCTATGATTTATAGACCTAAGAAAGTATTTTATATGATTTATTGCTCTATTTTATTGCATTAATTATAATAATTCGAGAAAAATGAATTTTTCTCTGGAAATTTACAGATCATCTTATCTTGTTGATGGGAATCTGAGAAAAATCGGATTTGGTCAGAAAAGGAGTTTTAGATATTTATTTGGAAATAAATCCTTCATGAACATATTTGAAAGCTTTTAACAACATACTTTGATGATCTAGCTTCTAAGCTTGAAGATCATCACATGCATGTTTGTTTGAAGTTCATTCATGAGTTTGAAATGTTTAAAATTCATTTTTTGAAAGAAAACTTTGGATGCATGTGGTGATTTTCCACCAAAACGTGTATAGAAAAGTGTATTTCCATGGTTTTGACTTAGGTTTAGGTCATGGATCTTCACCATTTTGTAACATGCAAGATGTTTTTGGTGAAAATCTACCACCATCATCATCAAAACTAAAGTGAATGAACATTCACACAAATTTTCTAAGAGAATGGTGTAGAAGAACAAGGAAATGCAAGAAAAACCTTTAAAACTAGAAAGAAAAGTGAAGGAGATTGAAGGATTTTCGTGATTACCATGAAGAACAACCCTAGAAGATGAAGAATTGAAGGTTAAGAGATGTTCTTGGATGGAGAATTTCGTGGTTTTAGAGAGGGAAAGAGAGAGTTTGAGTGTGGTAAATGGTGGAGTGTGAGAGAGAGAGAAGTGAAGGAGATGGAGTGTGAGAGAGGAGTGATTATGTGTTTTGGGAAGAGGGGAAGTATCTTGGGAAGAGGGTGGACGGTTTTGAGTGTAAAATTCCCTCCCTCTCTTTTAAATTTTATAAAAAAATTCAATTCTTTTATAAAAATATCAAACTTTTTATAAAATATACACCCTAACCAAGTTTTTGATCATGAAACCTTGATTTTTGACTTATAAATTTAGGGTAATTGTTAATGACTTAAATTTTATTTTCCTTAAATGCATTTTCATAATTTTAATTATTATAAGATCATATTATAAGTTTCATAATTATTTTTATAGAATTTTTAAGGTTAAAGTTTATAAATATGAGTTTTTATGGCTTTTAGGGTCTTGAGATTTTGTAAATCTTTGGATATCAAAATAAATAGAATATTTGAGATTTTAAATTATCTTATGGTATTATAACTCTTTTATAGTTATAAATAATGTTTGTAATTTATTTTTATCGGTTTATTGGCATTCTATGTAGTGATTCCGATATTCAAGTGAAATTGAGGAATCAAGTATACTAGTCCTAGTCTTCAACTTTGACTTAAGTTTCTATGAGACTTTGACCTAATTTCTACTACTAGGTCAAGTGCATGATGTGTGTATATGATTCATGAAATGGTGTTCGAGTCAAAGAGTGACCCAAATATGATAGTCACTACAGTTAAGTAGTAGTAGAATTCACATATCAATGTGAAATCTAAGTACACTATCATTCGATCCTACTTGTTTCCAAGTTTCTAGTAGGTTATAACTTAGCTTCTAGTTACTAATTCTATTATGTTTCGTGCCTATATGTGCAACTAAGTTTATTCAAATCTAGAAGCGACTCGAATTTTGACGGTTGTCACACGTTGCTAATTAGTTTTTCTTTTTCATCTTGAGGAACGTCCTTCACGTCAAGAAGCAGCTGGTTGTATTCCTTCTGAGTTTTGATAGTTCTTTTGGTTTCAATATGAACGAACGGACCAAGAGTAATGGCTTCCAAGATAAGATAGCCATTATCGTCTGAACCAAGAACATAATCTTCAAATTGAAGAGCCCAAACTTCATATTCATGAGGAAAAAAAATCGGGATCCTTGTAGTTGAACCAATACTGCTTGAGATATTCAAGGAGCTAATGTTAGAATCGTCGTGCTGCATGATGATGATTTCTTCGATACCTGTTATGAATCAGACGTGTAAACTGAGATTGTTTATAGGGTAATATCAAGATCACTTTAAGCCGTCAAGATGACAAAGAAGACGACTAAACGGGATCCTATATTAATGGAAACCCTAAAACTCTACAAACAGAAGAGATGCATATGGATTACACAGTCTCCTGCTCTGATACCAATTGTTAGGATGATAATCCTTGATGATCGATTAGATTCAAACAGATAATAAAAGAACACAATGAAGATCAAACAGATGCTGAATGATTAAAAGCCACGCCTCAGATGAACTCGATGAAGAATTTCAACTGTAGAGGCGTGTTAGGGTTACAAGATGAATATCAGAGTTAACCAAAAATAAGATGCATGCATGCACCATATATACTCTAACCCTAGAAATAAACACGGGAGGACAGGCCCAACCCATTTACAAAACAGACTAATTACTAAGCCCAATGATGCAACAACTAAATATTCAACAGAAGTCTATGGTACAGGCTCTCAACATGTCCTCAAGTGTCTGAATGGTCTAATGACTCTGACCGTCAGTCTGCAGATGATAATTAGTGCTAAGATGCAACCTCGTACCCAGTTCCTCATGGAACTTCTGCCAAAAACGAAATGTGAACCAAACATCTAGATCAGATACAATGTAGACTAGAATACCATGTCGAGCAACAATCTTGCGCACATACAAATCGGCCAATTTTTCTGCCAAAGAACTCTCTCGAATGGCTAGAAAGTGAGTGCTCTTGGTCAGATGGTCCACGATAACCCATATCGCATCAAATCCCTTAGCCGTCAGAGGTAACTTGGTGATGAAATCCATAGTGATATGTTCTCATTTCCACATGGGAACCTTTAATGGTTGCAGCTTGCCATGCGGCCTCTAGTGTTCACAGGTAAAGCACCTCTCAACATACCAGGCTATCTCTCTCTTCATGAACGACCATAAATAATTAAGCCTCAAATCCTTATACATATTGGTGGCTCCAGGGTGTATGGAGAACCTGGACTTGTGTGCCTCCTCCGTCACTGTTTGTCTGATCCCACCAAAGTCAGGCACCCAAACTCGTCCATACCAGGTCAATAATCGACGGTTGTCGGTAGCAAACCTGTCAACCTCACCCATGAGTCTCTCCGACTTCCAATTCTCCTTCTTGACTCCCTCAGCCTGAGCCTCCCTAATAGAATCAGCAAGCGGAGAACTAATCAATATTCTCATACATAGACTCCTATCAACAAAATTAGTCGTCTTTCGGCTTAAAGCATCAGCGACTACATTCGCTTTCCCTGGGTGATACAGGATCTCATTGTCATAATCCTTGACCACGTCAAGCAACCTATGTTGTGTCATATTCAGATTCGGCTGGTCCATGAGATATCTCAAACTCTTATGATCCGTGTATATATTACACCGGACCCCATAAAAGTAATGCCGCAAAATCTTGAGAGCAAACACCTCTGCTCCTAGCTCCAAATCATGTGTCGGATATGGTACCTCATGCGGATTTAGCTGCAGAGAAACATAGCCAATGACTCTCCCACACTGCATAACCATCACTCCTAACCCGGTGATGGATGCATCAAAAAATACCATAAAATCCTCGACACCCTCAGGGAGGGTCAATACTGGAGCCTCACACAACTTCTGTCTCAGTGTCTCAAATACAGCCTACTGCTTAAGCCCCTAACAGAATTCCATGCCCTTCCTCGTCATACGAGTGAGGGGTACCACAATCTTGGAGAAGTCCTGAATAAATCTCCAATAGTACCCTGCCAAGCCCAAGAAACTCTTGATTTCTGAAGGAGACTTCGGAATCTCCTATTGCATCAAGGCCTTGATCTTGGCCGAATCAACCAAAATCCCATGCTGGTTAACGAGATGCCCCAGGAACTAGACCTATCATAACCAAAACTCACACTTCGAGAACTTGGCATACAATTGTTCTCGCCTAAAAACTCCTAGAAGCTCTCTAAGGTGCTCCTCATGCTGCTCCTTTGTATTGGAATATACCATATATCATCAATGAAAGCAATAGCCGATCGATCGATCATTGGCCTGCACACCCGATTCATCAAATGTATAAATGTCGCAGGCGCATTTGTGAGACCAAACGACATCGCCACGAACTCATAATGACCACAACGAGTCAGAAACACAATCTTCTCCACATCCTCTTCTCTAATCCTCACCTGATGATATACTGACCTCAAATCAATATTAGAGAACGAAGATGCATCTTGCAACTGATCAAAGAGGTCATCAATCCGTAGAAGGGGATAATGGTTCTTCACCGTTAACTTGTTTAACTCCCAATAATCAATGCACATTCGATGCAAACCATCCTTCTTCTTTACAAACAATATCGGTGCTCCCCACAGTAAACTGCTCAGTCCAATGAACTGCTTGCCCAACAGCTTCTGAAGCTGAGATGATAATTATTGCATCTTTGGCAGTGCCAATCGGTACGGTGCTTTGGCAATCGTTGCGGCGCCTGGAACTAAATCAATCCTAAACTCTGTTGGGTTTTAGTATACTACAATATCCTATGGTGCACATACAACCCTAAAATCTTTGGATCTATGTTTTCTCTAATTATACATGCAATATTGTTTCCAAAGCTTGAAGCCTACAACTAACAGACAATTGATATAACCAACATATAATTGAGTTATAGAGTTACCTCTTTGTTGTAGCTTGTGGTTTTGGCCTTTCAGAACTTAGTGCCCCAAATATTGCACCTTAAACGGTTCACAACACACCTAGGACAAAGGAGAACTTGAGAGAGAGGCTACTTGTACACAAAAACGGCTACCACTATTCTTGGAATGCATGGGGGCCAATTTTGGTGACTAATGGGTTCCTTTTATAGTGTGGCAAGGTCTAGGGCTACATTCATGCAAACCTTAATTCCCATGACCTTTGATATTACTTAGGCTCCACGGGTTAAACCTCCATGGACTACCATATTGGTTTATGTCACACCCCTAAACCAGAACGGCGGAAACATTCGGGGGCGGAGGACTTCAGGTAAGTATCACAATACATGCAATATAGTAATCAAAGTACAAACAACCATTGCATTAATATGTATAAGTTTTACATAAGTGTTTAAACATTACATATTCAAACACTAAAGTAGGTACAGTATAAGACAAGAGTCGCAGTACGGTATTAGGTAGTCTTCTCAAAAGCTTCGGGAGTGTACCTGTCTACTGGATTCCTGAGAATACAAGTTATATGGAAAGAGTAGATCAGCATTTAAGTTGGTGAGTTCATAAGTATTTTAGTTCTGTTAAGTATACCCTATGTTCTGTGGATAAGTTCATTGGTTCCTCCAGAAAATCCTATATTTCCTGAGGTGATAGATTGATAACCTCAGTAGTTTCCCTCTGTAATTACTTAGTTTATACTGATTATATATAACCTAATATCGAACGGACAGTTAACTGGGTGAATCTGCCCTAAGCCCACAACCAAACAAGGAACAGTAAGTAAGGCGGAAGTCACATATTTCACTGTCAATCGGATATTACTTATGTATAACTATGATGTAATAACTAAGGAATTATAGAATTAACCACTAAAGGTCCTTTATGTTATACTAGTTTACAGAAAGTGAATGACTAAGTTCCCATTTGTAAAAGTGGTTTAATCCCATAAACTGTTTCATTTGTAAAAGTGGTTTAATTCCATAAACTGTTTCCTTTGTAAGAGTAGTTTAATTCCATAAATTGTTTCATTTGTAAAAGTGGTTTAATCCCATAAACCGTTTCATTTGTAAAATTATCCTTAATTATATCTGTTCTATAGTAGAAACCTTAGTATTAATCCTGGAAAAATGTTATATTATCCATAATACTGCCTTGTGGTTTTAAATGTTCAAAACCAGAAGTACAAGTATATTTACCATACTTGATTTCATGATACATAGCTTTTACTGTAAGTAAAAACTATAGAATGTATATTTGGTCAGGATGTAATTATCTTTTCTTACTGTTTTAAGAGAAGTATATTACTTAGTAATTCACTCGTTGTTTTATCCATGTGAGTTGTATTAACCATACTAATATGACTGATATGCCTGCGGCGACGTTCTTCAAGCGTCGGAATGGTATGATATTTGACACCCTAGGCCTGCCGGCCAAACTGTAGCGAACAGTAGAGGTGCAGGATTGTCAGTCCCATATAGATCTATACACAAATTCACGCTCTCCCTACAAGAGATTCTGGTTAATAGGTCAGGACTTAAAGTCGTACCTAGATAAGTACACCGTGAAGGGTCTCACAAACTTATTGTTTCAATGAGATTTACGATGTATTATTACCCCGTGATTGCTAACCCTGGTACTCTGTATCGTACCTTTGTTAATGCAAACCCGGTATGATATATTATTACCCTGTGATTGCTAACTCGTGTACTCTGTATCGTACATTTGTTAATACAAACCCGGTATGATGTATTATTACCCCGTGATTGCTAACTCTGGTACTTTGTATCGTACCTTTGTTAATGCAAACCCGGTATGATGTATTATTACCCCGTGATTGCTAACTCTGGTACTCTGTATCTTACCTTTGTTAATGCAAACCCGGTATGATGTATTATTACCCCGTGATTGCTAACTCTGGTACTCTGTATCGTACCTTTGTTAATGCAAACCCGGTATGATGTATTATTACCCCATGTTTGCTAACCCTAGTACTCTGTATAGTACCTTTGTTAATGCAAACCCGGTATGATGTATCTTGACTTCTTTAATATGTTGTTCATATATTAAAGATATTATACATAACTTGGTATAGTTGAATGAATTTTGGTAATTCCTTTGGAAAGTATACAGTCGTGAATCATACTTGTATATTTAGTTTTGAATCATAAATTATACCTATTTTAATTTATATGTTCTATCTGATTAGCATGATTTCTCATGGATGAACACCTTTTCTCAGCCTGATACAAAGGTTATGATACCAAAAGGAGTAACCTTTTGTACTCATATATGTATAATATATATATATATAATTAAGAAGGAAACGACCTTCGGACAAATAATACAACCTTAATTCCACATCCAAACAAGGAAAAATAAATAAGATAATTCATTAGTCCTAAGCCCTTCAAATCTTATTTATATATTTATACATATATAAACATGATTTTGGCATTTATAATTTGAAATAGTTTATAAAACATTTTTCAAAGAATTTAACGGAGTTTACATGACTTTAAAGATTTAACATGGCTTTAAGCCATTTTGAAAGTATTTGGTAATTCTTAAAAGCATACGGAAACCCTTTGTGTGATTATTATCACATACAACTATTAACACAATTTAATATTGTGTTAAACTTGTATTTCCCCCACTAAAAAGCATATAAAACCATTTAAAAAGGTATATTATAGGGGTATGAACTCACTTTGATAAGCGGTGATTCGGGCAGCGTTTCGTTTCCCGGAAAGGAGTTTATTTGACGAGAAACCGGCTCAAATCGGGCAGAGTTTCTACTGGAGAGAGGTTAACTTCTCGAGAATTCCGGGGCTCCGGGGCTCCGAGGCTTGATTCGGGTTTTAGACATGATACTGGGGCCTTGGGGGTTGTTTGTGAGGTTATGGAAGTGAAAGGAGTGAAAAAGGACCAAAAATGGGGTGGAAAAGTGTAAACATCCGGAGGGTCTTGCGGGCTATTTATAATCCGAAGCCTCGGATCCGAAGCAAAGGGAACGAGACACGTGCCTCAGACAGGTGGCGAGGATGTGGCTTTGGTTCGGACAGCTGGCTCATGCGAAGGCGAGTCAGCAGGACACGCGGCAGCTCCTGCGAAGGCCACGTGCGAGGCTCGGACAGATGGACTCTTCTAAGTGGGCCGAACTTCGTCCAATGGGGAAGGAGCATGACGACTTCGGACCAATCAGCGGGTGCCACGCGAGGCTGCGGTCCAATCAGAAGACGCCACGTGGAGGCCGCATGCGAAGGATGACCTGTCCGAAGCCACCTATGCGAAATTGCCCGGTTTTCAAGATTTTCTTGATTTTTGTGCCAAAAACTTGCGAAAATCATAACTTTCGCATACGAGTTCCGTTTTCGGCGTGCTTTATATGCACGCATAGGTAAAATTATACTCTACGACTTTTGTTTAGACTTCGTCGGCTGATTTTGTATTTATTTTTAATATTATTATTTTTAACAGACCGGGACAGGAAATCCGTTAAAAATTCATAACTTCTTCATCCGACGTCCGTTTTCGTCTGTCTTTTTACCGTTGT
The DNA here is from genome assembly GCF_052849685.1 of Lactuca virosa. Classification (NCBI taxonomy): domain Eukaryota; kingdom Viridiplantae; phylum Streptophyta; class Magnoliopsida; order Asterales; family Asteraceae; genus Lactuca; species Lactuca virosa. The sequence goes on along the minus strand of NC_136429.1, from coordinate 73,169,678 downwards.
GCTACTTTTGACGAGACCTTCGATTCTGGTTTAAGTTGCGTCGGCTAAATATCGATCGATTTATATTTTGAATTTTTAGCTGTCTACTGCTAAACCGAAACTTAGAAAAATCATAACTTCCTCACACGAAGTCAGATTTTGATGTTCTTTTTATGAACGTTCTCGGTTTAACATATTCTACAACTTTCATTTAGATTGTTAAGGTTAGAAAGCCTTTTTATTGAAAATTCACTTTTTACACTGAACAGTGTTTTGCCGGTTTTGTCGCGGATTTTCGATTGGTCATAACTTCTTCGTTATAACTCGGATTTTAGTGTTCTTTATATTTTTGGAAACCTTGTTACAATCTCTACCACTTGGTTCATCCAAATTACGATTATTGATCAATTTATTTTTGACCTAAATTTGACTGGTGTCACAGTTTAGCCCATCCTAAATAACCATTGGCCCACACTATAAGAATCAATGATTTACCAAATCCATCCCCATATATTTAATTAGTCTCTTTTGATCACAAAATTAATTCCAAATTAAATCTTGATCAATACTAATTAAATAATATGATTTCATATTAATATATTAGAACTTATAATATATTAATAAATCATAAGTAACCTCTTACTCAAGTATCCATCCTATCAAATTGTCGTGATGATATGCAACCCGAATGGACCATGCTACTCTCGGGTCAATTACATACCAATTATAGTTATGGGCTTAGACACCTAATCCAATAGTCTCCCACTTGGATAAGTCTAATAACTATTATTGCAAGTACGACTCCAAAATCCCGATTAGCAATCGTATCTCTCAAAAGTCGTTGTCGAACTCTGACCTAGTCAATGACGCATCCATTAGATAAGGGATCATATATTCCTCCATTCAAGATATTGTATGGACTGATACATGGATTATAATCATTCTCTCTGTCCATATGTTGTTTCCCGATTTCCGATTTATGATGACCGACTAATTGAACAAATCAAATCAGTCCAAGCTTGGCCAAGCCCTTCGGGGTGTCATCACTAAATCATTGAGGGGCCCACAAATATCGCGTTTATCCCTCTAAGGGTATAAGGAACGGATAAACTTCAACTCATATGCTTGCTTGTACTTACTCATCAAATCACACACAACAATATGTTTTATAACACCAAGTTACTGGTGCGTTTACATACGTCAATGTCCAATCGACCTGTAAACTACAAGTCACATGTCTTGGTTTCAAGAATATAAGATATTATCGTCTCACAATCACTCGTGATAAAATCCATGAAGTGATCTAGATGAGCGTGGGTTGAATCCAATACTCTAATCTTATTACAGGAGTACTCATGAGCACTGCAAGCAAACTTGTGCTATGTCTAAATGCCTTTAAACAAACTATAGACCCATTCATGATAGTCTTGCCTCAATACCTACTTCTAAAGTATGATCGACTATGGATGGTTTGAATAACCTAGTTATTCGGGAATTCAAAACATGCAAAGTGAAACACAAGAATAATACTAATCCTATATGGCCCCAATACTTTTGAGTGCCATATTGATTACTCGTTATTCATTGTATAATGTTTCATATAATCAACTTAATACTTGAATTAAAACAATAGTTGTCCAATGCTCTAAGCATGCACACTATGTTTATCTATGATCCTTACTTTGTGAAATATATCAATTGACAACATTTCAATGATGCTCATTTCATAATTCCAAATCCTTACCGTAAATGTAAGAATATCAAATTCTTGTCATTTACTGTAATCTGTTAGATTCTAAACTTATATGCAATGATCCTCTTGTAATGACTATGCATAAAAGTCACAGAGACTTGGCAACAGACATTATAAAGTATTCCAATGGAGAGCAATTCCATGGAAACGAAGTCTCAAATTCAAAGTACATTCTTTTGAACATCCTTCTTACATTAAGTTTCCCAATCTTACATAGATTTAAAGAATGACTTCCACTTATGGAAACATTTCCATGTTCCCATTTTGATTATCACTTCTGAGCAAGAGTTACCTCTTCTCAAAGTGTGTCAATATGGTCCATCCATTTTATACTTCCAACTACAAGCGACCAATCCTTGGAGAACCTTAGATTGTCCTTAACAGTTGTTAACCACTTTAGCCATATCCGATTCTAGTCCTTTTTCCCTCTTAATGCCCTAGGTATTTGGAAAATTTTGAAAGGATGAATATTATAGCATATGTAATCGATCCTATACCTGAAGCATATTGGAGACGATTCATAAAGACATGATACTTGACCAGTCTTTTGCTACAATATTTCTATTTTCCATGTTCTCATAATTCGAATTATGAAGAGGGATGCCGTAATCATAATCAAATTTTGAGAACGCAATTAACATTTCCATATATAGAATTTCCTTATGTTGAACCATTCCAACATAATATATATTTGACTAAATTTTGATAAAAAAACTCAATCTAAGCTTTTTGATTTTGAAATGAAGTATAATTTCCTCTCCCTTAATTATAGTAAAACAATTTTTCAAACCCTGCAACTTTGCGATTTGAAACCTTTTGATTTTCTATAATTAACATTGCTAACTTGCAACACTTTCCATAATAATTATGCTCCCACTAGCATAATAATTATTATCTTACTAGCATAACACTTATGCTCCCACTAGCTTTGACATGTATTCAGAAATCAGCTGGACTTCTAGAAATCAATACTTATTGACTTCCTTTCCAAAGTTCAAATTTCTGATACGAGATGTTTCGATAAGACTTTATCTAGGCTTCTCAAACTCATACACCTTTCCTTAGATAGCTCATATGTGTTTCTAAACAATTTTAGAACTTACAACAATAAGTCTCAAATGTTTAGACCTTTGCCATTTCTCACAATTCGAACTATGAAGAGGGATGCTGTAATCATAATCGAATTTGAGAATGCAAATATCACAATTGCTAACTATTAAAATCTACTTAGTGAAAGCGTTTCCTCACAATCATTTTCATGAATTGGAGAGAAACCTTATGAGACTTAGATTTTATGGTGTATGTGTTCCTATCCATGTGAATTTGTCAAAAACATAATCACAAGACAAGGTTAGTGACAAATCCAAACTCATATGGATTGAACTTGTTCAATTTTAATTTCTTGCCACTTGGTAGTACAAGGGCCTACCATGTTTTCCAAGTTGTTAAGCAGCTCACCCATACTGATCAATGAAACTTTCATTGATACAGGTGCTTTGCTTTATGAAAACAATTGAGAACTCATAGAACTCACATGCATAGTTAACTTTTAACTGGAATGAGCACAAAAATAAGAATATGTCAGCACGATAGGTTACAACCTCAAGTCGTGTGTTACTGATTAACAATAGGTATATTCTTGATTAGTTCTTGAAACTTGTCAAGATCTTTAAGACTCCCACTGACCTCTTGACATATAAGATTCTCTTGTCATGAACCATACCTTGACAAACAAATATTCAAGAGTCAGTGTGGATTCTTATCAAGACAAACACTTCACACAATTGGTCTTAGTTGGTCTTTGTCTTATCCAAGACATCACAACTTACCAATTTTTAATGTACAAGAGTAAGAAACATGTTACTCTACATTTGATGAGTGTTTTAAAATTTCCTTAAGATTATGTCACTCAAGGTTACAATCTTGGAGTATTACTCCAAGAGTTGTTTTTGGAACGAAGTATGACTCATCTTCTTGATTTAACCATTTCAGCAATTCACGATTCCTCTTCTCAGCCATAGAAATGTACTAAGATGAGCTTAGAGGATCAATTGTGATATGATTTTCCATAATCATTAAGATGATCATAAAACAAGATACTAAAGTACTCTCCCATCTTTTCAGATTGGAGAAATTTTTATCTTTCTGCCTAATTTGATTCTTCTCATTCGTTCTACCATACATTGAAACTTTTTCAATGATTTAGAATTATAATTAATCTTGTAAGCATAACCATATTTACTAAACTTTAGTAAATCATGACGAATAGTATTATTGATCTTTGTAGTGGACCTGACCAGCGCACAACCAAGCGTACCCAATCTCCTAGTCCTTCAGTTGACTCACATATACATGTGAACAAGGAATTAGTCTTAATTTCCAAAAGACGAAGGTTCTCATTCATCACACAATGCAAGTTGCATGATTCCAAGTTTCTATCCAACTGAAACTTGGGTGATGAGAATCTTTCTTTATTTGGTATATTTTGACACTAACACAAATGAAAGAATCAAATCCATATTGCTAATAATAGAAACATACAAACATCAATTTTCACAAATGCCATTGTAAGGACACACAATCTAAAAATAAAAAAAATTATTTATTTATAAAATGCGGAAAAACTTTTCCTTACAATGCAATTACAAATGAAAACTAGGTTATTACAAATTTCTAAGCAATACATCATAACTCTTAAGCAGCAGCTCAAAAATCGGATCATCGAACCATGCGATTGAAATCCATCTCCGTGACCAGATTCATCATATTCTTCCTTTAAGCTTCCTTCCTTTTGAATGATCCTACAAAACATCAAAATGCAACCTTGTCACATCATGTATTAAGAATCAACAATTAGGAACTTAATAGAGTTAGACAGTAGACTTACCTGAAGCAGAGTCAAACTTTATGATTCTACCTTCTCTCAGATCTTTCATGTAGTCAGGGCAGCTTCGCTTCCAATGTCCCTTCAAATGGTAGTAGAAACAAATGGCTTCTTTTGCATTGGCACATGAGACAATCTTAGACTTAGCCTTTCTCTTTACCATTTGGTCAACCGGGTTGACTATGGCCGATCCCTTTCCATTTGGAAGAGAAATCTTTTCTGGACTTCCAATGTTTCCATTGTCAATGTCCATGGAAGTTTGAGAAGTAGACCTTCCAATCAAATTTGCTTTTTTCCAATGCACCAAATCATTGTTGATTCAGCAGCAACAAGAAAATAGATAAGATCAGTATGGGTCATACCGTGGTCTGTCACATAGTAGTCCTTAATGAATTCACTATTAGACTCAGGAAGTGATTGAAGAACCCAGCCAATAACCAACTTCCTAGAGACAACGACACCCAATACTCTCAGCATGTCAATATGTGACTTCATCTCCAAGACGTTAGTACACACAGACCTTCCATCTTGATGTTTCATTGCAAGTAGGGCTTGAGTGACCTTGAACTTTTCAAGTCTTCGAGCTTGTGGGATAGGAGAATAATTGGAGGAGGTGGAGGAAGTGAAGTACGATTTCCACTTCCACAATCCAATCGTGGAACATCATCTTCAAGAGGAAATCTTATTCCAAAAGATTTGGGAAGACCATAGTTGTCTGAACTAGACATCTACACGAGAGAAATTCAAGTTAGTTGATTTCAGTCCTTAATATAACACCCGAATGAAATATTAAGGCTAGGACCTAACACAATATTCTACAACTCGGAAGAGGGACGCCATAATCCAATTGCAAAATATTTAAAGGTAGGTAAATGAAGATTTACCAATTTCCACCATGAAAAATGAAAATGAACATTAGTTTTTAAATGGATTGAAATTCCTAGATTCTTTGAGATTCATTGAAGTTTTCAATGGCATATTTAAATCTCGATTGTGCCCTTCAAGTTTGTGACTGGGATGTCGAGGATCAAAAACAAGGTGTGAATAACCATGCAAATTAGCTTGGTACACTTAATGTTATAGATCACCTAATCAATGTGCCGGTTAACCACACACGCTCCATTGATCTATGATTAACATCAAGCTACCCTTTGCCACACACTATCAGTCCCAGGTTAGTGTGCCAGTTAACCACACACGCTCCACTAATGACTTAACAAGGTGCAAAGTGCAATTTCATGGGATAGCACCATATTCACATTTTTCCTAAAGTAACTAAGATTGGGAATTTAATAAAAGTTTAGTTACTATATAATTATCATTATACTTATAATGAGAATTAGTGTCCTATCCTACCCATTCGACTAACGACCCTCCACCAGTCAAGGAAGCGGTGGGTAAGAGTGGACACCCATTAAACTGGCATTTTATAGGCAGTAAGCTTATACCCCCCTTATAGACCGGCTTCGTGAATGAGGCCTACTAACGGTAAGACTGACTTATCTTATACATATATATAATTATTAAACTTATAATAATGTAATAGTTATAAGGGGTTGAATTTTAAATTTTAAAAATCTACGGTTTAATTGGAAATTAAAGTATTCATAAGTGAAACTTTACAAATTCCAAAACTTGAGGGCAAGTTTTGAAACTTGTCAAAACTTTTGGTTTCCATAACTTATGAGTTTAATATGGTTTTTATGAAAACTTTTCAAGTTCCATAACTTGAGGACAAGTTATGGAAGACTTTAAAAACATTTAAAAGAAAAACTTTTCATTTTCCATAACTTGAGGACAAGTTATGGAGTTCATAAAGGGCATTTAGATCATATTTTTTAACTAACATAAATTACCAAATAATATATCTATGATCGAATTAAACTCATAAGTCAAAATAATTCATATCAACCATTTGCATGAAATTAGCCTATCATATAAACTAATACAAATCTTGAAACTATGACAATTATCTTTTATTTGGATGAGGATAGTCATTAACATAGCAACAAAATCAAATTTTATGAACAAAAACATTTTGTGGAAATGATCCTAATCCAAAACAGGCCAAAAGCCTGAAAATTTTTGCTCACTGAACAGTCACCACCTCGTGGTAATTTTGACCACCTCGTGGTGATCAGGCAGATTCCAAAAAAACGATTTTTTTTGCTTTGAACAATTAACCAAGCATCAATATAACAGAAAACCACCCATGGCTCTGATACCACTGTTGGGTTTTAGTATACTACAACATCCTAGTGTGCACATACAACCCTAAAAGCTTTGGATATATATTTTCTCTAATTATACATGCAATATTGTTTCCAACGCTTGAAGCCTACAACTAACATACAATTGATATAAACAACATATAATTGAGTTATAGAGTGACCTATTTGTTGTAGCTTGTAGTTTTGGCCTTTAAGAACTTAGTTCCCCAAATGTTGCACCTCAAATGGTTCACAGCACACCTAGGACAAAGGAGAACTTGAAAGAGAGGCTACTTGCATACAAAAACGGCTACCACTCTTCTTGGAATGCATAGGGGCTGATTTTGGTGACTAATGGGTTCCTTTTATAGTGTGGCAAGGTCTAGGGTTACATTCATGCAAACCCTAATGCCCATGACCTTTCATATTACTTAGGCGCCATGGGTTAAACCTCCATGGACTATCTATGGACTATCATATTGGTTTTGCCCATCCTAAATAATCATTGGCCCACACTATAAGAATCATTGATTTACCAAATCAATCCCCATATATTTAATTAGTCTCTTTTGATCACAAAATTAATTCCAAATTAATTCTTGATCAATACTAATTAAATAATATGATTTCATATTAATATACTAGAACTTATAATATATTAATAAATCATAAGTAACCTCTTACTCAAGTATCCGTCCTATCAAATTGTCCTGATGATATGCAACCCGAATGGACCATGCTACTCTCGGGTCAAGTACATACCAATTATAGTTATGGGCTTAGACACCTAATCCAACAAACTAAACTTGCCACTCGGTAGGCACTCCAGGTAACTCATTCGGAAACACATCAGCAAACTCTCTAACAACCGGCACATCTGAAACCGAAGCCTGCTTCGCAACCCGAGTGTCAACCACATAGGCCAGGTAACCACATATAACCATGCTAAATATACCACCAAGCCCTGGTAGCAAAACAAAAAGTTGACCCAATCTTGGTACCCTGTCCATAGATAACTAGTGCTCCCCCACTAAGGGTTCGAACAACCACCCGTTGACCCTCACAGTCTATCATAGCACCAAACCTCCTCAACCAATCGATTCCCACTATCACACACACATCCCCCATGGGGATAGGAATCAAATCAATCAGATAGGGCACCTAAAAAATCTCCAAGACACAAACCTAATAAACCCTAGATGTAAACCCCGTGCTCATTGGCGATAGACTCCCACAACGGACACTCTAACTCCCTAAGAAGCATATCAAATCCCATACTGAATGCCTAAGACACAAAAGATTGACTCGCACCTGAGTCAAAAAGCATAAGAGTAGGCAAAGAGTTCACTAAGAAGGTACCTAACAAAATCACAAACATAAGCATATCATAAAATAATTCGATCGAATATAAATAGAAACATAGCCGTAACAATGTCTGGTGTCACCCTGACCTCCTCTACAGTGAGCTGGAAAGTGAAACCTCAAACCCTCAAGGGCTCCGCCCTACCCTAGCGTCCATCCGTGATCCTCAGAGTAGTCGATGATGGAGCCTGATCCGGCCTCACATCTAGCAAGGGATAGTTGGCCTTCACATGGCCCACCTGCTTACATTGATCGCAAATCTAGGTACTCGGTACTAGGGCCTACTGACGACAATCCTTGTAGTGGTGTTGATTATGATGTCATGTGCGGAATTAGAAAAGATCTAGTGAATCATCATACAAATTCAAGAACACATGGAGTAAACAAATCTTTTAAGCTCTCATTAGTTGAATTAGAAATAGTACAAATGGGTATGCTAGTTTCTCTCTCTAAAACTAATGCTCTCCAAATGGTTTCTTACATCATTGGAGTCACTCACTTCCTAATTATAGGAAAGACTCAACCCATTTACACATAAAAGAGGGTAAGCCATAAGAATCCACATCCAAGCATGAATTTGCACCCTAACATTCTCCCCCTCAAAGTTAGGATTGGATGTCCCGGCTTCAATATCCAACAAGCTCGCGCGATCAAGACCAAACTCCCCCTCGAAATGATATTGGTTTTCCAATCCGCATATGAATACCTAAAAAACCCGAGAAGCATCAAATACCCACTTTTCATTCTCCCCCTTTTTATAATCAAAAAATAATTATAAAACCCATTAAGGGTGAGAAGCACCCTAGGATTAATCTTCACAATACTCCCCGTTGATTTGTGCCAAAAATGAAACCTTGAAAATCTTGCATGGAAAAACAATCACGAAAAAGCCTCGAAAAAATTTCCAATTTGTGAAAATTTTCAACTTTTGAGAGAGAGTTGCAAGATTTTCCAAAATCTGGGTAAAAACTGTCACTTTCTGAATTCTACAGGGACCCGTTGCGCCAAAACCAGCTTAAGATGCGAAACTCTACCCCATTTGCGAAACTAGGCATAAAGTGTAAATTCGCACAAACTGCAGGGACTGAACATGAAACTTCTTCAATTTTTCAGCTTTGTTAGCCCAATGTCAATGTTAGGTATTTACTTCCAACATTTCGAAACAACAAAGACTAAAAGAGAAACTTCAGCTTTCTTCACACCTTTTTACTCTAAATTCGAAGTTGGACCTTTTCTGCCACTTTGTTAAAAGTTGAGGGACAAATTTCGAAAATTTGTGTTTTCTTCTTCTTCACTTCGTTAATCAGGTTATGAAGCCAACTATACATCTACACGCTTCACTTTTTAGTTTCAAGGATTCATCAACGAAGTGAGTTTTTTCCTCAAAAACGAAGCGCCATCTTAATCGTTCAAAGGAATAATGAAAATGAATCCATTCAAACGACGAATCGTGAACAGTAACATCTTGATCATTCAGTCACCTCTTCGCTATTACAGATCTTCTTAACATTAAATTCCCAAAATACAGCCTTCGCTTTTCGTTAATCAACCAAATACAAATACCATCCCTTCGTTTCAATCAACAACTTTCGTTCTCAACATACAAAATCATATTCCCATTCGACTCCAATTTAGACATCGACACAAGGTGAAATCAACCCTTCGACTATCTAACCATTCTTCTTGACCCAGTCGACTTTGGTTTTATAGACCCATCGACCATCGCTCATTAATACAAACAACAAGCTTTTGAAATTACATCCATCAGCCATTCGACTATCAAATACTAACATCAACCTTTCGAATATTGACTCCAAAATCGAGTTTTCGCAATCAATTCTTCAATCTAGCCATTCGTTATTACCAAAAATCACCAATCATCGATTTTGATTGCCACTCTTAACCCAAATCGAAGGAAATCAACATCTCGATGAACACAGTCGACTCGATATCAACGATTCTTGACGATTTGACACAAAATCAATAGTTTTCATATATAAACACCATCATCAGCCACCTGTTCATCAATCGACCCAAGATTCCATCCAAAATCGACATCAACACGTCGACTTCATCACTTCGTTACCATTCATCCAAACACGACTTCGTTTTCCAATTCGTTTTCTAGTTCATCAACCTCAAAATCAAAAATCAATCGATTCTTAGACTTCCAAATCAAAATCAAATTCCTTCAACTGTTCGTCTATGACCATCTGAATTCGATTCCAAATAGAAATTGCAAACCACAAATCGAACTCCAAACAAACAGCTTTCATTCCTAATTCGTTTTTTTTCAACACATTTGACTTAATACAAAATCAAAACACGATTTCTTCAAGAAACGTCGATAGTCAACTCCCGAATCGACCTTTATGCGAACAGCAACACACAAGTTTCATTCCAAAATCAAAAATCGATTTCGAACCCCAAGGGATAATCAACTATGAAAAATGATTGCGACTAGGATCCAAAAATCATTGAACATTGTCAAATCATCATTAGCGTCAATTGAGTTCGACATCGAGTCCAAACCAATGATTGACATCGAACAACCAACAATCAAAAATCTAGTCAAAATCGACATCATCCAAAACGACAGTGAATCAAATACGACCCCAAGAATCGGTAACAGATACTCAATTTGATTCTAATTTCAGATTCGTACGAGTCGAGTATCAACCATCAAAGTCAAATTTTGACTTTTATTTATCACATTCGTCACATTTTTGAACTGGTAACCTACGATTTGTGTTAAAATGAATAGTGATAGAATTTGGGCTCAAGGGAATGAATTAATGAACAGTATCGAGAATTTAGAATGGGCTTGAATATTCATCGATGAACAGTAAACAGATTAATTGATTACGCTTAATCTAATTAAAAGAACAATAACATTCTAATTGTGAAAAAAAATGATTTCAAATTTAAAAAGAAATTGTAAGAGTATGATTTTGATTTTGGTTTGATTTTGATATAAACAAAAATAATTGGATCAATCAATAAGGTTGAAACGGATTTGATCCAATGAGGCAAATCGATCAAAAATGAAAAACACTCAACATGAATCGATATTATGGATGTTTTGGAATCCATTTGAGAATTTGAGATACCTTTTTGATGAATCGAGTTCCATTTGCAACGAAGGAATCAAATTTAGAAGATCTTGGTTCTTTTGTTGGAACAAGAAAATCTTCAATTTGAACATTGTACCACCCACTATGCGTGATGTACAACTCGTTCTTCGTGTTCTTCAACGATCCAAGAACATCTTCATAAGAACCACCATCACTTTTGGGTTTTGACTTCAAATTCAATGCAACACTTGGAGATTGTTGCTTTGGAACCCAAATTTGCTTCACAATGACACTTGATGATTTTTGTGAGTAAGCCCACTTGTTTTTGCGTTTAATCTTCTTCTTCTTTTTCTTCATCTTTTTGCATCTTGAAGATTTGATTTCATGAACAAACCTACTTTCCACAACTTCAACTTTGTGAGTTTGAATCAAATCTTTTTAAGTTTGATACTTGTGAATTTCTTGGATTACCGGCTTTCGATAAGGAATAATTCCTTCAAATGAATCACAAGAACACAAAATATCATCGGTTTGAACTCCAATCGAGCAAAAAACTTTTTCATCTTCATGAGAATCAACTTGAATCTTCTTATTATGAACTTCAAGAACATCAAGAACATCACATTGAAATCCATAGTCTACAACTTCAACAAACTTAAGAACAAGAAGATCATTTGGGTTTTTAATTAGAGAAGTGTATGGCTTATCAAACAGTTCACTTTCTTTTCTTGTCCATTGATTATAACTAATAGATGCCATGATCCGAGCATTTTCAGCCAAGCATTCAGTCTCAGAAAGTAGTTGAAAAATCATCTTCCATGATCATCCCTCAAACCTCCATAAGAAATCAAAGTTTCTCGTGAAATCAACGCACTTAACACTAACCCATAAAATTGATATTCATTGACTTTGTATTTCACATCTTTAATGATCACAACCCAAGAATCATACTAAAAGAACACCATCTTTGATAAAATAAGATCTTGAGTTTTGGTAGAGAGAGAAAGTGATTTGTAATGGGTTTTCTAGAGAGAGAAAGTAAAAATCACTTGAATTCTAGTGAAGAAAATCGAATTATGAGTATAATCAATGAGGAATTCGATTTCTAGAATTCAAACTCTCAATAACACGAAGATCAAAACTCAAAATGAAGAATCACCAAATCTAGAAAGCCATCAAGGATCAATTTTTGATCATATCAAGAATACACGCTCTAATACCAATTGTAGTGGTGTTGATTATGATGGCATGTGCGGAATTAGAAAAAATCTAGTGAATCGGCATACAAATTCAAGAACATATGGAGTAAACAAATCTTTTAAGCTCTCATTAGTTGAATTAGAAAGAGTACAAATAGGGTATGCTAGTTTCTCTCTCTAAAACTAATGCTCTCCAAATGGTTTCTTACATAATAGGAGTCACTCACTTCCTAATTATAGGAAAGACTCAACCCATTTACACATACAAGAGGGTAAGCCATAAGACTCTACATCCAAGCATGACTTTGCACCCTAACATTAGTCCTTGGCATAATGCCCCTCCTTGACACATTTGTTACATCCAAATAAAGATCGACATGCACCATCATGAACCTTGTCGCACTTCCCACAAGTGCGACCCCTCTATCCTCCTGATCTAGAATCAGCGGGCTTGAACTGCTTTGCCACATGATGTAACTGGACAGGGGCCTGCCTCAGCTCCCTCGCCTAAAGCTCCATCTCAATATTCCGCTTCCTTGCGGCCTCTTGTAACTCAATGAGCATACCATAATGGTAGGTGGACAAAAACTGGCGGATATCCGTCTTGAGCATGCTCAAGTATCGGGTCATCTGAGCTTGCTTAGAAGCAACAAACTCATGGTAGAAAAGATCCCTCTCGGTAAACAACTTGGTTATCTCCATCACCATCTCAGTCCCCTATCTCAAATCCAGATACTCCTGAGCCAGCCTCTCCCTCTCTGCCAATGGAACATACCTCGAGCAAAACATCTCCAACAACTGCTCCCAGGTAACAGCAGCTCTTTGCTCAAAAGTGTAGGCACTAGTCACCAATCTCCAGCAATTCTTTACACCTGACTGGAGAAGGTTGAAGGCGCACTTGACCCTCTGGTCAGCAGGGCAAGAGCATGTGAAGAAACAACCCTCCACATCAGACAACCACCTTATCGCCACGATAGGGTCCTGAACTCCATCGAACTCTAGGGGCTTTATGTTGTCGAATTCTCGGTATTGGAAGGCTCTGCCCCCACCAATCCCCACAGCAGCAACATAGCGGTCATCAGTCATCCCTGGCCTATCCTAGCCGCTCGCTCTCGATCGAGAACCTGATCCCATTATGAACACCATACTAAAAATAAACCAAAATATATCAGAAATTTCATAATTCATAACATCACAACTATCTTACACATACAAACTCTCCAGGTTTGTGACTTCCTTGAGATGTATACGAGTCCTGTGCTTTCAGTAGTACGGGCCCATACTACCTTCCACACCTACCCGTATTTGTCCCAAATGATCATCACAACCGCCCAACGAAAATACAACAACTAGGATACGTATACATCTTATCCTTACTCTCACGAGGGTAGCTAAACATTTCTCATCTGACCGGCTGCTCACACATATACTCATCCATGAAACATCCACCAACCCTACAGCACTCGCGTATGCTAATCATACATAACACTTGATCCCATAGACAGTCGAATACTTGATTCTACCCTAAGCCGACAACCAAACAAGGAACAGGAAATAAGGCCAAACCAAACGTTCTCAGGCTATAAAATCTTAGTTATGTACAATTGTGATGTATAACTAAGCAACTACAATAATGATGTCAATTTCATACAAAATTATCCTAGGCTACCAGGCATCATATATCAGACAATTCTATAATGCAATTCCTGAAGATCCCTAGCCTATCACTACCATGTTGTTCTATCATAAACATCATATCAAATACCAGTGTGGTAACTTGAGGTATACTTTCTGGCTCCGACTGATCGTACACGACACATCCTTCCTTGGTCACTTTTGAAAACAATTTTTTTTAATATTGTTTTAAAGATTTTGTAGTTCCTTAGTTTGACTATGGATTCACAAGAATGATGTACACACTGCTTCATCTCGTTTCCTCTTAAAAACTTTTACATACTGCTTCATCTCCTTTCCTCTTAAAAACTTTTACTCGTTTAGAAAATCATTTCTTTTTAGAAAAATTCCTCAAATCCTGAGTTTGAGTCCAGACATATTCGAGGGTACATCCGAATCCCTCAAACCTAGGCTCTGATACCAACTTATAACACTCTAAATTTTCAAATAAAATTTTCATTTTTAAATTCACAGAAAACACAGTTTACATTTCAAAACCCAATTTGATAAGTTGTTCTCAACACAAAACAACAAAATGTTTGACCATATCCCAGAATCCTCAAAACATAATCTCTATTTGGTGTGTACAATCATGTCGACGCCTTCCCGCGATCCTAAGAGGTATCTGAAACACATTTCACACAACACTGTAAGCACGAAGCTTAGTGAGTTCCCTAAAATACCACACACAAATAATTAGTCTCTCATGGCTATACTCAGGACCCTCCGGTCATGTGTCTCAGTGAAGACCCTCCGGTCTCACAACTCGGGTTGGACCCTCCAGTCCGGTATCTCATTGAAGACCTTCTGGTCTCACAACTCGGTTTGGAACCTCCAGTCCTAACTCAATTAGGCACAGAATAATATACAGCATAATTCACAAGACAAAATGCATAATATCACATAACTCAGTATAAGCACATAAGACCCTCCGGTCAATAACTCAGATAAGACCCTCCGGTCACACAGTATTACCACTCAGCTAAGTATAGTGAGAAGACTCACCTCGTAACTAAAGCAAGTAGGTCTCATACTCAACGGTCAGTCTAGACTCCGCCTACATATCATAATCATTTCTAATTAACAATTTATAACAACGACTCTTAAGACATTAAGCTAACTCCTTTACTAACTCTCGGAAAGGGTGAAAGAGCATTTTACCCCTCCATGGCCTCTAAAGTCCTCCACTTGACCAAACCCTAAAAGTCAACAGAAGTCAACACTCAAGTAAACAGTGTATGTTAACCCAACTCCTAGAGTGCATCTATGCGACTCGTCGTGTTCCTTCTGTTCTCAGAAAAATCAAGAAAAGTCAACTCAACTCGTCGAGTTTGTACAGCGTCCAGGATATCGTGGAAAACCCTAACCAAATTGTCGAGTTGGCTAACCAACTCGTCGAGTTCCTTTAGCTCAATCACTCATTTAGACACTTTTAAGCGAGACTAAGGCCCAAAACTCTAGATCTAGCCTTCTAAGGCTGGAATACCACGTAAAGCTACAAGCATTACGTCCATAAATGGCATCTAGGGCTAAGTTTTCAAAACAAAGCTCAACAAAGGGTTTGAGGCATTGAAGTTGGCCAAAGCTAGATAAAGCTCGAGTCTTTAGGCCTAAAGGGCCTAATAATGTCCAGATCTGAAGTATTAGCTTCAATGTAAGCTCAAGGCCACTAATGACTCAAGGAAATGCTAAAAATGGCCATAAACTCCTTAATGGAGAGATCTAGCAAACAAGTGATCAAGGTAATGGCTTTTTACCTCAAATTTGTTGCTACAACAAAATAGATGCCGGATCCAAGGTCTCCTACTTGTTCCAAATCCTTGACTCTTCAAATTCCTTCAAAGAATGCACCAAAACACACACTCTTAGCCTCACTCTCTCTCACAGTGGATGATAGCTCGATTAGGGTTTGTCTCAGGGTGATAAGGTGATGAGGGAGGCGGAATAAAGGGCTTAAGGTCCTTTAAATAGGGTCTAAACCCTGAAAATTGGGGTTTTCACACTCAGCTCCTACTCGTTGAGTTGGGGTCCTCCAACTCGTCGAGTTGATTCTAAAATTCACACGGCCATCTCAATCTCTACTCGACGAGTTGTGACCTCCAACTTGTCGAGTTGCCCTGTTAAAATGAATAAAAACCCAATTTAAATTTATACCTGGGATTCGGGATGTTACAATTCTCCCCCACTAGAATCAAACTTCGCCCTGGAAGTCATTCTCTGGAAACAGTTATGGGTACTGCTCACGCATCTCGGACTCCGGCTCCCAAGTCCACTCGGATCCCCTCCGATGCTGCCAATGAACCTTCAGCAAAGGCACCTCCTTATTCATCAAGACCTTCACCTTCTTATCCAAAATTACCACTGGCTTCTCAATGTAGTTCAATCTATCATCAACGTGAATATCCTCTAATGGGACCACTGCCGTCTCGTCGGATACACACTTCCTCAGCTGGGATACATGGAAGGTGTTATGAATCTGGCTCAACTCTGCAGGCAGCTCTAACTGATAAGCTACCTTACCCACTCGGGCGATCACTCTGAAAGGACCAATGTATCTAGGGCCCAGCTTGCCCCGCTTCCTGAATCAGATCACCCCTTTCCATGGCGGATAATCTTAGGAGGAAAAAATCATCAACCTGAAATTCTAGCTCGGAACGTCTCCGGTCTGCGGAACGCTTTTGACGACTCTGGGCCGTCAGTAATCTCTGTCTAACTTGCTGGATTTGCTCTGTCATCTTTAGCACTATCTCAGTGCTCCCCATCACTCTCTCCCCTACCTCTCCTCAACAGATGGGAGTCTGACACCTCCTTTCATATAAAAGCTAAAAGAGAGGCATACCAATACTGGAGTGATGGCTTTTGTTGTATGAAAACTCAGCCAAGGGCAAGTAAGTGTCCCAACTTCCACCGAAATCCATAACACATGCGCATAGCATGTCCTCGAGCATCTGAATCGTCCGCTCGCTCTGCCCGTCTGTCTATGGGTGTTATGCGGTGCTGAAATGCAGCCGGGTACCCAACTCCTCAAAAAATTTCTTCCAGAACCTGGAAGTAAAACACAAATCACAATCTGACACTATCGATGTTGGCACCCCATTCCATGCCACCACCTCTCGAACGTAGACCTCAGCCAATTTTTCCGCAGAAGAGCTCTCACTTATAGCCATGAAGTGAGCACTCTTCGTCAATCGATCTACAATCACCCATATCGCACCGACACCTCGCGCAGTCCTCGGTAACTTGGTAATAAAATCCATGGAGATTTGTTCCCACTTCCACAAGGAAATCTCCAAAGGCTGCAATTGGCCATGGGGACGCTGGTGCTCCGCCTTAACCTGACGACAGGTCAAACATCTCTCGACTACCCATGCCACATCTCTCTTCATACAGGGCCACCAATAATCCCTTTTCAAGTCCAAATACATCTTGGTGGACCCAGGATGGATTGAGAATCTCGACCTATGGGCCCCCTCCATCAAAATACGTCGAGCCCCACCCGTATATGGCAGCCATATCCGCCCATTGAAGGTCATAAGCCCCCGACTATCAGTCTCAACTCAGAAATCAGCCCAATCACCCGCTCACTCTTACGGTTCTCTGGTCTCATGGCCACCGCTTAGGCATGTCGGATGGTATCTAAGACTGGAGTCATCACAGTCATCCTCATACACACACCTCAGATCGGAGCACTCGCTGCCCTACGACTCAGGGTATCGGCTGCCACATTAGCCTTGCCAGGGTGATAAAAAATCTCACACTCATAGTCTTTCAATACTTCCAGCCACCTCCTCTATCTCATATTCAGGTTGGGCTGATCCATAAGGTATTTCAGGCTCTTATGGTCCGTGTATATGGTACATCGGACACCATAATTATAGTGGCTCCAAATCTTGAGGTCGAATACCACCACCCCCAAATCCAAATCATAGGTGGGATACCTCGTCTCGTGAGGCTTCAGCTGCCTCGATGCATATGCTATCACGTGCCCACTCTGCATCAACACGGCACCCATTCCTAATATGGATGTATCACAGTAGACTACGAAGTCCTCTACACCCTCCGGCAGGGCTAGTACTGGTGCTTCAGACAATCTATGGTGAAGAGTCTCGAATGAAGCCTGCAGCTCAGGCCCCCAAACAAAGGTAACACCCTTCCTGGTCAATCTGGTGAGAGGAACAACAATCTTGGAGAAATCTCTGATAAACCTCCGATAGTAACCTACCAGACCCAGAAAACTCCTGATCTCGTATGGGGATCTCGGCACCTCTCATCGTATAACTACCTCAATCTTGGCTGGGTCGACCAAAATCCCACTCTGGTTAACGAGGTGTCCCAAAAATTGGACCTCTCGTAACCAGAAATCACACTTGGAGAATTTGGCATAAAGCCTCTCCATCCTCAACACCCCAAGAATCTTCTGAAGATGCTCCTCGTGCTATTCCCTAGACCTCGAGTACACCAAAATGTCATCGATGAACACGAACACCGACCAATCCAACATGGACCTGCACACCTGGTTCATGAGGTTCATGAACGCTACCGGTGCATTGGTGAGCCCGAAAGGCATCACCACAAACTCGTAATGCCCATATCGAGTCCGAAAGGCCGTCTTCTGGATATCCTCCTTGCAGACTCTCATCTGATGATACCCAGATGTCAAATCAATCTTGGAAAACCAAGACACCCCGTATAACTGATCAAACAAATCGTCGATCCTCGGTAGTGGATAACAGTTCTTGACAGTCAACTTGTTCAACTCCTAGTACTCGATGCAGATCTGGTGTGAACCATCCTTTTTCTTGACAAAAAGGATCGGCGCTCCCCACAACGAGCTACTCGACCTAATGAAACCCTTTCCGAACAGCTCCTGGAGCTGCGAGGATAAATCCCGCATCTCGGGCGGCGAAAGGCGATAAGGTGCCTTGGAAATAGGCGCCGCCCCCGGAATCAGATCGATCCAGAACTCCACCTGTCTCTCAACAGGCACACCCGACAATTCCTCGAGGAAAACATCCGGGAACTCACATAATACTGGAACATCGGAAACAGAAATCAGCCTCTCGGTGGCAACTCCTGTATCCGTCACGTACGCTAAAAAGCCCATGCATCCCTACTGTAGACTTTGCCATGCCCTGGCGGCAGAGCAGAAAGCTGATCCCGATCTAGTTCCCTCTCCATAAACATTAAGTACTCCCCCACTAGGGTCGCGCATGGTAACCATCTGATGCTCACAGTCAATCATGGCTCCAAACCAGCTCAACTAATCCATACCCACGATGACACACACATCACCCATCGCTATCAGCACTAGATCTATCGGAAACTCAACACCGAAAATCTTAAAACACATCCCCGGAATACAACAGTGGAAAAAACCGCATGCTCATCAGCTATAGAAACCCTCAACGGTCGAGTCAACGCCTCGCTTCTAACACTAATGTGACGACTAAAGGATAATGACATGAAAGATCGACTCGCACCCGAGTCAAATAACATCAAATCATGCACATAATTGAGAGACCCCTTCTCTAAAACCTTACCATATTACTCCAAACATGCTACATGCATATTCATAAACATAATTTACATAGATGGTCTATTTATAAAATATTGGATACAAACCGACTATTAAGATTTTTACAAAGTTTTATATATATTACATAACTACCCAGGAATTTATAATTCATATACATATATGAACACTAAGTACAAAAGTAATAGTATTAACTATTCTAAGTCTTCCAACAGTACATGACTATACTGGATGCTTATCACCTGCAATAGTTAAACACTCAGAGGGATAAGCGGGTGATGCTTAGTGAGCTCAATAACAGTTACAATATAACGCTATGCCATATATATATATATATATATATATATATATATATATATATATATATATATATATATATATATATATATATATATATATATATATATATATATGACAGAAGCAAAGAGGGACAAAGAACAACAAAGGCTTATGTGTATCATATGAACGACTTTCCATATCAACCAATGATTTGATTCAAAGATTTACAATCAATGAGATACAACAATTTCAAAATGATATACATCATAAAACTTCCGCCCAAGTGGAACAGAAAAATACAATTTCGTATTATCATTTTGCTAGAATATACAGGCTTTCAGCCCTACCTAGCCCTATGCCAATAGCAAAAGTGATACGATTCATGCTCTACATGGCCAAAGGCACAAAGCCAATACCAGAAGTGATACGAGACATGCTCTACATAGCCAAAGGCATAAATCCAATACCAGAATAATACGAGACATGATCTACATGGCCAAAGGCTCAAAGCCAATACTAGAAGTGATACGAGACATGCTCTACATGATCAACGGTATAAAACCAATACCATAATAACACAGGAAAACATATTGCACATATAACACATAACATACAATTGTCCCTATATTGAACTCACTGTGAAATAACCGAATAATAAAATGGTAATTTGGGCAGCACTTCGTTTTCTAAAAATTACTTTCTTTGACAAAACCGGGAGTTTTTGTTGAAAACCGGGCTTTGTGCGGGCAGAGTTTCAACTGTAATATTATTTTCTCGGTGTCTTCGGGTGCTCCGGGGCTTGCTTCGGGTGTTAGGGTGATTCTCTAGGCTTCGGGGGGTGTTAGGATAGTTTGAGAGATGTGTAAAAGTGTAAATTTTTGTAAACAAAATCGGGCAGCCTAGAACTCAATTTATAGTGGCCGAAGCCCCAGGTTATGATGGGCGTTATTTTTAGAGTACGCGGGGCGAATTGCCTTGAGAAGTTCTACGCTAAGTGTACTCTCGTACGCTGGGCGTAGGAGCTTAATGTCACTGACGTGTCAATCGTGCGAGATAGGTGTCCTCCATCCGAAGAAAGAGGTGACATTGCTGATTTCAGACCTTGTTCGAGTACACGGGGCGTAACTCGAGTACGTTGGGTGTACGGCCTCCTCGAAGTTTGTGTTTGAAATTTCAAAAATTCATATCTTTCGTATACGGGCTCCATTATTGACGTTCTTTATATCCACACATAGGTGAAATTATACTCTACAACTTTCGTTTAGAATCCGCCGGCTAATTTTGAATTCATTTTTAATATTATATTTTTAACAGGTCAGGACAGGAAAAGTCCGTTAAAAATTCATAACTTCTTTATCCGACGTCCGTTTTCTTCTGTCTTTTTATCGTTTGACTACTATTGATGAGACCTTCGATTCTCGTTTAGGTTGTGTCAGCTAAAAATTGCTCGATCTATAATTCGAATTTCGGGTTGTACACTGTTATGTCGAATCTTAGAAAAATCATAACTTCTTCATACGAAGTCAGATTTGGACGCTCTTTTTATGAAAGTTCTCAGTTTAACGAATACTACGACTTTTATTTAGATCACTAAAGCTAAAAAGTAGTTGATTGCAAACTTACTTTTTACGTCATTCGGTGTCGTGTTGGTTCTGTCGCGAAACTTTGATAAGTCATAAATTCTTCGTTATAACTCGGATTTTGGTGAGGTTTTCACCTAAACGTTTCTAACGAGATAATTTACAACTTTCAATAACATTAGTTTTACTTATTTCATAGTTAAATGTTATATTTTCGCTAATTTTGATAGTTGACTTTTTGATCGAAATCTCATAAGACTTCCCATCACTTCCAATACTTTCTGAATGATTCTAAACATAGTTTTACTTCAAATCTCATAAAACTATCTTGTTAGAACTCAATGCTTAAAATCATATAATATTTAATAATATTCATTTTTAAGCTAACAAGCTTACAAAACACGATAATTATACATGGTTATTAACGTGTATGTTACGAGAATTCACAAGAAAAGTAACTATATGAAGCACAGTATAAGCATAAACAAATATCAAAATAATCTGAATAAGGAGATACGTACTAGCAACAACATCAGGTGCTGCGCGGACCTCCTCCGCAGTCAGCTGGAATGCCCTCCTACGAGCTCTCGGAGCCTCGGCCTTCCCCGGTCGGCCATCAGTAACGCGCAAAGAAGCAGGAGCAGAATCCCTGAGTAAGCTGAGGACACCCAGCCTTCTGGTTTCCAGTCTAGTTACAATTAAAGTAAACCGAAAATCCCTTGGGGAAGTCCTTCGCCATATGCCCCTCCTTGCCACAATTGTAGCAAATCCCTGCTCGGCAAGATCCCTAATGGCTTTTGTCGCACTTGCCACAAGTGAGGCCATTCTGGCCTCCTGATCTCGTATCAGCGGGCTTAGCTCACTTAATCTCCAGTTGCAACTGTACTGGTGTCATGTCTCTCCCTTGAGACTCTCCGTCCTCTCTGTTCTGAATCTCCAACTCAATCTCTCTCCTCCTGGCATTGGTCTGTAACTCAGCCAATATCCGATATGATGAGTTCGCCACGAAATCCCGAATATCTCTCCTCAAAATGCTCAAGTACCGGCTCACACGTGCTCATGGCAGAACAACACCCTCTCATGAAACATCCTCGTAATCTTTGTCACGGTTTCTGTTTTCTGCTTGAGAGATAGAAACTCTTAGTCCAATCGTTCCCTCTCCACCTGGGGAACGTACTCATCTCCGAAAAACTGGGTAAACCTCTCCCAAGCCACTGCATCATGGTCTGTAGGAGTAAAATCAGCTGTCAAAAACTTCCACCAGTCCTTCGCTCTGAAGCAAAGCTGGTTCAATGCAAACCAAACTCTGAGGTGCTCCGGGCATGAACACGTATAGAATAACCCCTTGATGTCGGAGATCCATCTCATTGCAGAAATCGGGTCCTAGGTCCTGTCAAACTCTGGTGGCTTCGTGTTGCTGAACTCTCGAAACAACAACGAGTCACCCCCTTATGGCCTCGTAGCTGCCAGGGTTGTGGTAGCTACGGCAGCAGCAGCCTTGGTGACAGCAACATATCGCTCATCAAAAGTCTCAATCAGTGTGGTCTTAATAGACCCGAACATCTCTGGAATGGCCTTTCTGATAGCTGTGGCCACCTCCTCTGCAATGATCCTGTGGATATCCTCGTCAGTGGTACCACCACCCCCGGGGTTGTTGCGGGTAATTACCATAGTCTCTTTGAAACACAAACACAAAAATCATCAGAGACTGGCTCAAGCGCACACTCAATTACCCACCCCTACATGCTCCTTAGTATCCTAAGGTTCTTACTTGGGTCACATACAGATCCGGTGCTTTCAGTAGTACGAGCCCAATATTACCTTCCACACCAGCCCGTAGTCGTCCCAAGTCCTCCTCCTAGGATCACAAGTACTCTATCCCTCATGGATATCAAACTACTCTCTCAGTAGATTCCTCAAATGCTCATCTAGGTATCTCTCCTAGATTACTCCTCGACTCAAAACTCTCTCTAATAAATTCCCGCTATGTACCCCTACTCAGCACACACACAGAGCAAATAGAAGATAATATCAATCAATGACATCCCCCTAGGCTAAGGCATCATGAATTAGGCAACTCTAGCACTAAATTCCTGAAATACCTAGCCTATCATCTAGCATGCAACTCTAATATCTCATAAGTATCTCATCTCATAATATAAACAAATAAGGGTATTTTGGGAAAATCACCGTTCTGGCTCTGGTTGATTGTACACACTGCTTCATCTCGTTTCCTCTTAAAAACTTTTACTCGTTTAGAAAATCATTTCTTTTTAGAAAAATTCCTCAAATCCTGAGTTTGAGTCCAGACATATTCGAGGGTACATCCGAATCCCTCAAACCTAGGCTCTGATACCAACTTATAACACTCTAAATTTTCAAATAAAATTTTCATTTTTAAATTCACAGAAAACACAGTTTACATTTCAAAACCCAATTTGATAAGTTGTTCTCAACACAAAACAACAAAATGTTTGACAATATCCCAGAATCCTCAAAACATAATCTCTATTTGGTGTGTACAATCATGTCGACGCCTTCCCGCGATCCTAAGAGGTACCTGAAACACATTTCACACAACACTGTAAGCACGAAGCTTAGTGAGTTCCCTAAAATACCACACACAAATAATTAGTCTCTCATGGCTATACTCAGGACCCTCCGGTCATGTGTCTCAGTGAAGACCCTCCGGTCTCACAACTCGGGTTGGACCCTCCAGTCCGGTATCTCATTGAAGACCTTCTGGTCTCACAACTCGGTTTGGAACCTCCAGTCCTAACTCAATTAGGCACATAATAATATACATCATAATTCACAAGACAAAATGCATAATATCACATAACTCAGTATAAGCACATAAGACCCTCCAGTCAATAACTCAGATAAGACCATCCGGTCACACAGTATTACCACTCAGCTAAGTATAGTGAGAAGACTCACCTCGTAACTAAAGCAAGTAGGTCTCATACTCAACGGTCAGTCTAGACTCCGCCTACATATCATAATCATTTCTAATTAACAATTTATAACAACGACTCTTAAGACATTAAGCTAACTCCTTTACTAACTCTCGGAAAGGGTGAAAGAGCATTTTACCCCTCCATGGCCTCTAAAGTCCTCCACTTGACCAAACCCTAAAAGTCAACAATCAAGTCAACAATACATTTTGACCCAACTCGTCGAGTGCATCTATGCGACTCGTCGAGTTCCTTCTGTTCTCAACTCAACTCGCCGAGTTGTCTAACCAACTCATTGAGTTTGTACAACGTCCAGGATATTGGGGAAAACCCTAACCAAATCGTCGAGTTGGCTAACCAACTCGTCGAGTTGGCTAACCAACTCATCGAGTTCCTTCAGCTCAATCACTCATTTAGACGCTTTTAAGTGAGGCTAAGGCCCCACACTCTAGATCTAGCCTTCTAAGGCTGGAATATGTAACAACGTAAATTTCCAAAACAATTTTTCATTTTTAAAACATACTTTTATTCATAAGGTAATATCAAAACATAATGTATCCAATGTTATCATAACAATACATATCCCAGAATCTCAAGACATAAACTCCATGAATGTGTACGGATCATGCCGGCGCCTTCCCGCGATCCTCGCTAGTACCTGAAACACATAACACAACAACGGTAAGCATAAATGCTTAATGAGTTCCCCAAAATACCACATACGCACATACGCCACTCAAGGCTATAAGACCTTCCAGTCGCTGTGTCTCAGAGGACTTCCATCCCACAACCCTGGTAGACCTTCCGGTCCTACCCGTGATGACCTTCCGGTCCATATCATCTTGACCTTCCGGTCCATATCATAATGACCTTCCGATCCTTAGCATTCATAACATACATAACACATCCATATCATATAACATCATACAACACATACATCTCATAGCATATAAGACCTTCCGGTCACACGTAGGTATCACTCTAGGTATTGTATAGTCAGAAGACTCACCTCGTACGAAGTCGGATAAACTCTCGTGCTTGACGTCCCGACCTAGCCTCCTCATATCATACGAATAACATATCTGATCAATACCCTCTCATAGCCTCATCTCTAAACATTGGGTAGAAGGCCATCCTACCCCTCCCTGAACTCTCCTGAATCAGCTTGACCAAAACCCTAAGGTCAACTGAAGCCAACGGTCAAACTTTGACCCGACTCGTCGAGTGCACAAGGGCGACTCGACGAGTCCATGCGGGTCCTCAGAATCCTTCTAGCCTCACTTGGCACGTCGAGTCATCCCTTCACTCGACGGGTTACACTTGTCACGAATCGCGGGGCAACCCCAACTCGACTCGTCGAGTCCACTTATGAACTCCGCGAGTAGCGTCCATGGCAACACTCAAATGACCTTCTGAGGTCAGATCCGCTCCTCTAATCTATAGATCTGCCCTCCCCATCTACAATAATCACGTAAAGGTCCGACCTTTACACTCATGCAACACAAATAGGGCTCTCTTTGGTGAAATCATCTCTAAAAAGGCAACCTAAGATCATTTCTTCCATGGAACAAAATAAAGCAGGTTGGATAAGGCTCTTTGGACCTCTAAAGGTCCAGATCCATAGTCTAACACTCAAAGGGACAATATACTCATCATTTCAAGCCAATAAAAGGGTATAGAAAACCCTAAATTAAAGGATCTCATACTAAACAGAAGAAGGGATTGATTTACTACCTCAAAGTTGCGGATCCAAGCTAGAAATCCACAGAATAGCAATCCCCTTGACCTCCTCTTGCTGGAAGTATCTTCTTCTTTGCAAAATCACACTAATAAGGATCAAAAAGGCTCTTTCTCTCTTATACCACTCGTTCAAGCTCTCTAGGGTTTCTCTCTCTGGACTGGTAGCCGCAATTGAGGGCTATAAGGACCCTTAAATAGGGCACAGGCCCAAAGATTTAGGGTTTCTGTCCACAGCGCGGACTCGTCGAGTCCACCCATCGACACGTCGAGTCCCTTCATTAATCCAGTCAACAAATCAAGATCCTACTCGACGAGTCTTGGCGTCAACTCGTTGAGTCCCTCCTCATAACTCAAAATAAATGAATAACATAGAATACCTGGGAATCCGGATGTTACAATTCTCCCCCACTAGAATTAGACTTCGCCCTCGAAGTCTCGCTCGACAAACAACTCTGGATGCTGCTCCCGCATCTCTAACTCTGGCTCCTAAGTCAGCTCGGACCCTCTCCGATATTTCCACTGGACCTGAAACAGGGGCACCTCCTTGTTCCTCAGAACCTTGATCGTCCGATCCAGGATCGCGATCGGTCTCTCAACATAATTCAGGCTCGCATCCACCTGAATATCCTCCAGCGGCACCACCGCCGACTCGTCGGCTATACACTTCCTCAACTGAGACACGTGGAAGGTATCATGAATCTGGCTCAACTCCGCAGGTAGCTCCAAACGATACGCTACACTACCCACCCTCGCGGTCACCCTGAACGGACCAATGTACCGGGGCCCCAACTTGCCCCTCTTCCTGAATCGGATCACTCCTTTCCAAGGAGACACCTTCAGGAGTACGAAGTCTCCCACCTGAAACTCAAGCTCGGATCGTCGCCTATCCGCATAACTCTTCTGGCGACTCTGAGCTATCCACAACCTCTGCCTGACCTGCTGTATCTGCTCAGTTGTCTAAAGCACTATCTTAGTGCTACCCATCACGTGCAACCCTACCTCTCCCCAACAAATGGGAGTCCGACATCTCCTCCCGTACAACAACTCGAAGGGAGGCATACCAATACTCGAATGGTGGCTGTTGTTATAGGAAAACACAGCCAACGGCAAGTACGTGTCCCAACTTCCTCCGAAGTCCAACACACATGCTCGAAGCATGTCCTCGAGCGTCTGAATCGTCCGCTCACTCTGTCCGTCCGTCTGTGGGTGGTAGGCGGTACTGAAATGCAACCTCGTACCTAACTCCTCATGGAACTTCTTCCAGAACCTGGAAGTGAAACGTACATCTCGATCTGACACAATCGAGATCGGTACTCCATGACGCGATACCACCTCTCTCACATACAACTCAGCCAACCTCTTTGCGGAAGAGCTCTCACCGATAGCAAAGAAGTGAGCGCTCTTCGTCAGCCGGTCAACAATCACCCAAATTGCATCGACACCCCTCGCGGTCCTTGGCAATTTGGTGATAAAATCCATGGAAATCTGTTCCCACTTCCACTGGGGAACCTCAAGTGGCTGCAACTTGCCATGTGGACGCTGGTGTTCGGCCTTAACCCGGCGACACGTCAAGCACCTCTCAACGAACCACGGAACATCCCTCTTCATACAGGGCCACCAATAGTCTTTCTTCAAATCCAAATACATCTTAGTGGCTCCGGGATGGATCGAGAACCTCGATCTATGCGCCTCCTCCATCAGAATGGTACGTGCCCCGCCTGTATACGGCACCCAAATCCGACCTTGAAAGGTCATCAGCCCTCGGCTATCGGTAACGAACTCAGTCACCTGCCCGATCACCCGCTCCCTCTTGCGGTTCTCTAGTATTACGACCTCTGCCTGGGCCTCCCGAATGGTGTCCAACACCGGATTCATCACCGTCAATCGCATACAAGTGTCTCGAATCAGGGCACTCTCTGCCCTACGGCTCAGAGCGTCAGCTACGACATTACCTTTGCCCGGGTGGTACAGGATCTCACAATCGTAATCCTTTACCACATCCAACCATCTCCTCTGGCGCATATTCAGGTTGGGCTGATCCATCAAATACTTCAAACTCTTGTGGTCCGTTTATATGGTACACCGAACCCCATACAGATAGTGACGCCAGATCTTGAGGGCGAACACCACTGCCCCCAACTCCAAATCATGGATGGGATACCTCGTCTCATGAGGCTTCAACTGCCTCGATGCATACGCTATCACATGCCCTCTCTGCATAAGCACCGCCCCCAACCCCAATATCGATGCGTCGTAGTACACCACAAAATCCTCCATTCCCTCTGGAAGGGATAACACCGGGGCTTCGCACAACCTCTAGCGAAGAGTCTCAAACGAGGTCTGCTGCTCCGGACCCCATGAAAAAGCAACGCCCTTCCGGGTCAACTTGGTGAGAGGCACGGCAATCTTGGAGAAATCCCTGATAAATCTCCGGTAGTAGCCGGCCAACCCCAGAAAACTCCTGATCTCAGTGGGTGATCTCGGCACCTCCCAACTCATCACAGCCTCAATCTTGGCCGGATCGACCAATATCCCATTCTGGTTAACGAGATGCCCCAAGAACTGGACCTCCCGTAACCAGAACTCGCACTTGGAGAATTTGGCATAGAGCCTCTCCGATCTCAAAACTCTGAGAATCTCTCTCAGATGCTCCTCATGCTGCTCTCTAGATCTCGAATACACCATAATATCGTCGATGAATACAATTACCGACCTGTCCAACATCGGTCTGCATACCCTGTTCATGAGATCCATGAACGCTGTTGGTGCATTGGTGAGCCCAATAGGCATCACCACAAACTCGTAGTGCCCATAACGAGTCCTAAACGCCGTCTTCTGGATATCCTCATCTCGCACCCTCATCTGGTGATATCCAGACCTCAAATCTATCTTGGAGAACCAAGATGCTCCCTGCAACTGATCGAACAGATCATCAATCCTCGGTAGTGGATAAAGGTTCTTGATCGTCAACTTGTTCAACTCCCGATAATCAATGCACATCCGATATGAACCATCCTTTTTATTGACAAAAAGGATCGGCGCTCCCCACGGTGAGCTACTCGGTCTGATAAATCCTTTCCCCAACAGCTCCTGAAGCTGTGAGGATAACTCCTGCATCTCTGGTGGCGCAAGGCGATAGGGCGCCTTGGCGATAGGCGCCGCTCCCGGAACCAAATCGATGCGAAACTCCACTTGCCTCTCGGGACGCACACCCGGTAACTCCTCGGGGAAAACATCCGGGAACTCATGCACTATCGGCACATCACTAACCGAACCCAGCCCCTCTGCGGCCACCCGTGAATCCATCACATAAGCCACAAACCCGCTACAACCCTGCTGTAGGCTCCGCCTCGCTCTAGTAGCTGAACAAAATGATAACCCCGAATGGGTACCCTCGCCGTACACCGTAAGTAATACCCCACTAGGGTCTCGTATCGTCACCAACTGCCGCTCGCAGTCTATAACAGCCCCAAATCGGCTCAACCAATTCATGCCCACTATGACACACACGTCCCCCATCGCAATCAGGACTAGATCTATCGGAAAATCAACACCGAAGATCTCGAGTACACATCCTCGAATCACATCCGTAGCATACACCGCTCGCTCGTCAGCTATGGAAACTCGTAGAGTTCGACTCAACGCCACCCGCGGGATACTGATGTGCTGACTAAAGGCTAACGACACAAATGACCGACTCGCACCCGAGTCAAATAACACCAAAGCAGGTACAGAACTCACAAGAAAAGTACCTACGCATATCATAATATAAGCACAATATCTCAAACTCAGCATAAATAAATGAAAGAATACATACCAGCCACGACATCGGGCGATGCGCGGACCTCCTCCGCTGTCAACTGAAAGGCTATCCCGCGAGCCTTTGGTGGCTCAGCCTTCATCGGCCGAACCTCAGTAGCTCGCACAACAGCAGGGGCAGATCCCTGCGGTGCTCCCTGTGCTGTCCCCCGCAGCTGCGGACACTCGGCCTTCCGGTGTCCGGTTTGGTTGCAATGAAAGCAAACCATGAACCCCTTGGGGCAATCCTTGGCTATGTGCCCCTCCTTGCCACATTTGTAGCAAGCACCTGATCGACAAACCCCATCATGTCCCTTGCCGTACTTCCCACAAGTGCGGCCCTTCTGGCCTCCAGATCTCGAATCGGCGGGCTTTGGCCGCTTGGCTGCCGGCTAAGACTGTGCCGGCCGCCGGTCCCTCCCCTGAGACTCGGCCTCCTCCCGGGCCTGAGTCTCCAGCTCAATCTCCCTCTTCCGGGCATTTGCCTAGAGCTCAGCAAATGTCCGGTATGATGAGTTCGCCACGAACTCCCTGATATCCCTCCTCAAAATGCTCAAGTACCGACTCATGCGTGCCTGCTCAGACGACACGTGCTCAGGGCAAAACAACGCCCTCTCATGGAACATCCGTGTGATCACGGTCACTGACTCCGTCCCCTGCTTGAGGGACAAAAGCTCCTGTGCCAATCGTTCCCTCTCCACCGGCGGAACGTACTCGTCTCTGAACATGATGGTGAACCTCTCCCAGGTCACCTCCGAAATCTCTGCAAGAGTGAAGTTCGCCGTCACAAACTTCCACCAGTCCTTCGCTCCCAAGCGAAGCTGGTTCAGTGCAAACCGAACCCTCAAATGCTCCGGACACGAACAGGTGTAGAAGCATCCCTCGATATCAGAAATCCATCGCATCGCAACAATCAGATCCTGCGTCCCATCAAACTCCGGTGGGTTCGTGTTGCTGAACTCCCGGAACAACATCGAGTCACCCCCCTAAGGTCTAGCAGTAGCAACAGCTGCAGTAGCTGCAACAGCTGCAGCCTCAGTAACCGTTGCGTACCGCTCATCAAAGGTCTCAATCAATGTGGTCTTGATAGACCCAAACATCTTCGGAATCTCGGCTCAGATCGCCGCAGCCACCTCATCGTGGATCATCTGACGAAGCTCCTTGTCACTCACGCCGCTCACCTCAGGTCTGTGGCATGTCCCAACCATGATGTCTCTGTAATACAAACATAAAATATCAGAGACTCGCTCGAGTATACTCGCACTCGATCACTCAACCCTAATTGTTCCCTAGTACCCTAAGGATTCTTACTTGGACTGCGCACTGATCCGGTGTCTTCAGTAATACGGGCCCTATACTACCGTCCACACCGCATCAGTATTCACCCCAAGTCCTCCTCCTAGGATCCCAGATCACAAGTACTCTACATCTCACTAGCGTAGGCTACCCTTCGGTAGACCTCTCATAAGCTCCTCACTGCTACCTACTCACTCTCAAGCATCTCATAGCAGCAGAAATCTTCCTAGGCTAAGGCATCACAAATCAGGCCACTCTAGTCCTAATATGAATACCTAGCCTACTCTAGCATGCGTAACATATCATAACATAACTATTAACACATAATGTAAGGGTATTTTGGGAAACACCGTTCGGGCGCTGGCTGATCGTACACACTGCTTCCTTCTGTTTTTCTCAC
The DNA here is from genome assembly GCF_052849685.1 of Lactuca virosa. Taxonomy (NCBI): domain Eukaryota; kingdom Viridiplantae; phylum Streptophyta; class Magnoliopsida; order Asterales; family Asteraceae; genus Lactuca; species Lactuca virosa. The sequence continues at coordinate 73,137,960 of NC_136429.1, read as the reverse complement.
ATTCTTTTACTTTTTATAAAATTGTTTATTTTATGAAAAACTTTCTCAAATCCTCAGTTTGAGTTCAAATACACCTGAAGGTGCATCCGAATCCCTCAAACCAAGGCTCTGATACCAACTTGTAACAACGTAAATTCCAAAACAATTTTTCATTTTTAAAACATACTTTTATTCATAAGGTAACATCAAAACATAATGTATCCAATGTGATCATAACAAAACATATCCCAGAATCTCAAGACATAAACTCCATGAGTGTGTACGGATCATGTCGGCGCCTTCCCGCGATCCTCGCTAGTACCTGAAACACATAACACAACAACTGTAAGCATAAATGCTTAGTGAGTTCCCCAAAATACCACATACGCACATACGCCACTCAAGGCTATAAGACCTTCCGGTCACTGTGTCTTAGAGGACTTCCATCCCACAACCCTGGTAGACCTTCCGGTCCTACCCATGATGACCTTCCGGTCCATATCATCTTGACCTTCCGGTCCATATCATAATGACCTTCCGGTCCTTATCATTCATAACGTACATAACACATCCATATCATATAACATCATACAACACATACATCTCATAGCATATAAGACCTTCCGGTCACACGTAGGTACCACTCTAGGTATAGTATAGTGAGAAGACTCACCTCATACAAAGTCGGATAAGCTCTCGTGCTTGACGTCCCGACCTAGCCTCCTCCTATCATACGAATAACATTCCTGATCATTACCCTCTCATAGCCTCATCTCTAAAGATTGGGTAGAAGGCCATCCTACCCCTCCCTAAACTCTCCTAAATCAACTAGACCAAAACCCTAAGGTCAAGTGAAGTCAACAGTCAAACTTTGACCCGACTCGTCTAGTGCACATGGGCGACTCTGCGAGTCCATGCGGGTCCTCGGAATCGTTCTAGCCTCACTTGGCACGTCGAGTCATCCCTTCACTCGACGGGTTACACCTGTCACGAATCGCGGGGCAACCCCGACTCGACTCGTCGAGTCCACTTATGAACTCGGCGAGTAGCATCCATGGCAAAACTCAAATGACCTTCTGAGGTCACATCAGCTCCTCTAATCTATAGATCTGCCCTCCCCATCTACAATAATCACGTAAAGGTCGGACCTTTACACTCATGCAACGCAAATAGGGCTCTCTTTGGTGAAATCATCTCTAAAAAGGCAACCTAAGATCATTTCTTCCATGGAACAACATAAAGCAGGTTGGATAAGGCTCTTTGGACCTCTAAAGGTCCAGATCCAGAGTCTAACACTCAAAGGGACAATATACTCATTATTTCAAGCCAATAAAAGGGTATAGATAACTCTAAATTCAAGGATCTCATACTAAACAGAAGAAGGGATCGATTTACTACCTCAAAGTTGCAGATCCAAGCTAGAAATCCACAGAATAGCAATCCCCTTGACCTCCTCTTGCTGGAAACACCTTCTTCTTTGCAAAATCACACTAATAAGGATCAAAAAGGCTCTCTCTCTTATACCACTCGTTCAAGCTCTCTAGGGTTTCTCTCTCTGGATTGGTAGCCGCAATTGAGGGCTATAAGGAGCCTTAAATAGGGCACATGCCCAAAGATTTAGGGTTTCTGTCCACAGCGCGGACTCGTCGAGTCCACCCATCGACTCGTCGAGTCCCTTCATTAATCCAGTCAGCAAATCGCGATCCTACTCGACGAGTCTAGGCGTCAACTCGTCGAGTCCCTCCTCATAACTCAAAATAAATGAATAACATAGAATACCTGGGAATCCGGATGTTACAGAATACCACGTAAAGCTGCAAGCTTTACGTCCATGCATGGCATCTAGGGCTATGTTTGCCAAAACAAAGCTCAACAAAGGGTTTAAGGCATGGAAGTTGGCCAAAGCTAGATAAAGCTCGGGTCTTTTGGCCTAAAGGGCCTAATAATGTCCAGATCTGAAGTCTTAGCTTGAATGTAAGCTCAAGGCCACTAATGACTCTAGGAAATACTAAAAATGGCCATAAACTCCCTAATGGAGAGATCTAGCAAACAAGTGATCAAGGTAATGGCTTTTTACCTCAAATTTGCTGCTACAACAGAATAGATGTCGGATCCAAGGTCTCCTTCTTGTTCCAAGTCCTTGACTCTTCAAGTTCCTTCAAATAATGCGCCAAAACACACACTCTTAGCCTCACTCTCTCTCACAGTGGATGATAGCTCGATTAGGGTTTGTCTCACGGTGATAAGGTGATGAGGGAGGCGGGATAAAGGGCTTAAGGTCCTTTCAGTAGGGTACAAGCCCTGCAAATTAGGGTTTTCACACTCAGCTCCTACTCGTCGAGTTAGGGTCCTCCAACTCGTCAAGTTGATTCTAAAATTCACGCAGCCATCGACGAGTTGTAACCTCCAACTCGTCGAGTTGCCCTATGAAATCAATAAAAAACAATTTAAATTTATACTTGGGAGTCGGGATGTTACAAATGATCCTCCAATTCACTCAAACCAAGGCTCTGACACCAACTTGTAACATCCCATAACTCACAACAAATTTAAACTTTTGAAACATAACCCAAACCATAAATGTTTACAAAACCATTGTTTCAAAAGTGTATTTCAGTAATCAGAGTATCCCAAAATCCAAATAACATAAAACTAAAGGATGTGCACGATCACGCCTTCGCCTTGCCACGGTTATCTGAAGTACCTGAAACAATAAACCGAAACTGTAAACCACAACTTAATAAGTTCCCCCCTGAGCCCATAGTATGAGTCTGGCTTGCTTTTCAGGCCCACAGCTCATATATGGCCTGCTCCCGAGCCCACAACATAAGTCTGGCTTGCCCTTCAGGCCCACAGCTTATGTCTGGCTTGCTCCTCAATTTTTTAGCTACCGCATAAAGCACTACTACCTCAGCCCAACCATACTATGACTACATACACATAACGGATAACATCTAACATCAAATAAATAATCACGAAGATCTTAACATATCACTACAACATAGCAACATCCTAACCAGGATACATAATCTACCGGATCAACATTGGTGCCTTCAGCCCATAAATAGAGTGAGGAAAACTCACCTCGATTAGAAGATAGTAAATCTCACACCCAAGTCTGCGACACAAAAACTCCTCACACTAAACACAATCAATACCAACCCCAGTGACTTTCTATGGTTAAGCCTATAATCATGAGGCCCAATATAGGCCCAAGTCCAAACTAGGCCCACTAATGGCCCAACCCATCTAGAGAACCCTAAGGTCCAACTGTTCCAAAATAGCCTCAAGTCAACGGTCCAAACTCTAACAGCTGACCTCACGTCGTGACCAGCTCGTGGTCACGTCGTGAGCATTAACTTTGACTCGGGACCAACTCAGCGAGTCAACTCAGCCAATCAACTCGCCCAGTCTTGATTCCAGCCATCGTCATGTCGTGACAACTTCCTGAGTCACGTCATCACCTAATTCGTGCAAAACAGTCAGGATGACAAGCATTCTAATGACATGACAGGCTTATTCCTCACGTCGTGAGAACTGCATTGGCCATCTTTGAGCATTAAGCTCTTATTCCTTTCAGCCATTACTTGGGACTTTCCAGAGGGTCTTCCCTCACCCAAAGGATGATAAAATCGTAGCTTTTAGTCATGCATGTCCAATGCATGACTCAAACACTCATTAGGTCAAAGTGGGTAAAATGAGATCAAGACTCATTACTGGAGTCTAAAACTACTCCAAAACTCAGATCCAAAGATTATATTACATAGAATGCGTCAATGATCCATAAAGTTGCCAACTTTATGGATCCAATGCATGAAATCCTTCACAACCATGAAAAAAGGAGCTTAAAACTTAGATCTATCTTGCAAAAGGTAAAAAAGGCTAGAGCTTTATGACTTACAATGGTCCAAAAGCTCTGCATGAAGGTGACGTAGAAGCTAGATTGCCAAGAGGTTGCTCCACCAAGATCTTCTTCCACTTCAATGAGTCAAGAAACCACCAAAGAATACTTCAATGTCACAAAAACGTCTAAGGACTTCAAGTAGGTCGAGATTAGGGTTTTCAGGAGGCAAGAGAGCGAGGGAGGCTAAGGATGGGCAACCCTAGCCCTCCCATTCCATTAAATACCTGAAATATTAGGGGTTTTGCCATCAAACCATTCTCACGTCGTGAGCACCCAAAGGCTCACGTAGTGAGACTCAAAAACACGGTTCAAATAGTCAATGGTCACTCATGACATAACAACCATGTCTCACATCATGACCCTCATCCAAAAGCTGGAAAATCAATAAATAAATAAGTACCTCCAAGACCCGGGTGCTACAAGAATGGTGACGACATGATTTGGGTAATCATGGATCAATTCACGAAGAGTGCACACTTCATAGCGACCAATGAGATATGGTATATAGATAAGCATGCAGATGTCTATGTGAAAGAGATAGTAAGATTTCATAGTGTTCCCTGACGATTATGTTAGATCTCGACAGTCATTTCACTTCAAGCTTTTAGAAGAACCTACAAGAAGAAATTGGTACAAATTTGCGTTGGAGTACATCCTACCATCCACAGACTGATGGACAGAGTGAAAAGACAATTCAAACACTGGAAGATATGTTGAGAGCATGTAACCTAGAATTTCAAGGTAATTGGGATGAGCATCTACCCCTAGTAGAGTTCTCCTACAACAATAGTTACATTTCGAGCATTAAGATGGCACCCTATAAAGCCTTGTATGGACAGAAGTGTTGTGCATGGTCTTGTTGGCTGGAAGCTGGAGAAAAGCAATTCATGGGATTGGGGATAGACCATCAGACTGCTGAAAAGTTAAAAGTGATTAGAGAAAGGATGTTAACAGCTCAGGATCGTCAAAATAGGTATGGTGACAATAAGTGACTAACAATGACCTTCGAAGTTGGAGAATTGGTGTTGCTTAAAGTCTCTCCATGGAAGGGACTTATCAGATTTGGAAAGAGAGAAAAATTGAGTCCAAGATTTGTTGGACCATTCAAGGTTCTCTGGAGAGTTAGGAACCAAGCTTACAAGCTAGAATTGCAAGAAGAGCTGGATAACATTCATAATACTTTCCACGTGTGTTATTTGAGGAAGTTTACGGGATAAGTCCCAAATATAATTTCACTTTCGGAAATAATGATTGATGAAGACAAGAGGCTAATCGAAGAACCCGAAGCAATTGTTGACCGTAAGACGAAAACGTTGCGACGTAAGATGGTCGAATTAGTGCTAGTGCGTTAGAAACATTCAATTGGGCCGAACCTCACCTATGAAATAGAAAACGAGATGAAAATTGTTATCCAAATATATTTGCTAATGCATGATTCAGAGGACGGAATCATCATAAGGGGAGAGAATTGTAACGCTCGCGTTTCTCGGTTGGCATTAATAAGATGATGTAATAGTTATGGTCAACATTTGTAACCTATTAGATGTGATGATGTGTGTAATGCACTAGTTTTAATCCTACTAATTTAAACACAAAATAAACACACGAAAGGCAGTGTACCTATCGATTAGAAATATAATTCAAGCAAGTAGGGTATCGAACACAGGGAACGGTAACAATTAAGATTAACTACTAAAATTACCTAACTAAAAACAAATAATAAAGGATGGTTTTCTCTAGTTTTTCAAGACTAGAAACTTAAATAAGAAAATAACACTCAACTAAAACAATTAACAACTAAAGATGATAGAAGGTAACTAGATTCAATAATAGAAGGGACTTCTGTTTAGATTCGACTCATTTATTCCTATGGTTGATTTCATGGCAAGTGCAATGGATTAATATATATCATTGGCTACCAATTTCTATTTTGATTAGGTTCATGTTCACTATTACTAATCCTTAGCAAACAGGTTCATTCAAATAGTGGCCAATTGATTAAACTAACAAGTTTCCTAGTGTTTAATTCGGATCAAGTAAGACTTGTAATATTAGCTAATTAAATTTGGTAATTCAATCAACTCATGTATGGTTGTTCATCACACATTCTTACACATTAATGTACTTATTTTCTAGTTAACCCTAGGTTCAGGTTCGCTATTACTAGGCATACAATATTGTGTTCACAAAATTATATGATTCAAGTAATTAAGAAGTTCATGCAACTTAACAACTTGATTATTAATAGAAAATAATTATTATCAACACATAAGGGTCTTTAACAAGGTTAACAAGACAATTCACCAAATCAAATTAATCCAAGCCATAAAATCACACCATATTCATAAATTCATCTACTATAAACAGAAGTTAAAAGCTTTTAGCTCAAATCTACAGCAATTAACAACTTAAAATCGAAATCTAATGAATGAAACATAGTTTATGCAAAAGATTAAGAAAAAGAATAGTGTTTATTACCTTTGATCTCTCCTAACTTGACTTCCAAGTTGAATTCTCGAAAACCAGAGCTTCAAGAACCCTTCTAATCGCCAATGAGTCGCCAAAAGTATCCAACCTCCTTCTGGTTTCGGGAATAACCGATATATATAAGTATTTTTTTCAAAATTACGCACCGACTCGTCAAGTTGTTAGACCGGACACGACGAGTTCCTCCTATTTTGAGCTCTATTTCTTCAAACTTTAAATTCCAAGCTTCCAATTGCTAGTCCTGCTTCTTTTTTTACTCGAGCATGTCTTTAAGGCTGAAAATAAAATTTTAACATAATTAAGTACCTTTTGTTCATAAATCGAGACAAAATAGCCAAAAAAGTATTAAGATATTATACGAAATATATGATCAAATATGCACATATCAAAATACCCCACACTTGACTTTTGCTTGCCCCCAAACAAATTTGAATTTTAGCATACTAGCATCACATAAGACAATCCCAATCAAACCCAGCCATTATGCCAAGATCTCAACGTATGCATTTGTGTATAAATTTTTTCCTAAAGACCCCCCTAATCCTAAATGCTCACAATCTTCATAAACACTCCCCCACTTCTTTTGAACAATGCTCATTTTATGCATCCCTCATAATCCATCCGTAGAAAACTTTCTTAACCTCAAGTCATTTTTGGTTAAATCCCCAAGCACACATATGATAAAATAACCTAGAAAAGAAAATTACAAAAATAAAAATACTTGATACTTTGAATCTTCAACAATTTGTAGCTTTTCTTCTTGATATTTCTTCTTTGACTTCATAGCTTTGTAGATTCTTTCTTTCAAACATTGCATCACTCTGTTTTTTCTTTTTCAAATTTTTTTTCTTTTTCAAATTTTTTTCTTTTTTTTCTTTCACCTCACTTTTTTCACTCAAACTAAAAACATATGCTTATGCAAGGGGATTTCACTTCATCCTTTATTGGTTAAAGGCATTAGTCTCATGTGCAATGACTACTTAAGCTTCCCTGGATACATTTCCGGTACACGATGCTAAACATATTGCATCCCTCAAACTAAGCGAGGTTATGTTTTTGTCCCATGATTTCACTAAAATAAAGGGGGCCACAAATGCATTATAACGTATATTGGCTCAACTAAACATTTGGGTCCTCATAAAATCATCAAACACAATACTAGCATGGTATCCTAATTGCTTTTACCAAAATTTTCTAAGTTAAGTCCTAACAATTTTATGCAAAAAATTTTAAAATTATACCTAAAATTAGGATTCTAATGTTACTAATAAAACCAACCCGCTACCCCACACTTAATTCATGCAATGTCCCCATTGCATGTTATGCATGATAAAGAATTTAAAGTAAAGAGAGAAATGGAAAAAAAAATCCCCTGGGATAGTAGTTGCGAGGTTGATCTTCTTCTTTTTAAGCTCCATCTTCAATTAACTTTTAGGCATGGAAACAGCTCATCCATGCCTTGGGTGTTAAATCTCATGTGGTACAGCTCCAAATATTGATGGAAAAACTCTTGGAAATGCTCGGAAAATAGTCTTCAAAGAATATAACCAATGCCCGCGTCAAATGGAATCAAATCATAAACTTGAAAATAAGAGAATAAGCAGCTCGTTGAGTTCATGTGGGGACTCGCCGAGTTATCGTTATAATGGCAAGAAAGACGCGTTTTTCCGCTTGGACTCGTTGAATTCAGGATATGGACTCGATGAGTTATCGTTGTATGGAAAAAACTTCCTTCTGCTTCAGGTTCGTTTGTGGTGTTTAAGGAGAGTATCAAAGTAACTCTTCCCCTTGTTTTTCTTTAGTAGAAAGACACTTTTTAACTGCTCTAATTGTCGAACTCGAAACCGGACTCAAAACTCTTATTATTCTCGTCTAGACTCGATTTCTCACGTTATATTCCTCATGCTCTATTCACGCATTCAATCCCTCACACTAATTCTGAAAAGATCAAAAAGAAACACACAAGTAATAAAAAAGGAAAACAAACTAAAGATCCTACTTACTAAGTGTTCAAACATCAATCAAACAAGCAAAAAAATAAAAGCACCAAACATAATAAAATTTGTCTTAAACAAGCCAGACAATAAAAATAATAAAAGGATAATTAGTCTTCATCTTCTTCCTCATCCCCTCCAAATCTGCTTCCTCCAGCTCCGTTTCTTCTTGCATTCAATCTCTCTTCCCAACTTTTGACATAAGGGTAATCGGGGCCATCCATCCGCGGTATGTTCAAGTGGCTCATCATGTGGGCGAGAGTCATATGATTGTAGTTCATGCTCCGCCCTAAATCATCTTGGTATTGCCTTGATTCCACGCTAACCCAATCCATAAGTAACTCATCATCAACTGGGATTACCGGTGGGTCTTCATGTACATACCCTTGCCTTGGCCTAAACCTCCTACCCGGTTGCTTGGGAGCCACCACTTCATCTTCCTCCGGGACTGCAAAGTGACCACCACCATAATCGTCGACTATCCTTGCCCTCCTATAAAGAATTGGATTAAAAAGAGGTGTTGGTAGCATCGTTAAAACATTCCCAGCCCCCCTCTCCAAGATACCAAATGATCTTGCCAACTTTGTCACGAACATACCCCCGCAAATCCTTGAAGTTTTCCTATCCTTTACCGCACCTTCCCCCAAATATTTTGCCAAACAGCACGGGACGTTACAAAAAGTGTTGGACATGATAATGCACCATAAGTAGAACATATCAATGCTCGGAACCTTATCATCATCTTTGTGCATGTTGATGGTATTTGCGATGAGCCGGTGGATTAAACGGTGAGTCGGTGATCTTATGCTTCCCTCTTGGGTCGTGGATGGAATATACACGCTATTTGCAATCATAGTCCACCAATTTTCTCCATTTGTTTCATCCGGGAACACCTTATGACAACTATCTAAGAAAGTCCCAAAAGCTTCAGTCATGACCACCGATTGGTCATAAAGGCCCATTCTCCAACCTAACTCTGCCATACTGCACTCCCGATACTCACCATCAAGACAAAAAGTCAAGCCGTTAGTATCATAGTGGTCATCCCCGTCTCGAAATGTAACAGTGGAAAAGAACTCCAAACACAACTCTTGATACACCGGCTCCTACATCCGGAATAATCTCCTCCACCCATCACATGTAACTTGTACCCCATTTTGAACAAAGACTTTGGTTAAGTACGGGTTCATGGCCTCCATCAAACCCACTTGATTTAGCCAATTCCAGTTTAAATCATTCGGCAAAAAAAATATTTTGACTTTAGTGTTTCCAGCCTTTTTTTCCACCTAATTAAAGTTGACTTCGATCCAATTTGCGGGAAATTGAACCAAGGTAAGTCCCCTTGGCTTCCCCGAGAACTTTGACCTCTTTTGCTAAACATCTTCTACAAAATCAAACACAAGGAAAACCCACACAAACCATATAAAATATTACAATTAAAAATTTGGGAAACAGCAGCATGGACTCATTAAGTTCATGAACGGACTCGACGAGTCCGATGAACAGTTCGGTCCTCACTTACTGGTTCGAACAAATTTAGTCCATTACACCCAAAATTACTCTAGGGTTTGTTTAGGGTGGTAAACCATGTATTCATTCACAAAAATTTTTAGTCAAAACGCTCTAAATTAGCCTAATTCGAAACCCTAATGTTCATGTCAAAATAAAAATCGGGTTTTTAACAAATTTCAACCATTAAACTACTAAAATTTGAACCTTTAACAAGAATATGCATGAAAAATCTTACCTTTATGTGAGAAATGGGGAGAAATCATGAAAATGGAAGTTGGCTGCTTGAGAGAGTTCGCTCGTCGAGTGTGTGGCGAGTGGCGGCTGGAATGAGAAAGCTTTACTTTTTAGGGTAAAAACCCTAATTTACTGAGTTTAAATATTATTTTTTTCAGTTATAAAAGTCTACTCGTCGAGTTTGGGGTCCCAGACTCGGCGAGTAGAAACGCGTTTTTACGAGATTTCGCGGATTTTCAAATGGACTCGTCGAGTTTAGGTATGGACTCGGCGAGTTTTTGACTCTGTTCGAATTTTTTTTACTTTCTTTAAATTAATTCCACTACACCCCACACGCAAACTTTGCTTGTCCTCAAGCAATCATTTTAAGCTAAAAAGAAGATTTAGATTGAAAAATCCTAATAAAACACACAAAAGAAAATAAAAGACTAAAAATAAAATGAAATGAAAAGGGTAAAAAAAAAAAAACTCAAACAGCGGGTTGCCTCCCGTAAGCGCTTCTTTTTTAGGAGTCTTTAGCTGGACTCCTTCCCACTCTACTTTTCAGCGACTTTCTCTAAGTCCAACCCTTCATCTAGTCTTTCTTCGGTTGGCATGCCCTCTTCATATCTCTTAACTCTATGTCTGTTTACTTTAAAACTTGACCCATCCTTGCTCCACAACTCAATCACCCCATACGGATAAACATTCTTGATTGTAAAAGGCCCGGAACAACGAGTGCGTAAATTTCCCAGAAATAACTTGAGTCTTGAATTGTACAAGAGAACTTTTTGATTAGCTTCAAACTCCTTGTTACCCTTCAACCTTGCAGCATGCCATCTTTTTGTCTTGTCTTTATAAATCAACGAGTTAGTGTAAGACTCGTTCCTCAATTCTTCCAAAGCATTCATTTGCAAAAGTTGATTGGCACACAACTCACTTGGCTGAAAATTGCATGTTTTCAAAGCCCAATAAGCCTTATGTTCAAGCTCCACCGGTAGATGACAATTCTTACCATAAACTAACCTATAGGGTAGGTTCCAATGGGTGTCTTGAATGCGGTCCAGAATGCCCAAAGTGCATCATCCAATTTATCCGCCCAATCTTTCCTATTTCTACTAATCGATCTCTCCAAAATCCTCTTGAGTGCTCGATTAGTAATCTCGGTTTGCCCATTTGTTTGCGGATGGTATGGTGCTGAAAATATATGACGTACACCATATCTTTGCAACACCTTTGCTAGTTTATCATTAGCAAAGTGGGTTCCCCTATCACTTATCAAGGCCTTGGGTACTCCAAACCTAGAAAATAATTTTTTAAGAAATTTCACCACGACCCTTGCATCATTGGTTGGTAACGCTTGCGCTTCTGCCCACTTTGACACATAATCTACCGCCACAAGTATGTATTTATGACCTTTGGATGAAGGAAATGGTCCCATGAAATCCACAGCCCACACATCAAATATTTCACACACTTGGATGTTTCTTTGAGGCATTTCATTCCTTGCAGATATATTACCCGACCTCTGGAAAGCATCACACTCTCTCACATAGGTGGCAGCATCCTTGAAGATTGTGGGCCAATAAAACCTCGCATCAAACACCTTCTTGGCTATGTATTGCACCCCATGATGTCCTCCTGCCGGCCCATTGTGGCAATGCTCTAAAATGTCAAGGATTTACTTGCCAAATACACATCTTCTAATAATCTCATCCGCACAACTCCTAAAAAGATAGGGCTCGTCCCAGAAATAATATTTAATTTCTGAAAAGAGCTTCTTTTTCTGCTGGTGAGTGAGCCCTTTAGGAAGAAAGTTGCCAGCCAATAAATTTGCAATATCAGCATACTATGGTTCTTCCCCCATAATCACCATCAAATACTCTTATGGGAAGCTATCTTCAACACCCTTATTGTCCATCTCTTCCCTTTCTGGATTTTCTAATTTGGATAGATGGTCGGCAGCTAAATTTTCCATCCCTTTCTTGTCCTTGATCTCAATGTCAAATTCTTGAAATAAAAGCACCCATCGGATCAATCTCGGCTTCGCATCCTGCTTGGCAAACAAATACTTGATAGCAGAATGCTCAGTAAAAACAGTAGTTTTTGACAAAATAAGATAGGGACGAAATTTTTCAAAGGCGTAGACCATGGCTAATAATTCTTTTTCAGTTGTGGTGTAGTTCTCTTGAGCTGGATTTAAGGTATTGCTTGCATAGTAAATGGGTTGAAAGTGCTTATCAACCCTTTGGCCAAGTACAACTCCTAAGGCAAAATCGCTCGCATCACACATTATTTCAAATGGTAGGTTCCAATTTGGAGCGATAATGATCGGGGCATAAGTTAATTTTTCCTTTAAAATTTCAAAAGAGTGTAAACATTCTTTAGAAAAATCAAAAGGTGCATCTTTCAAAAGTAGTTGTGTTAAAGGTCTAGTTATTTTAGAAAAATCTTTAATAAAACGGCAGTAAAAACCCGCATGACCTAAAAAACTCCTAACGCCCTTCACATTATTCAGTGGGGGTAATTTTGCAATAGTTTCAATTTTTGCCCGATCCACCTCTATTCCCGCTTTGGACACTTTATGGCCTAACCCAATGCCTTCTTTCACCATAAAATGACATTTTTCCCAATTGAAGACTAAATTCGTCTTTTCACACATAGCAAGCATCAAGTCAAGGTTAGCAAGACAATCATTAAAAGAAGAGCCAAAAACAGAAAAATCATCCATAAATACTTCCATAAATTTTTCCACCATGTTATGGAATATCGCCGTCATGCATCGTTGAAAAGTCGTCGACGCATTGCATAACCCAAAAGGCATGCGTCGATAAGAAAATGTTCCACTTGGACAAGTGAAAGTCATATTCTCTTGATCAACTGGGTCAATAGGAATTTGGAATTACCTGAAAATCAATCTAAAAAACAATAATAGTAATGGCCAAATAATCTCTCAAGCATTTGATCAATAAAAGGTAGAGGGAAGTGGTCTTTGCAAGTGGCATCGTTTAGCTTTCGGTAATCGATGCACACCCACTAAACGGTTACCGTTCGTGTAGGTATGAGCTCGTTCTTCTCGTTTGTCACGACCTTCATCCCTCCTTTCTTTGCCACTACTTGAACAGGACTAACCCATGGAGTATCGGAAATCAAATATATGATCCCCACATCTAAGAGCTTGACAACTTCTTTCTTAACCACTTCTTGCATGTTCGGGTTTAGACGCATTTGGTGTTGTACTACCGGCTTTGCACCTTCCTCAAGATTTATCTTATGAGAGCAATAAGAAGGACTTATTCCTTTTATATCGGTAATTTTCCACGCGATGGCATTCTTCCTTTTCGTTAAAACTTTCACTAATTCATCTTTTTTGGTTCGGGTAAGGTCAGAAGTGATGATAACAGGTTTTTGTTCACCTTCTTCTAGAAATGCGTATTCTAATTGTTCAGGCAAAGTTTTCAGCTCTAATTTCGTGTTTTGTACACTAAACACGTCGATTCCAGAGAGGGAACTCGTCGTGTTCAGGCCAAATTTCCCGTATGATCGCGATTTTTCGGACGAACTCGTCGAGTTTTCTCCTCAACTCGATGAGTTGACCTTTTAGAGGTTCTTATTAACTCTTCGTATTCAGATTATTCAAGTAGTCTTTCTAGCTCCTTCAGGTCTCTTTCAGCATCAAAGTCATTCTCAAAGGCCATGGATGATTTGCTTGACTTATCCTCTTTCCATTCATCCATTAGTTCTTCCAAAGCATCCACCGAGAAGGCTATGTCATCATTTAACTTAGAATATTTCATTGCTTGATCAACTCCAACGTAACAAATTCTTCTCCCACCCGAAGGGTAAGTTTGGATTCTCTTATATCCACTATGGCACTTGTGGTGTTTAGGAAAGGTCAGCTAAGAATGATTAGCACTTGATGGTCTTCATCCATATCTAGCACTATGAAGTCTGCGGGAAATACAAATTTATCAACTTTTACCAATAGGTCCTCGCATATCCCCCTTGGAAATGTTACAGTCTTGTTTGCTAGATGAATTGCCATTCGAATTGGCCTCGGCTCCGGAAGGTTCAACTTCTTAAAGAATGAGTATGGCATTAGGTTAACACTCGCTCCTGAATTAGCCAATGCATAACTAGTAGCTAAGTTCCCAAATTGGCATGGAAAAGTCAAACTACCCGGGTCACCCATCTTTTTTGGCAATTTGTTCAACATTGCGGCTGAACAATTTTCATTGAGAACCACCTTGGATACCTCCTCCATCTTCTTTCTATTCGTGAGTAGTTCCTTTAAGAATTTGGCATACTTAGGCATTTGTGCAACCGCTTCCATGAAAGGAATGTTAATTTGGAGGGCTTTAATGTGCTCCAGAAACTTTTGATAATCTTCATTCTTCTTATCTTGACTAGCTTGACTTGGGAATGGCAATGGAGGTTGATATGGTTTTAAAGGAGGATTATTTTTCTGATCATACTGAGAACTCTTCGAGTTCTTCTCCTCAAGTCGATGAGTCGTGTCGACTTTGTGATTTCGGGTTTTCTTTCTCTTCCTCTTGCATCTCTTTAGGATCTTCATTAGGAATTGGGGTTAGAGGGGTAATTATTTTGACTCCTAGTCGTTATGATGTTTATTTGGGAGCCTCTCGGATTTTTCTCGGTATTACTAGGAAGTCCACCCGGTGCTCTTTTGTTGATTTGTTGTGCAAGTTGGCCTAGTTGTTTTTCAATGTTTAGGATGGAGGCTTGCTTATTTCTCATTAATGCTTGTTTCTCTTTCATCATTGCTTGACGTTCTCTTATTGCAGCATCGGTTTCATTATGTCTTTTCTCGGATGCGGTTGCAAATCTTGTGAGCATATCTTCAAAGTTTAATTTCTTTTCTTGCACCGGCTCCCTCTTTTGATAGAAACCTCTTGTCTTCAGCCTATATTTCTCCTCCTTTGCTTCTTGTACTCATCATATGGTAGCCACTCTTTTTTCGGTTTTCGCTAATCCTCGTCATATTTATCGCCACTCGAATAACACACTTGCACTTTCCGGTTCCCATGCACGTCAAGATCACAAAATTTAGTAAGGTGAGGCCCGCTACAATTTTCACACCCCACCCGGATGGCGTCGATGGATTGATCCAGCTTTGTCATTCTTCAGTCCAAACTATCCAATTTAGCCATCACTGTTGTGACAACCCGATATTTCCAGTCAATGTAATGACCTAGGTCAAGTATTGTAATCTATTTTTGATATAACAAAAATAGCGTCAAAAATGGAATGTTCAAAAGTCTCCATTGGAATACATAAAATGATAGATATCGTGACAAGATTTTCAGAAATATAAAGAACACTCAAATCCGAGTTATAACGAAGAAGTTATGACCAATCAAAGATCTGCGTCAAAACCGGTAAAACACTGCTAAGTGTAAAAAGTGAAACCTCAATAAAATACTTTTTAGCCTTAGGTATCTAAACGAAAGTCGTAGATTATGTTAAACCGTGAGCGTACATAAAAAGAACGTCCAGATCTGACTTCGTACGAGGAAGTTATGATTTTTCTAAGTTTTAGAATAGCAGTAGACAGCTAAAAACTCGAAACAGTGATCGAGTGGTTTGTAGCCGACGCAACCTAAACGATAAACGAAGTTCTCATCAATAGAAGTACAACGATAAAAAGACAGGCGAAAACGGACGTCAGATGAAGAAGTTATGGATTTTTAACGGACTTTTCCTGTCCCGGCCCGTTAAAAATATAATATTAAAAAACAAATTCAAAACCAATCGACGGAGTCTAAACGAAAGTTGTAGAGAATATTCTCACCTACGCGTGGATATAAAGAACGTCAAAAACGGAGTTCGTATGCGAAAGATATGAATTTCTAAAGTTCGGGACACGAACTTCGACACTATGTGAGAACTCACGACGTGAACACAGTGTTCACGACGTGAGCAGGCTTATTGACCCTTCCAGAGCAAGTGGACTTATGACGCATGCCATGAGCGAATCGGGACCAAGCTCACAACGTGAGTTAAGTAAAACTCATGACGTGAGAGTCAAATCTTTGGCTATATATAGAAATCAAAGCCTTCTGATCTTGGTTGCTAAAATCTATCCTCTCTCCTACTTCTACACATTGTTAAGCCCCTCTAAACCACCCCGAAGCCCCAGTAACACCCCTAAAACACAACGCGAGTCCCGACGCCCCGAAGTTCCTGAGAAAAACATTCTTTCCAGTCGAAGTGCTACCCGTGTGAAGCTCGTTTCTTCACCAGAAGCCCACGGTTACGTCAAGAAAGATCATTCCTAGAAACGACACGCTGCCCAATTCACCACTTATCAAGTGAGTTCATACCCCCGCATTTTCATACTTTTTATAGTTTTAAAGGGGGGGGGGGGAATACAAGTCTAACACAAATATTTTGTGTTATATATGATTTCAAATAGTGTTAAAATGACATCAAGTCATCACAAATATTTCAAAATGTTTAAATTCTTTAAAATGTTATACCAACTTATATTTTCCCCAAAAATCATATATATATAATTGTATATGTATATAATTAAATGTTATTTCATTCAGTTTCAATACTCTTTGTAACTTGCTGAGCAAGGGTTGCATTCATAAACAGTTAGTATCAAAACATAAAATATATACAAATTATAATAGGTATAATTTATGATTCAAGAACACTAATACACGAGTCAAGTATACGCTAGTAAATTGTTTTACAATAACAAGGGTTGGATTCAAGACCACACAAGTGTGAGCAATTTACAAATACATTTCAGGAATACTAAACAAGAAACTTACTAACAGTCATTTATTTCCGAATGATTGAGTTTTCATCGTTATTATATACGTAACATCTATATGCTTTTCTAGGATTTAATATGTTCAGGTTGTTAGTACATTTAAACAACATAGTTAAATCCCTGATATTAAAACCAGAATCTCCATCATAGGGATCGAAACAAATGTCTATAGATCTATATGGGATTGACAATCCCGTACCTAAACTGTTAGCTACAGTTAGACCGGCAGGTCTGGGGTGACAATTGTTATCAACATTTCCGACGCCTCCAAATCGTCGTATCAGGCCACCTAGTCATAGTATGGTTATAATAAACTCATGAAAAAGATATTACACAATATGGTTAGTATATAAGGAACTAAATTTGAGTACATTTCAAAGTACTAATTTTATAAAGATACAAATTACAGTACTACATACACGTTACAATAACAGCTGGTGGAGCCAAACACAATCACTTTTACATGTTTTACAAAAGAATTCAAACACAGAATACTGGTTTACAAACGTAACGGTTTTATAGGATTAAAACTACTTTAATATACAACAGAAAATATAGGATTTTCTGGAACAGTTTTACACATTCAAGGAATAGAAAACAAGCTTTCAAACATAAATACTTATGCACTCACTCAACTTTATGTTGATACTCACTTTTCAAATTACTCGTATTCTCAGGAAATCAATTGACAGGTACTCCCCGAGCTTTTGAGAAGACGGAGCTGTTTTGAGTCATGTCTTCAATATTTTGTATCAACTATTTTGGTGTCAATATACTATGATTGAACACATGTATAAAATTTTACTTATTAATGCAATGATTGTTTGTACTTTGATTTCTATAAATGCATTTGTTGTGATACTACAAATGAAGTCATCCGCCCCTGAACGTTTCCGCCGTTCTGGTTAGGGGGTGTGACAATTGCCGCCATATTATCGGAAACTGAGTTCACTGCCGCTCGAGTTGAGTCATTCTTTAGGTTATGATATTCTCTAGAGTGCTTAGAGAATTCTTCAATTAGCTACTTTATAACCGTGGGTGCTTTCTTTCTGAGTGGTCCTTGGGAGTCAAGGAGCTGCCTAGTTGTCACATTCACTCCATCATAGAAAATGGAGACTTCTTGCTGAATGTTTAGATCATTATGGGGGCAGTTTCTTAACAAGCCTTTGTATCTTTCTCACGCCTCATAGAGTTACTCGCCTACTTGTTGCTCGAAGTTTGCAATGGCTTTCTTCAACTTTGCTATTTTTGAGGGAGGGAAAAATTGATCAATGAACTCTTCACGCATTTTAGCCCATGTTGTGATGGATCCTAGAGGGAATGATTTAAGCCAATATTTTGCGACTCCTTTAAATGTGACCAGTAGCATACGAAGCAAAACAGTCTCGCAAGGCACATTAGGGATGTTGAAGTGGTTGGCTATGTTGTTGACCTGGTAGCTATGCTTGTATGCGTCTTCGTGATCTTTCCCGTAGAATGGGATGTCCTTGAGTTCGGCGAGTATGTGACCTTCCAGTTCAAATTTCGCAGTTGCTGGAATCGCGGGTTGCATGAATCCTGGTTCGGTATCATCATGCATCCTTTTCTTGTATTCACCCATGGTTATGTCTGTGATGTCAGCCATGGTGTTATCGAGTTCGCTTCCTTTCTCGCTTTCTTCTTCAGATTTTGTTTCGTACTCGGTCACTTTTGGATTAGGATTTTGTTCAAAACTTTATATGTGCTCCCTTCCTTTTTTTAACTACTAGAATCACCAACGCTCTTTGCTTTCTTCTTTCCAAATACCGATTTAAGGTCCTTGAAATGTGACTTCTTTGGTGGGTTAGCTTCTTCTACGGTTTTATCCTTGTTCTTCCTAACAGCTGATTTCGGGTCTTCAATTGGTGGGACTAAAGGTGTATTCGATCCACGGGTCATAAACGTACTACAAAGAACACAGAAAACATGCATAAAACAAACAAAACGAAATAGTAACGAAAACTAAAAAAAATGCGATCAGACTCTTCGAATTCAGTACTGGACTCGACGAGTTCAACGTTAACACAGAAAACTAAAAACATAAATTTTAAAACAGAAAAACTAGTGACTTAAACTAACTAAATATATAACGAAAATAGTAACTTTATGCAAGATAAATCTTATACAAAGGATAGATAACACTAGCAATTAAAATAACTATTAGAACCGTTCCCCGGCAATGGGGCCAAAAACTTGATGTGTGTGCAATGCACTAGTTTTAATCCTACTAATTTAAACACAAAATAAACACACGAAAGGCAGTGTACCTATCGATTAGCAATATAGTTCAAGCGAGTAGGGTATCGAACACAGGGAACTGTAACAATTAAGATTAACTACTAGAATTACCAAACTAAAAACAAATAATAAAAGATGGTTTTCTCTAGTTTTTCAAGACTAGAAACTTAAATAAGAAAATAACACTGAAACAAAACAATTAACAACTAAAGATGATAGAAGGTAACTAGATTCAATAATAGAAGGGACTTCTGTTTAGATTCGACTCATTTATTCATATGGTTGATTTCATGGCAAGTGCAATGGATAAATATATATCATTGGCTACCGATTTCTAATGTGATTAGGTTTATGTTCACTATTACTAATCCTTAGCAAACAGGTTCATTCAAATAGTGGCCAATTAATTAAACTAACAAGTTTCCAAGTGTTTAATTCGGATCAAGTAAGACTTGTAATATTAGCTAATTAAATTTGGTAATTAAATCAACTCATGTATGGTTATTCATCATACATGCTTACACATTAATGTACTTATTTTCTAGTTAACCCTAGGTTGATGTTCACTATTACTAGGCATATAATATTGTCTTCACAAAATTATATGATTCAAGTAATTAAGAAGATGTTCATGCAACTTAACGACTTGATTATTAACATAAAATAATTATTATCAACACATAAGGGTCTTTAACAACCTTAACAAGACAATTCACCAAATCAAATTAATCCAAGCCATAAAATCACACCATATTCATAAATTCATCTACTATAAACAGATGTTAAAAGCTTTTAGCTCATATCGACAACAATTAACAACTTAAAATCGAAATCTAATGAATGAAACATAGTTTATGCAAAAGATTAAGAAAAAGAATAGTGTTTATTGCCTTTGATCTCTCCTAACTTGACCTCCAAGTTGAATTCTCGAAAACCAGATCTTCAAGAAGCCTTCTAATCGCCAATGAGTCGCCAAAAGTATCCAACCTCCTTCTGGTTTAGGGAATAACCGATTTATATAAGTATTTTTTTCAAAATTACGCACCGACTCGTCGATTTGTTAGACCCGACTCGATGAGTTCTTTACTTAAAATGTGTGTACGGCGTGTACGGTAAGGCATTGCTAGTTCGCGAATGTTCCAACCAACTCGTTGAGTTGATGGCCAACTCGACAAGTTCCTCCTATTTTGAGCTCTATTTCTTCAAAATTTAATTTCCAAGCTTCCAATTTCTAGTCCTGCTTCTTTCTTCACTCGAACATGTCTTTAAAGCTGAAAATAAATTTTAACATATTTAAGTACCTTTGTTCATAACTCGAGACAAAATAGCCAAAAAGTATTAAGATATTATACGAAATATATGATCAAATATGCACATATTATGTGATAAGGGAAATTTTTTGTGAATATTGTGTGCTCTATGTATAGATATTTGGAGTATACGTGCTTATAACGAAATAAGAAAATAAGAATAAAATACACGTCAAAATAGAATAATAATTAGGATGAATATCCTTGACGAAAGTTGAAGTAGTCGTGAAAAAGATTCGGGAGATATAAGGAACACTTAAATCTGACTTATACGAAGGAGTTATGATTCCATTGAAATTTTGCATTCGACCCGATATGATTATGGATCTCGTAAATAGTGAATTGGAGATAGATCATGTTTTAGCCTTAGTGATCTAAACAAAAGTCATTTTAGTCATTAAAACGAGAGTGTGCACATAAAGAACGTCTAAACTGATTTCATCAGAGGAAATTATAATTTTAATAAGATTCAGCATAGCAGTATATAGCTCAGAAATCAAATTTTAGATCGGTTACTTTTTAGCTAAAACAATCTAAACAAGAGTTGAAGATCTCGTTGATAGGATTTCAACGATATAAATACAATAAAAAATGGACGTCGGATGACAAAGTTATGCATTTTACATAGAATTTAATAGTCTAAGCCTTTGTGAAATAAGTAAATTCAAAACTAGTCGATGGATTCTAAACAAAAGCTGTAGATCTCGTCAATAACTATGCGTGGATGTAGACTACGTCAAAAACAGAGTCTGTATAAAGAAGTTATGTAATTTTGAAATTATAAAATTCATCAAGTGTGCATGGAGACGCGCATACCTTCTAGAAGGGGGCGACGTGGCTCCAGCCAAAATCGGACACGTGTCGGCCAATGGGTGGATCGAAGTACACGGCGCGCATTGGTGACATTCACCCTATAAATAGCCTCGAGTCCCCTGTCCATGTTCCTCACGCCTACAACTCCCCTTTCTCGATAATCTTCGGTTTTTAGACCTTTTTCCCCTAGTTTTAGTATTCCATAGTAGCCTTGCAACCCCTAGGAGCCCGACATCTAGTATCTACTAGCCCGAAGTTCCACCAGTGCAGTTTCTAGACTTTTGTCTAGGGAATCTATGTAAGTTAACACAATGTATATTATTTTAGTGTAGTTTATATTTGAAATTCATAGTGTTTGTTATGAATTTATAGATAGGGTTTGTTCGTGGTTCCAACTTCATATTACCGATTGATCTACTTACGAGGATGATGTCTAAGCTGGATTTATTGAGGTGTTTAAAGTGAAATTTCCAAACAGTATTCTTTATATACCAGACGGACCCCACCTCGAATCTAATCCTACCTGGTTGTCTCTTATCAACTATAAATCAGTAGACATTGGGATTGTTGAGAAATATAGACTATTAATTAGTCATAAGAGGTAATAAACTAAGACTTATAGATAATGGAACCTACGTCATATAAAAGAAAAATCCAAGTGCTAAAGTGAAGCGATGTCCAATTTTCCAGTCATCACTTTAACAAGTGAGTGTATAGTTACTTCCATCTTACACATAGATATAAACTATTTAAGATAATTACATGCTATATGTGACTATTATCTATGTTCCTAATATATATGCTAGATGAACGATATATACATGTTTTATTTGATTTTAAAATGTATATGTATTTTTATTACCTATAAATATATTGGTCAAGGATGGGTAAATGTAATGTTGAATCATGAAAAGTGACCCTTTTAAACTTCAGCTACCGCAGTCAAGCTCCCTCTTCAGCATCCGCATCCGAAGTCATCAAAGCCAACCGCAGTCACTCTTTGTTACTTAGTTTATTTTGTCTTTCTGTAATTCTCTCTATTGTCCGGTATGCCTTGCATGGCTACTCTTAGAGAGTGAATCTAATGTAACTTCTTGAGTCTCTATAAATAGAGCTCATTCTCTTGTGTTCATAATATACACGGATCTATCATTTTCTGAATACACATCTCTGAAACTATCTTTTTTATCTCTCTATCTAATTACGCATCTCTTCTTACTCATAAATATTGCTAGAATACAACTGATTACACTCTCTCTTCGGAGCAAGTCTTTTGTGACTTAATCACTAAGTTTGATCTCACTTATTAACTTGGATTGAATGCATTCCTCGTTATGAATCAACTTATGTGTATACTTGATATAACAATTGTTGTCATTTCCATTTCTTTACTTTTCCGCAACTAACTCTCTAACTATCTAACTCTAAATATTATTGTTGAGCTTTTAGATCCTTCGAGATTAACTATTCCGCAATATACTTGTTCTAACGTTTGTTCAAGTGTGTCTCAAAGTTTTTCTCTCAACAATTGGTATCAGAGCCATAGTGGTTGCTTTTTGAAAACAGAACTCTGATTTTCAAAGGGCCTTCTATACCACTGAAGCTCATTTCTTAAGAGTGCTATAGCGATTTCTCACAATCCTATTCAGCACTCCAAGACCAAGCATATTGAACTACGGTATCACTTCATCAAAGACCACATCCTGAAAGGTACAATTGAACTCATATTTGTCCATACTCATGAAGAGATTGTCGATGTGTTCACAAAGGCACTTGACTCTACAAAGCTTAACACTTTCTTACAAATGTTAGGATCGATGAATCCGGACCCACAATTCTTCTTGAATTGATAGGTACCGCAGACCATCCTTGGTCTCTGTTGCGGTCCTAACTGAAGTTACTTATGATAGATGGTTTTGGTATATCCTGTGTACCGCAGTCTATGTACCGCAACCTTATATCATATTTATCTTTCACTGGTCCTTATTGTTTGTTGTTACTAACTTCTTGTACTAGTGCTCTCCTCAGTTCTTCTACTGCAGTCATACATCTGTTCATCCGCAATGACAAATGATCCATCCGCAATAGCAAAGGATCCATCCGCAATGAAGTTTCCATCCGCAATCACATTAATAACTTCTCAACTGTTTCATTAATCTTTGAATCATGGTGTGCTATTTAATGATCCTTCATTAAATAAAACATTAAATAAAAACATTCCTTGAGAAACTGTCTCATTCTCTTTTTGAATAAACCTTGTGTCAGACCTATTTTAGGTATGATGACAAAAAGAACGTTTTTCCATAAACAAATCCTTAATCTGTCTTTTCCTCTTACCCAGCACGTCCCATCCGTTACAACTTCTTTTCCCCTCACCACACGATCACCAGACGTGATGATGTACGTCTGACTTTTCATTAAATGCAAAGCCCTTTTTGGTAAATTTTCAAAAAATAATAAACCGTTTCATATCTTGTGGCTGAGATTTCACCTCCCAAAATCAATAGAACCCCCAAATATTTTCTTTTACCTTATCCTCTTTTGCCTAGGGTAAAAACGTTTCCCGCTCCCTTAAGCCCCTATAAAAACCCTTCTTCTTCCCCAAGAACAGTTTACGCTCTCTGAACATTGAATCCTTTCTCCATTATCGTACTCTGTTTTCAACACTTTCTCTCAAACTGCTACAATGGTGAAATCCGGTGTATCCAAGAAACAATCCAAAGCTTCTGGATCAGTGAACCCTACTGGTTCAGACTCTACTTCAAGACATCCCACTCCCACGATCGCATCAAGCAATTTCAGAGCTATATTTGAAGACCATTCATCTTACAATGCTCCGATCAAGCTGATGATTAAGTTCTTGAACAATCACCCCCTGTTTGGCCCTTTCGATTCCTTCACAGACGTTGTCCCACTTTCAACCCTTTTCAAATGTGCCTTTTCAGCCTATCGACCAGTCGAGAACCCACAAGAAGTACATATTAACCTAGTTAACGATTCTTTGGTCATTCTGTCCAAAGAAAAGTTTCTCTCTGCCATTAACCTTCTTGTTCATCCTTCCATCAATATTTTTACTCCATCCATGGCGGACATCACTTTTGCACTTTACCAAATGGGTTATCAGAAGAAAATCAAAGGCATTGGAGAATTCAAGAAAAACCAACTGCCTGCGGTCTAGCAATTCGTTTGCCATTTTGTCATCCGCAGTCTATCCGGCAGAACCGGAGGCACGGATAATATGGGACTCAAACTACTAGAGTTGGTATGGAGCATTTTCACTGGCCACGACATGAACTACGGTCAGATTCTATGGGATGATTTTCTACAATACATTCCCAAGGAGAGCCCAAGGGAGAACCCTACCGAGCTTGCGTTTGCAAGATTTTCGTCCCTCTGTATTTCAAACCTCCATGCGGACACAGGAATAAGCATGGGCAACGACATCGACTTCTTTGTCACCAAGGATCTTAAAAGGTACAATCCCTCATCTGATCAATCTGTTTTTGGACCTATTAGAAGACTTCCAACCCATATTCTCAACACTCTTGGTCTCAAGACTGCTGATGTCTCAGATCATATTGAGGCTATGGAAGGTATTGCCCCATACCTTCCTACCCCGCCTCTTCAAACCCCATCCGCAATCATTACCCCTGGAAGTACCGCAGTCCCTTCCTCCACTACTCTCTCAAATCTTTCTCAAAGAAGAAAGAAATTGGCCTCAACCCGTCAAGGCCCCCGCAACATCTCCAAGAAACAAAGAACCCCTAAGAAAGATGCTCCCAAACCATCCGCACCCTCATAGAAACGCAAAACCAAATCAACCGCACCCACAAATGACAGTGACTCTGATGACGATGTGCAACCAATTGCCATCCTTAAGAAAAGAAAAACCAATCCCACTGGCCATATCCGTGACCGGACTGATACCTCAGCCTCTCAAAAGGCTTTGGTAGTCCTTGGGGTGGCCGCAGACCCATTCAATACCACAATCGAATACCACTCGGGCTCAGAAAGTGAGTCTGTTTCATCACCTCGTGGAGACTCCCCCCAGTTCAATCCCAAGAGGATAACACTGGTTCTTGCCCTAAGGTCTCCCGGGCTTCCCGTCTGTATTTCTTTTCCCCTGAGGAGTTGAACTGCATCCTCTTGAACGTAACCCATACACTTCAAACACCTTCCCAACCGCAGGGCACTTCTTCCGCCCTTGCCGGAACTAAGCCGAGGCCAAACTTGACTATGGGTCAAGGAGACCGAGGAAGCTCAGGAAATCCTACTCTGCTTACATCTTTGGTGCGATACCAAGGATTTGACGGTGACAACTCTAATGACTCATGGTTGAACTACACTCCGGTATCTGAAGCCGACATCCAGAAGTATGCCGCTTTCCGTACGGCATTCCATTCCCGAAAAGATCAACAAATCAAGCAACAGCAGCAAAAAGAACAAGAAATCCAAGTTGTGGCTAAGTATTGGGCAGATGCAATTAACAACGCCAATACCGTAGCCACCATACTAAAAGTTCAAGACTGGATGTCGGAGATGGCAGAAACTCTCTGCAAGACTCCAGAAGCAACTGCTGATCAAAATGCTTCCAAAGTTCCTCCAACTCCCACTGTCCAAGAATCACAAGAAGAAGGAACCGCAGTAGAAGTCAGTTCTGCTCCCACCTTCGGTTTTGATGATGTTGATCTCCAAGAGGTAAATAAACCCTCTCCCTCTGATGATGATCTTATGATGTTTGATGAAGAAGAAGAATCCAGTAGCTCTCACCACTCAACTTCCAAGCCCAAAGAGAAGAAGAAAAAGAAGAAGAATGCTGTCACAAGAAAGGAATTTTTGAGCCTGCAAGCAAAGGTTGATCAAATTCTCGCCGCGGTCAAGCTAACTCAACCGCAACCAGAAGACACCCCCGGACTGCAGTCATTGATCGAACGGATAGAGCGCTTAGAAACTCGTCAGAGATTGGCTGCTGAGCGCATCTCCTTCAAAGTTGAAATGGGAATCTGGTCCCTTGACAACAATTGACAAGCAGATCACAAGGACTTCATGGCTGCTGCGGAATGCCTCATCTCTAAGGTGACCGCAATCAAGAAAGATCTCCAAGCAGCCATTGCGGATCAAGCCACCCAATCTCAAAAGCTGATAGCTGAGACTCACACTGCCTATGAGTCCACTATCTCAGTCCTTCAAGCTACAATCAACCGCCTGCAACGATCTCTGTCAACCAACTTCCATGGCCCTGAAATCCTTCAACTCACCAAGGAAATTCACAGGCTGCTCTTCAACTCCACCATCCCCAATAATCAACAGTTGGCAGATGCCCTTAAAGCCCAGTTTCAGGAAGTGTTTGCCAAGGTTGATGGTCTCCGAAAATGGCTTGAGGAAGCTCCTGCGTTGCATTCCTCAAGAGGGGGAAGTGAAGAAGAAGAAGACCATCACTCCAAAAGCATCTCACAACATCAAAGCCCCCCCATAATTACAGAAAAGATTCCTACACCGCAACCCTCACCGCAACAATCTCATCATACTCCACCTCATCACACTCCACCATAAAAGGAGATCACTCCTTAGAAACCAGAGACCCCTCCTCACTTCAAAAATCTGGTGGATCACATGTCCTCTCCAAGGTCAAACGACTCCCCTGCCACCACCCAAAGGAAAAAAGATTGGAAAGCAGCTAAACTTGCTGAGCTTATATGGAGAGAATGCGGTTTTGACACTATCATGGATGAATCCTTGATAAACTCCTAGATCAATCTTCACCGCAGACTTCTGGATGATGACTACAAGCCATACCTCACATATGCTGAACCCCCCTCGGATGGCTACTGGGATGTTCCAATCTCCCCAAATGCTAAATACTTCACAGTGTTTGAGCCATTTGACCGCAGCCTTCCAGACCACAAAAGACTGCCAATGGAATTCGAGAGACTTAACCATTTTTATGCTAAGCATTCCTCTCCCATTGAGAAAATATGGTCTAACGATAGACCATCCACAGTCAAAAACTACAAGCCTCGGAAGTTCATGAAGGCTGACTTCATCCAATACACTCTCACTAGAAGGGAACACAACTATGTCCGCACCCAAGCTGACTTCCCTTGCATGAATCCTGAAGAAATCTTTCTCATAGGAAAGGTGTTCCAGAACAAGTCGGAGAAACACCCGAAGATGAAGATAGCTCTTGAAAGAGCTAGTACGTTTTTGAAAGAGACTGTCTGTGATTTTGCTAAAATCGACGCAGACATCTAGCCCATCATTGCCAAGAAGCTTGATCTACCACCACTCGATCCCGCACCGATGCCTACCGAAGGTTATCAAGAAAGATCCTTAGGTGCAACCAACTTCCCTGAACTTGGAGTCATTTTCAAAAGGAAAACCGATAAAGTCAAATACTTTATTCCTATGACTGCCATGAATCACCTCACCAGGAAGCAACTTGAAATCTGCCGAACCGCAGTCGAAAGATCAAAGCATACAACTGCCAAAGTCAAGTTCGAGATTTTAAGGAGGATCACTTCGTTGGAAAACATCAGGAAGTTTTGGTGGATCCTGATCAAGTTTTTTAAACTTGATAGCTGAACAGAAAGTTAAAGAGGTCACTTAGGGGGAAATTGTTGAATCATGAAAAGTAACCCTCTTAAACTTCAGCTACCGCAGCCAACAAGCTACCGCAGTCAAGCTCCCTCTTCAGCATCCGCATCCGAAGTCATCAAAGCCAACCGCAGTCACTCTTTATTACTTAGTTTATTTTGTCTTTCTGTAATTCTCTCTATTGTCCAGTATGCCTTGCATGGCTACTCTTAGAGAGTGAATCTAATGTAACTTCTTGAGTCTCTATAAATAGAGCTCATTCTCTTGTGTTCATAATATACACAGATCTATCATTTTCTGAATACACATCTCTGAAACTATCTTTTCTATCTCTCTATCTAATTACGCATCTCTTCTTACTCACAAATCTTACTAGAATACAACTGATTACACTCTCTCTTCAGAGCAAGTCTTTTGTGACTTAATCACTAAGTTTGATCTCACTTATTAACTTGGCTTGAATGCATTCCTCGTTATGAATCAACTTATGTGTATACTTGATATAACAATTGTTGTCATTTCCATTTCTTTACTTTTCCGCAACTAACTCTCTAACTATCTAACTCTAAATATTATTGTTGAGCTTTTAGATCCTTCGAGATTAACTATTCCGCAATATACTTGTTCTAACGTTTGTTCAAGTGTGTCTCAAAGTTTTTCTCTCAACATGTAAGATGATATAGATTATGAGAGATGAAAGACGATATAGATGTTGAGAGATCAAAGACGATATGAATGATGAGAGGCCTTGAATTTAGAGATGGTATAGTCATCTAGCAGAGTATAGATGAAGACCACAGACTATTCTAGACAGTCCAGTGGAACACTTGTAGGCTCGCAAC
Organism: Lactuca virosa; assembly: GCF_052849685.1. Taxonomy (NCBI): domain Eukaryota; kingdom Viridiplantae; phylum Streptophyta; class Magnoliopsida; order Asterales; family Asteraceae; genus Lactuca; species Lactuca virosa. Next base: position 73,109,251 of record NC_136429.1, on the reverse strand, counting down.
CTATAGGTGTTTTTGAAATAAGTGTTCATCAGGTGTACTTCATCCCCCCCACCGCTACATGGTTTCCTTATTGATATATAGTGCTAAGGAATCCCCTGAGCATTATTTTCTATCCCGAATATGATTCTTAGGATGGGCCCCATAATTATCTGCTTTAAGGACAAAAAGTGAGGATAATGGGAATGGGTAATCGGTTTGAATGTTTTATGAGAATATGAAATTAAAAGAATTTAATGATTGTGGATTGAAAACTGTAACATCCCAAAAAGTACGTACCAAAAATTTCATTTGTTATATAACAATTCATAAAACAATTTATAGAAAACATCATCAAGTTATTTCATTTCATATAAACCATAGATCATATGTCTCAAAAGCATGTCATATTATAGTAACAATGTCAGAGTACAACTCCCAAGAATCTTATATGCGGAAAATAGTGGTGTGATACGTTGCAGTCATGCCAACTCCTTTCCCTTCGAGGAAGAAGTACCTGAAACCAAAACTGAAAACCGTAAGCACAAAGCTTAGTGAGTTCCTCCATCATACCACATACCATACAATAAACATGTTGTCTAACATATCCGAGTACTAGATACCCCTTCGATCTCTTTCAACCAGTAACTTGCCTATCATATCAGGGTGTTGGCCTACCATTTCGGAATTTTTCAACCGGTAACTGCCTAGCATATCAGGGTGCTAGCCTACCCCTTCGTTCATGTCGACAGGTACCTCGCCTAGCATATCAGGGTGCTGGCCTACCCCTTCGGTCTTGTCGACCGGTACCGGGGACTATTTCACCCCTACTTCTATCACATAGCATCCTAGTGCATAAACATATAAGTCATATACTGCCTAGTTTATCCGGGTGCTAGCATACCCCTTCGTCCCTATCGACCGGTACACGGGTCGATCCTACCCCTCCTACCACTATCACATAACATCATAGCATACTAGCACATAAAGCATAACATATAGTGACATACCAGATAATTATCACAAAGACAATCATCTCTACTATAGCTCTTACTAGTGGGTCGGCATTGGTGCCTTCGACCCACTTCTACTGGAAGGTAACTCACCTCAATGTCAGGAAGTAGTTGATCTGTCCTCGGCTCTGGGATCCACTTTGCTCAAACTCCTACACATAAAATCTCTTTTAATTACCCTTCCATACTCATAACCCTTTTAAGGGCCAACTCTGGCCAATGGTCAAAGTCAAAGTCAACATCCTGGTCAAAGTCAACATCCTGGTTGACCCAACTCGCCGAGTTGGTCCATCAACTCGTCGAGTTCCATGATCCATAAAACCCTGAAATCTCGTTCCTACTCGTCGAGTTCTTTCATGAACTCGTCGAGTTCCCTTTCATAACATAGTCGGTACCTTTCACTCACAACTCGCCGAGTCCTTCCTTGAACTCGTCGAGTTCCTCAATCTTCATAACTCAAAACCATGGCCAACTCGCCGAGTCATCTCCTAGATGCAATGAGTTTGCTCATCAATAGAAAAGGTTGGGGAACCTTGACCCAACTCACCAAGTTATATGAACAACTCGTTGAGTCCCCCATAGTCTAAATCCATACGGTCGTTTCTAGTCGGGTCCAATGCTTACAAACCATAGATCTAGTCCCCTAGAGTCAATATATCACGTAAAGTTACTAACTTTACGTCCATGCATGAGGTATTTAGCTCAAAAGGCCCTAAAAAGTGATTTACAAGTTTCATGGGACTCCCATGCCCATAAAGTTAGCATCTTTATGCCATGGAGTTCCTCAAAGGCTCTAGATCTGAAGTCATGACTCCAAAACATGCTTGCATCCATGAATGGTACCAAAATAGGCTCCTTTAGGCCCTAAACTACTCCATGAAGAGATCTAGTAAATGAATAGTCAAGGTATGGACTTTATACCTCAATAAGGCTGCTTTGACAAAGAACTCTCTGGATCCAAAGCTTCTTCCTTCAACCAAGCACTTCTAAGTTCCAATCCAGGAACCGGGAGTTATAAATCTCCCCCGTTTATTATAGACTTCGTCCTCGAAGTCTGTTGCGTCTGGGAATAGCTCGGGGTAGTGCTCCCTCATCTCGTCCTCCGGTTCCCAAGTCCATTCTAAGCCCTTGCGGTGCTGCCATTTCACCTTCGCAAACTCGACCTTCTTGTTCCTTAGATCCTTCGTCTTCATGTCGAGGATGGCTACCAACCACTCGATGTAGTTCAGGCTGTCGTCCACCTGTATATCCTCTAGATGTACCATCGCAGAGTCGTCTACTAGGCACTTCCGCAGCTGGGAGACATGAAAGGTACTATAGATCTGACTAAGCTCGGCTGGCAGATCTAGCCTATACGCCACATTGCCCACTCGGGCTATAACCCTGAAATGTCTGATATACCTAGGGCCCAACTTGCCCCGCTTCCTGAACCGGATGAAACCTTTCCAAGGTGACACCTTCAGGTGGACCATATCTCTGTTGGATATAGTGTCTAAGTCCATAACTATATTTGGTATGTACTTGACCCGACCCGGCATGGTCCGTTTGGGTTGCACTTCACCCGAACAATTTATGGATAATCGTTTGAGAATAGTATAAGTTATGATTTATTAATATATTATAAGTCCTAATATATTAATATAAAATCATATTATTTAATTAGTATTGATCTATAATTAATCTAGAATTAATTTAGAGATCAAAAGTATGACTAATTAAATATGGGCTCTTGTATTTATATAGTATGGGCTAATGCTTATTTGGAATGGGCTAGGCTTGCATGGAAAGTCCATGGATACTCCATAGAGCTTTAACCCATGGATCTCATGGAAATGAAAAGACATGGGTATTAGGGTTTACATGAATGTAACCCTAATCCACCACACTATATAAAGGAGGCTTTGGTTCTTGAAATCACATGAGTTGTGGTGAGTAAAGTAAGAGGGCCGATTTCAAGAAGGTGATTACTATTCTCTCAAAGTTCCAAGTTTGTGGTGATTTGTGATTTCCATTTCAGGCATCCACACTATTGGTGGTAGGCTCTAAAACTCCAAGCAATCAACTACAACTACAAGGTAAGTAATTCTACTAGCTTTATTTGATTCAAGTTCCCCATGCCATGCTAGATAGGATAAGAACCTTGGAAAAATAATTATTTTCATGTATCATAGTCAAACATAGATCCAAAGTTTCTAGGGTTGCATGTACATCATAGGAGTGTTAGAATGCTCAAAAACCCATCAGTGGTATCAGAGCCTGGTTTGTTTATTTGATAGTTGATGCAAAAAAAAAAAAACTTGAAAATCGAAGTTTTGTTCAAAAGCTCGTATCAAAATTTCAAGTTTTGTATATGTACTTACGATTCTTGAAATTTTTGATATGAACATTCATAAACATATGAGTTTAGAAGATCATAGAAATTATGTGCTAATAATTGATTAGATTAATTCTTGATCTTTATGTGTTTTAATGGAGTCCATAAATAGTTCTTAAGTTATGGATAACCAAAAGTCACATTTATAAATAACCATTAAAAGAACACATAGGTTACAAAAAATGAAGAGTCTTCATTTTTAATAACCATTAACTCATAAGTTATGAGAAATGAAAAGTTTTGAAAGTTTACAAAACTTGCCCTCAAGTTTTGGAACATGTAAAGTCATATTAAAAACTTTACTTCCAACCCCTAGAATTTTAAAAGTTAAAATTCAACCCTTATACTTTATAATATTATAAGTTTAATAATATTTATATATGTATAAGATCAAGTCGTCTTACCGCTAGTACGCCTCATTCACGAAGCCGGTCTATAAGGGGGGTATAAGGTTATTGCCTATAAAATGGCAACTTAATGGGTGTCCACTCTCACCCACCGCTTCCTTGATCGGTGGAGGGTCGTTAGCCGAACGGGTAGGACAAGAACTTATAAATTCTCATTAAAAGTATAATGATAATACTAAAGTAACTAAACTTTATTGAATTCCCAATCTTAGTTATTTTAGGAAAATGTGAATAGGGTGCTAATCCATGAAATTACACTTTACACTTTGTTTAAGTCGTTAGTGGAGCGTGTGTGGTTAACCGCCACACTAACTTGAACTTAACAAGGTAGGTAAAGGGTGACTTAATGTTTATCATAGTATCGATGGAGCGTGTGTGGTTAACCGGCACATCGATTGAGGGGTAATACATTAAGGGTACCAAGTAATTTGCGTGGTTACTTCACACCTTGTTTTGTGATCCTCGACATCCCAGTCACAAAACTTGAAGGGCACACTCGAGATTGAAACATGCCATTGAAGAAAGTTCAATGAATCTCAAAGAATCTAGGAGTTTCTAAACCAATTAAAACCTAATAAAATATTTCGTTTTTCATGGTGGAAATTGGTGAATTGTCATTCACCTACGTTCAAATATCTTATAGCTTAGATTATGGCATCCCTCTTCTAAGTTATAAAATATTGTGTTGGGTCCTAGCCTTAATATTACATTTGGGTGTTTTGTTAAGGACTATCTCTATATCTAATCTAATCTATTCCCTCTTCTTTTCAGATGTCTTCCAATAACAATGCTTTTGGCTCAAACCCTACTAGCTCCTTCTCTCTCATGAATCTTTGTGAGAGAGTCATCTTTGATGGGTCCAACTTTACAGATTGGATCAGAAACATCTGGATGGTCACTCGGTATGAGAACAAAGAATATGTTCTCGACAAGGAGCTGAAGGTACCCGAGCCAACTGCTACTCCTGAAGAGCTTGCTGAATATGAGGTACATGAAAGAGATGCTACAAAAGTGGCATGCATCATGATGGCCACCATGACAGCCGAGCTCCAAAAGTCCTATGAGGACTATTATCCTTTTGAGATGCACCAGGACTTGATGGACCGCTACCATCAAAGTGCTCGTCAAGAGCGATATGAAATAATCTCCTCCATGATAACAACCCGAATGAAGGATGGTGAACCCATCACAGGCCACATGCATAAAATGCAAAGGTATGTGGACCGTTTATTGAAGCCGAATGTGAACTTCCCTGAGGAGTTAGCAATAGACATCATTTTGCACTCCTTGCCATCGTGTTATGATCAATTCCGCATGACATATCACATGAACAAGGAAGAAGTCACCCTCAGCAAACTTCAAGGACTCTTGAAGACCGCCGAAAGTGGTCTAAAGGGTAAGTCGGTTGTTACTACTCCTACTCCTCCTCCAACTGCGGCCAATGTCTTGGCAATCGGGCATGGAAAAGGGAAGAAGAGAAAGAACCCTTCTAAGGGTACCAAGGGTAAGACCCTTGAAGGCTCCTCTTCAAGCAAAACCAAGAAAGGTTTTGTCACTCCTTCTGCTAACCCTAATGAGGCTGAATGCTTTTATTGCCATGAAAAGTCGCACTGGAAGCGAAACTGCCCAAAGTACCAGCAAGATTTGAAGGATGGGAAAGTAAAACCCAACCATGCAGGTATATACACTATATTGTCTAATAACTCACCTCATTCTAAGTCTTGGGTCCTTGATACAGGTTATGGTATTCACATATGTTGTGATTTGCAGGGACTAAAAAGAAGTGAGAATGTGGAGCAGGGAAAGATAAACTTGATCATGGGAAACAGGAAAGCTTCACATGTCACCAAGATAGGAGTTTATTCCTTAGTGCTAAATAGTGGGTTTACATTAGATTTGAATAAATGTTATTATTCGCCAGAAATGGCAAGAAATGTTATTTCCTTTCATGCATTCTATAAACAAGGTTTTACCTTTTATTTTGATAATAATAATAATGGTAGTATTGATGCTTTCTTTAATAATGTTTTTTATTTTAAAGCATTACCTTGTGATGGCGTGTATGAAACTGTATCTGTTGTAGATAATCTAGGAAATAATGTATTGTGTATTAACTCTTCCACTAGCTTAGATAAAGCATCCTTATGGTATTGTCGTCTTGGACATGTAAGCAAGAAACGCATAGGCCAACTCCAAAAGGATGGAGTCTTGGAGTCATTTGACCTAAAGTCAGATGATAGTTGTAAATCTTGTTTGCTTGGTAAAATGACAAAGTCACCTTTTACTGGCACTTGTGCTAGGGGTGAAGGTTTGTTGGACCTCATACACACGGATGTGTGTGGACCCTTCAGAACCGCCACAAGAGATGCTAATCGGTTCTATGTGACTTTTACTGATGATTTTAGTAGATATGGATATGTCTACCTAATCAAGCATAAGTCAGAAACCTTTGAGAAATCAAAGAGTTTAAGCAAGAAGTGGAGAATCAGTTGGGCAGGAACATTAAGATGCTTCGATCCGATCGTGGTGGTGAGTATCTTAGTACTGAGTTCCTTGACTATCTTAAGGAATGTGGGATTGTCTCACAATTGACACCTCCTAGGACACCACAGTTGAATGGTGTAGCTGAGAGGCGCAATCGGACCTTGTTGGACATGGTTCGTTCCATGATGAGTCGAGCTTCGCTACCAATCTCATGTTGGGGGTATGCCTTAGAGACTGCCGCCCATATCCTTAATCTAGTCCCTACAAAGAAGGTTGCCAAAACACCTTACGAGGTGTGGACTGGAAAAGTTCCCAATCTAGACCACATCAAGATTTGGGGTTGCGAGGCTTTCGTGAGACGCGAGACTCACGATAAGCTCGAACCCCGAAGCGAAAGGTGTATTTTCATCGGCTACCCACATAAATCCTTTGGTTACATCTTCTACAGACCCAGTGATAATGTGGTCTTTGTAGCAAGAAGAGGATACTTTCGAGAGAGAGAATTCATGAGTCAAGGAGACAGTGGGAGGCAAATTGACCTTGAGGAAATTCAAGAGCCAAGTGGTGAAGGAACCTCAAACCCTAGCCCTCAACCTGAGGAGGAAACTCATGTTGAGCCGACTGAAGAATCTATACCTCTGAGGCGTTCCACCAGAGTTAGGAATGCACCTGAGCATTATTATGGTTTTCATATTACTGCAGAAGGTGAGACACTTATCAGTGATAACACACTGGTAAATCTGGATGAGCCTAACAGCTACACGGAAGCCATGGCAGGCCCTGAGGCTGCTAAATGGAAAGAGGCTATGGATAGCGAGATACAGTCCATGTATGACAATCAAATTTGGAACTTGGTTGACAATGTACCTGATCGTAAGATAGTTGGGTGCAAATGGATCTTCAAGAAGAATACCGACATGGATGGTAATGTACACACTTATAAGGCACGACTGGTTGCAAAGGGTTATTCTCAAACTCCAGGAGTTGATTATGATGAGAACTTTTCACCAGTGGCCAAGATTAAGTCTATTAGGGTTCTGTTAGCCATTGCTGCATTTCATGATTATGAAATATGGCAAATGGATGTCAAAACCGCTTTCCTTAATGGAAAGTTGGCTGAAGATGTTTACATGGTTCAGCCAGAGGGTTTTGTCAGTACAGAGTACCCCAGTAGAGTGTGTAAGCTCGAGAAATCCATTTATGGATTAAAACAGGCACCTCGCAGATGGAATCTTTGCTTTGATAAGAAAATCAAAGAATTTGGCTTTTCAAGGAGTGAAGATGAATCTTGTGTCTATATCAAGGCTAGTGGGAGTATAGTCAGCTTTTTGGTACTGTATTTGGATGACATACTACTCATAGGTAATGACATCCCAACCCTGCAGGAAGTAAAGTCCTGGCTTGGGAAGTGTTTCGCTATGAAGGACCTTGGAGAAGCTGCCTATATCCTAGGGATAAGGATTTTGAGAAACAGGAGTAAAAGACTAATTGGACTTAGTCAAAGCACTTATGTGGACAAAGTGTTGAAACGGTTCAACATGCATAACTCCAAGAAAGGAGAGTTACCCATCCAGAGTAACGCCAGATTGAGTAAGACACAAAGCCCTAGTACTGAGGCTGAAATAGCAGAAATGAGTCGAATACCTTATGCTTCAGCTGTAGGATCGATCATGTATGCTATGACGTGTACTCGACCTGATGTAGCCTTTGCTTTGAGCATGGTTAGCAGGTATCAGGGGAACTTTGGCAAGGCACACTGGACTGCGATAAAGAATATCCTCAAGTACCTACGGAGGACTAAGGATTGGGTCCTTACCCTCGGTGGCAGTGAGGACTTGAGAGTTGTAGGGTACAGTTATGCTAGCTTTCATGCTGACAAGGGATAATTTCCGCTCTCAGTCAGGCTGGGTCTTTACTCTAAACGGAGGGGGAATTACTTGGAAAAGTTCCAAGCAGGAGACAGTGGCTGATTCCACTTGTGAATCAGAGTATATAGCAGCAAGCGAGGCAGCAAAGGAGGCTATATGGCTAAAGAACTTCATCGGAGACCTTGGAGTTGTACCAGCTATAAAGGAGCCAATGGAGATTTTCTGTGACAGCAATAGTGCGGTTGCCTTAGCCAAGGAACCAAGAGATCATGGGAGATCCATACACATTGACAAAAAATATCACTTCATTAGACATCGAATAGAAGAAGGGATCCTCGTGGCAAAGAGGGTATCATCGGATGAGAACCCAGCAGATCCCCTCACGAAGGGACTGACTCGGGCTAAGCATCTCCAACATGCTCGGAGCATAAGGCTGAAGGATGATATTAGTTTTAGTAGTTAGATAATCTTGAAATTTGTAAAATGTAATTGACATTTGATGATAAATAAAAGCCGTTATTTATGAGTAAAGTGTTGCTATCTCTTGTCAATCGTTTACTATTATTTCTTTTTGCATGTTTTGACTTCCAGAATAATTATGTTATGGTTTATATCATATTATTCAAACTCTCCACAGTCGGTCATATGTTGGAAGTAGATATGAATCAAGACTGTCATGGGTTGGCTTGTAGAGGTCTAAGATGTTAGACAAAGCGGGGCTACAACACTCATGAGTGCTCATAAGTTCTGAGTATTGGATTCAACCCACGCTCACTTGTATCACTTCATGGAATTTATCTCGAGTGATCGTGAGACGGTAATATCATATAAGTCTTCAAACCTAGAGATATGATTTGTTGCCTATGAGTTGGTTATGCATTGATTGCACGAAAACACATTGGTAACTCGATGTTATAAACCGTGCTTTTGTGTGTAATTCAACAAGTAGTAGAGCAAACATATGAGTCGAAGTTTATCTGTTCCTTCTAGGATTAGAAGCGATATCTGGGCCCCTCGATGATTTTGTTTTGACCTATGTACCGGGCCCGGTCAGAACTTAATTGATGTGTTTAGTTAAGTTCTATGTCAAACAAATCGGAAATCGGGAAACAAATGCTGGACAATAAGCAAGACCATGTTCCATGTATTTGTCCGGCTGATATCTAGAACAGAGGATTATATGATCACTTATCTAAAATGGCGCTTCATAGTTCAACAGAGTTTAAAGAGCTATGATTGTTGATCGGTTCCTGAAGTCATACTTGCAACTATAGTTATTAGACTTATCCAAGTAGGAGACTGTTGGATATAGTGTCTAAGTCCATAACTATATTTGGTATGTACTTGACCCGACCCGGCATGGTCCATTTGGGTTGCACTTCACCCGAACAATTTATGGATAATCGTTTGAGAATAGTATAAGTTATGATTTATTAATATATTATAAGTCCTAATATATTAATATAAAATCATATTATTTAATTAGTATTGATCTATAATTAATCTAGAATTAATTTAGAGATCAAAAGTATGACTAATTAAATATGGGCTCTTGTATTTATATAGTATGGGCTAATGCTTATTTGGAATGGGCTAAGCTTGCATGGAAAGTCCATGGATACTCCATGGAGCTTTAACCCATGGATCTCTAGGAAATGAAAAGACATGGGTATTAGGGTTTACATGAATGTAACCCTAATCCACCACACTATATAAAGGAGGCTTTGGTTCTTGAAATCACATGAGTTGTGGTGAGTAAAGTAAGAGGGCCGATTTCAAGAAGGTGATTACTATTCTCTCAAAGTTCCAAGTTTGTGGTGATTTGTGATTTCCATTTGAGGCATCCACACTATTGGTGCTAGGCTCTAAAACTCCAAGCAATCAACTACAACTACAAGGTAAGTAATTCTACTAGCTTTATTTGATTCAAGTTCCCCATGCCATGCTAGATAGGATAAGAACCTTGGAAAAATAATTATTTGCATGTATCATAGTCAAACATAGATCCAAGGTTTCTAGGGTTGCATGTACACCATAGGAGTGTTAGAATGCTCAAAAACCCATCAATCTCTTACCTGAAACTCCAAGTCTAAACGACGCTTGTCGTCATAACTTTTCTGCCGACTCTGATCCGTCTGATGCCTGCTCCGGACCTACTGGATCCTCTCGGTTGTCTTGAGTACCACTTCGGTACTCCCCATGACCCTCTGTCCAACCTCACCCCAACATATAGGGGTTCTGCACTTCCTCCCATATAACATCTTGAAAGGAGGACGATCGATACTCGCGTGGTAGATATTATTGTAGGAAAATTCTGCCAAGGGAAGGTAGGTATCCCAGCTACCACCGAACTCCATGATGCATGCCCACAGCATATCCTCCAGAGTCTAGATAGTCCGCTCGCTCTGACCATCCGTTTGCGGGTGAAAAGTCATGCTAAACTGCAGACGAGTACCCAACTCATTGTGAAATTACTTCCAAAATCTGGAAGTAAATCGCACGTCTCGGTCAGAAATCAAGGAAATTGGCACTCCATGTCAAGCTACTACCTCTTTGATGTAGATGTCGGCCAGCTTCTCAGCCAACATTCTTTACTTGGTCGGGATGAAATGGGAACTCTTGGTCAACCGATTCACGATGAACCAAATCGAATCCACTCCATGTGCGGTCCTAGGAAGCTTCGTGATAAAATCCATAGTAATATCCTCCCATTTCCACACAGGGATATCTAACGGCTGTGTCTTGCCGTGAGGCCTCTGGTGCTCTTACTTGACCTTTCTGTAAGTCAGACATCTCTCAACGTACCAGGATACATCCCGCTTCATGCAGGGTCACCAGTAATCTGGACGAAGATCTCTGTACATCTTCGTCTCCCTGGGATGGATGGAAAATCTGAACTTGTGGGCCTCGTCCATCAGAATTTGTCGTACTCCACCCCAGTATGGAACCCAGACCCTCCCATGCAAGGTCAGCAGCCCACGGCTGTCATAGTCAAATGAGGCCACCTGGCCTATGATCTGCTCACACTTCCAACGCTCCTTCTTCATTCCCTCAACATGCGTCTCTCGGATCCGCTCCAAAAGTGGACTCGCCACTGTCATCCTCAAGCAGATGTCTCTGATTGGGGCTGCCTTGCGGCTCAGTGCATCGGCCACAACACTGGCCTTCCCCAGATGGTAGAGGATCTCACATTCACAATCATTCACCACATCTAGCCACTGACATTGTCTCATGTTCATATTTGTTGATCCATGAGGTACCTCAAGTTCTTATGGTCCGTGTAAATGGTACAACGGACCCCAAAGAGGTAGTGTCGCCAAATATTGATGGCGAAAACAACTGCCCCCCAACTCCGGATCGTGCGTCGGGTAGTTCGCCTCGTGAGGCTTCAGCTACCTGGAGGCGTAGGCGATGACGTCCCCATCTGCAACAATATTGCGCCCAAACCCGAAATGGACGCATCACAGTATACTACAAAATCATCCACGCCCTATGGCAGGGCTAAAATCACTGCCTCACACTGTCTCTGTCTCAAGGTCTCAAATGTTGCCTGCTGCTCAGGCCCCCAGTGAAATACAATGGCCTTCTTCATTAGCCAGGCAGTGGTACCACTATCTTGGAGAAATCCTGTATGAATCTCCGATAACAGCCTGCTAAACCGAGGAAACTCCGAATCTCAGATGGAGACTTCGGAACCTCCCATCTCATCACGGCCTCCACTTTGGCCGGGTTGACCAAAATACCGTTCTGGTTGACAAGGTGCCCCAGAAACTACACCTCATGTAACCAGAACTCACACTTGGAGAACTTGGCGTACAAGCTCTCCCTCCTCAGGGTATCCAACACCTCCCACAAATGCTCCTCGTGCTGCTCCTGCGTCTTAGAGTAAACCAAGATTTCATCAATAAAAACTATCACAGACTGATCCAGCATTGGTCTGCATACACGGTTCATGAGATCCATGAACACGACAGGAGAATTGGTGAGCCCAAAGAACATCACCATGAAGTCGTAATGACCATAGCGAGTCCGGAAAGCAGGATGCACCCTGTAGCTGGTCAAAGAGATCATCAATCCTCGGAAGTGGGTAACAGTTCTTTACCGTTACCTTGTTCAGCTCCCGGTAATCTATACACATCCGGTGCAACCTGTCCTTCTTCTTCACAAACAGGATCGGGGCTCCCCAAGGAAAACTGCTCGTCCTAATGAATCCCTTGTCTAACAGCTCCTGCAGCTCTGTAGATAACTCCTGCATCTCGGGAGGAGCCAACCGATATGGTGCCTTGGCTATCGGAGCCGCACCAGGGACTAGGTCGATCCTGAAATCCACCTATCTCTCTGGAGGTATCCCCGGCAACTCCTCTGGAAATACGTCTGGGTATTCTCGCACCATCGGTACATCACTCACAGTCGCCTTACCCGCCTCCCGGGTATCCATAACGTAGGCGACATACCCTACGCAACCCTGCTGAAGGTAGCGCCTAACCCTCCCTGCCGAACACATAGTTGGTTTACGCTGCAGCCTCTCACCCTGAATCACTAGCTCTCCCCCACTTGGGGTCCTGACATGTACCAACTGATGTGCACAGTCGATCACCGCCCTATTAGGGCTCAACCAATCCATGACGATGATAACATTGTTCCCACGCAACAGAATGGGAACCAAATCCATGAGGTAACGCTCGTCACACAACCTCAAAACGCAATCTCTTAAAACCTCTGATGCTCGGACAGATCGGTCGTCAGCAATCTCGACCTCTAAAGGGCAATCCAACATGCCCGAAGACTCAGAAAACCTCTTGCTAAGTGCAAAAGAGACAAATGATCGGGTAGCCCCCGAATCGAATAACACCTGAACTAGGATAATGTTTACATGGAACGATCCTAAACAAACACATAAAATATAGCACATAAATAACATAACCGAAATGTAATAAGAGTTAGGGAGAAGAAAACATACCCGTCACCACATCCGGTGCGGCACGCGTCTCTTTGGCAGTCAGCTGGAAGGCTCGGCTCCTCACCACTGGAGCATTTGTCTTGCCCTGTCGGCCATCCTTGATCCACATGGTAGCTAGGGTTGGCGCCGCCACTGGCACTCCTGATTTCAACCTCGGGCAGTTGGCCTTTTTATGGCCCTTCTGATTACAATGGAAGCAAATCAGGTTTGATGTCTGAAGGGTGGGGGTAGAGGCAGTACAATGCCTACCAAAGTGCCCAAGCTTGTCGTACTTATAGCAGACCGACGACCCCAGTCTACAAACTCCCTCATGATTCTTGCCGTATTTCCCACAGCCACTCCGGCCTTGCTGGTCCTTCGACCTAGAGTCGGATCCCTTGGGTTTCTTCCCCGAAACCTCAATCACCTGCCCAGCCTCCGCCTTCCTCTTTTGGATGTGCTCTATATCAGTCTCCCTCTCTCTCTCTCTCGCCTTGGCTTACATGTCCTCCAAAGTCGGGCATGCCGAGTAGCTGACATGTTTCCAGATATCTGCTCTCAACATATCATAGTATCGGGTCTTCCTCATCTCCTCATCACCCGCATATTAAGGTACCAGTAAGGCCCTCTCCCTGAACTTGGCGGTAATCTCCGCCACCGACTCAGTCGTCTGTCGCATATCAAGAAACTCCCTGTCCAACTGTTGGGTCTCCACTACTGGCACAAACTCAGCCCTAAACCTGGTCATAAAGTCTGACCAAGTCATAGCCTAAATGGCTAGGGCACCCAACGAATCACTAACTGCCTCCCAGCAGCCTCTAGCTCTGTCCCTCAAACAACCTGCAGCATATCGGACCTTCGACCCCTCATGGCAGAAGCTCGCCAACTATGCTGACTCGTAGTCTACAATCCATCTCCTGGCCATAGTTGGGTCCTTCATGTTGGATTAATGTCTAAGTCCATAACTATAATTGGTAAGACTTGACCCGACCCGGCATGGTCCATTTGGGTTGCATGGCATCGGGACAATTGGATAGACAAGATGAGGAAAAAGGATACTAGTGATTTATATTAATATATTATAAGTTCTAATATATTAATATATAATCATATTATTTAATTAGTACTGATCAAAAATTAATTTATAATTAATTAAGTGATCAAAAGGAACTAATTAAATATGGACTCTAAGATATATGTGTGTGATGGGCCAAGTTCATTTAGGTTGGGCTAAGCTTTCATGGATAGTCCATAGAGTGTTTAACCCGTGGATCATATGAAATGAAAGGTCATGGGTATTAGGGTTTAACCCTAATCTCCACACTATATAAAGATGTCCTTGGTTGGTGAAATGGGCACTAGTGTGTATACACAAAAGGGCAAGGCCGATTTCACTAGAGAGAACCAAAGTATCCTTATTCTCAAGGTTATTCCAAGTGTTCATGGTGTTGTGTGAACCATTTGAGGTGTCACACTTGGAGCACTAGGCACTCAAGCTTCATGAAGACAAGTTACATAAAAAAAAGGTATGTATTCTATCTATTTTATTACCCAAGTATATGATATTTGTATGCTAGTATAGGGTAATATCTTGGAAACTTCATATTTGCATGTATAATAGATAAAACATAGATCCAAGGTATTTAGGGTTGTATGTGCACCATAGGATGTTGTAGTATACTAAAACCCAACAGTGGTATCAGATCCATGGGTTGTTTTCTGTTATACTCATGCAAATGTTTGATTTTCAAAGTAGAAAAAAAAAAAGAAAAAAAAACATGAAGTTTGTTAAATTTTAAGATAATTACTTGTTTTGTGAACAACTAATTATTTGTAAAATTTGAATCATTTGCTATATGAGTTGAATTAGGTCAAATTTAGTAAAAGATAAAATGATATGATTATTTTATTAGTTTTAAAAGTTTGATCTAAATGTTTTAAGGAGTTACAAATTTTGTCATAAAATTTTGGAGCTCAAAAAGTTTTTTTTAAAGTTGTGATCTTATGTGTTTTGAAACCTCCATAAGTTATGGATATGAAAAGGTTTTAAAAAAAATTGATTCAAAGTTTTTATGGAGTTACAAAATTTGGTGTTAATGTTTTAAAGAATTCCATAGCTTATTCTTAATTTATGGAACATGAAAAGTTTCATCATAAAACAAGCATTTAACTCCATAAGTTATGGATTACCAAAACTTCTATGTTTCCTTGATTTATGAGTTAGTTTAGATTAATGGAAAAAAAAATTGTGTTTTAGTTGTTTTCAATCCTAATTAATCTAAAAGTTGTTCATAAAATGTGTTTTTTTGTAACTTGTCCTCAAGTTATATGAAAAGTCACATTTATGAATCTTAAAAACTCATAAATATGCCTTAGGTTACAAAAAAAATGAAGAGTCTTTTCTTATAAATAGTTTTTATGGCTCCATAACTTGTCCTCAAGTTATGGATGTCCAAGAGTCTCTTCATTAAAACTTGCCCTCAAGTTTTGGAATTTGAAAAGTTTTCTCTAATGAATACTTTAATTCCAAGTTAAGCCCTTAGAATTTTAAAAGTTAAAATTCAACCCTTATACTTTATAATATTATAAGTTAATAATATATATATGTTTATAAGAGCAAGTCAGTCTTACCATTAGTAGGCCTCATTCACGAAGCCGGTCTATAAGGGGGTATAAGGTTGTTGCCTATAAAATGGCAGCTTAATGGGTGTCCACTCTCACCCACCGCTTCCTTGACTGGTGGAGGGTCGTTAGCCGAACAGGTAGGACAAGGACTATAATTCTCCCTTCATTAAAAGTATTAATGATAAATACTAAGTAACTAAACCTTTTATTAATTCTCAATCTTAGTTACTTCGGAAAATGTGAATAAGGTGCTAATCCATGAAATTACACTTTGCACTTTTTTTAAACCGTTAGTGGAGCGTGTGTGGTTAACCGACACACTAACCTGGATTTAACAAAGTAGGCAAAGGGTAACTTAATATTTATCATAGTATCGGTGGAGCTCGTGTGGTTAACCGGCACATCGATTGAGGGGTAAATATTAAGGGTACCAAGTATATTTGCATGGTTACTTCACACCTTGTTTTGTGATCCTCGGCATCCCAGTCACAAAACCTGAAGGGCACACTCAAGATTGAAACATGTCATTGAAAAGTTCAATGAATCTCAAAAGATCTAGGAGTTTCAAATCCAAGTAAAAACCTAATTAATTTATTTCGTTTTTCATGGTGGAAATTGGTAAATCGTCATTTACCTACCTTCAACTATTTTATAACTCGGATTACGGCATCCCTCTTCCAGTTATAAATAGGTTGTTGGATCCTAGCCTTAATATTTCATATTGGGTGTTATATTAAGGACTTTAGATCAACTATCTTGAATATCTCCCAAAAGATGTCTAGTTCAGACATCTATGATCTTCCCAAATCTCTTGGAACTTTACTTCCTCCACCTCCTCCAATTTTATTCTCCCTAACCCACAAGTTCAAGGTCACTCAAGCCCTAATGGCAAGCAAGGTCTATGTGTGATCACATCTTAGAGATGAAGTCACATATTGACAAGCCGGGAGAGTTGGGTGTCAAAGTCTTGAGAAAGTTGGATGTTCAATCACTTTCTAAGTCACATAGTGAGTTTCTTTGGGACTACTATGAAACAGACTATGACATGAACCTTAATGATCATATCTATTTGCTTGGTGCTGCTGAATCAGCAATGATTTGGAACGATAGTAAAGCAAATTTGATTAGAATATCAACTTCCCAAAAACTTTATGGACAGTGACAATGGTGACACTGGAAATCCAGAAAAAGCATTTTATTCCCAATGAAAAGGGATTGGCCATAGTCAACTCGGTTGACCAAATGGTAAAGAGAAAGGCTAAGTCTGAGATAGTCTCATTACCAAAGGGTCCATATGTTTATTTTGCCAAAGGAAGGGGCGTTGATTGCAAAGCTGCCAAATTTACCTAAGGATGTTAAAGTCAATAAGTTTGACTCTACATCAGGTAGAACCCATTATCTAACTCTGTTAAGTTCTATTCTGAGATCCTCATTACATGATGTGACTGGGTCACATGTTGATGTTTTAAGAATCAAAGAATAGAGAGACATCTTAAAGGAAGTATATGCTGATTCTGATCGCGAAGGTGGATTTCGAGCGCATCAGAATTTTGAGCAGTTGCTTAAGAAGTTATGATATATTGCTAAGGAATAGATAACAACAATTTTCCATGTGGATTGTAAGGATAAGTTTTTCCGCAAAGTTTTAAAATAAAACAAAATTGTTTAATTTTATTTATTTGAAGTATCCTTACAATGGAATTTGTGGAAAATTGTTGCTTATATGATTCCACTGACAGCAATATTGGAAAATGGATTTGATTCTTTCATTTGTGGTAGTGTCTAAATTTACCAAATCAGGAAAGTTCCTCATCGCCCAAGTTTCAATTGGACCGAAACTTGGAATCATGCAAGTTGAATACTATGATGAATGAGAACTTTCAAGCATTAGAAAATCAAGACTAATTACTTGTTTACATGGATGTGTGAGTCAAGTGAAGGACTAAAGGGATCGAGTACACATTCTTGTGCACTGGTCATGTCCACCACAAAGCTCATTAAGACTATTTGATTTACTAAAGCTTAGTAAATATGGTTATACTTACAAGTTTAAGTATAATTCTGAAACATTGGAAAAGTCTCAATGTATGGCAGAACGAATGGGAAGAATCAAATTAGGCAGAAAGAAAAAAGTTTCTCAAATCTGAAAAGATGGGAGAGTACTTTAGTATCATGTTTGTGATCATCTTAATGATTTAGAAATCATATCACAATTAGTCCTCTAAAGGTCATCTTAGTGCATTCTTATGACTAAGAAGAGGAGTCATGAATTGTTGAAATGGTTAGATCAGGAAGATGAGTCATACTTCGTTCCAAAACAATTCTTAGAGTCATACTCCAAGATTGTAACTTGAGTGACATATATTAAAGAAAGGTTTAAAACACTTGTAAAATGTAAGAGTAAAAGTGTCCTAATCTTGTACATTTGAAATTGGTAAGTTGTGATGTTTTGGATAAAACAAAGACCAACTAAGGCCAATTGTGTGAAGTGTTTGTCTTGATAAAGAATCCGCATTATCTCTTGAATATTTGGCAAGATAGTCTTATATGTCAAGAGGACAGTGGGAGTCTTAAAGATCCTAAAAAGAATTTCAAGAGCTAATCAAGAATAAAACCTGAGGTTCTTCACTAGCACACGACTTGAGGTTTATAACCTATCGTGTTGACATATTCTGTGCCCATTCTAGTTAAAGTTGGCTTTGCATAGGAGTTCTGAAAGTTCTCAATTGGTTGCATAACAACTTGGAAGCAATGGCAGGCCCTGTACTGCCAGGTAGCAAGAAGTTAAGATTGCATAAGTTCAGTCCATATGAGTTTGGATTTGTCATTATCCTTGTCTTGTGACTATGGTTTTGACGATTCACATGGATAAGAACACATACACCATAAAATCTAAGGGTCATAAGGTTTCTCTCCGATTCATGAAAATGATGGTGAGGAAACACTTCCACCAAGTAGATTTGAAGCAGATGGAAAAAGGTCTAAACAATTGAGACTATGATTACGACATCCCTTTTCATAGTTCTGAAATTGTTTAGACACACATGCATGCTATCTAAGGAAAGGTGTATGATTTTGATAAAGTTTTATCAAAGCATCTCGTATCAGAAATCTGAACTTTGGTAAGAAAGTCAATAAAGTATTGATTTCTAGAAGTCGAACTGATTTCTGAGTACATGTCAAAGCTAGTGGGAGCATAAGTGTTATGCTAATAATCATCATGTTAGTGGGAGCATGATAATTATTGTTAGTGTTGCAAGTTAGCAGTGTTAATTATAGAAAACAAAAGTTTCAATTCGTGAGGCTGCAGGGATTGAAAAAGTTGTTTTGCTATAATTAAGGGAGAGGATATACTTCATTTCAGTTCTAAAGGCTTAGATTGAGACCTTAATCATCTTTAGTCAAGAATATATATATATATATATATATATATATATATATATATATATATA
The DNA here is from genome assembly GCF_052849685.1 of Lactuca virosa. Classification (NCBI taxonomy): domain Eukaryota; kingdom Viridiplantae; phylum Streptophyta; class Magnoliopsida; order Asterales; family Asteraceae; genus Lactuca; species Lactuca virosa. Next base: position 73,090,113 of record NC_136429.1, on the reverse strand, counting down.
TATATATATATATATATATATATATATGAATTTCATGTTGGATTGGTTCAACTTAAGGAAATTCTATATATTGCGCTCTCAAAATTCGATTATGGTTACGACATCCCTCTTCATAGTCAAATTTTGAAAACATGGCAAATAAAAATTTTGTAGCAAAAGACTGGTCTAGAATCATGTCTTTATGTAAGACATCATGAATCGTGTACCATTTGCCTTGGGTACAGGATCGATTTCATGTGCTATAATATTTGTCATTTCTAAATTTTTCCAAATGCCCAGAGGCATTAAGAAGGGAAAAGGTGTAGAATTAGATATGACTAAAATGATTAAGCAATTGTCGAGGACAATCTGAGGTTTACCAAAGATTGGTTGCTCAGGGACAGTTGGAAGTATAGTGCTAATTTTGGAAGGACCATATTGACATATTCTGAAAAGAGGCATCTCTTGTTCAGAAGTGATAGTCAAAATGAGAATATGGAGTTGTCTCCATAGGTGGAAGTTATCTGTGTAAGATTAGAAAACTTAATGCAAGAAGCATGTCCAAAGCAATGTACTTTGAATATAAGACTTAGTTTCCATGGAGTTGATCTCCATTGGAATACCTTATAATGACTGTTGACAAGTCTTAGTGACTTTGTACATATTCATTACAGGAGGGTCAGTGCATATAAGTTTAAAATCTAAACAGATTCGATAAATGATAGGAATTTGAAATTCTCACATTTTTCGATAAGGATTTGGGAGTGTGAAATTAGAATCATTGAAATTATGTTCAATTGGTTTATTTCACAAAGTAAGGATCATAGACAAACATAGAGTGCATACTTGGTGTATGGCAAAGCTATTGTTTAGAAAAACATAGTGTACATTCTTGGAGCATGGGACAACTAGTGTTTTTAATTCAGGTATAAAGTTGATAAAACCGAAACAATGAAATAATGAGTAATCAGTATGGTGATAAATAAAAGTGGTCTATTTATATTCATAGGGTTTGATACCATATTTGATTCACTTATTCTTGTGCTTCATTTTGCATGTTTTGACTTTTAGAATAAACTAGGTCATTCTTCCTGAATAACTAAGTTATTCAAACTATCCACAGTCGGTCATATGTTGGAAGTAGATATGAATCAAGACTGTCATGGGTTGGCTTGTTGTCACACCCCGCTAAAGCGGAAACACAGGGCGTGGCAGTACAAGGGGTTTCATCGCAAAAGTTAAAAGACAACACCAACCGTAGTATTAAAAATCATTACAAATTCACAATGGGTTTGAACAACTTTTAAAAGAAATTACAATGTAAATTGAAATACAACACATGCGAATGCTCCTAAAGGTGAAGTGTCCCTAAGTGCCACTTACTCGATGATTCCTGAAAAAGCATGTAAAACGAGCGTCAACTATAAAAATAGTTGGTGAGTACTCACAGATAAACAAAATGATACTGGTTCCATGAATTGAAATCAAAGTTTTGATAAAAGTTTCCAATAATAAAAGTATATTGTTAAGATGAGTAAATAAGTTTGTAAAAACAAAGTTCTTTGTCATCATGAGAGATAAGGTATGTTGCCCAAATAAGATGCAACATTCATATTCTCATGGAAGATAAAGTTCGTTACTCAAACGAGTAAACAAGTTTCACTGCTAAAATGAGCAATCAATTTCGTTGCTACAAGGAGCAAACAATTTCATTGCTAAAACATGTATATAAGTTTTCAGTAATAACAGTTTGTTGTTGTAATGAGAAACAAAGTTCATTACTATAATTAATAAACAAGTTTATTGCTATAATAAGTAACGAGTTTGTATGTGTATGAGCAAACAATGAGTCTCAACCAAACCTATGATTGAAGCCCTATCAAGATCTATGCTTATCGTTTCATAGATGAATATGGTATCATGCACTCCAGCAATAGGGCGAGTGAGGAGTTGTCAATTCCTAATAGCGTTATCCATAATGACCATTGGCTCAAAGAGTTAATGGTTAGAGATAAGGGAAGGGCCTTAGTACGATAAGTTCTCATGTTCCCTGTTGCATAGACATACATAGAGAGACATAGCAATAAAATAGCAATCATGTTTGATACAAATCAATTTAAATACAACATTCAAATAATAGTTTTTCGGGACATGCTTTTCCACCCCAAAACATAAAAACTGAAAATAGGGGAGTGCGTGAATACTCACAATGCATTGAGATGATGCAAATGGTGCCTTGAACTACGCTCCACTTGTACCACTATCATTTTCCTACAACGATGTTACACACTAATGAGTCTCTAATCGAAATCTAACACTAGTATACATACTACTACAATAGAATTATGCCAATATTGTGTCAAAATTTAATATAGATAAGTTACAAACATTTTTCTATGAAAATTTAATTTCAATGCATCAATTGTTATATAACAATTTAAGTGGAAAATTTCCATTATTGAAATGTTAATATTTAACATTTTAGAGGTGTTCCAATGATTAAATATTCAAAACTAAATCAATTTAGTTCTAAAAGTTCCCAAACTTTGCATTTCAGTTTTAATTGAAGTCAAAGACCTCAAGATAAATTTTCTTGAATTTTTGATTTTTCACCATTTTAGTTTCTTGAATAACCATAAAATCATGAAAAATACTAAACAATTAATAAAAATTACCAAACTTCAGATTTTGGTTCTAAATATGTTAAAATACTTCTAGATAAATTTTCATGGATTATGGATATGCATAACCATTTTTCATATATTTAATTCTCTAAATATATAAAAATTCATGAAAAATAGAAATCGGTTAAGAAAATGCCCCAAACTTTTTATAGTAATGTCATTACACGTACTTAACCTGGGAAAACTATAAAAATAGATTTCCAGACAATTTAACCCAATTTTATGATTTTTGAGCATTTATTCTAATAAAAATTGAAATAAATAGAAAATAGTTTCCAAAATTGCCCAAAATTTTTGTAACGCTGTTATTAGTCATTATTAAGCTAGGAAAAATATAAAAATGAATTTCTAAACTGTTTATCTCAATTTTATGATTTTTGTGTATGTATTCTAATAAAAATTAGGTTTAAGTGTATTTAATCTTGGGAAAATAGAAGAAAAATAGTATACAGAAGAGAAAAATCATCAAAATTTTTATGTAGCATCCTAATGTACTAAAAGGTGTTCTGGTAAAATTTCATAATTTTTGGATGAGTAAAACTATTTTCCTGTTTTTAGTCCATTATAAATACAAAAATCGGAGAAAAATAGGGATACATTATGAAAAATTCTGGAAATATTTTTCTAAGTCTTCCACAGAGAGTATAAGCTGCGAAAATTATTAGATACCATTTTTATATTCCCTAATGTGGTTTTATGATTTATTAGAGCTAAACAAAAAGAAAATTCAAAAACATATTAAACAGTAACAAAAATCGATGAAACTTAATGGAAGATGTTTATTAACTTAAAGGATCATCCAAGAATTTTTCCAGAATTTATTTACTAGCTTAAGTATTTTATATGATTTAACACTCTATTTTCTTATTATTTTCATGTAAAAATAAAGAAAATATATATTGAGCTGAAAATTTGCAAAACACATCTTCATACAATTTAATAACAATGAAAAATTGTTTTCTTATTTTTGATGTCGAAAACCATGTCTAAAGGCTCAATAAATTATAGAGAAAACTTGGTTCTTGTGATTTTGGTAAAGATTATTGATGTTACTTTGAGAATTTTTGCAACATGTTCCAAAAACTTTTAAATCAATATCTTTTTGTACCTCTTAATATATGATGTTAAGAGTTCAAAATAATTTTTGAATGATTTTTAGTGATGAATAAGTCCTTTGAACATGCAACACAAAACAAATGTTCATAAGGGAAGTGCTGTTTGAGCAACAGTTTTGTAAAAATTGGTAAAAATCGAAATATTGGAATTTTTTAGTGAGGTCAGATGGGTTTGAAAGCTAACTCAAAATATTATATTCCAGAAAAAGAATCACGAATTTTGGCTAAGAAATGAGTGAGATATGACAGTTTAAAGTCAGGTAAAGAAATCTGGCAGATTGCATGCATGATGATTGGTTAGAAAAGTGGGTTTTCATCATTTCCTTGAGTAAATCTTTTGAAGTATTTTAAATATATCATGATAACCTCATATTTTGGTCATGTTTCCAGAGATCAAAAGATTAAACCTTATCAAAATGTATACATGCATTTATGAAGAAAATTTTGTTTCTCAAAAACTCTTAACTTGAGTTTGATGTTTTAATCCTTAAAATCGATTTTTGCACTAAGATCATGAACATTCAACCTTGTTTATCATACATGCATGGTGTTAAAACACATCCATCATGTTCTAAAAACCATTTTAACAAAAAGAAAACAAGTTTGAAGAAGATGAAGAAGGAGAAAGTGTAAGAAAAAGAGCAAAACTTGAAGGAAAAGTGAAGTAGAAATCGATTTTACCTTCAAGAATACCACAAGATGATGAAGATTTCGAGTTTGAGGAGTGTTCTTGGGTTTTTTTCTGGAATATTTCTTGGTTCTTAGAGGGAGGAAGAGAGAATGGAGTGGTGTTTGGAGAGAAAAAGTAGAGAGAAGGTAGAGAGAGTTTTCTAGAGAGAGAAAGAAGAGAGATGTGTGTGTTTGGAGAATGAGAGTGTGAGAGAGAGATATGGGGAGAGAGGGATCCGATTTTAGGGGAGGAGAGGCTCTTCTCTCTCTCTTGTTTCTTTTATAAAAATTCAAATCTTTTATAAAAATATCCAACTTTTTATAAAATGTGCACCTTAACCTAGTTTTTATGCATAAAACTCTTGATTTTTGACTTATAAATCAAGGGTAAATGTTAATAACTAAATCTTTATTTTTCATTGAATTGTATTTCATAATAATTATTATGATAAGATAATATTATAAGGTTCATAATTGTTTTTATAGGATTTTTAAGGTTAAAGTTTATAAATATGAGTTTTTAGGGCTTTTAGGGTTTTGGAGTTTCATAAACTTTGAATATCAAAATAAATAGAATATTTGAGACTTTAAATTATCTTATGGTATTATTACTCTTTTATAGTTATAAATAATGTTTGTAATTTATTTTTATCGGTTTATTGGCATTCTATGTAGTGATTCCGAGATTCAAGCGAAATTGAGGAATCGAGTATACTAGTCCTAGTCTTCAACTTTGACTTAAGTTCCTACGAGACTCGGACCTAATTTATACCACTAGGTCAAGTGCATGATGTGTGTATATGATTCATAAAAAGGTGTTCGATTCAAAGAGCGACTCGTATATGGATAGTCACTACAGTTAAGTAGTTGTAGAATTCACATATCAATGTGAAATCTAAGTACACCATCCATTGTTTCTATCTGTTTCCAAGTTTCTACTAGGTTATAACATAGCTTCTAATTACTAAGTCTAATATGTGTTGTGCCTATATGTGCAACTAATTCTAGTCAAATCTAGAACCGACTCGAATTTTGACGGTTGTCACAGTCTCCCCCGGTTGAAAGAATTTCGTCCCGAAATTCAATTTGTGACGAATTCTATTAGAACTAAACCGGATGCAATTGTATAATTGGAGAGGTGGTGACTTTGGGAACTCTTTGATTATTTTGGGTTAATTCTCCAAGGGAAGAGCCCAGTTCTTTATCTATAATCAAAGTAATGTTTCCTTAATTCGAGTTCTACAGTCTAGATTGCAAGAAATTAGGATCATGGAAATCATGATCCGACCATGGTGACCTAGTTGAAAAGATTATCTAGTTAGATATTATCTGAATTAAGAGAGCGGTATAAGTTTCGATGATGCACCAACTGCACTGAGCATTAAATCCGCATTGATCTTTAAGTTGCATTCTAAATTTGCACTAAGTGTAACTTCGCCGCTTAATAAAGAAGAGATTAGGAACAATTTGTTCACTTCCGGGTTGGCTACTACATCTGGAAAAGATATATTTTGAAATAAGAAGGGTAGCACGAATGAAAATAAATGATCAAGGGTAAGTTCCTAAAGATACGTACTAAGGGTAGGCAACGAAGTTTTGGTACCTCTCGAATGTAAAGGCTTTTTAAGTGTCGTCTACAAAATAAGTTACGAAATGATTGAGGATCTCCGATGCTATAATTACTACTACGGTTACTCTTACAATAATGGAACTATACTCGAAGAATATATATAATTAGAGAGTCATTGTTTCTAATGAAGGCGGTGAAAGTTTATGATATTTTAAATCACATTGTGTAGATAGCATTTTAAGTGTTTAGAAGTGATAGAAATCTCACTGTTATCAAAATGTGTAATAATTCCAAGATAATGAAAATACATGTGTGGCGATCAAACGAAGTAGTAAAATAATATAAAGATTAATTAAAGTTAAATGTTTAAGTCGTTATTAAGGGATTTTTTTTTAAATATTGACATTACGCTTTTTGTAAAATTGACTAATTGTCTAAGTCAAAACAAATACAAGTTTAAGAGGAGTCAGAATACTTATGAAAACAAGTTTGAGAGTTTTAGGAACTCACTGAAAATTGCAAAGTAAAATACTGTTTTAAGAAAAGTGTAAAAATGTCAATCTTTGAAAATAGTGCATTCATAGTTTAGTGTTTCTACAAAACAATCATTTAGAGAATAGATAATCGTAAAATTCAAAACTTTTGATGTATTTAAAGAAAAGAAGAAACATAAGGATACATATCCTTCACATATATTTTTCAGATATAGAAAAATTATAAGCATAAATGTATTCATCTTGTGTATTACTTATAAGGAAAAATACAATGAAGATTGCATTTTATATCAAGTTTTTGAATTTAGAACGAAAGAGTAAATGTAAATAAGGATCACTTGTTTATAGTAGATTTCAAAATAAAAACAAGATGTATATGGTAAAAGACGTAATTGAATATATCAAAGTTGACTAAAATTAAAGTATGTCTCATGACTATACACGTATTAATCGCTCAAAACAAAAGGGTAGACTTCTAGTCTTTATGTATACGAACATGATACCACGAGAAGCAAAATAGACAGAAACAAAGTTAGACAATGTATTATGTTAATATTATGGTGTGCGAGATCTAAAATCAGAAGGAGAGCGAGAAATAAAGTTTGGGGGAAAGAAAAAGGAAGGTAGCAGCGACAATGATTGTTATTGTTAAAATTATAAGAACAATACCTATAGGTAGATTTAAAACCACGTTGAGATATATTTCAAACTTCAATATTTGATGTATATTGATGACTAAATAGAAATGTAGAAGTTCTAAAGTGTTTTCTAAGTTTTGCTAAAAATCCACGAATTATCTATTAAGTTAAACTCCATTTGTGAAAAAGAAGAAACACTAAAACTCGTAATTGAAAATTTTACAATTTTGATCTTTTGACTGGGGTCCAACAATGGTTAAAACGAATAAGGTAAAGACTTAACATATTTAGATGAATAATTGTGCATTGTCAAAAGTACGTCACTAAAAGTTTAAAAGTGAACACTAAGTTTTGCAATGTTGTAAGTTTTATAAACACAAATTATAAAACTAATTTGAAATGAAATAAACAAATAAGGTGTGTTTTTAAATGTAGGAACCAGTGATGTCTTGTAAACACATTTGGATTAGAAAGTTGTAAAAATATCATGTTGGGTTTCAAGAAAACACATTTAAGTAAAGCATAATGCCTAAATGAGGAAGTGGTCAACCAAAACAAAAGTGGTTTGAAAGACCCAGTGAAGCTTTTACACGTAATATGAACTTCAATGTCATATGTTTAAGTTTTATAGCATAGAGTCTAAACACTTTTATAAAAGAAATTGTTTTTAAGTTTTTCGAAAACGTGTCAAAATGGTAAGCAAGGTTTAAAATGGTTTATATGCCCTTAAAAGCACATCTATCCATTGAAATGGATTGAAATGAAATTGAAATAGCAATGTCAAAACAAATATTGGTTAAATTGAGTTTTGAAGAAAAGTGTTAAATTAAAGCAAGTTGTCAAAAGATTTTTAGCGAGTATATGACGTAAATTTTTAGGAAAGGTCTAGTAAGTTGTATAAAGTGGTTATAAAGTATTTTATCGATGATAAAATAAAACCGATGAAACGAAATAACATTTTTGATGGAAGATTAAGAAATAAGGAATAAGTATGTTAGTGTAGCCGATCGTACCTAAATACTAAGGTGAGTACAAGGCGAGTATAAGACGAGTACCGATGTCTTTTTCCCTAAGATAAAGGGCAAGAAAAATTGTTTGAAAAACGTTTTATGGTGTCAATGCAGTTTCGTGGCCTTTTATAGAGGTCAAAGGGATATCCTATGTTAAGTTTTAACCTGAAGGTGGAAACAACCTAAAGCTAAATCGTAGCGTAGTAATAAGGTCTCATGTATTAGTAGCAATAGGTTAAACCTTTGTGTCTCCTTGTGAGTCGAATCCGGAATGCCCGCCAATGGTATCCAAGTGATTACTTAGTGGTGACTCATCTACATCCTTACGCGATGCTCCAATTATCATTCGTGTCGGTATCGAAACGCTTTTTCCTAGTTGTAACTCTAGTACGAAGACGATGAAGAGGTATTGAGGGATAATTGGTATTGGTTTCGACTTAAGATTATTACTAGTGTATATCTAACTACTAACCTTATATCTAAAGTCAATAGCTACCGAGGAATACCCATTATCAGTACTATGTGCATTGCTCTTAGAGTGGCTAGTGATATAACCTAAGTGGTTAACCTAGCACTTGATAAGTGATAAGAATATTTCTAAATAAGGGCATTGATATAACAGTGAACTTAGTTTCTAAGTGTATCTAGATGAATGCCTATAATATGCAATGCCCGTACGCACACCAAAAATTTTGTTTTTCAAAAGTTTAAGTTGAAAATTGTTTTGAACATAATTCTACTATAACCGTTTCAAGCCTCGCATTAAGTTTCCTTAATTAAGCATAGTTGGCCAGGCTATACTTAGTTAAAGTCCAATAATGCGTACTCGAATTAGTTATACTAGTAGTATGTTCGATATTTTAAAAACATTTTGAAAATTTTTGGCTATAGTTGTGGTTCTCCAAAGGAAAACCGGTATTCTCTATAACCTTCGGCTCTGATACCATTTCCTGTCACACCCCGCTAAAGCGGAAACACAGGGCGTGGCAGTACAAAGGGTTTCATCGCAAAAGTTAAAAGACAACACCAACCGTAGTATTAAAAATCATTACAAATTCACAATGGGTTTGAACAACTTTTAAAAGAAATTACAATGTAAATTGAAATACAACACATGCGAATGCTCCTAAAGGTGAAGTGTCCCTAAGTGCCACTTACTCGATGATTCCTGAAAAAGCATGTAAAACGAGCGTCAACTATAAAAATAGTTGGTGAGTACTCACAGATAAACAAAATGATACTGGTTCCATGAATTGAAATCAAAGTTTTGATAAAAGTTTCCAATAATAAAAGTATATTGTTAAGATGAGTAAATAAGTTTGTAAAAACAAAGTTCTTTGTCATCATGAGAGATAAGGTATGTTGCCCAAATAAGATGCAACATTCATATTCTCATGGAAGATAAAGTTCGTTACTCAAACGAGTAAACAAGTTTCACTGCTAAAATGAGCAATCAATTTCGTTGCTACAAGGAGCAAACAATTTCATTGCTAAAACATGTATATAAGTTTTCAGTAATAACAGTTCGTTGTTGTAATGAGAAACAAAGTTCATTGCTATAACTAATAAACAAGTTTATTGCTATAATAAGTAACGAGTTTGTATGTGTATGAGCAAACAATGAGTCTCAACCAAACCTATGACTGAAGCCCTATCAAGATCTATGCTTATCGTTCCATAGATGAATATGGTATCATGCACTCCAGCAATAGGGCGAGTGAGGAGTTGTCAATTCCTAATAGCGCTATCCATAATGACCATTGGCTCAAAGAGTTAATGGTTAGAGATAAGGGAAGGGCCTTAGTACGATAAGTTCTCATGTTCCGTGTTGCATAGACATACATAGAGAGACATAGCAATTAAATAGCAATCATGTTTGATACAAATCAATTTAAATACAACATTCAAATAATAGTTTTTCGGGACATGCTTTTCCACCCCAAAACATAAAAACTGAAAATAGGGGAGTGCGTGAATACTCACAATGCATTGAGATGATGCAAATGGTGCCTCGAACTACGCTCCAATCGTACCACTATCGTTTTCCTACAACGATGTTACACACTAATGAGTCTCTAATCAAAATCTAACACTAGTATACATACTACTACAATAGAATTATGCCAATATTGTGTCAAAATTTAATATAGATAAGTTACAAACATTTTTCTATGAAAATTTAATTTCAATGCATCAATTGTTATATAACAATTTAAGTGGAAAATTTCCATTATTGAAATGTTAATATTTAACATTTTAGAGGTGTTCCAATGATTAAATATTCAAACCTAAATCAATTTAGTTCTAAAAGTTCCCAAACTTTGCATTTCAGTTTTAATTGAAGTCAAAGACCTCAAGATAAATTTTCTTGAATTTTTGATTTGTCTAACTATTTTTCACCATTTTAGTTTCTTGAATAACCATAAAATCATGAAAAATACTAAACAATTAATAAAAATTACCAAACTTCAGATTTTGGTTCTAAATATGTTAAAATACTTCTAGATAAATTTTCATGGATTATGGATATGCATAACCATTTTTCATGTATTTAATTCTCTAAATATATAAACATTCATGAAAAATAGAAATCGGTTAAGAAAATGCCCCAAACTTTTTATAGTAATGTCATTACACGTACTTAACCTGGGAAAAATATAAAAATAGATTTCCAGACAATTTAACCCAATTTTATGATTTTTGAGCATTTATTCTAACAAAAATTGAAATAAATAGAAAATAGTTTCCAAAATTGCCCAAAATTTTTGTAACGCTGTTATTAGTCATTATTAAGCTAGGAAAAATATAAAAATGAATTTCTAAAATGTTTATCTCAATTTTATGATTTTTGTGTTTGTATTCTAATAAAAATTGGGTTTAAGTGTATTTAATCTTGGGAAAATAGAAGAAAAATAGTATACAGAAGAGAAAAATCATCAAAATTTTTATGTAGCATCCTAATGTACTACAAGGTGTTCTGGTAAATTTTCATAATTTTTGGATGAGTAAAACTATTTTTCCTGTTTTTAGTCCATTATGAATACAAAAATCGGAGAAAAATAGGGATACATTATGAAAAATTCTGGAAATATTTTTCTAAGTCTTCCACAGAGAGTATAAGCTGCGAAAATTATTAGATACCATTTTTATATTCCCTAATGTGGTTTTATGATTTATTAGAGCTAAACAAAAAGAAAATTCAAAAACATATTAAACAGTAACAAAAATCGATGAAACTTAATGGAATATGTTTATTAACTTAAAGGATCATCCAAGAATTTTTCCATAATTTATTTACTAGCTTAAGTATTTTATATGATTTAACACTCTATTTTCTTATTATTTTCATGTAAAAATAAAGAAAATATATATTGAGCTGAAAATTTCCAGAACACATCTTCATACAATTTAATAACAATGAAAAATTATTTTCTTATTTTTGATGTCGAAAAACATGCCTAAAGGCTCAATAAATTATAGAGAAAACTTGGTTCTTGTGATTTTGGTAAAGATTATTGATGTTACTTTGAGAATTTTTGCAACATGTTCCAAAGACTTTTAAATCAAGATCTTTTTGTACCTCTTAATATATGATGTTAAGAGTTCAAAATAATTTTTGAATGATTTTTAGTGATGAAGAAGTCCTTTGAACATGCAACACAAAACAAATGTTCATAAGGAAAGTGCTGTTTGAGCAACAGTTTTGTAAAAATTGGTAAAAATCGAAATATTGGAATTTTTTAGCGAGGTCAGATGGGTTTGAAAGCTAACTCAAAATATTATATTCCATAAAAAGAATCACGAATTTTGGCTAAGAAATGAGTGATATATGACAGTTTAAAGTCAGGTAAAGAAATCTGGCAGATTGCATGCATGATGATTGGTTAGAAAAGTGGGTTTTCATCATTTCCTTGAGTAAATCTTTTGAAGTATTTTAAATATATCATGACAACCTCATATTTTGGTCATGTTTCCAGAGATCAAAAGATTAAAACTTATCAAAATGTATACATGCATTTATGAAGAAAATTTTGTTTCTCAAAAACTCTTAACTTGAGTTTGATGTTTTAATCCTTAAAATCGATTTTTGCACTAAGATCATGAACATTCAACCTTGTTTATCATACATGCATGGTGTTAAAACACATCCATCATGTTCTAAAAACCATTTTAACAAAAAGAAAACAAGTTTGAAGAAGATGAAGAAGGAGAAAGTGTAAGAAAAAGAGCAAAACTTGAAGGAAAAGTGAAGTAGAAATCGATTTTACCTTCAAGAATACCACAAGATGATGAAGATTTCGAGTTTGAGGAGTGTTCTTGGGTTTTTTTTCTGGAATATTTCTTGGTTCTTAGAGGGAGGAAGAGAGAATGGAGTGGTGTTTGGAGAGAAAAAGTAGAGAGAAGGTAGAGAGAGTTTTCTAGAGAGAGAAAGAAGAGAGATGTGTGTGTTTGGAGAATGAGAGTGTGAGAGAGAGATATGGGGAGAGAGGGATCCGATTTTAGGGGAGGAGAGGCTCTCTCTCTCTCTTGTTTCTTTTATAAAAATTCAAATCTTTTATAAAAATATCCAACTTTTTATAAAATGTGCACCTTAACCTAGTTTTTATGCATAAAACTCTTGATTTTTGACTTATAAATCAAGGGTAAATGTTAATAACTAAATCTTTATTTTTCATTGAATTGTATTTCATAATAATTATTATGATAAGATAATATTATAAGGTTCATAATTGTTTTTATAGGATTTTTAAGGTTAAAGTTTATAAATATGAGTTTTTAGGGCTTTTAGGGTTTTGGAGTTTCATAAACTTTGAATATCAAAATAAATAGAATATTTGAGACTTTAAATTATCTTATGGTATTATAACTCTTTTATAGTTATAAATAATGTTTGTAATTTATTTTTATCGGTTTATTGGCATTCTATGTAGTGATTCCGAGATTCAAGCGAAATTGAGGAATCGAGTATACTAGTCCTAGTCTTCAACTTTGACTTAAGTTCCTACGAGACTCGGACCTAATTTATACCACTAGGTCAAGTGCATGATGTGTGTATATGATTCATAAAAAGGTGTTCGATTCAAAGAGCGACCCGTATATGGATAGTCACTACAGTTAAGTAGTTGTAGAATTCACATATCAATGTGAAATCTAAGTACACCATCCATTGTTTCTATCTGTTTCCAAGTTTCTACTAGGTTATAACTTAGCTTCTAATTACTAAGTCTAATATGTGTTGTGCCTATATGTGCAACTAATTCTAGTCAAATCTAGAACCGACTCGAATTTTGACGGTTGTCACAGTCTCCCCCGGTTGAAAGAATTTCGTCCCGAAATTCAATTTGTGACGAATTCTATTAGAACTAAACCGGATGCAATTGTATAATTGGAGAGGTGGTGACTTTGGGAACTCTTTGATTATTTTGGGTTAATTCTCCAAGGGAAGAGCCCAGTTCTTTATCTATAATCAAAGTAATGTTTCCTTAATTCGAGTTCTACAGTCTAGATTGCAAGAAATTAGGATCATGGAAATCATGATCCGACCATGGCGACCTAGTTGAAAAGATTATCTAGTTAGATATTATCTGAATTAAGAGAGCGGTATAAGTTTCGATGATGCACCAACTGCACTGAGCATTAAATCCGCATTGATCTTTAAGTTGCATTCTAAATTTGCACTAAGTGTAACTTCGCCGCTTAATAAAGAAGAGATTAGGAACAATTTGTTCACTTCCGGGTTGGCTACTACATTTGAAAAGATATATTTTGAAATAAGAAGGGTAGCACGAATGAAAATAAATGATCAAGGGTAAGTTCCTAAAGATACGTACTAAGGGTAGGCAACGAAGTTTTGGTACCTCTCGAATGTAAAGGCTTTTTAAGTGTCGTCTACAAAATAAGTTACGAAATGATTGAGGATCTCCGATGCTATAATTACTACTACGGTTACTCTTACAATAATGGAACTATACTCGAAGAATATATATAATTAGAGAGTCATTGTTTCTAATGAAGGCGGTGAAAGTTTATGATATTTTAAATCACATTGTGTAGATAGCATTTTAAGTGTTTAGAAGTGATAGAAATCTCACTGTTATCAAAATGTGTAATAATTCCAAGATAATGAAAATACATGTGTGGCGATCAAATGAAGTAGTAAAATAATATAAAGATTAATTAAAGTTAAATGTTTAAGTCGTTATTAAGGGATTTTTTTTAAATATTGACATTACGCTTTTTGTAAAATTGACTAATTGTCTAAGTCAAAACAAATACAAGTTTAAGAGGAGTCAGAATACTTATGAAAACAAGTTTGAGAGTTTTAGGAACTCACTGAAAATTGCAAAGTAAAATACTGTTTTAAGAAAAGTGTAAAAATGTCAATCTTTGAAAATAGTGCATTCATAGTTTAGTGTTTCTACAAAACAATCATTTAGAGAATAGATAATCGTAAAATTCAAAACTTTTGATGTATTTAAAGAAAAGAAGAAACATAAGGATACATATCCTTCACATATATTTTTCAGATATAGAAAAATTATAAGCATAAATGTATTCATCTTGTGTATTACTTATACTGCTCGCTGCACTAATCTCATCCTAGGCTTACCCTAGGGTAACCTCCAACCCACTCTCCGCCATCTGTTGCATATGAAGTCCCCGCTACCTTTCCCTAACTAGCTTGCGAATACTATTAAATATTACTAAGACCAGATAATTCTTTGAATGAGATGTCTCTCCCTACAACGGTTAGACTCAGACGAGAACTGCGAAATAAGGCTAAACCTAACCTTCTGAAATTATTTAGTCCTCGTAATATGTAACTTAACATATTCGTTTACTAGTTAGTTAAAGACAGCTAGACTCCTAAAAACACAAAGCAAGCAGCATTCGGTCATTGATAACCCAAACCAAGCATCTCCTATTCAGGCTATCATATCACTGACTAATTAGTACTATCATGCAGCTCAATAAGCACATACAACAGGCATATCAGACATCTTCTTAGATCCTTAGCCCTAATCTAGAATGTAGTTCTCATACCATAGGAAAATAAGGCATCGTTCCTAGATCCTTAGCCCTTATCTAGCATGCAGTTCTCATAATCATATCATATATCATAGCAAACATGTATGGGTATCTTAGGGAAAACTTACTTGAGCTCAGCCGATTGCACACATCACACACCTTGTTCTTTCTCAAAACTCTTTATTCTAAATTTTTAAAAATTTATTTTTCTTGTAAAAATATTTCGAACCCTCGATTTGAGTCTAGACACCCCCGAAGGTGTGTCCGAATCCCTCAAACCATGGCTCTGATACCAACTTGTAACATCCCAAAAATACAGACCAAAAATTTCATTTTTGATATAACAATTCATAAAACAATTTATAGAAAACATCATCAAGTTATTTCATTTCATAAAAAACATAGATCATATGTCTCAAAAGCATGTCATAAGATAGTAACAATGTTAGAGTACAAATCCCAAGAATCTCATATGTGGAAAATAGTGGTGTGATACGCTGCAGTCATGCCGGCTCCTTTCCCTTCGAGGAAGAAGTACCTGAAACCAAAAGTAAAAACCGTAAGCACAAAACTTAGTGAGTTCCCCCATCATACCACATACCATACAATAAACATATTGTCTAACATATTCGAGTACTAGCTACCCCTTCGGTCTCTTTCAACTGGTAACTTGCCTAGCATATCAGGGTGTTGGCCTACCCCTTCAGTCTTTCAACCGGTAAATGCCTAGCATATCAGGGTGTTGGCCTACCCCTTCAGTGCTGTCGACCGGTACCTCGCCTAGCATATCAGAGTGTTGGACTACCCCTTCGGTCCTGTCGACCGGTACCGGGGACTATTTCACCCCCTACTTCTACCACATAGCATCCTAGTGCATAAACATATAAGTCTTATACTGTCTAGCTTATCCGGGTGCTGGCATACCCTTTCGGCCCTATCGACCAGTATTGGGGTCTATCCTACCCCTCCTACCACTATCACATAACATCATAGCATACTAGTACATAAAGCATAACAGATAGTGACATACCAGATAATTATCACAAAGACAATCATCTCTACTATAGCTCTTAGTAGTGGGCCGGTATTGGTGCCTTCGACCCATTTCTACTGGAAGGTAACTCACCTCAATGTCGGGAAGTAGCTGAATTGTCCTCGGCTCTGGGATCAACTCTCCTCAAACTCCTACACATAAAATCTCTTTTAATTACCCTTCCATACTCATAACCCTTTTAAGGGTCAACTCTGGTCAAAGGTGAAAGTCAAAGTCAACATCCTGGTTGACCCAAATCGCCGAGTTGGTCCATCAACTCGTCGAGTTCCATGATCCATAAAACCCTGAAATCTTGTTCCTACTCATTGAGTTCTTTCATAAACTCGTCGAGTTCCCCTTCATAACATAGTCGGGACCTTTCACTCATAACTCGCTGAGTCCTTCCTTGAACTCGTCGAGTTCCTCAATCTTCATTACTCAAAACCATGGCCAACTCGCTAAGTCATCTCCTAGACTCAACGATTTTGCTCATCAACAGAAAAGGTTGGGTAACCACGACCCAAATCGTCGAGTTGTATGAATAACTCGTCGAGTCCCCCATAGTCTAAATCCATACAATCGTTTCTAGTCGGGTTCAATGCTTACAAACCATAGATCTGGTCCCCTAGAGTCAATATATCACGTAAAGTTACTAACTTAACGTCCATGCATGAGGTATTTAGCTCAAAAGGCCCTAAAAAGTGATTCACAAGTTGCATGTAACTCTTATGGCCATTAAGTTGGCACATTTATGCCATAGAGTCCCTTAAAGGCTCTGGATCTGAATTCATGACTCCAAAATATGCTTGCATCCATGAATAGTTACTCCATGAAGAGATATAGTAAATGAATAGTCAAGGTATGGACTTTATGCCTCAATAAGTCTTCTTTGACAAAGAACTCTCTGGATCCAAAGCTTCTTCCTTCAACCAAGCACTTCTAACTTCCACTCCAGGAACCAGGTGTTACAAAAACCATATGTGCTCACCAGGCTCGTAACCCTGACCCACTTAGTTTCCTATAGTACGGGTAGTGGCACGAGAGTACAAGTGTGATGATTGATGGGAGATTTATGGATTATAGGCCAGTGGAATATCAGACGTTTTTAAGGTCTACATTATTTCAATTTATGCTTATATATTGTATTGAAGATGACACCCCAATGTTTTTAATATAAATAGAATACATTTCTTTGGAAATGTTTTGATAATATCATTATCATGTTTTTTTGGGAACAAATTACGCAATATTATCCTTTAAAAATGATACTATGATTTTAAATAAGCATAAATAAATCGGTCTTTTCTGGCCGTGAAATTGGAGATGTCACAACTACTAACAGTTAAAAACTCCTAAAGTCGGGCGTCGGGATTTCGAGAAAATTTAAGAGAGTTTTGGAAAGAAATTATGGTGAAAATGACTAAAAATCATACATATTTATAGGTTGGTACAGGGGGTGCGCAACGCCTCCAAGCCATAGGTGCACGCGTCCTGATGACATGCCTGGTTCCACTTGGTGTCACGTGTCTGGTCATCGTTGGGCCACTTCTCGAGGGGAAAGGCGTCCTTCTAGGCCAAGTGCCATGAAATCATGGAGCCACATCGCCTTCGATACTTGATCTCCGGTCATGCCACATGGCGCCCTCCAGTGGTGCCATGTCATTGCTTTTCACAGGTTAAATTTCCAATATTCTAAAAATCATAACTTTCGCGTATGAGCTCTGATTTGGACGGTCCTTAAGCGTTTGTATTTCTGAGTACTACATCTTTCCTTTAGACCTTAATATCTAATTACCATTCTACTTTAATTTCATATTTTTATAGAGATTTCACCGTTGAAAGTCTTGCGAAATTCACAACTTCTTCATACGAACTCCATTCTCGACTGTCTTTATATCAACATATTCGTCTTCATGATGACATAGATTTTTCATTACATTGTTTAACTAAAAAGTAACCAATCTCTATTTCGATTTTTGTGTCACATATAGTTGTACCATATGGGACGTGAAACTTCGAAAAATCATAACTTCCTCATACGAAGTTAGATTTCAGCGTTCTTTATATGCACGGGTTCGTAATCACAATTACTAAGACTTTTATTTAGATTATTTATTATAAATGATCTTTTATTTTTAATGTTTATTTTATCCCTATTTATTAAGTTATAAAATAAGTTTTTATAAATATTATGTATACATAATATCTATTCAATATTTGTGCATATATATATATATATATATATATATATATATATATATATATATATATATATATATATATGAATAACACTCTTTCATTTATTCATAAAAGAATATAATCATCTACCTACGTAAATACTGATTTTATAATTATGCCTAGAGAAAAACACATATGTTACAATATATATATATACATATATATATATATATATATATATATATATATATATATATATATATATATATATATACACACACACACACACACAAGAGGATATGCCCGTGTGAACTTGGGCTCGATGTTATTGATCTTCAAGATGGGTTATGAATCATTCATAAACAAAACATATTTTATTTATTTATATTCAAACAAAAAGCCTATATACATGTTAGAACATTAGATTATTGTATATGTAACATCCATAAAATTCACAAAAATTTTAAACTTTTCAAAATCAACCCAAGTTCATAAATTGTTTGCAAAATCATCCAAAACTAGTAATGTTCACAAATTGTTTTCAAAATAAATCAATATCAGAGTTTTCCCAGAAATCATAATCATAAAACGAGGAAGTGTATGGTCACGCCTTCGCCTTCCCGCAATCATCCGAAGTACCTGAAACAAAATCCAAAACTATAAGTCCAAAGCTTAGTGAGTTCCTCCAAAATACCTGCATAATAAATAACACACATACAACAACAACATACTATGGGCCTAGTCAACCATCGGGTTGGAATGCCCCAGGCCCTCAACCATCGCGTTGGAATGCCAGCATACTATGGGTCCAATCATCGTCGGGATGGTATACCCTCGGCCCACAACCATCGGGTTGGAATGCCCACATATTATGACTCCAATCATCCTCGAGATGGAATACTCTTGGCCCACAACCATCAGGTTGGAATGCCATGGTCTGTTGGCTCTCGCACAAAGCAGATAAGCCTCAACCACCAATCAAACATGTGCACATATATCAGAAAATGATACAGTCTACAGATAGACAAACTGATCTATAGATCATGTAACGCCCGGTTCCTGGTATGCAATTTAAATAGAAATTTATTCACTTTTTTATGGGAACTCGACGAGTTGGAGGCCCCATACTCGTCGAGTAGGAATTATTTTGGGACGTCAGTTAAGAAACCTAGTCAACGAGTTGAGAGCCCCAACTCGACGATTAGGGCTGGCAGTGTGAAACCATAATTTTAGGGTTTTGCACCCTATTTAAACACATTAACCCCCTAAGGCTAGCCTCATTTATAGCCTCCAAGTCCCAAAACCCTAGTGCCTTGTGTGATCTTGTGAGCCATTTTTGAGAGAAAAGTTGTGAATTTGAAGCTTGTGGAAGAAGAAGCTTGAGAGCTCAAGGAGAAGAGAGTAGATCCAGAAACTTCACTCTATTTGCAGCATTTTCGGGTAAGCAAGTCTCAAACTTGCTTAATGATTTATTAGATCTCTTCATTTCACTTTTAGGTTTTTTGGTCCAAGAATGTTAGCTTTTGGGAAATGGATGTCCCAAGTGGGTATACTTCCGGATCTAGGACCTTGGAGGGCTGTTATGGCATTAAGGTGCAAACGTTATGGCCATTGGAGCCCCATGCAAGCTCTAAGATGTCATTTTGGCCTTTTAAGCCCCAAAAGGCCATGCGTGGAGATAAAGGCAGAAACTTTACGTGTTCAAGTGGTGTCTAGAGTCCAGATCTCAGTTTGTATGGCTTAGCTTGAAGTATTAATGGCTTTCGGATAAAGATCTAGGTCTTAAAGAGTTAGGGTCTGAGGTAAATCCATTAAGGAGGGGTATTAATGGGTAAAGATAGAAACTTTACCCATTTTATGTATCCATATGAAGTATGGACCTTAGATCTGAAGGATAGGAGCTTAATCTTTTAAGATGGCTTAACAGACTGAAGAACTCGTCGAGTCCATAGAGGAACTCGACGAGTTGGGTTGAAATGTCCCGGTTCTGTAAAGGGAAAAACTCGACGAGTTCAAGGATGACTCGACAAGTAGAATCGGAAAGTCCTGATACTATGGATAGGAGGAACTCGACGAGTTAGATAGCGGTTTCAGAGTTTTATGATTGATAAAACTCGATGAGTTGATGGGTTAACTCGGCGATCTGAGTCAACTCGGAATGTTGACTTTGACTAGGAAGTTGACTTTGACCAGGATGTCAACTTTGACTTTGACTTTAACCAAGCTGAACCTTAAGGGGGTTATGAGCATGAAAGGGTAACCAAAGGAAATCTTTCTGTGTAGGAGTTTGAGTGGGCAGATTTCAGAGCCGAGGACAGTTCAACTACTTCAAAACATTTGAAATGAATTACCTTCTAGTAGAAGTGGGTCAAAGGCACCAATGTCGACCCACTAGTAGTTGATTATAGTTGAGATGATTGTCTTTGTGATAATTGTCTGGTATGTCACTATCTGTTATGCTTTATGTGCTAATATGCTATGATATTATAAGATAGTGGCAGGAGGTGTAGGATAGTCCCCGGTTACCAGTTGAAAGAGACCGAAGGGGTAGGCCAACACCCAAATATGCTAGGCGGTTACCGATTGAAAGAGACAAAAAGGGTAGGTCAGCACCCAGATATGCTAGGCAGTAGGAGAATTATATGTATATGCTAGGATATTATGTGGTAGTGGTAGGGGTGAAATAGTCCCCGGATACCGGTTGAAAGAGACCGAAGGGGTAGGCCAGCACCCAGATATGCTAGGCAGTTACCGGTTGAAAGAGACCGAAGGGGTAGGCCAGCACCCAGATACGCTAGGCGGTTACCGGTTAAAAGAGACCGAAGGGGTAGGTGTGACACCAGTCAAATTTTGGTCAAAAATAAATTGATCAATAATCATAATTGGGATGAAACAAGTGGTAGAGTTTGTAACAAGGTTTCCAAAAACATAAAGAACACTGAAATCCGAGTTATAACGAAGAAGTTATGACCAATCGAAAATCCGCGACGAAACCTGCAAAACACTGTTCAGTGTAAAAAGTGAATTTTCGATAAAAATCTTTTTAGCCTTAACAATTTAAATGAAAGTTGTAGAATATGTTAAACCGAGAACGTTCATAAAAAGAACGTAAAAATCTGACTTCGTATGAGAAAGTTATGATTTTTCGAAGTTTCGGTTTAGCAGTAGACAGCTAAAAATTCGAAATATAAATCGATCGATATTTAGCCGATGCAACTTAAACGAGAATCGAAGATCTCGTCAAAAGTAGCACAACGGTAAAAAGACAGACGAAAACAGACGTCAGATGAAGAAGTTATGAATTTTTAACGGATTCCCGTGCCGGTCTGTTTAAAATAATAATATTAGAAATAAAGTCGAAATTAGCCGACGAAATCTAAACGAAAGTCGTAGAGTATGATTTTACCTACTCGTGCATATAAAGAACGCCAAAAACGGAGCTCGCATGAGAAAGTTATGATTTTCGCAAATTTTGGCACAAAAATAAAGAAAAATAGGAAAACCGGGCAATTTCGCATGTGCCACGTCACCCTCGCACGTGGCAGCTGCTGAGTGGACCGAAGCATTGCGTGGCACCTCCTGATTCGACCAACTCCGCGGTCCAGTCATCCTCGGACAGCATCGCAGGAGACACCCCGGAGATGCCCCGGAGACACCCCTCGGACACCCTCCTTCGCACGTGTCAGTCACCCATTGGACCGAAGGAAGGTCCAATCCGAGCCTCCCACCTTGCGAGCCTGCGGTCTGAGGCAAGCCTCCCTTCGCCACCTGACCGACGCGTGTCAACCTCGCATGGCTTCGGGTCCGAACCTTCGGACTATATATAGCATGCGAGGATTCCGAACTAGTTTACACTTTTTCACCCCAATTTTCATTCTCTTTCACATTCTCCACTCCCATAAGCTCATATACAACCCCTAAAGCCCCGATATCAAGTCTCGAACCCTAAGCAAGCCTCGAAGCCTCGAGATTCCCGAGAAGTAACCTCTCTCCTATCGAAACTCTGCCCAATTTGAGCCGGTTTCTCGACAAATAAACTCCTTTTCGTGAAACGAAACTCTGTCCGGTTCACCATCTATCAAGTGAGTTCATACCCCTATAATATACCTTTTTAAATGGTTTTATATGCTTTTTAGGGGGGGAATACAAGTTTAACACAATATTAAATTGTGTTAATAACTGTATGTGATAATAATCACACAAAGAATTTACGTATGCTTTTAAGAACTACCAAATACTCTCAAAATAACGTGAAGCCATGTTAAATCTTTATAGTCATGTAAAAACTCCGTTAAATTCTTTGAAAACTGTTTTATAAGCTATTTCAAAGTATAAATGCCAAAATCATGTTTATATATGTATAAATATATAAATAAGATTTGAAGGTCTTAGGACTAATGAATTATCCTATATTCTTTTCCTTGTTTGGATGTGGAATTAGGGTTGTATTATTTGTCCGAAGGTCGTTTCCTTCTTAATTATATATATATTATACATATATGAGTCTAAAAGGTTACTCCTTTTAGTATCATTACCTTTGTATCAGGTTGAGCAAAGGTGATATTCCATGAGAATTCATGCTAATCAGATAGAACATATAAATTATAATAGGTATAATTTATGATTCAAAACTAAATATACAAGTATGATTCATGAATGTATACTTTCCAAGGAAATTATCAAATACATGTTTGGAAAACTAAGAATATACTGTCAATCATTATTTCAGAATGATTGGGTTTTCAAAACTAATATACATGTAACGCTTAATATGCTTTTTATGAGATTCTATATTCAGGTTGTTTAATTCATTTTAGACAACATAGGAAGTCCTGACATTATAACCAGAATCTCCAGCCGGGGATCGAAACAAGTGTGTGTAGATCTATATCGGGAATTGACAACCCCGCACTCAGGCTGCTAGCTATAGTTAGATGAGTGACAATTGCTATCACCAGCTTAAACGCCCACAAAGCGTTTCTTTCAGGCCATCCGTCATAGTATGGTTATAATAAAAACTACTCATTAAAAAGGTATTAACAATACGTTAGTGTATAAACAAATAAACGAAAGTACACCTTCAAAGTACCAGTTTATAGAATACAAAATACAATGGTTTAATACAGTTTCCATTAACACCTGGTGGAGCCAGGCACACTCTCAATTTCAAGTTTTCATAAAGGAATACAAATACAAAACAGTAATACAAAGAGAACGGTTTCTGGGATTAAACCACTTATTCAATGGAAATTAGTCACTCAATCTTGGTAAACTACTATAACATAAAAGACCTTTAGTGGTTAATTCTATAATTCCTTAGTTGCTACATCATAGTTATACATAAGTAATGTCTGATTGACAGTAAAGTGTGTGACTTCCGACTTACTTCCTGTTCCTTGTTTTGTTGTGGGCTTAGGGCAGATACACCCAGTTGACTGTAAATTCGATATTATGATATGTATAATCAGTATAAACTAGGTAATTACAGAGGGAAACTATTGAGGTTATCAGTTAATCACCTCAGGAGATATAGGATTTCCCAGAGAAACCAGTGAACTTATTCAAAGAACTTAGGGTATACTTAACAGAACTACAATACTTATGAACTCACCAGCTTAAATGCTGATCTACTCTTTTCAAATAACTTGTATTCTCAGGAATCCAGTAGACAGGTACACTCCCGAAGCTTTTGAGAAGATTACCTAGTACCGTACCGCGACTCTTGTCTTCTGCTGTACCTACTTTAGTGTTTGAATATGTAATGTTTAAAACACTTATGTAAAACTTATACTTATTAATGTAATGGTTGTTTGTACTTTGATTACTATGTTACATGTGTTGTGATACTTACCTAAAGTCCTCCGCCCCCGAACGTTTCCGCCGTTCTGGTTTGGGGGTGCGATAGATTGGTATCAGAGCAGTGTTTATAGTGAACTCAGTATATCAGTCATAAAAGATATACAACTATAAACCCATTGGGATAAAAACACTCTGACCAAGAGTTATACTTTAAAAATATATTAATATTTTATAAAAGTATAAGTACATGCAGAGTATATATACCAGAATGAGTATCACAAGGAGAACAAAACTAAAGTATTTGGAAGTTGGACATTGCAGTTAAACCTAGACAGTGACGTAATCATATCTGGGATCAATATAGCCTGATCAACTATATTCATCCGAGGTATGACCAACACATGTTTGGGGGAGTGATTGTAGTGTTGCAACTGGTCTAAAACTTACCTAAGTACCAGAAGAATTCTAGAACCAAACATAAAGACTAAAATACTATGGGAGTATTTTAGGATGCTATAACAAGAACACTGAAGACTTGTTAAGTTCTTGTATCTAGAAGTCCAAGAATCAAACTCATAACTAAAATAACATGGAGGTATGTTACATACCTTTGAGGAAATGTTAAAAAGATCTTTTCTGATAAATCTATAATTACTAAGTGGATACGTTAAGGTTATATATAGCCGAGATTTTATAGACTTATAATAGGTGATTTTCACTCTACCTCCTTTTCCTTGTTTGGATGTGGTTTTAGGGTAGGATTACTTATTCAAAGGTCTATTTGATCTGGATTATATATAATCGGTACACACCATGTGATTATAGAAGGACCAGGAAGGATCACCTTCGTAAGAATTTTAATTTTCTCATAGATTCTTTAGACATTCCCATTCTCGTATACACCCGTTAGATAAACATAGTTACTCCAACAATAAATAGAAGAGTCAAGGAGGATCCAACAGAATTTCATTAGGAGAATCCCAAGAAAGAAACATAGGAGAAGTAAACAAACTATAGAAATCATTTAGTGCCCTTACCCTATTAAGGGCACCGATGAGAGATTCGCATGAACTTTCAAGATTAAAAGTGTTCATTACGAAGTAATGGGGACCAGTGTCAGAATCGGAAGTGAGATAGCCCGGGAATTCAATATACCTACAGAAGAGAAGGACACCCTATAGATACCAGGAGGAAACAAATCATTATCACCCAGAATAGAACAAAGGAAAACCACACATGATTCATGTGAAGTGTTCAAACACCTGTTCATCTAAGTAATAACTAGTAAATCAATTCAACCTAGTGAGTCAGTGATTTCATTACTCACATTAGGTTTTGAGTTTATCCTCTTTTCCGATCACAGCTAATAACAATAACTCAGATCACGGAATCTTAATTGATAATTATTACTTCACAAATTCATTAGTCTATTTTATGTAGACACTGTTATGAATTATTTTCGAATATTTTCGAAAAATGGGAAACGATATCCACCAAACGAAGGTAACTTAGTTCGGATGATACTCGATTCATAACCACTCTAGAAACTTATTTTTGTTCTTTACCAGGACTACATCATAGGGATGCAGGTCGAATCATTAAGAACAATATAACGAAACGAAAGATTTATACAAGAATACAAATGGTTAGAATACATCTAAAGACAACTATCATCGCTTATGAGCTCATTTTCTTATCATGTAACAGAATCATGCCTTCAAGGATATGTAACCAACCCACCAGCGAAACACCAATCCTTCATATAGATACGACCACATTTCAAGCTGCGGTCACAGTAGCTGTAACAGCTGTCATGGCACACCTTAATGCTAACAATGCAAATGTTAGTAGCAATGCTATCGGTAACCCCGATCGTCGTGATGGCCAAGTACAGCAACGAGCACCTACTTGTAAGAACACCTTGAACCTTAAGCCTAAAATCCTTAAACGAAAGTTCAAAAACAAGAAAGGGAGTTGTTCAACTCAAGAACCTAACAGAGGGCAACGAACTGAGGCAGTCAATACCCCCATCAGCCCTGTTATTCTAGCACCGACTAAGCCGTATTTAGGAAACCTCCCACACTGCAGCAAGTGCAACTACCATCATCATGGAGTTTTCCGAAAGCCGCATTGCGATAGACGCAACTTGAGGAGGCATACCGCCTGCTTCTGTAGAACTCGGGTTGAGTTCATCACTTCAACTACCAATGTTGGAACCATTCCCATATGTCACCTTTGTGGTGAAATAGGACATTAAAAGAGGGATTGTCCAACAGAGAAGAACGACGGGGGAGCATGAGGATTTTGACCCCAATACATGGGGAAGCATCAAAGAACCCTGCTATATTTTGGTACGCTTCCAAACCCCGATAACTAGCTACAATTATGATTACTCTTCCATTCAAATTAAATCACAGTAATTATATAAAATTTGAAACCCTAACAGGTAAGCTATAATGACTTAGTGTATACATAGGGGTCATTTATAATTAAGATTTGTAGACTTAGAGTGAGTAATCCCGCCACATTTCTTGTTCCTTGTTTGGTTGTGGATTTAAGGCAGGGTTGCTAAGTCAAAGGTCTTACCAATCTTAATTATACATGACTTGTATACATCAAGCGATTATAGAGAGACCTAGTAAGGATCGTTTCATGAAAGTTCATAATTTCAAATTAACAAAACCCTCGTATTGGTAGTACCCGCCAATTTTGAATCAAAAAGGGGTTCGTAGTAATAATAACAGAATAAAACCAGAAGTGCTGAAAACTTAGGTACATAGGATATCATCCTAATAATCATTCATCCCAGAACGACTTACTATCTATTTCGTCGAGAAAATTCTGACATCCTCATTCGACATGGTTTGGCCTGGCCCTTGCCATGTGAAAATTCTTATGCTGTATAAGAGAACTTTTTCCTTAATCAGCCGTAAGATGAAATTCTTTCAATCCATAACACAAAACCCTTAGGTTGTCTCTTGTTTCAAAACTTCAGAAGTACCCATGCGAAGAGTACCACGCCATTCTAGTCTACTCAGTAGACAGGAAACTTCAAACGAAAAGCACCGAAGTAGTCTTAGAAGTCAGTAACTACCGAAGTACCTCAATAGATCTCATAGGAAAATCATTGTATCACAGGTCAAGTTCAAGAATAGAGACTAAGAACTCATTAAGTTAATCTATCGTTGCTAAGTGTATACACGAGGGTGGTATATAAGTTAGACTTAACAAGATTAAGGATGTGTGACTCCGCCCTATCTCCTGTTCCTTGTTTGGTTGTGGACCTGGGGCAGAGTCACCCATCCGAACGTTTTGTGAAATCTAAATTATATACGACTTGTATACACGAGGTTATGGTGGATGAGCCAAGTATGAGTCTGATCATGAACTTCAGAGCAAAAGCTTGCATCATATATTCTACCGGGTAGAATTCAACATGAGACCACGACAGTGGGTTGAGCTACTAAATGACTACGAATTTGAAATTCGTTATCATCTCGAAAAAGCCAATATAGTAGCTAACATGCTAAGTTGGAAAGAGTACCCAGGTCATAGTGCCACTCAAGGAATATGATAACCCTTTCAAATCTCTCCACACAAAGTAAGGAGGCTCAACAGGAAGCCTTGAAACCTGAAAATGTGGCAAGTAGAGAAGATAACTAGAACATATGAGTGCACGGTATGCCAATACATGTTATCTCCATGGAGATAATATAATCATCTCTCAGTTCAGGCCGTCACTCAAAAACCTCTAGGAACCAGAATAGTCATGATTCTATGTGATCGACTATGGTAAAGAATGAGATACCCATTTACCAATTAGTCGAGTCCTTTAACACGCTCGCATTCAAGTTGCTCCATTCAAAACCTTCTGTGGTCACAAGTGCAGATTCTATCTGTACTGGACTAAAGTAGGTAATACGTAACTAGCTAGAGATCCAATTTCCACACAGCATCCTCGCTGATCTGGAATTTATCCGAGAAACTACCAAAAACAAAATACGAATCGGGAAGCGCCATAAAACTTCTAGAATTAACCAGAGAAGCTACGGCTCCGATAAAAGAAAACCCTTGGAATTCCAGGATTGATGACCTTGTCATATAAAGGTCTCACTCAGGAAGGACAAGATGCGCTTGAGAAAGCGTGAAATACAAAACTCAAAGTACATAGGACCATTTGAGGTTCTTACCAGAATCGGTCTTGTACTTTTAAAACTTAAACTACCACCAAAAACTTAATAACATTCATCCCATATTTCACATATCCAATCTAAAGAGGTGTCTATCCGATAAAACACTTGTTATTTCACTCAATGAAATCAAGTTAAATAAAAGTCTACACTCTGTAGTAGAACCAATGAAAACCATGGGTAGGGAAATCTAAAGAACCACACTAAGTCTCATCCCGTTAGTGAAGGTTCGTTGGATTACAAACCAGGGACCTGAATTCACTTGGGAAAGGAAAGATTAGACCTAATCCATGAGTATCACTTTAGACTTAATTTCGGGACGAAATTCCCTCTAACGGGGGGATAATGTGACACCAGTCAAATTTTGGTCAAAAATAAATTGATCAATAATCGTAATTGGGATGAAACAAGTGGTAGAGTTTGTAACGAGGTTTCCAAAAACATAAAGAACACTGAAATCCGAGTTATAACGAAGAAGTTATGACCAATCGAAAATCCGCGATAAGTGATAGAGTTATAACCAGGGACCTGAATTCACTTGGGAAAGGAAAGATTAGACCTAATCCATGAGTATCACTTTAGACTTAATTTCGGGACGAAATTCCCTCTAACGGGGGGATAATCTGACACCAGTAAAATTTTGGTCAAAAATAAATTGATCAATAATCGTAATTGGGATGAAACAAGTGGTAGAGTTTGTAACAAGGTTTCCAAAAACATAAAGAACACTGAAATCCGAGTTATAACGAAGAAGTTATGACCAATCGAAAATCCGTGACAAAACCGGCAAAACACTGTTCAATGTAAAAAGTGAATTTTCGATAAAAGGCTTTTTAGCCTTAACAATCTAAATGAAAGTTGTAGAATATGTTAAACCGAGAACGTTCATAAAAAGAACGTAAAAATCTGACTTCGTATGAGAAAGTTATGATTTTTCGAAGTTTCGGTTTTAGCAGTAGACAGCTAAAAATTCGAAATATAAATCGATCGATATTTAGCCGATGCAACTTAAACGAGAATCGAAGATCTCGTCAAAAGTAGCACAACGGTAAAAAGACAGACAAAAACGGACGTTGGATGAAGAAGTTATGAATTTTTAACGGATTCCCGTCCCGGTCTGTTTAAAATAAAAATATTAAAAATAAATTCGAAACTAGCCGACAAAGTCTAAACGAAATTCGTAGAGTATGATTTTACCTACGCGTGCATATAAAGAACGCCAAAAACGGAGCTCATATGCGAAACTTATGATTTTCGCAAGTTTTGGCACACAAATAAAGAAAAATAGGAAAACCGGGCAATTTCGCATGTGCCACATCACCCTCGCACGTGGCAGCTCCAGAGTGGACCGAAGCATTGCGTGGCACCTCCTGATTCGACCAACTCCGCGGTCCAGTCATCCTACGGCAGCATCGCAGGAGACACCCCGGAGATGCCCCGGAGACACCCCTCGGACACCCTCCTTCGCACGTGTCAGTCACCCATTTGACCGAAGGAAGGTCCAATCCGAGCCTCCCACCTTGCGAGCCTGCGGTCCGAAGCAAGCCTCCCTTTCACCACCTGTCCGACGCGCGTCAACCTCGCATGGCTAATATACATGTAACGCTTAATATGCTTTTTAAAACTAATATACATGTAACGCTTAATATGCTTTTTATGAGATTCTATATTCAGGTTGTTTAATTCATTTTAGACAACATAGGAAGTCCTGACATTATAACCAGAATCTCCCGCCGGGGATCGAAACAAGTGTATGTAGATCTATATCGGGAATTGACAACCCCGCACTCAGGTTGCTAGCTACAGTTAGATGAGTGACAATTGTTATCACCAGTTTAAACGCCCACAAAGCGTTTGTTTCAGGCCATCCGTCGTAGTATGGTTATAATAAAAACTACTCATTAAAAAGGTATTAACAATACGTTAGTGTATAAACAAATAAACGAAAGTACACCTTCAAAGTACCAGTTTATAGAATACAAAATACAATGGTTTAATACAGTTTCGATTAACACCTGGTGGAGCCAGGCACACTCTGAGTTTCAAGTTTTCATAAAGGAATACAAATACAAAACAGTAATACAAAGAGAACGGTTTATGGGATTAAACCACTTATTCAATGGAACTTAGTCACTCAATCTCGGTAAACTACTATAACATAAAAGACCTTTAGTGGTTAATTCTATAATTCCTTAGTTGATACATCATAGTTATACATAAGTAATGTCCGATTGACAGTAAAGTGTGTGACTTCCGCCTTACTTCCTGTTCCTTGTTTGGTTGTGGGCTTAGGGCAGATACACCCAGTTGACTGTCGATTCGATATTATGATATGTATAATCAGTATAAACTAGGTAATTACAGAGGGAAACTATTGAGGTTATCAGTTAATCACCTCAAGAGATATAGGATTTCCCAGAGAAACCAGTGAACTTTTTCAAAGAACTTAGGGTATACTTAACAGAACTAAAATACTTATGAACTCACCAACTTAAATGCTGATCTACTCTTTTCAAATAACTTGTATTCTCAGGAATCCAGTAGACAGGTACACTCCCGAAGCTTTTGAGAAGATTACCTAGTACCGTACCGCGACTCTTGTCTTCTGCTGTACCTACTTTAGTGTTTGAATATGTAATGTTTAAAACACTTATGTAAAACTTATACTTATTAATGCAATGGTTGTTTGTACTTTGATTACTATGTTACATGTGTTGTGATACTTACCTAAAGTCCTCCGCCCCCGAACGTTTCCGCCGTTCTGGTTTGGGGGTGCGATAGTAGGCCAGCACCCAGATATGCTAGGCAATATTTTATTGTATGGTATTTCGTATGATGGGGGAACTCACTAAGCATTGTGCTTACGGTTTTCAGTTTTGGTTTCAGGTACTTCCTCTTCGAAGGGAAAGGAGTCGGCATGATCGTAGCACATCACACTATATTTTCCACACTAGAGATCTTTGGGATTGTTACTCTGATATTGTTTTAGCATGACATGTTTTGAATATTGATACGTTGGATTTGATATGAGTTGATACTACGATTGTTTTCAGACAAATTGTTTTATATTTGTTTATTTAAAAATGAAATTTTTGGTCGTAATTTTTTGGATGTTACAGATCACTAAGGATAGCAACATCCTCCACCAGCATACCGATCTAACTGATCATGATCACAAATAACCATCATATCTACCAGGATATCGTTCTAACAGATCACACTAACAATAAAGCAGGATAAAAATCCAAAAGGTCGGCTTTGGTGCCTTCGACCCTTGAGTATAGTGAGGAAACTCACCTCACAATGTCGAACTGCACTGAACTGAAAAAGATCAAACTCCCGAAGCACGGCTCCAAACTTAAACACCTACAACCACCATTGATCCAATTCCATAAATTCCCAGATTACCAAAATACCCTCAGAAGTCAAACTTGGTCAACCCCTGGTCAAAGTCAAAGTCAACGGCCAAGGTCAACAGTCTATGTGGACCCAACTCATCGAGTGCAACTTAAGACTCGTCTAGTTCCTTCAGAACTCAGAACGTCGTGAAAACCCCAGTCAAGTCATCGAGTTACCAAGTAACTCGTCGAGTCAATGCAGCATCCAGAATATCAGGAAAACCCTAACCAACTCGTCGAGTCACCTCGCTAACTCGCCGAGTTCATGTAGAATCCAGAAAGCGTAAAACCTCATCCAACTCGTCGAGTTCCTTCAGCCATTTCGCATTCAGCTCATTCCAGTTGAGTTCATAGCTCAAAACTCTAGATCTAGCTTTCTACGGTGAAGTTACCACGTAAAGTTTCTAACTTTACGTGCATGCAAGGTCTCAAAAGGCTTAAAACACCAAAACATAGTCTAAAAGAAGATTAGGGCATGGGGAAGGGCTACAGCTTGATAAAGTCGATGACTTTATGACTATGGGGGGCTAGAGGAGTCCAGATCTGAAACCATGTCCTTGTGACTAGCTCAAACCCATAAGTGACTCCTTTTTGCACTAGGAATGACCATTTCTTTCACAAGGGAAGATCTAAGAAATGAGAAGTCAAGGTATTAGCTTTGTACCTCATATTGGTTGCCAATACAAAGTAGATAACGGATCTACAGCCTTCTACTTGATCCAAGCTCCTTAACCTTCGAGTTTCCTTTCAAAAGAGCACACAAAATGACTTCCAAGCTCACACACTCACATAATAGGGAGATTATGGTTTTCTCTAGTAAGGGGACGATGAAAAGGTGGTAAAGAGGCTGGAAAGGGGACTTAAGATCCTTTAGATATGGTGCAAACCCTAAAGATTAGGGTTTTTATAAATAGCCTCAACTCGTCGAGTTGGGTCCTCCAACTCGTCGAGTAGGTTCAATAAATGATGCGGCCTGATCAATCTCTACAGGACGAGTTAGGGGCCACCAACTCACCGAGTATGTGACAACCGTCAAATTCAAGTCAAAGTCAACAAGTCAAAGTCAAAGTCAACAAGTCAAATCGGTCAAACTTAACTAGTACTTGTATGTTAAAACTTATTCTATGTATAAAAATGTGCATTTGTATGTCAAGAATTCAAGTGTCTCGGAGAATCTATGTGTTTATCAATGTAAAATCCTAAAAAGGGAGTTAAACGCATCAAAACACGACTATGGACCCTTTTGGGGACATAAAACAATCATAAACGAAGCATAACGGGGTTCACAAACCTTGCATTACGAGGTTATACAATAATAATGGCTAAAATTAAATCTCTCCCAAATCTATCTCAACTTTTTATAGTCATCCGGATCATCCCGACCCTTAACTTGGCCAAAAACCGCTTGAATCGGGGAGTTATATCGAAAAACAGCTAAATAGGGCTGAAACCCTCTTAGGAACCGAACCTCTTAGAGCCGAACCCTCCTATTAGGACCGAAGGTCCCTCAGGACCGAACTGCTTAGGACCGAACTGAATTGTCAAAACCGAACTTAGCCATCTTGGACTGAACCTCTTGCACCCGAAATGAACCGAGCCTTCGGTCCATTTCGCTCCTCTCGCACCTTCGGACCCGAGACCCTCCCTTCAGACCCAAGCCTCCCCTTCGGTTCCTCCTTCTCCCTTATCTCGGTTTTCACCTCCTAAGGACCGAACCTCGCATGTTCGCTCCTAATTCCCGGTTTTCGACCACTTTCGCTTCTTAAGCCCGTTTTTTACGGAGATTTTTCACCAAATTCATATTTTTATCATTTTAAACTCCCTAAACTCATATTTTATTCATTTCTCAAGGATTTATTAGTTATAAATCATTATTTGACATTAAGAAGAGTATCCTACACCACAAGTGGGTCAAGTGTGCCCACTTGTCTCCATGTGTCATCTTGAAATTAGTCCAACCCTATCCACATCACACAAACCAAGGTAAACATCCTTTCAACTTTGCAACTTTCTCCAGCAACATCTATATAAAGAAATCCCTGGAGGATTTCTTGGTTCACTTTGATCATTCTCAAACACTTATACACTTCTTAATCCCTCAAGAAAGCCTATTTTTCTATCTACTTCGCACCACTTTGTGAAGGTGTTCTTGAGCTACTACTTCACTTTTTGGTAAGTATTTCATCTAAACTCAAGTGTTATTCCATATTTTCAAAACACTCTTGGATCATCTACACACATTTTAACATCAAAAATCGTTCTTAGGATCATTCGAACTCTCACGTGTTCATCAAGTGATCTCGACTTGATACTCCTCGTCTTCGACCTTCCACTCTTCAAGAAATCACTCAAGGTGAGTTCATACCCCTACATTTTTCAGTTTTCTTTAGTTTTCAGGGGGGGAATACAAGTTAAAACACCAAAATATATTTAAAACTTAACTTGACAGCTTACAACAGAAAAGTTGTGACCTGTTCACGAACTGTTTTACCCAACTTCAACTTAATATTTTTCAAAACTGTTTAATATGAAAATGTTTCAGGTTTATACCTTTAAAATGACTACTTGTACATCTCTATACGATTTTTCTACAATTTATGGTGACGTTTACAAAACGGCCTATCACTGCAGCAACAAAGTTGGACCAGGTTGTGAAGATGAACATTTTCACACTGGTTTGAGACCACCAAAAATTATAGGAAACTTTATGAACATAGTAGACTCTTTTTCCAAGCTCTCCGAGTTGACGGATTCAGTTTTCGACTTACGATGATTTTTCTATAAATATTCTAAAACAGTGACAGTTAAGGGTAAAACCGTCAAAAACAAGTTTAAGAGTTATTCACACCTTGTAACATGTTGAGCAAGGTGTGTAAGATTTTATACTTAGTATTTTCAATGTCATTTTATTGAAATACAAAGCCAGGCATAACAAGGTTTCATTTAAAACATAAAACACTCTTGATAAACTATAATAAGTATAGTTTGGACACTTCGTTTAACAAAGAAATAGTAACACAATCGATTTACAAAACGGGTATTTCATTACAAACTACGTGAACATGTTAATGAATAAATTTGTGAGACATTCACCTTCAGGGTAGTCTTAAGTACAACAGAAAAGTCCTGTAGTTATAGCCAGAATCTCTTGTAGGGAGAGCGTGATAATTGTGTATAGATCTATATTGGGTCTGACAAACCCGCACCTAAGCTGCTTGCAACAGCTAGACCGGCAGGTCTGGGGTGACAAGTGTCATAACA
This sequence comes from Lactuca virosa, assembly GCF_052849685.1. Classification (NCBI taxonomy): domain Eukaryota; kingdom Viridiplantae; phylum Streptophyta; class Magnoliopsida; order Asterales; family Asteraceae; genus Lactuca; species Lactuca virosa. The sequence goes on along the minus strand of NC_136429.1, from coordinate 73,055,066 downwards.
TTCCGACGCCTGAAGAACGTCGAGTACGAGGTCTTCGAGTTTTAGCATGGTTATAACAACTCACATGGGGAATTAACAAAACACACAGTTCACGGAAATTTAAGGATTTCACAAAAAGGAGTTTTATTTAAATATAAAACCACATATAAGTATGATGATTTACTTACATATACTAAGTCTTGGTTCAGTTAAGACTACAACAAACCTTTTAGAAAATATTGGATTTTCTGGAAACAAACTTGTAACAAACTTTAAGGAACAACATCCATTTTTCATTCATAAATTGCTTATGAACTCACCAGCTTTAATGTTGATACTCTTTCAAAAACCACTTGTATTCTCAGGTATTCAGTAATACATGTAACCACAAGATTTTTGAAGACAAGACGCTAAGGCGCAAATTTCTTTTAAACTATTTTGGCATCACATGTAATTTATTTGGAAACATGTATTTTTGCAACGATATAACCTTTTAAATTATATTTATGATGGTTGTGTTTACTTTCTTCACTATGGTTATGATATTGAGCATGACGTCCTCCGCCCCCGAACGTTTCCACCGTTCAGGTTTAGGGGTGTGACAGATTGGTATCAGAGCTCTGTTTATAGTGAACTAAGTATATCGAACCACGTAAGATATACAAACTATAAATACAATGGGACGAAATTCTCTGACGTAGCTTTTCAAAAATACTTTTAAAATAGAAATTAGTATTTTTATAAAAGTATTCGTACTATCGCACTCATTAATTCAGTATCATAATGGCAATAACATAAAAGTATCAAGACAAGTTGGACACCATGATTCAGCTTCGGGGTATGTAATCAGATCTTGGATGAATATAGCCCGATCAACTATATTTAGCCAACGTAGGACCAATGTATGCCGAAGAAGGATCATGATGAGCAACAAGTCTTCAACTTACCAAAAACTTTGAGAATTAAACATAAAAATACTATAGGAGTATTTTAACACAAGAACCGTAATAACCACATTATAAATTGCGATAACTAACTTCTTATTCCCAAAATTTCTCGCGATATCCTTCTTATCCCTATTCTCGTACAGGCGCAATGGCAGGATTTCATTTACTAGGTGATCCCTACTTCCCCAACCAAGGGAATGCCGGTTGGATCGTAGAAGACCCAGAGGAAGACTCCGAAGAGGAACCTATGGAGGATGAGGAACCCATGGAAGAGAAAGAATTCGTAGACGGTGAAGAGGAAGAAGACTCAGATGGAACCGACTCTGAACCCGAAGTTTACAATCCACACCCTGCCCCTATTCCTCCGCAACACTTCCAAGGCCCGACGCCCCAATGGCCCGAAACTATACGTCGATGGAGCCGAGATCAAGGTCAACGACCTCCCTATGTCAAGGAACGAAGCTTCTACGACCTCAGCAGAGGAGGGTCAGCCGACCGCGCCCTTCCTGTCATGGTTCACCGTGTCGCACGCTGTCGCACCCCCAAACCAGAACGGCGGAAACGTTCGGGGGCGGAGGACTTTAGGTAAGTATCACAACACATGTAACATAGTAATCAAAGTACAAACAACCATTGCATTAATAAGTATAAGTTTTACATAAGTGTTTTAAACATTACATATTCAAACACTAAAGTAGGTACAGCAGAAGACAAGAGTCGCGGTACGGTACTAGGTAATGTTCTCAAAAGCTTCGGGAGTGTACCTGTCTACTGGATTCCTGAGAATACAAGTTATTTGAAAAGAGTAGATCAGCATTTAAGCTGGTGAGTTCATAAGTATTTTAGTTCTGTTAAGTATACCCTAAGTTCTTTGAATAAGTTCACTGGTTTCTCCAGGAAATCCTATATCTCCTGAGGTGATTAATTGATAACCTCAATAGTTTCCCTCTGTAATTACCTAGTTTATACTGAATATACATATCATAATATCGAATTGACAGTCAACTGGGTGTATCTGCCCTAAGCCCACAACCAAACAAGGAACAGGAAGTAAGGCGGAAGTCACACACTTTACTGTCAATCGGACATTACTTATGTATAACTATGATGTAGCAACTAAGGAATTATAGAATTAACCACTAAAGGTCTTTTATGTTATACTAGTTTACCGAGATTGAGTGACTAAGTTCCATTGAATAAGTGGTTTAATCCCATAAACCGTTCTCTTTGTATTACTGTTTTGTATTTGTATTCCTTTATGAAAACTTGAAACTGAGAGTGTGCCTGGCTCCACCAGGTGTTAATGGAAACTATATTAAACCATTGTATTTTGTATTCTATAAACTGGTACTTTGAAGGTGTACTTTCGTTTATTTGTTTATACACTAACGTATTGTTAATACCTTTTTAATGAGTAGTTTTTATTATAACCATACTATGACGGATGGCCTGAAATAAACGCTTTGTGGGTGTTTAAACTGATGATAACAATTGTCACTCATCTAACTGTAGCTAGCAGCCTGAGTGCGTGGTTGTCAATTCCCGATATAGATCTACACACACTTGTTTCGATCCCCGGCTGGAGATTCTGGTTATAATGTCAGGACTTCCTATGTTGTCTAAAATGAATTAAACAACCTGAATATAGAATCTCATAAAAATCATATTAAGTGTTACATGTATATTAGTTTTGAAAACCCAATCATTCTGAAATAATGATTGACAGTATATTCTTAGTTTTCCAAACATGTATTTGATAATTTCCTTGGAAAGTATACAGTCATGAATCATACTTGTATATTTAGTTTTGATACATAAATTATACCTATTATAATTTATATTTCTATCTGATTAGCATGAATTCTCATGGAATATCACCTTTGCTCAACCTGATACAAAGGTAATGATACTAAAAGGAGTAACCTTTCAGACTCATATATGTATAATATATATATAATTAAGAAGGAAACGACCTTCGGACAAATAATACAACCCTAATTCCACATCCAAACAAGGAAAAGAATATAGGATAATTCATTAGTCCTAAGCCCTTCAAATCTTATTTATATATTTATACATATATAAACATGATTTTGGCATTTATACTTTGAAATAGCTTATAAAACATTTTTCAAAGAATTTAACGGAGTTTTTACATGACTATAAAGATTTAACATGGCTTCACGTTATTTTGAGAGTATTTGGTAGTTCTTAAAAGCATACGGAAATTCTTTGTGTGATTATTATCACATACAGTTATTAACACAATTTAATATTGTGGTAAACTTGTATTCCCCCCCCCCCCCTAAAAAGCATATAAAACCATTTAAACTCACCTTGATAAGCGGTGATTCGGGCAGCGTTTCGTTTCCCGTAAACAGTTTATTTAACGAGAAACCGGCTCAATTTGGGCAGAGTTTCGACAGGAGAGAGGTTACTTCTCAGGAATCTCGGGGCTTCGAGGCTTGCTTAGGGTTCGAGACTTGATACCGGGGCTTTAGGGGTTGTATATGAGCTTATGGGAGTGAAAGATGTGAAAGAGAATGAATTTAGGGGTGAAAAGTGTAAACTAGTTCGGAACCCTCGCATGTTATATATAGTCCGAAGGTTCGGACCCGAGGCCATGCGAGGTTGACGCGCGTCGGACAAGTGGCGAAGGGAGGCTTGCTTCGGACCGCAGGCTCGCAAGGTGGGAGGCTCGGATTGGACCTTCCTTCGGTCCAATGGGTGACTGACACGTGCGAATGAGGGTGTCCGAGGGGTGTCTCCGGGGCATCTCCGGGGTGTCTCCTGCGATGCTGCCCGAGGATGACTAGACCGCGGAGTTGGTCGAATCAGGAGGTGACACGCAATGCTTCGGTCCACTCAGCAGCTGCCACGTGCGAGGGTGACGTGGCACATGCGAAATTGCCCGGTTTTCCTATTTTTCTTTATTTTTGTGCCAAAACTTGCGAAAATCATAAGTTTCGCATACGAGCTCCGTTTTTGGCGTTCTTTATATGCACGCGTAGGTAAAATCATACTCTACGACTTTCGTTTAAACTTTGTCGGCTAATTTCGAATTTATTTTTAATATTTTTATTTTAAACAGACCGGGACGGGAATCCGTTAAAAATTCATAACTTCTTCATCCGACGTCCGTTTTTGTCTGTCTTTTTACCGTTGTGCTACTTTTGACGAGATCTTCGATTCTCGTTTAAGTTGCATCCGCTAAATATCGATCGATTTGTATTTCGAATTTTTAGCTGTCTACTGCTAAACCGAAACTTCGAAAAATCATAACTTTCTCATACGAAGTCAGATTTTTACGTTCTTTTTATGAACGTTCTCGGTTTAACATATTCTACAACTTTCATTTAGATTGTTAAGGCTAAAAAGCCTTTTATCAAAAATTCACTTTTTACACTGAACAGTGTTTTGCCGGTTTTGTCGCGGATTTTTGATTGGTCATAACTTCTTCGTTATAACTCGGATTTCAGTGTTGTTTATGTTTTTGGAAACCTTGTTACAAACTCTACCACTTGTTTCATCTTAATTACGATTATTAATCAATTTATTTTTGACCAAAATTTGACTGGTGTCACATTATCCCCCCCTTAGAGGGAATTTCGTCCCGAAATTAAGTCTAAAGTGATACTCATGGATTAGGTCTAATCTTTCCTTTCCCAAGTGAATTCAGGTCCCTGGTTTGTAATCCAGCGAACCTTCACTAACGGGATGAGACTTAGCGTGGTTCTTTAGATTTCCCTACCCATGGTTTTCATTGGTTCTACTACAGAGTGTAGACTTTTATTTAACTTGATTTCATTGAGTGAAATAACAAGTGTTTTATCGGATAGACACCTCTTTAGATTGGATATGTGAAAGATGGGATGAATGTTATTAAGTTTTTGGTGGTAGTTTAAGTTTTAAAAGTACAAGACCGATTCTGGTAAGAACCTCAAATGGTCCTATGTACTTTGAGTTTTGTATTTCACGCTTTCTCAAGCGCATCTTGTCCTTCCTGAGTGAGACCTTTATATGACAAGGTCATCATTCCTGGAATTCCAAGGGTTTTCTTTTATCGGAGTCGTAGCTTCTCTAGTTAATTCTAGAAGTTTTATGGCGCTTCCCGATTCGTATTTTGTTTTTGTAGTTTCTCGGATAAATTCCAGATCATCGAGGATGCTGTGTGGAAATTGGATCTCTAGCTAGTTGCGTATTACCTACTTTAGTCCAGTGCAGATAGAATCTGCACTTGTGACCACAGAAGGTTTTGAATGGAGCAACTTGAATGCGAGTGTGTTAAAGGACTCGACTAATTGGTAAATGGGTATCCCATTCATTACCATAGTCGATCACATAGAATAATGACTATTCTGGTTCCTAGAGGTTTTTGAGTGACGGCCTGAACTGAGAGATGATTATATTATCTCCATGGAGATAACATGTATTGGCATACCGTGCACTCATACGTTCTAGTTATCTTCTCTACTTGCCACATTTTCACGTTTCAAGGCTTCCTGTTGAGCCTCCTTACTTTGTGTGGAGAGATTTGAAAGGGTTATCATATTCCGTGAGTGGCACTATGACCTGGGTACTCTTTCCGACTTAGGGTGTTAGCTACTATATTGGCTTTGTTGAGATGATAACGAATTTCAAATTCGTAGTGATTTAGTAGCTCGACCCACTGTCGTGGTCTCATGTTGAATTCTACCTGGTAGAATATATGATGCAGGCTTTTGCTCCGAAGTTCATGATCAGACTCATACTTGGCTCATCCACTATAACCTCGTGTATACAAGTCGTATATAATTTAGATTTCACAAAATGTTCGGATGGGTGACTCTGCCCCAGGTCCACAACCAAACAAGGAACAGGAGATAGGGCGGAGTCACACATCCTTAATCTTGTTAAGTCTAACTTATATACCACCCTCGTGTATACACTTAGCAGCGATAGATTAACTTAATGAGTTCTTAGTCTCTATTCTTGAACTTGACGTGTGATACAATGATTTTCCTATGAGATCTATTGAGGTACTTCGGTAGTTACTGACTTCTAAGACTACTTCGGTGCTTTTCATTTGAAGTTTCCTGTCTACTGAGTAGACTAGAATGGCGTGGTACTCTTCGCATGGGTACTTCTGAAGATTTGAAACAAGAGACAACCTAAGGGTTTTGTGTTATGGATTGAAAGAATTTCATCTTACGGCTGATTAAGGAAAAAGTTCTCTTATACAGCATCAGAATTTTCACATGGCAAGGGCCAGGCCAAACCATGTCGAATGAGGATGTCAGAATTTTCTCGACGAAATAGATATTAAGTCGTTCTGGGACGAATGATTACTAGGATGATATCCTATGTACCTAAGTTTTCAGCACTTCTGGTTTTATTCTGTTATTATTACTACGAACCCCTTTTTGATTCAAAATTGGCGGGTACTACCAATACGAGGGTTTTGTTAATTTGAAATTATGAACTTTCATGAAACGATCCTTACTAGGTCTCTCTATAATCGCTTGGTGTATACAAGTCATGTATAATTAAGATTGGTAAGACCTTTGACTGAGCAACCCTGCCCTAAATCCACAACCAAACAAGGAACAAGAAATGTGGCGGGATTACTCACTCTAAGTCTACAAATCTTAATTATAAATGACCCCTATGTATACACTAAGTCATTATAGCTTACCTGTTAGGGTTTCAAATTTTATATAATTACTGTGATTTAATTTGAACGGAAGAGTAATCATAATTGTAGCTAGTTATCGGGGTTTGGAAGCGTACCAAAATATAGCAGAGTTCTTTGATGCTTCCCCATGTATTGGGGTCAAAATCCTCCTGCTCCCCCGTCGTTCTTCTCTGTTGGACAATCCCTCTTGTAATGTCCTATTTCACCACAAAGGTGACATATGGGAATGGTTCCAACATTGGTAGTTGAAGTGATGAACTCAACCGGAGTTCTACAGAAGCGGGCGGTATGCCTCCTCAAGTTGCGTCTATCGCAATGCGGCTTTCGGAAAACTCCATGATGATGGTAGTTGCACTTGCTGCAGTGTGGGAGGTTTCCTAAATACGGCTTAGTCGGTGCTAGAATAACAGGGCTGATGGGGATATTGACTGCCTCAGTTCGTTGCCCTCTGTTAGGTTCTTGAGTTGAACAACTCCCTTTCATGTTTTTGAACTTTCGTTTAAGGATTTTAGGCTTAAGGTTCAAGGTGTTCTTACAAGTAGGTGCTCGTTGCTGTACTTTTCCATCACCATGATCGGGGTTACCGATAGCATTACTACTAACATTTGCATTGTTAGCATTAAGGTGTGCCATGATAGCTGTTACAGCTGCTGTGACCACAGCTTGAAATGTGGCCGCATCTATCTGAAGGATTGGTGTTTTGCGGGTGGGTTGGTTACATATCCTTGAAGGCATGATTCTGTTACATGATAAGAAAATGAGCTCATAAGCGACGATAGTTGTCTTTAGATGTATTCTAACCATTTGTATTTATGTATAAATCTTTCGTTTCATTATATTGTTCTTAATGATTCGACCTGCATCCTTATGATGCAGTCCTGGTAAAGAACAGAAATAAGTTTCTAGAGTGGTTATGAATCGAGTATCATCCGAACTAAGTTACCTTCGTTTGGTGGATATCGTTTCCCATTTTTCGAAAATATTCGAAAATAATTCATAACAGTGTCTACATAAAATAGACTAATGAATTTGTGAAGTAATCATTATCAATTAAGATTCCGTGATCTGAGTTATTGTTATTAGCTGTGACCGGAAAAGAGGATAAACTCAAAACCTAATGTGAGTAATGAAATCACTGACTCACTAGGTTGAATTGATTTACTAGTTATTACTTAGATGAACAGGTGTTCGAACACTCCACATGAATCATGCGTGGTTTTCCTTTGTTCTATTTTGGGTGATAATGATTTGTTTCCTCCTGGTATCTATAGGGTGTCCTTCTCTTCTGTAGGTATATTGAATTCCCGGGCTGTCTCACTTCCGATTCTGACACTGGTCCCCATTACTTCGTAATGAAGACTTTGAATCTCGGAAGTTCATGCGAATCTCTCATCGGTGTCCTTAGTAGGGTAAGGGCACTAAATGATTTTTATAGTTTGTTTACTTCTCCTATGTTTCTCTCTTGGGATTCTCCTAATGAAATTCTGTTGGATCCTCCTTGACTCTTCTATTTATTGTTGGAGTAACTATGTTTATCTAACGGGTGTATACGAGAATGGGAATGTCTAAAGAATCTATGAGAAAATTAAAATTCTTACGAAGGTGATCCTTCCTCATCCTTCTATAATCACATGGTGTGTACCGATTATATATAATCCAGATCAAATAGACCTTTGAATAAGTAATCCTACCCTAAAACCACATCCAAACAAGGAAAAGGAAGTAGAGTGAAAATCACCTATTCTAAGTCTATAAAATCTCGGCTATATATAACCTTAACGTATCCACTTAGTAATTATAGATTTATCAGAAAAGATCTTTTTAACATTTCCTCGAAGGTATGTAACATACCTCCATGTTATTTTAGTTATGAGTTTGATTCTTGGACTTCTAGATACAAGAACTTAACAAGTCTCCATGTTATTTTAGTTATGAGTTTGATTCTTGTTATAGCATCCTAAAATATTCCCATAGTATTTTAGTCTTTATGTTTGGTTCTAGAATTCTTCTGGTACTTAGGTAAGTTTTAGACCAGTTGCAACACTATAATCACTCCCCAAACATGTGTTGGTCATACCTCGGATGAATATAGTTGATCAAGCTATATTGATCCCAGATATGATTACGTCACTGTCTAGGTTTAACTGCAATGTCCAACTTCCAAATACTTTAGTTTTGTTCTCCTTGTGATACTCATTCTGGTATATATACTCTGCATGTACTTATACTTTTATAAAATATTAATATATTTTTAAAGTTACTCTTAGTCAGAGTGTTTTTATCCCAATAGGTTTATAGTTGTATATCTTTTATGACTGATATATTGAGTTCACTATAAACACTGCTCTGATACCAATCTGTCGCACCCCCAAACCAGAACGGCGGAAACGTTCGGGGGCGGAGGACTTTAGGTAAGTATCACAACACATGTAACATAGTAATCAAAGTACAAACAACCATTGCATTAATAAGTATAAGTTTTACATAAGTGTTTTCAACATTACATATTCAAACACTAAAGTAGGTACAGCAGAAGACAAGAGTCGCGGTACGGTACTAGGTAATGTTCTCAAAAGCTTCGGGAGTGTACCTGTCTACTGGATTCCTGAGAATACAAGTTATTTGAAAAGAGTAGATCAGCATTTAAGCTGGTGAGTTCATAAGTATTTTAGTTCTGTTAAGTATACCCTAAGTTCTTTGAATAAGTTCACTGGTTTCTCCAGGAAATCCTATATCTCCTGAGGTGATTAATTGATAACCTCAATAGTTTCCCTCTGTAATTACCTAGTTTATACTGATTATACATATCATAATATCGAATTGACAGTCAACTGGGTGTATCTGCCCTAAGCCCACAACCAAACAAGGAACAGGAAGTAAGGCGGAAGTCACACACTTTACTGTCAATCGGACATTACTTATGTATAACTATGATGTAGCAACTAAGGAATTATAGAATTAACCACTAAAGGTCTTTTATGTTATACTAGTTTACCAAGATTGAGTGACTAAGTTCCATTGAATAAGTGGTTTAATCCCATAAACCGTTCTCTTTGTATTACTGTTTTGTATTTGTATTCCTTTATGAAAACTTGAAACTGAGAGTGTGCCTGGCTCCACCAGGTATTAATGGAAACTATATTAAACCATTGTATTTTGTATTCTATAAACTAGTACTTTGAAGGTGTACTTTCGTTTATTTGTTTATACACTAACGTATTGTTAATACCTTTTTAATGAGTAGTTTTTATTATAACCATACTATGACGGATGGCCTGAAACAAACGCTTTGTGGGCGTTTAAACTGGTGATAACAATTGTCACTCATCTAACTGTAGCTAGCAGCCTGAGTGCGGGGTTGTCAATTCCCGATATAGATCTACACACACTTGTTTCGATCCCCGGCTGGACATTCTGGTTATAATGTCAGGACTTCCTATGTTGTCTAAAATGAATTAAACAACCTGAATATAGAATCTCATAAAAAGCATATTAAGTGTTACATGTATATTAGTTTTGAAAACCCAATCATTCTGAAATAATGATTGACAGTATATTCTTAGTTTTCCAAACATGTATTTGATAATTTCCTTGGAAAGTATACAGTCATGAATCATACTTGTATATTTAGTTTTCAATCATAAATTATACCTATTATAATTTATATGTTCTATCTGATTAGCATGAATTCTCATGGAATATCACCTTTGCTCAACCTGATACAAAGGTAATGATACTAAAAGGAGTAACCTTTTAGACTCATATATGTGTAATATATATATAATTAAGAAGAAAACGACCTTCGGACAAATAATAGAACCCTAATTCCACATCCAAACAAGGAAAAGAATATATGATAATTCATTAGTCGTAAGCCCTTCAAATCTTATTTATATATTTATACATATATAAACATGATTTTGCCATTTATACTTTGAAATAGCTTATAAAACATTTTTCAAAGAATTTAACGGAGTTTTTACATGACTATAAAGATTTAACATGGCTTCACGTTATTTTGAGAGTATTTGGTAGTTCTTAAAAGCATACGGAAATTCTTTGTGTGATTATTATCACATACAGTTATTAACACAATTTAATATTGTGTTAAACTTGTATTCCCCCCCTAAAAAGCATATAAAACCATTTAAAAAGGTATATTGTAGGGGTATGAACTCACCTTGATAAGCGGTGATTCGGGCAGCGTTTCGTTTCCCGTAAAGAGTTTATTTAACGAGAAACCGGCTCAATTTGGGTAGAGTTTCGACAGGAGAGAGGTTACTTCTCAGGAATTTTGGGGCTTTGAGGCTTGCTTAGGGTTCGAGACTTGATACCGGGGCTTCAGGGGTTGTATATGAGCTTATGGGAGTGGAAGATGTGAAAGAGAATGAATTTAGGGGTGAAAAGTGTAAACTAGTTCGGAACCCTCGCATGTTATATATAGTCTGAAGGTTCGGACCCGAAGCCATGCGAGGTTAACACGCGTCGGACAGGTGGCGAAGGGAGGCTTGCTTTGGACTGCAGGCTCGCAAGGTGGGAGGCTCGGATTGGACCTTCCTTCGGTCCAATGGGTGACAGACACGTGCGAAGGAAGGTGTCCGAGGGGTGTCTCCGGGGCATCTCCGGGGTGTCTCCTGCGATGCTGTCCGAGGATGACTGGACCGCGGAGTTGGTCGAATCCGGAGGTGCCACGCAATGCTTCGGTCCACTCAGCAGCTGCCACGTGCGAGGGTGACGTGGCACATGCGAAATTGCCCGGTTTTCCTATTTTTCTTTATTTTTGTGCCAAAACTTGTGAAAATCATAACTTTCGCATACGAGCTTCGTTTTTGGCGTTCTTTATATGCACGCGTAGGTAAAATCATACTCTACGACTTTTTTTTAGACTTCATCGGCTAATTTCGAATTTATTTTTAATATTATTATTTTAAACAGACCGGGACGAGAATCCGTTAAAAATTCATAACTTCTTCATCCGACGTCCGTTTTCGTCTGTCTTTTTACCGTTGTGCTACTTTTGACGAGATCTTCGATTCTCGTTTAAGTTGCGTCGGCTAAATATCGATCGATTTATATTTCGAATTTTTAGATGTCTATTGCTAAACCGAAACTTCGAAAAATCATAACTTTCTCATACGAAGTCAGATTTTTACGTTCTTTTTATGAACGTTCTCGGTTTAACATATTCTACAACTTTCATTTAGATTTTTAAGGCTAAAAAGCCTTTTATCGAAAATTCACTTTTTACACTGAACAGTGTTTTGCCGGTTTTGTCGCGGATTTTCGATTGGTCATAACTTCTTCGTTATAACTCGGATTTCAGTGTTCTTTATGTTTTTGGAAACCTTGTTACAAACTCTACCACTTGTTTCATCCCAATTACGATTATTGATCAATTTATTTTTGACCAAAATTTGACTGGTCTCACACACGCCACGAAGAGCAAACAAGAGTAAACACCCGCCACCTCATGGAAATCGGTGCAACCAGCCAAGTCAACTTCGTTCGCATTCGCCGATTGGATGATGACCACGATCGAACTCGAGACCGCACCAAGCTTCTTCGACGGGAAATGGCCGCAACCCGAGCCGAAGTACAAGAACTCCGAGAACACCGAGCCGCTCTAGAAGGACGTCTGGCAGACGCAGAACGCCAGGCGGTTGAATCCAGCGCCGAAATGAGGAACTTCGCGTTTTCACTTCGTGATCCTCAGAGCCTCAACCGCCACAAGTTGTGTTTGCACTGCTCGCTTCAGTTTAATCTAGTTTTGCGGATAAATATTACTATTATTTTCTAGTATTTTATGTCCGATGTCGCGATTTAAGTGTTTACACTTCCGGGATCAGTTAGGCGGTCAAAATTTTCCCATACATTGATGTAGCATAGACCCCTTGTCGGGTCAAATTTTCCCCAATATTGTATACTAAGTTATATCAATGAAATTGACACGCTATTTGCTTTATTACATCAAGTTCATGGCAAGGATTGTTTTCAGATTAAATTTACTGGTCTCCGATTTATGATTGTTTGATGTATAAATCAAAGTTATATATAATTCAGACCATGTTCCTTGTTTGGTTGTGGGCCTAGGGCAGACCCATTAGATTCGAAAGTTTATTTAATCTTAATTATATATAAATATTATACCTCAAACGATCGATGGATGGGCCCGGTATGGATTCTATTACAGATATTTCATGTGAATCAAAACTATCAACATTCATAAAGTCTATATTTCATTATCTATAGACCTCTAGTATGAATGGATTCATACAAAATCTTTACAAGTCGGAATCATGATGCATATAAAGAAATAATAATGTTTAGTTTTAACTCTCGACTTGTGAGTGTTATCGAAGACTTATTGTCTTTTCGTTCTTGATATGGTAGAAAATGCCACCTCGTAGAAATCCTAGATGCGGCGGCGCCGCAGGAGCTGCAGCGCCACCACCACCTCCACCACCCCCTCAGTTCGACCCAATAATGTTCCAGGCGGTCGTAACAGCTGCAGTAGCAGCCACAATGTCCCAAATCGGCACCAACAATGCGGGTGGTGCGGGTAATGGTGCCACAAATTCTAACCACGGGGACAACCAGGGACACTCGAGAGAGTGTACCTACAAAGACTTTACAAATGCCAAGCCCAAAACCTTCAATGGAAGCGGGGGTGTCTTAGCATTGCTGCAATGGTTCGAGAAAACCGAATCCATCTTCAAAATATGCGCATGCCCTGAAGCAAACAAGGTCAAATTTGCAGCATGCACATTCTCTGAAAGGGCCCTCACCTGGTGGAATGGCCACGTCAAGGCCTTGACACTCCCGGTGGCTAACTCGATAACATGGGAAGACCTGAAAACCATGTTGATGAAGGAGTATTGCCCAAGGGGCGAGATACAGAAGTTGGAAGAGGAACTTTGGGGTCTCAAAATGGCGGGCTCTGACATCCTGTCATATACCTCAAGGTTTAGCGATCTAGCCATGCTGTGTCCTGGGATGGTTCCTTCGGAAAGCAAAAAGGTGGAAAGATACATATGGGGATTATCTCCCCAACTTCAAGGAAACGTATTGGCCTCAAAGCCAACTATCTTTGACAGTGCCAAAGAACTGGCACAACAACGCATCGATCATAAAGCCAGCCATGGCACTGTGACAACCACCCCCAAGCAAGCTAAAGGAGGAAACAACAAAAGGAAGTTCTGGAACAAGAAGAAGGATCAACATGCTCAAGACCCTGCCAAAAAGTAACAAATGCTTGCTGTGCACGCCACCACAACCACTGCCAACCCAACTCCGATAAGGCAATACGTTGGGAACCTACCCAAGTGCAACAAGTGCAGATTTCACCACAACGTCGCATGCCGTGAAATGCATTGCACCAATTATAACAAAAAAGGGGCATATCGCCCGATTTTGTAAAGCTCCAGTCCAACAGAACGCACAAGCTGCCAAGGCCGGAGCCAGTCGAACCTGCTATGGATGTGGAGAAGCAGGACACTTCATGCGTAACTGCCCGAAGGCAAGAAACCCCAACCCTGGTGAAGTAGGCAGAGTGTTGGCGATAGGTCATGAGGAAGCAATTGTAGATCCAACTGTGGTCACCGGTACGTTTCTCCTCAACAATATATACGCATGCATTCTTTTCGATAGTGGCGCGGAGAAAAGATTCATGAGCCACCAATTTAAACGCTTGCTTAAACAAACACCACAAACACTAAAAGACACATTCACCGTAGAAATGGCTAACGGAAAAACAGAGAACACTAACGACATTTACACCGGGTGTACCCTTACCTTAAACAATCACTCTTTCCAAATCAACCTTATGTCAGTAACCATAAAAAGTTTTGATGTCATCATTGGCATGGATTGGCTGTGCCTTCACCATGCTGAAATCCTATGTCACGAAAAGGCCGTTCGCCTTAATCTGCCAAATGGCGAAACTCTCGTCATTTATGGCGACAAACCTAACTCAAACTTTCAGATCATTTCTTGTATCAAGGCTCAAAAGTATCTCTGCAAGGAGTACCATTCCTTCCTAGCCCACGTCATAGACAAGAAACAAGAAGCGAAAAACATAAAAGACATTCCGGAGGTCTGTAAATTCCCCGACGTATTCCCGGAAGACCTTCCTGGAGTGCCCCCTGCTAGACAAGTCGAATTCCGAATCTACCTAGTTCCTGGAGCTACCCCCGTAGCCAAATCTTCATACCGTCTAGCCCCAGCCGAGATGCAGGAATTGTCTAGTCAATTGAACGAACTGCTAAGGAAAGGTTTCATTAGACCAAGCTTCTCACCTTGGGGAGCACCGGTCTTGTTCGTTAAGAAAAAGGATGGATCGTTCCGTATGTGCATCGACTACCGTGAATTAAACAAACTCAACATTAAAAACCGATACCCTTTGCCTCGAATCTACGACCTCTTTGACTAGCTGCAAGGAGCAAGTTTCTTCTCAAAGATTGACCTTAGATCAGGGTACCATCAACTACGAGTGTAAGAGGAGGATATTCCCAAGACTGCCTTCAGAACGTGCTATGGTCACTACGAGTTTGTAGTGATGCCTTTCGGCTTAACAAATGCACCCGCGGCGTTTATGGACCTGATGAATCGGGTGTGTCAACCTTACTTAGATAAGTTCGTGATTGTTTTCATCGATGATATACTAGTCTACTCCCGAAGTAAGGAAGAACACAGCCAGCATTTACATCAAGTCCTGGAGACACTGAGGGCGGAGAAATTGTACGCAAAATTCTCAAAGTGCGAATTTTGGATTCGAGAAATGAATTTCCTCGGACATGTAGTCAGCAAGGAAGGAATACATGTGGACCCTTCAAAGATCAAGGCAATCGAAAGTTGGGTAGCACCAAGAACACCCACGGAGATCCGACAATTTTTAGGACTCGCCAGTTACTACCGAAGATTCATTCAAAACTACTCCAAAATCGCAAAACCACTCACCACCTTGACTCAAAAAGGGGTGACTTTCGTCTGTGGGGATAAGCAAAAGGCTGCGTTCCAAACGCTGAAACGAACTCTGTGCAGTGCTCCGATCTTGTCCTTACCGGATGGAACAGAGGACTTTGTGGTTTATTGCGATGTGTCAAACCAAGGTCTAGGATGTGTGTTAATGCAATGAGGAAAGGTCATTGCCTATGCCTCAAGACAGCTAAAGACGCACGAGGTAAACTACACGACGCACGATCTCGAATTGGGAGCAGTAGCTTTCGCCCTAAAAATCTGGAGACATTACCTCTATGGCACTAAGTGCACTATCTTCACGGATCACAAAAGCCTTCAGCATATCCTCAATCAGAAAGAACTCAACATGAGGCAGAGATGATGGGTGGAATTACTAAACCATTACGAATGTGAAATTCGTTATCACCCGGGAAAAGCTAACGTGGTTGCAGACGCTTTGAGCAGGAGGGAATACTCGGGCCGCCAAGTAAAAGCGTTAACCATGACCATCCATTCACAGATGTCCGCACAAATCAAAGAGGCACAGGAAGAAGCCTTAAAACCAGAAAACGTGGCAAGTGAAGCGTTGAGAGGGATGGACAAAAATCTTGAAGTCAGGGATGACGGAGTTCGTTGTCTCATGAACCGGATCTGGACACCAAAATTTGGTGGATTCAGGGACGTTGTCATGAACGAAGCTCATAAAACTCGTTACTCAATGCATCCCGGCTCTGACAAGATGTTTTTAGACCTCAAGAAGCTATATTGGTGGCCGAACATGAAAGTCGAAATAGCTACCTTTGTAGGCAAGTGCCTGACTTGCGCCAAGGTTCAGGTAGAGTATCAAAAGCCCTCGGGACTACTTCAGCAGCCAGAGATACCCGAGTAGAAGTGGGAGCGGATTACAATGGATTTCATTACCAAGTTACCCAAGACAACGGGTGGAATTGACACCATTTGGGTAATCGTCGACAGATTAACCAAATCCGCACACTTCCTACCAATAAAGGAGACAGATAAAATGGAGAAACTGACGAGGCTCTACATTAAAGATGTGACAACCCGAAATTTCTAATCTGTACAACCATTCACTTCAATAGAAGTCAGAACTGTTTCCGCTAACTTTTAAGCTATTTGGAGTTAGTTAGAGTGTTTTAAAGTTAGTACTTCAAGAGATAACTGGAGAGAGGATACCCTAGGGTTCATTGTGCAACAATAAAGTCTCAAAACTCCAAGAGTTTGGAGTTTACGGCCTAAATATGGTGTTTACGGCCGTAAACTCTAAGGAGTATAAATATGACACATAGTCATTTTTATCACTTTTTCACCATTTTCAAGTCTAGAACTCAAGATCCTCTCAAGTATCATCCGATTTTCCTTCTTGATCTTCAACTTTGTAAGTGTTTCTTTCCCTAATTAGTTGATATCTTACTTAATCTAGTGATCTTACATGATTTCATCCATGAAATCATTCCGTTTGTGTAGATCTTCAAGTGTTCTTAGTTTCACCAAGAACACACACTAGTGTTCTTGGACTTTTAACACCCTTACAAGCTTCTATATTGTAAGTACTCTTACCCTAGTGTGTTATAAGGCTTGTTACACTTGTTAAACAACTAGAAAACACAAAGGAAGACAAAATCAAAGGTGTTTACGGTCCAGACATGTTCTTGGACCGTAAACCCTAATGAAAGGGCCATTGTGTGCCCTAGTCCCTTACCAAACCTTGGATACTAGTCTAGATCCCATCCTTGAAGTGTATAGGACTTAAAACATCAAAAAGACCAATAACCATTAGAGTTTACGGCCGTAAACTCATGGAGAAATGGTCCATGGGCCGTAAACTCTACAAAGGGGTGAAATGATGCCACAATCACTTCCTAAGGCTTAGAATTAAAGTAAGGATGCTTCTTTATGGCTTATAAGACTTCAAAACACGAAATGGTAGAAGTACCATGGGTTTACGGCCGTAAAATCATGGGTTTACGACCGTAAATTCCAAGGGAGTTGGTCCCAAAACCGTAAACTCCAAAAGAGTGTCCCCTTGGACCCTAAACTCAAATGCAAGGCCCTACAACCCTTAGATGCAATCCTTAGTACTTATAACACTTAAATCAAAGTGTTTTCCATGTCCTAGGGTGTCTTAACTTGATTAATTAGTTGTTAAATGACTAATTGGATACATATATGTGTTATTATATGTTAACTAGGATCCTTGTGTGTGTTCAAGTCTTCACTTGACACTTAGCATCCTATACCATCCGTCCAACCAAACCACTCACTACAGGTGAGTTCATACCCCTTAATCAACCTTTTAAATGATTTTAAATGCTTTTATGGTGGGGGGGAATACAAGTTGATCTATTATAGTTATTATATCAATCACATGTGATTAATAACTACCAAACAAGTGGATTTCTTACTTTTCAAACTGTGTTATCAAACAAACTACTTCAAACTGTTTTACAAACTCTTTTACATATCAAATACTTTTACAAACTCTTTTACATGTCAAATACTTTTATTAAACTCTTTTAAACTTATATTCTGTTAAATGTGTATCTATATAGATATAGTTATATAAGTAGGATTGAAAGGACTTAGGACTGATAGCTCACCTTACCTCCTGTTCCTCGTTTGGTTGTGGACTTAGGGTATCAGTTGTTTGTCTGAAGGTCGTTTGAATCCTAGTTATATATTATGTATATGTATATAGATATAAAAGTTCCTTCTTTCTATTCAATACCTTTGGGTAGCAAAGGTATACAAACATGTTCATACATACAAACCATATTAGTAGTAAACTATAATAGGTGTAGTTTAGGAAGATACTAATACTATTACTAGAACAGTGAAACATACAATGAGTCACTTCATACATGAGTCAATACCATACAGAGAGAACATAACATACAGATATAGAATACTATGTTGAGAAATAAACAATACCATACAGAGAGAACATACATACATACTAGACAGAGAGGGAACATACAATACAGCTAGTACATACAATACATTCACAAGTGCACTAATACAGTTATGTGAGCCACGTAACGGGGCATAGCATCACCTGTCATGGCTCGTTTTGTATCCAAAATCTCCTTAAATGGAGAGCGTTGAGTTTGTATATAGATCTATACTGGATTGACTATCCTACACCTTGATGCTCGCTACAGTGGGACTTGCAAGTCTACGGGTGCCAAACGTCATTCCTTCCGACGTCTTACATCGTAGTTTTTATATTCGGTAGTATGGTACAGGCCGATCACATAAGTACTTTAAATAACAATTGGTTTAAGGTAGTTAGTATAGCAGTAGTTACTTAATACAACGCTACAATACTATTTCATTTTCCCATTGCATTCACTTTGTGATCTTCACACAATAAACAGTAATGTAAAAACTATATTTTTGGTTAATGATAGTCAAGATTTGGGAAAATACATACTCTTACAAGAGACACACACACAAACACTTGATGCCTTGGTAGAAGGATACTTTTAGTAGAAAACATAGGGATTTCTAGGAGAGTTCAAACATCTTACAAACATCTTACAAACACTTTCATACAAACACAGACACTAATATACTTATGATCTCACCAGCTTTAAAGCTGATAAACTCTTTCAAAATAACTTGTATTCTCAGGTCAACAGTAGGCAGGTACCGATGCCAGGTTTTGAGAAGATGGAGCTCATTCAAGACTCATCTTTTATTTTGATTTATATTTTTGGTGTCTATTAAACTTGACAGAACACACTTGTATTAAATTATATTATTAATGCAATGGATGATGTTGTTGCTTGTTTACTACTTTGCATTGTTGTGATACTGTACATGACGTCCTCCACCCCCGAACGTTTCCGCCGTTCCGGTTTTGGGGTGTGACAGATTGGTATCAGAGCATTGTTTATAGTGAATCGAGTATATCAACCCATAAAAGATATACGAACTATAAACACAGTGGGATTTAAAAATACTCTGATAAAGAGTTTATACTTTTAAATAATAAAATATTTAACAAAGTATACATACCTGCATTCATACTAAAATCAGTGTCACTAGGACAGAACAAAAGTATTACGATTGTTGGGCAGCACAAGTAGACTTAGAGACATATAGTCAAATCTGGGAAGATATAGCCT
Organism: Lactuca virosa; assembly: GCF_052849685.1. NCBI lineage: Eukaryota > Viridiplantae > Streptophyta > Magnoliopsida > Asterales > Asteraceae > Lactuca > Lactuca virosa. Next base: position 73,035,363 of record NC_136429.1, on the reverse strand, counting down.
GATCAACTATATTATCCGAGGATTGACTAGCATGTGCCTAAGTGTGGTTGTGAGGTTGCAACAAGTCTAAAAACTTACCAACAATACCACAACGAAAACCTTAGAACAGAACATGAACTTAAAATACTATAGGGGTATTTTGTGTTACTATAAACTACTTATGTGATAGATTCTTATATCCCTTTTCTCGCGTAGATAACATGGCTGGATTCCATCCCCACGGCAACTTGTACTTCCCTAACCAAGGTAATGGAGGAGGGTTTGAAGCAGAGCCAGAAAATGATCACCCAATCCCTGTGGATGATCACCAGGCTGAAGGCTTTGCATATGGTTCTGACTCCGAGCCTGAAGTTGAGAACCTACCCCTGATGGCTCCTGTCCCAAATCCTAACCCTCGTTCGGCTTTTCAAGGCCCGACGCCTCCGTGGGTGGAAAGCTTGGAAACATGGATCCAAGAGCAGGATCAGCCCATGCCATTCAATGAAAACCAAAGCTTTTATGACCTGAGTGAAGGAGGCTCAGCAGACAGAGTCTTGCCAATTCTGGTCCGCAGAGTGGCCCTAAACGAGATTCAGGGCAGGACAGCTCTCCATCGAATCACGGAAGTTGACACCAATGCGAGAATGCATACCATCCACACCATTCATCTAGAAGATACTCGTGAGAGATCTAGGGGAGACCATGAGACCCTGTAGCAAGAGCTAGCTGAAACTCGAGTTGAAGTCATAGAGCTCCGAGAGTGCCAAAGGGTGTACGAAAGGTACCTACTTGATATGGAGCGTCAGGTGGCTGAACTGAGGGTTCACCCAAGGGATAACCATCACCAGTAGGAGATATTCTACCTTTCTTTCCTTGGTTGAAAGAATAGTCTTCCTATCTATGCTCTAAGTACCACCTTTCTAAGTAACTAACTCTATACTGTAAGTACTTTCTAGTTAGGCCAGTATGTCGTCAAGACTTTTCTACTTCGGATATGATGTAAGACCTACTCCAAGGTCATTTTTCCCAAATGTATTACATCTTAAATATCAATGATATTGACAGTCGGCTAATTTCTGTGCCAATCCTTGTTCATATACTTTTGTTTTGCTATCATTAGAATCCTATCTAAACACTCACTTCGTCAAATTATTGAGCTATGGTGAATTAGCTCAAAGATTTCTTCCAATTCTTGTCAAAGGTTGGACCCGGTTACCCACCAACCAATGATAGTCTAGTTCAAAATAGAAAATGTCTAGTAAACATTCTACGAACTTACTTCAACTCTCTTCCTGTACTGCATCATAGGGATATAGGTCAAACCACCGAGAACAGTTTATTCAAAACAAAAACTTTACAATTACATGATTGAGTAGAATACATCTAGGGCCGACCATAATCACTCACAAACTCCTTTTCTTGTCAAAACAGCAGAATCATGTCGTCACCAAGAGGTAATCCGCCGAACGACACAACCCCAATCCTTCATATAGACGCTGCCAACTTCCAAGCAGCGGTATCAGCTGCCGTGACAGCTGTCCTTGCACACATCAACACTAGTAACAAAAGCAAGGCTGAAAAAGGTGTTGACAGTTCAAATTGTTGTAACCACCCGGGAAGTCAACAAATGATAACTGTTGCGAACACCCAAAGCCACAACTCAGAGTTTAAGAAACGAAAACGTCAAGCTCAAACGGAACGCAAGCGATTTCAAAGGCTTGCCATGCAACGGCAACCAGTGGCGACCCCTGCCACCTCAGCACCGGTCAAGCGATATGAGGGAACACTCCCGAAGTGTAACAAGTGTAACTATCATCATAATGGAGCTTACCGGGTATTGCAATGCATCAATTGCAACAAAACGGGGCACATTGCTCGTTTCTTTAGAACCACCTCTACCACCGGAGCCAGCCAAGTTTGCTATAGTTGTGGTGAGGCAGGACACTATTATAGGAATTATCCAAAAAGGGAAGATCAACGAAAGCAACCGTGTCCACATAACTCCGACTCGACACTTCACTTCCACCACTAATGCTGGTACAAGCCAGATATGTCATTTATGTGGTGAGATAGGACATCTCAAGAAGGATTGTCCAATAACAGAGAACTCTGGCATAAACGGGAAGATACTAAGGATCACTGCTGCAGGAGAGACTACTCCGGACCCACGTTGAAATATTAGGGCGTTTCGTAATAGTAGACTTATAAACTGTTAAAAACTAGTGCAACTCGAGTCTTATCTTTTTGCGAGACCCCGTCAGTCATGGGACTCTCGTGCTGCGTGTACTTGCTTTTTGTAATATACCATGTTCGCAGCAGTAGTCTTATAGGTAAAACTAAAGTACTTAAACTCTGTAAAAGTTACACCGTTATGTTTTGTAACACCTTTATGATCTAGTCTAACGCCTTTTATTCCGAGTAGTCCGACATTATAGTTTAACTTGAGCAAATTCGACCCTCACAATACCAAGTTTCACGCGTAAATTCTTTCTCCGAAATCGCCTTTCTAGTAAAACCGTCAATCCAGAACTCCGAGGTACTCATGCAGAGAGTACCTTATGATTTGTCTCCTTCCCGAAGACACCTCAGCAAAGCTCCCTGGAGTACCACTCGTACAGTACGTCAAGTTCAACCCAAAGACCCATTCGGTTGATCTATCGCTGGAGAAGGTATACGCAAGAGTGGTATATAATCAAGGTTCTACAGGCTCAGAATTGATGATTCCGCTTTAACTTCTTTTCCTTGTTTGGATGTGAGCTTAAAGAAGAATCATTTATTCGACTGCCTTTTCAGACTTAATTATATACGGCTCGTATACACGAAGTTGTGATCGATGAACCAAATACGACTTCTGATATGAACCTTAGGACAGAGACTGCCTAAGACTACGAGTGATCGTACTGTCATGCGGATAAACTTAGAATCTAAGCAAATGCCTTCTCGCCGATCGAGAAAATAGATTCAGTTAGAGCAGAACTCCTCCCGAATTGAAAAACCTCTTACAACACTGACCCAGAAAGGCGTGGCCTTTGACTAGGAAGAGAAGCAGGAGAGAGCGTTCCAAACGCTCAAGCGAGCCTTGTGCACCGCACCAATAATATCCCTCCTCGAAGGGATAGAATACTTCGTTGTCTATTGCGATGCGTCAAATCAAGGGCTCAGTTGTGTTCTGATGCAACGAGGTAAGGTTATCGCCTATGCCTCGAGACAGCTGAAGACACACGAGGTCAACTACACCACTCACGATCTTGAGCTAGGAGCAGTTGTGTTTGCTCTGAAGATCTGGAGACACTACCTGTATGGTACAAAAAGCACTATCTTTACAGACCACAAAAGCCTACAGCACATATTCGACCAGAAAGAGCTCAACATGAGACAACGACGGTGGGTCGAGCTACTCAGTGACTACGAATGCGAAATTCGTTATCATCTGGGTAAAGCCAACGTAGTAATTGACGCCCTAAGTCGGAAAGAATACTCTGGTCGTAGGGTCAAATCATTGACCATGACTATCCATTCACACTTGTCCACACAAATTAAGGAGGCTCAGATCGACGCTTTGAAACCTGAAAATGTGGCGAGTGAATCCCTGAGAGGGATGGATAAGAACTTGGAAGTCAAGGGTGGCGGTACCTTATATCTCATGGATCGGATCTGGACACCGAGACACGGTGGTTTCAGAGACTTGGTCATGACCGAGGCGCACAACACTCGTTATTCCGTCCAACCAAGTTCAGATAAGATGTATCTGGATCTTAAAACGCTATACTGGTGGCCTAACATGAAAGCAGAGATTGCTACCTTCATGAGTAAATGACTTACTTTCACCAAGGTCAAGGTCGAATACCAAAAACCCTCAGGTATACTACAACAGCCGGAGATACCAGAATGGAAGTGGGAGCGGATCACTATGGACTTTATAACCAAGCTGCCCAAGACAATGGGTGGACTTGATACCATATGGGTCATCGTTGACAGATTGACCAAGTCCGCACACTTCTTGGTTATCAAAGAAACAGATAAGATGGAGAAGCTTACAAGAACTTACATACGGGAGATTGTACGACTGCATGGTGTTCCCATATCCATTATCTCCGACAGAGATAGTAGATTCACTTCGAGGTTCTGGCAGTCGCTACAAAGTTCCCTAGGAACTAGGCTGGACATGAGTACAGCCTACCATCCACAGACCGACGAACAAAGTGAGAGGACTATCCAAACCTTGGAAGATATGTTGCGAGCCTGTGTGATTGACTTTGGGAAAGAATGGGATACTCATTTACCCCTTGTCGAATTTTCCTACAACAACAGTTATCACACGAGCATAAAGGCTGCTCCATTCAAATGTGCAGATCCCCTCTGTGATAACTCTATGGCCGAATGTGCAGATCCCCTCTGTGCTGGGCTGAGGTGGGTGATACCCAGTTAGCTAAAGGACGAGTTCCTGACAGCACTCTCACGGGTCCGGAAATCATTCGGGAAACGACAGAGAAGATCGTTCAGATTCATGAACGATTGAAAGCCTCTAGAGACCGACAGAAAAGCTACGCAGATAAACGAAGGAAACCATTGGAATTCCAGGTGGGCGACCGTGTTCTATTGAAGGTCTCACCCTGGAAAGGCTTAATACGCTTTGGAAAGCGTGGAAAGCTAAATCCAAGATACATAGGGCCTTTCGAGATTCTTGCCAGAATCGGCCCTGTAGCTTACAAACTTAACTTACCTCGTGAACTCAGTAACGTATATTCTATTTTCCACGTCTCGAACTTGAAAAAAAAATATCTGTCCGACGAGACTCTTGTAATCCCACTCGACGAGATCGAGATCAACGAGAGCCTCAACTTCGTGGAAGAACTTGTAGAGATCATGGACCGAGAGGACAAGCAAACGAAACAAAGCCGTATCCCGATAGTGAAGGTTCGCTGGAGCGCCAAGCGAGGGCCGGAATTCACTTGGAAGCGGGAGGATCAGATGAAACTGAAATATCCTCGTCTTTTACTTAGTTATTTGTAACTACTTATTTGCTTAAACTCTAATTTCGGGACGAAATTCCTTCTAACGGGGGGATGGTGTGACAACCCGAAATTTCTATTCTGTACAACCATTCACTTCAATAGAAGTCAGAACTGTTTCCGCTAACTTTTAAGCTTTTTGGAGTTAGTTAGAGTGTTTTAAAGTTAGTACTTCAAGAGATAACAGGAGAGAGGATACCCTAGGGTTTATTGTGCAACAATAAAGTCTCAAAACTCCAAGAGTTTGGAGTTTACGGCCTAAACATGGTGTTTACGGCCGTAAACTCTAAGGAGTATAAATATGACACTTAGTCATTTTTATCAATTTTTCACCATTTTCAAGTCTAGAACTCAAGATCCTCTCAAGTATCATCTGATTTTCCTTCTTGATCTTCAACTTTGTAAGTGTTTCTTGCCCTAATTAGTTGATATCTTACTTAATCTAGTGATCTTACATGATTTCATCCATGAAATCATTCCATTTATGTAGATCTTCAAGTGTTCTTAGTTTCACCAAGAACACACACTAGTGTTCTTGGACTTTTAACACCCTTACAAGCTTCTGTATTGTAAGTACTCTTACCCTAGTGTGTTATAAGGCTTGCTACACTTGTTAAACAACTACAAAACACAAAGGAACACAAGATCAAAGGTGTTTACGGTCCAGACATGTTCTTGGACCGTAAACCCTAATGAAAGGGCCATTGTGTGCCCTACTCCCTTACCAAACCTTGGATACTAGTCTAGATCCCATCCTTGAAGTGTATAGGACTTAAAACATCAAAAAGACCAATAACCATTAGAGTTTACGGCCGCAAACTCATGGAGAAATGGTCCATGGGCCGTAAACTCTACAAAGGGGTGAAATGATGCCACAATCACTTCCTAAGGCTTAGAATTAAAGTAAGGATGCTTCTTTATGGCTTATAAGACTTCAAAACACGAAATGGTAGAAGTACCATGGGTTTACGGCCGTAAACTCATGGGTTTACGACCGTAAACTCCAAGGGAGTTGGTCCCAAAACCGTAAACTCCAAAAGAGTGTCCCCTTGGACCCTAAACTCAAATGCAAGGCCCTACAACCCTTAGATGCAATCCTTAGTACTTATAACACTTAAATCAAAGTGTTTTCCATGTCGTAGGGTGTCTTAACTTGATTAATTAGTTGTTAAATGACTAATTGGATACATATATGTGTTATTATATGTTAACTAGGATCCTTGTGTGTGTTCAAGTCTTCACTTGACACTTAGCATCCTATACCATCCGTTCAACCAAACCACTCACTACAGGTGAGTTCATACCCCTTAATCAACCTTTTAAATGATTTTAAATGCTTTTATGGGGGGGAATACAAGTTGATCTATTATAGTTATTATATCAATCACATGTGATTAATAACTACCAAACAAGTGGATTTCTTACTTTTCAAACTGTGTTATCAAACAAACTACTTCAAACTGTTTTACAAACTCTTTTACATATCAAATACTTTTACAAACTCTTTTACATGTCAAATACTTTTATTAAACTCTTTTAAACTTATATTCTGTTAAATGTGTATCTATATAGATATAGTTATATAAGTAGGATTGAAAGGACTTAGGACTGATAGCTCACCTTACCTCATGTTCCTCGTTTGGTTGTGGACTTAGGGTATCAGTTGTTTGTCCGAAGGTCGTTTGAATCCTAGTTATATATTATGTATATGTATATAGATATAAAAGTTCCTTCTTTCTATTCAATACCTTTGGGTAGCAAAGGTATACAAACATGTTCATACATACAAACCATATTAGTAGTAAACTATAATAGGTATAGTTTAGGAAGATACTAATACTATTACTAGAACAGTGAAACATACAATGATTCAGTTCATACACGAGTCAATACCATACAGAGAGAACATAACATACAGATATAGAATACTATGTTGAGAAACAAACAATACCATACAGAGAGAACATACATACATACTAGACAGAGAGAGAACATACAATACAGCTAGTACATACAATACATTCACAAGTGCACTAATACAGTTTATGTGAGCCACGTAACGGGGCATGGCATCACCTGTCATGGCTCGTTTTGTATCCAAAATCTCCTTAAATGGAGAGCGTTGAGTTTGCGTATAGATCTATACTGGATTGACTATCCTACACCTTGCTGCTCGCTACAGTGGGACTTGCAAGTCTACGGGTGCCAAACGTCATTCCTTCCGACGTCTTATATCGTCGTGTTTATGGTGGGTAGTATGATACAAGCCGATCACATAAGTACTTTAAATAACAATTGGTTTAAGGTAGTTAGTATAGCAGTAGTTACTTAATACAACGCTACAATACTATTTCATTTTCCCATTGCATTCACTTTGTGATCTTCACACAATAAACAGTAATGTAAAAACTATATTTTTGGTTAATGATAGTCAAGATTTGGGAAAATACATACTCTTACAAGAGACACACATACAAACACTTGATGCCTTGGTAGAAGGATACTTTTAGTAGAAAACATAGGGATTTCTAGGAGAGTTCAAACATCTTACAAACATCTTACAAACACTTTCATACAAACACAGACACTAATATACTTATGATCTCACCAGCTTTAAAGCTGATAAACTCTTTCAAAATAACTTGTATTCTCAGGTCACCAGTAGACAGGTACCGATGCCAGGTTTTGAGAAGATGGAGCTCGTTCAAGACTCATCTTTTATTTTGATTTATATTTTTGGTGTCTATTAAACTTGACATAACACACTTGTATTAAATTATATTATTAATGCAATGGATGATGTTGTTGCTTGTTTACTACTTTGCATTGTTGTGATACTGTACATGACGTCCTCCACCCCCGAACGTTTCCGCCGTTCCGGTTTTATGGTGTGACAAAAGAAGTTGTGCGACTTCCCGGAATACCGATATCCATTATCTCGGATAGAGATAGTCGGTTCATGTCACGGTTCTGGCAGTCACTGAAGAAAGCTATGGGAACTAAGCTGGACATGAGTACAGCCTACCACCCACATACCGACGGGCAGAATGAAAGGACCATTCATACATTAGAGGACATGCTAAGAGCTTGTATGATAGACTTTGGTAAAGCTTGGGATGCTCATTTACCCCTTATCGAATTCTCATACAATAATAGTTATCACACTAGCATCAAAGTTGCTCCGTTCGAAGCCCTCTATGGCCATAAGTGCAGATCACCCCTGTGTTGGGATCAGGTGGGCGATACGCAACTAGCAAGAGGGCAAGTTCATAACAGCGCACTCACTGGCCCGGAGATTATAAGGGAAACAACAGAAAAAATCGTCAAAATTCGAGGACGAATGTGGGCTTCGCAAGACCGAAAAAAGAGCTACGCGGATAAGAGATGGAAGCCTTTCGAGTTCCAAGTTGGGGATCGAGTACTACTGAAAGTATCGCCTTGGAAGGGATTAATACGTTTTGGAAAACGTGGGAAACTAAATCCAAGGTATATCGGACCATTCGAAATCCTCGCCAGGATTGGCCCGGTGGCATACAAGCTACGATTACCCCAGGAACTCAATCACGTTCATCCTACCTTTCATGTGTCGAACTTGAAGAAATCTTTGTCTGATGAGACCCTTGTCACTCCTTTGGAAGAAATTGAGATCAATGAGAACCTCCACTTCGTAGAGGAACCTGTTGAAATCATGGATCGAGATGTCAAATCGACGAAACAAAGCCGCATCCCCATCGTAAAGGTCCGTTGGAACGCCAAGCGAGGACCCGAATATACTTGGGAACGTGAGGACCAAATGAAACAAAAGTACCCACATCTATTCCCCAACCCTTGAAGTCCCACTCAAAATGCAAATTTCAGGACGAAATTCCTTCTAACGGGGGGATAATATGACAACCGTCAAATTCAAGTCAAAGTCAACAAGTCAAACCGGTCAAACTTAACTAGTACTTGTATGTTAAAACTTATTCTATGTATAAAAATGTGCATTTGTATGTCAAAATTCAAGTGTCTCGGAGAATCTATGTGTTTATCAATGTAAAACCCTAAAAATGGAGTTAAACGCATCAAAACACGACTATGGACCCTTTTGGGGACTTAAAACAATCATAAACGAAGCATAACGGGGTTCACGAACCTTGAATTACGAGGTTATACAATAATAATGGCTAAAATTAAATCTCTCCCAAATCTCTCTCAACTTTTTATAGTCATCCGGGTCATCCCGACCCTTAACTTCGCCAAAAACCGCTTGAATCGGGGAGTTATATCGAAAAACAGCTAAATAGGGCCGAAACCCTCTTAGGAACCGAACCTCTTAGGAACCGAACCTCTTAGAGCCGAACCCTCCTATTAGGCCTGAAGGTCCCTCAGGACCGAACTGCTCAGAACCGAACCGAACTGTCAGAACTGAACTTAGCCATCTCGGACCGAACCTCTTGCACCCGAAATGAACCGAGCCTTTGGTCCATTTCGCTCCTCTCGCACCTTCGGACCCGAGACCCTCCCTTCGGACCCAAGCCTCCCTTTCGGTTCCTCCTTCTCCCTTCTCTCGGTCCTCACCTCCTAAGGACCGAACCTCGCAGGTTCGCTCCTAATACCCGGTTTTCGACCACTTTCGCTTCTTAAGCCCATTTTTGACGGGGATTTTTCACCAAATTCAAATTTTTATCATTTTAAACTCCCTAAACTCATATTTTATTCATTTCTCAAGGATTTATTAATTATAAATCATTATTTTACATTAAGAAGAGTATCCTACACCACAAGTGGGTCATGTGTGCTCACTTGTCTCCATGTGTCATCTTCTCATTGGTCCAACCCTATCCACATCACACAAACCAAGGTAAACATCCTTTCAACTTTGCAAATTGCTCCAGCAACATCTATATAAAGAAATCCCTGGAGGATTTCTTGGTTCACTTTGATCATTCTCAAACACTTATACACTTCTTAATCCCTCAAGAAAGCCTCTTTTTCTCTCTACTTCCCACCACTTTGTGAAGGTGTTCTTGAGCTACTACTTCACTTTTTGGTAAGTATTTCATCTAAACTCAAGTGTTATTCCATATTTTCAAAACACTCTTGGATCATCTACACACATTTTAACATCAAAAATCGTTCTTAGGATCATTCGAACTCTCACGTGTTCATCAAGTGATCTCGACTTGATACTCCTCGTCTTCGACCTTCCACTCTTCAAGAAATCACTCAAGGTGAGTTCATACCCCTACATTTTTCAGTTTTCTTTAGTTTTTAGGGGGGGAATACAAGTTAAAACTCCAAAATATATTTAAAACTTAACTTGACAGCTTACAACAAAAAAGTTGTGACCTGTTCACGAACTGTTTTACCCAACTTCAACTTAATATTTTTCAAAACTGTTTAATATGCAAATATTTCAGGTTTATACCTTTAAAATGACTACTTGTACATCTCTATACGATTTTTCTACAATTTATGGTGACTTTTACAAAACGGCCTATCACTGCAGCAACAAAGTTGGACCAGGTTGTGAAGATGAACATTTTCACACTGGTTTGAGACCACCAAAAATTATAGGAAACTTTATGAACGTAGTAGACTCTTTTTCCAAGCTCTCCGAGTTGATGGATTCAGTTTTCGACTTACGATGATTTTTCTATAAATATTCTAAAACAGTGACAGTTAAGGGTAAAACCGTCAAAAACAAGTTTAAGAGTTATTCACACCTTGTAACATGTTGAGCAAGGTGTGTAAGATTTTATACTTAGTATTTTCAATGTCATTTTATTGAAATACAAAGCCAGGCATAACAAGGTTTCATTTAAAACATAAAACACTCTTGATAAACTATAATAAGTATAGTTTGGACACTTCGTTTAACAAAGAAACAGTAACACAATCGATTTACAAAACGGGTATTTCATTACAAACTACGTGAACATGTTAATGAATAAATTTGTGAGACATTCACCTTCAGGGTACTCTTAAGTACAACAGAAAATTCCTGTAGTTATAGCCAGAATATCTTGTAGGGAGAGCGTGATAATTGTGTATAGATCTATATTGGGTCTGACAAACCCGCACCTAAGCTGCTTGCAACAGCTAGACCGGCAGGTCTGGGGTGACAAGTGTCATAACATTCCGACGCCTAAAGAACGTCGAGTACGAGGTCTTCGAGTTTTAGCATGGTTATAACAACTCACATGGGGAATTAACAAAACACACAGTTCGCGGGAATTTAAGGATTTCACAAAAAGGAGTTTTATTTAAATATAAAACCACATATAAGTATGATGATTTACTTACATATACTAAGTCTTGGTTCAGTTAAGACTACAACAAACCTTTTAGAAAATATTGGATTTTCTAGAAACAAACTTGTAACAAACTTTAAGGAACAACATCCATTTTTCATTCATAAATTGCTTATGAACTCACCAGCTTTAATGCTGATACTCTATCAAAAACAACTTGTATTCTCAGGTATTCAGTAATACATGTAACCACAAGATTTTTGAAGACAATACGCTAAGGCGCAGATTTCTTTTGAACTATTTTGGCATCACATGTAATTTATTTGGAAACATGTGTTTTTGCAACGATGTAACCTTTTAAATTATATTTATGATGGTTGTGTTTACTTTCTTCACTATGGTTATGATACTGAGCATGACGTCCTCCGCCCCCGAACGTTTCCGTCGTTCAGGTTTGGGGGTGTGACAGAGTAGGTTCTAAAAATATGAAATTTAAAACATCAAATTAATACCTGGGAGTCGGGATGTTATAGTTCTCCCCCACTTGAACTAGACTTCGTTCTCGACGTCTGCTGCGGCAAACAACTCCGGGTAATGCTCCCGCATCTCAGCCTCCGGCTCCCAAGTCAACTCAGATCCCCGTCGGTGCTCCCATTGTACCTTTACCAAGGGTACCTCATTGTTTTGTAGAACCTTCACTTTCCTCTCCAGAATTACCATAGGCCTCTCCATGTAATTCAGGTGCTCATCGACCTGAATATCATCTAATGACACTACCGCCTCCTCATCGAGTATGCACTTCCATAACTGGGACACGTGAAAAGTGTTGTGAATCTGACTGAGCTCCTCCTGGAGATCTAGTCTATATGCCACTTTGCCAACCTTGGAAATAACCCAAAAGGGTCCAATGTATCGGGGACCCAACTTTCCCCTCTTCTTGAAGCGGATCACACCCTTCCAGGGTGAGATCTTCAGTAATACCATGTCGCCGACCTGGAACTCCAACTCGGATCGGCGTCGGTCGGCATAACTCTTCTGCCGACTCCGAGCAGTCTACAACCGCTGCCTGATCTACTGAATCTATTCGATAGTCTGGGTAACTACCTCGGTCCGACCCATCACCCTGTGAGCGACCTCACCCCAACAGACCGGGGTACGACATCTCCGCCCATACAACAGCTCAAAGGTGGAGCACCAATGCTAGAATAATAATTGTTGTTGTAGGTAAACTCTGCAAGTGGTAGGTGGGAATCCCACCTCCCACCGAAGTCAATGATGTCGGCCCTCAGCATATCCTCAAGGGTTTGTATGGTCCGCTCACTCTGACTGTCTGTCTACGGATGATATGCTGTGCTGAAATGCAGTCGCGTGCCCGACTCCTCGTGGAATTTTTACCAGAAATGGGAGGTGAACCGAACAACACGGTCTGAGACGATAGAGACTCGAACCCTATGGCGAGCAACGATCTCGCGGATATACATGTCGGCCAGATTCTTGGCCGATGAGCTCTCTCGAATGGGCAGGAAATGGGCACTCTTGGTCGATCGATCCATGATGACCCATATAACATCAAATCCCTTTGTCGTCCTCGGCAACTTGGTAATGAAGTCCATCGTGATATGTTCCCATTTCCACATGGGAATCTCTAGAGGTTGCAGCTTGCCATGCGGCCTCTGATGCTCGGCCTTGAGCATCCTGCAGGTCAAGAACCTCTCAACATACCAAGTGATCTCTCGCTTCATGCACGGCCACCAGTAACTCATACTCAAATCCCGGTACATCTTGGTGGCCTCGGGGTCAATAGAGAAGTGAGACTTATAAGCCTCCTCCAAAACCATCTGTTTGACCCCACCAAACATCAGAACCCGTACCCGACTGCAACGGGTCAATAATCCCCGACTATCCTTCACGAATCTGGTGATCTCGCCTCTAATCATCTCCAACTTCCAGTTCTCTTGTCGTACTCCCTCAGCCTGAGCCTCTCTAATCAATCCCACCAGTGGAGAATCCACTGATATCCTCATACATGCCACTGGAACAGATGGTCTAGCCGTCTTGCGGCTCAGGGTATCCACAACCACATTCGCTTTACCCGGATGGTAAAGGATCTCACAGTCGTAGTCCTTGACTACATCCAGCCACATGCGCTGTCTCATCTTCAGGTTCGGCTGATCCATGATGTGTCTCAACCTCTTTTGGTTCGTGTATATGGTACAGCGGACCCCATAGAGATAATGTCTCCAAATCTTGAGAGTAAATACCACCGCTCCCAACTCCAGATCATGTGTGGGATATCTCATCTTGTGCGGCTTCAGTTGTCGTGGCGCATAGGCTATCACCCGTTCTCTCTGCATAGGACTGCTCCCAATCCGGTGATCGATGCATCACAGAATACCACAAAATCCTCAACTCCCTCAGGGAGTCTCAAAATTGGCGCCTCACAGAGTCGCTGTCATAGAGTCTCAAATGCAGTCTGCTACTCAAGGACCCACCAGAAATCCACCCCCTTCCTTATCAGATGAGTGAGGGGTACTGCAATCTTGGAGAAATCATGTATGAATCTCCGGTACTACTCCGCCAATCCCAAAAGCTCCTGATATCCGAGGGATATTTCGGAACCTCCCACTACATAAACGCCTCGATCTTGGCTGGATCGACCAAAATCCCCTCCTGGTTAACGAGGTTTCCAAGGAACTAAACCTCTCGTAACCAATACTCGCACTTCGAGAACTTGGCATACAGCTGTTCTCGCCTCAAAACTCCCAATAGCTCACAGAGATGCTCCTCATGCTGCTCACTGGTCTTGGAATATACCAAAATGTCATCTATAAACACAATGACCGAGCGATCTTGAATCGGTCTGCATACCCGATTCATCAGGTCCATAAATATTATTGGCGCGTTGGTGAACCCAAACGGCATCACCACGAACTCGTAATGTCCATAACGAGTCCGAAACGCAGTCTTCTCCATGTCCTCCTCCCTAACCCTGACCTGATGGTATCCGGACCTCAGGTCTATCTTGGGGAACCAAGATGCTCCCTGCAGTTGATCGAAAAGATCATCTATCCGCAGGAGTGGATAACGGTTCTTCACCATTAACTTGTTCAACTCCCACTAATCAATGCACATCCGGTGTGAACCATCCTTCTTTCTGATGAAGAGTATCAGTGCTCCTTACGGAGAGCTGCTCAGACAGATGAACTACTTGCCCAGCATTTCCTGTAACTGAGATGACAGCTCCTGCATCTCGGGTGGTGCCAATCAGTACGGCGCCTTAGAGGCAGGGGCCGCGCCTGGCACTAGGTCGATCCTGAACTCGACCTGCCTCTCAGGAGGCACTCCGTGTAACTCCTCCAGAAACACATCAATGAACTCTCTGAGAACCGGAACATCCAAAACCAAAACCTGATCCCTGACCCGCGTATCCACCATATATGCCAAGTAGCCTGCACACCCGTGCTGAATATACCGCCAAGCCCTGGCAGCTGAGCAAAAACCAGAACCTAATATGGTACCCTCGCTGTAAATAACCAGTTCTCCCCCACTTGGGGTTCGAACTAGCACCTGCTGACCCTCACAGTCGATCATGGAACCGAACCGACTCAACCAGTCCATACCCACAACCACACATACATCCCTCATGGGAATCGGAATCAAGTCTATCGGGAAGGATACTCCGAAAATCTCCAAAACGCAGCCCCGATAGACTAAAGAAGCAAAAATCTCGTATTCATTGGCGATGGAGACTCGCAATGGACACTCTAGCTCTCCTTTCGACAAACCGAACTCCCTACAGAACGATCAAGCGACAAATGACCGACTCGCCCCGGAGTCAAATAATACCAAAGCAGATCATAAGTACAAATATATAAGCATAAAACAGATATAATCATCAAGATAAGGGGATAGAAACAAACCAGCAACCACATCTCGTGATGTCCTGGCCTCCTCGGCTGTAAGCTGAAAGGCGCGTCCTCGAGCCTTTGGAGGCTCTTCTCTACCCTGACCCCTGTCAGTAATCCTCAGTGTAGCCGGCGCTGGAGCCTGCGCCGGCCTGGCTGCTAGTATGGGATATTGGGCCTTCATATGGCCCACGTTCTCACAATAGTAACAAATTCTGACTCCAGAAGTTGGAGTCTGCTGCCTACAATCCCTAGCAATGTGGCCCAGCTTGCCACACTTATGGCACCCGCTACCCGATCGGCAAACCCCAGAATGAGCCTTCCCGCACTTCCCACAAGTGTGGCCGGGCTGACCTCCAGACCTAGAATCAACGGTCTTGGACCGCTTCGGCGCCGGCTGCGATTGCATCGGGGCCTGCCTCTGCTCTCTCAACTGCAGCTCAATCTCAAGCTCACGCCGCCTAGCGGCCTCCTGTAACTCCAGTGATGTGTCACATCGTTGGGTAGTAACAAACTGTCTAATATCAGCCTTAAGCATGCTTAGATAACGAGTCATCTGAGCCTGCTTGGATGCAAACTCCAGGAAAAACATCTCCCTCTCAGTGAACATGCGGGTGATCTCCATCACCATTTCCGTACCCTGTCTTACATCCAAGAACTCCTGTGACAACTGCTCCCGCTCAACCCGCGGAATGTAGCAAGCGCGGAATATCTTCCTGAACTAATCGCAAGTAACCGTCGTTCGTTGCTCATCATAATATAACCCCGTCATCAATCTCCACTAGTCCTTTGCTCCAGACCTTAGCAGGTTCAGAGCACATCTGACCTTCTGGTCAGCAGGACATGAGCTCGTGAAGAAACATCCCTTCACGTCAGAAAGCCACCTCATGGCTATGATCAGGTCCTGAGTCCCATCAAAATTCGGAGGCTTTGTGTTATCGAAGTCCCGGTACTGAAAAGCCTGACATGTCCCCGTACCTGCAGCCGCTACGGCTATTGAGGCTGCAGCAGTCACAGTCTCAGCAATGGTTGCATATCTCTCATCAAAATACTCCATCATGGCGGTCTTGATAGACCCCAAACATCTCTGGAATCTGACCCCGGACAATCTCGACCACCTCCTCCCGAATGATCTGCCTAACGCGATCCTCTATCAACGTTGGCCTATCTTGGTTGCCAGCTCCTGATCCTAACCCAGATCTGGCCTCAAATCGCCTCGTAACCACCATACTGAAAATACACCAGGAAGATATCAGATAATCTGTATAAATAACGAGGAACCAACTCCCAAATAAACCCTAGGGGTTGTGACTTCCTTGCTACGTGTACGGGTCATGTGCTTTCAGTAGTACGGGCCCATACTACCTTCCACACCTAC
Source organism: Lactuca virosa (assembly GCF_052849685.1). Classification (NCBI taxonomy): domain Eukaryota; kingdom Viridiplantae; phylum Streptophyta; class Magnoliopsida; order Asterales; family Asteraceae; genus Lactuca; species Lactuca virosa. The sequence goes on along the minus strand of NC_136429.1, from coordinate 73,018,853 downwards.
CTATATTTGTCTCAAGTATCATCACAAAACCCTAACAATATACATAAGCATGGCGAGCGCTCAATCCTCACTCCTAGAGTAAGGCTAAATATCTCATAACTGGTCGAACGACCCCGCAAAACTCATCCATGAAACTTCCACCAGCCCTGCAGCACTCGTGTACGCTAGTCATACATAACGTTGGACCCTATAGACTTTCGAATATACGATCCTACCCTAAGCCCTTCATCAAACAAGAACATGAAATAAGGCCAAACCAAACATTCTTAGGCTATAAGATCTTAATTATGTACTAATATGATGCATACACTAAGCAACTACAGTAATGATCTCAATTTCATATAAGGAAAACCCTAGGCTATCAGGCATTATATAATCAGGCAATTCTATCATGCAATTCCTGAAGATCCCTAGCCTATAATTAGCATGATGTTCTAACATATCACAGTATCAAACAACTGCATGGTATTTTCGGGTCTACTTACTGGCTCCGGCTGATCGTACACTCTGCATCCTCCTTTTATTATTTTAAAAACCATTTAAAAATCATTTTGAAAATCCTTTCCTTAGTTTGAGACTGGATTCACACGAGTGTTCCTCCAATTCACTCAAACTAAGGCTCTTATACCAACTTGTAACATCCATAAAATTCACAAAAATTTTAAACTTTTCAAAATCAACCCAAGTTCATAAATTGTTTGCAAAATCATCCAAAAACATTAATGTTCACAAATTGTTTTCAAAATAAATCAATATCAGAGTTTTCCCAGAAATCATAATAATAAAATGAGGAAGTGTACGGTCACGCCTTCGCCTTCCCGCGATCATCCGAAGTACCTGAAACAAAATCCAAAACCGTAAGCCCAAAGGTTAGTGAGTTCCCCCAAAATAGTCGCACAATAAATAACACACATACAATCACAGCATACTATGGTCCCAATCAACCATCAGGTTGGAATGCCACAGGCCCTCAACCATCGGGTTGGAATGCCAACATACTATGGGTCCAATCATCCTCGGGATGGTATACCATCGGCCCACAACCATCGGGTTGGAATGCCCACATACTATGAGTCTAATCATCCTCAGGATGGAATACTCTCGGCCCACAACCATCAGGTTGGAATTCCTTGGTTTGTTGGCTCTCACACAAAGCAAATAAGCATCAACCACCAATCAAACATGTGCACCTATATCAGAAAATCATATAAGAGTCTACAGACAGACAAACGGATCTACAGATCACTAAGCATAGCAACATCCTATCTACCAGGATACTGATCTAACATATCATAATCACATAGAACCATCATATCTACCAGGATACCGATCTAATAGGTCACACTAACAATAAAGCAGGATAATAATCAAAAGGGCCAACCTTGGTGCCTTCGACCCTTGAGTATAGTGAGGAAAACTCACCTCACAATGTCGAACTGTACTGAACTGAAAAAATCAAACTCCCAAAGCACGGCTCAAAACTCGAACACCTACAAACACCATTGATCCAATTCCATAAATTCCCAAATTACCAAAATACCCTCAAATGTCAAACTTGGTAAACCGCTGGTCAAAGTCAAAGTCAACGGCCAAGGTCAACAGTCCATGTTGACCCAAATCGTCGAGTGCAGCTTACAGACTCATCGAGTTCCTTCATAACTCAGAAATCGTGAAAACCCCAGTCAATTCGTCGAGTTACCAATTAACTTCTCGAGTCCATGCAGCATCCAGAATATCAGGAAAACCCTAACCAACTCGTCGAGTCACCTCGCTAACTCGCCGAGTTCATATAGAATCCAGAAAGCAGGAAACCTCATCCAACTCATCGAGTTGACTATGCAACTCTTCGAGTTCCTTCAGCTATTTCGCATTCATCTCATTCCAGTCGAGTTCATTGCTCCAAACTCTAGATCTAGCTTTCTAGGGTGAAGTTACCACGTAAAGTTGCTAACTTTACGTGCATGCAAGGTCTCAAAAGGCTTAAAACACCAAAACTAATTCTAAAAGAAGTTTAGGGCATGGGGAAGGGCTACAGCTTGATAAAGTCGATGACTTTATGACTATGGGGGCCTAGAGGAGTCCAGATATGAAACCATGTCCTTGTGACTAGCTCAAACCCGAAAGTGACTCCATTTTGCACTAGGAATGACCATTTCTTTCACAAGGGAAGATCTAAGAACTGAGAAGTCAAAGTAGTAGCTTTGTACCTCATATTGGTTGCCAATACAAAGTAGATAACGGATCTACAGCCTTCTACTTGATCCAAACTCCTTAACCTTCGAGTTTCCTTTCAAAAGAGCACCCAAAATGACTTCCAAGCTCACACACTCACACAATTGGGATATTAGGGTTTTCTCTGGTAAGGGGACGATGAAAAGGTGGTAAGGAGGCTGGAAAGAGGACTTAAGGTCCTTTAAATAGGGTGCAAACCCTAAAGATTAGAGTTTTTATAAACAACCTTAACTCATCGAGTTGGGTCCTCCAACTCGTCGAGTAGGTTCCATAAACCACGCGGTCTGATCCATCTCTACACGACAAATTGGGGGCAACCAACTCATCGAGTAGGTTCTAAAAATGTGAAATTTAAAACTTCAAATTAATACCTGGGAGTCGGGATGTTACAGTATAAACAGAAATAAAAGCGTCGCTATTTTTCTTTTCTTCGTTAAAACATTATAAAACCTCTTCCAAGGATCCAATAAGAACATTATTAGTATGATTTGTTCATAATAAATTTTGATTGTCAAAATCCTAACATCGGTAGGAGTTTCATCCCACATTGACTAAAGTTTTTCACTTCCTCTTGTTGGACAAATTCAAGAAATTCTTTGTTATCCATCATCAGCTTGGTATTTAGCTTTAGTTTCTCATTATAAGCTTTTGAAAACAAAGCCACGTCATGCTTGTAGTGTTTCTTGTTGATTGTTTGGTATTCTTTATATCTCCGAAATCCTTTTTTCAACCACTACAACTTTATTCATAGATATTGGGTTTATCTAACATTTATTTAAATCATAACAATTATAAAACACATAATTTCACATAATTCATTCTTAATACTTCAAAATGAGTTACAAAGGTTGACCTAGACTATTACATCATTATTAATGCCTAGCCTAGAAACACGGACGTTACAATTCTCCCCCCCCCCCCTTAGGATGATTCCATCCCCGGAATCATACATCAGCAAAAAAATGTGGATAGTGACTCATCATGTCACTCTCTGTTTCCCATGTGAGATTTGGCCCATTCGTATGTTTCCATCGCACAAGCACTAAATCGACCGTCTTGCGTCGCAACTTCTTAGTCTTATGGTCAACGATTGCCTCTGGTTCTTCAATTAACCTCTTGTTTTCATCCAATCTTAATTCAGAAATTGGAATTATGTCAGGAACTTCTCCCGTGAACTTCCTCAAATAACACACGTGGAAAGTGTTATGAATACCATCTAGTTCTTCTGGTAGTTCTAGCTTGTAAGCTTGGTTCCCAATCCTCTGAAAAACTTTAAGCGGTCCAATAAACCTTGGACTCAACTTTCCTTTTTTACAAAATCTTATAAGTCCCTTCCACGGCAAGACTTTAAGTAAAATTGAATCTCCAACTTCGAATGTTATCGGTTGTCGTTTCTTGTCAACATAGCTCTTTTGACGATCCTGAGCTGCTAACATCCTTTCCCTAATTACTTTCAGCTTTTCACTAGTCTGATGAACTATCTCGGGTCCCATAAACTGCTTTTCCCCATCTTCAATCCAACATGATGGCGTTCGACACTTTTGTCCATACAAAGCTTGATAAGGTGCCATTTTGATGCTCGGGTGGAAACTATTATTGTAGGAAAATTCTACCAGAGGTAAATGTTCATCCTAGTTACCTTGGAATTCCAGGGTACATGCTCTCAGCATATCCTCTAATGTTTTAATCGTTCGTTCACTCTGACCATCGGTTTGCGAATGGTAGGCTGTACTTAGACACAATTTCGTACCCAATTCCTCTTGTAGACTTCTCCAAAACCTTGACGTGAAATGACTATCACGATCTAATACAATCGTTAAAGGAACACCGTGAAGTCTTACTATCTCCTTCATGTAAGCATTTGCAAGTTTATCCATAGACCATTTTTCATTGGCTGCTATGAAGTGTGCACTTTTAGTAAACCAATCAACGACCACCCAAATCATGTCGTGACCGCTTTTCGTTCTGGGCAGTTTAGTCACAAAATCCATGGTGATGTCTTCCCATTTACCCATGGGTACAAGTAAAGGTTCTAAATCCCATACGGTTTCTGATGTTGTGCCTTAACTCTCGCACATGTCACACACTCGGCCACATACTTTGCAACATCAAACTTCATCGTCGGCCACCAGTATAAGGGTTTCAGATCCCTATACATTTTTGTGCTGTCGAGATGAATCGAGTACATGGTCTTGTGAGCTTCCTCCATTAGAAGATCTCTTATTCCTCCCGTTTTAGGTACCCAAATCCTATCTTGGAATACCTTCAGTCCTTGACTGTTTATATCGAACACTAACGTTTTTCCCAAACATTCTTCCTTTCGGTCATTATTCTCTAAAGCTTCTTCCTGATCTTTCTTGATGCTTTCCACAATCGTTGAGACAACTTCGATTCTTAATGCTCTCGGCCTTTTCTTTTCAAGGCTCACTTTTCTGCTTAAAGCATCAGCTACAACATTTTCTTTACCAGGGTGGTAAAGTATTTCACAGTCGTAATCCTTAAGCAAATCTAGCCAACATCGTTGTCTCGTGTTTAATTCCTTCTGATTAAAGAGATACTGAAGACTCTTATGATCAGTGAAAAGTTTGCACTTTGTGCCATAAAGATAATGCCTCCATATCTTTAGGGCGAATACTACCGCTGCCAACTCCAGATCATGAGTGGGGTAGTTCTTTTCATGTTCTTTCAATTGTCTCGATGCATATGCTATCACCTTATCCTTTTGGGTCAGAATACAGCCTAACCCAACTCCAGATGCATCGCTATAAATTGTGAAGTCTTCAACTCCATCAGGTAAAGAAAGAATTGGTGCTTCACACAGCTTCTTCTTTAGCTTCTCAAATGCTTCTTCATGCCTCACACTCCAATTATAAGTAGTTCCTTTGTGGGTCAAAGCTGTCAATGGAGCAGCTATCGAAGAAAAGCCTTGGATAAATCCTCGATAATATCTGGCTAATCCCAGAAATCTTTGGATCTCCGTGGGACTCTTTGGTTGTTCCCACTTTATTATAGCTTCAATCTTAGTTGGGTCAACCATAATCCCTTCTTGGTTAACCACATGACCCAAAAATTGGACTTCTTGAATCCAAAAATCACATTTGGAGAACTTTGCATAAATCTTCTCCTTTGTCAGAACTTCTAACACTTCTTGCAGATGCTTTCCATGCTCCTGCTTTCTTTTTTAATAAATCAAAATGTCATCTATGAACACTATCACAAAATTTATCGAGGAATGGTTTACAAACCCTGTTCATCAAATCCATGAATGTTGTTGGAGCATTGGTTAGTCAAAACGACATAACCAAGAACTCGTACTGTCCATATCTTGTTCTGAATGCAGTCTTCTCAATATCCTGCTCTCTCACCTTTAGCTGATGATATCCTGACCTAAGATCGATCTTCGAGAAATAGCTCGAACCTCGCAGCTGATCGAATAGGTCATCAATCTTTGGCAATGGGTACTTGTTCTTTATTATTGCCTTGTTCAACTCTCTGTAGTCTATGCGCATCCTCATGCTTCCATCTTTCTTCTTTACAAATAACATCGGAGCTCCCCAGGGTGATGAACTAGGTCTAATGAAACCGTTTTCCAACAACTCCTGAAGTTGCGTCATAAGCTCCTTCATCTCCATTGATGTTAATCGGTATGGTGCTTTTGCTATTGGTGTTGTTCCTGGTAACAAGTCTATTCGAAACTCCACTTGTCTATCAGGGGGAAATCCAGGAAGATTTTCGGGAAAGACTTCCGGATAGTCACACACCACTGGTATGCTTTACATTTCCTTCTTCTCTTTCTTAGCATCTGGAAAGCTCTGGCTTTTGGCTTTGGTGGGAGATTGGGCTTTGCTGCCTCTTTCTTCTTCGGGCGGTCCCTCAAAATGTGCCCTTCATCGTTGCACCCGTAACAGACTTTCTTATTAAAGTTGCATTCATTGGCATAATGCCCAGGCTTTCCACATTTATAACAAGTGACCTCCTCGCCACATTTCCCAACATGTTTCTTTTTACATTTATCACACCATTTAGCTTCGGCGCCTCCTCCAAATTTCCTCGAACCAGGCTTCGAGAACTTGCTCTTCTTGTTGGAACCTGAAGTTCCTTCAAACTTTCTCTTCTCGCCAACTTCAACCTTGTTGGCGGCTCTTCCCTTGATCATCTCTTCAACAGACTTGGCAGCCCAGATAGCTGCCTCCAAAGTAAGTGCCTGACGTACTGGCACCGCGTACTCCCATGGAAGTCCCTTTGCGTACCTGTCGATTTTTGTCAGCTCGTCTGGGACAATACACAAAGAAAACTCCATTTTGTCTGTGAAGTTATTGCTGTATTCAACGATAGACATGCTTCCCTTATTCAATGTCAGAAATTGATTCTCTAGCTCAAGCAGATTTTAGGTCGAGCAGTACTTGCGCTTGAAATGCACCAAGAACTCTGCCCAAGTCAGTTGCAGTGGCTCATTAGGGCTTAGGGTCTTCCCCATAGTGTTCCACCAGCAAACACCGCCACCTCTGAACTGAAGCACTGCAAATATGGTTTGTAGCTTGCCTTTGCAACCACATGTCATGAAGGCTAATTCCATCTCCGAGATCCAATCCATTACTCCGATGGGATCTTCTTTTCCAGTGAAAGTTGACAGCTTGCAAGTCATAAAGTCTTTGTACTTGCATCCATTTCTCTCGACTCCGTCCTCTTGGTTATTCCTCCTATCCATAAGAGGTTCATTTTGACCAACCGATCTACTATAATTTCCTTCCTCTGACTGACCGTCATTTAGTTCAGGTTGTTCAACAGGCATTGAAGGTTCATTCCTGTTGTTCAGCAATAGTTGTCTTATTTCTTCCCTTTGTTCAGCCATCATAACCTGAATCATGGCTTGTACTCCAGCCATTGTGATTGGTTCTGGTGCAGCTTCTACTATAGGCACCTGCTCCATCACTTGGGTTAAGGTTGTTGATTCCTATTTGTATTTCCGGCTCCACTTTGGGTTCTTTCCATTTTAATCTATACACCAAATTAGGCGAATTTAGATCTTTATTCACGATAGATATTTAAATTCTCCTTATCACTCTGAAACGTTACATGCTAGTTCTAATATCGTAGTCATACGCTTAGAATCCTGAACACATAAGGTTTCCAGATCCGGTCGGCAACAGACCATAGATCCGAACAAATAATAGCATATATGGCAAACATATAGCATTTAGAACATAAAGGCATTTTAGGCATCTTTCCTAAAATATACTAGTGCTCGTGTCTAAAATATGGTAGACACTCATCTCACGATCATCACTTAGCATTCTAAGTTTAAGTCTAGAAATCCTACAAATTCCTAGTTTGCTTAAACTAATGCTCTGATACCAACTGTGACATCCCCATTTTCATGGCCAGAAAAGACCGATTTCGTTTATGCTTTTATAATAATATCAGAGTAATCTAAAATAAAAATGATGCGGAATTTGTTCCCAAAACGAAATATGATAAAAATTTATCAAAGCATTTCTTAAAGAAATGTATTTTTCATTTCATTACAAATCTCGGGATGTCAACATCGATATAGACCAAAAGCATAAACAGTACAATATAGGCCTTACAAAATTTATTTACATCTACTGGCCTATAATCCAAAAATCCCTCGTCATCATCCAACTATGCTCTTGTTCCACTATCTGTAATATAGAAAGCTGAGTGGGTCGGGCTTGGGAGCCTGATAAGCATATAGGGTTTTCAACCCACAAATAATAAATTTATTAATTTCATCAACCAACAATAACCCTGATTACCCATTCCCGTTATTCTCACTTTACGTCCCTAAATACCTATACAAGGGATCTAGCCTAAGGATCATCATCGAGATGTACTTTACTGCTAAGGGGATTCCTCAACCATATATGTCCGTAAGGCAACCATGAGGGGGATGGAGTACATCGGTGAACACATCGTTCACAAACACCTACAGGTTGCGAGCCTGCTAGCGTTCCACTGGACTGTCTAGAAAGGTCTGTGGTCGTCATCTATACTCCGCTAGATGACCGGAACAACAACAACATCGAGGTCTCTCATCATTTTATCACACATCAACTATTTCATCTACCCATGTTTTACCCAACATATCTGTAGATAAAAATACATATACAGTTTAAAAACTGTATAAAACATTCATTCAACAACCATCTCAAATAAACAAACAATATATATACACATAACACATATTTTATAGAAAATACTTCATATATATGTGTAAGATGAAAGTGATAATACACTCACTTGATTTGACGGTGATTGGACAGCACTTCGTCCCTTAAAACAACCTTTTTCGATGAAACTGAGATGTTTGCTCAAAAACCGGGGTTCACGCAGGCAGAGTTTCGAATCGAAAAACTCTTTTCTCGGGGTCTTCGGGTGCTCTGAGGCTTGCTTCGGGTGTTAGGGTGGTTCCCTAGGCTTTGGGGGGTGTTAGGATAGCTTAAAAGAAAGTAGAAGGTGTAAAAGTGTAAAATTTTGTAAGCAATTTCAGGCAGCCTCACACTTCTATTTATAGTGGCCGAAGCCTCTTATTATGTTAGGCGTAACTTCCTGGTACGCGGGGCGTACTGCCTTACAAGGCTCTACGCTGGGCGTAGACCGAGTACGTTGGGTGTAGGAGCGATTACTTTGGACGCATCACAGCTACAAACACGTGTGCATCATGCGAAGGAATAGGGTGACGTGGCCAACTTCGGACCGTGTACACGAGTACGCTGGGCATACTCATGTATGCTAAGCGTACTCCCCCGATTTTTATTTTTCAAACTTCAAAATTCTACAACTTTCGCATACGAGCTCCGTTTTCGATGCTCTTTATATGCACGCGTAGGTGGGATTATACTCTACAACTTTCGTTTAGACTCCGTTGGCTAATTTTGATTTTATTTTTTAAGTTATATTTTTAACAGGCCAGGACAGGAAAAGTCTGTTAAAAATTCATAAGTTCTTCATCCGACGTCCGTTTTTGTTTGTCTTTTTACCGTTAAACTACTATCGACAAGATCTTCGATTCTCGTTTAGGCTGTGTCGGCTAAAAATCGCTCGATCTATAATTCGAATTTCGGGTTTGATACTGTTATGCCAAATCTTAGAAAATTCATAACTTCCTCATACGAAGTCAGAGTTGGACATTCTTTTTATGCACGCTCTCGGTTTAACGTGTACTACGATTTTCATATATATCGCTAAGGCTAAAAAGCACTTTATCGTAAACTCACTTTTTACGTCACACAACGTCGTGCCGGTTCTGTCGCGAAACTTCGAAAGGTCATAACTTCTTTGTTATAACTCGGATTTCGATATTCTTTATATCTCCGAAATCCTTGTTTCAACCAATACAACTTTCTTCATAGATATGGGGTTTATCTAACATATATTTAAATCATAACAATTATAAAACACATAATTTCACATAATTCATTCTTAATACTTCAAAACGAGTTACAAAGGTTGACCTAGACTACTACATCATTATTAATGCCTAGCCTAGAAACATGTGTGTTACATTCACACGTTTAGAGGTCTAAAAAACGAAGACCCGCATAAATTCCTTAAGGAATTTCATGTGGTTTGTTTAGGAATGAAGCCTCATGATGTCACTAAAGATCAGATAAAGTTAAGGGCATTCCCCTTTTCAATTCAAGATTCAGCAAGAGAATGGTTGTATGAGCTTCCATCCGACTCGATCAACACTTGGACAGAACTCACGTAGCTATTTTTAGAGAAGTATTTTCCATAAATGTGAGTTTCTAGCCTCAGAAGGGAAACTCTTGGAATCAAACAATGAAGAGAGAAGCTTTACACACTTACGGGGGGAGATTTAAAAAGCTTCTGGTTCAGTGCCCACAACATGAGATCAATGATTACCAAATCTATAATTTTTTCTGTGAAGGTCTTACACCGATGGATAGGTGCTTGATAAATGCTTCCAGTGGTGGATCGTTCGGTGATATGACACCAACAAAAATCTGGGAGTTGATCGAGAAACTGGCGACAAAATCAAAATATTCCGATAATAAAGATGAGTGGTATCTGGTTCAGCTAAGGGGAGTCAAGGAAGTCAGCAATGCTCATCTGTAGTCTTAGATTTCTAAACTAACGAAGGTTGTTCTGCTCCTGACAAAAAGAAAAAGTCGTTGCGAAAAAACAATGTGAAATCTTCTTGAAGACGGACCATACTACTGATATATATATATATATATATATATATATATATATATATATATATATATATATATCCAATTTTGCAAGAGGATGTTGCTCCAATCAAAGCTATCGGAGGATACAAGCAACATAAGATTTATAATCAGCCTCCTAATTTTTATCAGAACAATAATTTTCAGCCAAGACAGCAATTTCAACATCCTCTGGGTTTTCAGCAGCAACTAAATTACCAGCACAATTTTTAGAATCATCAACAGCAAAATTTTCAGAGTCTGAATTTTCAAAACCATAATTCAAATCAGCAACCCAATAGTTCCAATGTGGCCTTAGAAGATATTATGACGATTCTTGCCACAACTACCCAAGCATTCCAGATCGAAACCAGAGCTAGTATAAAGAATCTGGAACAACACGTGTCTCAACTTGCCACTTTTGTGGTTCGTCTGGAATCTTAAGGAAAGTTACCAGGCCACACTGAATATAATCTAAAGCACAATGTGAGTGTTATTTCCTTTATAAGTGGAAAAAGTTATGGAGACCCAGATGTATCTGAACCATCAAAAGAAGCCAATGAAAAGTATGAAGAAGTTCTGGTAGAAGAAGAAGATGTAAAAGATACAGAAAAAGGTGATCAGGAATATGAAGAGGTGTTGGTTGAAGAAGATAAAATAACAGAAACTCCACAACCAGCTAAGCAAAATTTGAAGGAGTATAAGCCCCTACCTCCATTTCCATCAAGACTGAGAAATACGAAGCGCGAAAGAAAGGATGAAGACATTATGGAAATTTTTCGTAAGGTTAAGGTAAATATTCCACTTTGGATGTTATCCAACACATCCCTCGACATGCCAGGTTTTTGAAAAATTTACATGTCAAAAAGAAGAAAAATGAAACGTAATGAAACTATCAAAGCTGGCAAAAATATTTATGTCATTTTGCAAAAGGGTTTACCTCCATAGTGCAAGGATTTGGGGATTTTCTCAGTTCCTTGTAAATTGGGGAACCTTAGTTTTTCAAACTCCATGCTCGATCTAGGAGCTTCAGTCAATGTCCTTCCTTTTGCTGTTTTTGAAAAATTAAAAACGGGAACTTTACAAAAGACTGGGACAATTATCCAGTTGGTTGAACACTCGACAGTACACCCAAAAGCTATACTAGAGGATGTTCTTGTCCAAGTGGATAATCTGATCTTTCTCGATGATTTTTATAATCTGGACATGGGTGATTTAGACGTATCAGATAAAAACTCAATTATTTTGGAAAGACCTTTTTTGAAAACTGCTAAAACGAAAATTGATGTTTTTGCTAGTACGCTTTCTATGGAATTTGATGGGGATGTGTTCAATTTTAATATGATACTTCTGATAATATTTATGTTAATTATCTTGGTATCAGCAGTCCTTTATCTGAGGGCTACTGTGAGTTTTCTAATGTCTCTGTACAAGAAAATTTTGTAGGCGGGAATTTATCAGACATGTCAGAAGAGCTGGAAAAGGGAAAGCTTGGGGAAAAAGATGAGAAGTTAGCTGCTAATAAGAAGATGAACAGAAATAAGCTTGGGGAAGAAGAGGAGGAGCTGATTTTTGCTAAGGAAAAATCAGCGACGAATCTGATAAGAAAAATGGTTTTGGAAAAAGAAAATGTGGGATAGGCGATTTTTGATACAACTCTGAAAAGAAAAGAATCTAAAGAATTCAAAGAGAAGATTTCTGGAAAGAAAAAGAAGATCAGAAAAAGAAAGAAGTCTGAAAATCATCTGAAGAAAATATGAAGTCTTTCTAGTTTGCTGTGCAAGTTCCAGATCCACCGATCTTGCCATATCTGAAGGGATCTGGAGTGACAATGAAGAGAGTTGAGCTTCAGAGAAGTCCCAACCATTCCAGTTAGTTAATTTGGTTGGGCAAAGTCGAGCCAATGACTGTAAAAATAGGCAGATTTCCAGGAGGCAACCCGATGAGTAGTTTTTAGTTTTTACGCTTTTAATAAAGGGATGGTCGCAATTCCAAGTAAGCTTGGGGAAATCAGAAGATCGGCAGAGTTGCTGAAATTCAGATTTTTCGCCAATATTTTCGCCAAAATCAGAATTTCTGCAAACTTATCAGATACATTCATTCCTAGCTGCACCTTTTTTTGCTTTTATATGCTTTATTGAGTTGTTCATTCCTCTCTGAACATTGAGGAAAATGCATTATTTTATGCTTGGGGAGGGGGTTAGTGTAAAATTTTGTATTTTTTTGTTAAAAATTTTAATTTTCAGTTTTTTGGGTTAAAATTTTCAATTTTTCTTTTTCTTTTTTCATTTTGTTTTCTGAATTGTATTTGCATATTAAAAATTTGAAGAATCCAAAAATATTCTCCTTTTTATTTTTCTACATTCATAAAGAAAAAAAATCAAAAAGATTTTTATTTTTAGTTTTTTATTTTCTACATAAAAAAATGAAAAAAAAATCAAAAAAAATTATGAGATGATGATATCTTTTTATATTCGATAGCTCTGTTAAAATGAAGTGTGATAGTTACCAAAAATAATAGTCTCAATACAATCAATTTTAAGAATTATCTTTTCATATCAGAAAGTGCTTTAAATGTTTTCGAAGTATGAACCAACATAAGAGTTGAATAATTTTTACAATAAAGTGTGGGAAGGAAAAACAAACAGTGTTTTAGAAATAATTTCCTTAAATGCCTTAAAAAGAACCTAGATTGGATAACTTTTTTCTTTCCTCGAAGTACTAAACCCTATAGTTTCTGCGCCTTTTAAGGTTAGGAGGGAACTCTTGTTATATCCACACAATTTATTATCATTTTTGAAGTGTTGAAAATATGGTGAGCCTCACATCTACGCCTGATCTATATATGTGTTAGAAATGGTATATCAAGAAACTTGAAGAAATCTGAAATTCAAAGTCACATCCAATTCAAGTTCAAGTCGAAATCAAGATGCAAGAAAGTTAAATCTGAAGAGTTGATCAAGACAAAGAAGATGTGTGGTATAATGAGATAGATCCCTCGATAGTGGAATCATAGGGGTAAGCTTTGATCATTTGTCCATAATGGAGCTTACTACGTTTACTAGACGAGTTCGGAAAAAAGGAGGGGTCGGTCAAGCTAAGTTTTTATTAATGAATTTTCATGAAATTATTTTTAAAAACACACTATTTTCACAAATTGAATTCAACGTAAAAATTATTTGCTCAAGCTTGGTTTGAAATATTAAATATAAATTCTGAAACTACAATAAAGGTATTGAGACTGTTGTCTAGGTAGTGATTTTATTGGAGCTTCCTCGTTGTGAAATCTGGTCATGTGAACAAAAAAAGAGTGAAGTATTTTTATTTTTTCCTTTATTTTATTCAACATTCTTTTTAGGCCATCTACATATTTCCATTTGCTTATAATGTTTAATCTTTTTTTTACTTGAGCGAAAATAAGGTTCAAGCTTGCGAAGATTTGATAGATAGCATTTTATGCATCTTTTAGGGTAGTTTTTATTAGCATTTAGCATCATATTTTGTACATTTTCATGTCATTTGTTTAGATAATGTTCAACTCATGTCTTTTATCAGAATTCTCGTACTGCTAGCATTTTTGTGTCATTTTCAGATAGTTCGAGTGGAGCAGTAATTTGGGAGCAACTGGATGTATGTTTGGAGCTTAAATGGAGTTGTAACTAAAGAAAGATGCTAAGGAATAACAAGGAGTGCTTAAACAGAAGAATCACATCCGAAATGAGCCAAAAGCCCAAATCTGCGATAACATTTTCAGTATATGCGATCGCACTTTTTCCACGAAGTTTCTCAGGGTTGAAATAAGTCATCGGGAGGCCATCTGAGCAGAAAAAACCAAATATGTGATCGCATAAAGCATTTTTGCGATCGCATTTTCTTGTTGTAACTCCAGAAACTTCAAATTTGGCTTCGTACTTCATTCAAATACAATTTTGGAAGATTTTTGAAAAAATGTGATCGCATAAATCCATATCTGCGATCGCATAAATGGCCCTAGGTGCCGAAAGCGTCGAACATAGCATCCTGCATCCTTCAGGGGTAAATCGGGAAAAAAATCAGAAAATATGTGATCGCATTTTTGGGTTTCTTTCTCCATAAGTTTCCGTCTCGCATATAAATACGACCCTTATCATCAGATTAGAAGGTTAGACAATTACAGACGACATAATACCCTTCTGAAGATGATTTTTGATACCTTTCAGCAATTTCTGAAGATCTGAAGGCTGTGAATCATCTCGTTCGTTTAGTTTAGAAGATTGATCAGTTCATTTTTTTTATTAGTTTAGTTTCTTTTTTAATCATGTCTGGCTAAACCTTAGTTTTCAGTTCTGCATAGACAAGTACTTTTCATGTGATTAGTTTTCAGATTTTGTTTTCTTTTTGTGTTTCTATCTAGATTTTTCAGTTCCGAGCTTAATGAATGTTTGATTTTTAATTCTTGTTAGTCTGATCACCTAGCTAGGGTTTTTATCATTACAGTTAATCAGTTAATAGAATCTGTAATTGTTCTTGTCAACTGATAAAAAGTAACAAGTATCACATTGGTTCTGTGTTAAATTTAACTCTGATATAAACTATAAAAATCATATATTTACGCTTTTGAGCTTGTGAGAAGTATTACGTATTGTTGGGAATTCTACATAGATCATAAAGCTGCTTTTCAGATTTAATTAATAACTTGTTTAATTGAACACTAAAAATTTAGGGATATTCAAAGAGCTTGTTTTGGTTAACTAATTTAGGTAAAAGAGATTAGACTAGAGCTTGTTAGTTTTTCTTAGTACCAGCTTAGATAGAACGCATTCTGAATAACCAGATCTAAAATGATTGCATGATTAGGAAAGTCACAGCAGAACTAAATTCATTTTTATTATTGATTTTCGTTTAGTTTATATTCACTGTAATTTTTAGTTTTTAGTTTAATTCAAAATCCCCCTTTTAATAATTTATGTCTTGACTAGAATGTGCCTGATACAAAAAGGCATTGACCATTAGGTTGTGTCCCTGAGGATTCGATCCTGCTTCCCTGTCCTATATTTTTAGTACAGCCAACAGTGAAATTTTATTTGCTTAATACGCCCGCGACAGCGTGTTAACACACCCTTCACTCTCCAAGAATGTTTATAATATGGCTCTACGATAACCACCATTTGCTATTACTCACTTTGGTTATGCTGTTGTTAATGATTTCCTACTCCAACATAACTACACAGCTATGGTGAGAGAAACCTTAAAGGCATCAAAATAGTAACAGGAGAAAAGAGAAACCTATGGTGAGTGAAACTGTTGAAAGAACAGATGAACAAATCAGATGAAATACAGAGCTTCAATGGAGCCCTAATCACAACCAATAAAAGTGTCGATAGAAAACCAACTCTTCTTTTTCTCACTTCAAAACCACTACCTTTGTCCCTCGTTTTTCTTTGGAATCGCGGTTATGTGTGTGGGGTTTCTACTCTTCAGCTTTCAGAGTGTGTTTTGTGTTTTTTATTTTAGTGTGTGTTTATGGTTAGGGAAGAAGAAGCAGGGGTGGGTGTGTTTTAGAGATATATATATATATATATATATATATATATATATATATATATATATATATATATATATATATATATATATATATATATATATATAGATATATATATATATATATATATATATATATATATATATATATATATATATATATATATATAGGTGGACCCTTAATAATTTTAATTAATAAAGTTTTAAATTAAATAAAAAAACAAAAAAATAGATCAGAAGGGTATATAGTATTTTCAGTTTTCCGAGTGACCAAAAATCACAAGCAAACATGATCAAACGGACCACCAATCAAAAAAAAATAGTGTTTGGACTAAAACCCAAAAAACAATGTGTACAATAAGGACCATTATTGTAATTTTGTCTATGTTTTATCTATCAAACAATCAAACTATATTAACAGCCACATAATTTTGTCTAATAAATAAATGTCATGAAGACCCTGTTTAATATCATGTCTTATGAAATTCATGGTTATTGGTTATTGGTGATTTTTTTATAACTTTTAATTTTTTTTTAAAAGAATTTAAAAAATATCAAATTAGATAGATTTTTATTTACTTATTTTATTTTCATATTTATTTATTTATTTTATTATATTGATTTTTATTGAATATTAATATTTTACTTTAAATTTTATATATTAATATCAAACTAAATAGATTTTTATTTACTTATTTTTATTTAATATTAATATTTTCTCTATATTTTAATTCTACCAAATTAACATGTTTTAGACAAAACTACAAAAATGGTCCTTGTGGTATGCATTTTTTCGGATTTTGGTCCAAACCTCAACCTTTTTGGATTGGTGGTCCTTTTAAGCTAGTTTGTGTATGGTTTCGGTCCATCGGCAAACTGAAAAGACTACAATGCCCTTCTAATTTATCTTTCATATATTTTCTATTTAATTTAAAGATTTATTGACTCTCTGTGTGTGTATGTGTGTTCAAGAACCAAATCAATGGTTCTTTCATTCTCTTTTTCGCTTGACTAAACTTGACGCCTTAACCCAGATTTATCTTTGATATAAAAACAGTAACCCACTAATCTGGAGAAATAAATGTGTTGCGAACATACACTCACATACACAATTAGAGACACATACATACCCAAATGTTGTTTGCTCGAGCAAAAAAAGGGGGAGGGGATTGAGAGATCTGGATTGTTTAAGATGAAGACGCACACACATATATAACCTCCGGCGACCTCCTTTCGCCTTTTTCTTCTCCGTCACAAACCCAAACACCCCATCAAGTGTGGCGTGTTCTAATTAAGATCCGATCTTCTTCTCCAAAATTGATTTACAGTCGGTGGTTCATCGATACCATGACTATTGTTAAGAACGGTGTGTCGAATAACCAGGTAGAATCAAAAGATACTGATCAGATGGAGTCGTTGATTTTGATTTCAAGGTCAAATGATAACAATCGTAGGTTCCGTCGGGACAATAAGATAACGTTTAATAATATAAATGACACTTTAATAAATGGAAATGGTTTCTTGAATCATTACCACTATGATTTGGTGCTGAATGGGGCTGATCGTCATAGCCACAACAAGGGTTTAAAGAAAGATATGAGAGATTTGGACGAATTCCTTTCAAAATTAACTCCTATGACTGAAGAATTTATGCCCCCTTCATTCTCCAAGAACATTTATAATATGGCTCTACTATAACCACCATCTGCTGCTAGTTACTTTGGTTATGCTGTTGTTAATGATTTCCTACTCCAACATAACCACACAGCTACAGTGAAAGAAACCTTAAAAGGTATCAAAACAGTAAAAGGAGAAAAGAGAAATGATAAAGCCAAATTCTAAGATGGCTAATCTCCTTTCTACTAACAAAATTTAAGAACACAAACTGAAACAATTTTCTTCTCCATTCATAAAAAGAAATTACAAAGCTTTAAATAACAAATGCAATCTACCACTAATGCCTTGAAATATGCAGGAAATGGAATCATGGGCTACTACTTACTGTAATCTAAATTCTTATTAAAAGGATATGCATGAGAAAATAAAGGAAAACTAATGCATGATGTATGACCAAGTAAAGAAGGATATAGAAGTCTTCTAAGTAACTTCTATGTTGACCATGTGACTAGGATGTCGTATCAATACTCTGCCCCTAAAAAATGGCCTTGTCCTCAAGGCCAAAGTCATTTTGTTGCAGGTACGGCCATGGTAGATTGTTGTCTGATTGAAGAAGGATGAACTTAGGCGGGTTGCACTAGTGGCCGGGATGATACTTGGCTGGACAATTGTAACAGAGGCCTTCAGCCCTTCGTTGTTGCATTTCGGTGGGACTCAGTTTCTTGATTGGAAGTGGTGGGGAAGAGGAAGGCGAAGCAGCCAACAAGGGTAGAGTCGGTGGTGGTGGTTCCGATTTACCAGCAACAAGATGAAGGTTATCATCAAGCTTGTCTTCAATTAATTTGGCGAGACCATAAGTGGCATGAAGTATTTTCGGGTTATGGATGGCAATCTCTGATTGAATTTCGGGACATAAACCGGAGATAAAGCAGTTACGCAAGGATACAGAAGAGAGACCGATGACCCGGTTACTGACTCTTTCAAACTCGGTTTCATAGGCGGAGACGTTGGTGGTCCGTTGAAGCTTAAATAAGGTAGCTTGGTGATTTTCATATGTAGATGGGCCAAAACGCAGTTCAAGTGTGTGGGTGAACTCAGGCCAAGTGCCAAGAAGGTTGTTGCTGGCAAGATGTTTGTACCAGCTTAAAGCATCACCAGTAAAGTAGAAGAGAACCAAGGAAAGGCGTTGAGGCGGTGGAATGGTGTAGTATGTGAAGTAATTCTCAGCTTGGAAAATCCAATTGAGTGGGTTGGAACCGTCAAAAGTCGGCAGGAGAATTTTCGGTGGTCGGAGGGTCTGATTCGAGACGTGTGGTGGCGGTGGCGGCGGTGGGGGTGGTGGCAGCGACGGTGGTTGCTGATTAACATGTTGGTCGGTCAGGATTTAGATCAAGTTGTCGAGTTTGGCGTTGGTATCGGTGGTAATTTGAGCGATATGGAGCATGTGGGCGTGAAGGGCGGCAACTGGGTTGTCAGCGTTGGTGACCTTGGGGTTGTCGGAGGTGGAGCCGATGTGTTCTGACTTGGGAGTCATTAGAACGAATGATGAAAGCACCAATTGATAAAGCCAAATTCTGAGATGGCTAATCTCATTTCTACTAACAAAATTTAAGAACACAAACTGAAACAATTTTCTTCTCCATTCATAAAAAGGAATTACAAAGCTCTAAATAACAAATACAATCTACCACTAATGCCTTGAAATATGCAGGAAATGGAATCGTTGGCTACTACTTACTGTAATCTAAATGCTTATTAAAAGGATATGCATGAGAAAATAAAGGAAAACTAATGCATGATGTATGACCAAGTAAAGAAGGATGTAGAAGTCTTCCAAGTAACTTCTCTGTTGACGATGTGACTAGGATGTCATATCAAGAAACCTATGGTAAGTGAAACTGTTGAATGAACAGATGAACAAAGTAGATGAAATATAGAGCTTCAATGGAACCCTAATCATAACTAATAAATTTGTCGATAGAAAACCAACTCTTCTTTCTCTCACTTCAAAACCACTGCCTTTGTCCCTCATTCTTCTTTAGAATCGTGGTTATGTGTGTGTGTGGATTCTACTCTTCAGCTTTCAGAGCGTGTTTTATGTTTTTAATTTTAGTGTGTGTTTATGGTTAGGGAAGAAGAAGGAGTGGTGGGTGTGTTTTAGAGAGAGAGAGAGAGGGTGTGTGTGTATGTGTGTGTGTGAGAGAAAGAGGTGGACCCTTAATGTTTTTAATTAATAAAGTTATAAAATACATAAAAAAAAAAGATCAGAAGGTTATTTTAGTATTTTCAGTTTCCGGGGAACCAAAATCACAAGCAAACATGGTCAAGCGGACCACCAATCCAAAAACGTTAGTGTTTGAATAAAACCCAAAAATAAAATGCATACAATAAGGACTATTTTGCAATTTTTTCTATGTTTTATCTATTAAACTATCAAACTATATGATCAACCACTTAATTTTTCCTAAAAAATTGTTAGCCGTATATTCATGTTTATATATATTGTTTGTATGGGCTATATTTATTGTAAGGGTCCATGTATTTATTTAGCCCATTTTTCATTGTAACCTGAGTGTGTGTGTGTGTATATATATATATATATATATATATATATATATATATATATATATATATATATATATATTTGTTAATGCAATTATTAGATTCATGGGAAAATATCTTAGTTAACATGGTATCAGACCTTGTTTCTCTAAAGCGGTCCTATTTTTTCTCTCTTATTTCTTTCTGTCGACGACAACCTCTTTTCTTCTCCCTTATTTTATGTTTGTTCTGTTCTTCTGCTTACCAAGGCTAATGATAAGATCTATGGTATTACAAACATCAAATCCTATGTGCCTCTTATATTGGATTTGGATCGTTTGAACTATAATCCTTAGAGAGAGTTATTCAAAACCCATTGCATTGGTTACTTAATCTTTGATCATCTTAACGGTACCAATCTTAAACCTGCCGACAAAGAATAAAGTGGACCCCATTGTTAAGTAATGGATTTATGGCACTTTATCTCAAACTCTCCTGCAAACAATCTTGAAGAATGATTCTAGCTCTCATGAATTTTGGACAACCATTGAAAACCTTTTTCCGATAAAACAAAGAGGCAAAGTTGTTGGAGCTCGACAATGAATTACGCCACATAGTTATCGGTGACTCCACTATTATGGACTATTGTTCCCGCATCAAAGCTATTTCCAATCTTCTTACCAACATTGGTGCACCCGTCCCGGAGAGAAATCTAGTTACATATGCCATCAATGGGATATCACCAAAATATGATATCATCGCCACCACCATTCGCCATCGAACATCGTTCCCGTCTTTCATTGAGATGCGCTCTATATTAACTCTTGAAGAGCAACGAATGACTTAAAATCAGAACAGGCTTATCCAATCGGCTCACTCGGATAATTGCTCTTCACCCACTGTTCTCAATGCCAACCACAATAATCGGGGTCAAAATTCAAACACGGGGAAGCATGCTAACAATAATAATCAAGGCTATGGGAGAGGAGGAGGTAGGCGCGAAGGCAAAGTGTAACAACCTATCATTCTCAATTCAATAAGAGTCTAAAACTACATTTCGATCCTTATGTGAATATATATATATATATATATATATATATATATATATATATATATATATATATATATATATATATATCCTCCATTATCTCAATGGCATAATTATAAGCTAATAACTAAATATAGCCTAAGTCTTAAGTGAATTATGATATTATGACTTAACATAAGTGGATAGTCTAAGGTTTAAATCATAAATCAACTCCAAATGGAGTTCACGGTCAAGGAATCAACTCCAAATGGAGTTCACGGTCAAGGAATTCACTCCAAAAAGAGTTCACGATCCAAGAAAATTAAAACAAATTTGTTTACGGTTTGGGTTTATTTCCAAAAAGGGTGTTTATGGTTGCTTTGATCTGAAAACGCAATCCAAAGCCCATTAAGGGCGAAAACCCAAAGGAGTAGAACCGTGAACACCAAAGCCCAAGGCCCACTAGAACCGAGAACACCCCATATATATATATATATATATATATATATATATATATATATATATATATATATATATATATATATATATATATATATATATATATATATATATAGATGTTCATCCGTAAACCAATTCATTTCTCAACTTTTCATCCGAAAACACTCTCAAATTTCCTCTCAACTACCATCCGTGAACACCCATTTTTCTCTCAATCTTCAAGAGATTACGCCTAGATTCCTTCAAATCTTCATATTCCCATCAAGAACATCCATAATATCTTCAAATCTTCAAACAAACACTCAAGAACACAAGATTAATCTTCAAAACTTCATAACTTCCCCAAGAACACCAAGCCCCAACCGTAAACTCCATTTTTCCACCGAGAACCCATTTGAACATTCCAAACAATTCCAAATAATTATTGTAAGTATTTCTTACATGATTAAAGTGTGGTTTAACACTTTAATTATTATTTCCAATATTATTTAATTTATTATTTAAATTAATATCTTATTAATTTAAATACGACGTCAGGAATAATTATTTTAGGATAATGTTATTCGCGCGTATGCTAGTCCAGGGATCGTTTCTACGGCTCGATATTCAAACTCAAACGCACATACAAGGTGAGTTCATACCCCTATATTTTCAATGTTTTAATGTTTTTAGGTGGGGGGATACAAGTAAAACACAAGGACTTTTGTGTTATACAAACCTTTTAAATAGTTTTAAAACTTTTGCAATTGTTTAAAACCGAGTATTTGCTACATTTCCTAAAAATATTTCATATATTTTTAACCATTTTGTAAAATGTCGAGCATAAGGGTATTTTACTTTCATATAATTAAATTGCACATGTTTTCATTTCACTACAGAACATTACAGTTAAACTATAACTGGTATAGTTTGAGATTCACTACACTATTTTGCTAAGCACAATACATTAAACAAGAACATACAATCAAAACTATAATAGGTATAATTTGGGAAACACTACTCTAATACAATGATACAAGTATACGCTACTAAAATAATTATTTAAATATAATTATTTTACACTACAAGGTACATTAATAGTAGGCAATACAAATAATTTCTAATACAGGAGAACACTACAACACTACACGTAAACTAGTTAATACAGTGTTGTGAGACACTACTTCAATTGTATCCATCAGGGTACGGAACTAAATCCTATACAGTATAACCAGAGTCTCCTGGAGGGAGAGCGTGAGATTTGTGTATAGATCTATACGGGACTGTTAATCACACACCTGAACTGCTAGCTACAGCTAGGCCGGCAGGCCTAGGGTGACAAAAGTCATAACTTTCAGACGCCTAAAGAACATTGTAGAGGTCACTAGGTCATATCAAGCACGGTTATATGAAACTCACAACAGTATAACTAAATCATTTGTTTACGGGATTAACAATACTTTAAAGGTTTTATTTTAATTAATGAAACTACAGTACACTACTCTCACTACAGCTGGTGGTAACCAGACATTCATACTAATTTTCATACAAACGCTATTACAGTACATTACTTTCACTACAACTGGTGGTATCTAGGCATACATATAAAGGTTTTCATACAAATACAGTTACAGTACACTATATTCTAATATTGGGTACACTAATACAATTTACAATTACAAGGAACATACATGGTTACACTACATTCACTATAGAAAATATTGGATTTTATGGAGAAACACACTAGAATTTTCAAAGTACAAAGACAAGCTTTCTATCACTAAAGCATACTTATGAACTCACCAACTTAAATGTTGATACACTTTCAAAATCGCTTGTATTCTCAGGGAACCGATAAGACAGGTACACCCGCAGGTTTTTGAGAAGACGGAGCTTTTAGATTCACGTCTTTTAGACTTACAAACTATGTATTTAATAGATGTAAATACTTTACCCTATCAATGTAATGGTTATGTTTGCTTTGATTCCTATTATACAATTGTTGTGATACTGTACATGACGTCCTCCGCCCCCGAACGTTTCTGTCATTCCGGTTTGGGGGTGTGACAGATTGGTGTCAGAGAATTATTTATAATGAACTAAGTATATCAAACCTTACATGATATACAACTATAAACACTATGGGGCCGAAGCGCTCTGAAATAAAAGTATACTTTTAACATTTAAGTATTTTATAAGAAGTATACAAGAACACATACATACCAGAAACAGTATCACGAGAAGAACAAAACAAAAATATTTAGATGTTGGACACTACGGTTAAACCTGGATAGTTATGTAATCATATATGGGATAAATATAGTCTGATCAACTATATTTATTTGAGATACGACCAACATGTTTTTGGGAGTGATAGTGGTGTTGCAAAAAGTCTAAAACTTACCAAACTCCATACAAAGGGAACAATAGAACCGAACATACAATTAAAATACTATAGGAGTATGTTGTAGCACTATAATACTAGAGCCAAACACATGAAAACAAAGAACTCTTACTGATAGATCTCTAATTGCTAAGTGTATACATATAGGTTATATATGTTGGGTTTTGAGCATTCTAACACTCCTATGGTGTACATGCAACCCTAGAAACCTTGGATCTATGTTTGACTAAGTGTCACACCCCGCTAAAGCGGAAACACGAGGTGTGGCAGTATAAAGGGTTTCATAGCAAAAGTTAAAAGACAACACCAACCATAGTATTAAAAATCATTACAAATTTACAATGGTTTTGAACAACTTTTAAAAGAAATTACAATGTAAATTGAAATACAACACATGTGAATGCTCCTAAAAGAGATATGTCCCTAAGTGCCACTTACTCGATGATTCCTGAAAAAGCATGTAAAACGAGCGTCAACTATAAAAATAGTTGGTGAGTACTCACAGATCAAAATATAATAATAATATTGGTTTCATGAATCGAAATCAAAGTTTTGATAAAAGTTTCCATAAATATTGCAAAAACGAGTATTAAGTTTGCATAAACAAAGTTCGTTGTTGTAATGAGAAACAAAGTTCATTGCTATAATTAATAAACAAGTTTATTGCCATAATAAATAACAAGTTTGTATGTGTATGAGCAAACAATGAGTTCCCAACCAAGCCTATGACTGATGCCCTATCAAGATCTATGCTTATCGTTCCATAGATTATATGGTATCATGCACTCAAGCAATCGGGCGAGTGAAGAGTTGTCAATTCCTAATAGCGCTATCCATAATGACCATTGGCTCAAAGAGTTAATGGTTGGATTAAAGTATAAAGGGAAGGGACTTAAGACGATAAGGCCTCATGTTTCAAGTTTCATAAACATACATAGCAAAATATAGCAATCAATTTTGATACAAATCAATTTAAATACAACGAACAATAAATAGATTTTCGGACATACTTTTCCACCCCAAAACATAAAAACCGAAAATAGGGGAGTCGTGAATACTCACAATGCATTAAGATGATGCAAATGGTGCCTTGAACTACGCTCCACTTGTACTACTATCATTTTCCTACAACGATGTTACACGTTAATGAGTCTCTAATTGAAATCTAATACTAGTATATTTACTACTAAATAGAAAACAGTTTCCAAAGCTGCCCAAAAAAAATTTAACACTGTTATTACATATATAGAAGCTGTGAAAAATATAAAAGATATTTTTCAATTAGTGTTGCTATTTTTTCTTTGTTTAATCCTCTTAAATAATCATTAATTAAAAAATAATTATTAAACAGTTAAAGTAAATTAACAAAATTTTTGTAAAGTTCATTTACAGTGTAAATAATCTCGGAAAAATCCCAAATGTGGTTTTTATCTACTGGAATCCGATTTTGTGGATTTAAGTGTCTTTAACCTTAGAAAATAGAAGAAAAATAGTATACTGAATAGAAAAATTATCAAAATTTTTATTTAGAGTTCTATTATATTTTAAGGTCTTCTGGTAAATGTTCATGAATTTTGGATGAGTACAAGTATTTTTCCCATTATTACTCTATTATAAATGCAAAAATTGGGGAAAAATAGGAATGCATTATGAAAAATTCTGAAAATATTGTTCTGAGTCTTACACATAGGGTAGGAGCTGCGACAATTATTAGATACCCTTTTTAAATTGTCTAAAGTGGTTTTATGATTTATTGGGGCTAAAAAAAAGAAAATTCAAAACCATGCTAAACAATAACAAAAATCGATGAAACTTAATGAGAAGTCATTGTTTAGCATAGGGGTCATCCACGAATTTACCTAGGATTTATAGACCTCGGAAAGTATTTCATATTATTTATTGCCCTATTTTATTGCAATAATTATAATAATTCGAGAACAATGAATTTTTTTCTGAAAATTTGTAGAACATCTCATTTTGTTGGTGGAATACAGGGAAAAATCGGATTTGATCAGAAAAGTTGTTTTAGATATTGATTTGGGAATAAATCCTTTATAAACCTATTTGAAAGCTTTTTAACAACAAACTTTGATCATGAAGCATCTAAGCTTGAAGATCATCACACGCATGTTGGTTTGAAGACCAATCATGTGTTTGAAATGTTCAAAAATCGTTTTTGAAAGAAAACTTAGAGTGCATGTGGTGATTTTCCACCAAAACTTGTAGAAAAGTGCATTTTCATGATCTTGACTTAGGTTTAGGTCCTTGGATTTCACCATTTACAACATGCATGTTGTTTTTGGGTGAAATCCTACCACCATCATCATCAAAACTGAAGTGAATGAACATGCACACAAATTTTCTAAGAGAAAGGTGTAGAAGAAGAAGGAAATGCAAGAAAAACCTTGAAAACATGAAGGAAAATGAAAGAAAATCGTGTTCTACCTTAATGAACACCACTAGATGATGAAGATTTTGAGTTTTAGGTGTGTTCTTGGACTTCTTTTCTGGAAAATTTCATGGGTATAGAGAGGGGAAGAGAGAAAAAGGAGTGGTGAAGGTAGAGAGAAATGATAGAAAATGAGAGAGAAGGTGGAGTGTGAGAGAGAAAGAAGTGATTATGTGTTTTGGGAATAGGGGGAGTGTCTTGGGAAGAGGGTGGCCGGTTTTAGGGGATAAGAAAGGGTTTCCCTCTCTTCCATTTTTATAAAAATTCAAATCTTTTATAAAAATATCAAACTCTTTTATAAAATGTGCACTAAAATCAAGTTTTTATTCATAAACCTTGATTTTTGATTCATAAATTAAGGGTAAATGTTAATGAGTTAAATTTTATTTCCTTAAATGCATTTTCATAATTTTAATTATTATAAGATAATATTAGAAGCTTCATAATTATTTTTATAGAATTTTTAAGGTTAAAGTTTATAAATGTGAGTTTTTAGGGCATTTAGGGTTTTTGAGAGTTTGCAAGTCTTTGGATATCAAAATTAATTAAATTTTGAGACTTCAAACTATTTTAGAGTTTCATAATTCTTATTCAAGTTAGAAATAATGTTTGTAATTTATTTTTTTATCGGTTTATTGGCATTCTATGTAGTGATTCCGAGATCCAACGAAGTTGAGGAATCAAGTATACTAGTCCTAGTCTTCAACTTTGACTTAAGTTTCTATGAGATTTTGACCTAATTTCTACTACTAGGTCAAGTACATGATGGGTGTATATGCTTCATGAAATGGTGTTCAAGTCAAGGAATGACCCGAGTGTGGATAGTCACTACAGTTAAGTAGTTGTAGAATTCACATACCAATGTGAAATCCAAGCACATTATCCATTGTTTCTAATTGTTTCCAAGTTTCTAATAGGTTATATCTTAACTTCTAGTTACTAAGTCTAGTATGTGTCGTGCCTATGCGTGCAACTAAGTTTAGTCAAATCTAAAACTAACTCGAATTTTGACGGTTGTCACACTAAGATACATGCAAAATGATTTTTACAATGTTCATAATAACTTGCAATACAAAAAACAAGTAGAGTAACATACCTCTTAGAAGCTTGGATTCCTTGATGACTTTGTGAGCCTAGCACCCCAAATGTGATGTCTCAAATGCTTCACACAACACCACAATTCTTGGAATAACCTTAAGAGAATTACACTATACTCAAAATTGGCTAGCCTCTAACTTGCTTGTAGTAGTGCCAATTTTTCTAGACAAGGAGCCTTTATATAGTTGTGACACAATTAGGGTTACACCATGTAAACCCTAATTGTCATGGCTTTCCATATTCCATGATCCATGGGTTGGTAACCCCCACGAACTATCCATGGAGCACCTTATGGGTTTTAACCCAATCCATTCAAACCATGGATCATTAGCCCACTATACAAGAATAGATTATTTACATAATCAACCCCATATATTTAATTAGTCTCTTTTTGATCACTTAATTAATTCAAGATTAATTCTTTGATCAATACTAATTAAATAATATTATTAGTATATTAGTACTTATAATATATTAATAACCTTAAGTGTCCTTTCTCTAATTTTCGTCTATCCAATTATTGCAATGCCATGCAACCCAAATGGACCATGTCGGGTCGGGTCAAGTACATACCAAATATAGTTATGGACTTAGACACTATATCCAACAGTCTCCCACTTGAATAAGTCTAATAACTATAGTTGCAAATATGACTTCAGAATCCGACTAGCAATCGTAGCTCTTTCAAAGTCTCTTGGAACTAAGATGATGATGATGATGCGCCATTTAAGATAAGTGATCATATAATCCTCTGCTCTCAAGATATCAGCAGGACAAATACATGGAACAATGTCGTACTTATTGTCCAGCCGTTGTTTCTCGATCTCTGATTTGTTTGACATAGAACTAAATTGAACACATCAATTAGGTTCTGACCGGGCCCGGTACATAGGTCAAAACAAAATCATCGAGGGGCCCAGATATCGTTTCTAATCCTAGAAGGAACAGATAAACTTCGACTCATATGCTTGTACTGACTACTTATTGAATTATGCACAAAAGCACGTTTTATAACATCGAGTTACCAATGCGTTTTAGTACAATCAATGTATAACCAATTCATAGTCAACAACTCATATCTCTAGGTTTGAATATTTATATGATATTACCGTCTCACGATCACTCGAGATAAATTCCATGAAGTGATACAAGTGAGCGTGGGTTGAGTCCAATACTCAGAACTTATGAGCACTCATAAATGTTGCAGCAACCATTGCTATGTCTAATACACCTTAGACAGTCTACAAACCCAATTCATGACAGTCTTAATTCAATACCTACTTCCAAAGTATGACTGACTGTGGAGAGTTTGAATAATATGATTATCCTGGAAGTCAAAACATGCAAAATTGAAACAATAGTAAACGATTAACATAAGATAGTAACACTTTACTCATAAATAAATAACAACTTTTATTTAATCATCAAATTTCAATTACATTTTACAAGTTTCACAAAACTATCTAGTTATTAAAACTAATATCATCCGTCACCCCGATGCGCCTCGCATGCTGTAAATGTTTAACCCTAGTCAGTCCCTTCGTGAGGGGATCTGCTGGATTCTCATCTGATGATACCCTCTTATCCACGAGGAGTCCTTCTTCTATACGATGTCTAATGAAATGGTATTTTCTGTCAATGTGTCTGGATCTCTCATGATCCATTGGTTCCTTAGCTAAGGTAACCGCACTTTCGCTGTCACAGAAAATTTCCATTGGCTCTTTTATAGCTGGTACAACTCCAAGGTCTCCAATGAAGTTCTTTAGCCATATCGCCTCTTTTGCTGCCTCACTTGCTGCTATATACTCTTATTCGCAAGTTGAATCAGCTACCGTCTCCTGTTTGGAACTTTACCAAGTAATTGCTCCTCCATTTAGGATAAAGACCCAGCCTGACTGAGAGCGGAAATTATCCCTATCAGTCTGAAAGCTAGCATCGCTGTATCCTACCACTCTCAAGTCATCACTGCCACCAAGGGTAAGGACCCAGTCCTTAGTCCTTCGCAGATACTTGAGAATGTTCTTTACCGCGGTCCAGTGAGCCTTGCCAGGGTTCCCTTGATATCTACTGACCATGCTTAAGGCAAAGGCCACATCAAGGCGAGTACAAGTCATAGCATACATGATTGAGCCGACAGCAGAAGCATATGGTACATGACTAATCTCAGCTATCTCAGCCTCTGTACTTGGATTCTGAGTTTTCCTAAGTTTGGCGTTACTCTGGATTGGTAATTCCCCTTTCTTGGAATCCTGCATACTGAACCTCTTCAGTACCTTATCCAAGTAAGTACTCTTACTAAGTCCAATTAGTCTCTTACTCCTGTCTCTCAATATCCTTATCCCTAGGATATAGGCAGCTTCCCCAAGGTCCTTCATTGCGAAACACATCCCAAGCCAAGACTTAATCTCCTGCAAGGTTGGGATGTCATTTCCTATGAGTAGTATGTCATCCACATACAACACCAAGAAGCTAACTATACTCCCACTAGCCCTAACATATACACAGGACTCATCCTCACTCCTCGAAAAAACCAAACTCCTTGACTTTCTCATCGAAGCAAAGATTCCATCTACGAGGTGTTTGTTTCAACCCATAGATGGATTTCTCAAGCTTGCATACCTTATTAGGGTTCTCTGTACTGACAAAACCCTCTGGCTGACTCATATAAACATCCTCAGCCAACTTTCCATTAAGTAAGGCGGTTTTGACATCCATTTGCCATATTTCATAGTCATGAAATGCAGCAATGGCTAACATAACCCTAATAGACTTAATCTTTGCTACTGGTGAAAAGGTCTCATCATAATCAACTCCCAGAGTTTGAGAATAGCCCTTTGCAACCAGTCGCGTCTTATAAGTGTGTACATTACCATCCATGTCGGTCTTCTTCTTGAAGATCCATTTGCACCCAACTGTCTTACGACCTAGTACATTGTCAACCAAGTTCCAAACTTGATTGTCATACATGGACTGTATCTCGCTGTCCATAGCATCTTTCCATTTAGCAGCCTCAGGGCCTGCCATGGCTTCCGTGTAGCTGTTAGGTTCATCCAGACCAACCAGTGTACTATCACTGATAAGTGTATCACCTTCTGTAGTAATATGGGAACCATAGTAATGCTCAGGTGCATTCCTAACTCTCGTGGAACGCCTCAGAGGTATGGGCTCATCTATCGGATCAACAGGAGTTTCCTCCTCAGGTTGGTCGCTAGTGTTTGAGGTTCCTTCACCGCTTGACTCTTGAAGCTCTTCAAGGTCAATTTGTCTCCCACTGTCTCCTTGGCTTATAAATTCTCTCTCACGAAAGACTCCTCTCCTAGCCACAAAG
This sequence comes from Lactuca virosa, assembly GCF_052849685.1. NCBI lineage: Eukaryota > Viridiplantae > Streptophyta > Magnoliopsida > Asterales > Asteraceae > Lactuca > Lactuca virosa. The sequence goes on along the minus strand of NC_136429.1, from coordinate 72,988,004 downwards.
ACCACATTCTCACTGGGTCTGTAGAAGAGGTAACCAAAGGATTTCTGTGGGTAGCCGATGAAAATACACCTCTCGCTTCGAGGTTCGAACTTGTCGTGAGACTCGCGCCTCACGAAAGCCTCGCAACCCCAAATCTTGATGTGGTCCAAGTTGGGAACTTTCCCAGTCCACATCTCATGAGGTGTTTTGGCAACCTTCTTTATAGGGACTATATTAAGGATGTGGGCAGCAGTCTCTAAGGCATACCCCCAGAATGAGATTGGTAATGAAGCTCGACTCATCATGGAACAAACCATGTCCAATAAGGTTCGATTGTGCCTCTCTGCTACACCGTTCAGCTGTGGTGTCCTAGGAGGTGTCAATTGTGAGACAATCCCACATTCCTTAAGATAGTCAAGGAACTCAATACTAAGATACTCTCCTCCCGGATCGGATCGGAGCATCTTGATGTTCCTGCCTAGTTGATTCTCCACTTCCTGCTTAAACTCTTTGAATTTCGCAAAGGTCTCTGACTTATGCTTGATTAAATAGATATATCAATATCTACTATAATCATCAGTAAAAGTCACATAATACCGATTAGCATCTCTTGTGGCACTCTTGAAGGGTCCACACACGTCAGTGTGTATGAGGTCCAACAAGCCCTCACCCTTCTCACAAGTATTAGTGAAGGGTGACTTTGTCATTTTTCCAAGTAAACAAGACTCGCAACTATCATCCGACTTTAGGTCAAATGATTCCAAAACTCCAGCCTTTTGGAGTTGGCCTATGCGCTTCTTGTTCACATGTCCAAGACGACAATGCCACAAGGATGCTTTGTCTAAGCTATCTGAAGAATCAATACACAACACATTATTTCCTATATTATCTACAACATTCACAGGTTCATATACACCATCACAAGGTAATGCTTTAAACTAAAATACATCATTGTAATAAACATTAATGGCACCATTATCATTATCAAATGAAAAGGAAAACCCTTGTTTGTACAAGCCATGAAAGGAAATAATATTTCTCGCCATTTCAGACGAGTAACAACATTTATTCAAATCTAACATTAACCCATTATTAAGCAATAAAGAATAAACTCCTATCTTGGTAACAGGTGATGCTTTCCTATTCCCCATGATTAAGTTTATCTTCCCGTGCTCCACTTTCTCACTTCTTCTTAGGCCCTGCAAATCAATACAAATGTGAATACCACAACCTGTATCAAGCACCCAAGAGTTAGTTTTCAATGATTTATTAGACAATATAGTGTAAATACCTGCATGGGTGGGTTTAACTTTCTCATCCTTTACATCCTGCAAGTATTTGGGGCAACTTCGTTTCCAGTGCCCCTTTTCCTGGCAGTAGAAGGGGTCTTTCTCTTCTTCCCCTTTCCCTGCCCAATTTCCAAGATAGGGGTGGTAGTAGGAGTAGGTGTAACAGCTGATTTAAGGCCACTTTCAGCGGTCCTTAAAATTCCTTGAAGTTTACTTAGTGTGACTTCCTCCTTGTTCATATGATAAGTCATACGAAACTGATCATAACTTGGAGGTAAGGAATGGAGCATGATGTCAATCGCCATGTCCTCAGGAAAGTCCACATTAAGCTTCAACAACCGGTCCACGAACCTTTGCATTTTCTACAAGTGACCGGTGAGGGATTCTCCCTCTTTCATCCTAGCTGTTATCATGGAGGAAATGATTTCATACCTCTCCTGACGAGCACTCTGATGGTATCTATCCATCAGATCCTGGTGCATATCAAAAGGGTAGAAATCTTCATAGGATTTCTGGAGTTCTGCTGTCATTGTGGCCAACATGATGCAAGACACCTTAGTGGCATCTTTCTCATGGGTAGTGTACTCAGCAATCTCCTCAGGAGTAGCAGTTGACTCATCAATAACCTTTAGCTCCTTATCAAGGACATACTCTTTGCCCTCATAGCGAGTAATCATTATGATGTTCCTAATCCATTCATTGAAATTTGAACCATCAAAAGTGATTTTCCCATACAAGTTGATTAGCAAAAAGGAGCCTGTAGGGTTTGAGCCAGTAGCAGTGTTGGAAGACATCTGAAAAGAAAGAAAGACAGGTTTTATTAGATAAAGAGTCCTTAATAAGTCACCCAAATGAAGTATTAAGGTTAGGACCCAACAAACTATTTATAGTTGGAAGAGGGATGCCGTAATCCAAGTATAAAATATTTGAAGGTAGGTAAATGACGATTTACCAATTTCCACCACGAAAACGAAATAAATTATTAAGTTTTATTGGATTTGAAATTCCTAGATCTTTTGAGATACATTGAACTTTCAATGGCATGTTTGAATCTCGATTGTGCCCTCTCAAGTTTGTGACTGGGAAGCCGAGGATCACAAACAAGGTTTGAATAACCATGCAAATTGACTTGGTACCCTTAACTTTTTATCACCTAATCGATGTGCCGGTTAACACCATGCACTCCACCGATCTATGATAAAATTAAGTTACCCTTTGTCACTCTTACTAGTCCTTGTTAGTGTGCCGGTTAAACACACGCGCTCCACTAATGACTTGGTAAGGTACAAAGTGTAATTTCATGGGTTAGAACTTATTTCACATTTTCCTAAAGTAACTAAGATTGCGAATTATTAAAGTGTAGTTACTTTATAATTTCATTATACTTTTAATGAAGATTTAAATTCCTTGTCCTACCTGTTCGGCTAACGACCCTCCACCAGTCAAGGAAGCGGTGGGTGAGAGTGGACACCCATTAAGCTGCCATTTTATAGGCAACAACCTTATATCCCCCTTATAGACTGGCTTCGTGAATGAGGCCTACTAACGGTAAGACTGACTTATTCTTATACATATCTATATATTTAAACTTTTAATATAATAATAGTATAAGGGTTGAATTTTAAACTTTTAAAATTCTAAGGTTAAATTTGGAAATTAAAGTATTAGGGTGTAAGACTTTACATATTCCAAAACTTGAGGGCAAGTATTGAAACTATTCAAGACCTTTCATTTCATAACTTATGAGCTTAATGGTTCATTAAAATGAAGACTCTTCATTTTTATGTAACCTCTTATTCTTTAATGACACTTTTAAAGAAGTGACTTTTGGTTATCCATAACTTGAGGACAAGTTATGGATTCCATGATTAACCATTAAGATCAAGAATCATACTTACAAGCAAATTACATATAATTCCTATGATCTTCTAAAACTCATAAGAACATGAACATTCATATCAAAATCTCAAGAATCATATTAACACATATAAAACATGGAATTTTGATATTAGCCATTGTAAATGGATTAGCATAAGCATTACACCATCTAAAACAAGTTTTATAACACCAAAACAGTTTAGGGTAATGTTTCTAGTCCGATTCCAGCAGCAAAAATCGAAAATATGCACTCTGCCTGGCCAACTCGTCGAGTGCAAGAACTGACTCGCCGAGTTGGTTGAAGATACGCTTGGACTCGTCGAGTCCCTCTATGAACTCGGCGAGTCTCATGTGCAGACAGCAATAATTTCGACTTTTTCAGCTATTTTGCATCAACTATCAAACAAACAAGCCTAGGCTCTGATACCACTATTGGGTTTTGAGCATTCTAACACTCCTATGGTGTACATGCAACCCTAGAAACCTTGGATCTATGTTTGACTAAGATACATGCAAAATGATTTTTCCAAGGTTCATAATAACTTGCAATACAAAAAACAAGTAGAGTAACATACCTCTTAGAAGCTTGGATTCCTTGATGACTTTGTGAGCCTAGCACCCCAAATGTGATGCCTCAAATGCTTCACACAACACCACAATTCTTGGAATAACCTTGAGAGAATTACACTATACTCAAAATTGGCTAGCCTCCTAACTTGCTTGTAGTAGTGCCAATTTTGCTAGACAAGGAGCCTTTATATAGTTGTGACACAATTAGGGTTACACCATGTAAACCCTAATTGTCATGGCTTTCCATATTCCATGATCCATGGGTTTGTAACCCCCATGGACTATCCATGGAGCACCTTATGGGTTTTAACCCAATCCATTCAAACCATGGATCATTAGCCCACTATACAAGAATAGATTATTCACATAATTAACCCCATATATTTAATTAGTCTCTTTTTGATCACTTAATTAATTCAAGATTAATTCTTTGATCAATAATAATTAAATAATATTATTAATTTATTAGTACTTATAATATATTAATAACCTTAAGTGTCCTTTCTCTAATTTTGGTCTATCCAATTATTACTATCACATGCAACCCAAATGGACCATGCCGGGTCGGGTCAAGTACATACCAAATATAGTTATGGACTTAGACACTATATCCAACAATATATAAATAATATTTTATAGACTTAGAATAGATAATTTAACTCTACTTCCTGTTCCTTGTTTGGTTGTGGACTTTGAGTAGGATCACTTAATCGAAGGTCTATTTGGTTTTAGTTATATATAACTTGTGTCCACTATGTGGTTATAGGAGGGATCAGATACAAAATCACATCGTACAATTTCCTTCCAAGTGTTGCTATAAATCTCATGGCGATTGTTTACTTGTATTAAGTAGACTTCCACTGTAAATCGCTTAATAGAACACTATAACTGTCAGGATAAGATATACCTTGTTCAATATCACCTGACTCATAACCACTATAGAGGACTTATCATCATTTTTCTCTTAAAATTATTTTAAAGAAAGATGCCTCCTAAGAAGTCCAACAGAAAGAACAACAATCCACCACCGCCGCCACCTCCTCAGTACGATCCTGCTGTCTTCCAAGCAGCAGTAACAGCCGCCATGGATGCCGCTATGTCACAAATCAATGCAAGTGGCACTAGCGGGTCGGGTAGTGGTGCCAACCCATCTATCCTCGGGGACAGTCATGTACACCCGAGGGAGTGTTCATACAAGGACTTCACCAACGCTAAACCTCGATCTTTCGATGGCACTGCAGGTGTCATTTCATTAACGCGTTGGTTCGAGAAGACCGAATCAATCTTTGAGATCTGTGTGTGCCCCGAGTCAAGCAAAGTAAAATTTGCAGCATGCACATTCACTGACAGAGCTCTAACTTGGTGGAATAGCCAAGTTAAATCCCTAACTCTCCCGATAGCCAATGTTATGAGTTGGGACGATTTGAAGGAACTGATGTTGGCTGAATACTGCCCGTGGGGCAAAATGCAAAAACTAGAGCAGGAGCTCTGGAATCTGAAGATGAAGGATTCTGACGTCGCTACTTACACTGCTAGGTTCAGTGACCTGGCTCTTCTATGTCCCGGGATGGTCACCCCGGAGAGCAAGAAGGTTGAAAGATACATATGGGGATTGACACCTCCAACTCAAAGGAATGTCTTAGTTGCTAAACCACTCACTTTTGATAGTGCCAAGAGTCTGGCACAGACCTTAGTGGATCACGGGGCTCGCCACAACCCCGTAGCAGCTGCTTCTGAACCATCGAAAGAAGGTAGTGGAAAGAAGAAGTTCTGGAACAAGCGAAAGGGCCAATCTTTGCAGAAGCCCTCCAAGAAATAGGAAGCAGTGGCAGTCCGTGCTGCTACCATTCCTTCTTTTGTTCCCACTACTCAAGCACCTACCAGCAGATAGGCTGGAACCCTCCCTAGGTGCGAAAAATGCAACTTTCATCATCACGGACCCTGTCGGGAGTTACAATGCACTGTATGCAATAAGAATGGGCATACAACCCGCTTCTGCAAGACACCTGCACAACCGAATGCCAAGACCCCCGGAGCTGGAATAGGCCAGGCCTGTTATGGGTGTGGTGAAACCGGGCACTACAAGAAGAATTGCCCTAAGGCAAGAGATGCTGGCAACACAGGGAGAGTGCTAGCCATGGGCCAGGAGGAGGCATTTGTAGATCCCACCGTAGTCACGGGTACGTTCCTCCTCGACAACTCTTATGCATGCATTCTCTTTGATAGTGGCGCAGAGAGGAGTTTTATTAGTCATAAAATCAAACACTTACTCAAACCCAAACCCCAACCACTAAACGAAATGTTCATTGTCGAGATGGCCAACAGGAAGAAAGGGAGCACTAACGATGTATTCATAGGTTGTACCCTCACTCTAAACGACTATTCTTTCCCAATCGATCTTATGTCGGTCTCTATAAAAAGTTTTGATGTCATCATCGGCATGGATTGGCTAAGTCCTAATCGTGTTGATATCCTTTGTTACGAAAAAGCCATTCGCCTCAATCTGCCAAATGGCGAAGCCCTCGTTATCTATGGCGACAAACTCAGCACGAACCTTCGCATCATTTCGTGCATCAAAGCTCAAAAATACATGCGAAATGAGTGTCACACATTCCTAGACCATGTAGTTAACGAAAAAAAAGAAGTTAAGGACCTCGAGAGCATCCCCGAAGTCTGCAACTTTCCTGATATCTTCCCCGAAGATCTTCCAGGAGTCCCTCCCGAACGCCAAGTTGAGTTTCGAATTGACTTGATTCCTAGAGCTACCCCCGTAGCCAAATCCCAGTATCGTCTAGCACCAGGAGAAATGTAGGAATTAACCAGCCAGCTAAACGAGCTGCTCAGTAAGGGATTCATTAGACCAAGCTTCTCACCCTGGGGAGCACCGGTCTTGTTTGTGAAGAAAAAGGATGGATCTTTCCGAATGTGCATAGATTACCGGGAACTAAACAAGCTTACCATTAAGAACCGCTGCCCTCTACCCAGAATAGAAGATTTGTTTGACCAAATCCAAGGAGCGAGCTACTTCTCAAAGATAGACTTGAGATCAGGGTACCATCAACTACAAGTCCAGGAGAGTGATGTTCCTAAGACAGCTTTCAAACTCGATATGGTCACTACGAGTTTGTAGTGATGCCCTTTGGTTTACCCAAAGCACCCGCCGTGTTCATGGACTTAATGAATCGGGTGTGTCGTCCTTTTCTAGACAAATCCGTGATAGTATTCATAGATGATATACTTATCTATTCACGAAGCAAGGAAGAACATAGTCAGCACTTGAGACAAGTTCTAGAAACATTGCGGGCGGAGAACCTATACGCGAAATTCTCAAAGTGCGAGTTTTGGATTAGGAAGGTAACTTTCCTTGGTCACGTGGTTAGCGAAGAAGGCATACATGTGGACCCTTCCAAAATAAAGGAAATCGAGAATTGGCCAGCACCGAGAACGCCCACAAAAATCCGTCATTTCTTGGGTCTCGCTGGCTACTATCGCAGATTAATACATAACTACTCCAGAATCGCTAAACCGCTTACTGTCCTAACTCGGAAGGGTGTAAATTTTAGTTGGGGAGAAAAACAAGACACTGCGTTCCAGACACTAAAGCGAGCCCTGTGCAGTGCACCTATCTTGTCTCTTTGTTGGAATAAAAGAGTTGTAGATAGATTCCAAATAGAAAATCAATATTTAATCAAGCAAAGAACACGAGAATGGATCAATGGTATCGAATGATTAATAACTCACACCTCAGAAGAGCTCGATGAAGAACTTCGACTGTAGAGGTGTGTTAGGGTTACAACGCAAGTAATTAATGAGAACGATCATTCTAAAAGCTATACATGCATGCAATATTTATATGCAAACCCTAATGATTATCCACGGTTAGACAGGCCCAAACCGGGTAAACTACTTGGACTTATAACCGAGCCCAAAGACGCAACACCAGACCCAACAATCTCCCCCTTTGCGTCAATTGAGGCGAGAGACTACTTCGGTTGAGTGACCTTGGTCCTCTTTACAACCTTGACCAGCCGAGGGATGATCGCAAGAAGCGTTTGTCGAAACTGAATATACCACCGAAGCATATCAGTGAACAACTTCTTATCAGCTTCACTGTTCTGATTACACCTATGTATGATCTCCAAAATGTGCTCCAAACAGGAAGTTGAAAATAGGTGTTTGTCAATCAGAGCGAACAAGCATTTTTGACCTTCGCTCCTCATGAACATAACAGTGTGAAATTTTGGATCAATCGTTCATCTAACCATCGTATTCACATCACTTGCCCTCCCTATCGGCTTCATAGTGGTCTTCTTGTGAATGGCAGAAGCGATCTCCTGATCCATCTTCGCGACTTCGTGAATGTAACAAACAAGCATCCGCTTGATGTGATCGATGATAGGCTGATACTCCTATGGATTGGTCAGCAAAATATTATTAAGGATTATCCAGTCGTGAGGGTTCAAATTCGGCAGGTCAGCCAAGGAAATCATATAGACCGAGCTATCAGAGCCTCGGGTCACTTTGAATTTAATGTTGATGAATTTCCCTGCCGAAGTGGGCTTCAACACCTTGACCGTTGTGATTTTCTGAGTGCTCCAGGTCGGGTATTGTGGCTGAGCAAACTCGAGATAATACTCGAGCAAATCCCGATCTACCTTCGGGTCTGGGGAAGGAATGCCAGCCGTCGACTCAAAACAGTGAAAAATAAATGCCTCTCGGGTGATTGGCATGTCAAACTGTGAGTCCTTCGAGTTCTCAAGCCCGAACGAAAGGACAGGTTCGAGCCAATGAGTGCTCGGAGCATCAATAACCTCCCTGAGAAGCGATTCCATAGTCCATTCAGGAAACATGGACTTCTTATGCTCTAGCAGTTCATTCGCTTTCAATTCCTTCTCAAGAAGTTCCTTCTCTTTCTGAACCTTCTCCCGAATCTCTTGATCAGTAGGCTTGATTTTCTGATCAAGTTTAGAAGCATTCCTTTCAGTATTTTCTTCCAAATCATCATCATCATCATCCACATCATCTTCTCCAATGTTCTTCTTTCTTTTGTCCCTCATACTGCTCGAAGCTTCATTACCCTTCGGCTCAGCAATGACTTTTGACTTTGGAGGGGGTTTAGATTGAGCAGCCGTATCTCCCCCTTGTTTCGGATGGACACCAGTCTCTGGAACACCTTTAATGCGAATCAGCAGTGACTTTTCAGCCAAGTGTCGTCGTATGGAGATGGTCAGAATGGAGTCATGGGCGTCCAGTAGATGTAGGAGAATTGAATGCACATCGCCAACTGAGCTTTTAATCACCTCCCGCTCAGATTTTAAATCTTCAATCTGTTTGGTGGCATTCCTGAGATTGAGATTTTGGATTTTCAGCTGGTAAGTTCGCTTATCCAACTCATCCATCACCTTATTTTCCACAGCAAGCTCGGCTTCAAGTTGAGTCAGACGAACATCAACTGAAGTGTGAAGTTCTTTGTTAGCGGCCTCAATTGCTTTACGAGCTGCTTCAAAAATTTTCTTCTCGGCCTCTAATGAACGCGTAAGAGTATCAACTGAGGCGTTCACTGTTTGAGCATTTTTCTGAGTTGCCGCTTGTAGAGAATCTAGAAAGAGTTGGGCCTCTGAAACTAGTTTTTCGACTTTTGCGGTCGCATCCTTGCAATCTTTGGTAGAAGCTTCAACTTCAAGTGAAGCTTTCTGGCAGGTTGAGTTTGAGGCTTCAATAGCTTTGGTAGCACTGGAGATGGAGGCCTCATGTTCTTTGACAATTGATGAGAACAGAGCTTGTAGAGCGGCCTCTGAATATGCACCAGCAGAAGAGGAAGAAAGCAATTGATCAAGCTTGTCAGTTACTGCCTTGAGATGCTTTTTGGTAATTGGGGCATCATCATCCTCATCACTTTGTACACGATAAGGACCGAAGTAATTGGAATCAAACTCCATGTCCTCACAGCCAAGAACAGGTTCAGGTGATGGAGGTGGGGTTAAAGGTGAGGAGGTAACAGGTGGATCAGAACCGACAGTGGATGCCCTCATAGCAGATATGTTGACATGAACTGTAGGTTCGGGTGTAGGAGTGGTTGTGGTAGTAGTGGCTGTAGAGAACAGTGGGGTTGGAATGGGGATGGATGAAGCGGTTGTAGATGTGATAGGTGGAGGACAAGGAGCGATAGTAAGAGGAACCGAAAGTGGAATGGAACGTGGAGGCGAGGTTCGGTTGCTATCATTAGTGGGTGAAGGAGGAGGCAAATTACCTCGAGGTGGACTATCGGTTTCTGTGGCTTCATCATCTGTTGACTCAGGGTCTGGCTGGCCATCAGAAGGAACATACTTAGAGTCAGTTATAGAGGGGGAAGGAGACTTCGGTCGGCGAGCTTTCTCTTTGACCTTTCGTTTCTTTGAAGCAGTAGGCACAGCTTGCTCTGCCTTGCGTTTCTTAGGGGTTGAAACCTTGGAGGATTGACCCACTTTGTCTCCTTTGGTATTAGCCTTCTTCCCTCGTTTTGTTGGCTTATCTACTGCATCCAATGAACTCTGCATCTCGGGACAGAGTTGGCGTGGACCGAAAGGAGTCAACTTCCTGTAATCAGCCATTATTTTACTTTCATTGGAGACACATCGACTCATTGATTCAGGAATAGAACCGATGAAGATGAACTTCGTTGGATCAGTCACAATAATCTTGACCGTGTGAAAAGTTACAATAGAGGACCGTAGAGCACCTTCCATGACAGGAATCTGAAAGGACTGAACTGCCCTGTTAGTGATCAACGTCCAAAAATGAGCGCAGGAGATCTCAGAATGTTTTGTTGAGGAGTTGAGACTCTGCACCAGCTGAGCCCATAGAAGTGATCCATAATCCAGATTGATACCGTTGTAGATACCATAAAGAATGGTCAGAAAACCTTTACTAGCCCCATCCGACCCAGCAACACGTTCTGCTAAACCTTTGTAGAGAAGGGTAAGTAGACCATTCCACTGTGGTGGCAGACAAGACTTCTTGAACCTCGTCACCGTAGTCAGAACGTCTGTGTAACCCATGCCGTAAAGCATCGAAAACAACTGGGTCGTTGTGATGAAGTCCGGTGAGATAACAGAGGCGTCTGTAGAAAGCCCTAGCAATGAAGTAAATCGAGCCTTGGAAACTGATGTCTTTTGGTTGAAGATATCGAAGAAGATTCGTTCCTTGCGCTTGTCATAGGAAGCAGTGAAATACACTTGGGATAGAAGAGACATCGGAGCGGATTCGACCTGTGTGAGTGCAATCACCAATGGAGAATACTTGAGGCACTCGACAACATGGAGCATGTAGGAATCATAGAGAAAAGGATCCAGTTGAATGATAAGGTTCTAATTAGGTTTGATCGTGAGCAACGACGATGACACAGTTTGATCTTGGACAGAGGATGATTCCGCCATTGTTGCAGTGAGGAAGAAGAAGATGAACAGTATATAATCGCCGATGTGTGCGTGAGAGAGAGAGAGAGGAGTTGGTAAAGGAGTCCAAGAGGTTCGAGAAAATCTTTTATACCATCTCTAGCAGAGAGAGAAATTTGTTTGTGATGATAACTTGATCTCTGAAACGTCGCCTGAAAAAGCGCGATGTGACAGCTTGATATCCCTAGAAATGCGTCAGCAGGCGTGGGTATAGGAACCGTTTGGAATTCACGCGCCTTTTTTGACCTTATATGTTGTGCAAATTTCGAACCGTTTCAACTTCATGCTGACTCACCCTTATTTGAATTTTATTATTAAAATAAATCAGCTTCACCATAAACGAGACAGATCTGTTCGCCTTTCTTTTCTTCATAATAAAGGAAATTGCCATATCTGTTAGAATCGAAAGCACAAATCAGAAAATTGCCATTAGTACTGCTAACAAGAATTTGGAAAGTCATAAAGACCTTCATGCAAGAGTGTTCCAATGAAAAAGAAATAAAGCAAGTGATTTGTGGGATGTAAGTGATGTCTTTTTAGACACGAAACTGAAGATCCCGGGCACGAATCTCATCCTTCAAAGTCAAGAGAGACTGAGAAGTGGCTGTGTAGTTTCCCGTAAAATACGATCAAATGTTTGTAAAGAAACATTGAAAGGCATCTTTTTCAATTATAGGCTTTACCAGGTGGCTTACCTTGAACCGAACCTTGATACTTGAAATAAGACCGAAAGTCGGGTGAAGTACTTGTGAAACCGATGTGGTTTGTTGAACAAGTAGGTTTGAAAATATATTTTGTTACTAGAAAATAGTAAGAAATCTCAAAAAAAAAGTTGGATGTTATGGGAAGAAACGTCCAGGTGTTAGACAGTTTCATAAAGACCACGCAAAAAGAAAAAGAGATTTCATGAGGTGACAAGTAATAGCTTGAACATATATAGTGTTCACCTTTAATTCATTCAAGGTGTTGGATTTTGGGTTTCACTTAGCTCATGGTAGACGTAACTAAGATCATCAACACATAAATTGGGTAACCATAAACCTCAGTGGTAATGTCTGAGAGTCTCAAGGGTTACAAATGTGGAGCGAAACATGATGGAGAAAAGTGAGGTGGTTAAGGAACCGAAAGTAACTCTGCTATATAAGAATGACAAAGCAGAAAACTCTTAGCTCATTATGAGAAGAGTAACGTAGCTCGTGACTTGAGTGATTTTAACAGCCTGATTGGGAAGAAACTATTTGTGTTTATCGAATCATTAAGGCTTTACTCAGAGTCATGGAGGCTTCAGTCTACATGCAACAGCATGCTTCTAGGGACTCTGTAACAACGTAATTTTTCAAAATAATTTTTCATTTTTAAAACATACTTTCATTCACACAATAATCATAAAAACATAATGTGTCCACTGTATCATAACAAACATGTCCCAAGATCTCATATAAATAAATCCTCTGTGTGTGTATGAATCATGCCGGCGCCTTCCCGCGATCCTCGCTAGTACCTGAAACACATATCACAACAACTGTAAGCATAAATGCTTAGTGAGTTCCCCAAAATACCACATACCCCACATACGCCTTTCCAGGCCATAACTCTATGGGATCTTCCGATCCATGTGTGTCAGGGGACTTCCGTCCCAAATCCCGGTAAACCTTCCGGTCCTACCCGTATCGACCTTCCGGCCCGTAACCTCTTGACCTTCCGGTCCATATCATCCTGACCTTCCGGTCCATAACATACATAGCACATATATACATCATCTTGACCTTCCGGTCCTTATCATACACATTCATACATAGCACATACATATCACATAACCGCATATAGCACATACATCATAGCATACAAGACCTTCCGGTCACACATAGGTACCCTTCCAGGTACAGTATAGTGAGAAGACTCACCTCAATGAAATCGGATAACTCTCGTGCTCAACGTCCCGACTTACCCTCCTCCTATTATTCAAATAACATCCTGATCAATATTCTCTCATGATCTCATCTCTATAACTGGGTAGAAGGCCATTCTACCCTTCCTTGAACTCTCCTGAATCAGTCCTGACCAGAATCCTAAAGTCAACAAAAGTCAACGGTCAACTTTGACCCGACTCGCCGAGTTCACTAGGGTGACTCGGCGAGTACACGCCTGCCCTCTTTGCCCCTGGTCCTCTCTTGACTCACTGAGTCAACCCTATGCTCCACGGGTCGTCACAGATCGCGATTCGCGGTGCAACCCGACTCAACTCGTCGAGTCCTCTCATGGACTCGGCGAGTACATTCCATGCTCACACTCAAACGACCTTCTGAGGTCAGATCTGTTCCTCTAATCCATAGATCTGGCCTTCCCAACCACTATAATCACGTAAAGGTCTGACCTTTATACTCATGAAATGACCAAAAAGCTTCTTTGGGTGAAATAACCCCTAAAATGGCAATCTAGGGCCATATCTCTGATGGAGTAGCAAAAAGCAATGTGAATAGGACTCTCTGGACCTCTTAAGGTCCAGATCTAGAAAGAACTGCACCTTAGGACCTTACATACTTCGAATCCAAGCCAAAGAAGGCACAAAGAAACCCTAGATTCAACTAGAACACCAAATACACGATTTTGAGCACATATTAGTACCTCTAGTAGCCTCCTCTGATGAAATGGATGATAGATTTGAGCTCCTCAACCTTCCTTGTTTGTCCTCCTTCCTTTTTTCTTGCAAAATCACACTTAGAATGGTGAAATAGCCCTCCTCTTGCACTACAAGCCTTCACTCTGCTCTCTAGGGTTTCTCAGGGGTCTGATAGCCGCAAATGGTGGCTATAAAGGTCCTTAAATAGGGCTCAGGCCCCGAGAATTAGGGTTTCATTAAACAGCGTGGACTCGCCGAGTCCACGTATGGACTCTCCGAGTCCGTCACTAAATCAGTCCAACCATGCGCGATCCTACTCGGCGAGTCTGAGCGCCTACTCGCCGAGTCCCTCTCCAATACTCAATATAAATACATAAAATAAGATACCTGGGAATCCGGATGTTACAGACTCTTAACTAGTACATAGAGAAGAATGTTATACCTGCCCCAATGTCATTGTGTTTCGCTTCCTTGAACTTGAATTAAGTTTGAGAAAAAAAACTTAAAACAAATAGAAATATTTTTGTAGTTTTTGGATTTTTCTGAAAAATAATAAAAACAAAAAAGAAAATATTTTTGGATTTTTGTATTAAACAGAAATGAGAATAAAGACGAAATATAAGCACACAAAAAAATAAGAAAGATTTACAAAAATGTACAACCGAAACCATACCTTAGAAAAGATGAAGCGAAATAGACCGAGCGTTCGCTTCATTTCGGTTCCCAAAAATTTAAGAACCAAAATAGACCGAGCGTTCGGTTCATTTCGGTTTCAAAGAATTTAAGAGCCGAAATAGACCTAGCGTTCGGTTCATTTCGGTTCCTAAATATTAAAGAGCCGAAATAGATCGAGCGTTCGGTTCATTTCGGTTCCTGTAAATTCAGGAGCCGAAATAGACCGAGCGTTCGCTCTATTTCGCCTGTTCAATTTTAGTGAGACAAAAAGGGTTTCGGTACTGACTCAGCTTCCATCATTCCTAAGCCTTGGAGTATTTTGTTAAAGCTTGCTTCTGGTAAGGCCTTAGTGAAGATGTCAGCCAGTTGATCTGAGGACCGAACGAAGTGAACCTCGACATTTCCATCTTCAACGTGGTCCTTGATAAAGTAATATCGCAGTGCAATATGCTTTGTCTTTGAGTGTTGAGCTGGATTGTGACATATTCGAATCACACTTTTCAGAGTCACAGTAGAGAGGGATTTTCTTCATGCTTAAGCCATAATCTCTAAGTTGGCTTTGTATCCATATAACCTGCGATGTACAGGATGTTGCAGCGATGTACTCCGCTTCGGCTGTTGACAGAGACACGCACATTTGTTTCTTTGACTGCCAGCTGACAAGTTTGCCATCAAGGAACTGGCATCCGCCGGTTGTGCTCTTTAGGTCCAATCCACACCCACCAAGATCAGCGTCAAAGAAGACTTGAACAAAGAAGCCAGATTTTGCAGGATACCAAAGACCGAGAGATGAGGTTCGCTTCAAATAACGGAAGATATTTTTCACAGGAAGCATATGAGGTTCTCTTGGATTTACTTGAAACCTGGCACAATAGCAGACAGAAAACATAATGTCTGGTCTACTTGCCATTAGATACATAAGAGACCCTATCATTTGACGATAGAGAGTCATATCAATAGCTGGTTTCTCTAGAGATGGAGTCAGCTTCGTGTCAAATGCCATTGGAACCTTTACCTTGGAATCACCCGTTATGCCGAACTTCGTTAATAGAGTCTTCGTGTATGCTTCCTGATTAATGAAGATGCCCTCTGGTCCCTGTCTTATATTCAATCCAAGGAAAAAGTTAATCAGACCCATTGCGCTCATTTCAAATTTAGTCTCCATCAACTTCCTAAATTCAGTTGTTAAGCTAGGATTCGTGGAGCCGAAGATGATGTCATCGACATAAATCTGAACTATCATTAAGTGTTCGCCTTCTTTCTTGCGAAAGAAGGTTGGGTCAACCGAACCTTACTTGAATTTTGACATTTTCAGAAAACGAGTAAGAGTTTCATACCAGGCTCTCGGGGCTTGCTTCAATCCATAGACTGCTTTATCCAGAATGTAGCAGTGATCAGGATGCTTCTCGTTAACAAATCTGGGTGGTTGCTCAACATATACCGTGTCTTCTAGTTCTCCATTTAAGAAAGCGCATTTTACGTCCATTTGGAAAACTTCAAAGTTTTTATGTGCAGCACATGCCAAAAAGATTCTTACAGATTCCAACCTTGCTACCGGAGCGAAGGTCTCTTCATAGTCTATCCCTTCTTCTTAGCAATATCCTTTCACCACCAGCCTCGCTTTGTTGTGAATAACATTTCCCTCTTTATCCAATTTATTTCTAAAAACCCATTTCAAACCGACCACAGAGGCATCCTTTGGTGTGGGAATCAGTCTCCAAACACGATTTCGTTCAAACTCATGGAGTTCGTCTTGCATAGCTTGCACCCAATCAGAATGATCAAGAGCAGCATTTACTGTCTTTGGTTCAACTTTAGAGACAAACGAATTGAACATGCAGAATTCAACTTGAGAGAATAAAGCAGTTTGCTTCGCTTTCATTTGAGAACGTGTGAGAACTCCCTCAGATGATTCACCGATAATTTGAGTTTTAGGATGATCCTTTGTCCATTTTATGAGAGGCGGGTAATTTGGATCATAAGCAGGATCTAGCTCAGCATTGACTTCTTCTTCCAATTCTGACATATCGTCGTCGTCATTTGCATTTTCATTCTCCCCCTCAAATGGCGAAACGAATCCGATGTCAGGTTCAGTGCTCTCCCCCTCAAATGGATCTTCATGGGGTGAGGTGTTTGATGGATTCTCCCCCTGGAAAGGCATGTCGGTTGTTTTTGGTGTAGATGAACCCTCCCCCTGGAGTACAGTGCTTTCTCTTGGAGGATCATCAGTAACTGGATGTCCACCGGATGCAGTAGGTGCGCTTGGATTCTGCTTCTTGGTTAGTTGAGGAGGTTCTCTTTCCATGACTTTAGCAGCTTCATCGATGATTTTCTTCAAGTTATCGATTTTGTTATCTGTTGCTTTCGCTTCTGAGTGGATCGCCTTTTCTGGTTCATCAAATGCATGTACTCTTCAAACAGATTCGAAATGGGAACCGTGACCTGACCAGTTTCTGGAAAGATTTCCTCCGTTGGATTTTCGGTTGTTTGCATTTTCTTCACGTAATTGTCGTCAAAAGTAACGTAATAGGTTTCTTCAATCTTCTTTGAGCGTTTATTTAGAACCCTATATGCTTTTGAAGTAAGTGAATAACCGAGAAAGATTCCTTCATCTACCTTAACATCAAACTTGTTTCGGTTTTCTTTGGAGTTGAAAATGAAGCATTTTGAACCGAACACGTGGAAAAACTTCACATTTGGCTTTCGACCATTCACGATTTCATACGGAGTGATGGCGAGTCTCTTGTTCAGGAAGGATCGGTTCTGAGTGTAGCATGCAGCAACAATTGCATCAGCCCAAAAGTATAGTGGAAGAGAAGCGAAGCTTAGCATGGTTTGGGCCGCTTCACATAAAGAACGGTTTCGCCTTTCAACGATCCCATTCTGCTGTGGAGTATAGGGAGCAGAAAAGTTGTGTGTTACTCCCTTTTCAGCCAGAAAATCTTCGAAATCTTTATTCTTGAACTCAAGACCATTGTCGCTTCTTATATTTTGTACCACCTTTCGCAGCTGGACTTCCACTTGTTTGATAAAAACCTTCAGCTTGGGTATCGCCTCTGATTTCTGTTTAAGAAAGAAAACCCAGGTGAAGCGTGAAAAATCATCTACAATAACAAGTATAAACTTACTACCACCGAAGCTTTCAATAGCCGAAGGACCACATAAGTCGATGTGCAGTAGTTCAAGAGGTTCGATGATCTTTGTGTTGATACGAGTAGGGTGACTCTTTCGGCTTTGCTTGCCCATTTCGCATGTTGCGCACAGATGTTCCTTGTCAAATTTGAGAACAGGAAGTCCACGTACGTGATCACCGAGCACTAGCTTATTAATATCTTTGAAGTTCAGATGGGATAGTCTTCTGTGCCACAACCAACTTTCATCTGAGTTCGCCTTCGATAGTAAACATATTGCTGGTTTTCCTTTTATCGGGTTGAGATTTAGAGGAAACATCTCCCCTTTTCGCTCAGATTTTAACAGAATTTTCTTCGTTTGTTTTTCAATTATTTCTGAGCCCTCATCGTCAAACAAAACTTTCAAACCGGTTCCTGCAACAAGTTGAGAAACGCTGATGAGGTTATGCTGCAATCCTTCCACGTAGGCTACCTTTCGTATAGAGAACTCTCTGTTGGTGATCATCCTATATCCTTTGATTGTGTCGTAAGAATTGTTTTCGTATTTCACACACCCACCATCCTTAAGGGATCGAAACTCCCTAAGCTCGTCCCTCCTTCCAGTCATGTGATGTGAGCAGCCACTGTCAATATACCATTCTTTGTCAAACTGCTCGTCACTGATTACCTGCAAAAATTAAGCAGATTTAGGAACCCAAAGTCGCTTGGGCCCAGGTGAGACTTTTACAGAATAGGGAATTGTAGCCGAAAGATCAACCATATAATTTCTTTTTATTAATGTGGTTTCATCTTTTCGTTTGATGGTGTACACTTTTATTTTATTTTTATCTTGGTTTATCTTGTGTGTTTTATAGGTGGTTGGTTTCACAGTTGAGGTTTTCTTGGGTGTTCTAGAGTTAGCTGCCTTTTTGGTCTTTTCGACTTCAGGTTCTAGATACATGTTTCCCTTTCCTTTGACATCCTTCACCGTGTTGGACTTTGGTTGAGAGTGAGGAGGATGGGATTTGGAACTGTAACTTGCTTTTTGGTTCTGGGCTCTTGTGTTGGAACTGAAACAAGACTTTCGGTTCTTGGCGTAATAAGAGTTAGGATCGAAACTTGACTTTCGGTTCTCGTGACTTCCAGAATTAGAACCGAAACAGGTCGTTCGGTTTTCTTGACTACATGACTGGTAGTCATTGCTAGAATGAGACTTGACATGTGCTTCCTTTTTAAGAGTAGAAGCCTTTTCGGAGCGAACATAAGAAGGGTTTTGGGATTACCAAAACTGCTTTCTCTCATTGATATTCTTCATGTATTGTTTGTTCCTCTGGCGTTTTTGTTTAGCGATTTGCTCTTGAGTCAAGTGAATGTTGGCCTTTGATTTCGCTTTCTTCTTGTCAGCATCGGTTGCTGTTGATGAATCGCTAGTAGCTTTCAGTGGTTCGTTTGGTAGGTCTTTAGTACCACTTGTACTGGGTTTATCAAAGCTTGAGGGTTTATTGAGTGGTTCAGGAATATATCGTCCCTTAATTCCCCATGAGGTTTGCTCTGACAGACCAACTGTTTCATCTGCATTATCGATGGGAGCAGACCAGAAGAAGTTATCACACCCTTCAGCATTATCTTTGTCAACCATCGATGTTAACTCAACCGTTTGCTTCTTAGTTACCCCTGTGACCGCATACACTTGGTTGGGTGTAGTTTGTACCTTCTGATAGACAACGGCCTTTTCTTTGAGCTTCTTTGATTTGTCCTTTGACACCCGAGCGTATTCAACCGAATTTTCAAATATGAGGGGTTTTGTTGGTTCGGGTTCGCTTTTAATGAATTCTGAACAATCGACAATGTCTTCTACAGAGATTTCACTCATCTCACTCTCCTCATCAAATTCAGAAGTGGTTTCTAAATTGATTTTATTTTCTGAACTCAATTTGGCGTTTCTCGATCTTTAATTTTAATTTATCATTTTCGTCCAGTAAATTCTTAAGCATACACTTATGTTCTTTAGACTCAATGAAAGATTCAATTTTGTCCAGTCCATATTTATAGGTGACAGAGATTTCATCCGAGGACATTATAGATTCACATTCAGCAATGATTTCGTCCTCCTTAAATTCAAGGAAAGGCAAAATCATTTTATGAATCTGTTTTCCTATCTCACAATCTAAATGTAACTGAGTGATATTAGTATATAGGCGTTTAGTAATTAAACAGAAAACATTTCATTGTTTTAAAATTTTCAAATTGGCTATTTGCAAATAAATAAGTCCATCCCTAGCCTTACTCAACTCTAACTCCTTCTACTGAATCCATATTCTTCTCTCCTCACTCTTGGAAAACTCCCTGCTGAGTTGGTCAGTTAGGTTAGAATTGGCTAAGCGAGTTTGCATAAGACTACCACTTAAATTGGAAAACTTGGATTTTAAATCATTTAAGTCTTTTTCATATTTTGTTATTGGTACTTTATGAGATTCTAGGATAGTTTGTACCTTCTTGATCACCTGATCGCAGTCGCTGATCTTTTCACTCATGGGTTTGGCAGCGAAGCATTTGTCTTCTATGACCTTCGCTTTCTCATGCTTACTTTCGGTTGTTATCATTAAGCATTTCCCAGCCGACTCAACAACTCCTTCTCTCGCCACATATGCTCTTCCATGCGAGGGTCTGCGTACCTCTTCATCCTCAGAATCTGTTAACCAAACTTCCACTCCACCGAACTCATCATCAACAACGTTTTCCTGCACAATCAAAGCATTCATGGAAACGTTAGCAATTTTCTTCTTCTTTATCTCCTCCAGCTTTCTCATGTAGTAAGCTTCATCATCTTCACCCTCCTTCTTCTCAGCCATCTTTCTTAGCATGCAATCCTTGGCAAAGTGGTTATTGCCATGACAGTAGTTGGAATCGTACCCAGAGTCTCCCATAAGTTTACTCTCCTTATTTTCATCGTCCTTTTGGGTTTTGTTCTTTGGTTCTTCCTTCACTTTTTCAGAACTATAGCTTCCCTGCCAGTTTTGGTTCTTATTGATTGGGAATTTCCTGTGAGCAAACTTCTTCGGGTTTGTGACCATCATAGCATACTCTTCATTGGTCAGATCACAAATCTCGACATATCAGATTCCTCCTCTTCGTCTGCTACATTCTTGCCTTTAGAAACAAGGGCCAGTGAACCCACACCCGAAACAACTTTCGCTTCCTTTGTTACTTCGCTCTCATGAGATTTGAGAATGCCCATTAGCTTCGCCAGTGAATATGATTTAAATTGTTCATGAGCTTTCACTGTTGAAACCACTGCCATCCATTCAGGCCTTAAGCCATTCATGAATGTAACCTTTTGTTCAATCACCTTTCTTTCAATACCATGCTTCATCATCTTGCTAAGCAAATGGTTGAAACGATCTCAAGTTTTTATACGAAAGCACCGAATTCAGAGAGCAATAGGGTTTGGATCGAGTGCTCCAGATCCTCATCGGTTTAGTACAGTTCTTTCAACCTATCCCATAATTCTTTAGTTGTTGTGCATGAACTTACTAGACGAAAAGTGTCGGATTGCAATGCAAATCTGATCATCCTCATGGATTTAACATTGCATAACAATTTGTCTTTTTCGTCTTGAGGGATCTTGTCTTCGTTCGCCAAGAGTTTGTTATACTCCTTTTGAGTCTTGATTGTTTGGTTTGTTCCAGAGTGAACAAACGGACCCAATGTAATTGCTTCCCAGATTAAGTAGTCATTATCTTCAGATCCAACTACGTAGTCTTCGAAGTGATGCGCCCACACTTCATAATCTTGAGTATAAAGAATGGGAATTCTTGTAGTTGATCCAATACTGTTGGAGATATTCATTGGATTGATTTGAGAGTCATCGTGAGACATGATGAACGAGTTCTGTTAGAATCAGACTTGTAACGTTGAACTTAGGGTTTTATCAGACACTAGAGATACCGTCGACAGGAGGAAGACAGTGTCTTTATATTGATAAAAGCGGAAACCCTAAAGGATTCTTCAAACAGAAGAGATGCGTATGTATTACACAGTCTCCTGCTCTGATACCAATTGTTGGAATAAAAGAGTTGTAGATCGATAGATTCCAAATAGAAAATCAATATTTAATCAAGCAAAGAACACGAGAATGGATCAATGGTGTCGAATGATTAATAACTCACACCTCAGAAGAGCTCGATGAAGAACTTCGACTGTAGAGGTGTGTTAGGGTTACAATGCAAGTAATTAATGAGAACGATCATTCTAAAAGCTATACATGCATGCAATATTTATATGCAAACCATAATGATTATCCACGGTTGGACAGGCCCAAACCGGGTAAACTACATGGACTTATAACCGAGCCCAAAGACGCAACACCAGACCCAACACTCTTCCAGAAGGGAAAGAGGATTTCATTGTATATTGTGATGCATCCAGTCAGGGGCTAGGTTGTGTGCTTATGCAGCGAGGAAAAGTTATCGCTTATGCCTCGAGACAACTTAAGGCACACGAATTCAACTACACTACTCACGATCTTGAGTTGGGAGCAGTGGTCTTTGCACTGAAAATCTGGAGACATTACCTTTATGGTACCAAGTGCACTATCTTCACCGATCACAAAAGCCTTCAACATATCTTCAATCAAAAAGAACTGAACATGAGACAACGGCGATGGGTAAAGCTACTCAATGATTACGAATGCGAAATTCGCTATCATCCCGGTAAAGCCAATGTAGTAGCTGATGCCCTTAGTCGAAAAGAGTACTCAGGTCGTAGGGTGAAGGCACTAACCATGACAATCCATTCCCATTTGTCCACACAAATCAAAGAGGCTTAGCTGGAAGCCTTAAAACCAGAAAATGTAGCGGGTGAAGCCTTAAGAGGAATGGAGAAGAAGTTTGAGATCAAGGGAGACGAAGTTCGTTATTTCATGAACCAAATCTGGACCCCAAAGTTCGGTGGTTATAGTGAGGTTGTCATGAATGAAGCACACAAGACTCGATACTCTGTTCACCCAGGCTCAGATAAGATGTATATGGATCTCAAGAAACTCTATTGGTGGCCAAACATAAAAGCCGAAATTGCTACCTATGTGGGCAAGTGCCTAACTTGCGCCAAAGTAAAGGTAGAATACCAAAAGCCCTCAGGTTTGCTACAGCAACCAAAAATACCTGAGTGGAAGTGGGAGCGAATTACAATGGACTTCATAACCAAGTTACCAAAGACTACGGGTGGTCATGACACTATTTGGATAATCATCGACAGATTAACCAAGTCCACTCACTTCCTGCCAATCAAAGAAACAAACAAGATGGAGAAGCTGACCAGAACTTACATCCGAGAGATAGTACAACTGGACGGTGTGCCCATATCAATTATCTCGAATAGAGATAGTAGATTCACCTCGTGATTTTGGTAGTCGCTTCAGAAGGCTCTTGGAACTAAGTTGGACGTGAGCACATCTTACCATCCTCAAACTGACGGGCAGAGTGAGAGAACCATTCAAACATTAGAAGACATGCTAAGAGCATGTGTTATCGACTTTGGTAAGGCATGGGATACCCATTTTCCACTTGTCGAGTTTTCATATAACAACAGCTGTCATTCTGGCATCAAGGCTGCCCTATTCGAAGCCCTATATGGCCGCAAGTGCAGATCCCCTCTATGCTAGGCTGAAGTGGGTGACACACAGCTGGCTAAGGGACAATTCCCTGATATCACTCTCACTAGTCCGGAAATCATTCGAGAAACCACAGAAAAGATCGTACAAATTTGAGAACGGCTGAAAGCCTCTAGAGATAGACAAAAGAGCTACGCAGACAAGAGACGAAAACCTTTGGAATTTCAGGTTGGTGACCGCGTTCTATTAAAAGTCTCACCCTGGAAGGGCATGATACGCTTCGGAAAGCGTGGGAAGCTAAATCCAAGGTACATTGGGCCATTCGAGATCCTCGCTAGAATCAGCCCGGTAGCTTACAAACTCCGTTTACCACAAGAACTTAACAGCGTACACCCTGTCTTCCACGTGTCAATCTAAAGAAGTGTCTATCTGACGAGACTCTTGTGATTCCACTCGATGAAATCGAGATAAATGAGAGTCTTAACTTTGTGGAAGAACCAGTAGAAATCATGGATAGGGAAGTCAAACGAACGAAACAAAGTCGCATACCAATACTGAAGGTTCGCTGGAACACCAAGCGGGGACCTGAACTCACTTGGGAGCGAGAAGACCAGATGCAACAAAAGTATCCACATCTTTTCCCTAGTTTATGATGTATTCACTATAGCAAGAATTTCGAGACGAAATTCCCTCTAACGGGGGGATAATGTAACAACCTGTACTTCTCAATTCAATAAGAGTCTAAAACTACATTTCGATCCTTATGTGTGTATGTGTGTGTGTGTGTGTATATATATATATATATATATATATATATATATATATATATATATATATATATATATATCCTCTATTATCTCAAGGGCATAATTATAAGCTAATAACTAAATATAGCCTAAGTCTTAAGTGAATTATGATATTATGACTTCACATAATTGGATAGTCTAAGGTTTAAATCATAAAATCAACTCCAAATGGAGTTCACGGTCAAGGAATCAACTCCAAATGGAGTTCACAGTCAAGGAATTCACTCCAAAAGGATTTCACGGTCCAAGAAAATTAAATCAAAGTTGTTTACGTTTTGGGTTTATTTCCAAAAAGGGTGTTTACGGTTGCTTTGATCCGAAAACAAAATCCAAAGCCCATCAAGGGCGAAAATCCAAAGGAGTAGAACCGTGAACACCAAAGCCCAATGCCCACTAGAACCGAGAACACCCCCTATATATATGTTCATCCGTAAACCAACTCATTTCTCAACTTTTCATCCGAAAACACCCGCAAATTTCCTCTCAACTACCATCCGTGAACACCCCCTTTTTTCTCTCAATCTTCCAGAGATTACGCCCAGATTCCTTCAAATCTTCATATTCCCATCAAGAACATCCATAGTATCTTCGAATCTTCAAACAAACACTCAAGAACACAAGAACAATCTTCAAAACTTCGTAACTTCCCCAAGAACACCAAGCCCTAACCGAATACTCATTAAACCAACCGAAAACTCCATTTTTCCACCGAAAACCCATTTTAACATTCCAAACAATTCCAAATAATTATTGTAAGTATTTCTTACATGATTAAAGTGTTATTTAACACTTCAATTATTATTTCCAATATTATTTAATTTATTATTTAAATTAATATCTTATTAATTTAAATACGACGTTGGGAATAATTATTTTAGGATAACGTTATTCGCGCGTACGCTAGTTCGAGGATCGTTTCTACGACTCGATATTCAAACTCAAACACACATACAAGGTGAGTTCATACCCCTATATTTTCAATGTTTTTAATGTTTTTAGGTGTGAGGGGGGATACAAGTAAAACACAAGGACTTTTGTGTTTATACAAACCTTTTAAATAGTTTTAAAACTTTTGCAATTGTTAAAAACCGAGTATTCGCTACATTTCCTAAAAATATTTCATATATTTTTAACCCTTTTGTAAAATGTCGAGCATAAGGGTATTTTACTTTCATATAATTAAATTTCAAATGTTTTCATTTCACTACAGAACATTACAGTTAAACTATAATCGGTATAGTTTGAGATTCACTACACTATTTTGCTAAGCACAAAACACGAAACAAGAACATACAATCAAAACTATAATAGGTAGAGTTTGGGAAACACTACTCTAATACAATGATACAAGTATACGCTACTAAAATAATTATTTAAGTACAATTATTTTACACTACAAGGTACATTAATACAAGGCAATACAAATAATTTATAATACAAGAGAACACTACAAGTAAACTAGTTAATACAGGGATGTGAGGCACTACTTCAATTGTATCCATCAGGGTACGAAACTAAATCCTATACAGTATAACCAGAGTCTTCTAGAGGGAGAGCGTGAGATTTGTGTATAGATCTATATGGGACTGATAATCCCACACCTGAACTGCTAGCTACAGTTAGGCTGGCAGGACTGGGGTGACAAATATCATAACTTTCTGTGACAACCGTCACTTTCTGGTCAAGTCAAAGTCAAGAAAGTCAACAAGTCAATCTGGTCAACTCAACTAGTTCTAATATGTTAGGGATTACCTTATATTTACTAATGTGTAACTCTAAATTTTAATGCAAAGTTACACTTGAAAGTTTCAAATGTCCAAAATCCTAAACCCTAATCAGTTAGAGGGAAGTAACAACTCTATAAAACACTATTACGTACCCTTCGGGGGGCGTATAACACTCAAAATGGGTTGTAACTAAGCCTACGACCTTTGTTCTGCGAAGAAAAACATTAATAAAGGCCCCCGACAAAATCTCTCCAAGTATGTCAAATCTCTCCCAAATCTCTCGAAATATGAGAAATCTCTCCAAGTATGTGAAATCTCTCCCAAATCTCTCCAAGTATGTGAAATCTCTCCCAAATCTCTTCAAGTATGAGAAATCTCTCCCAAATCTCTCTAAGTATGAGAAATCTCTCCAAGTATGTGAAATATCTCCCAAATCTCTTTAAGTATGAGAAATCTCTCCCAAATCTCTCTAAGTATGAGAAATCTCTCCAAGTATGTGAAATCTCTCCCAAATCTCTCTAAGTATGAGAAATCTCTCCAAGTATGTGAAATCTCTCCCAAATCTCTCTAAGTATGAGAAATCTCTCCAAGTATGTGAAATCTCTCCCAAATCTCTCCAAGTATGTGAAATCTCTCCCAAATCTCTCCAAGTATGTGAAATCTCTCCCAAGTCTCTCCAAGTATGAGAAATCTCTCTATGTACCTTCCTCGGTCGAAAACAGCCCAAAAGGACCCTCTTGGTCCGGAACCCTCTTAGTCCGGAACCCTCTTCGTCCGGAACCCTCTTGGTCCGGAACCCTTTTGGTCCGGAACCCCTTGGTCCGGAACCCCCTTAGTCCGGACGACCCTCCTGCTTCGGAACATCCTTCTGACTCCGGAACATGTGGGGCGGATCGGACCTCCAACTGAACCGGACACATTTCGCTCCTGGCCTCGGATCCGAGAAGGAAGCTTCGGACCTCGCCCAGCGCCTCCAGAATCCACTGTTCACCCGCTTCGGACCCTCGCAGCCTAAGCCTCTCCTCCGGAAATTTGGCATTAGCTCCGGACTACTTAAAGAAGCTCTGGAAATTCTGTGGTGACTCCGGATTTTTACCAATTTCGGACTTTTTAGTGTTTTTAAGTGATTTTTGCTCCGGAAATTTCCTCAGACTTTTATTTTTATAATTTTAAACACTCCAAACTTATATTTTTATATATAAGACCCTATATTATCATATTTTAAACCATATTTTGGGAAAGGGTCGTAAACCAAGGACAATATCTATTGGGTGAGATATTGTGTTAGAGTGTTGAGTTCCCTTAGAGTGTGACACAAGCTATCCCCCATACCCACTTAGGACAACACCCAGTCACTATTCACCCCTACCTAGTCAACTATTTGTCCTCTCACATCTCTCCTCCAGCTGGTAACTTGATCAAAAGTTGGAAACTCCCATCTCTCCTTCCACTTTACTCACACTCTCACCAAGAAACAAACACTTCTCTCTCATTTCCCTCTCTAAGAACTCGAGACTCCAAGGCTGCCTTTGAACTTCTCACCCTCATTCAGTAAGTATTCTCATCCTACATTGAACATTCTTTACTCCTTCACCCAACTTATGAATCTCTCATAACCAATGTCACCATAATTGTTCTTAGATATTCAACTCTCCAAGCTTCTATCAAGTGTTCTTGACTTAGAAGCCCTTTCTCTTCAGCATACATCTAAGGAAATCACTCAAGGTGAGTTCATACCCCTACATTTTCATGTTTTCTTCAAGTTTTAGGGGGGGAATACAAGTTAACACACCTTAATATAACTCAAACTCATACTTCAGCTTTTCACATAAAAGTTGAGTCCTATTCACGGACTGTTTTGACCAATTTAAACTTAATATATTTCAAAACTGTTTCATATGCAAGTATTTCAGGTTTATACCTTTCTAATAACTACTTGCACACCTCCATACAATTTTTCTACAATTATGGTGAATTGTATAAAATTGCCTATCATTTCCGAAACGAATTCGGACCAGTCTGTGAATATGAACATTTTCACATAAGTTAGACACTTCTAAAAATCATACTAAAAATTATAAATAAACTAGACACATTTTCTAAACTCTCAAAGTTTACGGATTCAGTTCTCGACTTCGTATGATTTTTCTATGATTTTTCTAAAGCAGTACAGAAATGTTAAAAACTAGTTCACAGCTTACAATTTACATAACACTTTGTAACATGTTGAGCAAAGTGTTTGTCTTTAATGACTTTATAATTTACCCATGTTTTCTGTTAAGTTGTGGTTAAATAACAGAAATTTACTTCCTAAATTGTAAGAGTCCTTTCACGTTTCAAGCATACAAGATAAAACATAAGAAGCATAGTTATGCATTCTAAGCATGCTACACGTAAACTCGTTAACGTAAGTTGTGAGACAATTCTCCAAATGTACTCTTAGAGTACGGGTTAAAATTCCTGCAAGTTATAACCAGAATCTCTCGTAGGGAGAGCGTGATAATTGTGTATAGATCTATATTGGGATTGACACCCCACACCTTGCTGCTAGCTACAGCGGGACCTGCAGGTCTACGGGTGACAAAAGTCATAACAAATTTTAACGTCTGAAAAACGTTGTAACAGGTCATCCGGTTGTAGTATGGTTATATCGACTCACATAGGGAGTTAACATCACTTAAAGTTTACGGGAGATACTGCTTTAAAAAGGAAAACGGAAAGGAGTTTTATCTATTTAAAACTGTATTCTTCGTTTAAATTACGAACACACACTCATGCATTTGGTCTTGGGATTTAAGACTACATAATATTTGATAAGGAAAATATTGGATTTTTCTTGTGTACACATTCCATTTTACAAATAAAGGTTTTTCCAGCACTTCACCCAAAAGCTTATGAACTCACCAACTTAATTGTTGACACTCTTTCAAAACTACTTGTATTCTCAGGAAACCCGTGAAACAGGTAATCAACTGCTTTTGAGGATGGGACGCCAGACGTCAAATTAAACATTTTTGTCATCATAATGTAATTGATTTTGAAACATGTAATCTCATACTATGGTGTAACTTTTTCAATTATATTTATGATGGTTGTATTTACTATGCGCACTATTATACTCGTTGTTGTGATAGTATACATGAAGTCCTCCACCCCTGAACGTTTCCGCCATCCTTGGTTTGGGGGTGTGACAGATTGGTATCAGAGCATTGTTTATAGTGAACATAGTATATCAAACCATATAAGATATACAAACTATGAACACGAAGGGACTAAGACTCTCTGATTTAAAAGTTTTCCCCTACAAGTATGCTACTAAAATAATAAAAGAGTTATTTTTATGAGATAGTATAAGTGCATACATACTTACCAATATAGTGTCACGTCTAAGGAAAAATGCAAAAGTTCAAAATAGAGGAGTTGTGCAATGTGAATATGCCTTGGATTATGCAATCAAGTCTGGTAGGAATATAGCCTGATCAACTATATTCGTCCGAGAAGTGACTAGTATAGGCCAGGAGATACTCATAGCGGACAACAAGTCTATCAACTTACCAACACCAATACAAGAAACACATTAAGAATCAAACACAACCGTTAAAATACTATAGGAGTATTTTTGTTAACTAAGCACAATATTTATGGATCCATTATGTGCCTCTTACACCTTCCCCCCCCCCCTTTTTTTTTCTCGTACAGACGACATGGCAGGATTTCATTTGCCCGGAGACCCCTACTTTCCGAACCAGGGGAACGGTGGTTGGTTGGAAGCAGAACCAGAAGAGGATCCCGAGGAAGTATTCGAGGAGGAACCCGAAGAAGACCCCGAAGAGGACGAAGAAGAAGAGAAATTGGAGGACAAAGAAGAAGAGGAGGAGCCGGAGGAGGAAATCATCAACCCTCCTTACATCGCCAGGGTGCCTGCGAACCGTTTTGGCTACAACGGGCCCGAGCCCCGTTGGGCAACAGTGATCGAGAGATGGAGCCGTCAACAATGACAACGATCACCATTTGGTGCGCAACGGGGTTACTACGACCTCAGTCATGGGGGACCGGCTAACAGAGCCCTCCCAGTCGTGATCCAGCAGATCACGAACCTTGGGGACCAGAATAGGGAGATGGCGAATCAAGTTCGGAACCTCAACGTTGTGGTGGATGCATCTGATGCTCGTACACGGGACTTGGAAAGAGACTTCTACCCCATGGACCAACTCATCGAGGACCTTACCACCGCTCGGGCGGAAGTAAGGGAGTACCAGATAAGGCACGCGGCTCTCGAGGAGAGAGTGATCGCGGCCGAACGCCGGATTGCGGAACTTCAGGGAGCATCGACCTCGTCTCAAGGCCACGATGGACCAGCTGATGCCACCCGCCGCGAGTAGTGCTTGCACTACTCACATTTTGTTATAAACTAGGTTTACGAGTAAGTGTTGGGACTACTCTTTCCTGTAAGTAGGTTTAACCCTGCGTCTAAGTGATTACACTAGTCAAAGGGTCTAGGTGCCGTCAAAATTCTCTGTTACGTTGATATAATGTAGACATTCTATAAGGTCAAATTTTCCAAAAATCATGTACTAAATCATATCAATGAAGATTGTCATGCGTTTTATTTTATTGGGATTTCACCTCAAATTGCATAACATGGCATTAACAAACGATTTGCTTATGGTAACTCTGAGGTTATTTAATATATACCCCGAGGTTATGTGTAATCAAGAGGCGATCGACTTAGAAATGGCGAGTCCGCCTTGGATCCTGTTCCTTGTTTGGTTGTGGGCTCAGGGCAGACTCATTAAGTTCGACGGTCTGTTGGATCTTAGTTATACACAACTAGTATACATTAGGTGGTCTTATGAGTGGGCCAGGCATGGAACAAAGATTACAAGATTTCATTTGAGTCATTACTACTAAATTCATAAGTTTATTTATATAGACTTCTGCTATGAATTGTTTGCAACATTCGAAAAATCGGGAAAACTAATAACCTAGTTTTGCGTCTCCTAACTAATAACCATTTCTAAAAGACTTATACTCATTTCTTCTTTGAAATTCTATAACAGAAAAATGTCGCCTCGTAGATCTGCTAGACGCACCAGCGAGACGCAAACAAATCCACCACCGCCGCCTCCCCAGTATGACCCTGTAATATTCCAAGCCGCAGTCACGGCTGCGGTGGCAGCTGCTATGTCCAAAATCAGCACCGACGGTGTCAGAAGGACCGGGAGCGATACTAATAACTCCACTCAAGGAGATAGCCAAGGGTGTTCGAGAGAGTGTTCCTTCAAGGACTTTACAAATGGCAAACCCGATTCGTTCAATGGAAGCGGGGGAGTCATCGATTTGATACAGAGGTTCGAGAGGACCGAATCTGTCTTCGAAATCTGTGCATGCCCCGAGGCAAACAAAGTCAAATTCGTAGCTCACACTTTCACTGGCAGGGCCCTTACTTAGTGGAATGGCCACGTAAAATCCCTAACTCTCGCCGTGGCGAATTCAATAAGCTGGGAAGATTTGATAACCATGATGCTGAAAGAGTATTGCCCAAGGGGTGAAGTGCAGAAATTAGAACAGGAACTTTGGAGTCTCAAGATGACGGGCTCTGACCTCACAGCTTACATCCCCCGATTCAATGATCTAGCACTCATCTGCCCGGCCATGGTCATTCCGGAAAGCAAGAAGGTGGAGCGATATCTCTGGGGATTATCTTCTGAGATTCAAGATAGTGTGTTGGCCTCACGACCAACTACTTTCGAGAGTGCCAAGGAGTTGGCACAACAACTCATTGATCATCGGGCCAGCCATACCACAGTGACAACCACCTCCGATCAAGCGCGACGAGGAAACAACAAGAGGAAATTCTGGGATAATAAAAAGAAGCAATCGACGCAGGGCCCCACAAAGAAGCAGCAAACTGTTGCCATCCATGCTGCCACTACTCCTTCCACTCCAGCACCATTGAGACAATATGAT
The DNA here is from genome assembly GCF_052849685.1 of Lactuca virosa. NCBI lineage: Eukaryota > Viridiplantae > Streptophyta > Magnoliopsida > Asterales > Asteraceae > Lactuca > Lactuca virosa. The sequence continues at coordinate 72,956,336 of NC_136429.1, read as the reverse complement.
GGAACCCTTCCCAAGTGCAACAAATGCAACTTTCACCACAACGGTCCTTGTCGAGAAATGCACTGCAAAAGCTGTAACAAAAAGGGGCATACCGCCTGTTTCTGCTGGCCGTCTGCCCAACAAGCCAAACCAGCCGCCAGCGCCGGAGCAAGCCGAGCCTGTTACGGTTGCGGGGAGACTGTGCACTATAAGAGGGATTGCCCAAAAGCTGGAAATGCAAACGCCAGCAGTGTCGGAAGGATTTTGGCCATAGGACAAGGAGAAGCAAGGGAGGATCCCGCGGTGGTTACCGGTACGTTTCTCCTCATAACTCATATGCATGCATATTATTCGATAGTGGAGCGGAGAGGAGTTTCGTTAGCCACAAATTCAAACAATTATTAAAACAAAATCCCCAATCACTAAAAGATACATACGTGGTAGAAATGGCTAATGGAAAAACAGAAAGCACTAATGACATATACTCAGGGTGTACCCTCACACTAGACAACTACTCATCCAAAATCGATCTATTTCCAGTCTCAATAAAAAGTTTTGACATCATCATTGGCATGGACTGGTTAAGTTCAAATCATGCTGACATTTTATGTTACGAAAGGGTCGTACGCCTTAATCTGCCGAGTGGCGAAACTCTTGTCATCTACGGCGACAAACCCAGTGCAAATCTACAAATCATCTCTTGCATCAAAGCCCAAAAGTATCTCCGCAAGGAATACCACGCCTTCTTAGCCCACGTTGTGGATAGGAAACAAGAGGTGGAAAACATCAAGGACATTCCGGAGGTCTGTAATTTCTCTGATGTATTCCCGGAAGACCTTCCCAGAGTCCCTCCCGCACGACAAGTCGAATTCCGAATCGACCTGATCCCCAGAGCTACCCTAGTAGCCAAAGCGCCCTACCGTCTAGTGACAGCCGAGATGCAGGAACTATCCAGCCAACTAAACGAACTGCTGAGCAAGGGGTTCATTAGACCCAGCTTCTCGCCTTGGGGAGCACCAGTTCTCTTTGTGAAAAAGAAGGATGGATCGTTTCGCATGTGCATCGACTACCGCGAGCTAAATAAGCTTTCCGTAAAAAACGATACCCTTTACCTCGAATCGACGACCTATTTGATCAACTCCAAGGAGCATCTTACTTCTCAAAGATCGATCTGAGATCGGGATACCATCAACTGCGTGTTCAGGAGGAGGATGTTCCCAAAACGGCGTTCAGAACTCGGTACGGTCACTACGAGTTTGTAGTAATGCCCTTTGGGTTAACAAACGCACCCGCAGTGTTCATGGATCTAATGAACCGGGTGTGTCGGCCTTACCTAGACAAGTTCGTGATTGTCTTTATAGACGACATCCTAGTCTATTCAAGGAGTAAGGAAGAGCATCGACAACATCTACGACAGGTATTGGAGACACTAAGGGCAGAGAAATTATATGCAAAATTTTCAAAGTGTGAATTTTGGATCCGAGAAGTGGACTTCCTCGGTCATGTGGTTAGCGAGAAAGGGATACACGTGGATCCCTCCAAAATAAAGGCAATCGAGAATTGGTCAGCACCAAGGACGCCCACAGAAATCCGCCAATTCTTAGGCCTCGCTGGCTACTACCGAAGGTTCATCCAAAACTTCTCCAATATTGCCAAACCACTTACGACCCTAACCCAAAAGAGTGTAACTTTCATCTGGGGAGAGAAACAAGAAACCGCCTTCCAAACCGTAAAACATGCCCTATGTAGCGCCCCGATTTTATCCCTGCCCGAGGGAACCGAAGACTTTGTGGTCTACTGCGACGCATCAAACCAGGGCCTTGGATGTGTGTTGATGCAACGAGGGAAGGTAATTGCCTACGCATCAAGGCAATTAAAAACGTACGAGGTCAATTACGTCACGCATGACCTCGAATTGGGAGCAGTAGTATTCGCCCTAAAAATCTGGAGGAACTACCTTTACGGAACAAAGTGCACTATCTTTACCGATCACAAAATCCTTCAGCACATCCTCAATCAAAAAGAGCTCAACATGAGGCAGAGACGATGGGTAGAATTAGTGAATGATTACGAGTGTGAGATTCGTTATCACCCAGGTAAGGCCAACGTGGTAGCTGACGCCTTAAGTCGAAAAGAATACTCGGGTCGCCGAGTAAAGTCATTAACCATGACAATCCATTCGCACCTGACCATGCAAATCAAGGAGGCTCAGCTGGAAGCTTTGAAGCCTGAGAACGTGGCATGTGAGGCTTTAAGAGGAATGGATAAGAATCTAGAAGTCAAGGGCGACGGAGCTCGTTATCTCATGAACTAAATTTGGACACCGAAATTCGGCGGCTTCAGGGACGTCGTCCTGAACGAAGCACACAAAACTCGATACTCCGTACATCCCGGTTCGGACAAGATGTACCTGGACCTAAAGAAACTCTACTCGTGGCAGAACATGAAAGCCGAAATCGCTACCTACGAGAGCAAGTGTCTAACTTGCGCCAAGGTTAAGGTAGAGTACCAAAAGCCTTCGGGTCTACTACAGCAACCTGAGATACCCAAATGGAAGTGGGAACGAATAACCATGGATTTCATAATCAAACTGCCTAAGACAACGGGTGGTATTGATACCATTTGGGTAATCGTCGATACATTGACCAAATCCGCGCACTTCATGCCAATAAAGGAGACCGACAAGATGGAAAAGTTGACTAGGACGTACATCAAAGAGATTGTACGACTGCATGGTGTGCCGATGTCCATTATCTCTGACAGAGATAATAGATTCACTTCACGGTTATGGCAGTCCTTACAGAAAGCTCTAGGGACCTGGCTAGACATGAGTACGGCCTACCATCCACAAGCCGACGAGCAGAGCGAAAGAACTATTCAAGCCTTGGAAGATATGCTAAGAGCTTGTGTTATTGACTTTGGTAAAGCGTGGGATACCCACTTACCGCTTGTTGAATTCTCGTACAACAACAGCTATCATACTAGCATCAAGGTCGCACCATTTGAAGCTCTTTATGGCCGCAAGTGCAGATCACCACTCTGCCGGGCTGAAGTGGGAGACACACAGTTAGCAAAAGGGCAAGTCCCTAACAGCCCTGAAATCATAAGGGAAACTACGGAAAAGATTGTTCAAATTCGAGAAAGACTGAAAGCATCTCGAAATCGACAAAAGAGCTACGCCGATAAGCGACGCAAACCCTTGGAATTCCAGGTTGGGGATTGGGTGCTACTAAAGGTCTCACCATGGAAAGGGACGATACGTTTTGGTAAACGTGGTAAACTAAACCCAAGGTACATCGGGCCATTCGAAATCCTTGCCAAGATTGGCCCAGTGGCATACAAACTTCGACTACCTCAAGAACTTAACAGCGTGCACCCGACTTTCCACGTGTCAAACTTAAAGAAGTGTCTGTCTAACGAGACTCTTGTGATCCCTCTCGAAGAAATCGAGGTCAACGAGATTCTCCACTTCGTAGAAGAACCGGTAGAAATCATACATCGAGAAATCAAGAGAACGAAACAAAGTCGTATCCCTATTGTGAAGATCCGTTGGAACGCTAAGCGAGGACCCGAGTTCACCTGGGAACGCGAAGATCAGATGAAACAAAAATACCTGCATCTTTTCCCCAACTCTTGAAGTCTCAGTAAAAACGCTAATTTCGGGACGAAATTCCTTCTAACGGGAGGATGATGTGACAACCGTCACTTTCTGGTCAAGTCAAAGTCAAGAAAGTCAACAAGTCAATATGGTCAACTCAACTAGTTCTAATATGTTAGGGATTAGCTTATATTTACTAATGTGTAACTCTAAATTTTAATGCAAAGTTACACTTGAAAGTTTCAAATGTCCAAAATCCTAAACCCTAATCAGTTAGAGGGAAGTAACAACTCTATAAAACACTATTATGTACCCTTCGGGGGGCGTATAACACTCAAAATGGGTTGTAACTAAGCCTACGACCTTTGTTTTGCGAAGAAAAACATTAATAAAGGCCCCCGACAAAATCTCTCCAAGTATGTGAAATCTCTCCCAAATCTCTCTAAGTATGAGAAATATCTCCAAGTATGTGAAATCTCTCCCAAATCTCTCCAAGTATGTGAAATCTCTCCCAAATCTCTCCAAGTATGTGAAATCTCTCCCAAATCTCTCTAAGTATGAGAAATCTCTCCAAGTATCTGAAAGCTCTCCCAAATCTCTCTAAGTATGAGAAATCTCTCCCAAATCTCTCTAAGTATGAGAAATCTCTCCAAGTATGTGAAATCTCTCCCAAATCTCTCTAAGTATGAGAAATATCTCCAAGTATGTGAAATCTCTCCCAAATCTCTCCAAGTATGAGAAATCTCTCCAAGTATGAGAAATCTCTCCAAGTATGTGAAATCTCTCCAAGTATGTGAAATCTCTCCCAAATCTCTCCATGTATGTGAAATATCTCCCAAATCTCTCCAAGTATGAGAAATCTCTCACAAATCTCTCTATGTACCTTCCTCAGTCGAAAACAGCCCAAAAGGACCCTCTTGGTCCGGAACCCTCTTAGTCCAGAACCCTCTTCGTCCGGAACCCTCTTAAGTCCGGAACCCCCTTAGTCCGGACTACCCTCCTGCTTCGGAACATCCTTCTGACTCCGGAACATGTGGGGCGGATCGGACCTCCAACTGAACCGGACACATTTCGCTCCTAACCTCGGATCCAAGAAGGAAGCTTCGGACCTCGCCCAGCGCCTCTGGAATCCACTATTCACCCGCTTCGGACCCTCGCAGCCTAAGCCTCTCCTCCGGAAATTTGGCATTAGCTCTGGAATGCTTAAAGGAGCTCCGGAAATTCTGTGGTGACTCCGGATTGCACCCTTTCACTCCGGATTTTTACCAATTTCGGACTTTTTAGTGTTTTTAAGTGATTTTTGCTCCGAAAATTTCCTCAGACTTTTATTTTTATAATTTTAAACACTCCAAACTTATATTTTTATATGTAAGACCCTATATTATCATATTTTAAACCATATTTTGGGAAAGGGTCGTAAACCAAGGACAATATCTATTGGGTGAGATATTGTGTTAGAGTGTTGATTTCCCTTAGAGTGTGACACAAGCTATCCCCCATACCCACTTAGAACAACCCCCAGTCACTATTCACCCCTACCTAGTCAACTATTTGTCCTCTCACATCTCTCCTTCAGCTGGTAACTTGATCAAAAGTTGGAAACTCTCATCTCTCCTTCCACTTTACTCACACTCTCACCAAGAAACAAACACTTCTCTTTCATTTCCCTCTCTAAGAACTCGAGACTCCAAGGCTGCCTTTGAACTTCTCACCCTCATTCAGTAAGTATTCTCATCCTACATTGAACATTCTTTACTCCTTCACCCAACTTATGAATCTCTCATAACCAATGTCACCATAATTATTCTTAGATCTTCAACTCTCCAAGCTTCTATCAAGTGTTCTTGACTTAGAAACCCTTTCTCTTCAGCATACATCTAAGGAAATCACTCAAGGTGAGTTCATACCCCTACATTTTCATGTTTTCTTCAAGTTTTAGGGGGGGAATACAAGTTAACACACCTTAATATAACTCAAACTCATACTTCAGCTTTTCACAGAAAAGTTGAGTCCTATTCACGGACTGTTTTGACCAACTTAAACTTAATATATTTCAAAACTGTTTCATATGCACGTATTTCAGGTTTATACCTTTCTAATGACTACTTTCACACCTCTATACAATTTTTCTACAATTTATGGTGAATTTTATAAAACTGCCTATCATTTCCGAAACGAATTCAGACCAGTCTGTGAATATGAACATTTTCACATAAGTTAGACACTTCTAAAAATCATACTAAAAATTATGAATAAACTAGACACATTTTCAAAACTCTCAAAGTTTACGGATTCAGTTTTCGACTTCGTATGATTTTTCTATGATTTTTCTAAAGCAGTACAGAAAGGTTAAAAACTAGTTCACAACTTACAATTTACATAACACTTTGTAACATGTTGAGCAAAGTGTTTGTCTTTAATGACTTTATAATTTACACATGTTTTCTGTTAAGTTATGCTTAAATAACAGAAATTTACTTCCTAAATTGTAAGAGTCCTTTCACATTTCAAACATACAAGATAAAACATAAGAAGCATAGTTATGCATTCTAAGCATGCTACACGTAAACTCGTTAACGTAAGTTGTGAGACAATTCTCCAAATGTACTCTTAGAGTACGGGTTAAAATTCCTGCAAGTTATAACCAGAATCTCTCGTAGGGAGAGCGTGATAATTGTGTATAGATCTATATTGGGATTGACACCCCACACCTTGCTGCTAGCTACAGCGGGACCTGCAGGTCTACGGGTGACAAAAGTCATAACAAATTTTAACGTCTGAAAAACGTTGTAACAGGTCATCCGGTTGTAGTATGGTTATATCGACTCACATAGGGAGTTAACATCACTTAAAGTTTACGGGAGATACTACTTTAAAAAGGAAAACGGAAAGGAGTTTTATCTATTTAAAACTGTATTCTTCGTTTAAATTACGAACACACACTCATGCATTTGGTCTTGGGATTTAAGACTACATAATATTTGATAAGGAAAATATTGGATTTTTCTTGTGTACACATTCCATTTTACAAATAAAGGTTTTTCCAACACTTCACCCAAAAGCTTATGAACTCACCAACTTAATTGTTGACACTCTTTCAAAACTACTTGTATTCTCAGGAAACCCGTGAAACAGGTAATCAACTGCTTTTGAGGATGGGACGCCAGACGTCAAATTAAACATTTTTGTCATCATAATGTAATTGATTTTGAAACATGTAATCTCATACTATGGTGTAACTTTTTCAATTATATTTATGATGGTTGTATTTACTATGCGCACTATTATACTCGTTGTTGTGATAGTATACATGAAGTCCTCCACCCCTGAACGTTTCCGCCATCCTTGGTTTGGGGGTGTGACAGATTGGTATCAGAGCATTGTTTATAGTGAACATAGTATATCAAACCATATAAGATATACAAACTATGAACACGAAGGGACTAAGACTCTCTGATTTAAAAGTTTTCCCCTACAAGTATGCTACTAAAATAATAAAAGAGTTATTTTTATGAGATAGTATAAGTGCATACATACTTACCAATATAGTGTCACGTCTAAGGAAAAATGCAAAAGTTCAAAATAGAGGAGTTGTGCAATGTGAATATGCCTTGGATTATGCAATCAAGTCTGGTAGGAATATAGCCTGATCAACTATATTCGTCCGAGAAGTGACTAGTATAGGCCAGGAGATACTCATAGCGGACAACAAGTCTATCAACTTACCAACACCCATACAAGAAACACATTAAGAATCAAACACAACCGTTAAAATACTATAGGAGTATTTTTGTTAACTAAGCACAATATTTCTGGATCCATTATGTGCCTCTTACACCTTCCCCCCCCCCCTTTTTTTTTCTCGTACAGACGACATGGCAGGATTTCATTTGCCCGGAGACCCCTACTTTCCGAACCAGGGGAACGGTGGTTGGTTGGAAGCAGAACCAGAAGAGGATCCCGAGGAAGTATTCGAGGAGGAACCCGAAGAGGACGAAGAAGAAGAGAAATTGGAGGACAAAGAAGAAGAGGAGGAGCCGGAGGAGGAAATCATCAACCCTCCTTACATCGCCAGGGTGCCTGCGAACCGTTTTGGCTACAACGGGCCCGAGCCCCGTTGGGCAACAGTGATCGAGAGATGGAGTCGTCAACAATGACAACGATCACCATTTGGTGCGCAACGGGGTTACTACGACCTCAGTCATGGGGGACCGGCTAACAGAGCCCTCCCAGTCGTGATCCAGCAGATCACGAACCTTGGGGACCAGAATAGGGAGATGGTGAATCAAGTTCGGAACCTCAACATTGTGGTGGATGCATCTGATGCTCGTACACGGGACTTGGAAAGAGACTTCTACCCCATGGACCAACTCATCGAGGACCTTACCACCGCTCGGGCGGAAGTAAGGGAGTACCAGATAAGGCACGCGGCTCTCGAGGAGAGAGTGATCGCGGCCGAACGCCGGATTGCGGAACTTCAGGGAGCATCGACCTCGTCTCAAGGCCACGATGGACCAGCTGATGCCACCCGCCGCGAGTAGTGCTTGCACTACTCACATTTTGTTATAAACTAGGTTTACGAGTAAGTGTTGGGACTACTCTTTCCTGTAAGTAGGTTTAACCCTGCGTCTAAGTGATTACACTAGTCAAAGGGTCTAGGTGCCGTCAAAATTCTCTGTTACGTTGATATAATGTAGACCTTCTATAAGGTCAAATTTTCCAAAAATCATGTACTAAATCATATCAATGAAGATTGTCAAGCGTTTTATTTTATTGGGATTTCACCTCAAATTGCATAACATGGCATTAACAAACGATTTGCTTATGGTAACTCTGAGGTTATTTAATATATACCCCAAGGTTATGTGTAATCAAGAGGCGATCGACTTAGAAATGGCGAGTCCGCCTTGGATCCTGTTCCTTGTTTGGTTGTGGGCTCAGGGCAGACTCATTAAGTTCGACGGTCTGTTGGATCTTAGTTATACACAACTAGTATACATTAGGTGGTCTTATGAGTGGGCCAGGCATGGAACAAAGATTACAAGATTTCATTTGAGTCATTACTACTAAATTCATAAGTTTATTTATATAGACTTCTGCTATGAATTGTTTGCAACATTCGAAAAATCGGGAAAACTAATAACCTAGTTTTGCGTCTCCTAACTAATAACCATTTCTAAAAGACTTATACTCATTTCTTCTTTGAAATTCTATAACAGAAAAATGTCGCCTCGTAGATCTGCTAGACGCACCAGCGAGACGCAAACAAATCCACCACCGCCGCCTCCCCAGTATGACCCTGTAATATTCCAAGCCGCAGTCACGGCTGCGGTGGCAGCTGCTATGTCCAAAATCAGCACCGACGGTGTCAGAAGGACCGGGAGCGGTACTAATAACTCCACTCAAGGAGATAGCCAAGGGTGTTCGAGAGAGTGTTCCTTCAAGGACTTTACAAATGGCAAACCCGATTCGTTCAATGGAAGCGGGGGAGTCATCGATTTGATACAGTGGTTCGAGAGGACCGAATCTGTCTTCGAAATCTGTGCATGCCCCGAGGCAAACAAAGTCAAATTCGTAGCTCACACTTTCACTGGCAGGGCCCTTACTTAGTGGAATGGCCACGTAAAATCCCTAACTCTCGCCGTGGCGAATTCAATAAGCTGGGAAGATTTGAAAACCATGATGCTGAAAGAGTATTGCCCAAGGGGTGAAGTGCAGAAATTAGAACAGGAACTTTGGAGTCTCAAGATGATGGGCTCTGACCTCACAGCTTACATCCCCCGATTCAATGATCTAGCACTCATCTGCCCGGCCATGGTCATTCCGGAAAGCAAGAAGGTGGAGCGATATCTCTGGGGATTATCTTCTGAGATTCAAGATAGTGTGTTGGCCTCACGACCAACTACTTTCGAGAGTGCCAAGGAGTTGGCACAACAACTCATTGATCATCGGGCCAGCCATACCACAGTGACAACCACCTCCGATCAAGCGCGACGAGGAAACAACAAGAGGAAATTCTGGGATAATAAAAAGAAGCAATCGACGCAGGGCCCCACAAAGAAGCAGCAAACTGTTGCCATCCATGCTGCCACTACTCCTTCCACTCCAGCACCATTGAGACAATATGATGGAACCCTTCCCAAGTGCAACAAATGCAACTTTCACCACAACGGTCCTTGTCGAGAAATGCACTGCAAAAGCTGTAACAAAAAGGGGCATACCGCCTGTTTCTGCTGGCCGTCTGCCCAACAAGCCAAACCAGCCGCCAGCGTCGGAGCAAGCCGAGCCTGTTACGGTTGCGGGGAGACTGTGCACTATAAGAGGGATTGCCCAAAACCTGGAAATGCAAACGCCAGCAGTGTCGGAAGGATTTTGGCCATAGGACAAGGAGAAGCAAGGGAGGATCCCGCGGTGGTTACCGGTACGTTTCTCCTCAATAACTCATATGCATGCATATTATTCGATAGTGGAGCGGAGAGGAGTTTCGTTAGCCATAAATTCAAACAATTATTAAAACAAAATCCCCAATCACTAAAAGATACATACGTGGTAGAAATGGCTAATGGAAAAACAGAAAGCACTAATGACATATACTCAGGGTGTACCCTCACACTAGACAACTACTCATCCAAAATCGATCTATTTCCAGTCTCAATAAAAAGTTTTGACGTCATCATTGGCATGGACTGGTTAAGTTCAAATCATGCTGACATTTTATGTTACGAAAGGGTCGTACGCCTTAATCTGCCGAGTGGCGAAACTCTTGTCATCTACGGCGACAAACCCAGTGCAAATCTACAAATCATCTCTTGCATCAAAGCCCAAAAGTATCTCCGCAAGGAATACCACGCCTTCTTAGCCCACGTTGTGGATAGGAAACAAGAGGTGGAAAACATCAAGGACATTCCGGAGGTCTGTAATTTCTCTGATGTATTCCCGGAAGACCTTCCCAGAGTCCCTCCCGCACGACAAGTCGAATTCCGAATCGACCTGATCCCCGGAGCTACCCTAGTAGCCAAAGCGCCCTACCGTCTAGTGACAGCCGAGATGCAGGAACTATCCAGCCAACTAAACGAACTGCTGAGCAAGGGGTTCATTAGACCCAGCTTCTCGCCTTGGGGAGCACCAGTTCTCTTTGTGAAAAAGAAGGATGGGTCGTTTCGCATGTGCATCGACTACCGCGAGCTAAATAAGCTTTCCGTAAAAAACGATACCCTTTACCTCGAATCGACGACCTATTTGATCAACTCCAAGTAGCATCTTACTTCTCAAAGATCGATCTGAGATCGGGATACCATCAACTGCGTGTTCAGGAGGAGGATGTTCCCAAAACGGCGTTCAGAACTCGGTACGGTCACTACGAGTTTGTAGTAATGCCATTTGGGTTAACAAACGCACCCGCAGTGTTCATGGATCTAATGAACCGGGTGTGTCGGCCTTACCTAGACAAGTTCGTGATTGTCTTTATAGACGACATCCTAGTCTATTCAAGGAGTAAGGAAGAGCATCGACAACATCTACGACAGGTATTGGAGACACTAAGGGCAGAGAAATTATATGCAAAATTTTCAAAGTGTGAATTTTGGATCCGAGAAGTGGACTTCCTCGGTCATGTGGTTAGCGAGAAAGGGATACACGTGGATCCCTCCAAAATAAAGGCAATCGAGAATTGGTCAGCACCAAGGACGCCCACAGAAATCCGCCAATTCTTAGGCCTCGCTGGCTACTACCGAAGGTTCATCCAAAACTTCTCCAATATTGCCAAACCACTTACCACCCTAACCCAAAAGAGTGTAACTTTCATCTGGGGAGAGAAACAAGAAACCGCCTTCCAAACCTTAAAACATGCCCTATGTAGCGCCCCGATTTTATCCCTGCCCGAGGGAACCGAAGACTTTGTGGTCTACTGCGACGCATCAAACCAGGGCCTTGGATGTGTGTTGATGCAACGAGGGAAGGTAATTGCCTACGCATCAAGGCAATTAAAAACGCACGAGGTCAATTACGCCACGCATGACCTCGAATTGGGAGCAGTAGTATTCGCCCTAAAAATCTGGAGGAACTACCTTTACGGAACAAAGTGCACTATCTTTACCGATCACAAAATCCTTCAGCACATCCTCAATCAAAAAGAGCTCAACATGAGGCAGAGACGATGGGTAGAATTAGTGAATGATTACGAGTGTGAGATTCGTTATCACCCAGGTAAGGCCAACGTGGTAGCTGACGCCTTAAGTCGAAAAGAATACTCGGGTCGCCGAGTAAAGTCATTAACCATGACAATCCATTCGCACCTGACCATGCAAATCAAGGAGGCTCAGCTGGAAGCTTTGAAGCCTGAGAACGTGGCATGTGAGGCTTTAAGAGGAATGGATAAGAATCTAGAAGTCAAGGGCGACGGAGCTCGTTATCTCATGAACTAAATTTGGACACCGAAATTCGGCGGCTTCAGGGACGTCGTCCTGAACGAAGCACACAAAACTCGATACTCCGTACATCCCGGTTCGGACAAGATGTACCTGGACCTAAAGAAACTCTACTCGTGGCAGAACATGAAAGCCGAAATCGCTACCTACGAGAGCAAGTGTCTAACTTGCGCCAAGGTTAAGGTAGAGTACCAAAAGCCTTCGGGTCTCCTACAGCAACCTGAGATACCCAAATGGAAGTGGGAACGAATAACCATGGATTTCATAATCAAACTGCCTAAGACAACGGGTGGTCTTGATACCATTTGGGTAATCGTCGATACATTGACCAAATCCGCGCACTTCATGCCAATAAAGGAGACCGACAAGATGGAAAAGTTGACTAGGACGTACATCAAAGAGATTGTACGACTGCATGGTGTGCCGATGTCCATTATCTCTGACAGAGATAATAGATTCACTTCACGGTTATGGCAGTCCTTACAGAAAGCTCTAGGGACCTGGCTAGACATGAGTACGGCCTACCATCCACAAGCCGACGAGCAGAGCGAAAGAACTATTCAAACCTTGGAAGATATGCTAAGAGCTTGTGTTATTGACTTTGGTAAAGCGTGGGATACCCACTTACCGCTTGTTGAATTCTCGTACAACAACAGCTATCATACTAGCATCAAGGTCGCACCATTTGAAGCTCTTTATGGCCGCAAGTGCAGATCACCACTCTGCCGGGCTGAAGTGGGAGACACACAGTTAGCAAAAGGGCAAGTCCCTAACAGCCCTGAAATCATAAGGGAAACTACGGAAAAGATTGTTCAAATTCGAGAAAGACTGAAAGCATCTCGAAATCGACAAAAGAGCTACGCCGATAAGCGACGCAAACCCTTGGAATTCCAGGTTGGGGATTGGGTGCTACTAAAGGTCTCACCATGGAAAGGGACGATACGTTTTGGTAAACGTGGTAAACTAAACCCAAGGTACATCGGGCCATTCGAAATCCTTGCCAAGATTGGCCCAGTGGCATACAAACTTCGACTACCTCAAGAACTTAACAGCGTGCACCCGACTTTCCACGTGTCAAACTTAAAGAAGTGTCTGTCTAACGAGACTCTTGTGATCCCTCTCGAAGAAATCGAGGTCAACGAGATTCTCCACTTCGTAGAAGAACCGGTAGAAATCATACATCGAGAAATCAAGAGAACGAAACAAAGTCGTATCCCTATTGTGAAGATCCGTTGGAACGCTAAGCGAGGACCCGAGTTCACCTGGGAACGCGAAGATCAGATGAAACAAAAATACCTGCATCTTTTCCCCAACTCTTGAAGTCTCAGTAAAAACGCTAATTTCGGGACGAAATTCCTTCTAACGGGAGGATGATGTGACAACCGTCACTTTCTGGTCAAGTCAAAGTCAAGAAAGTCAACAAGTCAATATGGTCAACTCAACTAGTTCTAATATGTTAGGGATTAGCTTATATTTACTAATGTGTAACTCTAAATTTTAATGCAAAGTTACACTTGAAAGTTTCAAATGTCCAAAATCCTAAACCCTAATCAGTTAGAGGGAAGTAACAACTCTATAAAACACTATTATGTACCCTTCGGGGGGCGTATAACACTCAAAATGGGTTGTAACTAAGCCTACGACCTTTGTTTTGCGAAGAAAAACATTAATAAAGGCCCCCGACAAAATCTCTCCAAGTATGTGAAATCTCTCCCAAATCTCTCTAAGTATGAGAAATATCTCCAAGTATGTGAAATCTCTCCCAAATCTCTCCAAGTATGTGAAATCTCTCCCAAATCTCTCTAAGTATGAGAAATCTCTCCAAGTATCTGAAAGCTCTCCCAAATCTCTCTAAGTATGAGAAATCTCTCCCAAATCTCTCTAAGTATGAGAAATCTCTCCAAGTATGTGAAATCTCTCCCAAATCTCTCTAAGTATGAGAAATATCTCCAAGTATGTGAAATCTCTCCCAAATCTCTCCAAGTATGAGAAATCTCTCCAAGTATGAGAAATCTCTCCAAGTATGTGAAATCTCTCCAAGTATGTGAAATCTCTCCCAAATCTCTCCATGTATGTGAAATATCTCCCAAATCTCTCCAAGTATGAGAAATCTCTCACAAATCTCTCTATGTACCTTCCTCAGTCGAAAACAGCCCAAAAGGACCCTCTTGGTCCGGAACCCTCTTAGTCCAGAACCCTCTTCGTCCGGAACCCTCTTAAGTCCGGAACCCCCTTAGTCCGGACTACCCTCCTGCTTCGGAACATCCTTCTGACTCCGGAACATGTGGGGCGAATCGGACCTCCAACTGAACCGGACACATTTCGCTCCTAACCTCGGATCCAAGAAGGAAGCTTCGGACCTCGCCCAGCGCCTCTGGAATCCACTATTCACCCGCTTCGGACCCTCGCAGCCTAAGCCTCTCCTCCGGAAATTTGGCATTAGCTCTGGAATGCTTAAAGGAGCTCCGGAAATTCTGTGGTGACTCCGGATTGCACCCTTTCACTCCGGATTTTTACCAATTTCGGACTTTTTAGTGTTTTTAAGTGATTTTTGCTCCGAAAATTTCCTCAGACTTTTATTTTTATAATTTTAAACACTCCAAACTTATATTTTTATATGTAAGACCCTATATTATCATATTTTAAACCATATTTTGGGAAAGGGTCGTAAACCAAGGACAATATCTATTGGGTGAGATATTGTGTTAGAGTGTTGATTTCCCTTAGAGTGTGACACAAGCTATCCCCCATACCCACTTAGAACAACCCCCAGTCACTATTCACCCCTACCTAGTCAACTATTTGTCCTCTCACATCTCTCCTCCAGCTGGTAACTTGATCAAAAGTTGGAAACTCTCATCTCTCCTTCCACTTTACTCACACTCTCACCAAGAAACAAACACTTCTCTTTCATTTCCCTCTCTAAGAACTCGAGACTCCAAGGCTGCCTTTGAACTTCTCACCCTCATTCAGTAAGTATTCTCATCCTACATTGAACATTCTTTACTCCTTCACCCAACTTATGAATCTCTCATAACCAATGTCACCATAATTATTCTTAGATCTTCAACTCTCCAAGCTTCTATCAAGTGTTCTTGACTTAGAAACCCTTTCTCTTCAGCATACATCTAAGGAAATCACTCAAGGTGAGTTCATACCCCTACATTTTCATGTTTTCTTCAAGTTTTAGGGGGGGAATACAAGTTAACATACCTTAATATAACTCAAACTCATACTTCAGCTTTTCACAGAAAAGTTGAGTCCTATTCACGGACTGTTTTGACCAACTTAAACTTAATATATTTCAAAACTGTTTCATATGCACGTATTTCAGGTTTATACCTTTCTAATGACTACTTTCACACCTCTATACAATTTTTCTACAATTTATGGTGAATTTTATAAAACTGCCTATCATTTCCGAAACGAATTCAAACCAGTCTGTGAATATGAACATTTTCACATAAGTTAGACACTTCTAAAAATCATACTAAAAATTATGAATAAACTAGACACATTTTCAAAACTCTCAAAGTTTACGGATTCAGTTTTCGACTTCGTATGATTTTTCTATGATTTTTCTAAAGCAGTACAGAAAGGTTAAAAACTAGTTCACAACTTACAATTTACATAACACTTTGTAACATGTTGAGCAAAGTGTTTGTCTTTAATGACTTTATAATTTACACATGTTTTCTGTTAAGTTATGCTTAAATAACAGAAATTTACTTCCTAAATTGTAAGAGTCCTTTCACATTTCAAACATACAAGATAAAACATAAGAAGCATAGTTATGCATTCTAAGCATGCTACACGTAAACTCGTTAACGTAAGTTGTGAGACAATTCTCCAAATGTACTCTTAGAGTACGGGTTAAAATTCCTGCAAGTTATAACCAGAATCTCTCGTAGGGAGAGCGTGATAATTGTGTATAGATCTATATTGGGATTGACACCCCACACCTTGCTGCTAGCTACAGCGGGACTTGTAGGTCTACGGGTGACAAAAGTCATAACAAATTTTAACGTCTGAAAAACGTTGTAACAGGTCATCCGGTTGTAGTATGGTTATATCGACTCACATAGGGAGTTAACATCACTTAAAGTTTAAGGGAGATACTACTTTAAAAAGGAAAACAGAAAGGAGTTTTATCTATTTAAAACTGTATTCTTCGTTTATATTACGAACACACACTCATGCATTTGGTCTTGGGATTTAAGACTACATAATATTTGATAAGGAAAATATTGGATTTTTCTTGTGTACACATTCCATTTTACAAATAAAGGTTTTTCCAACACTTCACCCAAAAGCTTATGAACTCACCAACTTAATTGTTGACACTCTTTCAAAACTACTTGTATTCTCAGGAAACCCGTGAAACAGGTAATCAACTGCTTTTGAGGATGGGACGCCAGACGTCAAATTAAACATTTTTGTCATCATAATGTAATTGATTTTGAAACATGTAATCTCATACTATGGTGTAACTTTTTCAATTATATTTATGATGGTTGTATTTACTATGCGCACTATTATACTCGTTGTTGTGATACTATACATGAAGTCCTCCACCCCTGAACGTTTCCGCCATCCTTGGTTTGGGGGTGTGACAGATTGGTATCAGAGCATTGTTTATAGTGAACATAGTATATCAAACCATATAAGATATACAAACTATGAACACGAAGGGACTAAGACTCTCTGATGTAAAAGTTTTCCCCTACAAGTATGCTACTAAAATAATAAAAGAGTTATATTTATGAGATAGTATAAGTGCATACATACTTACCAATATAGTGTCACGTCTAAGGAAAAATGCAAAAGTTCAAAATAGAGGAGTTGTGCAATGTGAAAATATTGGATTTTCTGGAAAAACTTACTAGCATTTTCAAAGTACAAAGACAAGCTTGTTGGATTAATGTCTAAGTCCATAACTATATTTGGTATGTTCTTGACCCGACCCGGCATGGTCCATTTGGGTTGCACTTCACCGACACAATTTATATGGATAGTCTTTTGAGAATAGTATATTTATGATTTATATTAATATATTATAAGTTCTAATATATTAATATATAATCATATTATTTAATTAGTATTGATCAAGAATTAATTTATAATTAATTAAGTGATCAAAAGGAACTAATTAAATATGGACTCTTATATATATATATATATATATATATATATATATATATATATATATATATATATATATATATATGTGTGTGTGTGTGTGTGTGTGTGTGTGTAGTGGGCCAAGTTCATTTAGGTTGGGCTAAGTCTTCATGGATAGTCCATGGAACTTTAACCCATGGATCCTAGGAAATGAAAGGTCATGGGTATTAGGGTTTAACCCTAATCCTCCACACTATATAAAGGGTCTTACGGTTCATGAAATTATGCTAGTGGCTAGTGTGGATACACTAAAGAGGGCAATAACCGATTTCATAGTGTGAGCCAAGTATCCATATTCTCTAAAGGTTTTCCAAGGTGTTTTGGTGATTTGTGATTCCACTTGAGGCTTCCACACTATTGGGGCTAAGCTCTTAAAGCTTGAAGACATCAAGCTACATCAAAAGGTATGTCATCTAACTAGAACTTTGTAGTATAGGTGCTTCATAATATGCTAGTTACGATGAAACCTTGGAATATTTAATATTTGCATGTATAATGGAGAAAACATAGATCCAAGGTTTATAGGGTTGCATGTACACCATAGGAGTGTTAGAATGCTCAAAACTCAACAGTGGTATCAGAGCCATGGGTTGTTTTCTGTTATATTCATGCAAATGTTTTATTTTCAAAGTTGGAAAAAAAAGGAAAAAAAAACATGACGTTTGTCAAATTTTAAGATAATTACTTGTTTTTGTGAAAAACTAATTATTTGTAAAATTTGAATCATTTGCTATATGAGTTGAATTAGGTCAAATTTAGTAAAAGATAAAATGATATGATTATTTTATTAGTTTTAAGAGTTTGATCTAAAGAGTTTTTTGAAACCTCCATAAGTTATGGATATGAAAAGGTTTTTAAAAAAATTGATTCAAAGTTTTTTATGGAGTTACAAAACTTGGTCTTAATGTTTTAAAGAATTCCATAACTTGTTCTTAAGCTATGGAACATGAAAAGTTTCATCATAAAACAAGTATTAACTCCATAAGTTATGGAATCCAAAAGTTTTCAAGAGTTACAAAACTTGCTCTCAAGTTTTGGAATTTGGAAAAAGTTTTTTTATGATAAAAAAAAAGAATTGAATTCTAAAACTCTTGGGTTCATAACTTAAACAATTAATTAAATGGTTTTAATTTTGAATTTAATAATTGGAATTATGATGTTTTTATTGAATAATTCAATTAACTCTTATGGACTTTATTAATAGATAATTAAAGTGTTTAATTAAAAGAGAATTAATAATTCCATAATGACATGGTTTAAATTTAATTAAATTAAGAGTATAGTTTAATTAATAGATTAAACCACCAAGTATTTTAAATGTCTAAAATACACCCTTATACTATTATAATATTAAAAGTTTAATATATTATATGTATAAGAGCAAGTCGTCTTACCATTAGTAGGCCTCATTCACGAAGCCGGTCTATAAGGGGGTATAAGGTTACTGCCTATAAAATGGCAGTTTAATGGGTGTCCACTCTCACCCACCGCTTCCTTGACTGGTGGAGGGTCGTTAGCCGAACAGGTAGGACAAGGACTATAATTCTCCCTTCATTAAAAGTATTAATGATAAATACTAAGTAACTAAACTTTTTATAAATTCCCAATCTTAGTTACTTAGGAAAAATGTGAATAAGGTGCTAATCCATGAAATTACACTTTGCACTTTGTTTAAGCTGTTAGTGGAGCGTGTGTGGTTAACCGGCACACTAACCTGCACTTAACAAGGTAGGCAAAAGGTAACTTAATGTTTATCATAGTATCGTTGGAGCGTGTGTGGTTAACCGGCACACCGATTGAGGGGTAAATATTAAGGGTACCAAGTATATTTGCATGGTTACTTCACACCTTGTTTTGTGATCCTCGGCATCCCAGTCACAAAACCTGAAGGGCACACTCGAGATTGAAACATGCCATTGAAAAGTTCAATGAATCTCAAAAGAATCTAGGAGTTTCAAAACCAATTAAAACCTAATAATACATTTCGTTTATCTTGGTGGAAATTGGTGAATCGTCATTCACCTACCTTTAAATATTTTATAGCTTGGATTACGGCATCCCTCTTCCAAGTTATAAAATAGTTTGTTGGGTCCTAGCCTTAATATATCATATTGGGTGTTATATTAAGGACTTAAATCAACTTTACGTGAATTTCTCCCATTGTTGATGTCTGGTTTAGACAACAATGATCTTCCCAAACCAAGCTTTCCTAATGAATATGACTTCCCGAGTTTGGCTCATGGAAGTCATACTTCTCTTCCTCCACCTCCTCCAATTATTCTCCTTAACCCACAAGTTCAAGGTCACTCAAGCCCTAATGGCAAGCAAGGTCTATGTGTGATCACATCTTGGAGATGAAGTCACATATTGACAAGCCGGGAGAGTTGGGTGTCAAAGTCTTGAGAAAGTTGGATGTTCAATCACTTTCTAAGTCACATAGTGAGTTCCTTTGGGACTACTATGAAACAGACTATGACATGAACCTTAATGATCATATCTATTTGCTTGGTGCTGCTGAATCAGCAATGATTTGGAACGATAGTAAAGCAAATTTGATTAGAAGATCAACTTCCCAAAAACTTTATGGACAGTGACAATGGTGACACTGGAAAACCAGAAAAAGCATTCTCTTCCCAATGGAAAGGGATTGGCCATAGTCAACCCGGTTGACCAAATGGTAAAGAGAAAGGCTAAGTCTGAGATAGTCCCATTACCAAAGGGTCCATATGTTTATTTTGCCAAAGGAAGGGGCGTTGATTGCAAAGCTGCCAAATTTACCTAAGGATGTTAAAGTCAATAAGTTTGACTCTACATCAGGTAGAGCTCATTATCTAACTCTGTTAAGTTCTATTCTGAGATCCTCATTACATGATGTGACTGGGTCACATGTTGATGTTTCAAGAATCAAAGAATAGAGAGAAATCTTAAAGGAAGTATATGCTGATTCTGATCGCGAAGGTGGATTTCGATCGCATCAGAATTTTGAGCAGTTGCTTAAGAAGTTATGATATATTGCTAAGGAATAGATAACAACAATTTTCCATGTGGATTGTAAGGATAAGTTTTTCCGCAAAGTTTTAAAATAAAAGAAAATTGTTTAATTTTATTTATTTGAAGTATCCTTACAATGGCATTTGTGGAAAATTGCTGCTTATATGATTCCACTGACAGCAATATTGGAAAATGGATTTGATTCTTTCATTTGTGGTAGTGTCTAAATTTACCAAATCAGGAAAGTTCCTCATCACCCAAGTTTCAATTGGACCGAAACTTGGAATCATGCAAGTTGAATAGTATGATGAATGAGAACTTTCAAGCATTGGAAAATCAAGACTAATTACTTGTTCACATGGATGTGTGAGTCAAGTGAAGGACTAAAGGGATCGAGTACACATTCTTGTGCACTGGTCATGTCCACCACAAAGCTCGTTAAGACTATTTGATTTACTAAAGTTTAGTAAATATGGTTATACTTACAAGTTTAAGTATAATTCTGAAACATTGGAAAAGTCTCAATGTATGGCAGAACGAATGGGAAGAATCAAATTAGGCAGAAAGATAAAAGTTTCTCAAATCTGAAAAGATGGAAGAGTACTTTAGTATCATGTTTGTGATCATCTTAATGATTTAGAAATCATATCACAATTAGTCCTCTAAAGGTCATCTTAGTGCATTCTTATGACTAAGAAGAGGAGTCATGAATTGTTGAAATGGTTAGATCAGGAAGATGAGTCATACTTCGTTCCAAAACAATTCTTAGAGTCATACTCCAAGATTGTAACTTGAGGGACATATCTTAAAGAAATGTTTAAAACACATGTCAAATGTAAGAGTAAAAGTGTCCTACTCTTGTACATTTGAAATTGGTAAGTTGTGATGTTTTGGATAAAACAAAGACCAACTAAGGCCAATTGTGTGAAGTGTTTGTCTTGATAAAGAATCTGCACTATCTCTTGAATATTTGGCAAGATAGTCTTATATGTCAAGAGGAGAGTGGGACTCTTAAAGATCCTAAAAAGAATTTCAAGAACTAATCAAGAATAAAACCTGAGGTTCTTCACTAGCACACGACTTGAGGTTTATAACCTATCGTGTTGACATATTCTGTGCCCATTCCAGTTAAAGTTGGCTTTGCATAGGAGTTCTGAAAGTTCTCAATTGGTTGCATAACAACTTGGAAGCAATGGCAGGCCCTGTACTGCCAGGTGGTAAGAAGTTAAGATTGCATAAGTTCAGTCCATATGAGTTTGGATTTGTCATTATCCTTGTCTTGTGACTATGGTTTTGACGATTCACATGGATAAGAACACATACACCATAAAATCTAAGGGTCATAAGGTTTCTCTCCGATTCATGAAAATGATGGTGAGGAAACACTTCCACCAAGTAGATTTGAAGCAGATGGCAAAAGGTCTAAACAATTGAGACTATGATTATGGCATCCCTTTTCATAGTTCTGAAATTGTTTAGACACACATGCATGCTATCTAAGGAAAGGTGTATGATTTTGATAAAGTTTTATCAAAGCATCTCGTATCAGAAATCTGAACTTTGGTAAGAAAGTCAATAAAGTACTGATTTCTAGAAGTCCAGCTGATTTCTGAGTACATGTCAAAGCTAGTGGGAGCATAAGTGTTATGCTAATAATCAACATGTTAGTGGGAGCATGATAATTATTGTTAGTGTTGCAAGTTAGCAATGTTAATTATAGAAAACAAAAGTTTCAATTCATGAGGCTGCAGGGATTGAAAAAGTTGTTTTGCTATAATTAAGGGAGAGGATATACTTCATTTCAGTTCTAAAGGCTTAGATTGAGACCTTAATCATCTTTAGTCAAGAATATATATATGAATTTCATGTTGGATTGGTTCAACTTAAGGAAATTCTATATATTGCGTTCTCAAAATTCGATTATGATTACGGCATCCCTCTTCATAGTCAAATTTTGAAAACATGGCAAATAAAAATATTGTAGCAAAAGACTGGTCTAGAATCATGTCTTTATGTGAGACATCATGAATCGTGTACCATTTGCTTTGGGTACAGGATCGATTGCATGTGCTATAATATTTGTCATTTCTAAATTTTTCCAAATGCCCAAAGGCATTAAGAAGGGAAAAGGTCTAGAATTGGATATGACTAAAATGATTAAGCAATTGTCGAGGACAATCTGAGGTTTACCAAAGATTGGTTGCTCAGGGACAGTTGGAAGTATAGTGCTAATTTTGGAAGGACCATATTGACATATTCTGAAAAGAGGCATCTCTTATTCAGAAGTGATA
This sequence comes from Lactuca virosa, assembly GCF_052849685.1. Taxonomy (NCBI): domain Eukaryota; kingdom Viridiplantae; phylum Streptophyta; class Magnoliopsida; order Asterales; family Asteraceae; genus Lactuca; species Lactuca virosa. The sequence goes on along the minus strand of NC_136429.1, from coordinate 72,933,870 downwards.
GTCAAAATGAGAATATGGAGTTGTCTCCATAGGTGGAAGTTATCTGTGTAAGATTAGAAAACTTAATGCAAGAAGCATGTCCAAAGCAATGTACTTTGAATATGAGACTTAGTTTCCATGGAGTTGATCTCCATTGGAATACCTTATAATGACTGTTGACAAGTCTTTGTGACTTTGTACATATTCATTACAGGAGGTTCAGTGCATATAAGTTTAAAATCTAAACAGATTTCAATAAATGATAGGAATTTGAAATTCTCACATTTTTCGATAAGGATTTGGGAGTGTTAAATTAGAATCATTGAAATTATGTTCAATTGGTTTATTTCACAAAGCAAGGATCATAGACAAACATAGAGTGCATACTTGGTGTATGGCAAAGCTATTGTTTAAGAAAAACATAGTGTACATGCTTGGAGCATGGGACAACTAGTGTTTTTAATTCATGTATAAAGTTGATAAAACCGAAACAATGAATAATGAGTAATCAGTATGGTGATAAATAAAAGTGTTTATTTATATTCATAGGGTTTGATACCATATTTGATTCATTTATTCTTGTGTTTCACTTTGCATGTTTTGACTTCCAGAATAACTAAGTCGCTCTTCCTGAATGATTAAGTTATTCAAACCATCCACAGTCGGTCATATGTTGGAAGTAGATATGAATCAAGACTGTCATGGGTTGGTTTGTAGAGGTCCAAGTTGGTGGACAAAGTGGTGCTACAACACTCATGAGTGCTCATAAGTTCTTAGTATTGGATTCAACCCACGCTCATTTGAATCACTTCATGGATTTTATCACGAGTGATCATGAGACGATAATATCTTATATTCTTAAAACCTAGAGATATGAGTTGTTACTATGAGTTGGTTATACATTGATTGCACGAAAACGCATTGGTAACTCGATGTTATAAAACGTGCCTTTGTGTATGATTCAACAAGTAGTAGAACAAGCCATATGAGTCGAAGTTTATCCATTCCTTTTACCTTCGGGATAAAAGCGATATCTGTGGGCCCCTCGATGATTTAGCGATGACACATGTGAGTGCTTGGCCAAGCCAGGACTGATTTGATTTGTTCAATCAGTCAGTCGTCATAAATCGGAAATCGGGAAACAACAAATGGACAGAGAGAATGATTGATAATCCATGTCTCAGTCCATATGATATCTAGAATGGAGGAATATATGATCCCTTATCTAATGGACAAGTCATTGACAAAGGTCAGAGTTCATTGACAAGATCAGAGTTCGACAGCGACTTTAAGAGCTACGATTGTCAGTTGGTTTTTGAAGTCATACTCAATAATAGTTTTAGACTTATCCAAGTAGGAGACTATTGGATTAATGTCTAAGTCCATAACTATATTTGGTATGTACTTGACCCGACCCGGCATGGTCCATTTGGGTTGCACTTCACCGACACAATTTATATGGATAGTCTTTTGAGAATAGTATATTTATGATTTATATTAATATATTATAAGTTCTAATATATTAATATATAATCATATTATTTAACTAGTATTGATCAAGAATTAATTTATAATTAATTAAGTGATCAAAAGGAACTAATTAAATATGGACTCTTAGATATATATATATATATATATATATATAGATATATATATATATATATATATATATATAGTGGGCCAAGTTCATTTAGGTTGGGCTAAGTCTTCAAGGACAGTCCATGGAGCTTTAACCCATTGATCCTAGGAAATGAAAGGTCATGGGTATTAGGATTTAACCCTAATCCTCCACACTATATAAAGGGTCTTATGGTTCATGAAATTATGCTAGTGGCTAGTGTGGATACACTAAAGAGGGCAATAACCGATTTCATAGTGTGAGCCAAGTATCCATATTCTCTAAAGGTTTTCCAAGGTGTTTTGGTGATTTGTGATTCCACTTGAGGCTTCCACACTATTGGGGCTAAGCTCTTAAAGCTTGAAGACATCAAGCTACATCAAAAGGTATGTCATCTAACTAGAACTTTGTAGTATAGGTGCTTCATAATATGCTAGTTACGATGAAACCTTGGAATATTTAATATTTGCATGTATAATAGAGAAAACATAGATCCAAGGTTTATAGGGTTGCATGTACACCATAGGAGTGTTAGAATGCTCAAAACTCAACAAAGCTTTCTATCACTAAAGCATACTTATGAACTCACCAACTTAAATGTTGATACACTTTCAAAATCGCTTGTATTCTCAGGGAACCGATAAGACAGGTACACCCGCAGATTTTTAAGAAGACGGAGCTTTTAGAGTCGCGTCTTTTATACTTTTGCTATACATTTTGATGTCATACAAACTATGTATTAAACAGATGTAAATACTTTACCCTATAAATGTAATGGTTGTGTTTTGCTTTGATGCCTATTATACAATTGTTGTGATATTGTACGTGACGTCCTCCGCCCCCGAACGTTTCCGTCGTTCCGGTTTGGAGGTGTGACACAGAGGAGGACGTTTCGGTAGATTAGGCGGTGGTCGGCAGCAGCGAAATGGTGGATCTTATCCACCTGCGTCGTTCAACAATGGCGGGAGGAGCTGGGTTTTCCAGCTGGCTCCTCTATTTTCTTTGTTCTTGAATCAACGTCCTACCTTAAGTGGTGAGCTTCCTTTTTTTGGTCAACATCCGGCCCAATGGCCTCCTAATTCTCGTCAATCTCAAGTGGTCCAACAACAACCTTGCAGTTTCCCTCCTTTACAAGCTCAACACCAATCTTTCCTCCTCATGCCCAACAACAACAAGCTTATGTTACCAGAAAGCCCAATGCTTGGAATTGGTATAATTTTTCTGCTTCTCCCGATCAAGCCACTACTCTCCCGCAATCTTTTAGCACCATGACTCTCCAAGACTCGGGAAATGCAGATTGGTATATGGACACTAGGGCCATTGCGCATCTTCATGCCGAATCAGGTATTCTCAAGTCTTTTAGCAATAAGTGCACAAATTTTTCAGTCTTAGTTGGAAATGGATCTCACATTCCTGTTACTTGCACGGGTACCATCGTTCTTAACCAAAATCCAGACCGCACCTTGTCATTAAAAAAATGTTCTTATTACACCTCAAATTATTTTTAAAATCTTATTTTTGTGCGTCAATTTACCCGTGATAATAAATGTTCTATTGAATTTGAATCATTTGGTTTTTCTGTGAAGGACTACTAGACTCGTCAAATCCTCTTACGATGTGACAGCACGAGCGATATTTATCCTGTGACATCCCCATCTCCTCAAGTGTTACTTTCCGTCAGCTCTTCCACTTAGCATCAAAGACTTGGTCACCCCGGCTCTCAAGTATTCAATCATTTAGTTTCCAAAATTTTTATTTCATGTAATAAAAAGGATTTTCCTTTACTTTGTCATGCGTGTCAACTTGGCAAGCATGTTCGTTTATCTTTTGATTTATCTCAAACTGTTGCTAGTTCTCATTTTCATGTTATTCACTATGATGTTTGGACATCTCCGTTACAAAGTCATAGCGGTATTAAATATTATGTTATATTTCTTGATCAATTCTCTCACTTTGTTTGGGTGTATCCGTTGCGCCAAAAATCTGAGGTGTTTTCCAAATTCTTACATTTTCGTGCATATGTCTAAACTCAATTCAACACTGAAATTAAAAAATTTCAATGTGATAATGGAAAAAAAAATTACAATCATCAACTTTGTGACACTCACGGTATACACATGCATTTTTCTTTCTGTTGGGATTAAAACCCTAATTGTGATTTAATGAACAAGATGCAGAAAATAAGAACAAACACAAATAAAGAAGATATGTCGAATGATCACTCGATTTATTCAAACATGAGGAATAAATTACACTTTCAGCATAGACTAAAGAATCTAACACTACATAAGAAACCTCACAACGTGGCGGCTACATATTGCCTCACTCTTAACCCTAATAATGAATAATACATGACTATTTATAGGGAAAAGACAAGTCTTGGGCTTTGTTGGGTTGTTTAGTGTTGCGTCATGGGCTCAGTCCTTAGCCCAGTTTTGCTATCCAGTTTGGGCCTGTCCAACTGTGATTGTTTTATTTAGGGTTTAGTATATAAGGTGCATGCATGCAGCCTTTGTAAGGAGCGCTTTTGATAATTATTGTTTTGAGTTGTACTACGAAACCCTAGCTCGCCTCTACAGTGGAAGTTCTTTGTCGAGCTCTGCTGAGGCGTGACTAAGTTTGAATCATTCAGCATTATTTGATTCTATATTGTGTTCTCTGTATTCATTTGATTTTATTGTTTAATCTGTTGAAGATCTAATCGATCTAAGAGTTATTCAACTCAACAATTGGTATTAGAGCAGGAGACTGTGTAATTCATACACATCTCTTCTGTTGAAGAAGATCTTAGGGTTTTCCGCTTAGATTAATATTTATAGAGCCGTCATCTGCTATTGATGTGGTTCTTTGAATATTTGATCTTACCCTAACGTTATTTACAAGTTTGATCTTAAGCACGTTTAAACAAGCTTCAACATATCCATGGACGATTCTCAGTCAAACCCAATCAACATCTCAAATAGCATAGGATCGACAACAAGGATTCCTATCTTATACACTCAAGATTATGAAGTCTGGGCAAATCACTTTGAAGACTACGTGATTGGCTCAGAAGATAATGGATACTTAATCTGGGAGGCGATTACAGTTGGTCCGTTCGTACATGCAAGCACCTCAAGAGTTGTTAAAACTCAAAAGGAATATAATCAACTCATCAGTGACGTGAAAGATATACCTCAGGACGAGAAAGAAAAGTTTCAGTGCAACATCAAAGCTTTAAGGATGATAAGGTTTGCATTACAGTCAGACACATTTCTGCTGGTGAGCTCATGTACGACAGCAAAGGAAATATGGGTCAGGTTGAAGGAACTGTACTCTACGGATGAAGATCTTGAGCACTCTATCCAGACCCTACTACTCTCAGAATTTGGTAACTTTAAGCAGAAGCCTGAAGAGAAGCTAGTTCAATCCTTCGATCGCTTCAATCATCTCTTAAGCAAGACGATTAAACATGGAATCGAGAGGAAGGTCATTGAACAAAAGGTAACATTCATGAATGGGCTTAGATCGGAATGGATGGCTGTAGTGTCAACAGTGAAGGCTCATGAACAGTTCAAAAGTTATTCTCTTGCCAAATTGGTGGGAATACTTAAGTCACACAAGAGTGCCTTGACTAAAGAAGCTAATGTGGTTTCTGGCATGGGATCATTGGCTCTAATATCCAAAGGTAAGAATGTTGCTGAGCAAGAGGAAGATTTAGATCTCTCTGAATATGATCTAACAAGCGAAGAGTATTCTCTGATGGTGTTAAATCCCAAGAAATTCATCAAGAGAAGATTTCCAACAAACAAAAACCGAAACTGGCAAGGCAGTTACAGTGTAGAGAAAGCAAAGGAGGAACCGAAAAGTGTTTCTCAGACGGAAGAACCGAAGAAGGAAACGAAACTTGGAGGTGACTCGGGCTTTACCTGTCACTACTGTGGAGGCAAAAATCACTTCGCAAAAGACTGCATGCTCAGAAAGATGTCTGAGAAGAACGAAGATGAGGACGAGGAAGCGAACCTCACAAGGCGTTTTGAGGAAATCAGGAAGAAGAAAGCAGGATCTAACAACACCATGAATGCTCTTATTGTGCAGGGAAATACGATCGATGGTGAATTTGGAGGCGTTGAAATTTGGTCGACTGATTCAGAGGACGAAGAAGTGAGGAAACCGACTCATGGCAAGGCTCTGTTGGTGAAGGAAGAGAACAACACAGGAAGATGTTTGATGGTGACGTCTGGAGTATCACACATGCGAGGCTATACCACTGATGGAGGAAATGATGGGGAGAAGGAAAGAGAAGACCGTTGTTTCGCTGCAAAGCCTGTCAGTCAGCAGATCAATGATTGTGACGAGTTGATCCAGAAGGTACAATCTATTCTTATCTCTCTAAAAATTCCAATAACTGACTACGAAAATGAACTCAATAGTTTAAAATCTAAATTTTCTAGTTTAAGTGGAAGTTTAACTCAAACTCGCGTCACAAACTCTAACCTAACTGATCAAATCAGCAGGGTGTCATCGAAGAGTGAGGAGAGGCGAATGTGGATTGAGCAGAAGGAGAAGGAGTTGATTAGGTCTAGGGATGAAACAATTTATTTGCAAAGAGATAATTTGAAGCTTTTAAAACAACGAAATGTGTTTTGTTTAATTGCTAAGCGTTTATACACCAATATTACTCAATTGCATCTTGATTGTGAGATAGGGAAGAAGTTACATCGTATGATTTTACCCTTCCTTGAGTTAAAGGAGGATGAAATCGATGTCGATGCATACGACTGCGAAAACGTTGTTTCTTCTAAGGACATGTCTCCTGCCTACAGAATAGGTCTTGACAAAATAGAGTCCTTCATAAAGTCCAAAGACCATAAGGACATGCTCAAAAATTTGTTGGATGAAAATGACAAATTGAAAATTCAAACTGAAACTGTACAGAAATTTGACTTGTTGAATGCTAAGTTGAGTTCAGAAAATAAAATTGTTGTTGAAAATACTTCTGAATTCGATGAGGATGATGATATGAGTGAAATTTTTGTAGATGATGTGGTTGATTGTTCAGAATTTTTCAAGAGCGAACCCGAAACTAACAAAAATCTTATTTCTAAAAATTCGGTTGAGTTTGCTCGTTTATCCAAAGACAAGACCAAAGTTCTTAAAGAAAAGGCCATTGTGTATCAAAAGGTCCAAACCACTCCAAATCAGGTATACAAAGTCAATGGAGTTTCTTTGCAACAAACAGCCGAACTGACAGCAATTGTTGCAGAAGATAATGTTGAGGGCTGTGATGAACATTTCTGGTCAGCACTCATTGACAATGCAGATGAAACTGTGGGTTTGTCTCAGAAAACTTCATGGAGAGTGAAAGGAAGATATGTAGCCGAACCTCTTAATGATCCTACTCGTCTTGATGAGCCTAGTACAAGTGGTACCAAAAAGCCTTCAGCCGAACAAGTCGCAATCCCAAGCGAAACCTCTTCACTTAAAAGTGAAGCTTGTGCTCAAAAATCTGAGAAAAGGGCTAACATTCACAGAAATCCAAAACAGGGGAAAGATCGAAAGCATCAAAGGAATGTGAGGTACAAGAAAAACCTTACTGAAAGGAAGCAGTTCTGGCGTTCTCAAAATCCCAACTATGTTCGCTATGAAAAATCTTCTAAGCAAAAGGAGGTAGGAAAAGAAAAATCCAACACTCACACTCATGGCGAAAACAACCGAAAACAGAGTTTCGGTCCTCAACATCAAACCAACCGAAAGCAGAGTTTCGGTCCTCAACATCAAACCAACCAAAAGCAGAGTTTCGGTCCTCAACATCAGACAAACCGAAGATAGAGATTCGGTCTGCCAAAGGATGTCAACCAAACACAAGACTTCGGTTCTCGAAATGAGAAAAACCGAAAGGGTGGTTTCAGTTCCAGTCTAAGCAGTGAGCAGAAACGAAAGGAAAGCAATTTTCATTCTCAATCACAAACGAGCCATATCGAAAAGGCTAACTTAGTTTCCAAATCTCATTTTCCTAGCTCTAACCTCCTCTCACAGAATAATCAAAAAGGAAAAGAAAAGCTTTGTCCAGCAAATTCAAAGGATTTGTCAACTAAGCCTAATGTTGATCGAAAGTATGCTAACGTAAATTACACATATTCGGCAACTCCACCTAAAAATAAAATCAGAGTTTTCACCCTAAAGAGAAAAGATGAAACAACGCTAATAAAAAGAACCTTTTTAGTTGATATTTCACTTACAAATCCCTATTCTGTAAAAAGCTCACGAGGACCCAAGACACTTTGGGTTCCTAAATCTGCTTAATTTTTGCAGGTTATACGTGATGAGCAGTTTAATGATGAATGGTACATAGACAGTGGTTGCTCGCGTCACATGACAGGTAGAAGGGAAGAATTGAGGGAGTTTCGGTCTCTAGCAAACGGTGGAACTGTCAAATATGGTAACAACTCCTATGGCACGATAAAAGGATATGGTATGATTACCAATGGCGAATTCTTGATAAGAAAAGTGGCATATGTTGAGGGTTTGCAACACAACCTTATCAGTGTTTCTCAACTGGTGGTTGGAACAGGTCTAAAAGTGTCTTTCGATGACGAGGGTTTAGAGATCACTGAAAAGAAGTCAAACAATGTTCTGCTGCAATCAAAGCGAAAAGGAGAAATGTACCCTTTGAATCTTAATCCCATACGGGGAAAACCAGCAATCTGCTTGCTATCAAAGGCTCATTCAAACGAAAGCTGGCTTTGGCACCGAAGACTCTCCCATCTGAACTTTAAAGACATCAACAAATTGGTGCTTGGGGATCATGTTCGGGTTCTTCCTGTTCTAAAATTCGACAAAGAACACATGTGCGCTGCATGTGAAATGGGGAAGCAAAGTCGACAGAGTCATCCTTCTCGTGTCAACACAAAAATAATTGAACCACTTGAATTACTTCATATTGATTTGTGTGGTCCATCTTCAATCGAAAGTGTTGGGGGCAACAAGTATATACTTGTCATTGTAGATGACTTCTCCCGATTCACCTGGGTATTCTTTTTAAAATAGAAATCAGAGGCCACTCCTAAACTAAAGCTCTTCATCAAGCAGGTCGAAGTCCAGTTGAGAAAGGTTGTTCATAACATAAGAAGTGACAATGGGTTGGAGTTTAAGAACAAAGAATTCGAAGAGTTTCTTGCAGAAAAAGGGACAACTCACAACTTCTCAGCCCCATACACTCTACAACAGAACGGCATAGTCGAAAGGCGAAACCGCTCTCTAAGTGAAGCAGCCCGAACAATGCTGAGCTTCGCTTCACTACCTCTGTATTTCTGGGCTGATGCCATTACTGCTGCTTGCTTTACACAGAATATATCTTATCTCAACAAACGTTTTTCGATCACTCCTTATGAGATCTTAAACAACTGAAAGCCAAATGTCAAGTTCTTTCATGTGTTCGGTTCAAGGTGCTTCATCTTTAATTCAAAGGAGCACAGAAATAAGTTTGATGTGAAAACAGATGAGGGAATCTTTCTAGGTTATTCCTTAACCTCCAAAGCATATAGGGTTCTCAACAAACGATCAAAGAAAATTGAGGAGACCTATTATGTTACATTCGATGATAATTACGTCAAGAGGCTCAAAACCACCGAAGGTTCTGCTGGGGACATATTTCCAAACTCTGGTCAAGTTACAATACCTATTTCAAACCTATTTGAACAATACATGCTGCTGTTTGATGAGCCCGAAAAGGCTATTCTCTCGGAATCCAAAGCTGCAGACAACAAGGTAGATAACTTGAAGAAGATAATCGATGACGTTGCAGCGAATATGGAAGAAGAACAATCTATGAAATCCGGCAGATCAGACACGAGTGACCCTCAAAAGGTTTACTCTCAGTCTCAGGGGGAGGGTTGGTCTGATCTTCCAAATCAAGATCCAACATTCCAGGGGGAGAATTCTTCAACCGAAAGTCTAGTCCAAAGGGAAAATTCTGATCCTGAAACTGAGGAAGTCTCATCTTTCGAAGTAAAGAACTCTAATCCTGTGATTGAGGAGGTATCTTCATTCGAGGGGGAGAAGACGAACACAAACGATGATGACACTCAGTCGGAGTGTGAAGTATAAGTGAATGCTGAACTGGATCCCTCATATGATCCCAATTATCCTCCACTCATCAAATGGACCAAAGATCATCCCCAGTCACAAGTTATTGGTGATTCCACAGAAAAAGTTCTCACACGCTCTCAACTAAAAGAGAAACGAACAGCACTCTTCTCTAAATTAGAATTTTGCATGTTTAATTCCTTCGTCTCTAAAGTTGAACCGAAAACAGTCAAGACAGCACTTGATCACTCTGATTGGGTACAAGCAATGCAGGATGAATTACATGAATTTGAACGAAATAGAGTGTGGAGACTGATTCCAACACCAAAAGATGCTTCTGTGGTCGGATTAAAATGGGTGTTCAGAAATAAGATGGATAAAGAAGGGAACGTGATACACAACAAGGCAAGGCTGGTCGTGAAAGGTTATAGTCAAGAGGAGGGAATAGATTATGAAGAGACCTTCGCTCCAGTGGCAAGGCTAGAATCGGTTCGTATATTTCTCGCCTATGCTGCACACAAAAACTTTGAAGTCTTTCAAATGTATGTAAAGTGCGCCTTCTTGAACGGGGAACTGGAAGAAACCGTGTATGTAGAGCAACCTCCGGGCTTTGTAAACGAAAATTATCCAGATCACTGCTACATCCTGGACAAGGCAGTCTATGGTCTCAAACAAGCTCCACGGGCCTGGTATGAAACTCTAACTAGATTTTTGAAAATGTCCAAATTTAAACAAGGTTCGGTTGACCCAACCTTCTTTCGTAAGAAAGAGGGTAACCACCTAATGATCGTTCAAATTTATGTTGATGACATCATCTTCGGCTCCACAAATCCAAGCTTAACTGCTGAGTTCAGGAAGCTGATGGAAACTAAATTTGAAATGAGTTCAATGGGTCCTATTAACTTTTTCCTTGGTCTGAATATAAGACAGGGACCAGAAGGCATTTTCATTAATCAAGAGGCCTACACGAAGACATTTCTTGCCAAGTTTGGTATGATGGGAGATTCAAAAGTGAAGGTTCCTATGGCGTTCGACACAAAGTTAACGCCTTCCCTGGACAAACCGGCCGCTGACATGACTCTTTATCGTCAAATGATTGGGTCTCTGATGTATCTAACTGCTAGTCCGCCAGATATAATGTTCTCTGTTTGTTATTGTGCCGGGTTTCAAGCAAATCCACGCGAACCTCATCTACTGGCAGTAAAGAATATCTTTCGGTATCTGAAACGAACTACGTCTCTCGGGTTGTGGTACCCAGCCAAATCAGGGTTCTTTGTTCAAGCATTTTCAGATGTTGATCTTGGGGGATGTGGACTCGACCGGAAGAGTACCACTGGAGGATGTCAATTTCTGGATGGCAAACTCGTAAGCTGGCAATCGAAGAAACAAACATGTGTATCTCTCTCCACTGCCGAAGCAGCATACATTGCCGCAGCATCATGCACATCTCAGGTCATCTGGATACAAAGTCAACTTCGTGACTTCAGCCTGAATATGAAGAAAATCGCTCTACATTGTGATTCTGAAAGCGCAATTAGGATTTGTCACAACCCAGTGCAACACTCAAAGACAAAACACATAGCACTGAGGTATCATTTTATCAAAGATCATGTGGAAGATGGTAACGTTGAAATTCATTTTGTAAGAACCACTGATCAATTGGCTGACATCTTCACTAAGGCCTTGCCTGAAGCAAGTTTTAATAAAATACTGCAAGGCTTAGGAATGATGGAAGCTGAATCCGTACCAAAATCTCCAACGTTTCAATAAAAGTTAGAAGCGAAATAGAGCGAACGTTCGGTCCATTTCGTGATCGGTCCATTTCGGGTTCGGTCCATTTTCGGGTTCGGTCCATTTATAGGAACCGAAATACCCCGAACGCTCGGTCCATTTCGGGTTCGGTTTCACCGGGCTCGTTTCGCCTCTACTTTCTATCTTATGGTTTCGGTTGTATAGTATGTATATTCTTTTCCAGCAAGTTCCTGTGTGCATTTCTTCTATATTTTATAAAATCCAAAAATATTTTCTTTCTGTTTTTAATTCTTTTTCAGTATATTTTATAAAATCCAAAAATATTTTCTTTCTGTTTTTAATTCTTTTTCAGTATATTTTATAAAATCCAAAAATATTTTCTTTCTGTTTTTAATTCTTTTTCAGTATATTTTATAAAATCCAAAAATATTTTCTTTCTGTTCTTTTTTAATTCCTTTTCAGTATATTTTTTAAAAATCCAAAAATATTCTCTTTCGTTTCTCTGTGTACAAGAATATCTTTCGCTAGTGCAGCTGGGGCAGGTATCAATCTCAAACTATGTACTAGCTAAGTGTCCCTAGAAGCATGCTGTTGTATGTTGACAAAAGCCTCGAACGATTTTGAGTAAAGCCTTAATGACCTGATACATACAAATCTTGTCTTACCAATCAGGCTGTCACATCTACTCTAATCATGAGCTGCCTTACTCTTCTCAAATTGAGTTAAGAGTTTTCTGCTTTGTCACTCTTTTCTAGCAGAGGCACATTCGGTTCTCTTACCCATCTTATTTTTCTCCATCACGGTTTGTATCATATTATGTAACCCTTGAGACTCTCAGAAATAACCACTAATGTTTATGGTTACACAAGTTCTGTGTTAATGATCTTTGATTTGTCCACCACGAATCAAGTGAAACCCAAAATCCAACTCCCATAATGAATTAACGGTGTACTCTTCAAAGTTCTAGCTATTATTTGTCACCTTAGGAAATCTCAAATTTTATTTCTGCGAGATCTTTATGAAATTGTTTTTCACCAAGACTATTTCTTCCAAAATGATCCAGTTTATTTTTTTTAGATTTCCTGTTATCATAATTCCAACAAGTCACTGAATATGAAACCTACCTACTTGTTCAACAGGCTACATTGGCCTCACAAGTACTTCGTTCTGTTTCGGTCTTATATCAAGTTCCGAAATCATGAATTGAAGCGAAAGCCACCCGTTATAGCCTTAATTAAAAAGATGCCTTTCAATGCTTCTTAACAAGTACTTGATCGTTATTCAATGGGAAGCCACACAAGCACTTTGAAGTCTCTCTTGACTTTGAAGGAAGAGATTCATGCCCAGGATCAATAGCTTTATGTCTTAACAGACATCACACCTTCTCACAAACACTTTGCTTTATTTCTTTCTCATTTACACCCTTATGCACACACATTCTATATTCTCAAAGAGGTATTGTTCAGTTCTTAACAAGTTAATGCAGATGGTTTCGAATTTAAAAGCGACGATTTGGTGTAACGCCTTTTGAATCTTATGGTAATCGCTTTTTATTGAAGATTGATTCAATGACTCAGCAGGAAGTTTAAACGGCTACCGATTTGAATTAAGGATAAGATTAAAAGGCGCCAAAATTTGATTTGGTCAGCATGCGTCATCTCTACTTTATCGGGGATGCAAGCTGTCAAAATCACGCCTTTTCAGCAGCCGTTTCCAAGATTTCAGCAATCATCACTTATGATTTTTCTCTCTCCAAGATCGTATATAAGGACTATTTTCACTGCGACTGTTCCTTACCACACTTCTATTCACTAGAGCAAACGCAGGCGATCAATTTCTCACTGTTCATCTTCTTCTTCAACAAGCTTCATCAATGGCAGAATCATCATCAGTTCAAGAGACTACTGCACGCTCCACTCTTCTTGCGATCAAGCCTAATCAGAACCTGCTGATCGATCTCTCTCCTTTTCTTTATGATACGTACATGTATCAAGTGGTGGAATGTCTGAAGTATTCCCCACTCGTCAAAGCCCTAGCCACAGTTGAAGTTATTCCGATGTCTTGTCTCTCTCAAATCTACTCGTCTGCAACATATGACAAAGGGACAGACAAAATTTTCTTCGATATTCTCAATCAAAAGGCTTCAATCTCAAAGAATCGTTTATGTTCTCTTCTAGGGCTTGCAATCAAAGACTCCATGGTTAATCCTGATTCTATTGCCACAGGCCAACTCTTCTCAATGTTCTATAACATGGGTTATACTGAAACCCTAACCACCGTAACTAGGTTCAAAAAGTCCTGCCTTCCTCCTCAATGGAATGGCCTCTTCACACTACTCTTCAAAGGGCTTGCTGATAGAAGTGATGGTTCTGACGGTGCGAGTAAGTACTTCATGTCTCTTCTTTATGGTGTGTACCACGGTCTTAATCTAGATTTTGGAACGGTTCTATGGCATCAACTGATTTAGAGTTTATCATCTTCATCTCGCCACACCGAAATTTCCTGTGCTCGATTCTGGACTATTGTTACTCAGTGGATAATGGATCGGTTTCATGTTCCAATCATGGCAGACTCCATGCTCTCTTCCATCGCTACATTTCACACTACCATCATCATCGTTACTCATGCCTCAAAATTCGTTTTCACTGGTTCCATTCATGAGTCAATGTATGCGTCTGTGCCTCCTTCAAGCAAAATTATTCAGGAATACAAGAAGCTTCCCTCCTCTGGTCCAAGGGAACTCACTGCTGATATGGTAAAATCAATCGAAGACGCAGACATACCTGCGAAAAGAGGCAAAAAGCCAGAAGTGAAAAAGGGGGATAAGGGGGGCCAAGTCTCCAAAGTTCAAACCCCTAGGAAGCGAAAGTTGGAGAAAGCAGCGCCAGCTCAGCCTAAAGCGAAGAAAGCCAAGAAACCTACTCGTCGGCTCATTCTCCAATCATCAAGTGATTCTGATTCAGAGTATGTACCTCCTAATCAACCAACAAATCCTCCAAGCGCATCTGACAGCGAAAGCTCAGACGATGAAGGTTCGGTTCGTGGTAATACACCACCACGTTCGCCTACACTAGAGGTACCCGTTCGGTCCCATGCTCCTTCTCCTCCACTGGTTTATATTCCTGTCTCCATCCCTCCGATTTTTCCTATCATTACATCTCAACCATCCTCTACTATTCCCATTCCTACACCCATCTTCACTGAGTCCACTACTACCACCACTACTGGCGTTCGAACCAACGTATCTGATACGGGGGCTCGTTCTTCAGCACCCGAACCTCCAATCACAACCGAACCCCCTGTCACAACCGAACCTCCCGTAACAACTGAACCACAATCACCAACCCCGTCTACCGAAACCAACAATGTTCTTGGCGATGAGGACTTGGAGTTTGATTCTACTTACTTCAGTCCCTACCGTGTTCAAAGTGATGACGATGATGATGCACCTGTTACCAAGCGCCATTTAAAGGCGGTTACTGACAAACTCGATCAACTGCTTTCTTCCACATCAACTGGTGCTTACTCCGATGCTGCTCTGAAGGCGTTATTCTCTTCTATTGTCAAAGAGCATGATGCATCTCTCTCCGCCGCAGCAAAGGCCATTGATGCCTCCAGTTCCCAATGTCAGAAGGCCTCGCTTGCTGTTGAGGCCTCAACGAAAGAATGCAAAGATGCGACCGCAAAAGTCGAAAAACTAATTTCTGAGGCTCAGTTATTCCTCGACTCTTTACAAGCTGCTGCTCAAAAGAACGCTCAGACAGTGAATGCTTATGTTGATAATCTCCAGCGCTCTCTTGAAACCGAACGGTCTAATCTTGAAGCCGCTCGACAGGCCATTGAAGCTGCTAATGAAAAACTTCATGGTAATGTCAAGGACCGTCTGACTCAGCTGGAAGCCGAACTGGCTGTTGAAAATCGAATTATGGATGAGCTTGACAAACGCACATCTCAGCTCAAAATTCACAATCTTAAGCTTCGTTGTGCCACAACCGAGCTTAATGATTTGAAGTCTGAGAGGGAAATGATTCGAAGTTCTGTGGGAGACGTTCATTCCATCCTCTTACATCTTCTTGATGCTCACGACTCAATTCTCACCATATCCATTAGACGCCATTTGGTTGAAAAACTCAGACCTGCGTTGGATATCCTAAGTCGGATAGAGGGTGTTTCGGTGACTTCTGTCCAGCCGAAACAAGGGGGAGAAAAGGAAAAGGAAAAGGTCAACACTCATCCTCCTCCCGAACCCACATCAACAGCTGCACCGAAGGTTAATGTAGCTTCGGTCAGCAAAAGGGATAAAAAGAAGAAGAAAATTGGAGAAGATGATGAAAATGATGATGATGATATTGAAGATATTTTCAGAGCAGATCCCACTAACCCTTTTCAGAAAACAAAACCGACTGATAAGGAACTTCAAGAAAAGCTTATGAGGGAATCGATAGAGCTTGAAAAGAAGCAGAAAGAAAATGAGCTCTTGGAGAAAAAGAAGTCGCTCTTTCCTGAATGGACCATTACTTCGCTCCAGAGAGAAGCTATAGATGAACCAAGTACTCATTGGCTCGAACCTGTAATGTCGTTCGGCCTTGAAAACTCGAAGGACGATCAATTTGATATGCCAATCACTCGAAAGGCATTTATCTTTCATTGCTTCAACTCCACTGTTACCATTCCTTCTCCAGACCCGAAGGTAGATCGGGATCTGTTGGAGTTTTATCTGGATTTCGCTCAGCCACAGTACTTGACCTGGAGCTTACAGAAAATTACTACAGTCAAGGTACTGAAGCCTTATTCAGCTGGGAAGTTTATCAACGTCAAATTTAAAGTGACCCGAGGCTCTGAAGGCTCGGTTCATAACTTTTCCCTAGCTGATCTACCGAACCTTAACCCTCACGACTGGATACTCCTCAACAACATTCTGCTGTCCAATCCTCAGGAGTATCAGCCGATAATAGACCATATCAAGCGAATGCTTGTTTGCTACATTCATGAAGTAGTGAAGATGGACCAAGAAATCGCCTCTGCCATTCACAAGCGTCCAACGATCAAACCTTCTGGCAGGATTGGCAATGTGAATGTCATGGTCAAGGGTAAAATCGATCCCTAATTTCACACTGTGATGTTCGTCAGGGGTGAAAAGCAAAAATGTATCTTCGCTCTTTGTGATAAGCACCTATTCTCAACTGCTTGCTTGGAGCATATTTTGGAGATAATCCACAAGTGCAATCAGAATTCTGCAGCTGACAAGAAGTTGTTTACTGACATGCTACGATGGTATATTCAGTTTCGGCAGACACTTCTTACTATAATTCCTAGGCTGTTCAAAGTTGTGAAGACAGTGAAGGCTACTCAACAGAAATAATCTCTCGCCTCATTCGACGCAAAGGGGGAGATTGTTGGGTTGTTTAGTGTTGCGTCATGGGCTCGGTCCTTAGCCCAGTTTTGCTATCCAGTTTGGGCCTGTCCAACTGTGATTGTTTTATTTAGGGTTTAGTATATAAGGTGCATGCATGCAGCCTTTGTAAGGAGCGCTTTTGATAATTATTGTTTTGAGTTGTACTACGAAACCCTAGCTCGCCTCTACAGTGGAAGTTCTTTGTCGAGCTCTGCTGAGGCGTGACTAAGTTTGAATCATTCAGCATTATTTGATTCTATATTGTGTTCTCTATATTCATTTGATTTTATTGTTTAATCTGTTGAAGATCTAATCGATCTAAGAGTTATTCAACTCAACACGCTTTTAACCTACACTTCATCAAGGGGGCCCATTGCCATCATCCATGGAGTACTTTGAAACCCTACAATCTCCCCCTCAAAGTATGGAATGGATGACAATGCTTCAACTTCCAAAATAAGCATCTAGCAAATAAGAAAAGATCTCGCGACGAGGAATATTTGAAGCAATCCATGAATCTTGATTCTTCAATAGTCTTCAAAAACGGGCTCTAGGATATATAAACCAAGCACTGAAGTAATGTCTTTAAACTTCATTTTCGAATGTAATCCCAAAAATCTTCAAGAAAACCAAACCCGCCTTAAAAACCCATTTCAGAACAAAGAAACCGAATCACTTCTTGTCTTTGAAGAGCTCCCACTCCAAGTCGCAATGATCTTCAAATAAGCTAATGATATAATCCACCAAAAAATATCATGTAACAACCCAAATTTTAAGATTCGTAACGCCACTTGATCGAGAAAATACTAGAAGTCGGAGAGATAAAAAGTCCTTAGAAGAGCTCGATGAAGAACTGCTACTGTAAAGGATACTTTTCCACAAAAGCTTTAGAAGAGCTCGATGAAGAACTGCTACTGTAAAAGCTACCTTCATAATTCTACCACAAACTTTATCAAAAATCTTCAAAATTGAAAAGTCACAAATCAAATTTCGAATGGTCATACCAAATTCTCCCCCGATTTATAATAAAAAAACGTGATTATAAAGCCTTCAAATGGTCATGAGAATGATCTAGAATGGATAAATAATTATTGTGCTCCCCCGTAACAAAATGATATACACAATGAAGTATAAAATCCGAAAAAGTCGTAAAATTTTGTCGTTATCACGAAAAACAACTTTCGGAACCGCCAAGACTTGATGGAATCTTTATTTTGCTATTCACGAAAAAAAATATGTGCGTTAAAAAATCCAAAACTGTTCACCAGCCCTCGAATTTGTAAATTTTTCGGAAAAACGGGCTGAAACTGTGATACTACTGAAAGTCGGGGACTGAAATGTAACACTGCATCAATTCCCCCTTTAATTGTAATAATTTCTGGAATGGACCAAAATAGCCAAGCTTTGAAAACAACATGGATCAAAAGTGTCAAATCATTGAAGTTTCAGGGACCAAAAATGTAACATTGTGTCTTCTTCCCCATTTAGACGCCTGATTAAAAGAATACGACTGGAACGGCAACTTCAAACAATCGTTCGCATACGAAACCACAAATCATGGATCAAAGCCTTTCGTTCCGAGAATAAAGATGCGAATCTGAGCCATTCGTAGTCGATTGCAAGCCAGATCACCACAAAGGACCCGAGCCAAATGGTTACAGACTTGGTGCGAAATCCCAGAAAAACGAATCCTAACACAGGTTCGCTGCGAATCTAACAATCACAGCACCGATTCCAAGTCCGTTCGTTTCGAACATCACACATGCGACTGCGAATCCAAATTAACAGGTGCTGCGAATAATATCAACGCTCATCCGTGAAAGAGAAGTGCGAATCCAAATCGTTCGCAGGTAGATAATCCGTTCGTAATTTTGACTTTTCGTTTGACTTTTGTTCTTCCCGATTGAGTCCCGATTTCATTCACAGGTTGTATTAAGCTTTGATGATGCTAGACCCATATGGCGATTTGACAGTAACTCCAAAACATCGAATACTTCTTCATTGATTACAACATCCCGATTTCAACTGAATTTGAATTTTGACTTTTCTAGATTGACAAACCAAATCGAGATACAAGCTGTTCATCCGTTCATCATTTGTTCATTATAAGACTCCGAGATTTGTATTTAACAAACACCCAATCTATACTCCAAAGATCGATTTCTTTCACAAATCATCAATAATTTTCAAAGATCGATACAGATTGTAAAAAATTAAATTGACTATAGGAATAAGGAAACCGAAGAAAAATGTGATCTTGGACTAAAACAAACAGAAATCGATTGATTTTCGTACATCAACAAGCAATAACCCCAAACAAACCATCGATTATTAGTTTTTGACAAATGAGGAAAACCAAACTGGATGAATGAAAACACAGAAAAGCGACGTAAACAGGAGCACTAGATATTATATTAAGGCTAAAGAGATGGATCATGAACAGTGAAAGTTTGGGCCAGATCAAAAAGAGTGGATTCGTAATTGACATTGGATTGAATTAATAAACTGAACAAATCATAAATACGATCAGAAAAACGAATCAGATTAACAGAAAATTACCCTGATGAACAGTAGATGAACATAAATTTTCATGAACATTTGCTTGAACAGAATTTTGATTCCAAGACGCCAAAACACCAATAATCTTCAATAACTTGTGCAGAAAATCATCATACCAAGAAACGATACTTCAAAAATCAATAGATCTTCAAAGACCCGCTCTTATACCACTTGTTGGGATTAAAATCCTAATTGTGATTTAATGAACAAGATGCGGAAAATAAGAACAAACACAAATAAAGAAGATATGTCGAATGATCACTCGATTTATTCAAACATGAGGAATAAATTACACTTTCAGCATAGACTAAAGAATCTAACACTACATAAGAAACCTCACAACGTGGCGGCTACATTTTGCCTCACTCTTAACCCTAATAATGAATAATACATGACTATTTAGAGGGAAAAGACAAGTCTTGGTCTTTTAACCTACACTTCATCAAGGGGGCTCATTGCCATCATCCATGGAGTACTTTGAAACCCTACACTTTCCCATATACATCCCAACAAAATGGAAAATATGAACGCATGCTTCAAACAATTAACAATGTTGTTCGCACTTTGCTCTTTGAATCCCAGCTTCCTCCTACATACTGGGTGGAAGCTCTTCATATGGCTACCCACTTACTCAATATTTTTCCATCCACCACCCTTCGACACGATAATCCATTCCACAAAATTTTTAACAAACACCCATTGTACTCTTATCTTCGAGTCTTCAGTTGCCTATGCTACCCTTATCTTAATCATACTAACAAACTCCAACCTCGGTCAACCCCTTGCATGTTCCTTGGCTACCCTTCAAATCATAAAGGGTATCAATGCCTCACCCTTCATAACAAACAAATCATCATCTCCAGACATGTTACCTTTGACGAGACCATATTCCCATTCGGTTCTATGACTCCCACCCTTGCACCTAATTATGACTTCATTGAAATCGATGATAGCCGAAACATGTTCAATAACTCGAACCAACCACCCATTCTCTTCCAACCATACCCACACCTGCTGATACTCATTCTAACGAAACCATTCCCAATATCGGTCCTATACCCACTCCCACCTTACCCCTTCCCTCCACCTCTAATAACTCACTGGAATCCAATACACCACCCTCGGCCCAACCTTCTTCCTCCATCCCTCCCACAAACTCTCACCCCATGGTCACCTGTACTAGACGCGGAATCTCAAAACCAATACATAAACTAAATCTTCACATAGTCCCGTCATCTCCTTTTCCTCATAATTACTCTCAAGCCTTCCAAGATCCCAATTAGTTTAATGTTATGACTGAAGAATATAATGCACTTATTTCTAACGGAACTTGGATACTTGTGCCTAGGCCTCCTAATGCTAATGTTGTTAATTGTATTTGGTTTTTTAAAAAGAAATTATGCAGATGGGTCTTTAACTCGGTACAAGGCATGCCTTGTTGCAAATGGTCATAGCCAACGACCTGGCATTGATTGTGACAAGACCTTCAGCCTGGTTGTCAAACCGACAACTATTCAGACTATTCTCAGCTTAGCTATGTCTACCAGTGGCCCGTTCATCAACTTGATGTGAAGAATGCATTTCTTCACAGTCATCTTTAGGAGGCAATCTACATGCATCAAGCTCCCGGATTTTGGGATCGCACCTCCCCGAATCATGTATGTCTTCTTCAATGCTCTCTATGGTCTCATGCAGGCTCCTAGGGCGTGGTACCACATATTTTCTCGGTTCATCACCTGTTATGGGTTCATCAACAGCAAATCTAACTCCTCTCTTTTTATATACAGACAGGGTACCCAGATTGCTTACTTGTTACTATATGTTGATGACATTGTTTTGACTGCTTCCTCCTCGAGCCTCCTTCAACAGATTATTACCACCCTTTGTTCAAAGTTTGCCATGTCAAATCTTGGCTCTCTGAACTATTTTCTTGGTATTGTAGTCACTAGAGACAGTCATGGCATGTTTTTATCTCAGCAAAAATATGCCACGGGGATTCTTGAGCGAGCCAATATGAGTAATTGCAAACCTGCTCGCACTCCTGCCAACACTCCAACAAAATTTGATGGCACCAAACCTCCTGTCTCAGATCCAACTCTCTATCGGAGTCTTGTTGGCGCTCTTCAGTATTTGACCTTCACCAGACCTGATATCACTTACGCCATTCAGCAGGTCTGTTTATTCAATATTTGTTCCACCTCTGTCTTTTCTTTTCAAATGTGCATGTTGCATCAATTCACTAATTGATGGACTTTTAAATATTAAATTGTTCCATATTTCTAATCACTTGTGATTTCTATAATTTTTTTTATTAATGTAACCGAAATGCATAATTTTTTAGTTCACTTTTGTAAGTTTTGGAGTATTAATCTTAGTAAGTGTTCAGACTTCATATTTATAAGAATCTGGAAAAAAATGAAGGCAAAGATAAAATATTTTTAACGGATGTGGTAATTTAGATGTATACTAATCGAAAAGTTATAGATGGTTCTATACATATGCTTAGATATATGACAATCGTAAATTCCTTAAGCTCTCTCTCCCTCTCTCTCTCTCTCTCTCTCTCTCTCTCTATATATATATATATATATATATATATATATATATATATATATATATATATATATATATATATATATATATATATATATATATATATACTAGGCAAATAGTCGCGCGTTGCGCAACGTAAAATTACGTACTTAAATTTTTGACAAATTAACATTAAAATTAATATATGTTATTGATATTTATATCATAACACCTTTCATAATGTACCCTAATATTACTTGTTATTCAAAATACAACCTTTTTATTTTTAGAAATATACTTTTTTTTTTGTATTTGATGGGTTCTTTTCTATCAAAGCCAAAACATCCAACAAATACTACGAAACCTATGTTTGTTTATCACCACACACCTCTACTGCTCTGCTTCAATCCAGATTACGCAACTGCAAATACACAAAGTGACATTTATATCCATTAATATCTACTAAGTAAATAATGTGACGCAACTGCAAATACACAAAGTGACATTTATATCCATTAATATCTACTAAGTAAATAATGTGATGTACTTATTATTTGTTAAATGCATATCGATGCATCATATTAATTCATATTCCAACATCGGCAAACTAAAACCACATAGGCATAGTCTGGATACCAAAATCTAATTTTTATTAGAGACTAATACAAACACACCCTTGCCACAAAAATGTTTGGTTGAGACTAAATGTATATATACAAAAAAATGAAAGCTAAAAGGATTACCTTCTCATGACTTGAAAAGCAGCATGGCAACTCATTGGTATCGGTTGTAGCAGTACAACATTAAAATATGCATAACCTACCTTTAGTTCACATGTGATATTTTATAGGAACAAATAGGAAATCATGACTTTAATGGAAACTAAGACCAATTGACATGTAAAACAAGTTATATGTAGCAATACATTTGCTAATATGACTTCAAATTTTCCAATATCTTATAGGGTTCAATAAATCCACCTTGTGATGCCAACGATGAATATTTCACCGTTTTCCATCTTTTTTTATATTATTAAATATTAAACTGGTTTTAACAAAAAAATCTTAAGAAAAATAAAAATTCTTACACGCATGGATACATATGGAAGTGTCAAATAGTGAAGGTAGAGATAATCTCCATAGTTGAAGGAATGATGATGAAAACCGAATCTATTCAAAGAATTTAAAATGATCAGCAAGATTTATTTGTGTATGCATGAACAAATATTAATTTAGTACATGTAGTGAATGGAATTAGGTGCATCTTTAAGCAAAAGTTTCTACCCCGAATATAACATGTGATATAACGGAAGCAACCACACATTGAACAGTTCGTAAAAACAAAAAAATTATTGAAATTTATATGAAAAGCAATACACACATAACAGTCTTTTTTCCTTCTTTAAAGGTCCTTAATCCATGCAAAATATGACAAAGATGTTCCTATTATTCACTGTACTTATACTTGGTCTTGTTATGTTTGATGTTGTTCATGTTATTCTTACATTAAAGAACCAATTAATAATCATTATTAAAAAGTCTTTGAGTGGTATTAGTTAAATTAGGGGGTTTCAAATGTATAAGAATCAAGGAAATTAAATTAGGGGGTTTCGAGTGCATAAGAATCAAGGAAAAATGCTTACTTTATAAAATACTAGGCGTAACCTCGCGCGTTGCGCAAGAATGCATTTAAGTGGTTAAAATAATTATGGGAAAAAATAGAAATATGTTGAAATTTACGTTTTTAGTCATGTTTTGGGCATTAACCGAATTATTAAATAACATAAAAATCCATCAATTTATATTTTGATACTATCTGATATAGTCCATACTTTATAAGTTTTTGTATATCATTAATATAATCTACTTTTCTTATGTCCGATAATATTTTTTGGATAAAATAAGAAATGAGTTGTTTTGAATGAGCTATTAATAAACAATATTGAACTAATAAAGTTTTCATTACACTATTTATATTACACCAAAACATCCAAGGTTTCATATATGAACTTTCAAATATTAAACATTGAAATTAAGAATGAAGTCATACAACAATATATCATGATACATAAATGTCATCAAGAGTTTTAAAATAAGTCGATTAGTAAATATGATATTTAATTTTAATTACATATTTTGCAAGGCGTACGTTTGACTTTATGTTGGTGCGCTGAGAATCATCTTCCTTAATTTGTACCTAAAAAATTAAGGTGAATAGGAATATAAAATAGATATTACTAAGCATTATTATAAATAATTAAAAAGGGTATGTGAATCTCCTACCACCGGTTAAAGACAACATACCTCGCTAGTGGTATCAATTCCTATGTGAAATTGAAGTAGTCATTCTATGTACACCTTGTTTTCTAATTACATAAACAAATATGAGTAACCAAACATAAAAATGTTATCTTTATGTAGGAAAAATATTTTATTTAACTAACAAATTAAATAATATAAGTTTAAGAGTTAGGAGTTTCAAAACATTAATATTTTTATTAATCAATCAATTAAGTAACACATGTTGAAATGTTTACAGTCATTATTAAAAAGCATTTGAAATATTAGATTTTAAATGAATTTTGGTTGAAGTGTTATGACCTATATATATATATATATATATATATATATATATATATATATATATATATATAGAGAGAGAGAGAGAGAGAGAAAGAGATGAAAAGTATAACATATGTATGAGTTTTAATTAATTATCTTTTTGAAATGATACAATTACAAAACAAAAAAACATATTTAAAATATTTAATTAAATATTTTCGACATCACCCTATATAACATATAATCAATATATTAACGATTAAACCACAATATAGAACGACTGTATTACAATAATCCAAAAACGAAGAAAATATAAAAACAAATTAGGATAACAAACTTACAAATTAAAAGCTCTAATATAATATCATATCTCCAAAAGTGGTCTTAAGACCTCAACCCAACACAAAAACCTTTAAGTTTGTTTTCTTTCTGAAATTTGTATATGATTTGTATGCATGTCTTCCCAAAGATTAACCTTTTTATAGTAAACTTTTCAATAAATGCTAATTAAACATAATATAAGTTATAAAACTTTTTAGTGTTAAATCATAATTAAGAAAACTTTTGAGTTGCATTAGTTAAAAAATGGGGTTTCAAATGAATGTGGTTTGAAGAAGTTAAAAAAGAGGGTTTCAAATGCATGAGATTCAAGAAAAAATGCTAGATTTATAAGTATGTATGATGATAATGGACGTGTTAAATTTTTGTAATATTGTATTTTATGTTCTTAACTATTTTAAACATATAGTCTTTGGATAGTTTTCTTCAAAATTTTATTTTACATTTTGATTTATATTTTAAATTTAACACCATATTTTAGATAACAAATTAAATATATTAGACTAATAATTACATAATGGAGGTGTTAAATGAAAATTTTAAGTATATTATATTGAAATTAAAGAATGGATAATTATTATTTGAATTACAATAATAATCTATATAATTTATTAACTAAAAGGAAGTTGAAAAGTTGGAGGTTTCAAATGAATGTGGTTAGAGTAAAAATATTTCTTTTATAGTATAGTATGATATGATATATATATATATATATATATATATATATATATATATATATATATATATATATATATATATATATATATAGGGCTTAGTTATAATGTGGATGGTAAGTATTGTGTGAATGTAGGGATTGATATAGACCAAGAGTTTATAATACATATTCAATAGAATACATATTCTGATTGAATGAACATTTTGAATAATAATAAATTTTTGAACCATGAGTTGAAGAATAACAACATTCCTAAAGAATAACCATCAATTATTAATATTATTGAAGAATCTAAGGTCAAAAAATAAACAAAATAAAAACAATTTTTATTGTCACATTATATAAAAATACAATGTTATTTTTTGAATTTTTTTCCACATTCTATTAGAATATAAGCTTTATAGTGAGTCATTCTTGAAAAAAAATCTTCATTCGATAAGAATACAATATCATTCATGAAAAAATCTTCATTCTTCCACAAGGTTCACCACAAGAATGGGGGGTTAGATATGGATCGGAAGTTGGTTCCTGTCTTTTTTCACAGAAACAAACATAACGGATATCTTTTGAGGATGTGAGCTGAACTGATTGACATCCAGGGCATCGCCAATTGAATCCTTGATTTTTCTCTGCAGATAAGTCGATGGAAGTATGTGCTCTAGCCCACTTCTTGATACAATGTAAATGGAAGATTGAAAAACAGCTTGAACAGGACCAAACAGGGGCAGAACGCCTCACCATATCATAATATATCATGCATTCGGTCGTCTCTTTTAGAAGTTTGTCTTGAATTTCTTGAACAAGTTGAGGTAAAGCTCCTGTCGTGCCTTTTGAACCTCTCTCCTCACGAGGAGCATCCTTTCTTCTATCTCTAGTCTGATTTACCCAAGGTATATGTTGCTGCTGATGCTGCTGCCTTCTCTGTACCCCAACATTTACTCTATTATGAGTGTTTTGAGGCGGTGGACCTGATCTAATATTAGGTTCACCACCATTTGCATCTGGAATTGGAGCAACTGTTGACGAGAAATTTGCATCCACTGCAGTGGTGGTGATCGTGGTAGTGGATCCTCTGGGAATCCATTCTTGACGACGAGGAAACCTAGGTCTGTTATCTTTTCTATCACTTCGAACGTGAGAGCTCATATCTACCTATTAAGATTCGTTAGAGTTAGATTCAGATATGTTTGTTTTCAATGTAGATGAGGTATAAATAAAACCTAAAGCAAATCAAAGGTGGTTCAAAAGAGATCGTCAATTAACGCTTGGGGAGCAAGCGAAGCGAAGGTTTCGATAGAATCGTGTATCGATTGGCCAGTTCTTCGATGGAAGCAAAGAATTTGCATCAGTTTCCAACTGATGGCGAGAGATAACAGAAAAGATGGTGGTGACGTGAGGTCGTCTGGGGCCGAACATCGATGGAGGCAGGAGGGATACGGTTTTGTGGGTGTTGATGGAAGAGGAAATAGGGTTTTAAATAAAGTAATTTGCCTAAATTAAAGGGTAAATGATTTAATTAATTATTTATTAAAATTAAATAATACTTGGTCCATATTAATCCCTACATCCACACAATATTTGGCAAAAAACAACAATTTCTAGCTAACCACAGGACCAATTTTGCAATTTTGTCTGATAGCAAAGGAAGTATCCAGAGGAACAACATCATCCATTGCATTAATAATATAATTTAATACAAGTGTGTTCTGTCAAGTTAAATAGACACCAAAAACATGAATCAAAATAAAAGATGAGTCTTGAACGAGCTCCATCTTCTCAAAACCTGGCACTGGTACCTGTCTACTGGTGACCTGAGAATACAATTTATTTTGAAAGAGTTTATCAGCTTTAAAGCTGGTGAGATCATAAGTATATTAGTGTTTGTGTTTGTATGAAAGTGTTTGTAAGTATGTAATGTATAAGTTGGTAAATGTTTGTAAGTGTTTGAACTCTCCTAGAAAACCCTATGTTTCCTACTAAAAGTAGCCTTCTACCAAGGCATCAAGTGTTTGTGTGTGTGTCTCTTGTAAGAGTATGTATTTTCCCAAATCTGACTATCATTAACCAAAAATATAGTTTTTACATTTATGTTTATTGTGTGAAGATCACAAAGTGAATGCAATGGGAAAATGAAATAGTACTGTAGTGTTGTATTAAGTAACTACTGCTGTACTAACTACCTTAAACCAATTGTTATTAAAGTACCATGTGAGCGGCCTGCACCATACTACCGACTATAAACACGACGATGTAAGACGTCGGAAGAAATGACGTTTGGCACCCGTAGACTTGCAAGTCCCACTGTAACGAGCAGCAAGGTGTAGGATAGTCAATCCAGTATAGATCTATACACAAACTCAACGCTCTCCATTTAAGGAGATTCTGGATACAAAACGAGCCATGACAGGTGATGCCATGCCCCGTTACGTGGCTCACATAACTGTATTAGTGCACTTGTATATGTATTGTATGTACTAGCTGTATTGTATGTTCTCTCTCTGTCTAGTATGTGTGTATGTTCTCTCTGTATGGTATTGTTTGTTTCTCGTCATAGTATTCTCTATCTGTATGTTATGTTCTCTCTGTATGGTATTGACTCATGTATGAACTGACTCATTGTATGTTTCATTGTTCTAGTGATAGTATTAGTAACTTCCTAAACTACACCTATTATAGTTTACTAGTAATATGGTTCGTATGTATGAACATGTTTGTATACCTTTGCTACCCAAAGGCATTGAATTGAAAGAATGAACTTTTATATCTGTATACATATACATAATATATAACTAGGATTCAAACGACCCTCGGACAAACAACTGATACCCTAAGTCCACAACCAAACAAGGAACAGGAGGTAATGTGAGCTATCAATCCTAAGTCCTTTCAATACTACTTATATAACTATATCTATATAGATACACATTTAACAGAATATAAAATTAAAAGGTTTAATAAAAGTATTTGACATGTAAATGAGTTTGTAAAACAGTTTGAAGTAGTTTGTTTGATAACACAGTTTGAAAAGTAAGAAATCCACTTGTTTGGTAGTTATTAATCACATGTGATTGATATAATAACTATAATAGTTCAACTTGTATCCCCCCCCATAAAAGCATTTAAAATCATTTAAAATGTTGATTTAGGGGTATGAACTCACCTGTAGTGAGTGGTTTGGATGAACGGATGGTATAGGATGCTAAGTGTCAAGTGAAGACTTGAACACACACAAGGATCCTAGTTAACATATAATAACACATATATGTATCCAATTAGTCATTTAACAACTAATTAATCAAGTTAAGACACTCTAGGACATGAAAAACACCTTGATTCAAGGGTTATAAGTACTAAGGATTGCATCTAAGGGTTGTAGGGCCTTGCATTTGAGTTTAAGGTCCAAGAGTAAACTCTTTTGGAGTTTACGGTTTTGGGACCAACTCTCATGGAGTTTACGGTCGTAAACCCATGAGTTTACGGCCGTAAACCCATGGTACTTCTACAATTTTGTGTTTTGAAGTCCTAAAAGTCATAATGAAGCATCCTTACTTCAAGTCTAAGCCTTAGGAAGTGACTGTGGCAACATTTCACCCCTTTGTTGAGTTTACGGCCCATGGACCATTTCTCCATGAGTTTACGACCGTAAACTCTAATGGTCCTTGATGTTTTCGATGTTTAAGGTCCTATACACTTCAAGGATGTGATCTAGACTAGTATCCAAGGCTTGGTAAGGGACTAGGGCACACAATGGCCCTTTCATTAGGGTTTACGGTCCAAGAACATGTTTGGACCGTAAACACCTTTGCTCTTGTGTTTCTTTGTGTTTTCTAGTTGATTAAGAAGTGTAACAAGCCTTATAACACACTAGGGTAAGAGTACTTACAATAAAGGAGCTTGAAAGGGTGTTAAAAGTCCAAGAACACTAGTGTGTGTTCTTGGTGTTCTTGGTGAAACTAAGAACACTTGAAGATCTACACAAATGGAATGATTTCACGGATGAAATCATGTAAGATCACTAGATTAAGTAAGATATCAACTAATTAGGGCAAGAAACACTTACCAAGTTGAAGATCAAGAAGGAAAATCGGATGATACTTGAGAGGATTTGATGTTCTAGCTTTTGAAAGTGTGAAAAAAATGAGTAAAATGACTAAGTGTCATATTTATACTCTTTGGAGTTTACGGCCGTAAACTCCATGTTTAGGCCGTAAACTCCAAACTCTTGGAATTTTGAGACCTTACTGATGCACAATAAACCCTAGGGCATCCTCTCTCCAGTTATCTCTTGAAGTACTAACTTTAAAACACTCAAAATGACTCCAAAAAGCTTGAAAGTTAGCAGAAACAATTCTGACTTCTATTAAAGTGAATGGTTGTACAAGATAGAAATTTCGGGTTGTCACACCATACCTATGGGTCTAAGGCACCAAGGCCGGCCCATTATGTGATTATAATATATGTGTTAGTCATTATGTGATTTGATATGATATGTGATTGTGTTTTGCATGAAGACCCCGGGGGGAGCCCGTGACATTGGATGTAAGACCATATAGGGTAGCCCATGGCAGTCCTAGGTAAAGACCATGTGGGGTAGCCCATGGCATTGGATGTAAGACCATGTGGGGTAACCCATGGTAATCCTAGGTAAAGACCATGTGGGGTAGCCCATGACATTGGATGTAAGACCATGTGGGGAAGCCCATGGCAATCCTAGGTAAAGACCATGCGGGGTAGCCCATGACACTATTACAAGTTTTATGTATGCATGGATTATGTGATATGTGTGTAGCTTTAATTAGCTAACAGGATATGTGTATGTGTGGTGGTGTGGTATGCTCTGGGGAACTCACTAAGCATTTCGCTTACATGTTGTTGATTGTTTCAGGTACATCTGAGCCCAAGGGCAAGGGCAAGGCGTGATGATGCGGCGTGCACTCTATCGCTCTTTTTCACTGTTTGGGTTGGGGATACTCTGATGATTTGAATAAGTTGTAATGAATCGACGATTTGAAAACAATTATGTTGGGATTTTATGGTTTAAGCAGTTATCTTTTATTAATCAAAAAGTGAAAAAAATTTCTTTAAAAATTTGGGTCGTTACAAATTTTGATTTACTTCACTATGAACATGATTTCAGATCTTACGTTTTGGGCTTCTATTTGTACATACCAAAAACACAAGAACACAATCATCTTAAGTTTGGGTTGATATTTATTCGAGTTCTGGAGAACCTCCCACCTGTAAATCATTATTCCTAAAAGGGAGTTTGAGACCCACTCACCACCTGTAATTTTTTCTCGTCGGAAATCAAATTCGAGACCTATCTGTAATTTTTTTCTTGCCGGAAAATCATATCTCACCGGAGCTAGTTAAATTTTCCGACGACTGAAGTTTTCGACTGGTGATGGCGTCTGCTGTTAGTGGTGGTGGTAATGTGGACCGGTGGTGGTTATGATGGTGGAAAAATGACATTGGAGTTTGAAGGTGTATGGAGAGAGAGAGAGAGAGAGAGAGAGAGAGAGAGAGAGAGAGAGAGAGAGAGAGAGAGAGAGAGAATTTTTTTTTCTTTTCTTTTAATAATTATAAAAGTATTTTAATAAATAAAAACCTAATAAAACAAAAAACAAAGGCAAAATCGTCATTACAATAAAGTTTAAAGTAAATTGGGCTAAAGTGACAAGAAAATGAAAACTTTATGGACATAAATGCTAGTCCAAAATTTTTTTTTGGCAAAAAAACAACAATTTCTAGCTAGACCATAGCAAAGGAAGTGGTTGGGGCTGTCACATCTCACCCATTTCATGCTTCCTCCGATCTTCCTTGCGGCTTATTATGTTGTGTGAACACGCGTCTAATTCGCAGTTTCTTTGCAATTATTTCTTAGGAATTTCCCAAAGAAAGCTTCGATTTATATAAGAAGACCTTTTCAGAGGATTTTAATGGCGTTATCTTCAACATCATCTAATCGGAAGAGTTTTAAGTATGATGTGTTCTTGAGCTTTAGAGGAGAGGACACACGTAGGACCTTTGTTGATCATCTTTACGGTTCTCTTAACCAGCTAAGTATTCCCACCTTCAGGGATAACGAGGAATTTGAGAAAGGAAAACAGATAGACGAGTTATTCAAAGCAATCGAAGAGTCAAAGCTCTTTATCATTGTCTTCTCCAAAAACTATGCTTCTTCGTCTTGGTGCTTGAAGGAACTTGAGAAGATTATGGAGTGCCAGAGAAAGATCGAACATATTGCTTACCCAATCTATTATGACGTGGATCTGTCGGAAATCCGTAAACAAATTGGGGAAGTTGGAGGAGCCTTCTCCAAGCATAGCAACGAAGAGGTTGGAAAATGGGAAGAGGCGGTGGAAGAAGCGGGGCATCTTGTTGGGTGGGATATGAGAAACAGGTACCTAATTTCTTAATCATACATCTGCATTACTATTCTTTGGTGTGTTTATTTCTAGTGATGTAGAAAGGTCAACTTCATGTTGTATTGTCAAATTATAACTCAAAATTGAGTCTTCTAGATAGATGAAACATGGAATAACTAGGCAGAGGATTGTATGTTATAGACCTAAAACGAATTTTTGATGTGGGATCTTGAGAAAGCTACCTGAAATTTTTTGTACTCTACAGGGAAGAAGCTGAAGTCATCAATGAAATTGTTGAACAAATTTTACTCAAGTTACGCCCTATTTATTTGAGCAATGATGAAAATCTAATAGGCATGGAACCCCGGATGCTAGACCTGGAGTCATCTTTAGGGCTTGGTTGGAACAATGATGTTCGCATGATAGGGATCGCGGGGATGGGGGGCATTGGGAAGACAACTTTGGCCCGAGCTATTTTTGATAAAATATCTTTTCATTTTGAAGGTAAAAGCTTTGTAGAGAACATCAGGGAAGTTTCAAAAGTGTCGGGTATGTGTTGGTTGCAAAAACAAGTCCTTTTAGATATATTTAAGGATGAAGACATGGATGTAAGCAGTGTTCATGACGGGAAACACATGATGAAAATGCGTCTTCCTGGTAAAAAAGTTCTTGTTGTTCTAGACGATGTTGATAATGTTGACCAGCTTGAGGCGTTAGCCGGTGCAACTAATTGGTTTAAGGGCGGAAGTAGAATTATCATCACAGCAAGAGACAAGCAAGTGCTGACAGCACACAGAGTGAATATGATTCATAATGTCAATTTCTTGTCGGATGAGGAAGCAATTTGCCTCTTTAGTAGGCATGCATTTGGGCGATATATTCCAATTCAAGGGTATGAAGGGCTGTCAAAGAAAGTTGTAAATTATGCTGCTGGTCTTCCTCTAACGATCAAAGTATTGGGTTCGTTTCTGCGTGGTAAAGAAGAGTTTCTATGGATGGATGCACTAAAAAGACTAGAAACGATTCCGAGTCAAGAAACTCTAAAAAAATTGGAACTAAGCTATATCAGCCTAGAGGATGATCACAAGGAAATATTTCTAGATGTTGCATGTTTCATGAAGGGGTTGCAGAAAGAGGATGCAATTAGAATACTTGAAAGCTGTGGATTACATGCTATATATGGTTTAACAGTACTTGAGCAGAAATCTCTCATAACTATTTCAAATCAGCGTTTGAGCATGCATGACAGGATAGAAGAATTGGGCAGGAATATCGTTCGGCGATCGCACCCCCGTGAGCCCAACAAACACAGCCGGCTGTGGATTCGCGAGGAAATTGAAGATATGCTGTCCCATAATGCGGTAAGGATAAAATTTACTTGTAATTTGGAGAAAACTAACACATTTTCATTAGTTATGACACAAGTTTTATGGTGGCTGCTTTTGGACTATTATAGGGTACTGATGCGACAACATGTATACGACTGGAGCAGGTGGAACTGAGTCCTGAAATCGTTATGAAAGGGCTTGGAAATCTGCAGAAACTTAGAGTTCTTTTGCTCTCTGAGATAGATGATGACTATTTTGGTACCCATCGGAAGTTTGATCAAGTTAAACAATACTTTCCAAATGCGTTACAGTTTCTGAGTTGGGAGGGTTACCCTGTTTTGTCTTTACCACAAACATTTAAAGCAAATAACCTTGTTGGACTTGAACTGCCTAGCAGCAGAATCACAAAACTTTGGGAAAGCGGGGAAAGAAAGGTACAACGGTTGATATGTCTTTTGCATGATGATTCATTTAAATGATGTCCGTTCATACTGCAATAGTCATCTTATCTTATATTTGTTCTTTTTTGCATATGACAGGTTCTTAAGAAGCTCAGGTTCCTGGACCTTAGTTTCTCAAAGTTGAGGACCCTCAACCTTGGGATGACTCCGAATCTTGAGAGGTTAAACCTTAATCGATGTTATGATTTGAGAGAACTTCAAGCGCCTGCTGGATCTCTAGAAAAGCTTGTATACTTGAACTTAATTGGTTGCTCAAGGTTCAGATCTTTTTCGTTTATCAAACAATTGGAACCGCTTCAGCTTCTTTCTTTACCTAAGTTAGAGGTGATTGTGGAGTCCTTGGGAGAATTCCCAAGGTACTCCCGTGATAATCTGCCAAAGCTACAGTTTACCTGTTTTTATCTTGAAAAACATCCCCCATCGACCGAAAATGGTCAAAAGAGTGTTTCTCTAAATCTTCAGCCTTGCACAAAACTTGAGAGTGTTTCAGGAAGCATTTTTGGTTTACAACGCCTAAGGCACCTTACGTTGGATGGCTCTATTCCAGAGGTGCCCAACGACGTTGACCAGTTACAATGTCTGGAGAAGCTAAGCTTGTTGTCTACACGTATTAAACGGCTTCCGGATAGCATATGTATGTTGAAACATCTGAAACATCTCAACCTTAAGTCTTGTCGGCTTCTTGAAGAGTTACCCAAGGATCTTGGCCAAGTAGAATGTTTGGAGAAGCTAAGTTTGCTGTCTACGGGTATTAGACGTCTTCCAGATAGCATCTGTATGTTGAGACGTTTGAGATCTCTCAAAGTTAGATCTTGTTTGCTTCTTGAGGAGGTACCCGACGATATTGGCCAAATAGCATGTTTAGAGAAGCTAAATTTGTTGTCTGCACGTATTAGATGTCTTCCGGATAGCATTTGCATGTTGAAGCATTTGAAATCTCTAGAACTTGAATCTTGTATGCTTCTTGAGAAGTTACCTGAGGATCTTGGCAAGTTGGAATGTTTAGAGAAGCTGATCCTAACAAAGTGTATCTCTCTAGAGGATATTCCAAACAGCATCTGTAAGATGAAACGTTTGAGATGTTTAGATCTCCCCTTTTGCAATCAGGTGGAGAAATTGCCAGAGGAACTTGGAAGTTTAGAGTGTTTAGAAGAGTTAAATATAAAGTGTACAGGAATAAGTCGTCTTCCACACAGCATTTCTTCCTTGAAAGGCCTGCGTATTGTTGGATCCATACCACTTGAATTCAATCCTGTGTTTTTCTGACCAAGATATCTACATACAAACCTTGAATAACACAGGCACCGAGAGCAGGAGCCGATTCGCAGAGAACTGTTGTAAGAAGTATTTCTTCTTCTTCTTCTTTGTCCATAAACTGTTTTATTTTGATCGGATTTTTGAACTTTGATCCGACAATACTTGAATCAGAAAATACAATGCTGCTACACTTAAAACTCCAAACTGAAACCTTGCTGCCACCACCATTCTCTTGTCAATCTGAGCTCGATCCCACCCTCTTAATTTCTGTTTCTATTTTTAGATCCACCGGAAAACACCAAAACGTCTTCCCTCCATCTCTCTTTCTCTGTTCGATTCTGTTTTTTAGATTCATCGGAAATACTGACTGTCTCTGAAAGTGGTTGACCAAATGCCTCATGATATGTGAGATGGTGTTGTTTTAGGTGCACTGTTAGGTGTTTGGCAGGTTACATGATGATGATGTACATGCAAGTAAAATAGGACAAAAAGTATTAGATTTTAAACCAAATCAATCAGGAGGGTATTTGTTGTCGACAATGTTTTGCAGCATGTGGAAAATGGGAAAAGTGTGGGGAGTTGAAGGGGAGGTCTTTGTTAAGGGGTGTAAATTGTAATTATGTATTCTTTGTGGGGGAGAACCTGGAGAAAATAATTACGGCAAATTTTCTACATGATTTCAAGATTTTTGCATATAGAAATTAAAGATTAAAATATCTTAAAAGAGCATTATACTTACTACTTTGTAACATTATAAAGCTTTGAAGACCTGCTTATTTCTTTCTTTCTTGATATTGTTTTTTTCCTGTTTTGTCACTCCTTTCTTTTTATTGTTTGAGGTTAAAAGGATGGGAAAATCACATTGTAGCACAACTAGGGGTGATCGCGGTTCAGTTTGAAATCGTGAAACCGGCCAAACTGGTCATCGGTTTGGTTTTACGGTTTATATTTTTCTTTACAGTTTGGCTTGCGGTTTTGAAATTTTCAAACCGTAATGAACGGTTTGGCTTACGGTTTTTAAGATTTCAAACCGTATAAAAACCGGACCGGACCGTAGAGTTTATATATATATATATATATATATATAATTGTATTTGTTGTATTAAATACTAATTTTTATATATAGATATTAGATAATAAAATTATAACCCACAATATTTAAATACTCCAGAGTCTAGCCCAATCTTAATTTGTAATTGGTAAATGCCTAAATGGAGCCTAAATGCCCAATTGAGAAAGTAACGTCCAAACGAGTGAACGACGAAAACTAATCGCAAGACGCAAACACGATTCGAAGCCGTTGTTTCTCACTCGTTGTTTCTATTTTCATTCTTCAATCTTCATTGTCGTAAGTCTAATACGCACCCTCCGACAGTCCGAATACACCGCACCGTTCGCCGCCTCCGCCTACTGCAGCTCCTTCGCTTGCAATAGCGCCGCCTCCACCTGCAACAACTCCTCTTCCAGCTTACAGCTTCGTCGCTCATTCTCTGTTAAGGTATGTTATGTTCTGATAAAAGCTAATACACTATCAATCGATTATTAATTCATTTATATATCAAAGTTGTAGGTTCTATGTGTTTAGATTTTGATTCATACTCAATATTATGGTTCTCTGCGGTTTTATTGATTGAAATGGTTAACAACTTAACATCACAGATTCACAGTTTTAGAGAATTACTAATTTGTTTTTGTTGATTAGAATGGTTAACATAATTTTTGGTTGCACTTTTTTTTGAGATATTTTTCAACGATTCATAATGCAATTCTGTTTTACTGTATTTGAATCAAGTCGCTCAACTGTTGATCTTTGGTTCTGTTTGATCTGATTTTTTGTTTGCTGCGTTTTCACTTGTTTTGGTCCAGGTCCTTAAATGGATAAAGATAATATCAACATTCCAATTAGTGAACCTGTGAACATCATTGATGATGATGATGATGATGTGAAAGATATTGATGTAGATGATGTCGTTGATGTGGAGCAAAATGGAGGTGCTCCTGATCATAACCAAAGAAAGGGACGAAAGCAGTCTATTGTTTGGCAACATTTCAAAAAACCGTATCCAGTTCCACCTGAAGGAACACGCACCACATGTATTCACTGTAAGAAAAGCTATGTGTATGAACCAAGTCAGCATGGTAATAGTGCTATGTTAAATCATTTGAGAAAGTTATACAAGTTTGATCCACTTAAATGTCAAGTAGATAAAAACAAACTATAAATTTTTTTGGAAAGGGTAAGGATGGAAACTTACAATTTGGTCGTTTTACAAAGGAATTGGGTAAAAAAGCTCTTTCTAAAATGATTATTATTGATGAACTACCATTTAGATTTGTTGAAAAAGAAGGTTTTCGTTATATTTGTAGTGTAGTTCGACCCGAGCTAGAGTTATCGAGTCGGATTACAATTGCTAGAGATATCTTATCTTTATATGTGGATGAAAAGAATATTTTGAAAGAGCTTTTACGAAAATCTTCACAATCTGTTTGTCTTACAACTGATGCATGGACTTCAAGTCAAAACATCAATTATATGGTTAAGTCCATTACATTGATGTAGAATGGAAATTGTAGAAAATGATTTTGAATTTTGAAGTTATTTCTAATCATAAGGGTGACACAATTGGTAAAATGGTTGAGAGTTGTCTAACTACATGGGGTATTGAGAATGTTTTTACAATCACTGTGGATAATGCGAGCTCTAATGATACAACTATTTCTTTTCTGAAAAAGAAAATACAAAATTGGGGACATGCGGTTTTAGATGCTCAATAGTCGCATATGCGTTGTGCTCATATGTTAAACTTGATTGTGTGTGATGGTTTACAAGATTATGATCCTGCAGTTCAAGTTATTAGAAATGTTGTGAGGTATGTTAGATCATCGCCTTCAAGAATGGCTAAGTTCAAGGAATGTGTGAAGATAGAAAAGTTAAATGTTACTGGAACTGTTTGTTTAGATGTTTCCACTAGGTGGAATTTGACTTACTTGATGTTGGAGTCGGCTTTGAAGTATATAAAAGCATTTAATCGGTTGGAAGAAGATGGACATTATGCAAGGTTTTTTAATGTGGGTCCTAGTAGCTTGTTGAATGGAGTAGATGCAAAGAAAAAGTATGTCACTAAAGTCGGGCCACCTAGTGATATTGATTGGGATGTTGCACAAGCATTTATGGTTTTTCTTAAGGTGTTTTATGAAGTGACAAATCGGTTTTCAGGGTCTTTGTATGCAACTTCTAGTGCTTACTTTCATGATATGTGTTCATTGCATAGCCATATTGATGAATGTATTGAAAGTGATGATTGGCGGGTGAGTTCGATGGCTATGAATATGAAAGCAAAGTATGATAAATATTGGGGAAATGCAAAAAAAGATGAATCATTTATTGTATGTAGTCGTTGTTCTTGATCCTCGATACAACTTGATCCTCGATACAAGTTAAAATATGTCGATTGGAGTTTGGAAGAAATGTACCCTATTGGTGATATTGCATGTGACTTGAAAAAGAAGTTAAAGCCACTTTGACTCACTTTATGACTTATTTGGAAAAAAGATCCTATGCATGCCAAACATTCTTCTTCAAACAAGAATCATAACAAAAGGAAAGTTAATGAGAATCTTAGCATACAAGAGAAGCGTAATTTATCACGGGGGGTAGAGTTTTGGATTCATTTAGGAGTAGTCTTTCTCCTAAAACAGTGCAAGCGCTTGTATGCACACAAAATTACACTCGGGGTGTGTTTAACTAAACTACAAAAGTTTGTTACGAAGATGTGCCGAAAGAAATTGAAGACCTTGAAGAAATTGAAAATGGTAAGTTATCAAATTCTAAAAAGTTATATATTTTCTCTTTGTTATTATTTTTAACAAAATATAACTTGTATTTTAGATTTTGCTAACAAACTTAATATTTGTACCAACAATATCGATTGAAAGGTATTTTTCTTCTTATGGTTTTATATTGAATTTTTGGTGTGATATTTTAATATTGACTTTTTTGGACAGCAAAAGCTTATGAATTGGATGACATTTTGGAAGTCGATAACATTTTGGAAGTGAGCTTGCGGATACTGGAAAAATATTTGTTGTTTTGTGTGTATTAGTTTAATTTTTGATGTAATGGAACAATATTTGCTGTTTTTATTTACTGTTTTGGATGGTTTTTAGGTTGCATGAATCGATACAAATGCTTGATGTAATAGAACAATGTTTATTGTTTTCATTTACTGTTTTGGCAGTTTTGACAACTTTAATATTGCAGTTTTTTCAACAATATTGCAATTTTTTTTAACAATATTTGACAAATTTTTTATTGACAGTTTTTTATACTATTTTGACAGCTTCAATATTGCAGTTTTTTTAACAATATTTGACAGATTTTTTGTTGTTGTAACAATATTGCAGTTTTTTTTAACAATCTAATGGACTCGATTAAAATGGGCCTAAAAAGCCCAAACCGTGAAACCAAACCATTAGTAACGGTTTGGTTTTGTTCTGTTTTAATTTTTAAACGGTCCGGCTTTGGTTTTCGCTTGAAAAAAACCGTAACTAACGGATTGGCTTCGGTTTGAGCTAAAAACTGAAAAAACCGAACCGTGAACACCCCTAAGCACAACCAACTATTGCATTTGATTTGATTTGGTCATTATTTATTTTTTTATTTTTCATATTATTTTGCGTAATAGGTTATTAAATTTACAACTTACATGTCTATGAAGTCACTTTTGTTAGTTTTTAATAGGCTTTGGTAACTAGTTATTCTATATCACACGAATGGTCCTTATCATTTCAATTTCTTTTGTGGTTGGTCCATCATTGGTATTGTTTATCACCTGCACCACCACCGTGTATCTGTAACGTCCCGAAAAACAGAACATAAAATTTTTTGTTTTTAGATTAATAAATCGTTAGTATAGATTGTTTCCATAAAACCAGAGTAACCAATATTTAGCAAAAACATCATTAAACCAGAGTAATTCACAAAAAGCGGAATCATGTGGTGTGTGCTCTGCAATCATCCTGAGCTCTTCCATTTGAAAACCGGAGTACCTGAAACATAAACTGAAAACTGTAAGCACAAAGCTCAGTGAGTTCTCCAAAATACCATATCACATACAACCACATATTATCATGCACATACATATAGTTGCCATGGGTTCCCCCCATGGTCTTTATCAATTATGTCATGGGCTCCCCCCATGGTCTTTGCCTAGAATGCAATGGGCTTCCCCCCATGGTCTGATATCCAACTGCCACGGGTTCCCCCGGGGTCTTCCATTCAAGTATCACAGAGACAATTAGCATACCACATAACACGAAATGGGACGGCATTGGTGCCTTCGACCCATAGATATAGTGAGAAGACTCACATCGCACTGCTGAATCATATAGAAACACTCTTGGATGCTGGCTGGCAGATCCACGAACTATTAATTGCAAAACAACACCCAATTAACAATTAGGTTCCAATCCATAACCACAACTCCCTACCTGGGGTAAAAAGACGTTTTTACCCCTAACCTAGCCTTGTCCAAAACTAAGACCCAGACTCACAATCTGAAAGGCCCAAAGGCAAATAAATCAACCAATGGCCTAATTTTCCAAATTAGGCCCAAACCCCTCACATGGGCCTTACCTTAAATCCCAACCATTCTTTCTAGTCCAATACATTTTGCATTCTGATGACCCATTAATCGATAATTATCCAAAGCCTAATTATGGCCTAATTTTCCAAATTAGGCACAAACCTCTCCAATGGGCCTTACCCTAAAGACCAATAATTTCCTTAGCCTAAAAGCTTGCTTTTAGATGACCCACGAAGGCCCACAACAGCTAGGTCCAAGAAATGGCCCAAACCGAGGCCTACAATTGCGAAGTCCATTCTGACTGAGTACGTAGGGCATACCCAGTTGTACATTGCACGTACATGCTTGATGGCATGTACGCTGCGCGTACATGCTTGTACGCCTAACGTACTCCTCTATTGATCCTATTCTTTCCATTAAGCATTTAATGCCTAGCCCAAAGGTTCAAACCACAGATCTGAGTCCTAAACAATGTCTAGACCCATAAAGTCACTAACTTGGTGACTTTGCATGCCCCAAATGAACCCAAACTCAAAATATAACATTCTACTATCATGAAAATGGTCCCAACTCATGCATAGATGGATTTAAACTCTAAAGGTGCCAACTTTATGGACCTTGAACCTTAGAAACACTAAGAGGGGCAACTTATAGCTCCTGGAATGGAATCAAGACCATTAGATCTCATTCTTCGGACCAAAATGAACCAAAAATCATAAATGGTAAATCTAAGACATCAATGATCAATTTCAAAGATTTTTACCTCCAACAAGCTGGATATGAGACACATAAGTAAGATCCATAAGCTCTTCCTTGATTCCCATCCTTGCACCAAGCTCCATCTTCATAGAAATGGACCAAATACACCAAAAGTGGACACCATAAGCTCAAGATGCCACGAAGAAGGCTTAAGGACGAATTCTAGGGTTTTAGAGAGTGGGGGATGACTTAGGAAATGAAGAAAGAGGCTAACATAATGCTTATATAGGGTACAACCCTAAAATTAGGGTTTTCAATCTGCCATCGTGCGCCCAACGTACAAGGTCTCGCACCCCGACCCAAACCTCGCACTTACGCTGCGCGTACTCTATACTATGCCTTGTGTAACCGGCTTCACATCCATACGACCCACGTACCTCCCTAGTACGCCCCGCGTACTAAGGTTTTCCCCAAACCCTAATTCTTCCGAAGGCCATAAATGTCTCGATACAACTCCGATTTCGACCATCTATATATCCTTGAAAAGGTATCGAGACGCTCTATAATATTATCATATCATACTCGTCATATGATATCCCGAACGAACATCCGGTATCCATAAAATTTCGAGCTGACAAATTACCAAAATGCCCTTAGATTCCAAAACACAAACCGAATACCCGAACCATCTGAATTACCTTATCCAACCCCTAACTGAGAACAAATCGAAACAAGGCGTTACAATATCACACCACCACCGTTTACCTCCGGCAACCCCACAGATGCATGCATAAGCGTCAAATCCGCTTTCATCTGTCACAACAAGCAATGAGGCGAACAATGATGATGAAATTTTTAGGAGAATGATGGTGATAAAATTTTGACATTGAAGGTAGTTAATTTTTTTATATTACAATTTAAATTGTTTTGGATTACATTTTGAATGATTGTTTTTTATTAGACTCCTGGTATTTTCAGAATTTTC
The DNA here is from genome assembly GCF_052849685.1 of Lactuca virosa. Lineage (NCBI taxonomy): Eukaryota > Viridiplantae > Streptophyta > Magnoliopsida > Asterales > Asteraceae > Lactuca > Lactuca virosa. The sequence continues at coordinate 72,891,709 of NC_136429.1, read as the reverse complement.
AAAGTATTATGAGAATTTGGTGTAAATTAATATTTTCAAATTCAGTTTAGCGTGTAAAGAAATCAATGGTTGTCATTGTTGTAGGTGTAAAAAAAATTACAAAGAAGACCTACGTCGATGAGGTGTGTGTGGATATAATCATTTAATACTTTATTTTTGTATAACTTAAATGTTTACGCGATGAGATGTTGTCGCAAAAAAGCTCAATTTACCACATGGATTTCAACATTTCTAGGAAATGCCACCAAACTTCATCGAGGGCACTAATAGCGGCTTTGTGCAACAGTCTAAGAGGGAAGTTAGGGTTTGGGATTTTGGTGAGAGGAATCGCGATGGGATGTCTAGAGATGAACTCGACCATGATCCTAATAGACTTGTCATAGTCCATAGGATCGAGGGAAAATAGTTGAGTGGTTTCCCTGAGGATAGGTTCAGTCGAAGAAGATGAAGCGGAACCGTTTGATAATTTCTTCTTGGTTACAGGTTTGGTGATTTGAGACACCATTGATGAAGTTTTGAAGAATACTGAAGAACAATGAGAGTACAATTGAAAGTTCTAAGAAGACGATAGCCAAATTGAGAAAAGTGGGAACAGTTAGCATTCAAATTCCTTTTATATGTGTATGTTTTCGGGTCGGGTCGAAGAGTAAGAATGATGGCACTGGAATAAGGAAACAAATTGCATTAAATGCATAGGTCTAAAAGACCTTCCTATGTGACAGTTTGTAACCACGAGATGGGACATATATTTTTTCAATTAGTTTGTAACCACGAGATGGGACATATATTTTTTCAATTTGGGTAACTGTTGATTCGATTCAGAAACACTCGGTACTTTATTTGGATGCGTGTCAAAAGCATGTTTATAGGGAATTAAGAGGATAATCATAGAGAAATTACCGTTTGAAATTATCATGAGAAAACATTTCGGAATTAACTCATAAATGATAACCTTAAAATTCATTTATTGATGGTTTAAGAGAATCTTAGAATTATCAGGTTCCGAGATGGAATGACATAAGATACTTCGGAAGAAATTTCAAAGAATCATTAGTGTTTTGGTCAAAAATTAATCAAGTAATATTTAACCAAGTTGTATGAGAGACTGTGGTGTTTGAGGTAATGCAAATGTCGAATAGTGATCAAAGTGAGACAAGTGAGTTACAAGGAAAGCCCTTGATCCTTTATAGGATCTCCGACATAAAACCTTAGGAGGTGATAATGATCACATGCCTTGTTGCTTTTTAAATGGTGAAGATAATAAGAGTACAAATGTAATAGTAGAGTTAATCGTGTGTGTAATGTGTGTAATACAGGTGTATTTATAGCTTAAACTAAGAAACAATAAATCTGATATTTTTCGGATCCTCTTGAATAAGCATATGCATGTTGTTTGACTTGGTATTCCCAGATCTTAAGCCTAGTTGAAGTGATTCTTCGTTAAGAATAAGTCTCTTATTGACCATTTCTACACATGTGAGATAAAGAAATAGAAATATGACAGTTAACAGTGTTAGGAAATAATAATAATAATAGTCAGGATCCTAAGAAAGGTCTGGGATCCTAAAAGATCTTGAAGATTTGGGATCCTGAATAGGGTTGATGATCTTGGCCCTAACAATTACCCCCAAATTATACCTTTGAAATATCAAGGTTAATTTAAAATATTTAAAGGTATAATTTTAAAATGAAAAGAGAAAAAATGAAAAGAGAAAATAAAGATTCTGAAATTCTAACGGATATGGTAATTTGAATCCTAACGGATAAATTTCTAGCCGTTAAAGTAATCTATCAAATCACCCTTTTACCTTTCCACGATTCTTGTATAAATAGGATGTTTAGACTTCTGTTGTTGGCCTTACTCTTTCTGCTCCCTCCAGATGTTCATCGAATACCATTGAAGGTACTATCTTCGTTGCTTTTCTTCTTGTCTTTCTTCGTCTTTACTCATGGGTAAAAAGGTAACTAGCTCTTGTGCCAACGTCATCGTCGTTACTGATGATGATTTCATTGATCAGAAGGCCTTTTCTTACGAAAAAACTTGTATTTTCGATGAAAATAATATCTAAGCCCTGAAATCGGCTGGGGCGTTTCCCGCTGGTACCGTTTTTAGAGCTTTTGATGCAAGGATCCAACCGAATTTTGTTTCTTCCTCTTGGATCTGTTTTCCCAAGTACCCTTTTACCCTAGGTCTTTCTTACCCCTTTCCCATGATTATTTCTGAGTTCTTTGAGATTACCAAAATCTTATATATCCAAGCCATGCCAGTGGTTTGGAGGATCCTCTATTGGACCGATCAACTGAACCACTCCATGGATCTCAGTATTGGTTTGAACGAATTAGCTTACACCTATGACCTTTCGACCTTTGGGAACTCCCGTTTCTTGCTAAAAGTCAAAACTGATAAAACACCCCTCATTCTAAAATCCAAGCATAATGATGGTTCCTGAAAAAGAAAATACTTCTTCATGAAACGTGACTATCCCTGATGGAAATCTCTTGCCATAGTCTTGGGTTAAAAAGGGCAGGGTTTCATATTTTTATGCTAAGGATCCTTTCATCCACACTTCTTATTTTCTTTGATTTTTTTCAGCTTTCAAGGTCAAAGAGCTTGCCCCTCCTGTCGAAGATACTGAAAATAGGATTGAGGATTTTCTCGCCATGCCCGAGATTGAGAGAACATTCAAGCTTGATCATCCTAGATAGCAAGAAAGTTCAACTTCCAATATCCCCATGGCTATTGGTAAGGATCCTTGACGTTAATTCATCCCATAAAAAGGATCTTGAACTGACAAAAAAAATTCATGTTATGCTTTAAGATTCAAATCTGATCGTTCTGGTGAACGTTTTACTCTTGCTGACCTTGATTCTACCATGTACAGTGACCAATTGGTGGTCAAGAAAGAAAAATCCTCTTTCCTTTCCAAGAAGGCTCCCATAGATTTATTTTTCAAGACTCCAGGATCCTAAAAAAGGAAATCAGCTGAAGTTTTTAACCAGGAGAACCTTGAGGTAGATGAAGCGTTGAAAAAGCTGCTCTCCTTCTTGTAATTTGTAAGTACCCTTGTAGTTTTCTCTCTTTTTTCTTTTTTATACATGCTCTTAGTTTTCTCATCGTTGCTTCTTACAGGTGGCTAATCATATCTCTTATTCTTCCGATGCTCTCAAGGCTAAGCTCAACCAGACATAGCAAGATTTGAGGGAACAAGAGGCGGTCAACAAGGATCTTTTACAGAGGATGGAGAAACTAGTCAAGGAGAAAGTAAAAAGGGAAGAGGATCATATGGCGGAGATCAAAGAGGTGATAAATGAGGCCAGGAGTAGTGCCAATAAGGTGGTATGTGAAGCAAAAATCAGAAGAATAAGAAAAGAAGAAGAACGAGGAGGAAGAGAAGAAGAAGACAGAGAAGGCCCCGGGTAGGGGTGATCAAGCCTAATGTTAGGTTTGATTAGTGAAAATAATTTAACATCTTTGTTTGTAAACAATATTTTGGTGGGGTTGATGGGCAATCCCTTTTTAACTTTATGATATGGTTGTTTCATATTTCTCGTTACTTGCATGTTTGGTGTGCATGATATGATTGTAGTAGTTGGGTCTCTTAGGATCTTCAGGTTGTTAGTATCCTTAACAACCTCTAATAGTTAATTTTATGCTAAGGATCCTTATGTAATCAGGATCCTAAAGAGTTCCAGTTTTAAAAGAACTCTTAAGATCCGAGTAACCCAAAATAATTAGTTATTGATTTTGGATCTCAAAATAGTTAGGATTTTCAGGAGAATAAACCCTTCATCATTACATAGGAAAAATGACTTTAATGATAGATAAAACCTGGTGATCTTTAGGTTTCACAATCTTTTGACTTAGTAGAAGTCTTAAGTTATGATCCCACTTGATCTTTAGAGTTTGTGTAGAGAAGGATCCCTATTAAGAGATCTTTGAAGATCCTTACTTTGCTTTTCAATTGAGAGAAATATTGCTTAGAAAATAACCAGGGAAGATCGCTATTGGGGAAGATCCCACTTTAAATAAAAACTAGGGAAAATCCCACTATAACTGGGGAAAATCCCATAATAACCAGGGAAAATCCCAAAGTAACCAGGGAGAATCCCAACTCGTAAGATAACATGATAATGTTATAAACCTTATAATTTTACTGGGGAGGATCCCAACTTAGGATAACATGATAATGTTATAAACCTTAGAGGTTTGACAAGTCACTAAAGCGTGAAATGATCCCCTTATTCACGTCCCATAGATAGATATCGTGCGTCCAAGCGAGGTGTAGAAACCTTAACTCGTATGAAAGAGGTTATTAACTCTTTAAACCTTAGAGGAGATTAAGTACCCTTAATCGTAGGAGAGATGATCAATATCTATTTGTGGTTGTTGGGATCCTTAGACTCCTACACGTTGAAAACACTAGCTTGGGGTGGGCGTTAGCTTGGCTAACACCCCTCTGATGCTTAAGTCAGTAATGGTCTTTGAAAAAAAATGAAAGAACTAGACGAAAGTAACAAGTAGAGAGTGTGTACCTCAATTTTGTTGGAAGATGATTAATACAACTTACATGAAGTATGCTTTTAGATGTATATCATTCCAGGATCTTAGCTAGACGTTTCCTTCAAAGGTAGCTAGCCAATAAGCCCCCTTTCCCGCTTTTGAATCAATGAGATACGGTCCTTCCCATTTATGTGTCAATTTGCTTGCATTGGGATCCTTGGTATTTTGGAATTCCTAAGGACCAAGTCACCTATTTTGAATCTTCTTATTTTAATGTTCTTATTGTATGTTTTACTTACCCTTTTTTGATGAGCAACAATGCAGATCCTAGCAAGATCCCTGAGTTCATCAATTGTATCAAGATCCTAGGCTAGGATCATATCGTTGTTCTCTTGATCCTACAATTAGTATCTTGCCGTTGGGATCACTACTTTAGTAGGGATCATGACTTCAGTTCCAAACATCAATGATTATGGAGTTTGGCCAGTGTCTGTTTTTGAAGTGGTCCTATCTGTCCATAGGACGAAAGGGAGTTCCTCTGCCCATCTTCCTTTCTTCTCAACTAACCTTTTCTTTAAATTATTGACTATGATCTTGTTGTTGGATTCAACTTAACCATTATCCTAATGACGAACAGGAGCGGACATTATCATTTTAATTCCCCAACTCGTGCAAAAGTCTATAGTCCTTTTTCTTATGAATTGTGATCCATTATCGCATATGATCGCGGCAAGGATCCCGAACCTGGTCATGATATTATGTTTGATAAATGAGACTGCCTCCTTGTCTCGTATTTGAACAAAGGCTTCAGCCTCTATCTATTTTGAGAAATAGTCGGTCATCACTAGCATAAAGACATTTCCACTAGGAGCTTTTGGTAACTTGCCAACTATATCCATTCCCCATTTCATTAATGGCCAAGGGGAAATGATAGGATACAATGTTTCTGCAGGTTGATGGAGGATGTTGTTATGCCTTTGGCAAACATCACATCTTTGTGCGTATAAGAAGGCATCTTATTTTATCGTTGGCCAGTAGTACCATGTCCTTATACTTTAGAGCATAAGGATCTGCCCTACCATGATTACTATAATCTCCCCTCGTGTACGTCCTTTAGTACTTCGGTAGCTTCATGACTTTCCAAGCATATCAAGTATGAACCAGCCATAGATTTTCTGTATAGCTTCCCTTGGATCATCATGAAGCGTGAAACCCTCATCCAGAATGATCTATCGCTTTTCTATACTCTTGGAATGTCTCATCCTGGAGATACTCCACAATGGGCTAGATCCAGGATTTCGAACTTTGTGGAGGATCCTGTATGTCAGGATCCTGGCGATCCTTGAGGAAATAATTGAGGGTCGGGTCTTCGATTAATTCTATGTTGGTTGTTTGATCATGGTCATTGGGATTATCTTGTTTGTTGGAGGGATATTCTATTGTTGGGATCAATATATGGGTTATAGGGATCCTGGTTTCTAGCAGGATCCTGAGGGAAAATCCTAGGTTGGCTAATGTGTCTGCCTCAGCGTTTTCTTCTCTTGGAACTTGACTTAGGATAAAAGCTTCAAATTCGGAGGCTAATTTTTTGAGGATCTGGAGGTATAGTGATATTCTTTCCCTTTTTACCGCATAGGATCCATTAAATGATTAGTTAATAATAAGGAATCAACAAATACCTGAAGATCCTTGGCCAAATGTAGTCCCATGATCAGTGCTTCTGAAGGTTTGTATTTCATCGAATACACTTCAAGTATGAATAGGAAAAGCAAAACTAATCTAAATGAAATAATCAATAGAAAGTAAATAACACAAGAGTTTTCCAAATGTTCCTTTCACCAAGAAAAGAGGTTTTGTCTTCACCAAGAATACGGGTTTTTCACAAAGACAATTGACACAAAGCCACAAACAAAACTACTCGACCACGATCTTTACAACATTAGGGTTTGCCCTAATGTTGTATATATACTAATCCATACATGTATATCCCTTGATTGACAGGATTGAATCTAATCTATACTAAGAACCGATCTTATCATAAAGATACGGGATGTGATCTATTCTATATTTATCTATAACAACTGCCTAATATACAAAATATTACAATCGAACAACTATACTATAAGCTAACATTGTTTAACTTGTAGATGTTGGCGTTTTCAACTTGTAGACGCTAACGCTGATGGATCAGCATGTTATGTGTTTGACTCATCAGATCATAATGTTTGACCTTACAATCTCCCGTATCTGATGATGTCAAAACTAATCCTCTTTTGATATATAAACGAAATGTTGAAGGCTTTTGACTTATGCTCCCCCCTGAAAATAATAATGAAGTCTTGATTCCTATAGTTCTAATAGATGCTCCCCTTGAGAAAACATTTAAGATTTATGAAAGCTTGAGCTTGAGCTGAGAACGTTGACTTCGTCTTTACTTGACTCCCCCTTAGAATGTGCTTTTCTAGTAGTGAGATTTTTTCAGCAAGATTTTCATTTTTACCAAGATTCTTTATCTCCCCCTTTTTGACATCAACAACTAATCTTCAAGTAGAATAGAATATCAACTTGTAGTCTAGTAGGATTGTGACGTATCCTGATAGAGTTTTTTAAACTACCATTCACTGATATAGTATTTCGAGATCTCATCAACATGTAGTGCCATACGTTGAATCATAAATCTCTTTTATTAGAAGAAAAATGGTAAGAATGGATAGGTGCGTGTAATATATCACAGACAATGATATACCAATCGGCACAGATTTGCCAAGCTCTCATTACCTTATGGTACATTACGCTAAATCATAAAACTTTAAAGAAGAAAATAAGGGAAAGATTGGATTGTTTCAGTCATGCTGAGGTGAAATCATCATGAATCATTAACAGTTTAACTCATCAACAGGAATTGGTTTAAACTTTTATATCATAAATTTAGTTGCAATTTAGAATCAAAGATTAGCCGTTAATTCATAATGGTACCATGTCTTCCTCAAACTAGGAGGTCAAGGATATGAATAACCCTTTGTCATTTAAGGACATGACAAGTATCTCTTATGCTGATGACTATGCAATCAGGGTAAGCCATTGGGTTATGCTCACTGTTTCAGCAGAATATGAGACTTGTTGCATATGGAAAGCATGCTTCCAGGTACAGGGTTTGGTAAAGATGATTTAATTAAAAATAAACAACCTAGCCTTTTTATCAAAAAAAATTATTTAGACCATGCAAAAAAAATTATTTAGACCAGGCAACCTCACTTTGAGAGTTTAGACAGTGCTAAATAATCAACGTCAGAGGGTGACTCAAAGTTCTCAGTAGACGGTCTTGCTGATGAGAAAGTTAAAGAGATATTGTCATCTATAGCAGCATGCTTCTAGGGACGATTATGTGTCAAAAGTTGCATACCAGGCTCAAAATGCCACCGTCATATTCCTTCTTAAATAAAAATGGTACGAAGTGAGAATAACAATATAAGAATAAAAACAAAAGAATTAGTCAAACAAGAAAAAAATAGTTTAAACAACAAAATGTGTTGCTTTTTCAGAAAGGAGATCAAGACTTGATCCATCAAATATTTGAAATTGAATGGTCATAAATATACTTCCATTTTCCAAGATATCTACCACTTGAAATTTCAGCTATAAAAGAGAAAAAACAATGGTAAGTACATCATCAAACAACTCACAATTTATGAAGTCTTTTGTTATTAAAGCGTCACAGATGGATTCCAAGCTTCATCAGGAGCAAGAAAGAAGTAAAGATTAGTCTTTGTAACCAATGAGTTAACTGAATTGAATCCATAAAACCATTGTGTCTTCAAGATAAAAATGAGGGAATACGAGGTTTTATTGGATTATGAGTGAACTCGACGAGTGGTTGAGATGGCTCGGCGAGTTGATTAGGGTTTTCCCGGTCTTCTGGACATTGAAGAACTCGACGAGTTACTCAGGTGACTCGGCGAGTTGACTCGAGTTTTCGGTTTCTGAGTTCTGAGGGAACTCGACGAGTCAGTAGATGAACTCGACGAGTTGGGTTAACATGGACTGTTGACCTTGACCGTTGACTTTGACGTTGACCAAGTTTGACTTCTAGGGGTATTTTGGGATTTTAATGGAATCAGTTATATGGTGATTACAAGCAGTTGAGCTTGGAGCTGTGTGTTGGGATTTGACTTTATCCGTTCAACACTAGTTGTGAGGTGAGTTGTCCTCACTATACTAACAAGGTCGAAGGCACCAATGTCGGTCCTTTTTGGATTGTTATCCTGGTTATCGTATGATGATATGCTTAGTGACCTGTTAGGTTGGTATCCTAGTATATAGGATGATGCTATGATTAGTGATCTGTTAGATCGGTTTGACTGTTTGTACATGCTAGCTAGCATTTGATATATATATATATATATATATATATATATATATATATATATATATATATATATATATGTGTGTGTGTGTGTGTGTGTGTGTGTTGATTGTATGTTTGGGGTTGGGTTGAGGCGGTCCTGCTTTGTGTTGAAGGCCAACAGACCCAGGGCAGTCCGGATAGACTACAGAACCATCAGGGCGTATCAGTCAGGCCAAAGGCTCGGAGAACGGTCCAGACTGGCTGAAGGCCCTGGAGGGCGGACCAGACATGCTGAAGGTTCTGAGAGTGGGCCAGATAGACTGAAGGCCCGGTGAGGGCGGTCCAGTAATATTGTAGACTCTATATGCATGCTGTTTGTTATGATATTGTTTAGTTTATATGGCGTTGGTATTTTGGGGGAACTCACTAAGCTTCAAGCTTATAGTTTTGGATTTTGTTTCAGGTACTTCGGATGATCGCGGAAAGGCAAATGCTTGATCGTGCACCTCCTCACATTTTATGATTTTGATTTCTGGGATACTCTGATATGAAACTATTTTGAAAACATTTTGTAATAAATAAAGATTTTGGATGTTTGAAAAAGTTTAAAATTTTTGTGAAATTTATGGATATTACACAAAAGATGCCTGCTGCTCAGGCCCCGACCAAAATGTAACCATCTTCGTCAGTCGAGTCAAAGGAACAACTATTTTGGAGAAATCCTGGATGAATCTTCGATAATAACCCGCCAAACCAAGAAAACTCCGAATCTCAGATGGAGACCTCAGAACCTCCCACTGCATTACGGCCTCAACCTTGGCCGGATCGACTAGAATACCATTCTAGTTGATAAGGCGCCCCAGAAACTGCACCTCGCACAACCAGAATTCACACTTGGAGAACTTTGTGAAAAGTCTTTCCCTTCTCAAAGTCTCCAGCACTTCCCTCAAGTGATCCTCGTGTTGCTCATGAGTCTTAGAATAAACCAAGATATCATCGATGAATACAATCACGGACCGATCCAATATCGGTCTACACACGCGGTTCATGAGATCCATGAACACGGATGGAGCATTGGTGAGCCTAAAAGGCATCACCACGAACTCGTAGTGACCATAGCGAGTCCAAAAAGTTGTATTATGCACATCTCATCCCTAACCATCATCTGATGATAACTTGATCGCAAATCAATCTCGGAGAACCAAGATGCACCCTGATGCTGGTTAAAAAGATCATCAATCTTCGGGAGTGGTAACGGTTCTTCACAGTTACCTTATTCAGCTCTTGGTAATCAATGCACATAGGATGATACCCATCCTTCTTCTTCACAAACAAGATCGGTGCTCCCCAAGGCGAACTGCTCGATCGAATGAATCCCTTGTCTAACAGCTCCTGCAGCTGTGTAGACAACTCCTACATATTGGGAGGAGCCAACCGATACAACGCTTTGGCTACCAGAGTCGCACCAGGAACCAGATCAAACCTAAACTCAACCTGCCTCTCCGGAGGCACCCCAAGAAAATCCTCTGGAAAGCATCTGTGTAATCCCTCACAATCGACACATCATCCACAGTCGTCTTACACTTACCCCGGGTATCCATAACATAGGCGACATAACCAGAACAACCCTGCTAAAAATAGCGTCTTGCCCTTGTTGCTGAGCATAAAACCGGCCCATGCTGAGATCTCTCCCCATGAACCACTAACTCTCCCCTACTTAGGGTCCGAACCCAAACTAAATGCTGCTCACAATCGATCACCGCCCCATTAGGGCTCAACCAATCCATGCCCACGGTAACCTTGTTCCCACACAAAGGAAAGGGAACCTAATTGACCGGGTACTGCTCACTGAATAACTGAATAGTACAACCCCGATGAACCCTCGCAACCTGAACATATCGATCATCTACAATCTTGACATCTAACGGACAATCCAGCTCCCCGGAGCCCCAACAAACCTCTTGCTAAGCGCAAGCGACACAAAATATGGGGTAGCCCCCGAATCAAACAATACCAGAGTAGAAATACCATTCACAAGGAATGATCCTAAAAGTAGAGCACATAAATATAAGCAATCAATTTAAATAAATAAAAATATAAGGAGAAGATACATACTCCTCACCACGCCAAGAGCTGCACGAGCCTCCTCGGTTGTCAACTGAAAGGCCCTGCTATTCACCACAGGTGAATCTTCCCGGCCCTGGCAGCCGTTAGTAATCTGAAGCGTTGTAGGAGTGGGTGTTGACACCGGTCCTGCTGCAACCAAACTCGGACAATGGGCCTTCTTGTGGCCCCTATGATTACAATGAAAGCAAATCAGATCAGATACTGGGGTGATGGTGGTGGTAGCAGTTGTCACACCCCCAAACTAGACGGCGGAAACGTCCGGGGGTGGAGGACTTTAATTGTAGTATCACAACACATGCATCATAGTAAATCAAGTACAAACAACCATTGTATTTAAAAGGTATAAGTATTTACATGTGTTCAATCATTGTATATTGAACCAAAATATAGTTATACAAAAGAAGATATGACTCAACATAGCTCCATCTTCTCAAAAAGCTCGGGGAGTACCTGTGTATTATTTCCCTGAGAATACAAGTAATTTGAAAAGAGAGTATCAACATAAAGTTGAGTGAGTGCATAAGTGTTTATGTTTAAAGGATGTCTCTGTATCTTGTATATGTAAATTGTTCCAGAAAATCCTATATTTTCTGTTGTATATGAAAAGTAGTTTTATTCCCATAAAACTGTTATCTTTGTATTAATGTTTTGTATTTGTATTCCTTTATGAAAACTTGTAACTGAGAGTGTGCGTGGCTCCACCAGCTGTTATTGAAAACTGTATTGAACCATTGTAGTTTGTATTTTGTAAACTGGTACTTTGAATGTGTACTTTCGTTTAGTTGTTTATACACTAACGTATTGTTAATATCTTTTTAATGAGTTATTATAACCATACTATGACTGATGGCCTGAAACAAACGCTTTGTGGGCGTTTAAACTGTTGATAACAATTGCCACTCATCGGCGTGTATGTCTAACTGTAGCTAGCAGCCTGAATGCGGGGTTGTCAATCCCGATATAGATCTACAAACAACTTGTTTCGATCCCCGGTTGGAGATTCTGGTTATAATGTCAGGGCTTTACCTATGTTGTCTAAAATGAATTAAACAACCTGAATTGAATGTCTCATAAAAAGCATATAAACGTTACACGTATATTAGTTATGAAAACCCAATCATTCTGAAATAAATGATTGACAGTATGTTCTTGAATTAGTATTCCGAACAGGTATGTTCTTGAATCAAAAACCCAATCATTCTGAAATAAATGATTGACAGTATGTTCTTGAATTAGTATTCCGAACATGTATTTGGTAAGTGTAAACCCTTGATTTGTTCTGAATCCAAACCCTTGTTTCTTGTAAGACAGTGTATTCTAGTATACTTGAATCATGAATTATTTTTCTATGTATAAATTATACCTATTATAATTTATATGTACTTTCTGAATGTGTATTTAATGTAATCCCTTGCTCAGCATGTTACAAAGGTAGTTAAACTGATGAAATAACTATTATATTTATATACATATACAATTTTATATATAAGTAAAATTTAAATGACACTCGGACAAATAACCGGTACTATAAGCCCACATCCAAACAAGGAAAAGGACCCAGAATGAGTTATCAGTCCTAAGTCTTTTAGATCTCATTTATATATATATATATATATATATATATATATATATATATATATATATATATACAAATATGAATTTTGGGGAAAAATATAAGTTTATAAAAGAGTTTAATGTTTTGAGTATTTTTAATGATTTAATGTTGTTTTATCATGATTTGAAATCATGATTGTAGAATCATAAAAGTGACCCTCTTGAACTTCAGCTACCGCAGGCCTCAAGAATCCGCAGTCAGACCTCCTTCAGCAACCGCATCCGAAGTCATCATCATCAGCAGTCACTCTTACTTAATAGATTACTTTACTTTTATTGTAATACTCTATTGTCCAGTATGCCTTGCATGGCTACTCTTAGAGATTTGATCCATGTAACTCCTGAGTCTCTATATATAGAGCTTAATCTTTGTTATTCAATACAACTTTTCTAGATCTTCTACAATCTTTCACAACTTCTATGCTATCATATATATCTCTCATCTCTATCTAATTACGCACCTAAAATCTCTCCTTACTCTCAAAGTTCACTAAAACATCACTAATTATTATTACTCTTCGGAGCAAGTCATTCGTGACTTAATCACTAAGTTCGATCTCACTTACTAACTTGGTCTGAATGCATTCCATGTTATGAATCAACTTATGTGTATACTTGATATATCACTTGCTATCATTTATATTTCCTTACATTTCTGCAACTAACTCTCTAACTATCTAACTAGTTAACCTATTATTATTGTTGAGCTTTTAGATCCTTTGAGATAAACTATTCCACAACTATACTTGTTCTAACACTTGTTCAAGTGTGTCTCAAGTTTTTCTCTCAACAATTGGTATCAGAGCCATAGTGGTTGCTTTTTGAAAACAAAACTCTGATTTTCAAAAGGCCTTCTATACCACTGAAGCTCATTTCTTAAAAAAAAACTTAAAAAAAAAAACAAGGAAAAATGGCACAAGCATTGTCTCTGAATGTTTCCAACAGTGTTGGTGGCTCGAATCGAGCCCCAATATTGGTGGCAAATGAATATCATCACTGGTCTCAGAGAATGGAAAGATACTTAAGGAGACTTGGTAGAGATGTATGGCGGTTCGTAGAAGAAGGACCACATGTCCATGTTCTTACACCAGTTCAGACCGATGGCGCCACAACCAGACTAGGAGGAGGACAACTAGTCAAAGATGATATCGATAAAATGGAAAATGATGATGTTGCTTTTTATGAAATCTCTTGTGGAGTTGCTCCTGACAACTTCGACATTATCATAAATTGCAAATCAGCAAAAGAGATCTGGGAAGTACTCAAGAATCTGTACGAAGGCTCAGAACAAGCTCAAGATAAGAAGCTCACAACTGCACTCAATGAGTTCAACAACTTCAAAGCTCATACTGGCAAAAGTTTAGAAGACTCCTTCAAAAGGTTTAACCTAATAGTCACCAATCTATCAAATGTTGGCACCATCCGCAGTAACCATGAAACAAACCTTCAGTTTCTCAACGGTTTAGGAAGACATTGGACTACTACTAAGATGATAGTCCAAGGGGATAGAAAGATTCATTCTTTGTCTCTCTACAAGCTCTACGGGGAACTAAAAGCACAAGAATCCACCGTACTCAAAGATTGTGCTGACTTCGGAGGACCACTCGATCTTATAGCACAAGCTCTACATAATCAATCATACTCTCCCTCATATGACAACGCACCGCAGTCATACGAAGCTGACTCAGAGTATGATGATGAAGAAGAATTTCAGAAGGCTATTGCTCTTGTTAGTCAACAGTTCAACCGAGTACCACCTACTTCTTTTCGTAAGAATCAGCAGTTCAACAAACCTCCATTCAACCGTAACTTCAACCCACAGAATAACCACTCTCGTTATCCCAAAAGCTCTCATCCACCACCGCAATCTCAAAATACTCAACCAAAGGAGGCACCACAGTCTACTCAAACCACTGACTCCGGCACTCCCTCAGAAGACAAAACTGATGTTGTGATTTGTCACAAGTGCAACAAAGAGAATCATTTTGCAAGAGATTGCAAGGCAAATGTAGTGAAAGACAGAGCATTCTATCTTAGAATGGCTCAAGAATTGGAAGAAAAGGAAAAAGCTAGGGCATACGTAGCCCATGTCAAAAGAGACCATCAAGTTTGGTCATCCGGAGATAAAGAAGAAGCCATCAGCAGTGTCAAAGGAAAGGGAAAAATCTGCATGCTGGCAACTGTGGATGATGATGGGTCTACAAAGCTGGAAAAGAATTACTGCTACATGGCTAAGGATGGAACTCTAAGCATCGTCGAACAGGTAAAACTCATGATCCAAACTCTAAACTATAACATGCATGACTATCAACCCTTCATAGACAATCTTAATGACACGTGTGCCGCCGTCCTTACAGACTATAACAAAGCCTAAGATGAGAAGAACATAGCGTCCCAAGAGATGTTTCATGTAATAGGACATTTGGACAACAAAAGACTCAAAATGGCTGTGTTAGAAAAGGACCTAGAGTTAGAAAAAGATGCAAGAATGTTGAGTGAAACACAACTAGAGATAGCTTTGAACCAAAGAGATTTAGCTCAGAGTGAGATTGTATGCTTAAATCTTTTAATGAAAAAATTGTTCAATGAAAGTGAAGCTATTGAAAATTTGGTAAATAATGGAACTGTGGACAATACATACAATTGGGGTTGGTCCAATGGATATCCTACCGCAAAGGATTCCTCACCCCGGTTTAACCAAGATCGACTGTATGTCCCACCAGACCGAGAATTTCATTTCCCAGTCAATGACAAGACCTTTCCTGAAGATATTAGAACACACTTCGGTAGACTTCATAATCTAAGTAACAACTGTGTCATAGAGGAAATCGTGCCTGAGGTTTCGGGTCACACAAGTGATCAGACTCCTATCTCTGGCACAATCAAGTCAAATTCTCAGACCTCATCAGTAGTTGATGAAGAAATTGTCATAGAGAGCCCCGTAGTCTCACAGGACTTCCCATATCTGCCCTCAGACCGTAGTGTCCCTCACTATAGTCATGAACCACAGAAGTCCCACAAAAGTCCCAACTCAGACTTACTCTGCAGTAGTCAAATCATCCCTACCACAGTCCCCATTAAAAGGCTCTGTGACTCTTCAGCCAATTCATCATGAATTACCCATAGAGAACTTTGAAGTGGGTCAATGCTCTCAAAACCCTGAATCTTCAAGTTCGGATGACTCAAGCCCTCGCTTTCAAAAATTTTCAAAGGCTTCCAGGAAACCGCATTTGAACACTAATGACTGCGGTTCTCCAAAAACTTTAGCAAAAAAGGCTTTCAAAGAGGAAATTCGATCCCGAGGCACAAATCGACAAAACTTTTCTAAAAACAAAAGACATATCAGATTTCCAAAATCTAAGAGTCCAGAAAAGTTTGTTTTCTCTCACTATTTTTCAAAAAAACTCTCCCATCAAGAAAACATGCAAAAAGGAATGTACAGTTTCAACAGTCATTCCTAACTCATCTGACACAACCCAAAAGAGTGTAAGGTATTTTCGAAGCAATGGTTTTCAAATCTATTCCTCAGATGATCCAAAATGGAAGGGTATCTTACCCACTCCAACACTTTTAAAATCACATCAAAATTTTAACAAGTGGAAGGGCATTTTACCAAATCCAACAAAAAGATCCAAAGACTCTACACGTGCTAAATCCTTTTCGAAACAAACTTTTTCAAAATCCAACAGCACCAATGTCAGAAATTATAAACCTCAGACTGGTCACAAGTCTACTTCATCATTTAGACCGCTGACCAAACCAAGTGTCAGAACAAAAGACAAAATTTCAGCATGTCAATGTCAATGTCAATGTAGGTGTCAGAAACCTCGTAACTTTTCCAAAAAACGCAACACTCCAAAAACTCACAAACACCCAGGACTAGGATTAAAAGTTGACACAAAACCAGTCCCTGCAACCTCGGTTCATGCATCATTCAGAAACTCATCCTTTGTCCCAGGCTCCAAACTAGTTTGGATGCCTAAACTAACCGTGTAATTCTCAGTTGTGCAAGGAGGAACAAGAAGAAGAATGGTTAATCGACAGTGCCTGCTCCTTGCACATGACCGGAAGGTTAGAATTGTTGGATTAGTGTCTAAGCCCGTAACTATATTTGGTAAGTACTTGACCCGGTTGTGCATGGTCCTTTTGGGTTGCCTTCACCATAGCAACTTGACAGGTTGATTTATATAGAGAGAAGAGATATTATTATATTAATATGTTATAAGAATAATATATTAAAGGAATAATAATATTATTTTATTAATATTAGTCATAAATTAATTAGGAATTAATTTGGTGACTAAAAGAGGTTAATTGAATAAAGGGACTTAAACTGTCAAATGTGTGATAGTTGTGTTTTTGGGCTATGAATCCTTATGGATATTAGGGTGGCCGCATTTTAGGGTTAGGATATCTTAAATTCGTCCAAGCCTCATATCTAGAAGGATCCTTGGATTGCTTAGGGCCTAAGTTATTCAATTAGGGTTAAGGATGTAACCCTAGTAGCTCATAGTATAAATAGACCCTATGGGTGAGGGAAATCGGCCACTCTTGTAAGAAAGAAACCCTGAAGCCGATTTTCTCATCTCTCCTCTCTCTCCAAATCATCCTCTTGCTAGTTGGTGTTTGTAAGCCATTAGAGGAGTGACAATTGTGACTCTAAGCTCCAAGAACAAGAAGATTCAAGCAAGCAACTTAAGGTATTCTTTTAGATCTGATTTCATGTGTTATGTTTCAATTGTTATCTCTAGATCTAGCATTGTAAGCCTTGGAAACATTGCATGTTCAATTAGAGAAACCTAGATCCGAGCATTAGGGTTTGCATGTGCACATAGGAAATTTCTTATGGCTCAAACCCATCAGTGGTATTAGAGCCTTGATTGATTTCTATTGAATTGATACTTTGGTTGATTGCTTTTTGCATGGAAAAATCGTTTTTTGTGCCCCTGACTGATGAACTCGGCGAGTCCCATTGTGGACTCAGCGAGTAGCCCCAAACTCGGCGAGTTCATAATGGAACTCGGCGAGTTCAAGCGTCAGTTAGAGTAGATTTCGGGATTTCTTGCTGTTTTGCTTGAGGATACTTGCCTTAATTGTTTTGGGTCATTAAAATCCGAATTTTATCATATATTTGAGTATATCCTTGACCAAACAAAAGATAATTGCCATTTGATTGAATAATAATTTCCTTATATGATTATAATAAATTATTTGAATTAAATTGGTAAATTGTCTTGCAAGTAATATTGACTAGGTCAAATTTAGATAATCATTAAATTAATTAGTTGATTTATATTATTTGCTATTTGATCCTTTATGTTTTGAAAAGTTCAAAACTTGCCCTCAAGTTTTGAAATTTAAGTTTTGTGATTAAAAGTTTAATTTGAATAATTTAAATTTCAAACCCTAGAATTTTACAAGTTTTAAAATTCAACCCTATACTTATAATATTATAAGATTAATATATATATGTATAACTTAAATGCTAGTCTTACCGTTAGTAGGCCTCATTCACGAAGCCAATCTATAAGGGGGGGTATAAGGTTATGGCCTATAAAATGGCCGTTTAATGGGTGTCCATTCTCACCCACCGCTTCCTTGATTGGTGGAGGGTCGTTAGCCGAACGGGTAGGATCGGGCAAACCTTTCCTCATTAAAAGTATAATGAATCTATATTAAGTAACTAAATGTTTTTACAAAATTCCCAATCTTAGTTACTTTAGGCAAAAAGTGAATTGATACAATTCCATGAAATTACACTTTGTACCCTTGCTAAGACGTTAATGGAGCACGTGTGGTTAACCGGCACATTAATTGGGTTCTAAGCAAAGGTGGCAAAGGGTGACTCATTGTTTGTTATAGTTCAATGGAGCGTGTGTGGTTTACCAGCACATTGAATAGGTAACTGTAACAATGAGGGCACCATGTATATTTGCATGGTTATTCACACCCACTTTGTGATCCTCGGCATCCCAGTCACAAACGAGAGGAGCATATCGAGATTTAAACATGCCATTGAAAAGTTTAATGTATCTCAAAAGATCTAGGAGTTTTCAATACATTTAAAACCTAACTTCTTTTCGTTTTTCATGGTGGAGAATTAGTGAATCGACATTCACTTGCCTTCAAATTATTTACTTATTAGATTACGACATCCCTCTTCTAATTAGTAAATAATGTTGTTGGTTCCTAGCCCTAATTTTTCATTTGGGTGATTAATTTGGGAAATTCATTTCTAATCAAACTTTGTTCTTTTCCCATTTCAGATGTCGAACGCAAACAACAACACTTCTGGGTCAAACTCCTCTGGTTCATTCTCACTCATGAATTTGTGTGGGAAAGTGATCTTCGATGGGACCAATTTCAGTAATTGGATCCACAACATTCGCATGGTCACTCGCTACGAGGACAAAGAGTATGTCCTCGACGAGAAGCTTAAGGAGATTGACATTGAAACTGCTACTGCCGATGAGATCGCGGCCTACGAGGCCCACGAGCGTGATGCCACGAAAGTCCATTGCATCATGCTCGCGACTATGACTGCTGAACTTCAAAAGTCCTATGAGGACAAGTACCCCTACGAGATGCATCAGGATCTGCTGGAACGCTACCACCAGAGCGCCAGGAAAGAAAGGTATGAGATCATCACTTCGATGATCACTACCAAAATGGGAAATGGAGAGTCTGTTACTGCCCATCTGCAAAAGATGCAGAGATATGTTGATCGCCTGCTGAAGTTGAATGTGAACTTCGATGAGGAGCTAGCAATTGACATTATCCTTCACTCATTGCCTTCCTGCTATAGCCAGTTCCGCATGACCTATCACATGAATAAGGAAGAAGTATCTTTGAGCAAGCTTCAGGGCTTGTTGAGGACTGCTGAGAGCAACCTCAAGGATAAATCTGTTGCATCACCTCCCACTCCAGCTGCTGCCCCTGTCTTGGCAATAGGGCAAGGGAAGGGTAAGAAGAGGAAGGCCTCCTCAAGGAGCCACCACAAGGGAAAGTCTCAAGATGACACCTCTTCTAGTGGAACCAAAGTTGGTTATGCTAAACCCAACTCAAACCCCAAGGAGGCAGAGTGCCACCACTGCCACAAGATAGGGCATTGGAAGAGAAGCTGCCCAGAATATCTGCAGGCCATCAAGGATGGAAAGATCAAGCCATCTTTCGCAGGTATTTACACAATTAAATCTAATAGTTTGTCACATGCTACTTCTTGGGTTCTTGATATAGGATGTGGTTTTCACATATTTTCTGATTTGCAGGGACTAAGAAGAAATAGGGATGTGGAGCGTGGAAGGATGAATCTGATCATGGGAAACAGAAGATCGTCGCCTGTGACCAAGATTGGAGTTTATTCCTTAGTGCTTAGTAATGGTTTAGATTTAAATTTGAATAATTGTTGCTATTCGCCAGATATGGCTAGAAACATCATTTCATTTCATGGTTTATATAAACAAGGCTTTAGATATTCATTTGATAATGAAAAGGGTTCTATTTATGCTTATTTTAACAATGTTCTATATTTTGAAGCATTGCCTTGTAATGGAATATATGAAACTGTGATGGTTGTAGACAACTTAGGAAATGATGTATTATGTGTGGATTCTTCCAATAGTATGGACAAAGCATGCTTGTGGCATTGTCGCCTTGGCCATGTTAACAAGAAACGCATAGCCCAACTCCAAAAGGATGGAGTCTTGGAGTCATTCGACCTTAGGGACGATGACGTATGCGAGTCTTGTTTACTTGGAAAGATGACCAAGTCACCCTTCACTGGCGCTTGTGCGAGGGGTGAGGGTTTATTGGATCTCATACATACAAATGTATGTGGACCCTTTAGATCCACCACAAGGGACGCAAATCGCTTCTATGTGACTTTCACAGATGATTATAGCAGATATGGGTATATCTACTTGATCAAGCACAAGTCAGAAACCTTTGAAAAGTTCAAAGAGTTTAAATAAGAAGTGGAGAATCAATTGGGCAGGAAAATCAAGGTGCTTCGATCTGATCGAGGTGGAGAGTACCTAAGTCTTGAATTCCACGACTACCTCAAGGAATGTGGAATAGTTTCACAATTGACGCCACCTAGGACACCACAATTGAATGGTGTAGCTGAGAGGCGTAATAGAACCTTGCTAGACATGGTTCGTTCCATGATGAGTTGTGCTTCACTACCTATCTCATTCTGGGGGTATGCCTTAGAGACTGCCGCCCATATCCTTAACTTAGTACCTACGAAGAAGGTTGCCAAAACACCTCACGAGATATGGACAGGGAAGGCTCCCTCGTTAGCACATATCAAGGTTTGGGGTTGCGAGGTTTTCGTAAGACGGGAAACTCACGACAAGCTCGAACCTCGTAGTGAGCGATGTATTTTCATCGGCTACCCACAGAAATCCTTTGGATATCTCTTCTACAGACCGAGTGACAATGTTGTCTTCGTTGCGAGGAGAGGGGTTTTCCTAGAACGATAACTCATAAGCCAAGGAGACAGTGGGAGGCAGATCGATCTTGAAGAGCTTCAAGAATCGAGCGATGAAGGAACCTCTAACACTGGCGCTCAACCCGAGGAGGAAACTCCAGTTGAGCCGATTGACGAATCCTTACCTCTTAGACGTTCCGAAAGAGTTAGTGTTCCACCCCAGTTTTATGGTTTTCATATTACTATGGAAGGGGATACGTTCATTAGTGATAGTACGCTAGTGAATATGGACGAACCTAACAGCTATAAGGAAGCCATGGCAGGCCCAGAGTCTGCAAAGTGGAAAGAGGCTATGGATAGCGAGATCCAATCCATGTATGACAACCAAGTTTGGAATTTGGTTGCCAATGTACCAGGTCGTAAGACGGTCGGGTGCAAGTGGATCTTCAAGAAGAAGACTGACGTGGATGGAAACGTGCACACTTATAAGGCGTGATTGGTTACGAAGGGTTTCACTCAAACTCTTGGAGTTGACTACGACGAAACCTTCTCACCAGTTGCGAAGATAAAGTCTATCAGGGTGATGCTGGCCATTGCTGCATTTCATGACTATGAAATATGGCAAATGGATGTCAAAACCGCTTTCCTTAATGGGAAGTTGGCTGAGGATGTTTACATGGCTCAGCCAGAGGGTTTTGTCAATGCGAAGCATCCCAGTAGAGTGTATAAGCTTGAGAAGTCTATTTATGGACTTAAGCAAGCGTCTCGCAGATGGAATCTTTGTTTCGACGAGAAGGTCAAAGAGTTTGGTTTTTTGCGAAGCGAAGATGAGTCTTGTGTATATGTCAAAGCCAGTGGGAGTGTAGTAAGCTTCCTTGTATTGTATGTCGATGACATACTACTCATAGGAAACGACATCCCGACATTACAGGAGGTTAAGTCCTGGCTTGGGAAGTGCTTTGCTATGAAGGACCTCGGGGAGGCTTCCTATATTCTGGGAATAAGGATAGTGAGAGACAGAAGTAAGAGACTAATAGGACTTAGTCAGAACACTTACTTAGACAAGGTAATAAAACGTTTTAGTATGGAGAATTCAATGAAAGGGGAGTTACCAATCCAAAATAATGCCAAGTTGAGTAAGACTCAGAGTCCGAGTACTGAAGTCGAGATAGCAGAAATGAGCCGAGTACCTTACGCTTCCGCAGTCGGCTCGATCATGTACGCTATGACTTGCACTCGCCCTGATGTGGCCTTCGCTTTGAGCATGGTCAGCAGATATCAAGGGAACCCTGGCAGAGCGCATTGGATCGCAGTCAAGAACATTCTTAAGTACCTTCGGAGGACCAAGGAATGGTTTCTAGTCCTCGGTGGGAGTGATGACTTAAAGGTGCGAGGGTACAGCGACGCCAGTTTTCAGACCGACAGGGACAACTATCGTTCGCAGTCGGGCTGGGTCTTTACCCTCAATGGAGGAGCAGTAACTTGGAAGAGTTCCAAGCAGGAAACTGTAGCTGATTCAACGTGTGAATCAGAGTACATTGCAGCAAGTGAAGCATCAAAGGAGGCTATATGGTTCAAAAACTTCATTGGAGACCTTGGAGTTGTGCCAGCCATAAAGGAGCCCATGGAGATTTTCTGTGATAATGAAGGAGCGGTTGCCTTGACTAAGGAACCAAGAGATCACGGTAGATCTCGACAGAAAATATCACTTTATTCGACATCGGGTGGAAGAAGGACTCCTCGTAGTGAAGAGGGTATCGTCAGAAGATAACCCAGCAGATCCGCTTACGAAGGGACTGAGCAGGGTTAAGCATTTGCAGCACGCTAGGAGCATTGGGCTAAAGGACGATATTAGTTTAGATTAGATAGTTTGGAAACATGTAATAGATAAGTTGTTATTAACATTTGATGATTAAATAAAGGAGTATTATTTATTAGTAATGTTACTGTCTTATGTTAATATTTTACCCATTGTTTCATTTTGCATGTTTTGACTTCCTGAATAATTAAGTTATTTGATAATAATCGAATTATTCGAATGGTCCACAGTCGTTCATATGTTGGAAGTAGATATGAATGAAGACTGTCATGAATTGGTGTGTAGATTGTCTAAAGTGTATTAGACATAGCAAAGGTTTGCTACAACGTTCATGAGTGCTTATGAACTTGATTTGAGCATTGGAATAAACCCACACTTGCTGGAATCACTTCATGGAATTTATCACGAGTGATCGCAAGATGGTAATATCATATGGTCTTAAAACCTAGATATATGGTTTATTGTTTGTTAATTGGTTATGCATTGATAATGCGCAAACGCATCAGTAACTTGATGTTATAAAACACACTGTTGTGTGTGATTTGATTAGTGGATAGTAGATGCATATAAGTCAAAGTTTATCTGTTCCTTTTATCCTAAGAGGGTAAAAGCGATATCAGGGCCCCTCGATGATTTGATTTGACTTATGTGCCGGGCCCGGTCAGGACTGAATTGATGTGTTCAATTAAGTTCTATGTCAAATGAATCTGAGATCGAGAAACCAATTGCAGGACAATAAGTATGACCATGTTCCATGTAATTGTCCACACGATATCTAGAACAGAGGATTATACGATCCCTTATCTGAAGGACAGGATATTGATAAGATCAGAGTTTGACAGCGTCTTTGAGAGCTACGATTGCTAATCGGATTGTGTTTGCATTTATAGTTACTAGACTTATCCAAGTGGGAGACTGTTGGATTAGTGTCTAAGCTCGTAACTATATTTGGTAAGTACTTGACCCGGTTGTGCATGGTCTTTTTGGGTTGCCTTCACCATAGCAACTTGACAGGTTGATTTATATAGAGAGAAGAGATATTATTATATTAATATGTTATAAGAATAATATATTAAAGGAATAATAATATTATTTTATTAATATTAGTCATAAATTAATTAGGAATTAATTTGGTGACTAAAAGAGGTTAATTGAATAAAGGGGCTTAAACTGTCAAATGTGTGATAATTGTGTTTTTGGGCTATGAATCCTTATGGATATTAGGGTGGCCAAATTTTAGGGTTAGGATATCTTAAATTCGTCTAAGCCTCATATCTAGAAGGATCCTTGGATTGCTTAGGGCCTAAGTTATTCAATTAGGGTTAATGATGTAACCCTAATAGCTCATAGTATAAATAGACCCTATGGGTGAGGGAAATCGGCCACTCTTGTAAGAAAGAAACCATGGAGCCGATTTTCTCATCTCTACTCTCTCTCCAAATCATCCTCTTTCTAGTTGGTGTTTGTAAGCCATTAGAGGAGTGACAATTGTGACTCTAAGCTCCAAGAACAAGAAGATTCAAGCAAGCAACTTAAGGTATTCTTCTAGATCTGATTTCATGTGTTATGTTTCAACTGTTATCTCTACATCTAGCATTGTAAGCCTTGGAAACATTGCATGTTCAATTAGAGAAACCTAGATCCAAGCATTAGGGTTTGCATGTGCACATAGGAAAGTTCTTATGGCTCAAACCCATCAAGAATACCTTCGGGATTTCAGGCCAATTTGCAACTATGGAAATGTCACATTCGGCAACAATGCGAATGGGATAATCCGAGATTATGGTGTTCTTACTATGGGAAACTTCTCTATTCAAAAGGTTGCTTATGTAGAATGCCTTAAACACAATCTCATCAGTGTTGGTCAACTATGTAAGGCAGGCCACCGAGTTGAATTTGATGACCAATTTTGCTATGTAATGACAAGTGATAGGAACACGTGTTTGATCAAATCCAGATCTGAAGGTACTATGTATCCTCTGGATGTCTCTCTGATTATAGGCAAACCGCAGCTATGCTTCCTATCCAAAGCAGTATTCGAAGTCAGCTGGCTATGACACCGCAAGCTAGCTCATCTCAACTTCAGATACATCAACAATTTGGTCACCGGAGAACTAGTCAGAGGCCTTCCAATCCTCAAGTTCAGCAATCATACTCTCTGTCCTGCATGTGAATGTGGAAAGCAATCCAAAGCAAGTCACCCCATGGTGATTGACTCCTCAATTTCTGAACCACTGGAACTATTGCACATTGATCTTTGCGGCCCATCTACTGTAGCCAATCTTCATCACAAGAAATACATACTGGTTATAGTAGATGACTTCACACGCTTCACCTGGGTCTCTTTCTTAAGACTCAAATCAGAAACTCCTCAGATCATGATCAATTTCATCAAGGAAATTGAACTTCAAATCAAGCTACCAGTACGACGTATCCGAAGTGATAATGGAACCGAGTTTACTAATCATCTCCTAAATAGTTTCTTGGTTTCAAAGGGCATCACTCACAACTTCTCAGCTCCCTACACACCGCAACAAAATGGGGTAGTAGAGCGAAGGAACCGTACTCTAGTAGAAGCTGCCAGATCTATGCTCAACTTCGCACACCTTCCTCTCTACTTCTGGACCGAAGCAGTGGCTACAGCCTGTTTTGTACAGAACCGAAGCAATGTGTGCAAACGTATCAGCAAAATACCGTATGAGGGCCTTAACAACCGCAGGCCAAATGTCCGATTCTTTCATATATTCGGGTGTAGATGTTTCGTAATTAACAACAGAGATCACCTCAACAAATTCGCACCGAAGTCTGATGAAGGCATCTTCCTCGACTACTCCACTAACAAAGTTGCTTATAGGGTTCTCATTAGACGCACAAGGCTGATAATTGAAAGCTTCGATGTGAAATTTGATGACTATCACATCCGCAACACCGCTCCATCCACCGAAACCACAACAATCCTAGAAAGTGATATTCCTGCTTCTTCGGGTCCACTCAATCTAGTTGAAGTAAAATATGATGATCTCCTTGACCCTGTCGAAACAGCCAAGTTATCCGAAGTTCTTGTGTCCCCGAAAGTTCAACAGCAGCATGCTGACGTATCTGGTCCTACACCGTCCGATGAGGTATCACTACATACTTCCACCTCGCCGGTTGAGGGGGAAAACTCAACTCCGGACCATACAACAACCATCGAGGTTCCAGTACTAGAAGATGCAGCTCCAATCCCTATCCGCAGAGACTTTCAACCATCAAATGTTTCTTCGGACTCGGATGATGAAAACGTAGAGAACATTGACACAAGAACAGACTCGAGGATTATCACACCCTCATCTGCAATCCAGGAGGAACCTTCTCCATCTGCCCAAGAAAACTCCGAACCCACCTTCCCAGTTCAAGACACTTCAGCAGGATGTTCTCAAGTCCAGGGGGAACTGCCATCTCCAACCGCAGAATCTTCAAATATTGAAGATGTTCCCTCCACCGCAGCTGCTGATTATCTGCAACCCCGTCTACACGTATGGACGAAGGACCACCCACGAGGTCAAATCATCGACAACCCATCCGTAGGTATCCAGACTCGATCCTCCAAGGATTTATCTGATCATTGTCACTACGCAGCATTTATGTCTTCGGTCGAGCCCCAAACGATCAAAGAAGCATTACTAGAACCAGACTGGATATCCGCAATGCAAGAAGAGCTAGAAGAATTCAAAAGAAACAAAGTATGGCAGCTCGTTTCGAAGCCGCAAGGTCACACTATTGTTGGTACTAGATGGGTGTACAAGAATAAGTTGGATGAATCCGGTGCGGTAGTCAGAAACAAGGCAAGTCTAGTTGCCAAGGGATATAGTCAACTTGAAGGTATTGACTATGATGAAACGTATGCTCCGGTAGCACGAATGGAAGCCATCCGAATCTTCTTAGCATATGCAGCTCACAAGAACATCAAGGTTCATCAAATGGATGTGAAAAGTGCTTTTCTCAACGGTGAATTAAAGGAGGAGGTTTATCTTCAGCAACCTCCGGGCTTTGAAAGTCTTGAGTTCCCAGACCACTGCTACAAGCTTGAAAAAGTAGTCTATGGTCTAAAGCAAGCCCCAAGAGCGTGGTGCGAGAATCTCTCTGAATTTCTTGTCTCGTCCGGATACAAAAGAGGAGTGATTGATCCCACTTTATTTAGAAAAGCAAATGGTGATCACCTTATGCTTGTACAAATATATGTGGATGATATCATCTTCGGATCAACAGATCAAAAGATGGTGAATGAATTTGCTAAGCTCATGACCAACAAGTTCCAAATGAGCATGAATAGAGAGATTAACTTCTTTCTAGGACTTCAAGTGAAACAAGTTCCTCAAGGGATATTCATTCATCAGGAGAAATACACCACTCAACTGTTAAAGAAATATTCACTGGACAACTGTTCTTCGGCTAAGGTCCCCATGGCCTTCGGATATAAGATATCTGCTGATCCCTCTGGCGAATCAGTGGATCACAAGACTTATAGAGGTATCATTGGCTCATTGATGTACCTCACCGCAAGCCGACCAGACATCGTTTTTGCAACAGGTGTATGCGCAAGGTATCAGGCTGACCCAAAAATGTCACACATGACCGCAACCAAGCAAATTCTAAGATACTTAAAGGGTAGCAAGACTCTTGGCTTATGGTACCCCCGCAGGGAATGACTTCAGCCTACATGCATTCACTGATGTTGATCATGCCGGATGCAGACTAGATCGAAAAAGCACCTCCGGTGGATGTCAATTTCTGGGTGGAAGACTCTTCAGCTGGTCATCAAGGAAACAAAGTTGTGTATCACTGTCTACCGCAGAAGCTGAGTATGTGGCCGCAGCCAGCTGTTGCTCACAAGTCTTATGGATGAAAACACAACTTATGGACTACGGATACAGAATACTGCGGATACCAATTTACTGTGACTCTGAAAGTGCTATAACGATTTCTCACAATCCAATTTAGCACTCCAAGACAAAGCATATTGAACTACGGTATCACTTCATCAAAGACCACATCCTAAAAGGTAACATTGAACTAATCTTTGTCCATACTCATGAAGAGATTGCTGATGTATTCACAAAGGCACTTGACTCTACAAAACTCAACAGTTTCTTACAAATGTTAGGAATGATGAATCCGGACCCATAATTCCTTTTGAATTGATAGGTACCGCAGACCATCCTTGGTCTCTGTTGCGGTCCTAACTGAAGTTACTTATGATAGATGATTTTGTTATATCCTGTGTACCGCAGTATATATACCGCAATCATATATCATATTTATCTTTCATTGGTCCTTACTTTTGTTGTTACTAATTTTTGTTCAAGTGTTCTCCTCAGTTCTTCTACTGCAATCATACATCCATAATGACAAATGATCCATCCGCAATGAAATCTCAATCCGCAACCACATTGATTGTTTTCTCAACTGTTTCATTAATTCTTGAATCATGGCGTGCTATTTAATGATCCTTCATTAAATAAGAAAATCATTTAAAAAAAACATTCCTTGTGTAACTGTCCCTTTTTCCCCTTTTGAATTAAACCTTGTGTCAGACCTATTTTAGGTATGATGACAAAAAGAACGTTTTTCCATAAACAAATCCTTTTAAGCTGTCCCTTCCAATACCCCCAAAACGTCCAATCCGTTACACCTTCCCCTTTACACAACGAATTAAACCCACCCTCACCACACGTTCTTCAGACGTGACATTTTTTGACTGACACTTCATTAAATGCCAACCCTTTTTGGTAAATCTAGAAAAATAGATTAAACCTTTTCTTAATCAGTGGCTGAGATTTCATCTCCCAATCGAAGGAAACACCCAAACGTTTTTCGCCTTATCTCATTTCGCCTAGGGTAAAAAATCAATTATCGTCCCCTTTCCACCACTATAAAACCCCTTCTTCTTCCCCAAGAAAGGTTTACACTTTCTGCACATCGAACCTACTCTCCCTTTTTCTTGCACTCTGCTTCTGCAACTTTCTTCAACTCTCAAACAAAAATGGTGAAATCCAACATTTCGAAGAAACACTCCAAGGCTTCTGCCTCAGCAAACCCTACTGGTTCAGACTCTGCAACAAGGAACCAAATGCCAACGGTTGCTTCAAGCAATTTTAGGGCTGTGTTTGAAGAGCATTCCTCCTACAATGCTCCGATCAAGCTAATGATCAAGTTCCTGAACAATCACCCCCTGTTTGGCCCCTTTGATTCATTCACATACATGGTTCCTCTATCAACTCTGTTCAAATGCGCCTTTTCTGCATATCGACCCCTCGAGAATCTTCAAGAGGTGCATCTCAATTTGGTGAACGATTCTTTGGTCATTCTGACCAAGGACAAATTCCTCACTGCCATCAACCTGCTAGTTCATCCTTCAACCAAGGTTTTCACTCCAAGCATGGCGGACATCCTTTCTGACCTCTATCAAATGGGTTACCAGAAGAAGATCAAAGGAATATGCG
Organism: Lactuca virosa; assembly: GCF_052849685.1. Classification (NCBI taxonomy): domain Eukaryota; kingdom Viridiplantae; phylum Streptophyta; class Magnoliopsida; order Asterales; family Asteraceae; genus Lactuca; species Lactuca virosa. Next base: position 72,862,390 of record NC_136429.1, on the reverse strand, counting down.
AGTTCAAGAAGAATAAGCTGCCTGCGGTCTGGCAATTCGTTTGCCACTTTGTCATCCGCAATCTGTCAGGCCGAACCGGAGGCACTGATAATATGGGTCTCAAACTACTAGAGTTGGTGTGGAACATTTTCACTGGCCACGACGTTAACTACGGTCAGATACTATGGGATGACTTCTTGCAGTACATTCCCAAAGAGAGTCCAAGAGAAAACCCTACCGAACTCACTTTTTCTAGGTTCTGGTCTCTTTGCATCTCAGATCTTCATGTGGATGCAGGACTTAGCATGGGCAACGACACAAATCTCTTCATCACCAAAGATCTGAAAAGGTACAATCCCTCTACCGATTAATCTATTTTTGGACCCATCCGAAGGCTACCAGTCCACATTCTATCTTCCCTTGGTCTTAAAACCCCTGAAGTCACTGACCATTTAGAGGATACGGAAGGTATTAGCCCATACCTTTCTACCCCGCCTCTACAAGCCAAAACCACACTCACCATCCCTGGTAGTACATCAGTCCCATCCTCCACCACTCTATCCAATTTATCTCAAAGACGAAAGAAGTTAGCATCAGCCCATCAAGGCCCCCGCAACGTCTCCTAGAAACAAAGAACCCCAAAGAAGAAAGATGCTCCCAAACATGCTGAACCCTCAAAGAAAAGAAAGATCATACAAACTGTGCCCTCAGATGACGAATCATCCGAACATCACTCTCCCTCTGAAAGTGATTCTGATGAGGATGTACAACCCATCTCCATCCTTAAGAAAAGAAAAACCAATCCCACAGACCAAATGCGTGACCGGACTGATACCGAAGCCTCTCAAAAGGCTCTGGTAGTCCTTGGGGTAGCCACAAACCCATTCAATACCACTATCGAATTCCACTCAGACTCAGAAAGTGAGTCTGTTTCATCTCAACGTGGAGACTCACCCCCAGCTCACTCCCAAGGGGATGGAACTGGTTCTCGCCCTAAGGTCTCTAGGGCTTCCCATATACACTTTTTTTCCCCTGAGGAGTTGAACTCCATACTTTTGTCTGTAACCCAAACACTGCAAACACCATCCCAACCGCAAGGCACTTCTTCAGCCTTTGCCAGAACTGAGCCGAGGCCAGACTTGACCACGGATCAAGGAGACCGAGGAAGCTCAGGAAATCCTACTCTGCTTACATCTTTTACAGGTGGTTTAGGCATGGTGAGCACCAATGTGCAAGGATCCGTGGACCCGACGGACACCTCGGTGCGTTTCCAAGGGTTTGACGGTGATGAATCGAATGATTCATGGTTACGTTACACTCCGATATCTGACTCTGACATCAAGAAATATGCCGCTTTCCGTAGGGCATTTCAAGCAAGGAAGGATCAGCAAATCAAGCAACTTCAGCAAAAACAACAGGAGATCCAATCCGTAGCCAAATTTTGGGCGGACGCAATCAACAACGCAAACACCGTAACCACCATTCTGAAAGTACAAGAGTGGATGACCGCAATGGCTGAGACGATCCGCAAGGCTCAGTCCACTCATGGTGGTGAAGGTACATCTAAGCTCCCTCCAACTCCAACTCCAACTGTCAGAGATTCACAAGAAGAGGGAACAGCAATCGAAGTTAGCTCTACTCCTACCTTCGGATTCGACGATTTCGATCTCAATGAGGTAAATCAACCTAACCCTTCTGATGATGATTTGATGATGTTTGATGAAGAAGAAGAATCTAGTGGCTCTCACCATTCAACCTCCAAGCCCAAAGAGAAAAAGAAGAAGAAGAAGAATGTTGTGACTAGAAAAGAATTTCTGAGTCTGCAAGCCAAAGTCGACCAGATCCTAGCTGCGGTCAAGCCCACTCAACCGCAACCTGAAGACATTCCAGGACCGCAGTCCTTAATTGAAAGGATTGAAAGACTGGAAACCCATGAACGAATGGATGCTGAGCGCATTTCCCTAAAAGTTGAAATGGGAATCAGATCCCTGGATACAAGTCGCCAGGATGATCACAAGCAATTCATGGCTGCTGCGGAGCGCCTCATCTCTGAGGTATCCGCAATCAAGGCAGACTTACAAACAGCCATTGCGGACCAATCTACTCACTCCTAAAAGCTGATAGCAGAGACTCAAACTGCTTATGAGTCCACCATCTCAGTCCTTCAATCCACAATCAACAGACTTCAACGATCTTTATCGTTAAATTTTCATGGCCCGGAGATTCTTCAACTCACAAAGGAGATTCATTGACTCCTCTTCAACACTGCCATCCCAGACAATCAGCAACTGGCTGATGCTCTTAAAGCCCAATTCCAGGAGGTATGTGCCAAAGTTGATGGTCTCAAACAATGGCTTGAGGAAGCCCCGGTGTTGCATTCCTCAAGAGGGGGAAGTGATGAAGACCATCACTCAAACAGTGTCTCTCACCATAGAAGCCCCCCATCATAACTGAAAAAATTCCCTCACCGCAACCATCTCTTCATCAGACACCACCGCATCAAACACCATCGCATCAGTCTCCAGCGCAACAGAAAATCACTCAAGAAAGTTCACCTGAGCGACCGGAGACTCCTCCCCACTTCAAAAATCTTGCATCCAATATGTCATCCGAACACTCCAACGACTCTCCCATAACGAAACAAAAGAAAGCAGATTGGAAAGCAGCCAAGTTTGCTGAACTCATCTAGAGAGAGAACGGACTCGACATCACCTTGGATGAATCTTTAATCAACTCTTGGATCAATCCCCACCGAAGACTGCTGGATGATGACTACAAACCTTACCTTACCTATGCTGAACCTCCTTCTGATGGCTACTGGGATGTTCCAATCTCCCCAAATGCTAAATACTTCACTGTATTTGAGCAGTTTGACCGTAGCCTGCCCGATCACAAGAGACTGCCTATGGAATTCGAAAGACTTAATCGTTTTTATGCCAAACATGCTTCCTCCATAGAGAAAATCTGGTCTAATGACAGACCATCCGCAGTCAAGAACTTTAAGCCCCAGAAATTCATGAAAGCTGACTTCATTCAGTACACTCTTACAAGAAGGAATCAGGACTATGTCCGCACCCAAGCTGACTTCCCATGTATGAATCCAGAAGAAGTCTTCCTGATAGCAAAGGTGTTCAAAAACAAAAGCGAGAAGTATCCGAAGATGAAGGTAGCACTTGAAAGGGCAAGCACATTTCCGAGGGAAACTGTCTGTGACTTTGCAAAAATCGATGCAGACCTCTACCCCATAATTGCTAAAAAGTTCGATCTACCACCACTTGATCCTGCACCAATGCCTACCGAAGGTTATCAAGAGAGATCCTTAGGTGCAACAAACTTCCCTGAACTCGAAGTCATTTTCAAAAGGAAGGTCAATAAAATCAAATATTTCATTCCTATGACTGCCATGAATCGCCTCACAAGGAAGCAACTTGAAATTTGTCGAACCGCAGTTGAAAGATCAAAGCACACGACTGCCGAAGTCAAGTTCGAAATTTTAAGAAGGATCACATGGTTGGAAAATATCAGAAAGTTTTGGTGGATTCTGATCAAGTTCTTAAAACTTGATAACTGAAGAGAAGTTAAGAGGTCACTTAGGGGGGAATTGTAGAATCATAAAAGTGACCCTCTTGAACTTCAGCTACCGCAGGCCTTAAGAATCCGCAGTCAGACCTCCTTCAGCAACCGCATCCGAAGTCATCATCATCAGCAGTCACTCTTAGTTACTAGATTACTTTACTTTTATTGTAATACTCTATTGTCCAGTATGCCTTGCATGGCTACTCTTAAAGATTTGATCCATGTAACTCCTGAGTCTCTGTATATAGAGCTCAATCTTTGTTATTCAATACAACTTTTCTAGATCTTCTACAATCTTTCAAAACTTCTATGCTATCATATATCTCTCTCATCTCTATCTAATTACGCACCTAAAATATCTCCTTACTCTCAAAGTTTACTAAAACATCACTAATTATTATTACTCTTCGGAGCAAGTCATTCGTGACTTAATCACTAAGTTTGATCTCACTTACTAACTTGGTCTGAATGCATTCCATGTTATGAATCAACTTATGTGTATACTTGATATATCACCTGCTGTCATTTATATTTCCTTACATTTCCGCAACTAACTCTCTAACTATCTAACTAGTTAACCTATTATTATTGTTGAGCTTTTAGATCCTTTGAGATAAACTATTCCGCAACTATACTTGTTCTAACGTTTGTTCAAGTGTGTCTCAAGTTTTTCTCTCAACAATGATTTAATAACACAAAGTTCTTGTGTTATGCTTGTATTCCCCCCCCCCCTTAAAACATTAGAAATTATGAAAATACGGGGGTATGAACTCAGTTGTTAGATGGTGATTTGGGTAGCGTTTCGTTTCACGAAAAGGAGTTTGTTTGACGAGAAACCGACTCAAATTGGGCAGAGTTTCGACTGGAGAGAGGTTAACTTCTCGAGAGTCTCGGGGCTTTGAGGCTTGCTTAGGGTTTGAGACTTGCTACTGGGGCTTTAGGGGTTGTGTATAAGTTTGTGGAAGTGGAAAATATGAAAAAGTGTGAATTTTAGGGTGAAAAGTGTAAAATAATTCGGAACCCTCGCATGCCTTATATAGGCCGAAGCCTCGGATCCGAGGCTATGCGAGGCTGATGCGTGTCGGACAGGTGGCGAAGGAAGGGGATCACTTCGGACAGAAGGCTCGTAGGTGGCAGGTTCGGACTGGATCGGACTTCGGTCCAATAAGAGAAGGGCTCGATGCGAGGGGGGTCAAATCACAAGGTGCAACGCGAGGGCTCGGTCAAATCAGCAGTCGACACGTGGAAGCCCGCATGCGATGATGACGTGTCCGAAGGTCATGCATGCGAAATTTCCCGGTTTTCTATTTTTCTTGATTTTTTGGGCTAAAAACTTGCGAAAATCCTAACATCCGCATACGAGCTCCGTTTTTGGCGTTCTTTATATGCACGCGTAGGTAAAATCATACTCTACGACTTCCGTATAGACTTCGTCGGCTAATTTTGACTTTACTTTTAATATTATTATTTTAAACCGACCTGGACGGAAATCCGTTAAAAATTCATAACTTCTTCATCCGACGTCCGTTTTTGTCTCTCTTTTTACCGTTGTACTACTATTGACGAGACCTTCAATTCTCGTTTAGGTTGTGTCGGCTAAAAATCACTCGATCTTCATTTCGAGTTTTTAGTTGTACACTACTATACTGAAACTTAGAAAAATCGTAATTTCCTCATACGAAGTCAGATTTTGCCGTTCTTTTTATTAAAGTTCTCGGTTTAACATAAAATACAACTTTCATTTAGATTGTTAAGGCTAAAAAGCCTTTTATTGAAAATTCAGTTTTTACACTGAACAGTATTTTGCCGGTTTTGTCGCGGATTTTCGATTGGTCATAACTTCTTCGTTATAACTCGGATTTTAGTGTTCTTTATGTTTTTGGAAACCTTTTTACAATCTCTATCACTTGTTTCATCCCAATCGAGATCGTTTAATAATTTATTTTTGAGGGTCAATTATGTAAATATACACAATATGCTAAAATTTCTCTTTATTATTTAAAAAGAAATACAAATTGACCTACATTATTACATAGGTTTGAAATAACGATTTGTTACATTATCCCCCCGTTAGAGAGAATTTCGTCCTGAAATTAGTATTTCAGATAGACTAGGGAAAAAGATGTGGATATTTCTGTTTCATTTGATCCTCCCGTTCCCAAGTGAATTTAGGTCCCCGTTTTGCATTCCAGCGAACCTTCATTATCTGGATACGGCTTTGTTTAGTTTTCTTAACTTCCCTGTCTAGAATCTCTACGGGTTCTTCCACAAAGTTGAGGCTCTCGTTTAACTCGATTTCCTCGAGTGGGATCACAAGAGTCTCGTCAGATAGACACTTTTTCAAGTTCGAAACGTGGAAGGTAGGATGAATGTTATTTAGTTCTTGGGGTAGTAGAAGTTTGTAAGCTACAAGACCAATTCTAGCAAGAATTTCAAAGGGTCCTATGTACCTTGGATTCAATTTGTCATGCTTTCCAAAGCGTATCATGCCCTTCCAGGGTGAGACCTTTAACAAGACGCGGTCACCAACCTGGAATTCCAAGGGTTTTCTCCGTTTGTCAGCGTAGCTTTTCTGTCTATCTCTGGAAGCTTTAAGTCGCTCCCGAATTTGTACGATTTTGCCGGTGGATTCTCGAATAATTTCCGGACCAGTGAGAGCACTGTAAGGAGTTTGACCTCTAGCTAGCTGCGTGTCACCCACTTCAGCCCAACATAGAGGGGATCTGCACTTGCGGCCATAGAGGGCTTCGAATGGAGCAGCCTTTATGCTAGTGTGATAACTATTGTTATAAGAGAATTCAACAAGGGGTAAATGAATATCCCATGCTTTTCCAAAGTCTATCACGCAAGCTCGCAACATGTCTTCCGATGTTTGAATCGTCCTCTCACTTTGTCCGTCGGTTTGTGGATGGTAGGCTGTACTCATGTCCAGTCTAGTTCCCAAAGAGTTTTGTAAAGACTGCCAGAAACGAGAGGTGAATCTACTATCTCACTCCGAAATAATAGATATTGGTACACCATGCAGTCTAACAATATCCCTGAGGTAAGTTCTGGTTAGCTTCTCCATCTTGTCGGTTTCTTTTATTGGCAAGAAGTGTGCAGATTTGGTTAATCTGTCGACGATTACCCAAATAGTATCATAACCACCCGAAGTCTTGGGTAATTTGGTTATGAAATCCATTGTAATCCGCTCCTACTTCCATTCAGGGATTTCAGGTTGTTGTAATAAACCTGAAGGTTTCTGGTACTCTACCTTGACTTTGGCACAAGTAAGGCACTTGCCCACAAAGGTAGCGATTTCGGCCTTCATGTTAGGCCACCAGTATAGTTTCTTAAGGTCCAGATACATCTTGTATGAACCTGGATGAATGGAGTATCGGTTTTTGTGTGCTTCATTCATAACCACGTCTCTGTAACCACCGAACTTTGGTGTCCAGATCCGGTTCATGAAATAATAGACTCCATCATCCCTAACTTCGAAGTTCTTATCCATTCCCCTCAGAGTTTCACCTGCCACGTTTTCGGGTTTCAAGGCTTCAAGTTGAGCTTCTTTGATCTGTGTGGACAGATGTGAATGGATTGTCATGGCAACGACTTTACTCGGCGAACCGAGTATTCTTTTCTGCTAAGGGAATCAGCTACTACGTTTGCTTTACCAGGGTGATAAAGAATTTCACATTCGTAGTCGTTCAATAGCTCCACCCATCGTCGTTGTCTCATGTTCAGCTCTTTCTGATCAAAGATGTGCTGGAGACTTTTATGGTCCGTGAATATTGTGCATTTCGTGCCATATAAGTAATGTCTCCAGATCTTCAGAGCAAATACCACCGCTCCTAGTTCAAGGCCGTGTGTTGTATAGTTGACTTCATTCGTCTTAAGTTGTCTTGAGGCGTAGGAGATAACCTTTCCTCGTTGCATAAGTACACACCCAAGCCCTTGATTTGAAGCATCACAGTACACTACAAAGTCTTCTGTCCCTTCGGGTAGAGACAAGATCGGTGCACTGCACAAGGCTAGTTTGAGCGTTTGGAATGCAGTTTCTTGCTTCTCTTCCCAACTAAAAGTTACACCCTTTTGCGTCAGGGTGGTAAGTGGTTTAGCGATTCGGGATAAATTTTGGATGAATCTGCGATAGTAGCCAACAAGACCTAAGAATTGACAGATTTCTGTAGGTGTTTTGGGTGCTGGCCAGTTTTCAATTGCTTTGATTTTGGAAGGGTCCACGTGTATTCCTTCTGAACTGACCACATGACCTAGGAATTCAACATTCCTAATCCAAAACTCGCACTTTGAAAACTTCGCATAGAGTTTTTCTGTCCTAAGGGTCTGTAATATTTGACGAAGATGTAGGCCATGTTCTTCTTTGCTTCTTGAGTAGATAAGGATGTCGTCGATGAAGACTATGACGAATTTGTCCAGGAATGGACGACACACTCTGTTCATTAGATCCATGAACACAGCAGGTGCATTCGTCAATCCGAATGGCATCACTATAAACTCATAATGACCATAACGAGTTCTAAACGCGGTCTTGGGAATGTCTTCCTCCAAAATCCGTAACTGGTGATACCCGAATCTTAAGTCTATTTTCGAGAAGTAGTTCGCACCTTGAAGTTGGTCGAACAGATTGTCAATGCGAGGTAAAGGATATCGATTTTTGATGGTAAGTTTATTTAGCTCGCGGTAGTCTATGCACATGCGGAATGATCCATCCTTCTTCTTTACGAAAAAAATCGGTGCTCCCCATGGTGAGAAGCTTGGTCTTATGAAACCTTTGCTAAGGAGTTCGTTAAGTTGGCTGGATAATTCTTGCATTTCAGAAGGTGCAAGACGATAGGGGGATTTGGCTACAAGGGTTGCTCCAGGGATTAAGTCGATTTGGAATTCGACTTGTCGTTCGGGAGGTACTCCTAGAAGATCATCGGGAAAGATATCGGGAAAGTTGCAAACCTCTGGAATGCTCGCGATATCTTTCACTTCTTGCTTTTTGTCTATGATGTGAGCTAAGAAAGCACAATACTCTTTGCGTAGGTACTTTTGTGCCTTGATGCAAGAAATGATCTGAAGGTTCGTTCCAGGTTTGTCGCCATAGATAATAAGAGTTTCATTAGTTGGAAAGTTCAAACGAATATCTCTTTCATAACATAGGATGTCGGCATGGTTGGGGCACAACCAATCCATACCTATTATGATGTCAAAACTTTTGATAGAGACCGACATAAGGTCTATTGGTAAAGACAAGTCATTCAAGGTAAGGATACATCCTATGTATATATCGTTGGTGGATTCAGATTTTCGGTTAGCCATTTCTACTGTGAAAGTTTCATTTAGTGGTTGGGAGTTTTGATTTAGTAGATGTTTAAAATTATGGCTCACGAAGCTCCTCTCGGCACCACAATCAAATAGAATGCATGCATAAGTATTGTTGAGAAGGAACGTACCCGTGACCACTGCAGGGTCTGCCACCGCTTCTTCATGACCCAATGCTAAAATCCTCCCAACTTCACCGACATTTCCAGCTTTTGGACAATCTTTCTTGAAATGCCCCACATCACCGCATTGGTAGCATGCTCGGCCTACTCCAGCGGCTGGCACTTGGTTAAGTGGTTGGGGTGGTATTCTACAGAATTGGGCAGTATGCCCTTTCCTGTTGCAGTTATGGCACTGCAATTCTCGGCAATTTCCGTTGTGGTGAAAATTGCACTTGTTGCATTTAGGGAGGGTACCAGCATAGGGCTTAGTTGGTGCAAGGTTATTAGGGACAGCAGCAGGTACAGTAGCGGGTATGGTAGCAGGTACAGTAGTAGCATGGACTGCCACTACTTGTTGCTTCTTTGCAGGTTCCAGAGGAGATTTGCCCTTCCTCTTGTTCCAACCCTTCTTGTTGTTGTTGTTGTTGTTCTCCTTGGGTTGTTCTGGAGCAGAAACCACAGAGTTTTGACGGGCTCCGTGGTCGATAAGAGATTGTGCCAGCTCTTTGGCACTGTCAAAAGTAATAGGCTTTGAAGCTAAAACACTTGACTGAATTTGGGGCGACATACCCCAAATATATCTCTCAATCTTTTTGTTCTCCATAGGAACCATATCCGGACAAAGAATTGCCGGATCACAGAACCTACTGGTATAGGTTGATATGTCAGAACCAACCATTGTAAGAGCCCATAGTTCTTGCTCCAGTTTCTGTATCTCCCCTCGCGGACAGTATTCCCGCATTAACATGGCTTTTAGGCTCTCCCAGCTGATAGAGTTAGCCACTACTAGAGTAAGTGACTTAATGTGGCCATTCCACCACGTTAGAGCCCTATCAGAAAAAGTACAGGCAGCAAATTTAACTTTGCTACCCTCCGGACAGGTGCAAATTTCAAAGATTTCTTCCGTCTTCTCAATCCATTGTCTTAGTGCCATAACTCCCCCAGTCCCATTAAAGGTCTTGGGTTTGGCATTAGAAAAATACTTATAAGTGCATTCTCGCGAATGCCCATGACTTTCGCCATGGTTAGAAGGATGTGCACCGACTCCCGACCCACTAACACCAGGAGTATGGATATGAGACATGGCAGTCGCTACAGCCGCAGTGACCGCCGCTTGAAACATAGCGGGGTCGAATTGAGGAGGTGGTGGTGGGGGTGGCGTCGGTACTTCATTGATGTTGATACGTCTTGGATTTCTACGAGGAGGCATATCTTGCTATAAAAGTCAATAGATAAAAAGATAGTGAGATGTCAAGAATGAATATGAATTTGATATCTCTGAACTAAACACTTAATTCAACATGAATTTCACAAAGAATTGGAAATAGGAATCCACTGCATGTACAACTTGCAATAGGATAATATGAAATTGAATGGTTATTTTTCAAAGAGTATGAATGTACATGTCGACTGTATTGGTATATTAAGTATATAAGGTCCAGAAAACTTGACCTTAAAGCAGGATTATAATATACCCCAACACTGAGAAAGTGTCGACATCAAACCAACCTACCGAAAATAACATTTCCACGGGCGTATTGAAAGTATGAAAAATAACACTGGAACATTTCTGTGATCCAAAACTTTGGAATAGGATGTTTATGAGAATTGTACTAACTCTTGTTGAAGTAAAGTGCTTATTGTTTTATTGATACTCGGTTTTGTACATATCGTGAAAAGTAGTATATACATTCGATATAGAAAGTAGAAAGTAATAGTAGTGTGAACACTACTTGTGGCGACTTCTACGACGGTTGCTAGGTTCCGCTTCGTCTTGTGCTTTCCAACGTCTCTCTTGGGCAGCTTGATGCTCCCTCAGTTCTCTTATCTCTGATTCACCAGCATTAAGTTGCCTTTGAAGGGCTTCAGTATGGTGTTGGGTGTCATCTTGCATTTCGTCAAGACGAAGAATATCTGTAGTGTTAGCCTGCGCAACCGTATTCACCTCTAGGATCCGATTGATCGACATCCTTGATTGATCGAATTGCCGGGCTATTCGGTTTACTATAACTGGAAGAGCTCTGTCGGTGGTTCCTCCTCTAGAGACGTTATAGAAACCTCGTGCCATTCCGTAAGGAGGGCGTTGACCGTCTTGTCGACTCCAATAGTTTATGTATTGGCCCCACTCGGGTATGGCTTCTGCTTCCTTTTACCTTAGGGGACGCTCCCCAGGGTTGCAGACTTGTGGCTCTGTAACCGTACCACTTGATTCGCTGTCCTCAAAGGGTTCTTCGTCTGAGTCTGTGATCCAGCCTGCATTTTGTGGATTGTAGGGGTCTCCCAGTAAATTGGGTTCAGCCATAGGTTATGTATTAGAAGTAAGGTTAGTAAAATACTCTCCGTAGTATTTTAATCTGTGTGTTCTGTTCTATAGTTCTTCTGTAGGTGTATGGTAAGTTTTAGACATGTCGCAACACCACTATCACTCCCAAACACATGTTGGTCATATCTCAAATCAATATAGTTGATCAGGCAATATTAATTTCAGATATGATTACATAACTACCCAGGTTTGACTATAGTGTTCAACATCCAAATACTTTTAAGTTCTTATGATTGTGATATTGTACTTGTAAGTATGAGTGTGTTCTTATGACTGTGATACTGTACTTGTAGGTATGAGTGTTAGTATACTTCTTATAAAAATACTTAAATCTTTAAAAGTATACTTGTAGTAAGAGCTCCTTGCCCCGATGTATTTATAGTTTGTATATCTTTTATGGATTGATATACTGAGTTCACTATAAACAATGCTCTGATACCAATCTGTCACACCCCCAAACCAGACGGCGGAAACGTCCGGGGGTGGAGGACTTTAATTGTAGTATCACAACGCATGCATCATAGTAAATCAAGTACAAACAACCATTGTATTTAAAAGGTATAAGTATTTACATGTGTTCAATCATTGTATATTGAACCAAAATATAGTTATACAAAAGAAGATATGACTCAACATAGTTCCATCTTCTCAAAAAGCTCGGGGAGTACTTGTGTATTATTTCCCTGAGAATACAAGTAATTTGAAAAGAGAGTATCAACATAAAGTTGAGTGAGTGCATAAGTGTTTATGTTTAAACGATGTCTCTGTATCTTGTATATGTAAATTGTTCCAGAAAATCCTATATTTTCTGTTGTATATGAAAAGTAGTTTTATTCCCATAAAACTGTTATCTTTGTATTAATGTTTTGTATTTGTATTCCTTTATGAAAACTTGTAACTGAGAGTGTGCCTGGCTCCACCAGCTGTTATTGAAAACTGTATTGAACCATTGTAGTTTGTATTTTGTAAACTGGTACTTTGAATGTGTACTTTCGTTTAGTTGTTTATACACTAACATATTGTTAATATCTTTTTAATGAGTTATTATAACCATACTATGACTGATGGCCTGAAACAAACGCTTTGTGGGCGTTTAAACTGTTGATAACAATTGCCACTCATCGGCGTGTATGTCTGACTGTAGCTAGCAGCCTGAGTGCGGGGTTGTCAATCCCGATATAGATCTACACACAACTTGTTTCGATCCCCGGTTGGAGATTCTGGTTATAATGTCAGGGCTTTACCTATGTTGTCTAAAATGAATTAAACAACCTGAATTGAATGTCTCATAAAAAGCATATAAACGTTACATGTATATTACTTATGAAAACCCAATCATTCTGAAATAAATGATTGACAATATGTTCTTGAATTAGTATTCCGAACAGGTATGTTCTTGAATCAAAAACCCAATCATTCTGAAATAAATGATTGACAGTATGTTCTTGAATTAGTATTCCGAACATGTATTTGATAAGTGTAAACCCTTGATTTGTTCTGAATCCAAACCCTTGTTTCTTGTAAGACAATGTATTCTAGTATACTTGAATCATGAATTATTGTTCTATGTATAAATTATACCTATTATAATTTATATGTACTTTCTAAATGTGTATTTAACTATGTTTGCATGTAATCCCTTGCTCAGCATGTTACAAAGGTAGTTAAACTGATGAAATAACTATTATATTTATATACATATACAATTTTATATATAAGTAAAATTTAAATGACACTCGGACAAATAACCGGTACTATAAGCCCACATCCAAACAAGGAAAAGGACCCAGAATGAGTTATCAGGCCTAAGTCTTTTAGATCTTATATATATATATATATATATATATATATATATATATATATATATATATATATATATATATATATACAAATATGAATTTTGGGGAAAAATATAAGTTTATAAAAGAGTTTAATGTTTTGAGTATTTTTAATGATTTAATGTTGTTTTATCATGATTTGAAATCATGATTTTATAACACAAAGTTCTTGTGTTATGCTTGTATTCCCCCCCCCCCCTTAAAATAGTAGAAATTATGAAAATACGGGGGTATGAACTCACTTGTTAGATGGTGATTTGGGCAGCGTTTCGTTTCACGAAAAGGAGTTTGTTTGTCGAGAAACCGGCTCAAATTGGGCAGAGTTTCAACTGGAGAGAGGTTAACTTCTCGGGAGTCTCGGGGCTTCGAGGCTTGCTTAGGGTTTGAGACTTGATACCGGGGCTTTAGGGGTTGTGTATAAGTTTGTGGAAGTGGAAAATATGAAAAAGTGTGAATTTTAGGGTGAAAAGTGTAAAATAATTCGGAACCCTCGCATGCCATATATAGGCCGAAGCCTCGGATCCGAGGCTATGCGAGGCTGACGCGTGTCGGACGGGTGGCGAAGGAAGGGGCTCACTTCGGACAGCAGGCTCGCAGGTGGTAGGTTCGGACTGGACCGGACTTCGGTCCAATAGGAGAAGGGCACGATGCGAGGGGGGTGTCCGAGGGTGATGTCCGGGGTGTCTCCGGTGTGTCTCATGTGAGGTTGTCCGAAGATGAGTGGACCGCGGAGTTGGTCGAATCACAAGGTGCCACGCGAGGGTTCGGTCAAATCAGCAGTCGACACGTGGAAGTCCGCATGCGATGATGACGTGTCCGAAGGTCATGCATGCGAAATTTCCCGGTTTTCTATTTTTCTTGATTTTTTGGGCTAAAAACTTGCGAAAATCCTAACATCCGCATACGAGCTCCGTTTTTGGCGTTCTTTATATGCACGCGTAGGTAAAATCATACTCTACGACTTTCGTATAGACTTCGTCGGCTAGTTTTGACTTTACTTTTAATATTATTATTTTAAACAGACCGGGACGGAAATCCGTTAAAAATTCATAACTTCTTCATCCGACGTCCGTTTTTGTCTCTCTTTTTACCGTTGTACTACTATTGACGAGACCTTCAATTCTCGTTTAGGTTGTGTCGGCTAAAAATCACTTGATCTTCATTTCGAGTTTTTAGTTGTACACTACTATACTGAAACTTAGAAAAATCGTAATTTCCTCATACGAAGTCAGATTTTGCCGTTCTTTTTATTAAAGTTCTCGGTTTAACATAAAATACAACTTTCATTTAGATTGTTAAGGCTAAAAAGCCTTTTATTGAAAATTCAGTTTTTACACTGAACAGTGTTTTGCCGGTTTTGTCGTGGATTTTCGATTGGTCATAACTTCTTCGTTATAACTCGGATTTTAGTGTTCTTTATGTTTTTGGAAACCTTTTTACAATCTCTATCACTTGGTTCATCCCAATCGAGATCGTTTAATAATTTATTTTTGAGGGTCAATTATGTAAATATACACAATATGCTAAAATTTCTCTTTATTATTTAAAAAGAAATACAAATTGACCTACATTATTACATAGGTTTGAAATAACGATTTGTTACAGCAGTGCAATCCCTGCTAACATGACCAGTCCGGCCGCACTCGAAGCAACCAGAACCACCCACCCTACACGCCCCATCGTGCATCCTACTGCACCTACCGCAGTGGCCTTGGCCCTGCTGGCCCTTCCCCCTCAAATCAACAACCTTGGGCCTCAAGCCCAAACCCCCTGATACATGAACCTTATTCAGCTTCCTCTTCCTCTCCATCTCCAGATCAATCTCTCTCTCTCTCTCTCTATATATATATATATATATATATATATATATATATATATATATATATATATATATATATATATATATATATATATATATATATATATATATATATATATATATATATATCTCTCTCTAGCCCTCACTATCATATCCTCCAGCGTCCTGTAGCTGGATCGGCTCACGAATTGCTGAATATCACTCCTCATAATCTCATGATATCGCGCCTTATTCATGTCCTCATCGGCCACATACTATGGAGCCAAAAGTGCCCTCTCCCAGAACATCGCGGTGATCTCAGCCACCGTCTCAGTAGTCTGGCAGAGATCCTGAAACTCTCGTGCCAACTATTGCACCTCAATCAACGGTGTGAAAACATCAACGAACCTGATCACAAAATCATCCCAGGTCATCGAATCAACTGCAACATCACCAACGGAGCGCCCAATCTCCTCCCAGCAATCATGTGCCCTGTCCTTTAGAAGACAGGAAGCAAGTCTAACCTTTTCCCCCTTGGGGTAACTGTTGGTGCGGAAGGCGTTAGCAACATTCGCTAACCACATTCTGCTCACTATCGGGTCCTTCGCCCTGTGATAGTCTGGAGCTCCATATGCTCGAAACTCCCTGAAGGTCAATGAACGCGCCCCCACCAAAGCCACCATCTCAGAACAAAAGGCACTCAATCGCTCATCCAAAATACCCTCCTTGACTGTGCCAAAGATCACATGAGTCTACTCAAGAATGCAACACATAATCTCAGACGAAATAAACTCCATCGTCTGATCATCTAGCTGCCCGGCTCCAGAACCTAACCATGATCCCTCTCCAGCACCAGAACTGCCAACAGGTGTGCCTCACAATGTCACCATACTGAAACTAGACCATATAAACCATCAGAATAAGCACCAGAATACATCGAGAGATCACAATCTCTACAATCTTCCGGATTTCATCGCAACCCTCCCTGACTCAAGTACAGATCCTCTGCTTCTAGTAGTACGGGCCCATACTACCTTCCACATCTATCCATACTTTCCTCAAGGATTGCCTTAAATCGGCCAAGTCACCCTATATCCATACAATTAACCCTCAATAAAATAAGGCTCCCAGCACTAGATCTCATCCTAGGTTTTCCTTGGGCAAACTCCACACCACTTTCTGCCATCAGCTGCAGAAAGAACTCCTACTAACTTCCTCTAACTAGCTCACGAAGATATTTACATATCATAAAAACTGGATAATTCTTCGAATGAAAGATCTCACACTACAACGGTTGGACTCAAACAAGAGCTGCATAATAGAGTTAAAACCTAACCTTCTAAAATTATTTAGTTCTCATAATATGTAACTTAGCATGTTCTCTTACTAGTTAGTTGAAACTAGTAGGAACTCCTAAAAGCACAAAGCAAGTAGCATCCGAGCATCAAGTAATCAGAACCAAGCATCACCTAATCAGATCATCCTCTCACTGACTGATCAGTACTAGAATGTAAGTCTAGAAACTCATACAATAGGCATACAAAGGCATCTATCCTAGTATTCTATCATGCAAAAATTGAGCAGATCCTTAGCCCTAACTAGCATGTGATTCAAAGATTCACAGATCAAATCATATTAGATAACATGTATGGGTATTTTGGGAAAACTTACTTGAGCTCGGTTGATTGCATGCACCACGCCCTTTCTTGTCTTAGAAAAATTCTTTTCTTAAAAATACATTTCTTTTTGAAAAACTTTACCAAATCCTCAGTTTAAGTTTAGACACACCTGTGAGTATGTCCGAATCCTCAAACCAAGATTCTGATACCAACTTGTAACATCCCAAAAATAAGACCCAAAAATTTCGTTTTTAATTTAATAAAAGCGGTATCCCAAATACATCATCATAAAAATCCAGATAAACAAATGTATCGATCAACATAACATATCAGAGTAAATCAAGAATATACGGAATGAGGTGATGTGTGCCCTGCAATCATCCCGAGCTCTTCCCATTGGAACTGGAAGTACCTACAACATAAACTAAAAATTGTAAGCAAAAAGCTTAGTGAGTTCCCCAACATACCACATGCCATACTTACATAACATATAACGGGCCCCGCCCAATGAGTATAACGAGCCCTGCCCTAACTCGCATAATGGGCCCCGCCCTAACTCGCATAATGGGCCCCGTCCTAACTAGCATAATGGGACCCGCTCACATAAAAATCATATATGCATAACATGTAACATTATACAGAATAACCATCGGGCCG
The DNA here is from genome assembly GCF_052849685.1 of Lactuca virosa. Lineage (NCBI taxonomy): Eukaryota > Viridiplantae > Streptophyta > Magnoliopsida > Asterales > Asteraceae > Lactuca > Lactuca virosa. Next base: position 72,845,129 of record NC_136429.1, on the reverse strand, counting down.
TGCCTAGTAAGAATACAAGCAAATACACATACAAGTGTCACATAGACAACGACTATTCTAACATAACAGATTATGGGTCGGCATTGGTGCCTTCAACCCACTAAACACGGTGAGGAAATTCACCTCGAACTGCTGAATCACACGAATAAATCTATGGCTACTTGTCCGAAAAATACCCGAGCTATCAATACCAAATAACATCCAATTTAATTAGATTCCAATCCATAACCATCAGTCAATAATTAGGGCAAAAATACCATTTTACCTCTTACCTAGTTTGGTTCAAGACTAAGGTCTAAGCCTACAATCCAAAAGGCCCAAACATGGCCCAATTTTCCAAATTAGGCCCAAAGCCCTTCCATGGCCTTAATCCAAGGCCCAAAAATATTTCCAGCACAAAACACTAGAATTCAGATTGCCCAACGAAGCCCTAAACATCTAAGCCCAAAAGAATGGGCCAAGCCAAAGCCCAAAAGTCTGAAGCCCAACTGACTGAGTACGTAGGGCGTACTCAGCATGTACGTGCAACATACTCGCTTTAGGGCTTGTACGCTAAGCGTACCTGCTTGTACGCCCAATGTACTCCTCCATTTAGCCATCCCTCCTTTCCATCTTTTAATCCCTTAAGACTTTATTCCAAAACATAGATATGGCTTCCTTGGGCTGATTAATCACTTAAAGTTGCTAACATTATGTGCATGCATGGCTTAATGAAGCTCTTAAAGCTCAAAAGGACTTAATAGATGACTTAATGCATGTATGAGGCCATAAAAACCATAAAGTTGCTAACTTCATGTCTAAGAAACTCATAATGTGCCCAGATCTAAAATAATATTCCCCATAAATGACTTAACCGATCAAACTAACCCGAAAAGGGACCAAAAGCATAAAAACAAGACATGAATAGACCTAAGCATGGAGAAGACAAGGTATGAACTTCATACCATAAAAGACTTGCAAAATGAGTGCGGATTCTGGATCTCTAAGCTTCACACCAAGCAAAGCACCTTCAATCTTCTTTAATCCCTTCAAAATGAGAAAAATAAGCACCAACTTTTTCTCAAAACCTCAAAGACATACTAATGGAGGCTAAAGATCGAGATTTAGGGTTTTAGGGCAATAGAGGCTGGTAAAGAAGCCAGCCCTAGGACTTAAGGTCCTTAAATAGGGTGCAACACCCTTAGGTTTTCCTCATCCTCCGAGTATGCTAAGCATAAGCCTTGTAATCCCAAAGCATAATATAAAGCTCAACAATAATAATAAGTTAGATTGTTAGATAGTTAGTTGCGGAATTAAAAGAGCAGAAAAGTAAAGGAAATGTAAATGACAAGTTATATCAAGTATACACCAAACTGATTCATAACATGGTTTGCACTCAAACACAAGTTAGTAAGAGATACCAGTTTAAAATGAAGAGGATCTTCGATGATGATCAGTAAGATAGAGATATATGAGAAAGACCTTTATATTTCAGAGAGAGTATTAAAAGATCGTAGAGAAGTGATAAGAGATAGGAGTAAAGGGTTGAGAGAGAAGTAAAGAGTTATTTGGTACAAGACATGAGAACTCTATTTATAGAGTCTCCAAAAGGTACATCCGTAATAAACAAATAATAAAGCTACTGATTAGTATGGCCATGCAAGGTCCATTGGATAAAATAAAGTTATCATGCTAAGTCAGTTGGACGTAACTGAGTCTTTACTTCGGTGCACATGTTGCGGTAGAGAGACAGGTTGCGGTAGCACAAGTAGTTGCGGTAGATAAAGGATGATTGCGGTTCTCTAAGTTTAAGAGGGTCACTTCTTTGCCTTAACATTTTACCCGTAAGTAACCTCTTCAACTTCACCTCCGTTATGTATTGAGCTTCAAAAAGTTGATCAGCAGCCACCAAAACTTCCTTACTTCACCTAACCAAGTAATCCTTCTTGTAATCTCATATATTACTTCATCCGTTGTATGCTTAGTCCTATGAATCGAAGCTAAGGTGACTTCAAGTTGTTTGCGGGTAAGACAATGCATTGTGGTGATTGGGATGAAGTATTTTTTATCATTGTTGGCTCTTTTGTACACAACTCCAAGTTTAGGGAAGTTGGTTGCTCCTAAGGATCTTTCTTGATATCCTTCGGTGAACACAGGTGCAGGTTCAAGAGCTGGGAGATTGAATTTTTAGGCGAGAACCCGATGAATGTCTGCATCAATCTTGGCAAAGTCACAAAATGCTGACTTAAGATATTCACAGACTTTTTAATATGCGATTTTCGTCTTCGGATGTTTCTCAGACTTGATTTGAAACACCCTAGAAATCTGAAACACTTCCTCCAGATTCATGAAGGGAAAATCTGCTTGAGTCCTAATGTAGTCGCCACCTCTTCTTGTAAGAGTGTACTGAATGAAGTCTATCTTCATGAATTTCCTTGTCTTGTAACTTTTAACTGCAGAGGGTCTATCATTAGACCAGATGCTCTCAAAATCAGATCCATGCTTGGCGTGGAATCTGTTCAAACGTTCAAACTCGAGAGGTAGCGTTTGGTCATCAGGAAGAATGCGGTCAAAAGGTTCAAAGATCGAAAAGAATTTTGCATTGGGAGAGATCGGGATATCCTAGTATCCATCCGAAGGTGGTTCAGCATAGGTCGGAACTAGCCTATAATCTTCATCGAGCAATATTTGTGTGGGATTAACCGAGGAATTGATCAGGTTTTCATCCATAGTTGTGTCAAAATCATGTTCTTTCCAGATTAATTCAGCAAATTTTGCTGATTTCCCGTCTGCCTTCCTCTGACGTGTTGCAAGAGAGTCAGTGGAGTGATCAGAAGACATTGATGGTTCCAGATTCTTGAACTGTGGAGGAGTTTCTTGGCGAGGGGATTGATGTTGGATTTCTTGTTGCAGGGAGTTTTGTTGCAGTGGAGGAGAATGATGAGATTGCATCAGAGTTGGAGGCTTGTTTGGAGCCGCGGTTGGAGGAGTTTGATGATGAAGTGGAGAGTGAACCGAAGTTGTCAGTTACGAGGATGGTTGTGGAATCACTATCCTTTGATGAGAAGGACCAGCAGTTGAGATTCTTGGGGGAGATTGATGTTGATTAGAGTGTTCACTTCCCCCTTTTGAGGAAGAAACCATTGGTTGCTCCTCAAACCATTGTCTGAGGCCATCAATCTTCGAGAAAGTTTTGTCAAATTGAGACTTGATCAGGTCCGAGATTTGAACATTGGAAGGAACTTCGGTGTTGAATAGAAAATTGTAGATCTCCTTGGTTAACAGCAAAATCTCGTCAACACTCGAGTTTGTCGTGAGAGAACGTCTCGGGCCATTAATGGTTGATTGGAGCACCGCAAGAGCAGACTCATATGCATTGTGCGTTTCTTGTACAAGATTCTTCGAAGTAATGGCTTGATTTTCCAGAGAATACTTGATTTCTGTTTTGAGTGTGGTCACCTCCTTGATAATATTTTCGGCAATGGAGAGGAATCGTTTATGATCCACAGTTTCATTTATGTCATGGGATCAAATACCATTTCCACCTTCAGTGATATTCTCTCCGCAACCAATCGTTCTCTAGCTTCTAACCTTTCCATGCGTTCTGCTAGAGATTGCAGTCCAACAACGTCTGATTGTTGCGGTTGAGGAATGGTGACTGCAGCCAAAATCTGGTCGACTTTCGATTGTAATGAGAGAAATTCATTTCTAGACACTACCAACTTCTTTTTCTTCTTCTTTTCCTTTGGCTTTGAGGCGGAGTGTTGAGAGCCACTCGATTCATCTTCATCAAAAATCATCATAAACTCATCTGAATACATCGGTTGATCAATCTCATTAACATCCAAGTCATCTAGACCAAACATTGATCCTGAGCTTATCTCGATTGCGGTTCCATCCTCGTTTGAGCCTTGAACTTCAACAGTAGGGGGAGGTTGAGATGGACTAACACCACCTTGGAGATTTTGAGCTTGCTGCACCGTGGCTTCCATCCTGGACATCTATTCTTGAATATTTAAAAGATCATGAGCAGTCTTAGCATTGTTGAATGCATCCGCCTAGTATTTAGCTACGATCTGAATTTCTTGTTCCCATTGTTGTTGTTGCTTCGTTTACTGAGCCTTGCGTGCCTGGATAGCCCTGCAAAAAGCTTCATATTTCCTGATTTCGAACTCAGTGCTTGGTTGAAACCGAGTCCAGGAATCATCAGAACAGTATCCGTCAAATCCTTGTGTTCGCACCGGGGTGTCCCCTGGGTTCGTGGATCCTGGCACCATTGTGCTCACCACGCCTAAACCACTTGTACGTAATAGTGGTGGAGTAGGATTTCCCGAGATTCCTCGGTATCCTTGACCTGAAGTCAGGTATGGCCTCGGCTCGGTTCTGGAAAGAGCGGAAGAAGTGCCCTACAGTTGGTCATGTGTTTGTAGTGTATGTTTTATAGAAAGAAGGATGGAGCGCAACTCCTCAGGCTCGAAAAAGTGTAGGTGACCTGCCCTGGATACCTTAGGGCGATTTGAACCAATGGGATCCCCTTGGGATCCAACTGTGGGTGTGTCTCCACTTTCGGATGAAACAAACACACTTTCTGTGTTTGAGTAGTCAGAGAGGGTAGAAACGAGTAAGCATGTAGGGGCTCCAAGGACTATCGGAGTCTGTTGAGAGACTGTGGTATTCGTCCGGTCACGTATTTGGCCATGACTAGGGGTAAGTTTGAGTTTTTTGCGTCTGAAAACATCACCGGAGTCATGATACGGTTCTTATTCGACATTGACAAGCATGTATTGAGTTCTAGAGGGGGAAGGAGGTGCTTCATCCGAAGATTCAACAATTCAGGTTTTGCGCTTCTTTGAGGGAGCTTCTCCCTTGTTGACAATATTTCGGCGGGCTTTCTTTGAAGATACTATTTTCTTTACACGCTTGGATTTTGGTTGATTAGTTGGTTCTTCGGTACGATGGGAAAAAGTTGAGATAGGAGTTGCGGTACTGGTTGGACCTTGGGTTTTGGTAGGGGCTGGGCTAGACTGACTAGGATGAGGCGGGGAAGAATGGTATGGGTCAATACCATCCGTAGCCTCAATATGGTCCGTAAAATCTAGGGCATTGAGTCCAATGGACTTCAAGATATGTCCAGGTAATCTCCTAAGAGGTCCAAAAACAGATTGATCTTTGGAAGGGGTGTACCTTTTTAAGTCGCGGGTGATGAAGAGTGTGGAATCGTCACCCATGTCGAGCTTTGCCTCTTTGTGAAGATCTGAAATGTAGAGAAACCAAAATCGAGCAAAGGTAAGCTCAGTTGCTTCTTGTCACGTAGACTCCTTTGGGATGTATTGAATAAAGTCATCCCACAAGATTTGACCAAAATTGACTGCATTGCCAGTGTATATGCTCCATACAAGCTCGAGAAGCTTGATCCACATGTTTTTCGTGCCGCCGGTTCTGTCAGACAAGCTTCTGATGAAAAAATGGCAGACAAACTGCCATACCGTCGGTAACTGGTTTTTCTTGAATTCACCGATCCCCTTTAGCTTCTTCTGGTACCCCATCTGATACACAGTGATGATGATGTCTTGAGTGCTTGGAGAGAAGAACTTGGTATTAGGTGGAACCCTAAGATTAATGGCTTCCAAAAACTTGGTCTTGGTGAGAACGGCCATTGATTCATTGATCAAGTGCATATGCACAACCTGAAGGTTGTGGAGGGGACGATAGGCTGAAAACGCACACTTGAACAGGGTGGGGAGTGGAACAACATCGGTGAAAGCATCGAATGCACCAAACAGTGGATGAGATGGGATGAACTTGATCATCAATCTAATTGCTTCATTGTAGTGGGGATAATCTTCAAACACAACCCTAAAATTGCTTAAAGCAGTGGATGGGGACTGAGCTTTGATTGTTGTATCGGAACCAGTTGGTTTCCCAGACCCTGAGGCCTTGGATTGCTTTTTGGAAACACCGGATTTCACCATTTTTGAAAATATTAGGAACTTGCAGAAAGCTTTGAGCAAGAAGATGAAGGAGAGAAAAAGAGTTTTTATATGGCCGGATTTCAAAATTTTATCCAAAATGACTAATTTACAGCTGTTAATAGTAAAAACCCTTGGGTTTTAACCATTATCAGCCACAAAAAAATAAATCAAAAAAGGGAAATAAAAAGTATTTGCTTGAAAATCAGAGCATTTAATGAATGTCAGACCCATGATTACACGTTTAAGGAACATGTGGTAACGGGGGTTTATCCATTGTAAAAAAGAGGAATTTGAAACGGAATTGACGGATTAGAGGCTATGAGACGTGACATAATACAAAAAAAGATTTTCTCAAAAGATTTATTTGTTTCATAGCCCAAAATAGGTCTGACACAGAAAAGTGATTCGGAAAGAAACTGAAACGTTGTATGCTACAAAATGAATGTTTCGCTTTTATGAGGAATTTTTATTTAATGAAAAACATTAAATAGCACACAATGTTATTAGACATTTATGAAGTAAATATGGGATCCTTTAATGTGACCGCGGTTGAATGATCATGACTGCGGTTGAGACATGGATGGCTGCGGTAGCTTGAACTGAGGAAACACTTGATCAAACAGTTAGAGATAAAAGGAATGAAGGACCAGAAGAAAATATAGATTATATGTGATTTCGGTATACAAGATATACCAAAAGGACATATGATTAATATATTGTTTTAGAACCGCAGTGAAGAGAATGCTTCAAGAATTTTGTTTTTGAAAAGAAAAGAAGCATGTTCTTCATAGGGAGATGACTGCGGTAACTATCAATTAAAAAGGAATTGCGAGTCAGGATTCATCATTCCTAACATTTCTAGAATGCTATTTAATTTTGTTGCGTCAAGTGCCTTTGTAAAAACATCAGCAATTTCTTCGTGGGTTGGAACAAAAATTAGTTCGATGTTACCTTTAAGTATGTGGTCTTTGATAAAGTGGTACCGCAATTCAATGTGCTTCGTCTTTGAATGGTGAATTGGATTGTGAGAAATCGCAATGGCACTCTCTGAGTCACAGTAAATCGGTACCCGCAACATTCTGTAACCGTAGTTCATCAGTTGAGTCTTCATCCAAAGAACTTGAGAACAGGAACTGGCTGCGGCCACATATTCTGCTTCTGCGGTAGACAACGAGACACAATTTTGCTTCCTTGAAGACCAGCTGACTAATCTTCCTCCTAGAAATTGGAAACCATTAGAAGTACTCTTTCAATCTAATCTATAACCGGCATGATCCGCATCGGTGAAGGCTTGAAGGCTGAAATCATTTCCTGCGGGATACCAGAGGCCTAGAGGTTTGCTTCCCTTGAGGTATCTGAAGATTTGCTTGACTGCAGTCAGATGTGATACTTTAGAGTCAGCTTGGTATCGAGCACATAAGCCTGTAGCGAAGACAATGTCTGGTCTACTTGCGGTTAGGTACATCAGTGACCCAATCATTCCTCGATAAGTTTTGTGATCAACCAACTCTCTGGTATGATCCAAAGAGATCTTGTATCCAAAGGCCATTGGAACTTTGGCTGATGAGCAATTGTCCATTAAGTATTTCTTGAGCAACTTAGAGGTGTATTTTTCTTGATGGATGAAAATCCCTTGAGGGACTTATTTTATTTGATGACCTAGAAAGAAATTGATCTCTCTATTCATGCTCATTTAGAATTTGCTTGTCATGAGCTTTGCAAAGCCATCTACCATTTTCTGGTCTGTTGAACCAAATATGATATCATTTACATATATTTGGACGAGCATTAAGTGGTTACCATTTGCCCTTCTAAATAAAGTGGGATCTATCACACCTCTTTTGTACCCAGACATGACAAGAAACTCAGAAATAGTATCATACCATGCCCTTGGAGCTTGTTTGAGACCGTAAACCGCCTTTTCAAGCTTGTAGCAATGGTTAGGAAATTCTTGACATTTGAAGCTCGGAGGTTGTTGCAAGTAAACCTCCTCCTTCAGTTCACCATTGAGAAAGGCACTTTTTACATCTATTTGATGAACCTTAATTTTCTTATGTGCCGCATACGCCAAGAACATGCATATGGCTTCCATTCGGGGTACATGGGCATAGGTTTCATCGTAGTCAACGCCTTCCAATTGACTGTGCCCCTTAGCAACAAGTCTTGCTTTGTTCCTCACCACCGCACCGGATTCGTCAAGCTTGTTCTTGTAAACCCATCTAGTACCAATTATTGTGTGGACTCTTGGATTTGTTACCAGCTTCCAAACCTTGTTCCTTTCAAACTCAGCTAGTTCTTCTTGCATTGCGGTGATCCAGTCGGGCTCCATGAGAGCTTCCTTGATGGTTCGAGGCTCGATTGCGGACATGAAGGCTGTGTAATGACAGTGGTCTGTTAGATCACTAGAACATCGAGTTTGTATGCTTGCGGATGGGTTACCAATGATTTGACTCGGTGGGTGATCCTTTGTCCAAATTTGAAGGCGAGATTGTTGGTGATCAGCGGCTGCGGTAGAGGGAATATCTTCAACGTCAGAACATTCTTCGGTTGGAGAAGGTAGTTCCCCCTCGACTTGAGAGCAGCCCACAGAATTGTCTTGTATTGTGGAGTTGATCCGCATTTGATTGAGATTCTCTTTGGTCCGCGGATGGAAATTCCTTTTGAACCAAGGATGGTTCCCCCTGGATTGATGATTGAGTGATGATCCTTGAATCTGTTCTCATGTCAATGTTCTTTATTTCTTCAACGTCAGAGTCTGAGGATACATTTGATTGAGTTGTAACTCTGTGGCTAGATACCGGAGTTGCGTCTTCAATAACTGGAACCTCAATGGTTGTCATTTGAACCAGAGTTGTGCTTTCCCCCTCAACCGGCGAGGTGGAAGTTCCATTCGAAAAATCTTCAGACAAGGATGGTCCAGATACTTCAACGTGTTGTTGTTGAGCTACCGGAGACACAAGAATTTCAGAGAGATGAGCCGTCTCTACGGGGTCGAATAGATCATCATAGTTAACTTCAACTATGTTAAGGGGACCCGAAGAGACTGGGATATCACTTTACAGAATGAATTTGGTTTCAGTTGAGGGAGCAGTGGAGCGGACATAATAGTATCAAATTTAACATCGAAGCTTTCGACTATCAGCCTTGTGCGTCTGATGAGAACCTGATAGGCCACTTTATTGGTGGAGTAGCCAAGAAAAATGCCTTCATCTGATTTGGGTGCAAATTTGTTAAGGTGATATTTGTTGTTGATCACAAAACATCTGCATCCAAAAATGTGGAAGAATCTGACATTTGGTTTGCGGTTGTTCAGGCCCTCATAAGGAGTTTTGTTTAGACGCTTGCAAATGGTGCTTCGGTTTTGAACAAAGCATGCAGTTTCCACTGCTTCGCCCAGAAGTATAGAGGAAGGTTGGCAAAATTTAACATTGATCTTGCTGCTTCAACCAATGTACGATTCCTTCGCTCTACAACTCCATTTTGCTGCGGTGTGTAGGGAGCTGAAAAGTTGTGACTGATGCCTTTTGAAACCAAGAAACTATTCAATAGATGATTATTGAATTCGGTTCCATTGTCACTTCTTATCCTTATTACAGGAAGCTTGATTTGAAGCTCGATTTCTATGAAATTAATCAGAACCTGCGGTGTATCCGATTTGAGTCTCAAGAAGAAGACCCAAGTGAAACGAGTGTAGTCATCAACTATAACCAGTATGTATTTTTTTATGATGAAGACTGGCTATGGTAGATGGACCGTAGAGATCAATATGAAGTAATTCCAATGGCTTCATAATTGAAGAATCGATCACCAAGGGATGGCTTCCCTTTGTTTGCTTTCCCCACTCACACGATGGGTAAAGGGTGTCATTGTTGTATTTCAGAATAGGAAGACCACAGACAAGTTCTTCGGTGACCAAGTTGTTGATATACCGGAAGTTGAGATGAGCTAACTTGCGGTGCCACAGCCAACTGACTTCGGATACGGCTTTGGATAAAAAACACAATTGTGGTTTGCCAATGATTAAAAAGACGTCCAAAGGATACATTGTGCCCTCGGATTTAGACTTAATCAAACAGGTGCTTCTATCACTTGTCAAAATGTAGCAGTTCACTATCAAACTCAACTCTGTGACCAACTTTGCACAATTGACCTACGCTGATCAAATTATGCTTGAGTCCTTCAACATAAGCAACCTTTTGAATTGAGAAGTTTCCCGTAGTCAGAACACCATAACCCCGGATGATACCATTTGCATTGTTACCGAATGTGACATGTCCACCATTACATATAGGCCTGAAATCCCGAAGATACTCTAACCTTCCGGTCATGTGCAAGGAGCAGGCACTGTCAATCAACCACTACTCTTCTTGTTCCTCCTTGCATATTGCCTACAAGATTAATGGGTTAGTTTGGGCAACCAAACAAGTTTGGAACCCGGGGACAAACGAGAATTTTTCTGACTAGATGCTTGTATACGAGGTACATGGACAAGTTTCTTGTCAGTGTTTAGACCTAATCCTGGGTGCTTTGTAACTTTAGGAATGTTACAAGGGTGGATTGGACGTGAGGTTTTCAAAAGATAAAGTCCAGAATTAAGAGGTTTTACTCGAACACCGGATTTGGACATCGGTCTGGAGGATGTAGGCAAAGTCTTTTGTCCGGTCCATGAATAACTTTTGGCTGTAGAAACTTTGGAATTTAAAAAAGCTTTTGTATGAGAATTTCTCCTAGATTTTGACTTAAGATTTGACTGAGGTGACTTTTTGAGTCTGGAGTTGGCAATAGACCTTTCCATTTTGGATCTTTTAAGGAATAATTTTGAAAAATATACATTTGAAAAGATGTGACTTTCTTTTTGAATTTTGCAGGAGTCTTTGAAAAAGTTTTAGTTACTATACACTCCCTTTTGTCAGATTCATTGACTGTGGTGACTTTTGAAAGATTTTTGTCAGAGACATGTTTTTCTAAACTCTTTTGTTTTGAAATTTTGGCTTGTTTGAGATTTTTGTTTTCGAAATTGGTATCCCGGTTTTTACCTCGGGACCTAAGTTCTTCTTTGAAAGCCAATTTTGCTTGAGTTTTTGGGGAACCGCAGTCAAAAATGTTCAACTGCGGTTTTTTGGAAATCACTGATTGTTTTAGAAAACGAGGACTTGAATTAGCTGAACTTGAAGATTTTGGACTTTGTGAAAATTAACCATATTTGAAATTTTCTACTGGTAATTCATGAAAAATGGGTTGGATGGTCACTGTGCTTTTGACTTCGGCATGCGGTAAGGATGACTGGACTACCGCAGAGTATGTCAGGTATGGGTTTTTGTTGGAACATACTATGGAATGTAAGGATGAACAATCATCGGTTAAGTCTGGTCCTTCCAAAAAAAATTCTTCATCTACAACGGAAGATGACTGAGAATTAGGACAACTTGTGTTAATGACTGGGATTGGATCGGAGGATTCTGGGAGAATTTCCTCAATAACATAATTGTTACTCAGTTCATGAAGCCTACTGAAGTGACATCTAATATCTTCGAGGAATGTTTTGTCATTGACAGGGAAATGAAACTCTCGATCCGGAGGGACATATGGACGGTCTTTGTTAAATCGAGGTGATGAATCTTTTGCGGTTAAAAACCTATTGGACCAACCCCAATTGTATGTGTTATCTACAGTCCCTTTATTTACAAGATTTTCAATAGCTTCACTTTCATTAAACAACTTTTTGATTAAAAGATTTAAGCGTAAATTTTCCTTTTGGGCTAAATCCCTTTGATTCAAGGCTATTCCTAACTGAGTTTCACACAACATTCTGGCATATTTTTCTAACACTAAATCCCTTTCTAACATAGCAACTGTAACATCCCAAATTCCAAGCCCAAATTTTTCATTTTTAATTAAGAAATTCCCAACATAGTTTACCAAAACATTTCCCATGCCATAACATTTGCAAACAAAAATATAACAAAGTGTCTGGAAATCATAATGTCAAGTAAAATAAATCAGAGTAAAATCCCAGAAAACTCCATGCGGAAATCATGTGTGTGTGTGATGCGCTGCTACACCGCCGGCTCCTTCCCCTTAGACGAAGAGGTACCTGAAACCAAAACTAAAACTGTAAGCACAAAGCTTAGTGAGTTCCCCCATCATACCACATACCATATAATATCGTCGGTATCTTTCAACCGGTAGCTTGTCACCGGTATCTTTCAACCGGTATCTATCATCGGTATCTTTCAACCGGTAACTGTCATCGGTATCTTTCAACCGGTATATGTCATCGGTATCTTTCAACCGGTAACTGGGGACTATTTCACCCCCCACCATTATCACATAATAACATATCATAATCATACTGCTAGGCATGCATGGGTACTATCTACCCCTTCGGTGTCTTTCAACCGGTAACTAGGGGTTATATCACCCCTACCATTACTAACACATATGTCATACCATCCTAGCACATAAAGCATATCAGATAGTAGCACATCAGATCATTATCACAAAGACAATCATCTAACAAACAAATCCTACTAGTGGGTCGGCATTGTGGCCGTAGACCCACTCCTACTGGAAGGTAACTCACCTCGAACGAGTAGCTGCTGATAATCTGTGCGGGAAATCTCTTCCTGTTGCTGCTCCGGAAATCCTCCGGCTATAGTCCCAACAAAACACTTAATCAGAGTCTGATATCTATTCTTAGGTTCAAATGACCATTTTACCCCTGACCAAGTCCAAGTCAAAGTCAAAGTCAACTTCCAGTTGACCCGACTCGCCGAGTTGGGTCGCCAACTCGTCGAGTCCCTATCTCTTCAACTGTCCTCATTCACGTCTTTACTCGTCGAGTTTAGCAACGACTCGACGAGTTCTCCTTCTAACTCAACCCTGGATGAACCTTCATCCGACTCGTCGAGCGGTATGAACACTCGTCGAGTTCATCTTCATCCTATGAACACGTCCTGTCCTCGACTCGCCGAGTTGTATGAACAACTCGTCGAGTTCATCTTCAAGAGTTGGGAGATTGCCTTGGACTCGCTGAGTCCTATGAACTCCAGGTTTATGGCTTATCCCAATACGTTTGGGTCACTCCCCTAGACCCTCTTAAAACCTTTCTACCACTCAACTGGGTCTCTTGAACCATAACAGAAAATGGAAATTAAGCCTCGGACTCGCCGAGTCCCAAGAACGACTCGCCGAGTCGATACAGTCCCAAGTCTATTTCTTCGATTTCTGGTGTACAACTCTTGTCCAAATGATAGATCTAGGTCCCTAAACTCGATCTAGCACGTAAAGTTACGAACTTTACGTGCATGCATGGGACTTTGAGCCAAAAAGGCTCTAAAAGAGGCTCTTAAGTTGCATGGGGGCTTCCATGGGTGCAAAAGCAGCCCTTTTCTGCCTTGTAACTCCTCCATGGACCTAGATCCGAAGCCTCAACCCCCAACCATGCTTGCAATCATGGTTGGTTACCAAGAATGGCTTATAAAAGCCCTAAATCTCCCCAAAAAGGGATCTAGCAAATGAACAAGCAAGGTATCGACTTTATACCTTCCAAGAACTGTAGATGATGCACAAGTTTGATTCCTCTGGCCAACCACTTGGTTCCTCAAGCTTTTCCTTCCTTCTTGCCACCACAAACTACCAAGAATCACCAAAAAGGCCTTTAGATCTTCACAACACGACTAGGGTTCTGTATGGAGTGTTCTAGGAGCATAAAGGGGCGATGGAGGATGTATAAGGTTGTTTAAATAGGGTGCAAACCCTCAGATTAGGGTTTTGTACATTCATCTACTCGTCGAGTCTGGAAGCCGACTCGACGAGTCCGTCATTTAAATCCCGGATCAAATCCGCTTCTACTCGACGAGTTGGGCCTTCAACTCGCCGAGTCCCAGGCCAAAAATGCAAAATACTTAAATAAAATACATATCAGGAACCAGGTGCTATAAATCTCCCCCACTTATTTTAGACTTCGTCCTCGAAGTCTGTTGCTCGTTCTTGGAAAAGCTCAGGGTAATGCTCCATCATCTCATCCACCGGCTCCCAAGTCCATTATGAGCCCTTCCGGTGCTGCCATTTCACCTTCACCAGCTCGACCCTCTTGTTCCTCTGATCCTTTGACTTTCGGTCGAGGATTGCCACAGGCCGCTCAATGTAATTCAGGCTGTCATCGACCTGAATATCCTTTAAAGGTACCACTGCCGAATCGTCCACCAAACATTTCCGTAACTGGGAGACATGAAAAGTGCTATGGATCTGACTGAGTTCGGCTGGCAGGTCCAGTCTATACGCCACCTTGCGCACCCGGGCTATAACCCTGAAGGGTCTAATGTACCTGGGGCCCAACTTGCCCCGCTTCCTGAACCGAATGACGCCCTTCCAGGGTGACACCTTCAGGAGAACCATATCCCCGACCTGGAACTCCAGGTCTGAACGGCGCTTGTCGGCATAGCTTTTCTGCCGACTTTGAGCAGTCTGAAGCCTGCTCCTGACCTGCTGAATCCTCTCTGTCGTCTTGAGCACCACTTCGGTGCTCCCCATGACCCTCTGGCCCACCTCACCCCAACATATCGGGGTCCTGCACTTCCTCCCGTACAACATCTCGAAAGGAGGACGGTCGATGCTCGCATGATAGCTATTATTATACGAGAACTCCGCCAATGGAAGGTAGGTATCCCAGCTACCTCCGAAATCTAAAACACATGCCCGCAGCATATCCTCTAGCGTCTGGATGGTCAGCTCGCTCTGACCATCCGTCTGCGGGCTAACCACCTTGGTAACTCGAGCTTCTTAATCATCCATGTTTTAAGAAGTTTTTCTACTTCTTGGATAATCTGATTTCTCTCGAGTGCAAACTTCCTTCTTTTTTGATGTATAGGTCTGAAAGAATGATCAATGTTAAGTTTATGAGTTATAATATTTTTGTCTATACCTGTCATGTCTTTATGTTTCCATGCAAAGGTTTTCCTTCTTTCTTTCAGGCACTTTATTATATCTTCTTCTATGTTATCTGGTAGTAAGGATCTTATAAGTACTTTCATATTGGGATCCTTAATGTCAAGGGGCACTTCTTTTGTATATTTCTTTTTGGCCTCTAGTACATATTGTGCCCTTTGATTTAATTGTTATGCTCGTCGTAGGACTATGAAAGTCTTCATCGAGGTCTTGTAGCACTCCTTGAATTCTTGTTGGTCACATGTGATCTTCACTGTCCCCTATGGGGTAGGCATCTTCACAAATTGGTGGTACATCGATTGGGATCGCCTTCATGTCATGGATCCATGGCCTCAATAATATAATGTTATAGGAGGATAATGAATCAATTACACAAAATCGTTGCATAGCGTTTTACCCCTCTATGTAGATAGGCATCTTTATTTCACCGACTGTATGCTTTGTTTCACTACTGAATCCTATTAGCACTGAGGAACTTTTGACTATTTCAGACTCGGGGATGTTCATTCTTTTTAAAGCATCCAGGAGTATAATGTTGTTGGATAAGGTGTCTAAGTCCATAACTATATTTGAGATGTACTTGACCCGACCCGGCATGGTCCATTTGGGTTGAACTTCACCCGAACAATTTATATGGATAATCTTTTGAGAGTAGTATGAAATCATATTATTTAATTAGTATTGATCTAAAATTAATTTAGATTTAATTTGGTGATCAAAAAGGTGACTAATTAAATATGGGCTCTTGTATTTATATAGTGTGGGCTAATGCTTATTTAGAATGGGCTAGGCTTGCATGGAAAGTGCATGGATAGTCCATGGAGCTTTAACCCATGGATCTTATGAAAATGAAAGGTCATGGGTATTAGGGTTTACATGGATGTAACCCTAATCCACCACACTATATAAAGGGGTCCTTGGCACTTGAAATGGCACTAATGTGTGTGTGAGAACTAAGGTGTGGCCGATTTCTAGAAGTATGCTACTACTCTCTCAAGTTTCCAAAGTTTGTGGTGATTTGTGACTTCCATTTGAGGCATCCACATTATTGGTGCTAGGCTCTCAAACTCCAAGCAATCAACCACTACTAAAAGGTATGTAATTCTACTAGTGTTTTATGATTCAAGTACCCCATAACATGCTAGTTAGGATGTAAACCTTGGAAAATTATTATTTGCATGTATTTTAGAGAAACACATAGATCCAAGGTTTATAGGGTTGCATGTACACCATAGGAGTGTTAGAATGCTCAAAACCCTTCAGTGGTATCAGAGCCTAGGCTTGTTTTCTTGATACTTGATGCAAACTTGTTAAAAAGTCATTAAAACTGCTTTCTGCTCAGTAAACTCGCCGAGTACATGGGGGAAATCGACGAGTCCATGTGTTTTTTCATCCTACTCGTCGAGTAGGTTCATGCACTCGACGAGTAGGAGGCCCATAATGCAGTTTTTCGAGTTTTTAAGCTGGAATTGGACTAGAATCATTACACTAAACTGTTTTGGACTTATAAAACCTATTTTTGATATTGTAATGATTATGCTAATCCAATTTCAAAGGTTATTATCAAATTTGCAAGTTTTGTATGTGTTTATATGATTCTTGAAATTGTTGATATGAATGTTCATGAACTTATGAGTTTTAGTAGATCATAGGAATTATTTGCAAATAGTTTGTTAGTTTAATTCTTGATCTTGATGTGTTTTAATGGAATCCATAATTTGTCCTCAAGTTATGGATTACCAAAAGTCACTCCTTTTAAAGTCCATTAATGAACACATAGGTTATATAAAATGAAGAGTCTTCATTTTAATAAACTAATAACTCATAAGTTATGAAATGAAAAGTTTTGAATAGTTTCAAAACTTGCCCTCAAGTTTTAGAATTTGTTAAGTCTCACACACCTTAGAAAACTTTAATTCCAACCTTTAGAGTTTTAAAAGTTAAAATTCAACCCTTATACTTTATAGTATTATAAGTTAATAATATATATATGTATAAGATCAAATCGTTTTACCGTTAGTAGGCCTCATTCACGAAGTCGGTCTATAAGGGGGGTATAAGGTTGCTATCTATAAAATGGCAGCTTAATGGGTGTCCACTCTCACCCACCGCTTCCTTGACTGGTGGAGGGTCGTTAGCCGAACGGGTAGGACAATGAATTTAATTCTCATTAAAAGTATAATGATTATTACAAAGTAACTAAATGTTTTTATAAATTCCCAATCTTAGTTACTTTAGGAAAATATGAAATTGGTGCTAACCAATAAAATTAACACTTTGTACCTTACCAAGTCGTTGGTGGAGCATGTGTGGTTAACCGGCACACTAACTTGGACTAGTAAGGAAGGCAAAGGGTAACTTAATGTTTATCATAGACCGGTGGAGCGCGTGTGGTTAACCGGCACACCGATTAGGTGATAATATTGAGGGTACCAAGTTAATTTGCATGGTTATTCACACCTTGTTTTGTGATCGTCGGCATCCCAGTCACAAAACCTGAAGGGCACAATCGAGATTGAAACATGCCATTGAAAAGTTCAATGAATCTCAAAAGAATCTAGGAGTTTCAAAACCAATTAAAACCTAATAATTTATTTCGTTTTTCATGGTGGAAATTGGTGAATCGTCATTCACCTACCTTCAAATATTTTATAGCTTGGATTACGACATCCCTCTTCCAAGTTATAAAGTATTGTGTTGGGTCCTAGCCTTAATATTACATTTGGGTGTCTTATTAAGGATTCCATATCTAATCTAAATTTGTCCTTCTTCCTTTTCAGATGTCTTCCAACAATGCTTCTCGCTCAAACCCTACTATATCCTTCTCTCTCATGAACCTTTGTGGGAGAGTCATCTTCGATGGTTCCAACTTCAATGATTGGATCAGGAACATCAGGATGGTCACGCGCTATGAGGACAAGGAATATGTCCTCGACAAGGAGCTTAAGGAACATGATGAGTCGTTTGCTACTCTAGAGGAGATCGCTGAATTCTGGGCACATGAGAGAGATGCCACTAAGGTGCATGTATCATGTTGGCCACGATAACAGCCGAGCTCCAAAGGTCCTATGAGGACTATTACCCTTTTGAGATGCACCAGGACTTGATGGACAGATACCATCAGAATGCTCGTCAAGAGCGGTATGAAATCATCTCCTCCATGATAATAACCCGGATTAAGGATGGTGAACCCATCACGTGCCACATGCATAAAATGCAAAGATCCGTGGACCGTTTGCTGAAATTGAATGTGAACTTCCCTGAGGAGTTGGTGATTGACATCATATTGCACTCCTTACCTTCTTGTTATGATCAATTTCGAATGACATATCACATGAACAAGGAGGAGGTCACACTCAATAAACTTCAAGGACTTTTGAAGACCGCCGAAAATCGTCGCAAAGGTAAATCGGTTGTTACTACTCCTACTCCTAACTCCGCCCCTGTCTTGGCAATCGGACAAAGTAGAGGGAAGAAGAGGAAAACCCCTTCGAAGGGTACCAACAGAAAGTCTCTTGATGGATCCTCTTTGAGTGGAACCAAAAGTGGTCTAGTCACTCCTTATTCCAACCCAAAGGAAGCTGAATGCTTCTATTGTCATGATAAGGGGCACTGGAAGCGAAACTGTCCAAAGTACCTACAAGATGTTAAGGATGGGAAAGTTAAACCCAACCATACAAGTATTTACACTATATTGTCTAATAACTCACCATAGGTTGTGGTATTGACATATGTTCTGACTTGCAGGGACTAAGAAGAAGTGAGAATGTGGAGCATGGGAAGATAAACTTGATCATGGGGAATAGGAAAGCTTCACCTGTCACTAAGATTGGAGTTTATTCTTTGTTGTTAAGTAGTGGGTTAGTGTTAGATTTGAATAAGTGTTGTTACTCGTCTGAAATGGCAAGAAATATTATTTCCTTTCATGGTTTGTACAAACAAGGGTTTACCTTTTCGTTTGATGATGAATGTGGTGGTATTAATGCTTTTTATAATAATGTTTTTTATTTGAAGGCATTACCTTGTGATGGTGTGTATGAAAATGTGTCGGTTATAGATAACCTAGGAAATAATGTGTTGTGTATTGATTCTTCCAATAGCTTGGATAAAGCATCATTGTGGCATTATCGTCTTGGACATGTAAGCAAGAAACGCATAGGCCAACTCCAAAAGGATGGAGTCTTGGATTCATTTGACCTAAAGTCGGATGATAGTTGTGAATCTTGTTTGCTTAGGAAAATGACAAAGTCACCCTTCACTGGTTACTGTGCTAGGGGTGAGGGTTTGTTGGATGTCATACATACTGATGAGTGTGGACCCTTCAGAACCACCACAATGGATTCTAACCGCTTCTATGTGACTTTTACTGATGATTACAGTAGATATGGTTATGTCTAGTTAATCAAGCCTAAGTCAGAAACCTTTGAAAAGTTCAAAGAGTTTAAACAGGAAGTGGAGAATCAGCTGGGCAGGAACATTAAGATGCTTCGATCGTATCGAGGTGGTGAGTATCTTAGTACAGAGTTCCTTGACTATCTTAAGGAATGTGGGATTGTCTCGCAATTGACACCTCCCAAAACACCACAGCTTAATGGTGTGGCTGAGAGGCGTAATCGAACCTTGTTGGACATGGTTCGTTCCATGATGTGTCGAGCTTTGCTACCAATCTCATTTTGGGGGTATGCCTTAGAGACTGCCGCCCAGATCCTTAATCTAGTCCCTACAAAGAAGGTTGCCAAAACACCTCATGAAATGTGGACTGGGAAAGCTCCCACTTTGTACCACATCAAGATTTGGGGTTGCGAGGCTTTCATGAGGCGCGAGACTCACGACAAGCTCGAACCTCGAAGTGAGCGGTGTATTTTCATCGGCTACCCACAAAAATCCTTTGGTTACCTCATCTATAGACCCATTGATAATGTGGTCTTTGTGGCAAGGAGAGGGGTCTTTCGCGAGAGAGAGTTCATAAGCCAAGGAAACAGAGGGAGGCAAATTGACCTTGAATAAATTCAAGATTCAAGTGGTGAAGGAACCTCAAACCCTAGCAATCAACTTGAGGAGGAAACTCCTGTTGAACCAACTGACGAGTCTGTACCTCTGAGGCGTTCCACTAGAGTTAGGAATCCACCTGAGCATTACTATGGTTTCCATATTACTGCGGAAGGTGATACATTTATCATTGATAGTACACTGGTAAATTTTGGATGAACCTAACAACTATAGGGAAGCCATGGCAGGCCCTGAGTCTAGTAAATGGAAAAAGGCTATGGACAGCGATATTCAGTCCATGTATGACAATCAAGTTTGGAACTTGGTTGACAATGTACCGGGTCGTAAGATGGTCGGGTGAAAATGGATCTTCAAGAAGAAGACCGACATGGATGGGAAAGTGCACACTTATAAGGCGCGACTGGTTGCGAAGGGCTTCACTCAAACTCAGGGAGTTGATTATGATGAAACCTTCTCACCAGTGGCAAAGATTAAGTCTATTAGGATTATGCTAGCCATTGCTGCATTTCATGATTATGAAATAAGGCAAATGGATGTCAAAACCGCTTTCCTTAATGGAAAGTTGGCTGAGGATGTTTACATGAGTCGGCCAGAAGGTTTTGACAGTGCAGAGTACCCTGATAGAGTGTGCAAGCTTGAGAAATCTATTTATGGATTGAAACAAGCATCTCGCAGCTGGAACCTTTGTTTTGATGAGAAAGTCAAAGAGTTTGGTTTTTCGAGAAGCGAAGATGATTCCTGTGTGTATGTCAGAGCTAGTGGGAGTATAGTTAGCTTTTTGGTACTGTATGTGGATGACATACTACTCATGGGAAATGACATCCCAACTTTGCAAGAGGTTAAGTCCTGGCTTGGGAAGTGTTTCGCTATGAAGGACCTTGAAGAAGCTGCCTATATCCTAGGGATAAGGATATTGAGAGAAAGGAGTAAAAGACTAATTGGACTTAGTCAAATCACCTATGTGGACAAAGTTTTGAAAAGGTTCCACATGCAGAATTCCAAGAAAGGTGACTTACCGATCCAGCATAATGCCAAACTGAGCACGACTTAGAGCCCGAGTACAGAGGCCGAGATAGCTGAGATGAGTCGATTACCATATGCTTCCGTTGTTGGCTCGATCATGTATGCTATGACTTGTACTCGCCCTGATGTGGCCTTTGCTTTGAGCATGGTCAGCAGATATTAGGGGAATCCTGGCAACGATCACTGGAATGTGGTAAATAACATTCTCAAGTACCTATGAAGGACTAAGGATTGGATTCTTACCCTTGGTGGGAGTGATGAATTGAGAGTTGTGGGGTATAGTAACGCTAGCTTTCAGACTGATAGGGATAATTTCCGCTCTCAGTCGGGCTGGGTCTTTACCATGAATGGAGGAGCAATTACTTGGAAAAGTTCCAAGCAGGAGACGGTAGCTGATTCGACATGTGAATCAGAGTATATAGCAGCGAGTGAAGCGGCGAAGGAGGCGATATGGCTGAGAAACTTCATCGGAGACCTTCGAGTTGTACAAGCAATAAAGGAGCCTATGGAGATTTTCTGTGACAGCAATAGTGCGGTTGCCTTAGCCAAGGAACCGAGAGATCATGACATATCCAGACACATTGACAGAAAATATCACTTTATAAGACATAAGATAGAAGAAGGACTCCTCGTAGCAAAGAGGATATCGTCAGAAGAGAACCCAGAAGATCCCCTCACGAAGGGACTGACTAGGGTTAGGCATTTGCAGCATGCGAGGCGCATCGGGCTGAAGGACGATATTAGTTTTACAGATTAGATAGCTCTGAAACTTGTAAAATGTAATTGACATTTGATGATTGAATAAAAGTTGTTGTTTATTTATAAGTAAAGTGTTGCTATCGTATGTCAATTATTTACTATTTTTTCAATTTTGCATGTTTTGACTTCCAGAATAATTTCTTTATTTAAATTCTCCACAGTCGGTCATATGTTGGAAGTATGTATGAATCAATATTGTCATGAAGTTAGCTCGTAGATGTCTAAGGTGTTGTACATAGCAAAAGTTGCTACAACATTCATGAGTGCTCATAAGTTCTGATTATTGGATTAAACCCACGCTCACTTGTATCACTTCATGGAATTTATCTCGAGTGATCGTGAGACGGTGATATCATATAAGTCTTCAAACCTATAGATATGAGTTGTTGCCTATGAGTTGGTTATGCATTGATTGTACGAAAACGCATCAGTAACTTGATGTCATAAAATGTACCTTTGTATATAATTCAACAAGTAGTAGAACAAGCATATGAGTCAAAGTTTATCTGTTCCTTCTAGTCCTTGGAGGATTAGAAGCGATATATGGGCCCCTCGATGATTTTGTTTTGACCTATGTACCGGGCCCGGTCAGAACTAAATTGATGTGTTCAATTAAGTTCTATGTCAAACAAATCAGAAATCGGGAAACAAACTGCTGGACAATAAGTACGACATTGTTCCATGTATCTGTTCGGCTGATATCTTGAGATCAGAGGATTATATGATCCCTTTTCTAAAATGGCGCTTCATAGTTCAACAGAGTTTTAAGAGCTACGATTGTTGGTCGGTTCCTTAAGTCATGCTTGCAACTATAGTTATTAGACTTATCCAAGTGGGAGACTGTTGGATAAGGTGTCTAAGTCCATAACTATATTTGAGATGTACTTGACCCGACTCGGCATGGTCCATTTGGGTTGCACTTCACCCGAACAATTTATATGGATAATCTTTTGAGAGTAGTATGAAATCATATTATTTAATTAGTATTGATCTAAAATTAATTTAGAATTAATTTGGTGATCAAAAAGGTGACTAATTAAATATGGGCTCTTGTATTTATATAGTGTGGGCTAATGCTTATTT
This sequence comes from Lactuca virosa, assembly GCF_052849685.1. NCBI lineage: Eukaryota > Viridiplantae > Streptophyta > Magnoliopsida > Asterales > Asteraceae > Lactuca > Lactuca virosa. Next base: position 72,822,354 of record NC_136429.1, on the reverse strand, counting down.
AGAATGGGCTAGGCTTGCATGGAAAGTCCATGGAGCTTTAACCCATGGATCTTATGGAAATGAAAGGTCATGGGTATTAGGGTTTACATGGATGTAACCCTAATCCACCACACTATATAAAGGGGTCTTTGGCACTTGAAATGGCACTAGTGTGTGTGAGAACTAAGGTGTGGCCGATTTCTAGAAGTGTGCTACTACTCTCTCAAGTTTCCAAAGTTTGTGGTGATTTGTGACTTCCATTTGAGGCATCCACATTATTGGTGCTAGGCTCTCAAACTCCAAGCAATCAACCACTACTAAAAGGTATGTAATTATACTAGTGTTTTATGATTCAAGTACCCCATAACATGCTAGTTAGGATGTAAACCTTGGAAAATTATTATTTGCATGTATTTTAGAGAAAACATAGATCCAAGGTTTCTAGGGTTGCATGTACACCATAGGAGTGTTAGAATGCTCAAAACCCTTCAAATGTTGACTAAGGATCCTCCATCGACAAGGATCCTTCTGACAAAATGGTTGGTGATGTAAAGAGTGATCACCAGTCCATCATGGTAAGGATCCTAGACGTTTGCCTTATTTGTTTCGCCGAAGGTGGTTTCATTCTCGTTTGTGATTGACGTATTCTTCTGAGTCCTTTCTTCTTTCCCCATCTTCGACACTTTGGCATGCCTTTTTGCTGCAGAATAAGAGTTACCACAAATGCCAGATCCTCCAGATATAACATTGATTACCTTGGCGTCTATAGGAGGGGATCCTAGTTTCTTTAGGATCTTATGAGGATCCTGATCCTTTTCTTTGGATCTTTCCTTTTTCCTTCCCAGGATCTTTTTGAGATATCCCTTGCTGAGTAGGTAACTGGTCTCCTTCTTGAGGGCTATGCAATCTTCCATAATGTGACCAAAGTCCTCATGGTATTCACACCATTTGGTTTTATCTTTCCAGGTGGTGGCTTTTCTCCCTTTCTTGGCCATCTCGATTTGTCGCCAAGTTCCTGCATAGCAAATATTAAACTGAAACATCCACAGAAAAGCAATATTCAGTGATCTTAGGAAATTCTTCTTCCTCCCCTTTATCTTCAAGGGCATTAACCCTATGATGACCAGGTTTGGAATAAGGTTTGGATTTATAGGATCTTTAGACTGAGGAATCGGCCTTCCTATTGGGGTTATCATATGAGTTTGGTGGGTTGCTCTTTTTTTGGATCTCCTTGTCTTCTTCGAGCCTTATGAACCTTAGTGCTCTATTTCTCACTTCGTCCATTCTTTTGCATGGAGTCATTACAAGGTCTTCTTAGAAGGGAAAGTCCTTCTTTAAGCCCATTTTAAAGGCTTCTACAGTAGTTTCCATATCGATGTTGTGGATACTCAAGGCTTCCCTACCAAACCTGATCACAAAATCCCTAAGGGATTCCTTAGGATCCTGAACTACCCGATAAAGATCACTGGTGATCTTTTCGAACGTGTTGCTATAAAAAAGTTGATTGTTAAAAAGATTAACTAAGTGATCAAATACAGTAATAGAGTAAGGAGGAACGTTAAGAAGCCATTTTAGGGTTGATCCTATGAGGGTTGAACCGAAACCCTTGCATAGGCAAGCTTCCTTCAAATGTGTGGGAATGGGGATGATCTCCATTCTTTCCATGTATTGTGCCACATTTTCTTTGGGATCCGTAGTTCCATCGTAATGATGGGTTTTATACATAGCAAATAATCCTATGTGTACATGCAACCCTAATTTTTAGATCTATGTTTTCTCTATTAGACATACAAGCATTGAACACAAATCTAGAAACCCTAGGAGGCATGTACTAATTTCAAAATCAAAACAAAATAGGGTTTAGATACATACCTTGATTTGTTATGTAGTAATAACATAGAAATCTTGAAGATCTTGAACTCTTGAGAGTAAGTGCCTCAAATGTGACACCTTTAACGGCTTACAAACACTCTATGCAATAGGATGAGAGAAGAGAGGAGGAGGAGGCACAATATTTCAGCTCAACTAGGGTTTTGATAGCATGGGACGAAATCATGAAGGTTGGGGCTCTATTTATAGATGAGGTGGCTTAGATCCAAAGCTAGGGTTTTGAGGTGGAAACCCTAATTCATTACCTTGGGGCCTAATCAGCCCATGGACTCCCTTCCTCAAGGCTTGGACGAAATCCTCTAGAATATTCTAAGGATTTTCGGCCCTCCCCAATAAGGTTGATCCAAGATCCCAAAGCCACAACTATCAAATAACTACAAAACATTCCCTACACTTTTAATCACTTCCTTTAATCCCAAAATTAATTCCAAATTCATTTTTGATTAAATACTAATTAATAATATGATTTCTAATTAATATATTCTTTTCATAACATATTAATAAATCATTTTATGCACCAATTTATTATTCCAAATAAGAAATTCAACATGTCTCTCCAAAAGTCATCCTATCAAGTTGCTAGAGTGAAGGCAACCTAAAAGGACTATGCTACCATCAATTCAAGTATATACCAATTATAGTTATGGGCTTAGACACCTAATCCAACAATCTCCCACTTTGATAAGTCTAATAACTAATATTGCAAGTACAAGTTCAAAATTGACCAGCACATTGTAGCTCTCAAAAGCCGCTGTCGAACTCTGACCCAATCACTTACGTATCCTAAGATAAGGGACCATATAATCCTCCGTTCTACAAGATATCATGTAGACAAATGACATAGAATAGAACCATTCTCATTGTCCAACAGTTTGTTTCCCGATTTCTGATTTGTAATGACAAAGAACTTAATTGAACACATCAATTTAGTCCCGACCGGGCCTGGCACATAAGTCAACACCAAATCATCAAGGGGCCCAAGATATCGCTTTTTCCCCTTAGGGCAAAAGGAACAGATAAACTTTGACATATATGCTTGTACTATTTACTCATCAAATCGTACACAACAATACATTTTATAACATCAAGTTACTGATGCGTTTACGCATTATCAATGCACAACCAACTCGTAAACAACAACTCATATATCTCGGTTTAAAGATTATACGATATTATCGTCTCATAATTACCCGTGATAAATTCCATGAAGTAATTTTATGAGAGTGGGTTTAATCCAATACTTAAATCCTAATTTCCAAAATACTCATGAACGTTGCAGCAAACCATTGTTATGTCTAAACACTTAGACAATCTACAAGCCAATTCATGACAGTCTTAATTCACTACTTACTTCCAAAGTATGATCGACTGTGGATAATTTGAATAATCCAATTATTTATGAAGTAAAACATGCAAAGTGAAACACAATGATAAACAATTGACAAAAGATAGTAAACAATGCTTAAAAAAATCTCCATTTATTTAATCATCAAATGTCAATTACATTTATTTGTTACAAGTTTCTAAGTATATATCTAATCACTAAAACTAATATCATCATTCAGACCAATGCTCCTCGCATGCTGAATGTGCTTAACCATACTCAGACCCTTTGTGAGAGGATTTGCAGGATTCTCTTCTGAAGATACCCTCTTAACGACGAGGAGTCCTCCTTCTACCTGATGTCTGATGAAATGGTATTTTTTGTCAATATGTCTAGATCTTCCATGATCTATCGGTCCCTTGGTTAAGGCAACCGCTCCTTCATTATCGCAGAAAATCTCCATAGGCTCCCTTATGGCTAGCACTACTCCAATATCTCGGATGAAGTTTTTCAACCATATAGCCTCTTTCGATGCTTCGCTTGCTGCAATGTACTCTGATTCACGGGTAGAATCAGCCACCGTCTTTTGCTTTGAACTTTTCCAAGTCGCAGCTCCTCTATTAAGGGTGAACACCCAGCCTAACTGAGAACGGAAGTTGTCTTTGTCGGTCTGAAAGCTGGCGTCACTATACCCTGTAACTCTTAAGTCATCTCTGCCGCCAAACATAAGGACCCAATCCTTAGTCCTTCGCAGATACTTAAAAATGTTCTTAACCGCTATCCAGTGAGCCTTACCCGGGTTTCCCTAATATCGACTAACCATGCTCAAAGCAAAAGGCACCTCTGGGCGAGTACGTATCATAGCATACATGATCGATCCAACGGCGGAAGCATATATAACCCGACTCATTTCCGCTATCTCGGCATCTGTACTGGGACTCCGAGTCTTACTCAGTTTGTGTAACAATTGGTAAAAATTGGTCAGAGTTTGGCGGTCAAACCACCGCGAACCGCTAGCTATTAATGACTATTTGTGTGTAATTTTATGTTTATAATGTATATTAAATATATTATATTTATAATTTCTTTTAAAACATCTCAAACTGCTCAAACCATCTATCGTTGTAGATCGAATCGAAAATCACCAAAAATTTAATTTATTTATGGCGTTAATTTTTTTTTTTTTGCATCAGATATATCTGAGAGTTATGGATAAGATAGTTGAATAGATTATGTTCTCTTGACTTCTTGCATATAAAGAACGTCCAAAACAGAGGTTGTATGAGAAAGTTACACATCTTTAAAGTTATAAAAATCAGTATTTATCTGATTTTCCTAAAACAAACCATGCACTGCTTCGTTTGGAATAGACACGAGTCTCGTAAACTATTTTTGAACATGTTTTTGAATTCAGGTTATGATATATTATTTTATTGTATTTTTATAACATTTTTAATCTTAACCAAAATCAGATTCGTAAAATCTGTCGAATCCGACTCTATTGATCGCGGAACTTTAAACATAAATTCACGGAGTTTGGTATATCGAAATTGAATTCCGTTTGCCTTTTTGAAATCACCACGACCGAGACTACAAGCAGACATTTTCAGAAAAATTTCACGAAACGATTTGATGGCTCGAAAATCGAGGAACGAGGTTTACATCACAATAAATAAATAAATAAACAAACAAATAAATAAATAGCATTTGACTAATATCCCAAACATATCCTTACAAGTCAAAAAAATATTATTATTATTAATACTATTGACGACGGTAAGTGGAAAAACCGTCGTCAAAATCTCAGCCGTTCAAACTCCACCAACTTTTTGATCACAGCCTCTCAAACTCCTTATTTACAGTTATTATGCGGTTCTACTGCTCGATGTCGAACTCCATACATCACAGACGCCTCCTTCTCCACGTTCTTCAAACACATTCTTTAAATCCTAGATCGATTACGTACCCTCCTTTCCCATCGCTTCTGTGCTTTCTTCCGAACTCCCACGATCTCTGTTCTCAGTTTCTTTCCCTCCCACGTGATTGCGTGTGGAGGTTGTGTTGGTCAAGAGTATAAGGCTGGATGGTATGGGTGAGGAAAAGAGTGAGCCCATTCCCTCACTCTCACTCCTATTCCTATTTGCCAACGTTTTCTTTTTATCTTTTTTAATATTTATTAAATTATATACCTATTAAAAATTATAAAAAAATATATCAAAACTCATTGTTTTTAAATCCCTACAAAATGAGTATAATATTTATAGGAAATATATTTTTCAAAAAAAATAAAAAAATGGTGAGAGGAAGTTTTCCACCTTTCCTTGGGTTTGGGTTTTAGGCTAAGGAAACCACAAAAAAATATGAGAGAAAATCCCACTCATACCCTCAGAAAGCCCTCCCACCCTCTCGATCCCGGTTAGTTTTGTCTTATTCCATTTGATGTATTGTTGCAGCTTGCAGGTATCTCTTCATCTTCCCAAAATGCAGGGTGCTCTCTCGATTTTAACGCAATCACACAAGAAAGAGATGCGTCGAACTGAAGATCTTTTTTGATGTTTTAATCGCTTTTGAAGATGTACAAGGGATCGGAAACGGATATCAAAGGTAGGTATGAGCTGATTGCATTCTTTATTTTCTGTTCACTTACATTGGGTTTACGTGTTTTTTCTCTACTATCCTTTCATTCGATTTTACTGTTATTTACATCAATTTGATTGCTTATAGATTTGTGAAGCTCCACCTACTTGCCCTGCTGATCTTCATGGTGATTGTGGGTTGGCATCCCCAAAATCAAATACAAAGTAAGCTACATAACCATCTTTTTATCTCCTCTTGTGAAACTAATTTCTTTCTTGATAATCGTCCTTCTAGATTTTACTTCGATTCACCTATATAATCGTACACCTGCACACCGATGAAGCTAAATATTTATTTGAAAATGAAAAATCAGCCATGTAATATAGGTCCAACAATCGGGAGAACTCAAGAAATTTATTCAGGTAACATCAATTTAAAGCCTCATATGAGCAATTCTTTATTCCAGCATGAAGATTATGTGATGTTCCCCTGTTGCTTAGAAGACCTCTGCCATTATCTCCTTTGGACCCATTCCACCTTTTTATTCCGATTATAGAAGATGTTAGGAATACATTGTGTTTTGATATGTCCATTTTTTTGGGTGGTTAACCGTTTGCATTCTTGGTGCCTTTAGGAGAGCACGAGGCTGAGAAAGGAAGCAGGGGCAATGTTATTTTTTGGCAAAGAAATCTCAACAAAGCTTATAAGTGTTATTCCCTTTCCCCCTTACTTTCTCCACAATCTCCATTTTCTCTTCTTTTCTGATTTCACATGCAACATGATTCAAAGAACTCCATTGCAGTGACAATATTTCCAAAATAAATTGCAATTTTTGTCTATGGATTTCCCAAATTGTCGAGGGTATAATGGTATGCCAATTTTATTTAATTATGTTGTTATTATATATTGATTTTAGAATAATTTATTTTATGATGATGTTAATATTGGCCATCTGATGGAATCATCTACAAAAAAAGGCACCTAAGATGTGATAAGATGTTGAGTAAGGAGGATGGACTCATGGACCCTAGAGGAGGTAAGTTTGTTTGATATTTGTTCTCTATGTTATCAATGTATAACTTTTCTTATGTAGTCTGTTCCTCCACTTTCATATGAATACCTAAGATTTCATAAATATCAAATAACTCTTCCTTCTATCTCTATTTAATGATGTACAAAGTAATGATGCTTTCTCATGTCTATTAGAAGGTGTAAAAAACATACTCAAAAGTGGTTGCATAAAGATTTTGTGAACTAATAGGCATAATGTTATCTGTTAAAAATTAATAGATAGTAAATAGGTAGTGTAAACTAGATAAAATAAGTTAAATAAGTCAAAATCATATGTGAGTTGAACAAATTTTGCCAAATGGTCCAATACATTTTGTAATTTTTGTGGTTGATGAATTATTTTGCAAAACTAAATGAAAAGTGTTACTGTGAAGTTCAACATATAATCATTTTTCTTTTTTGTTTCCTTCCAATTTTTTAGTCTTCTATTTTTTTTCCAGATATGCAGGTTTGTAAATGGGATAACCATGGTTAGAAGATTGGCCAAGATAACTAGAGGTACAATATGATGAGTGTATTGCAGAAACAAACATCAATGTCAAAGCCATCTGTTACAAGAGGTTAGTGATGTCAAATTTGAAATTTTTAGATATATTTTTTGTACAGGATAATAATTTGGTTCAAGATTATTGATACAGGGTACATATGGGATATGGTGCACAGAGGGCAAGGATACTTTGCTTGGTGAAGCTGAAACAGTTGATCTAATTGGTGATGAGGTTGAGAAGCTATAATTTCAAAACTGGTATCTTTACACTATTACAACATCATTAATTACATATATGATATATCGAAACTGATCTCTGTTTATCGTGACTAGACCTGAACTAGGTTGCATTATTGAACTTTATGAAAAAAAAACAATAAAATAAAAAAACAATAATGACAACATACAATACAAGTTTTCAATCTTCCATCATCCTTTTGTCATTTATTCTACTGGTTTGTTTTCCCAAATGACATTTATTTTCTATTGAAGGTTATCAAATACAACAATCTGAAAACTAGGTTGGAAATTGTTGAAAATTTTAATGCATCTAAAAGGCATCTTCTTGCTGAAATGCAGGCACACACGATATGTTATTTTTTATATGTGTCTTATTGAGGGTATTTTAGGTATAATGTGTACTTTTCTTGTAGTAATCTGAACAGTTGGTAATTCAGAAGCAACATTGGGGATTAGGCTTATGTTCAATAACCTTCGTGACAGTGTCTGTACAACTCTCTTTAGACAGTCTTTGCAATCCAATCGGTCCATTGGCCTTAGTGTTGTTGGTTGGGAAAAATTTTATCTTTATGCAAAGTTCTATAAGGTATGGCAATTTATGACTTAAATAATCCCTGTAATGAAATCCCTTAGTTAGATACAATAATGAAATCCCAATTATAACATTTTATTTCCAAGTTTGTCTTATTAAGGTATTAAAAAAAATCTAATATGTATGCTTTGTGTATGTGTTTGGTTTATCGGTTGTGTGTGTATGCTTTGTATGTGCATGTTGTGTGTGTAATAATAAAATTGGTTTAAATGCAAGAAATAGCGGTTGCAGTTTGTTGTTATTTCTTTTATTTTGCCCATTATTAAATGTATGTTGATACTTCTTGCATTTCTGACATCTCACTTAAGGTTGTATGACAAAAAAAATCAGTGAAATTGATTTGAACTTGAACCTTTATGTTATCTTATTATATAAAAAATAATTGATCCATTATATAACATTTTCATACTAATGTTTTTGTTTGTTGATTTATATAAACAACTTTTGGAGATGATTTAATCTAGGAATTGCCTTATACTTTGGTATGTATTTTAGCAATCTAATATAAAAATTATGTTGTTTGTTTGCATAAGGAAGATGACTATATTTGTTGGTATGAATGAGAATCAGATGATGATAGGGATGATTAGAAGGAATGTGGAAAAAAAAAACATTTTAAATATTTTATTCCGTTTTCTTATTACTATTATATAAGGTAAAAATAGATATTTTTTAAGATAAAAGAAGTAACACAAATATAGTCCAAATAAACAAATTGGATAGACCACGTAATACATCGAAATATGTAGTTTCCTATATTTATTTATTATTGGCCTAATGTTCTCTTCAATTCTTTAACATTATATTCCACATTTTTATCGAAAATGACATTTTCTTTTATTTTTTATCGGTTATTATATTATTAATTATATTTTATTATATTATTGTACTTTTATTGTTTTTTTGTCAAAATATGTCAATGTTAAAGGTGTTAAAAATTGTTTTAAACAGTAGTGTCTAGATGCAAAAAATACAATAATAAAAAAATAAAAATTGTTTCGTTTGATTGTGTTTTCTCGAAAAAAAATAATTGTATGCTTGAAAGTAGGATGATATAACTGACACATCACTAAATGTATATTTCTCCCTATGCATTGCCTACTATAAAAATAAACAACTTTATCTTAATTATATGACATTAAGTAGATTTGTCATACTAAAATGTTATAATAGGAACAGATGAAAATATAATACTACAAAATAAAGTAAAAACGGTTCATTGTTTTTACATCCACATTTTAAGTAATTATTGTTTATTTTGTCACCGTGTAATGCATTATCAATTATATATACAAACAGTTCATGGTTATTCATTAATCGGTGAACAGACCGAACATGTATTATTCCCTTGCATGACAATTTTACCCCTTTGACTATACTTGAATTTACAATTAGGTTAACTACCACAAATAACTACAATGAATGTATGTTGGTATAATAAACAAAAAGTAAGTTTGTATGCGTGTGTATAATTGAAACAAATGAACGATATAAGTACAAAAATAAATGAATTTCATAGTACAATGTTATAACTGAAACATTTAATATTATCTTGGATTGAATTTGGTTATCTAAAAAAGAGTATTACTTATTCCATGGAAGTACCTCCCACCGTCAATAGATACATATAGATAGTGAGCATACATATAGATAGTGAGCCTGAATCTATATTTTACGGTTACTAGTTCTTGGGAAATAACTCTTATCATATTGGAACAAATTATAGAATGATGATATAGAAGAAAGTAAAATAAATATTTTTTATTACACCGGTCTACCGTCCACGGAACGGGCGTAACACTAGTTATTATTATTATCAAGCTTGTGAGAGAAGCTACTTCTCTTACCGACGATTTCAACCACCCCTATTGCAAACAAAGACTTCAATAATACAATTTAGCTTCTAAGGAAAGAAGTATTGTTTTTCTCACTACCCCAATCTCTCGTTTATCACTCTCCCTCTTTACATTCGATTCCTTCTTCTTCTTCAATGTCGATCAAGAAAATCTCCATCCGGAGGTGTGAACTTCTGACAGTCAAGAGTGCAACATGCCTCTCTTGTTCTTCCTGTTGTTGCCCAGACGATCGGAGATGCCAAACACCCTTTTGAATCACTGCTCTCACCTTCCTATTCTTCTCCGTTTTGTTGCGAAGGTGTTCCATCGAAGATGAAGTTATTTCCGGCAAGACCAAGAAGGAGAACAGCCCCATCCTTACTCCTCGCTTTCAGCCGATCGAAGCAAACAAACACCACACGAAGACCATTGCTGCTACTTTCCCCGATTTCGTTCTCCCTCTTCTTTTCTTGACTCACCAGAAAAACAAAACCCAAGGGGAGGAGGCTGTTGCCTCCGTTCCATGCGCCATCACAGCTCATCTCCTCTTCCCTTTTACCTGTCGAACCTCATCAACTAGACACCTCCTTCCGTCTTGGTCCTTCTCTTTTTGCGCATTATGTCGGACAAATGTGACAAACAAGAACCGGCGGAGCAGCCCTAGCCTACCAATTCAATGATAGCAGCTCTTCTGCTTTCATTCTTCACCCTTCTCCTTCATCGATTTGGTTAAGACGTTCCCGATTTCCCCATTTTGGTTAGTGTTGTTTCTGTTGGATCGATCAGTGGCCACCCCCTCCCCGTTGCTTCCGTTCGTGATTCCTTCCTCTTCGATCAGATACGACCCAGAGATCGATTCCCCATTTCCTCATGACTGCTCAACCACCACCGGAACGCTTTGATGTTTGCCTTTGTACTTCCCTGGAGATGCGTTCGTTCCCTGCCCCAAATGGATCAGACGAAGAAGACGTCGTATCCCTTTTTGTACATCTGGTGGTTTTGACAAAACAAGCCCCTGCACTTATGGCCTTTAAATTAAAACTGGTCTTTTAACATAAACCTTTTCAATGCAAGCCCCAAGTGATTTAAACTCTTTATAAACGACCCCTTTTGGATATAAGTTATTACAGATTTAGTCCCTTGAGTAAAATAAATTACAAAATAGCCTTTTTCTTTTATATATAAAATATTTAAAAACAAGTCCTCTTAGTTTAAAACATTACCAAATAGACCCGGAAACATTTGAAAGTCCAAGAATGGTTACGTAGCGGTTTCTCACGTGAAGCTTCACCAAAAAGCGAACCGGGATCGAGATCACGCTACGAAAGTGAGTTTCTACGGTCCCTCTTTTACAGTGCTAATATTTGGGGAGAATATATGCGTGTCTATTAAGTTTTGACGATTTACATATTTTTATACGTTAAAATAGCATCGTATTTTATATTTGGTCGAAAGCTTATGAATTAGTAATTTAATTGTATAAATCACATAAGTTAAAGTAGGATGCTATAAAGGATATAAATACACCTTGTTGTAATATATTAATTAATATTAATAAAAATCACAAGATTATATGTAAACTGTTATAATAATACAGATTGGTATTATAAATCATAACAATGACGATTTTATATGTATAAGTTAAAGTATCGACTGGAAGTATGAAACGATATACAAATGACCAAAAATATTATTCGATTATAAAATGAAGGTACATTGCCATAAATTTGGAAAGAATAAGTTTATGAAATTATGTGATTATTAGTTAAAACTAGGGTTTGGACCGTCCGCGCGATGCTGCGGAAGCCCAGTGTATTGAAAAACGCAGCTTGACATGGATAATGTTTGTAGGAGAAATTTTGAGACAACTTTAAACATAATTATTTTCAACCATAGCCCAAAATTGCCAACCACAATGTTATTTTCTACAATAGTGATGCTAATTTATGCAGTTTTAAGGTGATGATCTTGAGCCAACATATTTTGATCATATAAAATCAAGCAACAGAACAGTTGTAATTACATTCAATGTTTGTTAATCTTTTATCATCTTCAAAAAATAAGAGCATAAGTAGGGTGCTGAAACAATTAAAGGTCCGAAGGTAACCATTTGCAAAGTAGACCATAAAAGTATAAAAATAAAGTTTATATCTTAATAATTATGTATGAAAGATGCGGACAAAAATAAAATTTAAAAATATATCATATTTGGTACAATACTACAAACAATGATTAATAAAAAAATAATTAATGAAAATTAATATTAATAAAAATGAAAACTATAAAAAAGAATTATATAAGACATAAAATGTTACTTTAAAATATAATAAGGGACCGGCACCACAACTTACAAAATACCAATAATATAACTAATAATATAACTTTATAATAATTAGGAATGAGAATAGTTAATTCAAAATTAGTTGAGGGGAAAAAATATAAATATAAAAGTTTGATATAAGCAGATTCAAAATTATTATTTCCAAATAAGAGGTATTTGCATTTTGTATCAAATACTTTAAAAATAATAATATAATTTGAATTTGGTAGTTTTGGTTCTTATAAAAGTAAAAATCAAATGAATAGTAATTTATACTCACATACTCCAAGTTAGAATTATATATATATATATATATATATATATATATATATATATATATATATATATATATATATATATATACCAAAGTAACTTTTAATATATAAGGTTGTGTCACAACGAATGAAAAATGTATTACTATAATTTTATATTAATTATAAAACTATAACTCAATTTACTAAGTTTTGTATTTTATTGTAATAAATAACATGATCGACTTCACGACTTAAGAGTCGTTATTTGCGAAACATTGCATTGTATTAATCGTGTGAACCATAAATATTATGGAATTGTTGGTTTCACTTTGGTTGAAATCTGGAAAATGTTATAAAAGCAATCGTTATGCTGCCCAAATTTCGTCATAACAGACAATAGAAATTTGGAAATCCATTAAGTCTTGCGTATCTCAACACTAAAAGACTTCAAACAAAGATTATTCTTAAACAATAAAATCTCAAATATTCAACAATATTATAACGGGAAGTTTAGGACTAGGATTCCTAGACACATTGTTAGGATCCAACATTTTAGGGTCTCCCTATTGGTGTCACGTTGTTTCTAGAGCCATATGAGTTAGGTTAATTTCCTAAGCCATTTGAGCTATGTTGTTGAGTATACTAAGACTATGTGTCTTAGTGGGGAAATCTTTATTTTCATAACTGTTAATCCTAAGAGAACGACTAACGACATGTATAAGTGTTATACTATTGACTTTATACGGTTCGACTGCCCGCCTGGGAGTTGCTAGCTACAACTACGTCTGACGAGACGGATTTTGGCGCTGAAGTTAGTTTCATTGAACATTACCATGTGCTATAACGAGGTGAATGACTTTAGGGTGCCCTATTATGGAGCCAGCGCAAAAAAAAAGTGTAGTGTCACGAGTTCGGTTATGAGTTCATTATAAAATCTCAGTTTTGTTTTGTTACCGTATAGAATCAATATTGGATTTATACGGGGTTTTTGTTCACTTATACTAGTTGAAAGAGATTGTATTTAGTGGGATAGTTTGTGACCCAAAAAGAGAAGTGTCAATACTAGAAAATTAAGTTATATAACACTTAATTAACAATATGACACGATTGGTTAAGGTTTATTAACTTACAATTTATAAGTTATTCATATAAACCCATTGTTATACGAAAACACAATATGTATGTGGGAGGATTTTGCCCCACTGGTTAAGTGTCGTTTTCAAAATTAAGTAAGATAACACTTAATTAATACTACGACATGAATCTACAAAGTTTATAAATTTGAAACTTATGAGTTTTACATATAAACTATACAAATGCTTGTACAAGATTTCTATAGTAAAGTTGACCATTTTATGTTTTCACAAGATGCGATATAACTTTATTTTATATAAATTGGCATTCAAAATTCTTACATAAAAACATTTTGGTCATGAAAACCGTATAATTCTTTATATAAGTTTGACTTACTTATATGTATTTTACCAAATTTTGTACTTTCGGATTTGGAACGCATGATGTTTCCAATATGAACAAATACATTTTTATAACTCGAATACCTTGTACTCTTGATAGAAAGGTACGCATTTACAAAAGTTGGTCAACCAGAGAACTTTTACAAAACACTTTTGGTTATAAAAATACTTTGTGTCAAAACCTGTAGAACTCACCAACAATTTTATTGACGTATTTTAAATACATGTATTCTCAGGTTATTTAGCAGGACGGAAGTGTTCACTCCGAAGGCTCTCTGTTACTTTTATTATATCTTTGTAAACGTCGGATTGTTACGCGTGTGTCACAATTTAGTAATAGCCATTGTCAATGTAATTTCTATTTTGGTAATAATAGAAGATTATATATGTACTGTTTAATGTATATTTAATAACTATGATTACTGATTTACGTCGCGCACCTCGGCGTTTCCGTCGGCGACTGGGGGTATGACAGTTTGGTATTGCTCTGGATAGGCAACTCTCCATTCTTGGAATTCTCCATGCTAAAACGCTTTAACACCTTATCCAAGTAAGTACTTTGACTAAGTCCAATTAGTCTTCTACTCCTATTCCTCAAAATCCTTATTCCCATAATATATGCAGCCTCTCCCAGATCCTTCATAGCGAAACACTTTCCAAGCCAGGATTTAACTTCCTTCAAGGTTGGAACAACGTTTCGTATGAGCAGTATGTCATCAACATACAATACTAAAAAGTTGACTATACTCGCACTAGCTTTGACATATACACATGACTCATCCTCACTCCTAGAGAAGCCAAACTCTTTAACTTTCTCATTGAAGCAAAAATTCCATCTGCGAGAAGCTTGCTTCAATCCATAAATCGATTTCTCAAGCTTACACACTCTATTGGGGTACTTAGCATCCACAAAACCCTCTGGTTGACTCATGTAAACATCCTCAGCCAACTTTCCATTAAGGAAAACGGTGTTGACATCCATTTGCCAAATTTCATAATCATGAAACGCAGCTATGGCTAACATAACCTTAATAGATTTAATCTTAGCTACTGGCGAGAAGGTCTCATCATAGTCAACCCCTGGGTTTTAAGTAAAGCCTTTCGTAACCAGTCGAGCCTTGAAAGTGTGTACCTTTCCATCCCTGTCAGTCTTCTTCTTGAAGATCCATTTGCACCCAACTGTCTTACGACCTGGCACATTATTAACCAAATTCCAAACTTGATTGTCATACATGGATTTGATCTCGCTGTCCATTACCTCTTTCCATTTAACAGACTCAGGGACCGTCATGGCTTCCTTGTAGTTAGAAGGCTCATCCAAATTTACCAGTGTACTATCACTGATAAACATATCACCATCTGTAGTAATATGGAATCCATAAAACTCAGGTGTCATTCTAACTCGATTGGAACGTCTAAGGGGCAATGACTCGTCAATAGGTTCAATAGGAATTTATTCCTCAGGTTGAGCACTAGTGTTAGAGGTTCCTTCATCGCTTGACTCTTGAATTTTTTCAAGATCAATTGTACTCCTACTGTCCTTCTTGCATATGAGTTCTCTCTCGCGAAAGACTCCCCTTCGTGCAACAAAGACCACGTTTTCACTAGGTCTGTAGAACAAGTATCCGAAGGATTTCTGTGGGTAACCGATGAAAATACATCGCTCACTTCAAGGTTCAATATTGTCGTGAGCTTCTCGTCTAACGAAAGCTTCATAACCCCAAACCTTGATATGTGCCAACGAGGGAACCTTCCCTGTCCACATCTCGTGAGGTGTTTTGGCAACCTTATTTGTTGGGACTAGATTAAGGATATGGGCGGCAGTCTCTAAGGCATACCCCCACAATGAGATTGGAAGTGAAGCTCGACTCATCATGGAACGAACCATGTCCAACAAGGTTCGATTACGCCTCTCAGCCACACCATTAAGTTGTGGTGTCCTAGGAGGTGTCAATTATGAAACAATTCCACATTCATTGAGGTAGTCGTGGAACTCGATACTAAGATACTCATCGCCTCTGTCGGACCTAAGCATCTTTATCTTCCTACCTAATTGATTCTCGACTTATTGCTTGAACTCTTTAACTTTTTCAAAGGTTTTCGGCTTATGCTTGATTAAGTAGATATAGCCATATCTGCTATGATCATCAGTAAAATTCACGTAGAATCGATTTTCATCCCTTGTGGTGGATCTAAAGGGCCCACACACATCCGTGTGTATGAGATCTAACAATCCTTCACCTCTTTCACAAGTACCAGGAAAAGATGATTTAGTCATCTTTACAAGCAAACAAGATTCACATGTATCATCTGGCCTTAGGTCAAATGATTCCAACACTCCATCCTTTTGGAGTTGGGCAATGCGCTTCTTGTTGACATGTCCAAGACGACAATGTCACAAGCATGATTTGTCTAAACCATTAGACGAATCAATTTGCAATATACTATTTCCTAAATTGTTTACAACCATCACAGTTTCATATACACCATCACAAGGCAATGCTTCAAAATAAAATACACCATTATAATAAGCATTAATTGAACCATTCTCATTATTGAAAGAATATCTAAAACCTTGTATGTACAAACCATGAAAAGAAATAATACTCCTCGTCATCTCTGACGAGTAGAAACAATGGTTTAAGCTTAAATACAACTCACTACTAAGCATTAAAGAATAAACGCCGATCTTGGTAACCGGTGACGATCTCCTATTGCCCTTTATCAGGTTCATCTTCCCAAGCCCCACATTCCTACTTTCTTTTAGTCCCTGCAAGTCAGAGCAAATGTGAAAACCACATCCTGTATCAAGGACCCAAGAATTAGAATGCGATGAGTTTTTAGACATAATAGTGTAAATACCTGCCGAGGTAGGCTTGATCTTGCCATCCTTAATATCCTGCAAGTATTTAGGGCAACTTCTCTTCCAATGCCCCTTGTTTTGGTAGTAGAAGCACGTTGCCTCCTTTGGATCTGAGGCAGGGGAGCATCGGAACTGGCTTTGCCTTTAGGGCCATTGCTTGACGAACCGACATGGGATTTTCCCTTCCAATTCTGCTTTGAGGGTGCTTTCCTCTTTTTCCCCTTCCCTTGGCCAATGGCCAAGACGGGAGCAACAACAGTAGGAGGAGTGGAGGCAATACTCTCTCCTTTTATTCCACTCTCAGCGGTTCTCAGCAAGCTCTGAAGCTGACTCAATGTGACTTCCTCCTTGTTCAGACGATAAGTCATGATGAGCTGATCATAACAAGAAGGCAATGAGTGAAAGACTATGTCGATAGCCAATTCCTTATCGAAATTCACGTTAAGTTTCATCAAACGATCCACATAGCGCTGCATGCGTTGCAGGTGGGTCGTGACGGACTCTCCGTCCTTCATCCTTGTGGTTATGAGTGACTTGACTATCTCATACCTTTCTTGACGTGCTCTTTGATGGTACTTCTCCATCAAGTCCTTGCATATTTCGTAAGGCCAGTACTCTTCATAGAACCGTTGCAACTCAGGAGTCATAGTTGCCACCATGATACACGACACTTTGGTCGTGTCTTTGTAGTGGGCCCTATACTCAGCTATTTCTTCAGAAGTCGCTTTAGTTTCATCTATCTTGTTCAGCTCTTTGTCGAGGACATAGTCCTTGTCCTCGAATCGCAAGGCAATCCTTATGTTGCACATCCAATCATTAAAGTTGGAGCCATTGAATGTGACCTTGGCACAAATGCTCAAGAGCGAGAAGGTGTTCGAGGAGTTGTTGTTGTTGTTGGAGCCAGAAGCGTTGGAGGTTGACATATACAAAAGAAGAAAGGCAAGTTTTGATTAGATAAGAAATTCTTAATATAACATACAAATGAAATATTAAGGCTAGGACCCAACACAATAATTCACAATTCAGAAAAGGGATGTCGTAATCCAATTGCAAATTATTTGAAGGTAGGTAAATGACGATTTACCAATTTCACCACAAAAAATGAAATTTAAATGAATTATGTTTTTAAATGAAATTCCTAGATCTTTTTAGATTCATTGAACTATTCAATGGCATGTTTAAACTCGATTATGCCCTTTCCATTTGTGATTGGGATACCGAGGATCACAAACAAGGTATGAATAACCATGCAAATTAGCTTGGTACTCTCAATGTCATTTATCACCTAATCAATGTGTCAGTTAACCACACACGCTCCATTAATCAATGATAATTTATGAGCTACCCATCACCACCCTTTATTAGTCCATATTAGTGTGTCGGTTAACCACACACGCTCCACTAACGACTTTTATAAAGTGCAATGTGCAATTTCATGGATTAACATCAAATTCACATTTTCCTAAAGTAACTAAGATTGAGAATTTTATAAAAGGCATTTAGTTACTTTATACATTCCATTATACTTATTAATGAGAATTAAGTGTCCTATCAAACCCGTTCGGCTAACGACCATCCACCAATGAAGGAAGCGGTGGGTGAGAGTGGACACCAATTCAACCGCCATTTTATAGACAGTTTCCTTATATCCCCTTATAGATTGGCTCCGTGAATAAGGCGTACTAGCGGTTCGACTGACTTGTCTTATACATATATAATATTAGACTTTTGATTTTATATAGTATACGGGTGTATTTTAAACATTTAAAATACTAGGGTTTTTAATCTAATTTAAAATTTTCGAAAAATTAATACCTTTTAATTTAAAATTTTAAATATTAAAAACCTTGATTTAATAATTATCCAAAATTAAACACTTAATTTAAATTATTAAATCAATTAATGATTATCCATTAAATTAATTAAATTAAGTTAACCTAATCCTTTACCCCCTAGATTTCGAAAATGGGGAAGGATAATTACAAAATTTTATAATTATCTAGTAAATAGTTAAAAGATAATTACCAAATGCAACTACCCTATCCAAAACCCTAATTTTGAAATCCATGACTTGAGGGAAAGGCAAGGCTTTCAACCTTGCCTAATTTTTGAAAACCCAAGGGTTAGGAAACCCTAGATTTCAACTTTAAGGAGGCCAAAGGAACGGGTTAAAAAACCCTTTACAATTTTCGAAATTAGGGTTATGAAACCCTAATTTGCGAAAAATCCAAGTCATAGGGTTTAAATGCCAAAAACCCTAATTTGTCAAGTTCAATCTATTGTATCAAATCTAATTGAAAACAAAAGCCATACGCTCTGATACCACTGATGAGTTTTATACATAGCAAACAATCCTATGTGTGCATGCAACCCGAATTATTGGACCTATGTTTTCTCTGTTAGACATACAAGCATTGAACACAAATCTAGAAACCCTAGGAGGCATGTACTAATTTCGAAATCAACACAAAATAGGGTTTAGATATATACCTTGATTTGTTATGTAGTAATAACAAAGAAATCTTGAAGATCTTAAACTCTTGAGAACAAGTACATCTCTAATGGCTTACAAACACTCTATGCAAGAGGATGAGAGGAGAGAAGAGGAGGAGGCACAAGATTTCGGCTCAGCTAGGGTTTTGATAGAATGGGACGAAATCATGAAGGTTGGGGCTATATTTATAGCTGAGGTGGCTTAGATCCAAAGTTAGGGTTTTGAGGTGGAAACCCTAATCCCTTAGCTTAGGGCCTAAGTAGTCCATGGACTCCGTTCCTCAAGGCTTGGACGAAATCCTCTAGAATATTCTAAGGATTTTCGGCCCTCCCCAATAAGGGTGATCCAACTATCAAATAATTACAAAACAGCCACTGCACTTTTAATCAGTTCCTTTAATCCCAAAATTAGTTCCAAATTAAAAACATATTAAATACTAATTAATAATATGATTTCTAATTAATATATTATTTACATAACATATTAATAAATCATTTTATGCACCAATTTATTATTCTGAATAATAAATTCAACCTCTCTCTCCAAAAGTCATTCTGTCAAGTTGCTAGAGTGAAGGCAACCCAAAAGGACTGTGCTACCATCAATTCAAGTATATACCAATTATATTTATGGGCTTAGACACCTAATCCAACACTTAAGGCTTCATGTTGGGAGTTTGGAAGCGCTTTGGGACTTTGGTGTCAACAATCATAGGAGAAAATCATGAGATCATGTGGCTTGTTCGGGAAACTTCCAGTATAGGTTGGACTACTCAGGACACACTTAAAATCATATGCCTTAACTGATAAAGTTATTTGCCCATGATCAGGCTCATTCCTGCATCAATATCCATAGATTTAGTACTAAAAGTATTATTATTCACAAAGTTACAAGGATCATTGTTAGTGAGAATGACGAAGGTATTGCCGGGATTCAGGATCACATGAGCTCGCTTTTTTAGAGCTGCACCCTAAGCGAGAGTACGGGCCGGTGTTAAGGATCCTATCTCCCGGCGGTTTCCTGAGGATCCTATATTGTCAAAGTTCAAGATTTTGGACTGCAAGATCGAGGGTGCTGCTTCTTGGGGTTTGTGAAGCTCCTCCCTCATTCTCTTCATTTCCTTGAGTACCGTCCTGTTGTCCTCCTACTGTTGAGTGACTTGTCGTTCCAATCTCTTCATCATAGCAAAGAGCTCGTTATTGGAAATCATTACAGGAGGATCCTAAAATCCTTGGGTAGCGACCGGAGTGGTGTTTTTCTTCGGAGTGGTGGAAGGGTTTTAGAGGAAATGGGAGGAATGGAGGAAGAGGATAAGTTCAAGTAAAAATGTAATAGTAGAGTTAATCGTGAGTGTAGTGTGTGTAATACAGGTGTATTTATAGTCTAAACTAAGTAACAATAAATCTGATATGTTTGGGATCCTCTTCAATAAGCATATACACGTTGTTTAACTTGGTATTCTCGGGTCTTAATCATGGTTGAAGTGATTCTTCATTGAGAATGAGTCTCTTATTGAACGTTTCTACAAATGTGAGAAAAAGAAATAGAAATATGACCTTTAACATTGTTAGGAAATAATAATAACAATAGTCAGGATCTTGAGAAAGGTTTGGGATCCTGAAAGATCTTGAAGATCCGGGAACCTGAATAGGGTTGAGGATATTGGCCCTAACAATTAGTACTTGATATAGGTTCGGAGATGGCACAGTCTCTAAATTAATATCAGAGGTATCAATGAATGAAGATCTTAGAGGTTAAATTTTGAAAAGCTTAGATTTGAGAAGTTCTGAAAGTTGAAGGAGCAGATCTTGGAAAGAGATAAGTAATGAGATCACATTATAATGAGATCACATTACCAACTCAGACTTGAATTTCGAGGTAGATTCAATAGACGAGTTTCGAAATGTGATATACGCTAAAGCGGAAAATTCTTAAGATATTTAACAAGATTTCTTCGAAGGGAGCTTCCAATAGATTGATATATTGGGAAAAAAAACTTAAGACTAGAAGGAAATTTTAGACAAAAAGACATATAATGATCCTTTATTTTCCGAGAAGAAATAATTCTGAGGTAGAAAAGGTTTGGTTCGGAATCATTTGACTTTCTAATGTTTCCATCAGAGAGTACAAACTTCTTGAAAGAATTGAGGATAAGACATCATCATTCCCATTTTGTTTAGAAAACCATTGAATTTGGTTTCGTCTAATGCCTTAGTAAAGACATCAACAATCTCAGCGTCAGATGGAAAAAAATGAGCTCAATGTTACCTTTTAAAACATGATCTTTAATGAAATGATATCGAATATCAATGTGTTTGGCTATGGAGTGTTGTATTGGATTGTGAGAGATTGCAATAGAACTTTCAGAGTCAAAATATATCGGAATTTGTTGAAATCGATAACCATAGTGTAACAGCTAAGATTTCACCCACCAAACTTGAGAGGTGAAGCATGCAGCAGCAATGTATTCCACTTCGGCTGTTGAAAGAGCAATGTAGTTCTGTTTCTTGGACGACCAACTGTGACAACCGTCAAATTTCGGTCAAGTCAAAGTTAAACAAAGTCAACAAGTCAAACCGGTCAACTCCAATAACCCTTGTATGTTAGGGTTTACGTTATGTAATCACTGTACAATTCGCTATTTTAATGAGAAAACATCGTTTGGAAAATTCATGTGTTTGATTTTCCTTAGCCTTAACAGTGCTAAACAACGAACCAAAGCGATAAAACACTATTGCACAATCATCGGGATTGTGTAGGACAATAAATCATGGCTTAACGGGGTTTACGGACCTTGCGTTTTAAAGCCAAACACTCAAAAAGGTCTCAAAAGAACTCTCTCTCAATCTCTTTCACTCAATCTCTCTCTATTAGAAATCTCTCCCAAATCTCTCTCAAAAGTTCCTTTAACTTTTTGTAATCATTCGGGTCATCACGACCCTTAACCGGGTCAAAAACCACTTGAAACGGGGTAAAAACGGGTAAAATAGCCTTAAGGACCCAAAACCGAAGCTTCAGGACCGAAGCCTCGCATCCGAAGTGCTCAGGACCGAAGCCTCGGACTGAAATGCTCAGGACCGAAGCCTCGGACCGAAGCCTCAGGACCGAAGCCTCAGGTCCGAAGCCTCAGGTCCGAACCTCGGCCCAGGACCGAGCAACTTCGCAGATTCAGCTTTTTTTCCCGGTTTTCGACTACGACTTCGTTTTAACTCCGTTTTTCATTATTTTAACGTGGGATTTTCACCCAAAACGTTATTTTATAAACTAAGGCCCCAAAATATATAAATCTCCAGGGTTTTTATAAAAATATATTAAAAGAATTAGTGGTTGAACTAATTATTGAGGAAATATTTGCTTTTCCTTAATTTATGGCAAAAGCAAACCACCACCACCTCACTCTATGATTAGCCACTCTTTCCACTACTCCTTGTCACCTTAGTGGACCTTTACACCCAATCTCCAGCTCTTCCCACGTTCTAAGAGCTGGAGGATTGATCCTCTCTCCTCATTCTCCATAAAGTTCTTTCATTCTACACTTAGCAACCAAATGACACTCTCCAAAATTCTCTCATCTTTTCTCTCAACTTCAAGAACTTCAAGGCTTTCTTCAGGGATTTCTTTCTTCAATTAGTAAGTATCTTCATCATTCATATAATTATTACACTCCATTCTACTCAAATCATTGATATCTTACACAAATTCCATCTTATTCGGTGTTAGATTCTCGAATCATCAAGACATCTTCTTAGTGTTCTTGGGTTGAATACTTCCTCTCTCTCACTTTCATCTACTGAAACCACATAAGGTGAGTTCATACCCCTACATTTACATGTTTTTCTTAAGTTTTAAGGGGGGAATACAAGTAAAATCATCAAGAACACAATTAAACTTTTTCTAACAGATTACATCAGAAAAGATGGACTTTAATCACGGACTGTTTTGGTCAACTTAAATATTTTAGTTTTCAAAACTGTTCCAGGTGCAAGTAGTTCAAACTCTTAGCTTTAAAATGGCTACTTGCACATCTCCATATGATTTATCTACAATTTATGGTGATTTTTACAAAACTGCCTGTCATTTCAGAGGCAAACCCGGACCAGTCTGTGATTATGAACATTTTCACCTCTGTTAGAGATCACTAAAAATCATGATAAAATTTACGAACAAACTAGACTCATATTCCAAACTCTCAAAATTTGCGGATTTGGATTTAGAGCTTTGATGATTTTTCTATAAATTTTCTAAGAACAGTAACAGAAACTGTATTCAACGAAAAGTTGCTGTCAATTTCATTTCACCTTGTAACATGTTGAGCAAGGTGTATATCTTTATGTGATTATATGTTATTGCAATATATGACATTTTATCTTAATATTTAGACACACATCAGTTTACAAATGGATTTGGACATATAAAATATAAAGAATAACAAGTGATTATAATCAAAGTACAACCGATACATTCAAACATTTAATAAACTATTTTGAATATAGTTTGCATACATTACTACGTACTACCCTTGGTTGATAAACTATAATAGGTATAGTTTATGATACATTACATAACACATACATTTAAAAGGGGTACATTTATACAAAGGATATTTTGATTAAGCAAGGTACGGCCATACGGTATCAAGTTTTCATAACACGTAATTCCGTTAATGACTTTGTGAGACATTTACTTCAAATTACCATTAAGTCCTGTATTGTAACCAGAGTCTCCTTGAGGGAGAGCGTGATACTTGTGTATAGATCTATATTGGGTTTGACAAACCCACACCTAAACTGCATGCAACAGTTAGACCGATAGGTCTGGGGTGACAAATGTCATAACATTTCCGACGCCTGAAGAACGTCGTTTTAGGCAACCTTGGTCATAGTATGGTTATAATAAACTCACATAAAGTATTAATAAACATTGGAATTTACGGGAACTTCATTAAAATTTAACGAGTTTATGTCGATTTAAACTTGCATTGTTTTACTATAAATATGATAAATTACTTGTACATTTCGGTCTTTGGGTTTTAAGACTACATTTACACATTAAGGAAAATAATGGATTTTCTAACACAAATACTACTTTTACAAACGAAAGGCTTTTAATAATACCAAACAAAAGCTTATGAACTCACCAACCTTTGTATTGACACTTTTTCAAACAACTTGTATTCTCAGGAAATCATTAAACAGTTAACCAAGTGCTTTTGAGGATGGGGCGCTAAGGCGTCTACTATTTCATATTTTGTCAACATATTGTAATTGATTCGTAAACATGTAATTCATAGAATGATGTCACTTTTTTCAATTATATATATGTTGGTTGTGTTTGCTTCAATTACTATTACAATTGTTGTTATGATACTATACATGAAGTCCTCCACCCCCGGACGTTTCCGCCATCCTTGGTTTGGGGGTGTGACAGATTGGTATCAGAGCACAGTTTATAGTGAATTAAGTATATCAAACCACATAAGATATACAAACTATAAACACAATTGGGACTAATAGTCTCTGATTTGTGCATTTTTCAAATAAATATACTCTTAGAAAATAAATGATTTTCTTGATTAAAGTATACATACATACATTACATGCTCGCATGGTATCATAACTAGCGAAAATATAAAGCAAAAGAAGAAGAGTTGAACATTTTGAGTATGCCTTAGTATATGTGGATTAAATCTGGGAAGGATATAGCCTGATCAACTATATCTGTCCGGGAATTGACTTGCATATACCGGGGGATGGTCAGGATGGGCAACAAATCTAACAAACCTAATAACAGACTACAAAGGATACTTTAAGAACTCAAAACTAAACATTTACAAATACTATAGGAGTATTTTGTGTTACTATAATAAATTATCTGAGAATTAAATAGGTCTTTATTTATAGATCAATAGCTGCTAAGTGGATGCGCTAAGGTCATATGTAACTAAGATGCTATAGACTTAGAATTTATGTATCTTTGTTTCACTTCCTGTCCTTGTTTGGTTGTGGTCTTGGAGTTAGGGTCATCTATTCGAAGGACTATTATATCTTAATCACATATGACTGGTATGCACTTTGCAACTAATTAAGTAACCGATAAAGATCATTTAAAATATAATATATTAATTATGTCCCGACTAAATTAGTATATGTGAAACTTTTACAAACAGTCATATACTTGGAAACAAGGAAACTCAAATAAAATATTTTATACTTTCATTTTACCTCATAACCCAATGTATTGGGTCAATTAAAAGTATAAAATCGTATGTTTCGTAAACATACCGGAAAACAACGTAATAATATACTTTATGTATAAAAGATTTCTCTTCCTATAAATATACTTTTACTAAAAGTACATTGGTTTACGACTTATGACAGAACCATGCCGCCAAGGAGAAGACCAAGACCTTCCGGCAACACAGCAACACCTCCTCCGCCGCTGCCTCCACAGTTTGACCCAGCGATGTTCCAGACTGCAGTAACAGCAGCCGTAGCGGCCGCAATATCGCAGATAGGGACAAACGGAGCTGGTGGTTCTGGATCGGGTGCTACAAACTCTAACCACGGAGACAGTACGTGGCGTGCAAGAGAGTGTTCCTACAAAGACTTCACCAATGGCAAACCCGACAACTTCAATGGGAGCGGGGGAGTCATCACTTTAATGCAATGGTTTGAAAAGACCGAAGTAGTCTTTCAGGTGTGCTCTTGCCCCGAAGCGAGCAAAGTTAAGTTCGCAGCCTTCACTTTCACCGGCCGGGCCCTTACTTGGTAGAACTGCCGGATTAATTCACTTACTCTCGAAGTGGCTAGCTCCATAACCTGGGCAGAACTAAAAACGTTGATGATGAAGGAGTACTGCCCGATAGGTGAGATTCAAAAGCTGGAACAAGAACTTTGGAACCTCAGGATGACGGGCTCCGACCTTGAAACCTACACCACCCGATTCAATGAATTGGCTCTCCTCTGCCCAACAATGGTTACTCCGGAGGAGAAAAAGGTGGAGCGATACCTTTGGGGACTGTCTACCCAAGTGCAAAGTAGTGTCCTGGCTTCAAGGCCAACTACTTTTGACAGTGCCAGGGAGCTGGCACAACAACTTGTTGACCACCGAGCCGGTCATAATACTACAACCACCACCAATGATCAATCAAAAGGGGGAAACAACAAAAGGAAGTTCTGGAACCAAAAGAAGAGCCAACCAGCACAGGACCCCGCTAAGAAGCAACAAACTGTTGCTGTCCATGCTGCCACTAATGCTGCCACTACTGCACCACCGAAGCCATATGCTGGAACCCTACCCAAGTGCAACAAGTGCAACTTTCACCACAATGGTGCTTGTAGGGAGATGCACTGTAACAACTGCGACAGGAAGGGGCACACTGCTCGTTTCTGTAAAGCGCCGGCTCGACCAATCAACCAAGTCGCCAGTACGGGGGCAACCCGAACCTGCTATAACTGTGGAGACGCAGGTCACTTCAAAAGAAACTGCCCCAAAGCACAAGCCCCTAATGCTGGTGGAGTAGGAAGAGTCCTGGCAATAGGACATGGGGAAGCAGTCGAGGATCCCACGGTGGTTACCGGTACGTTTCTCCTCAATAACTCTTATGCATGCGTACTATTCGATAGTGGAGCGGAGAGGAGTTTCGTGAGCCACCAATATAAACAATTACTTGAACAAAATCCCCAATCACTAAAGGATACTTATGTAGTAGAAATGGCAAATGGGAAAGTAGAACGCACTAGCGATATATACTCAGAGTGTACTCTCACTCTAGACAACCATACATTTAAAATTGACCTGATGCCGGTCACAATAAAAAGCTTCGACGTAATCATCGGGATGGATTGGTTAGTTCCTCACCGTGCCGACATTCTATGTTACGAAAGGGCCGTTCGCCTCAATCTACCAAATGACGAAACCCTTCTCATCTATGGTGACAAACCTAGTGCGAATTTACAAATCATCTCATGCATCAAAGCCCAAAAGTATCTCCGGAAGGAGTACCACGCCTTCTTGGCCCACGTAGTAGACAAGAAACAAGACGTGAAAGACATCAAAGACATCCCCGAAGTGTGTAACTTCCCGGATGTGTTCCCAGAAGATCTTCCTGGTGTACCACTCGCACGACAAGTCGATTTCAGAATTGACTTAATACCCGGAGCTACCCCCGTAGCCAGAGCTCCATACCGCCTCGCACCAACAGAAATGCAAGAGTTGTCCAGTCAGTTGAACGAGCTTTTGAGCAAAGGGTTCATCAGACCAAGCTTCTCACCTTGGGGAGCACCAGTCCTTTTTGTAAAGAAGAAGGACGGATCCTTTCGCATGTGCATCGACTATCGGGAACTAAACAAACTCACCATCAAGAACCGATATCCTCTACCCCGAATCGACGACCTTTTCGACCAACTCCAAGGAGCAAATTTCTTCTCCAAGATCGAGCTAAGGTCAGGTTACCATCAGCTACGAGTTCAAGAAGAAGATATTCCTAAAACTGCATTCAGAACTCGCTATGGGCACTACGAGTTTGTGGTGATGTCCTTCGGTTTAACAAACGCACCTACGGTATTCATGGACCTAATGAATAGAGTGTGTCGACCCTACCTAGACAAGTTTGTAATCGTATTCATCGACGATATCTTGATCTACTCGCGAAGCGAAGAAGAGCATCGCCTACATCTACGCCAAGTGCTAGAGACACTAAGAGCGGAGAAGCTTTATGCTAAGTTCTCTAAGTGTGAATTCTGGATTAGAGAAGTGGATTTCCTTGGACATGTGGTAAGTGAGAAAGGCATACATGTGGATCCCTCCAAGATCAAGGCAATCGAGAATTGGTCAGCACCCAAGACGCCAACCGAAATTCGACAATTCCTTGGGCTTGCTGGCTACTACCGAAGATTTATACAAAACTTCTCCAAGATTGCGAAACCACTCACCACCTTGATGCAGAAAGGTGTGATATTCAAGTGGGAAAAATAAACAAGAAACTGCTTTCCAAACGTTAAAACAAGCCCTATGCAGCGCACCGATCTTGTCTCTCCTAGAGGGAACCGAGGACTTCGTAGTGTACTGTGATGCTTCGAATCAAGGCCTCGGATGTGTGCTCATGCAGAGAGGGAAGGTTATCGCGTATGCATCAAGACAGCTTAAGACGCACGAGGTTAATTATACTACGCACGACCTGGAATTAGGAGCAGTGGTATTCGCTTTGAAGATCTGGAGACACTACCTCTACGGCACGAAATGCACTATCTTCACTGATCACAAAAGTCTTCAGCATATCCTCAATCAGAAAGAGCTCAACATGCGACATAGGAGATGGGTAGAGTTGCTGAATGACTACGAGTGCGAAATTCGTTATCATCCGGGCAAGGCCAATGTAGTGGCTGATGCTCTAAGCAGGAAGGAGTACTCGGGCCGCCGAGTAAAATCCTTAACAATGACGATCCATTCCCACACGGCCATACAAATCAAGGAAGCTCAACTAGAAGCTTTGAAACCAGAAAAGGTGGCAGGAGAGACATTAAGGGGAATGGATAAAAACTTAGAAGTCAAGGATGATGGAGTACGTTATCTCATGAATCGAATCTGGACACCGAAGTTCGGTGGACTCCGAGACCTCATCATGAATGAAGCACACAAGACTCGATATTCCATCCATCCCGGGTCAGATAAGATGTATCTGGACCTCAAGAAATTATACTGGTGGCCGAACATGAAAGCTGAGATTGCTACCTATGTGAGCAAGTGTCTGACTTGCGCCAAGGTCAAAATCGAATACCAGAAACCATCCGGGCTATTACAACAGCCGGATATACCTGAGTGGAAGTGGGAACGAATAACCATGGACTTCATAACCAAGCTGCCTAAGACATCGGGCGGGCTTGACACCATATGGGTAATCGTAGACAGATTGACCAAATCAGCACACTTCCTACCGATAAAAAAAACCGACAAGATGGAGAAGCTGACTAGAACGTACATCAGAGAGATTGTACGACTCCATGGTGTGCCGATATCCATTATCTCCGATAGAGATAGTAGATTTACCTCACGGTTTTGGCAGTCTCTACAAAAATCATTGGGAACTAGGCTTGACATGAGTACGGCCTACCACCCACAAACCGACGGACAGAGCGAACGAACCATTCAAACGTTGGAAGACATGTTAAGAGCTTGTGTGATAGACTTCGGTAAAGCATGGGATACCCATCTACCGCTTATCGAATTCTCCTACAATAACAGCTATCATACTAGCATCAAAGTCGCTCCATTCGAAGTTCTTTACGGTCGCAAATGCAGATCACCCCTGTGTTGGGCTGAGGTGGGGGATACACAGCTAGCTAGAGGGAAAATCTCTAATAGCACCCTCACTGGCCCTGAAATCATAAGGGAAACCACAGAAAAGATCGTTCAAATTCGAGAAAGACTGAAAGAGTCTCGCGATCGGCAAAAGAGTTACGCAGACAAACGACGCAAACCCTTGGA
Organism: Lactuca virosa; assembly: GCF_052849685.1. NCBI lineage: Eukaryota > Viridiplantae > Streptophyta > Magnoliopsida > Asterales > Asteraceae > Lactuca > Lactuca virosa. The sequence goes on along the minus strand of NC_136429.1, from coordinate 72,792,468 downwards.
ATTCCAGGTGGGTGATCGAGTACTACTAAAAGTTTCCCCTTGGAAAGGAATGATACGATTCGGCAAACGCGGGAAACTAAATCCAAGGTACATCGGGCCATTCGAAATCCTTGCTAGGATTGGGCCAGTAGCATACAAACTTGGATTACCTCAGGAACTCGACAAAGTACATCCCACATTTCACGTGTCGAACCTAAAGAAGTGTTTCTCTGATGAGACACTCGTAATACCACTCGACGAAATCGAAGTTAACGAAAATCTCCACTTCGTGGAGGAACCAGTCGAAATCATGGATCGGGAAATCAAACGAACGAAACAAAGTCGTATTCCCATCGTGAAGGTCCGTTGGAACGCTAAACGAGGACCCAAATTCACCTGGGAACGCGAGGATCAGATGAAACAAAAATATCCACATCTCTTCCCAAACTCTTGAAATCCCAGTCAAAATGAAAATTTCGGGACGAAATTCCTTCTAACGGGGGGATGATGTGACAACCGTCAAATTTCGGTCAAGTCAAAGTTAAACAAAGTCAACAAGTCAAACCGGTCAACTCCAATAACCCTTGTATGTTAGGGTTTACGTTATGTAATCACTGTACAATTCGCTATTTTAATGAGAAAACATCGTTTGGAAAATTCATGTGTTTGATTTTCCTTAGCCTTAACAGTGCTAAACAACGAACCAAAGCGATAAAACACTATTGCACAATCATCGGGATTGTGTAGGACACTAAATCATGGCTTAACGGGGTTTACGGACCTTGCGTTTCAAAGCCAAACACTCAAAAAGGTCTCAAAAGAACTCTCTCTCAATCTCTTTCACTCAATCTCTCTCTATTAGAAATCTCTCCCAAATCTCTCTCAAAAGTTCCTTTAACTTTTTGTAATCATTCGGGTCATCACGACCCTTAACCGGGTCAAAAACCACTTGAAACGGGGTAAAAACGGGTAAAATAGCCTTAAGGACCCAAAACCGAAGCTTCAGGACCGAAGCCTTGCATCCGAAGTGCTCAGGACTGAAGCCTCGGACTGAAATGCTCAGGACCGAAGCCTCGGACCGAAGCCTCAGGTCCGAACCTCGGCCCAGGACCGAGCAACTTCGCAGATTCAGCTTTTTTTCCCGGTTTTCGACTACGACTTCGTTTTAACTCCGTTTTTCATTATTTTAACGTGGGATTTTCACTCAAAACTTTATTTTATAAACTAAGGCCCCAAAATATATAAATCTCCAGGGTTTTTATAAAAATATATTAAAAGAATTAGTGGTTGAACTAATTATTGAGGGAATATTTGCTTTTCCTTAATTTATGGCAAAAGCAAACCACCACCACCTCACTCTATGATTAGCCACTCTTTCCACTACTCCTTGTCACCTTAGTGGACCTTTACACCCAATCTCCAGCTCTTCCCACGTTCTAAGAGCTGGAGGATTGATCCTCTCTCCTCATTCTCCATAAAGTTCTTTCATTCTACACTTAGCAACCAAAGGACACTCTCCAAAATTCTCTCATCTTTTCTCTCAACTTCAAGAACTTCAAGGCTTTCTTCAGGGATTTCTTTCTTCAATTAGTAAGTATCTTCATCATTCATATAATTATTACACTCCATTCTACTCAAATCATTGATATCTTACACAAATTCCATCTTATTCGGTGTTAGATTCTCGAATCATCAAGACATCTTCTTAGTGTTCTTGGGTTGAATACTTCTTCTCTCTCACTTTCATCTACTGAAACCACATAAGGTGAGTTCATACCCCTACATTTACATGTTTTTCTTAAGTTTTAAGGGGGGAATACAAGTAAAATCATCAAGAACACAATTAAACTTTTTCTAACAGATTACATCAGAAAAGATGGACTTTAATCACAGACTGTTTTGGTCAACTTAAATATTTTAGTTTTCAAAACTGTTCCAGGTGCAAGTAGTTCAAACTCTTAGCTTTAAAATGGCTACTTGCACATCTCCATATGATTTTTCTACAATTTATGGTGATTTTTACAAAACTGTCTGTCATTTCAGAGGCAAACCCGGACCAGTCTGTGATTATGAACATTTTCACCTCTGTTAGAGATCACTAAAAATCATGATAAAATTTACGAACAAACTAGACTCATATTCCAAACTCTCAAAATTTGCGGATTTGTATTTAGAGCTTTGATGATTTTTCTATAAATTTTCTAAGAACAGTAACAGAAACTGTATTCAACGAAAAGTTGCTGTCAATTTCATTTCACCTTGTAACATGTTGAGCAAGGTGTATATCTTTATGTGATTATATGTTATTGCAATATATGACATTTTATCTTAATATTTAGACACACATCAGCTTACAAATGGATTTGGACATATAAAATATAAAGAATAACAAGTGATTATAATCAAAGTACAACCGATACATTGAAACATTTAATAAACTATTTTGAATATAGTTTGCATACATTACTACGTACTACCCTTGGTTGATAAACTATAATAGGTATAGTTTATGATACATTACATAACACATACATTTAAAAAGGGTACATTTATACAAATGATATTTTCATTAAGCAAGGTACGGCCATACGGTACCAAGTTTTCATAACACGTAATTCCGTTAATGACTTTGTGAGACATTTACTTCAAATTACCATTAAGTCCTGTATTGTAACCAGAGTCTCCTTGAGGGAGAGCGTGATACTTGTGTATAGATCTATATTGGGTTTGACAAACCCACACCTAAACTGCATGCAACAGTTAGACCGATAGGTCTGCGGTGACAAATGTCATAACATTTCCGACGCCTGAAATACGTCGTTTTAGGCAACCTTGGTCATAGTATGGTTATAATAAACTCACATAAAGTATTAATAAACATTGGAATTTACGGGAACTTCATTAAAATTTAACGAGTTTATGTCGATTTAAACTTGCATTGTTATACTATAAATATGATAAATTACTTGTACATTCCGGTCTTTGGGTTTTAAGACTACATTTACATGTGTTTATAGTTTGTATATTCCGATAGGTCTGGGGTGACAAATTTCAAATAAATATACTCTTAGAAAATAAATGATTTTCTTGATTAAAGTATACATACATACATTACATGCTCGCATGGTATCATAACTAGCGAAAATATAAAGCAAAAGAAGAAGAGTTGAACATTTTGAGTATGCCTTAGTATATGTGGATTAAATCTGGGAAGGATATAGCCTGATCAACTATATCTGTCCGGGAATTGACTTGCATATACCGGGGGATGGTCAGGATGGGCAACAAATCTAACAAACCTAATAACAGACTACAAAGGATACTTTAAGAACTCAAAACTAAACATTTACAAATACTATAGGAGTATTTTGTGTTACTATAATAAATTATCTGAGAATTAAATAGGTCTTTATTTATAGATCAATAGCTGCTAAGTGGATGCGCTAAGGTCATATGTAACTAAGATGCTATAGACTTAGAATTTATGTATCTTTGTTTCACTTCCTGTCCTTGTTTGGTTGTGGTCTTGGAGTTAGGGTCATCTATTCGAAGGACTATTATATCTTAATCATATATGACTGGTATGCACTTTGCAACTAATTAAGTAACCGATAAAGATCATTTAAAATATAATATATTAATTATGTCCCGACTAAATTAGTATATGTGAAACTTTTACAAACAGTCATATACTTGGAAACAAGGAAACTCAAATAAAATATTTTATACTTTCATTTTACCTCATAACCCAATGTATTGGGTCAATTAAAAGTATAAAATCGTATGTTTCGTAAACATACCGGAAAACAACGTAATAATATACTTTATGTATAAAAGATTTCTCTTCCTATAAATATACTTTTACTAAAAGTACATTGGTTTACGACTTATGACAGAACCATGCCGCCAAGGAGAAGACCAAGACCTTCCGGCAACACAGCAACACCTCCTCCGCCGCTGCCTCCACAGTTTGACCCAACGATGTTCCAGGCTGCAGTAACAGCAGCCGTAGCGGCCGCAATATCGCAGATAGGGACAAACGGAGCTGGTGGTTCTGGATCGGGTGCTACAAACTCTAACCACGGAGACAGTACGTGGCGTGCAAGAGAGTGTTCATACAAAGACTTCACCAATGGCAACCCCGACAACTTCAATGGGAGCGGGGGAGTCATCACTTTAATGAAATGGTTTGAAAAGACCGAAGTAGTCTTTCAGGTGTGCTCTTGCCCCGAAGCGAGAAAAGTTAAGTTAGCAGCCTTCACTTTCACCGGCCGGGCCCTTACTTGGTGGAACTGCCGGATTAATTCACTTACTCTCGAAGTGGCTAGCTCCATAACCTGGGCAGAACTAAAAACGTTGATGATGAAGGAGTACTGCTCGAGAGGTGAGATTCAAAAGCTGGAACAAGAACTTTGGAACCTCAGGATGACGGGCTCCGACCTTGAAACCTACACCACCCGATTCAATAAATTGGCTCTCCTCTGCCCAACAATGGTTACTCCGGAGGAGAAAAAGGTGGAGCGATACCTTTGGGGACTGTCTACCTAAGTGCAAAGTAGTGTCCTGGCTTCAAGGCCAACTACTTTTGACAGTGCCAGGGAGCTGGCACAACAACTTGTTGACCACCGAGCCGGTCATAATACTACAACCACCACCAATGATCAATCAAAAGGGGGAAACAACAAAAGGAAGTTCTGGAACCAAAAGAAGAGCCAACCAGCACAGGACCCCGCTAAGAAGCAACAAATTGTTGCTGTCCATGCTGCCACTACTGCACCACCGAAGCCATATGCTGGAACCCTACCCAAGTGCAACAAGTGCAACTTTCACCACAATGGTGCTTGTAGGGAGATGCACTGTAACAACTGCGACAGGAAGGGGCACACTGCTCGTTTCTGTAAAGCGCCGGCTCGACCAATCAACCAAGTCGCCAGTACGGGGGCAACCCGAACCTGCTATAACTGTGGAGACGCAGGTCACTTCAAAAGAAACTGCCCCAAAGCACAAGCCCCTAATGCTGGTGGAGTAGGAAGAGTCCTGGCAATAGGACATGGGGAAGCAGTCGAGGATCCCACGGTGGTTACCGGTACGTTTCTCCTCAATAACTCTTATGCATGCGTACTATTCGATAGTGGAGCGGAGAGGAGTTTCGTGAGCCACCAATATAAACAATTACTTGAACAAAATCCCCAATCACTAAAGGATACTTATGTAGTAGAAATGGCAAATGGGAAAGTAGAACGCACTAGCGATATATAATCAGAGTGTACTCTCACTCTAGACAACCATACATTTAAAATTGACCTGATGCCGGTCACCATAAAAAGCTTCGACGTAATCATCGGGATGGATTGGTTAGTTCCTCACCGTGCCGACATTCTATGTTACGAAAGGGCCGTTCGCCTCAATCTACCAAATGACGAAACCCTTCTCATCTATGGTGACAAACCTAGTGCGAATTTACAAATCATCTCATGCATCAAAGCCCAAAAGTATCTCCGGAAGGAGTACCACGCCTTCTTGGCCCACGTAGTAGACAAGAAACAAGACGTGAAAGACATCAAAGACATCCCCGAAGTGTGTAACTTCCCGGATGTGTTCCCAGAAGATCTTCCTGGTGTACCACTCGCACGACAAGTCGATTTCAGAATTGACTTAATACCCGGAGCTACCCCCGTAGCCAGAGCTCCATACCGCCTCGCACCAACAGAAATGCAAGAGTTGTCCAGTCAGTTGAACGAGCTTTTGAGCAAAGGGTTCATCAGACCAAGCTTCTCACCTTGGGGAGCACCAGTCCTTTTTGTAAAGAAGAAGGACGGATCCTTTCGCATGTGCATCGACTATAGGGAACTAAACAAACTCACCATCAAGAACCGATATCCTCTACCCCGAATCGACGACCTTTTCGACCAACTCCAAGGAGCAAATTTCTTCTCCAAGATCGAGCTAAGGTCAGGTTACCATCAGCTACGAGTTCAAGAAGAAGATATTCCTAAAACTGCATTCAGAACTCGCTATGGGCACTACGAGTTTGTGGTGATGTCCTTCGGTTTAACAAACGCACCTGCGGTATTCATGGACCTAATGAATAGAGTGTGTCGACCCTACCTAGACAAGTTTGGAATCGTATTCATCGACGATATCTTGATCTACTCGCGAAGCGAAGAAGAGCATCGCCTACATCTACGCCAAGTGCCAGAGACACTAAGAGCGGAGAAGCTTTATGCTAAGTTCTCTAAGTGTGAATTCTGGATTAGAGAAGTGGATTTCCTTGGACATGTGGTAAGGGAGAAAGGCATACATGTGGATCCCTCCAAGATCAAGGCAATCGAGAATTGGTCAGCACCCAAGACGCCAACCGAAATTCGACAATTCCTTGGGCTTGCTGGCTACTACCGAAGATTTATACAAAACTTCTCCAAGATTGCGAAACCACTCACCACCTTGACGCAGAAAGGTGTGATATTCAAGTGGGAAAATAAACAAGAAACTGCTTTCCAAACGTTAAAACAAGCCCTATGCAGCGCACCGATCTTGTCTCTCCCAGAGGGAACCGAGGACTTCGTAGTGTACTGTGATGCTTCGAATCAAGGCCTCGGATGTGTGCTCATGCAGAGAGGGAAGGTTATCGCGTATGCATCAAGACAGCTTAAGACGCACAAGGTTAATTATACTACGCACGACCTGGAATTAGGAGCAGTGGTATTCGCTTTGAAGATCTGGAGACACTACCTCTACGGCACGAAATGCACTATCTTCACTGATCACAAAAGTCTTCAGCATATCCTCAATCAGAAAGAGCTCAACATGCGACAAAGGAGATGGGTAGAGTTGCTGAATGACTATGAGTGCGAAATTCGTTATCATCCGGGCAAGGCCAATGTAGTGGCTGATGCTCTAAGCAGGAAGGAGTACTCGGGCCGCCGAGTAAAATCCTTAACAATGACGATCCATTCCCACACGGCCATACAAATCAAGGAAGCTCAACTAGAAGCTTTGAAACCAGAAAAGGTGGCAGGAGAGACATTAAGGGGAATGGATAAAAACTTAGAAGTCAAGGATGATGGAGTACGTTATCTCATGAATCGAATCTGGACACCGAAGTTCGGTGGACTCCGAGACGTCATCATGAATGAAGCACACAAGACTCGATATTCCATCCATCCCGGGTCAGATAAGATGTATCTGGACCTCAAGAAATTATACTGGTGGCCGAACATGAAAGCTGAGATTGCTACCTATGTGAGCAAGTGTCTGACTTGCGCCAAGGTCAAAATCGAATACCAGAAACCATCCGGGCTATTACAACAGCCGGATATACCTGAGTGGAAGTGGGAACGAATAACCATGGACTTCATAACCAAGCTGCCTAAGACATCGGGCGGGCTTGACACCATATGGGTAATCGTAGACAGATTGACCAAATCAGCACACTTCCTACCGATAAAAGAAACCGACAAGATGGAGAAGCTGACTAGAACGTACATCAAAGAGATTGTACGACTCCATGGTGTGCAGATATCCATTATCTCCGATAGAGATAGTAGATTTACCTCACGGTTTTGGCAGTCTCTACAAAAATCATTGGGAACTAGGCTTGACATGAGTACGGCCTACCACCCACAAACCGACGGACAGAGCGAACGAACCATTCAAACGTTGGAAGACATGTTAAGAGCTTGTGTGATAGACTTCGGTAAAGCATGGGATACCCATCTACCGCTTATCGAATTCTCCTACAATAACAGCTATCATACTAGCATCAAAGTCGCTCCATTCGAAGCTCTTTACGGTCGCAAATGCAGATCACCCCTGTGTTGGGCTGAGGTGGGGGATACACAGCTAGCTAGAGGGCAAGTCTCTAATAGCACCCTCACTGGCCCTGAAATCATAAGGGAAACCACAGAAAAGATCGTTCAAATTCGAGAAAGACTGAAAGCGTCTCGCGATCGGCAAAAGAGTTACGCAGACAAACGACGCAAACCCTTGGAATTCCAGGTGGGTGATCGAGTACTACTAAAAGTTTCCCCTTGGAAAGGAATGATACGATTCGGCAAACGCGGGAAACTAAATCCAAGGTACATCGGGCCATTCGAAATCCTTGCTAGGATTGGGCCAGTAGCATACAAACTTGGATTACCTCAGGAACTCGACAAAGTACATCCCACATTTCACGTGTTGAACCTAAATAAGTGTTTGTCTGATGAGACACTCGTAATACCACTCGACGAAATCGAAGTTAACGAAAATCTCCACTTCGTGGAGGAACCAGTCGAAATCATGGATCGGGAAATCAAACGAACGAAACAAAGTCGTATTCCCATCGTGAAGGTCCGTTGGAACACTAAACGAGGACCCGAATTCACCTGGGAACGCGAGGATCAGATGAAACAAAAGTATCCACATCTCTTCCCAAACTCTTGAAATCCCAGTCAAAATGAAAATTTCGGGACGAAATTCCTTCTAACGGGGGGATGATGTGACAACCGTCAAATTTCGGTCAAGTCAAAGTTAAACAAAGTCAACAAGTCAAACCGGTCAACTCCAATAACCCTTGTATGTTAGGGTTTACGTTATGTAATCACTGTACAATTCGCTATTTTAATGAGAAAACATCGTTTGGAAAATTCATGTGTTTGATTTTCCTTAGCCTTAACAGTGCTAAACAACGAACCAAAGCGATAAAACACTATTGCACAATCATCGGGATTGTGTAGGACACTAAATCATGGCTTAACGGGGTTTACGGACCTTGCGTTTCAAAGCCAAACACTCAAAAAGGTCTCAAAAGAACTCTCTCTCAATCTCTTTCACTCAATCTCTCTCTCTATTAGAAATCTCTCCCAAATCTCTCTCAAAAGTTCCTTTAACTTTTTGTAATCATTCGGGTCATCACGACCCTTAACCGGGTCAAAAACCACTTGAAACGGGGTAAAAACGGGTAAAATAGCCTTATGGACCCAAAACCGAAGCTTCAGGACCGAAGCCTCGCATCCGAAGTGCTCAGGACCGAAGCCTCGGACTGAAATGCTCAGGACCGAAGCCTCGGACCGAAGCCTCAGGACCGAAGCCTCAGGTCCGAACCTCGGCCCAGGACCGAGCAACTTCGCAGATTCAGCTTTTTTTCCCGGTTTTCGACTACGACTTCGTTTTAACTCCGTTTTTCATTATTTTAACGTGGGATTTTCACCCAAAACTTTATTTTATAAACTAAGGCCCCAAAATATATAAATCTCCAGGGTTTTTATAAAAATATATTAAAAGAATTAGTGGTTGAACTAATTATTGAGGGAATATTTGCTTTTCCTTAATTTATGGCAAAAGCAAACCACCACCACCTCACTCTATGATTAGCAACTCTTTCCACTACTCCTTGTCACCTTAGTGGACCTTTACACCCAATCTCCAGCTCTTCCCACGTTCTAAGAGCTGGAGGATTGATCCTCTCTCCTCATTCTCCATAAAGTTCTTTCATTCTACACTTAGCAACCAAAGGACACTCTCCAAAATTCTCTCATCTTTTCTCTCAACTTCAAGAACTTCAAGGCTTTCTTCAGGGATTTCTTTCTTCAATTAGTAAGTATCTTCATCATTCATATAATTATTACACTCCATTCTACTCAAATCATTGATATCTTACACAAATTCCATCTTATTCGGTGTTAGATTCTCGAATCATCAAGACATCTTCTTAGTGTTCTTGGGTTGAATACTTCCTCTCTCTCACTTTCATCTACTGAAACCACATAAGGTGAGTTCATACCCCTACATTTACATGTTTTTCTTAAGTTTTAAGGGGGGAATACAAGTAAAATCATCAAGAACACAATTAAACTTTTTCTAACAGATTACATCAGAAAAGATGGACTTTAATCACGGACTGTTTTGGTCAACTTAAATATTTTAGTTTTCAAAACTGTTCCAGGTGCAAGTTGTTCAAACTCTTAGCTTTAAAATGGCTACTTGCACATCTCCATATGATTTATCTACAATTTATGGTGATTTTTACAAAACTGCCTGTCATTTCAGAGGCAAACCCGGACCAGTCTGTGATTATGAACATTTTCACCTCTGTTAGAGATCACTAAAAATCATGATAAAATTTACGAACAAACTAGACTCATATTCCAAACTCTTAAAATTTGCGGATTTGGATTTAGAGCTTTGATGATTTTTCTATAAATTTTCTAAGAACAGTAACAGAAACTGTATTCAACGAAAAGTTGCTGTCAATTTCATTTCACCTTGTAACATGTTGAGCAAGGTGTATATCTTTATGTGATTATATGTTATTGCAATATATGACATTTTATCTTAATATTTAGACACACATCAGTTTACAAATGGATTTGGACATATAAAATATAAAGAATAACAAGTGATTATAATCAAAGTACAACCGATACATTGAAACATTTAATAAACTATTTTGAATATAGTTTGCATACATTACTACGTACTACCCTTGGTTGATAAACTATAATAGGTATAGTTTATGATACATTACATAACACATACATTTAAAAAGGGTACATTTATACAAATGATATTTTCATTAAGCAAGGTACGGCCATACGGTACCAAGTTTTCATAACACGTAATTCCGTTAATGACTTTGTGAGACATTTACTTCAAATTACCATTAAGTCCTGTATTGTAACCAGTGTCTCCTTGAGGGAGAACGTGATACTTGTGTATAGATCTATATTGGGTTTGACAAACCCACACCTAAACTGCATGCAACAGTTAGACCGATAGGTCTGGGGTGACAAATGTCATAACATTTCCGACGCTTGAAGAACGTCGTTTTAGGCAACCTTGGTCATAGTATGGTTATAATAAACTCACATAAAGTATTAATAAACATTGGAATTTACGGGAACTTCATTAAAATTTAACGAGTTTATGTCGATTTAAACTTGCATTGTTTTACTATAAATATGATAAATTACTTGTACATTTCGGTCTTTGGGTTTTAAGACTACATTTACACATTAAGGAAAATATTGGATTTTCTAACACAAATACTACTTTTACAAACGAAAGACTTTTAATAATACCAAACAAAAGCTTATGAACTCACCAACCTTTGTGTTGACACTTTTTCAAACAACTTGTATTCTCAGGAAATCATTAAACAGGTAACCAAGTGCTTTTGAGGATGGGGCGCTAAGGCGTCTACTATTGCATATTTTGTCAACATATTGTAATTGATTCGTAAACATGTAATTCATACAATGATGTCACTTTTTTCAATTATATATATGTTGGTTGTGTTTGCTTCAATTACTATTACAATTGTTGTTATGATACTATACATGAAGTCCTCCACCCCCGGACGTTTCCGCCATCCTTGGTTTGGGGGTGTGACACCAACTAACTAATATTCCACCCAAAAATTGACAACCACCAGATGTGATTTTTCTATCAAGTTGAAGTCCTCCATAGTTCGAGTCAAAATAGCTTGCAATAGGAAACTTTCATTAGCATGGTACTAAATTCTGAGACTCTTGGTTCCTTTGAGATATTTGTAGATTTGATTTACAGCCAAGAGATGAGACATCTTCGGATTGACCTAGAATCGAGCACATAGACATGTAGAGAGCATGATGTCGGGACTACTTGTAGTGAGGTAGAGTAGCGATCCAATCATTACCCTTTACTTGTTTTGATCAATGGCAACCCCAGATGGGTCCAATAAAATTTTGTGTTTGAAGCTCATTGGAACTTTTGCAGAGACACAGGTGTCCATTGAATATTTCTTTAGAATCTCGGAAATGTATTTCTCCTGATGAATAAAGATTCCTCTATTGGTTTGTTTAACTTGTGGTTTGAGGAAGAAACTTAATTAGCGATTCATACTCATTTGGAATCTACTAACCATCAATTTATCAAAGTCAGCAACCATCGTCGGATCAGTTGATCCAAAGATGATGCCATCGACATAGATTTGCACTAACATGAGATGCTTCCCATTTGATATTCAGAATAAAGTAGGATCAATAGTTCCTCTTTGAAAACCATAACACTTCAGAAAACAAGTGAGTGTCTCATACCATGCGTGAGGAGCTTTCTTGAGGCCATAAACAGCTTTTTGGAGTTTTTTTATAGCAGTAGTTCGGATATGACAAGGTCACAAACCCTAGGGACTGTTGAAGATAGACTTCACCCTTGAGTTCACCATTGAGAAAAGCACTCTTGACGTCCATTTGGTAAATTTGAAAGCCTTTATGAGCAACATAAGCGAGAAAGATTTGGTGTAACGTCTCAAAAATCACAACCAACTTAAACTTTTCAAATCAACCCATTTACTAATAAAAGTGTTTACAAAACCATTGTTTTCAAAACAGAGTTTCCCAATATCCATACCATAAAATCAAGATGTGTATGGTCACGCGTTCACCTTCCCATGATCCTCGAAAGTACCTGAAACCACAACCAAAAACTGTAAGACAAAGCTTAGTGAGTTTTCCCCCAAAGTACCACCACACAAAACACATATCATAAACGAACAAGTATGTTGGGTCCAATCAGTCATCGGACTGGAATACCCATGGGTCCATAGCCATCAGGCTGGATTACCCCTGGCCCAATCAGTCATTGGACTGGAATGCCAACATACAACAGGTCCACTAGTCATCGGACTGGAATATCAATATACAGTGGCCCCACTCAGTTATCAGACTGGAATACACTCGGGTCTACTCAATCATCGGATTGGAACACGCCCGGTATGCTAACTCATGCACATAGCAGTAAAGTCTCAACCCAACACAGTATGTTGACATGTAACAAATAACAAACATAATCAAAAGATAGATAAACTATAACACCCCGATTTCAGAAGGCCTAGAAAGGAAAGAAAACCTCAAAATAAGGAAGTGACTCGTCGAGTAGATAGGGTGACTCGACGAGTAGGAGCGCGGATTGGGTCGCGGGTTAAGTGACCTACTCGACGAGTCAGAGGACTGACTCGGCGAGTTGGTCAGGTTTTGGGAAAACCCTAAATGCGGGCCTTGTACCCTATTTAAAGAACATTATAACCCTTCACCAGCCTCCTTGATGCTCTCTCAAGTCCAGAACAAAACCCTAGTGCCTCCCATGAGTTTGTGAGCCTTTGTGAGAATTCTTGAGTGTTGTGAAGCTTGAAGAAGAAGGTGAAGCCTTGGGGATACAAGAAGAGACTAGTAGATCCAGGAACCTCTTGCATTCTCTTCCATTTTCTGGTAAGAAAGTTTCCACCTTGATCACTATGCATGTAGATCTCTCTGCTTTGTCATTTTTGGGGGTTTTTAGTCCAAGAACCCTAGCATGAGAGCAATGGACGTCCCAAGAGCTTGTGTTTTCAGATCTAGCATTATTAAGGGCTGTTATGGCATAAAGGTGTAAGCTTTATGCCATAGGAATCCCCATGCAAGCATATGAAGTGTTCTTTTGGCCTTTTTAGCTCAAAAGGCCATGAATGGAGGAAAAAGGCGGTAGCTTTGCATGGTTAGGAGGTGGTTGGGTCCAGATCTATGTTTTGAATGCTCTGAGACCCTCAGAAATCGTCTGAATAGATTGAGACGTAGAGGGACTCGGTGAGTCACTTGTGGGACTCGACGAGTCAGACCGCTTTCTTGCCCCAAAACCCTTCTGTTAAAGGGTATGAGTTGAGTGGTTAGGGACTCAGCCAGTCCGGGTCCATAGTGGGCATGAAGAACATCGTACTCGACGAGTTCGAGGAGGAACTCGACGAGTCCAAGGCAATCTCCTTAGTTTATGAAGGTGGACTCGGCGAGTTCAAAGGAGAACTCGCCGAGTCAGATAAAGGAGGGTCCCGATGTGTTGAAGGTACACTCGACGAGTTCGCGGAGAACTCGACGAGTAGGAGCGAAGTCCAGAGTTTGTGAGGAATGTGGGACTCGACGAGTTGATAGGCCAACTCGGCGAGTTGAAGTCAACTCCGAGCGTTGACTTTGACCGTTGACTTTGACCAAGTTTAACCTGGGTTGACTTTTGGGAATATTGTGGTCTAAATGTTATTTTGGGTTTTGATAGTTCGGGGAGCCGAAGGATCAGCAGTTCAGAAGTTGTCAGTTGGCAGTCAGAAGTGTTTCAGCTAGTCTTCAGCAGTACGAGGTGAGTCTCCTCACTGTGTGCATGGGTCTACGGCCACAATGTCGGCCCATTATGTTTATGTCTATGTTTATGAATAGAAGGAAGACCTAGGGGTTAGCCCTAGGCACGTATTGTTATATGTTCCAGGTTACGACCTGATGTCGGGCGAGGCCCGAGGAATGTTAGGATGCTAGAGGTCTTTGTGATTCTTGCATGTTTCGGTACGATAGGTTCCGGACCGAGGATCCGATGTCAGGGTAAGCCCGAAGTATGTTAGATAATAGTATGTTTCCGGACCGGGGGTTCGATGTCGGGGCAATCCCGAGGAAGATTCTTATGTTGTATGTTAGATTATACTTGTTGTCTACGTGATACTTGTATGTGCCTGGTAGGGAGGTGAGTGTGGGCGAGGTCCCGTATCTCATCACTAGCTGAGTATGGACGGGGTTCCATATCTCGACATTAGCAGAGTAGGGGCGAGGCCCGTGACAGGAAGGATGTGAGTGTGGGCGGGGGCCCGTATCTCACTACTAGTAGGAGTATGGACGGGATTCCACTACTTCAGTAGCAGACCAGGGGCGGGGCCCAAGTTAGGCGAGACCTTAGATCAGGGTACAGTTAGATTATGTTTATGCATGTTCTATAAGTTATTTGACCGTACGTATGTGTATGGCGGGCGAGGCCCAGAGACAGGCGGGGCCTAAGGGAAACAGATCTGTATACCGAGCGGGGTCGATGCCAGGTGCGACCTGATGCCATGCGGGGCTTGATGCCGGACGGGGTCCGATGCAGTGGGCGGGGGCCCAGTAGGTGGTTGTGTGATCATGGTTATGCGTTGTGGTATGGGGTAGGTTGGGGAACTCACTAAGCTTCGTGCTTACGGCTTTCAGTTTTGGTTTCAGGTACTTTCGGTAGCAGAGGGAAGAGCTCGGGATGATCGCTTGACACACACCAAGAAGTTTAGCCTAGGATGTTTACTCTGATAAAATGAACAAGTTTTTTGAAAAGATATTCTGATTTGTTATATAACCCTTTTAGTATGTTTGAAATGAATTAATAATATGTTTTATTAATGATTTAAAAAGAAATTTTTGGTCATGATTTTTGGGATGTTACATAAACATGCAACCAAAAATCACAGGTAGTCCTACAGATCTATCGGTCTACGCATATCAGCAACTATCATATAATCTTACAGATCTATCCCATACTCAGCATATCATAAATCAATGTATAACATGATATCAATCCAATGGGCCGGACTTGGTGCCTTTGACTCGTAAGTACAATGAGAAGAACTCACTTCTCAATCTGAACATTAGCTGATGAGGTCCCGACTCCGAATCTCAGCTCTAACCGACACCTATACATCCAAATGATCAATTCTCAAACACAATCCAAAAATAACCAAAATACCCTAAGTCAAACTTGGTCAAAGTCAAAGTCAAAGTCAACACCTAGTCGAGTCAACCCAATCGAGCCAACCCGAACGAGTCGAATCAGCCGAGTACGCTGGGCGTACTCTTCTGTATGTGCGGCGTACTTGGTGGTGACCAGTTTACAGGGCGCTAACCACATACGGCAGCGTACCACTTGGTATGCCCAGCGTATGTGTCAGTTCAGTCCTTTCCCTATTAAGAGCTTAATACTCTAGATCTTTATGTCAAAAATCATATCCAAGGCCAAAATATCCTCAAGAGTCATAAAGTTTAAAACTTTATGACTTTGCATGTCCATTATGTGCTTAAAACTCAAAATCTCAACATCTTAATGCATTAAGACCCTCTATAGCTTGCGTGGAGCTAAACTAACCATCAAGACCACATTTTTATGACTCAATACCTCTCCTAAGGTCTGAAAGGACGACTTATTGGATCAAGAACATGCCATGCTCAAGAATCACCATTTTTGGGACAAAAAGTATCTTAAAGGAAGAAATGTCTAGATCTACAAGATGGATTGATCAAGATGTGAAATTTATACCTCCTGTAGATTGCTAACAAGAAGGTGATCTTAGATCCAAGATGCCTCAAAGTTCCAAGCTATTCTCACCACTCTCTTCTTCTTCAAGAACACCTCCAAAACACTCCAATGGCCTCCAAATGCACTCTTCTCAGTTAGGGTTTGCTTGGGATCGTTTTTCACACATGGCAGATGATGAAGAAATGAGACATAAGGCTATAATGGGGTTTATATATGCACAAAACCCTAAAAATTAGGGTTTGCACATTCATCACGTACGCCCCGCGTACGAGGTGTATGCCCAGCATACTAGGGCGCGCCCAAGTACGCCTAGTGTACACAACGTACATCCAATGTACTACATTAGGACCAAATTACCATATTGCCACTGTGGACCATTTTGCAATCCTTTTCAATCCTAAGGGATAAAATACAATATTATTCAAACATAGGGTTGAAATTGAAAATTACCTTGACATCGGGATGTTATAATTCTCCCCCACTAGAACTAGACTTCTTCCTTGAAGTCGGCTACGGAAAATAACTTAGGATAATGCTCTCGCATCTCAGCCTCCGGCTCCCAGGTCCACTCGGAGCCTCTCCGATGTTGCCACTGAACCTTTACGAAATGTATCTCCTTGTTGCGCAGGACCTTCATCTTTCTCTCCAATATGGCCACCTGCCTCTCAATATAATTTAGGCACTCATTGACATGAATATCATCCGAAGGGACCACTGCTTTACCGTCCAACACACACTTCTGCAACCGAGAGACATGGAAAGTGTTGTGGATCTGACTGAGCTCACTCGGAAAATCCAACCGGTAGGTCACCCTTCCTACCCTGGAGATCACACAGAAGGGTCCAATATACCGAGGACCCAATTTCCCCCTCTTCCTGAAGCATATCACACCCTTCCAGGGCGAGACCTTCAATAATACCATATCGCCGAACTAAAATTTCAACTCTGATCGGTGCCGGTCGGCATAACTCTTCTGCCGACTCTGAGTTGTCTGTAGTCTCTTCCAGATCTGTTGAATAAACTCCATGGCATGGAGGACCACTTTGGTCATTCACATGACCCTTTGACAAACCTCTCCCCAACATACCGGGGTACGACATATCTGACCATACAAGAGCTCAAAGGGTGGGGCACCAATGCATGAGTGATAATTGTTGTTTTAGGAAAACTCCACAATAGTAGGTAGGAATCCCAACTCCCACCAAAATCTATGACACAAGCCCGCAACATATCCTCAAGGGTTTGGATGGTCCGCTCACTCTGACCGTCGGTTTGCGGATGATAAGTAGTGCTAAAATGTAGCCTCGTGCTCAGTTCCTCGTGGAACTTCTACCATAATCAGGAAGTGAACCGAACATCTCGATCTGAAACAATGCAGACCGGAACGCCATGACGAGCAAAAATTTCTCTAACATACACATCGGCCAAATTTTCGGCCGAAGAGCCCTCCGTGATGGCCAAAAAGTGGGCACTCTTGGTCAATCGATCCACGGTAACCCATATAGCATCAAAACCCTTGGCAGTCTTCGGCAACTTGGTGATAAAATCCATGGTGATATGTTCCCACTTCCACATGGGAACCTCCAGAGGCTGTAGCTTGCCATGCGGCCTCTAATGCTCGACCTTGAGCATCCTACAGGTCAAGCACCTCTCGACGTAATAGCTATCTCCCTCTTCATACACGACCACCAATAACTCAAATCTCAAATCCTGATACATCTTGGTCGCTCCCGGGTGTATAGAAGAGCGAGACTTATGAGCCTCCTCCAACATTATCTGCCTGATCCCACTAGAAACTCGAACCCAAACCAAACTGCACCGGGTCAACAACCCTCGACTATAGGTGACAAACCTGTTGATCTCGCTCCTGATCCTTTCCTGTTTCTAGTTCTCCTTCCTAACTCCTTCTGACTGTGCCTCTTTGATCAAACCCAAAAGTGGAGAATCAGTGGATATCCTCATACATATCTCCCTAACTGAAGATCTAGCCGACTTGAGGCTCAAGGAATGGGCTACAACATTCGCTTTACCCGATGGTAAAGGATCTTCCAGTCATAATCCTTGACCACGTCTAGCTACCTCAGCTACCTCGTGTTCATGTTTGGTTGGTCCATAAGATATCGTAAACTCTTGTGATCCGTGTAAACAGTACAACGGACCCCCATATAGATAATGTCTCTAAATCTTTAGGGTAAACACTACTGCCCCCACCTCCAGGTCATGAGTAGGATATCGTGCCTCATGTGGCTTCAGCTGCCAAGAAGCATAAGCAATCACTCGTCCCCTATGCATAAGGATCGCCCCCAAACCAGTGATGGATGCATCACAAAATACCACAAAATGCTCGACACCCTCTGGAAGAACCCGAAGAACGAGTTGTACATCACGCATAGTTGGTGGTACAATATTCAAATTGGAGATTTTCTCATTCCAACAAAAGAATCAAGATCTTCTAAATTTGATTCGTTCGTTGAAAATGGAACTCGATTTGTCAAAAAGGTATCTCAAATTCTCAAATGGATTAAAAAACGTCTATGATTTCGATTCGTATTTTTCATTTTTCATTTTTAATCGATTTACCTCATTGGATCTAATTCGTTTCAACCCCATTGTTGATCCAATTATTTTCTGTTTAGATCAACTCAAAATCAAAATCATATTCTCACATTTTTTTAAATTTCAAAGTGTCACTGTTCATCTAAATAAATTGTTTTTGAAGCCCAAAACAATTCCAATCCATTACTGTTCATTGATCAATTCCATAAGCCTAATCCAATTTTGTCACTATTAACTCAAGTTGGATTTCTAGCCCAAATTAATGATTAAACACTTCATTTGTTATTGACTTCTGGAGTCAATATTCATGATCAAACAAAAAGGAAATTATTCTCCCACTAATTGGAATCTGAAGTCTATTGACGGAATGGGAAATCAAAATATTGAAGGACAAATTCGAATCAGTTGCTTGGAATCGAAAGTGTGTTGCTTGCAGTCAACATTGATTTGGATTGGTTTTGAATTTAATCGAGTCAAACTCGATTTTGACAAATGTTTCTGTGTTTGTTTTGCATTCATAACCAAATTGGAGGAGAACGTAGTTCCAAATCAGTTTCGCTTTGAGTCATTAGAGTCGACATTGAAACCGTGATGACTCAAATGAAGATTGGGTTAGTAGTCGACCTAATTCTTGATGAATCAAAATAGAATTTGACGGTATCGTGTTGTTTGGAGTTCAATGTAAATGTAGTTTTTTTGGAGATCGAATCCAACGATTGATTGTATTTGAAGGTTGGATTTTAATAACGAAGATTGTTGAGTTGATGTAGATTTTGGATTCGATTTCACAAAACGATTGAAACCGACAGGTCAAAATTAATGTTCTTGGGAATTCGAAACGAAAATTAATTGAGAAGGCATGGATTTTAGAATTTATTTGAAGAAAATGTTTAGATGTTCGATTTTGGTGTCCGTCAATGGTTTGATGTCGATTGACGAACAAGATAAATTGATGTATTGATTTCGAATGTTGTATACTGATTTCAGGATCGATGGTTGATAGATGGGTTTAAGGTGAATGGATTTTGGAGTCGACTTTGAATGGATTAATGATTTTTAAAGTCCAATTTTCGAAGCCTAGATGTGTTGATGGTCAAGGTTAACACGTTAACTGATACTATTTATTTTGAGTTCGTTATTCGACTGATTGGCATTCGATCGATGAAGAATTTGTTGATGAATGGTTGAACTGTTGTTGTCGATGAATTTTGGATGTTTGTTAACTGAAAAACGAAGGTTGTGCGGTCGACATCAAAAGTTTTTGTTGGGTCGATTGACGAACAGTTGGTCTGTAACATCCCCCTCTGACACGTCTCATAATATTGTCCGCTTTGGGCCACTCGGCACGAGGACTTCCCAGGGGGTCACCCATCCCGGTACTACTCCCGCCCAAGAACGCTTAACTACAGAGTTCTTATGGGATCTGCTGTGACAACCCAAAATTTTTTGTCTTATAAAGTCGATTCAACCAACCAAAAGTTAGACTAAATGCTATTGCCTTTTAGTCTTGTTAATGATCATTCTAATGAGTTCTAAGCCTAGTACACTTATGGAATGGAACTTGAAAAGTGTTAACTTAGAATTGGAGGAGTGAAATCGATCCAGAAAACCCAACACATGGGGTTTACGGCCGTAAAGTCTATGTACGGCCGTAAACTCCCTCCTGGCCGTGAACTCCTCCTATATAAAGGATTTTTTGCCACTTTTCTTCACTTTTCCTTCTCTTGGCCGCAAACACTTCCATACTCTCTCAACTATCATCAAGAACATTCCTTCTAGTCTTCAAAGGTGGTAAGTAATTCATCCATCATCCTTTATATCCTCCTTAGTTTTGTAGACAGCTTGTGATTCATCCATGAAAACAACTCTTTTTGTCTAGATCTTCATAATCATCATCTTTCACCAAGAACACCAAGAACACACACTTGTTCTTGGTGGCCGTAAACTCCTCAAAGGCGTTCAAAGTGTGAGTACCTCTTCTATCATTCAGTTAAGCATGTGTAACACTTGATTTCCTAGCCTTAGAACAACATCTAACCACATAAACTCCAAGAGTTTACGGCCGTAAACTCTTTGTTATGGCCGTAAACCCTTGTTTTGGGGCATATCTTGAGCCTTAAACACTTATAGATGTTTGTTGTCCATTAGAACTCTTGAACCCTCGAATCAAGAACCAAAATTCCACCATTTGGAGTGTTTACGGCCGTACACACTTGGTGTGTCCGTAAACCCCTCAAATTCCCCGCAAAATGAGAGTTTTGTTCATATTCTTGTTGTACTCTTGGCACCTTAGTTTCCCCATGGATCAAACACTCCACTTTGCATGATTTTCCATGAGTTTATGGCCGTACACACATGGTGTGGCCGTAAACTCAAGTGTGGCCGTGAACACACCTCCCTTTGGCCGTAAACCCCTTTTAGTCAATCACATGTGATTGTAACCATTAGTCCAAGTGTTTCATAGTCCCTAAGGGTGTTTCCTTGCATGTTAGTTGTTTAAAACACTAATTACATGCCTATATATGCCATTATATGTCATTTAGGACTCGTTTGTGTCCCGGAAACTCATTCGTGGAACTTCTCATCCTTACACGAATCTGCAATTCAATCACCCACATAAGGTGAGTTCATACCCCTATAATCAATCTTTTAAATGTTTTTAAATGCTTTCAGGGGGGGAATACAAGTTGAACACAAAGAAGTTGTGTAAATGTTATTTGTGATAACCATCGCATTAAAAGATTTCTTATGCTTTTATAAGTGATCAAAACCATTTCAAAAACTCTTTTTAAATTATGTTACTTATTGTTTATAAAACACTGTTTTTTAAAGTGCAATCATAACCTAGTAGATAAATGAGTCTTTTATTCAAGTCAGTAACAGTTTAAGTAAACATACTATTAAACTATAATGGGTATAGTTTAGGGATTCAGTGCATACTATAACGAGAAACAGAAAGAACATACTATAAAGAGAAACAAGGAGGAACATACTAAAACAAGAACAAGATAACATTAATGTGAGACTACTTCACGGCTTGGCAATTTGTTTGTAAAGTCGCGTTTTGTAACCAGAGTCTCCTGGAGGGAGAGCGTTATTAGTATGGTTACAACCACATCACATTTTTAACCTTAATTAACAAACTGGTCTTAAGGTAGTTAGTACGTTCAGTTAAGAGGGGGCCTATAATGCTAACTTTTTGATTCCTTAGTTCATACATCAGGGATATATATAATTCGGGTCCGACAGATAGTAGGATGTGTGCTTTCCGCTTCATTTCATGTTCCTTGTTTGGTTGTGGGCTTAGAGCAGATACACCCAGTCTACCATCTATTCGATCTTAGCTATATATATTCCGTATGCACCAAGTAATCATAAGGGGTACCAGGTATATGTTAGGTCATAATATACAAATTCAGCACATCGTTTTCTAGTACAAAAACATACATTTCAGATAGAACATGTAGTAGACTAAACTAGAAACTTATCAGTAAAAGGATTTAATCCATTTTATTAAACCTATATAACTTAAAGGACCTTTAGTGGTTAATTCTATAATACATTAGTTTATACATCAGGGTTAAATATAATTAATATCCGATAGGCAGTTGGATGTGTGCTTTCCGCCTTACTTCCTGTTCCTTGTTTAGTTGTGGGCTTAGGGCAGATTCACACAATTAACTATCTGTTCGATATTAGATTATATATAGCTTGTATAAACTAAGTGATTATAGAAGGAACTATTGTGGTTACCATTTTTACTAAAGGAAATAAGGGTTTTCCTTAAAGAATGTTTTCATCAAATATAAAGGAACTATTACAGTTAACTCCGTGAGTACCAAATGAATACACCAGGGTTATATACAATATATATCTAACAAACAATGGGATGTGTGACTTCCGCCTCATTTCCTGTTCCTTTTTTGGTTGTGGGCTTAGGGCAGATTCACACAATCAATTGTTTGTTTGATCTGGATTCTATATAACTTGTATCCATTTAGCATTCATAGAAAGGATTGTAGAGTCATTTTACTTATCTTTCATCATATACGAAGATATAGGATCTTCTGAAGGAACATGCGAACTTTTCTAAAAAGAACTTACAACTTATTGAACACCATTAAAATACTTATGAACTCACCAGCTTAAATGCTGATCAACTCTTTCAAAATAACTTGTATTCTCAGGAAACTAGTAGACAGGTACTCGCGCTGGGATACGGAAGGTGGAGCATAGTAGCTTCATGTCTTGTTTTGTTATTTACTTTTGGAAGTTAATCTTTTGTGAAACACATCTTTGTAAACAATTAAACATTAATGTAATGGTTGTTTGTTACTATGATTACTATGATAGATGTGTTGTGATACTAAACATGATGTCCTCCGCTCCCGAACGTTTCCGCCGTTCTGGTTTGGGGGTGTGACATCTGCTGCCCTCACGGCTTTAAAACGCGTTGTGACAACGAAGATATCCACACCCCTTATAAGGAAATGTTTCGTTCCCTACCAAGTCGATGTGGGATCAGGTACAACCCACCTTTACCCCCCATTATAGGGTTCGCCGTCCTTGTCGAACACATCGACCCGTGCCCTAGCTCTGATACCATTTGTAACATCCCCCTCCGGCACGTATCACAATATTGTCCGCTTTGGACTCCCGACACGAAAACTTCCCAGGGGGTCACCCATCCCTGGATTGCTCTTGCCCGGGCATGCTTAACTGCAGAGTTCTTATGGGATCTGCTGCCCTCACGACTTTAAAACGTGTTGTGTTAGGGAAGGTATCCACACTCCTTATAAGGAATGTTTAGTTCTCCTTCCCAGCCGATGTGGGATCAAGTGCAACCCACCTTTTTGTAACATCCCCCTCTGGCACGTATCATAATATTGTCCGCTTTGGGCCACTCGACACGAGGACTTCCCAGGGAGTCACCCATACCGGTACTACTCTCACCCGAGCACGCTTAACTGTAGAGTTCTTATGAGATCTGCTGCCCTCACGACTTTAAAACGCATTGTGATAGGGAAGGTATCCACACCCCTTATAAGGAAATGTTTCGTTCTCCTTCCCAGTCGATGTAGGATCAGGTGCAACCCACCTTCACCCCCCATTATAGGGTTCGACGTCCTCGTCGAACACATCGACCCGTACCCTAGCTCTGATACCATTTGTAACATCCCGCTCTGGCACGTATCACAATATTGTCTGCTTTGGGCCACTCGACACGAGGACTTCCCAGGGGGTCACCCATCCCGGTACTAATCCCGCCCGAGCACGCTTAACTGCAGAGTTCTTATGGGATCTGCTTCCCTCACGACTTTAAAACACGTTATAATGGGGGGTGAATGTGGGTTGCACCTGATCCCACAACGGCTGGGAAGGAGAACTAAACATTCCTTATAAGGAGTGTGGATACCTTCCCTAACACAACGCGTTTTAAAGTCGTGAGGGCAGCAGATCTCATAAGAACTCTGCAGTTAAGCGTGCCCGGGCGAGAGCAATCCAGGGATGGGTGACCCCCTGGGAAGTTTTCGTGCCAGGAGCCCAAAGCGGACAATATTGTGATACGCCTCAGAGGGGGATGTTACATGGTCGATGCATTTGGAATCGATAGTTTGGGAATGCATTGAATAACGAACACATATGTTCATTCGTTGGGTTATGTAAATATTCGTTCGTTGCTTGAAGATGAATTTGACAGTCGAATCATGAATGTCGATTTCTAACGAAGACCTGTGATTTGGCACTTGATGGTTTAAGGACGAATTATAGATGGTCTAGTAACGAAGCCTTGTTTGATAACGAGTTTCGAAGGGTTGATTGTTGCTTCGATTAATGAATCGTTGACTGGGTCAAGAAGAATGGTTCGATAGTCGAAGGGTTGGAAAACGAGAATTGGGTATCGACTAACGAAGGGTTGATTTTTGACTTTTGTTGGTTAAAATCACCATTGGTGTTATCAGGTAACGAAGTGAAGAAGAACAACATGAGATGTTTCGAAATTGGAGTAAAAAATTGTTGTGACAACCGTCAAATTTGAGAGAATTCTAGATTTGAATAAACTTAGTTGCACATATAGGCATGACACATACTAGACTTTGTAACTAGAAGCTAAGTTATAACCTATTAGAAACTTGGAAACAAGTAAAATTGAAGGATAGTGTACTTAGATTTCACATTGATACATGACTTCTATAGTTACTTTAACTGTAACAACTATTCAAATTCGGGTCATTCCTTGACTTGAACACCATCATGCATTTGACCTAGTACTAGAAATTAGGTCCGAGTTTCATAGGAACTTAAGTCAAAGTTGAAAACTAGGACTAGTATACTTGATTCTTCAATTTCGTTTGAATCTCGAAACCACTACATAGAATACCAATAAATCGATAAAAATAAATTACAAACATTATTTCTAACTTGAATAAGAGTTAGGAAACAGAAAAATAATTTGAAGTCTCAAAGATTCAATTTATTTTGATATTCAAAGTTTATTAAACTCCAAAACCTTAAAAGCCATAAAAACTCATATTTATAAACTTTATCCTTAAAAATTCTATAAAAATAGTTATGAACCTTATATTATTATCTTATAATAATTAAAATTTTGAAATGCATTCAATGAAAATAAAGTTTAAGTCATTAACAATTACCCTTAATTTATAAGTCAAAAATCAAGGTTTCATGAACAAAAAAAAACTTGGTTAGGGTGTATATTTTATAAAAAGTATGATATTTTTATAAAAGAATTGAAATTTTTATAAAATTAAAAGAGAGGGAGGGCATTATACCCTCAAAAGTCGGCCACCCTCTCTCATCCTTCGATATTTGCCTTCCCAAAACACTTACTTCACCCTCACACTCCATTTCTCCACACTTCACTTTCTCTCTCACACTCCATCACTTCATCTTCTCTTTATTCTTCCTCTCTCTCAAACTCACAAATTGTATTCCAGAAAATGAGTCCAAGAACACACTTTAAACTCTAAATCTTCGTCATTTGAAGTAATCTTGAAGGTAATCACGAATATTCTTTCATTCTACTTCACTTTTCCTTCAAGTTTTGCTATTTTTCTTGCACTTTCTCCTTCTTCTACTCCATTTTATTGTAAAATCATGAACACTTGCTCACACTCATGGTTTTGATGATGATGGTGGTAGGATTTCACCCAAAAATAACATGCATGTTGTAAATGGTGAAATCCAAGGACCAAAACCTAAGTCAAAATCAACATAATGCACTTTTCTACAAGTTTTGGGGGAAAATCACCACGTGCACCCTAAGTTTTCTTTCAAAAATGATTTTAGATCATTTAAAACTCATGAATGGTCTTCAAACCAACATGCATGTGATGATCTTCAAGCTTAGATGCTAGATGATCAAAGTTTGTTGTTAAAAGCTTTCAAATATATTCATAAAGGATTTATTCCCAAACAAATATCTAAAACTTATTTTCTATTCAAATACGATTTTTCCCAGAATCCAAACAACAAAATAAGATGATTTGTAAATTTTCAGAAAATAATTCATTTTTCTCGAATTATTATAATTATAGCAATAAAATAGAGTAATAATTCATATAAAATACTTTCTGAGCTCCATAAATCCAAAATAAATTTTTGGATGACCCATAAAGTTACTAAACATCTTTCATGAAGTTTCATCAATTTTTGGTATTGTTTTCTATGGTTTTTAAGTTTCTTTATGATTGACTCAAATAAATCATAAAACCAAGTTCCGAGATATTAAAAGAGCATTTAATAATTTTCACTTCTTCTAAGTCATGTTTCATACTCAAAAAAATATTTTGAGTATTTTTCATAATGCATAACTATTTTTCCATGATTTTTGTTTTTATAATGGACTAAAAACGGGAAAAATAGTTTTACTCATCCAAAATTCATGAAACTTTACTAGAAAGTCTTATATCACATTTGGATGTTATATAAAAAGTTGGATGATTTTTCTCTTCTGCATGCTATTTTTGTTCTATTTTCCTGAGATTAAACATTCATAAATCCAAAAATCGGACTCCACTGTTTACAAATGACTCTTGATATTTTTAAAATATTACATACAAAATCAAATAAATTTACAAAAATTTTCAGGAATTATCTTAACTATTTACTATTTATTCTAATTATCTTCGTTTTGTTAAAATAAACACACAAAAATCATAAAATAAGGTTTCACTATTTGAAAACCAATTTTGGTATTTTTCCCAGATTATTTACATTATATATGAGGTTTACAAAATGTTTTGTAATTTTCCTTATCTGTTTAATAATTATTCACGAATTAATGTTTATTTAAGTGAATAAAACCAAGAAAAATATCTAAACTAATTGAAAAGCAACTTTTATATTTTTCCCAGTTTTTGTATGTCCAATAACACTAGTACAAAAAGTTTGAGGAATTTTTGAAATTGTTTTCTATTTATCTCTATTTTGATAGAATAAATACACAAAATACGAAAAATCATGTTAAACTATTTGAAAATCAGTTTTTATATTTTTCCCAGATTTAATATGTTTTATAACAGTAGTGCACAAAGTTTGGGGAATTTTCTTAACTGATTGCTATTTTTCATGAATTTATATCTATCTAGAGAACTAAATGTAGTTAAAATGGCTATACATATCTATAATCCATGAAAATTTATCTGGAAGTGTTTTAACATAGTTAGAACCAAAATCAGAAGTTTGGTAATTTCTATTAACTTTTTATTATTTTTCATGATTTTATGATTATTCAAGAAATTAAAATGGTGAAAAATAGCTAGAAAAATCAAAAATGCAAGAAAACTTATCATAATGTCTTTGACTTCAATTAAAACTGAAATGCAAAGTTTGGGAAATTTTTAAACTAAATTGACTTATTTTTTAAATATTTAATCATTAAACACCTCCTAAAATGTTAAATTTTAACATTTCAATAATGGGAAATTCCACTTGAATTTGTTATACAACAAATTGATTCATAGAAATCTAAATTTCACAGAAAAATGTTTGTAACATAAAAATATTAAATTTTGACACAATATTGACATAATTCTATTGTAGTAGTAAGTATACTAGTATTAGATTTCGATTAGAGACTCATTAGTGTGTAACATCGTGTAGGAATCGATAGTGGTACAAGTGGAACTTAGTTCAAGGCATCATTTGCATCATCTTAAAGCATTGTGAGTATTCACGACTCCTCCTATTTTCTGTTTTTAAATGTTTTGGGGTGGAAAAGCATGTCATAAACTATTTATGTTCGTTGTATTTATTTTGACTCGTATGAAACTTGGTTGCTATATTTTGTATGTATGTGTATGTTACTTTAATTCATGAGGACTGTATCGCGGTTAAGTTCCTGGAATCATTCGACACAACGCATTAACTCTTTTGAGCCTATGGTTATTATGGATAGCGCTATCAGGAGGTAGACAACTCCTCACTCGCACGATTCGCTTGAGTGCATTTTACCATTTATTTCTCTATGTTTGCGATACACATAGTAGTCAATAGGGCACGCTTCGGTCATTAGGCTTGGGTTGTGAGCTCATGAATGGAAACTTGATGCACATATGAATCTTACATCGCATTTTAGCAACGAAACTTGTATACTCATTTTAGCAACGAAACTTGTATACTCATTTTAGCAATGAAACTTATTTACTCATTTTAGAAACGAACTTTATTTTCCATGAGAATAAGAACTTTGCATCTCGTTTTGGCAACGTACTTTATTTCTCATGATGACAACGAACTTTGTTTATGCAAACTTATTTAATCATTTTAGCAATGTACTTTTATTTATGAAACTTCTATCAAAACTTGATTACGATTCATGAAACCAATATTATTTTTAACTTGTGAACTCACCAACTATTTTTATAGTTGACGCTCGTTTTACATGCTTTTTCAGGAATCATCTAGTAAGAGGCACGTAGAGACACAACATTTGTAGGAGCATTTGCATGTGTTGACTTTTAAATACTGCCACGTCCTGTGTTTCCGCTTTAACGGGGTGTCACAATTGTGCAGAATGCAGAAGTTTCGAAGTGAGTCCCTGCAGTTTTAAAATGTTGGGCAAAATAATCCAACTTCGAAATTGGGGTAATAAAGGTGAGAAATTGAAGATTTTACAAGTTTAGTCCCTACAGTTTGTGCGAATTTAAACTTTATGCCCAGTTTCGCAAATGGGGTAGAGTTTCGCATCTTAAGCTGTTTTTGGTGCAACGGGTCCCCGCAGAATTCAGAAAGAAAGAGTTTTTACCCCGATTTTGGAAAATCCTGCAACTCTCACCCAAAAGTCGAAAATTTTCACAAATTGGAAATTTTTTCGAGGCTTTTTCGTGATTTTTTTTCCATGCAAGATTTTCAAGGTTTCATTTTTGGCACACATCAAGGGGGAGTATTGTGAAGATTAATCCTCAGGAGCTTCTCACCCTTAATGGGTTTTATAATAATTTTTTATTATAAAAAAGGGGGAAATGAAAAGTGGGTATTCGAAGCTTCTCGGGTTTTTGTGTATTTATTTGCGGATTTGAAGACCAGTATCATTTTGAGGGGGAGTTTGGTCTTGATCGCGCGAGCTCGTTAGATATTGATGTCGGGACATACAATCCTAACTTTGAGGGGGAGAATGTTAGAGTGGAAAGTCACGCTTGGATGTGAAGTGTTATGTCTTACCTTCTTGTATGTGTAAATGGGTTGAGTCTTTCTTATAATTAGGAAGTGAGTGACTCCCATTATGTAAGGAACCATTTGGAGAGCATTAGTTTTAGAGAGAGAAACTAGCATACCCATTTGTACTCTTTCTAATTCATACTAATGAGAGCTTAAAAGATTTATTTACTCCATGTGTTCTTGAATTTGTATGATGATTCACTAGATCTTTTCTAATTCCGCACATGCCATCATAATCAACTCCACTACAAAATCCTTCTACACAGTCATGTGCATGGAACAAGCACTATCAATATACCATATTGTATCTTGTTTTGAAGCACAAAAGCCTGCAAAATCAGTGATTTTTAGGGTTTTTAGGCGCCGAGTTAGATTTAGGGACTTTAGCATGGGATTTGGACTTGACTTGTGATTTCTGAATAGCCGGTGTCTCGGAAGTACTCTTTCGAGATTTTTTTCGGGAATATGCAGAATGTTTGAGTCTTTTCATTGATCCAAAAGTCATACTCTACTATTGGTTGCTTAGACACTACTTTCCTCGAAGGAACAGTTTTCCAAGATGGTTCAGGAAGAACTGTGTTCCGAGATGTTTCAATTGAATTTTCATTCCTTTTTACTTTCTAATCAAACTTTTGATTTGAACCTTTAGAAAGTTTTTGAACAACATTTTTTCGAGTATCTTTTCCTTTGTTCATTGCATTCGTATGCACATTGGTTTTTGGAAATTGTTTTTGTTTGTAAATTGTGCCATCCGAGGTAGCAATAAACACAGAAGAGGATAGTTTCGAGGTGAGTCATTTTTCTTAGATGAGGTTTCAACAACAACTATTTTCACATAGTTTGTTACTAATGTGTCACGAATATCCGAGCTAACAGAAATAGATGGTCTCTTAATAATCTTAACTGGCATGAAGGTCTTGTGACTCCTAGTAACTAGATTGACTATTTGAGATACTTTCTTCTCGGATCTCTCGAGAAACCTAGAGCATTGCCTAGACCTAGTTTCTTTTTATAGAGCTTTCTTAGCTTCACCCTTTGGATGAACAATGTCTTTCTTGTTCAGCCAAGGCTTCTTCTGAGAGTCAGATATTGACTTGGAAGATTGTCCAATAGATGGATTGTTGAAAGGAACTAGGATCGACTTAGAAACAACTTTAGAGTTATACATAGGAATCGGACGACATGTCGTCATCACTCTTGACTTCTACATCACCATCGAGGGACACCCAAAATGAGTTAGGCTGATCCGAGTCATGTCCATATTTCTTAGGAATGATTTCCTCAATAACACAATTATTCGGAGGACCATAGTTAAGAATACAAACTCCAGTACCACCTGTGTTATGGGGAAGTTCCGAACACGGATTCAGGTCGAGGGATATCAGATGTGGAAATTACGTGGAATCAGGACATGTAACTATGATTGGTTTGAACTCTGGAATTAATAATTGATATATGTCTGATGTCTCGTGAAGGGACGATAGTGGTAGGAGAGGGGTATTCGAATAACTATGGTCAGGAATGTCTCCCATGAACGTTAAAATTTGAAGTTCCTTAAGAGGACATGCAATAGGTTTCGGAAATTCGCTTCCAAGACCAGGTGATTTGGGCCAGGGATGATGAAACTTATGTGTCATTCTTTCATTAGCTTCAAGAACATCAATTGAGTTATGCAAACTATCAGTTTTAGCATTAAGACGCATAATATCCTTAACCAAAAGATTTCTTTCACTAACTGAAATTTCACATTCGTCATTCAAAATAATACATTCATCTTTGGCAATTACAAGTTCTCTATCTAATGGTTCTATCTTAAGCTTGCAATCTTCAAATTGTAGTCTAATTCGGGTCAACTCACTATCCAGCTTTTCACTAACTTCTATGGTAGACTCATATGCTTTATGAATAATTGTCAAATCTGATTGAATTTGAGTTAGATAAGGTTCACAAATAGATAAATCAAAATTATTATCAGTAATCATAGATTTTACCTGCTGGATGATGCTTCGGTCAGGTAGATCGTTGGTAGTCATTTAGCAGTAATTTGGCTCAACATCTTCATCATTAGCTTCCGCACCTGATGACCAATAACCTTTATCACACTCAATCATATATCTAGCCATAAGACACAAGCTTCTCCTAGATTGTCCTTCACCTTCATCACCAGACTACCAATACCCATCAACATTTCTTGAAAGCGTAGTGACAAATGCCTTTTCACTTTCAGCAAGTTCTTGTGCTCGATGAACATAGTAGGCAGAGTCTTTGACCTTCGGTTTTTGAGGAAAATCAGCTAAACAGTCCTTTTCATAGTGGTTTCTGAGACCACATTTGTGACAAACAATCTTTGGTTTGGCTGAATTCAGAACTTCCTGAGGTTCGGAGGAGCGATTCGGAATGTTGGGTCGATATGATGGTGGATTTTAGTAGGTTTAGGGTAAGGTTGAGGATTGATTTGGTGGAGCTTGAAATCTGTTCTAAGGAGGTTTTTGATTGGGATTCCAAGGTCGTCTATACTTCATAGACAGAAGTGAAAACTCTTGCTGGAAATGAAGTTCAGAATCAACGACTTCTGGATCAAAGTTTTCTTCATATGGATAAATCGGGATTAGTGAAACAGGTGCAGCAGGTGGAGTGGGCCGAGTAGGTTGAATAGGTGGGATGGCTCCAAAAGGGTCCGAGACAGTTGTGTTCGGAAGTAGTGGATTGGGCGAACTGACTAAAGCAAGAGAGCCTCCAGAGAGTTCTCTCAATTTTTGAGCAACGTTAGATTCATGACCTTGCATTTCGTCAAACAACTGATAGAGCTTTAGTTTCTTTAGAGATCCATTACTCTGAAGATAGGACTTAACATTTCCCCATCCTTTTCTGAGACTTTAGATGAACGTGATATTGTACTCGAGTAGAGTTCACACAACACCATGCGCTCTCATGTTGTTCACCATGATCCTATACCGATTTGATGTGGAGGCAAAAACTTTACCAGGTGTTGTAGTGAATGTGTCGAAGTCATTTACCACATATGTCAAACATTTATCCTTCATATTCTCTGAGCCCTCAAACAAATATTATATCCAAAATCTCTTTAGCATATTTACACAACTTAATGTGCTCAAAGAGAGATGGTGGAACACCAAATACCATTTCAGAGAACGCGATTTGATCTGCATGGAGCTTGTCGAAATCATTAGCAGTTAATGGTTCTTGACGAGTCTCATCTTGACCCATGAGAGTGATAACATCTCTAACTACTTGTCTAACAGGAACATGAGGACCTTCTTTTATTGATCACCATATTTCTTCACCGTTTTCTTTTCCAAGAAAAAATCTCTCCATTCTAAATTTACAGTGATCATACTCTTCAACAACTAGAAATGGGGCACACGATGGGAAACCCACACTATTTGCTATTTTATTGAATACATTTGTTAAGATTGATTAGAAGCGACCATTGAAGTTAAGATATTAGAGCTAAAGTGGTATATAAAAGAACTTGTATCCTAAACACAGAAATGATTGAGATACCAAGGTAATCTACAACCAACTATAATTTGTTCTTAAGGATTCAAAGGACAACCACTTAGACTCTGATACCAATTGTGAATGCAAGGATTTTTGTAGAAAAGGTTTGAAAACTCAAACCTTGAATTAACTTAATATCAATGATTGCTTGTAATAAGGTTCCAGTCAAGTCTGGTAAACCAGTCAAGTCTCTAAAAGGATTAACTCAACAAAGTGCTCAATATAGAATAATATTAAGTATGAACAATGTAAAGCAACTAAGAACAAGAAGAATGTGAGAGAGAATGACTGACTCAATGATTATTTGATTTGATCAAGATGACAAAGGTAGGTACATCTACTTGATACAAAGGTTAATGTCACAACCCCGAACCAGGACGGCGGAAATGTCGGGGGGCGGATGACGTCATTGTATAGTATCATAACAGATGAATATAAATGAAATATAGCAACCCAAACAGCATAGAATACAAATTTCAACGTTTACATAATGTGTTTGTTCAAAAATTTCACAACATATGACTGAGAAATAAAACTTCCATGATACAACAACTCTTGTACTCAGCATGTTTTGGATACCTGTTTACTGGTTCCCTGAGAATACAAGTGGTTTTGAAAATTGTCAACAATAATGTTGGTGAGTTCATAAGCATTTTTGTATGAAAAGGTTTGTAACTGCTTTGTTTAAAAATGGTTTTGTATATTTCCATAAAATCCGATATTTTCTATAAAGTAGACTGTTAATCTAATAACCAAGACTAAGAATGTATGAATGTCCTTTGTATCCTTATCCTTGTGAAATGAATAAGTATATATGTTTCTGTAGCTATAAAACCCTAAGACCAGAAATGTAAGCAATAGTGTATTGTAAGTAGTGTGTAGTGTGTAGTTTTTATAAAACCGGTGAACTTCCCGTAAACCAAGATAGTATCGTTAATCCCTATGTGAGTTATTATAACCATGCTTGATGTGACTGTTATGCCTGTACGACGTTCTTCAGGCGTCGAAATTGGTAGATATTTGTCATCCTAGACTAGCCCGTCTAGCTGTAGCGAACAACTTAGGTGTGGGGTTGTTAATCCCGTATAGATCTATACAAAACTATCTTGCTCTCCCTCGAGGAGATTCTGGTTATAATACAGGACTTAAAATGTACGCTAGGTAGGTACGGTGAAGAGAATGTCTCGCTAGAGCATTAACAGATTTACGTGAACTACGACTCCCTTTGTCTTGTTTAATGAATTAGTTACACTATTGATGATTTATGGCATGTGTTTTATGACACCCAAACTATACCATTTATAGTTTGACTTGTCTACTTTTTGTATAAACTATGTATAGAAATTTTATATAAATAATCAGTTGTAATCATCTCTAGTGGTAATATATTTTTTTTTAAAAAAAACATAGTATTCTTGGGTTTTAACCCACCAAAACAGTGATGACTAAAAATATGATCACTTTTACTAGAAAAGCTATTTTTAGCAAAAATTACCAAAATTTGTAGTTTTGAACTTCTCATACTTTACCGGTTGATATTTGTATCACAAAATAGTTTATGTTAATCACCTTCACCATCCAACCTCATAAGTCACGAATTTTATGTGGTAAGCAAGTAATATCTACTTTTTATACAAGGATTATTCCATATTCAAACAAAAAGAAATAGTGCATGCAAATGTCCAAAGGACAAACATATTTTGACTTGTAAAACCTTATAAGTTACGATTTTTATGTGTATATACATGATGATTTCAACAACTTATGCACATATTACTACATAAACAAGTTGATGCATGCAAATATCCATAGGGTAAACATATTTTGACTTGTATTCCCCCCCCCCCCCCCAAAGTATGTAAAAACTCAAAAGATAGGGGTATGAAGCTCACCTTGGTTATTTTCGTGGGTAGTTAGAAGGAAGATGAAGGAGATTTCGAGCCTAAGATAAAGATGATGAACTTGAAGAGCTTCTTGAGGTGTTAGTGTTCTAGGAAATCTATCATACGAAAAATGTGTGTGTAAACATGATGAATTATCATAAAACTACATAGAAACTAGAATTTCATGAGGTACCTTACCTAAAACCCGAAAATCCAAGAATAGAGGAGTAACTCTTGGAGACTTAAGCTTTCCTTTGAGAGAGAAGTGGAGAATGAAAGAAATTTGAAGCCTTTGGGGTGGGGGAAAAGGCCTCTCGGCCAAGGTATATATGGGAAGGGAAAAGTTGGCTCATTGTTATTTGATGGTTATTTAGAGGTCATATATAGATGTTTGAAGTGTAAAGGCATGCATGGTATAGAAATATGGAGGGTAAAGGGATGTAAAGCTATGAGGTGTCACATGTAAGGTCAAAGTTTGAGTCTAGCACCCAAAACCGAAAACACATGGTCAAAGGATAGGGTTTTCGGCCTTGTTGGACTATTTCCTAGGGTTTTCGGTTTTAATATGGCCCAGCAAAAGGGTTTTCGGTCATGAGGCTTTCATGGCCGAAAACCTTAAAGCAATGTCACTTTTGGTTCATGTCTTAGCCATTTGACTCATTTTGCCTTTTTAAATTTTTGTTACGATCATGGGCTTCAAAATATGCTTACTTACTTACTCATACAACTATGTCCTTTTTGATTTACACGAATCCATTGTAGCAAGTTTACATTATATATTTATTTGTACATGGTTACAATCTAGGATTTACTTGACCCTAAATTTACTAGTTGTCACATCATCCCACCGTTAAATGGAATTTCGTCCCGAAATTAGTTCTAGAGCGGGCCCTCGACAACTAGGAAAGAGATGTGGATAATTCTTCTCCATCTGGTCTTCGCGTTCCCAGGTGAACTCACGGCCTCGTTTGGCACTACATCGGACTTTCACAATGGGAATGCGACTTTGCTTCATTCGCTTGATTTCTCTATCCATTATTTCTACGGGTTCCTCGACGAAATGAAGGTTCTCGTTTAGCTCGATCTCGTCAAGTGGCACTACCAGGGTTTCATCAAACAAGCATTTCTTTAGATTGGACACATGGAAGACGGGATGTATGTTGTTGAGTTCAGACGGTAGCTGGAGCTTATAAGTCACCGGACCAATCCTGGCAAGGATCTCGAATGGTCCGATGTATCTTGGATTCAATTTCCCCCGCTTTCCAAAGAGTATCATCCCTTTCCAAGGAGAGACCTTTAGCAGTACGCGGTCTCCGACTTGAAATTCTAAGGGCTTCCGTCGTTGTTCCGCGTAGCTCTTTTTTCGATCCCTGGAGGCCTTTAGTCGTTCCCGTATTTGAACGATCTTCTTGGTTGTCTCTCTGATGATCTCGGGACCAGTGAGAGTGATATAGGGTACTTGCCCTTTCGCCAGCTGCGTGTCTCCCACCTCAGCCCAACAGAGAGGTGATCTGCATTTACGTCCATATAGGGCCTTAAAGGGAGCGACCATGATGCTTGTGTAATAGCTATTGTTGTATAAGAATTCAATCAGTGGAAAGTGGGTATCCCACACCTTGCCAAAGTCTATCACGCAGGCTCTTAGCATATCCTCTAGTGTCTGGATGGTCCTCTCACTCTGGCCATCTGTTTGGGGATGGTAAGCAGTACTCATATCGAGTTGAGTTCCCAATGACCTCTAAAGTGACTGCCATAACCGTGAGGTAAATCTACTATCTCTGTCAGAGATAATATATATTGGCACGCCGTGTAATCTCACGATCTCTTTTATATAGGTCCTGGTTAACTTCTCCATTTTATCAGTTTCATTTATTGGCAGGAAGTGGTTGGATTTAGTCAACTGGTCAACGATTACCCAAATAGTGTCAAGTCTGCCTGCTGTTAACCTGGTTATGAAATCCATAGTTATCCGTTCCCACTTCCACTCGGGTATGTTTGGTTGTTGTAGTAGACCCGAGGGCTTCTGATACTCTACCTTAACTTTGGTGCAAGTCAGGCACTTGCTCACGTAGGTAGCGATTTCAGCTTTCATATTCGGCCACCAATAATGTTGCTTAAGATCCAGGTACATTTTGTCTGAACCTGGGTGGATGGAGTACTTTGTTTTGTGGGCCTCCTTCATAACCACGTCTCTGTACCCACCGAGCTTCGGTGTCCAGATTCGTTCCATAAGGTAGTAGGCTCCGTCGTCTTTGATCGTGAGATTCTTGTCCATCTCTAGCAAGGCTTCGTTTGTGATGTTTTTCGGTCTCAAGGGTTCTAGTTGAGCCTCTCTGATTTGTGAAGACAGGTGGGAATGGATGGTCATTGTTAGTGCTCTTACTCGGCGTCCCGATTATTCTTTCCGTCTCGGGGCATCGGCTACCATGTTGGCTTTGCCCGGATGGTATCGGATCTCGCACTGGTAGTCGTTCAATAGCTCTACCCATCGTCGTTGCCTCATATTAAGCTCTTTCTGGTTTAGGATGTGCTGGAGGCTTTTGTGATCTGTGAAAATGGTGTACTTTGTACCGTAGAGGTAATGCCTCCAGATTTTTAGTGCAAACACTACTGCTCTCAGCTCAAGATCATGCGTGGTGTAGTTCACCTCGTGGTTCTTTAGTTGTCTTGACGTGTAGGCTATGACTTTTCCTCGCTGCATGAGTACACAGCCTAATCCTTAATTAGATGCGTCACAATAGACCATAAAGTCTTCTATCCCTTCTGGTAGAGACAAGACCGGGGCGCTGCACAGAGCTTGTTTCAAAGTTTGGAAAGCAACCTCTTGTTTCCTTTCCCAGTTGAAGGTTACCCCCTTCTGTGTTAGAGCGGTGAGCATCTTAGCGATCTTGGAGAAATTCCGTATGAACCTCCTGTAGTAACCAGCAAGGCTTAAGAATTGCATGATCTCCGCTGGGGTTCTTGGAGTTGCCCAGCCTTCGATTGCTTTGGCCTTGGAGGGGTCCACATGTATTCCCTCCTCACTAACCACATGATCCAGAAAATCCACCCTGCGGATCCAGAACTCGCATTTGGAGAACTTCGCATAGAGTTTCTCCACCCTTAGTGTTTCCAAAACCTGCCGCAGATGTTGACTGTGTTCCTCCTTACGTCGTGAATAGACGAGTATATCATCGATAAATACTATCACGAATTTGTCGAGGTAGGGTCGGCAGACTTGGTTCATTAGGTCCATAAACGCCGCAGGCGCATTTGTAAAACCGAAGCGCATTACCACGAATTCATAATGACCGTAGCGAGTTTGGAAGGCGGTCTTGCGAATATCTTCTTCTCAGACCCGTAGTTGGTGGTACTCGGACCTTAAATCTATCTTGGAAAAGTAACTTGGCCCTTGCAATTGGTCAAATAGGTCATCGATCCGGGGAAGAGGGACGACAAACTCGTTTCATCAGGTCAATAAATTTCGCAGGCGCATTTGGAAGACCGAAGCGCATTACCACGAATTCATAATGACAGTAGCAAGTTTGGAAGGCGGTCTTGGGAATATCTATTTCTCGGACCCGTAGTTGGTGATACCCATACCTTAAATCTATCTTGGAAAAGTAACTTGACCCTTGCAACTGGTCAAATAGGTCATCGATCCGGGGAAGAGGGTATCGATTTTTGACGGTGAGCTTGTTTAATTCTCGGTAATCCATACACATGTGAAACGACCCATCCTTCTTCTTGACGAATAGTACCAGAGCTCCCCAGGGTGAGAAGCTTGGCCTTATGAACCTCTTGTCTAGTAATTCACTCAATTGACTTGAGAGTTCTTGCATCTCAGCAGGAGCTAGTCTGTATGGCGACTTTGCGACTGGTGTGGCTTCGGGTATCAAGTCGATTCTAAATTTGACTTGTCGTTTAGGGGGTACTCCCGGGAGGTCTTCGAGAAACACGTCGGGGAAATCGCGCACCTTCGGGATGTCTTTAATGTTCTTTTCTCCTTTCTTTTTGTCGACCACGTGGGCTAAGAAGGCGTGGTTCTTCTTGTGTAAACACTTA
Source organism: Lactuca virosa (assembly GCF_052849685.1). Lineage (NCBI taxonomy): Eukaryota > Viridiplantae > Streptophyta > Magnoliopsida > Asterales > Asteraceae > Lactuca > Lactuca virosa. The sequence continues at coordinate 72,753,718 of NC_136429.1, read as the reverse complement.
TGTGCCTTGATACATGAGATGAGGCGAAGGTTTGTACCGAGTTTGTCACCATATATGACCAAGGTTTCGTTGCTTGGTAGGTGAAGGTAAACGGCCTTCTCGTAACACATAATGTCGGCACGGTGAGGACTTAGCCAGTCCATGCTGATGATCACATTGAAACTCCTTATGGTAACCGAAATTAAGTCAATTTGAAAGGAGTGGTTATTCAAAGTTAGTGTGTACCATATGAATACATTGTTTGTTGTTTCGGTTTTTCAATTATCCATTTCCACAGTAAATGTTCCGTTCAGTGTTTGAGGATTTTGTTTGAGTAGATGCTTAAACTTATGACTCACAAAGCTTCTCTCCGTACCACTATCAAATAGTATGCAAGCATAAATGTTATTGAGGAGGAACATACCAGTGACCACCACAGGATCTTTCATCGCCTCATCATGTCCTATTGCTAGGACTTTTCCCGTTCCCCCAGTATTTCAATTGTTGGTCTTTGGGCAGTTCCTTTTGTATTGGCCCATTTCCCCACAACCATAACACGCTCGGCTCACCCCAACATTACTGGGTTGGGTGACCTGTTGTGTTGGTACCTTGCAGTATCGGGTAGTGTGCGATTTCTTGTTGCGGGTTTTACATTGCATCTCCCGGCAGGCTCCGTGGTGATGAAAGGGGCACTTGTCGCACTTTGGGAGATTATCGGCATACTGCTTAGTGGGTGCTAGTGCGGCATGGGCGGTAGCGGAGTGAACTGCTACAATCTGTTGCTTCTTAGAGGGTTCCTGAGTTGGTTGGCCCTTATTTTTGTTTCCAAAATTTCTCTTGTTACTACCGTCTTTCGCCTGCTTAGGGATGGGAGTCATTATGCCTTGTCGAACCCCATGATCAATGAGCCTTTGGGCAAGGCGCTTGGCGCTGTCGAAGGTTACTAGGTTGGCAGCAACTACATTCCCTTGATTTGGGGAGATAACCCCCAGATGAAACGTTCTACCTTCTTGCTCTCCGAAGTGATCATTCCGGGGCAAAAGATTGCTAGGTCGCTGAATCGGGCGGTGTAGGCTTCAATGTCGGAGCCATTCATAGTGAGATTCCATAACTCCTGTTTAAGTTTCTGTACTTCGCCCCTTGGGCAGTACTCTTCAAGCATTAAAGTTTTGAGATCCTCCCATGTCATCGAATTCGCCACCAGGAGTGTTACAACCTTGACATGGCCATTCCACCACGAAAGGGCCCTATCAGAAAACGTACAAGCTGCAAATTTTACTTTGCTTTCCTCGGGGCAGGCGCATATTTCAAACACCGACTCCGTCTTCTCAAACCACCGCGTTAGAGTAATAACGCCCCCGCTTCCATTGAAGGGGTTGGGCTTGAAGTTCGTAAAATCCTTATAAGTGCATTCCCTCGGATGCCCTTGATTGTCCCCCTGATTGGAGCTGCCTGTACCATTCCCGCATCCGTTTCCATTGTCGCCGTTGCTGCTTATTTTTGCCATAACAGCAGTCACTGCGGCTGTTACTGCCACTTGAAACATAGCCGAATCCATTTGCAGTGGAGGCGGCAATGGTGGTGGTGTCGTTGTATAGTTCTTGCGCCTGTTGTATATTCGGGGCGACATTTTCTGCCATAAAGTTGAATGACGAAAGAGTTTTTGATAAGATTATGGTTCAGTCATTATTGTAATAGAACGCCTTTGTTCCTAGTTGTTACGGTGACTTGCTTGTACTCATAAATGAAACTTTATTATACCATGTAGTAATGAAAAGAGAAAACATAGCAGATAACAACATCCATAAATAAAAACACATAGTTGTTTCATTAATGACGAAGTACTAGTACATAATTTTTGGAAAATTGACCTCTAAAAGGTCTACAGTACATCAAGATAAAATATAGCAGCATAACGACCCTCCGAATAGTGTAATCACTTAGATGTAGGGTCGGTCCTACATAAAATAGAAAAGGGGTAGCACCAACACATACCCATAATCCTAATCTATGACAAGGGGTGAGTAGGATGAATCCTACTCTCGACGAGTAGTCCACTGTGGTCGCTGGGATGAAGTAGATGCGCCCTGTAGCTCAGCCAATCGATGCGCGGCGGCGAGTACTCTCTCCTCTAGTGATGCATGCCTCTCCTGATATTCCCTTACCTCCGCTCGGGCGGTGGTAAGGTCCTCGATGAGTCGGTCCATGGGGTAGTAATCCCTCTCGAGGTCTCGAGTGCGCGCGTCCGTGACCTCTACATTAGCTCTCATCTCCAAAACCCGGTTGGCTGTTGCCTGCGTCTGATCACCAATGTCAGAAATCTGTCGGATCATGACGGGGAGGGCTCGGTCAGCGGGTCCTCCATGTCCGAGGTCATAAAACCTCGCTCCATACCAAAAGGTGGGAGCTGCATTTGATGTCAGCTCCATCTCTCGAGGTCCTCTGCCCAGCGGGGCGTAGGGCCATTATAGCCCCAACGATGTGCAGGTACTCTAGAAATGTAGGGAGGATCGATGACTTCATACTCCGCGTCCGACTCATCCTCTTCCTTCTCCTCTTCCTCTACCTCCTCCTTAAACTCATCCTCCGACTCTTCTTTTAGGATCTCCTCGGGATCCTCCTCAGGATCCTCCTCAATCCATCCTTTGTTCCCCTGGTTGGGGAAGTAAGGATCTCCCGGAAGGTGGAAACCTGCCATGGCGTCTGTACGAGAATATAAGCACAAGAAAATACATGAAAGATTCATAAAATGCCAAAATACTCCTATAGTATTTTATTTCTTTATGTTTTGTTCTTAGATCCTTTTTGGTTTAAAGTTGGTAAGTTTTAGATTTGTTGTCCACCTCGACCACTCCTAAACACATGTTGGTCATATCTCAAATAAATAGAGATGATCAGGTTATATTTATCCCATATATGATTACATAACTGTCTAGGTTTAGTCGCGATGCCTAACTCCTCTAAAGACTTTTTATTTGTTTCTTATTATGACATTATTCCTAACATGCACGCATGTATGAATACTTTTATAAAATACTTATACTTTTAAAGTACACCCTTAGTCAGAGTGTTTAGTCCCATTGTATTTATGGTTGTATATCTTGTATGGTTAGATATACTAGTTCACTATCAACAATGCTCTGATACCAATCTGTCACACCCCCGAACCAGGACGGCAGAAACGTCCAGTGGCGGATGACGTCATTATATAGTATCATAATAGTTGAATATAAATGAAACATAGCAACCCAAACATCATACATTGAGAATACAAATTTCAACGTTTACATAATGTGTTTGTTCAAAAATTTCACAACATATGACTGAAAAATAAAACTTCCATGATGTAGCAACTCCTGTACTCAACATGTTTAGGATACCTGTTTACTGGTTCCCTGATAATACAAGTTGTTTTAAAAATCGTCAACAATAATGTTGGTGAGTTCATAAGCATTTTTGTATGAAAAGGTTTGTCACTGCTTTGTTTAAAAATGGTTTTGTATATTTCCAAAAAATCCAATATTTTTTATAAAGTAGACTGTTAATCTAATAACCAAGACTAAAAATGTATGAATGTCCTTTGTATCCTTATCCTTGTGAAATGAATAAGTATATATGTTTCTGTAGTCATAAAACCCTAAGACCATAAATGTAAGCAATAGTGTACTGTAAGTAGCATGTAGTTTTATATTTTTATAAAACTGGTGAAGTGTGAACTTCCCGTAAACCAAGATAGTATTGTTAATCCCTATGTAATTTATTATAACCATGATTGATGTGACTGTTATGCCTATACGACGTTCTTCAGGCGTCAGAATTGGTAGATATTTGTCACCCTAGACTAGTCCGTCTAGCTGTAGCGAACAACTTAGGTGTGGGGTTGTTAATCCCTTATAGATCTATACACAACTATCTCGCTCTCCCTCCAGGAGACTCTGGTTATAATACAGGACTTAAAATGTACGCTAGGTAGGTACGGTGAAGAGAATGTCTCACTAGAGCATTAACAGATTTACGTGAACTACGACTCCCTTTGTCTTGTTTAATGAATTAGTTACACTATTGATGATTTATGGCATGTGTTTTATGACACCCAAACTATACCATTTATAGTTTGACTTGTCTACTTTTTGTATAAACTATGTATAGAAATTTTATATAAATAATCAGTTGTAATCATGTCTAGTGGTAATATATGTTTTTAAAAAAAAACATAGTATTCTTGGGTTTTAACCCACCAAAACAGCGATGACTAAAAATATGACCACTTTTACTAGAAAAGCTATTTTTAGCAAAAATTACCAAAATTTGTAGTTTTGAACTTCTCATACTTTACCAATTGATATTTGTATCACAAAATAGTTTATGTTTATCAACTTCACCATCCAACCTCACAAGTCACGATTTTTATATGGTAAGCAAGTAATATCTACTTTTTATACAAGGATTATTCCATATTCAAACAAAAAGAAATAGTGCATGCAAATGTCCAAAGGACAAACACATTTTGATTTGTAAAACCTTATAAGTTACGATTTTTATGTGTATATACATGATGATTTCAACAACTTATGCACATATTACTACATAAACAAGTTGATGCATGCAAATATCCATAGGGTAAACATATTTTGACTTGTATTCCCCCCCGCCCTCCCTAAAAGTATGTAAAAACTCAAAAAATGGGGGTATGAAGCTCACCTTGGTTATTTTCGTGGGTAGTTGGAAGGAAGATGAAGGAGATTTCGAGCCTAAGATAAAGATGATGAACTTGAAGAGCTTCTGGAGGTGTTAGTGTTCTAGGAAATCTATCATACGAAAAATGTGTGTGCAAACATGATGAATCATCATAAAACTACATAGAAAACTAGAAGTTATGAGGTACCTTACCTAAAACCCGAAAATCCAAGAATAGAGGAGTAACTCTTGGAGACTTAAGCTTTCCTTTGAGAGAGAAGTGGAGAATGAAAGAAATTTGAAGCCTTTGGGGTGGGGGAAAAGGCCTCTCGGCCAAGGTATATATGGGAAGGGAAAAGTTGGCTCATTGTTATTTGATGGTTATTTAGAGGTCATATATAGATGTTTGAAGTGTAAAGGCATGCATGGTATAGAAATATGGAGGGTAAAGGGATGTAAAGCTATGAGGTGTCACATGTAAGGTCACACTTTGAGTCTAGCACCTAAAACCGAAAACACATGGTCAAGGGATAGGGTTTTCGGCCTTGTTGGACTATTTCCTAGGGTTTTCAGTTTTAATATGGCCCAACAAAAGGGTTTTCGGTCATGAGGCTTTCATGGCCGAAAACCTTAAAGCAATGTCACTTCATGTCTTAGCCATTTGACTCATTTTTTCTTTTTAAAGTTTTGTTACGATCATGGATCTCAAAATATGCTTAATTACATACTCATACAACTATGTCCTTTTTGATTTACACGAATCCATTGTAGCAAGTTTACATTGTATATTTATTTGTACATGGTTACAATCTAGGCTTTACTTGACCCTAAATTTACTAGTTGTCATAGTTGAAAACTCCTTATATGGCCAAGGAGTTACTAAAAGACAACTACAAAGAAAAGTGTGCATGGACTGAGGAGGACTGAAGATCAACAAGCTGACACAGTCGTTGTTATTGATATTGTCTCCTGTATAGTTGTACTATACTAAAATTCATTCAAAACAATACAAAATAGTACTTGGCACTTTAATGCATTACAGACTCAAAATAATTTCATACAAAGATTAATCTTGGACTAAGTCTTCACTTCAGAATCTCTTCATCTCGTACACGTTCTCTAATTTGGACATGTTGTAACTCGGATTGCATAAGGATCACGTTTTCATGTTCTAATAGTTACATGGATGAATAGTATAACAATGTACTTTTCTAACCACGACGCAGACAAGGAGTATCCGCTATACAGTCATAAGTAAGACGTTATAGCTGAATATGAAAACCTCGACATGGTTGGGGTAAGGCCACGACATGGTTACATATGGTGAATAGTAAGGGTAACACACTTTGAACCGCAACGTGGTACTGAGTGACCACGACACGGTTATGACGTCATAAAAATAGCCAAAAAAAGGAACGAGAGCTACATAAACTTATAAAGTCTAAAAAAGAGACGTTAAATTTGAAGGAAGCTCAATAACTAACTGGTGTGTGGAAGTGAGACATAAAATTTAGAAGTAAATACTGAATTCTAAGAAGAAATTGGAAGTGAACAGAAAGTATGACTTCTCAAAATTATGTTAAAGTGTGATATTCGATGTACTCCTCGTGATTACATGTGAATTTGTAGTATATAGCGAGGTGGTTGAACATTTGTAATTGTGATACTTCACCTTGGACAAATTCTTGCGATAATGTAACAATTGGTAAAAATTGATCAGAGTTCGGCGGTCAAACCATCGCGAACCGCTAGGTATTAATGACCAATTATGTGTAATTTTATGTTTATAATGTATATTAAAGGTATTATTCTCATAAGTACTGTTAGAACATCTCAAAATGTTGAAAACATCTATCGTTGAAGATCGAATCAAATATCACCAAAAATTTAATTTATATGTGACGTTAAAAATAAAATTTTGCATTAATTATATTTAGGAATTATAGATAAGAAATTTGAATAGATTGTATTCTCCTGATTTCATGGATATAAATAACGTCCAAAACGGAGATCGTATGCGAAAATTATGCCTCTTTAAAGTTATAAAAATCAGTATTTATCTGATTTTCCTGAAACAAACTGTGCACTGTTTCGTCTGGGATAGCTACGAGCCTCGTAAATTATTTTTGAGCAAGTTTTTGAACTCAGATTATGATATATTATTTTATTTCATTTTTATCACATTTTTAATCTTAACCAAAATCAGATTCGTAAAATCTGTTGGGTTCATGCCCAACTAATTACAAAACTTTAAACGCTAATTCACAGAGTTTAGTATATCGGAATTGAAAGTCGTCTGCATTTCTAGAATCACCACAAGTGAGACATTGAACAAGCACTTTTCGAAATTTTTTATGAATCTATACACGGGCACGCATATCGAGAACCGAGAGACGGATTTACAACACAAAATACCGAGCAATTGATTTTGCACAAAATATCCTTAGAAATCTGATATTTATATAAACACAATCATTTACGATCTACAAAAATCTTTGCAAAATCAGATTTTTTTAATGAGTTTATTTTTAACTAGATGGGAATCATGCACGCCCGTTGGCGCTGAGTCATATTTTTTTTTTGTTCTTTCAGGTTGTATATGTACTGCAACATACCATTATATTGATGAAGATATATTTAACATACAGGAGATTTTTGGATAGGTCTTATATAGAAATTTAGGAATGGAAGTCAACATCATGTTTCAATTTTAAAGAAGAAGATATACTTTATGCAGTAATAACTACATTTGTCCCAAATCCTTTTAGTCTCAAATTCGCCAACTATATCTAAATAAATTAAAAAAAACCGCGTTATTTAAAAAAGAATTTAATGTTGGATTGAATTATGAAATTATAAAAGATACATTCACTAGATTTTGTGCTTCTCGTCACTGATCCATAGAATTGCTTGAAGAAAGAATTTTGATCATTAATTAATTAGCATAACATAATTAATAAAGATTTGAAGAACAAATTAAATTGGGGGAAAAGATAATTAATTAATGGTGAAGCTGAAACAATATGATAATACCTTACCAGCCAACCTAAAAGAGCTGAACGTTTGCCAAAACCCACGAACCGGTTCCTGATGAAATCATGATTTCTAACATCTGTTATTGTCGGTTCTTGAACTGCATGAAATTCTTCAGATTTGATATCCATAAAATGAAATGGAAGTATAAAAATTAGAGAGATCATGAAATCGATAGTAGCTATATTGTGATCGATATAACTTTAATCACCTTGTGTAGTGTTGAGAGTTTCTTCTCTGATAGATGTTTCCCACTACTTCCATTGGCGTATCTATATATTAATACGTTATTAAAAAAATACACTAATCAATCAAGTGAAAGAAAATAGTTTCCAGGAGATCATAAAATTTACTAACCTTAAACCTTCCAAATACAACAGTGAGAACAGAAAATGCCACATGTACAACTGCTACTATGAAAATAAAGATGTGTAGATGATGCAGGACCTTGCCTGACAACAATGGCACCTTATTCTGTACTTGGAGAATGAATAGTGTGAATATTTGTACTATTTATTGGATAAATCAAGTTTTTCATTGTTGTACAAAAGCTAGATTGATTTGATTACCCTCTCAGCATAGTAACGTACTGAAGTTTCTTTATCTCCGATCAATTGGCGAATAATAGATGAATTTCTTTACTTGGGATCAATCATCTTTTCTTTTACTTTCAACGGGCAAGGAAGAAAGTGTTCCATGGTCGTCTTGTTCACACACATGTTAACAATCATATCTTGACAAACAGAAAATTCACAATAGTAGTGAAATAAACCTTAACAGCATCAACTCTGCACCAAAAAACAATAAAACTAATCAACAACTGGTGCACCAAAAAATACTAATAATGAAAAAGTTAAAAAGTTACCAACCTGATCGCCATCTGTACAAGATCTAATTAGATTAATATGAGGTTTCTGACGTCCCGTCTTCACCCTCGTTTAAAACCATTGCCGTTTTCATCCATTTTCTTGTAGTTTTTGTGACTACAAAATATTAAATCAAATAATAATAAATTAATGTCAAAAACCGGTAACCAAAGGTTAAGGTTAAGAAAGCATACCATTCTCTGTCTGGTCTCAAGACGGAGCTTTACTGAATTTGGCATGTCATATTCACCGTTCTCAAGGTGTCGTTCGTCTGGCCTAAGTATATGTTCATATTGATGGGAAAAACGCAGCCACAACGGTAAATAACAATGCGGAATAATACTTCGTTTGACTAAACTATTCCCGTCTTGAATGAACCTTTTAGGATGCAAACAAATAGGATAATTTCACTTGCAACAAATCAGCCCCAATGCAAGTTATATGATCAATATAATCAACTAAAAACAGTAAGTAATCAATCAATACGAGACACCGGAATTTTAGCGTGGATACCTCTCAAGAAAAGAGAGTAAAACCACGGGACTACTAGAGCCGCTTCAAATCCACTATCACCAATATTTGAGCAATACAAAATCTTCTCTAGATGTACTAGAGGCATACAATAATCATCATATACTTGGAACTAAATCACATCAAGCATATCGAATCAAATAACAAGGAGAAAAGAAGAAGATCACCAAAAACGTTCATGATTTCCAGCAGCAAACAGAAGCGACTATTCCCGAGTCTCTGGAGCTGATCTCGATAATTCAGCCGTTGGATCTGAAGGCCTCGATGTTGGGAAGATTCTGTCCAAAAATGAAAGAAAACGAACCGTTGGATCTCCGGGAAACGAAGGAACACTGATGGTGTATCCAGAAAAACGGATATTGAAGAAACCCTTGATTTCTCTCTTTTGCTCTCTCTATTGCTCTTGGTGGCTGAGAATTTTTGTGTATTTTTGGAAATTAGGGCATGTAACACATATATATACATGTGCCAAATAAGTGGACTTTCCTCATGGGCTAAAAAACTCAATAGAAAACCCAACAAATCTCCCCTTTTTTGGCCTATGAGGAAGAGTTCGCCATCCCGGCGATCGAGCAACATATCTTCAACTTCTCCCTTGCTAAAGCTTTAGTCAACATATCGGAACCATTATCACAAGTATGAAATTTTTCAAGTTCAAACAATTTGTCTTCAAGAGCATCTCTAATCCAATGATACCTCACATCGATATGCTTTGTTCTTTTGTGAAACATAGAATTCTTAGCAAGGTGAATGGCACTTTGATTATCACAAAGAACCACGTAGCGTTTTTGTATAAATCCAAGCTCTTGCATAAATCTTTTTAGCCACAATAACTCTTTGCATGCTTCTGTTCCTGCCATATACTCAGCCTCAGTTGTGGACAAGGCAACACACTTTTGCAGTCTTGACTGCCATGACACAGCTCCCCCTGAAAAAGTCATCAAATATCCAGAAGTGGATTTCATGTTGTCCTTATTTCCTGCCATATCAGAATCTATATAACCAACAAGCATAGGTGCTCCATTTCCAAATGTTATACCCAATTTGGAAGTACCACGTAGATATCTGAAAATCCACTTAACTGCTTCCCAATGCTTCTTTCCCGGATTTGACAGAAACCGACTAACAACACCAACTACATGGGAAATATCTGGCCTTGTACACACCATTGCATACATCAAACTTCCAACGGCTGATGCATATGGAACTCTATCCATCTCTTCAATCTCTTTCTTAGTAGAAGGGCAATCTCTATCAGTCAGCTTAAAGTTGGTAGTTAGAGGCGAACTAACCACTTTAGCTTTATCCATGTTGAATCTGCAAAGCACCTTCTCAATGTATTGCTCTTGTGACATATGCAACTTCTTTGAAGCTCTATCTCTAGTAATCCGAATGCCAAGAATCTGTTTTTCGGGCCCCAAGTCTTTCATAGCAAAAGACTTGCTCAATTGTTTCTTCAGCTGAACAATTCTCTCTGCATTCTTGCCAACAATCAACATATCATCAACATAAAGCAACAAAATGATGAAATCATCATCACCAAACCTCTGGAAGAAAACACAGTGACCTGAAGTAGTCTTGCGGTAGCCTTGCTCACCCATGACTGACTCAAATTTCTTGTACCACTGTCTTGGCGCTTGCTTCAACCCATAAAGACTTTTCTGAAGCCTACACACATAGTCTTCTTTGCCTTTAACCTGAAAACCTTCAGGTTGCTCCATATAAATTTCCTTGTCCAAGTCACCGTGAAGGAAAGATGTCTTGACATCCATTTGCTCAACCTCAAGATCAAGGCTAGCAGCCAAGCCAAGAATCACCCGAATGGAACCCATCTTCACGACCGGAGAGAAAATCTCATCAAAATCAATACCCTTTCTTTGACTGAACCCTTTGACCACCAATCTAGCCTTGTACCTAGGCCATGAGGTATGTTCTTCAGTCTTCACTTTGTAGACCCACTTGTTCTTCAAAGCTCTCTTGCCTTTAGGCAACTTCACCAACTCAAAGGTATTGTTTTCATGCAAGGAATTCATCTCATCTTGCATAGCTTCAACCCACTCTCTTTTATGCTCATCTTCCATAGCTTCTGCATAACAATCAGGTTCTCCCCCATCAGTGACTACAACATACTCATCGGCAGAATAACGGGTGGAAGGATGACGATCTCTCGTAGACTGCCTAAGTGGGACAAATGGTGGTATATCAGGTATTGGCAACTCTGGATGAAGATCCTCATCCAACTCTGATTGCTCTGGAACATCATTGTCATTAGTACCATGTTGTTCATCATTCTAAACATCTTCATTAATTGGCTCAAAATGTTGAGGGGGAACCGGATCCAAATCAACACGATCATCAGTAGATTGAGGAACTATCTTTGTCTTCTCAATATCTTTTATACTCTAATCTTCAACAAATACAACATCACGACTCCTTACGAGTTTCTTCAGAACTGGATCATATAACCTATAACCGAATTCATCTTGTCCATAACCAAGGAATATACATGGCTTGGTCTTCACATCAAGCTTTGATCTTTCATCTTTAGGAATATGCACAAAAGCCTTGCATCCAAAGACTCGTAAATGACGATACGAAACATCTTTGTGACTCCAAACCCTGTCAGGAACATCAAAAGACAAAGGAACACAAGGAGTAAGATTAATAACATGTATCGCCGTATTCAAAGCTTCTCCCCAAAAAGAATCAGGCAATCCTGCATGTGAAAGCAAACATCTAACTCTTTCACCCAATGTTCTATTCATCTGTTCTGCTAAACCATTCAACTGTGGTGTCTTTTGAGGAGTCTTTTGGTGACGAATACCATGCTCTCTACAATAAGCATCAAAAGGGCCAATGTATTCACCGCCATTATCTGTCCGAACACACTTCAATTTCTTCCCAGTTTGTCTCTCAACCAAGGCATGAAACTGCTTAAACACATCCAATACTTGATCTTTAGTCTTCAAAGTATAAACCCATACCTTCCTTGAATAGTCGTCAATGAATGTGACAAAATACAAACAGCCCCCAAGTGTTCTAGTCTTCATGGGACCACATACATCGGAATGTACCAGATCAAGTATATTCTCCTTTCGGGAAGGAGGATGGCTCTTAAAGGAAACTTTATTTTTCTTACCTGCTAGGCAATGAGAACACCTCTTCAAATTCACATCATGCACACCGGTCAACACATTTTTCTTCAACAATAAAGACATCCCCTTTTCACTCATGTGACCAAGTCTCTTATGCCACAAATCGGTCATGTCACAATGTATCGATGCATGGATCGATTCTTTAGAGATCTTCGGATGTGTCATGTATAACTTTGAGCTTCTTTCACCTCTTGCCACGATCAAAGAACCACAAGTGAGTTTCCAAATGTCACCACCAAAGGTACTATGGTAACCGTCATCATCAAGTAAACCAGCAGAGATCAAACTAAGTCTAATATCTGGAACATGTTTTACATTGTGTAAAACCAACTCCATCCCAGTCTCAAACTTCAAACATATATCTCTGACACCAACAATCTTTGATAACCCATTATTACCCATCTTAACATTCCCCAAATCACCAGGAGTGTAAGATGTGTAAAAATCCCTTTGTGATGTCACATGACAAGTAGCACCACTGTCAACAACCCAACTCGAATCATCATGTGCAAGATTGACCATATCATAATCACAACAGATAAAGAACTCTTCGGTAGCAGTGTTAACTTCAGCAGTATCATTACCACCATCATCTTTCTTGTGGTTGTTCTTTTGATTGTTGTAATTTGCCTTCTTGTTCTCCCTTTTCAATTGTCTGCAGAATCATATTGTGTGCCCTTTTCTACCACAATGATTGCACTCATATTCAGCAAACTTTCCTTTAGATTTACTGCGATGCTTCCCTTTGTTATTCGGACCTCTACTTTGACTTCTCCCCCTGCTTTCTGTGACCAAAACATCTGAATGTGAAGAGGAACCTTGTGACTTTCTTCTCATCTCTTCATTTAAAACACCGCCTTTAGCCAATTCCATGGTGATAATACCATCTGGTGCAGAGTTGGACAAGGATGTCCTAAAAATTTCCCAAGAATCCGGTAAAGTGCCAAGGAGCCATAAACCTTGTAACTCATCTTCAAACTTGATACCCATTCCTGCAAGCTGATTAATAATTCCCTGGAAAGAATTCAAATGATCACTAATAGGATTTCCATCATGGTACTTCAAGCCAATCAACTGCTTAATCAAGAACAATTTATTGTTCCCGGTCTTCCGAGCATACAACTGCTCAAGCTTGTTCCACAAAGTACGAGCATGAGTCTCCACGCTAATATGGTTCAAAACATTATCATCAACCCATTGCCGAATATACCCAAAAACCTTTCTATGCAAAATATTTCACTCTGCATCCGTTTTATCTTCAGATTTTTGAGTATTAAACACAGGCATATAATAATCCTTCATATAAAGAAGGTCTTCCATCTTGCCTCTCCAAACTTGATAATTAGAACCATTCAAGTTCACAATCCTATTTGTATTTGCTTCCATTGTTCAAACAAGTAAGCTAATAACAAGAACCAGGCTCTGATACCAATCTGATGGGAAAAACGCAGCCACAACGGTAAATAACAATGCGGAATAATACTTCGTTTGACTAAACTATTCTCGTCTTGAATGAACCTTTTAGGATGCAAACAAATAGGATAATTTCACTTGCAACAAATCAGCCCCAATACAAGTTATATGATCAATATAATCAACTAAAAACAGTAAGTAATCAATCAATACGAGACACCGGAATTTTAGCGTGGAAACCTCTCAAGAAAAGAGAGTAAAACCACGGGACTACTAGAGCCGCTTCAAATCCACTATCACCAATATTTGAGCAATACAAAATCTTCTCTAGATGTACTAGAGGCATACAATAATCATCATATACTTGGAACTAAATCACATCAAGCATATGGAATCAAATAACAAGGAGAAAAGAAGATCACCAAAAACGTTCCTGATTTCCAGCAGCAAACAGAAGCGACGATTCCCGAGTCTCTGGAGCTGATCTCGATAATTCAACCGTTGGATCTGAAGGCCTCGATGTTGGGAAGATGCTGTCCAAAAATGAAAGAAAGCGGACCGTTGGATCTCCGGGAAATGAACCAACACTGAAGGTGTGTCCAGAAAAACGGAAATTGAAGAAACCCTTGATTTCTCTCTTTTGCTATCTCTATTGCTCTTGGTGGCTGAGAATTTTTGTGTATTTTTGGAAATTAGGGCATATAACACATATATATACATGGGCCAAATAAGTGGGCTTTCCTCATGGGCTAAAAAACTCAATAGAAAACCCAACACATATCAAGATTTATTTATAATCAACAAAAAAATATGAATATCAATCATTTGTCTTTACGTTCCTTATACTTCTAGCTTTCTTTTGTTATAAAGTAAGCATCTTTATGTGTTATTCTTGTTTGCATAAAGAGCGGAAGTCATGATCTTCTTATTGAGCTACAGTTAAAAATTTACAGTTTCTCATTTCATATGGTACATTGCTATTTGACGCGTTTTGCTAAAATGAGATTTATAAAAGAGTAGTTTCGTCATTGCTCATCAACATCTCCAAAAAGATAAAGATCTTTTATATGTTGAAAAGTGAGATTAATATTTTCAACACTAATCCCGACATTGATGGTTTAAACAAAACATTAGATTGGTAACCCATATGCATAATCTACAAGCACATACACACAAAAAAAACATTCAGCTAATTATAACGACAACTGTAACTTACCATAGCCAAATCTTTGAGCGGGTAATTGCAATTGTGGATAATACCAGATTAGATGGTTTTGGTTGCCTAAAAAAAGCCCAAGATGGTAACTGACATCATCGCAGGTTGAAAAGAACACCAAAATCTGAAAATCACAAAAGGATTGTTTTCTATAAATAGGGGTAAAATGGGCATTGACTTTCTTAAACTGTAAACATGAAAACTATATGTAGTTACGATAAAAAGATGAAAACTACATTCGGTCAACGTTTATAGAAGTAGGGGTAAAATGGCCATTAATTGATTAATTTTTTTTTGTTTAACATTAAGGTTGATGTTTAAATGCAATTGACTTTCTTAAATTGTAATTAATTTTTGATTTAGTTAAAAAGGCACAGAAAGAACCGAACCTGTCGTAGAAAGAGTTCGGCAAGGACAGAACCGACTGAACAGACATCAATTGTGGCTGTGTATTCAGTTGCCCCGAATACAAGTTCAGGTGCACAGTAATATTATGAACATATATACAATATATACAAAGATAAGTTGCATATAAATGACAAATGTGAAATTTTTCTATCTCTTTCTTGTGTTAAAATAAAAGATATTAGTCTAGGAAGCCTTATAACGAATATTAGAAATAAATGGGGAAAATGCATACCTAAAACTACAGATTCAACCGACGGTTGTTGCTCCACCAACGATTGTTGCTCCAACTACAGAAAATAACAATGTACGTTCATTAAAATATATAGCATCCTACTTCCACTGCTAAAATTGGTTAGCTATTTCAAAGTATAATGAGAACAAATTACCTATTTTACCCTTTTGCAGACTTTTTTTTCGTCTGATTGCATTTCATTTCTAAGTCAATTAAGACGTTTGTTTAAATAATTATCATAATTTTTTTGTTTAATCCTTACACTCCGTGTGCTTCCTTTTGTTTCTTGCTTGCTTTAATTCGCTTATGTGTAAGACAACATAACCAAAAAGTTAGATGAAATGATGAAAAAAGATTATACTTTTGTCTCGTACAATCCACCTAAAAAAATGTAAGATTTCAACAAAAATAAACAACACCATTATAAATAAAAAATTACCCTTCTTTTGCTCTACCAATACCCATATCACTTGGACTTGGATGTTTGTCTGCTTGGAATATCTACAATGCCCTGTGTAGTGTTGACTCCACTGTAAGGAATTTGTTTCTGCATTCCAAATGCAAAAATTATATAGGCAGAACCATGAGATTTTACTATGAAGAAATGAAAAGTTATTCACAAAGTCAATATTAACCTTGTAGTCTTGTACAATCCCATTGGAAAATCACAAAATGAAAGTCAAACGAAATTTAACGCAACACATAAAATCCAATCTGCAAGAAAATATTTCAAAGATGGAAGTTTAAGTTAGAAACTGATTAGTTGGGTAGTGAATCAAGCCCTAAAATAAGCAGATGCAACAGATATCATTAACAAAATTAAACAAAATAAACAATCAAAATTCAATGAAACCTAAAACCGTGTCTTTCAATTCACTAAACCAACCTAATATTGAAACAAAACTCTTCCTCGTCCCTTTCAATTCTTTGAAACCTGTAAAAGAAACAAATACAAAAAGAGTTTTATACCAGATATATTAAATTCAAAAAAAGCAGAACACAATCTGTTGAAAGGGGGAGTGTTAGGGTTCAAGCAATTCACTAAGGGCGCTGATGATGAGAACGTTTAAATAAGAAACAAAAAGAAAAAAAAAGGATGGAGTAGAAGGCAGACGATTCCTCTAATCTGGGCAATGTTTGTCGACAATCGGAAGACGAGAAACGGTCTGATGGTCGTGGTGACTGTTTCGGCGAGTAAGAAGCAGAGAAGTCACAACACTGAGTTCGGTGTTCTCCGGTAGGCAGAAAAGATGAAAATTCGGAGGCGGTGTCGTCTACGGTTCAAGTGGTTTGATGTTGGACGACGACGGCCGATAGGAGACGCGGTGAACTGAACGGCGGTGGCGATTGTGTTCGATTGAAGGGGCTGCTCCAAGCGTTAATCGAATGGAGACAACGAACACTGTCGTTGGTTCTAGGCGTTCGTTACAGACCACGAGACCACTTCAGCTAGTCCAACCTTGGGAAGCCCAGTGGGGAAACATCGGCCCAAGAGAACCACCAAAAGACCAACCCGTTTTCTGGATTGAACAAGTAGAAGGAGTCAAAGCATATTACATGGTTTTAGGAGGAAGACTAGTTCTTTCTTTCTGAGTCAATAAGGGAGCTAGTGCTCCACCCAAGCATTCACGTTTTTCTGTTTTGCATGCATGTCCTATTTACTAGCTTAGTGGTAGTTAGTTTTCCTTTAAATTGTAACGTTAGAAGTTGGAATTAAACACAGAAAATTGCCCCAAAGTTGTCTCCCTTCTCAACCTCAGTTCTTGGAGCCTAACCCTCTCAAGGGGTCCTATCATTTGGTGCTTTCATTGAAGTTGTCGGGTTTGCCATTGGTGAAGTCTTTGTAGGAACACTCTCTTGTACGCCACGTACTGTCTCCGTGGTTAGAGTTTGTAGCACCCGATCCAGAACCACCAGCTCCGTTTGTCCCTATCTGCGATATTGTGGCCGCTACGGCTGCTGTTACTGCAGCCTGGAACATCGCAGGATCAAACTGTGGAGGCAGCGGCGGAGGAGGTGTTGCTGTGTTGCCGGAAGGTCTTGGTCTTCTCCTTGGCGGCATGGTTCTTTCATAAGTCGTAAACCAATGTACTTTTAGTAAAAGTATATTTATAGGAAGAGAAATCTTTTATACATAAAGTATATTATTACGTTGTTTTCCGGTATGTTTATGATACATACGATTTTATACTTTTAATTGACCCAATACATTGGGTTATGAGGTAAAATGAAAGTATAAAATATTTTATTTAAGTTTCCTTGTTTCCAAGTATATGACTGTTTGTAAAAGTTTTACATATACTAATTTAGTCGGGACATAATTAATATATTATATTTTAAAATGATCTTTATCGGTTACTTAATTAGTTGCAAAGTGCATACCAGTCATATGTGATTAAGATATAATAGTCCTTCGAATAGATGACCCTAACTCCAATACCACAACCAAACAAGGACAGGAAGTGAAACAAAGATACATAAATTCTAAGTCTATAGCATCTTAGTTACATATGACCTTAGCGCATCCACTTAGCAGCTATTGATCTATAAATAAAGACCTATTTCATTCTCAGATAATTTATTATAGTAACACAAAATACTCCTATAGTATTTGTAAATGTTTAGTTTTGAGTTCTTAAAGTATCCTTTGTAGTCTGTTATTAGGTTTGTTAGATTTGTTGCCCATCCTGACCATCCCCCGGTATATGCAAGTCAATTCCCGGACAGATATAGTTGATCAGGCTATATCCTTCCCAGATTTAATCCACATATACTAAGGCATACTCAAAATGTTCAACTCTTCTTCTTTTGCTTTATATTTTCGCTAGTTATGATACCATGCGAGCATGTAATGTATGTATGTATACTTTAATCAAGAAAATCATTTATTTTCTAAGAGTATATTTATTTGAAAAATGCACAAATCAGAGACTATTAGTCCCAATTGTGTTTATAGTTTGTATATCTTATGTGGTTTGATATACTTAATTTACTATAAACTGTGCTCTGATACCAATCTGTCACACCCCCAAACCAAGGATGGCGGAAACGTCCGGGGGTGGAGGACTTCATGTATAGTATCATAACAATAATTGTAATAGTAATTGAAGCAAACACAACCAACATATATATAATTGAAAAAGTGACATCATTGTATGAATTACATGTTTACGAATCAATTACAATATGTTGACAAAATATGAAATAGTAGACGCCTTAGCGCTCCATCCTCAAAAGCACTTGGTTACCTGTTTAATGATTTCCTGAGAATACAAGTTGTTTGAAAAAGTGTCAACACAAAGGTTGGTGAGTTCATAAGTTTTTGTTTGGTATTATTAAAAGCCTTTCGTTTGTAAAAGTAGTATTTGTGTTAGAAAATCCAATATTTTCCTTAATGTGTAAATGTAGTCTTAAAACCCAAAGACCGAAATGTACAAGTAATTTGTCATATTTATAGTAAAACAATACAAGTTTAAATCGACATAAACTCGTTAAATTTTAATGAAGTTCCCGTAAATTCCAATGTTTATTAATATTTTATGTGAGTTTATTATAACCATACTATGACCAAGGTTGCCTAAAACGACGTTCTTCAGGCGTCGGAAATGTTATGACATTTGTCACCCCAGACCTATCGGTCTAACTGTTGCATGCAGTTTAGGTGTGGGTTTGTCAAACCCAATATAGATCTATACACAACTATCACGCTCTCCCTCAAGGAGACTCTGGTTACAATACAGGACTTAATGGTAATTTGAAGTAAATGTCTCACAAAGTCATTAACGGAATTACGTGTTATGAAAACTTGGTACCGTATGGTCGTACCTTGCTTAATGAAAATATCATTTGTATAAATGTACCCTTTTTAAATGTATGTGTTATGTAATGTATCATAAACTATACCTATTATAGTTTATCAACCAAGGGTAGTACGTAGTAATGTATGCAAACTATATTCAAAATAGTTTATTAAATGTTTGAATGTATCGGTTGTACTTTGATTATAATCACTTGTTATTCTTTATATTTTATATGTCTAAATCCATTTGTAAACTGATGTGTGTCAAAATATTAAGATAAAATGGCATATATTGCAATAACATATAATCACATAAAGATATACACCTTGCTCAACATGTTACAAGGTGAAATGAAATTGACAGCAACTTTTCGTTGAATACAGTTTCTGTTACTGTTCTTAGAAAATTTATAGAAAAATCATCAAAGCTCTAAATCCAAATCCGCAAATTCTGAGAGTTTGGAATATGAGTCTAGTTTGTTCGTAAATTTTATCATGATTTTTAGTGATCTCTAACAGAGGTGAAAATGTTCATAATCACAGACTGGTCCGGGTTTGCCTCTGAAATGACAGGCAGTTTTGTAAAAATCACCATAAATTGTAGAAAAATCATATGGAGATGTGCAAGTATCCATTTTAAAGCTAAGAGTTTGAACTACTTGCACCTGGAACAGTTTTGAAAACTAAAATATTAAGTTGACCAAAACAGTCTGTGATCGAAGTTCATCTTTTCTGATGTAATCTGATAGAAAAAGTTTAATTGTGTTCTTGATGATTTTACTTGTATTCCCCCCTTAAAACTTAAGAAAAACATGTAAATGTAGGGGTATGAACTCACCTTATGTGTTCTTAGAGGATGGATGTTGGAGAAGAGAAGTGTTCAACTGAAAAACACTTAGAAGATGCCTTGACGAATCGAGAACCAAGAGTGGAAGAAAGCTTGATGATTAACCTTGGAAGTCTTGAAATTGAGAGAGAATGGTGTAGAAAATGAGTGACTTAAGCCTTGTATTTATACTAGTAAGAATTACTATTCATATATAATTCTTTAATAATAAGTGTTAAATGTTGACATTCTCCATATAACTAGTTAGTGTATATGACATATTCATGATGTAATCATGACAAATGTTTCTAGAAGATGGTTAATACTAATTGGCTAATAATAGAAATTTTTAAAACGTAAATAGTAAATAGTAGGTAGTAAATAGTAAATAGTAAATAGTAAATAGTAAATATGATGAGATTTTTACAATTGTCATATTTGTAAACCCCGTTAAGCCATGTTTAAGAGTCTTACACAGCCCCCGATAATTGTGCAATAGTGTTTTATCGCTTTGGTTCGTTGTTTAGCACTGTTAAGGCTAAGGAAAATCAAACACATGAATTTTCCAAATGATGTTTTCTCATTAAAATAGCGAATTGTACAACGTAAACCCTAACATACAAGGGTTAATGGAGTTGACCGGTTTGACTTGTTGACTTTGTTTGACTTTGACTTGACCGAAATTTGACGGTTGTCACACCATTTTACATCTACATTTTCAACACTACTTTACAACTTACTTACATCACTAAACTCTTATGAACTCACCAGCTTAATTGCTGATCAACTCTTTCAAATAACTTGTATTCTCAGGAGACTATTAGATAGGTGCTCGTGCTGGGGATTCAGAAGATGAAGCAATTATAGCTTCAAGTCTTGTTTTGTTATTTGTGTATGAATTCTATGTTTTGTGAACACACACATTGTAAACACTTTCTTTCGAAATGAAATGGTTGTTCATTACTTGCTTACCATATACATATCTCGTGATACTAAACATGACGTCCTCCACCCCTGAACGTTTCCGCCGTTTCGGTTTTCGGGTGTGACAGATTGGTATCAGAGCATTGTTTATAGTGAACTAAGTATATCAACCGATAAAAGATATACAGCTATAAATACAATGGGAATTAAGTGCTCTGGATAATGATATATTTTAGAGTATAACTACAAGTTATAAAAATATACCTACTTGCTTATACATGTACATAATAGAACTAGTGTCACGAGGAGAACATAACTAAAGTATTTAAAGGTTGGGCACTGTCGTCAACCTGAACAGTTATGTAATCATAGCTAGGATCAATATAGCCTGATCAACTATATTCATTCGAGATGTGACCGACATGTGTTTGGGATTGATGGGGTGTTGCAACAGTGTTAAAACTTACCAGAACACCAGAACAAGTACATTCAGAGTTAGAATACTATAGGAGTATTTTAGTCCAGATAAATAACTTATGTGAGAACTTAAAAGACCCCTGCGGATAGATATATAATCTTGCAAAGTATATTCCTAAAGTTGTATATATAATCAAGATCTTATAGACTTAGAATATGTGGCCTACGCTTCGCTATCCATTCCTCTTAAGGGTGTAGTGTTGGGGTGGGATCACTTATTCGAAGGTCTATTTAATCTTCAATTATATACAAACTTGTGTACCTTGTACAATTGTAGGAAGACTCCGTAAGGATCACCCCATAAAGTTACCTTAAAAGCTCATAGATTCTTTAGTCGCTTTCATTCTCGCACAACAAGCCCAGATAGATGTAACCACTTCCTCATAGTATACAACAGAAGAGTCCAGGAGGAACAAGAACAGGTTCATGAGAAGTTTTCAAGGAGAGATCAGCCGAAGTAACCAAAACGTCTTACACGTCACACTAATAAATAATAATCCTGCTAATTTATTGAGCGAGTGGAAACACTGCTCACATTATGTATTGAGATTATTTTCTTACATGCAACTCGTAACAGTTATTCAGGAAAACAGATATTCATTCGAGGATAGTTATTTCAAATTCATAGAGTTTATTAGGTATAGACTCATTTATGAATTGTTTCTAGAACCCTGTGAAAGTCAGGACCCGATACATCCAGAACTAGGATAACCTTGTCTTTTCAGCTTTTGGCTTGTGTCCATTGCTTTAGACTTATTCCGTCTCATCTTTGTATTCTTTTAGCAAAGATGCCTCCTCGCAAATCTATCAGACGCACTACCTCGATAACTCCAATACCGCCTCCTTCGCAAGTCGATATGGCAACTATAAACGCTGCAGTGGCTGCGGCTGTGGCAACAGCCATGGCTCAATATCACTCCATCAGTACCAGTGGAGGTGGAACGCCTACTGACTCTACTCAAGGAGAGGTCCCTGTGCGCCCGGGAGAGTTCTCCTACAAGGACTTCACTAAATGCCAGCCATTGTCCTTTAATGGGACTGAAGGAGTCATTGCCCTCATGCACTGGTTCGAGAAAACAGAGTCGATTTTCGAAATCTGTTTATGCCCAGAAGGAAGCAAAGTGAAGTTTGCTGTCTGCACCTTCTCTGGCAAGGCCCTAACATGGTGGAACAGCCATGTTAAGTCACTGACCCTATCAGTGGCAAACTCAATAGGTTGGGAAAACCTAAAAGAGTTAATGCGGGAGGAATACTTCCCGTTAGGCGAGATTCAAAAACTGGAACAAGAGCTGTGGGATCTCACTATGGTCGGCTCAGACATAGTGACCTACACTGACCGGTTCGGTGAACTAGCAGCTCTATGCCCCGAAATGATTACCTCAGAGAGCAAGAAGATAGAAAGATACATTTGGGGTCTGACTGCTCCGACCCAAGGATATGTGTTGTCTTCTAACTCAACCACGTTCGATAGTGCTAAACGCCTGGCACAATGACTCATCGACCATGGAGTCCGCCATGGCGTAAAAGTCCCTATTCCCGAGCCATCAAGGGAAGAAGACTATAATCAGAAGTCGGGGAACAAGAGGAAGAAGAAGCGAACAAAACAAGACACCCCGCAAGAGCAACGAGCAAATACTATGTACGCCGCTACGACGCCTACTGCTTCAGCACCTGCCAGTTGATATGCGGGAAACCTCCCGAAGTGTGGAAAGTGCAACTTTCACCACACCGGAGTATGCCGGGAAATGCAGTGTCTGAACTGCCACAGAAAGGGACACACAGTCCGTTTCTGCAAGGCACCGGCTCAACCGATCTCCCAAGTCCTCGGAGCTGAAGAAAACCAAGCCTGCTATGGCTGTGGTGAGGCTGGACACCGGCAGAGGGACTGCCCAATAAAAAGGAACTCAGGAGCGGATGGACGCATTTTGATGATCACCGTCGGAGAATCTACCCCGGAGTCGTCGACGAGTAGTGGTACGTTTTCAAAAGAGTAATTTCTTTTAAAACTAATTTATATTCATATAAGATTTAAAATTTGGGGGATAACACTTAAAAGTAACTATAACAACTCACATGTTGAAATAGGTCACAGTATTCAAGAGAACTAAAAGATCCCTTAGAGAAGCTATTATGGCTCACCATATACATCAGGGTTGTGCGCAACTAAGATGTTGCAGACTTAGAGTGAGTGACTCCGCTTAGGTCCCCTTTCCTTAATTGGTTGAGGATTTGAGGCAGAGATACTCAGTCGACTGCCTATTTCATCTTAAATATTCATAACTTGTATATGACGGGCGATGGTAGTGGTGCCAAGGAGGATTATGGTATAAAGTATCCCCACCGTTAATAGAGCACTTTTGTTCGTATGTACGCGCACATAGCGGTACGATACGTAGGAGTGTTAACTTCAAATAGAAAACAGGAAACACGTGAACAGTTACGAAGAGTACATTGTTGAACTTACTAGGAGTATAGTATCGAGCATACCAGGGATACATCGTCGTTTATCAGACGTTTTCTATCATTTGACCAAAACTTAATTCGATAAAGAGTCCTTCGTATCGAAAGTCCGACCTAAACCAAAATTTTATCTTTCGTATTCTAAACCCCCGAAGTACTCGTGCGAAGAGTACTTTGTTCTCCGAAGCCTTATCGTCAGATGTCCGCCGATCGTCACGAAATACCACTCGTCCAGCAGACCAAATTCGAGCACAAAGGCTATGGACGAATACAACCCACCTATTACTATTTAGTGTATACGCGAGGGTGGTATATGATTATGATTACGCAGACTTAGTATGTGTGTTTCCGCCCTTTCTCCTGTTCCTCGTTGGGTTGTGGACCTAGGGTAGAGTCGCACATCCGACCGTCTTACTAATCCTAATTATATACGGCTTGTATACACGAGGTAGTGATAGATGGACCAAGTATGAATCCTATCATGAAAAGAAGGGCAAAGTTGCCAAGTCTACGAGTGGGTATTTTGCTAATCAGAGGAGCATAACCCCAGTAGTAATTCTAAGAAAGCTAATTTCGGGACGAAATTCCTTCTAACGGGGGGATGATGTGACAACCCGAAATTTCTATTTTGTACAGCCATTCAATTCAATAGAAGTCAGAACAGTTCTGCTAACTTTCAAGCTTTTTGGAATAAGTTTGAGTGTTTTAAAGTTAGTACTTCAATAGATATCAGGAGAGAGGATACCCTAGGGTTTATTAAGTAGCTATAAGGTCCCAAAACTCCAAGAGTTTGGAGTTTACGGCCCAAAATGGTATTAGGGCCGTAAACCCTATTGACTATATAAGTGACACTTAGCTTATTTTTCACTTTTTTTCACATTTCCAAGACTAGAGCCATTTCTCTCTCAAGTATCATCCAACTTTTCTTCAAGATCTTCAACTTGTAAGTGTTTCTAAGCCCTAGTAAGTTGATATCTACCTTAATCTAGTGATCTAACACACTTCCATCCGTGAAATCATTCCAAAAGTGTAGATCTTCAAGTTTCACCAAGAACACACACTAGTGTTCTTGGACTTTTAGCACCTTTTCAAGCTTCTACCTAGTAAGTACTTCTATCCTAGAGTATTATAGAGCTTGTTACAATTTTATACATCAAGAAAACACCCAAGAAAGCCAAGATCAAAGGTGTTTACGGTCCAAGATGTTCTTGGACCGTAAACCCTAAAAAGGGTGCCAAAGTGTCCCTAGTCCCTTACCAAGCCTTGGAAACTAGCTTAGATCCCTTCCTTGATGTGCTAGGAACTTGAAAACATCAAAAGACCATAATCCATATGGGTTTACGGCCGTAAACACATGGAGAAGTGGTCCATGGGTCGTAAACTCCATTTAAGGGGTGAAATGATGCCACAAACACTTCCTAAGGCTTAGCCATGAAGTAGGAATGCTTCTTTAGGACTTATAAGCTTCAAATCACAAAATGGTAGGAGTACCATG
The DNA here is from genome assembly GCF_052849685.1 of Lactuca virosa. Taxonomy (NCBI): domain Eukaryota; kingdom Viridiplantae; phylum Streptophyta; class Magnoliopsida; order Asterales; family Asteraceae; genus Lactuca; species Lactuca virosa. Next base: position 72,728,227 of record NC_136429.1, on the reverse strand, counting down.
AGTTTACGGCCGTAAACTCATGGGTTTACGACCGTAAAGTCCAAAGGGGTTGGTCCCAAAACCGTAAACACCTTTTGATGCCATTTCACTTCCCTTTGATGAATCACATGTGATTCCAACACTTGATCAAGGTGTTTCCTAGTCCCGGAAGGTGTTTCCTTTCATATAGTTGTTTATAAACACTATATTCATGTCAATATGTGTCCTTATATGTCATTTAGGACTTATTGTGTCTCGGGACTTCATTCGTGAAACTTCTCATCCTTACACGCATACCCGTTTGAATCACCCACATCAGGTGAGTTCATACCCCGTAATGAATCTTTTAGCTATTTTAACTGTTTTAAGGGGGGGAATACAAGTTGAACACAATGATAATTGTGTAAATGTTTGTTATACGCATCTTTCAAAATGTTACTTATGTCACTTATAAGTTGTCAAAACATTTCAAAACTCTTTTAAAGTTATGATACTTTTTAGTTATACAAAACTCTTTTTTTTTAAGTACAAGCATAACTTAGTAGATAAATGAGTCTTTTCAATAACAGTCCAAGTAGAACATTAGTAAGCTATAATAGGTATAGTTTAGGAGAATGCTATTCATTACTTCTAGTACAATGAAGCACACAAAGAGTTAGTTCATACATGAGTCAAACACAGTGAAGAGCATCAAACAATACCATACATAACATATAGTGAAGAGAATCAAACAATACCATACAGAGAGAACACACAATTAAGAGAAGCAAACAGAACAAACAAGTTAGGTTTCTATAGCATGAGAACACACATACAGGATCTAATTATACCAATGAATCACTAACTCATTGTTTTAAACAAAAGGTGATAGTTATATTGGGTATACATGATCATATACTTTAATGTGAATTACACGGCTTGCAAGAATTTGCAGAGGTCGCGTTTAGTACCCTTAATCTCTTGACAGGGAGAGCGTATAGTAGGGGTTCTAGCCTTCACATTATAACCGTAATAAAACAAATACGTTTTTAGGTTATTAGTACATCCGCATGTCATTATAAACGACAACTGTGTACTTACATTTCCCATTACTTTCATAAAGTGACAGTACCGCTTGAAAGTCGAACTCAATCTATTTTCGAGTTATAAACTAGGGAAAATATACATTTTTACAAACGACAAATGGAACAGTCGAGTCTAGCACATAACAGAAGATGCCTTGGTAGAAGGCTACGATTAAAAGATAGGACCATAATGCTAGTCTTATGATTCCTTAATGTATACATCACAGGATACATATATACCAATAGGGTCCGACAGCTAATAGGATGTGTGCTCTCCGCTTCATTTCCTGTTCCTCGTTGGGTTGTGGGCTTGGAACGGATGCACCCAATCTATTATCTACCCGATTCTATATACATGTATGCTTAGTATACATTAAGTCATCATAAGGGTACCACGTATGGGTCAGGTTATAGGACACAGAGTCAAGCACAGTTTTTCTAGTACAAAACATACTTTCAGTACTTTTGGTATACCAAACTAGAAACTTCCCAGTAAAGGGTTTAATCCATTTTATTAGACCAGTACAATTTTAAGGACCTTAGGTGAGTAACTCTATAATACCTTAGTTTATACACCATGTTTATATATAAAACTAATACCCAATAGGTAGTTGGATGTGTGTTTTCCGCCTTACTTCCTGTTCCTCGTTGGGTTGTGGGCTTAGTGCAGATTCACTCAATTAACTTTCTATCCGATATTAGATTATATATAACAGTACAAACTAAGCTATTATAAAAGTAGTCACTGTGGTCACCATTTTACTATAAGAAATATAGGTTTTCTTAAAGAACTTTTCATTAGATATAAAGGAACCATTACAATTAACTCCATGAGTAACAAGTGATTACACCAGGGTTATATATGACAATGATCTAACAACCAATGGGATGTGTGCTATCCGCCTTAACTTCTGTTCCTCGTTGGGTTGTGAGCTTAGGGCAGATGCGCACAATCGATTGTTTGTTTACTCTGAGTCTTATATAAATTGTACCCACTTAGTACCCATAGAAAGGCTTGTAGTGACATTTTACTTAACTTTCATCAAAGTAGGAAATATAGGATTTTCTAGAGGAACATGCGAACTTTTCAAAACAGAACATACAATGCACAACATTTTCAACACCATTTTACATCTACATTTTCAACACTACTTTACAACTTACTTACATCACTAAACTCTTATGAACTCACCAGATTAATTGCTGATCAACTCTTTCAAATAACTTGTATTCTCAGGAGACTATTAGATAGGTGCTCGTGCTGGGGATTCAGAAGATGAAGCAATTATAGCTTCAAGTCTTGTTTTGTTATTTGTGTATGAATTCTATGTTTTGTGAACACACACATTGTAAACACTTTCTTTCGAAATGAAATGGTTGTTCATTACTTGCTTACCATATACATATCTCGTGATACTAAACATGACGTCCTCCACCCCTGAACGTTTCCGTCGTTCCGGTTTTGGGGTGTGACAACTTCCATGGCAGCCATGGTCAACAACATCTCTCAATTGGTCACCACCTCCACAGCCAATCAATCTACCACCCACACTCAACTGGACATCATTATGAAACAGTTAACTGCCCAGTATGAACAAACCAATGCTCTCATCGCTACCCTCAAAAAACCTGCAGAAAAGCCATCATCATCACTCCACCAGCCTAAAACAGAAAACAAACCTCCCCACATTGATCACCAACCTAGACCACCTAAAATATTACTCCCAAATTTCGATGGAACTAACCCACTCGACTGGATGTTTCAAGCCAACAATTACTTTCAATACTATGCTATACCACCAGACCAGCGCCTTGCCTTATCGGTCTTTTACTTCACAGGAGATGCACTATCATGGTACAAACACCAAGCTACCAATGATTTAATCACAACCTGGGAGGAGTTTTGTAGAGCCCTCGAGCTCCGTTTTGGGCCCTCAACTTACGAGAACCACTAGACAGCTTTGTTCAAATTACGCCAAACAACAACCGTTGCCTCGTACCAAGCAGACTTCGAAAGGCTAAGCAATCGTGTGACCGGCCTTGACAAAGATGCTTTCCTAAATTGTTTTCTGTCTGGCCTCCGCCAAGATATTCAGAACGAATTGGCGCTCCTCCACCCCACCTCCCTGAACCAAGCATACGAGCTAGCCAAACTAGTAGAGGAAAAGTTAAGCATGTCACGAACTCGCTTTCCTTACACTCGCAACTACTCCAATAACCCTGTTGCGACCTCCACCTACACAACCACACCTTCACCAACAACCCTCTCCACCACAAAAACTACTCCCACTACAGGGTTACTGCCCACCCCACCTACAAACAAAACACCATTACCCTTCACCCGCCTGTCATGAGAGGCACTCCAAAAACGGCGAGCTGAAGGATTGTGTTTCAAGTGTTTAGAGAAATACTTTCCTGGCTACAAATGCAACCCTCCACAATTCATGCTAATCGTTGACAACGATGACCAGGATGGCGAACAATCAGTTGATCAGTACGAAGAGGCCACCAAGACACCAGACCACCAGTTCTTCTCTCTATCAACCGCAACCTTTTTTGGCCTCTCATCTCCACAAGCCTTGCGCCTTACGGGATACATTGGCCATCGACCGGTCACCGTTTTGATCGATTGTGGCAACACCCATAATATCATTCAACCTAGAATTGTCTCTTTCTTCAAACTGGAGAGTCAAAGCATTTCAGAATTTCCAGTCATGGTAGGCAACGGAGACCACATAAAATGCGACGGTATCTGCCCTAACCTGGAGGTCGAACTCGACCAAACTCCATTCACGATTCCTTTTTTTATTTTACCAGTAGCAGGTGCAGATCTTATCCTAGGTGTCGCATGGTTGCGTACCCTAGGACCCATATCAGCAGACTTCGCCATTCCCCAAATCACCTTCAAGCATGGCCCAAAAACCATTACCCTACGTGGGGAGCCCAACTCCTACTCGGTATCCATACCACAATTGAAAACCCTACTCAGTAAAGAAAGCATATCATCCCTGCATGCCATATACTTCCACTATGAGCCCAACCCAGAATAAACACCTAAACCACCAACACCAATCACCGACCCTACCCTGATCCATCTCCTTCAAACGTACTCCTCAATCTTTACTAACCCAAAATCCCTACCACCTTCACGATCCCAAGATCACCACATACCAACGATACCCACAGCTGCACCCGTTAATGTGAAACCCTACAGATATCCCCATTATCAAAAACAAGTGATGACATCGTTGATTTCAGAAATGCTTACTGATGGGATAATCAAACCGAGTCGAAGCCCTTATTCGTCTCCGGTGCTACTAGTAAAAAAGAAGGATGGCACATGGCGATTTTGTGTTGACTACAGAGCTCTCAACGCCATCACCATCAAAGACCGTTTCCCAATCCCCACCGTTGACGAATTACTCGATGAGTTACATGGTGCGTCCATCTTCTCCAAGATCGACCTTTGAGCCGGGTACCACCAAATCCGAGTCACACCCGACACACACAAAACAGCTTTTCGCACCATCGATGGACATTACGAATTCCTCGTAATGCCCTTTGGGTTATCGAATGCACCATCCACATTCCAAGCAACCATGAATGACATATTCCGGAATGTATTGCGCCAGTACGTACTTGTTTTCTTTGATGACATATTGGTGTACAGCCCCACCACGGAACTGCATTACAAACACCTGCAACATGTATTGGACACACTGGCAAAGAACAAGCTTTATGCGAAGCAATCGAAGTGTACCTTTGGAGTTCCCACAATCACCTACTTAGGCCACATCATCTCTGCTAATGGAGTGTCAGCAGACCCTGAGAAAATAGATGCTATACAGACATGGCAGCCACCCACATCCTTCACTGCCCTACGCGGTTTCCTTGGACTCTCCGGGTATTACAGGCGTTTTGTCCGCCACTATGTCTAACTAGCAGCGCCAATCACAGATATTCTCAAAAGCAAGCAGTTCACGTGGCCAGCAGAAGCACAAGCAGCGTTTGAAAACCTCAAAACAACCATGTTATCACTAGCTACCCTCACACTTCCCAACTTTAACACACCATTCGACGTAACCACAGATGCCTCCACTATTGCCATTGGTGCAGTCTTGTCCCAAGATGACAAACCAATTGCTTTCTATAGCAAAAAGATGTGCCCCCGGATGCAAAATTCATCAGCGTATGTCCGCGAATTATTTGCCATTACCGAAGCAGTAAAAAAATGGCGACAGTACCTACTCGGCCGAAAGTTTCGTATCTTCACCGACCAACGAAGCCTGAAACATCTGCTATCCCAGGTGGTCCAAACCCCAGAACAATACAAATGGGCAACAAAACTCATCGGGTTTGATTTTGAAATTTTTTACAAACCGGGTAAAGAAAATAAGGTAGCAGACGCTCTTAGCCGATGAGAAGATGTTCAATTACTAGCCCTATCCACTGCTCAACCAATATGGGTCTCTGATCTCCGAAAGCTTTATCAAACAGAGACAGGTCAAAAACTCATTGCTACCTTGGTGACCAATAATAACGACAACAATTTCTGCATTCGTGATGGCTTAATCTACAACAACACCAAACGTTTTGTACCAGATGACACACACATCCGCCAAAGCCTGTTACAAGAATATCACTCAACACCCTTGGGAGGCCATTCAGGTGTCGCAGCAACCATTCGCCGACTCGCGTCTACATTTCAGTGGCCTAAGTTAGAGACAGATGTCCGACTCTTTATTCGTGACTGCAAGACTTGTCAAGAAACAAAGTACCCCACCCATAAACCATATGGGTTACTTCAGCCCATCCCCATACCCACACAAGTCTGGAACGATATTTCAATGGACTTTATCACCCATTTACCATCTTCAGCAGGAAAAACGGTCATATGGGTTGTGGTTGATAGACTCTCCAAATTTGCTCATTTTCTCGCACTCCCCACCAAATTCACAGCAAACACATTAGCTACTTTGTTCCTTCAAACCATCTACCGTCTTCATGGCCTACCACAAACCATCATTACAGACTGTGACCCATTATTTCTCAGTGCTTTCTGGAAGGAAATGTTCAAACAGTTAGGAACTTGCTTAAAGTATTCCACAGCCTACCACCCTCAATCAGATGGACAAACTGAAGTTGTCAACAGATGCCTACAAAACTATTTGCGTGCTTTTGCTAGTGACGAGCCTAACACATGGAACAAATACTTGTACCTTGTGGAATACTTGTACAATACCACTCATCATTCCTCCATCAAAATGAGTCCCTTTCAGGCGCTATATGGACGACAGATTCCAGATCTCAACCGATACAAACCGGGCCAATCCAGGCACATAGCAGTAGACGCCAAGTTGTTCGATCAGGTCAGACTAAGATCCCTTCTAAGAGACAATTTACATCGCGCCCAACAACGCATGGCAGACTTAGCAAATCGTCACCGCACGGACAAACAATTCAACGTGGGAGAAATGGTCTACTTGCGCCTGCGTGACTATCGCCAACAATCGGTACAAGCAAGAGCCTCAAAGAAACTGAGCAAAAGATTTTTTGGCCCATTCAAAATCCTAGAACGCATTGGATCGGTGGCATATCGCTTGGCACTTCCATCCGGCTCACGAGTCCATCCAATATTCCACGTTTCCTTATTACGACAAGCCTATGGAAGTCCTGCACCAACACCTCTACCAAGAGTTTTGTTTTGAAGAATCACCACTGCAAGAGTTCGAGGACGATCTCCTTGTCAAGGAGGGGGCAACTGTTACAGACCACGAGACCACTTCAGCTAGTCCAACCTTGGGAAGCCCAGTGGGGAAACATCGGCCCAAGAGAACCACTAAAAGACCAACCCGTTTTCTGGATTGAACAAGTAGAAGGAGTCAAAGCATATTGCATGGTTTTAGGAGGAAGACTAGTTCTTTCTTTCTGAGTCAATAAGGGAGCTAGTGCTCCACCCAAGCGTTCACGTTTTTCTGTTTTGCATGCATGTCCTATTTACTAGCTTAGTGGTAGTTAGTTTTCCTTTAAATTGTAACGTTAGAAGTTGGAATTAAACACAGAAAATTGCCCCAAAGTTGTCTCTCTTCTCAACCTCTGTTATTGGAGCCTAACCCTCTCAAGGGGTTCTATCAGCGTTGCAAAGAATCAATCCATTTCTCAAGCAAGAAATAAACTTTTTCTGTGATGGCTGCTTTGATATACCTAATGAACCGACGAAACTCTCAACCCATTCTGTAGCTTCAAACCTCCTCCAAGGTACGAAAAATTTATAAAAACCCTAAGTTAATGGGATATTCGATTGCTATGATAGAACAAAACTGATACAGTCAAGAAAATGGGTTTTCTGCGTCAACACCAAATCTGACCTCAAATTCTTGAGGAAAGAAACCGAAAACCCTAAACTGTAGAAAGGGAGAGAGAGAAAGAGATAGAAACAGAGGTTGCTGAATGAAGTGAGGGAATCACAAATCTATGGGAAGCCATGAAAGGAAGAAAGATAAGAAGAAAGAGACCAGGTATTGTGGTGTTAAAATGAGAATAAAAGGTGATGGAGTCAAAAGGCCGTGGAGAGGAAGTGATAAAGATGCTAAAATAGTAAAAGTATTATGGTGTTAAAATGAGAACAAAAAGTTAAATCGCAAAAGATGAAAAAGGAAAAAAAGTTACTGTGTCAACTGTTTTACAATTAATATAACAATTAATAATAGTATATACAATACTTTTTCACAACTCTCAAATGAGGCAGCCCTCTCTCTCGTTCTGGGATACCACCGGCAAGGGAAGAAGAACCGGTGGCTGCCACCACCTCCGCAACTCCTATCCCCCCTCGTTGAAGGACTCGCCGGAGATGCTTATTGCCACCCTCTACTTACCGTTGTCAGATTCGCAAACCACCACCTGCATCACCTCCATTCATCTATCCTTCCCCCTTTCTTCTTCTTGGATCGGCTGTAAAGAAACCTCCCACCAGAGATGTCATTTGCCGGCCAAAAAGAGGAGCTACAACCCTCCTCCTGACGAAGAAAGCACCACCAGAAAAGGGCATCAGCCCTCCCCTTTCCCTCTCCGCCTCTTTCCGTGATCGGAACTACCCAGATACCTTACCTGATGTTGTTGTTTACTTTGCTTCAGACCAGATGCCTTCCCGTCCTTCCCCTTTTGGGTTGTGCTAACCGGAACAGGAAAAGAGATCAGCCAAGGAGGCCGCCGGAGCAACCCCCTTGCTGCACCCACCAAGGCTGAAAACAACCTGTGATGCTTCATTCTTCTCCTTCCTCTGTTGATAACAGATACAAACCACCCTCTTAACATCGAATTGGCTGCCATCTATTTTCCTTCCAGTTGCTGCCGTCGGCGAGGGGCAAAGAACCAAAAATGGGTCGCCGGAAAATGGTGGCTCTTCCACCCTTCTCGATTTTACAGTCACCATCGACCCACCCCTAGGGTTGCGTCCGATCGTCTTCTTTTCCCGATCAATTGACGATGAAGAACTTGTTTATGAAATAACAATGTGATAACGAATAAATCTATTAAGTTAAAATAGATTATTAAAAGATGATGTAATTATACTTTACTTGAAATATGAATGTAATTATTAAGAAAAATCATGAGATTATAAATAAATTGCTATAATAATACAATTTTACAAAAATGAAAATGACCAAAAATATTACGTTCGTATAAAATGAAAGTATATTGTCATATTTGTCCTAAAAGTCAAATTTATGAAATCGTATAATTAATAGTTAAAATTATCGAAATTTAACTTCTAAGGTTATGTAAAAATGAATGTAAAAGTTATTAATATATTTTTATATTGTTTATAAAATATAACTCATTTTACTAAAGTTCGGATGTCCGTCGCATAAAATAATATCATTAACTTCTAGATTCAAGAATCATTAATTATGAAATACCGTATCGTATCAATAATGTGACTTACTAATGTTCTGGAATTTGTTGGTTTCACGTCGGTTGGAACCTGGAAAATGTTATAAAAGCAGCTGTTATGCTGCCCAAATTCTGCCATATCAGACAATAGAAATTTGGAAATAAATTAAGTCTTGCGTATCTCAATACTAAAAGACTTCAATCAGATATTATTCCTAAACAACAAAATTATAAATAATCAACAATATTACAACGGGAAGTTTAGGACTATGATGCCTAGACACATTTGTTAGGATCCAATACCCTCGGGACGTTCTATATGAGCTATGTTTGTTTCTAAAAGCTTTATGAGTTAAGATTATTTCCTAAGCTGCACGGGCTATGTTTATAACCATACTAAGACTGTGTGTCTTGGTGGAAAAACCTTTATTTTCATAATCGTTAATCCCTAGAGAACGACTAACGACAAGTATAAGTGTCATACTATTGATCTTATACGGTTAGACCGCCCGCCTGGAGTTGTTAGCTACAACTACGTCTAACGAGATGAATTTTGGCGTTAACGTTAGTACCACTGAATGTTACCACGTTTTATAACGGGGTGAATGACTTAAACATGCCCTACTATAGATTCAATGCAAAAGTGTAGTGTCACGAGTTCGGTTATGAGTTCATTATAAAATCTCAGTTTTTTTTCGTTACCGTATAGAATCGATATTGGGTTTATACGAGGTTTTTGTTCATTTATACTAGTTGAAAGAGACTGTAGGTAATGGGATAGTTTGTGACTCAAAATGATAAATGTCAATACCAAAAATTAAGTCGTATAACACTTAATTAATAGCATGACACGACTGATTAAGGTTTAATAACTTACAGCTAATAAGTTATTTATATAAACCATTTGTTCTTGTACGAAAACATAATATATATGTGGGAGAAGTTTTCCAACTCGTTAAATATCGGTTCCCAAATTAAGTAAGATAATACTTAAATAATACTACGACACAATTTTACAAAGTTTATAAATTCGAAACTTATGAGTTTTACATATAAACTACACAAACGTTTGTACAAGATTTCTATAGTAAAGTTGGTCATTTTATATTTTCACAATATGCGATATGACTTTATTTTATATAAATTGGCACTCAAAATCATTATATAAAAAACATTTTGGTCATGAGAACAGTATAATTTTGATATAAGTCTGAATTACTTATGTGTATTTTTCTAAATTTTATACTTTTGGATTTGAACAAATGGTATTTATAAATGAGTCCAAAAACATTTTTATAACTCAATTATTTTATACTTTTAATAGAAAAGTACGTATTTATAAAAACTGGTCAACTAGATAAATTTTATAAAACATTTTTGGTTATAAAAATACTTTGTCTCAAAACCTATAGAACTCACCAACAATTTTGTTGATATATTTTAATGCATGTATTCTCAGGTTATTTAGCAGGTCGGAAGTGTTTTCTCAGAAGACTCTCTGTTATTTATATTATACCTTTGTAAACGCAAGGTTGTTAGGCGTGTGTCACGATTTAGCAATAATCATTGTCATTGTAATTTCTATTTCGGTAATATAGAAGATTATATTTGTATTGTTCAATGTATGTTCAACAACTGTGATTACTGATTTACGTCGCGTACATCGGCGTTTCCGGCGGCGGATGGGAGTGTGACAGATAATATGTTGATGGTAGACAACGACAAAATTTTAATGGAGAATGTAAATGGAAGAATGGAGAAGTTCTAGAAAGATATGTTGAAATGTTAAGCATGTGTGGATATAGAATTTTAAACCTCAAATGTGGAGTAAAGAGGAAATCTGTGAAGATTACATGAATATTGAATGATTATATATTCGTAGTTGAGTGTGAAATGATCATGACTGATGTTCAACGAAGAAGTTGGAAGAATGATGACCATGGCAAGATTATCTATACAACTGGAGTAAAACAGTGGATATGTAATAGTACGCTTGATATCATAAATACCACTATTTAGTGGATGGTGGCAAGATCGGTGTTGCGACACTGTGAGCCAAAAAGTTTTGTTTCGTTAATGACAAGATCGATGTTACGACATTGTGAGCCAAATATTTTGCGGGTGATGACGAGATCGGTGTTGCGACGCTGTGATTCAAACAGTCTCATTTGATTGATGGCGAGATCGGTGTTGCGGCACCATGAGTTAAATAAACTTGATAATGATGTTATTGTTATGTGTATTTTGTTGGAACAAAGACAAGACCAATGTTGCGGCATCGTGAGCCTAACAGATCCATTTAGGGTGACAGTAAGATCGGCGTAATGTCGTGAGCTAAACATACATAAGGGATGACGGGGAAAGCCCACATGCTCGATATTGAAATTAACACTGTTTACGGATTTATATTGGAGAATTATAAGTCATTGGTAAAATTGGTGTCAATAATGTCTCACTTATATGTTGAATTTGGAAAAATATTCCAGTAGATACACTACAAGAAAAATCCGAAATAGCTACGAAAGGTTGTTATGGAACGTATTTTCATTGTTATTCTACAACAGATCGTGCTATGGAATGTCGTTCAATAGCTAAATTGCTACCATATTTTCTACGAAATTAATTTTCCCTAGCAAACATGGGAATTGCTACGGAAACTGTTACCAACTCGAAATTCGTTGGTATATTGTTACCGATATTTCTATAGAAAAACCATTCGTAGCAAATTTGCAACGAAGTTTTTTACGAAACTATTTTCCGTTGTAATTCTCCTACGAAATTAAATATCGTGGTTAATCTGCAATAAAATTTTTCAAGGGAATAAAATCCCATAGTTGTTTTGCTATGGAAGTAACATTCATATCTATTTACCTACGAAATTGTGTTACAGAATTTTATTTTTGCTGCATGTTTGCTATGGAAAAAAAGCCTAGCTACGTTGTTAGGAAATTCGTTACGAAATTAAATTTCATAGCAAATTTGCTAAGGAGTTCAAATCCATAGCTATTTAGTTCTGGAAATTTGTAACGAAAATAAAACTCGTGGAAGTTTGACTATGGAGCCAATATCAATTGCAACTTTGTTACGAATTTTGTTAGAAATTAATAATTTGTAGCTATTTAACCACATATATTAGCTACGAAAATCAATTTTGTAAATGATTTGCTATGGAGTAAATGTCCTTGTTATTCTGTAACGATTTTTGTTATGAAATTAAATCCTATAACAATTTTGCTAAGGAATTATAATTCATAGTTATGTTGTTATGGAAATTTGCTACCAAAATCAATTTCATAGTTGTTTTGCTACGGAGGTTTGAAGATTTTTATCATGGAGACATTATGGATGTGTGGTATAATGATGGTTGGTGTTACAAAATTAAGGAATAACTATGTTGTGGATTTTGAGAATACAGGCAAGAATGGTCAAAGTTGAATGTAAGATACCATTATGGGTTAAAAACGAATGTAGGATGCTATTATAGGTTATAAATGAAAGTTGGATGCTATTATGGGTTAAAGTTAAAAGTAAGAAGCCATTATGGGTTAAAAATAAATATAGGATGCTATTATAGGTTAAAATGAAATTAGGATGCTATTATAGGGTATAAATGAAAGTTGGATGACATTATGGGTTAAAATTGAAAGTAGGATGCTATTAGTGAACCATGTCTTTGTTTTCCCCATATTGAATTTTATAAAAAGTGTTTTGTAGAGAAAATAAAAAGACATGTCAAATTTTATTAAAAACTATATCAATATCCATGAACAAAAAACTTCAAGAAAGTAGTATTTCCACATTATACATGTATCAAACGATCTTCATAAGGAACTAATATGATCTCTAACACTCATAATGGTTCAAATATTATGGATGATCAGGTCTTCTCTTTTGTGATTCAAATGAAAACTTTAAGTTCCATATCCGTCTTCACTGTTACAATTTTTTTTTCTGTTTTTAGCTAGATAGCAATCAGTCCTTGACTTGTGGCTCCATGAAAATGAAACCTTGAACTTTACTTGAGCAGATAATACTTACATGTAGGAATTGTTACACCATAAGTTCCCATATTACAAACATCATCATATCCATCATGTATCCAAACAAACCAAGGCGTAGGGCTTTAGAATTAGTCTTTGATTGGTAATCATTATCAAATAAGGGTGGAGTAGATGAATAGAAAAAATAATCAAAACAGATAAAAAAATTGTTAAAATGACAAAGTGGTGGAAAAACGCAATAAGGTTAGAGTAAAATGATAGGTTCTAAAAACTCGTTGAAGTGAGTGTATGCAATAGGATCAAGAAACTCCTTGAATGTCTTCATGTAAAATTCATTATAATTATCCTTTTCATTTTCCTTCAGATTCCTAATATAAAATTTTCAACATATAAATTAATACACTGTGAAGCAATGGGTGGCTCAAAAAGTTTAAAAATAGCACTTTTTTTTAACTTACCCGTTGATGCTTTACTGGCTGAGTTTGATCAGCCAAAGACATGATATTTGAAGCCTGAAATTGATTTCACAACATCATAAAACATTAAACAAACAAATTACTGGTAACATAACTGTATTTGAATTATGAAACATACTAACCAACCGTATCTGAATCATGTAACACACTAACACTGAACAAGAAACAAATGAGTCATACGGATGAACAGATTACAGGAACACAGTAACACTAACAAACTTCTAGAACTTAAAAGAAACTAGTGTTTGTATTCAAAGAAATAGACGAACAGATAAATCAAGCATACAACAACTAATTTGAAAAATAATAATATTTAAGAAGATGTTATATTTGATTAAACAGAAAATCGATGTTATAATGAAGTAAAGAACAGACGATGAGATGAACTATTAGCTGAAGATTAGAAGATGTTATACGGACCTGACTTGAGTGAGGTGACAAAGGTAGTGCAACAGATGAATCCCGAATCTGTGTGTCGCTGATGAAAAGATTAAGAGGGAAAAGGGATTGACGACTAAAGAGCCGACAACGGACACTATAGTGAGGATCGATGACGGACTGATGGTAACCGATGACGGCGTGAAGGTGAAGCGATGATGAAGGATTGAAGGTCGTATGGAGTCTGGAGAGAACCGGAAGCAGAATCAGAAGCAGGAATTGGACAGGACCAATCAACAAAGAAACAAAATTGAAACATTATTTACTCATTACGCGATTTACGTTAAAATACTAACCCTACACGTCTACGCAGATCGACGGATATAATAAGTCAATATCTATATATATATATATATATATATATATATATATATATATATATATATATATATATATATATATATAGAAAAAGAGAGAGAGCTTGGTTCAAATGTGGATTGACATCTATTGTGTGGACATATGGACAATGTTATTCTATGAGAATAACAAAGAAATATGTTGTTTGATAATGTGAATACGTTCAATTTTACATAGCTATTGTCATTATCATGCATTCTCACTAATTAAATCGTCTATAAGGTTATTATAGCCTTTTTTATTATTCTCATTCTCTCAGAATGTTGTTAAAATGTTTATTGAGTCGTATTCTGTAAGAATGAAAATGAGTGAAAAACGATGCATGAGAACAAAAATGAATAAGAATTAGTGAGAATGCATGAAAAAAACAATAGTTGTTTAAGGTTTAATGTATTCACATTACTAAACAACCTATTCTCTTAGTAATTCTCATATAATAGCACTGTCCACACGTCCACACAATAGTTGTCCGTCCACATTATAACCTAGCCATATATATATATATATATATATATATATATATATATATATATATATATATATATATAGAATCAAGTTCAACAACGAACTCACTAAGAGAGCGAACCAACGAACTATGCATCAATAAGATGCATAAGTTTTTTTTTCGACATTTCAATCGGTAACAAAGTTGTTACTGTCTCTTTCTGACTCATCTCTTCACATCCATCACTCTATGGCCAATCGGTCTCATTGCACCCATCACAGTCTCTCTAATCGATCTTTAAAGGTTCGACGATTTTGAATCATAAAAATGTTAGATTTCTCCCTTTTTCTCAATCGATCTCAGTGATTTGTTCACCTATTTTCTTAAATAGTGTTGAGAATAATGTTGATATAGAAAGTGAAGGAGGAGAAAAAAGCAATGGATCAATAAAATGCATATGTTTTTTTAAGTTTACTTGAAAAAAAGAATTTGGTGCATCAATCGTCTTCATTGCTAGTTGTACATACATGAGTCAAATCACTTCCAAACTATGAATTTACTGAAATCGTTAGTGTGTCGGTTCATATGCTCATTGATGTCTTTTTTCATTTCTTGGTAACATCACACACTCAGTAATTGTTTTTGTAATGTGAATTTACTGAATTCTTTGATCGTAATTTACTTTTATTGATTTCTTGTTTGTAGTTCTCGCGTGTCCTAATTTTTTGATCGTAATTTATTTTTATTGATTTCTTGTTTGTAGTTCTTGCAAGGAAGTAAGAAAATTGGAAGAATTTTGTAACTTTTTTTGTGTTACTATGAACCACAAATTCATGCCCACTAACTGTTTGATGATTTGCTTACTTATTTGGAACTATTGGTTTTCCAAGCTTTTTGTCTTCATTTTGATCATGTTCTCCTTATCTAAGATAGTTAATTAGATGTCACTACAAAATTCTTTTGTTTTGAGATATTTTTTACTGGTGTTGGCCATAAAATTAAACTTTGTAAACTAATAAAATTATGTCCAGAAAAGTCTTAATTTTTACAAGATCGAACAAAAACAAACTCCATTTTTTAACTGTTTCTTCATAATATCTAGTAGGAATGGCAGATATTCTTCCGGTCGGTACAATATTGGTTGTTGCCATGAATCATGTCATCAAAACCGCTCATGAATCACATCAACAAACCTGGTGTTCAGGCTCTACAGGATAAAAGGTTTCAAGCTGTTAAATTTATGTATTTACAATACTACCCCTTGACTTAGTTTGCTCTCTCTCTCTCTCTCTCTCTCTCTCATTACAACCAATCTGGGCTCCTAAGTTCCATTAAAATATTAATAGAGTTGTTTAACAAAAAAAAATTACATTTCGAAAGATGGAATTTCTTTAATAAAATAATAAAAAAATTGAAAGTATAATGCTATATTGGGTAGATATTTTGAAGTTAAAGTGAGATTTGATAATACATAGATACATGGAAATACATTGCCGAAGAATGTGAAAAAAATTACAAGGGCAATATGGTGACCTTTGTTGGTTGTCAACATCAGGAATTTGGTTCAACATTGTGGCGACAACAAAATGAAGAAAAAAAGAAGAATAACTCCACAAAAATATGAATAGGCACTAAAAATTCATTTTTTAGAATTTTTTTTAAATATTAATTTCAAAATAAAAGGAATATTTTCATTGATTTGAAAAAAAAATTTATTTTTGTAAAATTAATATACATATTCATAATATATTTATCCTTATGCATATACATACACTTATTCATGTGTATATGCATATACTTATGAATATGCATATACTTATTCTTATATATATATATCATATTATGCATAATACATATGCGTATTCATATTCATATGAATATACATATGTCATATACTTATTCTTATATATATATATATATATATATATATATATATATATATATATATATATATATATATATATATATATATATATATATATATATATATAAGCATACATTTATACACAAATGTGCATATTAATATGAATATATACATGTGTTTTGGTCAAAATTTACACAAGTACTAATCAACCAAATTGAATGAGAGGTTGTGATGTTCAGATTGTGTAATAGCAAATGGTAAAAGAAAGTGACACAATGGTTTACAAGGAAAGCCCTTGATCCTTGCTAGGATCTCCGACATAAAACCTTGGGAGGTGATAATGACCATCTGCCTTGATGATTTTATTGATATAAAATGAAGATTACAGTGAGTTCTTAGCCAAAATAAGTAGAGAATTTCGTAGAGTATGCTTAGACTAAAAAACAGTCTGTTTATAGTCTAAACTAGCCAACAAGATGTTTGATATTTCCGGGATCCTCTATGACCAGCTTCATGAACGTTATTTGACATAGTATTCCGGGTCTTCAGCATTGTTGAGACGATTCTTCGTTGAGAATTGGTCTTCCCTTGACTACTTCTGCACACGTGTTAATCATAGACAAAATATGACCGTTATAAATATTACTAAAAATAATAACGGTAATTAGTCGGGATCCTAAGGAAGCCGAGGATCCTGAATATTTGAGGATCCTGAATATTGTAAGGATCATGGCTCTAACAATTGCTCCCATGTTATTCCTGAAAATATAGGAGTTAGTTTTGTAAATATTAAAGGAATAACTTAAAGTAAATAGATAAAAGGAGAGAGAGAGTAGTAATTTTCAGTTTTAACCCTTAACGGCTAGGTAATTTGAAAACCAACGGATAGTTTACTCGCCGTTAAAAGTCAAATCATATGCATTGGTCCAGTATAAATACAAGTGATCAGTTTCATAATCTTCTAGCTGTTCTTCTTTGCTTTTCTCATTCTATCTTACGATCAGAAGGTAATTCTTTTTCTTATAGACTTTTATTCTTTCTACCATGGGTCGAATGTAACATCCGTAAAATTCATGAAAATTTAAAACTTTTTCAAACATCTAAAAACACCATTTAATTACAAATTGTTTTCAAAATAGTTTCATATCAGAGTATCCCATAAATCAAAATCATAAAATGTGAGGAGGTGCACGATCAAGCCTTCGCTTTCCCGCGATCATCCGAAGTACCTGAAACAAAATCCAAAACTACAACCCGAAGCTTAGTGAGTTCCCCCAAAATACTAACATCATACAAACCAGAACAATAAAATAACAAACAACATGCATATAGAATCTGCAGTATGACTGGACCGCCTCAATTTGTCTGGCCCACTCTCAGAACCTTCAGCATGTCTGGTCCGCCCTCCCGGGCCTTCAACCTGTCTGGACCGTTCTCCAGGTCTTCGGCCAGACTGATACGCCCTAATGGGTCTGTAGTCTATCCCGACCGCCCTGGGTCTGTTGGCCTTTAGCACAAAGCAGGACCGCCCAACCCAACCCCAAACATACAATCAACATATATATATATATATATATATATATATATATATATATATATATATATATATATATATATATATATATATCAAATGCTAGCTAGCATGTACAAACAGTCAAACCGATCTAACATATCACTAATCATAACATCATCCTATATACCAGGATACCGACCTAACAGGTCACTAACATAACATCATCCTATATACTAGGATACTGACCTAACATGTCACTAAGCATATCATCATGCAATAACCAGGATAACAATCCAAAAAGGGTCGACATTGGTGCCTTCGACCATGTTAGTATAGTGAGGACAACTCACCTCGCGCTGCCGAAACACGCAGACGATCCGTGACCGCTGACTGCCAGATCCTGAACCATCATCATCAAGACAACACCCCCACCAATAGCCGATTCCATGAATAGCCTCTAGCTGCAGATCCGCTAGCAGATATTTAAGTGACAATCATCAGCGTCTAGTCTCTGAACCATATAATGAGTTCAAAACAGAGTAAAAGACCTTTTTACCCTTCCTCAATCTTGGCCCAAAGCCAAGGCCCGAACTAGATGACAAAAGGTCCAATATCAAAATAAACTCCTTAAGTCCAATTATGACCCATTTTTCCAAATTGGGCCTAATGGCCTTCACTCAAGAAGATCCAACAGGCTAAAAGCCCAAACCATAAAATCCCAAATGGTCCGTCACAAGCCAAAGCATGCCTAACCCAATTCTTGATCCAAAGGCCCAAACCACTTCAAGCCCATCCTTGGCCCAATTTTCCAAATTGGGCCCAACTCCTTATTGGGACTTGTCTAAAGGTCCGATCCTCTATTCAGCCCAAAACACATTTATCAAATTAGTCCAATAGGGCCCAAGTATCAAAGCCCAAAAGATGGCCCAATACCCAAAGCCCAAAGTCCGAAGTCCAAACAAGGGATGTACTTTGAGCGTACCCCTTCGGTACGCTGGGCATACCATGCCTCGCCTTGACCCATTGCGGGGGTTTGACTCCGAACGCGAGGCGTACATAAATCTACGCGGGACGTACTCTCGTATGTCTTAAAACTTCCATAAGTGCTTAATGGATTAAGCACTTGAGCTCAAACTACAGATCGATGTTCCCACAACACTCTATAACCATAAAGTCTCAAACTTTAAGACTTTAGTCGTCCAAAAAGGGCTTAATACATGGCATTTATCCATTAAGACCTCCTATAAAGAACTAGGGACCAAACTAGCTCAAGGGACCTCATTTTTATGCCTTAGGACCTATCCTAGGGTCTGAAAGGACAGCTTAACTCGACCAAAACGAAGCATGCACAATATTGGGACTCTTGGGACAAGAAGGATGCCAAAAAGTGACCAAAACAAGATCCATACAATTCAAGCATAAAGGTAGAGGCTTTATACCTTCTAAACCTTCCCAAGACGGTGATAACCTCAGATCTACAAGCTTGATTCCTTCCTTGACTCCTTGATGCTCTTTCTTCTCATTCAATCACACCAACAACACACTTTGGGCTCTAAAACTCTCTCTTATGGACTAGGGTTTGCTAAGAACAGATCAAATGCTTGGAGGCTGGAAAAGATGAGAGGAAATGGTCCATAAGATGCTTAAATACTCCACAAACCCTAAAAGTTAGGGTTTCTCCCTGGCACTCGTACGCCCAGCGTACATATGGGTACGCCCAATGTACCAGGTCACGCCCTAGTACTCTTGGCGTACTCACATGTACGCCCAACGTACTACTCAAGTCTCTAAAATCACCATTTTGCCACTAGGGCCTTCCTTTGCCACTTCTTTCCAAACCAAGGGCCAAAAATGACATGACATAATTTAAAGTCCATGGGATGAAATTGAAGTTACTTGAAAGTTCGGATGTTACAACTCTCCCCCACTTAAATTCGATTTCTTCCTCGAAATGATTCCTTACCATCCCCGACAACCCAACATCCTGAAGGGAACATCCATAACCATGACATTAGACGACATTCGAAGGAGACTAAACCGAAAATAAATCTTTTCAATCCGAGGAAGACGAATCCGTAATCTCGTGTAGCAAAACAACCCTACTTCCTGAAAATCCGCAATCTGGGAACTTATATTTGGTCTGAATTCCTGAAAAACTGCCCATACTAAACATCGCTAAATCCCTAAACAGATTACTCAACCCTGGAAACCTGGGGTTCCCACCAGAAGACAGAACCACAGATCATACACTGCTACTGACAACTCTTTACTAGACAAAAGAGATTCGATAATCCTTCCAGAGAAAACTAATTCTGCTGATAAAATCTCCTAGGATATGATGAACAATGGGAGACAATTGGGAGATGAACCTTTTTGTGCTGACCGGCACTACTTCCTTTAACTCCCGAACCAATATACACATTACTGCTAGCTCATAACCACAAACGCCCATGAATGGCCCGATCAGCCACGGGCTGGAATACCAACCTGCCATATCCAATCAACCATCGGGTTGAAATTCTCAAGGTTTGTTGGCCTACCGCTCCCCCCTGAGCCTCCGTGCCTACTACTTATAGTCGGACCGCACCGGGTATCTTGGCCTACAGCCTCAACCTTACTGTTCCTCCAGAGTCTCCGTGCCTACGACTTACAGTTGGCCCGCATCGGGTATCTTGGCCTACTGCCTCAACCCTACTGCTCCTCCTAAGTCTCCGTGCCTATGAATTACAGTCGGCCCGCACCGGGTATCTTGGCCTACTGCCTCAACCCTAAAGCTCCTCCCGAGTCTCCGTGCCTACGACTTACAGTCGGCCCGCACCGGGTATCTTGGCCTACAGCCTCAACCTTACTGCTCCTCCTGAGTCTCCGTGCCTACGACTTACAGTCGGCCCGCACCGGGTATTTTGGCCTACTTCCTCAACCCTCCCAACACAATGTATTGCCATAGACAATCAAGAGAAAGATCTAACCCGGTTCCCAGCACCTGAAAGACAGGGACGCTCTAACCCAGCAACCCTCGATTTCCCATTGATGACATCATACATTTCTCCTGAAACTCACGACTCGCACCACAAACCAAAAGATTCCCCCATTTACCTCACTGACCTCCAGAATGCATGCCTCACACGGATACACTTGCGATTCCAAACACAAGTTTCCACTATAAGCCATCCCGAAATGGCCATCCATGAATCCACCCCAAGTTTCCGACTGAAGTTACCACAAATCATGCAGAAAAGATCCTCAAATAGGTCGATAGCGAACCTCACCCAAACCGAATCCATATGATAGAACAAAACCTTAGTATAACCTTGACTCTTTGCCATGTCATCACCAACCTTTGAACCGACGAAAGAAGATGATCAAACCAAGAACTTCCGCATTTCATCCGATCCAAATAACAACTTGCGAACAAACAGAAATACGGAGCAAACATTCCACAGATTCATTCTGATACCTAACTGGCATTTCCAATGGCCCTTGACCATTCCCTATAAAAACCAACTGATTTATGGATTCTTCGATCCTTGTCAACGCGTTACTACCAAGAGTATCACAAATAGATTAAATAAATAATCCAGGCCATTGGGCCCACAACCCATGATTGAAATGCTCCTAATCTCATACCGACCTTGAGGGCACCTAATCACCGTCCCACACAATACTGAAAGCGCACCACTATGCCGCAACCCTAGCAAGACCTTACAAACCCATGGTCGTACCCAACCCAAGGATAGGATAATGGTAGAACTCTTAACCCAATTCAAAGGCTATAACCCAACAGAACCATGCATATTCTTAGATAAATCCAACCCTCATTCAAAAGGAAAGATTTCCCGAGATAAAGCAACACACCACGTCCACCAATAAAAGAAGACATTCACATCACCGATCGAAACATGATCCCATACATGATCGAGACTACACGGATTCTACCTACATGAAACTAGCCTGAGAAGACTTCCAAGGTGATCTCAAAAGTTGCCAAACCCGAGTTTCCTATGAATAAGAAATTCCACTCTACCACTGAGGGCGGACTTACCCAAGGACCAAGGGAAACATAAACACACTACACTGGAGGGTGGGTGATGCATTCCTTGCTCTTAACTGTCGCCTCTTGAATCCTTCGAGGAATTCCCGTTGAAAGACAAACTCAATGACCAATGGTCGAGGACATCCTGACACCTAAACCGGATAATCACAAAATCACCTAGATCTGAACATACCCGCTTCTAAAAAGGTTCACCGGTCGATATCTGCCCAACAAATCTGAAAACAGCAGTCCGAACCGCAACTGACAAAACCTTCAATGCCTGGCACTCAACCCGAGAATTCCCAGTTCTCCCCCACTTAGGGTTCTAATTACCACCCAATAGTTATATATCAACTCAAAACTCAAACGGATCAACCTGGTATGATCATTCTTGACCATGGAATGAATAACATACACAAAATGATCATCCCACTACAGAACAATCGGAACCCAAGAGAAACCTGAATTTCAGCTGAAGACTTCCGACATGCAGAATGGCATATAACGATCCTTAATAACCCAAAAATAGCATAAAGTCAGCCTGGGATATAACTTACCCAATCCAGCAAAATTCCAACACAATACAGTTCCTGATACAACCCCGAAGAACACAGGGGATGACACACCCTCAAAACATTCAGAGAAATCCTAACCTCTTCCTCCTAAGTTACCCTGACCAACCTGAGGCACGCAGGAAAACTCCCCTTCGATCCCAAGTGACATGATCTAATCCCAATGATACGTCGGCACCCGGCCCACCCGAGAACGTGGTACCTAACTTTACTCGCAAGATACTCATGCCACTTCGATCCACCTGCGCACACCGGCGCTGACATGTTGTTGCCAATCACTGCGACAAATAGACCCCGAGCTGAAAATACAACCTGACCCTGGGGATCACAAGTCTACTCACTCCTTAGAACTCGGAAAAAATGGAAGGGCCTTGCCCTAGAAATCGACATTCCAATCCATCCATCAACCATCCTACTTCCATCTACAAAGCTCAAGCTGATCATAATCATCGTTCCCTTCCTGAGTCCCATGACTTGCATCCCGGCCTCAAGCAAAACCCTCTAGGCCTCAAACCAAAACTAACCATGTCTGCACCACACAACCTAAAATCCAAGATGTCACTAGGCTCATATACCAGGCCCATTCCCATGACTGAGAAACCACAACCAAAAGATTGACAGGAACAGAACCACTGCCGCCAACCATGGTATCCAACCATGCTACCTCCCCTGACCAGCCCTTAGAATCCCCGAGATCTTCCTTGATTCGAGTATGGATCCTGTGCTTTCAGTAGTACGGGCCCAATACTACATTCCGCACCTATCTATCCTTTCCTTAAGAATCATCTCGGGTCCTCTAAGTCCTAGTCATAAAATACTCTGGAAACCTGCTCAACCGCGAAAAAACCGCACTAACATACTTCCTAGGCTATCCTAAGACTCACCACACCTCCTCTGCCATCAGCTGCTGAAGAACCCCTACCAACGCCAACTAACCACTTCACGAATACAATTACATGCAACCAGGCTTAAATAATCCTTCGGCTAAAGGACCCAGCCCTACAACGGTTGGACTCGGACGAGAGCTGTGCAATAGATCCAAGTCCTTTATCCTAATATTATTTAACCCTCATAGCATGTAATTTAATGTATCCATTTGATGGTTAGATCTCATCAACACGGGACCCACAAAGCACAAAGCCAGCAAATTTTGAGCAGAGAAGCCAACTAGCACTAAGATGCAATAAAATCAGACATATCCTCTCATGAAATCCTCGATCTTACACTCCCAGCGTCTCGCGCGCATCTTCGCCCTGCCCTCACTCTCTCGAGAGTGGCTAATCCTTCCTCATGTTGACCCGCTATGAACCGCAACCAAACTAGGGAAAACATCGCTACCTCATTCAATAACGTGACTGGCTGGCTGACCTTGCACAACTTATCCATACCACTTTTGCTACACGACCCTCCATTGGTGCCAGATGACTATCGCATGAATACAATCACATACCCCACTGTTTAAACAATCTTAGGCTAAAAGATTCAATCCTACAACGGCTGGACTCAGAAAAGAGTTGCGCAATAGGACCAAACCTCTCAGCCTAAGACCCTTTAAACCATGCGGCATGTGACTTAGCGTATCCACTCAATAGCCAGTTCACACACGAAAGAGTCAGATAACAGCCAAACAAGGGAACTCTATAGGAACTAAGGCATCACATAATCCGACAATTCTATCAAGCGATTCCTGAAGATCCCTAGCCTAATACTAGCATGTTGTTCTAAAATATCACAATATAAAATAACCGTATGGTATTTTGGGGTCTACTTACTGGCTCCGGTTGATCGTACACATCACATCCTCCCTTAGTATTTTGAAAACCATTTGAAAATCATTTTGAAAATCCTTTTGAAAATCCTTTCCTTAGTTTGAGACTGGATTCACACGAGTGTTCCTCCAATTCACTCAAACCAAGGCTCTGATACCAACTTGTAACATCCGTAAAATTCATGAAAATTTAAAACTTTTTCAAACATCTAAAAAAACCATTTAGTTACAAATTGTTTTCAAAATAGTTTCATATCAGAGTATCCCAGAAATCAAAATCATAAAATATGAGGAGGTGCATGATCAAGCCTTTGCCTTCCTGCGATCATCCGAAGTACCTGAAACAAAATCCAAAATTATAAGCCTGAAGCTTAGTGAGTTCCCCCAAAATACCAACGCTATACAAACCAAAACAATGATATAACAAACAACATGCATATAGAGTCTGCAGTATGACTGGACCGCCCTCACCGGGCCTTCAGTCTGTTTGGCCCACTCTCAGAACCTTCAACATGTCTGGTTCGCCCTCCTGGGCCTTCAGCCTGTCTGGACCGTTCTCTGGGCCTTCGGCCTGACTGATACGCCCGATGGGTCTGCAATCTACCTGGACCACCCTGGATCTGTTGGCCTTCAGCACAAAGCAGGACAGCCTAAACCCAACCCTAAACATACAATCAACATATATATATATATATATATATATATATATATATATATATATATATATATATATATATATATATATATATATATATATATATATATATATATATATATATATATATATCAAATGCTAGCTAGTATGTACACACAGTCAAACCGATCTAACAGATCACTAATCATAGCATCATCCTATATACCAGGATACCGACCTAACACGTCACTAAGCATATCATCATGCAATAACCAGAATAACGATCCAAAAAAGGGCCAGCATTGGTGCCTTCGACCCTGTTAGTATAGTGAGGACAACTCACGTCGCGCTACCAAAACACGTAGACGATCCCTAACCGCTGACTGCCATATCCCGAACCATCATCATCAAAACAATACCCCTAACAATAGTCGATTCCATGAATAGCCTCTAGCTGCAGATCCACTAGTAGATACCAAAGTGACAACCATCAACGTCTAGTCTCTGACCCATATAATGAGTCCAAAAGAGAGTAAAAGACCTTTTTACCCTTCCTCAAGCTTGGCCCAAAGCCAAGGCCCGAACTAGATGACAAAAGGTCAAATATCAAAATAAACTCCTTAAGTCCAATTACGGCCCAATTTTCCAAATTGGGCCTAGTGGCCTTCACTCAAGAAGATCCAAAAGGCTAAAAGCCTAAACTATAAAATCCCAGACGGTCCGTCACAAGCCAAAGCAAGCCAAACCCAATTCTTGATCCAAAGGCCCAAACCACTTCAAGCCCAGCCTTGGCCTAACTTTCCAAATTGGGCCCAACTTCTTATTGGGCCTTGTCCAAAGGTCCGATCCTCTATTCATCCCAAAACACATTTATCAAATTAGTCCAATAGGGCCCAAGTATCAAAGCCCAAACGATGGCCCAATACCCGAAGCCCAAAGTCTGAAGTCCAAACAGGGGATGTACTTTGGGCGTACCCCTTCGATATGTTGGGCGTACCACGCCTCACCTTGACCCATTATGGGGGTTGACTCCGAACGCAGGGCGCACTCTCGTATGTCTTAAAAGTTCCATAAGTGCTTAATAGATTAAGTACTTGAGCTCAAACTTCAGATCCATATTCCTACAACACTCTATAACCATAAAGTCTCAAAATTTAAGACTTTAGTCGTCCAAAAAGGGCTTAATACATGGTATTAATCCATTAAGATCGCCTACAAAGAACTATGGACCAAACTAGCTCAAGGGACCTCATTTTTATGCCTTAGGACCCATCCTAGGGTCTGAAAGGACAACTTAACTCGACCAAAACGAAGCATGCACAATATTGGGACTCTTGGGACAAGAAGGATGCCAAAAAGTGACCAAAACAAGATCCATATAATTCAAGCATAAAGGTAGAAGCTTTATACCTTCTAAAGCTTCCCAAGATGGTGATAACCTCAGATCTACAAGCTTGATTCCTTCCTTGACTCCTTGATGCTCTTTCTTCTCATTCAATCACACCAACAACATACTTTAGGCTCCAAAACTCTCTCTTATGGACTAGGGTTTGCTAAGAACGGATCAAAGGCTTAGAGGCTGGAAAAGATGAGAGGAAATGGTCCATGAGATGCTTAAATACTCCATAAACCCTAAAAGTTAGGGTTTCTCCCTGGCACTCGTACGCCCAACGTATATATGGGTACGCCCATCGTACTAGGTCACGCCCTAGTACGCTTAGCGTACTCACATGTGTGCCCAGTGTACTACTCAAGTCTTTAAAATCACCATTTTGCCACCAGGTCCTTCCTTTGCCACTTCTTTCCAAACCAAGGGCCAAAAATGTCATAATTCAAAGTCCATGGGATGAAATTGAAGTTACTTGAAAGTTGGGATGTTACATCGAAAAATGGCTGTCTCTCGTAAAAGCATTTTGGCCCTTCTTGAGGATGATTTTACCGACCAAGGGATCCTTTCTTATGAGGACTCATGTTATTTTGGCGATGATGACATTGAGTCTCTAAGACTCAATGGAGCTTTTCCTCCCGAAGCTATATTCAGGCCCTTCGATCCTCTCATTCAGCCGGAATTTGTTTCTCCCACTTGGGTGTGCTTTCCTAAGTACCCTTTCTCCTTCGGCTTGAGATATCCTTTCCCTGGGATCGTCTTCGAGTTCTTTAGGGTGACCGGGATTTCATATATCCAGGCCATGCCAATTTTCTGGAGGACCCTATATTGGGTCGACCAAATAAATCAGTCAAAAGATCTGGATATATGCCCTTCCGAATTAGCCTGCATATACGATCTCACCACCTTTGGGAATTCCCGTTTCCTCCTCAAGGTCAAAACTCTCAGATTCCCTCTAGTCTTGAAAACCAAGCACAGTGATGGAGCTTGGAAATGGAGATACCTCTTTGTGAGACGTGACTCTGTTCCCAATGGGGATCTCTTACCCATAGATTGGGTTAAGAAGCGTAGGATTTAAATGCTTTTTCTTATGATCCTAGAATCTTATTCTTATTTTATTTGTTTCTTTGTAGCCTTCAAATTCGAGGAACTTGTCTTCGTCGCTGAGGATTCTGAAGAGAAGATTGAAAAGTTATTGGTCTTGTCTGAAGTCTAGAGATCCTTCCGATTCGATCAAGCCATCCCGCGGGAAAGCTCCTCCGCTACTGACCTCATGTCAATGGGTAGGGATCCTTAATTTTTTTTTAGTTTGTGGTGAGGATCCTTAATAATATTTTGTTGTATACAGGATCCAAGGTCACTCGCTCCAGTGGCCGCTTTACTCTTGCTGATCTCGTTACGGCCATGTCAGGAGATCAGCTGGTAGTGAAGAAGGAGAAGAGTTCATCCTCTCTTCCTCCTAAAAGATCAACCGTGGATTTGATAGTGAAGACTTTGGGATCCCAAAAAAGGGAAGTTGTTGAATCCACAGGTTTATCTTTAGAGAGCCTTGGAGCCGAGGAAGCGCTCCAAAAGTTGGTCTCTTTCTCTCAAGCTGTAAGTCTTGATTTTGTTCTTGCTTCATGCGTTTTGAATTTTTGCAGATTTACCATATCTTTGTCATAGGTCTCTGATCATGTTTCCACTGATCTTAGGATCCGGTCGGAGAGGGTTGAACAAGCCCTCCAGGGTCAGGAGAAGATGTGGAAGGCGACTAGTGAGGATCTTCTGCGGAGGATGGAGCTACTCAGCAAGGAGAAGGCCGAGAGAGAGGAGGAGCACGCCCATAAGATGGAGGAGGGGATCTCGGATGCGAAGGTTAGAGATGCGGTGGCTATTTGGGAGGCTAAGATCTATCTTGTGTAGGATCTTAAAAATGCAGGTTCATGGGACATGGTTGGTTGGCGCGAGGCACTGGCCAAGTTAACTGGGAAACCTGCTACCACCAGCCAGGATCCTGTACTGCGGCTAACCGGGGGGAGGGGAGAAAGAGAAGAAGGCCGATGATGACTAGGCTAAGGTCTAGGCCTTTTAGGTGATTAGGGTAGTATGATCTTTTGATGCGAACATGTGACTTTTGTAAGGCTGTAGGCCCTCTTTATCATAATAGTTAATTTCTTTTATACCTCCTTCTTTTCTAATATAATGGTTGATCTTCCTGCATAACACGATACTAAGATCCTCACTTGGTTAGGATCCAATCAAAGCTCGATGATGATCCTTAAGGGCAAGGATCCTTACTGTCAGAGATCCTTAAAAATAAGGATCTTAGATCTCATATGGGAAATTTCCCCTTAGGATAACCTATTTAGATTATAGACTTTGACAAAACAGATTACATGTTAATTTTATATTCTGGGGAGGATCCCAACCTGTGATACAATTTGTGGGAGAGATCTTTATTTAAAATAACATGAAAATGTTACAATTTGATTGTACTCTCTGGGGAAAATTCCCAACGTGTGATTGTTGGGTTTTGAGTACTATGACACTCCTATGGTGCACATGCAACCCTAAATGCTTTGGATCTATGTTTTCTCTAATTATACATGCATTTTGTTTTTCCAAAGCATTCACCCTAGCTAGCATACAACTGAAGCTATATAATATAAAACTTAGTTTGGATGCTTACCTCTTGAGTAGGGTAGAGTTCTTGACCTTTGAAAGCTTGAGCACCTCAAGTGTGATGCCTCTAATGGTTCACAAACACCAATATGCAAGGGGAGGCTTTAAGAGAATAAGATACTTGACTCCAAAGAGCGTGTCCTCGATTTTGGCTTATGGGGTCACTATTTATAATGTGGCAAATGCTAGGGTTACACTTTGTAAACCCTAATAACCCATGACTTTCCACATTCTCATGCTCCATGGGTTTAACCTTCATGGACTATCCATGGATTAGTTTAGCCCATAATCATGGATCATTGGCCTACATTACAAGAACCATTGATTTAAATAATCAATCCCCATATATTCAATTAGTCTCTTTTGATCACAAAATTAATTCCAAATTAATTCTGGATCACTACTAATTAAATAATATTAATATATTAAACTTGTAATATATTAATAAATCACAATTAAACTTATTCTCAAAAATCCACCCTATCAAATTGCACTGGTGAAGGCAACCCAAAAAGACCAT
The DNA here is from genome assembly GCF_052849685.1 of Lactuca virosa. Taxonomy (NCBI): domain Eukaryota; kingdom Viridiplantae; phylum Streptophyta; class Magnoliopsida; order Asterales; family Asteraceae; genus Lactuca; species Lactuca virosa. The sequence continues at coordinate 72,698,619 of NC_136429.1, read as the reverse complement.
GTTACTATCGAGTCAAGTACATCCCAGTTATAGTTATGGGCTTAGACACCAAATCTAACAGTCTCCCACTTGGATAAGTCTAATAACTATATCTGTCATTGTGACTTCAGGATCCGACTTAGCAATCGTAAGCTTTCAAAAGTCGCTGTCAACTCCAACCCAGTGAGTGACACATCCTTTAGATAAGGGATCATATAATCCTTTGTTCTCAATATATCAGCTGGACAAATACATGGAACAATGTCATACTTATTGTCCAGCAGTTTGTTTCCCGATTTCTGATTCTTCTGACATAGAACGTAACTGAACACATCAATTTAGTTCTGACCGGGCCCGACACATAAGTCAAAACAGAATCATCAAGGGGCCCAAGATATCGCTTTTAATCCTCTTAGGATAAAAGGTAACAGATAAACTTCGACATTATATGCTTGTACTAACTACTCATTAAATCATGCACAACGACACATTTTATAACATCAAGTTACTGATGCGTTTTCGTGCCATCAATGCATAACTAACTCATAGTCAACAACTCATATATCTAGGTTTGAAGACTTATATGATATTATCGTTTCACGATCACTCGTGATAAATTCCATGAAGTGATTCAAGTGAGCGTGGGTTGATCCAATACTCAAATCTTATTTCAGGAGTACTCATGAATGGTGTAACAAACCTGTTGCTATGTCTAAATCCTTAGACAATCCTACAATCCAGCTCATGACAATCTTCTTTCATACCTACTTCCAAAGTATGATCGACTGTGGAGAGTTTGAATAAATCTTATTATTCTGGAAGTCAAAACATGCAAAGTGAAACAATAGTAAATGATTGACACAAGACAGTAACTTTACTTATAAATAAAACTCCTTTTATTCATCATCAAATGTCAATTACAATTTAGCTATTACAAGTTTCAGTTTATCTAATCACTAAAACTAATATCGCCATTGAGCCAAATGCCCCTCGCATGCTGCAAGTGCTTAACCCTTGTCAGTCTCTTTGTAAGGGGATCTACTCGGTTGTCCTTCTTCTACTTGATGTCTTATAAAGTGGTACTTTTTTTGATATGTCTGGATTTTCCATGATCTCTCGGTTCCTTGGTTAAGGCAACCGCCCCTTCGTTATCGCTAGAAAATTTCCACAGACTCCTTTATGGATGGAATAACTCCAAGGTCTCCGATGAAGTTTTTCAACCATATTGCCTCCTTCGCTGCTTCGCTTGCTAATATGTACTCTGATTCACACGTTGAATCAGCTACAGTCTCCTACTTGGAACTTTTCCATGTCACTGCTCCTCCATTCAGAGTAGATATCCAGCCCGACTGAGAGCGGAAATTATATTTGTCGGTCTGAAAGCTCGCGTCGCTATATCATGTTACTCTCAAGTCATCACTCCTACCGAAGGTAAGGACCCAGTCCTTAGTCCTCCTCACGTACTTAAGAATATTCTTAACCGCCTTCCAATGGGAATTACTAGGGTTCCCTTGATATCTGTTGACCATGCTCAAAGCAAAAGCCACATCAGGGCGAGTACAAGTCATAACATGAACCAACTGCGGAAGCATATGGTATATGACTCATTTCTGCTCTCTCAGCCTCTGTACTCGGACTCTGAGTCTTACTCAGTTTGGTATTGCCTTGGATAGGTAAGTCACCTTTCTTGGAGTTCTCCATGCTGAAACGTTTCAACACCTTGTCCCAGTAGGTACTTTGACTAAGTCCTATTAGTCTTTTACTTCTGTTTCTCAATATCCTTATCCCTAAGATATAAGCAGCTTCTCCGAGGTCCTTCATAGTGAAACACTTCCCAAGCCATGACTTGACCTCCTGCAAGGTTGGGATGCCATTTCCTATGAGCAGTATGTCATCGACGTATAATACTAGAAATCTCACTATACTCCCACTAGCTTTGACATAAACACAGGACTCATCTTTGCTTCTCAAAATCCAAACTCTTTGACTTTCTCATCAAAACAAATATTCCATCTGCGAGATGCTTGTTTCAATCCATATATGGATTTCTCAAGCTTACACACTCTATTAGGGTACTTTGCATTGACAAAACCCTCTGGCTGACTCATGTAAACATCTTCAGCCAACTTTCCATTAAGGAAAGCGTTTTTGACATCCATTTGCCATATTTCATAGTCATGAAATGCAACTATGGCTAGCATAACCCTTATAGATTTAATCTTCGCTACTGGTGAGAATGTCTCATCATTGTCAACTCCCGGAGTTTGAGTAAAGCCCTTCGCAACCAGTCGCGCCTTATATGTGTGTAAATTCCCTTTCATGTCGGTCTTCTTCTTGAAGATCCATTTGCACCCGACCGTTTTACGACCAGATACATTTTCAACCAAGTTCCAAACTTGATTGTCATACATGGACTGAATCTCGCTGTATATAGCTTCTTTCCATTTAGAAGACTCGGGGCCTACCATGGCTTTCTTGTAGTTGTTAGGTTCATCTAAATTTATTATTGTGCTATCACTGATAAATGTATCACCTTTAGCTGTTATATGAAAACCATATAACACAGATGGAACACTAACTCTACTCGAACGCCTCGGAAGTATGGAATTGTCAATTGGTTCAACCTGAGTTTCCTCATCGGGTTGAGTGCTAGTCTTTGAGGTTCCTTCATCACTTAACTATTGAAGCTCTTCAAGGTTAATTTCCCTCCCACTGTCCTCTTGGCATATGAGTTCTCTCTCACGAAAGACTCCTCTCCTCGCAACGAAGACAACATTGTCACTCGGTTTATAGAAGAGATATCCAAAGGGCTTCTGTGGGTAGCCGATGAAAATACATCGCTCACTCCGAGGTTCGAGCTTGTCGTGAGTCTCACGTCTCACGAAAGCCTCACAACCCCAAACTTTGATGTGGTCTAACAAGGGAACCTTCCCTGTCCACATCTCGTGAGGTGTTTTGGAAACCTTTTTGGTATGGACTAGATTAAGGATATGGGCGACACTTTCTAAGGCATACCCCCAGAATAAGATAGGTAACGAAGCTCGACTCATCATGGAACGAACCTTGTCTAACAAGGTTCTATTGCGCCTCTCAGCCACACCATTAAGCTGTGGTGTCCTAGGTGGCGTCAATTGTGAAACAATTCCACATTCCTTAAGATAGTTAAGGAACTCGATACTAAGATACTCTCCTCCTTGATCGGATCGCATCATCTTTATCTTCTTGCCCAATTGATTCTCCACTTCTTGCTTAAACTCTTTGAACTTTTCAAAGGTTTCTGACTTATGCTTGATTAAGTTGACATAGCCATATCTACTGTAGTCATCAGTAAACGTCACAAAGAAGCGATTAGAATCCCTTGTGGCGGTTCTGAATGGTCCACACACATCAGTATGTACGAGATCCAACATACCTTCACCCCTTTCACAAGTACCAGTGAAGGGTGACTTGGTCATCTTTCCAAGTAAACAAGATTCGCAAGTGTCATCCGAATTTAAGTCGAATGACTCCAAGACTCCATCGTTTTGGAGTTGGGCTATGCGCTTCTTGTTGACATGTCCAAGACGACAATGCCACAAGCACGCCTTGTCCAAAACGTTGGATGAGTCAATATTCAACACGTTATTTCCTAAGTTATCTACAACATTCATAGTTTCATATACACCATTGCAAGGTAATGCTTCAATAAGCTATGAAAGGAAATAATATTTCTCGCCATATCGGCCGAGTAACAACAATTATTCAAATCTAAATTTAAACCATTATTAAGTAATAAAGAATAAACTCCAATCTTGGTCACAGGCGACATTTTCCTATTTCCCATGATTAAGTTTATCTTCCCATGCTCCACGTCCCTACTTCTTTTTAGTCCCTGCAAATCGGAACAAATGTGAAATCCACAACCTGTATCAAGGACCCAATAATTAGCATGTGATGAGTTATTAGATTGAATAGTATAAATACCTGCAAAGGAGGGCTTGATCTTGCCATCCTTTATGTCCTGCAAGTACTTGGGGCAGCTTCGTTTCCAGTTCCCTTTGTCATGACAATGGATGCAGTCAGCATCCTTCGGATTGGAGGAGGGATTAGCATAACCAGCCTTGGTCCCACTAGAAGAGGATCCATCAAGAGACTTTCCCTTGCGGCTCTTAGAGGGATCCTTCCTCTTCTTTCCCTTTCCATGTCCCATTGCCAGAACAGGGGCAGAAGTAGTAGTAGGAGTAGACACGACCGACTTGCCTTTAAGGTTGCTTTCTGCAGTCCTTAGAAGGCCTTGAAGCTTGCTGAGAGTGACCTCCTCCTTGTTCATATGATAAGTCATACGAAACTGATCATAAAAAGAAGGCAAATAGTGTAGAATTATATCTGTGGCCAACTCTTCATCAAAATTGACATTCAACTTAAGCAAGCGGTCCACAAATCTCTGCATCTTTTGCAAGTGGGCCGTGATGGGTTCACCATCCTTCATTTTGGTTGTGATCATGGAGGCAATGATCTCATACCTCTCCTGCCGAGCACTTTGATGGTATCTTTGTATCAAATCATGATACATTTCATAAGTATAGTAGTCCTCATAGGACTTCTGTAGCTCTGCAGTCATGGGTTCAATCATAAGACACAACACCTTTGTCGCATCCCTCTCATGAGTAGTGTGTTCAACGATTTTTTCAGGAGTAGCAGTGGCCACATCAATCTCCTTTAGCTCTTTATCAAGGACATATTCTTTGTCCTCATAACAAATAGCCATTTTGATGTTACGAATCCAGTCATTGAAATTTGAGCCATAAAAAATGACCCTCCCACATAGGTTCATGAGGGAGCAAGAGCCGGAAGGAATTGTTGTTGAAGTGTTGTTTGGGATAGACATCTAAAAAAGAAGAAGAACAAAATTTAGATTAGATGAGAATCCTTAATATTACACCCAACATTAATATTAAGGCTAAGACCCAACACAATATTCTACAATTACGAAGAGGGATGCCGTAATCCAATTGTAAAATATTTGAAGGTAGGTAAATGACGATTTACCAATTTCCACCATGAAAAACAAAATAGTTTATTAAGTTTTAATTGGTTTGAAATTCCTAGATCTTTGAGATTCATTGAACTTTTCAATGACATGTTTAAATCTCGATTGTGCCCTTCAAGTTTGTGACTGGGATGCCGAGGATCACAAACAAGGTGTGAATAACCATGCAAATTAACTTGGTACACCCAATGTTACAAATCACCTAATCAATGTGCCGGTTAACAACACACGCTCCATTGATCTAGGATTAACACCAAGCTACTCTTCGCCACACATTGTCAGTCCCAGATTAGTGTGTCGGTTAACCACAAACGCTCCACTAACGACTTAACAAGGTGCAAAGTGTAATTTCATGGATTAGCACCATTTTCACATTTTTTCTAAAGTAACTAAGATTGGGAATTTAATAAAATTTTATTTACTTTATATTTATCATTATACTTTTAACGAGGGAGAATTAATGTCCTATCCTACCCGTTCGACTAACGACCCTCCACCAGTCAAGGAAGCGGTGGGTGAGAGTGGACACCCATTAAACCACAATTTTATAGGCAGTAACCTTATACCCCCCCCTCCTTATAGACCGATTTCATGAATGAGGCCTACTAACGGTAAGACTGACTAGTCTTATACATATATATATATATATATATATATATATATATTATTAAACTTATAATATTATAGTATAAGGGTTGAATTTTAACTTTTAAAACTTTAGGGTTTGGAATTAAAGTTTCAATGATTAGACTTTACAAATTCCAAAACTTGAGTGCAAGTTTTGAAACTTGTCAAAACTCTTCACATTCATAACTTATGAGTTTAATTTGATTTTAATGTATGAGACCTTTCATTTTCCATAACTTGAGGACAAGTTATGGAGGCCATTAAAAGAATTTAGATCATTTTTATAACACCTAAAATTATCATATAATTCAAGGATGATCTAACTAAACTCATAAACAAGATAAGCCAAGTCAACAATTTACAAGCAACTATGTTTATCATATAAAACAACAACTACTTAAAACTTTGACAATAATCTTGTGGCTGGATAAGTACAAGCACTACCATGTCATAAAAAACATTTCCAATGATCCAAAACAGTTTGTGGTAGTCTTCCAAATCCAAACCAGGCCAAGAAACTGGAAATTCTGCACATAGAGCCTTCAACTCGTCGAGTGCATGAACTGGACTCGGCGAGTTGCTCTATTACTGAGTGGACTCGTCGAGTTTGTTTATGGACTCGGTGAGTTCACCAGTCAGAGGCCAAAATTTCGACTTTTTCAGCTTTGAAAAACTAGTGAGCATCAAATATAATGGAAAACAAACTTGGCTCTGATACCACTGTTGGGTTTTGAGCACTATAACACTCCTATGGTGCACATGCAGCCCTAAATGCTTTGGATCCATGTTTTCTCTAATTATACATGCATTTTGTTTCTCCAAATCATTCACCCTAGCTAGCATATAACTGAAGCTATATAATATAAAACCTAGTTTGGATGCTTACCTCTTGAGTAGGGTAGAGTTCTTGACCTTTGAAAGCTTGAGTACTTCAAGTGTGATGCCTCTAATGGTTCACAAACACCAATATGCAAGAGGACACTTTAAGAGAATAAGATACTTGACTCCAAAGAGTGTGTCCCCGATTTTGGCTTATGGGGTCACTATTTATAATGTGGCAAATGCTAGGGTTACACTTTGTAAACCCTAATAACCCATGACTTTCCACATTCTCATGCTCCATGGGTTTAACCTCCATGGACTATCCAGGGATTAGGTTAGCTCATAATCGTGGATCATTGGCCCACATTTCAAGAACCATTGATTTACATAATCAATCCCCATATATTCAATTAGTCTCTTTTGATCACAAAATTAAATCCAAATTAATTCTTGATCAATACTAATTAAATAATACTAATATATTAGACTTGTAATATATTAATAAATCACAAATAACCTTATTCTGAAAAGTCCACCCTATCAAATTGCACTGGTGAAGGCAACCCAAAAGGACCATGCTACTATCGGGTCAAGTACATCCCACTTATAGTTATGGGATTAGACACCAAATCCAACAGTGATAACATGAAGATATTATGTAATTTCTGGTGTAAGATCCCAATCTTTGATAACATGAAAATGTTATAAACCTTAAGTAATCACTGGGGTAGGATCCCAATTTCTGGATGACATGAAAATGTTATAAACCTTAAGTAATCACTGGGGTATGATCCCTGTTTCTGGATAACATGAAAATGTTATAAACCTTAAGGATCTCAACTTGTGTTCAAAGATAAGAGGGTTGCCAAGCCACTGAATCATGAAATGATCCCTTTACCCGTATCCCAAAGTTAGATATCATCCGTCCAGGCGAGGTGTGTAAACCTTAGTTTGTGTGAAAGAGGTAATTAGCTCTTTAAACCTTAGAGGGGATTAAGTACCCTTAAGCGTGGGAGAGATGACCAGTCTCTAGCTTATGTACATGATAATTTAGAGATTACATTGTTAAATATAATGGATTTCACCAAGTATTGAGATCTTCATTTGTCAAGATCCTGGTGTTTCAGGGTGTTCAAACTTGAGGATCCTGATGTTCCAGGATCTTCGATTGTGAGGATCCTGATGCTTAAGGATATTCAATCTTAAGGATCCGTATGTCGTTCTGCATAGCAAACGTTAACTAGGGGTGGGCGTTAGTCTAGCTAACGCCCCTCCGATGCTTAAGTTAGTAACGTATTCAAGGAGAAAATCAGTGATAAAATTTTTAAGGTAAAGAACACGTGTACCTTGGTTTTGTTGCGGATCATTCGACCCTACTTACATGTAGTATGCTTTGAGGTGTATAGCATTCCAGGATCTTGGTAGAACGTCTCCTTCGAATGTTGCTAGCAAATATGCTCCTTTTACTGCTTCAGCATCTATAAGATATGGTCTTTCCCATTTAGGAGCCCATTTTCCTGCACTGGGATCCTTGCTGTTTTGGAATATTTTCCTTAATACCAAGTCTTCTATTTGAAACCTTCTAACTCTTATGTTCCTATCGTAGGCTTTGGTGATCCTTTGCTGATGAGCTGCAATGCGTATTTTGGCAAGATCCCTAAGCTTGTCAATAGTGTCAAGATCCTGTGCTGAACGAAAGCTTCAGCTTCGATCTATTTGGAGAAGTAATAAGTCATCACGAGCATGAAAACTTTCCTCCTGGGGCCACTGGTAATTTCCCTACTATATCCATTCCCCATTTCATGAATGGCCATGGGGAGATAATAGGATGTGTAAGTCCCTGAAATCGGATCTATCAATGTATCAATGCAATTGTTTGATTTAATGCGGAATCTTAATCAAAAAATGATACAAAACAATCGATAATATATATCAAGAACACGTTTCAAATGAATGCACACAATTCTATTAAATAATTGTCAACTACATTCAATCACCCTTCAGCCGTGAATAAATCTTGTTCACTCAAAAAACACATCCTCTTAAAACGGCTATACACATAATATATATATATATATATATATATATATATATATATATATATATATATATATATATATATATATATATATATATATATATATATATATATGTATATATACTAAACCGATTAACCTAAAGCCCATACATAATAAGCCCACCGAAAACACGCTAAGCCCACCGAAATCACTAGGTGATTTCGGTCCAAAACCGAGAACCATATAAAACATTCAAAACAAAGCATAACCCACTAAATATAGCCCAACAATCTCCCTCGTGTTTTATTGCTTTATGTTCTGTTCAAGGTTTCTCTACGAGATGCACATCTGCTTAGTCAAAAGCGCTTCCCACAGCTTCTTGTCAATTATTGTAGCTACCATTCTAGTGAAGGCTTTTGTGGCAGCTTCAAATAGTTCATTCTCAGCAATTATTTGAAAGTTTAACAAAGGGCGGATATCACGTTCTCCAAACTTCAATAAATCTTTGGGATCAACAATACGAAATTGGTTTTTCTTCAGCTTGATCACCACAGTTGTAGTAGCCTCATCATAAACCCAGAATTGTATTTTATCCAAAGTGCCTTCAGGTAAGCGTTTAGGAAGTGGAATCCTTTTGGCTTGCTTTGTGGGTGGCCACATGACATTCACCATGGTTTTGTTTGTGCGAGGATCAATGACATCTTTGGCCTTCTTAGTAAATGATGAAGCAATCTTTAAGCCTTCAAAGTTATTTTTCGCTTTAATCTCAAGAAAATTCGTAAAAGACCAGACCATGGTATCATTGGTTGGATTGTGGAAAGGTGTGTGGATGAGTTCAGAAAGATCAACTTTTGTCAACGACAAGAAGTCAACTTTCTTCTCATAATATTCAATTCTTCTACTTTTCCGCTTCGCCACCTACAACCTTTTATCAGCATCATATCCTTACATGGTGATTTTGACATCCCCAAATTTCTCGGCCAGAAAAGACCGAATTAATTTATGCATTTCAAATAAAATCAGAGTAATATTTTAAAAGATGTTGCGGAATTTGTCCCCAAAACAAAACATGATAAAAATTTATCAAAACATCTAAAGAAATATATATTTTCATTATATATCAAAACCTCAGGATGTCATGTTCCGATACAGACCAAAAGCATAAACAACATAATATAGACCTTACAACAGATATATACATCTAATGGTCTATAATTCAAAAATCTTTCTTCATCATCCAAACTATGCTCTGGGTCCACTACCTGTAATATAAAAAGCTGAGTGGGTCAGGCTTGGGAGCCTGGTGAGCATATAGAGTTTTCAACCCACAAATAATAAATTTATTAAATTCATCAACAAAAATAAATTTATTAATTTCATCACCCAACAACAAATTTATCAATACAAAATAAATTTATTAATTTTATCAACCAACAATAACCCTGATTACACATTCCCGTTATCCTCACTTTACGTCCCGAAACACCTATCACAAGGGACCTAGCCTAAGGATCATCATCGGGATGGACACTACTGCTAAGGGGATTCCTCAGCCATACATATCCTTAAGGCAACCATGAAGGGGATGGAGTACACCAACGAACATATAATTCACCAACACCTACAGGTTGCGAGCCTGCTAGCGTTCCACTGGACTGTCTAGAAAAGTCCGTGGTCGTCATCTATACTCCGCTAGATGACTACAACAAGAACAACAACAACATCGAGGCCTCTCATCATTTTAAAACACATCAACTATTTCATCTACCCATGTTATACCCACCATATTTGTAGATAAAAATACATATACAGTTTATATCATTTTAAAACTTGTATAAATCATTCATTCAACACCCATCTCAAATAAACAAACAATATATATATATATATATATATATATATATATATATATATATATATATATATATATATATATATACACATAACACATATTTTATAGAAAATACTTCATATCTATGTGTAAGATGAAAGTGACTACACACTCACTTGTTAAGACGATAATTGGGCAGCACCTCGTCTATTAAAATAATCTTTTCTGATGAAACCGGGGTGTTTTTCTCAAAAAACGGGCTTCACGTGTGTAGAGTTTCGGCTCGAAAAACTATTTTTCTCGGGAACTTCGGAGCGTCGGGACTTGGTTCAGGTGTCGGGATTGATACTAGGACTCCGGGGGTATTTCTTGCAAAGTAGAAGAGAGTTTAGGGGTGTAAAGGTGTAAAGAAGTAAACAAAATATGGCTGCCTTCGCATCCCTTATATAGGGTCCGAAGCAACTTACTACGCGGGGCGTAGTCTCGTTGTACGCGGGGCGTACGAGGCTACGTGTCCGATTCTCGGAAGGGAGGGCACGTGGCTCGGACGTGTCCGTTACGTGTCCAACATGCGAAGATCCGGAGAAGTGGTCAATTTGAAGCCCTTCCATGTGAACGCTGGGCGTAACTTCCGTATGCTGGGCGTACCCTTCGGACCAGCCTCGAAGTTTGTACCATAAAATTCAAAAATTCGTATCTTTTGCATACGAACTCCATTTTTGACGTTCTTTATATCCATGCGTAGGTGAAATTATACTCTACAACTTTCGTTTAGACTTTGTCGGCTAATTTTGACTTCATTTTTAAAGTTATATTTTTAACAGGTCGGGACAGGAAAAGTCCGTTAAAAATTCATAACTTCTTCATTCGACGTCCGTTTTCGTCTGTCTTTTACCGTTGAACTACAATCGACAAGATCTTCGATTCTCGTTTAGATTGTTTTGGCTAAAAATCACTCGATCTAAAATTCGAGTTTTTAGCTGTCTACTGCTAAGCTGAAACTTAGAAAAATCATAACTTCCTCATACGAAGTTAGATTTGGACGTTCTTTTTATGCACACTCTCGGTTTAACGAACACTACGACTTTCGTTTAGATTTCTAAGGCTAAAAAGCACTTTACCGAAAATTCACTTTTTACGTCACACAACGTTATGCCGGTTCTATCGCGAAACTTCGACATGTCATAGCTTCTTCGTTATAACTTGGATTTCGGTATTTTTTATATCTCCGGAATCCTTGTTTCAACCACTACAGCTTCAATCTTAGATATCGGGATTATCTAATATTTATTTTTGACACTTATTTTTATCTTTAACTTATTAAATCATAATAGTTAAGCAAATAAGCACATAATTCACATAATATTCACATAATTCCTCTTTATTATTTTAAAACGAGATACAAAGGTTGACCTAGACTATTACATTATCTTTAATGCTTAGCCCAGAAACACGGGAGTTACAATTTTCTCCCCCTTAGGATGATTCCATCCCCAGAATCACACATCAGCAAACAAATGCGGATAGCGACTCATCATGTCATTCTCCGTTTTCCAGGTGAGATATGGCCCATTCGTATGTTTCCAACGCACAAGCACTAAATCGACCATCTTGCGTCGCAACTTCTTAGTCTTATGGTGAATGATTGCCTCTGGTTCTTCTATTAGCCTCTTTCTTTCATCCAACCTTAATTCAGAAATTGGAATTATGTCGGGAACTTCTCCCATGAATTTCCTCAGATAACACACATGGAAAGTGTTATGAATACCATTTAGTTCTTTTGGTAGTTCTAGCTTGTAAGCATGGTTCCCAATCCTCTGAAGAACTTTAAACGGTCCAATAAACCCTAGACTCAACTTTCCCCTTTTACCAAATCTTATAAGTCCCTTCCACGGTGAGACTTTAAGTAAAACCGAATCACCAACTTCGAATGTTATCGGTTTTCTTTTCTTGTCAGCATAGCTCTTTTGACGATCCTAAGCTGCTAACATCCTTTCTCTAATCACTTTCAACTTTTTAGCAGTCTGATGGACTATCTCAGGTCCCATAAACTGCTTTTCTCCAGCTTCAAGCCAACATGATGGCGTTCGACACTTTTGTCCATACAAAGCTTGATAAGGTGCCATCTTAATGCTCGAGTGGAAACTATTATTATAGGAAAATTCTACCAAAGGTAAATGTTCATCCCAATTACCTTGGAATTCTAGGGTACATGCTCTCAGCATATCCTCCAATGTTTGAATCGTTCGTTCGCTCTGACCATCGGTTTGCAGATGGTAAGCTGTACTTAGACATAATTTCGTACCCAGTTCATCTTGCAGACTTCTCCAAAATCTTGACGTGAAACGACTATCGCGATCTGACACAATCGTCAGGGGAACATCGTGAAGTCTCACTATCTCCTTTACGTAAGCATTTGCAAGCTTATCCATAGACCACTTCTCATTGGCTGCTATGAAATGTGCACTTTTTGTAAATTGATCAACGACTACCCAAATCATGTCGTGACCGCTTTTCGTTCTGGGCAGTTTAGTCACAAAATCCATGGTCATGTCTTCCCATTTACCCATGGGTATAGGTAAAGGTTCTAAACTCCCATACGGTTTCTGATGTTGTGCCTTAACCCTCGCACATGTCACACACTCGGCCACATACTTAGCAACATTGAGCTTCATTGTCGGCCACCAGTAATAGGGTTTCAGATCCCAATACATTTTCATGCTGTCGGGGTGAATTGAGTACATGGTCTTGTGAGCTTCCTCCATCAAAAGATCTCTTATCCTCCCATCTTAGGTACCCAAATCCTATCTTGGAATACCTTTAGTCCTTGACCGTTTGTATCGAACACTAACGTGTTGCCCAAACGTTCTTCTTTTCGGTCATTTTTCTCTGAAGCTTCCTCTTGAGCTTTCTTTACACTTTCCACAATTGTCGAGACAACTTCAATTCTTAACGCTCTTGGCCTTTTCTTTTCAAGGTTTACCTTCCGACTGAGAGCATCAGCGACAACATTTTCTTTACCAGGGTGGTAAAGTATCTCACAGTCGTAATCCTTGAGCAACTCTAGCCAGCGTCGTTGCCTCATATTTAATTCCCTCTGATTAAAGAGATACTGAAGACTCTTATGAATAGTGAAAAGTTTACATTTTGTTCCATAAAGATAATGCCTCCATATCTTTAGGGCAAATACTACCGCTTCCAACTCCAAATCATGAGTGGGGTAGTTCTTTTCTCGCTCTTTTAATTGTCTCGATGCATATTCTATCACCTTATCCTTTTGGGTCAGAACACAACCTAACCCAACTCCAGATGCATCGATATAAACTGCGAAGTCTTCAATTCCTTTGGGCAAAGAAAGAATCGGTGATTCACATAATATCTTCTTTAATTTCTCAAAGGCTTCCTTATGCTTTTCACTCCAAGTATAAGTAGCTCTTTGTGGGTCAAAGTTGTCAATGAAGCAGCTATCGAAGAAAAGCCTTGGATAAACCTTCGGTAATATCCAGCTAATCCTAGAAAGCTTCGGATCTCTTTGGTTGTTCCCACTTTGTTACAGCTTCAATCTTAGCTGGGTCAACCATAATCCCTTGGTTAACCACATGACCCAAAAATTGGACTTCTTGAATTCGAAAATGACATTTGGAGAACTTTGCATATAGCTTCTCCTTTTTTAGAACTTCTAGCACTTCACGCAGATGCTTGACATGCTCCTGCTTACTTTTTGAATAAATCAAAATATCATCTATGAACACTATCACGGATTTATCGAGGAATGGTTTACAAAACCTGTTCATCAAATCCATGAAGGTTGCTGGAGCATTGGTTAGTCCAAAGGACATAACCAAAAACTCGTAGTGTCCATATCTTGTTCTGAATGCAGTCTTCTCAATATCCTGCTCTCTTACCTTTAGCTGATGATATCCTGACCTAAGATCGATCTTCGAGAAATAACTCGAACCTTGCAACTGATCAAACAGGTCATCAATTCTTGGTAACGGGTACTTATTCTTTATTGTTGCCTTGTTCAGCTCTCTGTAATCTATGCACATTCTCATGCTCCCATCTTTCTTCTTTACGAATAACACCGGGGCTCCCCAGGGTGATGAACTAGGTCTAATGAAACCATTGTCCAACAACTCCTGAAGTTGTGTCATAAGTTCCTTCATCTCCGTCGGTGCTAATCGATATGGGGCTTTTACTGCCGGTGTTGTTCCTGGTAACAAGTCTATTCTGAACTCCACTTGTCTATCAGGGGGCAATCCCGAAAGATTTTCAGGAAAAACTTCCGGATAGTCACACACCACTGGTATGCTTTACATTTCCTTCTTTTCCTTCTTGGCATCGATCACGAACGCCAAGTATGATGTACATCCCTTAGACAAACATTTTCTGGCTTTCATCAGGGAAATGATTCCAGAATTCACTCTGTGCTTGTCTTCGTACACCATAAATGATTCTTTTCCTGGCGGGTTTACCCTCACTATATTTTTCTTGCATAATATTTCGGCATCATTGGCACTAAGCCAATCCATCCCCAGAACGATGTCGAAACCATTTAACTCGGTGGGTAACAACTTCTCTTGGAATTCATATCCGTTTAAGTCGATGACAATGTTCTTAATATAATCGCTAATAGGTATGAATTTTCCACCAGCAACCTCTACAATTAGGGCATCATCTAGCTTTTCTATAGGCAATGCTAGTCTATCACCAAATTTATGTGATATAAAGGAGTAATTTGCTCCGGAATCGAACAATAAATTGACAGGAAATCCATTTACAAGAAAGGTACCTGAAGCAACATCTGTTGTATCCTTTGCGGCTTCCAGTGTCATCTAGAAAGCTCTGGCTTTTGGCTTTGGTGGAAGATTGGGCTTCGTTGCCTCCTTCTTCTTCGGGCAGTCCTTCAAAATGTGCCCTTCTTCGTTGCACCCATAGCAGACTTTCTTAACAAATGTGCATTCATTGGCATAATGCCCAAGCTTTCCATATTTATAACATGTGACTTCTACGTCAAATTTTCCCAGAGTGCTTCTTCTTGCACTTCTCACACCACTTTGGTTTGGTTCCTCCTCCAAATTTCCTCGAACCAGACTTCGAGAACTTGCCCTTCTTGTTGGAACATGAATTTCCTTCAAACTTTCTCTTTTCGCCAACTTCAACCTTGCTGGCGGCTCTCCCTTTAATCATATCTTCAATAGACTTGGCAGCCTAAATAGCTACCTCCAGAGTAAGTGTCTGACGCACTGGCATTGCATACTCCCATTGAAGTCCCTTTGCGTACCTGTCAATTTTTGTCAGCTCATCTGGAACAATACGCAAAGTAAACTCCATTTTGTCTGTGAAGTTATTGGTGTATTCATCAATGGTCATACTTCCCTTCTTTAGTGTTAGAAATTTGTTTTCCAGCTCAAGCAGATTTTGGGCCGAGCAGTACTTGCGCTTGAATTGCACCAAGAACTCTGCTCAAGTCAGTTGCAGTGGCTCATTAGGGCTTTGGGTCTTCCCCAGAGTGTTCCACCAGCGAACAGTGCCACCTCTGAACTGACGCACTGCAAATATGGTTTGTAACTTGCCTTGACAACCACATGTCATGAAGGCCAATTCCATCTCCGAGATCCAATCCATTACTCCGACGAGATCTTCTTTTCCAGTGAAAGTTGATGGCTTGCAAGTCATAAAGTCTTTGTACTTGAAATCCATTTTTCTCGACTCCTTCCTCTTGATTATTCCTCCTATCCACAAGCGGTTCAGTCTGACCAATAGATCTACTATAATTTCCTTCCTCAGACTGACTGTCATTTAATTCCGGTTGTTCAACAGGCATTGAAGGTTCACTCCTGTTGTTCAGCAACACTTGTCTCATTTCCTCCCTTTGTTCGGCCATCATGGCTTGAATCATGGCTCTCACTCCATTCATTGTGATTGGCTCAGGGGCAACTTCTACTATAGGCACCTGTTCCATCACTTGGGGTTGAGGTTGCTGATTTCTATTTGCATTTCCAGCTCCACTTCGAGTTTTTTCCATTATGATCTATACACCAAATTAGGCGAATTTAGTTCTTCATTCACGATAGATATTTAAATTCTCCTTATCTCTCCGAAACGTTTACATATTAGTTCTAATATCGTAGTCGTATGTTTAGAATCCTGAACACATAAGGTTTCCAGATCTGGTCGGCAACAGATCATAGATCCGAACAAATAATGGCATATATGGCAAACATATAACATTTAGCACATAAAAGAATTTTAGGCAGCTTCCCTAAAATATACTAGTGCTTGTGTCTAAAATATGGTAGACACTCATCTCACAATCATCACTTAGCATTCTAAGTTTAAGTCTAGAAATGCTACAAATTCTAATTCGCTTAAACTAATGCTCTGATAGCAACTTTGACATCCCCAAATTTCTCGGCCAGAAAAGACCGAATTAATTTATGCATTTCAAATAAAATCAGAGTAATATTTTAAAAGATGTTGCAGAATTTGTCCCCAAAACAAAACATGATAAAAATTTATCAAAACATCTAAAGAAATATATATTTTCATTATATATCAAAACCTCAGGATGTCATGTTCCGATACAGACCAAAAGCATAAACAGCATAATATAGACCTTACAACAGATATATACATCTAATGGTCTATAAATAAAAAATCTTTCTTCATCATCCAAACTATGCTCTGGGTCCACTACCTGTAATATAAAAAGCTGAGTGGGTCAGGCTTGGGAGCCTGGTGAGCATATAGAGTTTTCAACCCACAAATAATAAATTTATTAAATTCATCAACAAAAATAAATTTATTAATTTCATCACCCAACAACAAATTTATCAATACAAAATAAATTTATTAATTTTATCAACCAACAATAACCCTGATTACACGTTCCAGTCATTCTCACTTTACGTCCCTAAACACCTATCACAAGGGACCTAGCCTAAGGATCATCATCGGGATGGACACTACTGCTAAGGGGATTCCTCAGCCATACATATCCTTAAGGCAACCATGAGGGGGATGGAGTACACCAGCGAACATATAGTTCACCAACACCTACAGGTTGCAAGCCTGCTAGCGTTCCACTGCACTGTCTAGAAAAGTCCGTGGTCGTCATCTATACTTCGCTAGATGACTACAACAACAAGAACAACAACATCGAGGCCTCTCATCATTTTAACACACATCAACTATTTCATCTACCCATGTTATACCCAACATATTTGTAGATAAAAATACATATACAGTTTAAATCATTTTAAAACTTGTATAAATCATTCATTCAACACCCATCTCAAATAAACAAACAATATATATATATATATATATATATATATATATATATATATATATATATATATATATATATATATATATATATATATATATACATAGCACGTAATTTATAGAAAATACTTCATATCTATGTGTAAGATGAAAGTGACTACACACTCACTTGTTAAGACGATAATTGGGCAGCACCTCGTCTATTAAAATAATCTTTTCTGATGAAACCGGGGTGTTTTTCTCAAAAACTGGGCTTCACGTGGGTAGAGTTTCGGCTCGAAAAACTATTTTTCTCGGGAACTTCGAAGCGTCGGGACTTGTTTCGGGTGTCGGGATTGATACTAGGACTTCGGGGGTATTTCTTGCGAAGTAGAAGAGAGTTTAGGGGTGTAAAGGTGTAAAGAAGTAAACAAAATACGGCTGCCTTCGCATCACTTATATAGGGTCCGAAGCAACGTACTACGCGGGGCGTAGTCTCGTTGTACGTGGGGCGTACGAGGCTACGTGTCCGATTCTTGGAAGGGAGGGCACGTGGCTCGGACGTGTCCGTTATGTGGCCAACATGCGAAGATCCGGCGACGTGGTCAATCCGAAGCCCTGCCATGTGAACGTTGGGCGTACCCTTCAGACTAGCCTCGAAGTTTGTGCCATAAACTTCAAAAATTCATATCTTTTGCATACAAACTCCGTTTTTGACGTTCTTTATATCCACGTGTAGGTGAAATTATACTCTACAACTTTCATTTAGACTCTGTCGGCTAATTTTGAGTTTATTTTTAAAGTTATATTTTTAACAGGTCGGGACAGGAAAAGCCCGTTAAAAATTCATAACTTCTTCATTCGACGTCCGTTTTCTTCTGTCTTTTTACCGTTGAACTACAATCGACAAGATCTTCGATTCTCGTTTAGATTGTTTCGGCTAAAAATCACTTGATCTAAAATTCGAGTTTTTAGCTGTCTACTACTAAACTGAAATTTAGAAAAATCATAACTTCCTCATATGAAGTCAAATTTGGACGTTCTTTTTATGCACGCTCTCGGTTTAACGAACACTACGAATTTCGTTTAGATTGCTAAGGCTAAAAATCACTTTACCGAAAATTCACTTTTTACGTCACAAAGTGTTATGCCGGTTCTGTCGCGAAACTTCGACATGTCATAACTTCTTCGTTATAACTCGGATTTCGGTATTCTTTATATCTCCAGAATCCTTGTTTCAACCACTACAGCTTCAATCTTAGATATCGGGATTATCTAATATTTATTTTTGACACTTATTTTTATCTTTAACTTATTAAATCATAATAATTAAGCAAATAAGCACATATTTCACATAATATTCACATAATTTCTCTTTATTACTTTAAAACGAGATACAAAGGTTGACCTAGACTATTACATTATCTTTAATGCTTAGCCTAGAAACACGGGCGTTACAGTGATGCCATAACGATCCTCCTATTTATCTGTGAATTTTTTTCCTGTTTCCCTGAAAAATATCTTAGGGTGATCACCTGGAGCATTTTGGTCTGAATGATTCATCAAGAGCATCTTCCCTTTCAGCTGCTCAACCCCGATTTTCTTCTCTCTTCTTTCTTGAGCAGAAGGAGGACCATAAGATAAAAATATATCAAGATTAGCATCCGGAGCAGGTGTGACAACTGTCAAATTCAGGACATTCTCGGACTCATGCATCTTTTTATAAAAACCATATATGAACAACATGCCATGGCCTAGTAGTATAAATTAGGTCAAAATCTTGCATAAACTAGGATCCAACTAAAATCTAGGACTAATATACTTGACTCTTACGATTCTAGTAAGTTGTCTAGCTACTGTAGGAAATGCCAATACCCGAATTAGAATAAATTTCAAACTTTGTTACAATTGAAAAAGGGTATAAAACCCTAAACAAAATAAATTAAAATATTTTAATTTCATTTCAATATGATGGTGAATATCTAACAAAGTTCCAAAAGCGCTAAAGAGCCCAAAAATCAAAATTTATAAACTTTAAAACCTAAAAACTCTATAAGATTTGTTTTGAACCTCCTAATATCAAATTTAAATAATCAAATTATGGGATATAATCAAAGACATAAAAATTTAATTATCAAACATTAATCATAATTTATTAGTTAAAAACAAAAATTTTTAAATAAATCAAGAATTACATAAAGAAGCATTTTTATAAAAATTAGGGTTTTATAAAAATTGAAGAGGGAATTTATTTAATTTAAATTTTAAGAGAGAGGGAGCCTCTCTCATTCATAAAGTCGACCACCTCCTCCAAGGCACCCCTTTTCCCCAAAAATCTCAATCATTTTATTCTTCTCTTACATTTCAACTTCCCCTTCATTCTCTCTCTCACACTCCACTCTTTACAACACTCAAACTCTCTCTTCCTCTCTCCAAACCCACGAAATTCTCCAGCCAAGAACACCTCTCAACCTTCAAATCTTCATCTTCTAAGGTTGTTCTTCAAGGTAATCACAAAAATCCTTCATTTTTCTTTCTTGTTTTAAAGGTTTTTCTTGTACTTCTCATTCTTCTACACCATTCTTTATGAACATTCATGAACATATCCATGAATGTCGAGTTTAATGATGACGGTGGTAGGGTTTCACCCAAGAACAACATGCATGTTGTTTAATGGTGAAATCCAAGGACCAAAACCTATGTCAAACCCTAAAATACAGATTTTTACAAGTTTTAAAGGTTCATATGCCTTATGCATTCAAGTATTTCCTTTGAAAACATCACTATGACCAACATATGTCCATGCATGGTCTTCAAACCATGATGCATGTGATGAACACCAAGCTAAAGAGCTTGATGATCAAAGTACATTGTTAATACTGCATGTAAATGATTTTATCTATAAAAAAAATCTAAAAATCCTTTTCAGTTCGAAATATAAAATTTCCCCAGATTCCCAGTAAGATGATGTGAATATCTAGAAAATACCAAAAGTTTTTATCATTTCTTTGATTAACTAAAATTGTTACAAGAAAACAAGGCCATAAATCATTTAAAATACTTTATGAGGTATATAAATTCTAGATAAATTCGTGGATGACCCCTAAAGTAAATGATAGCACCTCATTAAGTTTCATCGATTTTTGTTACTGTTTGTTATGGTTTTAAATTTTCTTTTTATTTAATTCAAATAAATCATAAAATCACTTTAAGGAATGTGAAAAGGTTATATGAGATTTTTCGCAGATCCTACCTCATGTGAAACACTCAGAAAAATATTTTCAGAATTTTTCATATTGCATACCTATTTTTCCCTGATTTTTATATTTATAATGGACTAATAATGGGAAAAATGGTTATAGTCATCCACAATTCATGAAAATTTACCAGAAGACCTTATATTATATTTTACCTCTAAATAAAAATTTGTATGAGTTTTCTATTCAGTATGCTATTTTTCTTCAATTTTCTAAGATTAAATACATTTAAATCCACAAAATCGGAATACAGAATATAAAAATCACAATTGTTATTTTTCCCAGATTATGTATAATGTAAATGAAGTTTACAAAATTTTTGGTAATTTAATTTAGCTGTTTAATAATTATTCACCAATTAATGATTATTCAAGAGAATAAAACAAAGAAAAATAGAAAAACTAATTGAAAAATATCTTTTATATTTTTCACAGCTTCTATATATTTAATAACAGTGTTACAAAAATTTTGGGCAATTTTAGAATCTGTCTTCTATTTATTTCCATTTTTGTTAGAATAAATGCACAAAAATCATAAAATCGGGTTAAACTGTTTAGAAACCCATTTTCATATTTTTCTCAGCTTAAGTATGTTTGATGGTAGTGTTATTAAAAGTTTGGGAATTTTTATCACCTGTATGCTATTTTTAACGAATTTATATTGTTATGAAGGCTTAAAAATTTGGAAAAATAGTTAAACACTTCAAAAATTCAAGGGAAAATTTGTGGAAGACCTATACTGTATTTGGAATAAAAATGCAAAATTTGATGAATTTTGGAAACTGTTTCATAATATTTTTGGATTTTTGGAGTTTAAAACACATTTAAATGAGTTGAAATACCCTCAATTAATATTACAAAAATCTGGAAAATAATATCCAAAATTATCTTAATCAAATGAATTATAAAATATAACCATTTCAGAAAAATTGTTACCCATTCAATATAAAACCAATATTAGAACAAAAATTTGGCATTTCTCTATATGTAGAATTTAGTATATTAGAATTAGATTTCGACATAGAAACTCACTAGCATGTGTTTGATGTCGTAGGATCCCGGTAGTAAAGCGTTGGTGTATTCCGAGGAACTAATTGTAGCTACTTGAAGCATTGTGAGTATTCACGACTCCCCCTATTTTACTCGGTTTTTAATTGTTTTGGGGTGGAAAAGCATGTCGTAAACTATTTATGTTCGTTGTATTTATTTTGACTCGTATGAAACATGGTTGCTATACTTTGTATGTATGTGTATGTTACTTTAATTCATGAGGACTGTATCGCGGTTAAGTCCCTGGAATCTCTAGACACAACTCATTAACTCTTTTGAGCCTATGGTTATTATGGATAGCGCTATCTGGAGGTAGATAACTCCTCACTCGCACGATTCACTTGAGTGCATTTTACCATTTTATAAACTATGTTTGTGATACACATAGTAGTCAATAGGGCACGATTCGGTCATTAGGCTTGGGTTGTGAACTCATGAATGGAAACTTGATGCACATACGAATCCTACATCGCATTTTAGCAACGAAACTATTACACTCATTGTATCAATAAAACTTGTTTAATTAATATAGCAACGGACTTTGTTTCTTATTATAGCAATGTACTTTTATTTATGGAAACTTCTATACCAAACCTTGATTTAGTAAACATGTGAACTCACTGACTATTTTCATAGTTGACGCTCGTTTTACATGCTTTTTCAGGAAATAATTTGTAAGTGGATATAAAGATTCATCATCATAGAGCATGCTGCATCGTGTGGAAGTTATTTTGTGAAGTTAACTTTTGAACAATGTTATTTTGGGAAACTTGTATTTTGGTTGTAAACTTTTAACTATTACTATGGTGATGTATCTTTATCTTTTGCAATGAAACCTTTATCGCTGTCATATCTTGCGTTTCCGCTTTAGCGGGGTGTGACAGAAATGGTATCAGAGCTAAAGTTATAGAGGACATCAGTTTTCTTTTTAGAAAACACAACCTATAACCAAAATTTATAAATTTCTTTTCTATCGAACATACTACTAATGTAATTAGGCCGGGAGTTGTATTATTGGACCTCAATTAAACATAGCCTGATCACCTATGTTTAATTAAGGAAAAACTTATACAAATCCTGAGCTAATTACAATGGCAATATGTTCAACCAAATTTTCATGAAAACTTTATTTCAAAAATTAAAAGGTGAATTTTTGGTGTGTGTGTAAGCATTGCATATTATAGGCATTCATTGTTATTTATTTCATAGCTCATTAAAACTATGTCTCAGTCCACTATGTCGACATCGTCATCCTCTCGCGCTACCGCCTCGGCTAATGAGTCCGGCTATGTCACCGTTATCCCTCGACGTGATCCCCCCGCCTCGGTGGAAGAAGACCCCTCGGAAGACACGGGAGACTCGGTGGAGATTAGCAGCGACAACGCCCCGAGTCAGCAACGCGAAGCATCGCATGCATCGGTGTTGCCACAACCTCCACTTTACGGGCTTCGTATTCGGAGGACGGCAAGGAAGAGTGTTCCTATCCCGGGAAGGATAGCAGCCAGTACATCAGGACTTGGCACAGCAGGACCCAGTAGGGTAGGACCCGGCATGGCAGGACCGAGAGCACCCCCACCACAACGAGTCATAGGGATACCTATCAGCCAGTCAGGTATAACCCCGGAGGAGTCCCGAAGAATGCAGTGGATGTCAAGCAGACCTACAGCACATTCTCGTTGTGATAGCTGGGCATCAGGAGGTTTTGGATGAAGTGATGACAGGAATGGACATCCTGTTTCAGCATTCGATGGAGGCTGCTGATACTGCTACTGCTGCTAGACGAGTGGTTGGTCGTGCGATGACCGCGTGTTATGTGTTTGGAGGGCTGTTACTGCTTATGGTGTGAATGTTTCTTGTTGGGATAGCGATTCGTATTTGGTTCTAATTTCAGTATTTTATTTTATTTTGTCAAGAAATGAAAACCCATGTTGGGTGTGATGAGAATATTGCACTATAGATCGATAGATTCTAACCAGAAAAACAATATTAATCAAGTAAAGGACACAAGAATGGATCAAATGGTGTCGAATGATTAATATCTCACACCTCAGAAGAGCTCGATGAAGAACTTCGACTGTAGAGGTGTGCTAGGGTTACAATGCAAAAGTAATTAATAAGAGCGATAACCTGAAAGCTATACATGCATGCATAATATATACGCTAACCCTAATAATAATCCACGGTTGGACAGGCCCAAACCGGGTAAACAAAATGGACTATTAATCGAGCCCAAAGACGCAACACTTAAACCCAACAATCTCCCCCTTTGCGTCAATAGAGGCGAGAGATCAATTCGGTTGAGCAAGTGTAGAGTTCTTCACTGTCTTGAATACATTCGGTATGATGGCCAAAAGAGTGTGACGAAATGAAATATACCACCGAAGCATGTCAGAGAAGTTCTTCTTATCCGAATCACTGTTCTGTTTAAACCTGTGAGTTTTATCAAGTACGTGCTCCAAACAGGTTGTGGAGAACTGGTGTTTGTCAACAAGAGCGAAAAGAAAATTTTCACCTTCGCCTCTAGTGAACATAACATTGTGATGAACTGGATCAATCTTGCCCATTTTCATCTTATTTAGATCACTTGGCTTCCCGATAGGCTTCACGATGGGCTTCTTTCTCAAAACATTTGCAATCTTCTGATCTATCTTAGCAACTTCATGGATGTAGGAAGCCAACATTCTTTTAATGTGATCGAGGATCGACTCATATTGCTGTTGATTGGTAAGCAGAATGTTGAACATCAGAATCCAATCGTGTGGGTTCAGGTTTGGAAGATTAGCTAACGAAATCATATGAACCGAGTTATCAGAACCTCGGGTCACCCTGAACTTAACATTGATAAATTTTCCAGCAACATTTGGCTTCAATACCTTGACCGAGGTTATTTTCTGAGCACTCCATGTCAAGTACTGAGGTTGGGCAAATTCAAGATAATAATTGATTAGATCTTGATCAACCTGTGGGTGAGGAGAAGGGACTTCAACCGTTGAATCAAAACTGTGGAACACGAATGCCCTACAGGTGATGGGCATGTCAAATTGATAATCCCTCGTGTTTTCACATTCAAACGAGGCAACAGGTTCCAGCCAGTGAGTGCTAGGAGACTCAATCGCTTCTTTGATCAGTCTTTACCGGGTCCAAGTGGGAAAGAGAGCCTGCTTGCAAATCAGTGCGTCTTGAGCTTATTTCTGCTTTCGCTCTTTCTCTTCTGCCTCTCTAGCTATCCTCAGATTTTCATTGAGCTCTTTATCCCTTTTCTTCCTCTTTAAAGCCTCATCAATTGTTTCTTCTTCTTCGTCATCACTATTTTCCGTAACACCCTTCAATTTTTCCTGTCCACCAGAACCCGAAGCTACATTAACCTTCAGTTCGGTTTTGATAATGACTTTGGGTGGAATTGGAGGATTCTGATTAGTTTCTCCCCTTTGTTGCCGAGTGACCATAGGCTCCGTAACACCCTGAATTTGACTTAAGATCTAAATAGCCGAAAGAAGTTTAGCAGTCAAATGATTCCGGATAGTAAGGGTGAGAACAGGATCATGAGAATTAACAAGATTATTGAGAATCGAGAGAACATCCCCAACACAACTTTTAAGAACTGCCTGCTCAGTCTTAAGTGATGGAATTTCCGTATGGGCTTGAGAAAGATGAGCTGACTGGAGTTCAAGTTGTGTAGTCTTTTGAGAAAGTTCGTCCATAACCTTATTTTCTGTGACCAGGTCAGCTTGAAGCTTATCAAGGCGAGAGTTGACCGAAGTGAGAAGAGAAGTGTGATCAGCTTGTAACTCAGTCCGAACATAATCAAATTTTGCTTTCTCTTCTTGAAGGAACTTGGAGAGAGAATCAACAGAAGCAGTAACCTTTGCAGCATTGGAATCGGCATGGGCTTTGAGTGATTCCAAAAAGATCTTTGACTCATGAACAAGATCTGTGACTTCTTTTGTGGCTTTCTTACAGGTAGATGTGGAAGCATCCACAACCTTTGTAGATTTATCAATTGAGTCTGTATATTGCTGAAGAGCAGTATCAAGAAACGCTTTTAAAACAACTTCAGAATAAGTTGCAAAGGAACCAATTAACTTGTCAAGCTTATCATGAAGAGCTTGTAAATGTTGCTTTGTCACCGGAGCATCATCCTCATTTTCACTTGGTAGTCTATAAGGACTATAGTAAGTGGAGTCAAATTCAAAGTCTGCACCTCCCAGAATAGGCTCAGAGTCGGTTGAAGGTGAGGGTGATAGAGGTTTGGTGGTAACAGCGGTATTAATGCCAACGGTTTGTGCCCCCGTATCAGATACGTTGACACTCACCAAAGGTCCAGTGGTTGTGGTTGTTGTAGCTTGAGAAAGAATTGGTGGTGGTAGCGGAGCAGTAGTAGTAGGTTGAGAAGTGATAGGTGGTGGAACGGGAGCAACCGTGATTGGTATTGTTGTTTGTTTTGGAGAAGGAGGAGGAGTAGGAACGAGAATATGGACCTCAGGAGTTGGAGAGCGGGGAGGAGTGTTTCCCCTTTGTGAGTCTTCGTTTTGAACTTCTTCTTCTTCATTGGCTGGATTATCCTCTGTATTGGAAGCAGAAGACTTCGGTGCCTTTGGTCGGTTAGCCATCTTATTGACCTTTTTCTTTTTCGAAGCCGAAGGTGCATCAGTATCAGCCTTACACTTTTTAGGAGATGAGGGACCTTCGGTCTCAACTTTCTTAGGCTCCGGTTTCTTTCCTCTCTTGGCAGGTTTGTCAGGTACCTCCAAAGCACTCTACATCTCAGGAGTGAGTTGGCGTGGACACGAAGGAGGCAACTTCCTGTAATCAGCCATGAATTTACTTTCACTGGTGACACATCGGCTCATTGATTCAGGAATAGAACCGATGTACATGAACTTTGTAGGGTCAATCACAATGATTTTGACCGTGTGAAAAGTAGCAATAGAAGACCGCAGAGCACCCTCCATGACAGGAATCTGAAAATTCTGAATGGCTCTGTGAGTGACTAATGTCCAGAAACGACCACATGAAATCTAAGAATGTTTGGATGAGGAGTTGAGACTCTGCACCAGTTGTGCCCAAATTAGTGAACCATAATCCAAATTGATTCCATTGTAGAGACCATAAAGAATGGTCAGGAAACCTTTACTCTCCCCATCCGACCCTGCAACCCTTTCTGCTAACCCTTTGTAGAGAAGTGTAAGAAGACCATTCGATTGAGGTGGTAAACACAACTTCTTGAATTTCGTCACCGTCGTTAGAACGTCCGTGTATCCCATGTCATAGAGCATCGAAAACAACTGAGTCGTTGTTATGAAATCCGGTGAGATGACCGAAACATCTGCAGCAAGCCCTAGTAGTGAGCAAAAGCGTGCTTTGGATACAGATGTCTTTTGATTAAATATATCGAAGAAGATCTGTTCCTTGCGTTTGTCGTATGAAACGGTGAAATAGACATGTGACAAAAGTGACATGGGAACTGATTCGACCTGTGTGAGAGCAATCACCAAGGGAGAATACTTGAGACACTCTACAACGTGAAGCATGTACGAATCATAAAGGAAAGGGTCCAGTTGAATGATGAGATTCTGATTGGGTTTTATCGTAAGCAAAGATGATGACACTGTTTAATCTTGGAAAGATGATGATTCCACCATTGTTGTAGAGAAGAAGAAGATGAACAGTTGTATATCGCTGCTTGTTTGCAAGAGAGAGGTTGAAGAAGGTAAGGAGGTACAGTAGGTGTGAGAACCCCCTTTTATACCGTTGCCAGGAGAGAGAAAATATCCGCTGTGATGATGATACGATATCTGAAACGTCGCCTGAAAAAGCGCGATTTGACAGCTTGGTTTCCCTAGATATACGTCAGCAGGCGTGGGTGTAGTAACCGTTTCAAATTCACGCGCCTAATTCAAATGCTTATCCAATTACCGTCTCTTCAATTTTGAAAATACAATCAGCCACAAACGAGACTTATTCGTTCGATTCATGTTAAGCAACCACCGCTCCTCCATAAGAAAGGGAACCATCATATCTGTTAGAACCGAAAGCACAAATCTGAAAAGTGCCAATAGTACCACAACCAAGAGTTTGGAAAATCATAAAGATCTTCGTGCAAGAGTGTGCCAAAGAAAAAGAAATAAAGCAAAACATTTGTGGGATTTAAGTGATGTCTATTTAGACACGAAACTGTGGATCCCGGGCACGAATCTCTTCCTTCAAAGTCAAGAGAGACTGAGAAGTGTCTGTGTGGTTTCCCGTGAATTACGATCAAATGTTTGTAAAGAAACATTGAAAGGCATCTTTTCAATTATAGGCTTCAGTGGGTAGTTTATCTTCAACCGAACATCGATACTTAAAATAAGACCGAAAGTTGGATGAAGTACTTGTGAGACCGATGAGGCCTGTTGAACAAGTAGGTGTGATAAAATATTCAGTGACAGGATGTATTTAAGAAATCTCAAAAAAAATAAAACTGGATCTTATGGGAAGAAACGTCCTGGTGTTAGACAGTTTCATAAAGATCACGCAAAAATAAAAAGAGATTTCGTGAGGTAACAAGTAACAGCTTGAACAGCTGAGCGTTCACCGTCAATTCATTCAAGGTGTTGGATTTTAGGTCTCACTTAGCACGTGGTAAACGAAACTAAGATCATCAACACAAAGATTGTGTAACCGTAAACCTCAGTGGTAATAGCTGAGAGTCTCAAGGGTTACTTGTATGAAACGAAACTTAATGGAGAAATGTGAGAAGGTGGTGAATGAACCGAAAGTACCTCTGCTATATAAGAATGACAAAGCAGAAAACTCTTAACTCACTATGAGAAGAATTAGGTAGCTCGTGACTTGAGTGATTTTAGCAGCCTGATTGGGAAGAAAAGATTAGTATTTATCGAATCATTAAGGCTTCACTCAGTGTCATGGAGGCTTCGGTCTACATGCAACAACATGCTTGTAGGGACACTAAACTAGTACATAGATAAGAATGTTATACCTGCTCCATCGTCATTGTGTTTCGCATCTGTGAACTTGAATTAATTTTGAGAATTGAGAGATAAAGCTTAAAAACACATAGAAATATTTTTGTAGTTTTTGTATTTGTCTGAAAAATAATAAAAACAGAAAAAAAAATATTTTTGGATTTTTCGAATTTCTGAAAAATAACAAAAAACAGAAAAGAAAATAAATACTAAATATAAACACACGAAAGAATAAGAAAGCTTTACAAAAATATACAACTGAAACCATACCTTAGAAAAGATGAAGCGAAATAGACCGAGCGTTCGGTTCATTTCGGTTCCTAAAAAAAATTCCAGAGCCGAAATAGACCGAGCGTTCGGTTCATTTCAGTTCCGAAAAATTCTAGAGCCAAAATATACCGAGCGTTCGGTTCATTTCGGTTCCCGAAAAATTCTAGATCCGAAATAGACCGAGTGTTCGGTTCCCGAAAAATTCTAGAACCGAAATAGACCGATCATTCGCTCTATTTCGCTTGTTCATTTTTAGTGAGAAGTAAGAGGTTTCGGTATTGACTCAGCGTCCATCATTCCCAAGCCTTGGAGTATCTTGTTAAAGCTTGCTTCTGGTAGGGCCTTAGTGAAGATGTCAGCCAGTTGATCTGAGGACCGAACGAAGTGAACTTCAATATTTCCATCTTCAACGTGGTCCTTGATGAAGTGGTATCTCAGTGCAATATGCTTAGTCTTGGAATGTTGCGCCGGATTGTGACATATTCGAATCGCACTTTCAGAGTCACAGTAGAGAGGGATCTTCTTCATGCTTAAGCCATAATCTCTAAGCTGGCTTTGTATCCATATGACCTGTGATGTATAGGATATTACAGCGATGTACTCAGCTTCGGCTGTGGAAAGAGACACGCAAGTTTGTTTCTTTGACTGCCAGCTGACAAGTTTGCCATCAAGGAACTGGCACCCGTCGGTTGTGCTCTTTCGATCCAATCCACATCCACCAAGATCAGCGTCCGAGAAAGCTTGAACAAAGAAGCCGGATTTTGCAGGATGCCAAAGACCGAGAGACGAGGTTCGCTTCAAATAACGGAAGATATTTTTCACTGCAAGCATATGAGGTTCTCTAGGATTTGCTTGAAACCTGGCACAATAGCAGATAGAAAACATTATATCCAGTCTACTCGCTGTTAGATACATTAGAGATCCTATCATCTGACGATAAAGAGTCATATCAACAGCCGGTTTCTCAAGAGATGGAGTCACCTTCGTGCCAAATGCCATTGGAACCTTTATTTTGGAGTCTCCCGTCATGCCGAACTTCGCTAACAGAGTCTTCGTGTATGCTTCCTGATTAATGAAGATGCCTTCTGGTCCCTGTCTTATATTCAGTCCAAGGAAAAAGTTAATCGGACCCATTGCGCTCATTTCAAACTTAGTCTCCATCAACTTCCTGAATTCAACTGTTAAGCTAGGATTCGTGGAGCCGAAGATGATGTCATCGACGTAAATTTGAATAATCATTAAGTGTTCACCTTCTTTCTTGCGAAAGAAGGCTGGGTCGACCAAACCTTGTTTGAACTTTGACATTTTGAGAAAACGTGTTAGAGTTTCATACCTGGCTCTCGGGGCTTACTTCAATCCATAGACTGCTTTATCTAGAATGTAGCAGTGATCAGGATACTTCCTGTTCACAAATCCGGGTTGTTGCTCAACGTATACCGTTTCTTCTAGTTCTCCATTCAAGAAAGCACATTTTACATCCATTTGGAAAACTTCGAAGTTTTTATGTGCAGCATATGCCAAAAAGATTCTTACTGATTCCAACCTTGCTACTGGAGCGAATGTCTCTTCATAATCTATTCCTTCTTCTTGGCAATATCCTTTCACCACCAGTCTCGCTTTGTTGCGAATGACGTTACCTTCTTTATCTAACTTATTTCTAAAAACCCATTTTAAACCGACTACAGATGCATCCTTTGGTGTGGGAATCAGCCTCCAAACCCGATTTCGTTCAAACTCATGGAGTTCGTCTTGCATAGCTTGCACCCAATCAGAGTGATCAAGAGCAGCATTTACCGTCTTCGATTCGACTTTAGAGACAAACGAATTAAACATGCAGAATTCTACTTGAGAGAATAAAGCAGTTTGCTTCGCTTTCATTTGAGAGCGTGTGAGAACACCCTCAGATGATTCACCAATTATTTGAGTTTTAGGATGATCCTTTGTCCATTTTATTAGAGGAGGGTAATTTGGATCATAGGCAGGATCCAGCTCAGCATTGACTTCTTCTTCCAGTTCTGACATATCGCCTTCGTCATTTGCATTTTCATTCTCCCCCTCAAAAGGCAAACCGAACCCTATGTCAGGTTCAGTGCTCTCCCCCTCAAATAGATCTTCATGGGTTGGGGTTTTTGATGGATACTCACCCTGGAAAGGCTTGTCGTTTGTTTTTGGTGTAGACGAACCCTCCCCCTGGAGTATAGTGCTTTTTGTTGGAGGGTCATCAGTAGCTGGATGATCACCTGATGCAGTGGATTCGCTTTGAGTCTGCTTCTCGGTTGGTTGTTGAGGTTCGCTTTCCATGTCTTTAGCAGCTTCATCGATGATTTTCTTCAATGAATCGATTTTGTTATCGGCAACTTTCACTTCTGAGTGGATCGCCCTCTCTGGTTCATCAAAGAGCAGCATGTACTCTTCAAACAGATTGGAAATAGGAACCGAGACTTGACCGGATTCTGGAAAGATTTCCTCCGTTAGACTTTCGGTTGTTCGTATTTTCTTCACGTAATTGTCATCAAAAGTAACATAGTAGGTTTCTTCAATCTTCTTCGAGCGTTTATTCAGAACCCTATATGCTTTTGAAGTAAGCGAATAACCAAGAAAGATCCCTTCGTCTGCCTTGACATCAAATTTGTTTCGGTTTTATTTGGAATTGAAAATAAAGCATCTTGAACCGAACACGTGGAAAAACTTTACATTGGGCTTACGATTATTCAAAATCTCATATGGAGTGATGGAAAATCGCTTGTTGAGGAAGGATCGGTTCTGAGTGTAACATGCAACAGCAATTGCATCAACCCAGAAGTATAGTGGAAGAGAAGCGAAGCTCAACATGGTTCGGGCGGCTTCACATAAAGAACGGTTTCACCTTTCAACGATCCCATTCTGTTGTGGAGTATAGGGAGCAGAGAAGTTGTGAGTTACTCCCTTTTCAGCCAGAAACTCTTCAAAGTCTTTGTTTTTGAACTCTAGCCCATTATCGCTTCTTATATTTCTTACCACCTTTCGCAGTTGCAATTCCACTTGCTTGATAAAAACTTTCAGCTTGGGAGTGGCCTCTGATTTCTGTTTAAGAAAGAAAACCCAGGTGAAGCGAGAAAAATCATCTACAATAACAAGTATAAACTTACTACCACCGAAGCTTTCAATAGCCGAAGGACCACATAAGTCGATGTGCAGTAGTTCAAGAGGTTCGATGATTTTTGTATTGATATGAGAGGGGTGACTCTTTCTGCTTTGCTTGCCCATCTCGCATGCTACGTACATGTGTTCTTTGTCAAATTTAAGAACAGGAAGTCCACGCACGTGATCACCGAGCACCAGCTTATTAATATCTTTGAAGTTCAGGTGCAATAGTCTTCGGTGCCACAACCAGCTTTCATCCGAGTTCGCCTTCGACAACAAGCATATTGTTGGTTTTCCTTTTATCGGGTTGAGATTTAGAGGATACATCTCCCCTTTGCGCTCAGATTTCAACAGAACTTTCTTCGTTTTCTTTTCAATTATCTCTGAGCCCTCATCGTCAAACGAGACTTTCAAACTGGTTCCTATGACTAGTTTAGAAACACTGATGATGTTATGCTGCAATCCTTCCACGTAGGCTACTTTTCGTATTGAGAACTCTCCGTTGGTGATCATCCCATACCCTTTGATAGTGCCGTATGAGTTGTTTCCATATTTAACACACCCACCATCCTTAAGGGACCGAAACTCCCTAAGCTCTTCCCTCCTTCCAGTTATGTGACGAGAGCAGCCACTATCAATATACCATTCTTCGTCAAACTGCTTGTCACTGATAACCTGCAAAATTAAGCAGATTTAGGAACCCAAAGTCTCTTGGGCCCTGGTGAGTCTTTTACAGAATAGGGAACTGCAACCGAAAGATCAACCATATATGTTCTTTTTATTAAAGTGGTTTCATCTTTTCGTTTGATGGTGTAAACTTTGATTTTATTTTTATCTTGTTTTAACTGGAGTGTGTTTTTGTTAGTTGGTTTCACAGTTGAGGTTTTCTTTAGAGTCCTAGGGTTAGCTGACTTTTTGGTATTTTGGACTTCAGAATCTGAGTACAACTTTCCATTTTCTTTAACATCCTTCACAGAGTTGGACTTTGGTTGAGAGTGAGGAGGATGGGATTTGGGACCGAGACTTGACTTTTGGTTCTGAACACTTGTGTTGGGACCGAAACTAGAATTTCGGTTCTTGGCGTAGTAAGAGCTGGGACCGAAACTTGACTTTCGGTTCTTGTGACTACTAGAATTAGGACCGAAACGAGTCGTTCGGCTCACCTGACTGCATGACAGGCAGTGATTGACCTGTGCCCCCTTTTGCACCTTAAGATTAGAAGCTTTTTCAGAGCGAACATAAGTGGGGTTTTGGGATTGCCAAAACTGCTTTCTCTCATTGAGATTCTTCATGTATCTTTTGTTCCTCTGGCGTTTCTGTTCAGCAAGTTGCTCTTTTGTCAAGTGAATGTTGGCCTTAGGTTTCGTTTTCTTCTAATGAGCTTCGATTGTTGTTGATGAATCGTCGGTAGCTTTCAGTGGTTCGTTTGGTATGTCTTTTGTACCACTTGTACTGGGTTTATCAAAGCTTGAGGGATTGTTGAGTGGTTCGGGAATATATCGTCCCTTAACTCTCCATGAGGTTTGCTCTGACAGACCAACTGTTTCGTCTGCATTATCGATGGGAGTGGACCAGAAGAGGTTATCACAACCTTCAACATTATCTTTGTCAACCATGGATGTCAACTTCGCCGTTTGTTTCTTAGTTACTCTAGTGACTACATACACCTGGTTTGGTGTAGTTTGTACCTTCTGATAGACAACGGCCTTTTCTTTGAGTTTCTTGGATTTGTCCTTTGACACCCGAGCGAACTCAACCGAATTTTCAGATGTGAGTGGTTTTGCTGCTTCGGGTTCGCTCTTAAGAAATTCTGAACAATCGACCTCGTCTTCTACAGAGATTTCGCTCATCTCACTGTCCTCATCAAATTCAAAAGTAGTTTCTAAATTTATTTTATTTTCTGAACTTAATTTGGCATTGGATGAGTCAAACTTCTGTATAGTCTCCGTCTTGATTTTTAATTTATTGTTTTCGTCCAGTAAATTATTAAGCATGCACTTATGTTCTTTGGACTCAATGAATCAATTTTATCCAGTCCATATTTGTAGGTTACTGAAATCTCATCTGAAGACATTATAGATTCACATTCAGCAATGACTTCGTCTTGCTTAAATTCAAAGAAGGGCAAAATCATTTTATGAATCTTTTTACCTATCTCACAATCTAGATGTAACTGGGTGATGTTAGTATATAAGTTTTTAGCAATCAAACAGAAAACATTTCTTTGTTTTAAAAACTTCAAATTGTCTCGTTGCACATAAATAAGTTCATCCCTAGCCCTAACTAACTCTAACTCCTTCTGCTGAATCCACATCCTTCTTTCCTCAATCTTGGAAGACTCCCTGCTGAGTTGGCCAGTTAGGTTAGAATTTGCTAAGCGAGTTTGTATAAGACTACCACTTAAGTTAGAAAATTTGAATTTTAAATCGTTTAAATCTTTTTCGTAGTTTGTTACTGGTACTTTAAGTGATTCTAGTATAGATTGTACCTTCTTGATCAACTGATCACAATCGCTGGTCTTTTCACTCACAGGCTTGGCAGCGAAACATTTGTCTTCCTTAAGCTTCGCTTCCTCATGCTTACTTTCGGTTGTAACCATTAAGCATCTCCCAGCCGACTCAACAACGCCTTCTCTCGCCACATAAGCTCTTCCATGTGAGGGTATGCGTACCTCTTCATCTTCAGAGTCTGTTGACCAGACTTCTACTCCACCAAACTCATCATCAATGATATTTTCCTGCACAATTAAAGCATTCATAGAAACGTTAGTTGCTTTCTTCTTCTTTATCTCCTCTAGCTTTCTCATGTAGTAAGCTTCGTCATCTTCACCATCCTTCTTCTCAATCATCTTCCTTAGCATGCAATCCTTGGCGAAGTGGTTCTTACCATGACAGTAGTTACAATCATACCCAGAGTCTCCCACAAGCTTACTCTCCTTCTTTTCGTCGTCCTTTTGAGTGGTGTTCTTGGTTTCTTCTTTCACCTTTTCTGAGCTAGAGCTTCCCTGCAAGTTTCGGTTCTTGTTGACCGGGAACTTTCTGCGAGCAAACTTCTTTGGGTTTGTAACCATCATAGCATATTCTTTATTGGACAGATCACACTCTGACATATCAGATTCCTCCTCTTCGTCAGCTACATTCTTGCTCTTAGAAACAAGGGCCAGAGAACCCACACCCGAAACTACCTTCACTTCATTCGTCACCACGCTTTCATGAGATTTGAGTATACCCATCAGTTTCGCCAGTAAATATTATTTAAATTGCTCATGAGCCTTCACAGTCGAGACCACTGCCATCCATTCGGGCCTTAATCCATTCATAAAGGTAAACTTTTGTTCAATCACCTTCCTTTCAATACCATGCTTCATCATCTTGCTGAGCAGATGTAACGCCCCATTTATTTAAATAAATTAATAAATGTGAGTCCCGAACTAATTTGTGAAGAATTTTGATAGTCAGGGGTTAAAAGTGTAAAATACGGATTTAATGGGTAAGTATTATGCAAGACATGGACTAAATGGTAATTATTGGGGGCTTAATTTGAAGAGATTTTATGGAGTAAGGGGCTATTGGTAAAATTCAGATTTAATTTGCAAAGAGTTTTGTAGGCAGGGGTTAAAATGGTAACTTTTGGATTACATTTGAATAAAAGGGGCATGGAGGGACTGTTATTTCCATTATGGAAAAGTATTGATTGGAGTCGGGTATAAAGGTTAAATAAACCCTAACCCTAAGAACTATTGCAACTGACATTCTTCCCTTCTCTCATTACCGGCGCCGCACGAGCCTTGAGGTCACCCTCACCACCGGCGACCACCGTGACTGTTGGAGTCGGAGGGACCACCGCCACCCGTTACAATAGTTTCCCCGACCAGTCCAGCCACCCATTCGGAGCCTTCCGGTAGCCGCCTTCATCATGGGAACCCCCCCATCAGCCGCCGGTGCAGCACCGAGTCCGACAGCTCGGTTCCACCACCGCTTTATGCCGCCTTGCTGCTGTCGCTACTGTCACTCCGACGTGAAGGGAGGCTGAGATCGGAGCTGGGTGTTACGCAGGTTCTTTCCCTTGTGCGTGAAGCCACCGACAACCAGCTAGCCCGCTGCTGTACCGGTCGATCTGCAACGCCCTTCTCCGCCTCCTTCCGGCGCTGTTGCCCCGTCATGTGCGCCCTGCCGTCGCCAAACGCCACCAAGAGGGTGGAGGTGCTCCTGTTCCGAGCAAGACTTATGTGTGGGTGTGTTTTCTGTGGTAGTGTGTGGTGTGTGTGCTTTGCTTAGTCGGAATCCTCGGGAAAAGCCACCGCCACCACGAGCCACCGCCGACCGCCTCTAGGGTGGTTGTGTGTGTGTATTAGATTATTTATTGTGTGTGGTTAATGAGTGTGTGTATTTTTTGATAAAACCCTTGTAATTGTAATTAGTATCAATTAATAAAAAAATAATAATAACCACCATCGTAAGGTGGTGGCCGCCGCCGTGTGCCGCCGTAGACCACCACTACCCGAGGTGGTAGTGGGTGGTGCCCCACTAGCAAAACCCTAATGGACCTAGCAAAACCCTAATGGGCTTAAGGATTAGGTTTGGGCCTATTGGGCCATGGTTGGGTGGAAAACCCTAATTTGGGTTTAGAAAACCCTATTTGTGAGTATTTGGGCCTTGGACTTATTAGACCCACTTTGGGCCATTGGAATTGGATTGTGTATTAAGCTCAATTACTCCATATCATTTATCTAGTAGAGTAAAGGACTTAATGGATTAAGGCCTTAATGGGTTAAGTAGGAAACTTAACCCTAATCATCATTTTATGAGAAACCCTAGTTTCACTTGGGCTTTGTGTTGGGCCTTTCTCTTGGGTTTTGGTAATTGGGTTATTAATGGGCCATCCAAGAATAAGTAAATGGACTAAATAATTGTATGGGTTTTAGGATAAGGCCCATGTGAGGACTTGGGCCCAATTTGGAAAATTGGGCCATAGATGGGCCATAATTGGACCTTTATGATTATGTGATATTGGGCCATGGGAATTGGACTGGAATAATTGGATGGGCCTTAAGGAAAGACCATGTAGAGGTCTGGGCCCAATTTGGAAAATTGGGCCATATGTTGGGCCTTGGCCCATTACTTGACTTTTGGGCTTTTGGAGTGTGAGTTGGACTTTGAGCTTGGAACCCAATTATTAATTGGGTATTGTTTGATGTTGACAGTTCGGGAATCTGTCAACCATCAGCTGGAGTTTATTCTGCGGGACTTCAGCAGTGACAAGTGAGTTCTCCTCACTATATCAACAGGGCTACGGCACTAAGGCCGGCCCTTAAGATTGCATTCTGGTTTTAGGATGTTGCTATGCTATGTGATCTGTTAGATCTGTATGATTATCTGTGTATATGTTAGTGACCTGGTTAGGTCGGTATCCTGGTTTTAGGATGTTGCTATGCTATGTGATCTGTTAGATCCGTATGATCATCTGTACATATGTTAGTGACCTGGTTAGGTCGGTATCCTGGTTATAGGATGTTGCTATGCTATTTGATATGTTAGATCAGTTGACTGTTATGTATGCTAGCGTATGATATGTATGTGCACATGTTTGTTTAATTGGGGGTTTGGGTTGAGGCGGTCCTACTTTGTGCTGAAGGCCAACATACCCAGGGCGGTCCGCATAGACTACAAACCCAGGAGGGTATGATAGCCAGACCGAAGGCCCGACGAGCGGTCCGGATAGGCTGAAGGCCCTACGAGGCAGTCCAGACGTGCCGAAGGCTCGGAGAGCGGTCCAGATAGACTGAAGGCCTGCGAGGCGGTCCAGTCAGGCTGAAGGCTCATTATGCATGCTGTTCTGTACTTGCTGATATGATATGAGTATGGTTATATGAGGTTGGTATTTTGGGGAAAACTCACTAAGCTTTGGGCTTACAGTTGTTGATTTTATTTCAGGTATTTCTGATGATCGCGGGAAGGCGAAGACGTGATCGTGCACCTCCTTACATTTTCATGATTGATTATGGGGATACTCTGATGTTTAAATTATTTTGAAAGTAAACTGTAATGACTTAATGGTTTTAAACGTTTTAAAAAGTTTTAAATTGGCTTGAATTTTTGGGGTGTTACAAGTTGGTATCAGAGCCTTGGTTTGAGTGAATTGGAGGAAACACTCAGGTGCCTCCAGTCTCAAAATGAGGACAAGGTTATAAAACGATTTTCTTAAAATGTTTTCAAGATAATAAAAAGGAGGATGCAAGTGTACGATTAGCCGGAGCTCGCGGATAGACCCCAAAATACCATACAGATTATTTGATTTGTGATATGTTAGAACAGTATGCTAGTACTAGGCTAGGGATATTCAAGAATTGCATGATAGAATTGACTGATTACATGATGTCTGCTAGCCTGGGGTTTCTTTTATATGAGATTGACATCATTACTGTAATGGCTTAGTGTATGTATCACGGTTATACATAATTAAGATCTTATAGCCCGAGAATGTTTGATTTGGCCTTATGTTCTGTTCTTGTTTGATTGGGAGCTTAGGGTAGGATTGAATATTTGAAAGTCTATAGGGTCCAACGTTATGTATGGCTAGCATACACTAGTGCTGCAGGGTTGGTGGAAGCTTCATGGATGGGTGAGTTGTGTGGGACCGGTAGATCAGTTGTGAGACAGTTAGCTTTCCTCTAGGAGTGAAGATTGAGTGCTCGCTATGTTTATGTATATTGTTAGGGTGTTGTGATGATACTTGAGACAAATATGGGTAGGTGTGGAAGGTAGTATGGACCCATACTACTGAAAGCACAGGACCCATACGCGTGTCAAGGAAGTCACAATCCCTAGGGTTTGATTGAGAGTTGGCCCCTGTCATTATATGGGTTATCCGAAATCTTTCTGGTGTATTATCGAATCATGGTTACGAGACGTCTTGAGACTGGATCCAGGTCAGGATCGGGAGCTGGCAGCTAGGATAGGCCAGTATTGTTAGAGGATTGTGTCAGGGAGATCATCCGGGAGGAGGTGATCGAGATTTTTCGGGGACAGATTCCGGAGATGATTAGGTCTATCAGGACCGCCATGGTTGAGTATTCTGACGAGCGCTATGCAGCCATTGCTGAGACGGCTACCACATCAGCTTCAACAGCTGTAACGACGGCAGGGGGAGGAGCTGGTCGAGCTTTCCAGTACCGAGATTTGTTACAGAGACAGATTCTGATGAGCAAAGGGCTGCAGTTATTTGTGATAAGGGGGATGTTCGATACTCATTACATTCCGCATGTTGAGCGGGAGAGTCTAGCACATGAGTTTCTAGATTTGAGGCTTCGGGGGTTTTGCTCGAGGCTGGGATGTGAGTCGCGGGGACTCCGGAAAAGCGTAATGATTATGTTCAGCTGGATTTATGTAGCTGGAAGTAGAATGGTTAATTGATAGGGTTGGAATGTCGTTTCTAGGGCAAGGATTGTGACCTTTCAGTTTTCAAACTCGAAGAAGTGAGCAGGGTTGTGACCCCAGGATCAGGTTGTGTTCCAGCTCGGGTCAGTTAGTGGCAGGGATTGGTGACAATATTTCAGCGCCGGTGCGCGCAGCTGGGTCGATGTGGCATAAGTATTTTAGAGGTCCATTTCGCCTTGGATCTCTTGTATCGGACGGTAAGGATTGATTGTGCGATCTATTGCACTTTCTGGATTGGAGACTACGTCTTGGGAGTAGTTATGGCCTGGTTTAGGGCAAAGGTTGTTTCAACTACTGCAGTTCAGCTGTGGATGATTAAACTGGTGAGTGAGTCAGGGTGTGAGGCCCTGGATGATATGATTTCTAGAGCCGAGAGCGGGAGGATTGTTGGAACACTTTGGGAAGAAGGGTATTATGTGGGAGGTCTGCGGATAGGGTCCCACACGATGGTTATTCAGCATTTTCAGGATTCAGTAGTTCAGTAACCGTTATTGGTTGGCGGAGGAACACGCCAAGGGAAGTAGCTCGTTGCTGAGATGTTAGTTGGAGCATCTATCTTTTGGACTTCAAGATTTGAGTGTGGGATCATACAAGTATTAGGGATTGTTGGTTTCACTGGGTTTCATGGAGTGTTCATCTAGTTATTAGAAGCATGTGATCATTTGGGGTTGGCTAGTAAAGGAGTGCTAGTTGGAAGGGTCTGGTTGTCATCCGATCGATCGTTGGAATTAAGAAGGATTAGGAACTCTCAAATTTCCATGTACTGGGAAAACTTAGTTGAATCTAAGTGGGGGAGAGACTTTTTATAAAGTTCTCCAACTGTGAGTTCTGGTTGCGCAAGGTGCAATATCTTGGGCACCTTGTCAACCAGAAGGGTATTCTGGTCGATCCGACCAAGATAGAGGCCTTGATGCAGCGGGAGATTCCGAGGTCTCCGACCGAGATTCGGAGTTTCCTGGGTCTAGCGGGTTATTATCGGAGATTTATATGGGACTTCTCCGCGATCGCGGTTCCTTTGATCCGACTGACCATGAAGTCGGTGGCCTTTCGCTGGGAGCCTGAGTAGCAGGCAACCTTCGAGACTCTCAGACAACAGGTTTAGGGAACCAAGTTAGAGCTCCAGTTAGGACTCGAGTTCAGTTGTGTGTTAGGTCGAGTGCGTGTTCGACCGGTATGGAAAGTGTTGTAAGACTACGGGGGTAGCCGTAGCATTCACTAGTAGTAAGATAGTATGGTAAGAGTTGTAAGACTACGGGGGTAGCCGTAGCATTCACTAGTAGTCAAATAGTATGGAGAGTGTTGTAAGACTACGGGGGTAGCCGTAACATTCACTAGTGGCCAGTTAGCATGGGAAGTGTTGTAAGACTGCGGGGGTAGCCGTAGCATTCACTAGTGGTCAGTTAGCATGGGAAGTGTTGTAAGACTGCGGGGGTAGCCGTAGCATTCACTAGTGGTCAGTTAGCATGGGAAGTGTTGTAAGACTGCGGGGGTAGCCGTAGCATTCACTAGTGGTCAGTTAGCATGGGAAGTGTTGTAAGACTGCGGGGGTAGTCGTAGCATTCACTAGCGGTCAGATAGCGATAGAGTGTCGTGAGACTGCGGGCGTAGCCGTAGTATTCACTAGTGATCAG
The DNA here is from genome assembly GCF_052849685.1 of Lactuca virosa. Classification (NCBI taxonomy): domain Eukaryota; kingdom Viridiplantae; phylum Streptophyta; class Magnoliopsida; order Asterales; family Asteraceae; genus Lactuca; species Lactuca virosa. The sequence continues at coordinate 72,657,313 of NC_136429.1, read as the reverse complement.
ATAGTGTTAGCGTGTTGTAAGTCTGCGGGTGTAGCCGTAGCATTCACAAGGTTAGCAGATAGTGCTTGAGTGGTGTAAGTCTGTGAGTGTAGCCGCAACCTTCACTTGGTTGGCAGATAGCATGAGCGCGTTGTTAGGACGCGGGATGAACAGTAATACGCACCAGTTTGGGTGCAACATTGAGGATATGGAAGTCCACGGATTGGATTTCGGATTTACCCAAATGGATTAGATCTGGTTAAGCCAGTGATGAGACTGTAGGGACGTCACTACAGTTATGAGATCAGGGAAACAATAGACTGCTTAAGGTCGTTGTGACAATAGGCTACCATTGGTCGGGTAGCAAACACTTTTAGCATTGGATGTGGTGAAGTCAGGATTCGACGCATGGACCCAATCTGTTGGGTCGGGAGGTTGTTAGAGCCGCAGTGGCATGATAGCTAGTGGCAACTAGTTCCAGAAAAGTATTTCGTTTGAAAGTCGTGTGAGGCGACTAAGTGGGAGTCCTTTGGCCCCACAGCTGTGCCGAAACCCGATATTTCAGATGATTGGCGAACAAATTGATACCAGGTAGGTCTCGGTAGATGTTTGGAATCAGCCATGTGGCAATATACTGCTTCAGGCAGTTCAATGTTCGGACAGTTTCAGCGATTGGCAATATTAATATTTATGATTAGGGTTGCAAGTTTGGACGGAATAGCTAGAATATTTGGGGAGCGACGAGTCACTCACAACGGGAGTATCTAAGCCTTGGCCAAGTATTAGTGGTCTGCAAGGATAATTGGGTCTGTGACCCTGTTTTATAGAGGGAACCTCGAGTTATCAGAAGTTGAGTAGTCGGTTGAGGGATAAGCATGCTAGATTCAACGATAATGATTTGGTGTGAGTGGTCTGTCAGGGATTCAGACCATCCCGAGACAGCAGATTTCGAACAGAATACATGTGGTCCTGTTGTGAGGATTTCGAACAGAATACATGTGGTCCTAGGAAGGCTACGGTGTGCCCAGGATGGTGACCATCTCGCTAGAGTGGTTGGGCGTGTAAAGAATGGTAAGAAATGATTTCGGGGATGAAATCTAATTTAAGTGGGGGAGAGTTGTAACGCCCCGTTTATTTAAATAAATTAATAAATGTGAGTCCCAGACTAATTTGTGAAGAATTTTGATAGTCGGGGGTTAAAAGTGTAAAATACGAATTTAATGGGTAAGTATTATGCAAGACATGAACTAAATGGTAATTATTGGGGCTTAATTTGAAGAGATTTTATGGAGTAAGGGGCTATTGGTAAAATTCAGATTTAATTTGTAAAGAGTTTTGTAGGCAGGGGTTAAAATGGTAACTTTTGGATTACATTAGAATAAAAGGGGCATGGAGGGACTGTTATTGCCATTATGGAAAAGTATTGATTGGAGTCGGGTATAGAGGTTAAATAAACCCTAACCCTAAGAACTATTGCAGCCGACATTCTTCCCTTCACCCATTACCGGCGCCGCACCAGCCTTGAGGTCACCCTCACCACCGGCGACCACCGTGACTGTTGGAGTCGGAGGGACCACCGCCACCCGTTACAATAGTTTCCCCGACCACCGTGACTGTTGCAGCACCGAGTCCGACAACTCGGTTCCGCCACCGCTCTATGCCCCTTGCTGCTGTCGCTATTGTCACTCCGACATGAAGGGAGGCTAAGATCGGAGTTGGGTGTTACGGAGGTTCTTTCCCTCGTGCGTGAAGCCACCGACAAACAGCTAGCCCGCTGCTGTACCGGTCGATCTGCAACGCCTTTCTCCACCTCCTTCCGCCGCTGTTGCCCCGTCATGTGCGCCCTGCCGTCGGCAAACGCCACGAAGAGGGTGGAGGTGCTCCTGTTCCGAGAAAGACTTATGTGTGGGTGTATTTTCTGTGGTAGTGTGTGGCGTGTGTGCTTTGCTTAGTCGGAATCCTCGGGAAAAGCCACCGCCACCACGAGCCACCGCCGACCGCCTCTAGCGTGGCTGTGTGTGTGTATTAGATTAATTAGTGTGTGTGATTAATGAGTGTGTGTATTTTTTGATAAAACCCTTGTAATTGTAATTAGTATCAATTAATAAAAATAATAATAATAACCACCACCGTAAGGTGGTGGCCGCCGTCGTGTGCCGCTGTAGACCACCACTACCCGAGGTGGTAGTGGGTGGTGCCCCACTAGCAAAACCCTAATGGACCTAGCAAAACCCTAATGGGCTTAAGGATTAGTTTTGGGCCTATTGGGCCATGGTTGGGTGGAAAACCCTAATTAGGGTTTAGAAAACCCTAATTGTGGGTATTTGGGCCTTGGACTTATTGGACCCACCTTTGGGCCATTGGAATTGGATTGTGTATTAAGCCCAATTACTCCATATCATTTATCTAGTAGAGTAAAGGACTTAATGGATTAAGGCCTTAATGGGTTAAGTAGGAAACTTAACCCTAATCATCATTTTATGAGAAACCCTAGTTTCACTTGGGCTTTGTGTTGGGCCTTTCTCTTGGGTTTTGGTAATTGGGTTATTAATGGGCCATCCAAGAATAAGTAAATGGACTAAATAATTGTATGGGTTTTAGGATAAGGCCCATGTGAGCACTTGAGCCCAATTTGGAAAATTGGGCCATAGATGGGCCATAATTGGACCTTTATGATTATGTGATATTGGTCCATGGGAATTGGACTGGAATAATTGGATGGGCCTTAAGGAAAGACCATGTAGAGGTCTGGGCCCAATTTGGAAAATTGGGCCATATGTTGGGCCTTGGCCCATTACTTGACTTTTGGGCTTTTGGAGTGTGAGTTGGACTTTGAGCTTGGAACCCAATTATTAATTGGGTATTGTTTGATGTTGACAGTTCGGGAATCTGTCAACCATCAGCTGGAGTTTATTCTGCGGGACTTCAGCAGTGACAAGTGAGTTCTCCTCACTATATCAACAGGGTCTACGACACCAAGGCCGACCCTTATGATTGCATTCTGGTTTTAGGATGTTGCTATGCTATGTGATCTGTTAGATCTGTATGATTATCTGTGTATATGTTAGTGACCTGGTTAGGTCGGTATCCTGGTTTTAGGATGTTGTTATGCTATATGATCTGTTAGATCCGTATGATCATCTGTACATATGTTAGTGACCTGGTTAGGTCGGTATCCTGGTTATAGGATGTTGCTATGCTATTTGATCTGTTAGATCAGTTGACTGTTATGTATGCTAGCGTATGATATGTATGTGCACATGTTTGTTTAATTAGGGGTTTGGGTTGAGGCGGTCCTGCTTTGTGCTGAAGGCCAACATACCCAGGGCGGTCCGGATAGACTACAGACCTAGGAGGGTATGATAGTCAGACCGAAGGCCCGGCGAGCGGTCCGGATAGGCTGAAGGCCCTACGAGGCAGTACAGACGTGCCGAAGGCTCGGAGAGCGGTCCAGATAGACTGAAGGCCTGCGAGGCGGTCCAGTCAGGCTGAAGGCTCATTATGCATGCTGTTATGTACTTGCTGATATGATATGAGTATGGTTATATGAGGTTGGTATTTTGGGGGAAACTCACTAAGCTTCAGGCTTACAGTTTTTGATTTTATTTCAGGTATTTCTGATGATCACGGGAAGGCGAAGGCGTGATCGTGCACCTCCTTACATCTTCATGATTGATTATGGGGATACTCTGATGTTTAAATTATTTTGAAAGTAAATTGTAATGACTTAATGGTTTTAAACGTTTTAAAAAGTTTTAAATTGGCTTGAATTTTTGGGGTGTTACAGCAGATGGTTGAAACGATCGAATGTCTGAATGAGCTTCTCTTCAGGTTTTTGTTCGAAAGCACCGAATTCAGAGAGCAATAGGGTTTGGATCGAGTGCTCTAGATCCTCATCAGTTGAATACAATTCTTTCAACCTATCCCATATTTATTTAGCTGTTGTGCATGAACATACCAGACGAAAAGTATCGGATTGCAATGTGAATCTGATCATCCTCATGGCTTTAACGTTGCATAACACCTTGTCTTTTTCGTCTTGAGGGATCTTATCTACGTCAGCCAAGAGTTGGTTGTACTCTTTTTGAGTCTTGATCGTTCTGTTCGTTCCAGAGTGAACAAACGGACCCAATGTTATTGCTTCCCAGATTAGATAGCCATTGTCTTCAGATCCAACAACATAGTCTTCTAAGTGATGCGCCCATACTTCATAATCTTGAGTATAAAGAATGGGAACCCTTGTAGTGGATCCTACACTGTTGGAGATGTTGATTGGATTGATTTGAGAGTCGTCGTGAGACATGATGAACCTTTTCTTTGAATCTGCTAGAATCAGACTTGTAAAGTTGAACTTAGGGTTTTATCAAACACAAGAGATACCGTCGACAAGAAGAAGACAGCTTCTTATATATTGATAAAAGCGGAAACCCTAAAGGATTCTTCAAACAGAAGAGATGCGTATGTATTACACAGTCTCCTGCTCTGATACCAATTGATGAGAATATTGCACTATAGATCGATAGATTCTAAGCAGAAAAACAATATTAATCAAGTAAAGAACACATGAATGGATCAAATGGTGTCGAATGATTAATATCTCACACCTCAGAAGAGCTCGATGAAGAACTTCGACTGTAGAGGTGTGCTAGGGTTACAATGCAAAAGTAATTAATAAGAACGATAACCTGAAAGCTATACATGCATGCATAACATATACGCTAACCCTAATAATAATCCACAGTTGGACAGGCCCAAACCGGGTAAACAAAATGGACTATTAACCGAGCCCAAAGACGCAACACTTAAACCCAACAAGATGTCTTTTGGGAGAAACATTAAAACTTTATTTTGGGAATGATGTATCGTTTTGGTATTAAAACTATTTTGTATGGTTATGAAAAAGATAATTTTATGTTTGAAAACTTTTACCATGAGATCAAACCCTAGTTTTTATTTAGTCAATTGTTGAGTAAAAAGATTTTTATTCTTTCTTTCTTTTCTCAAATCTATATGCATAGTAATAATGCAAACCATTAATTTGTCACTACATATGGTTTTAAAAGAGGTAGTGAATCAGACATTATACATTATTTTATATATTTATATGTATTTTTTTTCTTTCTCTCTTGTGTCTTAGAACCATGACAGGAAGGCCTACTCGCGGGCGCCCACAGAACGAAACACCCGATGTTGCTCAATTGGTAGCACAACAACTCATGGCAGCAATCCCAAACATTGTTACTCAAGTAACTGCGGGTCTTAATGCAACCCAAGGAAGTAGAGGAGGAAATCAGGGAAGCAACGAAAGAGAATGCAACTACAAGTCCTTTATGGCCTGTAAACCTAAGGAATTTCATGGAAAGGAAGGTGTGGTCGGGTTGCTGAAATGGATTGACAGCATGGAGTCGGTCCTTCACATTAGCAAATGTCTCGAACGCAACAAAGTGGAGTATGCAACTTGTCTACTCCAGGATAGGGCATTGACCTGATGGAATACCCTAGTGCAAACCTGAGGTCGTACAACGACATATCAACTAACTTAGGAAGACTTGAAGAAGATGCTGATAGAGGAGTATTGTCCCAAGGATGAAATTCAGAGGCTTGAATCTGATTTTTGGAATCATACCATGGTTGGAACGCAGATAGAGAAGTACACAGTCCGATTCCATGAACTTGCAAAGCTGGTGCCTCACATGGTCACTCCTGAGGAGAAACGGATAAATCGTTACATCTGGGGTTTGGCACCAGAGATCCGGGGAATGGTTACTTCAACAAACCCAACTACCATTCAGAGTGCAGTGACTTTGGCAAATCGATTGACTAACGACATGATTCGGACTAAGAATTCGGTAAAGGGAAGCTATGGTGAAAAGAGAAATATAGAAAATCAAGGAGAAAAGAAAAATGATGGTGGTTCAGGGAGGAAGCAGAAAACCACAAAGAATTTCATGGTGAGAACACAGGAACAAGAGCCGGTGAGGTGTCAGGAACGAGGGCAGTACATTGGGCCGCATCCAAAATGCGATAAGTGTAGGTTCCATCATGAAGGAGCATGTGCAGTGTGTCAAAAATGTAATCGAACGGGCCATATAGCCAAGTATTGCAGGATGAATAAGGATGAAAAAAGGGCATGTTACGAGTGCGGGAGTACTGATCACCTCCGCAATGCTTGTCCCAAAATAAACAGGGGGCCTGGTAACAATGGACAAGGCCAAGCTAGGCAAAATTTCCAAGGAAATCAAGGTGGGCGGCCAAGAGGTGTAGCCTTTGTGATTGGTGCAGAAGAAGTTCGTCAAAACCCTAAAGTGATTACAGGTACGTTCCTCCTAAACAATCACTTTGCATCTGTAATATTCGATGCGGGAGCAGATAGGAGTTTTGTTTCTTTAGCATTTAGACCATTAATTGACTTGAAATCGAGAAAAATGAGGAATACTTATGCTATTGAACATGCTTATAGGTATGAAATTAGGGCTAATGAAATAATTCCAGGCTGTACTTTGAACTTAGCTGATAAACTCTTTAGCATTGACCTAATTCCTATAGAGCTAGGTAGTTTTGATGTAATAGTAGGAATGGATTGGTTATCCAAGAATAAAGCGAACATTGGTTGTTATGAGAAAGTCATTAGGGTACCTCTCCCCAATGACGAAACCCTTATCATACACGGTGAAAAGCCAGGGAGAAGTTTAAACATTGTGTCAAGCATGAAGATTCACAAGTACCTGAACAAAGGAATTCATGTAGATCCAGCTAAGATTGAGGCAATCAAGAAGTGGGAAAACTCCAATTACCCCAAGAGTTAAGCGCCATTCACGACACATTCCACATCTCCAATCTTAAGAAATGTTTAGCAGACGAAGCATTGATAGTACCTCTGGAGGAAATCAAGATCAATGATAAGCTGAATTTCGTTGAGGAGCCGATAGAAATCCTTGACGGAGAGGTGAACAACTCAAGCAGGGTAAGATTCCGATTGTGAAAGTTCGATGAAACTCGAAACGCGGGCCGGATTACACCTGGGAGCGTGAGGACTTCATGAAGGAAAAGTATCCACAACTTTTTCCATACGATGACAAATGATGACATAGAATGAATTTCGGGACAAATTCTTTTTGAGTGGGGGATACTGTGACAACTGTCAAATTGAGGACATTCTCGGACTCATGCATCTTTTTATAAAAAACCATATATGCACAACATGCCATGGCCTAGTAGTATAAATTAGGTCAAAATCTTGCATAAACTAGGATCCAACTAAAATCTAGGACTAATATACTTGACTCTTACGATTCTAGTAAATTGTCTAGCTACTGTAGGAAATGCCAATACCCGAATTAGAATAAACTTCAAACTTTGTTACAATTAAAAAAGGGTATAAAACCATAAAAAAATAAATTAAAATATTCTAATTTCATTTCAATATGATGGTGAATATCTAACAAAGTTCCAAAAGCGCTAAAAAGCCCAAAAATCAAAATTTGTAAACTTTAAAACCTAAAAACTCTATAAGATTTGTTTTGAAACTCCTTATATCAAATTTAAATAATCAAATTATGGGATATAATCAAAGACATAAAAATTTAATTATCAAACATTAATCATAATTTATTAGTTAAAAACAAAGATTTTTAAATAAATCAAGAATTACATAAAGAAGCATTTTTATAAAAATTAGGGTTTTATAAAAATTGAAGAGGGAATTTATTTAATTTAAATTTTAAGAGAGTGGGAGCCTCTCTCACTCATAAAGTCGACCACCTCCTCCAAGGCACCCCTTTTCCCCAAAAATCTCAATCATTTTATTCTTCTCTTACACTTCAACTTCCCCTTCATTCTCTCTCTCTCTCACTCCACTCTTTACAACACTCAAACTCTTTCTTCCTCTTTCCAAACCCACGAAATTCTCCAGTCAAGAACACCTCTCAACCTTCAAATCTTCATCTTCTAAGGTTGTTCTTCAAGGTAATCACAAAAATCCTTCATTTTCCTTCATTTTTCTTTCTTGTTTTAAAGGTTTTTCTTGTACTTCTCATTCTTCTACACCATTCTTTATGAACATTCATGAGCATATCCATGAATGTCGAGTTTGATGATGATGGTGGTAGGGTTTCACCCAAGAACAACATGCATGTTGTTTAATGGTGAAATCCAAGGACCAAAACCTATGTCAAACCCTAAAATACAGATTTTTACAAGTTTTAAAGGTTCATATACCTTATGCATTCAAGTATTTCCTTTGAAAACATCACTATGAGCAACATATGTCCATGCATGGTCTTCAAACCATGATGCATGTGATGAACACCAAGCTAAAGAGCTTGATGATCAAAGTACATTGTTAATACTGCATGTAAATGATTTTATCTATAAAAAAAATCTAAAAATCCTTTTCAGTTCGAAATAAAATTTCCCCAGATTCCCAGTAAGATGATATGAATATCTGGAAAATCCCAAGAGTTTTTATCATTTCTTTGATTAACTAAAATTGTTACAAGAAAACAAGGCCATAAATCATTTAAAATACTTTCTGAGGTATATAAATCCTAGATAAATACGTGGATGACCCCTAAAGTAAATGATGGCACCTCATTAAGTTTCATCGATTTTTGTTACTGTTTGTTATGGTTTTAAATTTTCTTTTTATTTAATTCAAATAAATCATAAAACCACTTTAAGGAATGTGAAAAGGCTATATGAGATTTTTCGCAGATCCTACCTCATGTGAAACACTCAGAAAAATATTTTCAGAATTTTTCATATTGCATACCTATTTTTCCCCGATTTTTATATTTATAATGGACTAATAATGGGAAAAATGGTTATACTCATTCACAATTCATGAAAATTTACCAGAAGACCTTATATTATATTATACCTCTAAATAAAAATTTGTATGATTTTTCTATTCAGTATGCTATTTTTCTTCAATTTTCTAAGATTAAATACACTTAAATCCACAAAATCGGATTACAGAATATAAAAATCACCATTGGTATTTTTCCCAGATTATGTATAATGTAAATGAAGTTTACAAAATTTTTGGTAATTTAATTTAGCTGTTTAATACTTATTCACCAATTAATGATTATTCAAGATAATAAAACAAAGAAAAATAGAAAAACTAATTGAAAAATATCTTTTATATTTTTCACAGCTTCTATATATTTAATAACAGTGTTACAAAAATTTTGGGCAATTTTGGAAACTGTCTTCTATTTATTTCCATTTTTGTTAGAATAAATACACAAAAATTATAAAAGCGGGTTAAACTGTTTAGAAACCCATTTTCTTATTTTTCCCAGCTTAAGTATGTTTAATGGTAGTGTTATAAAAAGTTTGGGAATTTTTATCACCTGTATGCGATTTTTAACGAATTTATATTGTTATGAAGGCTTAAAAATTTGGAAAAATAGTTAAACACATCAAAAGTTCAAGGGAAAATTTGTGGAAGACCTATACTGTATTTGGAATAAAAATGTAAAATTTGATGAATTTTGGAAACTGTTTGATAATATTTTTGGATTTTTGGAGTTTAAAACACATTTAAATGAGTTGAAATACCCTCAATTAATATTACAAAAATCTGGAAAATAATATCCAAAATTATCTTAATCACATGAATTATAAAATATCACCATTTCAGAAAAATTGTTACCCATTCAATATAAAACCAATATTAGAACAAAAATTTGGCATTTCTCTATATGTAGAATTTAGTATATTAGAATTAGATTTCGACATAGAAACTCATTAGCGTGTGTTTGATGTCGTAGGATCCCGGTAGTAAAGCGTTGGTGTATTCCGAGGAACTACTTGTAGCTACTTGAAGCATTGTGTGTATTCACGACTCCCCCTATTTTCGGTTATTAAATGTTTTGGGGTGGAAAAGCATGTCCTAAACTATTTATGTTCGTTGTATTTATTTTGACTCGTATGAAACTTGGTTGCTATACTTTGTATGTATGTGTATGTTACTTTAATTCATGAGGACTGCATCGCGGTTATGTCCCTGGAATCTCTAGAGACAACTCATGAACTCTTTTGAGCCTATGGTTATTATGGATAACGCTATCAGGAGGTAGACAACTCCTCACTCGCACGATTCGCTTGAGTGCATTTTACCATTTTATACACTATGTTTGCGATACACATAGTAGTCAATAGGGCACGGTTCGGTCATTAGGCTTGGGTTGTGAACTCATGAATGGAAACTTGATGCGCATACGAATCCTACATCGCATTTTAGCAACGAAACTATTACACTCATTGTATCAATAAAACTTGTTTAATTATTATAGCAACGAATTTTGTTTCTTATTATAGCAATGTACTTTTATTTATGGAAACTTCTATACCAAACCTTGATTTAGTAAACATGTGAACTCACTGACTATTTTCATAGTTGACGCTCGTTTTACATTCTTTTTCAGGAAATAATTTGTAAGTGGATATAAAGATTCATCATCATAGAGCATGCTGCATCGTGTGGAAGTTATTTTGTGAAGTTAACTTTTGAACAATGTTATTTTGGGAAACTTGTATTTTGGTTTTGTTTAAATTATGGTTTGTAAACTTTTAACTATTACTATGGTGATGTATCTTTATCTTTTGCAATGAAACGTTTATCGCTGTCATATCTTGCGTTTCCGCTTTAGCGGGGTGTGACAACAGGTCTTGTAGCTCTTTCACTTGTAGGTTGAGAAGTTGGATTGGCTGGACCAGAACTAGAAGCAATGATCATTTCTCCTTCAGTGCTCAAAGGTTGAAATTCATCACCAAACTTTTGAAATAGGCACTGTTTTAGGTCAAAGAACAGAGCAGTTAGACCACCAAGATCTGCTTGAAGTTGTAAGATATTTGAAGCTTTGTCGGAGTTCTCTTTCTCAAGCTCGCTGATACGAATGTCTTGCTTTCCAATTATTAAATCTTTTTCTGCAGAGCTTTGTTCTAGATCAAAGACTCTATTCTAATGTAAAACCACATCAACCAATTCAGATTCAGGTAGTTTGCTTTTACCTTTGGAGATGTCCAGCTCAGGTGTTTCAAATGAGCTCTTGAAGCTTGAGATCCTTCCGAAGGTATGACTTCTTCTTCAACAATTGGGCTTTCAAAATCTTGATCCATAGGAATGGATTCAGTGAACGGGCTTGATATTTCTTGAATCACTAGAGTGGACTCAGTGAATGGGCTTGGTATGTTTTGAGCCATAGAATCAGGCTCAATCGGTGTAGATTTCTTTTGAAGGGGGTCTGTGATAAGCACTCCCGGCCTTTGATCTCTTCTTTTTTGCTTCCTTGGGAGTAAAGCGTGGGTAGAGTCTTCTAGATCACTTTCAGATGGAGGTTCAGTATAAACAGGAATTGTTTGGGGAGGCATCCTCACAGTTCGCAAAAGTTCTACAATAAGAGCATCCATCTGTTCAGGGGTTGGTGAGGAAGATTACACCATTAGATCATTTTCCCTTTCAGTCATGATCGGAGGTGTAACATCTACATCCTCTTCTGGGAATGAAATACTTTGTTGAATAAAATCTTCAAACTCATTTTCTGACAATTCATTTCCTTGATCCTCTTGATCTTCTTCATCATCAGATACTTCAACCTCTTTAAAGGCAAATTGAAACTTTGGTTTGGGTGCCACGTGTTCCTCGGCAACCTCAGTATTTATGGAACTAACAGCAGGAGTGTCTTCAACCTCAGCAAACTTTCCAAATTTAAGTAACTCCTTCAATCCTTGATAAGCAACTTTGGCAGCCTTTCTTGATTGCTTCATGAGTCCAAATGTGTTGGGACCCAAAGCTTTCATATCCAAAGTATTAGATGACCTTTCGATTTGGGGATATTTTTCATTAAAGATCATTTGAAGGAACCTAAGGTACATAAAAATAGGTCCTTTTTCTTTCCCAGAAGGTTGCTCTTCATCTCTTCAAAAACAAATTTTGAGAAGATGTAATCCCAGTCCATAGCTAGAGCGACAATGGCTGAGGTCACAGTCTGACTAATTTCATCAGAACCTCCCTTTCTTCCAGAAATGCAAATCACAAAGGAGTGTGCCAAGAACCTCCAGTAAGGTGGCAGTAGCTTCTTAATATTGGGAGGATAGGTTCCTTCATAACACATCTTCTCCAGAACCTCCTTGACTTGATCAGCAGAGTACTCAATTGGGAATGAAGATGCATCAACAAATTTAAGTACCTCTAGGATAACTTGTTCAACAAATTTAAGATGCATCAACAAATTTAGCACGAAGGGCTTGAGAAATCCTGCAGTTGTTCAAACCCACCATCATAAATTTGAATTCTTGATGATCAGTAGGTGGATCCATGAGATATCCATCAATGTTCTGAGAGTCTACAAATTTTAGTTGCTCTGCCATTTATTTGCACCAAACTAGCCAAGTCAGAATTAATTTAAAAATAATTAAATTGAGTCTAAAATTTGATTTTGGTTAAAGTCAAAGTTTTAGTCGATTTCGGTCAAAGACAAAGTTTCAGTCGTTTTCGGTTAAAGTCAAGATTTCAGTCGATTTCGGTCAAAAAGATTGATTTCGGTCAAACACTTGTTGAGTAGATGATTTCGGTCAACGCTGGTTGATTTCGGCCGAGAACCCAGTTTTTGGTCAAGTCTTCATTTGAATTCGGTCAGATCCAGGTTGAACCGAAAACCCGAAATCTCATCGGAACCTGTTCCAACTCAGTTCTTCGAAAAACCTTGAGAAATTTACTCAAAAACCTGCAAATATATGAAATCGAGTACACCAAAACAACTTTAAATAATAACATTTCCATGATTGAAAACCCAAATAATACCTGATACACCGAACAATTTTTAACAAAAATAACGATTGAGTAGGTTTTAGCAGAAAAACTCGAAGTGAGAAAAGAGAAAAACGACGACGATGATGACGATGGTTGTTTGAGGTTTTTCGGTGAAAAACCCTAACCAGCCGAAAACAAAGTATATATATAACCGAAAAATCCCAGACGACCCACTTAACCGATTTCGGCCCATGAACTGTAACCCAAATTTTAATAAAAATGATTTCTTTCGATTTTACATTTCAAAAAAAAAAAATGAAAATAAAAATTAAATAAAATTAAACACCCTTTTTAATTATTTATTATTATTTATTATTTTTTTGTTTATTATTTTGTTTATTTTTTATTAAATGATTTCTTTCGATTTTACATTTAAAAAAAAATGAAAATAAAAATTAAATAAAATTAAACACCCTTTTTAATTATTTATTATTTTTTTGTTTATTATTTTGTTTATTTTTTATTTTATTATTTCTCCCCCTGAATTTGTGCATAACAATGAAAATATGTGCAAATTTAAATAAAAAAAATGTAATCCAGAACAAAAACTTTTTCGGATCAAACGTTATAGAGCAAATTAATGAGGTTTATCAGCGCACACGTTCATGAAAAGCTCTGGTCAATCATTGATATTGTGATCCACTTCAACACAAATGACATTTTTCAGGACGGATCATGAGTGACGATATATAGCTACTATATTCCTAGATAGACCATTTTGACTGATGATGACTAGGGATATTGTTGTCCACTTAAATTTCGCCAGTAAAATCTACCAGTCAGCCTTTAGTTATGGGTGTAGTTGGTGTTAGTGCACTAGAACATGTTCCCCACTTCATGACATACCCCAGTAATCAAGGAAATTTCTTCGGAATCCTTTACTTTAGGTGAGTAGATAATCATTGTGGAATGCATATGTTGTGTCGCAGGTCGGATCTATCGATCACGCAAAGGGGACAACATATGACTAACATAGAGAGTATGATGTTTGATATTTGTAGGAGACGGTATAGTGACTTAAAAGCAGTGAACATCATCTGAGTGCATATGTTGTGTCCCAGGTCGGATCTTCCAATCACGCAGAAGGGACAACATATGGCTGACTAAGAAAGAAAGAATAACGATTTTAAATAGACCCAATTTATCAGAACCCCTCAGTCACCCCCTGTCAATACAAGAATTAAGGACACAAGTCCATACGCCAATGAAGTGTTGAGCCACGGATCTAGATGATAGTTAGTTTCAATTTATGTCAGAGGCCTCCTTGTCTATGTTATTGTTAAATCTATCCAAGTGTCGTATTGTCAGTCCAAATGAGGTTTTCTAAGTTCAAATGAATCCACATTGTCTAGTTCATTATTCTTAGTCCTTTATGCCTACCAACACATTGAACACAGAGTTTAGACAATTCAACTTTAGTGCTTTACACGTATTTCGTTTTCCCTTTATCACTAACTCATATCACTTCCCAAAAGACTGTCACAAAATTTCCTTTTCTAAATATAAAACAAAATGGAAGAAAATAAGAAATACTAAATCAAAATGAAAAGAAATTCCGGTCTTTGAAACATATCATATGAAGAAATCCCATAAGCACAATTTTTTTTTTTAAATTAGGTTTTTGGACGATCGAAAATCAGCATTATTATCAAAGAGAATAGAAGAGTCATAAAATTCAAACCGTAATTCAGCAATTGAAGAAATCCCCATTTGTGATCTTTCCTTTTCCTTTCTCGCAAAGGACACATGCTCTCTATTAAAATTTTGAATGTCATGCATAAGAGAGATGTCCCCTATCATGTGTCAGGAACAGCCACTATCAACATACCGAAGTCTGATGATATTCCTCCATAGTTGCTCTGGCACAAAGTGCGGGATTAATTGGTTTTAGGAACCCAATCCATTTTGAAACTGGGTTGAACTTTGCCAGCTACGCATGATACGTGTTCCCAAGTCATATCTTGTTTATCAAACACAGAGAATAAAGAGATGTTAGAATTTTCAGATGATTTAGGAGTTGAAACTTTTTGTACCCATTTGTAGTCAGGTTTAACCATTTTCTTATTTAATCGTATGGATGCTTCAGCACTTGTTTTGGAGCTTGACACCGATCGCCGAGATGACTTCGACCTTACCGATCTTGGTTTGACTGAACTATTTCTCAAATCAGATCTCTTGTCAGACATTACCTTTTTGTTCTTGAGAGTCTGATTTTTGGTCTTTTTAGCATTCCAATCACCATTGCTTGAATGTGACCTTGAAGGATTTCTTTTGGAAGATCTCCCCCTTGGCACGTTCTGCCAACCTTGTTCAAAGTAGGGAACATATGAACGATGTGGTCAATTTCTAGCAATGTGACCAAGAGTCCCATCGTTAAAACAAGTTTGTGTTTTCAAATAAATAAGATTGTGACTTGGTCCTTATCCAAATGAAGTTTGTTTCAAAGAACTTCCACAAGCACAAGCACATTCATTAGACTGTTTAACATATTTTTGTGGCTTGAATTTTTCAATAGTGGGATTATCATCATCACAAGTTTTTGAAGCATTTTCAGTAGAACTAGAAGTATTTTTGTTCTGCTCAAACCCATCTTGCACAGTTACGTTATCTGCACATGAATTAGAAACATCAGTATCGTTCACATTAATACTCTCATTTGGGTCGGATTGTTCAGTCTTGATTGAGGCATTTACAGGGGGCTGGCCATATTGTGCAGGTGTCTCTATCTCTTTGGTTTCAATGGGCGAAGTATAGTTATCATTGAAAGGAGGTGGAACATTATGATACCCTAGACCCTCACCCTATTTGTCTTTCCACTTTAATTGTTTTTCTATCATTGACTCAACTTTCTCACTTGACACACCGAATTTCTTAAAATTAAAGTCAGCATCCTTAAATTTAGCCTTTAATGCATCAAGTTCAGCAGTTAAGTTTGCATTTTTCTCCTTGGCAAAGCGATAGTGAACACATTTGGTGTTGTATTCTTCTTTAATCCTGCTTAAATCTTTAGTTTGTGCTTCTAGTTTTTCTTTAACCGGTTTATTTACTTTCTTGATTTCATATATTTCATTCTTAAGGTTAAAAACCTCTCTAACTAATAATTCATTTCGTTCACGGTATTTATTTACTTTACCTTCACAGGACTGAGAGCATGAGGCTTCGCTAACCTCCTTGGTACTGTTGTAAAAAGTCATTATTTACCAACAAAAGGAATGTGATTGTTTAAATTGATTTTGACCGAAAACCAAGACAAATACCCTTTGACCGAAAACACCAATAGTCAACACCCTGTTGACAAAGAACCTTGAAGTTCAACTGTTTGACCGAAAACAGTTTACCGAGAATTATATATATTGGCCGAGAACTCTTCAAAGCCGAGAACCCCAAGTCTTTTTACCGAAAACGTTATTCAGCCGCCGAAAACACTAAGACCTAGCGGAAATCAAGGTTTTGATCGTGTTTCCTTATCCAATGAATCCCAAATTTGGTAAATTACCAAAAACGATCTCTAACGCAATATCCTCCAAAATTAGTGAGGAACACCAAGAAAAAGATGAACACGAAGAACAGCAATAGATGAACAGTAAAATCCCTTTTTAAAAAACAACCCAAAAACACCACAAACAAATTATTGTTTCGAAAGCAATTGATACCAAAACAGCCTTAAGTCGGGTTTAAGGCTCTGATACCACTTGTAAGTCCCTGACCTTGGATCTATCAATGTATCAATGCAGTTGTTTGATTTAATGCGAAATCTTAATCAAACAATGATACGAAACAATCTATAAGATATATCAAGAACACGTTCCAAATGAATGCACACAATTCTATTGAATAATTGTCAAGTACATTCAATCACCCTTCAGCCGTGAATAACTCTTGTTCACTCAAAAAACGCATCCTCTTAAAACGGCTATACACAGACTATATATACTAAACCGATTAACCTAAAGCCCATACATAATAAGCCCACAAAAATCACTAGGTGATTTCGGTCCAAAACCGAGAACCATATAAAACATTCAAAACAAAGCATAAACCACTAAATATAGCCCAACAGGATGTTGAGGTTCTGCCGGTTGATGCAGGATGTTGTTGTGTCTTTGGCAAGCATCACACTTTTGAGCATGTAGAAAGGAGTCTTTCTTCATGGTTGGCCAGTAGTATCATGTTCTTAGTATTTTGGAGCATAAGGATCTGCCCCTTGTGTGATTTCCGTAATCACCTTCGTGTATATCCTTTAAGACTTCTGCAGCTTTAGGATCTTCCAAGTATCTAAGGTATGGACCCGTCATAGATTTTTTGTAAAGTTTGCCTATGATTAACACAAATCTTGAGACTATCGTCCTGAATGCTCTTTCACTTTTTTCTTCTTTGGGTATTGTGCCATTTTAGAGATACTCCACAATGCGTTGGGTCCATGATCTTGAACTTATTCGAGGATCCTGTCCGTCGGGATCTCTTTGAGGAAGGATCCTAGAGTCAGGATCTTCAATAATTGCTACGCGTGTCAGATGTTTAGGGTTTTCTGATTTATCTGGGTTATAGGAATCTTCGTCTCTAGTGGGATCCTAAGGGAGGATCCTAAATTGGCTAATGCATCTGCTTTTGTGTTTTCTTCTCTGGGAACTTGGGTTAGGCTAAAGTTTTCGAAGTCAGAAGCTAATTTTTTGAGGATCTCTAGATATAATGCTAATTTTTCACCTTTCACTGCATATGATCCATTATAGTGATTGGTTAGTAATAAAGAGTCAACAAATACCTGAAGATTCCTAATTTGAAGATCCTTAGCCAATTGTAGTCCCATGATGAGTGCTTCGTATTCTGCTTCGTTGTTAGTAGCGTTGAATTCACAACTAACTTTCTGGGGTATGATGTCCCCCTGTGGCGACTTTAGTATGATTCCTAGTCCTGTTCCTTTCTAATTTGAAGCTCCTTTTGTGAACAACGTCCATTTTCCTAGATGTTCATTTTGTAGGAGTTGCTTGGATTCCATGTCCACTTCTTTTTGTAGATCATCACTAAAGTCAGCCACAAAGTCTGCTAATGCTTGTAATTTTATAGTGGATCTTGGTTCGTATTTGATGTCAAATGTGCTTAACTTCACCGACCATTTTTCCATCCTTCCTGACATTTCTGGTTTTCTCATGACATTCTTGATAAGATAGTTAATTTTTACATGTATAGTGTGTGTTTTGAAATAGTGTCTTAATTTGGTAGAAGCAGTTACTAAGGCAAGAATTAATTTTTCGAGGTGAGAGTATCTGGTTTTAGGATCCAAGAGACTTTTACTTACATAGTAGACAGGATGTCGATCCCCGTTAAGATCCTTGACCAGAACGACACTTACCGCGTTTGAGGATACTGAGAGGTAGAGAATAAGTGGTTCTCCATCTATAGGCTCCACTAGTAGTGGAGCAGAGCTTAGATATTTTTTATGTTCCTGGAAGGCTTTCTCGTGTTCCTCCTTCCACTCAAATTTCTTGTTCTTTTTCAAGATATTGTAAAAGGGCTTACCCCTTTCTGAGGATCTTGAAATGAACCTGTTGAGTATTGCTACTCTTCTGGTTAGCTTTTGGATGTCCTTTGTTGAAGATAGGGATCTTAATTCCATGATTTCTTTGATCTGTTCCGAGCTTGCTTCTATCCCTCTTTTGGTTACCATGTATCCAAGGAACTTGCCTGACTTCATTCCAAAGTGACATTTGAGTGGGTTCAACTTCATATTGTATTTGTCCAGGATGTCAAATGCTACCTTAAGGTCTCTGAGGTGATCTTCAGATTTCATTGACTTCACTACCATGACGTCAACATAAACTTCCATGGTGTCCCGTAGCTTGTCTTTGAACATCCGATTCACCAACCTTTGATATGTCGCACCTGCATTTTTAAGATCAAAAGGCATTGCTATGTAACAATATATACATGTTGGTGTTATGAATGCAATATCTTCTTGGTCTGATGGTTCCATTTGGATTTGTTGGAATCATGTTGAAGCATCCATGAAGGTCAGGAGTTCATGGCCAGCCGTTGCATCTATCATAGAATCAATATGCGGTAGAGGGAAAGGATCCTTAGGGCAAGCCTTGTTAAGATCCGTATCTCTCCATTTGCCGTTTTTCTTTTGTACGACAACCACGTTAGCTAGCCATCTTGGGAACTTTACTTCCTTGATCATCCCTGTTTTTAGGAGCTTCTCTACTTCTTCTTGGATGATATGGTTCCTTTCAGGTGCAAACTTTCTTGTCTTTTGGTGTATTGGTCTGAAAGAAGGATTAATATTAAGTTTATGAGTAATAATAATTTTGTCTATACCTATCATATCTTCGTGTTTCCATGCGAATATCTTGCTTCTGGTTCTTAAGAAATTCAATAGATCTTGCTCAATCTGCTCAGGCATTGAGGATCCTATGAGGACTTTAGCTTCAGGATCCTCGATGCCCAGGGGCACTTCCTTTACGTCTTGTTCCTTTGTCTCCAGAACATGTCGTGCCCCATGCCTTAATTGCTATGCTTGTTGGGATTTGGTCGTAGATTTCATAGAGTTTTTGTATCATTCTTTCGATTCTTGTTGATCTCCCATGATCTTCACTGTTCCCCATGGAGTGGGAACTTCACACACTGATGGTATGTTAATGGAACCGCTTTCATCTCGTGGATCCACGGTCTACCTAGTATCACATTATAAGAAGATAAGGTGTCAATAACACATAAATTTTGTATGAGTTCACCCCTTCTATGTATATTGGTAGCTTTATTTCTCCAATTGTGTGTTTTGTTTCCCCGCTAAATCCTATGATGACTGAGGATCTCCTGACTATCTCTAATTCTGGGATGTTCATTCTTTTCAGTGCATCTAGGAGTACGATATTGACTGAGGATCCTCCGTCAACAAGGATCCTTATGATGAAATGGTTGGCCATGTACAGTGTTATCACGAGTCTGTCATGGTGAGGATCCTAAATTCCTTCCCAGTCCATCTCGTGCAATGTGATTTCTTTTTCACTGCTAATCATGGTATTCTTCCATGGTCTATCTTCCTCTTCTGTTTTGAAGACGTTGGTGTGCCTTTTAGCCTAAGAATAAGAGGTACCACAAATGTTAGATCCGCCTGAGATAACATTAGTTATCTTAGCGTCAGAGGGTGGATAACTGGTTTCTCCGGGGTCTTGTGATCATCCTGGTTATTCTCCTTGGATTTTTCTCTTTTTCTCCCAAGGATCTCTTTGAGGCGTCCTTTACTAAGGAGGTAGCTGATTTCTTTTCTTAGGGATATTCAGTCCTCCGTCATGTGGCCAAAGCCTTCGTGGTAAGCACACCATTTGGACTTGTCTTTCCAAGCGGTGGGCTCGCTGTCTCTCTTTGGCCATCTTGCTTTGTCTCCAAGATCCTGCATAGCATGAATTACACCTGAAACATCCACAGAAAAACAACAGTCAATGATTTTAGGAAGCTCTTCTTCTCCTCCTCCATCTTCAAGGGCATTAACCATGTGATGATCCGGTTTGGAATAGGGCTTCGATTTGTAGGATCTTTGAGTCGAGGATTTGGCCTTCCTGTTGGGGTTCTCATATTGTTCCGAAGGGTTGCTTCTCTTCTGGATCTCTCGATCCTCTTCGATCCTTATGAACCTCAATGCTCGGCACCTGACTTCATCCAATCTTTTGCATGGGGTCATTACAAGGTCTTCGTAGAAGGGTGAATCCTTTCTTAGTCCCATTTTAAAGGCTTCTACAGCAGTGGCCATGTCGATGTTAGGGATGCTCAGAGCTTCCCTGCCAAACCTATTAACAAAGTCCCTAAGTTTTTCCTTATGATCCTAAACCACCCGGTAGAGATCACTAGTGATCTTCTCGAAGGTTCTGCTACAAGATAACCGGTTATTAAAGATATTGACTAAGTGTGAAAATGAAGTAATAGAGCATGGGGGAACGTTTAGCATCCATTTGAGGGCTGATCCTGTAAGGGTCGAACCAAAGCCTGTGCATAGGCAAGCTTCCTTCAAGTGCCTTGGGATGGGCATGATCTCCATCCTTTCTCTATATTGGGCTATATGCTCTTCAGGGTCCTTGGTTCCATCGTATAGCTTCATGTTAGGAGTTTGGAAATCACTTAGGAACTTTGGTATCGGCTATCGCAGGAGCGAATCTCGAGATCCTGTGGCTTGTAGGAGATGCTTCTGGTATTGGTTGGACCACTCCGGGTACACTGGAGATCATTTGTCTTAATTGTTGAAGTTTCCTAGCCATATTTGGGTTTATTACTGCATCAACGTTAGTATAGTTAGTATTAATAGTATTGCTATATAAGAAGTTACCAGAATCAAGGTTTCTAGGAGTGTTGAAAGGTTCATTAAGATTATTGCACAATTATGGACGATGTTTCCTGGGATTTCTGAAATTCCACCTGCATCCTCTCCATTTCTTTGAGTAGTGCTCTATTATCCTCCTGTTGTTAGGTCACCTGTTGCGTCATTTTCTTCATCATTGTGAAAAGTTCTGCAGTAATAACTGAGGCAGTTGGATCCTACAGCCTTGAGGATCCCAAACTTCCTGGATTAGCGACTGAGGGGGTGCTTTTCTTGAAAGTGTCAGGAATTTTCATCTGAGTAGGGGGCCCACTTAGAGGAGGTGGTAGGTTTTTGGTTGGAATGGAAGGAGCAGAGGACGAAGAGAGGATCAGTTGGGTGGACATGATTTTTATTTTTTTGAGGATTTTGAACACCACGGCCCCACCCCCAAGGTGGGCGCCAAATTGTTTTGGTCAAAAATTACACAAGTACTAATCAACCAAATTGAATGAGAGGTTGTGTTGTTCAGATTGTGTAATAGAAAATGGTAAAAGAAAGTGACACAATGCTTTACAAGGAAATTCCTTGATCCTTGCTAGGATCTCCGACACAAAACCTTGGGAGGTGATAATCACCACCTGCCTTGATGATTTTATTGATATAAAATGAAAATTACAGTGAGTTCTTAGCCAGAATAAGTAGAGAATTTTGTAGAGTAAGCTTAGACAAAAAACAGTGTGTTGTGTGTAGATTACAAGTGTCAATTTATAGTCTAAACTAGCCAACAAGATGTCCGATATTTCCGGGATCCTCTATGACCAGCTTCATGAACGTTATTTGACCTAGTATTCTGGGTCTTCAGCATTGTTGAGACGATTCTTCGTTGAGAATTGGTCTTCTCTTCACTACTTCTGCACATGTGTTAATCATAGACAAAATATGATCGTTATAAATATTAATGAAAATAATAACGGTAATTAGTCGAGATTCTGATGTAGCTGAGAATCCTGGATATTTGAGGATCCTGAATATTGTAAGGATCCTGGCCCTAACAACATGCATCATATGCATATGTATACATTTATCTGCATATGCATCATATATATATGTATATATTTATATGTTCATATGTATATTAATATACATATGCATATGTACAATATGGATATGTGTGTATGTGTATATATATATATATATATATATATATATATATATATATATATATATATA
Source organism: Lactuca virosa (assembly GCF_052849685.1). Taxonomy (NCBI): domain Eukaryota; kingdom Viridiplantae; phylum Streptophyta; class Magnoliopsida; order Asterales; family Asteraceae; genus Lactuca; species Lactuca virosa. The sequence continues at coordinate 72,634,994 of NC_136429.1, read as the reverse complement.
TATATATATATATATATATATATATATATATATATATATATATATATGCATATTAATATGCATATGCATCATATGTATATGTATATATTCATATACATATATGCATATTAATATGCATCATATGCATATATATATATATATATATATATATATATATATATATATACATATATGCATATTAATATATGTATATATACCTATCTACATATGTATATGCATACGCATATACATTTTATATGCATATGAATATATCCATATGAATATGCATGAACATATGCATATGTATATATCCATATGAACATACATGAATCTATACACATATGCATATGTCCATATGAATATGCATATATACATGCATAAGTGCACATGGATATGCACTTATATAAGTCCATGTATATATGTTTATGCATATTCATATAGATATATGCATATGCATATGAACATGCGTAATTCATGTATATATGTTTGCACGTGTGCATATGGACATGCTTGTGTGAAAGAAATAATAAAATGCATCAATCAAATGCATAAGATTATTTTTAATCTCTATAATCTACAATAGAAATCGCTATTACCAAGCAATGACTGAGTAATCGTTTTGTCAGTTTTTCCTTTAATTATGAGTATAAGGAAACTGACCCCTCTTCATATAATGAGTTTCAGTTTCATGAATACCAAAATTAACAAACAAGACTGGAATCCTGGCGACTGGTTTTGTGGCAGATAGCTATTTTATTACTTTAATTAAGTCATAATGACCATGAACTGATTGATTCTCATTCATAATTCTGATTGTAATGCACACAACTATGCTTCCTGAGTGATATGTTTCAAGTGCAAGTCGTCTAGGGAATTGGTTATCAATGCTTCTAACTGATTACTTCCTTGCCTTCCCGAATTCTGGTAAGCATTTTTCATTTTTTTAATACACATGTGTGTTGTGTATAAGTTTTCATGTTTTGTTTCTATTGATCTTCATAAAAAACAGAGTTTGAAAAGTTCAGTCATGCTTCTGTGAATGAAATAAGAAAAAAGCCAATGGATCAATCAAATGCATAAGATTATTTTTAATATTTGTAATCGGTAGTACATTAGTTTCAATATCTATAATTGAATGATGATCAGTTTGTTTGATTTTACTTTAATTTCAATTAATCAAAAGCTTAAATGATTTTCTTAACTAATTTAATTTGTATGCTTGCTGGTTTGGTCAATGTGGTTTGCATCTTCGCTCCTTCATTGTGGTTCGCCATTGATCCTGCCTCTCTCTCTCTATATATATATATATATATATATATATATATATATGTATGTATATATATATATATAATATATATATATATGTATATATATATATAAATATAATATATATATATATATACATATATATACATATATATATATATATATATATATATATATATATATATATATATATATATATAACATATTAAGTATAGAAAAAGTTATGTAAATGGAGGTAAACAAACAACCCCTAATTTATCTGTGTTTAGAATATATGTCCAAAATTAATCATACACTCACACAATACTTATAATTTATAGATTAACCTAACTAAATAACTAACTAAATATATATATATATATATATATATATATATATATATATATATATATATATATATATAATGAAATTAGTAAATGATGGTAATGGTGGTAATGATAGTAGTAGTGGGTGTCGGTGTTGGCGGTGGTACTAAGTAGTGGTGGTAGTGATGATGAGTGGGTAAATGTGGCAGTGGTAGGTGGTGGTGGTGGTGATATTAGTGGTGATGGTGGTGGGTGGTGGTGACAATGGGTAGTGATGCTGGTGGTGGTGGTGGTGGTAGTGGTTATAGGTGGTGGTGATGATAGTAGAGGTAGGTAGTAGTGGTGGTGATGATAGTAGTAGTAGGTGTTGGTGTTGGTGTTGGTGGTGGTACTGAGTAGTGGTGGGCGGGTGGATGTGGCAATGGTAGATGGTGGTGGTGGTGGTGACAGTAGTGGTGACGGTGGTGGGTGATGGTGACATTAGGTAGTAATGTTGCTGGTGGTGGTGGGTGGTAGTGATTGTGGTGGTGGAGGTAGGTAGTGGTGGTGGGTGGAGGTGGTGGTGATGATGATGGTCTTTAAGCCAAACACTCTAAGGCATAATCCCTACGCCTTATGGCCCAATATTTTAAATCATAAGCCATAATCCCTAAGCCCTTAGCCTTAGGCCTTAGGCCTTAAGCCTGTAGTTATAAACCATAAGCCACTTATCTTAAGTCTTAAGCCATAAGTCATAAGCTCTAAGAAATAATTCATAAACCTACACCATAAGTTGTAAGTTAAATTCCCTTAGCCCTTAACCTTAAGCCATAAGCCTTAAGTCATAAGCCTTAATCCATTAACCACAAGCCATTTCCCTTAAGTCTTAAGCCATACACCCTAAGCCATAAGAAATAAGTCATAAGCCTAAAACCCTGACACTTAGGGCTTATGGCTTATGGATTAGGGATAATTCTTAGGGCATATGGTTTATGGCTTATGGATTAGGGACTAGGGCTTATGGTTTAGAGTGTATGTCATCGGGTTGAAGGCTAATAGATTATGGTATGTATCTTAAGGCTTAATGCCTAGGGTTTCATACTTGTGGTTTAAGGCTTAGGGATTAAGCCTTGTGGATTTAAGCTTTTGTGTTAGGGTTTTGAGTTTAGTGCTTATGGCTTAGGGCTTAAAGAGTATGAGTTATGGCTTATGGCTTATGGCTTAAGGCTTATGATTTATGATTATTTTTAGAATATGGTTTATGGCTTAGGGCATAAGATTTGTGACTTATGGCTTAGGGTTTTTGATATATGATTATAGCTCATTGCTTATCGCTTATGACTTATTGTTCAGGGCTTAAGGTTTTAGGCTCAGGCCTTCGGGCTTAAGGCTTAAGGCTTATAGATCATAACTTAAGGATTAATACATATGAATTAGGGCTTATGATTATGGCTTTTGGTTTACGACTTACAACTTCGGGTTTACAATTTATAGCTTATGGCTTATGACTTAGGTCTTAAGGCTTATAACTTATGTCCTAGAAACTAAACCCATAACCCTAAAGTATAAATCTTAAATCATAAACTCTAAACCCTAAAATTTATTTGCAATTTCATCAGACTTCTACTTCTATGCAAAATTTTCATCCTTAGTTCGAATAATCATTTTCGTATGTAGATTTTTGTAGTAGACATACATGCATACATGAATACACATACATGTATATACTTACATGCATATATATATATATATATATATATATATATATATATATATATATATATATATATATATATATATATATATACCTACAAACAAATTCATTTTTTATTTTCAAAATTTGAAATTATAATGCACATATAGATATAATACACACACATACATAATTATACAAATTAATATTGATATTTTTATTTGAAGAAATATATTATTAAGATTAAAATTTATGTGGGCTTTAGGATAATTCTTATATATATTCAAAACTTAAAAATTTTAAAAATGAAGTAAAAATTTCAAAATTTCAAAAATTGCCTCACTCACATATACTCACATTTTAATTCGCCTCACTTTCGATACCTTCTCAACCGCTAGGGTTCCTGTTTTTTTCGGTTCATGTCTGTTCTCTCATGAGATCATTGATCCCTCTCCGCCCTTTCATCCCGGCTCCGCCATATTGCCTGTTAGCCCTTATCTTCGCTTATCCCAAAGAGAGTTCTTCTCCCTCAGTTGAACAGTCGTTGTTTTCTCCAACCTCAAATCACCGACATGGCCGCTAATCGCTTAATCAAAATCTTAGATACAGTGTCGTTGTCTCCCCCACTCAACCTTGTATTGTGTGCCCTAAATAATATTTCAGCAAAACACTGCTTTTTTTTCTAATCCATTGACTCATTGTCTATTCTCCCACCTCCCTCTCCCTTATCTTACCTCTCCGATATGTAACAATCATCTTGTCCCTCCGCCATTGATGACGTCGCTGCCATCTTCTCCACCTCGCCAGCCTCAGCCAGCACCGCCAACGATGCCAAACTCTATTTGCAGGTAAGGTTTTTTTGTTCCCCCTAAAAATCCACTCTTGATAAGTACATCAATTTATTCTCTTTTTTCCCCTAAATCCAATTCTCACTAAATACACCGAGTTTTTCTTTTTTCTTTTCCCTGAATTCCATTATAAGTTCACATATCAATTTTTTCCCTGAATTCGATTCCCAATGCATATAAGGATCTGTTTTTTTTTGTAATCTAAAAATGGTGTGATAATATTTTGATATTCTAAAAATAATAACGTTTTCTGAAAACAATAATGTTTTCACCTTTGGAGATGTGAAAAAAAACACTTTCTATTCCTGTGTGTTTATAGGTTCAAGCATACATGAGACTGGGTTTGCCATTATGAAAATCAAATGTATTATATTTATCGAGCTTTTCTTGATCTCAAAACTACTAGGGTTCCAATATTTCCCCGTAATTGATTTACCTTCATTCCATAACATATATACGTACAAGATACAAAGATACAATACATATTGGGTTTATACAAACTAGGATAATCTAAGTGGGCTAAATACAACACGTAATATACACTACTACGCCCCCGCAGTATGAGCAGGAGATGGAGATCGGACTTTCAAATTGGATCTTAATTCCATGAAAGGGATGATGGCAGTCCCTTAGTGAAAATGTCTGCACACCGAAGGTTGGATGGAACATGAAGAACATGGACTTGCCCAGTTGCGACTTTATCCCGGACAAAGTGGATGTCAATTTCTATATGCTTGGTTCATTGGTGTTGAACATGTTTAGTCAATAAATAAACAGTGTTGAATGTAAGGCTCGCGGGGATCATGCATGGAGAGACAAAAATGTTGAACAGCATATATAATGTCGGGGCGAGTGAAGGTCCAGTACTATAGCCCGCCTGCGAGGTTTCGATAGAGAGTTGGGTCCTTAATAGGTGTGCCCATATAATCCAACTTTGTCTAAGTGTTAGCTGGTGTACAATAAGGGTTACACGAAGAAAGTTGTACCCCCTCTAGAAGGTCTAACACATATTTGCGTTGAGACAAGAATAATCATGACTAGTCTCATATAGTAGAAATGCCCAGAAAATATGAAAGATAACCCAGATCTGTCATAGCAAACTCTATGGAAATGAGGGATATGATGTGTTGGATCGACTCCATGAAGGATGCTGTCAGAATGATATCATCAACATAGAGAAATAAGAAGCTGGTAGAGGTGCCATCCGTGAATGTGAACAAGGAAGAGTCTAATTTTTGTGGATGAAGCCCATCCGAGTAATAAATTCTATAAACCGGTGGACCCATGCTCGATGGGCTTGTTTTAGACCGTATAAAGACTTTTGTAGATGGAAAACATAATCTAGGTGTTTCGGGTGATGAAATCTGAGAGTTTGATGCTTGTAAACAGTCTCATTCATTTGGCCATGTAAGAAATCATTCTTGACATCTAGCTGGTGAATAAGCCACTTTCTAGAGGTGGAAATGATCAAAACTGCACTAATGGTGGCTGGTTTTACAACCAGGCTAAATGTCTCATCACAGTCGATATCGGGTCTTTGAACTTTGCCATTAGCAACCAACCGAGCTTTATACCTATCTAAAGAACCATCCGCCTTATATTTCTTTTTTAAATAACCACATAGAACGTATAAGATTAGCCCCTTGAGGCATAGGGACAAGTTTCCAAGTTCCGCTAGTAATAAGAGAATTAAATTCGTCTTGCATTGCAATGGTCCAATTAGGGTCACAGAGAGCATGAAGATGAGACTTAGGCATGAAAGACTTAGTGGTGGTGTGGAGGTTGAGACGAGACATAAGTTTAGTAATGCTACGTTTCGCACGTGTGACCATAGGATGAATGGGGGGAGGCGGAGGTGTTGGAACGGATGGTGAAGGTTCCGATGGAGTGGGAGGTGCCCTGTTATTTGTAGGATTGTGAGGAGACAAAGCAAAGGAGTCCGTAAAGGGATCGTCAGAAGAGTCAGGGACGCTGGTGGAAGGTGTAGATTTGATGATCTGAGAGATGACAACAAGAGAGGGATCATCAAGGAAATGATAGGACGGTGGTTGATTCGGAGTGACCGATAGGAAAAGAAAGGAGGTCTCGTCAAAGGTGACATGACGAGAGATAATGATCTTACGGGTAGCAAGATCGTGACATCGATAACCCCGATGATGAGTGGGGTAACCGAGAAATACACAAGGAGTAGATCAAGGGGCTAGTTTTTGAGGTGGAGTAATATATGGATAACATAGACAGTAGAACACGCGAAGGTGAGAGTATGTGAGTTTTTTGTGACAGAGTTTGGAGAAAGTAGTGTCATTTTTGATGGATGTTGAGGGTGTGATATTGAGAATGTGAGATGCCCTGTGTAATGCCTCAACCCAATATTGAGGTGGGATGTGAGCTTGAAATAGAAGGGTACGGATAATGTTATTTATAGTGCGAATCATACGCTCAAACAACTCATTTTGTTGAGAAGTTTTCGGCCAAGAGAAATGAAAGGTTATGCCATTTTGGTCAAATAGGGAGTGAAATTCACGGTTCAAATTCGCCCCTTGATCTCATTGAAAAGTTTTTATTTCAGTGTTAAATTGGGTTTTAACATACATACGAAAATGTAAGACTTTGTTGATGACTTCAGATTTGTTGCGTAAAGGATAAACCCATAAAAAATGAGAATAATGATCCAAAAATAACACATAACAGTTTATTCCAGAAGTACTCGATATAGGAGAAAATGCATATATTAGAGTGAATAATGTCAAAAGAATTAGAAACAACCGAAATAGAAGAAGTAAAAGGCAACCTAACATGTTTGCCAAGACTACACGAATTACATGTAGCAGAAGTAGAGTCTTTATTACATGCAATAAATTTATTCAAAAATAAAAACTGAAGGGCACGTGGGTCGGGGTGGCCAAGACATTAATGCCAAAATGTTGGACTGCAAGCAAGAAGAGCGGTATGAGATTTGGGCTTCTCAAAAGCGGGATAGAGATCGCTCGAGCTGTCACACCTAAGGAGAACCTAACGGGTTCGAAAATTCTTCACATAAAAACCAATTTTATCAAATTCAACGGTGACATTATTATCAGTGGTGAATTTTCGAACAAAAATAAGATTTTGATGATGTTAGGTGTGACCAGGACATTGTGAAGGTGAAGAGGGCGGTGAGAAGTGTTTAAGTAGGAATGACCAGAGTGTGTGAAGGGAATGGATGAACCATTGCCAATAAGAACAAAATTTGTTTTACTTTTATTACTAAGAGAATGGAGTCTACCTATGTCCAATCCAAATGAGATGTAGCCCTAGTGTCTATGTACCATGATGAAGTCTACTATGGAATACACAATGGAATACCATCTACAACGAATTTAATTCTGTTGTCATATTTACGACGGGATTATTTTTTTTGTTGCAAACCATCACTACGAGGTTTTTAAGGACGGAAATGGGTTGTTGCAAATTCCATAGCAATTCATCTTTTGCAATGGAATTTAGCTTTTTGCAATGGATTCCTTCCCTAGCAATATCGAATTTTTTTGTAGTGATAATCTTATGATGAAATGTAGGAATATATCCCCGATATTGGTTAGTGTTTGAATTATGAGAAGGGATTGGTGAGTCAAGTAGACTCATGGAGAATATCAAGATCAAGTATTGGAGTGAATAATGAATATAGCCTAAATGCTAATATTATAAACCTAGAAAGTGTGACTTGCATGTATAATCGTGGCATGGAAATTTAAGGGACGTGGTGCTAGAGGCAAGAATTGTTTGAGGTAAAATGAATAGAGGAGACAAAGTACTTTGGGGGATTACACGACACAGAAAGAATGACCGCGACGCGTGGAAAAAGTAGATTGTTATAATCTTCTTAACAAAACCTTTAGTAACAATTAAGAAGTGTTAGGAATACTTGACACAGAAAATAAATCGCATATGTTGATGTATGTGATAATTTCGACATGTAGGCCTTGTCAATGCTCAATTCCTAAGAACTGGAAAGGCTGGGGATAACTTGGATGAATGTTTATGTTATGAAGTATAAAAGATTTAAATGATTACCAACCTTTAAAGTTAGTTCTCATAAGAATCTCATTGTAAGTATAGGGTATAAAGCATCAAGATGAAATCTTAAGGAAATTATGCCATATAGTGTGGGTTGTATATGTTATTTATTCGTGGCTAAGTGTAAGCCGTAAGTCGAATACTATATATTAATTGGGAATGATTGATTGTTATGACTGAGATTGATCCTAAATCATAATACGGCCCAAGTATGATTACTTGGATATGAATTTGGTTGATAAGATATGTATGATAAACTGATATGGAGGATAGAACATAGCAGTCTTGATGATTGTAATGCTAAGTTTCACAACGATTTCATACTTCAAGGTAGTCTTAGTGACTGTAATATCCTGTATATGAAATTATTGGATTGAGTGGTAGTTTTAGTGACTGAAATACTACAGTGACAGAAACTGTTGATCATAGTAGTCTTAGTGACTACAATACCATTAATTAATATGTATGATAGTAGAGTAAGAATAAGGAAAGGTATGTTGGATGTTGTAAGCATGTTAGGAGTTATATTAACTATTGATATAGAAGTGATTACACTTACATGTGAATATAAGGAGTGATAAATAGGTTGTTATAACCTAGTTATAGCATGTCGACGAGATTCTGAGGACGAAATCTTCTTAAGGGGGAGAGAGTTGTAACACCTGTTTTTCATAACAACTATGTTTTCAAGAAATATGAATTTTGTGATATGAGTAGGTGAAATTACGCATGACATTCCTTTAAATTGTGTATCGTTATTTAGAAAAAATTGAGGAAAGTTTTAGATTTTCCAAAGACGATTTCGGGGATATAAAGATCGTCGGAAACTGAGTTCGTATGAGAAAGTTATGACTGTTTGAAGTTAGGGTGAAAGTATGTTGCTGTTTCGTGAGAGTCAATGAAAGTCAAAGTCAAACGGTCAAATTGCGGCTACCGTGACACGGTGTAGTGTTTACCATGGCACGGAAAATAACGAGTCATAGGGACACGTATCAACCGGAGAGTGACACATGGCAAAAGGCCACAACACGTGGCAACGATAGATTCTAGGTTGAGACCATGGCACAACTGTTTAACCATCTTGGAGTGGTCATACACCATATATATGTGTATTTTCTTGACGTTTAGGAGATTTTTTTCACACATGATCGGAGGTGCTGCTTGGGAAACATTCTCGGGAGCTTATAACGAGAGTGATGTACTAGTGTACGGGAGATACGGGGCTGGGTTACGAGATTCATTAAGGTGTATTTTATCTTGTATTTGTGTGATTATTTTATCACATAAATGTCAGGATTTATTGGACCCAAATATGTGTTGCGAGAATTCGTGATATGATGTTGTTACGAACCCGTTGGTAAGATTTGTAAATAAATCTTACGGTGAAATAATCAGTCGGGACGGTGGGGATTATAAATACTAGTTTATTGGAGTTACCTATTATAATGAATTTAGCCAATGGCTTACGAGTTAAGCTTATTTCGGTTGTATTATCGAGTATATTGAGTTTGGGGACAAATAGTCCCGTAGAGTAGCTAGTAGTAAATTATTACAGTTTTGAGGAACTTCATAATTTTTGGGTAGGTGTTGATATGTGAAAAGCTGGCACACAGAGTAGGTCGAGAATCGAGGTTGGAATGTATCTGCCTGCTAATCAGGTGAGTATACTACTCTAACATCCGTTTTTGTGATAGATTCATTGCACAATATGTGGGATACGTATGTATATGTAGCGAATTAAATGATTAAATATCATATAAGTGAATACTATGGTATTGTAGGGATATACATATACCAGAAAAATGGTATACACGTTTATGTGAATTGAAAATACAACAAGTGGCTATGTGTAAATTGTAAATAGAGTATGCTTAAGACGGGTGTGGTGATAATGGTGATTAATTGTTTAAGCCTTAGTGTATAACTAGGCAATAACCATTGTGGTGATATTTTGTTAGATCTCTTAAGAGGATTTGAAAATGTAATTATTTGGTAGAATTTAGTAGGATAAATAATAATATAGTTCAATACATATCAATGGAAGGCAAACAAGCAACAAGTTGCGCCGCAAGCCCTTTCTGGATGGCAAAACTAATTCTTTTGAAAACAACATCTATGGATCTAGGAGATATGACATTAGAATGCATGACCCGTTGGACTCTGTTGAAGAGCTCTACCACCTCCGGTGCAAGAAAACTAAATGCATCAAATGCAAAAGGAACAAACACATGTTGATTTTCTATACATGCATTCTCCTGCTTTGCCACTTTGCACGCAACGACTTTCAAAGTGGCATGCCCTGCTGTGAAACCCCTGATCCTCAAACCGAAAAGAGGAGAGACCCCAGTAAGATCCATACACACGTGCTTCCCTCCTACCCATCCAAAGAACAAAATGTCAGTCGGCTTGAGTGTGGATCTTCCGTCCTGTGGGTCCGTCAAAATGTTCACTGGCGATTCTTTCTTCGCAGAAATACCAGCACGCCGACAAGCATCAAAGAGAACATCCCTAACCACATCATGTCTGTACTTGAAACCAGGGAGCTCTCTAAAATGAACCGCATGTTCCCCAAAAGTGTCCAAATATTCCTTGCGGCAAATTCGGCATATCTTTTCAATTGGGAATAGAAGAATCATGAGGCGGTAACGAAGGATAGTTCGGTACTCCACAGGAGACATATGCTGGCCGAGGCCATCAATAGGGATTGTTAGCAGAAAATCCTGAGCATGAGGTGCCCGAAGATAGTCAAAAACTGCTTTCTGTCTAACAGCCATGTCGAAGTCGACTTCCATATCTTTGACGATTTTGCTAAAAAGGGCACACGCCAATTCTTTTTGGGATTTAGGGGGGGGGGGGCGGTGTCCTTATTAGTGAAACCGCTACAATCGAATCCCGTAATCGTATCACGAAGACGATTCATAGCACACAGGTAATCAGAGTCCATACCACATATGCCACTGTCACGTAAGATGTGGTCTTGTAATGCCCAAGATTGGGCCCCCGAGGCAATAAATGCGTAGGAGGAAACCTCGTATGCCGAGTGCAAACCCAAACCACCGAAATGAATAGGTAAGGAATCCAGACGCCACTGAATGTCTCCAAAGAAGGGGTCTCCACATACCACCATATCCTTGATAGACCTGCGCAATCCTTTGTCAAAACAAAGCTGCCTCTTCTATGTGCACCGGCTGACATGTCCTTAAACCAAAGAAAAGTTTTGTAATGCCCATATAAGATCGAAGCAAAAGGAGCTCACTCTGCTGGTCACGTAGTTTTAGAAGAAGACCCATCAAATCAACAGCATTGACTGCTCTCTTCATGGCCAGTCCGCTAATAAACCTTGTGTCTCTGCTAACAGCCCCCCTAAGGAGCTTCATCTCCAAAGAAGGTCTCCCTATATCTGTTGGGAATAAATCATCACGAAGCTTCCTACCATCACAGGAGGGCCAAAAACCTTTGTTTTCTTGATGTTCAACTCAATACCCAAGCCTGGACCATTCACCCGAATAATGTTCAACACCCTATCCACCTCCTCTGAATCCCCAATGACAATCCCATTATCTAGATACCAAGCATGGAGAAGGAGCTTACAATTGTCTCTAATCTTGTATACAAGCGGGTACAAAATGAGGGCAAAAATAAGAGGGCCCAAGGGGTTGCCTTGCTGCACCCCAGTGGAAGACCATATATGTTGGTCTCCGATATAAAGTCTCGCAACTTGCCCATAAAAGAAATCCACCCATAAAGAAATAGAATGGCACATCCTCTTAACCTCGTGGAACAAAGCTGATCTATCCACCAGGTTAAAATCATTCGAGAAATCCACTGTTAGCATTGCAGGAGACCCATCACAGTGGTGTTCACTCAACACCCTATTGGCACTGTGTAACACAGCCTCAGCACCCCCGGACACACCAACCCCGAACTGAAAATCATTAAGGTACTTGGCCATTTCTTTACCCACACCTTTCATGGCAACCTTGGGAACCAGACGTCTCCATATAGTGCCTACTGTAATTGGACGGATCCTATTGTTAGGTTTAATCTGAGGCGTGAGAGGAGCGGATGCAACAAACTCTGCCAAAATGGTTGGGCATCTTCCCACTAACCATAAATCAACCACTGAAGTGACATCACGTATGAGATCTGTGGCTCTTACAGACCCTTCTCCACAAAAGGCATCCAGGAAGTGTTGAGCCCTCAACCCATCTCTCCAGCATGAAGTTCCTTCACGGAAAGATTTGATGCAACCAAATACACAGTCAAGGTCTGCTATAAGGGGAGGTTCAGAAATTATGGGGCTCGGCATGGATGGGGGTGGCCTGAAAGGTTGTTTGTCCTCCAAAGCTTTAATAGTATCACCATTATATGGCGTAACACCCGATGAGCATAACACTTTCACAGCCGCGGTAAAATGCCCATTTGCAACCTTGCGGAGGCACTGCCTGATGTTGGTGTTACTTGATGTAGACTCCTTATGAAGGATGCCTCCACCCTGTCCCATGGCCTCAACCTCGGGATTGTCTAACATATTTTGAACTAACTTCCTGATACCATTCTCTTTCCCCCATGTATCCAAGGCCTTCAAGATGGAGCTTTCTTTTAAGGATTTTCTATTCACAGACCTACATTCTTGTCTATTTTTAGGCCTAAACGCCTGCAATGTGCAACGAGGAAGAAGTAACAAACAAATCCATGCATCAACCGAGCCAGGTTGGGTAATCACCTTGTAAAGCGTAGTTTTCAAAGTCTATGAGAAAGCAAGGCGGAAACTATGGGGGATACTATTGACAGTAATGATAGGCTCTTTAAAAACATGATCAAGGAACCCAACATCAAAAACAAAACCTCCAAGAACATTTGTCACCGACTCTTTAGTAGACGGCTTTAAAATACCGACAATGTAACGACTCGAGTCGTCATCCCCTGTAACAAAACTCGCACAACCATCCGGGTGATGACAATAACGGCTAACAGAATGCAAAGCCATACATTTCCCACACATCCATTGACCAAAACCCTTCAAAGTTTCTTCCACCACCATAAATAAACCAACATCACTAGAAAGAGCTTCACGTAAAACATATTTACGATCTTTAGTAAGTAGATGATGCCTTTTGATGTGTGAAATCATACGACCAATCCCCTTACTTCCCATTTCACCATTTGGGCAACAATGGAAGCTTATGAACGGGCACATACAAATATCACTCGAACTTGTAGAAGAAGAAGTCATACAAGAGAACAAGCCTCGAGATGAAGCTTAAGCTATGAAGCAATATTTAACAAGGAAGGGAAGGAAATGGCACACCAACACACTATTGGTGTGCACAAGGAGCATCCAAACTAAGCAAACTGTTGGGTTTTATGTACTATAACACTCCTATGGTGCACATACAAATCTAAATGCTTTGGATCTAAGTTTTCTCTAAATATACATGCAATAAAAATTTCCAAAGCATGAAGCCTATAACTAGCATACAATTTGGCATATGAATCATAAAAGTAAGTTAGAAGATTACCTTTTGTTGTAGCTTGTTGAATTTTGGACTTTAAGAACTTTGCACCACAAGTGTGATGCCTCAAACGGTTCACAACACACCATGAACAAATGGAGGACTTGAGAGAGGGGTTAGGCACACCAAAAAACAGCTTGGTCTCATAGAATACTAGTGTGTATGATTTTTGGCTTAGTGGGTTACATATATAGTGTAGAATTCCAAGAGTTAAACCCTAATCCACTTCCTTTGGGCCTTAATCCAATAATCCATATGATAATCCCTTTGGACTAACTATTCATGGAGTCTTACATGAACTCAGTCCATTACTTATCAATATGGATCATTAGCCCAAACTATACATGTATCACTGATTTACTTAATCAGTCCCCGTTAATTTTATTAGTCTCTTTTGATCACTAAATTAATTCCAAATTAAATATTGATCAATACTAATTAAATAATATGATTTCTCCATTAATATATTATACTTATAATATGTTAGTAAATCATAAATAACCTATTATAGGACCATGCTACCCGAAATGGACCATGCTACTCTTGGGTCAAGTACATACCAATTATAGTTATGGGCTTCGACACCTAATCCAACAGTCTCCCACTTGGATAAGTCTAATAACTATTATTGTAAATACGACTCCAAAATCCTGACTAGCAATCGTAGCTCTTAAAATCCGTTATCGAACTCTGACCTAGTCAGTGACGCTTCCATTAGATAATGGATCATATATTCCCGTATGGACTGCATGGATTATAATCATTCTCTCTATCCATATGTTGTTTCCCGATTTTTGATTTATGACGACCGACAAATTGAACAAATCAAATCAGTCCAGGCTTGGCCAAGCGCTTAGGGTTGTCATCACTAAATCATCGAGGGGCCCAAATATATCGCCTTTGTCCCCCTAAGGGTAAAAGGAATGGATAAACTTCGACTCATATGCTTGCTCTATTTACTCATCAAATCACACATAATAATATGTTTTATAATACCAATTTACTGGTGTGTTTACATATTATCAATGTGCAACCGACTTGTAAACTGCAACTATATGTCTCCGTTTCAAGAATATAAGATATTATCGTCTCACTAATCACTCGTGATAAAATCCATGAAGTGATTAGATGAGCGTGGGTTTAATCTAATACTCAAATCCTATTACAGGAGTACTCATTAACACTACAACAAACTTGTGCTATGTCTAAAACACTTAGATAGTCTACAGTCAGATTCGTGACAGTCTTGCCTCAATACCTACTTCTAAAGTATGATCGACTGTGGATAGTTTGAATAATCTTATTATTCGGGAAGTCAAAACATGCGAAGTGAAACACAATAATAATCAAATCCAATATGGTCTCAAAACTTTGAATATAAATAAAACACCTTTTATTTAATCACCATATTGATTACACCTTATTCATTGTATAATGTTTCGATTAATCAACTTAATACTTGAATTAAAACAATAGTTATCCCATGCTCCAAGCATGCAAACTATGTATGCATATGGTCCTTTCTTTGTGAAATAGATCAATTGAAAATATTTCCAATGATGCTCATTTCACAAATCCAAATCCTTATTGCAAGTGTAAGAATTCCAAATTTTTGCCACTATTAGAATGTGTTAGATTCTAAACTATCATGCAATATAACTTTTGTAATGTCGAGGTACCGAAATCACAAAGACTTTGCCAACGATATTACAAAACTTTCCACTAGAGATTGATAACAAAACAATTCCAAGGAAGCGAAGTATCAAATTCAAAGTACATTCCTTTGAACATCCTTCTTGCACAAATAGATTCTTAATATCTATCTCCCATTATGGAAGCATTTCCATATATGCCATATGACAACTCACTATTAATAGAATCCTGTCTATTCATAATAATTTCAATATGGACCATCCATTACTAAAGTTCTAACTATCCTTAAGTAAACAATCCTTGGTGAACCTTAGATTGTCCTTGACAATTGTTTAACCACTTTAGTCATATCTCGTTCTAGTCCTTTTTCCCACTTAATGCCCTAGGCATTTGGAAAATCAGAACATGTGAATATTATATCACATGTAATCGATCCTATACCCGAAGCATATGGGACATTATTCATAATGTCTTACATAAAGACATGATACTTGACCAGTATTTTGCTATAATATTTCCATATATAGAATTTCCAATGTTGAAAAACTTCAGCATGGTATTCATATATGCTCATGACTAAGCTTGATTAATACTTCAATCTAAACTTTTAGATTCGAAATAAAGTATAAGTATCCTCTCCCTTTTTATAGCGAAACAACCTTTCAAACTTTGCAAAATAGAACTTTGTTTCCTGTAAATAGCATTGCCGACTCACAATACTTAGTATAACAATTACGTTCCCACTAGCATGATAATTACATACTTATTATCATAACACTTATGCTCCCACTAGTTTTGACATGTACCCAGAAATCAGCTGGACTTCAATACTTATTGAATTTCTTTCCAAAGTTCAGATTTCTGATACGAGATGCTTCGATAAGCCTTTATCTAAGCTCATACACCCTTTTATATGAAAGCTCATATGTGTGTCTAAACTATTTCAAAACTTACAGCAATAAGTTCTGAATGTTCAAACTATTTGCCATTTCTCACAATTCGAACTATGAAGAGGGATGTTGTAATAATAATCGAATTTGAGAATGCAACTAACACAAATGCTATCTCCTTAAAATCTAATTAGTGAAAGCGTTTCCTCACAATCATTTTTATAAATTGGAGAGAAACCTTATGACACTTAGATTTTAAGGTGTATATGTTCCTATCCATGTGAATTTGCTATTTCTAACCATTATCATAAGACAAGGTCTATGACAAAATCAAACTCATATGGACTGAACTTATTCAATCTTAATTTCTTGCCACTTGGCAGCACAAGGGCCTACCATTTCTTCCAAGTTGTTGAGCAAATCAGCCTTACTGATCAATGAACTTTCACTGATCAAGGTGCTTTGCCTTATGCAAACAATTGAGAACTCATAGAACTCACATGCATAGTCAGCTTTAACTGGAATGGGCACAGAACCAAGAATATGTCAACATGATAGGTTACAAACCTCAAGTCGTGTGCTAGTGATAAACGATAGGTTTATTCTCGATTAGTTCTTGAAACTTTTCAGGATCTTTAAGACTTCCACTAACCTCTTGACATATAAGATTCTCTTCTCAAGAAACTTTTCTTGACAAACAAATATTCAAGAGTGAGTGCGGATTCTTATCAAGAATGACACTTCATACAATTAGTCCAAGTTGGTCTTTGTTTTATCCAAAACATCCCAACTACCAATTTCAAATGTGCTACAAACCTACTTAGTATATGTCACTCAAGGCATAATCTGGGAGAATGACTCTAAGACTCGATTTTGGAACGAAGTATGACTCACCTTAATTGATTTAACCATTTCAACAATTCCTGATTCCGCTTCTTAGCCATACAAATGCACTAAGGTGTCCTTAGAGGATCAATTGTGATATGTTTCATAATCATGAAGATGTTCGTAAAACACGATACTAAAGTACTCTCCTTTCCTTTAAGATTGGAGAAACTTTTATCTTTCTGCCTAATTGATTTTTCTTATTCGTTCCGCTATACATTGAAACTTTTTCAATGATTCATAATTAGACTTAATCTTGTAAGTATAACCATATTTACTAGCTTTAGTAAATCATGACGAATAGTCTAATCGTTCTTTGTGGTGGACCTAGACCAGTACACAACAATTTGTACTAGATTCCCTAGTCCTTCACTTGACTCACATATGCATGTGAACAATGAATTAGTCTTAATTTCCCAAAGACGAAAATTCTCATTCATCATGGAATACAAGTTGCATGATTCCAAGTTTCTGTCTAACTGAAACATTGGTGATGAGAATCTTTCCTTAATTGGTAAATTTAGACACTACCACAAATGAAAGAATCAAATCCATTTTCCAATATCACTAACAACAGAAATATACAAACATCAATTTTCATAAAACTATGTTACAACATATTTCTAAGCAATCTATCATAACTCGTAAGTAGCAGCTCAAAAATCCGATCATCGAATCATGCAATCAAAATCTATCTCTTCCCGATCAGATTCCACTTACTCTTCCTTTAAGCTTCCTTTCTTTTATTCGATCCTACAAAACATCAAAATGTAATTACATTACATCATATATTAAGAATCTCCAAATAGGAACTTAATAGAGTTAGATAGTGGACTTACCTGAAGCAGAGTCATACACTCTGACTTTACCATCCTTATGGTCCTTCAGGTAGATATGGCAGCTTCGCATCCAATGCCCCTTTTCTTGGCAGTAGAAGCAAACATATTCTTTTGGAATGGCACACGAGACAATCTCAGACTTAATCTTTCTCTTTACCATTAGGTCAAAATGGTTTAACCATGGCCAATCCCTTTCCATTGGGAAGAGAAGACTTTTCTGGACTTCCAATGTTTCCGTTGTCAATATCCATGGAAGTTTGGGGGGTAGATCTTCCAATCAAATTTGCTTGACCAATGCGCCAAATTATTTCTGATTCAACAGCAATTAGCAAATAGGTAAGATCGATGAGGGTCACGTCGTGGTCTGTCATATAGTAGTCTTTAACAAACTGACTATACGACTCGGGAAGTGATTAAATAACCAAATTAACAGCCAACTTCCTCGACACAACGACTCCTAACGTTCCCAGCCTGGCAATGTGTGACTTCATCTCCAAGACATGTGCACACACAAACCTTCCATCTTCGTGTTTACTTGCTAATAGGGCTTGAGTGACGTTGAACTTTTCAAGTCGATGAACATGTGGGTTAGGAAGAACTACTGGAGGAGGTGGAGGAAGTGAAACCTGATTTCCATCTCCATGATCCAATTGTGGGACATCATCTTCATGAGGAAAGCTTTTTCCAAAAGATTCGGGAAGACCATAATTGTCTGAACTAGACATCTACAAGTGAAAAACTCAAGTTTAGTTGATTTAAGTCCTTAATATAACACCCAAATGAAATATTAAGACTAGGACCCAACACAATAATTTACAATTCAGAAGAGGGATGTCGTAATCCAATTGTAAACTATTTGTCGGTAGGTAAATGACGATTTACCAATTCCACCACGAAAATGAAATTCTAAACGAATTAAGTTTTAAATGAAACTCCTAGACCTTTTGAGATTCATTGAACTTTTCAATTTCATGTTTAATCTCGATTATTCCCTTCAAGTTTGTGACTGGGATACCAAGGATCACAAACAAGGTGTGAATAATCATGCAAATTAGCTTGGTACTCTCGAAGTCATTTATCACCTAATCAATGTGTCGGTTAACCACACACACTCCATTGATCTATGACAAACCACGAGCTACCTTTTGCCACCCTTACTAGTCCAAGTTAGTGTGTCGGTTAATCATACACGCTCCACTAACGACTTGGCAATTGGTCCGAAGTGCAATTTCATGGAATAGCATCAAATTCACATTTTTCCTAAAGTATCTAAGATTTGGGAATTTATAAAAGTATTTAGTTACTTGGTATTTCATTATACTTTTAATGAGAGCTTGTATCCTATCCTACCCGTTCGTCTAACGACCTTCACTAGTCAAGAGTGTGGTGGGTAAGAGTGGATACTCATTCAATCGTCATTTTATAGCCAATTTCCTTAAACACCCATTATAGACCAGCTTCGTGAATGAGGCATACTAACGGTAAGACTGAACTTTTACTTATACATATATAATATATTAAACTTTTAATTTTATATAGTATAAGGGTTGAATTTTAACTTCTAAAATTCTAGGATTTGGAATTAAATGTTTCATAAGTGAGACTTTACAAATTCCAAAACTTGAGGGCAAGTTTTGAAACTCTTCAAAACTTTTGGTTTCCATAACTTATGAGTTTAATGCATTTTATGGATGAGACTTTTCATTTTCCATAACTTGAGGACAAGTTATGGAATTCTTTAAAAGCATTTAGATCAATTTTTTTAACTAACAAAAATTATCATATAATTTATCTTTGATCTATTTTAACTCATAAGGCAAGATAATATCAAATTAACAATTTGCAAATAAATTAGCTTATCGTATAAACTAACACTAATCTTGAAATTTTGACAATTTTCTTTTATTTGGATGAGGATAATTATTTTCATAACATAAAAATCAAATTTTTTATCAAGAAAACAATTTATAGTAATTATCTAAATCCAAATTAAGCCAAGAAATCTGAAATCTGCCATTAGATGTGTCACCACGTCGTGGTAATTATTGCCACGTCGTGGTGATCATGCAGAATCGAATTGGCAGATTTTCCAGCTTTGAAAATAATACAATGCAACAATATAACAGAAAACTACCTTAGGTTCTGATACCACTATTGGGTTTTATGAACTATAACACTCCTATGGTGCACATACAACCCTAAATGCTTTGGATCTAAGTTTTCTCTAGTTATACATGCAATAAAAATTTCCAAAGCATGAAGCCTACAACTAGCATACAATTTGGCATATGAATCATAAAAGTAAGTTAGAAGATTACCTCTTATTGTAGCTTTTTGAATTTTGTCCTTTAAGAACTTAGCACCCCAAGTGTGATGCATCAAACGGTTCACAACATACCATGAAGAAATGGAGGACTTGAGAGAGAGGTTAGGCACACCAAAAATTGGCTAGGTCTCATAGAATACTAGTGTGTATGATTTTTGGCTTAGTGGGTTACATATACAGTGTAGAATTTCAAGAGTTAACCCCTAATCCACTTCCTTTGGGCCTTAATCCAATAATCCATATGATAAGCCCTTTGGACTAACTCTTCATGGAGTCTTGTTGAGAGAAAAACTTTTGAGAAACACACTTGAACAAACGTTAGAACAAGTAATAATGTGGAATAAGTTTAACTCAAAGGATCATAAAGCTCAACAATAATAAGTTAGAGTTAGAAAGTTAGATAATTAGATGCGGAAATATAAGGAAATATAAATGACAACAAGTATTATATCAAGTAAACACTAAGCTGATTCGTAACAAGGATTTCAAACAAACCAAGTTAATAAGTTTGATCAGCTTAAAGTGATTAAGTCAAGAGTGAATTGCTCCGAAGGAGAGATTATGAACTTAAGATAAGAGTTTTAAGTTCTGTAAGATCTTAAGAGTAAGAGAGTAATGAGAGATGTAAGATATAAGATGAAAGAGAGATGTGTATTGCAAACTGAAGCGGAAGACTCTATTTATAGAGCTCCGTGAACATTACAGAAGAATAAACAAAGACTAAAAGAAGTGTCCATGCAAGGTACTCTGGATAATACATGGTAAATACATAATTAAAAAACACTAAGTCTTTGTTATGAAACGTCTTCACTTCTCGTTGCAGTAGCAACAGCAGTATTGCGGTAGAGAGAAGCGCTTCAGATTGAGGTTCAAGAGGGTTACTTCTTGCTTCAACAATTTCCCCCTAAGTGACCTCTTTAACCATCTCACTTGTTGAGCTTCAAAAACTTGATCAGCAGCCACCAAAATTTTCTAACTTGTCCCAGTCATATGATCCTTCAGGTGATCTCGTATTTAACTTCATCAGTTGTATGCTTTGATTTCTGCACCGAATTCAGAGGAACTTCGAGTTTCCTTCGGGTCAGGCAGTTCATGGCAGTGATGGGAACAAAGTACTTCACATCGCTGTTAACTCTTTTGAACACAACTCCCAATTCTGGGAAGTTGGTTGCACCCAAGGAATGTTCTTGATAACCTTCAGTATAAACTGGTGCGGGATCAAGTGGAGGAAGGTTGAAATTCTGAACCAGGGTCGGATGAATGTTAGCATCTATTTTAGCAAAACCGCACACCGCACACCGTAGGTACTCGCAAGATTTTTCATAGGCTATCTTCATTTTGGAATGTTTCTTGGATTTAAGTTGAAACACCCTTGCGATTAATAATAATTCTTCTGGATTCATACACGGAAAGTCAGCCTGAGTTCGGATGTAATCACAGTCTCTTCTTGTCAACGTGTACCGGATAAACTCGGCCTTCACGAACTTTAGGATCTTGTAGTTCTTGACTCCGGAAGGCTTATCACTTGACCATATATCCTCGAATTTAGATCCATGGTTTCCATGAAACTTGTTAAGACGTTCAAATTCCAGAGGCAGCCTTTGATCATCAGGGAGGCTTAGGTCGAAAGGTTTAAAAACTATGAAGAACATAGCATTTGGAGAGATGGGAATATCCCAGTAGCCGTCTTCAGGAGGTTCATCATATGTCAACACCGGTATGTAGTCTTTATCGAGAAGCATGCGAGTTGGATTAACCCATGAGTTGATAAGGGTTTCATCCATGGTGGTGTCGAACCCATGGTCACTCCAAATTTGTTCCGCAAACTTAGCTGCCTTCCAGTCAATATTCCTTTGCTTTGTTACGGGAGAGTCTTCGAAGTGTTCTGATGACATGGTTGGCTCTAAGTTTTGAAATTGAGGAGGGGTTTCTCGACGGGGAGAATCATGTTCATCTAGAGTTTGTTGTTGTTGCGGAGGAGATTTGGGAGGCGAAGGCACCGGAGTGGGAATTTTTGCTTGATCATAAGTGAAGATTGGAGTTTCAATCCATGGCTGTTCAAGTTCAATTTGTGGCTGTTGAGGAGCGAAGTGAGATGGACCGTAGGTTGGTATGGGGATTACTAATTGAGATTGATGGAGTTGCAGTTCAGAATGTTCACTTCCCCCTTTTGAGGAAGTAACATGTTGCTCCTCAAACCATTGATGAAGACCATCAGTATTGGTAAAAACGTTGTTGAATTGAGAATTGAGGAGATCAGATAGTTGCTGATTATCGGGGATCTTCGTGTTGAACAGAAGTTAATGGATGTCTTTTGTGAGCTTCAGAATTTCTTGACCGTGAAAGCTTGTGGTCAGGGAGCGTCGAAGATTGTTGATCGTTGATTGAAGCACTGAAATAGTTGACTCGTAAGCATTGTGAGTTTCCTCAACAAGCTTCTTGGATTGAATATCCTGGTCCGCAATCGATGATTGAAGTTCTGTTTTGATTGTGGTGACCTCTTGAATGAGACGTTCAGCAGTTGCTAAGAACTCCTTGTGGTCTGCGGTTCTGTTGTTATCCAGGCCTCGAATTCCTATTTCTACTTTGAGCGCTATCCTTTCCGCAGCCCGACGTTCCCTTGTCATTAAGCGTTCAAGTCTCTCAGCAATAGATTGCGGACCAACAGCTTCCGTTTGTTGAGGGGTTGAAATTGCGGCTAAGGTTTTATCGACTTTTTCTTGAAGACTCAAAAATTCCTTGCGAGTGACAGCCAATTTCTTCTTTTTCTTCTTCTCCTTTGGTTTGGAAGTGGAGTGCTGAGAACCGCTTGATTCTTCATCATCAAATACCATCATAAAGTCATTTGACTGAGTTGGTTGATTAACTTCAGTCATATCCAGATCATCCAGACCAAAGGTTGGTCCGGAGCTAACTTCTATTGTAGTACCGTCTTCATTAGATTCGTGGATTTCAGCAGTTGGAGGGGGCTTGGAAGGACCTGCACCACTTTTAAGAGCTTGGTCTTTCTGGATTGTTTTAGCCATTATGGTCATCCAGTCTTGAACTTTGAGGATGGTGGCGACAGTGTTTGCATTATTGATTGCATTCGCCAGTACTTGGCAATAGTTTGAATTTCCTGTTCCTTTAGTTGCTGTTGTTTGGTTTGTTGATCTTTGCGGGCCTGGAATTCCCTTCGTAAAGCTTCATACTTTTTGACTTTGGATTAAGTATTTGGTTGATACCGAACCCAAGAGTCATCAGAATCGTATCCGTCAAATCCTTGATGTCGCACCGGGGTGTCCCCCGGTTCATGGATCCTTGCACATTTGTGCTCACCATGCCTAAACCACCTGATTGTAAGGTAAGCAGAGTAGGATTTCATGAGCTTCCTTGGTATCCTTGACCCATAGTCAAGTGTGGCCTCAGCTCAGTTCTGGCTAGGGCTGAAGAATTGCCATGCGGTTGGGAATGTGTTTCTAGTGTTTGTGTGACGGCAAGAGGATGGAGCACAACTTTTGTTCTTCAAAGAAATGGAGGTGGGAAGACCTGGAGACCTTAGGGCGTTTAGAACCAACTAGATCCTCTTGGGATTCAATTCGGGTCGAGTCTCCATTACCTGACGAAACAGACACACTTACTGTCTCTGAGTGGATGGAGAGGGTTGAAGCGAATGGGTCTGCGGGGACCCCACGGACTACCAGAGTCTTTTGAGAGACTTCGGTATCAGTCCGGTCGTGCATTTGGCTAGGACTTGGGTTTGTTTTCTGTTTCTAGTGAACAAGTGTTGGTCCGAAGTCACTATCTGACTCTTCTTTAATATTGACAAGGGAGCTTTGCGGATGAGCAGGGGCTTCATCCGAGGACACAACAACTTTACGTTTCTTTGAGGATTCACCTTTCTTTGACTTGCGGTGGGGGGCTTTCTTTGAAGATACCATCTTCTTTAGCCTTCGAGCTAATGGTTGACTTAACTGTGTAGTAGTAGTAGGGGCTGCGGTACTTACTGTACCATGTGGTTCTGTGGAGGCTAATATGGACTGACTGGGTAGAGGCAGGGGAGAAAGGTATGGGTCAATACCTTCAGTAGCCTCTATATGTTCTGTGACTTCTTTGGTTTCAAGTCCAACAGACATCAAAATATATATGGGTAATCGTCTCTGAGGTCTAAATATAGATTGATATTTAGAGGGTGCGTGCCTTTTAAGATCACCAGTGATGAAGAAATTGATTTCGTTGCCCATGCTGATTCTTGCATCACGGTGGAGGTCTGAAATGCACAAGGACCAAAAGCATGTAAAGGTGAGTTCTGTTGCGCCTGCCATCGGATTCTCCTTTGGAATATACTGAAGAAAGTCATCCCATAAGATTTGCTCATAATTAACGTTGTTCCCAGTAAAGATGCTCCACACCAGTTCGAGTAGCTTGAGACCCATGTTGTCAGTTCCTCCGGTTCTGCCAGAGAGACTCCGGATTATGAAGTGATAAACGAATTGCCAGACCGCAGGCAGCTGGTTTTTCTGAAATTCCCCAATGCCTTTGAGTTTCTTTTGATAGCCCATTTGATAGAGAGATGAGACGATGTCGTTCATGCTAGGAGTGTAAAACCTTTTAGACGGAAGAACACGAAGGTTGATTGCATTCAGGAATTTTTCTTTAGTCAAGACGACCAAAGAATCATCAACCACGTTTAGATGCACTTTGTGACAACCGTCAAATTCAAGTCAAAGTCAAATTCAACGAGTCAAAGTCAAAGTCAACAAGTCAAACGGGCCAACTCAACTAATACTTGTATGTGAAAAGTTATTCTATAAAAATGTGTATTGGTATGCCAAAAATTCAAGTGTTTCGGATATTCTATGTGTTTAGCAATGTAAAACCCTAAAAAGGGGGTTAAATGCATCAAAACACGACTAAGGACCCTTTCGGGGACTTAAAACAATCATAAACGAAGCATAATGGGGTTCACGAACCTTGCATTATGAGGTTATACAATAATAATGGCTAAAATTAAATCTCTCCCAAATCTCTCTCAAAATCTCTCTCAACTTTTTATAGTCATCCGGGTCATCCCGACCCTTAAATTGGCCAAAAACCGCTTGAATCGGGGAGTTATATCGAAAAACAGCTAATTAGGGCCGAAACCCTTCTTAGGAACCGAACCCTCTTAGAGGGACCTCTTAGGGCCGAACCTTCTATTAGGACCGAAGGTCCCTTGTGAGGACCGAAGTCATCATCTCGGACCGAACCTCCTGCGAACCGAAGCCAGTCAGAGCCAAACCCTCTCGCACCTGAAATAGACCGAGCCCTCGGTCCATTTCGGTTCCCTGCCACCTTCGGTCCATTTCGCTCCTTGTTGCTGCCACCTTCGGTTCCTTCTCCCTTCTCCCACCTTCGGTTCCTTCTCCCCTTCTCTCGGATTCTCACCTTCTAAGGATCGAACCTCGCAGGTTCGCTCCCATTTCCCGGTTTTCGACTACTTTCGCTTCCTAAGCCCGTTTTTGACGTTTTTGATGGGGATTTTTCACCAAATTCATATTTTTTCCATTTTAAACCCCCAAAACTCATATTTTATTTAATTTTTCAAGGATTTATTAACTAAAAATCATTATTTTATATTAAGAGGAGTATTCTACCCCACAAGTGGGTCAAGTGTGCCCACTTGTCTCCATGTGTCATCTTCTCATTGGTCCAACCCTTTCCACATCACACAAACCAAGGTAAACATCCCTTCAACTTTTCAAATTGCTCCAGCAACATCTATATAAAGAAATCCCTGGAGTATTTCTTTGTTCACTTTGATCAATTCCTTCACTTACACACTTCTTAAACCTTCAAGAGAGCCTCTTTTTCTCTCTACTTCCAGCCACTTTTTGGAAGTGTTCTTGAGCTATTACTTCACTTTTTGGTAAGTATTCCACCTAAACTCAAGTGTTATTCCATGTTTTCATAACATCCTTGAATAATCTGCACACATTTAACACCAAAAATCGTTCTTAGGATCATCCAACACTTCATGTGTTCATCAAGTGTTCTTGACTTGATACTCCTCGTCTTCGACCTTCCATTCTTCAAGAAACCACTCAAGGTGAGTTCATACCCCTACATTTTCTAGTTTTCTTCAGTTTTCAGGGGGGATACAAGTTAAAACATATTCAAAACTTAACTTGACAGCTTACAACAGAAAAATTATGACCTGTTCACGAATTATTTTACCCAACTAAAACTTAATATTTTTCAAAACTGTTTAATATGAAAATAGTTCAGCTTTATACCTTTAAAATGACTACTTGCACATCTCCATTCAATTTGTATACAATTTATGGTGATTGTTTTACAAAACTGTCTATCACTGCAGCAACAAAATTGGACCAGGTTGTGAAGATGAACATTTTCACACTCGTTTGAGACAACCAAAATGTATAGGAAAATTTATGAGCACAGTAGACTCTTTTTCCAAACTATCCGAGTTTACGGATTCAGTTTTCGACTTACGATGATTTTTCTATAAATACTCTAAAACAGCGACAGTTAAGGTTAAAACTGTCAAAACAAGATTTAAGAGTTATTCACACCTTGTAACATGCTGAGCAAGGTGTGTATGATTTACACTTAGTATCTTCAATGTCAATTTATTGAAATACAAAGACATGCACAACAAGGTTTCATTCAAACATACAAAAACTATAATAGGTATAGTTTGAGCACTTCATTTAACAAAGAAAAACAGTAACACAGTCGATTTACAAAACAAGTATTTCATTACACACTACGTGAACTTGTTAATGAATAAATTTGTGAGACGTTCTCCTTCGGGGTACTCCTAAGTACCACAATAATGTCCTGTAGTTATAATCAGAATCTCCTGGAGGGAGAGCGTGATAGTTGTGTATAGATCTATACTGGGTCTGACAAACCCGCACCTAAGCTGCTTGCAACAGCTAGACCGGCAGGTCTGGGGTGACAAGTGTCATAACATTCTGACGCCTGAAGAACGTCGCATACGAGGCCTTCTAGTCTTTAGTATGGTTATAACATCTCACATGGGGTATTAACAAAACATAAAGTTCATGGGAATTCTAAGATTTTGCACAAAGGAGTTTTATTTAAATATAAAACCACACATAAGTATGACGATTTACTTACATATACTAAGTCTCGGTTCAGTTAAGACTACAACAAACCTTTTAGAAAATATTGGATATTTTGGAAACAAACCTGTAACAAACTTTAAGAAAACAACTTTCATTCTTCATTCATTCATAAACTGCTTATGAACTCACCAGCTTTATGCTGATACTCTTTCAAAACAACTTGTATTCTCAGGTAATCAGTAATACAGGTAATCACAAGATTCCTGAAGTCAAGACGATAAGGCGTAGATTCTTTTGCTATATTTTGACATCATATGTAATTTATTTGGAAACATGTACTTTTGAAAGGATGTAACCTTTTAAATTATATTTATGATGGTTGTGTTTACTTTCTTCACTATGGTTATGATACTGAGCATGACGTCCTCCGCCCCCGAACGTTTCCGTCGTTCTGGTTTGGGGGTGTGACAGATTGGTATCAGAGCTTCATTTATAGTGAACTAAGTATATCGAACCATGTAAGATATACAAACTATAAACACAACGGGACAAAATTCTCTGACGTAACTTTTCAAAAGTACTTTTAAAAAAAATTTGTATTTTTGTAAAAGTACACATACAATCGCACTCGTTAATTCAGTATCATAAAGGCAATAACATAAAAGTATTGAGACAAGTTGGATATCATGATCCAGCTTCGGGGTATGTAATCAGATCTTGGATGAATATAGCCTGATCAACTATATTTAGCCAAGGTATGACCAACGTATGCCGAAGAAGAATCATGATGAGCAACAAGTCTTCAACCTACCAAAAATTTTGAGAATCAAACATAAAAATACTATAGGAGTATTTTAACACAAAAACCGTAATAATCTCATTATAAGTTGCAATAACTAACTTCTTATTCCCAAAATTTCTCGCGATATCCTCTTTATCCCTATTCTCGTACAAGCACGATGGCAGGATTTCACTTGCCGGGCGATCCCTACTTCCCCAACCAAGGGAATGCCGGTTGGATTGTGGAAGACCCAGAGGAAGATCCTAAAGAGGAACCCATGGAAGACGAAGAACCCATGGAAGATGAGGAACCCATGGAAGAAGAAGAATCAGTAGACGATGAAGAAGAAGAAGACTCAGATGGAACCGACTCAGAACCCGAAGTTTACAATCTACACCCTGCCCTGATCCCTCCACACCACTTCCAGGACCCGACGCCCCAATGGGCCGAAACTATACATCGATGGAGCTGAGAGCAAGGTCAACGACCTCCCTATGGCATGGGACGAAGTTTCTACGACCTTAGCAGAGGAGGGTCAGCCGACCGCACCCTTCCTATCATGGTTCACCGTGTCGCACGCCACGAAGAGCAAACAATAGTAAACACCCGCCACCTTATGGAAATTGGGGCAACCAGCCAAGTCAACTCCGTTCGCATTCGTCGGTTGGATGATGACCACGATCGAACTCGAGACCGCACCGAGCTTCTTCGACGGGAAATGGCCGCAACCCGAGCTGAAGTGCAAGAACTCCGAGAACACCGAGCCACTCTAGAAGGACGTCTGGCAGAAGCAGAGCGCCAAGCGGCAGAATCCAGAGCCGGAATGAGGAACTTCGTGTCTTTACTTCATGATCCTCAGAGCTTCAACCGCCGCAAGTAGTCTCTGCACTGCTCGCTTCAGTCTAACCTAGTTTTGCGGATAATTACTACTATTATTTTCTAGTATTTTATGTCCGATCTCGCGATTTAAGTGTTTACACTTCCGGGATCAGTTAGGCGGTCAAAACTTTCCCATGCATTGATGTAGCATAGACCCCTAGTCGGGTCAAATTTTCCCCAATATTGTATACTAAGTTATATCAATGAAATTGACACGCTATTTGTTTTTATTACATCAAGTTCATGGTAAGGATTGTTTTCAGATTAAATTTAATGGTGTCCAATTTATGATTGTTTGGTGTATAAATCAAAGTTATATATAATTAAGACCATGTCGACCTAGAAATGGTGGTTCCGCCTTGGATCCTGTTCCTTGTTTGGATGTGGGCCCAGGGCAGACCCCTTAGATTCGAAAGTTTATTTAATCTTAATTATATATAAATATTATACCTCAAACGATCGATGGATGGGCCCGGTATGGATTCTATTACAGACATTTCATGTGAATCAAAACTATCAGCATTCATAAAGTCTATATTTCATTATCTATAGACCTCTAGTATGAACGGATTCATACAAAATCTTTACAAGTCGGAATCATGATTCATATAAAGAACTAATAATGTTTAGTTTTAACTCTCGACTTGTGAGTATTATCAAAGACTTATTGTCTTTCATTCTTGATATGGCAGAAAATGCCACCTCGTAGAAATCCTAGACGCGGCGGCGCCGCAGGAGCTGCTGCGCCACCACCACCTCCACCGCCTCCTCAGTTCGACCCAACAATGTTCCAAGCTGCCGTGACGGCCGCAGTGGTAGCCGCGATAGCCCAAATCAACCCCAGTAATTCAGGAGGTGCGGGTAGTGGTGCCTCAAATTATAATAACGGGGACGGCCAGGGACGCTCGAGAGAGTGTACCTACAAAGACTTTACTAGCGGCAAGCCCAAAACCTTCAACGGAAGCGGAGGTTTCATAGCGTTACTACAATGGTTCGAGAAAACCGAGACCATTTTTTGAAATATGCGCATGCCCTGAAGCAAGCAAGGTCAAATTTTCTACATGCACATTCTCCGAAAGAGCCCTCACTTGGTGGAAGGGCCACGTCAGGGCACTAACACTCCCGGTTGCTAATTCGATAACATGGGAAGACCTGAAAACCATGTTAATGAAAGAGTACTTCCCCACGGGCGAGATACAAAAGATGGAAGAATTTTGGGGTCTCAAAATGACAGGCTCTGACATCTTGTCGTACACCTCAAGGTTCAGCGATCTAGCCATGCTGTGTCCCGGGATGGTTCCTACTAAAAGCAAGAAGGCGGAAAGGTACATATAGGGACTATCTCCCCAAGTTCAAGGAAACGTATTGGCCTCAAAGCCAATTACCTTTGACAGTGCCAAGGAACTGGCACAGCAACTCATCGACCATAAAGCCAGCCATGGCACTGTGACGACCACCTCCGAGCAAGCAAAAGGGGGAAACAACAAAAGGAAGTTCTGGGATAAGAAGAAGGGCCAACCTGCTCAAGACCCTGCCAAGAAACAACAAGTGGTTGCTGTGCACGTTGCCACAACCACTACCAACCCAACTCTGATAAGGCAATACGTCGGGAACCTACCCAAGTGCAACAAGTGCAGCTATCACCATAACGGTGCATGCAGTGAAATGCATTGCACCAACTGTAAAAAAAGGGGGCACATCGTCCGATTTTGTAGAACTCCAGTCCAACAGAACGCACAAGCTGCCAACGTCGGAGCAAGTCGAACCTGCTATGGTTGTGGAGAAGCACGACACTTCAAGCGTAACTGCCCGAAGGCAGGAAACCCCAACCCCGGCGAAGTGGGCACAGTTCTGGCGATAGGTCATGAGGAAGCCGTCGCAGATCCAACTGTGGTCACCGGTACGTTTCTCCTCAACAATAATTACGCATGCATTCTTTTCGATAGTGGCGCGGAGAAAAGCTTCGTGAGCCACCAATTTAAACGCCTACTTAAACAAACACCACAAACACTAAAAGACACATTCACCGTAGAAATGGCTAACGGAAAAATAGAGAAAACTAACGACATTTACACCAGGTGTACCCTCACCTTAAACAATCACTCTTTCCAAATCGACCTTATGCTGGTCACCATAAAGAGTTTTGATGTTATCATTGGCATGGATTGGTTATGACCTCACCATGCTGAAATCCTATGTCACGAAAAGGCAGGTTCACCTTAATCTGCAGAGTGGCGAAACTCTCGTTGTCTATGGCGACAAACCTAGCTCAAACTTTCAGATCATCTCTTGTGTCAAGGCTCAAAAGTATCTCCACAAGGAGTACCACGCCTTCTTAGCCCACGTCGTAGACAAGAAACAAGAAGTAAAAGACATCAAGGACATTTCAGAGGTCTGTGATTTCCCTGATGTATTCTCGGAAGACCTTCCAGGAGTGCCCCCTGCTCGACAAGTCGAATTCCGAATCGACTTAATTCCTGGAGCTACCCTCGTAGCCAAGTCGCCATATCGTCTAGCCACAGTCGAAATGCAGGAACTGTCCAGTCAACTGAACGAACTGCTGAGCAAAGGTTTCATTAGACCAAGCTTCTCGCCTTGGGGAGCACCGGTTTTGTTCGTCAAGAAAAAGGACGAATTGTTCTGAATGTGCATTGACTACCGTGAATTAAACAAACTCACCATTAAAAACCGATACCCTTTTCCTCGAATCGATGACCTCTTCGACCAGCTACAAGGAGCAAGTTTCTTCTCGAAGATTGACCTTAGATCTGGGTACCATCAACTACGAGTTCAAGAGGAGGATATCCCCAAGACAGCTTTCAGAACGCGCTATGGTCACTACGAGTTTGTAATGATGCCTTTCGGCTTAACAAATGCACCCGCAACGTTTATGGACCTGATGAATCGGGTGTGTCGACCTTACTTAGACAAGTTCGTGATTGTTTTCATCGATGATATACTAGTCTACTCCCGAAGTAAGGAAGAACACGGCCAGCATTTACGTCAAGTCCTGGAGACCCTGAGGGCGGAGAAATTGTACGCAAAATTCTCAAAGTGTGAGTTCTGGATTGGAGAGGTGAATTTCCTCGGACATATAGTCAGCAAGGAAGGAATACATGTGGACCCTTCAAAGATCAAGGCGATTGAAAGCTGGGCAGCACCAAGAACACCCACAGAAATCTGACAATTTTTAGGACTCACCGGTAACTATCGAAGATTCAATCAAAACTTCTTTAAAATCGCGAAGCCCCTCACCACCTTGACTCAAAAAGGAGTGACGTTCGTCTGGGGATAAGCAAGAGGCTGCATTCCAAACACTAAAACGAACTCTGTGAAGTGCTCCGATCTTGTCCCTACCAGATGGAGCCGAAGACTTTATGGTTTATTGTGATGCATCAAACCAAGGGCTAGGGTGCGTATTGATGCAACGAGGAAAAGTCCTTTCCTACGCCTCAAGACAACTGAAGATGCACGAGGTAAACTACACGACGCACGATCTCGAACTGGGAGTAGTAGTTTTCGCCCTAAAAATCTGGAGACATTACCTCTACGGCACCAAATGCACCATCTTCATTGATCACAAAAGTCTTCAGCATATCCTCAATAAAAAAGAACTCAACATGAGGCAAAGACGATGGGTGGAATTGCTAAATGATTACGAATGCGAGATTCGTTATCACCCCGGAAAAGCCAACGTGGTTACAGACGCCTTGAGAGAAAGGAATACTCGGGCCGCCGAGTAAAAGCATTAACCATGACCATCCATTCACACCTGTCCACACAAATCAAAGAGGCACAGTTAGAAGCCTTGAAACCAGAGAACGTGGCAGGTGAATCATTGAGAGGAATGGACAAAAATCTTGAAGTCAGGGATGACGGAGTTCGTTGTCTCATGAACTAGATCTGGACACCAAAATTTGGTGGATTCAAGGACGTTGTCATGAACGAAGCTCATAAAACTCGTTACTTAGTGCATCCCGGCTCATACAAGATGTATTTAGACCTCAAGAAGCTATATTGGTGGCCGAACATGAAAGCCGAAATAGCTACCTTTGTGGGCAAGTGCCTGACTTGCGCCAAGGTTAAGGTGGAGTATCAGAAACCCTCGGGACTACTTCAGCAGCCAGAGATACCCGAGTGGAAGTGGGAGCGGATTACAATGAATTTCATTACCAAGTTACCCAAGACAACGGGTGGACTTGACACCATTTGGGTAATCGTCGACAGATTAACCAAATTCGCACACTTCTTACCGATAAAAGAGACAGACAAAATGGAGAAACTGACAAGGCTCTACATTAACGAAGTAGTGCGACTTCACGGAGTTCCGATATCCATTATCTCCGATGGAGATAGTTGGTTCACGTCACGATTCTGGCAATCACTACAGAAAGCTATGGGAACTAGGTTGAACATGAGTACAGCCTACCACCCACAGACCGACAAGCAGAGTGAAAGGACATTCAAACATTAGAGGACATGTTAAGAGCTTGTATGATAGACTTTGGTAAAGCTTGGGATACTCATTTACCTCTTATCGAATTCTCATACAATAATAGTTATCACACTAACATCAAAGTTGCTCCGTTCGAAGCCCTCTATGGCTGTAAGTGCAGATAACCCCTGTGATGGGCTGAGGTGGGCGATACGCAACTAGCAAGAGGTCAAATCCCTAACAGCGCACTCACTGGCCCGGAGATCATAAGGGAAACAACCGAAAAGGTCGTCCAAATTCGAGAACGAATGAAGGCTTCCGAAGACCGACAAAAGAGCTATGCGGATAAGAGACGAAGACCTTTGGAGTTCCAAGTTGGGGATCGAGTACTACTAAAGGTATCACCTTGGAAGGGATTAATACATTTTGGAAAACGTGGGAAACTAAATCCAAGGTATATCAGACCATTCGAAATCCTCGCGAGGATTGGCCCGGTGGCATACAAGCTGCGATTACCACAAGAACTCAACCACGTTCATCCTACCTTTCATGTGTCAAACCTGAAGAAATGTTTGTCTGATGAGACCCTCGTCATTCCTTTAGAAGAAATTGAGATCAACAAGAACCTCCACTTCGTAGAGGAACCGGTTGAAATCATGGACCGAGAGGTCAAATCGACAAAACAAAGCCGCATTCCCATCGTAAAGGTCCGTTGGAACGCCAAACGAGGACCCGAATTTACTTGGGAACGTGAGGACCAAATGAAACAAAAGTATCCACATCTATTCCCCAACCCTTGAAGTCCCACTCAAAATGCAAATTTCGGGTCGAGTCTCTATTACCTGATGAAACAGACACACTTACTGTGTCTGAGTGGCTGGAGAGGGTTGAAGCGAATGGGTATGCGGGGACCCCAAGGACTACCGGAGTCTTTTGAGAGACTCCGGTATCAGTCCGGTCGTGCATTTGGCTAGGACTTGGGTTTGTTTTCTGCTTCTAGTGATCAAGAGTTGGTCCGGAGTCACTGTCTGACTCTTCTTCAATATTGACAAGGGAGCTTTGCGGATGAGCAGGGGCTTCATCCGAGGACACAACAGTTTTACGTTTCTTTGAGGATTCACCTTTCTGTGACTTGCAGCGGGGGCTTTCTTTGAAGATACCAGCTTCTTTAGCCTTCGAGCTAATGGTTGACTTGACTGTGTAGTAATAGTTGGGGCTGCGGTACTTACTGGACCATGTGGTTCTGTGGAGGCTAATATGGAATGACTGGGTAGAGGCAGCGTAGAAAGGTATGGGTCAATAACTTCAGTAGCCTCTATATGTTATGTGACTTCTTTGGTTTCAAGTCCAACAGACATCAAAATATATATGGGTAATCGTCTCTGAGGTCCAAAGATAGATTGATCTTTAGAGGGTGTGTGCCTTTTAAGATCACCAGTGATGAAGAAATTGATTTCGTTGCCCATGCTGATTCTTGCATCACGGTGGAGGTCTGAAATGCACAAGGACCAAAAGCATGTAAAGGTGAGTTCTGTTGCGCCTGCCATCGTATTCTCCTTTGGAATATACTGAAGAAAGTCATCCCATAAGATTTGCCCGTAGTTAACGTTGTTCCCAGTAAAGATGCTCCACACCAGTTCGAGTAGCTTGAGAGCCATGTTGTCAGTTCCTCCAGTTCTGCCAGAGAGACTCCGGATTATGAAGTGATAAACGAATTGCCAGACCGCAGGCAACTAATTTTTCTTAAATTCCCCAATGCCTTTGAGTTTCTTTTGATAGCCCATTTGATAGAGAGATGAGACGATGTCGTTCATGCTAGGAGTGTAAAACCTTGTAGACGGAAGAACACGAAGGTTGATTGCATTCAAAAAAATTTCTTTAGTCAAGACGACCAAAGAATCATCAAGCAGGTTTAGATGAACTTTGTGACAACCGTCAAATTCATATCAAAGTCAAAGTCAACGAGTCAAAGTCAAAGTCAACAAGTCAAACGGGCTAACTCAACTAATACTTGTATGTGAAAAGTTATTCTATAAAAATGTGTATTGGTATGCCAAAAATTCAAGTGTTTCGGATATTCTATGTGTTTAGCAATGTAAAACCCTAAAAAGGGGGTTAAATGCATCAAAACACGACTAAGGACCCTTTCGGGGACTTAAAACAATCATAAACGAAGCATAATGGGGTTCACGAACCTTGCATTATGAGGTTATACAATAATAATGGCTAAAATTAAATCTCTCCCAAATCTCTCTCAAAATCTCTCTCAACTTTTTATAGTCATCCGGGTCATCCCGACCCTTAAATTGGCCAAAAACCGCTTGAATCGGAGAGTTATATCGAAAAACAGCTAATTAGGGCTGAAACCCTTCTTAGGAACCGAACCCTCTTAGAGGGAACCTCTTAGGGCCGAACCTTCTATTAGGACCGAAGGTCCCTTGTGAGGACCGAACTAAGCCTTTAGGACCGAAGTCAGCATCTCGGACCGAACCTCCTGCGAACCGAAGCCAGTTAGAGCCGAACCCTCTCGCACCCGAAATAGACCGAGCCCTAGGTCTATTTCGCTTCCCTGCCACCTTCGGTCCATTTCGCTCCTTGTTGCTGCCACCTTCGGTTCCTTCTCCCTTCTCCCACCTTCGGTTCCTTCTCCCCTTCTCTTGGATTCTCACCTTCTAAGGACCGAACCTCGCAGGTTCGCTCCTATTTCCCGGTTTTCGACTACTTTCGCTTCCTAAGCCCGTTTTTGACGTTTTTTATGGGGATTTTTCACCAAATTCATACTTTTTCCATTTTAAACCCCCAAAACTCATATTTTATTTATTTCTCAAGGATTTATTAATTAAAAATCATTATTTTATATTAAGAGGAGTATTCTACCCCATAAGTGGGTCAAGTGTGCCCACTTGTCTCCATGTGTCATCTTCTCATTGGTCCAACCCTATCCACATCACACAAACCAAGGTAAACATCCCTTCAACTTTTCAAATTGCTCCAGCAACATCTATATAAAGAAATCCCTGGAGTATTTCTTTGTTCACTTTGATCAATTCCTTCACTTACACACTTCTCAAACCTTCAAGAAAGCCTCTTTTTCTCTCTACTTCCAGCCACTTTTTGGAAGTGTTCTTGAGCTATTACTTCACTTTTTGGTAAGTATTCCACCTAAACTCAAGTGTTATTCCATGTTTGCATAACATCCTTGAATCATGTGCACACATTTAACACCAAAAATCGTTCTTAGGATCATCCAACACTGCACGTGTTCATCAAGTGTTCTTGACTTGATACTCCTCGTCTTCGACCTTCCTTTCTTCAAGAAATCACTCAAGGTGAGTTCATACCCCTACATTTTCTAGTTTTCTTCAGTTTTCAGGGGGGATACAAGTTAAAACATATTCAAAACTTAACTTGACAGCTTACAACAGAAAAGTTGTGACCTGTTCACGAACTATTTTACCCAACTAAAACTTAATATTTTTCAAAACTGTTTAATATGAAAATAGTTCAGGTTTATACCTTTAAAATGACTACTTGCACATCTCCATAAGATTTTTATACAATTTATGGTAATTTTTG
Source organism: Lactuca virosa (assembly GCF_052849685.1). Classification (NCBI taxonomy): domain Eukaryota; kingdom Viridiplantae; phylum Streptophyta; class Magnoliopsida; order Asterales; family Asteraceae; genus Lactuca; species Lactuca virosa. The sequence goes on along the minus strand of NC_136429.1, from coordinate 72,598,015 downwards.
TACAAAATTGTCTATCACTGCAGCAACAAAATCAGACTAGGTTGTGAAGATGAACATTTTCACACTGGTTTGAGACCACCAAAAATTATAGGAAAATTTATGAACACAGTACTCTTTTTCTAAACTATCCGAGTTTACGGATTCAGATTTCAACTTACGATGATTTTTCTATAAATACTCTAAAACAGCGACAGTTAAGGTTAAAACTGTCAAAACAAGCTTTAAAAGTTATTCACACCTTGTAACATGCTGAGCAAGGTGTGTACGATTTACACTTAGTATTTTCAATGTCAATTTATTGAAATACAAAGACATACACAACAAGGTTTCATTCAAACATACAAAAACTATAATAGGTATAGTTTGAGCACTTCATTTAACAAAGAAAAACAGTAACACAATCGATTTACAAAACAAGTATTTCATTACACACTACGTGAACTTATTAATGAATAAACTTGTGAGACGTTCTCCTTCGGGGTACTCCTAAGTACCACAGTAAAGTCTTGTAGTTATAATTAGAATCTCCTGGAGGGAGAGCGTGATAGTTGTGTATAGATCTATACTGGGTCTAACAAACCCACACCTAAGCTGCTTGCAACAGCTAGACCGGCAGGTCTGGGGTGACAAGTGTCATAACATTCCGACGCCTGAAGAACGTCGCATACGAGGCCTTCTAGTCTTTAGTATGGTTATAACATCTCACATGGGGTATTAACAAAACATAAAGTTCACGGGAATTCTAAGATTTTGCACAAAGGAGTTTTATTTAAATATAAAACCACACATAACTATGACGATTTACTTACATATACTAAGTCTCGGTTCAGTTAAGACTACAACAAACCTTTTAGAAAATATTGGATTTTCTGGAAACAAACCTGTAACAAACTTTAAGAAAACAACTTTCATTCTTCATTCATTCATAAACTGCTTATGAACTCACCAGCTTTATGCGGATACTCTTTCAAAACAACTTGTATTCTCAAGTAATCAGTAATAGGTAATAACAAGATTCCTGAAGTCAAGACGCTAAGGCGTAGATTCTTTTGCTATATTTTGACATCATATGTAATTTATTTGGAAACATTTACTTTTGAAACGATGTAACCTTTTAAATTATATTTATGATGGTTGTGTTTACTTTCTTCACTATGGTTATGATACTGAGCATGACGTCCTCCGCCCCCGAACGTTTCCGCCGTTCTGGTTTGGGGGTATGACAAACTTCCTCCAGATTGTTGATTGGGCGAAACGCTGAGAAAGCACATTTGAAGAGGGTTGAAAGTGGAACAACATCAATGAATGAATCAAAAGCTCCAAACAATGGGTAAGAAGGTATGAACTTGATCATCAGATGAATGGATTCGTTATAGGATGGATGATCTTCAAATATTGCCCTAAAATTGCTTGAAGCAATTGATTGCGATTGATTCCTCATAGTGGATTCAGAACCAGTGGGTTGCACTGACCCTGATGCTTTGGATTGCTTCTTCGATACATCATATTTCACCATTTTGAAAAAGTTGAAGAACTTGTAGAAATCTTTTGATTGCAAGAAGATGAAGAATATGAAGATCGTCTAAGAGTTCAGAAAGCGTAAAGCTTTCTTGGGAGGGAAAAAAGGGTTTATATAGTTCCGGATCTGAAACATTTATTGAATTTACCCTATCTACAGCTGTTAATGGTAAAAACCCTTGGGGTTTTAACCATTATTAGCCACAAATAAAATAAATTAAAAGAAATTATTTTATTTTTTGTTTTTCCAAAAATGGGGCATTTAATGAAATGTCAGGCCCATTATCACACGTTTAGAGAATGTGTGGTGAGGGGAAAAACCTGTTGAATAAAGGTGGCATTTGGAACGGATTTGACAACTTGGGGTAAAGGGGATTTGACAGTTTAAGGAAAAATATTTCTTAAAAGACTTCTTTTATGGAAAACTGGTTTATTTGTCATCACGCCTAAAATAGGTCTGACACCAAAAGTTTATTTGAAAAGGAACTTAAACATTGTATGCTATAAAATGAATGTTTAAATTTAATATGGAAGAATTTTTATTTAATTAGAAACAGTAAATAGCACACAATGTTTCGGGGAATTTATGAAGTAGTTGTTGAGAATTCATTCAATGTGATTGCGGATTGATTCTTAACTGCGGTGGATGGACATGCGACTGCGGTAGTACAAACTGAGGAACACTTGACAAAATATCAGAAATAACAGGCAATAAGGACCCAAGAAGTATAGATATGATATATGGTTGCGGTACACAAACTATACTGAAACCATGTATGATAGATATATTTAACTAGGACCGCAACGGAGACCAGAAGTGGTCTGCAGTACCTATCAATTTAAAAAGAATTGAGGATCCGGATTCATCATCCCTAACATTTGTAGAAAACTGTTGAGTTTTATTGCATCAAGTGCCTTTGTAAACACATCTGCAATCTCTTCCTGAGATGGGACAAAAATTAGTTCAATGTTACCTTTGAGTATACGGTCCTTGATGAAATGGTACCGAAGTTCAATGTGCTTCGTCTCCGAATGGTGAATAGGATTATGAGAAATCGCTATAGCACTCTCTGAATCACAATAAATCGGTATCCACAACATTTTGTATCCGTAGTCCATCAGTTGTGTTTTCATCCGTAGGACTTGAGAACAGCAGCTCGCTGCGGCCACGTACTCGGGTTCTGCGGTAGACAAAGAGACACAATTTCGTTTCCGTGAAAACCAGCTAACCAGTCTTCCTCCAAGAAATTGACAACCACCGGAAGTGCTTTTCCTATCCAATTTGCATCCGGTATGATCCGCATCTGTAAAGGCTTGAAGGATGAAGTCTTTCCCTGCAGGATACCATATGCCGAGAGCTTTGCTTTCTTTTAAGTATTTAAAGATCTGTTTGACTGCGGTTAAGTGCGATACTTTGGGGTCGGCTTGGTACCTGGCACATAAGCCTGTTGTGAAGACAATATCTGGTCTGCTTGCGGTGAGGTACATCAAAGAACTAATCATTCCTCTATAAGTCGTGTGGTCCACTGATTCTCCGGAAGGATCAGCAGAAATCTTATATCCGAAGGCCATAGGAACCTTGGCTTGAGGAACAATTATCCATTGCATATTTCTTCAGCAGTTCAGAGGTATATTTTTCTTGATGAATATATATCCTTTTGTTGGAACCTGAAAGTGAACCTCTAGCAATCCTAACTCCTTATTCCGAAATGGGTGTATTCCGAAATGGGTGTATTCCGAAATGGAGAGTCGTCCGGAACCTGTCCAGACCAACTAAGAAGGAAAGAAGAATGTAGGCATTCCGGAGCTGATCCTCATGTCCGGAATGCATGCTGATCCAGATCAAACTTTCATCTCCGGAATAATACTTGTCCGGAATGAAGACATTTTGTCTTTTGTGCATTTATTACTTATGTCTTGTATTTGATGTAACGTTTCATAAGACTTAGTCTAAAGTTTTATTAGGACAATAAGAATGTCAGACTTATGTCTTTTGTCCGGTCTTATGTAAACACTTGGGTTAATTCGCTGTAACATTCACTCCTATAAATAGGAGCATTCAATACAAGTCAACTACGGATCTTTCACTCACTCTTGGCATTTACTCTTATCATAGTTAAAACATTCTTCTTGCTCTTCATTTATTAACTTTACCTTGATCATTGACTACTTGTTCTCAATTAATGTCTTGATGATTTGTTGAACTAATTATCTAAGACTTGACTGGTCTTTCAAGTCTCGACTTGAACATCCATTAGCAAGCAGACATTGATCTCAAGCATTCACTCAAGGTTTGAGTTTTCAAACCTTGTCCCTGCACATCGAACTTGTTCTCACAATTGGTATCAGAGCTTGAGTGCTTGTCCTTTGAATCCATAAGATCAGATTATAGTTGGATTGAATTTACCTTGGTATTTCAACCATTTCTGTGATAAGGATAAAAGTTCTTCTATATACCACTTTAGCTTGAAGATATCTTGACTTCAATGGCTGCTTCTAATCCTCAGCAAATGATTTCAATGCAAATCGCAAATAACGTGGGTGGACCTGATGGGTTTTGAGCATTCTAACACTTCCTAAGTGTACATGCAACCCTAATAACCTTGGATCTATGTTTGTCTAATAAACATGCAAAGTTGAATTCCAAGGTTATATTCCTATCTAGCATACATGGGGAACATTTTTAACTTGAATGAAAGATAGAATAACTTACCTTGTTGATTATGATCCTTGAAACCTTGTGAGCCTATCACCCCAAGTGTGATGCCTCAAATGCTTCACACAACACCAAATGCAAAGGAGTAAACTTTGAGAGAATCTTACACTTGCAAAATCGGCTCTAGCCCTCTTGTTTCTTATGTGTAGCCTATTTTGGTGGAGAATGGGTTTCTTATATAGTGTTGACACATCTAGGGTTACACCATGTAAACCCTAATGTGTCATGACTCTTCATTTCCATGACCCATGGGTTTGTAACTCCCATGGAGCATCCATGGAGCATCCTATGGGTGGAACCCAACTTGATAATCCATGGAGCCTCTTAGCCCACTATATAAGATATGGAAGATTTACATAATCTACCCATATATTTAATTAGTTATCTTTTGATCACTTAATTAATTCTAAATTAATTCTTGATCAAACTAATTAAATAATATTATTAATATATTAGAACTTATAATATATTAATAAACCATAAGTGTTATTTCTCTCATTTTAGTTTATCCAATTGCATGGTGCCATGCAACCCAAATGGGCCATGCCGGGTCGGGTCAAGTACATACCAAATAGTTATGGACTTAGACACCTTATCCAACAGTCTCCCACTTGGATAAGTCTAATAACTATAACTGCAATACTTCAGGAACCGATCGGCAATCGTAGCTCTTTCAAGGTCTCTCGGAACTGAGAAGATGATGATACGCCATTTAAGATAAGTGATCATATAATCCTCTGTTCTAGATATCAGCCGGACAAATACATGGAACAATGTCTTACTTTGTGTCCAGCAGTTTGTTTCCCGATTTCCGATTTGTTTGACATAGAACTCAATTGAACACATCAACTTAGTTCTGACCGGGCCCGGTACATAGGTCAAAACAAAATCATCGAGGGGCCCAGATATCAGCTTCTAATCCAAGAAGGAACAGATAAACTTCGACTCATATGTTTGTTCTACTACTTATTGAATTATACACAAGAGCACGTTTTATAACATCGAGTTACCAATGCGTTTTCGTACAATCAATGCATAACCAACTCATAAGTAACAAATCATATATCTAGGTTTGAAGACTTATATGATATTACCGTCTCACGATCACTCGAGATAAATTCCATGAAGTGATTCCAGTGAGCGTGAGTTGAGTCCAATGCTCAGAACTTATGAGCACTCATGAGTGTTGTAGCCATGTCCAACAACTTAGACCTCTGCAACCAATCATGACAGTCTTGATTCATACCTAATTCCGACATATGACCGACTGTGGAGGTTCGAATAATATGATATACCAAACATAATTATTCTGGAAGTCAAAACATGCAAAAGAAATATAGTAAACGATCGACAAGAGATATCAACACTTTACTCATAAATAAAACACCTTTTATTCATCATCTAATGTCAATTACACTTTACAAATTTCAAGGTTATCTAACTACTAAATCTAATATCATCCTTCAGCCCTATGCTCCGAGCATGCTGGAGATGCTTAACCCGAGTCAGTCCTTTCGTGAGGGGATTTGCTGGATTCTCATCCGATGATACCCTCTTTGCCACGAGGAGTCCTTCTTCTATTCGATGTCTGATGAAATGGTATTTTCTGTCGATGTGTCTGGATCTCCCGTGATCCCTTGGTTCCTTGGCTAAAGCAACTGCACTTTCACTATCACAGAAAATTTCCATTGGCTCTCTAATAGCTGATACAACTCCAAGGTCTCCAATGAAGTTCTTCAGCCATATCGCCTCCTTTGCTGCCTCGCTAGCTGCTATATACTCTGATTCGCAAGTTGAATTAGCCACTGTCTCTTGCTTGGAACTCTTCCAAGAAATTGCTCCTCCATTTAAGGTAAAGACCCAGCCTGACTGAGAGCGGAAATTATCCCTATCAGTCTGAAAGCTAGCATCACTATACCCTACAACTCTCAAGTCTTCACTCCCACCGAGGGTAAGGACCCAATCCTTAGTCCTCCGTAGGTACTTGAGGATATTCTTTACCGTAGTCCAGTGTGCCTTGTCAGGGTTCCCCTGATACCTGCTAACCATGCTCAAAGCAAAGGCTACATCAGGTCGAGTACACGTCATAGCATACATGATCGATCCTACAGCCGAAGCATAAGGTATTGGACTCATTTATGCTATCTCAGCCTCAGTACTAGGGCTTTGTGTCTTACTCAATCTGGAATTACTCTGGATGGGTAACTCTCCTTTCTTGGAGTCCTACATGCCGAATCTCTTCAACACCTTATCCAAGTAAGTACTCTGACTAAGTCCAATTAGTCTTTTACTCCGGTCTCTCAAGATCCTTATCCCTAGAATATAGGCAGCTTCTCCTAGGTCCTTCATAGAGAAATACTTCCCAAGCCAGGACTTAACTTCCTGCAGAGTTGGGATGTCATTTCCTATGAGTAGTATGTCATCCACATACAATACCAAAAAGCTAACTATACTCCCACTAGCCTTGACATATACACAAGATTCATCTTCACTCCTAGAAAAGCCAAATTCTTTGACTTTCTCATCAAAGCAAAGATTCCATCTGCGAGGTGCTTGCTTTAACCCATAAATGGATTTCCCAAGCTTACACACTTTATTAGGGTACTCTGTATTGACAAAACCCTCTGGCTGACTCATGTAAACATCCTCAGCCAACTTTCTATTAAGGAAAGCGGTTTTGACATCCATTTGCCATATTTCATAGTCATGAAATGCAGTTATGGCTAACAGAACCCTAATAGACTTAATCTTGGCCACTGGAGAAAGGTCTCATCATAATCAACTCCCGGAGTTTGTGAGAAACCCTTTGCAACTAGTCGTGCCTTATAAGTGTGTACATTACCATCCATGTCGGTCTTCTTCTTGAAGATCCATTTGCACCCTATAGTCTTACGACCTGGTACATTCTCAACCAAGTTCCAAACTTGATTGTCATACATGGAATGTATCTTGCTGTCCATTGCCTCTTTCTACTAGGCTGACTCAGGGCCTGCCATGGCTTCCGCGTAACTGTTAGGTTCATCCAGATCTCTCAGTGTCTCATCACTGATAAGTGTATCACCTTCTGCAGTAATATGGAATCCATAGTAATGCTCAGGTGCATTCCTAACCCTTGTGGAATGCCTCAGAGGTACAGACTTGTCAATTGGCTCAACAGAAGTTTCCTCCTCAAGTTGAGTGCTAGGGTTTGAAGTTCCTTCACCGCTTGACTCTTGAATTTCTTCAAGGTCAACTTGCCTCCCACTGTCTCCTTGGCTTATGAACTCTCTCTCTCGAAAGAAAGCCCTCCTATTTACAAAGACCACATTCTCACTAGGTCTGTAGAAGAGGTAACCAAAGGATTTCTGTGGGTAGCCGATGAAAATACACCTCTCACTTCGAGGTTCGAGCTTATCATGAGTCTCGCGTCTCACGAAAGCCTCGCAACCCGAAATCTTAATGTGGTCTAGTTTGGGTACTTTACCAGTCCACATCTCATGAGGAGTTTTGGCAACTTTCTTTGTGGGAACTAGATTAAGGATATGGGCGGCAGTCTCTAAGGCATACCCCCAAAATGAGATTCGTAGCGAAGCTCGACTCATCATGGAACGAACCATATCCAACAAGGTTCGATTACGCCTCTCAGCTACACCATTCAACTGCGGTGTCCTGGGAGGTGTCAATTGTGAGACAATCCCACATTCCCTAAGATAGTCGAGGAACTCTGAACTAAGATACTCACCACCTCGATCGGATCGAAGCATCTTAATGTTCCTGCCCAATTGATTATCGACTTCCTGTTTAAACTCTTTAAACCTCTCAAAAGTCTCTGACTTATGCTTGATTAAGTAGACATATCCATATCTACTGTAATCATCAGTAAAAGTCAAATAATAACGATTAGCATCCCTTGTGGCATGTTTGAAGGGCCCACACACATCCGTGTGTATAAGATCCAACAAACCTTCAGCCCTCTCACAAGAACCTGTGAAGGGTGACTTTGTCATTTTTCCAAGTAAGCATGATTCGCAACTATCATCTGACTTTAGGTCAAATGACTCCAATACTCCATCCTTTTGGAGTTGGCCTATGCGTTTCTTGCTTATATGTCCAAGACGACAATGCCATAATGATGCTTTATCCAAGTTATTATCATTAACAGAATCAATACACAATACATTATTTCCTAAGTTATCAACCACATATACAGTTTCATACACACCATCACAAGGTAATGCTTTAAAATAAAGAACATTATTAAAGAAAGCATTAATCGAACCAACTTCATTATCAAATGAAAAGGTGAAACCTTGTTTATACAATGCATGAAAGGAAATAATATTTCTTGCCATTTCTGGCGAATAACAACATTTATTCAAATCTAAACTAAACCCACTACTTAGCGATAAAGTATAAACTCCAATCCTGGTGACAGGTAAAGCTTTCCTATTCCCCATGATTAAGTTTATTCTTCCATGCTCCACATTCTCACTTCTTCTTAGTCCCTGCAAATCAGAACAGATATGAATACCACAACCGGTATCAAGGACCCAAGAGTTAGAATGGGGTGAGTTATTAGATAAGATAGTGTAAATACCTGCATGGTTGGGTTTAACTTTCCCATCCTTCACATCTTGCTGGTACTTTGGGCAGTTCCGCTTCCAATGTGACTTTTCATGACAATAGAAGCATTCAGCCTCTTTAGGGTCAGAAGAAGGAGTGACAAAACCTTTCTTGGTTCCACTTGAAGAACAGCCATCAAGGGTCCTAGCCTTGGTACCCTTTGAAGAGCTCTTCCTCTTCTTCCCTCTACCTTTCCCGATTGCCAAAACCGGGGCGGAGTTTGGAGTAGGAGTGTTAACAAACGACTTACCCGTAAGACCTGTTTCTGCGGTCTTGAGGAGTCCCTGAAGTTTGCTGAGTGTGACCTCTTCCTTATTCATGTGATATGTCATGCGGAATTTATCATAGCACAATGGTAAGGAGTGCAAAATGATATCTATTGCAAGCTCCTCAGGGAAGTTCACATTAAGCTTCAGCAACCGATCCACATACCTTTTCATTTTCTGCATGTGGCTCGTGACGGATTCCCCGTCCTTCATCATGGTTGTTATGATAGAGCATATGATTTCATACCTCTCTTGTCGTGCACTTTGATGGTATCTTTCCATCAGATCTTGGTGCATTTCAAAAGGGTAGAAGTCCTCATAGGACTTTTGGAGTTCCGCTGTCATGGTGGCCAACATGATGCATGCCACTTTTGTAGCATCCCTTTCATGTGCCCGGAAGTCAGCGATCTCCTGGGGAGTTGCAGTGGTCTCATCAATCTCCTTAAGCTCCTTGTCAAGGACATATTCTTTGTCCTCGTAGCGGGTAATCATCCTGATGTTTCTGATCCATTCATTGAAGTTGGATCCAATTAAAAGTGACTTTCCCACACAAGTTCATAAGGGTAAAGGATCCATTAGGATTAGAGCCAGAAGCAGCATTGTTTGAAGACATCTGAAAGAAGAGAACAAGATTAGTTTAGATATTAAGAGAGTCCTTAATAAAACACCCAAATGTAATATTAAGGCTAGGATCCAATCACAATATATTATAACTTAGAAGAGGTATGCCGTAATCCAAGCTATAACATATTTGAAAGGTAGGTGAATGACGATTCACCAATTTCCACCATGAAAAACGAAATATAAATATTAGGTTTTTAATTGGTTCTTAGAAATTCCTAGATTCTTTTGAGATTCAATGAACTTTTCAAAGGCATGTTTCAATCTCGAGTGTGCCCTCCAAGTTTTGTGACTGGGATACCGAGGATCACAAAACGAGGTGTGAAGTAACCATGCAAATCACTTGGTACACTCAATGTTTATTACTCAATCGATGTGCCGGTTAACCACACGAGCTCCACCGACCTATAATAAACTTTAAGTCACCCTTTACCTACCTTGTTAAGTCCAAGTTAGTGTGCCGGTTAACCACACGAGCTCCACTAACGACTTAAACAAAGTGTAAAGTGTAATTTCATGGATTAGCACCTTATTCACATTTTCCTAAAGTAACTAAGATTGGGAATTTAATAAAAGCATTTAGTTACTTTATAATATTCATCATACTTTTAATGAGAATTTATAAGTCCTTGTCCTACCCGTTCGGCTAACGACCCTCCACCGATCAAGGAAGCGGTGGGTGAGAGTGGACACCCATTAAGTTGCCATTTTATAGGCAACAACCTTATACCCCCTTATAGACCGTCTTCGTGAATGAGGCGTACTAGCGGTAAGACGACTTGTTGTTAGACATATATATATTAGTAACTTATAATATTATAAAGTATAAGGGTTGAATTTTAACTTTTAAAATTCTAAGGGTTGGAACTAAAGTTTTAATCAAGACTTTACATGTTCCAAAACTTGAGGGCAAGTTTTGTAAACTTCCAAAACTTTTCATTTCTTATAACTTATGAATTAATTGAGTAATAAAAATGAAGACTCTTCATTTTTATAACTCTTGTGTTCTTTTAATGGCTTTAATAAAAGTGAGACTTTTGGTTTTCCATAACTTGAGAGACAAGTTATGGACTCCATTAAAACACATTATAATCATGAATTAAACTACCATGAAGGTTACAAACAATTCCTATGATCATCTAATCTTCATAAGTTCAAGAACATGAATATGAACACTTTCAAGAATCAAAAAATTACACTTAAAAAAAACTTGTAATTTTAATAATTGCCATTTGTGACAACCGTCAAAATTCGAGTTAGTTATAGATTTCACCTTGATATGTGAATTCTACATCTACTAAGCTGTAGTGACTATCCATATTTGGATCACTCTTTGACTCGAACAACATTTCATGAATCATATACACACATCATGCACTTGACCTAGAAGTAGAAGTTAGTTCAAAGTCTCATAGAAACTTAAGTCAAATTTGAAGACTAGGACTAGTATACTTGATTCCTCAATTTCGCTTGAATCTCGGAATCAATACATAGAATGCCAATAAACCGATAAAAATAAATTACAAACATTATTTATAACTATAAAAGAGTTATAATACCATAAGATAATTTAAAGTCTCAAATATTCTATTTATTTTGATATTCAAAGTTTATTAAACTCCAAAACCCTAAAAGCCCTAAAAACTCATATTTATAAACTTTAACCTTAAAAATCCTATAAAAACAATTATGAACCTTATAATATTATCTTATCATAATAATTATTATGAAATAAAATTCAATGAAAAATAAAGATTTAGTTATTAACATTTACCCTTGATTTATAAGTCAAAAATCAAGAGTTTTATGCATAAAAACTAGGTTAAGGTGCACATTTTATAAAAAGTTGGATATTTTTATAAAAGATTTGAATTTTTATAAAAGAAACAAGAGAGAGAGAGAGCCTCTCCTCCCCTAAAATTGGATCCCTCTCTCCCCATATCTCTCTCACGCTCTCATTCTCCAACACACACACATCTCTCTTCTTTCTCTCTCTAGAAAACTCTCTCTACCTTCTCTCTACTTTTTCTCTCCAAACACCACTCCATTCTCTCTTCCTCCCTCTAAGAACCAAGAAATTTTCCAGAAAACAAACCCAAGAACACTCCTCAAACTCGAAATCTTCATCATCTTGTGGTATTCTTGAAGGTAAAATCGATTTCTACTTCACTTTTCCTTCAAGTTTTGCTCTTTTTCTTACACTTTCTCCTTCTTCATCTTCTTAAAACTTGTTTTCTTTTTGTTAAAATGGTTTTTACAACATGATGGATGTGTTTTAACACCATGCATGTATAATAAGAAGGTTGCATGTTCATGATCTTAGTGCAAAAATAGATTTTAAGGATTAAAACATCAAACTCAAGTTAAGAGTTTTTGAGAAACAAAATTTTGTTCATAAATGCATGTATACATTTTGATAAGTTTTAATCTTTTGATCTCTGGAAACATGACTAAAATATGAGTTTATCATGATATATTTAAAATACTTGAAAAGATTTACTCAAGGAAATGATGAAAACCCACTTTTCTAACCAATCATCATGCATGCAATCTGCCAGATTTCTTTACCTGACTTTAAACTGTCATATCTCACTCATTTCGTAGCCAAAATTCGTGATTCTTTTTCTGAAATATAATATTTTGAGTTAGCTTTCAAACCCATCTGACCTCACTGGAAAATTCCAATATTTCGATGTTTACCAATTTTTACAAAACTGTTGCTCAAACAGCACTTTCCTTATGAACATTTGTTTTGTGTTGCATGTTCAAAGGACTTATTCATCACTAAAAATCATTCAAAAATTATTTTAAACTCTTAATATCATGTATTAATAGGAACAAAAAGATCTTGATTCAAAAGTCTTTGTAACATGTTGCAAAAATTGTCAAAGTAACATCAATAATCTTTACATAAATCACAAGAACCAAGTTTTCTCTATACATTTTATTGAGCCTTTAGGCATGGTTTTCAACATCAAAAATAAGAAAACAATTTTTCATTGTTGTTAAATTGTATGAAGATGCATTCTGGAAATTTTCAGCTCAATATATATTTTCTTTATTTTTATATGAAAATAATAAGAAAATAGAGTGTTAAATCATATAAAATACTTACACTAGTAAATAAATTCTGGAAAAATTCTTGGATGATTCTTTAAGTTAATAAACATCTCCCATGAAGTTTCAATGACTTTTGTTACTGTTTAATATGGTTTTGAATTTTCTTTTTGTTTAGCCCCAATAAATCATAAAACCACTTTAGACAAGTTGAAAAGGCTGTATAACAATTTTCACAGCTTCTACCAGAGGTATAAGACTTAGAAAAATATTTTCAGAATTTTTCATAATGTATTCCTATTTTTCTCCGATTTTTGTATTTATAATGGACTAAAAATAGAACAAAATAGTTCTGCTCATCCAAAATTCATGCAAATTTACCAGAACACCTTGTAGTACATTAGGAGGCTACATAAAAATTTTGATGATTTTTCTCTTCTGTATACTATTTTTCTCTTATTTTCTAATATTAAATACACTTAAATACACAAAATCGGATTTCAGTATATAAAAACCACATTTGGTATTTTTCCCAGATTATTTACTCTGAAAATGAAGTGTACAAAAATTTCGGTAATTTACTTTAACTGTTTAATAATTATTCTCCAATTAATGATTATTTAAGAGGATAAAACAAAGAAGAATAGAAAGACTAATTGAAAAATATATTTTATATTTTTCACAGCTTCTAAATGTATAATAAAAGTGTTACAAAAATTTTGGGCAATGTTGGAAACTGTTTTCTATTTATTTCAATTTTTATTAGAATAAATGCTCAAAAATCATAAAATTGGGTTAAACAGTTTAGAAATCAATTTTTATATTTTTCCCAGCTTAATAATCTTTAATAACAGTAATACACAAAGTTTGGGTAATTTTGGAAACTGATTTCTATTTTTCATGAATTTGTATCTATTTAGAGAATTAAATATATGAAAAATGGTTATACATATTCATACTCCATGAAAATTTATCTAGAAGTCTTTTAGTACATTTAGAACCAAAATCTGAAATTTGGTAATTTTTATTAACTGTTTAGTATTTTTCAAGATTTTATGGTTATTCAAGAAACTAAAATCGTGAAAAATAGTCAGACAAATCAAAAATTCAAGAAAATTTATCTTGAGGTCTTTCACTTCAATTAAAACTGAAATGCAAACTTTGAGAAATTTTAGAACTAAATTAATTTAGTTTTTGAATATTTAATCATTGGAACACCTCTTAAATTGTTAAATATTAGCATTTCAATAATGAGAAATTTCCACTTAAATTGTTATATAACAATTGATTCATTGAAATTTAATTTTCACAGAAAAATGTTTGTAACTTATCAATATTAAATTTTGACACAATATTGGTATAATTCTATTGTAGTAGTAAGTATACTAGTGTTAGATTTCGATTAGAGACTCACTAGCGAATACCATTATTGTAGGAATCGATAGTGGTACAAGTGGAACTTAGCTCAAGGCATCATTTGCATCATCTCAATGCATATTGTGAGTATTCACGCACTCCCCTATTTTCAGTTTTTATGTTTTGGGGTGGAAAAGCATGTCCCGAAAAACTATTATTTGAATGTTGTATTTAAATTGATTTGTATCAAACATGATTGCTATTTTATTGCTATGTCTCTCTATGTATGTCTATGCAACACGGAACATGAGCACTTATCGTACTAAGGCCCTTCCCTTATCTCTAACCATTAACTCTTTGAGCCAATGGTCATTATGGATAGCGCTATTAGGAATTGACAACTCCTCACTCGCCCTATTGCTGGAGTGCATGATACCATATTCATCTATGGAACGATAAGCATAGATCTTGATAGGGCTTCAGTCATAGGTTTGGTTGAGACTCATTGTTTGCTCATACACATACACACTCGTTACTTATTATAGCAATAAACTTGTTTATTAATTATAGCAATGAACTTTGTTTCTCATTACAACAACAAACTTTTATTACTGAGAACTTATATACGTGTTTTAGCAATGAAATTGTTTGCTCCTTGTAGCAACGAAATTGATTGCTCATCTTCCATGAGGATATGAATGTTGCATCTTATTTGGGCAACATACTTTATCTCTCATGATGACAAAGAACTTTGTTTTTACAAACTTATTTACTCATTTTAACAATATACTTTTATTATTGGAAACTTTTATCAAAACTTTGATTCAATTCATGGAACCAATATTATTTTGTTTATCTGTGAGTACTCACCAACTATTTTTATAGTTGACGCTCGATTTACATGCTTTTTCAGGAATCATCGAGTAAGTGGCACTTAGGGAGACTTCACTTTTAGGAGCATTCGCATGTGTTGTATTTCAATTTACATTGTAATTTCTTTTAAAAGTTGTTCAAACCCATTGTGAAATTGTAATGATTTTTAATACTATGGTTGGTGTTGTCTTTTAACTTTTGCTATGAAACCCTTTATACTGCCAAGCCTCGTGTTTCCGCTTTAGCGGGGTGTGACAGAAAATGGTATCAGAGCCGAAGGTTATAGAGAATACCGGTTTTCCTTTGGAGAACCACAACTATAGCCAAAAGAAATTTCAAAATGTTTTAAAAATAGTGAACATACTACTGGTATAACTAATTCGAGTACGCATTATTGGACTTTAATTAAGTATAGCCTGGCCAACTATGCTTAATTAAGGAAACTTAATGCGAGGCTTGAAACGGTTATAGTAGAATTATGTTCAAAACGATTTTCAGTTTGAACTCTTGAAAAACAAAGTTTTTCGGTGTGCGTACGGGCATTGCATATTATAGGCATTCATCTAGGTACACTTAGAAACTAAGTGCACTTTTACCACAATGTCTTTATTTAGAAATATTCTTGTCCATTATCAAGTGCTAGGTTAACCACTTAGGTTATATCACTAGCCACTCTAGGAACAATGCACATAGTACTAAGAATGGGTATTCCTCGGTAGCTATTGACTTTAGATGTAAGGTTAGTAGCTAGATATACACTAGTAATAATCTTAAGTCGAAACCTATGCCAATTATTCCTTAATACCTGTTCATCGTCTTCGTATTAGAGTTACAACTAGGAAAAAGCATTTCGATACCGACACAAATGATAATTGGAGCATCGTGTAAGCATGTAGATGAGTCGCCACTAAGTAATCACTTTGATACCATTGGCGGGCATTCCGGATTCGACTCACAAGGAGACACGGAGGTTTAACCTATATGTGAGATCTTATTTCTACGCTACGATTTAGGTCTAGGTTGTTTCCACCTTGAGGTTAAAACTTAACATAGGATATCCCTTTGACCTCTATAAAAGGTCGTCAACTGCATTGACGCCATAAAATGTTTTTCAAACAATTTTTCTTATCCTTTATCTTAGGAAAAAGACATCGGTACTCGCCTTATACTCGTCTTATACTCTCCTTAGTATTTAGGTACGATCAGCTACATTAATCTACTTATTCCTTAATTCTTAATCTTCCATCGAAAAGTTATTTCGTTTCATCGGTTTTATTTATCATCGATAAAATACTTTATAACCACTTCATACAACTTACTAGACCTTTCCTAACAATTTAAGCCATATTCTCGATAAAAATCTTTTGACAACTTGCTTTAACTTAACACTTTTCTTCAAAACTCAATTTAACCAATATTGGTTTTTACCTTGCTATTTCAATTTCATTTCAAATCCATTTCAATGGATAAATGTGCTTTTAAGGGCATAGAAACCATTTTAAACCTTGATTACCATTTTGGCACGTTTTCGAAAAACTTAGAAACATTTTCTTTTATAAAAGTGTTTAAATTCTATGCTATAAAACATAGACATATGGCATTGAAGTTCATATTATGTGTAAAAGCTTCATCGGATCTTTCAAACCACTTTTGTTTTGACTCTTTTGACCACTTTCTCATTTAGGCATTGTACCTTACTTAAATGTGTTTTCTTGAATCCCAACATGATATTTTCACAACTTTCTACTTCACACATGTTTCTAAGATATCTCTAATTCCTAAATTTCCAACACACATCATTTGTTTATTTTATTTCAAATTAGTTTTATAATCCGTGTTTATAAAACTTATAGCATTGCAAAACTTAGTGTTCACTTTTAAACTTCCACCGACGTACTTTTGACAATGCACGATTATTCATCTAAATATGTTAAGTCTTTACATTATCCGTTTTAACCATTGTTGGACCCCAGTCAAAAAGGTCAAAACTGTTAGATTTTCAATTACAAGTTTTAGTGTTTCTTCTTTTTCACAAATGAAGTTTAACTTAATAGATAACTCGTGAATTTTTAGCAAACCTTAGAAAACACTTTAAAACTTCTTCATTTCTATTTAATCATCAATATACATCACATATTGAAGTTTGAAATATATCTCAAGCTGGTTTTAAATCTACCTATATGTATTGTTCTTATAATTTCGACAATAACAATCATTGCCGCTACCTTCCTTTTTCTTTCCCCCAAACTTTATTTCTCGCTCTCCTTCTGATTTTAGATCTCGCACGCCATAATATTAACATAATACATTGTCTAACTTGTTTCTCTTTTATTTTGCTTCTCTTGGTACCATGTTCGTACACATATAGACTAGAAGTCTACCCTTTCGTTTTGAGCGATTAATATGTGTATAGTTGTGAGTCATAACTTCGATTTAGTCAACTTTGATATATTCAATTATGCCTTTTACCATATACATCTTGTTTTTATTTTTAAATCTACAATAAACAAGTAAGCCTTATTTACATTTGCTCTTTCGTTCTAAATTTGGAAACTTGATTTAAAATGCAAGTTTCATTGTATCTTTCGTTATAAGTAATACACAAGATGAATACCTTTATGCTTATAATTTTTCTATATCCGAAAAATATATGTGAAGGATATTGTGACAACCCGAAAGATATTCCGTTAACATAACCCATGCCGTTAATAAAATTTATTTTATTTTGGGTTTTTCCGTTCACTTTCAAATTAAATAATTCATTTAGAATTATTATTATAATTTCCTATGTGTTGAAACGAAATATTTAATTGAGTGAAAACACTCTAAATAATCTTTTGAAAATTTTTAGACTATGACTAGTGCGGGTAATGGTTATTTACCCGGGTAAAATATTAAGCTCCGTTTAATGCCGGTATTGGGTGTATTCCCACCGCGTCACTAACTCTAGTCATATATAAAGGATGAGTGGGCACTTTTGAGCCCTTTTCCCCACTTCAACTTTCTCTCTCTACTCTCTCTCTAGAAATCGAACTCTCTCAAGAAATCTTCACTTTCAAGCTCCAATTTGGTAAGTGATCCTTCCTAACTAGTTGTTTATCCTATCATGCATGCAAATCTATGTTTGAACTTCCCAAAAATCACCAAAAGTATGTGTTTACGGTTTGGGGGAGCCTCCCAAAACCGTAAACTCCTTCAATGGGGGTTTTTGAAGCCCCAAAACCCTTCCAAACCTCTTCTAATGCTTAGATCCTTACGCTTGAAGAGTAAACGCCTTATCTAGGCCCTATACTCCTTAGATACAACCCGTACCATCCCTAACACTTGAATTGAAGTGTTTTCGTGCCTCGGAGTGTATTATCCTGCTATCTTAGTAAATCAAAGTCTAATTAGATACAATTATGTATCTCTTCATGTTACATAGGAACCTCACGCGTGTTCAAGCCCTAAACTGATACTTAGCATCTAAATCGGCACATTCTCGTCAGGTGAGTTCATACCCCTACACCATTTTTTGTGTTTTTCATGTTTTCAGGGGGGGGAATACAAGCAAAAGTACAAGGAAACTTGTACTCAAATCTATTATTCCGTATAACATAACTACATGTTCAGTATGTTTTAAACATTGAAATCCGTATTAACCAATTGTCTAACTCGTGGCGTTAGTTTTCAAAACCAATTGTGAAACTCATTATAAAATGTTACATTTTTACATTTCACAAGGATTTCATGCCATTTCATAAACCGGGATTTTCTATACTATTACTTGTAAAGTTCATTATTCTTATGATTGGAGACACGTCCTCGGTAACACTCCACATGGATACGAGAGTGGAGGACTACTCCCGTAACCAGAATCTCTTGGAGGGAGAGCGTGACTTGAGTGTATAGATCTATACGGGGCTGACTACCCCGCACCCTGCTGCTAGCTACAGTAGGATCGTCAGGTCCATGGGTGACAAAAGTCATAAAATGATGATGGACTTCTTATTGCCATATCTAGTCTATCGTATGGTTATGGAACTCGCAACTTAGATAATGGAGATTTACTGATAAAGTAATAACGAACCTAGTGAACTAATCTCCTAGTAATAACTGTCTTTGATTACTACTAGTTCACTACTTACTTATTAGTTTTGTGTACGTGTCAAAACTAACATGCTTACCACGGGATAACTAGTCATTCAGTATGCTTCACTTAATCGATACAAGTATGGTAGATACTTGTACACATCATTTCAGAATCGATAAGCAGCGAATATTTTTCATAAGAAAACATAGGGTTTCTTGGGATAACGTAACTTTTCATAAACAAGGTTGTATGGTACATCTAACGAGAAATCAAATCATATTTTCATAAGGAAACTTGCAGGATTTTCTTAATTCAAATTGTGTAACAAAGGGATAAGCAAACTACTTTTATAAGAAAATACGGGATTTTCTTGGATATCAACTGATCATGAAACTAAAGGAAACTGAATCTTTTTTTTTCCAGAAAACAAACCGCTTATGAACTCACCAGCTTTATGCTGATATTTTAAAATTGCTTGTATTCTCAGGGCATCCGTAGACAGGTACTCCTACTAACTTTTTGAAGAAGACGGAGCATATAGAAGACTCGTCTTTACTTTTGTTCTAACCAATGTATCTAAGAAAAACTTGTAGTACTTAAATTTTCAAACAAATGTAAAACTTTCTCATATAATGTAATGGTTGTGTTTACTATGCTTGCTATGTACATTGGTTGTGATACTCTACATGACGTCACTCCGCCCCGGAACGTTTCCGCCATCGGTTTCGGGGTGTGACAGATTGGTATCAGAGCCCTTGTTTATAGTGAACTAAGTATACCGAACCTTACATGGTATACAACTATAAACACTAAGGGGCCTAAGTGCTCTAAACTAAAAGTATGCTTTTAAAATACGAGTATTTTTATAAAAGTATACAAGTATTCCCGAGCACCGAAATCCGTATCGCGAAAAGAACAAAGCATAAGTAATTTGAGTGTTGTGCACTGTGGTTAAACCTGGGCAGTTATGTAGTCATGTCTAGGGTCAATATAGCCTGATCAACTATATTCATTCGAGACACGGCCAACATGTGCTTGGGAGTGACTGTGGTGTACAGCAGGCCTATAACTTACCTAATATCCATTCAACATAAAATACTATGGGAGCATTTTAGTCCGAACCAAATACCTCATGGAAATCCGTTCCGAGTGTTACTACTCATTCCTCCCTTAGCGATAGTTTACTTACTTTAAGTAATTTTCCTGTCCTATCGCTTAGTAGAACACTCTAAAAATTATTATGAGATATATCCTTGCTTCATATCTCTAAATTCCATCCTCCTCTTCCTTGGTCATTTCAGATCAAGATGCCTCCCCGAAAGAGACCTATTAGGAGGAACATCGACACTCATCCACCACCGCCTCCTCCCCAATTTGATCCTGTCATGTTTCAGGCAGCTGTTACTGCTGCAGTGGCTGCTGCCATGTCGCAAATAAATTCCGGTGGATCTGGTGGCCAGGGAAGTGGTGTGCATCCTCAATTACAGGAAAGTGGTCAGGGACACCAAAAGGAGTGCTCCTATAAAGACTTCATGAACGCAAAACCCACATCTTTCGACGGCAAAGGAGGTGTTATTGCTCTGACTCAATGGTTTGAAAAGATTGAGTCCATATTCGAGATTTGTGCGGTCTCCGAATCCAACAAAGTGAAGTACGCCGCTTGCACTTTCCTCAACAAAGCATTAACCTGGTGGAACGGCCGGGTCAAGTCCTTAACCCTGCCAGTGGCAAATGCCATGGGTTGGGACAAACTGAAGGAACTCATGATAGCCCAGTATTGCCCACGGGGCGAGATGCAGAAATTCGAACACGAACTCTGGACCCTAAAAATGAAGGGTTCTGACATTGCCTCCTATACTTCTAGGTTCGAGGACCTAGCACTCCTTTGTCCGGGAATGATATCCCCGGAAAGCAAAAAGATCGAACGATTCATTTGGGGGCTGACCCAGCCAACCAAGGGAAATGTTTTGTCTGCGGAGCCGGAAACCTTCGATAGCGCCAATGTTTGGCACAAATTCTGATTGATCATAGCGACGATCCCGAGGAAATAGCCACCGCCTCTGATCCGGCTAAAGGGAGCGGTGAAAACAAGAAGAAATCCTGGAACAAACGAAAGGGTCAGGGTTCGCAAGGATCCTCAAAGAAACAGCAAACTGTGGCGGTCCACGCTGCTACTACCCCTGTTGCTACTCCTGCCACCCAGGCTCCTACCAGCAGGTACACTGGCACCCTTCCTCGGTGTGACAAGTGTAACTACCACCATAATCCCGGCCCGTGCCGGGAGATGTCATGCACAAGCTGTGGCAAAAAGGGGCACACGATGCGATTTTGTAGAACCCCAGCCCAACCAACAAATCAAGCCTCTGGAGCAGGTGTTGGTCGAGCCTGCTACAACTGTGGGGAGGTCGGGCATTTCAAGAGGGACTGCCCCAAAGCAGCAACAACCAACAACACCGGGAGAGTTCTAACCATGGGACAAGAAGAGGCAGTCGCTGACCCCACCGTTGTCACGGGTACGTTCCTCCTCGACAACTCTTATGCATGCATTCTTTTCGATTCTGGTGCTGAAAGGAGCTTTGTTGGTCATGCATTCAAACAATTTCTTAAACAAAAATCCCAACCATTAACCGAAAAGTTTACCGTCGAAATGGCTAACGGTGAGAAAGAGAGCACTAACGAGATATACGTAGGGTGTACCCTATCCTTAAACGACCGTTCATTTCTCATTGACCTTATGCCAGTCTCCATAAAAAGCTTTGATGTCATCATTGGCATGGATTGGTTGAGCCCCAATCGTGCAGACATCCTCTGTTTCGAAAAGGCTATCCGTCTCAATCTTCCTTCGGATGAAACTCTTGTAATCTACGGGGATAAACTTAGTTCAAACCTTCGCATCATTTCGTGCATCAAAGCCCAGAAACTTCTGCGGAAGGAGTGTTATGCATTCTTAGCCCATGTCGTTAACGAAAAGCAAAAAGTTAAAGACCTCGAGAGCATCCCCGAAGTCTGCAACTTTCCTGATGTCTTTCCAGAGGATCTCCCAGGAATCCCTCCTGAACGCCAAGTGGAGTTTCGTATCGACTTAATCCCCGGAGCTACCCTCGTAGCCAAATCTCCTTATCGATTAGCTCCGGCAGAAATGCAGGAGTTATCTAGTCAGCTCAATGAGCTGCTCAGTAAAGGATTCATCAGACCGAGTTCCTCGCCATGGGGAGCCCCGATCTTATTCGTGAAAAAGAAAGATGGATCTTTTCGAATGTGTATCGATTACCGAGAGCTGAACAAGCTCACGATCAAAAACCGCTATCCTCTTCCTCGAATTGACGACCTCTTCGATCAACTTCAAGGAGCTAGCTACTTTTCCAAAATCGATTTAAGATCAGGGTACCATCAGCTGCGAGTCCATGAGGGTGACGTTCCCAAAACAGCCTTTCGGACTCGATGGTCACTACGAATTCGTAGTTATGCCCTTCGGTCTAACCAACGCGCCGGTGGTGTTCATGGATTTGATGAACCGGGTGTGTCATCCATTTCTGGACAAGTTTGTTATCGTGTTCATCGACGACATACTTGTCTATTCCAAAAGCGAAGAGGATCACAAACAACACTTGAGGCTAGTGTTGGAAACTCTTAGATCGGAGCAACTGTACGCGAAATTCTCCAAATGTGAATTCTGGATCCGGAAGGTTACTTTCCTTGGTCACGTGGTAAGCAAGGAGGGCATACACGTGGACCCTTCCAAGATCAAAGCGATAGAAAACTGGTCAGCACCGAAGACACCCACCGAAATCCGTCAATTCTTGGGTCTCGCTGGCTACTATCGCAGATTTATCCAAAATTTCTCCAAAATTGCCAAACCCTTAACCACTCTAACTCAGAAAGGTGTACCCTTTTGTTGGAATGAAAAGCAAGACACTGCGTTCCAAACACTGAAGCGAGCCTTGTGCAGCGCGCCTATCCTGTCCCTTCCCGATGGGACGGAAGACTTCGTTGTCTACTGCGATGCGTCCAATCAAGGTCTCGATTGTGTTCTGATGCAACGAGGCAAGGTCATCGCCTATGCCTCCAGACAACTGAAAGTACACGAAGCCAACTACACGACTCACGACCTAGAATTGGGAGCAGTGGTCTTCGCATTAAAAATCTGGAGACATTATCTCTACGGAACTAAGTGCACTATCTTCACTGACCATAAAAGTCTACAGCACATCCTCGACCAGAAGGAGCTGAACATGAGACAACGGCGATGGGTTGAACTACTCAACGACTACGAGTGTGAAATCCGCTACCATCCCTGCAAGGCCAATGTGGTGGCAGATGCCCTCAGCCGGAAGGAGTACTCAGGTCGTAAAGTGAAGGCACTGGCTATAACTATCTATTCCCACTTATCCGCGCAAATCAAAGAGGCTCAGATGGAAGCCTTAAGACCAGAACACGTGTCAGGCGAAGCCCTGAGAGGAATGGATAAGAATCTTGAGATCAGAAACGACGGAGTCTATTGTTTCATGGACCGGATCTGGACCCCAAATTTCGGAGGCTTCAGAGAGGTTGTCATGAACGAAGCTCATAATACTAAATACTCCGTACACCCAGGTTCGGATAAGATGTACCTGGATCTCAAGAAACTGTATTGGTGGCCAAATATGAAGGCCGAAATCGCTACCTTCGTGGGCAAGTGCCTGACTTGCGCCAAGGTGAAGGTCGAATATCAAAAACCCTCCGGTCTACTCCAACAACCCGAAATACCTGAATGGAAATGGGAAATGATTACTATGGATTTCATTACCAAGTTACCCAAATCTCCGAGTGGGTACGACACCATTTGGGTAATTGTCGACCGACTGACCAAATCTGCTCACTTCCTTCCTATCAAGGAAAACTTCGAAATGGGGAGACTCACGCGAATCTACATCCAAGAGGTGGTCCGACTGCACGGTGTACCTGTGTCCATCATTTCCGATCGGGATAGCAGGTTCACTTCTAGGTTCTGGCAGTCACTACAGAAGGCTCTTGGAACTAAGCTGGATATGAGCACAACTTACCATCCTCAAACAGATGGACAGAGTGAGAGAACCATCCAAACCTTGGAAGACATGATGAGAGCCTGCGTCATCGACTTCGGCGCGTCATGGGATACTTATCTTCCTTTGGTTGAATTTTCTTATAACAACAGCTACCATACCAGCATCAAGGCTGCGCCGTTCGAAGCCCTCTATGGCCGCAAGTGCAGATCCCCTCTGTGCTGGGCTGAGATGGGTGACACGCAACTGGTCAAGGGACAAGTCCCTGACAACACTCTCACTGGTCCAGAAATCATCCGCGAAACCACTGAAAAGATTGTACTAATCCGAGAACGACTTAAGGCCTCCCGAGATAGACAAAAGAGCTACGCCGATAAACGACGAAAACCCTTGGAATTCCAGGTTGGAGACCGTGTCTTGTTGAAAGTCTCACCCTGGAAGGGCATGATACGCTTCGGAAAGCGTGGAAAACTTAACCCAAGGTACATAGGACCTTTCTAAATCCTAGCCAGGATTGGTCCCGTAGCTTACAGACTCCGATTACCTCATGAACTTAGCAATATTCACCCTGTCTTCCACGTCTCAAACCTTAAAAAGTGTCTTTCTGATGAGACCCTTGTGATTCCTCTGGATGAGATCGAAATCAACGAAAACCTGAACTTTGTGGAAGAGCCCATCGAAATCATGGATAGAGAGATCAAACGAACGAAACAAAGCCGCATCCCGATAGTGAAGGTTCGCTGGAATGCCAAGTGGGGTCCCGAATTCACTTGGGAACGCGAAGACTCGATGAAAACGAAATACCCGCATCTCTTTCCAATTCCATGATTTGTATCTAAATTCTAAATTTCGGGACGAAATTTCCTCTAACGGGGGGGATAATGTGACAACCCGAAAGATATTCCGTTAACATAACCCATGCCGTTAATAAAATTTATTTTATTTTGGGTTTTTCCGTTCACTTTCAAATTAAATAATTCATTTAGAATTATTATTATAATTTCCTATGTGTTGAAACGAAATATTTAATTGAGTGAAAACACTCTAAATAATCTTTTGAAAATTTCTAGACTATGACTAGTGCGGGTAATGGTTATTTACCCGGGTAAAATATTAAGCTCCGTTTAATGCCGGTATTGGGTGTATTCCCACCGGGTCACTAACTCTAGTCATATATAAAGGATGAGTGGGCACTTTTGAGCCCTTTTCCCCACTTCAACTTTCTCTCTCTACTCTCTCTCTAGAAATCGAACTCTCTCAAGAAATCTTCACTTTCAAGCTCCAATTTGGTAAGTGATCCTTCCTAACTAGTTGTTTATCCTATCATGCATGCAAATCTATGTTTGAACTTCCCAAAAATCACCAAAAGTATGTGTTTACGGTTTGGGGGAGCCTCCCAAAACCGTAAACTCCTTCAATGGGGGTTTTTGAAGCCCCAAAACCCTTCCAAACCTCTTCTAATGCTTAGATCCTTACATGCATGGAGTTAGAACCACAAGATCATGAATTTTTGGCCATGAACATGAGTTTACGGTTCTTGAATGTTCAAGAACCGTAAACACCCTTTCATGGGGTTTTTATGCTCCTTAACCCTTCCAATGCATGTCTAATGGCCTTAAAACTTGCTTGGATGATCTTAGAACCCTAAAACATGTCCAAATGAGCATAAACTTGAGTTTACGGTTTGGGAACATCTCCCAAAACCGTAAACACCTTCCAAGGGTGTTTTAATGCTCCAAACACTTTGCATGGCTTGTATTTCAGTCTAGAACTTGCATGAATGACCTACAAACCACCAAAACACATGGAAAATGAACAAACATGGACAAGGGTGGGTTTACGGCCGTAAACCCATGAGTTTACGACCGTAAACTCCCCAAGGGTGGTCCAAGGACCGTAAACCCTAATTCCTAGGCCATTTCATGTCCCGATCACTTCCTAAGCCATGGAATCAACCTTAGAACCTTCCCGTGTGCAAGATAAGGTCATTGATCAACCAAGAACACATCACCCATGATTTTACGGCCGTAAACTCATGGGGGATGTGGTCTTTGGACCGTAAACTCCCCTAAGGGTTTACGCTTGAAGAGTAAACGCCTTATCTAGGCCCTATACTCCTTAGATACAACCCGTACCATCCCTAACACTTGAATTGAAGTGTTTTCGTGCCTCGGAGTGTATTATCCTGCTATCTTAGTAAATCAAAGTCTAATTAGATACAATTATGTATCTCTTCATGTTACATAGGAACCTCACGCGTGTTCAAGCCCTAAACTGATACTTAGCATCTAAATCGGCACATTCTCGTCAGGTGAGTTCATACCCCTACACCATTTTCTGTGTTTTTCATGTTTTCAGGGGGTGAATACAAGCAAAAGTACAAGGAAACTTGTACTCAAATCTATTATTTCGTATAACATAACTACATGTTCAGTATGTTTTAAACATTGAAATTCGTATTAACCAATTGTCTAACTCGTGGCGTTAGTTTTCAAAACCAATTGTGAAACTCATTATAAAATGTTACATTTTTACATTTCACAAGGATTTCATGTCATTTCATAAACCGGGATTTTCTATACTATTACTTGTAAAGTTCATTATTCTTATGATTGGAGACACGTCCTCGGTAACACTCCACATGGATACGAGAGTGGAGGACTACTCCCGTAACCAGAATCTCTTGGAGGGAGAGCGTGACTTGAGTGTATAGATCTATACGGGGCTGACTACCCCGCACCCTGCTGCTAGCTACAGTAGGATCGTCAGGTCCATGGGTGAAAAAAGTCATAAAATGATGATGGACTTCTTATTGCCATATCTAGTCTATCGTATGGTTATGGAACTCGCAACTTAGATAATGGAGATTTACTGATAAAGTAATAACGAACCTAGTGAACTAATCTTCTAGTAATAACTGTCTTTGATTACTACTAGTTCACTACTTACTTATTAGTTTTGTGTACGTGTCAAAACTAACATGCTTACCACGGGATAACTAGTCATTCAGTATGCTTCACTTAATCGATACAAGTATGGTAGATACTTGTACACATCATTTCAGAATCGATAACCAGCGAATATTTTTCATAAGAAAACATAGGGTTTTCTTGGGATAACGTAACTTTTCATAAACAAGGTTGTATGGTACATCTAACGAGAAATCAAATCATATTTTCATAAGGAAACTTGCAGGATTTTCTTAATTCAAATTGTGTAACAAAGGGATAAGCAAACTACTTTTATAAGAAAATACGGGATTTGCTTGGATATCAACTGATCATGAAACTAAAGGAAACTGAATCTTTTTTTTTCCAGAAAACAAACCGCTTATGAACTCACCAGCTTTATGCTGATATTTTAAAATTGCTTGTATTCTCAGGGCATCCATAGACAGGTACTCCTACTAACTTTTTGAAGAAGACGGAGCATATAGAAGACTCGTCTTTACTTTTGTTCTAACCAATGTATCTAAGAAAAACTTGTAGTACTTAAATTTTCAAACGAATGTAAAACTTTCTCATATAATGTAATGGTTGTGTTTACTATGCTTGCTATGTACATTGGTTGTGATACTCTACATGACGTCACTCCGCCCCGGAACGTTTCCGCCATCGGTTTCGGGGTGTGACAGATATGTATCCTTATGTTTCTTCTTTTATTTAAATACATCAAAAGTTTTAAATTTTACGATTATCTATTCTCTAAATGATTGTTTTTGTAGAAACACTAAACTGTGAATGCACTATTTTCAAAGATTGACATTTTTACACCTTTCTTAAAATAGTATTTTACTTTGCAATTTTCAGTGAGTTCCTAAACTCTCAACTTTGTTTTCATAAATAGTCTGACCCGTAAGCTTGAATTTGTCCTGACTTAGACAATTGGACAATTTCTCAAAAGTTTAATACAAATATTTCTATACAAATTCCTTTAATGACGACTTAAACCTTTAACCTTAATTAATCTTTATATTATTTTACTACTTTGTTGGATCGCCACACATGTATCTTCATTATCTTGGAATTATTACACATTTTGATAATAGTGAGATTAATTATCATTTTTAAACACACATTTTGATCACTGTGAGATTTTTATCACTTCTAAACACTTAAAATGCTATCTACACAATGTGATTTAACTTATCATAAACTTTCATCGCTTCCATTTGCAACAATGACTCTCTAAATATATTTATTCTTCGAATAAGGTTTTATAATTGTAAGAGTAACCGTAGTAGTAATTATAGCCTCGGAGATGCTCAATCATTTCGTAATTTATTTTGTCGACGACACTTAATTAGCCTTTACATTTGAGATGTACCAAAACTTCGTTGCCTACCCTTACTACGTATTTTTAGGAACTTGCCCCCGACCGCTTCTCTTTCATTCGTGGTACCCCTTCTTATTTTGGAATATATCTTTTCCAGATTTAGTAGCCAACCCGAAAGTGAACAAATTGTTCCTAATCTCTTTTTTTTTAGCGGCGAAGTTACACTTAGTGTTAATTTAGAATGCGACTTAAGCATCAATGCGGATTTAACGCTCAGTGCAGTTGGTGCTTCAACAAAACTTATAACGTTCTTTTAAGTTAGATAATATCTAACTATATAATCTTTTTCAACTAGGTCGCCATGGTTGGATCATGATTTCCATGATCCTAATTTCTCGCAATCTAGACTGTAGAACTCGAATTAGGGAAACATTAATTTGATTATAGCTAAAGAGTTGGGCTGTTCCCTTGAGGAATTAACCCAAAATAATCAAAGAGCTCTTCAAGTCATCATCTCTCCAATTATACAATTATATTCGGCTGAGTTCTAATAGAATGTGTCACGAATTGAATTTCGGGACGAAATTCTTTCAACCGGGGGAGACTGTGACAACCGTCAAAATTCGAGTTAGTTATAGATTTGATAAACTTAGTTGCACATATAGGCACAACACATATTAAACTTAGTAATTAGAAGCTAAGTTATAACCTACTAGAAACTTGGAAACAGATAGAAACAATGGATGGTGCACTTAGATTTCACCTTGATATGTGAATTCTACATCTACTAAGTTGTAGTGACTATCCATATTTGGATCACTTTTTGACTCGAACGACATTTCATGAATCATATACACACATCATGCACTTGACCTAGAAGCAGAAGTTAGTTCAAAGTCTCATAGAAACTTAAGTCAAATTTGAAGACTAGGACTAGTATACTTGATTCCTCAATTTCGCTTGAATCTCGGAATCACTACATAGAATGCCAATAAACCGATAAAAATAAATTACAAACATTATTTATAACTATAAAAGAGTTATAATACCATAAGATAATTTAAAGTCTCAAATATTCTATTTATTTTGATATTCAAAGTTTATTAAACTCCAAAACCCTAAAAGCCCTAAAAACTCATATTTATAAACTTTAACCTTAAAAATCCTATAAAAACAATTATGAACCTTATAATATTATCTTATAATAATAATTATTATGAAATAAAATTCAATGAAAAATAAAGATTTAGTTATTAACATTTACCCTTGATTTATAAGTCAAAAATCAAGAGTTTTATGCATAAAAACTAGGTTAAGGTGCACATTTTATAAAAAGTTGGATATTTTTATAAAAGATTTGAATTTTTATAAAGGAAACAAGAGAGAGAGAGAGCCTCTCCTCCCCTAAAATCGGATCCCTCTCTCCCCATATCTCTCTCACACTCTCATTCTCCAACACACACACATCTCTCTTCTTTCTCTCTCTAGAAAACTCTCTCTACCTTCTCTCTACTTTTTCTCTCCAAACACCACTCCATTCTCTCTTCCTCCCTCTAAGAACCAAAAAAATTTCCAGAAAACAAACCCAAGAACACTCCTCAAACTCGAAATCTTCATCATCTTGTGGTATTCTTGAAGGTAAAATCGATTTCTACTTCACTTTTCCTTCAAGTTTTGCTCTTTTTCTTACACTTTCTCCTTCTTCATCTTCTTAAAACTTGTTTTCTTTTTGTTAAAATGGTTTTTACAACATGATGGATGTGTTTTAACACCATGCATGTATAATAAGAAGGTTGCATGTTCATGATCTTAGTGCAAAAATAGATTTTAAGGATTAAAACATCAAACTCAAGTTAAGAGTTTTTGAGAAACAAAATTTTGTTCATAAATGCATGTATACATTTTGATAAGTTTTAATCTTTTGATCTCTGGAAACATGACTAAAATATGAGTTTATCATGATATATTTAAAATACTTGAAAAGATTTACTCAAGGAAATGATGAAAACCCACTTTTCTAACCAATCATCATGCATGCAATCTGCCAGATTTCTTTACCTGACTTTAAACTGTCATATCTCACTCATTTCGTAGCCAAAATTCGTGATTCTTTTTCTGAAATATAATATTTTGAGTTAGCTTTCAAACCCATCTGACCTCACTGGAAAATTCCAATATTTCGATTTTTACCAATTTTTACAAAACTGTTGCTCAAACAGCACTTTCCTTATGAACATTTGTTTTGTGTTGCATGTTCAAAGGACTTATTCATCACTAAAAATCATTCAAAAATTATTTTAAACTCTTAATATCATGTATTAATAGGAACAAAAAGATCTTGATTCAAAAGTCTTTGTAACATGTTGCAAAAATTGTCAAAGTAACATCAATAATCTTTACATAAATCACAAGAACCAAGTTTTCTCTATACATTTTATTGAGCCTTTAGGCATGGTTTTCAACATCAAAAATAAGAAAACAATTTTTCATTGTTGTTAAATTGTATGAAGATGCATTCTGGAAATTTTCAGCTCAATATATATTTTCTTTATTTTTATATGAAAATAATAAGAAAATAGAGTGTTAAATCATATAAAATACTTACACTAGTAAATAAATTCTGGAAAAATTCTTGGATGATTCTTTAAGTTAATAAACATCTCCCATGAAGTTTCAATGACTTTTGTTACTGTTTAATATGGTTTTGAATTTTCTTTTTGTTTAGCCCCAATAAATGATAAAACCACTTTAGACAAGTTGAAAAGGCTGTATAACAATTTTCGCAGCTTCTACCAGAGGTATAAGATTTAGAAAAATATTTTCAGAATTTTTCATAATGTATTCCTATTTTTCTCCGATTTTTGTATTTATAATGGACTAAAAATAGAACAAAATAGTTCTGCTCATCCAAAATTCATGCAAATTTACCAGAACACCTTGTAGTACATTAGGAGGCTACATAAAAATTTTGATGATTTTTCTCTTCTGTATACTATTTTTCTCCTATTTTCTAAGATTAAATACACTTAAATACACAAAATCGGATTTCAGTATATAAAAACCACATTTGGTATTTTTCCCAGATTATTTACTCTGAAAATGAAGTGTACAAAAATTTCGGTAATTTACTTTAACTGTTTAATAATTATTCTCCAATTAATGATTATTTAAGAGGATAAAACAAAGAAAAATAGAAAGACTAATTGAAAAATATCTTTTATATTTTTCACAGCTTCTAAATGTATAATAAAAGTGTTACAAAAATTTTGGGCAATGTTGGAAACTGTTTTCTATTTATTTCAGTTTTTATTAGAATAAATGTTCAAAAATCATAAAATTGGGTTAAACAGTTTAGAAATCAATTTTTATATTTTTACCAGCTTAATAATGTTTAATAACAGTAATACAAAAAGTTTGGGTAATTTTGGAAACTGATTTCTATTTTTCATGAATATGTATCTATTTAGAGAATTAAATATATGAAAAATGGTTATACATATTCATACTCCATGAAAATTTATCTAGAAGTCTTTTAGTACATTTAGAACCAAAATCTGAAATTTGGTAATTTTTATTAACTGTTTAGTATTTTTCAAGATTTTATGGTTATTCAAGAAACTAAAATCGTGAAAAATAGTCAGACAAATCAAAAATTCAAGAAAATTTATCTTGAGGTCTTTCACTTCAATTAAAACTGAAATGCAAACTTTGAGAAATTTTAGAACTAAATTAATTTAGTTTTTGAATATTTAATCATTGGAACACCTCTTAAATTGTTAAATATTAGCATTTCAATAATGGGAAATTTTCACTTAAATTGTTATATAACAATTGATTCATTGAAATTTAATTTTCAAAGAAAAATGTTTGTAACTTATCAATATTAAATTTTGACACAATATTGGCATAATTCTATTGTAGTAGTAAGTATACTACTGTTAGATTTCGATTAGAGACTCACTAGCGAATACCATTATTGTAGGAATCGATAGTGGTACAAGTGGAACTTAGCTCAAGGCATCATTTGCATCATGTCAATGCATATTGTGAGTATTCACGCACTCCCCTATTTTCAGTTTTTATGTTTTGGGGTGGAAAAGCATGTCCCGAAAAACTATTATTTGAATGTTGTATTTAAATTGATTTGTATCAAACATGATTGCTATTTTATTGCTATGTCTCTCTATGTATGTCTATGCAACACGGAACATGAGCACTTATCGTACTAAGGCCCTTCCCTTATCTCTAACCATTAACTCTTTGAGCCAATGGTCATTATGGATAGCGCTATTAGGAATTGACAACTCCTCACTCGCCCTATTGCTGGAGTGCATGATACCATATTCATCTATGGAACGATAAGCATAGATCTTGATAGGGCTTCAGTCATAGGTTTGGTTGAGACTCATTGTTTGCTCATACACATACACACTCGTTACTTATTATAGCAATAAACTTGTTTATTAATTATAGCAATGAACTTTGTTTCTTATTACAACAACAAACTTTTATTACTGAGAACTTATATACGTGTTTTAGCAATGAAATTGTTTGCTCCTTGTAGCAACGAAATTGATTGCTCATTTTAGCAATGAAACTTGTTTACTCGTTTGAGTAACAAACTTTATCTTCCATGAGGATATGAATGTTGCATCTTATTTGGGCAACATACTTTATCTCTCATGATGACAAAGAACTTTGTTTTTACAAACTTATTTACTCATTTTAACAATCTACCTTTATTATTGGAAACTTTTATCAAAACTTTGATTCAATTCATGGAACCAATATTATTTTGTTTATCTGTGAGTACTCACCAACTATTTTATAGTTGACGCTCGATTTACATGCTTTTTCAGGAATCATCGAGTAAGTGGCACTTAGGGAGACTTCACTTTTAGGAGCATTCGCATGTGTTGTATTTCAATTTACATTGTAATTTCTTTTAAAAGTTGTTCAAACCCATTGTGAAATTGTAATGATTTTTAATACTATGGTTGGTGTTGTCTTTTAACTTTTGCTATGAAACCCTTTATACTGCCACGCCTCGTGTTTCCGCTTTAGCGGGGTGTGACACCATTGTAAATGGATTAGCATAAACATTACACCATCTAAAACAAGCTTTAAAACATCAAAACAGTTTAGGGTAATGTTTATAGTCCATTTCCAGCAACAAATGTGCAAACTTTC
Organism: Lactuca virosa; assembly: GCF_052849685.1. Taxonomy (NCBI): domain Eukaryota; kingdom Viridiplantae; phylum Streptophyta; class Magnoliopsida; order Asterales; family Asteraceae; genus Lactuca; species Lactuca virosa. The sequence continues at coordinate 72,564,448 of NC_136429.1, read as the reverse complement.
ATACGAGCAGAAAACAGAAAAACGGTTTTTTTTCAAGCTGTTTGCACACAAAAAAAACAACAAACAAACCTAGGCTCTGATACCACTGATGGGTTTTGAGCATTCTAACACTTCCTAAGTGTACATGCAACCCTAATAACCTTGGATCTATGTTTGTCTAATAATCATGCAAAGTTGAATTCCAAGGTTATATTCCTATCTAGCATACATGGGGAACATTTTTAACTTGAATGAAAGATAGAATAACTTACCTTGTTGTTGATTATGATCCTTGAAACCTTGTGAGCCTAGCACCCCAAGTGTGATGCCTCAAATGCTTCACACAACACCAAATGCAAAGGAGTAAACTTTGAGAGAATCTTACACTTGCAAAATCGGCTCTAGCCCTCTTGTTTCTTATGTGTAGCCTATTTTGGTGGAGAATGGGTTTCTTATATAGTGTTGACACATCTAGGGTTACACCATGTAAACCCTAATGTGTCATGACTCTTCATTTCCATGACCCATGGGTTTGTAACTCCCATGGAGCATCCTATGGGTGGAACCCAACTTGATAATCCATGGAGCCTCTTAGCCCACTATATAAGATATGGAAGATTTACATAATCTACCCATATATTTAATTAGTTATCTTTTGATCACTTAATTAATTCTAAATTAATTCTTGATCAAACTAATTAAATAATATTATTAATATATTAGAACTTATAATATATTAATAAACCATAAGTGTTATTTCTCTCATTTTAGTTTATCCAATTGCATGGTGCCATGCAACCCAAATGGGCCATGCCGGGTCGGGTCAAGTACATACCAGAAATAGTTATGGACTTAGACACCTTATCCAACAGGACCTACACGTGCCCCATTGCTAGTTGTGGAAGAATATGATCATTGGAAAGTTAGAATGGAAAGGTTTTTACTAGCCAAAGATAAAGGTGCAAAAATTTGGAGATCCGTCAAAAAAGGCCCTCATGTTCCTGTAAGAACAGTTGTAAGAGATGCAGCTGCCCAGCTCATGCGAGAAGATGAAGCTCGTCCAGCTCCTCTAACTGCAGATGATATCGAAAAACTGCATGTTGGTCAAGTTGCCTTCTCAGAAATGGTGTTTGGTGTTCCTCCATCGCTCTTTGAGCATATCAAGCTATGCAAATCAGCCAAAGAGATTTAGGACACTCTTCAGGATCTGATTGAAGGTTCTGAAAATCTGAAGGACAAGCACCTCACCTCGGTTGTCAATGACTTTGACACCTTCACCACTACTCGAGGTGAATTTGTAGCCTCAGCCTCCAACCGTTATTGAATCGTTGTCAACAACATGACTGCTCAGGGGATTGTTCGAACTCCTCTCGAGTACAATCTTAAGTTCATAAACAGTCTTGGTAAAGGATGGGGAAATGTAAAGTCTTGTCTTCAAAGCAATGGTTTGTTGAAAAAGTTAAAACTCTATCAACTTTTTGATGAGCTTCAAGGACATGAATCAAACGTTGCTCAAACCATAACGAAACTTTCTGGAGGTCCTCTTGCTCTCGTCAGTTCCTTTGAATCAACCATTCCGAACTCATCTGCTCCAGAACCTTACAAACCCACTGTTCCATTAACTCAGTCATCCTTACCTACCTTACCCACACAAATCAATCCTGATGATGATTCGGAAACCTTGGATTCCGAACTCTGTTTCCAACAAGAGTTCGCCTTACTCTCAATGAAATACAAACGTCCTTTCAATACCTCTTACAAACCATACCAAAACAGATTCAGTGCTCCTCACCAAACCCATCCTCAACCATATTCCTCTCTGGAACCGAAACCAACTTCCGAAAATCCTCATGCATACAAACCTAATCTCACTAAACCAAACTCCGCTCCGGAATCTTCTCAAAATTCCAAATCGGACAAACCAATGATCTTGTATCATAAATGTGGTCTTGCAAACCATTTTGCCAAAGATTGTCTAGCTGATGCTCCACAAAAACCAAAACTCAAAGATTCAGCTTATTATGTCCGAAGAGCACAAGAAATGGCTGAAAGTGAGAAAGCCTTTGTTACTACGGTTTCAAGAGATGTCGAAGGATATTGGTCATCCGGAGATGATGATGACTTGGTGACTGGAAGAAATATGTGTCTGATGGCAAGACAAACGGTTGAATGTGATGAAGGTTATTGGTCTTCTGGGTCCGAAGATGAAGATGATGTCGCTGAACCTCACTACTGCTACATGGCCACTAACGATTCACCAGGTCAAAGCATCGTTCAACAGGTAAAATCTATGATCTTTGATAATAATTTTGATTTGACTTTATGTGAACCTTATCTGACCCAGATCCAAACAGATATGAACACCATCTATAAAGCCTATGAGTCTGCCATAGAAGCCAGTGAGAAGAAGGACTGTGAACTAAGTCGTCTTAGGTTACGTTTTGAGGATAAGAAATTGAAAATCGAGTCTTTAGAGCATGAACTTGTAATGTCAAAAGATGAATGTATCATTTTGAAAGATAGATGTGAAATCACTTATTCTGAACGAAATATTTTGATTTCTGATAACAAACGTCTCAATGCTAAAATAGATGCTTTGCATAACTTTGTAGACATACTTGAAGTTGACATTCGGATGACTCATAATTTTCGTCATCCATGGTCCAAAGGTCCTGGTCTCAGAAGCGAGTTTCCAAAACCAATTGTTAGTCCCCTGAAGGAATTGCAAAATTTGACATTCATGGGAGAAGTTCCGAACATCAAACATTCGGACACCCCTGTTTCTCCCTTGTCACCACTTCCGGAGACTAAAGAATCTTTTGAGTCCCTAATTCCTGAGTTCAAACCAATAGTTGTCAAGTGTCCTGATTCCACGCCTCTTCCGCCTCTGATAAACCTGGACCTGAATCGGACCACGGAATTCCATTATAGTCTTCCAAATTGTGTAGACTATGTTCCTAAAAGTAATCACGTGAACAACTGTGTGATTGAGGAAATTATTCCAGAAACAACTGAAACCAATGCCTCTGAGTTTGTAAGGGCATCTTTAGATGATAAAGTTGAAGTCTCAAGCCATGTATCCTCTGATTCATTTGAATCGGATTCCTTAGTGCTTTCAAAAACCAAATTGGTTCCCATTACTCCTGAATTTACGAATCCATCCAAAGGACAAACTTCTAAATCCTCACCTTATCCTAAGAGAAAACTAATGTTGAATAGGAAGGATGTTGTAGATCCCAAGGTAGAAGCTAGAAATGCTTACAAAAAGGAAGTTAAGACTAGACAAAATTACAGGTTCCTTGCTAACTCTAAACCAAGTTTATCCCGGAATTCTCGTGTCTCTACTCATAGTCAAAACTCCTTTGTTCCTACTAAGATTCTCAAAAGACCTTCTGAACCTCTTGGTTATGTAGAACCTAAGAAAGTCATCAGCTCATCTCAGTCTCAAGCTCATATAGCTGCCAAATCCGTCCAAAATACTCTAATAAAATCTCTGAATGCATCACCTATCCTTATTGCAAAATCTGATGGCACAATTTTTAAACCAAATCTTTCAAAAACAAATGTGTCATCAAGAAAATCCACAAATAAAAAGAACACATCCTTAAAATCTTCCAAGAAAAATTGTGTGCGGAAAGTCAAAACTCCCATTGTTGAAACAACAATTCCGGAGGAAACCAATGATACTAACCCTCCGGAAGTCATAAATCCGAAGAAGGTAGTACGGAACCTTCAAGTCATTGAATATGACTACTGGATAGATGAAAAGACATTAGCATTCTGTCTGTTTCCAAAGAGTTCCAGGAATATCACCCAGAACCACAAAGTTGTTCCTAAGTCACAATCAAAGTCCAAAGCCCATGCCTATGTCCCAAAGGCTAACTCGGAGCCTAAAAACTCCATCACTCACTAATTTTGTAGGCACTTTGTGCTTCGGAGCAAGAAACAATATGGTATATTGATAGTGCTTGCTCCATGCACATGACGGGGCAGAAATATTTTCTGCGAGATTTAAAGCTTTCTCCAAATGCTGGTTACGTGACATATGGCAACAACTCCAATTCTCAAATTCATGGCTATGGAACTCTCAGCAACGGAAACTTCTCTATTTCACACGTGGCTTATGTGGCTGATCTAAAACATAATTTGATAAGTGTTGCTCAACTCACTGACTCAAATCGACATGTGGAATTTTGCAAGAAGTATAGTTATGTGATGACTGAAGACTGAAAAGAATGTTTGATAAAGTCACTTCACAACAAGAACATGTACCCACTTGACATCAACATGATTATTGGCAAACCGCAACTCTGCCTTCTCTCCAAAGCTGTTCCTGACGTCAGTTGGTTATGGCACCGAAGGCTCGCCCATCTGAACTTTCGGTGCATGAATGGTCTTGTATCAGGAGAAATGGTAAGAGGTTTACCTCTTCTCAAGTTCGAAAATGATCATTTATGTGTTGCGTGTGAGTGTGGTAAGCAATCAAAGAAGGGTCATCCTGTTATCATAGAAAAGTCCATCTCGGAACCATTGGAACTTCTACACATTGATCTTTGTGGACCATCCATTGTAGAAAGTCTTCATCATAAGAAATACATTCTTGTGATTGTTGATGACTTTACAAGGTTCACCTGGGTCTTCTTCCTAAGGCTGAAATCCGAAACAGCCTCTGAGCTCATCAACTTTATCAAAGGAATAGAAGTTCTTATCAAAATCCCGGTCAGGAGAATCCGAAGTGATAATGGTTAGGAATTTGTTAATTCCACCATTGAGAAATTTCTCACAGAAAAAGGAATCGATCACAACTTCTCAGCTCCCTACACTCCACAACAAAACGGTGTAGTTGAAAGACGCAATAGAACCCTTGTTGAAGCCGCTCGATCCATGTTGAACTATGCAAATTTACCACTCTATCTTTGGGCTGAAGCTGTATCCACTGCTTGCTTCACTCAAAATCAAAGTATCATCAATCGACGTCTCAACATGACACCATACGAAGCAATGAATGGTCGGAAGCCAACAATCTTATTTTTGCATGTCTTCGGATGTAGATGCTTCATCAAAAACAACCGTGATCAGCTTACAAAGTTCCAACCTAAAGCTGATGAAGCCATCTTCCTTGGTTACTCTTCCAAATCAAAGGCTTACAGAGTTCTCAACCGAAGAAGTCGTGTTCTAGAAGAAAGTTTTGATATTACCTTTGATGACAACTTCGTTCGGAATTCTTGCCCCACTCACATCACAACTCATATCATGGAGTCTGATGCTCCTCTGCCAGGATGTCCGAACCCTCAAACCATTCTTGAGGTTGACTTTGAAACTCTATTTGGTCCTTCCGAAACCGCTCTTGATTCGGAATCTCGATCAAGACCATCTCTAATTCCAATTCCTCCTTCGGAAGCTTCAGTTTCTCACAACCTCTCCGGTCCACTTCCAAGCCTCCCTCCATTTGATTCCGAACCGTTTCAACCTTCTCAGGTTGAGGGGGAAAATAATGCAAATCCCTCTCTTGAATCAAATGTGGATGGCTTCCAAGATGCAGCTGTTGATTTCGATGACTCTAATCCTCTCAACATTGATGAAAATGAAAATTTCTTTGAGTTCCCTTCTGATGATGATGTTAACCTCTCTGGTTCAGAAGTTCAGGGGGAGCATCATCCCAATATTCAAATCATTCAGGGGGAGCAAACTAATTCCACTGTTGATGTAGGATCTACGGCTGCACAAGAACTCCCTCGATTACATGTTTGGACGAAGGATCATCCTCCGAACCAAGTGATTGGTAATCCTAATGTTGGTGTACAAACTCGCTCAGCTACCAACATCCAAAATGAATGTCATTTTTCAGCATTCATATCCATGGTTGAACCCAAATCCATCAAGGAAGCATTAGATCATGCTGAGTGGATTACAGCGATGCAAGAAGAACTGGCAGAATTTGACCGAAATGAAGTCTGGACTCTCGTGCCTCCTCCCCAACATCACCCCATTGTCAGTACAAGATGGGTATTTCGCAACAAGCTAGACGATGCAGGAGTTATCATCCGAAATAAGGCAAGATTGGTAGCTAAAGGTTTTACTCAAATTGAAGGTCTTGACTACGACGAGACATTTGCTCATGTTGCACGACTTGAAGCTATCCAAATCTTTCTTGCTTATGCTGCTCACAAAGGCTTAAAAGTTTACCAAATGGATGTTAAGAGCGCCTTTCTTAATGGTGAACTTGACATTGAAGTATACCTTCAACAGCCCCCCAGATTTATTAATCTTTCCTTTCCAAACTACTATTATAAACTCCGAAAGGCTGTCTACGGACTCAAGTAAGCTCCTCGGGCTTGGTACGAGACTCTCACCGATTTTCTCAAACGCTTCGGTTTTCAAAGAGGAATTCTTGATCCCACTCTATTCCGAAGATCAAATGGAAAGCATCTCATGCTGGTACAAATTTATGTGGACGACATCATTTTTGGATCTACGGATTCATCTATGGTTGCTGATTTTGCCAAACTTATGATCAGTCGATTCCAAATGAGCATGAATCGATAATTAAGCTTTTTTCTTGGTCTTCAAGTCAAACAGACTAACAAAGGTATATTCATTCACCAAGAGAAGTACATTTCTGAACTTCTCAAGAAATACTCTATGGATACCTGTGCCTCCGCCAAATTACCTATGGGCTTCGGACACAAGATTTTTGTCGACCCTTCGGGTGTTACCGTTGATGAAAAGAAGTATCGTGGAATGATTGGATCCTTACTCTATCTTACAGCGAGCCGTCCGGACATTATGTTCTCAACATGTTTATGTGCCAGATTTCAAGTCAATCCAAAGATGTCTCATCTTTTGGCTGTGAAACAAATATTCTGATACCTCAAAGGTACAAAGAGTCTCGGAATCTGGTATCCAGGAAATGAAATTTTCCTTCTGCAAGCTTACTCTGATTCAAACTATGGTGGTCTTCAACTCGATAGAAAAAGTACATCAGGAGGATGTCAATTCCTAGGTGGTCGATTAGTCAGTTGGTCATCCAAGAAACAGAACTACATTGCTCTCTCTACAGTCGAAGCTGAATACATTGCTGCTACCAGCTGTACCTCTCAAGTTCTTTGGATGAAATCTCAACTCTTGGATTATGGTTATCGATTTCAACGCATTCCTATCTACTGTGACTCTCAAAGTGCCATTGCAATCTCTCACAATCCAATTCAGCATTCCATGACGAAGCACATTGACATCAGGTACCATTTTATTAAAGATCATGTTCTGAATGGCAACATTGAACTTATTTTTGTTCCATGTGACGATGAGATTGCTGATGTCTTTACTAAGGCATTAGACGAAACCAAATTTAATGGTTTTTTGAACAAAATCGGTATGATGATGCCTGATCCTCAATTCTTTCATGAGACATGTTCTCTTTGATAGAAGTATTCAGAAGAAAATTTTCTCCGAACTCAATTATTTCTGCTTCGGAACTATCTTCTCTCTAAATACATAGGATCATTTTACTTGTCTTTATTTCTGATTACCCCTTGAGTTTTAAGCTGTACAGTTCATCTTATTCATCACGAGTATCAAGTTCAAACCCTCATCCGCATCTTTATTTCGGAACTCAATTCATAATGGCATCCCGAAATTCCAATCCGAAAAGGTAGTTTTCTTTGTACTTCGAAATTTCTCTCAAAACCCTCTCCGGACGTTTTCTCAACTCTTGTTCCGGAATGTCTCCTTAATCTTTTTCTGAAAGTTTCTCCAAAATCTCAAAAACGCTTTTGCTCCGGAATTCAAATTTGCTCCGGAATAATCAAAAGTGCTCCGGAATTTCAAATTTGCTCCGGAATTTTCAAAAGTGCTTCGGAATTTCAAATTTGCTCCGGAATTCTCAAAATTTGCTCCGGACCCCTTCTTTCAAACATGTATGTTCCGGAACACAACTCTTACCCTCCGGATCATACACTGTCCGGAACAACTCATCCGGAATACCAAAAGGTAATAAGGCGAAACGGTTTTCTCAACGGTTACTTTTCAGGAAGATCCTTATCCGATCCTCCTCGATTTGCATGACACGATTGCAGGCCCCTTAAACTAGAAATCGAATTAAGGGTTGAATTCTCCATTTTTAGCCCCAAATTGCCTTGCCCTTTCACCTCACCTGTCAAATCTCGTTCCCAAACATTAAATGCGACCCATTTGTTCTCGGATCCTAATCATTTCTTTTTTAACCCGACCCATTTACCTTACCTATAAATACCCTTTCAAAACCCTTTTTACCTTTTTTACGCTCTCTAAATCCTCAAATCTCCTAAAAATCTCTCACTGTTCTTCGTGTTCTTCAAGAACTCATAACCTGCAACAATGGCGTCCTCTCAAGAACACACTCAAACTGTCCCAACTCCAAAGAAGTCGATTGCTAGAAAGAAATCTTCCAAAGGATCTAAAGGTTCCTCCTCCTCCGCCGATCCAGAACCATTCTTGAGAGACACTACACAACTCTTTTCTCTCAACCCACTGGATTACGATGAATCGATAAGAGTTATGATCGAGTTCATCGCAAACCACCCCATCTCCATTCCTCTCACTAAAATCCCTGAACCGCCACTTCCCATTCATCACCTTCATCGAGCCTTCACCAGCATTCAACTCGACGATGGTGCTCTAATGATCCCAATTCTTGGTGACAGAATAGTTCCAATCTACAAATCGACCTTTCTCAAGGCGATTGGTGTTAAGGCTAACCCAAAGGGTTTCAAAATTGTGGAGCCAACATCTGAAGAGTTTCAGACGTTTCTGAACTACATTGGATATTCTCAAGACTACAAAGCAAAAGATTTCAAGAAGACTGCAGTGTCCGGACTATGGACTGTCTTGATGCATTTCTTCCTCAGAGGATTGTCCGGAAAGCATGGAGGAATGGACACCTTAAGTAAGGACTGGCTCAATGTCGTATTCAGCATCTACTCCGGACTCGAGAATGATGTTGATCTTCCGAAGATCTTGTGGCAAGACTTTTGCAAGTTTGCTACCAAGAGGAAGCCGAATGAAATTTCAAGCCCTAGGTTCTAGGCTCTGACGATCGAACAAGTCTTCGGGGAGCTTTCGGAACCGCTTCCGGTAAACACCATCCCTCCGGAGGTATGCGTCTCATTTAAACTTGTAAAATCTTATAGGATTCCGGACCAATCTTCTTTTGGTCCGGTCAGACGACTTCCAGACCACATGATGGCCCTAATTCCTTTCGAGTCCCCTTATTTGAAACATCATTTAGAGACTTCGGTTGTGTTCGACCCAACACAACCTTCCCCTGTCTCTGTTGAGCCCATCTCGGAAGAGGCCAATCCAACTACGTCCGGACCCAAAATCAAGAAACCAGCCAAACGAAAGGCTTTTCCAACCAAGCCTAAGGCCAAAAAGAAAACCAAAGTCAGTGCCCCCTCTCAACAGGAGGGCACTCATGACATTCCGGCTGATTCTGGCCGTCTGCACACCCCTCCTACCCACTCATCTTAGGTACCCCTCAATGTTTCAACATCACAAGCACACACTCACGGGGAGTCTCCAAATCATCCACCCTCACCCTCCCAAAAGGGTGATGCCGGTGTTAAACATAGTTCCTTACAGCCCCCTGGAACACACCCATGAGTCACCTTTGATGATCCTATTATTTCTTCTACACGCATACACTCCGGAACCATTGTTCCGGACCCTAAGCTGTCCGAAGCTGGAGTAGTCCCTCCTCCTCCGGAAGCCTCAACTGGTCTGATACCCGGAAGGCGTACAGGACGACCAGGTGCTAACGATCCCATGTAGGAAGATTTTGTAAATAGGGCTGCATCCAAACGTCCGGACCTCACTAGAGCTCAAGTGGAGTCCACTCTAATCTCCATGAGGAATAGGGCCATCCAAAGCAATCTGCCCTATGTTCCTCCCACTGACGTTGATGCTATCAATGAACTCACCTCGGAGCTACCCCCAATCACCACTCATCAAAGCATCTTCCACACCGATCCAGAAGAAGAGATCTCTGAAGAAGTCATGCTGGAAGAAGAGGCAAGAACCATTTCGGATGCACATCTCATGAATTCCGTTCACTACCAATCCAAAGCATCCGTATACAAGTCTGCTTATGACTTCGGATCCTCTTCCTCTACCACTCCGGACGACGGTTCCAACTCAAAACTTCAAGAAGATGATGATGCAACCAAACCGGGTCCCTCCTCAAATCCGAACATACACCAACCTCCTCCGCAACACTCTGATTCTGATACAGAATCCTCAGCTGGTGACCACGTTGACCCCTTTCACTCTTCTAGAGATCCGAACCAATGTCTCTGACACCATGCAGAAAGTGTCATCTGTAGAGGCATCTGTAACAGAGCTAAACTCCAAATTGGATCAAAAAGTCTCCGGGCTTGATTTAAAACTTGAAGCCATTCTCCAGTCTCTCACCCAACAGTCCGGACCATCAGTTGTTGAAAGAGAAGCCCACCTTGATCAGCTGATCTCCATCCGACTGAAGCACACAGTTGAGGAAATTGACTTCAAGTACGACGCTTTAGTGGATAATTATCTCAAAACCATCTCCTCAATGCTCAAGGTCCATGATGATCTGGTGTCTGCCACCAACGACCTAATCAAGCAGACCCATATTCGTCATGAGAAACAAATTCAACGACTGGAGAAGGAGATCCAGAAGAAGGATGAGATGAACCTCATTATTCAACAAGTCCTCATCAAACTCCTGCGCTCAACTTGGAACATTGTTGATGTTCCGAACAGGAAGTTTGATTAGATGATTTCCATCCTCAGCAGCACATTCAAGCATCTTTCTGATCAGGCCCCCACAGCTGACGCTTACGATGCTCTCACTCTCCAACTCACCTCCAGTCTTCAGAAAGTCTTCTCAAAATTTTACGATCTGAAAGAGGTTTTGCAGCTTGCACCGGTTCCTAGATTCCCCGATGCAAGAGGGAGAGAAGGCCCAAGCAGAAGATGGAAACCAGCCACGGAATTCACACTCCAGGATGAGGATTCTGAAGATGAAGACGTTCAAATCGTCTCCGGAATCCTAGGGATCACTAAAGGAGAACAAAGCGAAAATGAAGAAATATATGTTCCGGATGAAACTCCCAAAGGAGTTCTTGATCTTCAAGCTCCCAAGTTGTCCATTCCGAAGGAACTGACTGAAGAACAAAAGAGGATTTGATCTGCAGTCTCATGGCCATCCTCCCTTCCGGACGCCTTTCAAATGGTTGTTAAAATGGCTAAAGTAAAGTCATTATTAACTGCTCAAGCCTTCCGAGCCACTCCTTCAGTTCAGCCTATCGTTCCGGAACCAAAAATAGCCCCAATCGACCAGGGCTCTCCTCTCCGGATCCCAGATGAAATTCCGGAAGAACCGCTTCCAACTCCCACTCCGGAATTCATCATTGATGAAAACATGAAGATGGTCATTGATGCGCTTCAAAGACACAAAGGGAAGAAACCAATGACTTTCGAACAACAAGCTTTCCACTCCGGACCTCCTCTCAAGCAAAAATATGGATGGTCTCAGGAGGAAATTCATAAGGCATTAGAGGACAGCATCCGGATTCAAGCTTTAAAATACAATCTCGATCCGATGTGTGGCATCTCACCTCTTTGCCGTGAAGGCATTCTTCAAGCACAAGAAATCATCCCAACACTTTACTATGACCTTCCCACAAATGACACTGATCAGTTGGATCTTCCTCTCTCTCCTTACAGCAAATTCTACACGAAGTTTGCTCCGCTTCACCCAACCGATAATCCGGAAGTGATCATCCGGACAGAGCGTGAAAGGCTCAAAACCTTCTATGCAAAGAATGCTCAAGGGAAAATGACAAAAATGTCCTACGCACTTTATAAGGTTTACCCGTTGAGTCCCTAAAGTTTTTGTCCGGCTTTATGGGTCCCTAAACTAGGATATGACCTGCTCCTTTAGTCCCTGTCAACTTGCAATAGCCGGTTCAGTGACCTTTTAGACCAAAAAAAACTCACATTGTGCCCCTATAAAGCCAAAAAAATAAGTTCGGTGAACTTTTAGAACCAAAAAACTCTCCATTTCTTCTAAAGCCGATTCACACTCAATTGTAAGAAAAAAAGAGATTAACTCTCGTTTTCTCTGTGAGCCTCATCAAACCCATGCATCCTTCTCAACATTGCATCCATCAAACCTACAACTCGGAGAGAGAAGGAGAGGTAGCTTGTGTGATTTTGAACAGAGAAGAAAGAAGGAGGGGGTCAATTCCTTGAAGAGCTGAAATCGAATCAAAGAAAATAGTGGAAGGTGTTGTGATCGAGAATCGATTTGAAGGGGAAGAGCAACGATCGATTTCTTGGGAGTGTACGAATTGAGTTTTTTTGGTCTAAAAGGTCACCGAACTTATTTTTTGGCTTTATAGGGGCACAATTTGAGGTTTTTTGGTCTAAAAGGTCACTGAACCGACTATTAGAGGTTGACAGTGACTAAATGAGCAGGTCATATCCTAGTTTAGGGACCCATAAAGCCCGACAAAAACTTTAGGGACTCAACAGGTAAACCCTAGAAAGTTTGTAGGGTATTTTTGTCATTTTCCCAATGCTCAACCCTTCAAGGAAGTATGGACAAGGAAGAGGATCACCAAAGTTCAAGGCTTTGGAAGAAAAATTTTAGTAAAATTTGAGCTGAACTGTCCTCTATTCCGTTTCCATCTCCTCCAGAACAAGCCAACTCCCCGGACCGTTACTGATGCGGATTTTCCTTCAATGAATCCGAACGACATCCTCACCCTAGCTGCTTACTTCAGAGAAAATCAAAAGGATGACATCAGTATGGGTGCTTACCACGCAAATCTCAGCTTTCTTAAAGACTATGTTGCTAAGTTCTGCCGATGCGATTACGAACTTGCACTCCTCTACGGAACCGAACAATTCCTTGCCAAGATCGACTTCGTTCTTCCGGAAGCTGAAATTCTTGCAGATGGTCCGATTGAAGAACCGGTTCTAGGGATTGTCTACACCACCAGAAGAACAAACAAGAAGGACTTCTTCCGAGTCCTTGATAAACACCTAGTACCGACCAAAGCTCTGAAGAAGTTCATATCCCGGGCATCCAAGTCTGATGCTCCGGAACAGGTCAAGGAAAAGTTTGTAAGTCAACTGGCTTGGTACATTGCGGTGCGAGAATGGTTGTTCAGAGCATACACCTTCATCAAGGAAGAAATGAACTAAGCCTGCTGGATGGCTAAGTTCACTTAGGGGGAGATTGTTGGAACCTGAAAGTGAACCTCTAGCAATCCTAACTCCTTATTCCGAAATGGAGAGTCGTTCGGAACCTCTCCGGACCAACTAAGAAGGAAAGAAGAATGTAGGCATTCCGAAGCTAATCCTCATGTCCGGAATGCATGCTGATCCAGATCAAACTTTCATCTCTGGAATAATACTTGTCCGGAATGAAGTCATTTTGTCTTTTGTGCATTTATTACTTTTGTCTTGTATTTGATGTAACGTTTCATAGGACTTATTCTAAAGTTGTATTAGGACAATCAGAATGTCAGACTTATGTCTTTTGTCCGGTCTTATGTAAACACTTGGGTTAATTCGCTGTAACATTCACTCATATAAATAGGAGCATTCAATATAATTCAACTACGGATCTTTCACTCACTCTTGGCATTTACTCTTATCATATTTAAAACATTCTTCTTGTTCTTCATTTATTAACTTTACCTTGATCATTGACTACTTGTTCTCAATTAATGTCTTGATCATTTGTTGAACTAATTATCTAAGACTTGAATGGTCTTTCCAGTCTCGACTTGAACATCCATTAGCAAGCAGACATTGATCTCAAGCATTCACTCCAGGTTTGAGTTTTCAAACCTTGTCCCTGCGCATTAATCTTGTTCTCACACCTTTGAGGGACTTGTTTCACTTGAAGTCCTAGAAAGAAGTTAATCTCTCTATTCATGCTCATTTGGAACTTCTTGGTCATGAGCAATGCAAATTCATCCACCATACCTTGATCTGTTGACCCGAATATGATATCATCCATATAGATTTGTACAAGCATAAGGTGATTACCATTTGCCTTTCTAAATAATGTGGGACCAATCATACATCTTTTATATTCATACATGACAAAGAATTCAGAAAGAGTCTCATACCATGCCCTCGGTGCTTGCTTAAGACCATAAACTGCTTTCTCAAGCTTGAAACAATAATCTGGGAAATCTTGACTTTCAAAGACTGGAGGTTGTTGCAAGTAGACTTCTTCTTTCAATTCACCATTCAGGAAAGTGTTGTTTACATCCATTTGATGTACTTTGATATTTTTGTGTGTTGCATACGCTAAAAAGATGCGTATTGTTTCCATCCATGCTATGGGGGCATATGTTTCATCGTTGTCAACACCTTCTAATTGACTATACCCCTTGGCAACTAACCTTGCTTTGTTTCGAACGACCGCACCAGATTCATCGAGTTTGTTTTTGTACACCCATCTTGTTCCAAAAACAGTGTGGCCTTTAGGCTTCGGAACGAGTTTCCACACTTTGTTTCTTTCAAATTCGGCTAACTCTTCTTGCATGGCAGAGATCCAGTCAAGCTCCAGAAGAGCTTCTTTGATGGATCAGGGCTTGAATGCGGAAATAAAGGCTGCATAGTGGCAGTGGTCTGTAAGATCATGAGAAGATCGAGTCTGTACGCCTGCAGATGGGTTTCCGATGATTTGACCCAGAGGGTGTTCTTTTGTCCAGAAATGTAAACAAGATTGTTGATGATCAGCAGCTGCGGTGGAAGGAATGCCAACAACATCAGAGGATTATGTGGTTGGAGAAGGCAGTCCCCCCTCGACTTGTGAGCAGCCTGCAGAAGTGTCTTGGACTTGGACTGAAGGATTAGGATCAGAATGAGGTTCCCCATGGATTGCGGGTGGGAGTCCCTCTTGAACCGAAGTTGGTTCCCCCTGGGATAAATAATGCGTGATAACCCTTGGATCAGTTCTTGTGTGAATATTTTCTTCTTCATCTGAGTCAGAGGAAGCATTTGATGGATTAGAGACTCTGCGGATGGAAACTGGAGCTATGTCTTCAGGCACTAGAACCTCGATGGTTGTCGTAAGAACCGGACTAGTGCTTTCCCCTTCAACCGGCGAGGTGGAAGTTCCGTGAGACAAGTCATCAGATATGGAGGGTCTAGGAACTTCTGTGTGTTATTGCTGAGCTTTCGGAGACATAAGAATGTCGGACAGTTGAGCAGTCTCTACAAGGTCAAAGAGGTTGTCATAGTTAATTTCAACTATGTTGAGAGGATCCAAAGAGGATGGGATATTACTTTCCTGGATTGCTTTCGTTTCACTCGAACTAGCAGTATTGCGGACGTAATAGTCATCGAATTTGACATCGAAACTTTCAACTATTAGCCGTGTGCATCTGATAAGAACTCTGTATGCCACCTTGTTTGTTGAGTAGCCAAGGAATATGCCTTCATCTGAATTCGGTGCAAATTTGTTAAGGTGATCCTTGTTGTTGATCACAAAACATCTACAACCGAATATGTGAAAGAATCGGACAATCGGTTTTCGATTGTTGAGGCCCTCGTAAGGTGTTTTGCTGAGACGCTTGCAGACTATGTTTCGGTTTTGGACAAAGCATGTCGTTGCCACTGCTTCGGCCCAGAAGTGTAGAGGAAGGTTTGCAAAGTTTAACATAGATATGGCTGCTTCTACCAGAGTACGGTTCCTTTGCTCTACTACTCCGTTTTGCTATGGTGTGTAGGGAGCAGAGAAGTTGTGACTGATACCTTTGGAAACCAAGAAACTATCCAAGAGATGGTTAGTGAACTCGGTTCCGTTGCCACTTCGGATTCTGTGAACTAGTAGCTTGATTTGGAGTTCAATTTTTTTTTATGAAGTTTATTAGAACCCGCGGTGTTTCGGACTTGAGTCACAAGAAAAAGACCCATGTGAAACGAGTGAAGTCATCAACTATAACCAGAATGTACTTCTTGTGATGGAGACTGGCTACGGTAGATGGACCGCAGAGATCAATATGCAACAACTCTAGAGGTTCAGAAATTGATGAATCAATAACCAGTGGGTGACTTCCCTTTGATTGTTTTCCACACTCACAAGCAGGGCAGAGTGTTTCATTGTTGTACCTCAGAATCGGGAGGCCTCGGACGAGTTCATCTGTGACAAGTTTGTTGATGTAACGAAAGTTTAGATGAGCTAGCTTGCGATGCCACAACCAGCTAACTTCGGATACGGCTTTGGACAGAAAACATAGTTATGGTTTTCTAATGATCAATGAGACATCCAAAGGATACATGGGCCCTTCGGATTTGGATTTGATCAAGCAGGTGCTTCTATCGCTTGTCATGATGTAGTAAAATTCATTATCAAACTCAACCCGATGACCTGCTTTGCATAGTTGGCCTACACTGATGAGATTATGCTTGAGGCCTTCTACGTAAGCAACCTTCTGTATTAAGAAGTTCCTTGTTGTTAATACATCGTAACCTCGGATGATACTGTTCGAGTTGTTACCAATTGTAACATGTCCTCCATTGCTGATAGGCCTGAAATCTCGAAGGTATTGTGACCTTCCAGTCATGTGCGAGGAGCAGGCACTATCGATCAGCCACTCCTCTTCTTGTTCACCCTTGCACATAGCCTGAAAATTACATGGTTAGTTTGGGCACCCAAACAAGTTTGGAGCTCGGGGTTACAAAAGAATTTTTCTTGGATGCATGAGAGGAGACTTTGGGGACAGGTTTCGTATCAACTTTCAGACCTAGACCTGGATGTTTTGAGGTCTTTTAAGGATTACGAGGTTTCTGGAAGTTACGAGGTTTAGGATGATTACGAGGTTTTGGAGGATTACGAGGTTGGACTTGATTTGGTCTTTTATGATGATAAAATCCAAAGGTAAGATTTTTCTCATTTAGTCAGACACTGCACCTGGTCAACGGTCCAGAGGGTGTGGTGTGAGGCTTGTGACCAGTCCGAGAATGAGATTTGACAGAGTTGCCCTTGGGTTTTGAAAAATTTTGGGCAGTAGACTTCCTCCTAGGTTTAGATCTTTTGTATGCATTTGATTTCCTCCTAGGTTTTGTTTGTTTGTCAAATTGACGTGACTTTGAAAGTGTGGGAGTTGGAAAAATTCCTTTCCATTTTGGGTCATCTGAGGAATAGTTTTGAAAGCAATATCTATGAAAAGATTTGACACTCTTTTGGGACTTTTCAGGAGATTTTGGAAAAGCTTTAGGAATTGTACATTCATTTTTGTCTGCTTTTTCGATTGGAGTGTGTTTTGAAATCTAATCATGTTTTTCAGGACCCTTTTGTTTAGAGATTTTGGTTTTGTTTTTTGAAAAACTTTCTTGCTTTTTCCCACGAGTTTTGAGTTCCTTATTGAAAGCTTGTTTTGCCTGTGTTTTTGGGGAACCGCAGTCAGTGAGGTTTAACTGCGGTTTCCTTGAAAATTTTGACTCTTTTTGAAAATGAGGACTTGAGTCATTTGAGCTAGAAGAAACAAGACTTTGAGAACATTGACCATATTCAAAATTATCGATGGGCAATTCATGAAGAATTGGCTGAATGGTCATAGTACTCTTGACTTCAGTCTGTGGTAAAGAAGATTGAACTACCGCAGAGTAAGTCAAAGATGGTTCTTTGGTGGGACACTTTATAGATGGTAATTTTGGTTCGAGACTACTGTTAGAAGGACTGCGGTCTAAGGACAAGGTTGGACAATGCACAGGAGCTTCGGGTCCTTCTACAAGGATTTCCTCATCGACAACCGATGAAGCATGAGAGTTAGGATAAATTGTGGCAATGATTGGAATTTGATCACATGGATGATCCGAGGTTTCAGGAAGAATTTCCTCGATGACACAATTATTACTCAGATTATGAAGTCTACCGAAGTGGGCTCTAATGTCTTCAGGAAAGGTCTTGTCATTCACTGGGAAGTGAAACTCTCGGTCAGGAGGGACATAGAGACGGTCTTTGTTAAACCGGGGTGATGAGTCCTTTGCGGTGGAGTACCCATTGGACCAACCCCAATTGTACGTATTGTCAATGGTTCCATTATTTACAAGATTTTCAATGGCCTCACTTTCATTAAACAATTTTTCAATTAACATGTTTAAACGTACAATTTCTTTTTGTGCTAAATCCCTCTGATCTAACGTTATTCCTAATTGGGTTTCACATAACATTTTTGCATCCTTCTCTAATCCTAAGTCTCTCTCTAGCATGGCCACTTTGAGTCTTTTTTCTTCTAGACGTCCTCTTACATGGAACATTTCCTGGGATGCTATGTTCTTCTCATCTAGGGCCTTGTTATAGTCTGAAAGGACGGCAGCACACGTGTCATTAAGGTTGTCAAGGAATGGTTGACAATCATGCATGATATAATTGAGAGTTTGAATCATAAGTTTTACATGTTCAACTATGCTCAGAGTTCCGTCCTTGGCCATATAGCAGTAGTTCTTTTCAAGCTTGGTCGATCCATCTTCGTCCGTAGTAGCCAGCATGCAAATCTTACCCTTGCCCTTCATGTTGAATTCTTCATCCTCATCACCCGAAGACCACACTTGATGATCTCTTTTCACCTGGGCCACATATGCCCTTCCCTTTTCTTTTTCATCCATCTCCTGTGCCATTTGGAGATAAAGGGCTTTGTCCTTCACAACATTTGCTTTACAGTCCTTACCAAAATGATTCTCTTTGTTGCACTTATGACAAATGACAACATCTTCTTTAACTTCGGTCGAGGGACCGGAGTCAGTTAATTTAGCAGGTAGTGGTATCTCTTTGGCTTGATGAGAGTTTATAGGTTGCGGAGATTGATGAGGGTGTTTTGGGTATCGAGGGTGATTGTTCTGAGGGTTGAAGTTTCGGTTAAAGGGAGGCTTAGTGAACTGCTGATTTTTGCGAAAGGAGGTTGGAGGTAATCGATTGAACTGCTGACTGACAAGAGCAATGGCATTCTAGAATTCCTCTTCATCATCATACTCTGTGTCAGCTTCGTAAGACTGCGGTGGGTTTTCATATGAGAGAGAGTAGGATTAAGGAGTTATGTTTTGCGGAGTTTGCGCCATGAGAGCAAGTGGCCCTCCGAAGTCAGCACAATCTTCGAGGACGGTTGATTCTTGTGCTTGGAGTTCTCCGTATAGTTTGAAAAGAGTGAGTGAGTGAATCTTCATGTCACCTTAGACTATCATCTTTGCTGTAGCCCAATATTTCCCTAAACCATTAAGAAATTAGAGATTGGTTTCATGGTTGCTGCGAACAGTGCCAGCGTTTGACAACTTGGTAACAATGAGGTTGAATCTTTTGAAAGAGTCCTCAAGGCTTTCACCCGCATGAGCTTTGAAATTATTGAATTCGTTGAGTGTGGTAGTGAGCTTCTTATCTTGTGCCTGCTCAGAACCTTCATATAGGTTCTTGAGAACATCCCAGATCTCTTTTGCAAATTTGCAATTGATGATAATGTCGAAGTTGTTAGGAGCAACTCCGCAAGATATTTCATAAAAGGCAATTGTATCATTTTCCATTTTATCAAGATCATCCTTCGTGGGACGATTTAAGGCAACTTGGCCTCCTCCAAGTCTGGTGTAACAACGTAATTTTTAAAACAATTTTTTTTCATTTTTCAAGCACAATACAACTCATATAATATTCTCAAAATCTCATATGTATCAAATGTCATCCCAATAAAACATATCCCAGAATCTAAAAAACATAATCCTCTGCCAGTGTGTACAAATCATGCCGGCGCCTTCCCGCGATCCTCGCTAGTACCTAAAACACATATCACATAACACGGTAAGCATAAATGCTTAGTGAGTTCCCCAAAAATACCACATACAGCACATAAGCCACTCGAGGCTATAACTCGATAAGACCCTCTGGTCAATGTGTCTCAGCGGGACCCTCTAGTCCCGTAGCTCGTTGGACCCTCTAGTCCGGTCTAAATCGTTGGACCCTCCGGTTCGGTCTAAATATCACATAGCATACATAAATCACAATACACATAATCTCAAGTAAACACATAACACATACGACCCTCCGGTATGCACATGGTTACCACTCTAGGTAATGTATAGTGAGAAGACTCACCTCGGGTAATCTCGGAAAGTCTCGAACTCGAAATACTGATCTAGCCTCCGCCTAATCACATAAAGTAATTTACCTCTAGTTAACAACGATTCTCAAAGGCTAGACTAATCCCTTCCTATAATCTCACACAAGGGGGAAAAATACCATTTTACCCCTCCAATGGTCCAAATGTCCACTTGTTGATCAAACCCTAAAAGTCAACGAAAGTGAACTCCAGTTAACGGTCCAACTTTGACCAGACTCGTCGAGTGCACTCGGGTGACTCGGCGAGTCCATGCGTGTCCTCTGAATCCTTCTAAGGCCTCACTCGACTCGTCGAGTTAACCTTTCACTCGGTGGGTTACCACTGATCACGAATCGCGCGGCAACCCGATCCGACTCGTCGAGTCCTCTCATGGACTCGGCGAGTTTCCTCCATGACAATGCTCAAACGACCTTATGAGGTCAAATCTGTTTCTCTAACTTATAGATCTGACCTTCTAACACCCAAAAGTCACGTAAAGGTCTGAACTTGGTGTCCATGCATGGTGTATCTTGCATTATATACCATAGAAACCCCATTAATGCTTTCTAGCTTCAAAACCTTATGATTACTCGACTAAAGCTTCATACTTTCTGGCTCTCTGGACCTAGAAAGGTCCAGATCTATAACACAACTAGGAAGAGGGATTTGATGCATTCAAGACCCCAAAAATGAAGTGATTCAAACCCTAACCCCAAAAATGAAATCTACACAATAGGGAAGAGGAGGGGTTCGATTTGGTACCTCATAATGAAGCTGACTAACTCAGAACAACAACCTCCTCTGGTCCTTTTTGCTGGAACTCTTCTCCTCCTTTGCAAAATCACACCAAAAAGCTCAAGATAGCTCTTCCTCTCATTCTACACACTTAAACTCGCTAGGGTTCTCTCTTCTGGAAAGGTAACCGCAATTAAAGGCCATAAGTGCCTTTAAATAGGGCTCAGGCCCAAAGATTTAGGGTTTCTGCCAACAACGCGGACTCCGCGAGTCGACTCTCCGACTCGTCGAGTCCATTCATTAATCTGAGTCATCAGTCGCAATCCTACTCGACGAGTTTAGGCGTCAACTCGTCGAGTCCCTCTTCTCATTTCAAAAACAAATAATTAAATTATGATACCTGGAAATCCGGATGTTACAATTCTCCCCTACTAGAATCAGACTTCGCCCTCGAAGTCTCACTCTGCAAACAACTCTGGATGCTGCTCCCGCATCTCCGTCTCCAGCTCCCAAGTCAGCTCGGACCCTCTCCGATGTTGCCACTGGACCTGAACCAGGGGCACCTCTTTGTTCCTCAGAACCTTGATCTTCCGATCCAAGATCGCAATCGGCCTCTCAATGTAATTTAGGCTCGCATCCACCTGAATGTCCTCTAGCGACACTACCGCCGTCTCATCGGCTATACACTTCCTCAACTGGGATACGTGGAAGGTATCATGGATCTGACCCAACTCCTCGGGTAGCTCTAAACGGTATGCTACCTTGCCCACCCTGGCGATCATCCTGAAAGGACCAATGTATCGGGGCCCCAGTTTGCCCCTCTTCCTGAATCGGATCACTCCTTTCTAAGGAGATACCTTCAGGAGTACAAAGTCTCCAATCTGGAACTCGAGCTCGGATCGCCGCCTATCCGCATAACTCTACTCGTTGCTCTGGGCTGTCAGTAACCTCTGTCTGACCTGCTGTATCTGCTCAGTCGTCTAAAGCACTATCTCAGTGCTACCCACCACTCGTTGCCCTACCTCTCCCTAACAGATGGGAGTCTGACACCTCTTCCCATATAAAAGCTCAAAGGGAGGCATACCAATACTCGAATGGTGGCTGTTGTTGTAAGAAAACTCAGCCAAAGGTAGATATGTGTCCCAACTTCCCCCAAAGTCCATAACACATGCTCGAAGCATGTCCTCGAGCGTCTGTATCGTTCGCTCACTCTGCCATCCGTCTGTGGGTGGAAAGCAGTACTGAAGTGCAATCTCGTACCCAACCCATCATGGAACTTCTTCCAGAACCTGGAAGTGAAACGTACATCTCGGTCTGACACAATCGAGATCGGCATTCCATGTTGCGACACCACCTCTCTCACATATGTCTCTACCAGTCTCTCCGCAGAAGAGCTCTCATTGATAGCAAGGAAGTGAGCGCTCTTCGTCAGCCGGTCCACAATCACCCAAATTGCATCAACACCTCTCGCGGTCCTCGGTAATTTGGTGATAAAATGCATAGAAATATGTTCCCACTTCCACTGGGGAACCTCTAATGGCTGCAATTTTCCATGCGGACGCTGGTGCTCGGCCTTAACCCGGCGACAGGTCAAGCACCTCTCTACTACCCATGCAACATCCATCTTCATACAGGGCCACCGGTAGTCTCTCTTCAGGTCTAAATACATCTTAGTGGCCCCGGTATGGATCGAAAATCTCAATCTATGCACCTCCTCCATCAGAGTGCTTCACGCCCCGCCCGTATACGGCACCCAAATCCGACCACGAAAGGTCATAAGCCCTCGATTATCCGTCACAAACTTGGATACCTGTCCAATCACCCGCTCCCTCTTGCGGTTCTCCGGTCTTACAGCCTCTGCCTGGGCCTCTCGAATGGTATCCAACATCGGAGTCATCACCGTCATCCTCATACATATATCTTGAATCGGGGCACTCTCCGCCCTGCGGATCAGAGCATCGGCTACCACGTTAGCCTTGCTCGGGTGGTACAGGATCTCACAGTCGTAATCCTTTACCACATCTAACCATCTCCTCTGGCACATATTCAGGTTGGGCTGATCCATCAGATACTTCAAACTCTTGTGGTCCGTGTATATGGTACACCGAACCCCATACAAATAATGCCGCCATATCTTGAGGGCGAACACCACTGCCCCAACTCCAAATCGTGGGTGGGATACCTCTTCTCATGAGGCTTCAGCTGCCTCGATGCGTATGCTATCACGTGCCCTCTCTGCATAAGTACCGCACCCAACCCCGATTGTAACATCCGGATTTCCAGGTATTATGTTTGATCTTGTTTTTTTTAAAAGAGAGGGACTCGACGAGTTGACGCTTGGACTCGTCGAGTAGGATCGTGTTTGCTGACTGGATTAATGAGCGGACTAGACGAGTCGGAAAGGGGGGACTCAACGAGTCCACGCTGTGGGCTGAAACCCTAAATCCCCGGGCCTGAGCCCTATTTAAAGGACCTTATAGCCCTCTTGTGCGGCTACCTGTCCTAAGAGAGTGCCCCTTGAGAGCTTGAGCGAGTTGAGAGAGTGATAAGGCCATATTGATCGATTTTGGTGTGATCTAGCAAAGGAGAAGTTGTTTCCAGCAAGAGGAGGTCAAGGGAGCTATGGATCCAGAGTTTTCAAGTTCATATCTACACTATTGAGGCGGAGGCTAGATCAGTATTTCCGAGTTCGAGGGTTTCCGAGTTATCCGAGGTGAGTCTTCTCACTATACTTTACCTTGAGTGGTAAGTAGAGTTATGTGACAGAGTATCTTGTATGTTATGTATGTGATGTGTTACACTGCATTATTTCTATGTGATTTATGTTGTGTGTATTCCATAGTTTACAGAGTTAGGACCGGAAGGCCCACAGAGTTAGGACCAGAGGATCCACAGAGTTAGGGCCAATGGGCCCACAGAGTTATAGCCTCGAGTGGCTAATATGTGTTATATGTGGTATTTTAGGGAACTCACTAAGCATTTATGCTTACAGTGTTTTGTGTTATGTGTTTCAGGTACCAGTGAGGATCGTGGGAAGGCGCCGGCATGATCAGTACACACTATTGGTTTTGAAAAGAGCAGAGCAGAGCAGTATGTACGATCAGCCAGCGCCCGAACGGTGATTTCCCAAAATACCCTTCTATTATGTGTTATGAGATATGAGATAATATATTATGCATGTTAGAGTAGGCTAGGTATTCTTATTAGGACTAGAGTGGCCTGATATGTGATGCCTTAGCCTAGGCGTTTTGCTGTTAGGAGATGCTTGAGAGTGAGTAGATAGCAGCGAGGAGCTTATGAGAGATCTGTTAGAGAGTAGACTATGCATAGTGAGAGTAGAGTACTTGGGATTTGGGATCCTAGGAGGAGGACTTGGGGTGAATACTGATGCGGTGTGGACGGTAGTATTGGGCCCGTACTACTGAAGACATCGAAGTAGTGCGCAGCCCAAGTAAGAATCCTTAGGGTACCAGGGATCGAGTAGGAATGGGATATCGAGTGTGTGCATACTTGAGCGAGTCTCTGATATTTTGTGTTGTATTTCAGAGACAACATGGTTGGGACACG
Organism: Lactuca virosa; assembly: GCF_052849685.1. Lineage (NCBI taxonomy): Eukaryota > Viridiplantae > Streptophyta > Magnoliopsida > Asterales > Asteraceae > Lactuca > Lactuca virosa. The sequence continues at coordinate 72,540,038 of NC_136429.1, read as the reverse complement.
CCACAGACCAGAGCCCAGCAGAGTGAGTGATGAGGAGCTCCGCCAGATGATCCACGAGGAGGTGGCTGCGGCGATCCGCGCAGAGATACCAGAGATGTTTGGGTCTATTAAGACCACCCTGATTGAGACTTTCGACGAGAGATACGCAGCGGTTACTGAGGATGCGGCTGCTGCGGCCACTGCGGCTGTTGCTGCTGCAAGACCTCAGGGTGGCGATTCATTGCTGTTCCGGGAGTTCAGCAACACGAAGCCACCGGAGTTTGACGGGACGCATGATCCGATCGCTGCAATGAGATAGATTTATGATATTGAGGGATGCTTCTATACGTGTTCTTGTCCAGAGCATCTGAGAGTTCGGTTCGCGCTGAACCAGCTTCGCTTGGGAGCGAAGGACTGGTGGAAGTTTGTGACAGCGCACTATTCTTTTGCAGAGCTTGCCGCGGTGACCTGGGAGAGGTTCACCGCTATGTTTCGTGATGAGTACGTTCCCCCAGTGGAAAGGGAACGTTTGGCCTAGGAGTTCTTGACCCTCAAGCAGGGTACCGAGTCTGTTACTGTGATCACCAGGATGTTCCATGGGAGGGCGATGTTCTGCCCTGAGCACGTGTCTTCCGAGCAGGCACGCATGAGTCGGTATTTGAGCATTTTGAGGAGAGACATCCGTGAGTTCGTGGCGAACTCGTCGTACCGGAAATTTGCCGAGCTTCGGGAAAATGCTCGGAAGAGGGAGATAGAGCTTGAGACTCAGGCTAGGGAGGAGGCGGAGTCTCAGACGAGGGATCGGCGACCGGCACAGTCCCAGCCGGCAGCTAAGCGAGCCAAGCCCGCCGATTCGAGATCAGGGAACCAGAAGAGCCGCACTTGTGGCAAGTGCGGCAAGAGTCATGAGGGGGTTTGCAGAGCAGGGTCTTGCTACAAGTGTGGCAAGGAGGGGCACATGGCCAAGGATTGCACCCAAGGGGTTTGCAGTTTGTTTTCACTGCAACTAGACCGGACACCGGAAGGCCGAGTGTCCGCAGTTGCAGGGATCTGCCCCTGCTGCCGTTCGAGCTGCAGAGAGTTGGCCAGTGAAGGCCGAGGCGCCGAAGGCACGAGGGAGGGCCTTCCAGTTGACAGTGGAGGAGGTCCGCACAGCGCCAGATGTTGTGGCTGGTATGTATTCTTTCATCTATTTATTTTGAGTTTGTGGTGTTATGCTTATATTATGACATGCGTAGGTACATTTCTTGTGAGTTCTGTACCTGCTTTGGTGTTATTTGACTCAGGTGCGAGTCGGTCTTTTGTGTCGTTAGGCTTTAGTCAGCACATCAGTATCTGTCGAGAGGCGTTGAGTCGACCTTTGTGAGTTTCCATAGCTGAAGAGAAAGCGGTGTATGCCACTGATGTGATTCGAGGATGTGTACTCGAGATCTTTGGCGTTGAGTTTCCGATTTATTTGGTCCCGATTGCGATGGGAGATGTCTGTGTCATCGTGGGCATGGACTGGTTGAGCAGGTTTGGAGCGGTTATCGACTGCGAGCGACAGTTGGTGACCATACGAGACCCTAGTGGGGGATTTCTTACGGTTTACGGCGAGGGTACCCGTTCTGGGTCAGCATTTTGTTCGGCCGCTAGAGCGAGGCAGAGCCTACAGCAGGGTTGTAGCGGGTTTGTGGCTTATGTGGTGGATACAAGAGTAGATGCAGAGAGGCCGAGGTCGGTCGATGAGGTCCCGATAGTGCGTGAGTTCCCGGACGTTTTCCCCGAGGAGTTGCCGGGAGTGCCTCCCGAGAGGCAGGTAGAGTTTCGTATCGATTTGGTTCCGGGGGCAGAGCCTATCGCCTTGCGCCGCCAGAAATGCAGGAGTTATCCTCACAGCTGGAGGAGCTGCTGGGGAAGGGGTTTATTCGGCCGAGTAGCTCGCCGTGGGGAGCGCCGATCCTTTTTGTCAAGAAAAAAGGATGGTTCACACCGGATGTGCATTGATTACCGGGAGTTGAACAAGCTAACGGTCAAGAACCGTTACCCCTTACCGAGGATCGACGATCTGTTCGATCAGTTGCAGGGAGCGTCTTGGTTCTCCAAGATTGTGATAGGTTTTATACAAACAATCCTATATGTGCATGCAACCCTAATTGGATCTATGTTTTCACTATAAGACATACAACTTTATGAACACAAAATAAACCCTAGCATGTTCCTACAATTTTCGAAAAACATATAGAAAAGTAGAAGACATACCTTTGTTGTTATATTGCAATAACAACTAGTTTCCTTGATCTCTTAAACTCTTGAAAGAAAACACCACAAATGTAGTGCCTCTAATGGCTCACAAACACCAAGAAGCAAGAAGGAAATTATGAGAGAGGAGGGAGGATACTAATTTCGGCCCTAGGGTTTCCCTTGGAAGCATGTGGCCGAAAATTGAAGCCTTGGGGTCTTATTTATAGTGCAGGCTGCTAGGGTTTCAGTCTAAACCCTAATGGATACCTTAGCCACCAAGTAGCCCAAGGAACCTTCTGGAATAGGGCCCTTGGACGAAAATATGATGATCCCTCATCATAATTTCGTTCCCCCTTAGTCCATTAGGTTTCCCAGCCCAAAACTCAACTATCACACATTTGACAGTTTATACCCCTTTATTTAATTAATCTCTTTTAGTCACCAAATTAATTCCTAATTAATTGATGACTAATACTAATTAAATAAATATGATTTCTCCTTTAATATATTATTCTTATAATATATTAATAAACCATAATATCCTCTCTCTCATATCAAATTACCTTGTCAAGTTGCTTTGGTGAAGGCAACCGAAAAGGACCATGCACACTCGGGTCAAGTACATACCAAATATAGTTACAGACTTAGACACTAATCCAACAGTCTCCCACTTGGATAAGTCTAGTAACTATATCTCACATATGACTTCAAAATCCGATTAGCAATCGTAGCTTTCAATAGCCGCTGTCAACTCTGATCAATAATCTGTCCTTCAGATAAGGGATCGTATAATCCTCTGTTCTACATATCATGCTGACAATACTTATTGTCCAGCATTTTGTTTCTCGATCTCTTATTTGTTCGACATAGAACTCAGTTGAACACATCAACTTCATCCTGACCGGGCCCGACACATAAGTCAAACCAAATCATCGAGTGGCCTAGGTATCGCTTTTATTCTCTTAGAATAAAAGGAACAGAAAACTTCGACTTATATGCTTTTATTATCTACTAGCTAAGTTACACACAATAATACGTTTTATAACATCAAGTTACTGATGCGTTTTCGTATTATCTTTATATAATCAACTAGCAAACAATAACCATATCTCTAGGTCTTAAGATTATATGATATTATCATCTTGCGATCACTTGTGATAACTTTCATGAAGTGATATTTGTTGGATTAGTGTCTAAGCCCGTAACTATATTTGGTAAGTACTTGACCCGGTTGTGCATGGTCCTTTTGGGTTGCCTTCACCATAGCAACTTGACAGGTTGATTTATATAGAGAGAAGAGATATTATTATATTAATATGTTATTAGAATAATATATTAAAGGAATAATAATATTATTTTATTAATATTAGTCATAAATTAATTAGGAATTAATTTGGTGACTAAAAGAGGTTAATTGAATAAAGGGGCTTAAACTGTCAAATGTGTGATAGTTGTGTTTTTGGGCTATGATCCCTTATGGATATTAGGGTGGCCGAATTTTAGGGTTAGGATATCTTAAATTCGTCCAAGCCTCATATCTAGAAGGATCCTTGGATTGTTTAGGGCCTAAGTTATTCAATTAGGGTTAAGGATGTAACCCTAGTAGCTCTTAGTATAAATAGACCCTATGGGTGAGGGAAATCGGCCACTCTTGTAAGAAAGAAACCCTGGAGCCGATTTTCTCATCTCTCCTCTCTCTCCAAATCATCCTCTTGCAAGTTGGTGTTTGTAAGCCATTAGAGGAGTGACAATTGTGACTCTAAGCTCCAAGAACAAGAAGATTCAAGCAAGCAACTTAAGGTATTCTTCTAGATCTGATTTCATGTGTTATGTTTCAATTGTTATCTCTAGATCTAGCATTGTAAGACTTGGAAACATTGCATGTTCAATTAGAGAAACCTAGATCCAAGCATTAGGGTTTGCATGTGCACATAGGAAAGTTCTTATGGCTCAAACCCATCAGTGGTATCAGAGACTTGATTGATATCTATTGAATTGATGCTTTGGTTGATTGCTTTTTGCATGGAAAAATCGTTTTTTATGCCCCTGACTGATGAACTCGGCGAGTAGCACCAAACTCGGCGAGTTCATAATGGAACTCGGCGAGTTCAAGCGTCAGTTAGAGTAGATTTCGGGATTTCTTGCTGTTTTGCTTGAGGATACTTGCCTTTATTGTTTTGGGTCATTAAAATCCGAATTTTATCATATATTTGAGTATATCCTTGACCAAACAAAAGATAATTGCCATTTGATTGAATAATAATTTCCTTATATGATTATAATAAATTATTTGAATTAAATTGGTAAATTGTCTTGCAAGTAATATTGACTAGGTCAAATTTAGATAATCACTAAATTAATTAGTTGATTTATATTATTTGCTATTTGATCCTTTATGTTTTGAAAAGTTCAAAACTTGCCCTCAAGTTTTGAAATTTAAGTTTTGTGATTAAAAGTTTAATTTGAATAATTTAAATTTCAAACCCTAGAATTTTACAAGTTTTAAAATCCAACCCTATACTTATAATATATATATATATATATATATATATATATATATATATATATATATATATATATATATATATATATGTATAACTTAAATGCTAGTCTTACCGTTAGTAGGCCTCATTCACGAAGCCAATCTATAAGGGGGGTATAAGGTTATGGCCTATAAAATGGCCGTTTAATGGGTGTCCATTCTCACCCACCGCTTCCTTGATTGGTGGAGGGTAGTTAGCCGAACGGGTAGGATCGGGCAAACCTTTCCTCATTAAAAGTATAATGAATCTATATTAAGTAACTAAATGTTTTTACAAAATTCTCAATCTTAGTTACTTTAGGCAAAAAGTGAATTTATGCAATTCCATGAAATTACACTTTGTACCCTTGCTAAGACGTTAATGGAGCGCGTGTGGTTAACCGGCACATTAATTGGGTTCTAAGCAAAGGTGGCAAAGGGTGACACATTGTTTGTTATAGTTCAATGGACCGTGTGTGGTTTACCAGCACATTGAATAGGTAACTGTAACAATGAGGGCACCATGTATATTTGCATGGTTATTCACACCCACTTTGTGATCCTCGGCATCCCAGTCACAAACGAGAGGGGCATATCGAGATTTAAACATGCCATTGAAAAGTTCAATGTATCTCAAAAGATCTAGGAGTTTTCAATACATTTAAAACCTAATTTCTTTTCGTTTTTCATGGTGGAGAATTAGTGAATCGACATTCACTTGCCTTCAAATTATTTACTTATTAGATTACGGCATCCCTCTTCTAATTAGTAAATAATGTTGTTGGTTCCTAGCCCTAATTTTTCATTTCTAATCAAACTTTGTTCTTTTCCCATTTCAGATGTCGAACGCAAACAACAACACTTCTGGGTCAAACTCCTCTAGTTCATTCTCACTCATGAATTTGTGTGGGAAAGTGATCTTCGATGGGACCAATTTCAGTAATTGGATCTGCAACATTCGCATGGTCACTCGCTACGAGGACAAAGAGTATGTCCTCGACGAGAAGCTTAAGGAGATTGACATTGAAACTGCTACTGCCGATGAGATCGCGGCCTACGAGGCCCACGAGCGTGATGCCACGAAAGTCCATTGCATCATGCTCGCGACTATGACTGCTGAACTTCAAAAGTCCTATAAGGACAAGTACCCCTACGAGATGCATCAGGATCTGCTGGAACGCTACCACCAGAGCGCCAGGCAAGAAAGGTATGAGATCATCACTTCGATGATCACTACCAAAATGGGAAATGGAGAGTTTCTTACTGCCCATCTGCAAAAGATGCAGAGATATGTTGATCGCCTGCTGAAGTTGAATGTGAACTTCGATGAGGAGCTAGAATTTTACATTATCCTTCACTCATTGCCTTCCTGCTATAGCCAGTTCCGCATGACGTATCACATGAATAAGGAAGAAGTATCTTTGAGCAAGCTTCAGGGCTTGTTGAGGACTGCTGAGAGCAACCTCAAGGATAAATCTGTTGCATCACCTCCCACTCCAGCTACTGCCCCTGTCTTGGCAATAGGGCAAGGGAAGGGTAAGAAGAGGAAGGCCTCCTCAAGGAGCCACCACAAGGGAAAGTCTCAAGATGGCACCTCTTCTAGTGGAACCAAAGTTGGTTATGCTAAACCCAACTCAAACCCCAAGGAGGCAGAGTGCCACCACTGCCACAAGATAGGGCATTGGAAGAGAAGCTGCCCAGAATATCTGCAGGCCATCAAGGATGGAAAGATCAAGTCATCTTTCGCAGGTATTTACACAATTAAATCTAATAGTTTGTCACATGCTACTTCTTGGGTTCTTGATACAGGATGTGGTTTTCACATATGTTCTGATTTGCAGGGACTAAGAAGAAATAGGGATGTGGAGCATGGAAGGATGAATCTGATCATGGGAAACAGAAGATCGTCGCCTGTGACCAAGATTGGAGTTTATTCCTTAGTGCTTAGTAATGGTTTAGATTTAAATTTGAATAATTGTTGCTATTCGCCAGATATGGCTAGAAACATCATTTCATTTCATGGTTTATATAAACAAGGCTTTAGATATTCATTTGATAATGAAAAGGGTTCTATTTATGGTTATTTTAACAATGTTCTATATGTTGAAGCATTGCCTTGTAATGGAATATATGAAACTGTGATGGTTGTAGACAACTTAGGAAATGATGTATTATGTGTGGATTCTTCCAATAGTATGGACAAAGCATGCTTGTGGCATTGTCGCCTTGGCCATGTTAACAAGAAACGCATAGCCCAACTCCAAAAGGATGGAGTCTTGGAGTCATTCGACCTTAGGGACGATGACGTATGCGAGTCTTGTTTACTTGGAAAGATGAACCAAGTCACCCTTCACTGGCACTTGTGTGAGGGGTGAGGGTTTATTGGATCTCATACATACAGATGTATGTGGACCCTTTAGATCCACCACAAGGGACGCAAATCGCTTCTATGTGACTTTCACAGATGATTATAGCAGATATGGGTATATCTACTTGATCAAGCACAAGTCAAAAACCTTTGAAAAGTTCAAAGAGTTTAAACAAGAAGTGGAGAATCAATTGGGCAGGAAAATCAAGATGCTTCGATCTGATCGAGGTGGAGACTACCTAAGTCTTGAATTCTATGACTACCTCAAGGAATGTGGAATAGTTTCACAATTGACGCCACCTAGGACACCACAATTGAAAGGTGTAGCTGAGAGGCGTAATCGAACCTTGCTAGACATGGTTCGTTCCATGATGAGTCATGCTTCACTACCTATCTCATTCTGGGGGTATGCCTTAGAGACTGCCGCCCATATCCTTAACTTAGTACCTATGAAGAAGGTTGCCAAAACACCTCACGGGATATGGACAGGGAAGGCTCCCTCGTTAGCACATATCAAGGTTTGGGGTTGCGAGGTTTTCGTAAGACGGGAAACTCACGACAAGCTCGAACCTCATAGTAAGCGATGTATTTTCATCGGCTACCCACAGAAATCCTTTGGATATCTCTTCTACAGACCGAGTGACAATGTTGTCTTTGTTGCGAGGAGAGGGGTTTTCCTAGAACGAGAACTCATAAGCCAAGGAGACAGTGGGAGGCAGATCGATCTTCAAGAGCTTCAAGAATCGAGCGATGACGGAACCTCTAACACTGGCGCTCAACCCGAGGAGGAAACTCCAGTTGAACTGATTGACGAATCCTTACCTCTTAGACGTTCCGAAAGAGTTAGTGTTCCACCCCAGTTTTATGGTTTTCATATTACTATGGAAGGGGATACGTTCATTAGTGATAGTACACTAGTGAATATGGACGAACCTAACAGCTATAAGGAAGCCATGGCAGGCCCAGAGTCTGTAAAGTGGAAAGAGGCTATGGATAGCGAGATCCAGTCCATGTATGACAACCAAGTTTGGAATTTGGTTGGCAATGTACCAGGTCGTAAGACGGTCGGGTGCAAGTGGATCTTCAAGAAGAAGACTGACGTGGATGGAAACGTGCACACTTATAAGGCGTGATTGGTTGCAAAGGGTTTCACTCAAACTCCTGGAGTTGACTACGACGAAACCTTCTCACCAGTTGCGAAGATAAAGTCTATCAGGGTGATGCTGGCCATTGCTGCATTTCATGACTATGAAATATGGCAAATGGATGTCAAAACCGCTTTCCTTAATAGGAAGTTGGCTGAGGATGTTTACATGGCTCAGCCAGAGGGTTTTGTCAATGCGAAGCATCCCAGTAGAGTGTGTAAGCTTGAGAAGTCTATTTATGGACTTAAGCAAGCGTCTCGCAGACGGAATCTTTGTTTCGACAAGAAGGTCAAAGAGTTTGGTTTTTTGCGAAGCGAAGATGAGTCTTGTGTATATGTCAAAGCCAGTGGGAGTGTAGTAAGCTTCCTTGTATTGTATGTCGATGACATACTACTCATAGGAAACGACATCCCGACTTTACAGGAGGTTAAGTCCTGGCTCGGGAAGTGCTTCGCTATGAAGGACCTCGGAGAGGCTTCCTATATTATGGGAATAAGGATAGTGAGAGACAGAAGTAAGAGACTAATAGAACTTAGTCAGAACACTTACTTAGACAAGGTACTAAAACGTTTTAGTATGGAGAATTCAATGAAAGGGGAGTTACCAATCCAAAATAATGCCAAGTTGAGTAAGACTCAGAGTCCGAGTACTGAAGTCGAGATAGCAGAAATGAGCCGAGTACGTTACGCTTCCGCAGTCGGCTCGATCATGTACGCTATGACTTGCACTCGCCCTGATGTGGCCTTCGCTTTGAGCATGGTCAGCAGATATCAAGGGAACCCTGGTAGAGCGCATTGGATCGTAGTCAAGAACATTCTTAAGTACCTTCGGAGGACCAAGGAATGGTTTCTAGTCCTCGGTGGGAGTGATGACTTAAAGGTGCGAGGGTACAGCGACGCCAGTTTTCAGACCGACAGGGACAACTATCGTTCGCAGTCGGGCTGGGTCTTTACCCTCAATGGAGGAGCAGTAACTTGGAAGAGTTCCAAGCAGGAAACTGTAGCTGATTCAACGTGTGAATCATAGTACATTGCAGCAAGTGAAGCATCAAAGGAGGCTATATGGTTGAAAAACTTCATTGGAGACCTTGGAGTTGTGCCAGCCATAAAGGAGACCATGGAGATTTCTTGTGATAATGAAGCAGCGGTTTCCTTGACCAAGGAACCAAGAGATCACGATAGATCTCGACATATCGACAGAAAATATCACTTTATTCGACATCGGGTGGAAGAATGACTCCTCGTAGTGAAGAGGGTATCGTCAGAAGATAACCCAGCAGATCCGCTTACGAAGGGACTGAGCAGGTTTAAGCATTTGCAGCACGCTAGGAGCATTGGGCTAAAGGACGATATTAGTTTAGATTAGATAGTTTGAAAACATGTAATAGATAAGTTGTTATTAACATTTGATGATTAAATGAAGGAGTATTATTTATTAGTAATGTTACTGTCTTATGTTAATATTTTACCCATTGTTTCATTTTGCATGTTTTGACTTCCTGAATAATTAAGTTATTTGATAATAATCGAATTATTCGAATGGTCCAAAGTCGTTCATATGTTGGAAGTAGATATGAATGAAGACTGTCATGAATTGGTGTGTAGATTGTCTAAAGTGTATTAGACATAACAAAGGTTTGCTACAACGTTCATGAGTGCTTATGAACTTGATTTGAGCATTGGAATAAACCCACACTTGTTGGAATCACTTCATGGAATTTATCACGAGTGATCGCAAGATGGTAATATCATATGGTCTTAAAACCTAGATATATGGTTTATTGTTTGTTAATTGGTTATGCATTGATAATGCGCAAACGCATCAGTAACTTGATGTTATAAAACGCATTGTTGTGTGTGATTTGATTAGTGGATAGTAGATGCATATAAGTCGAAGTTTATCTGTTCCTTTTATCCTAAGAGGGTAAAAGCGATATCAGGGCCCCTCGATGATTTGATTTGACTTATGTGTCGGGCCCGGTTAGGACTGAATTGATGTGTTCAATTAAGTTCTATGTCAAATGAATCTGAGATCGAGAAACCAATTGCAGGACAATAAGTATGACCATGTTCCATGTAATTGTCCGCACGATATCTAGAACAGAGGATTATACGATCCCTTATCTGAAGGACAGGATATTGATAAGATCAGAGTTTGACAGCGTCTTTGAGAGCTACGATTGCTAATCGGATTGTGTTTGCATTTATAGTTACTAGACTTATCCAAGTGGGAGACTGTTGGATTAGTGTCTAAGCCCGTAACTATATTTGGTAAGTACTTGACCCGGTTGTGCATGGTCCTTTTGGGTTGCCTTCACCATAGCAACTTGACAGGTTGATTTATATAGAGAGAAGAGATATCATTATATTAATATGTTATAAGAATAATATATTAAAGGAATAATAATATTATTTTATTAATATTAGCCATAAATTAATTAGGAATTAATTTGGTGACTAAAAGAGGTTAATTGAATAAAGGGGCTTAAACTGTCAAATGTGTGATAGTTGTGTTTTTGGGCTATGAATCCTTATGGATATTAGGGTGGCCGAATTTTAGGGTTAGGATATCTTAAATTCGTCCAAGCCTCATATCTAGAAGGATCCTTCGATTGCTTAGGGCCTAAGTTATTCAATTAGGGTTAAGGATGTAACCCTAGTAGCTCATAGTATAAATAGACCCTATGGGTGAGGGAAATCGGCCACTCTTGTAAGAAAGAAACCCTGGAGCCGATTTTCTCATCTGTCCTCTCTCTCCAAATCATCCTCTTGCTAGTTGGTGTTTGTAAGCCATTAGAGGAGTGACAATTATGACTCTAAGCTCCAAGAACAAGAAGATTCAAGCAAGCAACTTAAGGTATTCTTCTAGATCTGATTTCATGTGTTATGTTTCAATTGTTATCTCTAGATCTAGCATTGTAAGCCTTGGAAACATTGCATGTTCAATTAGAGAAACCTACATCTAAGAATTAGGGTTTGCATGTGCACATAGGAAAGTTCTTATGGCTCAAACCCATCAATATTAGCAAGTGCGGGTTTATTCCAATGCTCAAAACATATTTCATAAGCACTCATAAACTTTGTAGCAAACCTTTGCAATGTCCAAAGCCTTTTAGACAATCTACAAACAAATTTATGACAATCTTCTTTCATATCTACTTCCAACATATGAGCGATTGTGGACTGTTTGAATAATCTTATTATTCAGGAAGTCAAAACATGCAAAATCGAAACAATAGATAAATAATCAACATAAGATAGTAACTTTCTTATAAATAATACACCTTTATTTAATCATCAAATGTTGAATACAAAATTATCCATTACAAGTTTCCTACCTATCTAATTCAAACTAATATCGTCCTTTAGCCCAACGCTCCTAGCGTGCTGCACATGCTTGACCCTACTCAGTCCCTTCGTAAGGGGATCTGCTGGGTTATCTTCCGACGATACCCTCTTCACAACGAGGAGTCCCTCTTCTAACCGATGTCTAATAAAATCGTATTTTCTGTCGATATGTCGAGATCTGCCATGATCTCTTGGTTCCTTAGTTAAGGCAACCGCTCCTTCATTATCACAGAAAATTTCCATGGGCTCCTTTATGGATGGCACAACTCCAAGGTCTCCAATGAAGTTCTTCAACCATATAGCCTCCTTTGACGCCTCTCTTGCCGCAATGTACTCTAATTAGCACGTTGAATCAGCTACGGTCTCTTGCTTGGAACTTTTCCAAGTCACTGCTCCTCCGTTCAGGGTAAAGGCGCAGCCCGACTGTGATCGGTTATTATCCCGATTCGTCTGGAAGCTAGCGTCACTGTACCCTCGCACCCTTAAGTCATCACTCCCACCAAGGACTAGAAACCATTCCTTTGTCCTTCGTAGGTACTTAAGAATATTCTTGACAGCAATCCAATGTGCTCTACCAGGGTTCCCTTGATATCTACTGACCATGCTCAAAGCGAAGGCCACATCAGGGCGAGTACAAGTCATAGCGTACATAATCGAGCCAACTGCGGAAGCGTAAGGTACTCGGCTCATATCAGCTATCTCTGCCTCTGTACTCGGGCGCTGAGTCTTACTCAGTTTGGTATTGCATTGGATTGGCAACTCCCCTTTCTTGGAATTTTCCATACTAAAACGTTTTAGTACCTTTTCCAAGTATGTATCCTGACTGAGTCCTATCAGTCTCTTACTTCTGTCTCTCACTATCCTTATTCCCAGAATATATGCAGCCTCTTCAAGGTCCTTCATAGCGAAACACTTCCCAAGCCAGGACTTGACCTCCTGTAAGGTTGGGATGTCGTTTCCTATGAGCAGTATGTCATCGACATACAATACGAGGAAGCTTACTATACTCCCACTGGCCTTGACATACACACATGACTCATCTTCGTTTCGCAGAAAGCCAAACTCTTTGACCTTCTCGTCAAAACAAAGATTCCATCTGTGAGATGCTTGCTTCAATCCATAAATGGATTTCTCAAGCTTACACACTCTATTTGGTTACTTCGCATCGACAAAACCCTCTGGCTGATTCATGTAAACATCCTCAGCCAACTTCCCATTTAGGAAAGCGGTTTTTACGTCCATCTGCCAGATTTCATAATCATGAAACGCAGCTATTGCGAGCATTACCCTAATAGACTTTATTTTAGCAACTGGCGAGAAGGTCTCATCATAGTCAACTCCAGGAGTTTGAGTAAAGCCTTTCGCGACCAATCGCGCTTTATAAGTGTGCACTTTCCCATCCATGTCTGTCTTCTTCTTGAAGATCCACTTGCACCCGACTGTCTTACGACCTGGTACATTATCAACCAAATTCCAAACTTGGTTGTCATACATGGACTGAATCTCGCTGTTCATTGCCTCTTTCCATTTAGCAGACTCTGGGCCTGCCATGGCTTCCTTATAGCTATTAGGTTCGTCCAGATTTACTAGTGTACTATCACTAATAAACGTATCCCCGTCAGTAGTAATATGGAAACCATAAAACTGGGGTGGAACACTAACTCTATTGGAACGTCTAAGAGGTAAGGACTGGTCAATTGGTTCAACAGGAGTTTCCTCCTCAGGTTGAGCGCCAGTGTTAGAGGTTCCTTCATCTCCTGACTCTTGAAGCTCTTCAAGGTCAATCTGACTCCCACTGTCTCCTTGACTTATGAGTTCTCTCTCTCTGAAAACCCCTCTCCTAGCAACAAAGACAACATTGTCACTTGGTCTATAGAAGAGATAGCCAAAAGACTTCTGTGGATAGCCGATGAGATAACACTTCTCACTACGAGGTTCTAGCTTGTCATGAGTCTATCGTCTTTCCAAAGCTTCGCAACCCCAAACCTTGATATGTGCTAACGAGGGAGCTTTCCCTGTCCACATCTCGTGAGGTGTTTTGGCAACCTTCTTGGTGGGAACTAAGTTAAGGATATGGGCGGCAGTCTCTAAAGCATACCTCTAGAATGAGATTGGTAACGAAGCACGACTCATCATAGAACGAACCATGTCCAACAAGGTTCGATTACATCTCTCATCCACACCATTCAATTGTGGCGTTCTAGGAGGCGTCAATTGCGAAACTATTCCACATTCTTTTAGATAGTCGTGAAACTCAAGACTTAGGTACTCTCCTCCTCGATCAGATCGAAGCATCTTGATTTTCCTGCCCAGCTGATTCTCCACTTCATTCTTAAACTCTTTGAACTTTTCAAAGGTTTCTGACTTTTGCTTGATCAAGTAGATATATCCATATCTGCTATAATCGTTTGTAAAAGTCACGTAGAAGCGACAAGCGTCCCTTGTGGTGGATCTAAAGGGTCCACATACATCTGTATGTATGAGATCCAATACACCCTCACCCCTTTCACATGTACGAGTAAAGGGTGACTTGGTCATCTTCCCAAGTAGACAAGATTCACACACGTCATCGTCCCTAAGGTCGAATGACTCCAAGACTCCATCTTTTTGGAGTTGGGCTATGCGTTTCTTGTTAACATGGCCAAGGCGACAATGCCACAAGCATGCTTTGTCCAAACTTGTGGACGAATCAATATTCAAAACATCATTTCCTAAATTATCTATAACTAACACAGATTCATAAATCCCATTACAAGGTAATGCATTGAAATAAAAGACACCATTCAAATAAGCATTAATAAAACCATTACTATTATCAAATGAATATCTGAAACCTTGTCTAAACAAACCATGAAAAGAAATGATGTTTCTTGCCATATCTGGCGAATAGCAACAATTATTTAAATCTAGCCCTAACCCATTACTCAACACTAAGGAATAAACTCCGATCTTGGTTACTAGTGAAGACTTCTTGTTCCCCATGATCAAGTTTATCCTTCCATGCTCCACTTCCCTACTTTTTCTTAGCCCCTGCAAATCAGATGAAATGTGGTAACCACATCCAGTATCAAGGACCCATGAAGTAGCAAGTGATGAGTTATTAGATTTAATTAAATACATACCTGCAAAGGTGGGCTTTATCTTCCCATCCTTAATATCCTGCAGATATTTAGGGCAGCTTCGTTTCCAGTGGCCCTTCTGGTGGCAATAGAAGCACTCTGCTTCCTTGGGGTCAGAAGAGGGCTTAACAGAACCTGCTTTGGTCCCACTAGAAGAGGAACCATCTTGGGTCTTACCCTTATGGTGGCTCTTAGAAGGATCCTTCCTCTTATTTCCCTTTCCTTGGCCAATTGCCAACACAGGAGCAGCTACAGTAGAGGATGATGCAATAGATTTGTCCTTGAGGTTGCTCTCAGCTGTCCTCAGGAGCCCTTGAAGATTACTCAGGGTGACCTCTTCCTTATTCATGTGGTAGGTCATTCTGAACTGGTTGTAGCGGGAAGGCAAGGAGTGGAGGATGATGTCAATAGCCAAATTCTCATCAAACTTAACATTAAGTTTGAGAAGACGATCAACATACCTTTGCATTCTTTGCAAATTAGCAGTTAGGGATTCTCCACTCCCCATCCTAGCGGTGATAATGTTGGTGATGATCTCATAGCGCTCTTGCCTCGCGCTCTGGTGGTACCTGTCCAGCAAATCTTGGTGCATCTCATATGGATACATGTCCTCATAGGACTTTTGGAGTTCGAGGTTCGTGGTGGCCAACATGATGCAATGAACTTTCGTTGCATCACGCTCGTGGGCCTCAAAGGCGGCCATCTCTTCAGGAGTAGCTTCTTCTGGGTTGATCTTTTCTAGCTTCTCGTCGAGGACATATTCTTTGTCCTCGTAGCGAGTTATCATGCGAATGTATCTCATCCACTCGTTGAAGTTCGAGCCATCAAATGTCACCTTTTGACATAGGTTCATCAACGAGAATGACCCAGAAGTCTTGTTGTTTGCGTTTGCGTCTGAAATAGAAAGGAACAAAGTTTGATTAGAAATGAATCCCCAATTAAACACCCAAATGATAAATTAGGGCTAGGATCCAACAACATTATTTACAACTTAGAAAAGGGATGCCGTAATCTAAAAGTAAATAATTTGAAGGTAAGTGAATGACGATTCACTAATTCTCACCATGAAAAACGAAAAGAAATTAAGTTTTAAATGTATTTGAAAATTCCTAGATTTCTTTTGAGATTCATTGAAAATTTCAATGGCATGTTTAAATCTCGATATGCACTTCAAATTTGCGACTGGGATGCCGAGGATCGCAAACAAGTTTGTGAATAACCATGCGAATCAACATGGTGCACTCAATGTCTTCATCACCTAATCAATGTGCTGGTTAGCCACGCACGCTCAATTGATCTATGATAAAACATCAAGCCACCCTTTGTCACCAATGTCAATCCCAAATTAGTGTGCCGGTTAGCCACGCACGCTCCACTAACGTTTGACAGGGGTACAAAGTGTAATTCCATGGAATAGCATCAATTTCACATTTTAGCCTAAAGTAACTAAGATTGGGAATTTATAAAACAATGTAGTTTCTTTAATATTTCCATTATACTTATAATGAGGAATTAAGTGCCCTATCCTATCCGTTCGGCTAACGACCCTCCACCAGTCAAGCAAGCGGTGGATGTGAGTGTACATCCATTAAGCGTCATTTTATAGGCAGCAACCTTATACCCACCTTATAGACTGACTTCGTGAATGAGGCCTACTAGCGATAAGACTAGCTTATTCTTATACATATATAATAATTAATCTTATAATATCATAATTGTATAAGGGTGTATTTTAAACATTTCAAAATACTAGTGTTTTAATTATATTTAAAATTTTCGAAAATTAAAAACTATTTAATTTTAAAATTTTTAAACACCATTACTTTGATTTAATAATTATCCTAAATTAAACAATTAATTTAAACTATTAAATCTTGAAGGATCATCTTTAAATTAAACAATTAATTTATCCTAATCCTTTTTATCCCCTAGATATCGAAATTTATGGAAAGGATATTCAAAATCTTCAATTATCAAGTTTAAACAATTAAATTGATAATTACACAGATGGCAATATCCAAATCCCTAAAATTTTGGGATCTTGTCTTGGGGACATGGGATTTTCGAAAACCCTAGGGTTTCTTAACCCTAATTTCAAAATTATGGAGGCTAAGTAAAAGGGTTTAATAACCCTATCAAAAATCGCTAACTAGGGTTTTTGAAACCCTAATTGCGAAAATTGCCAAGCCTTAGGGTTTACTTGCCATAAACCCTAATTTGTCAAGTTCATATTATGTATCAAATCCAATTGAAAACAAAACCAATAGCTCTGATACCACTGATAGGTTTTATACAAACAATCCTATGTGTGCATGCAACCCTAATTGGATCTATGTTTTCACTATAAGACATACAACTTTATGAACACAAAATAAACCCTAGCATGTTCCTATAATTTTCGAAAAACATATAGAAAAGTAGAAGACATACCTTTGTTGTTATATTACAATAACAACTAGTTTCCTTGATCTCTTAAACTCTTGAAAGCAAACACCACAAATGTAGTGCCTCTAATAGCTCACAAACACCAAGAAGCAAGAAGGCAATTATGAGAGAGGAGGGAGGATACTAATTTTGGCCCTAGGGTTTCCCTTGGAACCAAGTGGCCGAAAATTGAAGCCTTGGGGTCTTATTTATAGTGCAGGCTGCTAGGGTTTCAGTCTAAACCCTAATGGATACCTTAGCCACCAAGTAGCCCAAGGAACCTTCTGGAATAGGGCCCTTGGACGAAAATATGATGACCCCTCATCATAATTTCGTTCCCCCTTAGTCCATTAGGTTTCCCAGCCCAAAACTCAACTATCACACATTTGACAGTTTATACCCCTTTATTTAATTAATCTCTTTTTGTCACCAAATTAATTCCTAATTAATTTATGACTAATACTAATTAAATAAATATGATTTCTCCTTTAATATATTATTCTTATAATATATTAATAAACCATAATATCCTCTCTCTTATATCAAATTACCTTGTCAAGTTGCTTTGGTGAAGGCAACCCAAAAGGACCATGCACACTCGGGTCAAGTACATACCAAATATAGTTACGGACTTAGACACTAATCCAACAGATTGATCTGAGGTCTGGATATCATCAGATGAGAGTGCGGGATGAGGATATCCAGAAGACAGCGTTCAGGACTCGTTATGGGCATTACGAGTTCGTGGTGATGCCTTTCGGGCTCACCAATGCACCAGCGGCGTTCATGGATCTCATGAATAGGGTGTGCAGGCCGATGTTGGATCGTTCGGTGATCGTGTTTATTGATGACATATTGGTGTATTCGAAATCCAGAGAGCAGCATGAGGAGCATTTGAGAGAGATCCTTGGAGTTCTGAGATCGGAGAGGCTCTATGCCAAATTCTCCAAGTGTGATTTCTGGTTACGAGAGGTCCAGTTCCTGGGGCATCTCGTTAACCAGAATGGGATTTTGGTCGATCCGGCCAAGATTGAGGCGGTGATGAGTTGGGAGGTGCCGAGATCCCCCACCGAGATCAGGAGTTTTCTGGGGTTGGCCGGCTATTATAGGAGATTTATTAAAGATTTCTCCAAGATTGTTGTTCCTCTCACCAGGTTGACCCGGAAGGGCGTAGCTTTTATTTGGGGCCCGGAGCAGCAGGCCTCATTCGAGACACTTCGCCAGAGATTATGCGAAGGCCTAGTGTTAGCCCTTCCAGAGGGGATGGAGGATTTTGTGGTGTATTGTGACGCGTCGATATCGGGATTGGGTGCGGTGCAGAGAGGGCACGTGATAGCATACGCATCGAGGCAGCTGAAGCCTCATGAGACGAGATATCCTACTCACGATCTGGAGTTGGGGGCTGTGGTGCTCGCCCTCAAGATCTGGTGTCACTATTTGTATGGGGTTCGATGTACCATATACACGGACCACAAGAGCTTGAAGTATCTGATGGATCAGCCCAACCTGAACATGCGCCAGAGGAGATGGTTGGATGTGCTAAAGGATTATGAGTGTGAGATCCTGTACCACCCAGGCAAGGCTAACGTTGTAGCCGATGCCTTGAGTCGTAGAGCGGAGAGTGCCCCGATACGAGATGTTTGTATGAGGTTGATAGTGATGACTCCGGTGTTGGACACCATTCGGGAGGCCCAGGTAGAGCCCATGAGACCGGAGAACCGCAAGAGAGAACGGGTGATCGGGCAGGTATCTGAGTTCGTTGCCGATAGCCGAGGGCTTATGACCTTTCAGGCTCGGATTTAAGTGCCATTTGAGTGCAGGGCACGTACCATTTTGATGGAGGAGGCGCACAGATCGAGGTTCTCGATCCATCCCGGGGCCACTAAGATGTATTTGGACCTGAAGAGAGACTATTGGTGGCCCTGTATGAAGAGGGATGTTGCGTGGTTTGTGGAGAGGTGTTTGACCTGTCGCAGGGTCAAGGCCGAGCAGCAGCGGCCACATGGCAAGTTGCAGCCACTTGAGATTCCCCAGTGGAAGTGGGAAAAAATTTCCATGGATTTTATCACCAAATTGCCGAGGACTGCGAGAGGTGTCGATGCAATTTGGGTGATCGTTGACCGGTTGACGAAGAGCGCTCATTTCCTTGCTATCAGTGAGAGCTCTTCTGCTGAAAGGCTGGCAGAGTTGTATATGAGAGAGGTGGTATCGCGGCATGGAGTACCGATCTCGATCGTGTCGGATCGAGATGTGCGTTTCACTTCCAGGTTCTGGAAGAAATTCCATGAGGAGTTGGGTACGAGGCTGCATTTCAATACTGCATACCACCCACAGACAGACGGTCAGAGCGAGCGGAAGATTCAGACACTTGAGGACATGCTTAGGGCATGTGTGTTGGACTTCGGAGGAAGTTGGGACACGTATCTGCCGTTGGCTGAGTTTTCTTATAACAACAGCCACCATTCGAGTATCGATATGCCTCCCTTTGAGTTGTTGTATGGAAGGAGGTGTCAGACTCCCATCTGCTGGGGAGAGGTCGGGCAGCGAGTGTTGGGTAGCACTGAGTTGGTGCTTCAGACGACAGAGCAGATACGGCAGGTCAGGCAGATGTTGTTGACAACTCAGAGTCGCCAGAAGAGTTATGCGGATAGGCGACGATCCGAGATTGAGTTCCAGGTGGGAGACTTCGTACTCCTGAAGGTATCTCCTTGGAAAGGAGTGATCTGATTCAGGAAGAGGGGCAAGCTGGGGCCCCGGTATATTGGTCCGTTCAGAGTGACCGCGAGGGTGGGCAGGGTAGCATACCGTTTGGAACTACCTTCAGAGTTGAGCCAGATTCATGATACCTTCCACGTGTCTCAGTTGAGGAAGTGTACAGCCGACGAGTCGGCGGTGGTGCCATTGGGAGATATTCAGGTGGATGTGAGCCTGAATTATGTTGAGAGGCCGGTTGCGATTGTGGATCGAAAAATCAAAGTTCTGAGGAACAAGGAGGTGCCCCTGGTTCAAGTCCAGTGGCAGCATCGAAGAGGGTCCGAGCTGACCTGGGAGCCGGAGTTGGAGATGCGGGAGCAGCATCTAGAGTTGTTTGTGGAGCAAGACTTCGAGGGCGAAGTCTGATTCTATTCGGGGAGAATTGTAACATCCGGATTTCCAGGTATTATGTTTGATCATGTTTTTTTTAAAGAGAGGGACTCGACGAGTTGACGCTTGGACTCGTCGAGTAGGATCTCGTTTGCTGACTGGATTAATGAGCGGACTCGACGAGTTGGAAAGGGCGGACTCGACGAGTCCATGCTGTGGGCTGAAACCTTAAATCCTCGGGCCTGAGCCCTATTTAAAGGACCTTATAGCCCTCTTGTGCGGCTACCTATCCTGAGAGAGTACCCCTTGAGAGCTTGAGCGAGTTGAGAGAGTGATAAGGCCATATTGATCGATTTTGGTGTGATCTAGCAAAGGAGAAGTTGTTTTTAGCAAGAGGAGGTCAAGGGAGCTGTGGATCCAGAGTTTTCAAGTTCAGATCTACACTATTGAGGCGGAGGCCAGATCAGTATTTCCGAGTTCGAGGGTTTCCGAGTTATCCGAGGTGAGTCTTCTCACTATACTTTACCTTGAGTGGTAAGTAGAGTTATGTGACAGAGTATCTTGTATGCTATGTATGTGATGTGTTGCACTGCATTATTTATATGTGATTTATGCTGTGTGTATTCCAAAGTTTACAGAGTTAGGACCGGAAGGCCCACAAAGTTAGGACCAGAGGGTCCACAGAGTTAGGGCCAGTGGGCCCACAAAGTTATAGCCTCGAGTGGCTAATATGTGTTATATGTGGTATTTTGGGGAACTCACTAAGCATTTATGCTTACAGTGTTTTGTGTTATGTGTTTCAGGTACCAGTGAGGATCGCGGGAAGGCGCCGGCATGATCAGTACACACTATTGGAGTTTTATACATTTTGATCTTGGGATGTGTTCTTATGGATTTGATATGTGATACATTGAGATTTGAGAATATTTATGAATGAAATTATATCTTTAAAAGTGAAAAATTGTTTTGAAATTTACGTTGTTACACCGATATAGACGCATCACAATACACCACGAAATCCTCCATTCCCTCCGAAAGGGATAACACCGGGGCTTCACATAATATCTGGCGAAGAGTCTCGAACGAGGTCTGCTGCTCGGGACCCAAATAAAAGCAACACCCTTCTGGGTCAATCTGGTGAGGGGAACGACAATCTTGGAGAAATCTCTGATAAATCTCCGATAGTAGCCGGCCAACCCCAGAAAACTCCTGATCTCGGTGGGGGATCTCGGCACCTCCCAACTCATGACAGCCTCAATCTTGGCCGGATCGACCAATATCCCACTCTGATTAACGAGATGTCCCAAGAACTGGACCTCTCGCAACCAAAAATCACACTTGGAGAATTTGGCATAAAGCCTCTCCGATCTCAACACTCCAAGGATCTCCCTCATATGCTCTTCATGCTGCTCTCTGGATCTCGAATACACTAGAATGTCGTCGATGAACACAATCACCGATTGATCCAACATCGGCCTGCATACTCGGTTCATGAGATCCATGAACGCCGCTGGTGCATTGGTGAGCCCAAAAGGCATCACCACGAACTCGTAAAACCCATATCGAGTCCTGAACGCCGTCTTCTGGATATCCTCATCACGCACCCTCATCTGGTGATATCCAGACCTCGAGTCTATCTTGGAAAACCAAGACGCTCCCTGCAACTGATCGAACAGATCGTCGATCCTCGGTAGTGAATAACGGTTTTTGACCGTCAACTTGTTCAACTCCCGGTAATCGATGCACATCCGGTGTGAACCATTCTTTTTCTTGACGAAAAGGATCGGCGCTCCCCACGGCGAGCTACTCGGTCGGATGAATCCCTTCCCCAACAGCTCCTGAAGCTGCAACGATAACTCCTGCATCTCTAGTGGCGCAAGGTGATAGGGTGCCTTGGCAATAGGCGCCGCTCCCGGAACCAAATCAATATGGAACTCCACTTGCCTCTCCGGAGGCACACCCGGCAACTCCTCGGGGAAAACGTCCGGGAACTCACGTACTATCGGAACCTCATCGACAGAACTCGGCCTCTCTGCGGCAACTCGTGTATCCATCACATAGTCTACAAACCCTCTACATCCCTGCTGTAGACTCTGCCTCGCCCTGGCAGCCGAGCAAAATGCTGACCTAGATCGGGTACCCTCGCTATACACCGTAAGTACTCCCCCACTAGGGTCTCGTATGGTCACCAACTGACGCTCGCAGTCGATAACAGCTCTGAATCGGCTCAACCAGTCCATGCCCACGATGACACAGACATCCCCCATCGCAATAGGTACTAGGTCTATCGGGGACTCAACACCGAAAATCTCGAGTACACATCCTCGAATCACATCAGTAGTATACACCGCTCGCTTTTCAGCTATAGAAACTCGTAGAGGTCGACTCAACGCCTCTCGCCAGATACTGATGTGCTGACTAAATGCTAATGACACGAAAGATCGACTCGCACCCGAGTCAAATAACACCAAAGCAGGTACATAATTCACAAGAATAGTACCTATGCATACCACAATATAAGCACAATATCTCGAACTCAGAATAAGTAAATAAAAGAATACATACCAGCCACGACATCGGGCGCTACGCGGACCTCCTCCGCTGTCAACTGAAAGGCTCTCCCGCGAGCCTTCGGTGCCTCGGCCGTCACTGGCCGGGCCTCGGTGGCTCTAGTAGCAGCAGGTGCAGATCCCTGAGTTGATCCCTGAAGTAGTTGTGGGCACTCGGCCTTCCGATGGACAGTCTTGTTGCAGTGGAAGCAAACTGCAAACCCCTTGGGGCAATCCCTCGCGAAATGCCCCTCCTTGCCACACTTGTAGCGCACCCCTGCTTTGCACACTCCCTCATGGCTCTTTCCGCACTTCCCGCAAGTGCGGCCCTTCGGACCTCCAGATCTCGAATCAGCGTGCTTGACCCGCTTGGATGCCGGCGGTGACTGTTCCGGCCGCCTGTCCTTCCTCTGAGACTTGGCCTCCTCCCTGGCCTGAGTCTCTAGCTCAATCTCCCTCTTCCGGGCATTTGCCTGGAGCTCGGCAAATTTCTGGTATGTCGAGTTCGCCACGAACTCACGAATGTCTCTCCTCAGTGTGCTCAGATATCGACTCATGCGTTCCTGCTCAGAAGACACATGTTCAGGGCAAAACAACGCCCTCTCGTGAAATATCTGTGTAATCACAGTCACAGACTCCATCCCCTGCTTGAGGGACAAGAACTCCTGGGCTAGACGTTCCCTCTCCACAGGGGGAACATACTCATCTTGGAACATGGTGGTGAACCTCTCCCAGGTCACCGCTGTAATCTCTGCAGGAGTAAAGTCAGCCGTCACAAACTTCCACCAATCCTTCGCTCCCAAGCGAAGCTGGTTCAGCGCGAACTGCACCCTCAGATGCTCCGGACAAGAACGTGTGTAGAAGCATCCCTCAATGTCAGAGATCCATCTCATCACGACTATCGGATCTTGAGTCCCATCAAACTCTGGTGGCTTCGTGTTGTTGAACTCCCGGTACAACAACGAGTCACCCCCCTGTGGCCTAGCATCGGCAACGGCTGCGGTGGCCGCAGTGACAGCAGCATCGGTAAGAGCAGTGTACCGCTCGTCAAATGTCTCAATCAGCGTGGTCTTGATAGACCGAAACATCTCTGGTATCTCAGCTCGAATGGCTGCAACCACCTCATCATGAATCATCCTGCGAAGGCATCACAAATCAGGCCCACTCTAGTCCTAAATATGAATACCTAGCCTACTCTAGCATGCATAACATATCACATAATATCTCATAACACATAATGCAAAGGTATTTTAGGAAATCACCGTTCGGGAGCTGGCTGATCGTACACACTGCTCCGTTCTGCTTTCCTCAAAATCTTTTACTCTTTTTAGAAAAATTGTTTCTTTTATGAAAAAATTTCTCAAATCCTCAGTTTGAGTTCAGATACGCCCGAAGGTGCATCCGAATCCCTCAAACCAAGGCTCTGATACCAACTTGTAACAAAGTAATTTTTAAAACAAATTTTTTCATTTTTCAAGCACAATACAACTCATATAATATTCTCAAAATCT
The DNA here is from genome assembly GCF_052849685.1 of Lactuca virosa. Taxonomy (NCBI): domain Eukaryota; kingdom Viridiplantae; phylum Streptophyta; class Magnoliopsida; order Asterales; family Asteraceae; genus Lactuca; species Lactuca virosa. Next base: position 72,515,768 of record NC_136429.1, on the reverse strand, counting down.
CATGTGTATCAAATGTCATCCCAATAAAACATATCCCAGAATCTAAAAAACATAATCCTCTGCCAGTGTGTACAAATCATGTCGGCACCTTCCCGCGATCCTCGCTAGTACCTGAAACACATATCACATAACACGGTAAGCATAAATGCTTAGTGAGTTCCCCAAAAACACCACATACAGCACATAAGCCACTCGAGGCTATAACTCGATAAGACCCTCTGGTCAATGTGTCTCAGCGGGACCCTCCAGTCCCGTAGCTCATTGGACCCTCCGATCCGGTCTAGCTCGTTGGACCCTCTAGTCCGGTCTAAATCGTTGGACCCTCCGGTCCGGTCTAAATATCACATAGCATACATAAATCACAATACACATAATCTCAAGTAAACACATAACACATAAGACCCTCCGGTCTGCACATGGTTGCCACTCTAGGTAATGTATAGTGAGAAGACTCACCTCGGGTAATCTCGAAAAGTCTCGAACTCGAAATACTGATCTAGCCTCTGTCTAATCACATAAAGTAATTTACCTCTAATTAACAACGATTCTCAAAGGCTAGACTAATCCCTTCCTATAATCTCATAGAAGCGGGAAAAAGACCATTTTACCCCTCCAATGGTCCAAATGTCCACTTGTTGATCAAACCCTAAAAGTCAACGAAAGTCAACTCCAGTCAACAGTCCAACTTTGACCAGACTCGTCGAGTGCACTCGGGTGACTCGGCGAGTCCACGCGTGTCCTCTGAATCCTTCTAAGGCCTCACTCGACTCGTCGAGTTAACCTTTCACTCGGCGGGTTACCACTGATCACGAATGGCGGGGCAACCCGATCCGACTCGTCGAGTCCTCTCATGGACTCGGCGAGTTTCCTCCATGACAATGCTCAAACGACCTTATGAGGTCAGATTTGTTTCTCTAACTTATAGATTTGACCTTCTAACACCCAAAAGTCACGTAAAGGTCTGAACTTGGTGGCCATGCATGGTGTATCTTGCATTATATACCATAGAAACCCCATTAATGCTTTCTAGCTTCAAACCCTTATGATTACTCGACTAAAGCTTCATACTTTCTGGCTCTCTGGACCTAGGAAGGTCCAGATCTATAACACAACTAGGAAGAGGGATTTGATGCATTCAAGACCCCAAAAATGAAGTGATTCAAACCCTAACCCCAAAAATGAAATCTACACAATAGGGAAGAGGAGGGGTTCGATTTGGTACCTCATAATGAAGCTCCTTGCTTGACTAACTCAGAACAACAACCTCCACTGGTCCTTTTTGATGGAAATCTTCTCCTCCTTTGCAAAATCACACCAAAAAGCTCAAGATAGCTCTTCCTCTCACTCTACACACTCAAACTCGCTAGGGTTCTCTCTTCTGGAAAGGTAGCCGCAATTAAAGGCCATAAGTGCCTTTAAATAGGGCTCAGGCCTAAAGATTTAGGGTTTCTGCCAACAGCGCGGAGTCGTCGATTCGACTCTCCGACTCGTCGAGTCCATTCATTAATCTGAGTCATCAATCGCGATCCTACTCGACGAGTTTAGGCGTCAACTCGTCGAGTCCCTCTTCTCATTTCAAAAACAAATAATTAAACTATGATACCTGGAAATCCGGATGTTACATCTGGCTTGGGCACCGTCGGCTAGAACTGGAGTAACAATCGGGACATGAGGTCCTTCTTCTACAGATCTCCACACATCTCGTCCAAGTCTTCTTAGATATCTCTCCATTCTTTGGGACCGGTGATGATACTAATTTGCCACCAATATTGGAGCTCTATTCGAACCTCCAACATTGTTGGAAACATTGAGTGATAATGCTTGTGCCATATTTCCTTGTTTTGAGAAAGATTTTTTTTTGTTTTATTATTTTTTTTGAATGAAATGAGCTTCAATGGTATAGAAGGCCTTTTAAAATTAGAGTTCTTGTTCAAAAAGCAACCACTTTGGCTCTGATACCAATTGTTGACAGAAAAACTTTTAAGAAACACACTTGAACAAATGTTAGAACAAGTAATAATGCGGAATACGTTTAACTCAAAGGATCATAAAGGTCAACAATAATAAGTTAGAGTTAGAAAGTTAGATAATTAGATGCGGAAATATAAGGAAACATAAACGACAACAAGTATTATATCAAGTAAACATTAAGCTGATTCGTAACAAGGATTGCAAACAAACCAAGTTAATAAGTGTGATCAGCTTAAAGTGATTAAGTCAAGAGTGACTTACTCCGAAGGAGAGATTACGATCTTAAGATAAGAGTTTTAAGTTCAGTAAGATCTTGAGAGTAAGAGAGTAATGAGAGATGTAAGATATAAGATGAAAGAGAGACGTGTATTGAAAACTGAAGCGAAAGACTCTATTTATAGAGCTCCGTGAACATTACGGAAGAATAAACAAAGACTAAAAGAAGTGTCCATGCAAGGTAAACTAGACAATACATGGTAAATACATAAGTTAAAAACACTAAGTCTTTGTTCTGAAATGAAGGTTGCGAATGACGTCTTCGCTTCTCGTTGCGGTAGCAGCAGCAGCATTGTGGTAGAGAGAAGGGCTTCAGATTGAGGTTCAAGAGGGTCACTTCTTGCTTCAACAAGTCTTACATGAACTTAGTCCATTACTAATCAATATGGATCATTAGCCCAAACTATACAAGTATCAATTATTTACTTAATCAGACCCCGTTAATTTAATTAGTCTCTTTTGATCACTAAATTAATTCCAAATTAATTATTGACCAATACTAATTAAATAATATGATTTATCCATTAATATATTATACTTATAATATATTAGTAAATCATAAATAACCTATTACTCAAATATCCATCCTATCAAATTGTTTTGGTGATATGCAACCCGAAATGGACCATGCTACTCTCGGGTCAAGTATATACCAATTATAGTTGTGGTCTTAGACACCTAATCCAACGGTCTCCCACTTGTATAAGTCTAATAACTATTATTGCAAATATGACTCCAAAATCCCGACTAGCAATCGTAGCTCTTAAAAGGCGTTGTCGAACTCTGACCTAGTCAGTAACGCGGCCATTAGATAATGGATCATATATTCCTCTATTCTAGATATCGTATTGACTGAGACATGGATTATAATCATTCTCTCTGTCCATATGTTGTTTCCCGATTTCCGATTTATGACGACCGACTAATTGAACAAATCAAATCAGTCCAGGCTTGGCCAAGCGCTTAGGGTTGTCATCACTAAATAATCGAGGGGCCCACAGATATCGCTTTTGTCCCTTTAAGGGTAAAAGGAAGGGATAAACTTCGACTCATCTGCTTGCTCTATTTACTCATCAAATCACACACAATAATATGTTTTATAACACCAAGTTACCGGTGTATTTACATATTATCAATGTGTAACCGACTTGTAAACTGCAACTATATGTCTCCGTTTCAAGAATATAAGATATTACCGTCTCACTAATCACTCGTGATAAAATCCATGAAGTGATTAGATGAGTGTCGGTTTAATCCAATACTCAAATCCTATTACATGAGTACTCAAGAACACTGCAGCAAACTTGTGTTATGTCTAAAACACTTAGACAGTCTACAGTCAGATTCATGACAGTCTTACCTCAATACCTACTTCCAAAGTATGATCGACTGTGGATAGTTTGAATAAACTTATTATTCGAGAAGTCAAAACATGCGAAGTGAAACACAATAATAATCGAATCCAATATGGTCTCAAAACTTTGAATATAAATAAAACACATTTTATTTAATCACCATATTGATTACACATTATTCATTGTATAATGTTTCGATTAATCAACTTAATACTTGAATTAAAACAATAGTTATCCCATGCTCCAAGCATGCAAACTATGTTTGCATATGGTCCTTTCTTTGTGAAATAGATCAATTGAAAATATTTCCAATGATGCTCATTTCACAAATCCAAATCCTTATTGCAATTGTAAGAATTCCAAATTCTTACCACTATTAGAATCAAGGTTCTAAATAACGTAAGGCGTGACTTGGTTGTAATGTCAAGCCTCAAGCTTTTCCGAGTCTTTCCAAGTCGCATCGTTTTTAAGGCATGACTTAAGGTGGGAATTTTGTATAGAATTAATATTTTTATATGTATTTTCAACAATTATTCATTTTTATACACATATATGAGTTAAGGTAGCATTTTCGTAAAACTTTACGGCAGGTACAAGCCTTGAAGTCATGGCACGCAATGTCGGAGCCATTGCGAGCTTTTTAGAACCTTGATTAGAATGTGTTAGATTCTAAACTATCATGCAATGTAACTTTTGTAATGTCGAGGTACCAAAATCACAGAGGCTTTGCCAACGATAATACAAATCTTTCCACTGGAGATTGATACCAAAACAATTCCAAGGAAGCGAAGTCTCAAATTCAAAGTACATTCCTTTGAACATCCTTCTTGCACAAATAGATTCTTAATATCCATCTCCTATTATGGAAACATTTCCATATATACCATAGGACAACTCACTATTCATAGAATCCTGTCTATTTGTAACATCCTAAACTACAGGTACAAATTTTATTGATTATATATTCAATTTTAGCTAGGTGACTCGACGAGTAGAGGCTGAGTTGGTCGCGTGAGTTTTATGACCAACTCGATGAGTTGAGAGGCCAACTCGGCGATTTGGAGCTGTTTGAGGAAACCCTAATTATTCGGGTTTTGCACCCTATTTAAAGGACTTTAAGCCTCCACCCCGCCTCCCTCATCACTCTCCACGTCCAGAGAACAAACCCTAGTGAGCGAAACCCTATCTTGAGTGTGTGTGTGGCTTAAGATGCTTATTTTGGTGGGATTCTTGAAGAGGTTTGAGGATTCAGGAGCTTTGATCAAGGGGGAGGCTGAGGATCTATTATCTACTTCATTTTGGCATCCTAATTCAGGTAACAAGTCGTTACATTGATCACTCTAACATTAGATCCCCTTATTTATGATTTTATGGCTTTTCTAGCTTCTTTTTGAGTCATTTATGATTTTGAGCATGATATGGAGATGAGACTTCGGATCTGGATAGTAGGAGGTCCCTTCGACCGAGAGACACAAGCTTTGTCAAGCTTAGGACAACCTACATGAGCTAATGTCCTTGTAAAGCCTTGTTTTGATGAGTTTAGCCCTACTAAACCTGCATGGACGTAAAGCTTGCAGTTTTACGTGGTATCTCAGCCTTGGGAGGCTAGATCTAGAGTTTGGGGTGGTGTTTCTGCCTTAAAACGTCTGAATGAGAAAACAAACTTAAGGGACTCGATGAGTTGATGAGCCGAATCGACGATTCGGCTAGGGTTTTCCCCCGATGAGTCTAGACATGGGTAACTCGGCGAGTTGATGAGACAACTCGACGAGTTAAGTGGGGTTTTCGCGACAATTCTGAAGGAACAATGGGGACTCAGCAAGTCACGTGGATGCACTCGGCGAGTCGGGTCAACATGGACTGTTGACTTCTGTTGACTTTAGGGTTTGGTCAAGACAGGGATTATGGGGACCATGGAGGGGTAAAATGGTCTTTTACCCATCCCAAGAGTTTGAGAGATAAAATAACTTAGTTTATTTAGAGTCATGATTTAAGTGTTAGTTAGAGATAATTATCCTATGTGTTAGGCGGAGGCTAGTTCGGATATTCTTGTACAAGGTTTATTTGCTTGCTTGCTTTCGAGGTGAGTCTTCTCACTATACTTTACCTAGAGTGGTAATCTGGGTGTGACCGGATCGTCTTATGTGTTATATTGAGTATTGTGATATCCTGCATGATGTCTCTGTGATTTATGATGTGTATTATTCTGAGCTTACTGAGTTACGACCAGAGGGTCCACCCGAGTTGTGGGACTGGAGGGTCCCACTGAGACACATTGACCGGAGGGTCTTATTTGAGTATAGCCATGAGAGGCTAATGAGATATGTGGGGTATTTTGGGGAACTTACTAAGCTTCGTGCTTACCGTGTTATGTGTTATGTGTTTCAGGTACTTCTCAGGATCATCGGAAGGCACCGGCTTGATTGTACACACACGAGTTGGAGATTTGTTTTGGAAGGTCTTGGATTATGTTATAAACAACTTTTGAACATGTGTTTTTGATAACTTGATATAAACTGAGGATTTTTTTTATTATTCTAATGAGATTAATGTGATTTTAAATGAAAATTTTATTTGAAAATTTACGGTGTTACAAGTTGGTATCAGTGCCTTGGTTTGAGGGATTCAGATGTACCTTCGGGTGTGTTTGGACTCAAACTGAGGATTCGAGAAAAAATTTCAAAAGAAATGATTTTTCTAAAAACGAGAAAGAGTTTAAAGAGAAAAATGAGTTGGAGCAGTGTTTACAATCAGCAAGAGCCCGAACGGTGATTTCCCAAAATACCCTTACTTGTCTGTGTTATGAGATATTAGGGATGCATGCTAGAGGATAGGCTAGCTACTTCATATTTAGGGCTAGAGTTGCCTGATTTGTGATGCCTTAGCCTAGGAGTTGCTGTAACAAACCGTTATTTCAAACCTATGTAATAATATAGGTCAATGTGTATTTCTTTTTAAAATAATAAAGAGAAATTTTAGCATAATGTGTATATTTACATAACTGACCCTCAAAAATAAATTATTAGACAATCTCAATTGGGATGAACCAAGTGATAGAGATTGTAACAAGGTTTCCAAAAACATACAAAACACTAAAATCCGAGTTATAACGAAGAAGTTATGACCAATCGAAAATCCGCCACAAAACCGGCAAAACACTGTTAAGTGTAAAAACTGAATTTTCAATAAAAGGCTTTCTAGCCTTAACAATCTAAATGAAAGTTGTTAAACCGAGAACTTTCATAAAAAGAAGGGCAAAATCTGACTTCGTATGAGGAAGTTACGATTTTTCTAAGTTACGATTTTAGCATAATGTGTATATTTACATAATTGACCCTCAAAAATAAATTATTAGACAATCTCGATTGGGATGAACCAAGTGATAGAGATTGTAACAAGGTTTCCAAAAACATAAAGAACACTAAAATCCGAGTTATAACGAAGAAGTTATGACCAATCGAAAATCCGCGACAAAACCGGCAAAACACTGTTCAGTGTAAAAACTGAATTTTCAATAAAAGGCTTTCTAGCCTTAACAATCTAAATGAAAGTTGTAGTTTATGTTAAACCGAGAACTTTCATAAAAAGAAGGGCAAAATCTGACTTCGTATGAGGAAGTTACGATTTTTCTAAGTTTCAGTATAGCCGACACAACCTAAACGAGAATTGAAGGTCTCGTCGATTGTAGTACAGCGATAAAAAGACAGACAAAAACGGACGTCGGATGAAGAAGTTATGAATTTTTAACGGATTTCCGTCCCGGTCTGTTTAAAATAATAATATTAAAAATAAAGTCAAAAATTGCCAACGAAGTCTAAACGAAAGTCGTAGAGTATGATTTTACCTACGCGTGCATATAAAGAACGCCAAAAACGGAGCTCGTATGCGAAAGTTATGATTTTCGCAAGTTTTTGGCACAAAAATCAAGAAAAATGGAAAACCGGGCAATTTCGCAGGCATGACCTTCGGACACGTCATCCTTGCTGTTGAGAGAAAAACTTTGAGACACACTTGAACAAACGTTAGAACAAGTATATTGCGGAATAGTTAATCTCGAAGGATCTAAAAGCTCAACAATAATATTAATAAGTTAGAGTTAGATAGTTAGAGAGTTAGTTGCGGAAAAGTAAAGAAATGAAAATGACAACAACTGTTATATCAAGTATACACATAATTTGATTCATAACGAGGAATGCATTCAAACCAAGTTAATAAGTGAGATCAAACTTAGTGATTAAGTCAAAAGAGACTTGCTCCGAAGAGATTGTAATCAGTTATATTCTAGTAAATTTTGAGAGTAAGGAGAGATGTGTAATCAGATAGAGAGGTAGAAAAGATAGCTTCAAAGTTGTATTGAATAAGTGAGAATGAGCTCTATTTATAAAGTCTCAAGAGTTACACTAGATCACGTCTCTAAGAGTAGTCATGCAAGGCTTACTGGACAATAGAGAGTATTACAATAAAAGTAGACAAAGTAAAGTAATCTAGTAGCTAAGAATGACTGCGGTAGATGATGACTTCAGGTGAGGATGCTGATGAAACCTTGGTTGCGGATCCTTGTGGACTGCGGTAGCTGAAGTTCAAGAGGGTCACTTTTCATGATTCAACAATTTCCCCCTAAGTGACCTCTTTAACTTCTCTTCAGTTGTCAAGTTTTAGAAACTTGATCAGTATCCACCAAAATTTCCTGATATTTTCTAACCAGGTGATCCTTCTCAAGATATCGAACTTGACTTCGGTAGTTGTGTGTTTTGACTTTTCAACTGCGGTTCTACAAACTTCAATCTGCTTCCTTGTAAGGCGGTTCATGGCAGTCAACGGAATGAAGTATTTTGTATCGTTGAGTTTCCGTTTGAAGATGACTCCGAGGTCTGGGAAGTTTGTTGCACCTAAGGATCTTTCTTGGAATCCTTCAGTAATCATGGGTGCGGGGTCAAGTGGTGGAAGATCAAATTTTGTGGCCAGGATAGGATGAATGTCTGCATCAATTTTGGCAAAGTCGCAGACAGTTTCCTTCAAGAACGTACTTGCCTTCTCAAGTGCTATCTTCATCTTCGGATGCTTCTCCGACTTGTTCTGGAACACTTTTGCTATAAGAAAGACTTCTTCAAGGTTCATGCATGGGAAGTCAGCTTGGGTGCGGACATAGTCGTGATCCCTTCTTGTGAGTATGTATTGGATGAAGTCAGCCTTCATGAACTTCCGGGGCTTGTAGTTTTTTACTGCGGATGGTCTATCGTTAGACCAGATTTTCTCTATGGAAGACGCGTGTTTGGCATAGAACCGATTCAGTCTTTCGAATTCCATAGGCAGTATCTTGTGGTCGGGCAGGTTACGGTCAAAAGGCTCAAATACAGTAAAGTACTTGGCATTGGGAGAGATTGGAACGTCCCAATAACCATCAGAGGGAGGTTCAGCATAGGTAAGATATGGTTTGTAGTCATCATCTAGGAGTCGGCGGTGGTGTTTGATCCAGGAATTCACTAAGGACTCATCCATAGTGATGTCAAATCTGTTCTCTCTCCAGATGAGCTTCGCGAACTTGGCTGCTTTCCAATCTTTTTTCTTTTGTTGCGTTGCAGGGGAGTCATCTGAGTGTTCGGAGGACATGTGGGATGCAAGATTTTTAAAGTGGGGAGGGGTCTCAGGTCGCTCAGGAGTGATCTCCTTTTGCGGTGGAGTCTGATGAGATTGTTGCGGTGAAGGTTACGGTGAAGGTTGCGGTGAAGGAAATCTTTCAGTAATGATGGGGGGACTTTGATGGTGTGAGATGCTTTTGGAGTGATGGTCTTCTTCCTCAGTTCCCCCTCTTGAGGAATGCAACACCGGAGCATCCTCAAGCCATTGTCTGAGACCATCGACCTTGGCATATACTTCCTGGAACTGGGCTTTAAGAGCATCCGCCAGTTGTTGATTGTTGGGGATGGTTGTGTTGAAGAGCAGCATGTGAACTTCCTTAGTGAGTTGAAGAATTTCGGGACCATGAAAGTTTGATGATAAAGACCGTTGCAGTCTGTTGATTGTAGCTTGAAGGACTGAGATAGTGGACTCATATGCAGTGTGAGTCTCAGCTATCAGCTTTTGAGATTGATTAGACTGGTCCGCAATGGCTACTTGTAAGTCTGTCTTGATTGCGGTCACCTCAGAGATGAGGCGCTCCGCAGCAGCCATGAATTGCTTGTGATCATCTTGGCGACTTGTGTCCGGGGACCGGATTCCCATTTCAACCTTCAGGGAGATGCGCTTAGCAGCCAATCTTTCACGGGTTTCCAGTCTTTCTATCCTTTCGATCAAGGACTGCGGTCCAGGAATGTCTTCTGGTTGCGGTTGAGTTGGCTTGACCGCAACTAGAATCTGATCGACCTTAGCTTGCAAGCTTAAAAATTCTTTTCTGGTCACCGTATTATTATTCTTCTTCTTCTTCTTCTTCTTTGCTTTTGGCTTGGAAGTTGAGTGGTGAGAACCACTCGATTCTTCATCTTCATCACAAATCATCAAATCGTCATCAGAGGGAGAGGGTTGATTTACCTCATTCATATCGAAGTCATCGAAGCCGAATGTGGGAACTGAGCTGACTTCGATTGCGGTTCCTTCTTCTTGTGATTCCTGAACAGTTGGAGTTGGAGGGAATTTGGAGGCACCTGCACCGTCATGAGTAGACCGAGCCTTGCGGATCTTTTCAGCCATTTCAGACATCCAATCTTGGACTTTCAGGATGGTGGTTACGGTATTGGCATTATTGATCGCGTCTGCCCAATACTTTGCCACAGATTGAATTTCCTGGTCCTTTTGTTGCAGTTGCTTGATTTGTTGATCCTTCCTTGCTTGGAATGCCCTACGGAAAGCGGCATATTTCTTGATGTCGGCCTCAGACACCGGAGTGTAGTGTAACCATGAATCATTAGATTCATATCCGTCAAATCCTTGGTATCGCACCGAAGTGTCCTTCGGGTTCACGGATCCTTGCACATTGGTGCTCACCGTGCCTAAACCACCTATTACAGATGTAAGCAGAGTAGGATTTCCTGAGCTTCCTCGGTCTCCTTGACCCGTAGTCAAGTCTGGCCTTGGCTCAATTCTGGCAAGGGCGGAAGAAGTGCCCTGCGGTTGGGAATGTGTTTGAAGTGTTTGGGTTACATTCAAGAGGATGGAGTTCAACTCCTCAGGAGAAAAGAAATGCAGTCGGGAAGCCCTGGAGACCTTAGGGCGAGAACCAGTGTCATCCTCTTGGGAATGAACTGGGGGTGAGTCTCCACGATGCGGTGAAACAGACTCACTTTCTAAGTCTGAGTGGTATTCGATTGTGGTGTTGAATGGGTCTGCGGCCACCCCAAGGACTACCAGAGCCTTTTGAGAGGCTGAGGTATCAGTCCGGTCACGCATTTGGCCAGTGGTATTGGTTTTCTTTTTCTTAAGGTTAGCTATTGGTTGTACATCCTCATCAGAATCACTATCATTTGAGGTTGCGGTTTGGGTGATTTTGCATTTCTCTGAGGGTTCGGTTGGTTTGGGAGCATCTTTCTTTGGGGTTCTTTGCTTCTTGGAGACGTTGCGGGGGCCTTGATGGGCTGAGACTAATTGTTTGCGTCTTTGAGAGGAAAGAGTGGTGGAAGATGGGATTGCGGTACTACCTGGGATGATGAGTGTGGATGTGTCTTGTCGAGGCGGGGTAGAAAGGTATGGGCTAATACCTTCTGTAGCCTCTATATGGTCTGTGACATCAGGGGTTTCAAGTCCAAGTGATGTCAAAATGTGAACAGGTAGTCGTCTGATAGGACCGAAGTTAGATTGATCTTTGGAGGGATTGTACCTTTTGAGATCTTTGGTGATGAAGAGATCGATGTCGTTGCCCATGCTGATTCCTGCATCCGCAGGGAGATATGAGATGCACAGTGACCAAAATCTTACAAATGTGAGTTCGGTGGGGTTTTCCCTTGGGCTCTCCTTGGGAATGTATTGCATAAAATCATCCCACAAGATCTGGCCGTAGTTAACGTCGTGGCCAGTGAAAACACTCCAAACTAGTTCCAAGAGCTTAAGACCCATATTGTCAGTGCCTCCGGTGCGGCCTGACAGACTGCGTATGACCAAGTGACAAACAAATTGCCATACCGCAGGCAGTTCATTCTTCTTGAATTCGTCAATTCCTTTGATCTTTTTCTGATAACCCATTTGGTAGAGAGCTGAGAGAATGTCTGCCATACTTGGAGTGAACACCTTGGTTGAAGGATGAACCAGTAGATTAATGGCGTTGAGAAACTTTTCTTTGTTTAGAATGACCAAAGAATCATTCACCAAGTTCAGATGTACTTCTTGAAGATTCTCGAGGGGTCTGTAAGCAGAGAAGGCACACTTGAACAAGGTTGAAAGAGGAACAACGTCTGTGAATGCATCAAAGGGGCCAAACAGAGGGTGATTGTTCAAGAACTTGATCATCAGCTTGATCGGGGCATTGTAGGATGAATGATCTTCGAATACAGCCCTAAAATTGCTTGAAGCAATTGAAGGCATTTGATTTCTGGTTTCAGAATCAGACCCATTTGGGTTTGTAGAGGCAGAAACCGTGGAGATTTTCTTCGAGATGCCTGATTTCACCATTGTGAGAGTTTGAGAAGAAGTGCAGAAACAGAGTGCAAAAATGGAGAAAGGATTCAAAGTTCAGAGAGCGTAAACTATTCTTGGGGAAGAAGAAAGGGTTTTATAGGGATGGATTTGAACAGAATTAATTTTACCCTAAGTGAAAAGGATAAGGTAAAAAGGACGTTTGGGGGTTCTTTTGATTTGGGAGGTGAAATATCAGCCACAGATTATGAAAAGGTTTAAATTATTTTTTTTGCGATTTACCAAAAAGGGTTTGCAATTAATGAAATGCCAGACGTACAACATCACGTCTGGTGATCGTGTGGTGAGGGAGGATTTAATCCGTTGTGCAAAAAGGAAGTTGTAACGGATTGGACGTGTTGGGTAAGAGGAAGGGATAGATTAAAAGGATTTGTTTATGGAAAAACGTTCTTTTTGTCATCATACCTAAAATAGGTCTGACACAAGGTTTATTCAAAAAGGGAGAATGAGACAGTTACTCAAGGAATGTTTTTTGTTTTAATGATTTTCTTATTTAATGAAGGATCATTAAATAGCACACCATGAATCAAGAATTAATGAAACAGTTGAGAAACTTTTCTTTGTGGTTGCGGATGGAAACTTCATTGCAGATGGATTGGATGTCATTGCGGATGGATTGGATGTATGTCTGCAGTAGAAGAACTGAAGAGAGCACTTGTACAAGAAGTTAGTAACAACAAACAATAAGGACCAGTGAAGGATAAATATGATATATGGTTGCAGTACATAGACTGCGGTATACAGGATATACCAAAACCATCTATCATAAGTAACCTCAGTTAGGACCGTAACAGAGACCAAGGATGGTCTGCGGTACCTATCAATTCAAAAAGAATTGTGGGTCCGGATTCATCATTCCTAACATTTGTAAGAAACTGTTGAGTTTTGTAGTGTCAAGCGCCTTTGTGAACACATCAACAATCTCTTCATGAGTATGGACAAATATGAGCTCAATGTTACCTTTCAGGATGTGGTCTTTGATGAAGTGATACCGTAGTTTAATATGCTTTGTCTTGGAGTGCTGAATTGGATTGTGTGAAATAGCTATGGCACTTTCAGAGTCACAATAGATCGGTATCCGCAGCATTCTGTATCCGTAGTCCATAAGTTGTGTCTTCATCCATAGGACTTGTGAACAGCAGCTGGCTGCGGCCACATATTCAGCTTCTGCGGTAGACAGAGAAACACAACTTTGTTTTCTTGATGACCAACTGACGAGTCTTCCACCCAGAAATTGACATCCACCTGAGGTGCTTTTTCGATCTAGTCTGCATCCGGCATGATCCGCATCTGTGAATGCTTGAAGGCTGAATTCATTGTCTGCGGGGTACCATAATCCAAGAGACTTGCTTCCTTTCAGGTATCTTAGAATTTGTTTGGCTGAAGTCATGTGTGACACTTTTGGGTCAGCCTGATACCTTGCGCATACACCAGTTGCAAAGACGATGTCTGTTCGGCTTACGGTGAGGTACATCAATGAACCAATGATACCTCTATAAGTCTTGTGATCCACTGATTCACCTGATAGATCAGCAGATATCTTATATCTGAAGGCCATGGGGACCTTAGCCGAAGAGCAGTTGTCCATAGAATATTTCTTTAACAGTTATGTGGTGTATTTCTCTTGATGAATGAATATTCCTTGAGGAACTTGTCTCACTTGAAGTCCTAGAAAGAAGTTAATCTCTCTATTCATGCTCATTTGGAACTTGTTGGTCATGAGCTTAGCAAATTCATTCACCATCTTTTCATCAGTTGATCCGAAGATGATATCATCCACATATATTTGTACAAGCATAAGGTGATTACCATTTTCTTTTCTAAATAAGGTGGGATCTATCACTCCTCTTTTGTATCCGGACGAGACAAGAAATTCAGAGAGAGTCTCGTACCACGCTCTTGGGGCTTGCTTCAGACCATAGACTGCTTTTTCAAGTTTGTAGCAGTAGTCTGGAAATTCAATACTTTCAAAGCCTGGAGGTTGCTGAAGATAAACCTCTCCTTTTAATTCCCCATTGAGAAAAGCACTTTTTACATCCATTTGGTGTACCTTGATGTTTTTGTGGGCTGCGTATGCTAAGAAGATTCGGATGGCTTCCATTCGTGCCACCGGAGAATACATTTCATCATAGTCAATACCTTCAAGTTGACTATAGCCCTTTGCAACTAGCATTGCCTTGTTTCTGACTACCGCACCAGATTCATCCAGTTTGTTTTTGAACACCCATCTAGTACCAATAATTGTATGACCTTGCGGCTTCGGGACGAGCTGCCATACTTTGTTTCTTTTGAATTCTTCTAGCTCTTCTTGCATTGCGGATATCCATTCTGGTTCTAGTAATGCTTCTTTGATCGTTCGGGGCTCGACCGAGGACATAAATGCTGCGTAGTGACAATGATCAGATAAGTCCTTGGAAGATCGAGTTTGGATACATGCGGATGGGTTGCCAATGATTTATCCTGGTGGGTGATCCTTCGTCCATACGTGTAGGCGGCGTTGCAGATGATCAGCAGCTGCGGTAGAGGGAATGTTTATGATATCGGACGACTCTGCGGTTGGAGATGGCAGTTCCCCCTGTACTTGAGAACATCCTGCTGAATCATCTTGGATTGTTGGAGCGAGAATGGAATTTTCTTGAGCAGTTGGAAGAGGTTCCCCATGGATTGCTGATGGGAGTTCCCCTGGAACCTGAGAAGGTTCCCCCTGGATTGCGGATGGGAGAGTGATAATCCTTGAGTCTGTTCTTGTGTCAATGTTCTCTATGCTTTCATCATCCGAGTCGGAAGAAACGTTGGATGGTAATGATTCTCTGTGGATAGGAACTTGAGCTACATCAAGTACTGGAACCTCGATGGTTGTTTCTTGATCCGGAGTAGAGCTTTCCCCCTCAACCGGCGAGGTGGAAGTATTGAGAGATGCTAATTCGAAAAGTGATGGACCAGATACATCTGCGTGCTGCTGTTGAGCTTCCTGAGACACAAGAACTTCGGATAATTTGGTTGTTTCTACAGGGTCTAAGAGATCGTCATAGTTGACTTCAACTAGGTTTAATGGACCCGGAGAGGCAGGAATATCACTTTCTAGGATTGTTGTGGTTTCAGTTGATGGAGCGGTGTTGCGGATGTGATAGTCATCAAATTTCACATCGAAGCTTTCAATGATTAGCCTTGTACGTCTAATGAGAACTCTGTAAGCAACTTTGTTTGTGGAATTGCCAAGGAAGATGCCTTCATCAGACTTCGGTGCAAACTTGTTAAGATGATCTCTGTTATTGATCACAAAACATCTACACCCAAAGATATGAAAGAAGCGAACATTTGGCTTGCGGTTGTTAAGGCCCTCATACGGTGTTTTGTTGACACGTTTGCTCACAATGCTTCGGTTCTATACAAAGCATGCGGTGGCCACTGCTTCAGCCCAGAAGTAGAGAGGAAGGTGTGCGAAGTTGAGCATGGATCTGGCTGCTTCTACTGGGGTGCGGTTCCTTCGCTCTACTACCCCATTTTGTTGCGGTGTGTAGGGAGCGGAGAAGTTGTGAGTGATACCCTTAGAAACCAAGAAACTATTGAGGAGATGATTAGTAAACTCGGTTCCATTATCATTTCGGATGCGCCGTACTGGTAACTTGATCTGAAGTTCTATTTCCTTGATGAAATTGATGAGAATTTGCGGTGTTTCTGATTTGAGTCTAAGAAAGAAGACCCATGTGAAGCGTGTGTAATCATCTACTATAACCAGTATGTATTTCTTGTGATGGAGACTGGCTACGGTAGATGGACCTCAGAGATCAATGTGCAAGAGCTCCAGTGGTTCAGAAATTGAAGAGTCAATCACCATGGAGTGACTTGCTTTGGATTGCTTTCCACATTCACATGCAGGACAGAGAGTATCATTGCTGAACTTGAGAATAGGGAGTCCTCTGACTAGTTCTCCAGTGACCAAATTGTTGATGTACCTGAAGTTGAGATGAGCTAGCTTGCGGTGCCATAGCCAGCTGACTTCGGATACGGCTTTAGATAGGAAACATAATTTCGGTTTGCCTATGATCAGAGAGACATCCAGAGGATACATAGTACCTTCGGATCGGGACTTGATCAGACATGTGTTCCTATCACTTGTCATTACATAGCAAAATTGATCATTAAATTCAACTTGATGGCCTGCCTTACATAGTTGGCCAACACTAATGAGATTGTGTTTAAGGCTTTCTACATAAGCAACCTTTTGAATAGAGAATTTCCCGTAGTAAGAACACCATAACCTCGGATTATCCCATTCGCATTGTTGCCAAATGTGACATTTCCACCGTTGCAAATTGGCCTGAAATCCCGAAGGTATTCTAACCTTCCGGTCATGTGCAAGGAGCAGGCACTGTCAATTAACCATTCATCTTCGTGTTCCTCCTTGCACAAGGCCTGAAAATTACACGGTTAGTTTAGGCATCCAAACTAGTTTGGAGCCTGGGAAAAAAGGTGATTTTTTGGTAAATGCATGTACCGAGGTTGCAGGGACGGGTTTCGTGTTACTGTTTAAGCCTAGTCCTGGGTGTTTGTGAGATTTTGGAGTGTTGTGTCTTTTTGAAAAATTACGAGGTTTCTGAATCCAACTAGATTTGACATAGGATGAACTATTTTGGCAGCTACATTGACATTGACAGGTTGAGGTTCTGTCTTTTGTTCTGACACCTTGTATAGTCAACGGTTTAAAGGATGAGTTGGGCTTGTGACCGGTCCGAGGTTGGTAATATCTGACATTGGTGATGTTGGACTTCTGAAAAGTTTGTTTTGGAAAAGGTTTAGCACGTGTAGATCTTTGGGACCTTTTTATTGGTTTTGGTAAAATACCCTTCCACTTGTTAAAGTTCTGATGCGATTTTAAAAGTGTTGGAGTGGGTAAAATACCCTTCCATTTTGGATCATCTGAGGAATAGATTTGAAAACCATTGCTTCGAAAAGACCTTTCTTTCATTTGGGTTGTGTCAGAAGAGTTTGGAATGACTGATGAAACTATACATTCCTTTTTGCATGTTTTCTTGATGGGAGAGTTTTTTGAAAAAAGTAGTGTGAGAAAACAAATTTTTCTGGACTCTTAGATTTTGGAAATCTGACATGCCTTTTGTTTTTCGAAAAGTTTTGTCTGTTTGTACCTCGGGATCGAATTTCTTCTTTGAAAGCCTTTTTTGCTAAAGTTTTTGGAGAACCGCAGTCATTAGTGTTCAGATGCGGTTTCCTGGAAGTCTTTGAAAAGTTTTGAAAACGAGGGCTTGAGTCATCAGAACTTGAGGATTCAGGGGTTTGAGAGCATTGACCCACCTCAAAGTTCTCTATGGGTAATTCATGATGAATTGCCTGAAGAGTCACAGATCCTTTGAATGAGGACTGCGGTAGGGATGATTTGACTACCGCAGAGTAAGTCTGAGTTGGGACTCCAGTGGGACTTTTGTGGGACTTCGGTGGTTCATGACTACAGTGAGAGACACTGTGGTCTGAGGGCAGAGATGGGAAGTCTTGCGAGACTTCAGGACCCATAACAATTTCTTTATCAACTACGAATGAGGTTTGAGAATTTGGGTAAATGATGTCACAGATAGGAATTTGATCACTTGTGTGACCCGAAACCTCAGGCACAATTTCCTCAATGACACAATTATTGCTTAGATTATGAAGTCTACCGAAGTGTGTTATGATGTCTTCGGGAAAAGTCTTGTCATTGACTGGGAAATGAAATTCTCGGTCTGGAGGGACATACAGTCTGTCTTTGTTAAACCGGGGTGAGGAATCCATTGCGATAGGATATCCATTTGACCAACCCCAATTGTATGTATTGTCCACGGTTCCATTATTTACCAAATTTTCAATAGCTTCACTTTCATTGAACAATTTTTCGATTAAAAGATTTAAGCGTACAATTTCACTCTGAGCTAAATCTCTCTGGTTCAAAGCTATCTCTAATTGTGTTTCACTCAACATTCTTGCATCTTTTTCTAACTCTAAGTCCTTTTCTAACATAGCCATTTTGAGTCTTTTGTTATCCAGTCGTCCTCTCACATGGAACATCTCTTGGGACGCAATGTTCTTCTCATCTAAGGCTTTGTTATAGTCTGTAAGGACGACATCACATGTGTCATTAAGATTATCTATGAAAGGTCGACAGTCATGCAAGCTATAGTTTAGAGTTTGGATCATAAGTTTTACCTGTTCGACGATGCTTAGAGTTCCATCATTTGCCATGTAGCAATAGTTCTTTTCCAGCTTTGAAGACCCATCGTCATCCGCAGTTGCCAGCATGCAAATTTTGCCCTTTCCTTTGATACTGCTGATGGTTTCTTCTTCTTCTCCAGATGACCAAACTTGGTGGTCTCTTTTGACATGGGCTACGTATGCCCTTGCCTTTTCCTTATCTTCCAACTCTTGAGCCATTCTAAGGTAGAATGCTCTGTCTTTTACTACATTGGCCTTACAATCTCTTGCAAAATGATTCTCTTTGTTGTATTTATGACAAATCACAACATCAGATTTGTCTTCTGAGGGAGTACCGGAGTCAGTGGTTTGAGTAGGCTGCGGTGCCTCCTTTGGTTGAATATTTTGAGATTGCGGTGGTGGATGAGAACTTTTGGGGTAACGAGAATGGTTATTCTGTGGGTTGAAGTTACGGTTGAATGGAGGTTTGTTGAACTGCTGATTCTTGCGAAAGGAAGGAGGTGGTAGTCGATTGAACTGTTGGCTAACAAGAGCAATAGCCTTCTAAAATTCTTCTTCATCATCATACTCTGAATCAGCTTCGTATGACTGCGGTGGAGTGTCATACGAGGGAGAGTAGGATTGATTATGTGGAGCTTGTGCTATGAGAGCAAGTGGTCCTCCGAAGTCAGCACAGTCTTTGAGTAGGGTGGATTCTTGTGCTTGCAGTTCTCCGTAGAGCTTGTAGAGAGACAAAGAATGAATCTTTCTATCTCCTTGGACTATCATCTTAGCCGTAGTCCAATGTCTTCCCAAACCATTAAGAAACTGAAGATTTGTTTCATGGTTACTGCGGATGGTGCCTGCATTGGATAGCTTCGTAACTATCAAGTTAAACCTTTTGAAAGAATCTTCCAAACTTTCTCCGGTAAGGGCTTTGAAATTGTTGAACTCATTGAGTGCGGTTGTAAGCTTCTTATCTTGTGCTTGTTCTGAGCCTTCGTACAGATTCTTGAGAACTTCCCAGATCTCTTTTGCTGATTTGCAATTTATGATAATATCGAAGTTGTCAGGAGCAACTCCACAAGAGATTTCATAAAAAGCAACAACATCATTTTCCATTTTATCGAGATCATCCTTGGTGGGACGGTTCATGACTGGTTGACCTCCTCCTAGTCTGGTAGTAGCGCCATCAGTTTGGACTGGTGTAAGAACTGGGACATGTGGTCCTTCTTCTACGGATCGCCATACATCTCTACCAAGTCTCCTTAAGTATCTTTCCATTCTCTGAGAACAGTGATGATATTCATTTGCCACTAATATTGGGGCTCGATTAGAACCACCAACATTGTTGGAGACATTCAGAGATAACGCTTGTGCCATGTTTCCTTGTATTTTTTTGAAGTTTTTTTAAGAGATGAGCTTCAGTGGTATAGAAGGCCCTTTGAAAATCATAGTTATGTTTTTCAAAAAGCAACCACTATGGCTCTGATACCAATTGTTGAGAGAAAAAGTTTGATACACACTTGAACAAACGTTAGAACAAGTATATTGCGAAATAGTTAATCTCGAAGGATCTAAAAGCTCAACAATAATATTAATAAGTTAGAGTTAGATAGCTAGAGAGTTAGTTGCGGAAAAATAAAGAAATGGAAATGACAACAATTGTTATATCAAGTATACACATAAGTTGATTCATAACGAGGAATGAATTCAAACCAAGTTAATAAGTGAGATCAAACTTAGTGATTAAGTCAAAAGAGACTTGCTCCGAAGAGATTGTAATCAGTTATATTCTAGTAAATTTTGAGAGTAAGGAGAGATGTGTAATCAGATAGAGAGGTAGAAAAGATAGCTTCAGAGTTGTATTGAATAAGTGAGAATGAGCTCTATTTATAGAGTCTCAAGAGTTACACTAGATCACGTCTCTAAGAGTAGCCATGCAAGGCATACTGGACAATAGAGAGTATTACAATAAAAGTAGACAAAGTAAAGTAATCTAGTAGCTAAGAATGACTGCGGTAGATGATGACTTCGGGTGAGGATGCTGATGAAACCTTGGCTGCGGATCCTTGTGGACTGCGGTAGCTGAAGTTCAAGAGGGTCACTTTTCATGATTCAACACTCGCACGTGTCATCTGCTGATTGGACCGAAGCCTTGCGTGGCACCTGCTGATTCGACCAAGTCCGCGGTCCACTCCCATTCGGACACCTTCGCAGGAGACACACCAGAGACACCCCATACATCACCCTCGGACACCCCCTTCGCACGTGCCCTTCTCCTATTGGACTGAAATCCGGTCCAGTCCGAACCTGCCACCTGCGAGCCTGCTGTCCAAAGCGAGCCCCATTCCTTCGCCACCTGTCCGACACGCGTCAGCCTCGCATGGCCTCGGGTCTGAAGCTTCGGCCTATAAAATCCATGCGAGGGCTTCCGAAAAATGTTCACTTTTCACCCCAAATTTCATCCTCTTTCATATTTTTCACTTCCACAAACTCATATACAACCCCTAAAGCCCCGGTATCAAGTCTCAAACCCTAAGCAAGCCTCAAAACCCCGAGATTCCCAAGAAGTTAACCTCTCTGCAGTCGAAACTCTGCCCGATTTGAGCCGGTTTCTCGTCAAATAAACTCCTTTCTGGGAAACGAAACTTTGTCCAAATCGCCACCTATCAAGTGAGTACATACCCCCGTATTTTCATAATTTCTACTGTTTTAAGGGGGGAATACAAGCATAACACAAGAACTTTGTGTTATAAAATCATGATTTCAAATCATGATAAAACAACATTAAATCATTAAAAATACTCAAAACATTAAACTCTTTTATAAACTTATATTTTTCCCCAAAATTCATATTTGTATATATATATATGTATATAAATGATATTTAAAATACTTAGGACTGATAACTCATTCTGGGTCCTTTTCCTTGTTTGGATGTGGGCTTATAGTACCGGTTATTTGTCCGAGTGTCATTTAAATTTTACTTATATATAAAATTGTATATGTATATAAATATAATAGTTATTTCATCAGTTTAACTACCTTTGTAACATGCTGAGCAAGGGATTACATGCAAACATAGTTAAATACACATTCAGAAAGTACATATAAATTATAATAGGTATAATTTATACATAGAACAATAATTCATGATTCAAGTATACTAGAATACACTGTCTTACAAGAAACAAGGTTTTGACTCAGAACAAATCAAGGGTTTACACTTATCAAATACATGTTCGGAATACTAATTCAAGAACATACTGTCAATCATTTATTTCAGAATGATTGGGTTTTGATTCAAGAACATACCTGTTCGGAATACTAATTCAAGAGCATACTGTAAATCATTTATTTCAGAATGATTGGGTTTTCATAACTAATATACATGTAACGTTTATATGCTTTTTATGAGACATTCAATTCATGTTGTTTAATTCATTTTAGACAACATAGGTAAAGCCCTGACATTATAACCAGAATCTCCAGCCGGGGATCGAAACAAGTTGTGTGTAGATCTATATCGGGATTGACAACCCCGCACTCAGGCTGCTAGCTACAGTCAGTCATACACGCCGATGAGTGGCAATTGTTATCAACAGTTTAAACGCCCACAAAGCGTTTGTTTCAGACCATCAGTCATAGTATGGTTATAATAACTCATTAAAAAGATATTAACAATACGTTAGTATATAAACAACTAAACGAAAGTACACTTTCAAAGTACCAGTTTACAGAATACAAATTACAATGGTTCAATACAGTTTTCAATAACAACTGGTGGAGCCAGGCACACTCTCAGTACAAGTTTTTCATAAAGGAATACAAATACAAAACATTGATACAAAGAGAACGGTTTTATGGGAATAAAACTACTTTTCATATACGACAGAAAATATAGGATTTTCTGGAACAATTTACATATACAAGATACAGATACATCCTTTAAACATAAACACTTATGCACTCACTCAACTTTATGTTGATACTCTCTTTCCAAATTACTTGTATTCTCAGGGAAATAATACACAGGTACTCCCCGAGCTTTTTGAGAAGATGGAGCTATGTTGAGTCATATCTTCTTTTGTATAATTATATTTTGGTTCAATATACAATGATTGAACACATGTAAATACTTATACATTTTAAATACAATGGTTGTTTGTACTTTGATTACTATGATGCATGTGTTGTGATACTACAATTAAAGTCATCCACCCCCGGACGTTTCTGCCGTCTGGTTTGGGGTGTGACAGATTGGTATCAGAGCATTGTTTATAGTGAACTCGGTATATCAATCCATAAAAGATATACAAACTATAAATACACCGGGGCAAGGAGCTCTGACTACAAGTATACTTTTTAAAGATTTAAGTATTTTTATAAGAAGTATACTAACACTCATACCTACAAGTACATTATCACAGTCATAAGAACACACTCATACTTACAAGTACAATATCACAATCATAGGAACTTAAAAGTATTTGGATGTTGAACATTATAGTCAAACCTGGGCAGTTATGTAATCATATCTGGAATTAATATAGCCTGATCAACTATATTGATTTGAGATATGACCAACATGTGTTTGGGAGTGATAGTGGTGTTGCGACATGTCTAAAACTTACCATACATATACAGAAGAACTATAGAACAGAACACACAGATTAAAATACTACGGAGAGTATTTTACTAACCTTACTTCTAATACAAAACCTATGGCTGAACCTAATTTACCGGGAGACCCCTACAATCCACAAAATGCAGGCTGAATCACAGACTCAGAGGAAGAACCCTTTGAGGACAGCGAATCAAGTGGTACGGATACAAAGCCACAAGTCTGCAACCCTGGGGAGCATCCCCTGAGGAAAGAGGAAGCAGAACCCATACCCGAGTGGGGCCAATACATAAACTATTGGAGTCGACAAGACGGTCAACGCCCTCCTTACGGAATGGCACGCGGTTTCTATAACGTCACTAGAGGAGGAACCGCCGACAGAGCTCTTCCAGTTATAGTAAACCGAATAGCCCGGCAATTCGATCAATCAAGGATGTCGATCAATCGGATCCTAGAGGTGAATGCGGTTGCGCAGGCTAACACTACAGATATCCTTCGACTTGACGAAATGCAAGATGACACCCAGCACCATACTGAAGCCCTTCAAAGGCCACTTAATGCTGCTGAATCAGAGATAAGAGAACTGAGGGAGCATCAAGCTGCCCAAGAGAGGTGCTGGAAAGCACAAGACGAAGCGGAACCTAGCAACCGTCGTAGAAGTCGCCACAAGTAGTGTTCACACTACTTCTACTTTCTACTTTCTATATCGAATGTATATACTACTTTTCATGATATGTACAAAACCGAGTATCAATAAAACAATAAGCACTTTACTTCAACAAGAGTTAGTACAATTCTCATAAACATCCTATTCCAAAGTTTTGGATCACAGAAATGTGCCAGTGTTATTTTTCATACTTTCAATACGACCGCGGAAATGTTATTTTCGGTAGATCGGTTTGATGTCGACACTTTCTCAGTGTTGGGGTATATTATAATCCTGCTTTAAGGTCAAGTTTTCTGGACCTTATATACTTAATATACCAATACAGTCGACATGTACATTCATACTCTTTGAAAAATAACCATTCAATTTCATATTATCCTATTGCAAGTTGTACTTGCAGTGGATTTCTATTTCCAATTCTTTGTGAAATTCATGTTGAATTAAGTGTTTAGTTCAGAGATATCAAATTCATATTCATTCTTGATATCTCACTATCTTTTTATCTATTGACTTTTATAGCAAGAGATGTCTCCTCGTAGAAATCCAAGACGTATCAACATCAATGAAGCACCGACGCCACCCCCTCCACCACCTCCTCAATTCGACCCCGCTATGTTTCAAGAGGCGGTCACGGCGGCTGTAGCGGCTGCCATGTCTCATATCCATACTCCTGGTGTTAGTGGGTCGGGAGTCGGTGCACATCCTTCCAACCATGGCGAAAGTCATGGGCATTCGCGAGAATGCACTTATAAGGATTTTTCTAATGCCAAACCCAGGACCTTTAATGGGACCGGGGGAGTTATGGCACTAAGACAATGGATTGAGAAGACGGAAGCAATCTTTGAAATTCGCTCCTGTTCTGAGGGTAGCAAAGTTAAATTTGCTGCCTGTACTTTTCCTGATAGGGCTCTAACGTGGTGGAATGGCCACATTAAGTCACTTACTCTAGTAGTGGCTAACTCCATCAGCTGGGAGAGCCTAAAAGCCATGCTAATGCGGGAATACTGTCCGTGAGGGGAGATACAGAAACTGGAGCAAGAACTATGGGCTCTTACAATGGTTGGTTCTGACATATCAACCTATACCAGTAGGTTTGTGATCTGGCAATTCTTTGTCCGGATACGGTTCCTATGGAGAGCAAAAAGATTGAGAGATATATTTGGGGTATGTCGCCCCAAATTCAGTCAAGTGTTTTAGCTTCAAAGCCTACTACTTTTGACAGTGCCAAAGAGCTGGCACAATCTCTTATCGACCACGAAGCCCATCAAAATTTTGTGGTTTCTGCTCCTGTAGAGACCCATTTTTATAACGAACGGTGAGTGCGGAAGAAGGATATCTCGAGATTAATCGTGTTTTTGGAAGTATGAACACGAAGAAGATATTATGAGTTCATAAAAAGAGACCAAGAACAAGAGAGAATAATCATAATATTCATGAAGAACATGGTGGGAGAGAAACTCTCCATGGGTGGGAGAACCCACCAACTTTCTCTCTCTAGGATTACATTGTTAGAAAAGTAATCTCTCACTAAGGAAAAGAGTGAGCTAGCTAAAGTAATAAATGACCAACTCTCCCTTTATATAGGAGGGAGAGTATTTACACCATAAATACAATAAAGGGAAAATACAACCTAATAAACACTCATTATTTGTGGAGCATTTCCATGCACCAACATTCTCTCCCTAAATGCTTACAAATGATGAGAGATCCAATAAGTGATATAAGGTTATAATACAGTAATCCGACTAGCAAGTGTGGTAATAAAATGAAACAAAGTGTTGAAATGTCTCTGAAACTCTGAAGTGTCTGTGAAGTCTGAAACTGGCCATGAATCTCTAACAATGAAGGTCTTCGGCTTCAAAGCACAACCAATGAAGCAGAAAAAATATAAGATCCAAATCTTCAAACCAGTCATAATCACCCGAAGAAGGATGTCACCATGAGCAAGTAGAAGATCCAATAAAAGAAACACTTCGGCTTCAAAAGTCTGAAAAACATCTCGAGTTCTCGAATCATAATACACTGAAATTCTTCAAAGAATAACCTGCTAAAAATGTGAAGCATCCATAAAATGAAGTCCGGATAAAAATAATGTGAGTCCAAAAACATGGTCTAGCAATGCCGAAAATTTGATCCAAGGACCAAAAATAAGTGCCACGTCACATTGCCAAAATAATCTTCGTCTTCAACATATCACAAATCCAAACTCATGAAACCATAAGATCTGAACCGGATGCGAACACAAAATCATCCTGTGGTAGAGTCCGAATAATAAATAATCTGAATCGGAAAACATCGAGTAATGCCAAAAATTTGATCCGTAAGGACCAAAAAGAAGTTTCACATCGCATCACTAAATAAATAATCGTCTTCAGAAGTCTTCAAAATCCAAAATCAAACAATCATAATAACCAAATCCGGATGATATTCTCTCCCTATTTTTGATAACCAATGACCGGATATCAAAAATCACAAATCATCGGATGGAGAGTGTCGGATACCAAGAGCTAACAGAGAAGCTCTCCCTAGATGTATGAAGGGTCTCGATAAGAAACGAGACAGAGTAAAAGAGATACTCTTCCGGTCATGAGGAGGCGGGTGACATAGTTGCTGAAGTTGTGCTGAGAATAATCTGTTGTGCCAAAAATATATCCAAATATCCAAACTGCGGTGCCGGAACACTTGAAGTGGTCTTCAATAGAGAATAAAGTCCACATGCTCAAGATACATGATTCGTCAACCAAAAATCAAGAGCGACAAGTCATAAAATCTCATAAAGTGAAGAATGCGAAACAACTTTGTTGATCAATCGCCGTTGCGGTGCAAGCATCACAAAAAATAATATGAAGTCCGACTGCGGTAGGAATATTCTTCCAATAATAACCGACATGAAATGAACCAATGTGACAATCCAAGGTGCGGTTTTGGCAAAAATTGGTGTTAAAAAAAATTGGTTTTAAAAAAAATAATTGGTTTTAATAAAAAAAAATTGGTTATAATAAGAAAAAATGGCTAAAATAAAAAAATTGGTGTAAAAAAAATAATTGGCTAAATAAAAAAAATTGGCTGAAAAAAAAAATAATGCAAAAAAAAACTGAATAAATAAAAAAAAGGGCTTAAAAAAATAAGAGGGTTAAAAAGAAAGGGGGAGGGCTGATGAGAAGGGAAAAAAAGGAGGGGAGGAGGGAAGGTCGAAGGCTGCTGATGGAGGAGGGGGGCGCTGGAGGGAGGAGGCTTGTGGGTGAGGGAGGGTGGCTTGGGTGGGAGGTGGTTGCGGTGGGAAGGGAGTCTTGGGTGCAAGGGCTGGATGCGGGTCTAGGCTGAGTGCGGATGGTGAAGACAGCGGATAGAGGAAGGTGGTCGCGGATGGAGCTGGTCGCGGATGGAGGCTAGGCTGCGGTATGCGAAGAAGGCGAGGCGGTTGCGGATCAGATGGACAAGGCTGCGGCTGATGCATAGGGCAAGCTGCGGTCCGAGACGCTGATTGCCGCTGATGTCCGAAGAAGGATCAGGATCCGAGATTGCGGTCTTGGGTGACTTCGGTCAGCAGGGAAAAGGTAGGGGTGGGCTGCAGTTTTCTTTTTATTTTGGCTGCTGACCTCGGCTGCGGATAGAGGCCTGAGAGGACCTCGGATCAAGGCACAAAAATGGCTGCGGGTAGGCTTCAAAGGTGACTCCGGTAGGTAGTTTTTGGCTGCGGTTCTGGGGTCCGGAAAGGGCTGAACAGGTGACGAAAAATGCTATTTTTTCATTAAAAATGGTACCGCAAAGGCCATTTATTCATATTTTAATGAGGGAATCTTTTTATAAAGCATTCTAAGTCCAAGGTGGGTCTTGGGAAGGCAAAAAGTGGAGTGTGCAGGGGGTTTTTAGGGACAAAAGGTGATGGGAAAGGACAATGTCACATGGTTTTTGTCTTTTTGAGGGAGCAAATAGTGGAATACTCTTTACCCAAAAGAGTAACAAGGACAAGGTGCTTTATACAAACACATATTACGTCCATATTTCTTCAAATTAAAGATTCACAGCAACAATTTAAAATTGAGAAATATGAAGATAATACCTCTCATGATGAGAAAAAATGTTGGGAAAAAGTCTTCAAAAGAAATTCTCCACTTTCTTCATGAATAATAAGCCCATTAATCTTTGTGTCTTCACATCCAAGAAAAAGAACCTCCTGGAGAACATCTTCAACATTTTTAAGAGACCACAAAATTAATTCTTCTCCCATTTTTTCTTCATTTCTTCAACAGCAACAAAATAATAACTTTTAAGAACATCTTTTTCAGCAATAAATAGAACGAGCAGCAGCAGCAACAATTTATTTTACTAAGATAGAATCACCCCAGAAAATAGAACTAAGAACGAACTTCATAAAAAAAATTCCGGTAAGAAACCCGAAAAAAAAATTTCTTGCAGAAACACGGAAAAATCACAAGATAATCACCGAACGGGAGTCGTTCCCTTGAAATAATCGTGAGATCTTCAAGGTACGGCTCTGATACCAATTGTAGAGATCCATTTTTATAACGAACGGTGAGTGCGGAAGAAGGATATCTCGAGATTAATTGTGTTTTTGGAAGTATGAACACGAAGAACATATTATGAGTTCATAAAAAGAGACCAATAACAAAAGAGAATAATCATAATATTCATGAAGAACATGGTGGGAGAGAAACTCTCCCTGGGTGGGAGAACCCACCAACTTTCTCTCTCTAGGATTACATTGTTAGAAAAGTAATCTCTCACTAAGGAAAAGAGTGAGCTAGCTAAAGTAATAAATGACCAACTCTCCCTTTATACAGGAGGGAGAGTATTTACACCATAAATACAATCAAGGGAAAATACAACCTAATAAACACTCATTATTTGTGGAGCATTTCCATGCACCAACAGCTCAGAACAACCCAAGGAGAACAACAACAACAGCAAGAAGAAGGTTTGGAACAAGAGGAAGGGCAAATCTCCTCTGGAACCTGCAAAGAAGCAACAAGTAGTGGCAGTCCATGCTACTACTGTACCTTTTACCATACTCGCTGCTATACTTGTTGCTGTCCCCAATAACCTTGCACCGACTAAGCCCTATGCTGGTATCCTCCCTAAATGCAACAAGTGCAATTTTCACCACAACGGAAATTGTCGATAAATACAGTGTCGTAACTGCAACAGGAAAGGGCATACTGCCCGATTCTGTAGAATACCACCCCAACCACTTAACCAAGCACCTGCCGCTGGAGTAGGCCGAGCATTCTACCAATGCGGTGATGTGGGGCATTTCATGAAAGATTTTCGAAAAGCTGGAAATGCCGGTGGAGTTGGGAAGATTTTAGCACTGGGTCATGAAGAAGCGGTGGCAGACCCTGCTATGGTCACGGGTACGTTCCTTCTCAACAATACTTATGCATGCATTCTATTTGATTGTGGTGCTGAGAGGAGCTTCGTGAGCCATAATTTTAAACATCTACTAAAATAAAACTCCCAACTACTAAATGAAACGTTTACAGTAAAAATGGCTAACGGGAAATCTGAATCCACCAACGATATATACATAGGATGTATCCTTACCTTGAATGACTTGTCTTTCCCAATAGACCTTATCCCGGTCTCTATCAAAAGTTTTGACATCATAATAGGTATGGATTGGTTGTGCCCCAACCATGCCGACATCCTATGTTATGAAAGAGCTATTCGTTAGAACTTGCCAACTAATGAAACTCTTATTATCTATGGCGACAAACTCGGAACGAACCTTAGGATCATTTCTTGCATCAAGGCACAGAAGTACCTTCGCAAAGAGTACTATGCTTTCTTAGCCCACGTCGTAGACAAAAAACAAGAAGTGAAAGATATCGCGAGCATTCCAGAGGTTTGCAACTTTCTCGATATCATTCCCGATGATCTTCCAGGAGTACCTACCGAACGACAAGTCGAATTCCGAATCGACTTAATCCCTAGAGCTACCCTTGTAGCCAAATCCCCCTATCGTCTTGCACCTTCTGAAATGCAAGAATTATCCAGCCAACTTAACGAACTCCATAGTAAAGGTTTTATAAGACCAAGCTTCTCACCATGGGGAGCACCAGTTTTGTTCGTAAAGAAGAAGGATGGATCATTCCGCATGTGAATAGACTACCGCGAGCTGAACAAACTTACCATCAAAAATCGATATCTTTTACCTCGCATTGACGATCTGTTCGGCCAACTTCAAGCTGCGAACTACTTCTCAAAAATAGACTTAAGATCCGGGTATCACCAGTTACGGATTTTGGAGGAAGACATTCCCAAGACCGCGTTTAGAACTCGTTATGGTCATTACGAGTTTATAGTGATGCCATTCGGATTGACGAATGCACCTGTTGTGTTCATGGATCTAATGAACAGAGTGTGTCGTCCATTCCTGGATAAATTCGTCATAGTCTTCATCGACGACATCCTTATCTACTCAAGAAGCAAAGAAGAACATGGCCTACATCTTCGTAAAATATTACAAACCCTTAGGACAGAAAAACTCTATGCGAAGTTTTCAAAGTGCGAGTTTTGGATTAGGAAGGTTGAATTCCTAGGTCACGTGGTCAGTTCAGAAGGAATACATGTGGACCCTTCCAAAATCAAAGCAATTGAAAACTAGCCAGCACCCAAAACACCTACAGAAATCCGTCAATTCTTAGGTCTTGCTGGCTACTATCACAGATTCATCCAAAATTTCTCCCGAATCGCTAAACCGCTTACCACCCTGACGCAAAAGGGTGTAACTTTTAGTTGGGGAAAGAAGCAAGAAACAGCATTCCAAACGCTCAAACTATCCTTGTGCAGTGCACCGATCTTGTCTCTACCCGAAGGGACGGAAGACTTTGTAGTGTATTGTGATGCTTCAAATCAGGGGCTTGGGTGTGTACTTAGGCAACGAGGAAAGGTTATCTCCTACGCCTCAAGACAACTTAAGACGCATCAAGTCATCTATACAACACACGACCTTGAACTAGGAGCGGTGGTATTTGCTCTAAAGATCTGGAGACATTACTTATATGGCACGAGATGCACAATATTCACGAACCATAAAAGTCTCCAGTACATCTGCGATTAGAAAGAGCTGAACATGAGACAACGACGATGGGTGGAGCTACTGAACGACTACGAATGTGAAATTCTTTATCACCCTGGTAAAGCAAACGTAGTAGCTGATGCCCTTAGCAGAAAAGAATACTCGGGACGTCGAGTAAAGTCGTTGACCATGACAATCCATTCACATCTGTCCACACAAATCAAAGAAGCTCAATTTGAAGCCTTGAAACCCGAAAACATGGCAGGTGAAACTCTGAGAGGAATGGATAAGAATTTCAAAGTCAGGGATGATGGAGTCTATTATTTCATGAACCGGATCTGGACACCAAAGTTCGGTGGTTACAGAGACGTGGTTATGAATTAAGCACACAAAACCCGATACTCCATTCATCCAGGTTTAGAAAAGATGTATCTGGACCTTAAGAAACTATACTGGTGGCCTAACATGAAGGCCGAAATCGCTACCTTTGTGGGCAAGTGCCTTACTTGTGCCAAAGTAAAGGTAGAGTACCAGAAACCTTCAGGTTTATTACAACAACCTGAAATCCCTGAATGGAAGTGGGAGCGGATTACAATGGATTTCATAACCAAATTACCCAAGACTTTGGGTGGTTATCATACTATTTGGGTAATCGTTGACAGATTAACCAAATCCGCACACTTCTTGCCAATAAAAGAAACCGACAAGATGGAGAAACTAACCAGAACTTACCTCAGGGATATTGTTAGACTGCATGGTGTACCAATATCTATTATTTCGGACCGAGATAGTAGATTCACCTCTCGTTTCTGGCAGTCTTTACAAAACTCTTTGGGAACTAGGCTGGACATGAGTACAGCCTACCATCCACAAACCGACGGATAAAGTGAGAGGACGATTCAAACATTAGAAGACATGTTGCGAGCTTGCGTGATAGACTTTAGAAAAGCATGGGATATTCATTTACCCCTTGTTGAATTCTCTTATAACAATAGTTATCACACTAGCATAAAGGTTGCTCCATTCGAAGCCCTCTATGGTCGCAAGTGCAGATCCCCTCTGTGCTGGGCTGAAGTGGGTGACACGCAACTCGCTAGAGGTCAAACTCCTGACAGTGCTCTCACCGGTCCGGAAATTATTCGAGAAACCACCGACAAAATCGTACAAATTCGGGAGCGACTTAACGCTTCCAGAGATAGACAGAAAAGCTACGCTGACAAACGGAGAAAACCCTTGGAATTCCAGGTTGGTGACCGCGTCTTGTTAAAGGTCTCACCCTGGAAGGGCATGATACGCTTTGGAAAGCATGACACATTGAATCCAAGGTACATAGGACCCTTCGAAATTCTTGCTAGAATTGGTCTAGTAGCTTACAAACTTCGACTACCCCAAGAACTAAATAACATTCATCCTACCATCCACGTTTCGAACTTGAAAAAGTGTCTATCCGACGAGACTCTTGTGATTCCACTCGAGGAAATCGAGTTAAACGAGAGCCTCAACTTTGTGGAAGAACCCGTAGAGATTCTAGACAGCGAAGTTAAGAAAACTAAACAAAGCCGTATCCCGATAGTGAAGGTTCGCTGGAATGCAAAACGGGGACCTGAATTCACTTGGGAGCTAGAGGATCAAATGAAACAGAAATATCCACATCTTTTTCCCTAGTCTATCTGAAATGCTAATTTCTGGACGAAATTCTCTCTAACGGGGGGATAATGTAACAAACCGTTATTTCAAACCTATGTAATAATGTAGGTCAATGTGTATTTCTTTTTAAAATAATAAAGAGAAATTTTAGCATAATGTGTATATTTACATAATTGACCCTCAAAAATAAATTATTAGACAATCTCGATTAGGATGAACCAAGTGATAGAGATTGTAACAAGGTTTCCAAAAACATAAAGAACACTAAAATCTGAGTTATAACGAAGAAGTTATGACCAATCAGAAATCCGCGACAAAACCAGCAAAACACTATTCAGTGTAAAAACTGAATTTTCAATAAAAGGCTTTCTAGCCTTAACAATCTAAATGAAAGTTGTAGTTTATGTTAAACCGAGAACTTTCATAAAAAGAACGGAAAAATCTGACTTTGTATGAGGAAGTTACGATTTTTCTAAGTTTCAGTATAGCAGTGTACAGCTAAAAACTCGAAATAAAGATCGAGTGATTTTTAGCCGACACAACCTAAACGCGAATTGAAGGTCTCGTCGATTGTAGTACAACGATAAAAAGACAGACAAAAACGGACGTCGAATGAAGAAGTTATGAATTTTAAACGGATTTCCGTCCCGATCTGTTTAAAATAATAATATTAAAAATAAATTCAAAATTAGCCGACGAAGTCTAAACAAAAGTCGTAAAGTATGGTTTTACCTACGCGTGCATATAAAGAACTCCAAAAACGGAGCTCGTATGCGGAAGTTATGATTTTCGCAAGTTTTTGGCACAAAAATCAAGAAAAATGGAAAACCAGGCAATTTCGCATGCATGACCTTCGGACACGTCATCCTCGCACGTTGTAACATCCGGATTCCCAGGTATCTTATTTTAAGTATTTATCTTGAGTTTTAGGTAGGGACTTGGCGAGTAGGCACTCAGACTCGCCGAGTAGGATCGCGAATTCTTGTTTGGATTAATGATCGGACTCGACCAGTCGATGCGTGGACTCGGCGAGTCCGCGCTGTAAAGTGAAACCCTAAATCTCAGGGCCTGAGCCCTATTTAAAGGCCCTTATGGCCGTCATTTGCGGCCACTACTCCCCTGTGAAAACCCTAGAGAGAAAAGAGAGCTTAGAGAGCATTTTGGAGGCTAATTCTTCATCCTTTGGTGTGATCTTGCAAGAAGGAGTGAGAAAATCCAAGCTAGATCGGTTGTGGATCTTGGATCTGTGTTGTTCACACTGAGATTCACGTTTTGAGGTACAAGTTCCTTCCTATTTCGTGTATTTGATAGATTCCTTGAATCTAGGGTTTCCTTTGCACAATTTTGAGTTAGATTGTGAAGCATATGAGGTCCCTTTGGGTATAGATGATGGATCTGGACCTTGAGAGGTCCAAAAGGTCCCAAGCTTCCAGCTTTATGAGGTTTCATGTGAGCCTTGAGAGTAAAACCCCATTTTAAAGGTTATTTCTCCATTTTTGGTCTTATAAGCATTGCATGAACGTAAAGTTTGAACCTTTACGTGACTTTCGAGTGTTAGAAGGTTGGATCTACTGGTTGGTGAAGCAGATCTGACCTCAAAAGATCGTTTGAGTGTTTTCATGGGAGGAACTCGCCAAGCCCATAAGGGACTCGACGAGTCGAGTCGGGTTGCCCCGCGATTCGCGACCTGTGATAACCCGTTGAGTGTAGGGTTGACTCAGCGAGTCGAGTGAGGACCAGGGGCAAAGAGGACATTCATGTACTCGCCGAGTCACACGAGTGCACTTGACGAGTCTGGTCAAAGTTTGACCGTTGACTTTTGTTGACTTTTAGGGTTTGGTCAATGTTAGGGTCTTTGAGCCATGAGAGGGATTAGTCTAGCCTTGAGGGTTGTATTGATTAGAGTGCTTATTCCATGTGATTAGGCGGGGGCTAGACCAGATTTTACCGAGCTCGAGATTTACCGAGTTACCCGAGGTGAGTCTTCTTACTATACTTTACCTAGAGTGGTAATTAGAGTTATGTGACAGAGTATCTTGTATGCTATTTATGTGATTGTGATACACTGCATTATTTCTATGTGATTCATTTCGTGTATGTTCCAGAGTTTACAGAGTTACAACCGGAAGGTTCACAGAGTTAGGACCAGAGGGTCCACAGAGTTAGGACCGGAGGGTCCACAGAGTTACAGCTTCGAGTGGCTAATATGTGTTATATGTGGTATTTTGGGGAACTCACTAAGCCTTTATGCTTACAATGTTGTGTTATGTGTTTCAGGTACCAGTGAGGATCGCGGGAAGGCGTCGGCATGATCAGTACACACATGAGGAGTTTTATACATTATGATCTTAGAGTTGTGTTTCTATGGATTGATATGTGATACAATAACATTTTTATAATATTTATGAATGAAAGTATGTTTTTGAAAATGTGAAAAATTGTTTAAAATTTCGGTGTTACACACGTGTCATCTGTTGATTAAACCGAAGCCTTACATGGCACCTGCTGATTCGACCAAGTTCGCGGTCCACTCCCATTCGGACACCTTCGCAGTAGACACACCGGAGACACCCCGGACATCACCCTCGGACACCCCCTTCGCACGTGCCCTTCTCCTACTGGACCGAAGTCCGGTCCAGTCCGAACCTGCCACTGCGAGCCTGCTGTCCGAAGCGAGCCCCATTCCTTCGCCACCTATCCGACACGCGTCAGCCTCGCATGGCCTCGAGTCCGAAGCTTCGGCCTATAAAATCCATGCGAGGGCTTCCGAAAAATGTTCACTTTTCACCCCAAATTTCATCCTCTTTCATATTTTTCACTTCCACAAACTCATATACAACCCCTAAAGCCTCGGTATCAGGTCTCAAACCCTAAGCAAGCCTCGAAGCCCCGAGATTCCCGAGAAGTTAACCTCTCTCCAGTCGAAACTCTACCCGATTTGAGCCGGTTTCTCGTCAAATAAACTCCTTTCTGGGAAACAAAACTCTGTCCAAATCGCCACCTATCAAGTGAGTACATACCCCCGTATTTTCATAATTTCTACTGTTTTAAGGGGGGGATACAAGCATAACACAAGAACTTTGTGTTATAAAAGCATGATTTCAAATCATGATAAAACAACATTAAATCATTAAAAATACTCAAAACATTAAACTCTTTTATAAACTTATATTTTTCCCCAAAATTCATATTTGTATATATATATGTATATAAATGATATTTAAAATACTTAGGACTGATAACTCATTCTGGGTCCTTTTCCTTGTTTGGATGTGGGCTTATAGTACCGGTTATTTGTTTGGATGTGGGCTTATACTACCTTTGTAACATGCTGAGCAAGGGATTACATGCAAACATAGTTAAATACACATTCAGAAAGTACATATAAATTATAATAGGTATAATTTATACATAGAACAATAATTCATGATTCAAGTATACTAGAATACACTGTCTTACAAGAAACAAGGTTTTGACTCAGAACAAATCAAGGGTTTACACTTATCAAATACATGTTCGGAATACTAATTCAAGAACATACTGTCAATCATTTATTTCAGAATGATTGGGTTTTGATTCAAGAACATACCTGTTCGGAATACTAATTCAAGAACATACTGTCAATCATTTATTTCAGAATGGTTGGGTTTTCATAACTAATATACATGTAACGTTTATATGCTTTTTATTAGACATTCAATTCAGGTTGTTTAATTCATTTTAGACAACATAGGTAAAGCCCTGACATTATAACCAGAATCTCCAGCCGGGGATCGAAACAAGTTGTGTGTAGATCTATATCGGGATTGACAACCCCGCACTCAGGCTGCTAGCTACAGTCAGGCATACACGCCGATGAGTGGCAATTGTTATCAACAGTTTAAACGCCCACAAAGCGTTTGTTTCAGGCCATCAGTCATAGTATGGTTATAATAACTCATTAAAAAGATATTAACAATACGTTAGTGTATAAACAACTAAACGAAAGTACACTTTCAAAGTACCAGTTTACAGAATACAAATTACAATGGTTCAATACAGTTTTCAATAACAACTGGTGGAGCCAGGCACACTCTCAGTACAAGTTTTTCATAAAGGAATACAAATACAAAACATTGATACAAAGAGAACGGTTTTATGGGAATAAAACTACTTTTCATATACGACAGAAAATATAAGATTTTTTGGAACAATTTACATATACAAGATACAGAGACATCCTTTAAACATAAACACTTATGCACTCACTCAACTTTATGTTGATACTCTCTTTCCAAATTACTTGTATTCTCAGGGAAATAATACACAGGTACTCCCCGAGCTTTTTGAGAAGATGGAGCTATGTTGAGTCATATCTTCTTTTTTATAACTATATTTTGGTTCAATATACAATGATTGAACACATGTAAATACTTATACCTTTTAAATACAATGGTTGTTTGTACTTTGATTACTATGATGCATGTGTTGTGATACTACAATTAAAGTCCTCCACCCCCGGACGTTCCCGCCGTCTGGTTTGGGGGTGTGACAGTTGCTGCTATCTGTTATTTTCCTTGAGTATATGCTGAGTAGGAGTATTTAGCACGAATCACTTAGAGAGAGAGTTCTGAGTTGAGGGATAATCTAGGAGAGATACCTAGATGAGCATATGAGGGGTCTAATGAGAAGAGTAGTTAGATACCACGAGAGGTAAGATGGTCTGAGTTCGGTGATGCCTTTTGAGTTGTGGATAGAGCAAGTGGAGTGTATACTCGAGTGGTGTTATGTGTTGGTGGAGATGATTCGATGTCCGAATGTTGCTTGCTTTGTGCTTTGTGGAACTATTGATGATATGAGACAGCTACTAGGTGAATATGACGATATTCAGGAGGTAGATGGGTGGCATCATGAGGAGTTCTTCAACAGCTGATGGCAGAGAAGTGTGAGAACCTAAGAAGAGCCTAGGAAGTGACCTTAGTCAGATGAGTACGCTGATAAGGGAGAGTACTCACTGGAGAGCGAACATGTGTAATGAGATCGGTGATCGAGGAGGTTGAGCAACTACTTAGGAAATCTGGGACGATCCGTGTGGAAGGTATGTGTAGATGTGGAAGGTAGTATGGGCACGTACTACTGAAAGCAGAGGTCCCATACTCGAAACAGGGAGAATTAGTAGCAGATTGAGAGGAGATAACATGGTTTGTGTACCATGATTAGTAGCAGATTGAGAGGAGATAACATGGTTTGAGTACCATGATTAGTAGCAGATTGAGAAGAGATAACATGGTTCGAGTACCACGATGAGTAGTCGTTAGTGCTTCTGTCTTTACCAGTTGTCTCGATGGGTGTTCAGACTGAGAATGGATATGGTAGACTGTGGGGCTAGGGCCATACCGGTTGAGCTTCGATAGAGTGTACCTTGCGAGGAAATTTGAGTTTAGATTCTGAGGAGTTGACTGATGAGTTGCCAGTTGGAGTCGCAGGACTTGATGAAAGAGTGTAGATGATACAATGTGGAGGATTGCGGTCTGGATTGAGTGATCGACCGATGGTTGAGATGTCACTTTTTGTGACGAGAATAGCACTATTTCCGCTTCTCGTGTGGAGCGGAAAGGATAACAAGCTCCCAGTTTCAGAGTAGAGAAGTAAACCCTGTGGGGTAGCGTATAGTTAAGATATTTCCACCAGAGTACGTGTGGTATGTGTTGGGTTATGAGCATTCTAACACTCCTAAGTGTACATGCAACCCTAAATACCTTGGATCTATGTTTTCTCTATTATACATACAATTATGAACATCCAAGGTATTATCCTAATCTAGCATACAAAATAATAAATATAACAAGATAGAATACATACCTCTTTGATGTAGAATGTCTTCATGAAGCTTGAGTGCCTAGTGCCCCAAGTGTGACACCTCAAATGGTTCACACAACACCAAATACACTTGGAATAACTTGAGAGAAACTTGAACACTCCTTGAAATCGTCTAGCCCTCACACTCACACATTAGTGCACGATTTCTTGAGCCATGGGATTCTTTTATATGGTGGCTATTAGGGTTACACCATGTAACTCATAACTTTACCCATTCCTTATGCTCCATGGATTTTAACCCCCATGGAGTATCCATGGGTCACCCCATGGACTTAGTCTAACATAAGGAATCTTGGATCACAAGCCCACATATATAAGAATGAATGATTTACACAATCAACCCATATATTTAATTAGTTTCCTTTTGATCACTTAATTAATTCCAAATTAATTCTTGATCAATACTAATTAAATAACCTTATTAATATATTAGAACTTATAATATATTAACCAACCTTAAGTGTTATTTCTCTCATTATAGTCTATCCAAATGCATGATGCCATGCAACCCAAATGGACCATGCCGGGTCAGGTCAAGTCTTACCAATTATAGTTATGGACTTAGACATTAATCCAACAGTCTCCCACTTGGATAAGTCTAAAACTATTATTGCGTATGACTTCAGGAACCGATCAGCAATCGTAGCTCTCAAAAGCTTCTGTCGAACTCTGACCTTGTCGATGAACTCTGACCTTTGTCAATGACTTGTCCATTAGATAAGGGATCATATATTCCTCCATTCTAGATATCATATGGACTGAGACATGGATTATCAATCATTCTCTATGTTCATTTGTTGTTTCCCGATTTCCGATTCATGATGACTGACTGATTGAAAAAATCAAATCAGTCCTGGCTTGGCCAAGCACTCACATGTATCATCTTTAAATCATCGAGGGGCCCACAGATATCGCTTTTATCCCGAAGGTAAAAGGAATGAATAAACTTCGACTCATATGGCTTGTTCTACTACTTGTTGAATCATACACAAAGGCACGTTTTATAACATCGAGTTACCAATGCGTTTTCGTGCAATCAATGTATAACCAACTCATAGTAACAACTCATATCTCTAGGTTTGAAAAATATAAGATATTATCGTCTCATGATCACTCGTGATAAAATCCATGAAGTGATTCAAATGAGCGCGGGTTGAATCCAATACTCAGAACTTATGAGCACTCATAAGTGTTGTAGCACCACTTTGTCCACCAACTTGGACCTCTACAAACCAACCCATGACAGTCTTGATTCATATCTACTTCCAACATATGACCGACTGTGGATGGTTTGAATAACTTAATCATTCAGGAAGAGCGACTTAGTTATTCTGGAAGTCAAAACATGCAAAGTGAAACACAAGAATAAATGAATCAAATATGGTATCAAACCCTATGAATATAAATAAACACTTTTATTTATCACCATACTGATTACTCATTATTCATTGTTTCGGTTTTATCAACTTTATACTTGAATTTAAAACAATAGTTGTCCTATGCTCCAAGCATGTACACTATGTTTTCTAAACACTAGTCATGTCATACACCAAGTATGCATACTATGTTTGTCTATGATCTTTACTTTGTAAAATAGATCAATTGAACATCACTCCAATGATCCTCTTTTCACAGTCCCAAATCCTTACTGCAAATGCAAGAATTCCAAATTCATGCCATTTACTGAAATCTGTTAGATTCTAAACTTATATGCATTGATCCTCTTAATGATTATGCACGAAGTCAGAAAGACTTGACAACAATCATTACAGAGCATTCCAAAGGAGATCGGCTCCTTGGAAACATCCTTCTTTCATTAAGTTTCCTAATCTTACACAGATTGAATAATTTCTAACTTTGAAACATTTCCATATTCCATTTTGACTATCACTTCTGAACAAGAGTTGCCTCCTTACAGATTATGTCAATATGGTCCTTCCAGAATTAACATTATACTTCCAACTGTCCTTGAGCAACCAATCTTTGGTAAACCTTAGATTGTCCTCGACAATTGCTTAATCATTTTAGTCATATCCAATTCTAGACCTTTTCCCTTCATAATGCCCCAGGCATTTGGAAAATTTTAGAAAGGATGAATATAGCACATGTAATCGATCCTATATCCGAAGCATATGGGACACGATTCATGATGTCTCACATAAAGACTAAACCAGTCTTTTGTTATAATATTTCCATTTCAATTTGCCAAGTTCTCAAAATTCAGATTATGAAAAGGGATGTCGTAATCATAATCGAATTTTAGAACGCAAATAATGGACCCATATATAGAATTTCCTTATGTTGAGCCATTCCAACATGAAATTCATATATATATCCTTGATTAAATACGATTAAAATCTCAATCTAAGCTTTTAGAATTGAAATGAAGTATAATTTCCTCTCCCTTAATTATAGCAAAACAACTTTTTCAACCCCTGCAACCTCACGAATTGAAACTTTTGTTTTCTATAATTAACATTACTAACTTGCAACCTTTGTCATAATTATCATGCTCCTACTAACATGATGATTATTAGCATAACACTTATGCTCCCACTAGCTTTGACATGTACTCAGAAATCAGCTGACTTTCTTACCAAAGTTCAGATTTCTGATACTAGATTGTTTTGATAAAACTTTATCAAAATCATACACCTCTCTTAGATAGCTCACATGTGTGTCTAAACAATTTTAGAACTATGAAAAGGGATGCCGTAATCATAGTCTCAATTTTTTAGACCTTTGCCACTTCTTACAAGTCCATGTTAGTTTGCCGGTAAACCACACACGCTCCACTAATGACTTTGAGAATGCAAATATCACAATTGCTATCTAGCTAAAATCTACTTAGTGAAAGTGTTTCCTCACCATCATTTTCATGAATCGGAGAGAAACCTTATGACACTTAGATTTAATAGTGTATGTGTTCTTATCCATGTGAATTTGTCAAAACCATAATCACAAGACAAGGTTAGTGACAAATCCAAACTCATATTGATTAAACTTGTGCAATCTTAAATTCTTGCCATTTGGCAGCTCAGGTGCCTGCCATTGCTTCCAAGTAGTTGTGCAACCAATTGAGAACTCTCAGAACTCCTATGCAAAGCCAACTTGAATAGGCACAAAAATTTCAACACGATAGGTTATAAACCTCAAGTCGTGTGCTAGTGAAGGACTTTAGGTTTTATTCTTGATTAAGTCTTGAAACTTTCAAGAGCTTTAAGACTCCCACTGTCCTCTTGACATATAAGACTCCCTTGTCAAATATTCAAGAGATAGTGCGGATTCTTTATCAAGACTAACACTTTACACAATTGGCCTAAGTTGGTCTCTGTTTTATCCAAAACATCACAACTTACCAATTTCAAATGTACAAGAGTAGATAACCTTTTACTCTTACATTTGACTAGTGTTAACAAACCCTCTTTAAGATATGTCACTCAAGTTACAATCTTGGAGTATAACTCTAAGAATTGTTTTGGAACGAAGTATGACTCATCTTTTTGATTTAACCATTTCAACAATTCATGACTCCTCTTCTTAGTCATAAGAATGCACTAAGATGACTTTAGAGGACCAATTGTGATATGGTATCTTAATCATTAAGATGATCATAAACATGATACTAAAGTACTCTCCCATCTTTTCATATTTGAGAAACTTTTATCTTTCTGCCATACTTTGATTCTTCTTATTCGTTCTGTCTCACATTGAAACTTCTCCAATGCTACAGACTTATACTTAAACTTATAAGTATAACCATATTTACTGAACTTAAGTAAATCATGACGAATAGTCTTCTTGATCTTTTGTGGTGGACTTGACCAGTGCACAAGAATGTGTACTCGATCCCTTAGTCCTTTCCTTATTCACATAAGGAATTAGTCTTAATTTTCCAAGCTGAAAGTTCTCATTCATCATACTATACAACTTTCATGATTCCAAGTTTCGGTCCAATTGAACCTTGGGTCATGAGAATCTTTCCTTATTTGGTAATATTAGACACTACCACAACCGAAAGAATCAAATCCATTTTTCCAATATTGCTATCAATGGAATCTTATAAGCAACAACTTTTCACAAATGCCATTGTAAGGATACTTAAAATAAATAAAATCAAAACCTTTTTCTTTTATTTTAAAACTTTGCGGAAAAACTTATCCTTACAATCCATATGAAAACCTTGTTGTTATCTATTCCTAAGCAATATAAATATCATAACTCTTAAGTAATAGCCCAAAATTCTGATCACCGAACCATGCGATTGAAATTCATCTTCGCGATCAGAATCAGCATGTACTTAATAGAGTTAGACAATGGACTTTACCTGAAGTAGAGCCAAACTTATTGACTTTAACATCCTTAGGTAAATTTGGCAGCTTCGTAACCAATGCCCCTTCCTTTGGCAATAGTTACCTATGGACCCTTGATAATGGGACTATCTCAGACTTCGCCTCTCTCTTTACCATTGGGTCAACCGAGTTGACTATGGCCGATCCCTTTCCATTGGGAAGAGAGAGCTTTACTGGATATCCAATGTCATCATTGTCAATGTCCATAGCGTTTTAGGAAGTTGATCTTAGCAAATAGATAAGATCATTAAGGGTCTTGTCTTAGTCTGTTTCATAGGATTCCCAAAAGAACTCACTATGTGACTTAGAAAGTAGTTGAGCCACCAACTTTCTCAAGACTTTGACACCCAACTCTCCCGGCTTGTCAATATGTGACTACATCTCCAAGATGTGATCACACCTAGACCTTGCCTTGCCAATAGGGCTTGAGTGACCTTAAACTTTTTAGGAACTTGTGGGTTAGGGAGAATAATTGGAGGAGGTGAAAGAAGTATGATATCCATGGGACATCATCTTCATTTAGGAAAGCTTGTTTCAAGAGATTTGGGAAGATCATAAATGTCTAGACCAGACATCTTTTTGGGAGATATTCAAGATAGTTGATTTAAAGTCCTTAATATGACACCCAATATGAAATATTAAGGCTAGGACCCAACAAACTATTTTATAACTTAGAAGAGAGATGCCGTAATCCAAGCTATAAAATATTTGAAGGTAGGTGAATGACAATTCACCAATTTCCACCATGAAAAACGAAATAATTTATTAGGTTTTAATTAGATTTGAAAGTCCTAGATCTTTGAGATTCATTGAACTGTTCAAAGGCATGTTTCAATCTCGAGTGTGCCCTTCAGGTTTTTGTGACTGGGATGCCGGGGATCACAAAACAAGGTGTGAATAACCATGCAAATATACTTGGTACCCTTAATATTTACCCCTTAATCAGTGTGACGGTTAACCACGCACGCTCCACCGATACTATGATAAATATTAAGTTACCCTTTGCCTACCTTGTTAAGTCCAGGTTAGTGTGCCGGTTAACCACACACGCTCCACTAACGACTTAAGCAAAGTGCAAAGTGTAATTTCATGGGTTAGCACCAAATTCACATTTTCCTAAGTAACTAAGATTGGGTATTAATAAGAGTTTAGTTACTTAGTATTTATCATTAATACTTTTAATGAAAGGAGAATTATAGTCCTTGTCCTACCCGTTCGGCTAACGACCCTCCACCAGTCAAGGAAGCGGTGGGTGAGAGTAGACACCCATTAAACTGCCATTTTATAGGCAGTAACCTTATACCCCCCTTATAGACCGGCTTCGTGAATGAGGCCTACTAACGGTA
The DNA here is from genome assembly GCF_052849685.1 of Lactuca virosa. Classification (NCBI taxonomy): domain Eukaryota; kingdom Viridiplantae; phylum Streptophyta; class Magnoliopsida; order Asterales; family Asteraceae; genus Lactuca; species Lactuca virosa. The sequence goes on along the minus strand of NC_136429.1, from coordinate 72,471,824 downwards.
AGACTGACTTTACTCTTATACATATATATAAATATTATTAACTTATAATATTATAAAGTATAAGGGTTGAATTTTAACTTTTAAAATTCTAAGGGCTAACTTGGAATTAAAGTATTCATAAGGAAAACTTTTCAAATTCCAAAACTTGAGGGCAAGTTTTGAAACTATTCAAAACTAATTAATTCCATAACTTATGAGTTTAAAGTAGTTTTAATTAAAAAAAAAACACTTCAAGTTCCATAACTTGAGGACAAGTTATGGAAGACTTTAAACTAATTAATAATAAAAAATAACTTTTTTTTATTGTAACTTATGGAACTAATTAAGGTTACACTTTTTTTTTTAATTTAATGAAGAGACTCTTGAACCTCCATAACTTGAGGACAAGTTATGGAGTCATAAAACCATTTAATTAGAACTAGACTCTTCATTTTGTAACCTTTGCCAACTTTTATGAGTTTTATGATTCTTAAATGTGACTTTTCATATAACTTGAGGACAAGTTACAAAAACACACTTTGGAATCAACTCTTAGATTAAAATGGATTGAAAACAACTATTTCACACAACTTTTCTATTAATCTAAGAACCTCATAAGAACAAGATAATTCAAATCATCAATCTTCAAGAAATTAGCATGAACATACAAACTAATACAAATCTTGAAATTATGACAATTATCTTAGAAATTGGATTAGCATGAACATTACCACATCAAAAACAAGTTTATAAGTCCAAAAACATCTTAGGGTAATGTTCCTAGTCCAATTCCAGCCAAAACAATCGAATATATGCATCCAACTCGATTTTTCAGCTACTTTTGCAAGTATAACAAGAAAACAAGCCTAGGCTCTGACACCACTGTTGGATTATGAGCATTCTAACACTCCTAAGTGTACATGCAACCCTAAATACCTTGGATCTATGTTTTCTCTATTATACATACAATTATGAACATCCAAGGTATTATCCTAATCTAGCATACAAAATAATAAATATAACAAGATAGAATACATACCTCTTTGATGTAGAATGTCTTCATGAAGCTTGAGTGCCTAGTGCCCCAAGTGTGACACCTCAAATGGTTCACACAACACCAAATACACTTGGAATAACTTGAGAGAAACTTGAACACTCCTTGAAATCGTCTAGCCCTCACACTCACACATTAGTGCACGATTTCTTGAGCCATGGGATTCTTTTATATGGTGGCTATTAGGGTTACACCATGTAACTCATAACTTTACCCATTCCTTATGCTCCATGGATTTTAACCTCCATGGAGTATCCATGGGTCACCCCATGGACTTAGTCCAACATAAGGAATCTTGGATCACAAGCCCACATATATAAGAATGAATGATTTACACAATCAACCCATATATTTAATTAGTTTCCTTTTGATCACTTAATTAATTCCAAATTAATTCTTGATCAATACTAATTAAATAACCTTATTAATATATTAGAACTTATAATATATTAACCAACCTTAAGTGTTATTTCTCTCATTATAGTCTATCCAAATGCATGATGCCATGCAACCCAAATGGACCATGCCGGGTCGGGTCAAGTCTTACCAATTATAGTTATGGACTTAGACATTAATCCAACAGTATGTTTGCTGCGAGATATTTCTTATACTGTGAGAGAGAGTCATCAGAGGGGACTGAGATGGATGAGGACAAGGATATACCTTAGTGGAGTATAGTAAGGCATATTTTAGCAGCAGTTCCAGGGAATCAAGAGGAGTACATCGGGGCGGCGACCCTCATGGTTTACTTGGTGTATCAACTGTGAGAGTGAGGTCTCTTGCTCCTATGATAATTCCTGCGATGGAATGTTGGTTGAGGAATCGGAGACGAGGTGTGTGATAGTGCATTATTTCCAGATAGAGAGTCGTGACTAATTCGGGATAGTTTGGAAATCCGGCGGTTTGTCGGTACGAGAATTTTAGGTGATTAGAGGCAGTCACGTTGGGAGGATTCCGAGGTTTTCATCTAGGATGCAGAGTATTTGGAGTTGCTTGGTTTGCATTTAGAAGATCATCGAGTGTTACGTGGTATGTTCTAAGGGTCGTATGTGGTGTACCTGGTGAACCAAACTGTGGGTAGTCTGTCAGTATGCCAAATGGCGATGATTCGAACCCTAAGTGGGGGAGAGCTGGTTGTTCTGCTGGGAGGATCAACAATCTATTTGAGTTACAGTTTAGAGGATTGGGTTATGGGGGTATGCGGTATGAGTACATGAGACTTGGGTTTAGTGGCAGATAAGGCCAGATATAGAGCGAGGTGATGCACATGTACGAGACCAAGGAAGAATGAGAGTATCAACAGCAAGTAGCCGTTGATTAGGGATCTATTATGGATAAGGGTTCTCCGGGTTTGCCAATGTTCGAGTACGAGACGTTTGGGTCGTTGGGGTCGAGTTTCGATTGTTGAGAATTTCTAGTTCGATGTATGGGTTGTTAAATGCACCCCGAGAAGGGTAGCAATTGATTTGGCAACCAACTTCAGAGTCGGTATCAGTATTCTCCCATGGGTTTTGAGCAGTCGAGGGCGGGGTTTTGGATTGTCGTCAATGTGTTCTCAGTCATTGACGATTCCTCTGTATTTCAAACTGTGAGTTGGAGTATTTCGAGGTTTCGAGTTGTGCGAGGGGAAGATCAGCGGTTGAGGCAAGACATTGTGAGATTTTGAGAGGGTGTATTGCGGTATCCAAGTATGATGTCGTAAGTGGAAGATTAGTGGTTGAGGCAAGACATCATGAGGTTCTGTGATGGTGTGCCGAGGCATCCGAGTATGATGCCCAAAATTTTTGGATTATTTTAAGACTTGAGTTTGTAAGATGGTAAATGGTGTACCGAGTGACTATTGTTCCAGTGGGAGCCTTTCAGCTAATTGTCATCGGACGGGATTGTCCAAGGGTGTAACTGTACTGAGGAAAATGTCTTTTCTACGAGAATTTTGTCAAGAGTAGTGATGCATAATCTGGGAAGGTATGTGCACCTATCTATGTCAGACCGTGGAGTATGAGTTAGCGAACTCAGTGTAGTGATGACTTGATAATGAGATTATGGGGTGATAAGAGAGTGTCGTAAGCCTGCGGAGAGCCGTAGCATTCACAAGTCAGTGAGAGAGTGTAGTAAGCCTGCGGAGATCCGTAGCATTTACGAGTTAGTGAGAGAGTGTCGTAAGCCTGCAAGGATCTGTAGCATTCACGAGTCAGTGAGAGAGTGTCGTAAGCCTGCGGAGAGCCGTAACATTCATGAGTCAGCGAGATAGTGTCGCAAGCCTGCGGGGAGCCGTAGCATTCACGAGTCAGTGATAGAGTGTCGTAAGCCTGCGGAGAGCCGTAGTATTCACGAGTCATCGAGAGAGTGTCGTAAGCCTGGGGGGAGCCATAGCATTCATGAGTCAGTGAGAGAGTATCGTAAGCCTGCGGGGAGCCGTAGCATTCACGAGTCAGTAAGAAGTTTCGTAAGATTGCGAAGAGTCGTAGCACTCATTAGACCATAAGAGAGAGTATTGTAAACTGAGGGGAATCATAGTATTCACTAGTCATAGCGTGACGCAGAGGAGTTCCTAGGATGGGGTAGCCTTGACAATCGAGTCTTTGAGAACCTGGTGGCCGAACCAGGGGCGAGACTGGGGTCTCCGTGATGGTTGGGAAGCATTGTATCCGAGTTAGGGAGGAGTTACCGCAATCGGGAGGAATTGGAGAAGTAATGTACGCGTAGGTACGTGGATCACGGGTCGTAAGATGAGTATCAGATTGGAGATGAGTGGTTCCAATTCTGCTGTTGATTCAGACTCTCGAGCTTGATTTTGGCTCTTTTTGTGTATTGATTAGGCAGGATGAGATTCTGGATTTTTGGATGGGTTTCATTTTGAGAGGTCATGGGTTCCAGATGATGTATTAGACCTGAATGGGTAAGTTCGTTGGTTTGGGAAGGACCACGAGACGCATGGAACTAGTGAATGGTAGATGATAGAGTTTGGAGGTGAAGCGACTTTAGATGGGGTTGTAGTATTCGCTCGAGGTAAAGCGAACTTAGTGACTGGTGTGTCATATGATGGGTAGAGATAGCTATTGTGAGAAGGAAGTCTATAAAGTCGATTTATTGGGTGTGCAATGGGTAGCCTTTGGAAGTTCCACTTTTGGGTCGGGAGCTGACCTTGTGCTCAATGTTGGAGGGGGGTAGTTGAGAGGAAGTTGGGGCTTATGAGTATAGAAGTCAGAGGATAGTTTCAAGCGGGCATGATCATTTTCTTGTGTCTGAGGAAAGAGTATTGAGGTTTATTTTTTAGATGGGTTCTGATGGAAGTACAGGTGGTGGGTCCCTGGTGAGATACGACCCTTCTGTTCCTCTGAGCTGCGATCTGGATCAATTGGTATATCTGACATGAGTGATCGGTAGCCAATTATTGGTCATCGACTTGTTTCCATTAGTCGCAACAAGAAAATCAGAGTTGACAGTGTGTTATTGGGGTCTGTTATTAGGTGAGCGATTAACATGATGATATCTTACATGGGCGGTCTGGCAAGGAGACAGACCACTAGAGTTTCTAGGTTCTGGAGAGTAAGAACTGGTAACGCAGCGGCAGAGGGGTCCGTCCTATTCGGGATTGGGAGTTCCTGGTTAGGTTTGGGTGTCTTGGAAGGGAGATCGTTGTATGATACGAGATCTTTCGGTGATGCTTCTCGGGTCATTGATTTCGAAGTTATAGGTTGTTTCGAAGCGATTTCGAGGACGAAATCTAATTCAAGTGAGGGAGAATTGCAACATCCCGAACTACAGGTACAAATTTTATTAATTATATATTCAATTTTAGCTAGGTGACTCGACGAGTTGGAGGTCCAGACTCATCGAGTAGAGGCTGAGTTGGTCGCGTGAGTTTTATGACCAACTCGACGAGTTGAGAGGCCAACTCGGCGAGTTGGAGCTGTTTGAGGAAACCCTAATTATTCGGGTTTTGCACCCTATTTAAAGGACTCTAAGCCTCCACCCCATCTCCATCATCACTCTCCACGTCCAGAGAACAAACCCTAGTGAGCGAAACCCTATCTTGAGTGTGTGTGAGGCTTAAGATGCTTATTTTGGTGGGATTCTTGAAGAGGCTTGAGGTTTCAGGAGCTTGGATCAAGGGGGAGGCTGACGATCTGTTATCTACTTCATTTTGGCATCCTATTTCAGGTAACAAGTTGTTACCTTGATCACTCTAACATTAGATCCCCTTATTTATGAGTTTATGGCTTTTCTAGCTTCTTTTTGATTCATTTATGATTTTGAGCATGATATAGAGATGAGACTTCGGATCTGGACAATAGGAGGTCCCTTGGACTGAGTGACACAAGCTTTGTCAAGCTTAGGACAACCTACATAAGCTAATGTCCTTGTAAAGCCTTTTTTGATGAGTTTAGTCCTTCTAGACCTACATGGACGTAAAGCTTGTAGCTTTACGTGGTATCTCAGCCTTGGGAGGCTAGATCTAGAGTTTGGGGTGGTGTTTCTGCCTTGAAACGTCTGAATGAGAAAACAGACTTACGGGACTCGACGAGTCGATGAGCCAACTCGACGAGTCGGCTAGGGTTTTCCCCCGATGAGTATAGACATGGGTAACTCGACGAGTTAAGTAGGGTTTTCGCAACAATTCTGAAGGAACAATGGGGACTCGCCGAGTCACGTGGATGCACTCGGCGAGTTAGGTCAACATGGACTGTTGACTCGAGTGTTGACTTCTGTTGACTTTAGGGTTTGGTCAAGAAAAGGTATTATGGGGACCATGGAGGGGTAAAATGGTCTTTTACCCATCCCAAGAGTTTGAGAGAGAAAATAACTTAGTTTATTTAGAGTCATGATTTAAGTGTTAATTAGAGATAATTATCCTGTGTGTTAGGCGGAGGCTAGTTCGGAGATTCGTGTACGAGGTTTATTTGCTTGCTTGCTTTCGAGGTGAGTCTTCTCATTATACTTTACCTAGAGTGGTAATCTGGGTGTGACCGGAGGGTCTTATGTGTTATATTGAGTATTGTTATATCCTGCATGATGTCTTTGTGATTTATGTTGTGTATTATTCTGCGCTTACTGAGTTAGGACCGGAGGGTCCACCCGATTTGTGGGACTGGAGGGTCCCACTGAGACACATTGACCGGAGGGTCTTATTTGAGTATAGCCATTAGAGGCTAATGAGATATGTGTGGTATTTTGGGGAATTAACTAAGCTTCGTGCTTACCGTGTTATGTGTTATGTGTTTCAGGTACTTCTCAGGATCACGGGAAGGCACCGGCTTGATTGTACACATACGGGTTGGAGATTTGTTTTGGAGGGTCCTGGATTGTGTTATAAACAACTTTTGAACATGTGTTTTTTATAACTTGATATAAACTGAGGATTTTTGTGATTATGCTAATGAGATTAATGTGATTTTAAATGAAAATTTTATTTGAAAATTTACGGTGTTACACTATTCATAATAATGTCAATATGGTCCATCCATTACTATAGTTCCAACTGTCCTTAATCAACCAATCCTTGGCGAACCTTAGATTGTCCTTGACAATTGTTTAACCACTTTAGTCATATCTCATTCTAGTCCTTTTTCCCTCTTAATGCCCTAGGCATTTGGAAAATTAGAACATGTGAATATTATAGCACATGCAATCAATCCTATGCCCGAAGCATATGGGACATGATTCATAATGTCTTACATAAAGACATGATACTTGACCAGTCTTTTGTTATAATATTTCCATATATAGAATTTCCAATGTTGAAAAACTTCAGCATGATATTCATATAAGCTCGTGACTAAGCTTGATTAATACTTCAATCTAAACTTTTAGATTCGAAATAAAGTATAAGTATCCTCTCCCTTATTATAGCGAAACAACTTTTCAAACTTTGCAAAATAGAACTTTGTTTCCTGTAAATAGCATTGCCGACTCGCAATACTTAGTATAACAATTACGCTCCCACTAGCATAATAATTACATACTTATTATCATAACACTTATGCTCCTACTAGATTTGACATGTACCTAGAAATCAGCTGGACTTCAATACTTATTGAATTTCTTTCCAAAGTTCAGATTTCCGATACGAGATGCTTCGATAAGCCTTTATCTAAGCTCATACACCCTTTTATAAGAAAGCTCATATGTGTTTCTAAACTATTTCAGAATTACAGCAATAAGTTCTGAATGTTCAAACTATTTGCCATTTCTCACAATTCGAACTATAAATAGGGATGTCGTAATCATAATCGAATTTGAGAATGCAACTAACACAACTGCTATCTCCTTAAAATCTACTTAGTGAAAGAATTTCCTCATAATCATTTTTATGAATTGGATAGAAACCATATGACACTTAGATTTTATGGTGTATATGTTCATATCCATGTGAATTTGTTATTTCTAACCATTATCATAAGACAAGGTCTATGACAAAATCAAACTCATATGGACTGAACTTGTTCAATCTTAATTTCTTGCCACTTGGCAACACAAGGGCCTACCATGTCTTCCAAGTTGTTGAGCAGATCACCCTTACTGATCAATGAACTTTCACTGATCAAGGTGTTTTGCCTTATGCAAACAATTGAGAACTCATAGAACTCACATGCATAGTCAGCTTTAACTGGAATGGGCACAGAACCAAGAATATGTCAACACGATAGGTTAAAAACCTCAAGTCATGTGCTAGTGATAAACGATATGTTTATTCTTGATTAGTTCTTTAAACTTTTCAGAATCTTTAAGACTCCCACTAACCTCTTGACATATAAGATTCTCTTCTCAAGAAACTTTTCTTGACAAACAAATATTCAAGAGTGAGTGCGGATTCTTATCAAGAATGACAATTCATACAATTGGTCCTAGTTGGTCTTTGTTTTATCCAAAACATCACAACTACCAATTTCAAATGTGCTACAAACTTACTTAGTATATGTCACTCAAGGCATAATCTTGGAGAATGACTCTAAGACTCGATTTTGGAACGAAGTATGACTCACCTTAATTGATTTAACCATTTCAACAATTCCTGATTCCTCTTCTTAGCCATACAAATGCACTAAGGTGTCCTTAGAGGATTGTAACGACCCAAAAATCAAGGGTAAAATTTTCATTTTTAAATGTAGCTAAAGCCTTGATACCATTTATTTCAAACATTTCAAATCATCATTAAGTAAAATATTTATCAGAGTTTATCCCAACATCATTCATTGCGGAAATCATAGGTGTGTGCACTGCGGTCAATCCGAGCCCTTCTTTTCCAAATAGATGATACCTGAAACCATAAACAAAATTGTAAGCATGAAGCTTAGTGAGTTCCCCAGAGCATACCCCACACACAAACCACATAACATGTATCATGTTAGCTATAAAAGTTATCTCTACCACATACCACCTATCAGATTAGCTATACAAGCTATCTCTACCACATACCACATATCAGATTAGCTATACAAGCTATCTCTACCACATAACATTAGCTATAAGGCTATCTCTACATAACACATTAGCTATAAAGCTATCTCTACCAAGTATCACACATGAATTAGCTATGAAGCTATCTCTACCGTTAGCCACAAGGACTATCTCTACCGTTAGCCACAAGGCTATCTCTACCATCAGCCATAAATGTTGTCTCTACCATTAGCCATAGGGCTATCTCTACCATTAGCCACAAAGGCTATCTCTACCATCAGCCATAAAGGTTGTCTCTACCATTAGCCATAAGGCTATCTCTACCATTAGCCACAAAGGCTATCTCTACCACATATCATGCATACATACATATCACACCTCTACATAGCAAGTAAACCAACTATCACAAAATGGGTTGGCCTTGGTGCCTTAGACCCATTGGTATGGTGAGAAGACTCACCTAACACTGCTGAATTCCCATGAATAAAACTCCAGCTGCTGGTTGACAGATTCTCGAACTGCCAACATCAAACAATACCCAATTAATAATTGGATTCTAAGCCCAAGGTCCAAATCACACTCCAAAGGCCCAAAAGCCAAGTAATGGGCCAAAGCCCAACATATCGCCCAATGTTCCAAATTGGGCCCAAATCTCTATATGGACTTATTTAAGGCCCAACCAATCATTCTAGTCTAAACATTGGGCATTCCCATGGCCCAACCTCTCATAATCCTCAGGGCCTAGTTGTGGCCCACTTATGGCCCAATTTTCCAAATTGGGCCCAAGCCTCTCTAACGGGTCTTATCCTAAGGCCCAATGATTTCCTAAGTCCATAACATGTTCCCAATTGGCCCATGAAGTCCCACAACAACTTAGTCCAATAAGTGGCCCAACAAGCATCCAAACCCAAATAGAGTTTTTCACATAAAATGACGATTAGGGTTAAGTGTCCCTACTTAACCCCTCAAGGACTTAACCCGTTAAGTCCACATGGTCTTAGGTTAATTTGCAATGATTATTAATTAACATTTTAAGTTCGTTAAATAATCCCGATGCGGTCCCGATAAATCCCAAATTAGGGTTTCATGACATTAGGGTTTTCCAAACCCTAATTAGGGTTTCCAACCCCTCTTAGCCCAATAGGCCCAAAAGTTAGATCCTTCAATCAATTAGGGTTCATTAGGCCCATTCCGGTTTCAAGCATCCCAACCGAATCAAACACGACAAGGCAAAACACATCGCTACCCGACATAGCGGCCGGTGGCGACAGCCACCACCTCACGGTGGTGGTTAGGGTTTCTTTCCATTATTCCATTTTCATTACAATTTACAATGAAAATACCCAAAAGTAACACACATACTAACTAAGATAAACATGCACACAGCCACCACCACACGGCGCCTGGTGGTGGCAGAACAGCAAAGGAGGCAATAACCACCGTGGTCGGCAGCCATGGTGGTCTTCCATGGTTTCCGGCCAAACCAACACCGTACACCATATACATACTACCAGGAGAGACAACACGTGTATCTTGGCTCGAAAAAAAACTCAACACCCACCTGTGGTGGGCCGCGACGGCAGCAACAACACGTGAAGCGGGCAACATCAGCTTCTCGTTGGTTCACGGTCCCCACAACGATGACGGTGGCCTGAGGTGGCGAAGGCGGTGACATTGCAGCGGCAGAAGAGGCGGAGGCGCATCCGAGGATGGTGGCACACGACCTTGACATCATCTGCAGCCGTCATGACGTCGTTCACGGTCGTTCCTCCATCCGCTCACGGTGTCGTCGGCGAAGAACATTGTGGCTGCGACGCTCGTTGATTTGTTGGTGGCTCCAAGATGTCGATGACTGGATCAAGGCGGCATAAGGGTGGCGGTTCTCCAGCTTCAGCAAACGAGGGAACAACAATGGGTGGTGGGGGTCGTGAGGCTTGCGGTCGCAAACGGGAGGATGGCGGCCAACCTTTTCCTTAGGTTTAGGGTTTCGTAATGTATATATACCCGGTCACACAAACACATTGCCATAATAGCAGAACTGGTCCCTCCCCATAAACACATTTGCATCACAAGCCTAAAATTTACTCTTTATACCCCCGCTCCCCTAATTCTTTTCATTTTAAGTCCGAAATTTACCTTTTTAACCCAGCCTCATGAAATCCTTTACAAATTAAGTCTAATACTTACCAAATAGCCCCTTGGACTCCAAAATATTTTCAAAATAAATTCCAAAATTACTTTTTAACCCTCGAATGATCCGATTTATAACATTTGGCTTCCCAAAACAAATAATCCCCTAAATAATATGAATTTATTGTGACTATTCGTTCATCAAATTTTATCTATTTATTTATTAATTAAACAAGATGTTACAAGGATCAATTGTGATATGTTTTCATAATCATTAAGATGATCTTAAAACACGATACTAAAGTATTATCCTTTCTTTTCAGATTGGAGAAACTTTTATCTTTCTGCCTAATTGATTCTTCTTATTCATTCTGCTATACATTGAAACTTTTTCAATGATTCATAATTACACTTAATCTTGTAAGTATAACCATATTTACTGACGTTAGTATATCATGACGAATAGTCTTATTGTTCTTTGTGGTGGACCTGGACCAGTACACAACAATTTGTACTAGATTCCCTAGTCCTTCATTTGACCCACATATGCATGTGAACAAGGAACTAGTCTTAATTTCCTAAAGACGAAAGTTCTCATTCATCATGCAATAAAAGTTGCATGATTCCAAGTTTTTGTCCAACTGAAACATTGGTGATGAGAATCTTTCCTTAATTGGTAAATTTAGACACTACCATAAACGAAAGAATCAAATCTATTTTCCAATATCGCTAACAACAGAAATATACAAACATCAATTTTCACAAATGTCATTGCAAGGAATTATAAAATAAGATAAAAATAATTTTTTCTTTATTTATAAAACTGCGGAAAATCTTGTCCTTACAATGCAATTACAAAAGAAAATTATGTTACTACATATCTCTAAGCAATCTATCATAACTCCTAAGTAACAGCTCAAAAATCCGATCATCGAATCATGCGATCGAAATCTATCTCTTCGCGATCAGATTCCGCTTACTCTTCCTTTAAGCTTCCTTTCTTTTCTTCGATCCTACAAAACATCAAAATGTAATTACATTACATCATGTATTAAGAATCTCCAAATAGAAACTAAATAGAGTTAGATAGTGGACTTACTTGAAGCAGAGTCATACACTTTGACTTTACCATCCTTATGGTCCTTCAAGTAGATACGGAAGCTTCGCATCCAATGCCCCTTCTCTTGGTAGTAGAAGCAAAAAGATTCTTTTGGAATGGCACACGGGACAATCTCAGACTTAGTCTTTATCTTTACCATTAGGTCAAATGGTTTGACCATGGCCAATCCCTTTCCATTGGGAAGAGAATACTTTTCTGGACTTCCAATGTTTCCATTGTCAATGTCCATGGAAGTTTGGGGGTAGATCTTTGTGACATCCCCATTTTCACGGCCAGAAAAAACCGGTTTTGTTTATGCTTTGTTTGAAAATCAGAGTAACATTTTAAATACAAGTGTTGCAGAATTTGTTCCCAGAAAAACATAATAAATATGTTATCAAAGCATTTCTGAAGAAATGTATTTTTATTCATTTTCAAAACATTGGGATGTCATCGTCAATATAGAAACATAAACATAAACAGAACTTACATTCATTTACACTAGTGATCTACATCTCTTTTAAATCTCTTAGTGTAAAGTAGCTTCATATCGACACCTGTGATACAAATAAACTTGAGTGGGTCAGGTTGGGAAACCTGGTGAGTACATAGGGTTTTCAACCCATAATAATATAGTTATTATGTTTAAACATCAAACAGTCAACCCACTTACTCATCCCCATTATCTTCTTTACTCTTAAGGATCTACCCCAAGAATCAGCTATTCTCCATTCATTCATTCCTAAGGATTGTCCTAAGGAATAGGCACGAAGTCCATCGTTGCCAATGACACAACTGTTAATGTTATCTATTAAGCCTAGCTACCAATATTACCATTTAGGCACAGCTTCCAAAATTGTGACATTCTCTATGAGGTGCAGCTGCCGATATTATCCTTTAAGCGCAGCTGTCAGGGTTGTGATGTTCTCTATTAGGCGCAGATGCCAATACAATCGTTATAGTGCAGCTGCTAGGATGTTTAGAGTGCATCGTAGATCAAAAACATCTACAGTTGTGGCGCAACTGCCAATGCTCATCTATAGGGTTCTAAGTCCATTGCTGCCAATGTTCACATATAGGGCACTATGTCCATACTGCCAATGTTCCTCTATATCAGCTTTCATCCCTCATCATTCATCTACCCATGTTTTACCCAACATATTTTGTAGATATAAAATACATATATAGTTTAAATCATTTAAAACATGCATAAAATCTTTCATTCAACATAGATAGCAAGTATACAGATAATATGCACACATAGCACGTAATTTATATAAAATACTTCATATCTATGTGTAAGATGAAAGTAACTATACACTCACTTGTTAACGTGACGATTCCAAACTCGGACAGCGCTTCGCTTCTTAACAATATAATTTCCTTCGACGAAACCTAGTATTATTATCACTAGATTTTAGTCTAATATTTATTGTGATTAATTATTAGTCTAGATTCTTCATTAACTCAGAGTCTACTTCATGATCTATCAAGTAAGGATCAGCCAGGCAGGACAGTTGGGAGGCAGGACCATTTCGGCATATAGCTTTTCTGAAATCCAACAACCAAACCCAACGTGACCATTCTAGACACCTCTCCCATAAGTAGTTCAATCAGTATAACGACTTTGAATCACTGATAAATTTTATTTATAGGTTCATAATAACGATATTATAAGCTATATTTAAAGTAGGGTAGCATAACTTACTTAGCTAGGAGTCGGGCTATGCAGGGGCAGAACTGCGTCGCTGAATCTTTCTAAGAAAGATTCTTGCAGCACTTCAGCGCTCGCCTTACTATACTAAAAACTACAGAAAGAGAAGTCGAATCACGAGGGACCGAAATGCTCGGGGGATAAGAAGAGAAAGACTCTTGAATCAAGATAATGGTGCAAGAAATATGAGAGCCTAGAGGCTCTTATTTATAGTAATTGAATTTTCAAAAACCACCCTCTATATTTACTTAAATGACTAAACACCCCTTTATAATACTATTTTAAATAGATTTAATGATATTTGTTGTAAACTAATGTCAAAAGTACTCAACATTAGTCTTATAACGGCCGCATCATCGATACCTTTCTAATGATATATATATATATATATATATATATATATATATATATATATATATATATATATATATGTAGACGTATATATGATTTACGCTTTATTTTAATACGTAAATGTGCTATTAAAAGTTATAACTCGTTCATACAAACTCCATTTTTGACGTTCTTTATATCCACGCGTTGGTATTTACGAGTACTACAACTTTCATTTAGATGTCGTAAGATAATTCTCATTCTATCTCAGATTTACAAAACTGTATCGAATTTATCGCGCTCGAAGAGTAGGGACCAAGTTTCGTCAATATCTTTAACATACGGGCTCTATTCTCGACGTTCTTTATATCCACGCATTGGTATTTATGAGTACTACAACTTTCATTTAGAATCCATCGGGTAATTCTCATTCTATCTCGAGTTTACAAATCTGTATCGAATTTGTCGCGCTTGAAGAGTATGGACTAAGTTTCGTCCATATCTTTCACATACGAGCTCCGTTTTTTACTGTCTTTTAATTGTTGAGCTCGTATTAACGAGATCTTAAATTCTCGTTTAGACTGTTTTGGTTAAAAATCGACCGATCTAAAATTCAAATTTCGGGTTGTGCACTGCTATGCTAAATCTTAGAAAAATCATAGCTTCCTCATACGAAGTCAGATTTGGATGTTCTTTTTATGCACACACTCGGTTTAACATATACTATGACTTTCGTTTAGATCTCTAAGGCTAGAAAGTATTTTATCGTAAATTCACTTTTTACGATTCCCGGTGTCGTGTCGGTTTTGCCGTAAAACTTCGACGAGTCATAACTTATTTGTTATAACTCGGATTTCAGTGTTTTTTATATGTACAGAACCCTTGTGACATATACTATAACTTGGTCAAGATTATTTATTCTAAATAATCTTATATCAAAAAAAGTTATTTTTGACGCTTATTGTCTCTAAATTGACTAACTCGAATCTGCAAATGTTACAATTATCTCCACTTTAGGATGATTACGTCCCGGGATCATCAACGAAATAGGGATTGTATAATGACTGCATACGTTATCTTTTCATCCTAGGTAATAACCGTAACTCCTATATTCCTTCGAATGAGTATCTAACTCTTGGACTTCTGGACTGCATGCGGTGCTCGATCTTGCACCCGCTCTCTATCTCACGTTGGACTTTCAATCGTGACCTTCAAGTCACAATCTCGATCCTTATTGGAGACTCCTGCTCCTTCGGAAACAGTCTTTACTTCGATTACTATAACAGACCGATGGGACATGTTCTAATGACATCTCGTCGTACGATGCAATGCTTAGACTCAGGTCTTTTAGAGTCAAATTCCAGAACGGAATATGCCTTCCTTCATGTTCTAATGTGATATAATCACATTCTAGCATGTAACACTTCTAGGTACAAGCTTCTAACCTTAACAACGGTTGCGATACTTCTATTGATCGCTTCGATTATCTTTCACTTTAATCTTCTAACTTAAGTCAGATGCTACATCAATCTTGGTTCTTTAAACCATGTAACACACTCGTCTTAGTCGGACTCGATTTGATATGACCACTAGGGTCGGATTAACAATCATCTTCTTCATCATTACCGAAACAATGGTAACGACAGACATGAACAAAACATAATCAATTACTAGTTCCTTAATAACCTTGTGACTTTCCCTGATCCAAGTGCGAGTCCTATGCTTCCCGTAGTATAGGCCTCTGCTACCTTTCACACCTACTCATACTCGTCCCAAGTATTGTCTCGCAGTTCTCCAAGTCATTTTCACAAAAAAAAATTAACACATACAAATGTGTCCAAACAATCATATAATTTTCTCTAGACTCTACTAGGACTTCTTCCATGCGTATCTTCAATCATCAATTTTGCTTCAACTCGGTTGGTGATGGAAATGTCAGACGATGGGATAACTTCATGGATTATACCAAAAATATTTCTTTCTGCTAATCACGTACTAGACGTATTATTTATTAGACGCATTCTAAAGGCAAGATATCACTCTTACGATATCTTCCGATAGGTACCATTCAGTATCGTAAACCTTCTCATTTCCTCCATTTACTCAATTTACTACGAGTCTTCACCATGATGTTCTACACACCAAAGCAGTCGTTCGGTGTATCGAGATGAGAATATAGATAGAGGAAGGTTTAGACGCGTATTCCTCCTTATCTTTCACATACGAGCTCCGTTTTTTACTGTGTTTTTATCGTTGAGCTCCTATTAATGAGATCTTAAATTCTCGTTTAGACTGTTTTGGTTAAAAATCGACCGATCTAAAATTCGAATTTCGGGTTGTGCACTGTTATGCTAAATCTTAGAAAAATCATAACTTCCTCATACGAAGTCAGATTTGGACGTTCTTTTTATGCACACACTCGGTTTAACATATACTACGACATTCGTTTATATCGCTAAGTCTAGAAATATTTTATCGTAAATTCACTTTTTACGATTCCCGGTGTCGTGCTGGTTATGCCGTAAAACTTCGACGGGTCATAACTTTTTTGTTATAACTCGGATTTCAACGTTCTTTATATGTACGGAACCCTTGTGACATATACTATAACTTGGTCAAGATTATTTATTCTAAATAATATTATATCAAAAAAAGTTATTTTTGACGCTTATTTTCTCTAAATTGACTAACCCAAATATGCGGGTGTTACAATCTTCCAATCAAATTTGTTTGACCAATGCGCCAAATCGTTTCTGATTCAGCAACAATTAGCACATAGGTAAGATCGATAAGGGTCACGTCGTAGTCTGTCATATAGTAGTCTTCAACAAACCGACTATATGACTCGGGAAGTGATTGAAGAACCAAGTCAACAACCAACTTCCTCGACACAACGACTCATAACATTCCCAGCCTATCAATGTATGACTTCGTCTCCAAGACATGTGCACACACAAACCTTCCATCTTTGTGTTTACTTGCCAATAGGGCTTGAGTGACCTTAAACTTTTCAAGTCGATGAACATGTGGGTTAGGGAGAACTATTGGAGGAGGTGGAGGAAGTGAAACCTGATTTCCATCTCCACGATCCAATCGTAGGACATCATCTTCATGAGGAAAGCTTTTTCCAAAAGATTCGGGAAGACCATAGTTGTCTGCACTAGACATCTACAAGGGAGAAATTCAAGTTTAGTTGATTTAAATCCTTAATATAACACCCAAATGAAATATTAAGGCTAGGACCCAACACAATAATTTACAATTTGAAAGAGGGATCCCGTAATGCAGTTGTAAACTATTTTTCGGTAGGTAAATGACGATTTACCAATTCCACCACTAAAACGAAATTTTAAACGAATTAAGTTTTAAATGAAACTCCTAGACCTTTTGAGATTTATTGAACTTTTCAATTTCATGTTTAATCTCGATTATGTCCTTCAAGTTTGTGACTGGGATACCGAGGATCACAAACAAGGTGTGAATAACCATGCAAATTAGCTTGGTACTCTCGAAGTCATTTATCACCTAATCAATGTGCCGATTAACCACACACGCTCCATTGATCTATGACAAACCACGAGCTACCCTTTTCCACCCTTACTAGTCCAAGTTAGTGTGTCGGTTAACCACACACGCTCCACTAACGACTTGGCAATAGGTGCAAAGTGCAATTTCATGAAATAGCATCAAATTCACATTTTTTTCTAAAGTAACTAAGATTTGGGAATTTATAAAAGTATTTAGTTACTTGGTATTTCATTATACTTTTAATGAGAGCTTGTATCATATCCTACCTGTTGGCTAACAACCCTCCACTAGTCAAGAGTGTGGTGGGTAAGAGTGGATACCCATTCAATCGTCATTTTATAGGCAATTTCCTTAAACACCCA
This sequence comes from Lactuca virosa, assembly GCF_052849685.1. Taxonomy (NCBI): domain Eukaryota; kingdom Viridiplantae; phylum Streptophyta; class Magnoliopsida; order Asterales; family Asteraceae; genus Lactuca; species Lactuca virosa. The sequence goes on along the minus strand of NC_136429.1, from coordinate 72,454,227 downwards.
TTATAGATCAGCTTCGTGAATGAGGCATACTAACGGTAAGACTGAACTTTTACTTATACATATATAATATATTAAACTTTTAATTTTATATAGTATAAGGGTTGAATTTTAACTTCTAAAATTCTGGGGTTTGGAATTAGATGTTTCATAAGTGAGACTTTACAAATTCCAAAACTTGAGGGCAAGTTTTGAAACTCTTCAAAACTTTTGGTTTCCATAACTTATGAGTTTAATGCATTTTATGGATGAGACTTTTCATTTTCCATAACTTGAGGACAAGTTATGGAATTCTTTAAAAGCATTTAGATCAATTTTTTTAACTAATAAAAATTATCATATAATTTATCTTTGATCTATTTTAGCTCATAAGGCAAGATAATATCAAATTAACAATTTGCAAATAAATTAGCTTATCATATAAACTAACACTAATCTTGAAATTTTGACAATTTTCTTTTATTTGGATGAGGATAATTATTTTCATAACATAAAATTCGAATTTTTTTATCAAGAAAACAAATTATAGTAATTATCCAAATCCAAATTAAGCCAAGAAATCTGAAATCTGCCATCAGATGCATCACCACATCGTGGTAATTATTGCCACGTCGTGGTGATCATGCAGAATCGAATTGGCAGATTTTCCAGCTTTGAAAATAATACAATGCAACAATATAGCATAAAACTACTTTAGGCTCTGATACTACTGTTGGGTTTTATGTACTATAACACTCCTATGGTGCACATACAACCCTAAATGCTTTGGATCTAAGTTTTCTCTAGTTATACATGCAATAAAAATTTCCAAAACATGAAGCCTACAACTAGCATATAATTTGGCATATGAATCATAAAAGTAAGTTAGAAGATTACCTCTTGTTGTAGCTTGTTGAATTTTGGCCTTTAAGAACTTAGCACCCCAAGTGTGATGCCTCAAACGGTTCACAACACACCATGAACAAATGGAGGACTTGAGAGAGAGGTTAGGCACACTAAAAATCGGTTAGGTCTCATAGAATACTAGTGTGTATGATTTTTGGCTTAGTGGGTTACATATATAGTGTAGAATTCCAAGAATTAAACCCTAATCCACTTCCTTTGGGCCTTAATCCAATAATCCATATGATAAACCCTTTGGACTAACTCTTCATAGAGTCTTACATGAACTTAGTCCATTACTAATCAATATGGATCATTAGCCCAAACTATACATGTATCACTGATTTACTTAATCAGTCCCCGTTAATTTAATTAGTCTCTTTTGATCACTAAACTAATTCCATATTAATTATTGATCAATACTAATTAAATAATATGATTTCTCCATTAATATATTATACTTATAATATATTAGTAAATCATAAATAACTTGTTACTCAAATATACATCCTATAAAATTGTCCTGGTGATATGCAACCCGAAATGGACAATGCTACTCTCGGGTCAAGTACATACCAGTTATAGTTATGAGATTAGATACCTATCCAACACAAACTACATTATCTTGAACAATGAAACCGCAACAAGTAAAAACCTGGTTTGGTCATTTTATCAAACACTTGGTGGGCAAAAAAAATAGCTTCTTGGAATTTCATCTTCTTCCATTGAAACATCACCCATCTTCTTCCATTTGATAATCTCAAAGAAAGTTCATCAAAATTCAAATGCAATTTCTTCGTATCTTTGTTTGTTTTTACGATTTCACGTTAATTGAGGCGTTCCAATTAGAGCCTTTGATTTTACTTTCTCATGTTACTGAAATCGAAAGGCGTTCCAGTTAGACGGAAATCTCCAAAAAGCATGGAGCTGACACGATGAATTTGGAATTAGAAATCTAGGACTTTAGAATTCCTGTAAAGAACACTCAAAAACTGTCGTATTATAGTCGTGGCTTTATATTGATATAAAAGTGAGTGAATCAACTACAATTGCCCCAGAAAGATGCAACTGTTCTTCAAACGTTTGTCGACTTCTTGAAGAAATTGATAATTTGTGCCTATTTAAAGAAGAAAATGAAACACAATTATTTGAATCTATTCTCATATTGCAAAATCACAACGGGAAGTTTGACACGCAGCTCTGCAAACCTTCATCCTCATCGGCTTCCCAGCAAGTACCGCTTACCGGCGACCCTGATCACACTAATCTTGAAAGTAATGATGGAATGTGTAGAAGAACTTCCGCTTCCGTTTCCCCTGAATCGATTGATTGAAGAGATATGTGCACAGAAGCTTCTATGATATATGTGTTTTATGTAATTGTAGTTGTTATTCACTAAACTATGAGATAGTAGCATACGACTTAGAATCTGTACTTGAGGCCAGTATGATTTCCGGTAGTAGCTTCTTGTATTTCAGTGTGTGTCACTGCATACCAAATTATTTGTAAATTATTAAAAAGAAAAGTATATTTTGAGGTATAATTTGTATGAAAATCTGGATGTTACAACACGTGACCTATCAACACTCTTTTTGCGTTAATCTCAACAAAAGTATTTTTAAATTATATAAAATATAGATAGACAAATGTGACAAAATAGAGTTAATTAGCGATGATTATGTATTTTTTTTCTCTTCCTAATATTTATTAACATAACTAGGTTATAACCCGTGAAAACCACGGTTGGTATGATTAAAATAAATATATTAGATAAAAATAATAATAAATGTCAAAAAGAGAATATTAGTGTATTGTTGTTTGTAAGTAATTACGAATTAATTTGTTAAGTAAAATAAACATAATATCTTATCATATATTTCAAAAATGTTATTAGGATATGATTTTTTACTTTTAAATCATCATTATCATCATACATACTTATAAAGCTAGCATTTTTTCTTGAATCTCATGCATTTGAAACCCCATTTTTTAACTTCCTCAAACCACATTCATTTGAAATCCCCTTTTTTAACTAATGCAACTCAAAAGTTTTCTTAATTATGATTTAACACTTAAAAGTTTTATAACTTATATTATGTTTAATTAGCATTTAGTGAAAAGTTTACTATATAAAAAGGTCAATCTTTTGGGAAAACATGCATACAAATCATATACAAATTTCAGAAAGAAAGCAAACTTAAAGGTTTTTGTGTTGGGTTAAGGTCTTATGACCACTTTTGGAGATATGTTATTATATTAGAGCTTTTAATTTGTAAGTTTGTTATACTAATTCGTTTTTATATTTTCTTCGCTTTTGGATTATTGTAATACAGTCGTATATTGTGGTTTAATCGTTAATATATTGATCATATGTTATATAGGGTGATGTTGAAAATATTTAATTAAATATTTTAAATATGTTTTTTTTGTTTTGTAATTGTACCGTTTAAAAAAGATAATTAATTAACACTCATAGATATGTTATACTTTCCATCTCTCTCTCTCTCTCTCTCTCTATATATATATATATATATATATATATATATATATATATATATATATATATATATATATATATATATATATATATATATTATAATAGAGGTCAAAACACTTCAACCAAAATTCATTTAAAATCTAATATTTCAAATGTTTTTTAATAATGATTGTAAAAATTTCAACATGTGTTACTTAATTGATTGATTAATAAAAATATTAATGTTTTGAAACTCCTAACTCTTAAACTTATATTATTTAATTTGTTAGTTAACTAAAATATTTTTCCTACATAAAGATAACATTTTTATGTTTGGTTACTCATATTTGTTTATGTAATTAGAAAACAAGGTGTACATAGAATGACTACTTCAATTTCATATAGGAATCGATACCACTAGAGAGGTATGTTGTTTTTAACCGGTGGTAGGAGATCCACATACTCTTTTTAATTATTTATAATAATGCTTAGTAATATCTATTTTATATTCCTATTCACCTTAATTTTTTAGGTACAAATTAAGGAAGAGGATTCTCGGCGCACCAACATAAAGTCAAACGTACGCCTTGCAAAATACGTAATTAAAATTAAATATCATATTTACCAATCGACTTATTTTAAAACTTTTGATGACATTTATGTATAATGATATATTTTGTATGACTTCATTCTTAATTTCAATGTTTAATATTTGAAAGTTCATATATGAAACATTGGATGTTTTGGTGTAATATAAATAGTGTAATACAATGTTTATTAATTCAATATTGTTTATTAATAGTTCATTCAAAACAACTTATTTTTTATTTTATCCAAAAAATATTATCGGACATAAAAAAGTAGATTATATTAAGATTATACAAAAACTTATAATATATATTGGATATTATAAAAGTAAAAGTGAAGTTTATAAGGTATTGACTATATTAGATAATATCAAAATATAAGTTGATGGATTTTTATGTTATTTGATAATTCGGTTGATGCCTAGAACATGACTAAAAACGTAAATTTAAACATATTTCTATATTTTTCCATAATTATTTTAACCACTTAAATGCATTCTTGCGCAACGCACGAGGTTACGCCTAGTATATACTTATAAAGAAAGCCTTTTTCCTTTCACAACATTCATTTGAAACTCCCATGTATTTTTCCTTTCACCACATTCATTTGAAACTCCCATGACTTTTCAATTTCTTTCTAATAATAATTATAATTTGGTTAATTAGGTTAAATAAGTATCAAACATAAATTATAATCATATATAAACTAAATTTTATTATTAAAATAATATATTTACTTCTACTTATAAAGTTATATTTTTTTAACTTTTAACACATTATACTTAATTTATTAGTTTTAATATATTGCTGGATGTAAATCATTATCATTTTAAAGATAGAATTTTGGAACAATTTGTATAAAATACTTAAATTATTAATTTAAATATAACATTACAGGGTCAACTTAAATATAAGTTTTAGTTTAACTTAAACAACCCAAAGAATATTTTGTAAATAGTTAAAAGTGATAAAATGTAGTGTCTTTCTAATAATGATTATAAGTTGGCTAATAAGGTTAAATAAATATCAAACCTAAAGTGTAATCATAAATAAACTAAATTTCAGTTTTAAAATAATATCTTTACTTCTACTTATAAAGTTATGTCTTTAACTTTTAACATATTATACTTAATTTATTAGATTTAATATGTTGTTATATGTAAACCATTATCAGTTTAAAACTACAACTTTTGAATAGTTTGGACAAAATACTTACATTGTTAACTTAAATATAACAGTTTATTCTCAAATTAAATATAAATTTTAGTTCCACTTAAAAAGCCAAAGAATATTTTGTAAATAGTTAAAAGTGATAAATTGTAGTGATAAATGCAAACACTAAATTGTAATGTCAATTTAACTAAAATATTTCCTAAAGATATTTTTATAATCATTAAAAGTTTTCAAATATGTAGCTTAAAATAACTTACAATAACAATAGTTAAAAATAACTCTATTTAAATGATTATATTGTTACCTTTAAAATCAAAAAATAGTGTTTGATATATTAAATAATTAAAATGATAGAAATTAAAACATAAAGGAAATAAATTTTAAAAAATTAGTTAACAATAACAACAACTATAAATAACATTAAATCATATATTATATTTAATTTTATTCATGTATAACTCGCAGGTAGAAGACATTCAAACGGTTGAGAATATGAAGTTATAATAATTGTATATATTATCATATAATTCAAAATAATCAATATATTATATCAATTTAGTATACGAATTATTATAGCAAATTTAACAACAACGTTATTTTTATATTTTAAAAAAAACATATTTTGTAAAGACTTCAACTATATAGGTGTTTTTGCGCATTACAATGTCAACTTAAATATAATTTTCAGTTCCACTTAAAAAACCAAAGAATATTTTGTAAATAGTTAAAAGTGATAAATTGTAGTGATAAATGCAAAAACTAAATTGTAATCTCAATTGAATTAAAATATTTCTTAAAGATATTTTTATAATCGTTAAAAGTTTCCAAATAAGTAGTTTTAAATAATTTACAATAACAATAGTTAAAAATAATTCTATATAAATTGTTATATTGTTACCTTTAAAATCAAAAAATAATGTTTGATGTTTTAAATAATTATAATGATAAAAATTAAAACATTAAGCAAATAAATTTTAAAAAATTAACAATAACAACAACTATAAATAACATTAAATCATATATTATATTTAATTTTATTCATGTGCAACTCGCGGATAGAAGTCATTCAAACGATTAAGATTATGAAGTTATAATAGATGTATATATTATCATATAATTCAAAATAATCAATATATTATATCAATTTAGTATAAAAATTATTATATCAAATTTAACAACAACGTTATTGTTATATTTTTAAAACTACAGAAACAGAACCATACCACACATTTACACCCTGTTAAATTTTGATACTAAAACTAAAGAGAAAAAACCAAAATTTTGACCATCGTTTGCCATCGATAACATCAAAGAGAAATCAATTTAAGCGAAGCAAAGATAACGGTGATTACTCATTTGGTCCAAACATGAGGCCCGAGCTAATGATGTGTTTCTTTTGAGAGGATAATTGAGATGCAAAAATGAGAGGTGGGCTTCATTGAGCAATTTTAGGCATGGGAACGAGAAATCAAGAACTCACATAATACAAGATGAAAAAACATTACTTGTAGGTAACCAATACTTGAATATTAGGGCTCAAATCTACCTAAATAGTTATGGATAGTTTCTTGGGTATGACAGAGGGTCTTTTAAGAAGAAGAAAACATACATTAGGTGAAGACTAGTATCATCCCACTGTAAACCTCCCCCGCCAAAACCTTTTGCTGTTCTCATATTGTTGTATACGCAAACGAAGAATCCAGATCGATATTCGATACCCTATATGATTCAAACACCCCATATTCTTCAACTATTTCTTCAGCCTCAAAATTCCTAGATCTACACACATAGCGAACTTAAATTCTGGCATAAATCTTGCTGGTGGGAATAAGTGGTTGATTCAGACAGTGTCTCTGTAAGGTTGCAGATGGTCATTTTACCGCAACAGTGAAAGTGTTATGCTCATTGGGTGTTGCACCATATAATGGTGATACTATTAAAGCTTTGGAGGACAAACACCCTTTCAGGCCACCCCTATCCATGTCGAGCCCCATAATTTCTGAACCTCCCCTTGTAGCAGACTTTGACTGTGTATTTGGTTGCATCAAATCCTTCCCTAAAGGAACTTCTTACGGGAGAGATGGCTTGAGGGCTCAACACTTACTAGATTCCCTTTGTGGAGAAGGGTCTGATATTGCCACAGATCTCATACATGCTATCACTTCAGTGGTTAATTTATGGTTAGCGGGAAGATGTCCAACCATTTTGGCAAAGTTTGTTGTGTCCGCTCCTCTCACGCCTCTACTTAAACCTGACAACGGGATCCGTCCAATTGCAGTAAGCACTATCTGGAGACATCTGGTTTCCAAGGTTGCCATGAAAGGTGTGGGTAAAGAAATGGCCAAGTACCTTAATGATTTTCAGTTCGAGGTTGGTGTATCCAACGGTGCTAAGGCTATGTTACACAGTGCCAATAGGGTGTTGAGCGAACACCATGCTGATGGGTCTCTTGTAATGCTGACTGTGGATTTCTCGAATGCCTTTAACCTGGTGGATCGATCAACATTTCTCCACGAGGTTAAGAAGATGTGCCCTTCCATTTATTTGTGGGTGAATTTCTTATACGGGCAAGCAACGAGACTTTATATCGGAGACCAACATATATGGTCTGCCACTGGGGTGCAGCAAGGTGACCCCTTGGGCCATCTTCTTTTTTCCCTCGTTTTGCACCCGCTTGTACACAAGATTAGAGACAATTGTAAGCTCCTTCTCCATGCTTGGTATCTAGATGATGGGACTGTCATTGGGGATTCAGAGGAGGTGGCTAGAGTGTTGAACATTATTCGGTTGCATGGTCCAGGCTTGGGTCTTGAGTTGAACATCTAGAAAACGGAGATTTTTTGGCCCTCCTGTGATGGTAGGAAGCTTCGTGCCGATTTATTCACAACGGATATAGGGAGACCTTCTTTGGGGGTGAAGCTCCTTGGGGGGGCTGTTAGCAGAGACACAGGGTTTATTAGCGGGCTGGCCATGAAGAGAGTGGGCAATGCTGTTGATTTGATGAGCCTTCTTCCACAACTATGTGACCCGCAGAGTGAGCTCCTTTTGCTTTGATCATGTATGGGCATTGCAAAACTTTTCTTTGGTTTAAGGACATACCATCTGGTACACATAGAAGAGGCAACTTTGTTCTTTGACAAAGGATTGCGCAGGTCTATCGAGGATATGGTGGTATGTGGAGGCCCCTTCTTTGGAGACATTCAGTGGCGCCTGGCTTCCTTACCTATTCGTTTTGGTGGTTTGGGTTTGTAGGCATACGAGGTTTCCTCCTACGCATTTGTAGCCTCGAGGAACCAATCTTGGGCATTACAAGACCACATCTTACGTGACAGTGGTGTATGTGGTATGGACTCGGATTACCTACGTGCTATGACTCGTCTTCGTGATACGATTCCGAGATTTGACTGTAGCGGTTTCACTAATAAGGACACCGCTCCCCCTAAATCCCAAAAAGCTTTGGCGTGTGCCCTTTTTAGCAAAATCGTCCAAGATATGGAAGTCGACTTCGACATGACTGTCAGACAGAAAGCAGTCTTTGAGTGTCTGCGGGCACCTCATGCTCTGGATTTTCTGCTAACTATCCCTATTGATGGTCTTGGCCAGCATATGTCTCCTGTGGAGTACCGAACTATCCTTCGTTACCGCCTCATGATTCCCCTATTCCCAATTGACGAGATATGCCCAGTTTTCCGCAAGGCATGTTTGGATACCTTTGGGGAACACGTGGTTCATTGTAGAGAGCTCCCTGGTTTCAAGTACATACATGATGTGGTTCGGGATGTTCTCTTTGATGCTTGTCGGCGTGCTGATATTTTTGTGAAGAAAGAAGCGCCAGTGAACTTTTTGACGGACCCGCAGGATGGAAGGTCCACATTTAGACCGGTTAACATTTTGGTCTTTGGATGAATAGGAGGGAAGCATGCGTGCGTGGATCTTACTGGGGTCTCTCCTCTCGTTGGTTTGGGGATCGGGGGTTTCACAGCAGGGCATGCCGCTTTGAAAGCCACTGCGTGCAAAGTGGTAAAGCATGAGAATGCATGTATAGAAAATCAACATGTGTTTGTACCTTTTGCATTCGATACATTTGGTTTTCTCGCACCAGAGGCGGTGGAGCTCCTCAATAGAGTCCAACGGGTCATGCATTCTAATGTCATATCTCCTAGATCCACAAATGTTGTTTTCAAAAGAATTGATTTTGCCATCCAGAAAGGGCTAGCGGCACAACTTGTTGCCCGTTTGCCTTCAATCGATATGTATTGAACTATATTAGTGTTTAATACTAAAAAGTTCTTTGCCAATGGAGCGTTTCTGTAATAAATGCAACTTTTTAGAGTGAAAAAAAAAGCATATATTTATAAAGATTTCAACTACATATGTGTTTCTGCGCAATGCGCGTGCATTCGCCTAGTTTTGAATTGAAGTTGATTTGTTACCAAAATAAGAAAATGGTCTAAATCCTAGAAAATGCAACGTGTCAACAAAAAAATGCTAAAAAGTGGACATATAATATAACCTTTTTAGGTTTTATTTATTAGAATAAATTAAAGAAGATATCTATTTTATTTTTCTCTCTTTCGAGTTTAGAAACACAAAAACATAAGACAATCTTTTGAGTATCTTTGATTTTCTTCTCTTATTTTTTTCTCTCTGTTCTTTCCTTTACTAAACTCAGGAACAGAGCTTGCATAGGAGTTATCCACAGCGACAGGGTCAACGGTTCCACGGCAACAAAGTAGGAAACTGGAATCGAACAAATCCAGCGCAACAAACGGGAAACTGGAATCGAACAAGGAGCTCACAGAGGAGGAAAGGAGATGAAGACTGGAGGTTCGCTGGACAGAAGGTAACAATTCTGTTTCAGAAATCCGGCGACGGCTACTGCTAGGTTCCGTCAACGGCTGAGGGCGGCGGATCTATTTTTCAGTAAGGGAGACGGCGGCGGCTGTCTGTTTCAGTACGGGCGGTGACGGCAACCGCTAGGTTTCGTCGTCGTCGGCAGCTAGGGTTTAGGCGACATTCCGGCGACGCAAGGGTAGGTCGCCGACATGGCTTTAATCCTATTTAATTGAACATATTTTTGGAAAGCTTTTGTATCTATTTATATACAAAACAAGATAAAGGGATAATCAAGATCTAATTAAACCTATATCTTTTTTTAAACGGCTACATACTCTATAATCTATTTGTAAATTATATCATTGTCTTAGACGCGACTTCAAAATCTCAACCAATTTCTCGCTGGAACCATGTCAACACCAAATACCAAATACCATTGGGCTATAAGCCCTTTGGTAAATACATATATATCTAAAAGAAGATAGAATGCCACAAGACTACCGAGCACACTGCCGTGTGTTCTTTGATGTGGAACCCTTCAAAGTCCACAAACAAACCGGAGCAGTTAGTAAAGCCTTTGGCAAGCTTAACAAGGAAGAGGCTGTTGGGAAATGGAGTCAGGGAGATGGAGGCAGGCTTTGACAGAAGCAGCCAGCAGTGCAGATGGGTAATTCATTTATCATGTCTGTGCATTAATATAATTTCAAGTATTTGTTTCTAATAAGTATGGGGTGTAAAAAAATTCATCTAGATATCATGTTGTATTGTTAGATTATAACTTAAATTCATGAGGCTATGTTGAAGGGTGAGTGTCCACAGTCACCCTTGGGCTTTGAAACTTTTTCGTTGTTGCATAATAAAATCAAGATGGACACCTATTAACAATCTAGCTGGACACACAAACCATTTAAGATTGTTTTGAATTTTTTTATGCATCAACATACAATATATATATATATATATATATATATATATATATATATATATTATGAGGTTAAGAGATGGTTAACAAACTTTTGTACCCTTAGTTGCTCTCTAGCATTTTCATAATAAAGTCTTGCTGTTTGGGAAAAAAAGAGATAGTTAACAATAATACAATCTTTTATTAAGATATATAATCTATTTTTAAATCTTTTAAATTTGTAAACTATAAGATAAAGTAATATGTAAGATGAGAAAAAATAACAGAGTGAGATAGGCAAACAAAAATAATAAAGTTAATACTATGCTTGTCTTAGATAGTTTTATTACAATCTGACCCGATATTGTGACCCGTTTTTTTGTCACTTTTCACGTCAGAACATGTAAGTTTGAATCCTGGATTCGCCACTGCTTAAATTTGAGTGTTGTCGAAAGAGGAAACATGGAATATGCATATGTTTTTACTTGCAAGTTTGTATGTTATATACTTCAAGTTAATTTATCACTTGGGATCTTAAGGAAGCTAATTGTATCTTATTTAATCTACAGGAATGCGGTTGAGTTCATCGAAAACATTGTTAAAGAGATTTGGCTCAACTTACGTTCCATTAATGGGAACATCAATAGCAAATCGATAGACATGGGGCCCCAGATAGATGAAATTTTATCATTTTCTGGACGCAGGGATGGTGATGTTTGCATGATAGGGATCACAGGGAGGGAAGGTATTGGGAAGACAACCTTGGCTACAGCTATTTGTGATAGAGAATCTTCTCATTTTGAAGGTACAAGCTTTGTGGCAAATGTTAGGGAAATTTCAGAACCCTCTCTGTCCGGTTTGATGTCGTTGCAAAAAAAAATCCTATCGGATGTCTTGGTTGATGAAGACATCATCATAAGTAGTGTTTCCGAGGGGAAGAACACGATTAAAGAGAAGTTGGGTCATCAAAAGGTTCTTGTTGTTCTAGATGATGTGGATCGCATAGAACAGCTTCAAGCATTAGCGGGTGCACCTAATTGGTTTGGTAAAGGAAGTATGATAATCATTTCCGCAAGAGATGAGAAAATACTGCTACAGCACGGAGTTGAACATATTCATCTTGTCCCTGCATTACCAGAAGAGGAAGCAATTCATCTCTTCAGTTGGTTTGCATTTGGGGGAGATAATCCAGTTAAAGGGTACAAACAGCTATCACTTGAAGTTGTAGATTGTGCTGCTGGTCTCCCCTTAGCAATCAAACTTTTGGGTTCGTTTCTTCGTGATAAAAACGAGAGTGAATGGAGAGATGTGCTAAAATATCTTAAACTAATTTCTTTCGATAAAATACTAGAATGTTTTGAGCTATGTCAGAATATATTAGAATCAAGCTATAACAGCTTGGAGGATGTTAACAAGGACATATTCCTAGATGTTGCATGCTTCATGAAGGGGTTGCTGGAAAATGATGCAATTAGAATTCTTGAAAGCTGTAGACTTAGTGTTACAGATGGTTTAAGAGTTCTTGAAAGAAAATCTCTCCTAACTGTTTCACATGATCACCGCTTGGGCATGGATACTTATATAGAATGCATGGGCAGAAATATCGTTCGCCGTTTGCACCCCTATCAGCCCAACCAACATAGCCGATTGTGGATTCGGAAGGAAATTGAAGATGTATTGGCTAATGACCTGGTAAGGATCAAGTTTACATGGAACACATTCTAATTAGTCGACACAAGTTTCATGGTCACTATTCTTGTATTACAGGGTACTGAAGCGACAAGATGTATACTACTGTCGGAACTGCAACTCAGTCATCACGTTATTATGGAAGGTGTTGGACGCATGGACGAACTTAGATGTCTTATCGTGGAATCTGAAAATGAGAATGATGATCTTTCCGGTGATTGGGAGTTTGATGAAGTTAGACAATACCTTCCAAATGCATTACGATTTCTGAGATGGGTTTGTTACCCTTTCCTGTCTTTACCCGTAACATTCCACGCAAGTAATCTTGTTACACTTGAACTGCCTGGCAGCAGAATCACACAACTTTGGGAAGACGGAGAAATAAGGGTAGAATAATGATTCACTATAATGTTATACATGTACCAGTTAGTTAGTTAGTTATTACAACAATATTCATCTTTTTTTTTTTTTTCGTTTTTCTTATTGTAGGTTCTGAACAATCTTCGATTCCTTGACCTTAGTCGCTCAATGTTGACGACCCTTGACCTTCAGCTGACTCCGCGGCTTGAGTGGTTAGAGCTCAAAGAATGTCATGATTTGGTGGTTCTTCTCACGCCAGTTGGAAGCCCAACAAGGCTTTTCCACTTAGACTTAATCGGTTGTTCAAGCTTTGATGCTTTTTCTTATATCAAACGGTTGGAATCACTGAAGCTTCTTTCTTTATCTAAGTTACACGTGACAGCCAAGTCCCTACAGAAATTCTCAAGGCGCACCAATATCCCAACGCTTGAGTTTACATGTTCTTATACCGAAGAAGTACCCTCATCAAGTAGAGAAGGTCTGAAGTTTGTTTCTCTAAATCTTCAGCCTCGCACAAAACTTGAGAGTGTTTCAAGAAGCATTTGTGGTTTAGAACACCTGAGGCACCTTACATTGGAGGGCTGTATTCCAGAGGTGCCCAACGACCTTGGCCAGTTACAATGCTTAGAGACGCTTAATTTGTTGTATACACTGATTAAATGTCTTCCGGATAGCATTTGTATGTTAAAACATCTGAAATCTCTCAAAGTTAAATCCTGTTTGCTTCTTGAAGAGTTACCCAAGGATCTTGGCCAATTAGAATGTTTGGAGAAGCTAAGTTTGCTGTCTACGGGTATCAGACGTCTTCCAGATAGCATCTGTATATTGAAACGTTTGAGATCTCTCAAAGTTAAATCTTGTTTGCTTCTTGAGGAGGTACCCAAGGATATTGGCCAATTAGTATGTTTAGAGAAGCTTAACTTTTTGTCTGCGAGTATTAAATGTCTTCCGGATAGCATTTGCATGTTGGAATGTCTGAAATCTCTCAAACTTGAACTTTGTGGGTCCCTTGAGAGGTTACCGAAGGATCTTGGCAAATTAAATTGTTTAGAGAGGCTAATCCTAACAGAGTGTACGTCTTTGAAATATATTCCAAACAGCATCTGTAAGATTAGTAATCTGAAATGGTTTCATCTCCCCTTTTGTGATCAAGTTAAGGAATTGCCTGTTCAACTTGGACATTTACAATGTTTAAGTGAGCTAAACGTAAAAGGTACAGGCATAAGTCATCTTCCGCTGAGCATTTCTTTAGTGGAAGATCTGCGTATTATTGGATCTGTGGCTGTTCTTCAGACATGTGAATTTATATCCGAGATACAAACCTCAGAAGGTGAATTCTTCTGCTACATACAGCCGTGATATTGGGAATAGGACACCCACCCACATAAGTAGTCTCTTTCCTCTTTAGGGATGATTACGAGAAGCACTCAGGGCCAATGGAGTGGATTTACTAAATAGGTACTTTCTTTGTCTTCTGTTAGTCGTCTTACACTCTTACTTCAATTGGAACTTTAACTTGATCTGTTAGCAACTTAGAATCCATGAATTAGATGATAAATTCCTCGTGAAAGGTGGGTTCGTGCAATAAAACATGTTCCTGTTTTCAACATTTGAAATCCGCATGTGTTGTTACCAATAATAACATTTGGACCATTTCTTGCAGTTAGGAGTGCAAAAGACATGAAAGCAAGCATCATACAACTGCGTCCACATAAAAACTATCTGGTTTTATATCATTTCTTGTAATCGACTAATGTTGGCCTGAATATTTTGAGTTTCTATAGTATTATGCTTTTTTTTTTCTTTGTGCTAATGATGCTCCTAAACCATAATTATGCATTGAAGTATGCTGCTGAGGTATTGCACCTTTACAGAAAAGTACGGAATTCTAGCTGTGTGCTGTTTTTGGAATCGACTTTCCTTTTATATGCGGTATTTATACATAGCTGTTGCACATTTCTTTATTTCTATGTAGACTCTTATTATATTTAGGAAGTTTGAATTTATAAAGAAAATGAGAATAATATTGAACTATTGAAATTGAAGTGTTTATTTCTTTTTTAAATTTAAACAAATAATTTAAATAAATATACAAGGATAATAATTGGGATTCAATCTAGGAATTTTGAAATTAGAAGAAAAAAAATTGCATTAATAAAATTGATAGCTATTTATTATTATATTTGTAACAATTATTATATTTAAATATCATGTGAAATTTAATAAATTAGAAAAAAAAAATCATAATATTATATGTGAAAAAAATTTAATTTAAAATAAATAGAAATGAAAGGACAATTAATGAGAGTGACACATGGCAAAATAAAATGGTAGAATATATTAGAAATTATTAAGGAAATATTAGGTGATTACGAGGACTCCTTATTAGTTGGGAAACCTCCTGACTATTAGGGGTTTTAGCTTAGGATAGGATTCTTGCAAGACTATTTTATGAAGTTGACAGATGCTTAGTTATACATATTACCGACTACCTTCTCTCTTCAACAACGTTTTTTTTTCTTCTGTTTTGTGGTTTATTTATTTATTTATTTATTTGGACTTCCACTTGTTGTGTTGTGGTTGTGCTTTGCAAGTATCTTCTTATAACATGTGATTTTGGTTGATTTTCTTGAATTTAGATGGACTTTTTTTTTTTTTCCAATTTTTTTTTTCTTAGGGCATCTTCAACCCTACACTAAAAAACCATTTTTATACAATAAATTAGTGTTAAATATAGTGTAATTGGTTGACAGCTCAAAAACAGAGATAAAATTTTCATTGAAAGACTATCAATTCATTCATTAATTGTTTCAAAATCCAACACCAAATATAATATCCAAAACATCAGATTACAATTATTTAAAATGCATAAATCATGAGGGAATGATGTTGTGTCATCACGTCGGACCATTCTCTTTCGAATTAGAAGTACCTGAAAGCATAAACATAAACTGTAAACACAAAGTTTAGTGAGTTCTCCAAAGTACCACATACCAAAACATACAATTGGGCTTAACCCTACCCGATATACATATATGAGCCCCGTCCTAGGGCCTTGCCCTGGGGTATCTTTCAACCCGAACATACAATAATGGGCCCCACCCTGGGGTCTATTTCAACCCATCATACAAACACATATAAGCTACATAACAACTATCATCCTAAATAACACAACAATGGGCCGACATTGGTGCCTTCGACCCATGGGTACAATGAGAAGACTCACCTCACAGACAGACGAAATAGCTGCAACAGCACGTTGCTCCAAAAACCAACTCTAACGGCCACTTTCATAAATAATAGTGACCAAAACTCAGACTACAAGTCAAAATACTCAAAATACCCCTAAGTCAAACTTAGTCAAATCCTGGTCAAAATCAAAAGTCAAACCAGCTAGTCGCCACGTCGTGGCCGCAAACTGACAAAATAGGCGGGTCTTGACCAAGTCACCACGTTGTGGCGACCTCAACTATGCCGTGGTGATGAGTCTGGACAGCTTAAACCATTAAGTCATTTCCTTCAACTACAAAATCTCCAAGGTTCAGATCTGGTCCTTCCCATGGTCTTGATGGGTAAAGTTTCCAACTTTACCCCTCAAACCCTTCTATAAGCCAAATTTCTAGCCCCAACCACTAATGGTAACTTAATGCATCAAGATTCTCATTAAGCACCAAATCCTTAGAGTTGCACCTCCAAGGTTTCCAGAAAGGTTTCATACTCCAAAGAGACCTTAAAAATCGTGGCTTTATGGACTTGCATGTCCAATCCAATACATGCCTTTTCCATTTTAGGTAAACAAAAGGGTTCAATGACTAAAATCCCATACATGACATCCAAAACATGATTATAATTCAGATCCAAGACACTAAAAGCTCTATTTGACCTAGAGATTCATAAAGGTGCAAACTTTATGAGATCTCATTACTTAAGTGCATCAAAATCATGGAAAAAGGGGACAAAAACAAGAGATATAGCAACATGGCAAGAAAAGGTTGAGTGACACTCACCAAGGTCCAAGAGATAAGCTTAGCTGGAGAAATGATGCTTGCCAGGTAACCACCTCACCAAGAGCTTCCTTCCCCTACTAAAATCACCAAAAAGCACCAAGAATGAGCTCACAACTTCAATGGAGGCTAGGGTTAGGGTTTCTGAGGTTGGGAGGAAGATGGAGGCTGAAATCCTAGCCTTAATGTTCCTTATATAGGGTTCAAAACCCGAAATTAGGGTTTTCACAAAAAAAAACACCTGCCACGTCGTGGTGCCCCAAGACCACGTCGTGGCGGGTCATTAAAATCTTGCGATCCCACATAATCTACCACGTCGTGGTGATGCTCCACCACGCCGTGACCACCCCTTTTAAAATACATACAAGAAAGTTGATTCGTACCTGGATCGGATGTTACAACATGATAATAAAACATAAGACACTTGAAACTAAAACATAGGAAACATAAAAATAACATCACTTAAGTATGCAGATACACATCGACCCCATTATACGTATGTCACACCCCCAAACCGCAACGGCAGAAACGTTCGGGGGCGGAGGACGTCATGTATAGTATCACAACAATTGTATAATAGTAATCAAAGCAAGCACAACCATTACATTGATAAGTAAAGTATTTACATCTGTTCAATACGTAGTTTGTATGACATCAAAATGTATAACAAAAGTATAAAAGACGCGACTCTAAAAGCTCCGTCTTCTCAAAACCTGCGGGTGTACTTGTCTTACCGGTTCCATGAGAATACAAGTGATTTTGAAAGTGTATCAACATTTAAGTTGGTGAGTTAATAAATATGTTTTTGTGATGGAAAATACTTATCTTTGTTACTAGAAAATGCTATAGTTTATCTCCAAAGAGTCCAATGTTTTCTTTAGTGAATGTAGTGTAGTCTTGTAAATAGATAGGCTATGTATGTTCCTTGTAATTGTATAGTGTATTAGTGTATTTGTAACACCGTAAATTTTCAAACAAATTTTTTCATTTAAAAACACAATTATCTAATTTTCAAAACCACAGAATCCCACAAGTATCAAATTATCAAACACATATTCCAAAACTGTTTATGACACAAATCCAGGATCCTCAAAACATATCTCCAACTCGTGTGTGTGTGTACAATCAAGCCGGTGCCTTCCCGTGATCATGAGAGGTACCTGAAACACATAACACATAACACGGTAAGCATGAAGCTTAGTGAGTTCCCCAAAATACCACACTCGTCTCATTAGCCTCTCATGGCTATACTCGAATAAGACCCTCCGGTCAATGTGTTTCAGTGTGTTTTGATCTTTTGACTGCGGTTTGAATGATCTCCAGCTGCTTCCGAGTCATACGATGCATGGCAGTCATTGGAATGAAGTATTTGGTTTCATTATCTGTTCGTTTGAAAATGACTCCAAGATCAATAAAGTTTGTTGCTCCTAAGGATCTTTCTTGAAAACCTTCGGTGAGCACCGGAGCAGGATCTAGGGCTAGAAGATTAAACTTCGGAGCAAGGACTGGGTGAATATCTGCATCGATCTTCGCAAAATCACACACAGTTTCCTTAAGATATGTGCAGACTCTTTCATATGCAATCTTCATATTTGGATGTTTTTCAGACTTGATCTGAAATAGCCTTGCAATTAGAAATACTTCCTCCGGATTCATACACGGGAAGTCTGCTTGGGTTCGGATGTAGTCTAAATTTCTTCTAGTTAGTGTATATTGGATGAAGTCTGATTTCATAAACTTCCTTGGCTTGAAGTTCTTGACTGCGGAAGATCTGTCATTAGACCAGATGCTCTCAATTTTAGATCCATGCTTGGCATGAAATCTGTTAAGTCTTTCGAATTCGAGAGGTAGCCTTTGATCATCAGGGAGGCTGTGGTAAAATGATTCAAAAACTGTGAAGAACTTCGCATTGGGGGAGATAGGAATGTACCAATAGCCGTCTGAGGGAGGTTCCGCAAGGGTCAAGACAAGCTTATAGTCTTCATCAAGAAGTATGCGGATTGGATTAACCCAAGAATTGATGAGGGTTTCATCCGTGGTGATGTCAAAGTCATGTTCTCTCCATATCAACTCAACAAACTTTGTTGATTTCCAATCAACTTTTCTTTGTTTGGTTGCAGGGGAGTCGTTGGAGTGTTCAGATGACATGGTTGGTGCTAGATTTTTAAATTGCGGGGGTCTCTGGTCGCGGAGAAGACTGATGTTGAACTTCTTGAATAATTTGTTGGTGCGGAGGAGACTGATGAACTTCTTGAAGAATTTGTTGTTGCGGAGGAGACTGATGTTGAGAATGAACTGGATTTCGAGTAGGAGTATGCACCAGAGTTTTCTTTTGAGACGGTTGAGGTGATGGTTGCAGTGTGAGAACTTTCTGCTGGATGATTGATTGCTGGTGACTAGGGCCAACTCGGATGGGAAGAATCAAATGTTGATGAAGATGAGAGTGTTGATGAGACATGGGATCCGAATCATGACCTTCACTTCCCCTTTTTGAGGAAGGAACCTCTTGTTGCTCCTCAAACCATTATTTAAGACCGTCTATTTTGGAGAAGACGTCGTTAAACTGTGACTTGAGTATGTCACTCAGCTATTGATTGTTGGGGATTGCGGTGTTGAAAAGGAGTTTGTGAATCTCCTTTGTGAGCTTGAGAATCTCCTGGCCATGAGAGTTTGTGGATAAGGAGCGCCTTAAACTGTTGATTGTAGATTGAAGGACCGCAATGGTTGATTCATAAGCATTGTGAGTTTCCTCGACAAGCTTCTTGGATTGAACAGCTTGATCCGCAATTGTAGATTGGAGTTCAGCTTTGATTGCAGATACTTCTTTGATCAGACGTTCAGCTGTGGCCATGAATTCTTGGTGATCAACTTTTCTGTTAGTATCCAGGGCTCGGATGCCCATTTCCACCTTGAGAGAAATCCTCTCAGCAACCATTCGTTCATGTACTTCCAAACGTTCGACACGTTCCGCTAGAGATTACGGTCCGGGCAGATCATCAGACTTTGGTTGGCTGGACTTCACTGCTGCCAGAATCTGATCAACCTTGGCTTGCAGGCTGAGGAAGTCTTTTCTAGTCACTGTCATTTTCTTCTTCTTCTTTTTCTCATTGGGCTTAGAAGTGGAATGCTGAAAGCCACTGGAGTCTTCTTCATCAAATATCATTATCAAGTCATCTGATTGTTGCAGTTGATTTACTTCATCCATATCAAAATCATCAACACCGAAAAGTGGTCCGGAGCTGATTTCAATCGTTGTGCCATTGTCATTGGATCCTTGGATTTCAGCAATTGGAGGGGGCTTAGAAGGACCTGCACCATCTTGAATATTCTGAGCCTTCTGGATTGTTTCTGCCATGGTGGTCATCTAGTTTTGAACTTTAAGAATTGTAGCAACCGTGTTGGCGTTGTTGATCGCATCAGCCCAGTACTTTGCAACCGTTTAAATCTCCTGTTCCTTCTGTTGTTGTTGCTTGGTTTGTTGATCCTTGTGGGCCTGGAATGCCCTTCGGAAAGCTTCATACTTTCTGACTTTGGATTCAGTGTTCGGTTGATACCGAATCCAGGAGTCATCAGAGTCATAACCGTTAAAACATTGATTTCGCACCGGGGTGTCCCCCGAGTTCGTGGATCCTTGCATATTAGTGCTCACCACGCCTAAACCACTTGATTGTAATGTAATCAGAGTAGGATTTCCTAAGCTTCCTTGGTCTCCTTGACCCGTAGTCAAGTTTGGCCTCAGCTCAGTTCTGGCTTGGGCGGAAGAAGTGCCCTGTGGTTGGTTAGGTGTATCAAGTGTTTGGGTTACAGCAAGAAGAATGGAGCATAACTCCTTTGGTTCAAAGAAATGAAAATGGGAAGCCCTGGAGACCTTAGGGCGTTTAGAACCAATTAGATCCTCTTGGGATTCAACTGGGGTTGAGTCTCCATTTTCGGATGAAACAGGCACACTTGATGTGTCTGAGTAGCTGGAAAGGGTTGTAACGAATAGGTATGCGGGGACCCCAAGGACTACCGAAGCCTTTTGATAGGCTGCAGTATCTGTCCGATCAAGCATTTGGCTTTGGCTTGGGATGGTCTTCTGCCGTTTGAGTCTAAGAATAGGACCAAAGTCCTCATCAGATTCTTCAACATTTACAACAACTTCCTCTTGAGATTTAGGAGGGGAGATAGGAGCTTCATCTGAAGATTCAATTGTTCTAGACTTACGTTTCTTTGAGGAGCTTTCTCCTTTCTTGAGTTTGAAGCGAAGAGCTTTCTTGGATGACACAATCTTTTTGAGACGCTTGGACTTTGGTTGGCTTAACTGCGGTTCTGAATGAGGAGTTGTTGTTGTGATAGCAGGTGTGGATCTTGAAGGACCTTGGGTTGCGGTTGTGGCTAAGATTGGCTGACTGGGAGGAGGCGGGGAAGAATGGTATGGGTCAATACCATCCGTAGCCTCCATGTGATCCGTGACTTCTCTTGTTTCAAGTCCAATGGTCTTTAAGAGATGGGTAGGCAGTCTCCTAAGTGGTCCAAAAATAGATTGATCCTTTGAAAGAGTGTACCTTTTCAGATCGCGGGTCACGAAGAAGTTAATGTCATCACCCATGCTGAGCTTTGCGTCCTTGTGGAGATCTGAGATGCATAGAGACCAGAAGCATGCACATGTGAGTTCGGTTGGGTCTTCTCTTGGATTCTCCTTGGGAACATACTGGAGGAAATCATCCCAGAGAATCTGTCTGTAGTTTACAGCATTCCCTGTGAAGATACTCCATACAAGTTCTAACAGATTTAGACCCATGTTGTCTGTGCCTCCGGTTCTTCCAGATAGACTCCAGATGATGAAGTGACAGACAAATTGCCAGACCACAGGCAACTGGTTCTTCTTGAATTCTCCAATACCCTTGATCCATTTTTGAAAACCCATCTGGTACAGGGTTGAAGTGATGTCGTTCATGCTTGGAGAGTATACTTTAGTGGAGGGAAGAACCCTAAGATTGATTGCATTCAGGAACTTTTCTTTAATAAAGATGACCAAAGAATCATCGATCAAGTTCAGATGAACTTCTTGCAGATTGTTGATTAGGCGAAAGGCAAAGAATGCACACTTGAAGAGAGTTGAAAGAGGAACAACATCTGTGAAAGAATCGAAGGCTCCAAACAGGGGGTGAGAAGATAAGAACTTGATCATCAATCGAATTGATTCGTTGTAGGACAAATGATCTTCAAAAATAGCCCTAAAGTTGCTTGAGGCAATCGTCAGTGTTTGATTCCTGGTAGTTGATTCAGAACCTGTTGGTTGCACCGATCCAGATGCCTTGGATTGTTTCCGTGAAACACCAGATTTCACCATTTCGAAAAAGTTTTTGAAGAACTTGCAGAAAAACTGGGGTGCAAGAAGATGGAGAAGATGAAGATCGTCGAAGAGTTCAGAAAGCGTAAAGCTTTCTTGGTGGGAAAAAGAGTTTATATAGTTCCGGACGTCAAAATATTATGTGATTCAATTTATTAACAACTGTAAATGCTAAAAACGCTTGGGTTTTAACCATTATCAGCCACAAATAAAATTAAATCCAAAAAAATTTATTTTTCGAAAAAGGAGCATTTAATGAAATGTTAGGTCCATTATCACACGTTTGGAGAACGTGTGGTGAGGGACGTTAGTCCGTTGAATAAAGGTGGAATATGGAACATATTAGACATCTTGGGGCCAAAAAGATTTGACAGTTTAAGGATAAAAGATTTCTTAAAAGGTTTCTTTTATGGGAAAAGAATTTATTTGTTATCTAACCTAAAATAGGTCTGACACCAAAAGTGCATTTGAAAAGGAACTGAAACATTGTATGCTACAAAACGAATGTTTTTTTTGAGAAGGTTTTTCTTTATTTAAAGAGGATCATTAAATAGCACACAAAGTTCTGGGGAATTTATGAAGTTGTTGAGAGTTCATTAAATGTGACTGCGGATTGATTCTCCATTGCGGTGGATGGTAATATGATTGCGGTAGCAGAAACTGAAAGGAACACTTGATAAAAGATCAGAAATAACAAACAATAAGGACCCAAGGAATATAAGTATGATATATGGTTGCGGTATACATAGTATACTGAAACCATGTATGATAGATATATTAGTCTAGGACCGCAACGGAGACTAGAGGTGGTCCGCGGTACCTATCAATTCATAAAAGAATTGCGGGTCCGGATTCATCATCCCTAACATTTGTAGAAAACTGTTGAGTTTTGTTGCATCAAGTGCCTTTGTAAACACATCCGCAATCTCTTCGTGAGTTGGAACAAAAATTAGTTCAATGTTACCTTTGAGTATGTGGTCCTTGATGAAATGGTACCATAGTTCAATGTGCTTCGTCTTTGAATGATGAATAGGATTGTGAGAAATCGCTATAGCACTCTCTGAATCACAATAAATCGGTATCCACAACATTCTGTATCCGTAGTCCATCAGTTGGTTTTTCATCCATAGGACTTGAGAACAGCAACTAGCTGCGGCCACGTACTCGGCTTCTGCGGTAGACAAAGAAGCAACATGTGAGTTCGGTTGGGTCTTCTCTTGGATTCTCCTTGGGAACATACTGGAGGAAATCATCCCAGAGAATCTGTCTGTAGTTTACAGCATTCCCTGTGAAGATACTCCATGCAAGTTCTAACAGAGTTAGACCCATGTTGTCTGTGCCTCCGGTTCTTCCAGATAGACTCCAGATGATGAAGTGACAGACAAATTGCCAGACCACAGGCAACTGGCTCTTCTTGAATTCTCCAATACCCTTGATCCTTTTTTGAAAACCCATCTGGTACAGGGTTGAAGTGATGTCGTTCATGCTTGGAGAGTATACTTTAGTGGAGGGAAGAACCCTAAGATTGATTGCATTCAGGAACTTTTCTTTAGTAAAGATGACCAAAGAATCATCGATCAAGTTCAGATGAACTTCTTGCAGATTGTTGATTAGGCGAAAGGCAAAGAATGCACACTTGAAGAGAGTTGAAAGAGGAACAACATCTGTGAAAGAATCGAAGGCTCCAAACAGGGGGTGAGAAGATAAGAACTTGATCATCAATCGAATTGAATCGTTGTAGGACAGATGATCTTCAAAAATAGCCCTAAAGTTGCTTGAGGCAATCGTCAGTGTTTGATTCCTGGTAGTTGATTCAGAACCTGTTGGTTGCACCGATCCAGATGCCTTGGATTGTTTCCGTGAAACACCAGATTTCACCATTTCGAAAAAGTTTTTGAAGAACTTGCAGAAAAACTGGGGTGCAAGAAGATGGAGAAGATGAAGATCGTCGAAGAGTTCAGAAAGCGTAAAGCTTTCTTGGTGGGAAAAAGAGTTTATATAGTTCCGGACGTCAAAATATTATGTGATTCAATTTATTAACAACTGTAAATGCTAAAAACGCTTGGGTTTTAACCATTATCAGCCACAAATAAAATTAAATCCAAAAAAATTTATTTTTCGAAAAAGGAGCATTTAATGAAATGTTAGGTCCATTATCACACGTTTGGAGAACGTGTAGTGAGGGGCGTTAGTCCGTTGAATAAAGGTGGAATATGGAACATATTAGACATCTTGGGGCCAAAAAGATTTGACAGTTTAAGGATAAAAGATTTCTTAAAAGGTTTCTTTTATGGGAAAAGAATTTATTTGTTATCTAACCTAAAATAGGTCTGACACCAAAAGTGCATTTGAAAAGGAACTGAAACATTGTATGCTACAAAACGAATGTTTTTTTAGAATGTTTTTCTTTATTTAATGAGGATCACTAAATAGCACACAAAGTTCCGGGGAATTTATGAAGTTGTTGAGAGTTCATTAAATGTGACTGCGGATTGATTCTCCATTGCGGTGGATGGTAATATGATTGCGGTAGCAGAAACTGAAAGGAACACTTGATAAAAGATCAGAAATAACAAACAATAAGGACCCAAGGAATATAAGTATGATATATGGTTGCGGTATACATAGTATACTGAAACCATGTATGATAGATATATTAGTCTAAGACCGCAACGGAGACTAGAGGTGGTCCGCGGTACCTATCAATTCATAAAAGAATTGCGGGTCCGGATTCATCATCCCTAACATTTGTAGAAAACTGTTGAGTTTTGTTGCATCAAGTGCCTTTGTAAACACATCCGCAATCTCTTCGTGAGTTGGAACAAAAATTAGTTCAATGTTACCTTTGAGTATGTGGTCCTTGATGAAATGGTACCATAGTTCAATGTGCTTCGTCTTTGAATGATGAATATGATTGTGAGAAATCGCTATAGCACTCTCTGAATCACAATAAATCGATATCCTCAACATTCTGTATCCGTAGTCCATCAGTTGGTTTTTCATCCATAGGACTTGAGAACAGCAACTAGCTGCGGCCACGTACTCGGCTTCTGCGGTAGACAAAGAAACACAATTTTGTTTTCTTGAAGACCAGCTAACCAGTTTTCCTCCAAGAAATTGACAACCACCAGAAGTACTTTTCCTATCCAATCTGCATCCGGCATGGTCCGCATCTGTGAAGGATTGAAGGCTGAAGTCGTTTCCTATGGGATACCAGAGGCCTAGAGCTTTGATTCCTTTCAAGTATATGAGGATTTGTTTAACTGCGGTCAGGTGAGATACTTTGGGATCGGCTTGATACCTGGTACATAAGCCTGTTGCGAAGACAATATCTGGTCTGCTTGCGGTGAGGTACATCAAAGAACCAATCATTCCTCTATAAGTTTTGTGGTCCACCGATTCTCCGGAAGGATCAGCATAAATCTTATATCCGAAGGCCATAGGAACCTTGGCTGAGGAACAGTTGTCCATTGTGTATTTCTTCAGCAGTTCAGAGGTATACTTTTCTTGATGAATGAATATCCCTTGAGGGACTTGTTTCACTTGGAGTCCTAGAGAGAAATTAATCTCTCTACTCATGCTCATTTGGAACTTGTTGGTCATGAACTTTGCAAATTCATCCACCATACCCTGATCTATTGACCCAAATATGATATCATCCACATAGATTTGGACAAGCATAAGGTGATTACCATTTGCCTTTCTAAATAATGTGGGATCAATCACACCTCTTTTATATCCGGACATGACAAGAAACTCAGAGAGAGTCTCATACCATGCCCTCGGTGCTTGCTTAAGACCATAGACTGCTTTCTCAAGCTTGAAACAAAAATCTGGGAAGTCTTGACTTTCAAAGCCTGGAGGTTGTTGCAAGTAAACTGAAGGGTTTTGAGCATTCTAACACTCCTAAGGTGTACATGCAACCCTAGAAACCTTGGATCTATGTTTTACTAAGATACATGCAAAATTGATTTTCCAAGGTTCTTAACTTAACTAGCATGGCATGGGGAACTTTAAAACATAATAGCTAGTAGAAGAACATACCTTTTTGTTGCTTGGATTCCTTGAGAACCTTGTGAGCCTAGCACCTCAAGTGTGATGCCTCAAATGTCTCACACAACACCATAACACTTGGAATAACCTTGAGAGAAGTTCACTAACACTCAAAATCCGGCTAGCCCTCTAATACTTGCTTGTAGTGCCGATTTTGGTCTATCAAGGGGTCTATATATAGTTGTGTCACAAGTAGTGCTACACCATGTAAACCCTAATTGTCATGGCTTTCCATATTCCATGATCCATGGGTTTGTAACCTCCATGGACTATCCATGGATAACCTTATGGCAGTCTTAATTCATGAGTGTTGTAGCAAATCTTGTTATGTCCAACATCTTAGACATCTACAAGCCAACTCATGACAGTCTTAATTCATATCTACTTCCAACATATGACCGACTGTGGAGAATTTGAATAATATGATACCATAACATAATTATTCTGGAAGTCAAAACATGCAAAATGAAATGATAGTAAATGATTGACAGAAGATAGAAACACTTATACTTATAAATAAACAATAACTTTTATTTATCATCAAATGTCAATTACACTTTACACATTTCAAAGCTATCTAACTACTAAAACTAATATCATCCTTCAGCCCTATACGCCTCGCATGCTGGAGATGCTTAACCCTACCCAGTCCCTTCATGAGGGGATCTGCTGGGTTCTCATCCGATGATACCCTCTTTGCCACGAGGAGTCCTTCTTCTATTCGATGTCTGATGAAATGGTACTTTCTGTCGATGTGTCTGGATCTTCCGTGATCCCTTGGTTCCTTGGCTAAGGCAACAACACTTTCACTATCGTAGAAAATCTCCATAGGCTCCATTATAGCTGTTACAACTCCAAGGTCTCCAATGAAGTTCTTTAGCCATATAGCCTCCTTTGCTGCTATATACTCTGACTCGCAAGTTGAATCAGCCACTATCTCTTGCTTGGAACTTTTCCAAGTAATTGCTCCTCCGTTTAAGGTAAAGACCCAGCCTGACTGAGAGTGGAAATTATCCCTATCAGTCTGAAAGCTAGCATCATTATACCCTAAAACTCTCAAGTCATCACTCCCACCGAGGGTAAGGACCCAGTCCTTAGTCCTCCGAAGGTACTTGAGAATGTTCTTTACCGCAGTCCAGTGAGCCTTGCCAGGGTTCCCCTGATATTTGCTGACCATGCTCAAGGCAAAGGCCACATCAGGACGAGTACAAGTCATAACATACATGATCGAGCCTATAGCGGAAGCATACGGAACTCGACTCATCTCAGCTATCTCAGCCTCTGTACTCGGGCTCTGAGTCTTACTCAGTCTGGCGTTACTCTGGATCGGTAAATCTCCTTTCTTGGAATTCTGCATGCTGAATCTATTCAACACCTTATCCAAGTAGGTACTCTGACTAAGTCCAATTAGTCTTTTACTCCTGTCTCTCAAAATCCTTATCCCTAGGATATAGGCGGCTTATCCAAGGTCCTTCATAGCGAAACACTTCCCAAGCCAGGATTTCACTTCCTACAGAGTTGGGATGTCATTTCCTATGAGTAGTATGTCATCCACATACAATACCAAAAAGCTAACTATACTCCCACTAGCCTTGACATATACACAAGATTCATCTTCGCTCCTCAAAAAGCCAAACTCTTTGACTTTCTCATCGAAACAAAGATTCCATCTGCGAGGTGCTTGTTTCAATCCATAAATGGATTTTTCAAGCTTACACACTCTATTAGTGTCACACCCCGAACCAGACGGCAGAAACGTCCGAGGGCTCGTGTGACTTAAATTGAAATATCATCACAATGAATATACATGAAACATAACATAAACATCCCCATGCATTAATACATTACAACCGTCATTGTTCACATCCAGTACATTGTTTACATTACATGATCCATAGCATAAATTGTTTGAGAGTCACAAAACATAACATCCTAACACACTTGACAATTTTCTTCAGCTTATCTGTTACCTGAGAATACAAGTTATTTTGAAAATGGTCAACATATATAATGTTGGTGAGTTCATAAGCAGGTTTGATATGAAAATGTTTTGTGTAGTTTGTAAAACCCAGAAAATCCGATATTTTCTGAAAAGACAATTGTTTACAAAATAGGTGTGATGATCCATAAGTATATGCGTGAATGATTTCAAACGTGTAAAAGTAGTATGAATTCTTGCATTATAGTTATCGAAAGTGAAAGTGAATAATGTTGTTCCCCCGGAAAACCCGATGTTTTCCGATATAAATAATATGATCGTTTTGTATTATTGTATCGTCACAACGAATAAATATGATTTCCCATGATTACTTAGATGGTATTTGGATCTCTATGTGAGTCGTTGTAACCATGCATAATAATGACTATTTCGTCTGTCTTGGCATTCTAGTGAAAGCCGGTATTGAATTTAAGATTTTGTCACCCTAGACTGGCCGAGTCTAACTGTAGCGAACAACTTAGGTGTGGAGGAGTCACCCCTGTATAGATCTATACACAAACTCTCGCTCTCCCTCCAGGAGACTTTTATTATAAATATAGACTACGACCGACACTTATTGGTGTCGCCCGTTATTACTCACTAAATCCAAATGAAATTGAATAACCTTGTTTAACGACCTGATTTATGTTTACTTGAATAAGAGGTAAGCCTAACAGACGAAGAGAAGAGGACTACGGGGGCCCACTAATCACGCATGTTATTATAGGCTGTCGAGTATGCGACAGACACGTTAGCCCATCACACATATGATTGATTTGGACCTTACTAGCAATGCAAATGGGCCACTACGGCCCAATAGCATGTAAAAGCCATTGAGAGTCCATTAGGCATGTAATTGGGTCACCTGAGGCCCAATAAACATGTATTATTTATGTTGGGCCTAATAGTCATGTTAATGGGTCACGAAGGCCCAATAAGCATGATTAGCAGTATTAAAGCCCAACCGATATAATGTTTACTTGTTTTGTATAGTATTAATGTCGTAAGGTTTGTTTCACACGAATTGTTTAATCGAAAAGTCACCACATTCGCCAAATTGTTTTATAATGATATATATATATATATATATATATATATATATATATATATATATATATATATATATATATATATATATATATATAAATCCATAAGTTATTAAAAATTATGTATTTTTGACCCAATTATTTTAATATTAACATAAATGACCCATAAATAATTGTTTGACCAATTCAACCCCTTTTCTAGTAAAAATGACAAATTTTTACCCCTTTTTATGAAAAATGACATTTTAGGTCCTTAGATTATGTTTCTTGACATTTTCGGCCCAAACCCTCATTTAAATCATGATTTCAGCCCAAAATAAGGTTTTGGACAGTTTCAGCCCTTTAATTAAAAAGATTTACACTTGTAGTCCAAATTTTTGCAATTTTTACAATTTTAGCCCAAAATCCAAAAAACTTTGCATTTTTAGTCCTATTTGGTAAGAAAGACATTTTCAGCCCCTGAAATTTGTTTATTTATGTTTTTAACTCATATTTTGATAAACTTGCAATTTCAGTCCCTTAAGTTTCATATTTTTCGCAAATTGGGCCTAAAAGTCAAAAAGCCCAAACTTTAGCCCATTAGGCTAAAATTTACACTTTTAGTCCTTTAAAAACCGTGATCTTCATGATAACTTATATTTTAAGTGATTTGACCCTTTTGACCCTTATAAAAACCGTAAATGACATCATTTCCTCCATCTTTTGCTTATTTGTCAAAAATGGTTCATAAATAGAATTTGTGTTTTGTTTTACTTAGTTTGAACTTGTATAATACTTTTGCCTTGATAATAATATGTATAAGATATATTAGGTCACATATTTCCTTAACAAGGTTAAGAATCTCGAATAGATCAAGTTTCTAACACATAATCATCAAATAAATTCAAGAAATCATACATATCATACCAAAAACACATGGATCTACACATTTTACTTGTATTATCCCCCATAAATCATGTAAAAACCAAAAACAAAGGGGTATGAACTCACCTTTGCTTTGTTGTTTCGGTTTTGAAGAAGAAGTGGAAGGATTTTTGGTCTTAGCACACCTTTGATGTATATCTCGAGTTTAGGAAGATTTCTAGGAGTATAAACACCAAAAACTTTGTTTAAAAGAATGATCTAACAAGAGAGTGAAGTTATGAAGCTTGGATGTGTAAAGACTTACCAAAAGTGATGATTATCTTGTAAAAATCCTCTTGAGGCACAAGCAAAAACCTTGAGAATTTTTGGAGGAAGAAGGAGGATGATTTAGAGATGTTTGGAGAGAGTTTGGTGTAATGTATGTGTGTGTGTTTGGGGCTCTCGGCCGAGTAGAAAAAGAGAGGGAAGAGAGAGGTGGTGAAATGACTAACATGGATATATGTTGGATTATGCATGGAGATATGAAGGGTAATAAGGAGGTGGCAATCATAAAAGTCAACTCTTCCTATTTCTTTTTTTTATGTGGTTGGGCCGAGAGGGAGAAAGAAGAGAAATAATTTTGGGCCTTTAGTGCTTGAGTCCGATAATATGAAGCCCATTTTGATGGTTTTCGACCCATTGGACCCTTAGGTTAGTTTACGGCCCAAATTGCATAAAAGAATGAGTTTTATGGCCCATTAGGGCTTATTGGATTTGTTATGGCCCAACAAGGCCCATTAAGGTAAACCAATCCATTTTAGGCCCATTATGGCCCAAAAAGTTAAGTTTCATGAAAGTGGGTTGAATTAGAGCCCAATTACGAGTTCTAAGCCCAAACTAGTCATATTGGAGACTTATTGGTCCATTAGGCCCAATAAGAAAATCCTAGTCCTAAATGGACTTAAACCGGGATTTTTAGGGTTTCCAATCTGAAGTTGACTATTTGAAGAACTTTGCATTGAACTTTGATCTTTCATTTGGATTTTTAGATGGAAGTTTGTTGTCTTTGAATAAACATCATGCTTTCAAGTCATGGTTACAATTGTTGCCATTGATAATGCTTACATAAAGATAGAACTTCCTAGCCAAATTTGCTAGTTGTGACAATTAGGGTACTCTGTGCTGACAAAACCCTCTGGCTGACTCATGTAAACATCCTCAACCAACTTTCCATTAAGGAAAGCGGTTTTGACATCTATTTGCCATATTTCATAATCATGAAATGCAACAATGGCTAACATAACCCTAATAGACATAATCTTCGCTACTGGTGAAAAGGTCTCATCATAATCAACTCCCGGAGTTTGAGAAAAACCCTTTGCCACCAGTCGCACTTTATAAGTGTGTACATTACCATCCATGTCTGTCTTCTTCTTGAAGATCCATTTGCACCTAACTTTCTTACGACCTGGTACATTGTCAACCAAGTTCCAAACTTGATTGTCATACATGGACTGTATCTCGCTGTCCATAGCCTCTTTCCATTTAGCAGCCTCAGGGCCTGCCATGGCTTCTGTATAGCTGTTAGGTTCATCCAGACTTACCAGTGTATTATCACTGATAAGTGTATCACCTTCCGCAATAATATGGAAACCATAGTAATGCTCAGGTGCATTCCTAACTCTCGTGGAACGCCTCAGAGGTACAGACTCATCAGTCGTATCAACAAGAGTTTCCTCCTCAGGTTGATTGCTAGGGTTTGAGGTTCCTTCACCACTTGACTCTTGAATTTCTTCAAGGTCAATTTGCCTCCCACTGTTTCCTTGGCTTATGAACTCTCTCTCGCGAAAGACTCCCCTCCTTGCTACAAAGACCACATTGTCACTGGGTCTGTAGAAGAGGTAACCAAAGGATTTCTGTGGGTAGCCGATGAAAATACACCTCTCACTTCGAGGTTCGAGCCTATCGTGAGTCTCGCGCCTCACAAGAGCCTCGCAACCCCAAATCTTGATGTGATCTAGATTGGGAACTTTTCTAGTCCACATCTCGTGAGGTGTTTTTGCAACCTTGTTTGTAGGGACTATATTAAGGATATGGGCGGCAGTCTCTAAGGCATACCCCCAAAATGAGATTGGTAGCGAAGCTCGACTCATCATGGAACGAACCATGCCCAACAAGGTTCGATTACGCCTCTCAGCGACACCATTAAGCTGTGGTGTTCTGGGAGGTGTCAATTGTGAGACAATCCCACATTCCTTAAGATAGTCAAGGAACTCTGTACTAAGATACTCACCACCTCGATCGGATCAGAGCGTCTTAATGTTCCTGCCCAATTAATTCTCCACTTCCTGCTTAAAATCTTTGAACTTTTCAAAGGTTTCTGACTTATGCTTGATTAAGTAGACATATACATATCTACTATAATCATCAGTAAAAGTCATATAGAAGCGGTTAGCATCCCTTGTGGTGAATCTGAAGGGTCCACACACATCCGTGTGTACCAGATCTAACAAACCTTCACCCCTAGAACAAGAACCAGTGAAGGGTGATTTTGTCATTTTTCCAAGTAAGCAAGATTCACAACTATCATCCGACTTTAGGTCAAAAGACTCCAAGACTCCATCCTTTTAGAGTTGGCCTATGCGTTTATTGCTTACATGTCCAAGACGACAATGCCACAATGATGCTTTATCCAAGTTAGTGGAAGAATCAATACACAACACATTATTTCCTAGGTTATCTACAACCGACACAGCTTCATACACACCATCACAAGGTAATGGTTTAAAACAAAGAACATTATTAAAGAAAGCATTAATACCACCACATTCATTATCAAAAGTAAAGGTAAACCCTTGTTTGTACAAAGCATGAAAGGAAATAATATTTCTCGCCATTTCAGACGAGTAACAACATTTATTCAAATCTAAAGTTAACCCACTACTTAGCAACAGAGTATAAACTCTAACCTTGGTGACAGGTGAAGCTTTCTTATTCCCCATGATTAAGTTTATCTTCCCATGCTGCACATTCTCACTTGTTCTTAGTCCCTGCAAATCAGAACATATGTGAATACCACAACCTGTATCAAGGACCCAAGAGTTATAATAGGGTGAGTTATTGGACAATATGGTGTAAATACCTTCATGGTTGGGTTTCACTTTCCCATCCTTAACATCTTGCAGGTACTTTGGGCAGTTTTGCTTCCAGTGTGACTTTTCGTGGCAATAGAAGTATTCAGCCTCTTTAGGGTTGGCAGGAGTGACAGAACCTTTCTTGGTTCCACTTGAAGAGGAGCCATCAAGGGACTTTCCCTTGGTGCCCTTCGAAGGGCTCTTCCTTTTCTTCCCTTTGCCTTGACTGATTGCCAAGACAGGGGCCGCTGTAGGAGTAGGAGTGGTAACAACCGATTTACCCTTGAGACCACTTTCGGCGGTCTTCAAGAGTCCTTGAAGTTTGCTGAGTGTAACTTCCTCCTTGTTCATGTGCTATGTCATTCGGAATTGATCAAAACAAGAAGGTAAGGAGTGCAAAATGATGCTAATTGCCAACTCCTCGGGGAGGTTCACATTTAGCTTCAGCAACCGGTCCACATACCTTTGCATTTTCTGTAAGTGGCCGGTGATGGGTTCACCATCCTTCATCCGGGTTGTTATCATGGAGCAGATGATGTCATACCTCTCTTGACAAGCACTTTGATGGTAGCGGTCCATCAAGTCCTGGTGCATCTCAAAAGGGTAATAGTCCTCATAGGACTTCTGGAGCTCGGCTGTCATCGTGGCCAACATGATACATGCCACTTTGGTGGCATCTCTCTCATGAGTCCGGAATTCAGCGATCTCCTCAGGAGTAGCAGACGACTCATCAAGTTCCTTCAGCTCTTTGATGATGACATATTCCTTGTCCTCATAACGAGTGACCATCCTGATGTTCCGGATCCAATCCATAAAGTTGGAACCATCGAAGATGACTCTCCCACAAAGGTTCATGAGAGAGAAGGAGTCGGTAGGGTTTGAGCCAGAAGCAACATTGTTAGAAGACATCTGAAAAAGAAGAAATACAAGTTTAAATTAGATATAAAGATAGTCCTTAATAAGACACCCAAATGTAATATTAAGGGTAGGACCCAACACACTATTTTATAACTTAGAAGAGGGATGCCGTAATCCAAGCTATAAAATATTTGAAGGTAGGTGAATGACGATTCACCAATTTCCACCATGAAAAACGAAATAAATTATTAGGTTTTAATTGGTTTTGAAACTCCTAGATTCTTTGAGATTCATTGAACTTTTCAATGGCATGTTTCAATCTCGAGTGTGCCCTTCAAGTTTTGTGACTGGGATGCCGAGGATCACAAAACAAGGTGAGAAGTAACCATACAAATTACTTGGTACCCTTAATGTTTATCACTTAATCGATGTGCCGGTTAACCACACACACTACACCGACCTATGATAAACCTTAAGTCACCCTTTGCCTACCTTGTTAAGTCCAAGTTAGTGTGCCGGTTAACCACACACGCTCCACTAACGACTTAAGCAAAGTGCAAAGTGTAATTTCATGGGTTAGCACCTTATTCACATTTTGTAAAGTAACTAAGATTGAGAATTTATAAAAAAAATTTAGTTACTTTACATTCATCATACTTTTAATGAGGATTTAAAGTCATTGTCCTACCAGTTTGGCTAACGACCCTCCACCAATCAAGGAAGCGGTGGGTGAGAGTGGACATCCATTAAGCTGCCATTTTATAGGCAACAACCTTATACCCCCCTTATAGATCGGCTTCGTGAATGAGGCCTACTAACGGTAAGACGACTTGTTCTTATACATATATATATTATTAACTTATAATATTTTAAAGTATAAGGGTTGAATTTTAACTTTTAAAATTCTAAGGGTTGGAACTAAAGTTTTTAAAGTGACTTTACATGTTCCAAAACTTGAGGGCAAGTTTTGTAACTTTCAAAATTTTTCATCTTTCATAACTTATGAGTTAAATGGTTTATTAAAATGAGAGACTTTTCATTTTATGTAACCTATGTGTTTCTTTAATGGACTTTAAAAGTGTGACTTTTGGTAATCCATAACTTGAGGACAAATTATGGATTCCATTAAACATATCTAGATCAAGAATTAAACCAACAAGCAAGTTACAAATAATTCCTATGATCTTCTAAACTCATAAGAATATGAATATTCATATCAATAATTTCAAGAATCATAAATAAACCATACAAAAATTGAAATTTTGATATTAGCCATTGTAAATGGATTAGCATAACCATTACACCATCTAAAACAGGTTTTAAAACACCAAAACAGTTTAGGGTAATGTTTCTAGTCCATTTCCAGCAGCAAAACTCGAAAAACAGCACTCTGACAGGCCAACTCGTCGAGTGCATGAACTGACTTGGCGAGTTGGTTGAAGATTCACATGGACTCGGCGAGTGCACTCAGCAGATTGCATATTTTTGAGTTTTTTCAACAAGTTTGCATCAAGTATCAAGAAAACAAGTCTAGACTCTGATACCATTGAAGGGTTTTGAGCATTCTAACACTCCTAAGGTGTACATGCAACCCTAGAAACCTTGGATCTATGTTTTACTAAGATACATGCAAAATTGATTTTCCAAGGTTCTTAACTTAACTAGCATGGTATGGGGAACTTTAAAACATAATAGCTAGTAGAAGAACATACGTTTTTGTTGCTTGGATTCCTTGAGAACCTTGTGAGCCTAGCACCTCAAGTGTGATGCCTCAAATGTCTCACACAACACCACAACACTTGGAATAACCTTGAGAGAAGTTCACTAACACTCAAAATTCGGCTAACCCTCTAATACTTGCTCGTAGTGCCGATTTTGGTCTATCATGGGGTCTATATATAGTTGTGTCACAAGTAGGGTTACACCAAGTAAACCCTAATTGTCATGGCTTTCCATATTCCATGATCCATGGGTTTGTAACCTCCATGGACTATCCATGGAGAACCTTATGGGTTTTAACCCAATCCACAAAAACCATGGATCATTAGCCCACTATACAAGAATAGATGATTTACACAATCAACCCCATATATTTAATTAGTCTCTTTTTGATCACTTAATTAATTCAAAATTAATTCTTGATCAATACTAATTAAATAATATTATTAATATATTAGAACTTATAATATATTAATAAACCTTAAGTGTCCTTTCTCTCATTTAGTCTATCCAAGTGTTGCAATGCCATGCAACCCAAATGGACCATGCTAATCGGGTCAAGTACATTCCAGGAATAGTTATGAACTTAGACACCTAATCCAACATAAACCTCTTCTTTCAATTCACCATTTTGGAATGCACTTTTTACATCCATTTGATGTACTTTAATATTTTTGTGTGCCGCATACGCTAAGAAGATGCGTATTGCTTCCATCCTGGCTACGGGGGCATACGTTTCATCATAGTCAATACCTTCTAGTTGACTATACCCCTTAACAACTAATCTTGCTTTGTTTCGCACGACCGCACCGGATTCATCGAGTTTGTTTTTGTACACCCATCTTGTTCCAACAATAGTGTGACCTTTTGGCTTCGGAACAAGTTTCCATACTTTGTTTCTTTCAAACTCTGCTAACTCTTCTTGCGTGGCGTTAATCCAGTCGGGCTTCAGAAGAGCTTCCTTGATGGATTGGGGCTCGACTGCGGACATGAATGCTGCGTTGTGGCAGTGGTCCATGAGATCCTTAGAAGATCTAGTTTGTACGCCTGCAGATGGGATTCCGATGATTTGACCCGGTGGGTGATCTTTAGTCCAAACATGGAGATGAGGTAGTTGGTGATCAACAGCTGCGGTGGAAGGACTGTCAACAATGTCAGAGGATCATGCGACTGGAGAAGGTAGTTCCCCCTTGACTTGTAAGCATCCTGCCGAAGTATCTTGGACTGTAGGGTTTAGAGCAGTAATTGAGTGAGGTTCCCCCTGGATTGTGGATGGGAGTTCCTTTTGAACCAAAGATGGTTCCCCCTGGATTGAAGAATGAGTGATAACCCTCATATCAGTTCTTGTGTCAATGTTTTCTATATCTTCATCGGAGTCTGAGGAAGCATTTGATGGATTAGAGACTCTGCGGACAGATACGGGAGCTGCGTCATCGATAACTGGAACCTCGATGGTTGTCATTAAAACCGGAGTTGTAATTTCCCCCTCAACCGGCGAGGTGGAAGTTCCATGTGACAAATCTTCAGACATCGATGGTCCAAATACTTCTGCGTGTTGATGTTGAGCTTCTGGAGACACAATAATTTCGGAGAGATGAGCAGTTTCTGCAGGGTCAAAAAGGTCATCATAGTTTACTTCAACTATGTTTAAAGGACCCGAAGAGGTTGGGATATCACTTTCCAGGATTGCTTTTGTTTCACTTGAAGGAGGAATGTTGCGGACGTAATAGTCATCGAAGTTTACATCGAAGCTTTCAACTATTAGTCTCGTGCGTCTGATGAGAACTCTGTAGGCCACCTTGTTTGTTGAGTAGCCAAGAAAAATGCCTTGATCTGACTTCGGTGCAAATTTGTTAAGGTGATCCTTGTTGTTGATCACAAAACATCTACAGCTGAATATGTGAAAGAATCTGACATTCGGTTTTCGATTGTTGAGGCCCTCATAAGGTGTTTTGTTGAGACGCTTGCAGACAATGCTTCAGTTTTGAACAAAGCATGCCGTCGCCACTGCTTCGGCCCAGAAGTATAGAGGAAGATTTGCAAAGTTTAACATGGATCTTGCTGCTTCTACCATAGTACGATTCCTTCGCTCTACAACTCCAATTTGCTGCGGTGTGTAGGGAGCCGAGAAGTTGTGACTGATACCTTTGGAAACCAAGAAACCATTCAAGAGATGATTCGTAAACTTGGTTCCATTGTCACTTCGGATTCTGCGCACTGGTAGCTTGATTTGGAGTTCAATTTCTTCTATGAAGTTTATCAGAACCTGCGGTGCTTCGGATTTGAGTCTTAGGAAGAAGATCCATGTGAAGCGAGTAAAGTCATCAACTATAACCAGTATATACTTCTTGTGATGGAGACTGGCTACGGTAGATGGACCGCAGAGATCAATATGAAGCAGCTCTAGTGGTTCAGAAATTGATGAATCAATGACCAATGGGTGACTTCCCTTTGATTGTTTTCCACACTCACAAGCAGGGCAGAGGGTATCATTGCTGTACTTCAGAATTGGGAGACCTCAGACGAGTTCTTCTATGACAAGGTTGTTGATATACCAAAATTTTAGATGAGCTAGCTTGCGGTGCCACAACCAGCTAACTTTGGATACTGCTTTGGACAGAAAACATAGCTGTGGTTTCCCAATAATCAATGAGACATCCAAAGGGTACATGGTCCCTTTGGATTTGGATTTGATCAAACAGGTGCTTCTATCGCTTGTCATGATGTAGCCGTAATCATTATCAAATTCAACCCGATGTCCTGCTTTGCATAGTTGGCTTACACTGATGAGATTATTCTTGAGGCCTTCTACGTAAGCAACCTTTTGTATTGAGAAGTTCCCTATTGTTATTACACCGTAACCTCGGATGATACCGTTTGCGTTGTTACCAAAGGTGACATCACCTCCATTACATATAGGCCTGAAATCCCGAAGGTATTCTAACCTTCCGGTCATGTGCAAGGAGCAGGCACTATCGATCAACCACTCCTCTTCTTGTTCCTCCTTGCACATAGCCTAAAAATTACACGGTTAGTTTGGGCACCTAAACAAGTTTGGCTCCCGGGGTTACAAGTGAATTCCTCCTAGATGCATGAACAGGGATTGTGGGGACGAGTTTCGTATCAACTTTAAGACGTAGATCTGGGTGTTTGAGGACTTTTGTTGAGTTGCGAGACTTCTGAAAGTTACGAGGTTTTTGAAAGGTACGAGGTTTTAAGTGATTACGAGGTCTTGGAGGATTGCGAGTTTTTGGAGGATTACGAGATTGGACTTGATATGGCCCTTTCTGATGATAAAATCCAAATGTGAGATTTTTCTCATTTAGCCAGACACCGTACCTGGTCAGCGGTCCAGAGGGTGTGGTGTGAGGCTTGTGACCAGTCCGAGAGTGAGACTTGATTGAGTTGCCCTTGGGATTTGAAAAAGTTTGGGCATTTGATTTCCTCTTAGGTTATGTTCTTTTGTCAAACTGACGTGACTTTAAAAGTGTAGGAGTCGGAAAAATTCCATTCCATTTTGGGTCATCTAAGGAATAGTTTTGAAAAAATACCTGTGAAAAGACTTAACACTCTTTTGGGACTTGTTAGGAGAGTTTGAAAAAGTTTTTGAAACTATACATTCCTTTTTGTATGTTTTCTTGACTGGAGTGTTTTTCGAAAACTGTTTTGAGATAACATGTTTTTCAGGACCCTTTTGTTTTGAAACTTTGGTTTTGTTTTTTGAAAAGATTTCCCACTTTTTCCCACGAGATTTGAGTTCCTCTTTGAAAGCTAGTTTTGCTTGAGTTTTTGGGGAACCGCAGTCAGTGATGTTTAATTGCGGTTTCCTGGAAATCTTTGATTCTTTTTGAAAACGAGGACTTGAGTCATTTGAACTAGAAGATACAGGACTTTGAGAGCATTGACCATATTCAAAATTTTCTATGGGAAATTCATGAAGAATTGGCTGAATAGTCACTGTGCTCTTGACTTCTTGTCTGTGGTAAAGAAGATTCAACTACCGCAGAGTAAGTCAGGGATGGTTCCTTAGTGGGGCACCTTATGGACGGTAATTGTAGTTCGAGACTGCAGTTTGAGGGACTGCGGTCTGAGGGAAAAGTTAGACAGTTCTCAAGAACTTCGGGTCCTTCCATAAGGATTTCTTCATCAACAACCGAAGAAGTCTGAGAGTTGGGATAAATTGTGCCAATGATGGGTATTTGATCATATGGATGATCCGAGGTTTCAGGAAGAATTTCCTCGATGACACAATTATTACTCAGATTATGAAGTCTACCGAAGTGGGCTCTAATGTCTTCGGGAAATGTTTTGTCATTCACTAGGAAGTGAAACTCTCAGTCCAGAGCGACATAGGGATGATTTTTGTTAAATCGGGGTGATGAATCCTTTGCGGTGGAGTACCCATTGGACCAACCCCAATTATACGTATTGTCAACGGTTCCATTATTGACAAGATTTTCAATGGCTTCACTTTCATTAAACAATTTTTCGATTAACAAATTCAAACGTATATTTTCATTTTGTGCTAGATCCCTCTGATTCAACGCTATCCCTAACTGAGTTTCACATAACATTCTAGCATCCTTTTCTAGCACTAAGCCTCTTTCTAACATGACCACTTTGAGTATTTTGTCTTCTAGTCGTCCTCTTACATGGAACATTTCTTGGGACGCTATGTTCTTCTCATCTAGGGCCTTGTTATAGTCTGAAAGGACGGTAACACAAGTGTCATTAAGGTTGTCCAAGAATGGTTGAAAATCATGCATGTTATAATTATTAGTTTGAATCATAAGTTTTACCTGTTCAAAAATGCTTAGAGTTCCATCTTTGGCCATGAAGCAGTAGTTCTTTTTCAGCTTTGTCAATCCATCTTCATCAGCAGTTGCCAGCATACATATTTTTCCCTTGCCCTTGATGTTGTTGAAGTCTTCATCCTCATCCCCTGACGACCATACTTGATGATCCATTTTCACCTGGGCCACATATGCCCTTCCATTTTCCTTTTCATCCATCTCCTGTGCCATTCTTAGATAAAAGGCTTTGTCCTTCACTACATTGGCTTTACAGTATTTAGCAAAATGATTCTCTTTGTTGCATTTGTGACAAATGACAACATCATCTTTAACTTCGGTTGAGGTACCGGAGTCAGTTGGCTTGACAGGTTGTGGTGCCTCCTTGACTTGATGAGTGTTTAGAGGTTGCTGAGATTGGTGAGGGTGTTTGCGGTATCGAGGGTGATTGTTTTGAGGGTTGAAGTTTCCGTTAAAGGGAGGTTTGGTGAACTACTGATTTTTGCGAAAGGAGGTTGGTGGTAGTCGGTTGAACTGTTGGCTAACAAGAGCAATTGCATTTTGGAATTCCTCTTCATCATCGTACTCTGTGTCAGCTTCGTAGGACTGCGGTGGGTTGTCATATGAGAGAGAGTAAGGTTGAGGAGTTATGCTCTGTGGAGATTGAGCAATGAGAGCAAGCGGACCTCCAAAGTCTGCATAGTCTTTGAGCACAGTTGATTCTTGTGCTTGGAGTTCTCCATACAGCTTGAAAAGAGACAGTAAGTGAATCTTCCTATCACCTTGGACTATCATTTTCGGCGTAGTCCAATGTTTCCCCAAACCATTGAGAAACTGAAGATTGGTTTCATGGTTACTTCGGACAGTGCCATCATTTGACAACTTTGTAACAATCAAGTTGAATCTTTTGAAGGAATCTTCAAGACTTTCACCCGCATGAGCTTTGAAGTTATTGAACTCGTTGAGTGCGGTGGTGAGCTTCTTATCTTGTGCCTGCTCAAAACCTTCATACAAGTTCTTGAGAACATCCCAGATTTCTTTGGCTGATTTGCAGTTGATGATAATGTCAAAGTTGTCAGGAGCAACTCCGCAGGATATTTCATAAAAGGCAATTGCATCATTTTCCATTTTATCAAGATCATCTTTAGTGGGACGATTCATGGCAGGTTGACCTCCTCCTAGTTTGGCTTGAGCTCCGTCGGCTTGAACGGATGTAAGAATAGGGACATGAGGTCCTTCTTCTACAAATCTCCACACATCTCATTCAAGTCTTCTTAGATACATCTCCATCCTTTGGGACCAGTGATGATACTCATTTGCCACCAGTATTGGAGCTCTATTCGAACCTCCAACACTGTTGGAAATGTTAAGTGATAATGCTTGTGCCATATTTCCTTGTTTTTTTTGTTTTTTTGAGAAAGTGATGAGCTTTAGTGGTATAGAAGGCTTTTTAAAATCAGAGTTTTTGTTCAAAAAGAAACCACTTTGGCTCTGATACCAATTGTTGAGAGAAAAATTTTGAGAAACACACTTGAACAAACGTTAGAACAAGTTATATATTGCGGAATAAAGTTTATCTCAAAGGGTTATAAAGCTCAACAATAATAAGAAGTTAGAGTTGTTAGATAGTTAGATGGTTAGATGCCGAAATGTAATTGCAAAAATGTAAGGAAATATAAATGACAACAAGTTATATATCAAGTAAACACCATACTGATTCTTAACAAGGTTTGCAGTCAAACACAAGTTAATAGATGCGATCAGTTTAAAGTGATTGACGTCACAACGACTTGATCTGAAGGAGAGTTTGAGAGTTTGATCTTTAATATGTGAATATAAGTTCAGATAGATCTTGAGGGTAAGAAAGAATTCTGATAGAGAGAATAAGGATGTAATGAGAGATAAGAGATATGTGTTCATTCAGAATAAGAGAGCTCAATTTATAGAGTCTCGAGAGGTTACATGGGAAATAAACAAAGACTAAAGTTCTGTTCTAAGTGTCCATGCAAGGCACACTGGATAAAGTGATGTAAATAGAAAAGTTAACAGATAAACTAAGTCTTTACTGATGAAGACATTATGGCTGCGGAAGTTGATTGCGGTTGCTAAAAAGACTTCGGATTGACAAGTTAAAGAGGGTCACTTTCTTGCTTCAACAATATCCTTTATATAGGGACACACCCCAAATTAGGGTTTTCACTCTGGGCCTAGTACGCCCAGCGTACTAGGTGGCTTCCGCGTCAATAATACGCACATGAGTACGTTGAGCGTACGCACACGTACGCCCCGTGTACTCATTTACCACCTTTTTCTCTATAAGGGCTAAACTTGAGAATCACCAAAAGAACAAGGGCTTATAAGGTATACTTGGACTTGGGATGTTACAACTCTCCCCCACTAGAATCAGACTTCGCCCTCGAAGTCATGCTCTGGAAATAACTCTGGGTACTGCTCGCACATCTCGGACTCCGGCTCCCAAGTCCACTCAGACCCCTCCGATATTGTCACTGGACCTGAACCAAGGGCGCCTATTTATTCCTCAACACCTTCACCTTCCGATCTAAAATTGTTATCGGCCTCTCACTGTAATTCAGGCCCACATCTACCTGAATGTCCTCTAAGGGGACCACCGCCGTCTTATCGGCTACACACTTCCTCAACTGGGATACGTGGAAGGTGTTATGAATCTGGCCCAAATCTGCAGGTAGCTCCAACCGGTATGCTACCTTACCCACTCTGGAGGTCATTCTAAAAGGACCAATGTATCGGGGCCCCAGCTTGCCCCATTTCCTGAATCGGATCACCCCTTTCCATGGGGATACCTTCAGGAGGACAAAATCTCTGACCTGGAACTCTAGCTCGGATCGTCGCCGGTCTGCGTAACTCTTCTGGGGACTCTGGGCCATCAGTAACCTCTGTCTGACCTACTGAATCTGCTTAGTCGTCTTGAGCACTATCTCAGTGCCACCTATCACTCTTTGCCCTACCTCTCCCCAACAGATAGGAGTTCGACACCTCCTCCCATATAGAAGCTCAAAGGGAGGCATACCAATACTCGAATGATGGCTGTTTTTGTAAGAAAACTCAGCCAAAGGCAAATAAGTGTCCCAACTTCCTCCGAAGTCCATAACACATGCACACAGCATGTCCTCAAGCGTTTGAATCGTCCGCTCGCTCTGCCCGTCTGTCTGCGGGTGGTATACGGTACTGAAATGCAAACGGGTACCCAACTCCTCATGAAATTTCTGCCAGAACCTAGAAGTAAAGCGCACGTCTCGATATGACACTATCGAGGTCGGCACTCCATGCCGTGCTACCACCTCTCTCACATAAATCTCGGCCAGTCTCTCTGCAGAAGAGCTCTCACTGATAGCGAGGAAGTGAGCACTCTTCGTCAGCCGGTCCACAATCACCCATATCGCGTCAACCCAACACACAGTCCTCGGTAACTTGGTGATAAAGTCCATAGAAATCTGTTCCCACTTCCACTGGGGAATCTCTAAAGGCTGTAACGGACCATGTGGATGTTGGTGCTCTGCCTTAACCCGGCGACAGGTGAAGCACCTCTCAACTAACCATACCACATCACTCTTCATTCAGGATCACCAATAATATCTCTTCAGGTCCATATACATCTTAGTGGCCCCTGGATGGATCGAGAATCCCGATCTATGCGCCTCCTCCATCAGTATAAGCCCAGCTCCACCCGTATAGGGCACCCAAATCCGCCCTCGGAAAGTCATAAGCCCGCAACTATCCGTCACAAACTCAGACACCTGCCCAATCACCCGCTCCCTCTTGCGGTTCTCTGGTCTCACGGCCTCCACCTAGGCCTCTCGAATAGTATCTAAGATTGGAGTCATCACCGTCATCCTCATACACACATCTCGGATCGGAGCACTCACTGCTCTACGGCTCAGGGCGTCGGCTACCACATTAGCCTTGCTTGGATGATACAGGATCTCACAGTCATAGTCTTTCACTACGTCCAACCACCTCCTCTGTCTCATATTCAGGTTGGGCTGATCCATGAGATACTTCAGGA
Source organism: Lactuca virosa (assembly GCF_052849685.1). Taxonomy (NCBI): domain Eukaryota; kingdom Viridiplantae; phylum Streptophyta; class Magnoliopsida; order Asterales; family Asteraceae; genus Lactuca; species Lactuca virosa. Next base: position 72,409,521 of record NC_136429.1, on the reverse strand, counting down.
TCTTGTGGTCCGTGTATATGGTACACCGGACCCCGTACAAATAGTGGCGCCAGATCTTGAGGGCGAACACCACCGCCCCCAGCTCCAGGTAGTGGGTGGGATACCTCGTCTCATGAGGCTTCAACTGCCTCGATGCATATGCTATTACGTGCCCCCTCTGCATCAAAACCACGCCCGTCCCTGATATGGACGCATCACAGTAAACTACAAAGTCCTCCACCCCCTCGGGAAGAGCTAACACTGGGGCTTCGCACAATCTCTGGCGAAGAGTCTCAAATGAGGCCTGCTGCTCGGGCCCCCAAGCAAAAGTAACACCCTTCCGGGTCAACTTGGTGAGAGGGACGTCAATCTTGGAGAAATCTCTGATAAATCTCCGATAGTAGCTGACCAAACCCAGAAAAATCCTGATCTCGGTAGGGGATCTCGACACCTCCCATCTCATAACTGCCTTAATCTTGGCCGAGTCGACCAATATCCCATTCTGGTTAACGAGGTGTCCCAGGAACTGGACCTCTCGTAACCAGAAATCACACTTGGAGAATTTGGCATAAAGCCTCTCCGTCTTCAATACCCCGTGAATCTCTCTAAGATGCTCCTCGTGCTGCTCTCTGGATCTCGAATACACCAAAATATCGTCGATGAACACGATCAACGATCGATCCAACATAGGTCTGCACACCCGGTTCATGAGGTCCATGAACGCTGCCGGTGCGTTGGTGAGCCCGAAAGGCATCAGCACAAACTCGTAGTGCCCATAACGAGTCCTAAAGGCCGTCTTTTGGATATCCTCCTCACAGACTCTCATCTGATGATATCCAGACCTCAAATCGATCTTGGAAAACCAGACGCCCCCTGCAACTGACCGAAAAAATCGTCGATCCTCGAAAGTGGATAACGGTTCTTGACCGTCAGCTTGTTCAACTCCCAGTAATCAATGCACATCTGGTGTGAAGCATCCTTTTTCTTGACAAAAAGGATCGGCGCTCCCTACAACGAGCTACTTGACCTGATAAAACCCTTCCCCAACAGCTCCTGGAGCTGTGAGGATAACTCCTGCATCTCTGGTGGCGCAAGGCGATAAGGTGCCTTGGCGATAGGCGCCGCTCCCGGAACCAAATCAATCCGGAACTCCACTTGCCTCTCGGGGGGCACACCCGGTAACTCCTTGGGAAAAACATCCGGAAACTCACACACTATCGGAACCTCAGCGATAGAACACGGCCTCCCTGTAGCAACCCGCGTATCCATTACATACGCCAAAAAGCCCCTACAACCCTGTTGTAAACTCTATCTTGCTTTGGCAGCTGAACAGAAAGCTGATACTGATCTGGTACCCTCACCATAAACTGTAAGCACTCCCCCACTAGGGTCTCATATAGCCACCATCTGACGCTCACAGTCGATCATAGCTCCAAATCGACTCAACCAGTCCATGCTCACTATGACACAGACATCAGCCATCACGATCGGTACCAGGTATATCGGAAACTCAACACCAAAAATCTCAAGCACACATCCCCAGATCACATCAATAGCAAAAAACGCATGCTCATCGGTGATAGAAACTCTCAGAGGTCGACTCAACGCCTCATGTCAAATACGAATGTGACGACTAAAAGCTAAGGACACGAAGGACCGACTCGCACCCAAGTCAAATAACACCAAAGCAGGTACAAAACTCACAAGAAAAGTACCTATACACATCACAATATAAGTACAACATAACTCAAAATAGCATAAGTAAAAGAACACATACCAGCCACGCCATCTGATGCTGCGCGGACCTCCTCCGCTGTTAGCTGAAAGGCTCTCCTGCGAACCCTCAGTATCTCGACCTTCGCTGGCCGACTCTCAGTAGCACGCAAAGCAGCAAGTGCATATCCCTGAATGAGTGGCCGGTCTGGTTGCAGTGAAAGCAAAATGTGAACTCCTTGGGGCGATCCATCGCTATGTGCCCCTCCTTGCCACATTTGTAGAAAGTCCCTACCCGACACGATCCCTCATGACTCTTGCCGCACTTTCTGCAAGTGTGGCCCTTCTGGCCCCCAGCTCTCGTATCAGCGGGCTTACCCCGCTTCGTCGCCGGCTGCGACTGCACTAGTCTCCGGTCCCTCCCCTGGGACTCCTCCTCCTCCCTGGTCTGTAACTCTAACTCAATCTCCCTGCGCCTGGCATTGGTCTGTAGCTCTGCCAATTTCCGGTATGATGAGTTCGCCAGGAACTCCCATATATCCCTCCTCAGTATGCTAATATATCGGCTCACACGTGCCTGCTCAGTAGACACGTGTTCAGGGCAGAACAACGCCCTCTCGTGAAACATCCTCGTAATCTCAGTCACTGACTCTGTCTTATGCTTGAGAGACAGAAACTCCTATGCCAAATGTTCCCTCTCCACCGGGGAAACATACTCGTCTCTGAACAACTGTGTGAACTTTTACCATGTCACCGCCGCATGATCAGCCGGAGTAAAACTGGTAGTCACAAACTTCCACCAGTCCTTCGCTCCCAAGCGAAGCTGGTTCAGTACAAACTGAACTCTCAAAGGCTCTGGGAACGAACACGTTTAAAAACAACCCTCAATATCAGAAACCCACCTCATCGCAGCAATCAAATCCTGTATCCCGTCAAACTCTGGTGGCTTCTTGTTGCTGAACTCCCGTAGCAACAACGAGTCGCCTCCCTGTGGCTTGGCAGCGGTGACAGCTGTGGTGGTTGCAGTAACAATAGCCTCAGTAACAGCGGTGTATCGCTCATCAAAAGTCTCAATCAGGGTGGTCTTGATAGACCCAAACATCTCTGGTATCGCCTCTCGTATGGCTGCGGCCACCTCATCATGAATCATCCTGCGAATCTCATCATAGCTAGTCTCACTGCTCCATGGGTTGTGGCGTGTACCCATCATGATGTCTCTGAAACACAACACAAAATCATCAGAGACTCGCTCGAGTATACTCACACTTGACTACTCATCCCTACTTGCTTCCTGGCATCCTAAAGATTGTTACTTGGGCTGCCTACAGATCCGATACTTCCAGTAGTACGTGCCCAATACTACCTTCCACACCAACCTGTAGTCACCCCAAGTCCTCCTCCTAGGATCCCAATTAACAAGTACTCTATCTCTAGCGAATATCAGACTACTCTCTCAGTAAACCCTTCACAAGATCATCTAGGTATCTCCCTTAGATTTCCTCTTGACTCAAAACTCTCTATTGTTGATTCCTGCTAGATACTCTCACTCAACTCATACCCAAAGCATATAACAGATAGCAACAATTCCTAGGCTAAGGCATCACAAATCAGGCAACTCTAGTCCTAAAATATGAAATACCTAGCCTATCCTCTAGACATAACTAATATCTCATAGATATCTCATAACACAAAAAGTAAGGGTATTTTGAGAAATCACCGTTCTGGCTCTGGCTGATTGTACACACTGCTCCAACTCGTTTTCTCTTAAACTCTTTCTCATTTTAGAAAAATGATTTCTTTTTGAAATTTTTTCTCAAATCCTCAGTTTGAGTTCAGACACACCCGAAGGTGCATCCGAATCCCTCAAACCAAGGCTCTGATACCAACTTGTAACACCGTAAATTTTCAAACAAAAATTTTCATTTAAAAACACAATTATCTCATTTTCAAAATCACAAAATCCCAAAAGTATCAAATTATCAAAAACATATTCCAAAACTGTTTATGACACAAATCCAGGATCCTCAAAAACATATCTCCAACTCGTGTGTGTGTACAATCAAGCCGGTGCCTTTCCGTGATCCTGAGAGGTACCTGAAACACATAGCACATAACACGGTAAGCACGAAGCTTAGTGAGTTCCCCAAAATACCACACTCGTCTCATTAGCCTCTCATGGCTATACTCGAATAAGACCCTCCGGTCAATGTGTTTTAGTGGGACCCTCCAGTCCCATAGCTAGGGTGGACCCTCCGGTCCTAACTCAGTAAGCTCAGAATAATACACATCATAAATCACATAGACATAATGCAGGATATCACAATACTCAATATAAGCACATAAGACCCTCTGGTCACACATAGATTACCACTCATGGTAAGTATAGTGAGAAGACTCACCTCGTAATAAATCGGATAACCTCGAACTCAAATCACCGGTCTAGCCTCCGCCTAACACATACGATCATTATCCCTAATTAATAACGACTCTCAAGAAGCTAAACTAACCCTTCTACAAACTCACAGAAGGGTAAAAGACCATTTTACCCCTCCATGGCCGTAATATCCCACAAATTGACCAAACGCTAAAAGTCAACCAGAAGTCAACGTCAGCGAGTACGCGGCGCGTATAAGCTTTCTACGCTGGGCGTACTTCGGTGCCATGCATGCATTGGGGATTCTTGGCCCTACACTGCGCGTACTGGGATTACGCTCGGCGTACGCCCTGATTTTGTTCTTTCTACTCTTTTGGTCTTAATCAGTTACGACCTTAGCTCATATCACAGATCTGGACTCCTTAAAGGCTCTTACTCCATAAAGTCAGTGACTTTAAGCCTTTGCATGGCTGATAAAGTCACAAACTGTCACACCCCAAAACCAGAACGGCGGAAACGTTCAGGGGCGGAGGACGTCATGTACAGTATCATAACAATGCATAATAGTAAACAAGCAACAACATCCATTGCATTAATATAATAGTTAATTACATGTGTGTTCTATTGTAAGTTCAAATGACACCAAAAATGTACAATCAAAATAAGACGAGTCTTGGATCCACTCCATCCTTCAAAAGCTGCATGGGTGTACCTGTCTTACTGGTTCCCTGAGAATACAAGTTATTTGAAAGTGAGTATCAACATAAATGATGGTGAGTTCATAAGTATTTAGTGTCATTGTTTGTATGAAAACGCTTGTAAGTTTGAAGAAAATGTTTGTAAGTTCTCAATGTAAATGTTTGTAGTGAGTAATAGTATCTCCTAGAAAATCCTATATTTTCTACTAAAAGTGGCCTTCTACCAAGGCACCCATGTTCCGTATGTTTTGTTCCGAGTAAAAGTGTGTATTTTCCCAAGTATGTATATTATTAACGAAATATAGTTTAACATTTATAAATATGTGAGAAGATCATAAAGTAAATGTAATAGGGAAAATACTGTTTTACCTCAGCAGTAACACTGCTGGCTACAAAGTAATAAAATACAGACTCCAGGTAGTATTAAATGTACAATACACCTCGGGGAGTCTTTTTGCCTTAATCCCTAGTCGGTTAATTAAAGGTTTAAATGTGAACTCGTATGTAACAATGCTGATCGATGACTGAATAAATGATGACCCTCCGGTGTCATATGTAGTGAGGTGACATTTTGTCACCCCTTGGCCTTATCGGCTGGGACTGTAGCTAGCAGTCGGGGTGTGGGAGTGTATGTCCTGTATAGATCTATACACACAATGCCCGATCTCCCTCCAGGAGACTCTGGTTACAAAGATGATACAACACGGTCTTGTTGTATCCGTAATGAGTATGCCACATTCTAGTTATCGTATTCATATGTTTGTATAGTATATCATAGTGTAGTAATGTTCTCTCTGTACTAGTATATAGTATGCTCTCTTATATAGTGTATAGTATGTATTGTATTTTGTTATAGTACGTTTGTAATGACTTGAAAATGTACTAACTCTTGTATGCTTCGCTATACCAGTAATAGTAGTAGTAACTTCCTAAACTATACCTATTATAGTTTACTAGCAATGTTGTTTGTATGAATGAACAATGTTTGTATACCTTTGCTACAGTATTAAACTGAATGAATGAACTTTTATATCTATATACATATACATAATATATAACTAAGATTCAAATGACCATCGGACAAACAGCCGATACCCTAAGTCCACAACCAAACAAGGAACAAGAAATAAGGTGAGCTATCAGTCCTAAGTGTCACACCCCCAAACCAAGGATGGCGGAAACGTCCGGGGGTGGCGGACTTCATGTATAGTATCATAACAATGTGTATAAAAGTGATCAAAGCAATACAACCAATCATAAATATAAAGGAAAAGAGTTACATGGTTTCAAGTGTTACATATTTCAATCATTGATTACAACATGATGTAAAAATAGTTGTTCAACGCCGTAGCGTCCCATCCTCAAACACTTGCGATTACCTGGTTTCGTTGATTCCCTGAGAATACAAGTAGTTTTGAAAAAGTGTCAACAATTAAGTTGGTCAGTTCATAAGCTTTTTAGATGAAGAGTTTGGAAACCGATCTTTGTTATGAATTGTGTGGTACCAAGAAAAATCCAATATTTTCCTTACAAAAGTGATGTGTTGTCTTTAATTCTAAGACCGAAAGTGTACAATACTATCCATACTTATTGTTATAAAAGTGATTTTAAATCGACATAAAACCCTTTTTGATTTGAGAAAATCCCCGTAAACTTTATGTGTTATGTGTTGTCTTAAATCCCAAGACCGAAAGTGTACAGTTCTATCCATACTTAATGATATAAAAAGTGATTTTAAATCGACATAAAACCCTTTTTAATTTGGGAAATATCCCGTAAACTTTATGTGTTGTTAACTCCCTATGTGAGTCGCTATAACCATACTATGACTATGAACCTGCCACGACGTTTCTCAGGCGTCGAAAAAGTTAATGACACTTGAAACCTCAGACCTGCCGGTCTAGCTGTAGCTAGCAGCTCAGGTGTAGTTTGTCAAACCAATATAGATCTATACACAACTATCACGTTCTCCCTACAAGAGACTCTGGTTATAACTACCAGGAATTTTAACCTGTACTCTAGGAGTACTAAGAGGAATGTCTCATAATTTACGTTAACAAGTTTACTTGTGGTGTGTGTGAGTGTAAAACCTTTTTCTGTGGGAATAAAACCTTCCGAACTATGTTTGTTATGTTAATGGAATCATAAACTATACCTATTATAGTTTATCATGTATTATATGAAAAACCCATTTGTTTTGAGAGTGACACCTTTTTCATGTGGTAAAAATCCATAAACTATGCTTATTGTAGTTTATTATATGCGTTCGAGATGAATGAAGAAAGCTTCTCATGAATGACTAAAATTTCAGTTTATGATGATAAACTAACAACAAATACATTCAATATTTAGAACTTATTGTTATACACTTTGCTCAACATAATACAAAGTGTTATGAAAGTTATAAGCTGTTAACTAGTTTCTAACCGTTCTGCACTGTTTTAGAAAAATCATAGAAAAATCATACGAAGTCGAAAATTGAATCCGTAAGTTCTGAGAGTTCACAAACTGTGTATAGTTTATTCATAATTTTTATTCTGATTTTTAGAAGTCTTTAACTCGTGTTAAAATGTTCATATTCACAGACTGGTCCGAATTCGTTTCTGAAATGATAGACAGTTTTGTAAAAATCACCATAAAACGTAGAAAATCCGTATGGAGATGTGCAAGTAGTCATTGTAAAGGTATGAACCTGAACTACTTGAATATTAAATAGTTTTGAAAGATATTAAGTTTAAGATAGTCAAGCAAGTCCGTGAATAAGACTCAACTTTTCTGATGAAAGCTGTTGTTTGAGTTTAGTTGTGTTCTTGGTGTTTTAACTTGTATTCCCCCCCCCCCCTAAAACTTGAAGAAAACATGAAAATGTAGGGGTATGAACTCACCTTGAGTGATTTCAGTAGATGGATGATGAAGAAGAGAAGTGTTCAACTCAAGAACACTTAGAAGGTACTTGAAGATTCGAAGGCCTAGCAACAAGTATGATGATCTTAGTGTAAGAAACCCTTGATTTGAGTGAGGGGATGTAAGGAAATCAAGTGAGGGATGAAATATCTTACCAAGGTGGATGAGAACTCAAGAACTCCTGGAGGAATCTTGAAAATTTGAAGAGATGTGAGAGAGAAAAGTGTTTTTGCTTTCTGATGAAGTGTTGGTGATTCTAGGGAATGAGGGTGGTATGGGTTAATTGTGTGTGTGTGTGTTCAAGGAAACTTGTGGGGAAAGATAAAAGGTACAAAGAGTGGGTAATGGCTGATGTGAATAGTGACTGGGGATGGCCATGGAGTGGGTGTAGAGGGTTGCTTGTGTCATGACTCAAAGGTAAAGTCAACACTCTACCTCTAAGCCATACCCACTAGATTTTATTCCTAAGTAAAGATTTCCCTAAAAATGTGTTTAAATTATGAATATATAGAGTCTTATATGTCAAATATGGGTTTGGGTGAAAATCCCACGTTGAAATAATGAAAAACGGGCTTAAAATGAAATCGTGATCGAAAATCGGGTGAATTTGGCCTATCTGCGAGACTTCTCGGTACTGGGCCGAGGTTTGGTCCCTACTGCTGCTGGTCGAAGATGAGTTGAAGCGAAATAGCCCGAAGGCGAAGGTAGGAAGCGAAGGCGAGAGGCTTCGGGTTCGGGTTCGGTTCGCAGGGTTCGGTCCTCAGCAGTTCGGTTTCGATCCTTCTTTGTTTGGCCCGAGAGGCTTCGCCCCTTAAGAGAAGGTTTCAGTTCCTTAAGGCTATTTTTCAAGAAATCTTCCCGTTTCGAGCGGTTTTTGACCCGGTTAAGTGTCGGGATGACCTGAAAGATTATAAAAAGTTAAAAGAGATTGAGAGAGAGATTTGGGAGAGATTTGGGAGAGATTTAGATTGCTAAAGAGAGATTGAATGAGACTTTGTTTGTGACCTTTTTGAGTGTTTAGCTTTGCAACTCAAGGTTCGTAAACCCCGTTAAGCCATGTTTAAGAGTCTTATGCACCCCCGATGGGTATGTAATGGTGTTTTATCGTTTTGTTACCTCACTTACCCCGTTTAGGGTTTAAGAATTTCGATCCTACGATCTTTCCAAGTGATAACTTCTTATTAACATAGCGAGTTGTACAACTTTAAACACAAGGAAAACCCTAATATCCAAGGGTTAGATGTGTTGACCGGTTTGACCCGTTGAATTTATTTGACTTTGACTTGACTAGAATTTGATGGTTGTCACATCACCCCCCCGTTAGAAGGAATTTCGTCCCGAAATTAACGTTTCGACTGGGACTTCAAGAGCTGGGGAAAAGATGTGGGTATTTTTTGTTTCATCTGATCTTCGCGCTTGCTGGTGAACTCGGGTCCTCGTTTAGCGTCCCAACGGACCTTCATAATAGGAATGCGACTTTTTTTCGTTCTCTTGATTTCCCGATCCGTGATTTCAACCGGTTCTTCTACGAAGTGGAGACTCTCGTTGATTTTGATTTCGTCGAGTGGTATTACAAGAGTCTTATCGGACATACACTTCTTTAAGTTTGATACGTGGGAGGTCAGGTGTACCTTATTAAGTTCTTGTGGCAGTCGAAGTTTGTACGCCGGTGGCCAATCCTGGCAAGGATTTCAAATGGCCCGATATATCTTGGATTTAGTTTCCCACGTTTAGACCTTCAGTAGTACATGGTCACCCACCTGGAATTCCAACGGTTTGAGTCGCTTATCTGCATAGCTCTTTTGTCGATCTCGAGACGCTTTCAGTATTTCTCGAATTTGCACGATCTTTTCCGTTGTTTCTCTTATGATTTCAGGGCCATTGAGGGTGCTGTTAGGGACTTGCTCCTTCGCTAGCTGTGTATCTCCCACTTCAGCCCAGCGCAGTGGTGATCTGCCCTTGCTGCTTTAGAGATCTTCGAATGGAGCGACCTTGATGTTAGGGTGATTGTTGTTGTTGTTGAAAATTCAATGAGTGGTAAGTGAGCATTCCCACGCTTTACCGAAGTCAATCCCCCAAGCTATTAGCATGTCTTCCAAGGTTTGAACAGTTTCTTTTGCTCTTCCCGTCGGTTTGCTGGTGGTAGGTCGTACTCAAGCCTAGTCTAGTCCATGTAAGGGTTGCCAGAATCGCGAAATGAATCTACTATCTCTGTCAGAGATAATGGATATTGACACACCATGCCGTCGTGTAATCTCTTTGATGTACGTTCTAGCCAATTCTTCCATCTTGTCGGTTTCTTTGATTAGTAGGGAGAGTGCGGATTCGGTCAGTCTGTCGACGATTACCCAAGTGGTATCGAGACCACCCATTGTCTTGGGTAACTTGGTTATGAAGTCCATGGTTAGCCGCTCTCACTTCCTTTCGGGTATCACTGGTTGTTGTAGGAAACGCGAAGGCTTCTGTTATTCTACCTTGACCTTGGCACAAGTCAGATACTTGTCCACCGATGTAGCGATGTCGGTTTTCATGTTCGGCTGCCAATAATGTTTCTTAAGGTCCAGATACATCTGAACCTGGATGAACTGAGTGGCGAGTTTTTGTGTGCTTTGATCATGACGTCATTTCTGATTCCATCAACTTCGGTGTCCAGATCTGGTTCATGGGATAACTTGCCCTGTCGCTCTTGCCTTCTAGGTTCTTATGATCGGTGAAGATTGTACACTTCGTGTCGTGGAGATAGTGCCTCTAGATCTCTAGGGCGAATACTACCGCTCCTAGTTCGAGGTCATGCGTGACCTAGCCGATCCCGTACGTCTTTAGCTGTCTTTAGTCATAAGTAATAACTTCTCCTCGGAGCGTTGCATAGGGCCTGCTGTAGAGCTTCTCGATTGATTAGTTCGGTAGAGAGCGTATGGGTTTAGTTTACGCGACTAGACTTATTCGGATGGTAGAACGTTCACTCGCACTCCTGGGTAGCCTTGTCCCGAAGTTCCTGGTAGGACTCGTACCTGGCCCGTCTATCATCAACTCGCGTATATAGTTCGTATGTAATTATGGTTGGTAAGACAGTTGGATGGGTGACTCTGACCCAAATCCACAACCAGACGAGGAACAGGAAATGGGGCGGAAACACACATCCAATGCCCATAGAATCTTAATTATACACCACACTTCACATATACACAAGGCAGTGATAGGTTAATCGTACTTGTCCCACATCTCTAGGCTTGACCTTGATCTGCTATACGAGTGATATTCTCGAAGGGTTTACTAGGAATAATTTGAAAAGGTTACAGGAAGTATAACACACCTCCAGAGGGTGCTTTGGGGTTTCGCAATGAAGGGTGACTAGAGAGTCAGAGTCAGATTTAGGGTTATGAGAGACGAGGGTTTCGATATTCAGTTGGTTAGGTGGGGGGTCTTTTCATAACATATGCAATTGATAAGGTGATGATCCAAACCAATCCATATCGAATGACGACACCGGATTTTCCCAATGACACATGTATTGAGTCGTATACGTAATAGGTATTCGTTAGAGTGATAGTGCATCCTGTGTTTCTTTTTAGTGTTTTCTGTTTTGATCGATGCTATTGTTACTGCAAATGATTTATACTCCAGTAGCTGTTGGTAGTAAGTGTGTTCTGATAGCTAGTAATGATACTTTATATTGTGATCCTCGGCCGATCATTCCATGATCGATCAGTATATGCAAATCGTATGTCATTTGATATTGATGAAATTGACGGGTGAATGGTTCTATCCTAATGCTACCACTAGACATGGAACAGTAATTAGGATGGAATTATTCACCTTAAGTATGTGATATTTTAATTATAAGTAACCCTGAAGTATACAGTAAGTCATCACAAACATATGGTACTTAAACGTTTTCGTTGTTGGAAACATTACAAAAGTCCTAATAAGCTTCCGCTGGTTCAGTTGTCACACTCCTCCTGCTCCTCCGTCATTCTTCTCGGTTGGACAGTCTCTCTTGAAGTGTCCCGTTTCACCACATAGGAAGCATACTGGACTTACACCAGTATTGGTGGTTGAAGCGATGCGCTGGGTCGGGGTCCTGCAGAAGCGGACGGTATGCCCTTTCTTGTTGCAGTTGATACAGCGTGGAATCCGGCAAGCTCCTGTGTGATGGTAGTTACACTTGTTACACTTTGGAAGTGTTCCCATATATTGCCTGTCTGGTGCTTGAGCGATAGATGTTGTGGCTAATGTCGAGGCATGTGTTGTGACTGCTGTAGTAATTGTAGGGGCAGCCACAGATTGCTGTCTCTTAGCGAATTTTTGAGATGGGTTGCACTTCTTTCTGTTCCAAAACTTCCGTTTCTTGCTCTTAGGTTTGTGGTCTGAGGTATTTTCGTTGGTAGACGCCCGCTGGTGTTCTTGATTGTTATTGCGGTTAGTATTTCAGACACCATCTCCGCGCCTACTGGCGTGGTTAGCATTGAGCTGCGCCATGACGGCTGCCACGGCTGCCGTGACTGCAGCTTGAAAAGTAGCAGAGTCTATCTGCAGGGTTGACGCCTTGCTAGTTGGTTGGTTACCTCTTGGTGAAGACATAATTCTGTTTCATGATGAAAAATGAATTTGTGAGTGGGGATGATTACCTCAAGTGCATTCTTACAATTTATATTATCATGTATAAATTTCGCACATTGCTGTACTATTCTTAGTGTTTCTGCTAATCACTCCTCAGATAGAGTTACGGAAATGGGTAGAAGTAGGTTTCGTATGAATGTTAAGTTTATCCATCCTAGTTAATATTTTTGCCCAAACACTCTTAACCTAGGAGTTTTGATGGGATCCGGTGCATTAGTGCTGGTATGATCGCACCCTATAGGTCTACGAAGGAGGCACCTTTCAACCAAAATGTTTAAAGGTGAAACGATAATGAGTCGTTAGAAGGGCTATGCGTCGTGAGTTATCTAACTAAGTTTATCTTAGTTATAAGTGTACTGTATTTCGATTTTTATGGTGTTCTGAAAGCAATTCCTACTGAGAGTCCATAATAAACCCATGTATTTTAGTAGCTCTGTATCCAAGTGAAACCTTGTAATGTGATCCAAGCTAAGTCCTTCTTACGACCACTTGATGTATGCTTAGTTGCATGAGTAAGACTTAATAGACCTTTGAGCCTATTGGGTCTGTCGTAAGCCCTTTTTTTTATATCATTCTAGAAATTTTAGTTTCAGAGAAAATTCTGACCTCGATGCAGGTCTACACTACATCATTGTAAGGAAAAGTTTTGACAGTAAATAAATCCCCAGATTAGTATAATCGCTTAAATCGCAGTGTTGAGCTTACACATAGAATAGAGTAGCACCAACGCATACTCATGAACCTAATCTACAAGGTATTGTGAGCAGTATGAACTATACTCACGACGATCCGTCCCTTGCGATGCCTGAGACAAAGTCGATACACCTTGCAGCTCTGCCAATCGGCATTTGGCTGCAACCATTCTCTCTTTGAGTGTCGTGTGTCTACCCTGTTACTTTTTTGCCTTCGCCCGAGCGGCGATAAGGTCCTTAAAAAGTTGGTCTCTAGGATAGCAGTCTCTTTCCAGGCCTCGAGTACGTGAGATGGTGGTGTCTGTAGTAGCGTGCAGTTTCCGTACTCGATTTGCAGTCCCCCTGTTTTAATCCCCGATGTTCGCGATCTGCCGGGTCTTCGCCGGGAGGGCTCTGTCAGTCGGTCCCCCGTGGTTGAGGTCATAGCAACCTTTTCGGTCTCCAAATGGTGATCGCAGTCATTGCTGTCGACTACAACCCTCGATCACGGTTGCCCAACGAGGTCTTCTTCGGGTTCTTGTCCTAACCGTCCACCATTTCCCTGGTTGGGAAAGTAGGAGTCGCCTGGTAAGTAGAATCTTTCCATGTTATACGTGCGAGAATAGGAGGGGTAGGAAGCATATATTAGTCGTATTCCTAGAAATACTTATAGGGGTTCGATCCTCATTAGTTACTTCTATAATGACATAGTGCATACTATTTACATATAACAAAGATATGATAGACCTTCGAATAAGCGATCCTAACCTAGGTCCACATCCAAACAAGGTAAAGGAAGTAAGGCAATGACCACATATTCTAAGTCTATTATCTCTAAGTTATATATAACTTTAGAGTATCCACTTAGTGACAATAGACCTATTATTAAGGATCTGTTTAGTTTTCACATAAGTTATAATATTACAAAATACTCCTATAGTATTTTTAAATGTTATGTTTGGTTCTTAGCAACTTTCTTGTATGGGAAGTTTTTAGGCTTGTTGCTCACTACGACCATGCCCCGACATATAATAGTCACACCTCGGATAAATATAGTTGCTCAGGTTATATTCATCCCAAGTCTGATTACATATCCCAAGGTCTACTCGTAGTGTCCAACTCCTCGTTTTACTTTTGTGTTTTCCTTAGACGTGACACTATACCGGTATGCATGTATGTACTCATACTTTTAACAAGAAACTATTTATTTCAAAAAAAGTATAGTTATTTGAAACCGTTTAAACCAGAGACTTTAGTCCCAATGCATTTATAGTTTGTATAACTTATGTGGTTCGATATACTTAGTTCACTATAAATAATGCTCTGATACCAATCTGTCATACCCCCAAACCAAGGATGGCGGAAACGTCCGGGGGTGGCGGACTTCATGTATAGTATCATAACAACGTGTATAACAGTGATCAAAGCAATACAACCAATCATAAATATAAAGGAAAAGAATTACATGGTTTCAAGTGTTACATATTTCAATGATTGATTACAACATGATGTAAAAATAGTTGTTCAACGCCGTAGCGTCCCATCCTCAAAAACTTGCGATTACCTGGTTTCGTTGATTCCCTGAGAATACAAGTAGTTTTGAAAAAGTGTCAACAATTAAGTTGGTCAGTTCATAAGCTTTTTAGATGAAGAGTTTGGAAACCGATCTTTGTTATGAATTGTGTGGTACCAAGAAAAATCCAATATTTTCCTTACAAAAGTGATGTGTTGTCTTTAATTCTAAGACCAAAAGTGTACAATACTATCCATACTGATTGTTATAAAAGTGATTTTAAATCGACATAAAACCCTTTTTGATTTGAGAAAATCCCCGTAAACTTTATGTGTTATGTGTTGTCTTAAATCCCAAGACCGAAAGTGTACAGTTCTATCCATACTTATTGATATAAAAAGTGATTTTAAATCGACATAAAACCCTTTTTAATTTGGGAAATATCCCATAAACTTTATGTGTTGTTAACTCCCTATGTGAGTCGCTATAACCATACTATGACTATGAACCTGCCACGACGTTTCTCAGGCGTCGAAAAAGTTAATGACACTTGTCACCTCAGACCTGCCGGTCTAGCTGTAGCTAGCAGCTCAGGTGTAGTTTGTCAAACCAATATAGATCTATACACAACTATCACGTTCTCCCTACAAGAGACTCTGGTTATAACTACCAGGAATTTTAACCTGTACTCTAGGAGTACTAAGAGGAATGTCTCACAATTTACGTTAACAAGTTTACTTGTGGTGTGCGTGAGTGTAAAACCTTTTTCTGTGGGAATAAAACCTTCCGAACTATGTTTGTTATGTTAATGGAATCATAAACTATACCTATTATAGTTTATCATGTATTATATGAAAAACCCATTTGTTTTGAGAGTGACACCTTTTTCATGTGGTAAAAATCCATAAACTATGCTTATTGTAGTTTATTATATGCGTTCGAGATGAATGAATAAAGCTTATCATGAATGACTAAAATTTCAGTTTATGATGATAAACTAACAACAAATACATTCAATATTTAGAACTTATTGTTATACACTTTGCTCAACATAATACAAGGTGTTATGAAAGTTATAAGCTGTTAACTAGTTTCTAACCGTTCTGCACTGTTTTAGAAAAATCATACGAAGTCGAAAACTGAATCCGTAAGTTCTAAGAGTTCACAAAATGTGTCTAGTTTATTCCTAATTTTTATTATGATTTTTAGAAGTCTTTAACTCGTGTTAAAATGTTCATATTCACAGACTGGTCCGAATTCGTTTCTGAAATGATAGGCAGTTTTGTAAAAATCACCATAAATCGTAGAAAAATCGTATGGAGATGTGCAAGTAGTCATTTTAAAGGTATGAACCTGAACTATTTTCATATTAAACATTTTGGAAAGATATTAAGTTTAAGTTAGTCAAAACAGTCCGTGAATAATACTCAACTTTTCTGATGAAAGCTGTTGTTTGAGTTTAGTTGTGTTCTTGGTGTTTTAACTTGTATTCCCCCCCCCCCCTAAAACTTGAAGAAAACATGAAAATGTAGGGGTATGAACTCACCTTGAGTGATTTCAGTAGATGGATGATGAAGAAGAGAAGTGTTCAACTCAAGAACACTTAGAAGGTACTTGAAGATTCGAAGGCCTAGCAACAAGTATGATGATCTTAGTGTAAGAAACCCTTGATTTGAGTGAGGGGATGTAAGGAAATCAAGTGAGGGATGAAATATCTTACCAAGGTGGATGAGAACTCAAGAACTCCTGGAGGAATCTTGAAAATTTGAAGAGATGTGAGAGAGAAAAGTGTTTTTGCTTTTTGATGAAGTGTTGGTGATTCTAGGGAGTGAGGGTGGTATGGGTTAATTGTGTGTGTGTGTGTGTGTGTTCAAGGAAACTTGTGGGGAAAGATAAAAGGTACAAAGAGTGGGTAATGGCTGATGTGAATAGTGACTGGGGATGACCATGGAGTGGGTGTAGAGGGTTGCTTGTGTCATGACTCAAAGGTAAAGTCAACACTCCACCTCTAAACCATACCCACTAGATTTTATTCCTAAATAAAGATTTCCCTAAAAATGTGTTTAAATTATGAATATATAGAGTCTTATATGTCAAATATGGGTTTGGGTGAAAATCCCACGTTAAAATAATGAAAAACGGGCTTAAAATGAAATCGTGATCGAAAATCGGGTGAATTTGGCCTATCTGCGAGACTTCTCGGTACTGGGCCGAGGTTCGGTCTCTACTGCTGCTGGGCCGAAGATGAGTTGAAGCGAAATAGCCCGAAGGCGAAGGTAGGAAGCGAAGGCGAGAGGCTTCGGGTTCGGGTCAGAGGGTTCGGGTTCGGTTCGCAGGGTTCGGTCCTCAGCAGTTCGGTCCTCAGCAGTTCGGTTTCGGTCCTTCTTTGTTTGGCCCGAGAGGCTTCGCCCCTTAAGAGAAGGTTTCGGTTCCTTAAGGCTATATAACTATATCTATATAGATACACATTTGACAAATTATATAACTATATCTATATAGATACGCATTTGACAAATTATAAGTTTAGAAAGATGTATTGTAAAACCTATAGAAGAGTTTATATAAATATTGATGAATTGGTGTCATTTCATAAGACGATTTAAAAGCAGTTTGGCATATAAGAACAAGTTTAATAGAAAGTTTTTAACATATAAAAGAGTTTATAAAACGATTTGAAGTAGTTTGGTTGATAACACAGTTTGAAAAGTAAGAAATCCACTTGATTGGTAGTTATTAATCACATGTGATTGATATAATAACTATATTTGTTCAACTTGTATCCCCCCATAAAAGCATCTAAAAATCATTTAAAAGGTTGATTAAGGGGTATGAACTCACCTACAGTGAGTAGTTTGGATGGAAGTGCCGGATAGGATGCTAAGTGTCAAGTGAGGACTTGAGCACACACGGATCCTATTTAACATATAATGTCACACATATGTATCTAATTAGTGTTTAAACAACTAATTAAGCAAGTAAGGACACCTTAGGACATGGAAAACACTTTGATTCAAGTGCTAGGGGTACAAAGGGTTGCATCTAAGGGTTGTAGGGCCTCACATTGGAGTTTTCGGCCCAAGAGTAAACCCCCCATGAGTTTACGGCCCATGGGTTTACGGCCCATAGTGTTTACGGCCCATGGGTTTACGGCCCATGGTGTTTACGGCCGTAAACTCATGTCATCTTGTTCCATTTCGTGTGTTTAAGGTCCTACAAGCTTCCAAGAAGTGTTCTAGACTAAAGACCAAGCCTTAGGAAGAAGTTAAGGTCCATATGCACCCAATATTAGGGTTTACGGCCAAGGGAGATTGCCTTGGCCATAAACACCCTCCTGGACATGTTTTCTTGATGTTTAACAAGTGATTTTAGTATATAACAAGCTAAGGGTAGTGTACTTACGTAGTAGAAGCTTGAAAGGGTGATTAAAGTCCAAAAACACTAGTGTGTGTTCTTGGTGAAATGAAGAACACTTGAAGATCTACCCAAAAGAAGAGATTTCATGGATGAAATCAAGAGTGAATCAAGGAGAAGAGATGTATTAACTCAAATATGGAAGGATTCACTTACATTTTTGAAGATTTGGAGCAAAAACTTCAAGATCCTTGGGAGAGAATTTGAGTTCTAGGCTTGGAAAAGTGAAAAATGGCCGAAAAATGGCTAAGGGTCATATATATAGCTTGGAGTTTACGGCCAACATGTGTTTACGGCCGTAAACCCATGACCCTTGGCCGTAAACTCCTTTTTTGAGGGTTTATGGCTTGGTTGATGGGTTACCACTTTAATTGGCACTTTCGTTAATTTAATCCCTTGATGTACTAAACTCAGAGTGCTCAAATAGACTCTAAATAACGCTAAAAGTTAGTAGGAAAAAGGTCTAACTTTGATTGGATTGAATGGCTTGTACAAGATTGAAATTTCAGGTTGTCACATCATCCCCCCGTTAGAGGGAATTTCATCCCGAAATTAGAGTTCAAGCAACTAAGTTATTACAAGTAACTAAGTAAAAAGATGAGGATATTTAAGTTTCATTTGATCCTCGCGCTCCCAAGTGAATTCCGGTCCTCGCTTTACGTTCCAGCGAACCTTCACGATTGGGATACGGCTTTGCTTGGTTCGTTTGACCTCTCGGTCCATGATCTCTACTAGTTCTTCCACAAAGTTGAGGCTCTCATTGATCTCGATCTCGTCGAGTGGGATTACAAGAGTCTCGTCGGATAAGCACTTTTTCAAGTTTGAGACGTGGAAGGTAGGATGTACGTTACTAAGCTCGTGGGGTAGGTTGAGTTTGTAAGCTACAGGGCCGATTCTAGTGAGAATTTCGAAAGGCCCTATGTATCTTGGATTTAGCTTTCCACGCTTTCCGAAGCGTATCAAACCCTTCCAGGGTGAGACTTTCAAAAGGACTCGGTCTCCCACCTGGAATTCCAAAGGTTTCCTTCGTCTGTCTGCGTAGCTTTTCTGTCGGTCTCTAGAGGCTTTCAGTCGTTCACGAATCTGAATGATCTTCTCTGTCGTTTCCCGAATAATCTCCGGACCCGTGAGAGTGCTGTCAGGAACTCGTCCTTTAGCTAGTTGAGTGTCACCTACCTCAGCCCAGCACAGAGGGGATCTGCACTTCCGGCCATAGAGGGCTTCAAATGGAGCAGCCTTTATGCTCGTGTGATAACTGTTGTTGTAGGAAAACTTGACAAGGGGTTAATGAGTATCCCATGCCTTCCCGAAGTCGATCACGCAGGCTCGCAACATGTCCTCAAAGGTTTGGATAGTTCTCTCACTTTGTCCGTCGGTCTGTGGATGGTAGGCTGTACTCATGTCCAGCCTCGTTCCTAAGGAGTTTTGTAGCGACTGCCAGAATCTAGAAGTGAATCTACTATCTCTATCGGAGATAATGGATATAGGGACACCATGCAGTCGTACTATCTCCCGAATGTATGTTCTTGTGAGCTTCTCCATCTTGTCAGTCTCTTTGATGGGTAGGAAGTGTGCGGACTTGGTCAATCTATCGACGATGACCCATATGGTATCAAGTCCACCTGTTGTCTTGGGAAACTTGGTTATGAAGTCCATAGTGATCCGTTCCCACTTCCATTCAGGTATCTCCGGTTGCTGAAGTAGACCTGAGGGTTTCTGGTATTCAACCTTGATCTTGGCACAAGTAAGGCATTTACTCACGAAGGTAGCAATTTCTACTTTCATGTTAGGCCACCAGTATAACTTTTTAAGATCCAGATACATCTTATCTGAACCCTGGTGGATGGAATATTGAGTGTTGTGCGCTTCTTTCATGACCAAGTCTCTGAAGCCACCGTGCTTTGGTGTCCAGATCCGGTCCATGAGATACAAAGCTCCACTACCCTTGACTTCCAAGTTCTTATCCATTCCTCGTAGAGATTCACCCACCACATTTTAAGGTTTCAAATCTTCGAGCTGAGCCTCCTTAATTTGTGTGGACAGATGCGAATGGATAGTCATAGTTAATGACTTGGCTCTTCGACCAGAATATTCTTTCCGACTTAGGGCGTCTGCTACTACGTTGGCTTTACCCGGATGATAACGAATTTCACATTCGTAGTCATTGAGTAGTTCGACCCACCGTCGTTGTCTCGTATTGAGCTCCTTCTGGTTGAATATATGTTGTAGGCTTTTGTGGTCTGTAAAGATAGTTCTTTTCGTACCATACAGGTAGTGTCTCCAAATCTTCAGGGCAAACACAACTGCTCCTAATTCGAGATCGTGTGTGGTGTAGTTGACCTCGTGCGTCTTCAGCTGCCTTGAGGCATAGGCGATGACCTTACCTCGTTGCATCAGAACACAGCCGAGCCCATGGTTGGATGCATCGCAGTATACTACAAAGTCTTCTATCCCTTCGGGGAGGGATAGTATCGGTGCGGTGCATAAGGCTCGCTTTAGTGTTTTAAACGCCTTCTCTTGTTTCTCTTCCCAGTCAAAGGCCACACCTTTCTGGGTCAGTGTCGTAAGGGGTTTTGCAATTCGCGAGAAGTTCTGTATGAATCTGCGATAGTAGCCAGCGAGGCCTAGAAATTGACGAATTTCTGTATGCGTCTTCGGTGCTGACCAGTTCTCGATGGCTTCAATTTTGGAGGGGTCCACGTGGATTCCTTCTTCGCTAACCACGTGACCTAAAAATTCGACTCTGCGGATCCAAAATTCGCATTTAGAGAACTTTGCATAAAGCTTCTCCGATCGTAAGGTTCCTAGGACTTGTCGTAGATGATCACTATGTTCCTCCTTACTTCGAGAGTAGATAAGTATGTCATCGATGAAAACGATGACGAACTGATCCAAGTAAGGACGACATACACTATTCATTAAGTCCATGAATACCGCGAGCGCATTAGTCAATCCGAATGGCATCACTACGAACTCGTAGTGTCCGTAACGAGTTCGTAAGGCTGTCTTCGGAACATCCTCCTCAAGCACTCGTAACTGGTGATACCCGGATCTCAGATCAATCTTAGAAAAGTAGCTCGCCCCTTGCAGCTGGTCGAATAAATCGTCTATGCGAGGAAGAGGGTAACGATTTTTGATCGTAAGTTTGTTGAGTTCCCTGTAGTCGATGCACATACGGAATGATCCGTCTTTCTTCTTTACGAATAAGACCGGTGCTCCCCAGGGTGAGAAGCTTGGTCTTATAAAGCCCTTGCTGAGCAGTTCGTTAAGTTGACCGGACAGTTCTTGCATCTCTGCAGGTGCTAGATGATAGGACGATTTGGCTACGGGGGTAGCCCCTGGAACTAAGTCGATCCTGAATTCGACTTGACGTTAGGGAGGTAAACCCGATAGTTCTTCTGGAAAGACGTCGGGGAAGTCACGTACTACGGGGAGGTCTTTTAGGTATTTTGTTTTCTGGTTCACATCGACTATATGAGCAAGGATCGCACGATATTCCTTTCGAAGGTATTTCTGGGCTTGTATGCACGAGATAATGCGAAGGTTTGTACTGGGCTTGTCTCCGTAGATCAACAAGGCTTCGCTATTCGGTAGGTTTAGACGGACTGCTTTCTCGAAACACAGGATATCGACGCGATAAAGACTCAACCAGTCCATGCCTACAATGACGTCGAAACTCTTGATTGCCACGGGTATGAGGTCGATTGGGAATGAACGATTGTCTAGTGTGAGGGTACAACCTATGTAAATCTCATTAGAACTCTCTGTCTTTCCGTTAGCCATTTATACGACGAAGGTTTCTTTTAGTGCTTGCGGTGCTTGATTAAGTAAGTGTTTAAATTTTTGGTTCACGAAGCTCCTTTCTGCCCCACAATCAAACAAGACACATGCATATGAGTTATTGAGGAGGAACGTACCCGTGACTACTGTGGGGACTGCCACTGCTTCATTGTGGCCAATAGCAAGTAGTCTTCCTGCTCCTCCCGCATTCCCAGCTTTCGGACAATTTCTTTTGAAGTGCCCTGTCTCGCCACACCCATAGCAGGCCTGGCTTACTCCTGCACCGGGGACCTGGGTGATGGGTTTGGGTGGTGCTCTGCAAAATCGGACAATATGGCCCTTCCGGTTGCAGTTGGTGCAGTGTAATTCCCGGCAGGGGCCGTTGTGATTGAAATTGCACTTAGTGCACTTGGGTAGGTTCCATGCATATGGCTTTACTGGTACAGGGGCAACAGGAGTTGTGGCAGCATGGACAGCCACAACCTGTTGGTTCTTGGAAGAGGGTTGAGTTGATTTGCCCTTCTTTCGGTCCCAACGCTTTCTCTTGTTGTCGGCCGCTTTGGTTGGCACGGAGGCAGCCGTTGTAGTTGTTGTTGGAAGGGAAGGGACCTCGTGATCGATCAGCCTTTGGGCCAATTCCTTGGCACTATCAAAGGTCGCAGGGTTCGATGCTAGAATGTTCCCTCGATACGGGGGCACCAAACCCCAGATGTATCTCTCGACTTTCTTGCTTTCAGTGGGGACCATGTTGGGACATAGAGTCACCAGGTCGCTGAATCTAGCCGTATAAGCCACTATGTCGGAACCCTTCATCTTGAGATTCCACAGTTCCTCTTCAATTTTTTGAACTTCGCCCCTCGGGCAGTACTCCTTCGCCCATAGGTCCTTTGTTGAATCATAAAATTGACCCTCTTGAACTCAGCTACCGCAACCATCTCAGCTACCGCAACCATCTCAGCTACCACAACCATCTTTCTACCGCAACCGCTTCAGCACCCGGAGTCAATCTTGTTCATCAGCAACCGCATCAGCAACCTGAGTCAGCTACCGCAGTCAACTTAGCTAGATTACGTTATTTGTCTTTTATGTAATACACTCTATTATCCAGTATGCCTTGCACGGCTGCTTATAGAGTTGTAATCTAGTGTAGTTTCTAAGTCTCTATAAATAGAGACTTACTCTCTTTGTATTCATAGAGATAACAAAAGGAACCGATAACTTATGAATTCTATCTGAATACACATTCTGAAGTTATCTCTCTTATCTTTCTTCACTCATATCTTCTTACTTAAATCTTATCATAATCTTGCTGATCATAATCCCTCTTCGGAGCAAGTCTTTAAGACTTAATCACTAAGCTTGATCTTCCTTATTAACTTGGAGTGAATGCATTCCTTGTTATGAATCAGCTTAAGTGTCTTCTTGATATAACAATTGCTGTCATTTCCATTCCTTTACATTTCCGCAACTAACTCTCTAACTATCTAACTATATTATTGTTGAGCTTTTAGATCCTTTGAGATTAACTATTCCGCATTATACTTGTTCTAACTTTTGTTCAAGTGTGTCTCCAAGTTTTTCTCTCAACAATTGGTATAAGAGCCAAAGTGGTTGCTTTTTGAAAACGGAACTCTGATTTTTCAAAGAGCCTTCTATACCACTAAAGCTCATTTCTTCAAAACAAAAAAAAACAATTTCAAATGGCACAATCATTATCTTTAAATGTTTCCAACAGTGTCGGTGGTTCTAACCGAGCCCCAATACTAGTCGCAAATGAATATCATCACTGGTCACAAAGAATGGAAAGGTACTTGAGAAGACTGGGTAGAGATGTATGGCGATCCGTAGAAGAAGGACCACATGTTCCAGTCCTTACACCAGTCCAAACTGACGGCGCTGCAACCAGGCTAGGAGGAGGTCAACCAGCCATGAGCCGTCCCACCAAGGATGATCTCGATAAAATGGAAAATGATGCTGTTTCTTTTTATGAAATCTCTTGTGGAGTTGCTCCTGACAACTTCGATATTATCATAAATTGCAAATCAGCGAAAGAGATCTGGGATGTTCTCAAAAACCTGTACGAAGGCTCGGAACAAGCACAAGATAAGAAGCTTACTACCGCACTCAACGAGTTCAACAACTTCAAAGCTCATACTGGAGAAACTTTGGAAGACTCCTTCAAAAGGTTCAACCTGATAGTCACCAAGTTATCCAATGCGGGCACCATCCGCAGTAACCATGAAATCAATCTTCAGTTTCTTAATGGTTTGGGCAGACATTGGACTACGGCCAAGATGATAGTCCAAGGCGATAGAAAGATTCACTCCCTGTCACTTTACAAGCTCTATGGAGAGCTACAAGCTCAAGAATCCACCGTACTCAAAGACTGTGCTGACTTCGGAGGACCACTCGCTCTCATAGCACAAGCTCTACCGCAGTCACCTTACCCTTCCTCGTATGACACTCTACCGCAGTCATACGAAGCGGATTCTGAATATGATGACGAAGAAGATTTTCAGAAGGCTATTACTCTGGTTAGCCAACAGTTCAACCGTCTACCACCTCCTTCCTTCCGCAAGAATCAGCAGTTCAACAAACCTCCATTCAACCGTAACTTCGGTTCTCAGAATAACTACTCTCGATTTCCCAAAAGTTCTCATCCACCACCGCAATCTCAGAATATTCAACCAAAGGAGGTAGCAGTCTCCTCAAATCACTGACTCTGGTACTCCTTCAGAAGACAAGACTGATGTTGTAATTTGTCACAAATGCAACAAAGAGAATCACTTTGCACGAGATTGTAAGGCCAATGTAGTAAAAGACAGAGCATTCTACCTTAGAATGACTCAAGAGTTGGAAGACAAAGAAAAAGCTGAAAAGGAAAGGGCATACGTGGCCCATGTCAAAAGAGACCATCAAGTCTGGTCATCCGGAGAAGAAGATGAGGCCATCAGCAGTGTCAAAGGAAAAGGGAAAATCTGCATGCTGGCCACTGCGGATGATGATGGGTCTACAATGTTGAACAAGAACTACTGCTACATGGTAAAGGATGGAACACTAAGCATCCTCGAACAGGTAAAACTCATGATCCAAACTCTAAACTATAGCATGCATGACTGTCAGCCTTACATAGATGATCTTAATGACACTTGTGCTGCCGTCCTTACAGACTATAATAAAGCCTTATATGAGAAGAACATTGCGTCCCAAGAGATGTTCCACGTGAGAGGACGACTGGATAACAAAAGACTTAAGATGGCTATGTTAGAGAAGGACCTAGAGTTAGAAAAGGATGCAAGAATGTTAAGTGAAACCCAATTAGAGATAGCTTTGAACCAGAGAGATTTAGCTCAGAGAGAAATTGTACGCTTAAATCTCTTAATTGAAAAATTGTTTAATGAAAGTGAAGCTATTGAAAATTTGGTAAACAATGGAACCGTGGACAATACATACAATTGGGGTTGGTCAAATGGATATCCTACCTTAATGGATTCCTCACCCCGGTTCAACAAAGACAGACTGTATGTCCCTCTAGACCGAGAATTTCATTTCCCTGTCAATGACAAGACTTTTCCCGAAGATATTAAAACTCACTTCGGTAGACTGCACTACTTAAGGAATAATTGTGTCATTGAGGAAATTATGCCGGAGGTTTCGGGTCACACATGTGATCAAATTCCTATCTGTGGCACCATCTATCCAAATTCTCAAACTTCATCCGTAGTTGACAAAGAGATTGTTGTTGAGGGCCCCGAAGTCTCAAAAGACTTTCCATCTCTGTCCTCAGACCGCAGTGTCTCTCACTGTAGTCAAATGTCCCACAAATGTCCCACCGAAGTCCCATCTAAGACTTACTCAGTGGTAGTCAAGTCATCCCTACCGCAGTCATCAGTTCAAGGAACTGTAACTCTTCTGCCAATATTTCATGAACTACCTATAGAAAATTTTGAAGTAGGTCAATGTTCCCAAATTCCTGAATCCTCAAGCTCTGATGACTCAACTCCGCATTTTCAAAATCATTCCAAGAATTCCAGGAAACCGCAGTTGAACAACAATGAATGCGGTTCACCAAAATCTTTGGCAAAAAAGGCTTTTAAAGAAGAAATCAGATCTCGCGATACTAATAGACAAATTTTTTCAAAAAACAAGAAGCAAGTCAGATTTCCTAAATCCAAAAGTCCTAAAAAATTTGTTTTCTCTCACTACATTTCAAAAAACTCTTCTTTCAAGAAAACAAACAAAAAGGAAAGTTCAGTTTCAAAAGTCATTCCTACTCCTTTTGACACAACCCAAAAGGGTGTTCAATCTTTTCGAAACTATGTTTTTCAGGTCTATTCTTCAAATGATCCTAAATGGAAAGGTATTTTACCCACTCCAACACTTTTAAAGTCACGTCAAAATTTCAAATGTAAGGGTATCTTACCAAATCCATCAAAAAGAATTCAGAAATCTACACGTGCTAAAACCTTTCATAAACAGACTTTTTCAAAACCCAAAAACACTCGTGTCAGGAATAACCCATCTTGGACCGGTAACAGATCCAAAACATCCTTAAAACCGCTGACCAATCACAGTGTTAGATCAAAAGACAAAATCTCCTTTTGTAAATGTCAGTGTAGTTGTCAAAAGGTTTTATCTCATGTCAAATCGAGTCAGAGTCAGAAACCTCGTATTTTTTCAAAAAATCACAACACTCCAAATCTACTCAAACACCCAGGACTAGGCTCAAAAGTTGACAAGAGACCTGTCCCTGCAACCTCGGACCATGCCTCACTCAGAAACACATCAATTGTCCTAGGCTCCAAACTTGTTTGGATGCCTAAACTAACCGTGTAATTCTCAGGCTTTGTGCAAGGAGGAACAAGAAGAAGAGTGGTTAGTTGACAGTGCCTGCTCCTTGCACATGACCGGAAGGTTAGAGTACCTTCGGGACTTCAGGCCTATATGCAATGGTGGAAATGTCACGTTTGGTAACAATGCAAATGGTGTCATCCGAGGTTACGGTGTTCTCACTACGGGGAACTTTTCCATTCAGAAGGTTGCTTATGTAGAAAGCCTTAAACACAATCTGATCAGTGTTGGCCAACTATGTAAAGCAGGACATCGTGTTGAATTTGATGATCAGTTTTGCTACGTAATGACGAGTGATAGAAACACTTGCCTGATCAAATCTCGATCCGAAGGTACCATGTACCCTTTGGATGTTTCTCTAATCATTGGTAAACCGCAATTGTGTTTCTTGTCCAAAGCTGTATCCGAAGTCAGCTGGCTATGGCACCGTAAGCTAGCTCATCTCAACTTCCGGTACATCAACAACTTAGTCACTGGAGAACTAGTCCGCGGTCTCCCTATTCTCAAATTTAGCAACGATACTCTCTGTCTGGCTTGTGAATGTGGTAAGCAGTCTAAAGCAAGTCACCCTCTATTAATGGACTCCTCTATTTCTGAACCACTAGAGCTATTGCACATTGATCTCTGCGGTCCATCAACCGTAGCCAGCCTCCACCACAAGAAGTATATACTGGTTATTGTTGATGACTATACACGCTTCACATGGGTCTTCTTCCTCAGACTCAAATCAGAGACACCGCAGATCTTCATCAACTTCATCAAAGAAATCGAACTTCAGATCAAGCTTCCAGTTAGACGCATCCGCAGTGATAATGGAACCGAGTTCACTAATCATCTTCGTAACAGTTTCTTGGTGTCCAAAGGCATTTCTCACAACTTCTCAGCACCCTACACACCGCAACAAAATGGTGTAGTAGAAAGAAGGAACCGCACACTAGTAGAAGCAGCCAGATCCATGCTTAACTTCGCCCAACTTCTCTCTACTTCTAGGCTGAAGCAGTAGCAACCGCATGCTTTGTCCAAAACCGAAGTATCGTGTGCAAACGCCTCAATAAAACACCATATGAGGGCCTTAACAACCGCAAGCCCAATGTTCGCTTCTTTCATATTTTTGGGTGTAGATGCTTTGTGATCAACAACAGAGATCAGCTCAACAAGTTTGCACCGAAGTCCGACGAAGGCATATTCCTTGGTTACTCCACTAACAAGGTTGCTTATCGAGTGCTCATCAGGCGTACAAGGCTGATCATTGAAAGCTTCGATGTGAAATTTGATGATTCTCACATCCGCGACGCCCCTCCATCTACTGAAACCACCGCAATCATGGAAAGTGACATTCCTGCCTCTTCAGGTCCCTTGAATCTAGTTGAAGTCAACTATGAGGATCTTTTCGATCCTATTGAAATGGTGAAACTATCTGAAGTTCTTGTGTCACCCGCAACTCAACAACAACATGCTGATGTTTCTGGACCATCTCTATCTGAAGTAGCCTCTCTCAATACTTCCACCTCTCCGGTTGAGGGGGAAAGATCTACTCCGAATCTAGCCGCAACCGTCGAGGTTCCAGTACTTGATGTTGTTCAAATTCCTGTCCGTAGAGAAGCATTACCATCAAACGTATCTTCGGATTCGGATGATGAACTCATAGAAAATATCGACACTAGAACTGATCCAAAGATTGTCACTCTCCCATCTGCAGTCCAGGGGGAACCTTCTCAGGTTCCAGAGTAACTCCTATCTGCAACCCAGGGGGAACCTCTCCCAACTGCTCAAGAGAATTCCGTTCCAATAGATCAAGATGACTCAGCAGGATGTTCTCAAGTCCAGGGGGAACTGTCATCTCCAACCGCAGATTCCTCTGACATTCAAGATATTCCCTCTACCGCAGCTGCTGATCATCTGCTGCCACATCTTCATGTATGGACGAAAGACCACCCACCAGGTCAAATCATTGGGAACCCATCCGCAGGCATCCAGACTAGATCTTCCAAGGACCTATCTGATCACTGCCACTATGCAACATTTATGTCCTCGGTAGAACCCAGAACGATCAAAGAAGCATTGCTTGAACCTGACTAGATAGCTGCAATGCAAGAAGAGCTTGAAGAATTTCAAAGAAATAAAGTTTGGCAGCTCGTTCCGAAGCCACGTGGTCACTCCATTGTTGGCACTAGATGAGTGTTCAAAAATAAGTTGGATGAATCTGGTGCGGTAGTCACAAATAAGGCAAGGCTAGTTGCAAAGGGGTATAGTCCACTTGAAGGCATTGACTACGATGAAACGTATGCTCCGGTAGCACGCATGGAAGCTATCCGGATCTTTCTAGCATACGCAGCCCACAAAAACGTCAAGGTACACCAAATGGACGTTAAGAGTGCCTTTCTCAATGGGGAACTAAAAGAAGAGGTTTATCTTCAGCAACCTCCAGGCTTTGAAAATGTTAAATTCCCAGACCACTGCTACAAGCTTGAAAAGGCAGTCTACGGTCTGAAGCAAGCCCCAAGAGCATGGTATGAGACTCTTTCTGAATTCCTTGTCTCATCCGGGTACAAGAGAGGAGTGATTGATCCCACACTATTCAGAAAAGCAAATGGCGACCACCTCATGATGGTACAGATATATGTGGATGATATCATCTTCGGTTCGACTGATCAAGGCATGGTGGATGAATTTGCTAAGCTCATGACCAACAAGTTCAAAATGAGCATGAATAGAGAGATTAATTTCTTTCAAGGTCTTCAAGTGAAACAAGTACCGCAAGGAATATTCATTCATCAAGAAAAATACACCACTGAACTATTGAAGAAATATTCTATGGACAATTGTTCATCTGCTAAGGTCCCCATGGCCTTCGGTTATAAGATCTCTGCTGATCCCTCAGGCGAATCTGTGGATCACAAGACTTATAGAGGCATCATCGGCTCTTTGATGTACCTCACTGCAAGCAGGCCGGACATTGTCTTTGCAACTGGTGTATGTGCAAGGTATCAGGCTGACCCAAAAGTCTCACATATGACCGCAGCCAAACAGATACTACGGTACCTGAAAGGAAGCAAATCTCTTGGTCTATGGTACCCCGCAGGTAATGACTTCAGCCTGCAAGCTTTCACAGATGCGGATCATGCCGGATGCAAGCTCGATCGAAAAAGCACTTCAGGAGGATATCAATTCTTGGGTGAAAGACTAGTTAGCTGGTCCTCAAGAAAACAAAGTTGTGTCTCTCTATCAACTGCAGAAGCCGAGTATGTGGCCGCAGCCGGCTGTTGCTCTCAAGTCCTTTGGATGAAAACTCAACTAATGGACTACGGGTATAGAATGATCAAACGATATTTGGACCGATCCGCAGACTCCCTACTCATATCCTTTCTTCTCTTGGTCTTGAGACTGCTGATGTCTCAGACCACATTGAGGCTACGGAAGGTATTGCCCCATACCCTCCTACCCCGCCTCTTCCATCTGCAGCCATTATCCCTGAGGGTACCGCAGTCCCCTCTTCCACTACACTATCCAATCTTTCTCAAAGAAGAAAGCAGTTGGCAGCCAAGAAACAAAGAACACCCAAGAAGGATGCTCCTAAACGAACCGCACCCACCAAGAAACGCGAAACAAAACCTGCCCCAATCATATCTAACAGTGATTCAGATGAGGATAGGCATCCAATCTCTATCTTCAAGAAAAGGAAAACAACCGATACCACTATCCATATGCGTGACCGGACCGATGCTGAAGCCTCTCAATAGGCTCCAGTAGTCCTTGGGGTGCCCGCACACCCATTCGACACCACCATCATTTTCCAGTCAGACTCAGTAAGTGAGTCTGATTCTCAACTACGTGGAGACTCCCCCCAGTGCACTCCCAAGAGGACGACACTGGTTCACGCCCTAAGGTCTCCAGGGCTTCCCGACTGTATTTCTTTTCACCAGAGGAGTTGCGCTCCATCCTTCTTTCTGTCACCCAAACACTACAAACACCTTCCCACCCGCAGGGCACTTCTTTCGCCCATGCCAGAACTGAGCAGAGGCCACACTTGACCACGGGTGAAGGAGACCGAGGAAGCTCAGGAAATCCTACTCTGCTTTCATCTTTTACAGGTGGTTTAGGCACGGTGAGCACAAATGTGCAAGGATCCGTGGACCCGAAGGACACTTCGGTGCGCTTTGAAGGATTTGACCATGATGCATCCAATGACTCTTGGTTACAGTACAATCCGGTAACTGAGTCAGACAAGAAGAAGTATGATGCGTTCCAAAGGGCTTTCCAAGCCCGCAAGGAACAACAAATCAAGCAGCAACAACAGAAAGAACAGGAGATCCAGTCTGTGGCTAGATATTGGGCAAATGCCATCAGCAATGCCAGTACCGTAGCCACCATTCAAAAAATTCAGAACTGGATGGATCAGATGGCCGAAACAATTTCCAAAGCTGAAGCTTCAGGTGCAGCCGCAGGTACCTCCAAAGTTCCTCCTACTCCAACTCCCATTCCATCTCCCACTCCTACAGTCAATCCATCACAAGACGAAGAACCTGCAATCGAACTCAGTTCAGCTCCCACCTTCGGTCTTGATGATGAAGACATCCAAGAAGTAAACAAGCCAAGCCCTTCTGATGATGACCTCATGATGTTTGAAGAAGAGGAGTCCAGCGGTTCTCAACATTCGACTTCCAAGCCTAAAGAGAAGAAGAAAAAGAAGAAGAATGTTGTCACCCGGAAGGAATTCATGAGCCTTCAAGCCAAAATCGATCAAATCCTGGCTGCGGTCCAGTCTACTCAACCGCAACCTGAAGAAACTCTAGGACCGCAGTCACTGATTGAAAGAATAAAGCGTCTGGAAACAAGGGAACGCATGGCTGCTGAACGAATCTCTCTCAAAGTAGAGATGGGAATCCGGTCCCTTGACAATAACCGCAAGGCTGACCACAAGGACTTCATGGCTGCAGCGGAACGCCTCATTACTGAGGTGACCGCAATCAAAATGGATCTTCAAGCGGCCATCGCGGATCAAGCTTCTCAGTCTCAGAAATTGATAGATGAGACTCATACTGCTTATGAGTTCACTATCTCTGTTCTTCAAGCAACCATCAACAGACTGCAGAAATCCCTTTCCTCCAACTTCCATGGCCCTGAGATCCTCCAGCTCACCAAAGAAATCCACAAGTTGCTCTTCAGCTCCTCCACTCCAAACAACCAACATTTGGCAGAAGCTCTCAAAGCTCAGTTCCAAGAAGTCTTCAACAAGGTGGATGGACTTAAGAAATGGCTTGAGGAAGCACCGGGGTTGCATCCCTCAAGAGGGGGAAGTGATGAAGAACAAGAAGTCCATCACTATGATACTTCTATTCATCAGAGTCCCCCCATCATCACTGAAAAAATTCCCACACCACCGCAACCATCTCAACATACTCCATCTCCTCACACTTCACCTCCAAAAGATACTCCCAAAAAGCCAGAGACTCCTCCGCACTTCAAGAACTTTGCTGAAAACATGTCTTCTCCAAGCACCACAGACTCCCCTGCCACCGCTCAAAGGAAGCATGATTGGAAAGCAGCCAAGCTGGAAGAGTTAATTTGGAGAGAATGCGGGTTTGACACCATGATGGATGAGTCCTTGATCAATTCTTGGATCAATCCGCACCGCAGGCTCCTAGACGAAGATTACAGACCGCACCTCACTTATGTTGAACCCCCTACTGATGGATACTGGGATATACCAATTTCTCCAATTGCCAAGTACTTCACTGTATTTGAGCAGTTTGACCAAAGCCTTCCAGATCACAAGAGACTGCCAATGGAGTTTGAGAGACTTAGTCTGTTTCATGCTAAACATGACTCCTCCATTGAAAACATATGGTCTAACGACAGACCATCCGCAGTCAAGAACTACAAAGTCAGGAACTTTATGAAGGCTGACTACATCCAGTATACCCTCTCCAGAAGGGAGCATGACTACATCCGCACCCAGGCAGACTTTCCTTGTATGAATCCGGAAGAAATCTTCCTTATTGCCAGGGTGTTCCAAAACAAGTCAGAAAAGCACCCTAAAATGCAGATAGCGCTTGAAAAAGCCAACTCTTTTCTCAGGGATACGGTCTGTGACTTTGCCAAGATAGATGCGGATATCTACCCCACCATCCTCAAGAAGTTTGATCTCCCACCTTTTGAACCTGTGCGAATGCCTACTGAAGGCTTCCAAGAAAGATCTCTAGGCGCAACAAACTACCCTGAACTTGGAGTCATATTCAAAAGGAAGACTGACAACGTCAAATATTTCATTCCTATGACTGCCATGCACCGCCTGACCAAGAAACAACTTGACATCTGCTGGACTGCAATTGAAAGATCTAAGCATACTACCGCAGAAGTCAAGTTCGAGATCACAAGAAGAATCACATGGTTGGAAAAAGTCAGGAAGTTCTGGTATATTTTGGTCAAGTTCCTCAAACTTGATAGCTGAACCGGAGTTAAAGAGGTCACTTAGGGGGAAATTGTTGAATCATAAAAGTGACCCTCTTGAACTCAGCTACCGCAACCATCTCAGCTACCGTAACCATCTCAGCTACCGCAACCATCTTTCTACCGCAACCGCTTCAGCACCCGGAGTCAATCTTGTTCATCAACAACCGCATCAGCAACCTGAGTCAGCTACCGCAGTCAACTTAGCTAGATTACGTTATTTGTCTTTTATGTAATACACTCTATTATCCAGTATGCCTTGCACGGCTGCTTATAGAGTTGTAATCTAGTGTAGTTTCTAAGTCTCTATAAATAGAGACTTACTCTCTTTGTATTCATAGAGATAACAAAAGGAACCGATAACTTATGAATTCTATCTGAGTACACATTCTAAAGTTATCTCTCTTATCTTTCTTCACTCATATCTTCTTACTTAAATCTTATCATAATCTTGCTGATCATAATCCCTCTTCAGAGCAAGTCTTTAAGACTTAATCACTAAGCTTGATCTTCCTTATTAACTTGGAGTGAATGCATTCCTTGTTATGAATCAGCTTAAGTGTCTTCTTGATATAACAATTGCTGTCATTTCCATTCCTTTACATTTCCACAACTAACTCTCTAACTATCTAACTATATTATTGTTGAGCTTTTAGATCCTTTGAGATTAACTATTCCGCATTATACTTGTTCTAACTTTTGTTCAAGTGTGTCTTCAAGTTTATCTCTCAACATCCTTCAATGTCTCCCAACCCATGGCGTTAGCTGCTACCAGTGAGAGTGATTTGACATGGCCATTCCACCATGTCAGGGCCCTTTCTGTGAAGGTGCAAGCATCAAACTTTATCTTTCTTCCTTCAGGGCAAAAGCACATCTCAAAGATTGCTTCCGTTCTCTCGATCCATTGGGACATCACAATAATTCCCCCGGTTCCGTTGAAGTACGTTGGTTTGTAGCTGATGAAGTCTTTATAGGTACACTCCCGTGTACGTGGTTGGATTTCACCATGGCTAGAGTTGGTGCCCGTCCCAGCACCACTAGCACCACCAGAATTTACTTGCGCCATGGCTGCGGTCACAACTGCCTGAAACATCACCGCATCAAACTGCGAAGGAGGTGGTGGTGGTGGAGTTTGATGTACAGGCCTGCCTCTGGTCAGACGCTTGCGAGGCGGCATCTTTTACTGAAAGTTGATAGAGATGATGATAGTAGTAAGAATCAATTGTAAGCATAATGAGAGTGATTTATGGACTAAATTGCCATAGTCCAAACATCAGATAGAGACATGACCATAGAGTAGAGAAACACAAGAGTAAGGACTTTCCAACGGATTAGCTAACTGCCAATATTACTGGTATTAATGATGTAAATGAGTACGGGAAAAATGACCTAACAGTAGGTCTTACATCAAACCATAAGGGAAAATGTTGACAGCTTAGAAATCTAGTTAAAGTACTTGAAAGATAGGAATATTTTACAGACAAGTGCTACATAGGCACATAAAAGAAAGGCTATTCCTTAACCCAAAAGAAAAGACGAGTCGACATTTTCTACCGGCGATGGGTATCCCCCGGGCGAACCCTCAGATCTGGCAGTTGACGAACTACTTCCTGAAGATGTCGCTCATGCGCCCTCTGACGCACTCGGAGTTCCATGACTTCAGCTCGGGATGCAGCCAGTTGTTGCTGCAAGGCCTCGTTGGTTTCTTCTAGTCCTTTCCATAGTATCTTCGAGTTGGCGAATGCGGACCGTGTTAATTCCAGAGTTGGCATCAACTTCCATGACTCGGTCGATGGCTGCTCGACCTTGCTCTTCATTCCGAGCAATCCTGTAGACCATAATGGGCAGGACTCGGTCAGCCGAGCCTCCCTCGCTTATGCTGTAAAAGCTTCGGTCTCCGTTGAAGGGTAAGGGCTGACCCTGCTCATCACTCCAACGGTTCAAGGTTGTCGCCTACAAGGGGTGGGGCCTTGAAATGCTGGTCGGGGGTTGAGGTTTGGGATTGGAACCTCTTGGAGCAAGTTGTTGACTTCTGGCTCGGAGTCAGATCCATCTGAAAAACCTTCTGCGAGGTGATCATCCAAAGGGATTGGGTGATTATCTTCTAGCTCTTCTTCAAGCCATCCAGCATTGCCTTGGTTTGGGAAGTATGGGTCGTCGGGGAGTTGGAAGCCTGCCATGCTATCCACGCATGAAAAGGGGGTATAAGAATCTTATAATAATAGACGTACTAATCTAAGATAATTATAAGATGATCTTTACTAGTTACTTCAATACTCGCATAGTGCATACCAATTACATGTAACCAAAACAGGATAGACCTTCGAATAAGTGACCCTAACTCTAAATCCACAACCAGACAAGGAACAGGAAATAAAGCAAAGGTCACAGATTCTAAGTCTATAGCACCTTAGTCACATGTAACCTTAGCATATCCACTTAGCAACTATTGCCCTACTAGTGAAGAACTTTTTAGTTCTCAAATAAGTAAATATAGTAACACAAAATACTCCTATAGTATTTTAGGTTTATGTTCTGCTCTAATGTTCTTGTTGTAGTAGTGTTGGTAAGTTTTTAGACTTGTTGAAACACCACAACCATTCTTAGGCACATGCTAGTCACTCCTCGGAAAATATAGTTGATCAGGCTATATCCTCCCAGGTTTGACTATATGTCTCTAAGCCTAATTGTGTTGTTCAACAATCGTAATACTTTTGTTCTGTCCTAATGACACTGATTTTAGTATGAATGCAGGTATGTATACTTAGTTAAATATTTTATTATTTAAAAGTATAAAATCTTGGTCAGAGTATATTAATCCCGTTGCGTTTATAGTTTGTATATCTTTTATGGGTTGATATACTCGATTCACTATAAACAATGCTCTGATACCAATCTGTCACACCCCAAAACCGGAACGACGGAAACGTTCAGGGGCGGAGGACGTCATGTACAGTATCATAACAATTCATAATAGTAAACAAGCAACAACATCCATTGCATTAATATAATAGTTAATTACATGTGTGTTCTATTGTAAGTTCAAATGACACCAAAAATGTACAATAAAAATAAGACGAGTCTTGGATCCACTCCGTCCTTCAAAAGCTGCATGGGTGTACCTGTCTTACTGGTTCCCTGAGAATACAAATTATTTGAAAGAGAGTATCAGCATAAAATGCTGGTGAGTTCGTAAGTATTTAGTGTCATTGTTTGTATGAAAACGCTTGTAAGTTTGAAGAAAATGTTTGTAAGTTCTCAATGTAAATGTTTGTAGTGAGTAATAGTATCTCCTAGAAAATCCTATATTTTCTACTAAAAGTGGCCTTCTACCAAGGCACCCATGTTCCGTTTGTTTGTTCCGCATAAAAGTGTGTATTTTCCCAAGTATGTATATTATTAACGAAATATAGTTTAATATTTATGAATATGTGAGAAGATCATAAAGTAAATGTAATAGGGAAAATAATGTTTTACCTCAGCAGTAACACTGCTGGCTACAAAGTAATAAAATACAGACTCCAGGTAGTATTAAATGTACAATACACCCCGGGGAGTCTTTTTGCCTTAATCCCTAATCGGTTAATTAAAGGTTTAACTGTGAACTCGTATGTAACCATGCTGATCGACAACTGAATAAATGATGCCCCTCCGGTGTCATATGTAGTGAGGTGACATTTTATCACCCCTTGGCCTTATCGACTGGGACTGTAGCTAGCAGTCGGGGTGTGGGAGTGTCTGTCCCGTATAGATCTATACACATAATGCCCGCTCTCCCTCCAGGAGACTCTGGTTACAAATATGATACAACACGGTCTTCTTGTATCCGTAATTAGTATGCCACATTCTAGTTATCGTATTCGTATGTTTGTATAGTATATCATAGTGTAGTAATGTTCTCTCTATACTAGTATATAGTATGCTCTCTTATATAGTGTATAGTATGTATTGTATTTTGTTATAGTACGTTTGTAATGACTTGAAAATGTACTAACTCTTGTATGCTTCGCTATACCAGTAATAGTAGTAGTAACTTCCTAAACTATACCTATTATAGTTTACTAGCAATGTTGTTTGTATGAATGAACAATGTTTGTATACCTTTGCTGCCCAATGGTATTAAACTGAATGAAGGAACTTTTATATCTATATACATATACATAATATATAACTAAGATTCAAACGACCTTCGGACAAACAGCCGATACCCTAAGTCCACAACCAAACAAGGAACAAGAAATAAGGTGAGCTATCAGTCCTAAGTCCTTTCAATCCTACTTATATAACTATATCTATATAGATACGCATTTGACAAATTATAAGTTTAGAAAGAAGTTTTTTAAAACCTATAGAAGAGTTTATATAAATATTGATGACTTGGTGTCATTTCATAAGGCGATTTAAAAAGCAGTTTGGCATATAAGAACAAGTTTAATAGAAAGTTTTTAACATATAAAAGAGTTTATAAAACGATTTGAAGTAGTTTGGTTGATAACACAGTTTGAAAAGTAAGAAATCCACTTGATTGGTAGTTATTAATCACATGTAATTGATATAATAACTATATTAGTTCAACTTGTATTCCCCCCCCCCCATAAAAGCATCTAAAAATCATTTAAAAGGTTGATTAAGGGGTATGAACTCACCTGCAGTGAGTAGTTTGGATGGAAGTGCCGGATAGGATGCTAAGTGTCAAGTGAGGACTTGAGCACACACGGATCCTATTTAACATATAATGTCACACATATGTATCTAATTAGTGTTTAAACAACTAATTAAGCAAGTAAGGACACCTTAGGACATGGAAAACACTTTGATTCAAGTGTTAGGGGTACAAAGGGTTGCATCTAAGGGTTGTAGGGCCTCACATTGGAGTTTTCGGCCCAAGAGTAACCCCCTATGAGTTTACGGCCCATGGGTTTACGACCCATGGTGTTTACGGCCCATGGGTTTACGGCCTATGGTGTTTACGGCCGTAAACTCATGTCATCTTGTTCCATTTAGTGTGTTTAAGGTCCTACAAGCTTCCAGGAAGTGTTCTAGGCTAAAGACCAAGCCTTAGGAAGAAGTTAGGGTTCATATGCACCCAATATTAGGGTTTACGGCCAAGGGAGATTGTCTTGGCCGTAAACACCCTCCTGGACATGTTTTCTTGATGTTTAACAAGTGATTTTAGTATATAACAAGCTAAGGGTAGTGTACTTACGTAGTAGAAGCTTGAAAGGGTGATTAAAGTCCAAAAACACTAGTGTGTGTTCTTGGTGTTCTTGGTGAAATGAAGAACACTTGAAGATCTACCCAAAAGAAAAGATTTCATGGATGAAATCAAGAGTGAATCAAGGAGAAGAGATGTATTAACTCAAATATGGGAGGATTCACTTACATTTTTGAAGATTTGGAGCAAAAACTTCAAGATCCCTGGGATGAGAATTTGAGTTCTTGGCTTGGAAAAGTGAAAAGTGGCTGAAAAATGACTAAGGGTCGTATATATAGCATGGAGTTTACGGCCAACATGTGTTTACGGCCGTAAACCCATGACCCTTGGCTGTAAACTCCTCTTTTGAGGGTTTACGGCTTGGTTGATGGGTTACCACTTTAATTGGCACTTTCGTTCATTTAATCCCTTGATGTAATAAACTCAGAGTGCTCAAATAGACTCTAAATAGCGCTAAAAGTTAGTAGGAAAAAGGTCTAACTTTGATTGGATTGAATGACTTGTACAAGATTGAAATTTCGGGTTGTCACACAAACACCCAAAACTCTCATTCTCTTATCTCAAAATGCTCATATCTCATGCATGGGTTGATTCAAACGTCCAAGTCTCGATTTTTATGACACTATACCCCAAAAGACACTCACAGGAGCTGCTCATAGTCTTTAGAGCTCAATATCTCATAAAGCATCTAACTTTGGGACCAAAACCCTAAAATGGTCTAACATGATGCACAAATCAAAAGAGTTAGAAAGCTTTGAGCTTTTTACCTCCAAATGAAGCTCCCAACACATATATGCTCAGTTCTACAGCCTGGATTCCCACTCCTTCTTCTTCAAAGCTCCTTCACTCCAAGAACACACAAGATCACTTAAATTCTCTCAAATGGACACACACAAGCTCAATGAACGAGGATTAGACTTTGAGAGGGTTGTTTGTCTAAGGATAGTGGCCAAGAATGAGGCCATCATATCCTTTATATAGGGACACACCCCAAATTAGGGTTTTCACTCTGGGATTAGTACGCACAACATACTAGGTGGCTTCCGCATCAATAGTACACACATGAGTATGATGAGCGTACAAACGCATACGCCCCGCGTACTCATTTACCACCTTTTTCTCTATAAGGGCTAAAATTGACAATCACCAAAAGAACAAGGGTTTATAAGGTATACCTGGACTTGGGATGTTATAGTACTTAGTACTAGAAGGTAGTGTACTGTAACTGTATTTGTATGAAAACCTTTGTATGAATGTCTGGATACCACCAACTGTAATGTAAAGTAGTGTACTGTGATAGTGTTTGTATGAAAGCCTTTGTATGAATGCCTGGTTACTACCAGCTTTAGTGTAAAGTAGTGTACTGTAGTTTCATTAATTAAAATAAAACCCTTGAAGTAGTGTTAATCCCGTAAACAAATGTTTTAGTTAATGCTGTTGTGAGTTTCATATAACCATGCTAAACTGACTAGTGGCCTCTGCGACGTTCTCCAGGCATCAGAATGTTATGATGTTTGTCACCCCAAGCCTGCCAGCCTAACTGTAGCTAACAGTTTAGGTGCGGGGTTGTCAATCCCGTATAGATCTATACACAAAGTCACACTCTCCCTTCAGGAGACTTTGGCTATAATTTATAGGACTTAGACCTATACCCCGATGGGTACAATTGAAGTAGTGCCTTACAACCCTGTATTTACTAGTTTATGTGTAGTATAGTAGCGTTCTTTTGTACTTGAAATTCTATGTATTACCTCTTAGTAGTGTACTTTGTAATGTAAAATAATTATACTTAAATAATTATTTAATAGTGTATCCTTGAATCAATGTATTAGAGTAGTGTTCCATAAACTATACCAACTATAGTTTATATACTCGTTTTTTATTAGTGTTCTTGGATTTGTAAAATAGAGTAGTGTTTCCCAAAACTATACCTATTATAGTTTGAATGTATGTTCTGTACTTAGTAAAATAGTGTAGTAGCTCACAAACTATACCAATTACAGTTTAAATGTAATGTTTTGTAGTGTACTAAAAACTTTTGCAATTTAATTGTATGAAAGAAAAATAGCCTTATGCTCCACATGTTACAAAAGGGTTAAAGATATATAAATATTTTACTATGAAATGTAGTGAATACTCGATTTGAATCAATTGCAAAGGTTTTGAAACTATTTGTATAAAAACACAAAAGTCCTTGTGCTTTACTTTTATTCCCCCTAAAAACATTGAAAACAGTGAAATGTAGGGGTATGAACTCACCTCGTATATGCGTTTGTGTTTGAATAGCGAGCTGTAGAAACGATCCTCAGACTAGCATACGCGCGAATAATGTTATCCTAAAAATAATTATATTATGTATTTAAATTAATAAGATATTAATTTAAATAATATGTTAAATAACGAGTTAAATAATAATTAGAGTGTTAGACAACACTTTAATTATGTAAGGAATACTTACAAATTTAATTGGAATTAGTTGAAGCGTTGAAAAGGGGTTTTCGGTTGAATAAATGGAGTTTTCGGTGACTTGGGAGGGTTTTCGGTGCAATAGTGTTGTTGGTGCGTGTTCTTGGTGATATTATGAA
Source organism: Lactuca virosa (assembly GCF_052849685.1). Taxonomy (NCBI): domain Eukaryota; kingdom Viridiplantae; phylum Streptophyta; class Magnoliopsida; order Asterales; family Asteraceae; genus Lactuca; species Lactuca virosa. The sequence goes on along the minus strand of NC_136429.1, from coordinate 72,368,757 downwards.
GATTTGAAGGAATTTTATGAAGATTTGAAGATTGAATGAAGAACTGGGCGAAAACACTTGAAGATTGAGAGAGTTTTTGGATGACTTTGTGTATAGATCTATATGAGATTGACAACCCCGCACCTAAACTGTTAGCTACAGTTAGTCCGGCATGCCTGGGGTGACAAACATCATAACATTCCGACGCCTGAAGAACGTCGCAGAGGCCACTAGTTAGTTTAGCATGGTTATATGAAACTCACAACAGTATTAACTAAAACATTTGTTTACGGGATTAACACTACTTCAAGGGTTTTATTTTAATTAATGAAACTACAGTACACTACTTTACACTACATCTGGTAGTAACCAGGCATTCATACAAAGGTTTTCATACAAACACTATCATGGTACACTACTTTACATTACAACTGGTGGTATCCAGGCATTCATACAAAGGTTTTCATACAAATACAGTTATAGTACACTACCTTCTAGTACCGAGTACACTAATACTGTATACATTTACAAGGAACATATATAGCCTATCTATTTACAAGACTACACTACATTCACTAAAGAAAATATTGGACTTTCTGGAGATACACTATAGCATTTTCCAGTAACAAAGACAAGTATTTTCCATCACAAAAACATATTTATGAACTCACCAACTTAAATGTTGATACACTTTCAAAATCACTTGTATTCTCAGGGAACCGGTAAGACAGGTACACCTGCAGGTTTTGAGATGTGACAACCCGGAATTTCTATCTTGTACAACCATTCACTTCAATAGAAGTCAGAACTGTTTCTGCTAACTTTTGAGCTGTGTAGAGTCAGTTTGAGTGTTTTAAAGCTTAGTACTTCAAGGGATAACAGGAGAGAGGATACCCTAGGGTTTATTGTGCATCAATAAAGTCTCAAAACTTCTAGAGTTTGGAGTTTACGGCCCAAACATGGTGTTTACGGCCGTAAACCCCAAGGAGTATAAATATGACACTTAGTCATTTTTATCACTTTTTCACCTTTTCAAGTCTAGAACATCAAAATCCTCTCAAGTATCATCCGATTTTCCTTCTTGATCTTCAACTTTGTAAGTGTTTCTTGCCCTAATTAGTTGATATCTTACTTAATCTAGTGATCTTACATGATTTCATCCGTGAAATCATTCCATTTGTGTAGATCTTCAAGTGTTCTTAGTTTCACCAAGAACACCAAGAACACACACTAGTGTTCTTGGACTTTTTACACCCTTTCAAGCTCCTTTATTGTAAGTACTCTTACCCTAGTGTGTTATAAGGCTTGTTACACTTGTTAAACAACTAGAAAACACAAAGGAACACAAGATCAAAGGTGTTTACGGTCCAAACATGTTCTTGGACCGTAAACCCTAATGAAAGGGCCATTGTGTGCCCTAGTCCCTTACCAAGCCTTGGATACTAGTTTAGATCACATCCTTGAAGTGTATAGAACCTTAAACATCGAAAACATCAAGGACCATTAGAGTTTATGGCCGTAAACTCATGGAGAAATGGTCCATGGGCCGTAAACTCTACAAAGGGGTGAAATGATGCCCCAATCACTTCCTAAGGCTTAGACTTGAAGTAAGGATGCTTCTTTATGGCTTATAAGACTTCAAAACATGAAATGGTAGAAGTACCATGGGTTTACGGTCGTAAACTCATGGGTTTACGATCGTAAACTCCATGGGAGTTGGTCCCAAAACCGTAAACTTCCAAAAGAGTTTACCCTTGGACCTTAAACTCAAATGCAAGGCCCTACAACCCTTAGATGCAATCCTTAGTACTTATAACCCTTGAATCAAGGTGTTTTTCATGTCCTAGGGTGTCTTAACTTGATTAATTAGTTGTTAAATGACTAATTGGATACATATATGTGTTATTATATGTTAACTAGGATCCTTGTGTGTGTTCAAGTCTTCACTTGACACTTAGCATCCTATACCATCCGTTCATCCAAACCACTCACTACAGGTGATTTCATACCCCGAAATCAACCTTTTAAATGATTTTAAATGCTTTTATGGGGGGGAATACAAGTTGAACTATTATAGTTATTATATCAATCACATGTGATTAATAACTACCAAACAAGTGGATTTCTTACTTTTCAAACTGTGTTATCAAACAAACTACTTCAAACTGTTTTACAAACTCTTTTACATGTCAAATACTTTTATTAAACTCTTTTAAACTTATATTCTGTTAATTGTGTATGTATATAGATATAGTTATATAAGTAGGATTGAAAGGATTTAGGACTGATAGCTCACCCTACCTCCTGTTCCTCGTTTGGTTGTGGACTTAGGGTATAGGTTGTTTGTCCGAAGGTCGTTTGAATCCTAGTTATATATTATGTATATGTATATAGATATAAAAGTTCCTTCTTTCTATTCAATACCTTTGGGTAGCAAAGGTATACAAACATGTTCATACATACAAAACCATTACTAGTAAACTATGATATGCATAGTTTAGGAAGTTAGTAATACTATTACTAGAACAATGAAAGATACAAGGAGTCAGTTCATACATACATACTAGACAGAGAAAGAACATACAATACAGCTAGTACATACTATACATTACAATACAGCTAGTACATACTATACATTATACTAGGGAACATACTATTATGAAAGACAGAGAGAACATACATACATACTAGACAGAGAGAGAACACACAATACAGCTAGTACACACAATACATATACAAGAATACTACTACAGTTATGTGAGCCACGTAACGGGGCATGACATCACCTGTCATGGCTCGTTTTGTATCCAGAATCTCCTTAAGTGGAGAGCGTTGAGTTTGTGTATAGATCTATACTGGATTGACTATCCTACACCTTGCTGCTCGCTACAGTGGGACTTGCAAGTCTACGGGTGCCAAACGTCATTTCTTCCGACGCCTTACATCGTCGTGTTCTAAGTCGGTAGTATGGTACAGGCCGATCACATGGTACTTTAAATAACAAATGGTTTAAGGTAGTTAGTACAGCAGTAGTTACTTATTACAATACTATAGTACTATTTTATTTCCCATTGCATTCACTTTGTGATCTTCACACAATGAACAGTAATGCAAAAACTATATTTTTGGTTAATGATAGTCAGATTTGGGAAAATACATACTCTTACAAGAGACATACACACAAACACTTGATTCCTTGGTAGAAGGCTACTTTTAGTAGTAAAACATAGGGTTTTCTAGGTGATTCGAACATTTTACAAATACACACAAACTTTTACAAACTTACACATCACATACTTACAAACACTTTCATATAAGCACAGACACTAAAATACTTATGATCTCACCAGCTTTAAAGCTGATACTCCCTTTCAAAATAACTTGTATTCTCAGGTCACCAGTAGACAGGTACCGGTGCCAGGTTTTGAGAAGATGGAGCTCGTTCAAGACTCATCTTTTATTTTGATTTATATTTTTGGTGTCTATTAAACTTGACAGAACACACTTGAATTAAATTATATTATTAATGCAATGGATGATGTTGTTGCTTGTTTACTACTTTGCATTGTTGTGATACTATACATGACGTCCTCTACCCCCGAACGATTCCGCCGTTCCGGTTTTGGGGTGTGACAGATTGGTATCGGAGCATTGTTTATAGTAAATCGAGTATATCAACCCATAAAAGATATACGAACTATAAATACAATGGGATTAAAATACTCTGACCAAGAGTTTATACTTTTAAATAATAAAATATTTAACTAAGTATACATGCCTGCATTCATACTAAAATCAGTGTCACTAGGATAGAACAAAAGTATTACGATTGTTGGGCAGCACAATCAGACTTAGAGACATATGGTCAACCCTGGGAAGATATAGCCTGATCAACTATATTATCCGAGGAGTGACTAGCATGTGCCTAAGTGTGGTTGTGAGGTTGCAACAAGTCTAAAAACATACCAACAATACTACAATGAAAACATTAGAACAAAACATAAACTTAAAATACTATAGGAGTATTTTGTGTTACTATAATTACTTATCTGAGAATTAAAGGTTTTTATTAGTAAGTCAATAATTGCTAAGTGGATACTCTAAGGTTATATGTGACTAGGATGTCATAGACTTAGAATCTATGATCTTTGCTTTTCTTCCTGTTCCTTGTTTGGTTGTGGATTTGGAGTTAGGATCACTTATTCGAAGGTCTATTATGTTTTGCTTTCATATAACTGGTATACATTAAGCAAGTATTGAAGTAACTAATAAAGATCATCTTATAAATATCTAGATAGTTCGTCTATTAATTATTTCTTTATCCCTTTTCTCGCGTAGATTTTATGGCTGGATTCCATATCCCCGGAGACCCGTACTATCCCAACCACGACAATGTTGGATGGCTTGGAGAAGAGCCAGAGGATGATCACCCAATTCCTTTGGATGATCACCTAGCTGAAGGTTTTTCTGATGGTTCTGACTCAGAGCCGGAAGTCAACAACCAACCCCCAGCTGCTCAAGACCCAAACCCAAACCCTCGCCCATCATTTCAAGGACCCACACCTCTGTGGGCCACAAACTTGAATAGATGGAGAAGACCCAAACCCAAACCCAAACCATTCCCTACAATAGGGACAGAAGCTTTTACAACCTCACCGAGGGAGGTTCAGCTGATCGTGTCCTGCCCATCATGGTCCGTAGGATTTCTCGGAACACCGAGCAAGGTCGAGCAACTATCGACCGAGTGTTGGAGATTGAAGCCAACTCTGGCGTTAACACGATCCGCATTCACCAACTCGAGGTAGCTATGGAAAGGGCTAGGATAACCAATGGGACTCTGTAGCAACAACTAACTGCATCCCAAGCTGAAGTTAGGGAACTTCGGGCTAGGCAGTCAATGTATGAAAGGCGCATGCGAGACATAGAGCGCCGTCTGCCTGAATCAAGAACTCACTCTAGTAGTGCTCGTCGCCGCTAGAGTCTCCTCGACTTCTCTTTTGGATATAACTTAGGTTATGTAAAAACTCTAGTTTAATTTCCTATCTTTGTGCAAACTTGGACCTGTTAGGTCTTGATTAGGTTGTAGATCTGTCAAAATTTTCCCATCTTGGTTGATGTAAGACCTACTTCTAGGTCATTTTTCCCGAACTTGTTACATCTATAATACCAGTATTATTGACAGATATCTAATCTCATGGAAATTATTATCCAAATGTCATCATCTGTTAGTACTAAATCTACATTCAATCGTGCTATTCAATTGTGCTGTTGGACTATGGAGAGTTAGTCCATGCGGCATTCTCATCAAATTCTCCCTATTAAATTCTCATCAATATCGTCATCTTTTTAAACTTATAGTTAAAAGATGCCTCCACGTCGATCAACGAGACGCGATCCTCCATCAACTGCAACACCACCTGCTCCTCAAATCGATACGGCAGCTCTAAATGCTGCAGTAGCTGCGGCTGTGGCAACAGGCATGGCTCAATATCATTCTTCAGGTTCCAGTGGAGGAGGAACACCTGTTCAATCTACTCATGGTGAAATCCCTGTGAGCTTGAGAGAGTGCTCCTACAAGGACTTCACCAGCTGCAAGCCATTGTCCTTTAAAGGGACTGGCGGAGTCATTGCCCTCTTGCAATGGTTCGAAAAGACAGAGTCGATCTTCGAGATTTTCTCATGCCCGGAGGGAAGCAAAGTCAAATTTGCTTCATGCACCTTCGAGACAAAGGCCCTGGCATGGTGGAATAGCCATGTCAAGTCACTATCCCTTATAGTGGAAAATTCTATGGGCTGGGAAGCTCTGAAAGAGCTAATGATTGAAGAATACTGCCCGAGGGGCGAAATCCAAAAGCTGGAGCAGGAACTGTGGAGCCTAACCATGAAAGGCTCCGACATAGTCTCCTATACCGCCAGGTTCTGCGAGCTGGTGGCCCTCTGTCCCAATATGGTTCATACAGAGGGAAAGAAGATAGAAAGATACATATGGGGGCTGGTGCCTCCATTCCAGGGAAATGTTTTGGCTTCAAACCCCACTACATTCGATACTGCCAAGCGATTGGCATAGTGGCTTATAGACCATGGGGTTCGTACCCCAGCCGCAACAACAATCCTGGCCATCTCAGAACCTTCCAAAACCTCTGATTCCAAGCGGAAGTTCTGGTATGACAAGAAGAAGAAAAAGGATGCCAAAAAGCAGCAGGTCGTGGCAGTTCATGCTGCGATAGCATCTGCCGTTGCTGCTCCGGTAAAGCAGTACGCTGGAAGTTTGCCTAAGTGCAACAAATGCAATTTCCACCACATGGGAGCCTGCCGGGAAATGCAGTGTTCGAACTGCAACAGGAAGGGGCACACCGCCCGTTTCTGCAAAGCTCCGGCGAGGCCAATCAACCAAGTCTCCGGCGCAGGAGTGGACCAAGCTTGCTACGGTTGTGGCGAGATGGGCCACTACAAGAGGGACTGCCCAAAGGCAGGGAATGACGGTAAAGTGGGAAGAGTTCTGGCCATAGGCCACGAGGAAGCGGTTGCCGACCGCACAGTGGTCACGGGTACGTTTCTCCTCGATAACTCTTATGCATGCATACTGTTTGATAGTGGAGCAGAGAGGAGTTTCGTGAACCAAAAATTTGCTCATTTACTTAAGCAAAAATCACGAGCACTTAAAGAACCGTTCACTGTAGAAATGGCTAATGGAAAGACGGAGAGCACTAGCAGTATATTCATAGGGTGTACCCTAACACTAGATAGCCATTCATTTTCGATTGACCTCATGCCGGTCTCAATTAAAAGTTTCGACGTCATTATCGGCATGGATTGGTTGAGTCTTCATCGTGCCGACATCATGTGTTACGAAAAGGCTGTTCGCCTTAATCTGCCGTCTGGCGAAACTCTGGTCGTTTATGGCGACAAACCCGACACTAATCTTCGTATCATCTCGAGCATTCAAGCCTAGAAATTCTTGCGAAAGGAATGTCGCGCATTCCTTGCTCATGTTGTAGATGTGAGCCAAGAAACGAAAGACATTAAGAACATTCCAGTAGTATGCGACTTTCCCGACATCTTTCCGGAAGAACTCCCAGGGTTACCTCCGCAACGTCAAGTCGAGTTCAGAATCGACTTAGTTCCAGGGGCTACCCCCGTAGCCAAATCGCCCTATCGTCTAGCACCTGCAGAGATGCAAGAACTGTCCTGTCAACTTAACGAACTGCTCAGCAAGGGCTTTATAAGACCAAGCTTCTCACCCTGGGGAGCTCCAGTCTTGTTCGTCAAGAAGAAATACGGATCGTTTCGTATGTGCATAGACTACAGGGAGCTCAACAAACTGACCGTCAAAAATCGTTACCCTCTGCCTCGCATTGACGATTTATTTGACCAACTTCAAGGGGCGAACATCTTTTCAATAATCGACTTAAGATCCGGATATCACCAACTAGGAGTGCTAGCGGAGGATGTTCCGAAGACAGCCTTCCGAACTCGTTATGGGCACTACGAATTCGTAGTGATGCCGTTCGGATTAACAAAGGCGCCCGCAGTATTCATGGATTTAATGAATAGGGTGTGTCGTCCTTACTTGGATCAGTTCGTCATCGTCTTCATCGATGACATACTTATCTACTCTCGTAGTAAGGAGGAGCATAGTCAACATCTGCGACAGGTCTTAGAAACACTACGTTCGGAGAAGCTCTATGCGAAGTTCTCGAAATGCGAATTTTGGATCCGAAGATTCGAATTCTTAGGGCACGTGGTTAGCGAAGAGGGAATACACGTGGACCCTTCCAAAATCAACGCCATTGAGAGCTGGTCAGCACCGAAGACGCCTACAGAAATTCATCAATTTCTAGGCCTCGCTGGCTACTATCGCATGTTCATTCAGAGCTTCTCACGAATTGCAAAACCTCTCACGACTTTGACCCAGAAGGGCGTGGCCTTTGAATGGGAAGAGAAGTAGGAGAGAGCGTTCCAAACGCTCAAGCGAGCCTTGTGCACCGCACCAATACTATCCCTCCCCGAAGGGATAGAAGACTTCGTTGTCTATTGCGATGCGTCAAATCAAGGGCTCGGTTGTGTTCTGATGCAGCGAGGTAAGGTCATCGCCTACGCCTGGAGACAGCTGAAGACACATGAGGTCAACTACACCACTCACGATCTTGAGTTAGGAGCAGTTGTGTTTGCTCTGAAGATCTGGAGACACTACATGTATGGTACAAAAAGCACTATCTTTACAGACCATAAAAGCCTACAACATATATTCGACCAGAAGGAGCTCAACATGAGACAACGACGGTGGGTCGAGCTACTCAGTGATTACGAATGCAAAATTTGTTATCATCCGGGTAAAGCCAACGTAGTAGCTTACGCCCTAAGTCGGAAAGAATACTCTGGTCGTAGAGTCAAATCATTGACTATGACTATCCATTCACATTTGTCCACGCAAATTAAGGAGGCTCAGCTCGACGCTTTGAAACCTGAAAATGTGGCAAGTGAATCCCTTCGAGGGATGGATAAGAACTTGGAAGTCAAGGGTAGCGGAGCCTTATACTTCATGGATCGGATCTGGACACCGAAACATGGTGGTTTCAGAGACTTGGTCATGAAAGAGGCACACAACACTCGTTATTCCGTCCACCCAGGTTCAGATAAGATGTATCTGGATCTTAAAAAGCTATACTGGTGGCCTAACATGAAAGCAGAGATTGCTACCTTCGTGAGTAAATGCCTTACTTGCGCAAAGGTCAAGGTCGAATACTAGAAACCGCCAGGATTACTCCAGCAACCAGAGATACCTGAATGGAAGTGGGAGCGGATCACTATGGACTTCATAACCAATTTGCCCAAGACAACGGGTGGACTTGATACCATATGGGTCATCATCGACAGATTGTCCAAGTCCGCACGCCTATCAAAGAAACAGACAAGATGGAGAAACTCACAAGAACCTACATCGGGAAATTGTACGACTGCACCGTGTTCCCATATCCATTATCTCAGACAGAGATAGTAGATTTACTTCGAGGTTCTGGCAGTCGCTACAAAGTTCCCTAGGAACTAGGTTGGACATGAGTACAGCCTACCATCCATAGACCGACAGACAAAGTGAGAGGACTATCCAAACCTTGGAAGATATATTGCGAGCCTGTGTGATCGACTTTGGGAAAGCATGGGATACTCATTTACCCCTTGTCGAATTTTCCTACAACAACAGTTATCACACGAGCATAAAGGCTGCTCCATTCGAGGCCCTCTATGGCCGAAAGTGCAGATCCCCTCTGTACTGGGCTGAGGTGGGTGATACCCAGTTAGCTAAAGGACGAGTTCCTGAAAGCACTCTCACGGGTCCGGAGATCATTCGGGAAACGACAGAGAAGATCGTTCAGATTCGTGAACGATTGAAAGCCTCTAGAGACCGACAGAAAAGCTACGCTGATAAACGAAGGAAACCGTTGGAATTCCAGGTGGGGGACCGTGTTCTATTGAAGGTCTCACCCTGGAAGGGCTTAATATGCTTTGGAAAGTGTGGAAAGCTAAATCCAATATACATAGGGCCTTTCGAGATTATCGCGAGAATCGGCCCTGTAGCTTACAAACTTAACTTACCACGCGAACTCAGTAACGTACATTCTACTTTCCACGTCTCGAACTTGAAAAAGTGTCTGTCCGACGAGACTCTTGTAATCCCACTCGACGAGATCGAGATCAACGAGAGCCTCAACTTCGTGGAAGAACCTGCAGAGATCATGGACCGGGAGGATACCAGGAGAGAGGATACCCTAGGGTTTATTGTGCATCAAGGGATAACAGGAGAGAGGATACCCTAGGGTTTATTGTGCATCAATAAAGTCTCAAAACTTCTAGAGTTTGGAGTTTACGGCCCAAACATGGTGTTTACGGCCGTAAACCCCAAGGAGTATAAATATGACACTTAGTCATTTTTATCACTTTTTCACCTTTTCAAGTCTAGAACATCAAAATCCTCTCAAGTATCATCTGATTTTCCTTCTTGATCTTCAACTTTGTAAGTGTTTCTTGCCCTAATTAGTTGATATCTTACTTAATCTAGTGATCTTACATGATTTCATCTGTGAAATCATTCCATTTGTGTAGATCTTCAAGTGTTCTTAGTTTCACCAAGAACACCAAGAACACACACTAGTGTTCTTGGACTTTTTACACCCTCTCAAGCTCCTTTATTGTAAGTACTCTTGCCCTAGTGTGTTATAAGGCTTGTTACACTTGTTAAACAACTAGAAAACACAAAGGAACACAAGATCAAAGGTGTTTACGGTCTAAACATGTTCTTGGACCGTAAACCCTAATGAAAGGGTCATTGTGTGCCCTAGTCCCTTACCAAGCCTTGGATACTAGTCTAGATCACATCCTTGAAGTGTATAGGACCTTAAACATCGAAAACATCAAGGACCATTAGAGTTTATGGCCGTAAACTCATTGAGAAATGGTCCATGGGCCGTAAACTCTACAAAGGGGTGAAATGATGCCCCAATCACTTCCTAAGGCTTAGACTTGAAGTAAGGATGCTTATTTATGGCTTATAAGACTTCAAAACATGAAATGGTAGAAGTACCATGCGTTTACGGCCGTAAACTCCATGGGAGTTGGTCCCAAAACCGTAAACTCCAAAAGAGTTTACCCTTGGACCTTAAACTCAAATGCAAGGCCCTACAACCCTTAGATGCAATCCTTAGTACTTATAAACCTTGAATCAAGGTGTTTTTCATGTCCTAGGGTGTCTTAACTTGATTAATTAGTTGTTAAATGACTAATTGGATACATATATGTGTTATTATATGTTAACTAGGATCCTTGTGTGTGTTCAAGTCTTCACTTGACACTTAGCATCCTATACCATCCGTTCATCCAAACCACTCACTACAGGTGATTTCATACCCCTAAATCAACCTTTTAAATGATTTTAAATGATTTTATGGGGGGAATACAAGTTGAACTATTATAGTTATTATATCAATCACATGTGATTAATAACTACCAAACAAGTGGATTTCTTACTTTTCAAACTGTGTTATCAAACAAACTACTTCAAACTGTTTTACAAACTCTTTTACATGTCAAATACTTTTATTAAACTCTTTTAAACTTATATTCTGTTAATTGTGTATGTATATAGATATAGTTATATAAGTAGGATTGAAAGGATTTAGGACTGATAGCTCACCCTACCTCTTGTTCCTCGTTTGGTTGTGGACTTAGGGTATAGGTTGTTTGTCCGAAGGTCGTTTGAATCCTAGTTATATATTATGTATATGTATATAGATATAAAAGTTCCTTCTTTCTATTCAATACCTTTGGGTAGCAAAGGTATACAAACATGTTCATACATACAAATACCATTACTAGTAAACTATGATAGGCATAGTTTAGGAAGTTACTAATACTATTACTAGAACAATGAAACATATAAGGAGTCAGTTCATACATACATACTAGACGGAGAAAGAACATACAGTAAAGCTAGTACATACTATACATTACAATACAGCTAGTACATACTATACATTATACTAGGGAACATACTATTATGAAAGACAGAGAGAACATACATACATACTAGACAGAGAGAGAACACACAATACAGCTAGTACACACAATACATATACAAGAATACTACTACAGTTATGTGAGCCACGTAACCAGGCATGACATCACCTGTCATGGCTCGTTTTGTATCCAGAATATCCTTAAGTGGAGAGCGTTGAGTTTGTGTATAGATCTACGGGTGCCAAACGTCATTTCTTCCGACGTCTTACATCGTCGTGTTCTAAGTCGGTAGTATGGTACAGGCCGATCACATGGTACTTTAAATAACAAATGGTTTAAGGTAGTTAGTACAGCAGTAGTTACTTATTACAATACTACAGTACTATTTTATTTCCCATTGCATTCACTTTGTGATCTTCACACAATGAACAGTAATGCAAAAACTATATTTTTGGTTAATGATAGTCAGATTTGGGAAAATACATACTCTTACAAGAGACATACACACAAACACTTGATGCCTTGGTAGAAGGCTACTTTTAGTAGTAAAACATAGGATTTTCTAGGTGATTCGAACATTTTACAAATATACACAAACTTTTACAAACTTACACATCACATACTTAGAAACACTTTCATACAAGCACAGACACTAAAATACTTATGATCTCACCAGCTTTAAAGCTGATACTCCCTTTCAAAATAACTTGTATTCTCAGGTCACCAGTAGACAGGTACCTGTGCCAGGTTTTGAGAAGATGGAGCTCGTTCAAGACTCATCTTTTATTTTGATTTATATTTTTGGTGTCTATTAAACTTGACAGAACACACTTGTATTAAATTATATTATTAATGCAATGGATGATGTTGTTGCTTGTTTACTACTTTGCATTGTTGTGATACTGTACATGACGTCCTCCACCCCCGAACGATTCCGCCGTTCCGGTTTTGGGGTGTGACGTGAGAAGACGAAGCTTTTAGAGTCGCGTCCTTTATACTTTTGTTATACATTTTTATGTCATACAAACTATGTATCGAACAGATGTAAATACTTTACTTATCAATGTAATGTTTGTTCTTGCTTTGATTACTATTATACAATTATTGTGATACTGTACATGACGTCCTCCGCCCCCAAACGTTTCCGCCGCTCCGGTTTGGGGGTGTGACAACGTACCTCTTGACAATATTCCAAAAGTCTACATACTAGAAAGCTTTCTTGTTTTAAGTGTGGAAAATTCCAAGAGCAGTGTTAATCATTTCATCGTTTTCGCCATTTCGCCAATCGTGTTTAACTTTATTAAATAGTGCATCAAATGTAGCATCCTGAAAATCATGACATAATTTTTTTTTTTGTTTTTAGATTAATAAATCGTTAATATATTTTACCCATAAAACCAAGGTAACCAAGATTTAGCAAAACATCATCAAATCAGAGTAATTCACAGAATGCGGAAACATGTGGTGTGTGCTTTGCAAAACATCATCAAATGACCAACTCTAGTTCTAGATAACTAATCCTTTGATGTTAACACAACTATTAATCTATTGCTCAAGTGAACAAACAATTATGCAAATCAACATTTAGTTCGTATTAAGCAAGATTTGATCTTTATTAATCCTAATGGTCATAGGAATTAAATCATGCATATATTGGTCTACTCATGCATACACATTAAAATTCATCACTTATTTCCTAACCCTAGGTTTTGGTCAAAACTCTAGTGGATAGCTTTGATTCAAATTAACACTGTTAGATGGTCATCTAAACATCATTAATTCAGCAATAAGGAATAAGTAACAATCTTAACACATATAGATCTTTCAATCAAACTTGACAAAATAAATTAAACACGAATAAACAATCCAAATGGCAATTAATCCACGAATTCAAGGATTCATCCAATCATAAACACAAAGCAAAGAGTAACACCCAAATCAGAAAGTAAATGCATAAAAAATCACATTGGAACACTAATTGTGGTCAGCACAACGGATCAAATGATTTATGGCATGAATCCGCTCTCCAATCCTTCAGATCTTCGCTCGTGTCAGCTTAACGGCCTTCTGGCCGCCTTCTAGACCCTCAAAATGGCTTCTTGGGGGTTTTATAATCGCAGGAATCGATCTAGGGTTCAAGGTATATCCTTAGGGATAATTTTTGGCTCTAATATAGGTTTCAACGTCAACACGGCGTGTTAAATGGCCAACACGCCGTGTTCTTCATTAAAATCTCGTATTCTCCAAGTCATCGTAAAAAATCAGGAATATTCCATTCACCACAAAAGTCGGGAATCAACAGTTTCTCAACACAAAAGTCGTCTGAAATTCTTTCTAGTTTTCAGAACATTTTGAATCTCGTCAATCGGAGTTACGAGCCATGAGATATGGCCAAAACACTGATCATGGGTCAAGCTGTCCGGCAACATCCTTCTTTGTCTTCTTTTTGTTTTATTCCCCGTTTTCCTGCTCCCAGCTTCTCGTATGCTTCCTTTTTGTCCTGATCATGTCTTTACTGCTACAAAATATATTTCAAACACAATAAATACCTTTTGTTCTAGAATTAACACAAAATGTAGCATAAAATAATAATGATAATGTATGAAATATATAACTAAATATGCACACATCAATATACTTAAAAGTGAAATAAAGAAACAAATTAATTTATTAAAACCCTTGGTTTATTTTGTATCGAAAAAACTTCATAAATGGTCCCTATGGTATCCTGAAGTCTAAAGTTTAAAAAATGTCACACCCCAAAACCGGAACGGCGGAAACGCTCTGCGTTGGAGGACGTCATGTTTAGTATCACAAGACATGCATCATAGTAAGCAAAGTAATGAACAACCATTTCATTAGAAAAAAAGTGTTTACAAGGTATGTGTTCACAAAACATAGAATACCTAAGAAATAATAAAACAAGACTTGAAGCTATACTGCTCCATCTTCTGAATCCCAGTGCGAGTACCTGTCTACTAGGCTCCTGAGAATACAAGTTATTTGAAAGATTTGATCAGCAATTAAGCTGGTGAGTTCATAAGATTTTAGTGATGTAAGTAAGTTGTAAAATGTTGTAGTAAAATTCTGTGAGTTGTAAGTTCTGTTTAGAAAAGTTTGCCTGTTCCTCTTAGGAAATCCTATATTTCCTACTTTGATGAAAGATACGTAAAAATGATCCTACAATCCCTTCTATGAGTACTAAATGGATACAAGTGATATAAAACTCAGAGTAAACAAGCAATCGACTGTGCGCATCTGCCCTAAGCTCACCACCAAAAATGAACAGGGAGTAAGGCGGATAGCACACATTCCATTGTTTTTTAGATCATTGTTGTATATAACTCTGGCTTGTTCACTTGTTACTCATGGAGTTAATTGTAATGGTTTCTATATATTTAATGAAAAGATTCTTTAAGAAAAACCCTTATTTTTTATAATAAAATGGTGACCATAGTGATTACTTCTATAATCACTTAGTTTATACTGGCTATATATGATCTAATATCGGATAGAGAGTTATTTGGGTGAATCTGCCCTAAGCCCACAACCAAACAAGGAACAGGAAGTAAGGCGGAAAACACACATCCAACTACCTATTGGGTATTAATGATATATACCCATGATGTATAAACTAAAGTATTATAGAATTAATCACCTAAGGTCCTTTAAGTTATACTGGTTTAATAAAATGGATTAAACCCTTAACAGGTAAGTTTCTAGTTTTGTATACCAAAAGTTCTGATTTGGAAAGTATGTTCTGTACTAGAAACCTGTGCATCGACTCTGTGTCCTATGACTTGACCCATACCTGGTACCCTTATGATGACTCAATGTATACTGGACATATATATCTAGAATCGAATAGATAACAGACTGGGTGAATCTGCTCCAAGCCCACAACCAAACAAGGAACAGGAAATGAAGCGGAGAGCATACATCCTATTACCTGTCGGATCCTATTTATATATATGTATCCTTTGATGTATACATTAAGGAATCATAAGGTTAGCATTATGGCCCTTTCTACTAAACGTAGCCTTCTACCAAGGCATCAAATGTTATGTATGTTTGTTTCTTGTATTAGTGTGTATTTTCTCGAGTGAGACTCTCATTAACTAAATATAGTTTATACATTAATGAATATGTGAGAAGTTCACAAAGTAAATGTAATAGGGAAAATAATGTTTTACCTCAGCAGTGACACTGTTGGCTATAAAGTAATAAAATACCGACTCCAGGTAGTATTAAATGTACAATACACCTCGGGGAGTTGTTTGGTAATAAAATACAGACTCCAGGTGGTATTAAATGGACAATACACCTCGGGGAGTCTTTTTTCCTTTAATCTCAAGTTGGTTAATTAAAGGTTTAAATGTGAATTCGTATGTAACCATGTTGATCGACGACTGAATAAAAGATGACCCTCCGGTGTCATATGTAGTGAGGTGACATTTGTCACCCCTTGGCCTTATCGGCTGGGACTGTAGCTAGCAGTCAGGGTGTGGGAGTGTCTGTCCCGTATAGATCTATACACAAGATGCCCGCTCTCCCTCCAGGAGATTATGGTTACAAAATGATACAACACTGTATTGTTGTATCCTTAAAAAGTATGTCACATTAATTTATCGTATAACAGTGTTTGTATAGTAATTCATAGTGTAGTAATGTTCTCTCTGTACTAGTGTATAGTATCCTCTCTTGTATAGTATGTAGTGTGAAATGTTTCTCAAAATAGTGTGTTCTGACTTATGTATGAACTGACTCTTTGTATGCTTCATTGCACTAGAAGTAATGAATAGTGTCTTCCTAAACTATACCTATTATAGTTTACTAGTGTTTTACTTGAACTGTTATTATAAATACTCTTTTATCTACCAAATTATGCTTGTACTTTTAAAAACGGAGTTTTGTGAAACTAATAAGTAACATAACTTTAAAAGAGTTTTTCAAATGTTTTGATCACTTATAAAAGGCATAAGCAATATTTTGAAAGGTGTTTATAACAAACAATTACACAATTAACATTGTGTTCAACTTGTATTCCCCCCCTTAAAACATTGAAAACAGTTAAAAGATTCATTACGGGGTATGAACTCACCTGATGTGGGTGATTCAACGAATACGCACGTAAGGATGAGAAGTTCCACGAATGAAGTCCCGAGACACAACAAGTCCTAAATGACATACAATGGCATATATTGACATAAATATAGTGCTTGGAAGCAACCAAATGCAAGGAAACACCTCACGGGACTAGGAAACACTTTGACCAAGTGTTGGAATCACATGTGATTCATCTAAAGGGTGTTTAAGGCCATAGTTTGGTGTTTACGGCCATCTGTTTACGGCCAAGGGAGTTTACGGCCGTAAACTCATGGTCAAAGATGCATATGAGGGTGTTTGAAGGCTAGGGAAGCTTGAGGGAATTTTGCTCTACACAAGGATGAGAAAGACCCACTCAATGGAGAGTGTTGAGGTGTTTACGGCCAAGGGTGTTCACTCTTGGGCCGTAAACTCTCTAAATGGTCACCTTTAGGGTCTTAAAGGTAAGGAATCTCAAGGGTTCAAGTGTTCCAAGGTTTAGCAAGGGTCTAAAAGTGTTCAAGGTCCAAGACTTGACCATAAATGGAGTTTACGGCCAAGGGTGTTTACTCTTGGGCCGTAAACTCTCTAATGATGGGTTGGGTGATGATTCAAGGTCTTACAAAGCACATGGGAGTGTTCTAGCCTCAAATCCAAGCCTTAGGAAGAGTTTATGGCCAAAATGGCACCTTTATAGGAGTTTACGGCCTTGGGAGATGGCTTGGCCGTAAACTCCTTTTGGTCCTTCATTCTTGATGATTTCAAGGTCCTAAGCACGAACCTTAACTGGATATCAAGTATAGGGAATAGTACTTACGATATAGAAGCTTGAAAGGGTCGATTTTAGCCAAGAACACTAGTGTATGTTCTTGGTGTTCTTGGTGAAACTTGAATATCTAAGAAAAGTTGATTTCCATGGATGAAATCAGAGAGTGTAACTAAGAGATGAAGTGTAACAACAAATCAAGGAAAGAACATTTATGTTTTTGATGATCTAAGATGATGAACTCGATGATACTTGAGAGGATTTGGAGTGTTCTTGAGTTGGAAATGAGAGAATGAAGAAAGTTGAATGATATGAGCCTATATGGGGGGGAGTTTACGGCCCACCTTGAGTTTACGGCCATAAACTCAAGTGTTGTGGCCGTGAACTCCTTTTTGATGAGGATTAAGGCTCAAATGTTGCACAGTGTCTCTAGCAGGTACTTCCCAACACTTATTCCTTAAGTGTACTAGGCTAAAACTCCTTAGGATGACCTTTAACTAGGCTAGAACTCATTACTCTTGAGTCTGACACTCAGTTGAGTTGACTGACTGAGCTTAAACAGCAAAAAAATTTCGGGTTGTCACAAACAACTTCACAGATGGTCCATGTGGTTTCAAAACTTTTGATGTTCGGTCCTTATGCCTCACTCCATCAACTTTCTACCGTTAAGTGAAGAGCATTTTCGTCATTTCAATACCCTAGGACCATTTATGAGGTTTTCTCTTATTTTAAATAGAAATAAAAAATGAAATTTAATATGTAAGCTCTCTCTCTCTCTCTCTCCACCAAAAAGAATAACCCATCTTAAAAATTAGATCTTCACTTCTTTAATTAAATTATAATTCAATTATTTTTCTATAAATTAATAAAAACAAATTCAGAACATATGTTCTTCACAAAACATGAATCTGAAATGAAAAAAAAACTCATAATCAAAGTTATGAATTGATGTTGGTTTTGAAGAATTATCCATTATTTTTTCGCCCCGAACCAGATCTGATTTATAATGTAAACCAGTGAGTGGTTTTTATCTCTACATTTCACTGTTCCTTTTCGATTTTTGTTTTTGTGATTATGTTTTTACATAATTGTAGTGAAATCAGGCTTTCAACAACTTTTATACTACTTAAATTCCAGACTTACCCAGAGCTTTTAATGCACCATAATCGGTATCAAAAAGCTTCACCTTTTGGATTTCGTTATCTATCAACATTTTTACCACTGTTTCCGGAGGCAGTGGGTGAAACAATTGTGTGCCCCAATTTGCCCTAATTTTGTTCATTGATTCCAACGAACACATGAATAGAATCCAGACTAGAGATATCAACCATCATAACCCCCACGAAGATCTGATGCATGTAATGCAAGAGAAGAGCCTTTATTGAAGAGGAAACAAATGGAGGTAGCAGAGAGGAGTGTAAGGTAGGAGTGGGTCGTTTACCTCAATTTGGACCTGTAAGACAATATATCTTCAAAAGCCATTTTGATTCTAACCCCAAATACTTTCCCCTTGAACTTAAATTTATACATCGATTGAAAGAGAGATATAAGAGGAATAGATAGAAGACGATAGTGAGGGAGGGTCTTTGATCAATTTTCTGTTTTGTTACTTTCTCTGATGATGTTGAGAAATGGTACCAGACGAGAGAGAGAGAGAGAGAGAGAGAGAGAGAGAGAGAGAGAGACCTTACATATTAAATTTCATTTATTATTTTTTTAAATAATAATATAAAACCTCATAAATGGTCCCTGGGTAGTGAAATGATGAAAATGTTATTTACTTAACGGACAAATATTGACGGAGTTAGCCATAAGAACTAAGCATTAAAAGTTTTGAAAACACATGGACCATCCGTGAAGTTTTTTAAAATTAGGGACAAAACTTCACATTTTATAAAACCACAAGGACCATTTATGAAGTATTGTTGAATGATGGTGATATTCTTTAAAAATAGATTTTCAATTCAAGTTATGTATAGCTGTAAAATTGGCTGTCAATCTATCAATGATCATAATCTAAAAACATTGAATCTAACAAATGTGTTTTTAAAATAAAATTTAAAAAGTATGTTGAAATTTACATCTTTTAATTGAAGTCATGGATAAAAAAGAAGAAAGAGACACCTCTCTTGGTTTTACACCATTGCATGATAAAGACTTTTACGGTTCATCCGATTTCAGACAAATTATATATATTATCGGAAAGTCGAAAACATAGTTAATTTCATTTTGGGTCTTAAATTTAAACAAAAAATCATTGATAGTTGCACCTGATCAACACAATAGTCATAAAAGAAGAAACTTAGAATGTAGAGCACACGGTCATTTCAAAATTCTATAATTTATATACAAAATAATAAAAACAAAAAAAGTAAAGATATCGAAACTAAAACAAAACAACGAAATGAAAACAAAATATTTATTTAAACAGTAAAGTAAAGCACACGCATTGACACACATATAGACATACACAGAACCACATACAACCACACATGCATGGACATAAAACTAGGTCGGGCAATGGAGTGGGTTTTGACAATGATCCGATCCAAACCCATAATAATTATATGGGTTTGGAACATAGTTTTTGATCCGTTTACCCGTTAACGGCCCATACCCGCTAACCCTTTTATTAAAAGGGTCGGGTATGAATCATCACTGATCTGTTCCATTTATAACTCCCCCCCCCCCCCCCCCCCGGTATAAAATTTAGAATTATAAATTTATATTTTATACAACCTAAAATTTACTTTTAATTCTAATCGAAAGTCCAAAGAGAAAAAGCCAAAGACTAAACTGTTTTTACATAGGAATCGATGACTCGACTTCTAGACTTTCAGTATTCTAACAAGAAACATGATGTCATTTCATTTATATTTCATCAACCAAACAACATTTATCAATCGGAAGAAAGTTTGCAGTTACTATTCTTTATCAATGCAATCGACGGTCAAAAACCAGTCAGAAGTTACTACAAAAATGATTTTAATTCCAATCGAAATTCCCCGAGTACGCAATGTGTTATTTAAATCAACATTTGTTTTATTTAATAAATATTATTTTGAGGTTTAAGTAAAATGTGTTTTATTATTCAAAAAACCTACGGGTTACAGGGCGGGTTTGGATATCTGTTGATTCGATGGATAAGGGTATGGGTTTGATTATTTAAAACCCTACGGGTTACGGAGCGGGTTTGGATCGGAATTTGAAATTTGTTAAATGGGTTTGGATCATGGTCGATTCGCTCCAAAACCGCCCCATTGCCAGGTCTACCTAAAACATAGCTATATTCCAACTTCAATACCATGGAAAGTTTCTTTTTATTTACGAAATTACCCCTAGGACCTAAAATCTCACAAACATGAAACACAAATTTTCTGTTTTCCTAAAAGCACCAATGTTGTCAGTATCATCTAAATACATGTATGTCTGTTGCATATACAACAAATAGATAAGGAGATGGGCCAGTTTTCTTACAAAAATAAACAATCTGCAAAATGGATAGTGCTTCATTGTAAAATGCACATGTAGTCATTTGTGTACCATCTACCTAAAAGACAAAAAAATAGAAACTCGCTGTAGAAAAGGTAGGGAATTACACATATAATTGTAACATCCCAAAATTCATGACCAAAAGTTTCATTTTTAATATAACTAAAACACATTTGTATCTTGGTTCACACATTGAAAAACATTTCAAATAAAACATTTATCAACTTCATTCCTAGAAATCACATATTGCGGAAAACATAGGTGTATGCGCTGCGATCGCCCCAATCTCCTTTATTTAAAAACTGAAGGTACCTGAAACCAAAACTGAAAAATGTAAGCATGAAGCTTACTGAGTTCCCCCACCATACCACATACAATTCATAATCATACTGTCAGGCATACCGGGGTGCCCGACCTACCCCTGTCAGACATACCGCGGTGTCCTACCTACCCCTGTCAGGTATACCGGGGTGCCCGACCTACCCGTGTCAAGCATATCTGGGTGTCCGACCTGCCCTCCGGTTTATTTCAACCAGTTACGGGGTCTATTTCACCCCTATCACTACCACATAATATCATATCATAAACATACTGTCAGGCATATTAGAGTGCCCGACCTACCCTCCGGTTTAGTTTAACCGGTTATGGGGCCTACTTCACCCCTCCTACTACTACCACATAATAACATAGCATGCAAGCACATAAATATCTATAGATAGTGGCATACCATACAATTATCACAAAGACAATCATCTCTACTATAAACAACTACTAATGGGCCGACATTGGTGCCTTCAACCCACTCATACATGGAAGGTAACTGTTACACCCCCGAACCAGACGGCGGAAACGTCCGAGGGCTTGTGTGACTTAAATTGAAATATCATCACAATGAATATACATGAAACATGACATAAACATCACCATGCATTAATACATTACAACTGACCTTGTTCACATCAAGTACATTGTTTACATTACAGCATCACATAACATAAATTGTTTAACGATTGACATTGCACAAAAGAAATTTCAGAAACACGGTTGATGATTCTTCATTCTAACGGTTAATTGAGAATACAAGTTATTTTGAAAACGGTCAACATATATAATGTTGGTGAGTTCATAAGCATGTTTGATATAAAAATAGTTTGTATTGTTTGTAAAACCCAGAAAATCTGATATTTTCTGTAACAAAAATTGTTTTCAAAAAAATATGTGATGATCCCATAAGTGTATATATATATGATTTCAAAACATGTCAAAGTGAACGCATTTCATAATTGTTCCTTGTATTGTAGTTGTTGTATGTAGAAGTGAATAATGTCGTTCCCCGGAAAACCCGATGTTTTCCAATTTAAATAGTATGATAGTTTTGTATTATTGTATAAATCACTTTGAATCGTCACAGTGTATGAATATGATTTCCCATGAGTACTTAGATGGTAATGGATCTCTATGTGAGTCGTTATAACCATGCATAATAATGACTAATTCGCATGTCTTGGCATTTTTCCAAACGCCGGTTTTGATCAAGATTTTGTCACCCTAGACTGGCCTAGTCTAACTGTAGCGAACAGCTCAGGTGTAGGGGAGTCACCCCCGTATAGATCTATACACACAATCTCGCTCTCCCTCCAGGAGAATCTGATTATAACTACAGGCTACGACAGACACTTATTGGTGCTACCCATTATTTCTCACGAAATCCCAATGAAATTGAATAACCTTGTTTTACAACCCGAATGATGTTTACGTGAATATGAACTAAGCCTAACAGACACAAAAGAGGACAACGGGGGCCCACTAATCATGTATGTTATTATAGGTTGTCGAGTATGCTACAGACACGTTATAGCTCATTAAGCATATGATGAATGTTTAGGGCCCTGTTAGCAATGCAAATGGGCCACTAAGGCCCAATAGCATGTTAAAGCTGATAAAGACCCATTGAGCATGAAATTGGGTCACCTAGACCCAATAAACATGTTTGAATATATTGGACCCAATAATCATGAAATTGGGCCACAGAGGCCCAATAGCACGAACAGAAGATTTTGGACCCAATCATTGTATCATTTATCTGTTTATCGATTTTAAGTTCGTAGTGTAGGTTTTGTTGTATACCAAATGTTTATTCGCGATGTTAAAAATACTTTGACGTTTGTTTTATAACGAAGCTTTGGTTATATATATATATATATATATATATATATATATATATATATATATATATATATATATATATATATATATATATAAACATTTTAAAAACCATGCGTTATAAATTTTATATTCTTGGCCCAATAATTTAAATATTAGTCTTTTTTACCCAAAAATATTGATTTTGACCAATTCAGCCACTTTATTAGTAAAAATGACACTTTTAGTCCCTTTTGATGAAAATTGACATTTTTGGTCCTTAAACCATTTTTCTTGATATTTTCGGCCCAAACATAATTTAAATAATAATTTTAGCCCAAAATTATTGTATTTGAAAATTCCAGCCCTTATTTGTAAAAATTTTACACTTTTGGCCCAAATTCCGTAACTTTTACATTTTTTACCGCAAAATCCAAAACTTTGCAATTTTAGTCAATTTTTTGCATTAAAGTCATTTTCAGCCCTTGAAATAGTTTATTTATGTTTTAGACTCATATTTTGATAAATTTACAACTTCAGCCCCCAAAACTCTACCTTTTTCGCAATTTTGGGCCCAAAACCCATAAGGCCCAAATGTCAGCCCAAAACCCATAAGGCTCATTTTAATATTCATATTCTTATGAGTTTAGAAGATCATAGGAATTATTTGTAACTTGCTTGTTTGTTTAATTCTTGATCTAGATATGTTTTAATGGAATCCATAATTTGTCCTCAAGTTATGGATTACCAAAAGTCACACTTTTAAAGTCCATTAAAGAAACACATATGTTACATAAAATGAAAAGTCTCTCATTTTAATAAACCATTTAACTCATAAGTTATGAAAGATGAAAAGTTTTGAAAGTTACAAAACTTGCCCTCAAGTTTTGGAACATTTAAAGTCACTTTAAAAACTTTAGTTCCAACCCTTAGAATTTTAAAAGTTAAACTTCAACCCTTATACTTTAAAATATTATAAGTTAATAATATATATATATATATATATGTATAAGAACATGTCGTCTTACCGTTAGTAGGCCTCATTCACGAAGTAGGTCTATAAGGGGGGTATAAGGTTGTTGCCTATAAAATGGCAGCTTAATGGGTGTCCACTCTCACCCACCGCTTCCTTGACTGGTGGAGAGTCGTTAGCCGAACGGGTAGGACAATGACTTTAAATCCTCATTAAAAGTATGATGAATGTAAAGTAACTAAATGTTTTTATATATTCCCAATCTTAGTTACTTTAGGAAAATGTGAATAAGGTGCTAACCCATGAAATTACACTTTGCACTTTGCTTAAGTCGTTAGTGGAGCGTGTGTGGTTAACCGACACACTAACCTGGACTTAACAAGGTAGGAAAAGGGTGACTTAAGGTTTATGATAGGTCGGTGGAGCGCATGTGGTTAACCGGCACATCGATTGAGTGATAAACATTACGGTTACCAAGTAATTTGCATGGTTACTTCACACCTTGTTTTGTGATCCTCGGCATCCCAGTCACAAAACTTGAAGGGCACACTCGAGATTGAAACATGCCATTGAAAAGTTCAATGAATCTCAAAGAATCTAGGAGTTTCAAAAACCAATTAAAACCTAATAATTTATTTCGTTTTTCATGGTGGAAATTGGTGAATCGTCATTCACCTACCTTTAAATATTTTATAGCTTGGATTACGACATCCCTCTTCTAAGTTATAAAATATTGTGTTGGGTCCTAGCCTTAATATTACATTTGGGTGTCTTATTAAGGACTATCTTTATATCTAATCTAAACTTGTCTTTCTTCTTTTTCAGATGTCTTCTAACAATGCTGCTTCTGGCTCAAACCCTACCGGCTCCTTCTCTCTCATGAACCTTTGTGGGAGAGTCATCTTCGATGGTTCCAACTTTATGGATTGGATCCGGAACATCAGGATGGTCACTCGTTACGAGGACAAGGAATATGTCCTCGACAAGGAGCTGAAGGAACTTGATGAGTCGTCTGCTGCTCCTAAGGAGATCGCTGAATTCCGGACTCATGAGAGAGATGCCACGAAAGAGGCAAGTATCATGTTGACCACGATGACAGCCGAGCTCCAAAAGTCTTATGAGGACTACTACCCTTTTGAGATGCACCAAGATTTGATGGACCGCTACCATCAAAGTGCTCGTCAAGAGAGGTATGACATCATCTGCTCCATGATAACAATCCGAATGAAGTATGGTGAACCCATCACGGGCCACTTACAGAAAATGCAAATGTATGTGGACCGTTTGCTGAAGCTAAATGTGAACTTCCCCGAGGAGTTGGCGATTGACATCATTTTGCACTACTTACCTTCTTCTTTTGATCAATTCCGAATGACATACCACATGAACAAGGAGGACGTTACACTCAGCAAACTTCAAGGACTCTTGAAGACCGCCGAAAGTGGTCTAAAGGGTAAATCAATTGCTACCACTCCTACTCCTACCGCGGCCCCTGTCTTGGCAATCAGGCAAGGCAAAGGGAAGAAGAGGAAGAGCCCTTCGAAGGGTACCAAGGGAAAGTCCCTTGATGGCTCCTCTTCAAGTGGAACCAAGAAAGGTTCTGTCACTCCTTCTGCCAACCTAAGAGGCTGAATGCTTCTATTGCCACAAAAAGTCGCACTGGAAGCGAAACTGCCCAAAGTACCTGCAAGATGTGAAGGATGGGAAAGTAAAACCCAACCATGTAGGTATTTACTCTATATTGTCTAATAACTCACCCCATTCTAATTCTTGGGTCCTTGATACCGGTTGTGGTATTCATATTCGTTCTGATTTGCAGGGACTAAGAAGAAGTGAGGATATGGAACATGGAAAGATAAGCTTAATCATGGGAAATAGGAAAACTTCACCTGTCACCAAGATTGGAGTTTATAATTTGTTGCTAAGTAGTGGGTTAACTTTAGATTTGAATAAATGTTGTTACTCGTCAGAAATGGCGAGAAATATTATTTCCTTTCATGCTTTGTACAAACAAGGGTTTACCTTTACTTATGATAATGAATGTGGTGGTATTAATGTTTTCTTTAATAATGTTCTTTATTTTAAAGCATTACCTTGTGATGGTGTGTATGAAGCTGTGTCGGTTGTAGATAACCTAGGAAATAATGTGTTGTGTATTGATTCCTCCACTAACTTGGATAAAGCATCATTGTGGTATTGTCCTCTTGGACATGTAAGCAAGAAACGCATAGGCCAACTCCAAAAGGATGGAGTCTTGGAGTCATTTGACCTAAAGTCGGATGATAGTTATGAATCTTGTCTACTTGGAAAAATGACAAAATCACCCTTCACTGGTACTTATGCTAGGGGTGAGGGTTTGTTGGATCTGGTACACACGGATGTGTGTGGACCCTTCAGAACCGCCACAAGGGATGCTAACTGCTTCTATGTGACTTTACTGATGATTATAGTAGATATGGATATGTCTACTTAATCAAGCATAAGTCAGAAACCTTTGAAAAAGTTCAAAGAGTTTAAGCAGGAAGTTGAGAATCAATTGGGCAGGAACAATAAGATGCTTAGATCCGATCGAGGTGGTGAGTATCTTAGTACAGAGTTCCTTGACTATCTTAAGGAATGTGGGATTGTCTC
Organism: Lactuca virosa; assembly: GCF_052849685.1. NCBI lineage: Eukaryota > Viridiplantae > Streptophyta > Magnoliopsida > Asterales > Asteraceae > Lactuca > Lactuca virosa. The sequence continues at coordinate 72,342,178 of NC_136429.1, read as the reverse complement.
ACAATTGACACCTCCCGGGACACCGCAACTTAATGGTGTGGCTGAGAGGCGTAATCGAACCTTGTTGGACATGGTTCGTTCCATGATGAGTCGAGCTTCGCTACCAATCTCATTTTGGGGGTATGTCTTAGAGACTTCCACCCATATTCTTAATCTAGTCCCTACAAAGAAGGTTGCCAAAACACCTCACGACATGTGGACTGGAAATGTTCCCAATCTAGACCACATCAAGATTTGGGGTTGCGAGGCTTTCGTGAGGCGCGAGACTCACGATAAGCTCGAACCTCGAAGTGAGAGGTGTATTTTCATCGGCTACCCATAGAAATCCTTTGGTTACCTCTTCTACAGACCCAGTGATAATGTGGTCTTTGTAGCAAGGAGGGGAGTCTTTCACGAGAGAGAGTTCATAAGCCAAGGAAACAGTGGGAGGCAAATTGACCTTGAAGAAATTCAAGAGTCAAGTGGTGAAGGAACCTCAAATCCTAGCAATCAACCTGAGGAGGAAACTCCTGTTGAACCAACTGACGAGTCTGTACCTCTGAGGCGTTCCACGAGAGTTAGGAGTGCACCTGAACATTACTATGGTTTCCATATTACTGCGGAAGGTGATACATTTGTTAGTGATAACACACTGGTAAATTTGGATGAACCTAATAGCTATAGGGAAGCCATGGTAGGCCCTGAATCTGCTAAATGGAAAGAGGCTATGGACAGCGAGATTCAATCCATGTATGACAATCAAGTTTGGAACTTGGTTGATAATCTACCGGGTCGTAAGATGGTCGGGTGCAAATGGATCTTCAAGAAGAAGACTGACATGGATGGAAAGGTGCACACTTATAAGGCACGACTGGTTGCAAAGGGTTTCACTCAAACTCAGGGAGTTGATTATGATGAAACCTTCTCACCAGTAGCAAAGATTAAGTCTATCAGGGTTATGCTAGCCATTGTTGCATTTCATGATTATGAAATATGGCAAATGGATGTCAAAACCACTTTCCTTAATGGAAAGTTGGCTGAGGATGTTTACATGAGTTAGCCAGAGGGTTTTGTCAGTGCAGAGTACCCTGATAGAGTGTGCAAGCTTGAAAAATCCATTTACGGATTGAAACAAGCATCTCACAGCTAGAACCTTTGTTTTGATGAGAAGGTCAAAGAGTTTGGCTTTTCGAGAAGCGAAGATGAATCCTGCGTGTATGTTAGTGCTAGTGGGAGTATAGTTAGTTTTTTGGTTTTGTATGTGGATTACATACTACTCATGGGAATTGACATCCCAACTTTGTAGGAGGTTAAGTCCTGGCTTGGGAAGTGTTTTGCTATGAAGGACCTTGGAGAAGCTGCCTATATCCTAGGGATAAGGATATTGAGAGAAAGGACTAAAAGACTAATTGGACTTAGTCAAAGCACTTATGTGGACAAAGTGTTGAAAAGGTTCAACATGCAGAATTTCAAGAAAGGTGACTTACCGATCCAGCATAATGCAAAACTGAGCAAGGCTCAGAGCCCGAGTACAGAGGATGGGATAGTTGAAATGAGTCGATTACCATATGCTTCCACTGTTGGCTCGATCATGTATGTGATGACTTGTACTCGCCCTGATGTGGCTTTTGCTTTGAGCATGGTTAGCCGATATCAGGGGAATCTTGGCAAGGCTCACTGGACTGCGGTAAAGAACATTCTCAAGTACCTACGAAGGACTAAGGATTGGATTCTTATCCTTGGTGGGAGTGATGACTTGAGATTTGTAGGGTATAGTGATGCTAGCTTTCAGACTGATAGGGATAATTTCTGCTCTCAGTCGGGCTGGGTCTTTACCATGAATGGAGGAGCAATTACTTGGAAAAGTTCCAAACAAGATACAGTAGCTGATTCCACCTGTGAATCAGAGTATATAGCAGCGAGTGAAGCGGCGAAGGAGGCGATATGGCTGAGGAACTTCATCGGAGACCTTGGAGTTGTACCAGCTATAAAGGAGCCTATGGAGATTTTCTGTGACAGCAATAGTGCGGTTGCCTTAGCCAAGGAACCGAGAGATCATGGCAGATCCAGACACATTGATAGAAAATATCACTTCATAAGACACAAGATAGAAGAAGGACTCCTCATAGCAAAGAGGATATCATCAGAGGAGAACCCAGTAGATCCCCTCACGAAGGGACTGACTAGGGTTAGGTATTTGCAGCATGCGAGGCACATCGGGCTAAAGGACGATATTAGTTTTACAGATTAGATAGTTTTGAAATTTGTAAAATGTAATTGACATTTGATGATGATTAAAAGTTGTTGTTTATTTATGAGTAAAGTGTTTCTATCTGTTGTCAATCGTTTACTACTATTTCATTTTGCATGTTTTGACTTCCATAATAATTATGTTATGGTATATCATATTATTCAAATTCTCCACAGTCGGTCATATGTTGGAAGTAGATATGAATTAAGACTGTCATGAGTTGGCTTGTAGATGTCTAAGATGTTGGACATAGCAAGAGTTGCTACAACACTCATGAGTGCTCATAAGTTCTGAGTATTGGATTCAACCCACGCTCATTGGTATCACTTCATGGAATTTATCTCGAGTGATCGTGACACGGTAATATCATATAAATCTTCAAACCTAGAGATATGAGTTGTTGACTATGAGTTGGTTATTCATTGATTGTACGAAAACGCATCAGTAACTTGGTGTCATAAAACGTACCTTTGTGTATAATTCAACAAGTAGTAGAACAAGCATATGAGTCGAAGTTTATATGTTCCTTCTTGGATTAGAAGCGATATCTGGGCCCCTCGATGATTTTGTTTTGATCTATGTACCAGGCCCGATCAGAACTAAGTTGATGTGTTCAATTAAGTTCTATGTCAAACAAATCGGAAATCGGGAAACAAACAGTTATACAATAAGTACAACATTTTTCCATGTATTTGTCCGACTGATATCTAGAACAGAGGATTATATGATCCCTTATCTAAAATGGCGCTTCATAGTTCAACAGAGTTTAAGAACTACGATTGTCGGTCGGTGCCTGAAGTCATGCTTGCAAGTATAGTTATTAGACTTATCCAAATTGGATTTTGTTGGATAAGGTGTCTAAGTCCATAACTATATTTGAGATGTACTTGACCCGACTCGGCATGGTCCATTTGGGTTGCACTTCACCCGAAAAATTTATATGGATAATCTTTTGAGATTAGTATAAGTTATGATTTATTAATATATTATAAGTTCTAATATATTAATATGAAATCATATTATTTAATTAGTATTGATCTAGAATTAATTTAGAATTCATTTGGTGATAAAAAAGGTGACTAATTAAATATGGACACTTGTATTTATATAGTGTGGGCTAATGCTTATTTGGAATGGGCTAGGCTTGCATGGAAAGTCCATGGATAGTCCATGGATCTTTAACCCATGGATCTCATGGAAATGAAAGGTCATGGGTATTAGGGTTTACATGGATGTAACCCTAATCCACCACACTATATAAAGGCGTCCTTGGCACTTGAAATGGGACTAGTGTGTGTGTGAGCAAAGTTGGCCAATTTCTACAAGTGTTCATACTCTCTCTAAAGGTTTCCAAAGTTTGTGGTGATTTGTGACTTCCATTTGAGGCATCCACATTATTGGTGCTAGGCTCTAAAACTCCAAGCAATCAACCACTACTAAAAGGTATGTAATTATACTAGTATTTTATGATTCAAATTCCCCATAACATGCTAGTTAGGAAGTAAACCTTGGAAAATTATTATTTGCATGTATCTAAGAGAAAACATAGATCCAAGGTTTCTACGGTTGCATGTACACCACTTAGAATGCTCAAAACCCTTCAAATTGGGCCGTAACCCTGAGCAACGAAGAACTTTCAAAACCGGGTGTTACAACTCTCCCCCACTTATATTAGATTTCTTCCTCGAAATCTCTCCTTTATAACACCCATATCCCAACAAATGATCTGAGGAACACAACCAATGATTCTACGCATAAGACAACCTTCTCAAGACAACTGAAACCCAAACCGAACTTCCATTCCGAAGACCCAACCTCAAACTTCCGCAATACCACTCCCGCCTTTCCCAGATTTGGATTCTATAATGGTTCGTCTCCCCGACAGACCGCCTACGCTGAAATGATACCATGCCCAAGCCTCAACGAATAACTGGCCAACCATAATGCTTACAACCCTGGTTATCCTGATGCAACTTACGAAAACCAAGCCACAGACCATAACCAGCTGCAGAATACTTATACTTAACAGAAGGCTCAGACAATCCTTCAAGTAGAAGATTCATCCCTGCAACAACAGGGTCAAATCATTTATTCTGAGATTATTTGATCCCTCTGTGAGTGACTTAGAATTACCCAAGCAATCAGTTACCCATCCATACATGAAGTCCTAAAACACTAATACCGCCCGAGATACTGAAACTGCACGAAACACTGAACTGCCTCCTGGCTGCTTTCCAAATTCCACTGAGACCTCCCAGGTCTTAATTCGTTTGCCAGTCATCTGAAATACCGGGTTTCGGCCCGGTTTCTGAGCCAAAAGACTCCCACACAATCGCCCCACCTGACTTCAGAATGAAATCCTCATTTGTTAGTAGTTGCCATCAGTTATCTTGCCACTGTAGCTCTAACAACCTTCTGATCCAACCAATCGGGTCCATACGTCGAATCCTGACACCACCAAATCCAAGGATAAAAGTGAATGCTACATGACCAAAGATAGTCTTATATCACAAAAGACCTTATATGGTCCTTCGCTTCCTTGATCCCATGACTACAGTGGTGTCACTACGGTCTTATCACTGGCTCAACCAGTTCTAATTCATTTGGGGAAATCTGTAACCAAATCGTGGATTTGCCATGCCCTCACTGCTGCACCAGAACTGGTGGGTGCTACGGTTATTCCCGCAATCTAACAACACTCCCATGCCATCTACCAACCTAGTGAATGCTACGGCTACCCCTGCAGTCTTACAACAGTCTAGCACTATCTGACAACCTTGTGAATGCTATGGCTACACCCGCAGTCTTACAACACTCTAGCACTATCTGCCAACCTAGTGAATGTTACGGCTACCCTCGCATTCTTACAACACTCTAGCACTATCTGACAACCTTATGAATGCTACAGCTACACCCGTAATCTTACAACACCTTCCACACTATCTCTACCGCTGACCATGGTCTTACCGCTGATTACCAATCAGATCACATCCAAAATCGAGCACACACACTCATGTTTGGAACCCCAACCTGAGTTCCTGAAGCCTGCTATTCGATGCCAAGAAAAGGCACGAACCAGATGTTGGAAAGTTTTTCGAACTCCCAACTCACACAATCCTCAATCTAGACGACCCCTCGACTGTCTTCCTCCATGGCGGAGATGCGAAACTCATCCTAGTTGCACACCTATTTCTGCTTCTGAGCACCTAATCGATTCTCCCTTACTTAGATCTGACTAAGTCTTCACGACACATGAGAATTGAAGGATTCCCAATCCTTTCTTACTTTCTAATAATCATCTGTTGACAATCTGCGCTTACCAATGCTAGCGATCAACTACCGTCAAACCCTAAGATCGCCCATCCTCGGAGACCATGAAGAGTACTCTTGAAATCTAGTCCAGTCTGATACCTCAATCCACCTCCCATGCTGGCGGCTGGAAGCCTTAACCTTTACCCTGGCTGACGAATCCTCGCTCCTACTTCCATTCTCGCAGCACTACTGAACTCTAACTGAACCCAACCCATGCGAAAATACAATTCCCTTGAAACCTCCAACGACCGAACAACCCAAGCGACTAACACCAGTATATTTCTGCTACCGCTCCTCCCTTAGGCAACGGTAGTGCTAGAACCTAGAAGTTCTCCCATAGGCCACCGCCGATCATACCAGAATAGATGATGAATCCACTATACTCCATCGATACTGGAGAACTAGCCCGATGAAGCTAACCACATACCTTTCACACAATACCCCGGAGCCGATCCCCGACCTCATCCCAAAATCCGAATACTTGGAACTTGTTTATACAATATACGACCCTTACTAACTTACTAACGATTCATGGTATGCAATTGGCATATGACACTTCTTGAAAATATAATCAAATCACAAGCATAGAGATAAACTCATAGATACACTTCCCAAAACCGATGCAAGAAAGCAACCACAAAATACAGATAGAACCAAAAAGAGCAAAAATACATACCCACAATGTCGCCTGCTGTAATTCTGATCTCTCCTGCATGTCACTGCAAAGTCTGACCCCTCTCCGTTGGGGCTCCTACCCTACCCTCTCATGCATCAATGATCCTCAAAATAGCCGGAGCAGGAGAATTAACTGCTCCTCCCATCCTCCTTGGACATTCAGACCTCTTGTGGCCCACTTGGTTGCAGAGAAAACATAACGGGCTTGCCCCCTGAGGACAATCCCTGCTGACATGATCAACACCGCCACACTTGTAGCAACCCATACCCCTGGAACGACAAACCCCATCGTTCCGTTTCCCGCACGTGCTGCACTGACCCTGGCCCTGTTGGCCCCTCAATTTATGGTCTAAAGCCTTACGTCTCTTCCCCGGACCCTCCACTATCTGCATCTGGTATGACCCTCTCTTCCCAAGATGCTCCGAATTGATCTCCCGCCCTCGGGCTCTGGAAGTCATATCATTCAGGGTCTGACACGCTCACCAGCTTACTCGCCAACGGCTGAACTGCAACAGCTGGAACAACCTCTGCCCTTAATTGGGTCATAAACTCCTCCCAAGGCATAGCTTCCAATTCAGGAAGCGCAGTAGACTGCACAATCAATTCCCAACAACTCCTTGCCACCCGATACAAGAGATCCAAGGCGAACTAAACCTTGGCTCCTACGGGGAAAGGGATAGTGTGGAAGACACCTTCCATCTCCTCAATCCAACACGAACTCAAAATCCTGGCAGTCCTTCCACTGACTGACTCACCACCTGAAGCGAGACAATACCCTGAACCGTCCCCATGCGTGCTCATCACTAATATGAAAGACAACTATACCCATGATCAGAACATAACCAAAAGTTTTCCTCCTCCAAGCTTCTTAGATTCTCCAAGAATCTCACTGATTCGAGTATGGATCTTGTGATTTCAGTAGTACGGGCCCAATACTACCTTCCACACCTATCCCTAATTTCCTCGGCAATCATCCCGAATCCTCTAAGTCACTTACCCAAACTGATGCACCGAAACTCTCTAAACCACTACACCAACCCACTGAGGCATATCCTAGGCTTTCCTAGGTTCCCGATCCCACCCAGTCCTCAGCTGCTGAAGGATTCCCATTAATGTCAACTAGATAGCTCATGAATATAGCCACATGCAACAGAGATCAGATAATCCTTCAAGTAAAAGACTCAATCCTAGAACGGTTGGACTCAAACAAGAGCTGCACAATAGGGCCAAGTACATCACTTTGAGATTACCCAGCCCGTGCCACATGTGACTTAGCATATTCACTTAGTAGCTCGCTCACATTGCTAAGATCCCCACAAGCACAAAGCGAGCAGCATTCAAACAATGGAAAAACTAACCAACATACTCCAATCAAGCCATTCTATCCTTTTATCAGGTATCTTGTACTAGCATGCAATTCTAAGGCTCATACAATCAGGCATAACCTGAACATGCCATACTACCACTGACTAATCAGTACTACCATGCAGTTCTATAAGAACATACAGTAGGCATACAAGGCATCCCTTCCTAGATCCTTATCCCTAATCTAGCATGCAGTTCACATATTCATACTTCATATCATAATATAACATGTATGGGTATCTTGGAGAAAACTTACTTGAGCTCAGCCGATTGCACGCATCACACCCCTTTCTTTGCTTAGAAATTCTTTTTATAAAAACGATTTTCTTTTGAAAATTTTCATACCATGTCCTTAGTTTGAGTTCAGACACACCTGAGAGTTTTCCCGAATCCCTCAAGCCTGGCTCTGATACCAACTTGTAACATCCCAAAATTCATGACCAAAAGTTTCATTTTTAATATAACTAAAACACATTTGTAACTTGGTTCACACATTGAAAAGCATTTCAAATAAAACATTTATCAGAGTTCATTCCAAGAAATCACATATTACGGAAAACATAGGTGTATGCGTTGCGATCGCCCCAAGCTCCTTTATTTGAAAACTGGAGGTACTTAGGACCAAAACTGAAAACCGTAAGCACGAAGCTTAGTGAGTTCCCCCACCATACCACATACAATTCATAATCATACTTTAAGGCATACCGGGGTGCCCGACCTACCCCTTTCAGACATATCGGGGTGTCCGACCTACCCCTGTATGGCATACCGGGGTGCCAGACCTACCCTGTCAGGTAAATCTGGGCGCCTGACCTACCTTCTGGTTTATTTCAACCGGTTACGGGGTCTATTTCACCCATACCACTACCACATAATATCATATCATAAACATACTGTCAGGCATATTTGGGTGCCCGACCTACCCTCCGGTTTATTTCAACCGGTTACGGGGCCTACTTCACCCCTCCTACTACTACCACATAATAACATAGCATGCAAGCACCAAAATCTCTACAGATAGTGGCATACCATAAAATTATCATAAAGACAATCATCTCTACTATAAACAACTACTAGTGGGCCGACATTGGTGCCATTGACCCACTCATATAGGGAAGGAAACTCACCTCACACTGCTGAAGTTCCCTGCAAGAAATCCTTAGTTGCTGCCCTGGCAACTCCTCGAGCTATCAATACCAAAATACCACCCAATTAGCAATTGTGGCCCAAACCATGATCCGTAATCCATGCTTGGGGTAAAATTACCATTTTACCCCTAGCCCAACAAGATTCTTTAACTAAGGCCCAAGCCCAAAGCCAAATAAGCCTAAACTATGAAATCCATAAGAGCCCACTAATGGCCCAATTTTCTAAATTGGGCCCAACTCCTCAAATGGGCCTTCCCTTTTAGTCCAACATATTCTTAGCCCAAAGTATCTTATTTCTGATGGCCCACAATCGCCCAAAGTAGCGAAGTCCAATGAATGGCCCAAAGTACTCAGGTGTACGCAGCGCGTACTGGGTTCGTGACTTGTACGCTGCACGTACCAGCTTGTACGCTCAACGTACTCCTCTATTAAGTCCTTTTTGCTATTAAGCACTTAATGCTTCAAACCAAGGGACCAATTCACAGATCTGAGCTCTACTTAACGTCTAAATCCATAAAGTCACTGACTTGGTGACTTTGCATTCCCTATATAAGCCCAAACTCCAAAATGGCATTCTACTTCCATGAAAATGGCCTTATCTCATGCATGAACACCTCAAGACCTTCAAGATGGCAACTTTCTGTCTTAGGGTTTCAAATAGCACCAAGGGTGGCAACCCTAAGCCTAGGAAACGGATTTGAACCATAAAGCTTCATCCTTGGGACCAAAAAGGTCCAAAAACCCAACACAAGATATCTAAGGAAATAACCACCAAGTTTCAGACTTTATACCTCAAATGAGAGTCAAATGATGAGGAGGTTCTGGATCTAAAAGATCTATCTTCTTCAATGAACCTTCAAGAATGAACACCTTCTTCAAAAGCACCAAAATACTCTTCTAATAGCCTTCTAAGCTCCAAAAACATACACGGTAGGATTAGGGTTTCATGAAAGCTGTCTAAGGGTAAGAGGGTGGCTGGATTTTAGGACATAATGTCCTTTATATAGTGTCAAGCCTTAAAATCTAGGGTTTTTGTCTGAAGGGAGTATGCCCTGCGTACCTCTTAGGACGCACGGCGTACTTACAACCCACCTGCGACCAAGTGTCTTTATACGCTGGGCATAACCCAGCTTACGCTGAGCGTTCCCAGCCAGGCACGTGCATGCATCCTTGCATGCATGGGACCGATTTGCCAAACTTCTCCATTAGGGGCTAATTCTGCCAAAACCTTCAAAGTGCCATAACTTCCCCATCCGACGTCCGTTTCGGACGAACCTTATATCCACGAAAAGGTGGCAAAAAGCCCTACACTCCTAATAACTCGCTCAATCCTTAAACCTTTCCAGATTAAACCCAACATCTATAAAAGACCGATATATCCATTTATAATCATACCCTTGGCTTCCGAAGACACAAACGAATACTTGGATCACTTATACTATAACACCCACCTCCGAAATGGGCCAAATACTTCCTTTCCCAAGGCCCTAAACCTCATGACAAATGATAATTGGGCCGCAGACCTGAGCAAGGAAGCACTTTCGAAACCGGGTGTTACAATAATAAAAATTAATAACAAAACCATAATTGAGATTAATACCATTAGAACCACCACTAGTTGTAGGACCATTGAGGGAGCTGTAACATCCATAAAATTCAAGCCAATTTAAAACTTTTTCAAACATTCAAAACCCATTATTTATTACAAAATGTTTTCAAAATAGTTTCATATCAGAGTATCCCAGAAATCAAATCATAAAAATGTGAGGAGGTGCACGATCACGCCTTCGCCTTCTCACAATCATCCGAAGTACCTGAAACAAAATCCAAAATTGTAAGCCCGAAGCTTTGTGAGTTCCCCCAAAATACCAACGCCATACAAACCATAACTATAACAGAGCAAACAACATGCATATAGAGTCTACAGTATGACTGGACCGCCCGCACCAGGCCTTCAGTCTATCCGGCCCACTCTCAGAACCTTCAGCGTGTCTGATCCGTGCTGCCGGGCCTTCAGCCTGTCTGGACCATTCTCTGGGCCTTCAGCCTGACTGATATGCCCCATTGGGCCTGCAGTCTATCCGGTCCGCCCTGGGTATTTGGCCTTCAGCACAAAGCAGGTCAGCCTTAACCCAACCCCAAACATACAATCAATACATGTATATATCAAACGCTAGCTAGCATGTATAAACAATTAGACCGATCTAACAAGTCACTAATCATAGCATCATCCTATATACCAGGATCTCGACCTAACAGGTCACTAAACATAGCATCATCCTATATATCAGGATTACCGACCTAACAGATCACTAAGCATATCATCATGCAATAGCCAGATGACAATCCAAAAGGGCCGGTATTGGTGCCTTCGACCCTATTAGTATAGTGATGGCAACTCACCTCACAATGTCGATCATAACTGAAAAATTAAACTCCTGGAACGGGGCTCCAAACACCAACACCTACAACCACCAATGATCCCATTCCATAAATTCTCAAATTACCCAAAATACCCTCAGAAGTCAAACTGCTCAACCCTTGGTCAAAGTCAAAGTCGATGGTCAAGGTCAACAGTCCATGTTGACCCAACTCGTCGAGTGCAGCTTATAGACTCGTCGAGTTCCTTCAGAACTCAAAAAGTCGCAAAAACCCCAGTCGACTCGCCGAGTTTCCAGACAACTCGTCGAGTCCATGCAGTGTCCAAATGCCGGGAAAACCCTAACTGACTCGTCGAGTTAACTCACCAACTCGCTGAGTTCATGCAGAAACCAGAAAACGGGAAACCCTCATCTGACTCGTTGAGTTGACTATGCAACTCGTCAAGTCCCTTCAGTCCTTTTCTCATTCAAATGCTTTTAAGCGAAACCAAGGCTGCAAACTATAGATCTAGGCTCCTAGGGTGTAGTTTCCACATAAAGTTGCTAACTTTACGTGCATGCAAGGCTCCAAGAAGCTAAAACACTCAAAACTAGCCTTAGAAGGAGGTTTAGGACATGGAAGAGGGCCAAAGCTTCATAAAGCTTGAGGCTTTATGTCCATAAGGGCCTAGAGGAGTCCAGATCTGAAGTTACAACTTCAAACCATTCTCAAAACCAGAAATGCTTCAAGGATAAGCTATAAATGGTCCTAAACTCTTGAATGAAGAGATCTAGTAATAAAATGATCAAGGTAATGGATTTTTAACTTCTAATGAATGCCAAAACAATGTAGATGCTAGATCTACAAGCCTCTTCTCGTCTCAAAGCTTCCAAGTCTTCACAGCTCTTCAAGAATGCACCAAAAACACACTTTTAGCCTCACACACACTCAAAATAGTGTTAGATCCATTAGGGTTTCTTCTGGACGTGAAAGGGTGGTAAAGAGGCTGGAAGGAAGGAATTAAGGTCCTTCAAATAGGGTAAAAACCCTAAAAATTAGGGTTTTCATGCATAACCTCTACTCGTCGATTTTGTGTCTTCCAACTCGTCGAGTAGGTTCCATAATCACGCGACCAAATTTGTCTCTACACAGCGAGTTGGGGAAGCCAACTCGTCGATTAGGTCTCTAATAATGAATAAAAACTTTTAAATTTATACCTAGAAGTCGGGGTGTTACAATTCTCCCCCACTTGGACTAGACTTCGTCCTCGAATTCTGCTGCAGCAAACAGGTCCGGGTAATGCTCCCGCATCTCAGCCTCCGGCTCCCAAGTCCACTCAGATCCTCTTTGATGTTCTCATTCTACCTTTACCAAAGGTACCTCCTTGTTCCGTAGAACCTTCGCTTTCCTCTCCAAAATGGCCACTTGCCTCTCTATGTAATTTAGGCGCTTGTCGAAATGTCATCTAACGACACCACTGCCTCCTCATCTAGTATGCACTTCCGCAATTGCGAGACGCGAAAAGTGTTGTGAATCTGACTGAGCTCCTCCAGGAGGTCCAGTTTATATGCCACCTTGCCAACCCTGGTAATAACCCGAAAAGGACCAATGTATCGGGGACCGAATTTCCTCCTCTTTCTAAAGAGAATCACACCCTTCCAGGGTGAGACCTTCAGTAATACCATGTCGCCCACCTGGAACTCCAACTTAGATCGGCGTCTATCGGCATAACTCTTCTACCGACTCTGAGCAGTCTACAGCCGTTGTCTGATCTACTTAATCCTCTCGGTAGTCTACAGAACTACCTCTGTCTGTCCCATCACTCTATGACCAACCTCACCCCAACAAACTGGGGTGCGACATCTCCGTCCATACCACAGCTCAAATGGTGGAGCACCAATACTGGAATGAAAGCTATTGTTGTAGGAAAACTCTGCAAGGGGTAGGTAGGAGTCCCAGCTCCCACCGAAGTCAATGGCGCAGGCTCTCAGCATATCCTCGAGAGTTTGTATGGTCCCTTCACTCTGGCCGTCTATCTGCGGATGATAGGCTGTACTGAAGTGCAGACGCGTGCCCAGTTCCTCGTGGAACTTCTGCCAGAAACGGGAGGTAAATCGAACATCACGGTCTGACACAATAGAGACTGGTACCCCGTGGCGAGCAACGATCTCGTGGATATATATTTCGGCCAACTTCTCGGCCGACAAACTCTCCCATATTGCTAAAAAATGGGCGCGCTTGGTCAATTGATCCATGATGACCCAAATAGCATCGAAGCCCCTAGCCGTATTCGGTAGCTTGGTGATGAAGTCCATCGTGATCTGCTCCCATTTCCACATGGGAGTCTCCAGAGGCTGTAGCTTTCCATGCGGCCTCTGGTGATCGGCCTTGACCATCCGGCACGTCAAGTACCTCTCAATGTACCATGCGATCTCCCTCTTCATGCATGGCCACCAGTAACTCAGTCCCAGATCCCGGTACATCTTGGTGGCCCCCGGGTGAATAGAGAAGCGAGACTTATGAGCCTCCTCCAGTACAATCTGTCTGACCCTAGCAGACATCGGAACCCAGACCCGACCACAACGAGTCAACAATCCCTAACTATCCTGCACAAACCGGGTGCTCTCGCCCCTGATCCTCTCAGGCTTCCAGTTCTCCTATCACATACCCTCAGCCTGAGCTTCCCTAATCAAGCTCACGGGTGGAGAATCCACGGATATCCTCATACATGCAGTTGGAGTAGAAGATCCAGCTGACTTCCGGCTCAGGGCGTCCACAACCACATTCACTTTACCAGGATGGTAAAGGATCTCGCAGTCATAATCCTTGACTACGTCATGCCGCCTGCGCTGTCTCATGTTCAGGTTCGGCTGATCCATGATGTGCCTCAGACTCTTGTGGTCCGTGTATATGGTACAACGGACCCCATAGAGGTAATGTCTCCAAATCTTGAGAGCGAATACCACCGCTCCCACCTCCAAATCATGAGTGGGGTATCTCGTCTTGTGCGGCTTTAATTGATGTGATGCATAGGCTATAACACGTCCCCTCTGCATAAGGACTGCTCTTAACCCGGTGATCGATGTATCACAAAATACTACAAAATCCTCGACTCCCTCAAGAAGTGTCAACACTGGGGCCTCGCAAAGTCGCTGTCTGAGAGTCTCGAATGCAGTTGGCTCAGGGCCCCACCAGATATCCTGTATGAATCTCCGGTAGTACCCTACCAATCCCAAAAAGCTCCTGATATCCAAGGGAGATTTCGGAACCTCCCACTACATAACCACCTCAATCTTGGCTGGGTCGACCAAAATCCCCTCCTGGTACACATCGCGTAACCAAAACTCGCACTTCGAGAATTTGACATAAAGCCGTTCTCGCCTCAGAACTCCCAATAGCACGCGGAGATGCTCCTTATGCTGCTCCCTGGTCTTGGAATACACCAAGATGTCATCTATAAACACAATGACCGAGCGATCAAGCATCGGTCGAGATACCCAATTCATCAGGTCCATAAATACTTTCGGCGCATTGGTGAGCCCAAACGGCATCACCACGAACTCGTAATGTCCATAACGAGTCTGGAATGCGGTCTTCTCCACGTCCTCCTCCCTAACCCTGACCTGATGGTATCCGGACCTCAGATCTATCTTGGAGAACCAAGATGCTCCCTGCAACTGATCAAAAAGATCATCTATCCTCAGGAGTGGATAACGGTTCTTCACCATTAACTTGTTCAACTCTCGGTAATCAATGCACATCCGATGCGAACCATCCTTCTTCCTGACGAAGAGAATCGGTGCTCCCCAAGGAGAACTGCTCGGACGGATGAACTGCTTGCCCAACAGTTCCTGCAGCTGTGATGACAGCTCCTGCATCTTTGGTGGTGTCAATCGGTATAACGCCTTGGTGATAGGGGCCACACCTGGCACTAGGTCGATCCTGAACTCAACCTGCCTCTCCGGAGGCACTCTGTGTAACTCCTCCGGAAACATATCAATGAACTCTCTGACGACCGGAACATCCGAAACTGAAACCTGATCCCTGACCAGCGTATCCACCACATACACTAAATAACCAGCACACCCGTGCTCAATATACCGCCGATCTCTGGCAGCTGAGCAAAACCCTGAACCCAGTCTGGTGCCTCGCCGTAGATAACCAGTTCTCCCCCATTTGGGGTTCGAACTACCACCCGCTGACCCTCGGAGTTGATCATGGCACCAAAGCGACTCAACCAGTCCATACCTACAATCACACATACATTCCCCATGGGAATCAGTATCAAGTCTATCAGAAAGGATACCCCGAAGATCTCCAGAATGAAACCCTGATAGACCGAAGAAGCAGAAATCTTGTGTTCGTTAGTGATAGAGACTCGCAACAGGCACTCTAGCTCTCCTACAGGCAAACCGAACTCCCTACTGAACGATCGAGAGACAAACGACCGACTCACCCCCGAGTCGAATAATATCAAAGCATGTAAGGAGTTCACTGACAATGTACCTAATCATAGGTATAACACACATATAAGTATAAAAAAAATATAATCAACAAGATAAGGGATATAATCATACCAACAACGACACCTGGTGTTGTCCTAGCCTCCACGGCTGTAAGCTAGAAGGCGCGTCCCCAAGCCCTCGGGGGCTCTGCTCTACCATTACTCCCGTCAGTAATCCTCACTGTAGCCGGCGCTGAAGCCTGCGTCGGCCTGACAGCAAGCTATGGACAGTTGGTCTTCACATGACCAACCTGATCGCAGCGATAGTAGATCCTCATATCCTGAACCGGAGCTTGCTGGAGACAATCCCTCTCAAAGTGCCCCTCCTTTCTGCATTTGCGGCACGCACTATGTAACGCCCGCAGATTCGGGCTAGTCAATTTAAGGACAATGAGCGTCAAAAATGACTTTTTGATGGAAGATTATTTATAAGGAGTAATCTTAACTAAGTTGTAGTATATGTTACAAGGATTCCGTACATATAAAGAACGCTGAAATCCGAGTTATAACGAAGAAGTTATGACCCGTCGAAGTTTCGCGACAGAACCGACACGACACAGCGCGACGTAAATAGTGAATTTACGATAGAGCGATATTTGGCATTAGCGATCTAAACGAAAGTCTTAGAATACGTTAAACCGAGAGCGTGCATAAAAAGAACGTCCAAATCTGACTTCGTATGAGGAAGTTATGAGTTTTCTAAGTTTCAGCTTAGCAGTAGACAGCTAAAAACTCGAATTTTAGATCGAGTGATTTTTAGCCGACACAACCTAAACAAGAATCGAAGGTCTCGTCAATAGTAGTACAACGGTAAAAAGACAGATGAAAACAGACGTCGGATGAAGAAGTTATGAATTTTTAACAGATTTCCTGTCCCGGTCTGTTAAAAATAATAATATTAAAATTAAATTCAAAATTAGTCGACGAAGTCTAAACGAAAGTTGTAGAGCGTAACTTGACCTACGCGTGCATATAAAGAACGTCAAAAACGGAGCTCGTATGCGAATGTTACGGATTTTAGAAGTTTGGGGCACAAAAATCGAGAAAAATCCCAAAATCCGAGAAATTTTGCATGGCACAGGTTTGGCCACGTAGCACCTGCTCATGGGAGACGCGTGTCCTTTCTCACTGATTCATTCGAATCTTGGCACGTCCGAAGACCGACGCGTGTTTGCTGACTCCTCGCATCCGAAGCCACTTGCCTCATCTCGCATCGGACACCTGGCCTTCGCATCTGCTGCCGCGTGGAGTCTTCTCAGTCGTAGATTTTCGGACTCGCCCCTATAAATAGAGGGGTGCGAGACTTCTTGGGTATAATTTGGAAAATTGCCCCTTTTCACCCTAAATTCAATATTTCTTCCATTCCAACTTCCCCCAAAGCCCCGGTATTATACCAAACACCCAAAATACATCCCGAAGTGCCCGAAGACCCGGAAAATTTTATCTTTTCGGTTTGAAGCTCCACCCTTGCAGGGCCCGGTTTCAGCAAAACATCCCGGTTTTATTAGAAACGATTGTTTTAGGAAACAAAGTGCTGCTCGATTATCGTTAAATCAAGTGAGTGTATAGTCACTTTCATCTTACACATAGATATGAAGTACTTTATATAAAATACGTGCTATGTGAATATATATTGTTTATTTATTTGAGATGGATGATGAATGAATGATTTATATAGGTTTTTAAATAAATTAAATTGTATATGTATTTTTATCTACAAATATGTTGGGTAAAACATGGGTAGATAGTTGATGTGTGATGAAATAAAATGATGAGAGGCCTCGATGTTACTGTGATCCAGTCATCTAGCGGAGTATGGATGACGACCACGGACTTTTCTTGATAGTCCTGTGGAACGCTGGCAGGCTCGCAACCTGTAGGTGTTAATGAGCTTGGGTGTTCATTTGTTGTACTCCATCCCCCACATGGTTGCCTTATTTGACATAAATTGCTGGGAAACCCCCAAAGCAGTGTTGTCGCCCCGATGAAAATCCTTAGGCTAGGTCCCTTGTGATAGTTGTTTTAGGGACGTAAAGTGAGGATAACGGGAATGGGTAATCAAGGTTATTTTTGGTTGATGAAATTAATAAATTTATTGTTGAATGATGAAATTAATAAATTTATTATTTGTGGGTTGAAAACCCTATATGCTCACCAGGCTCCCAAGCCTGACCCACTCAGCTTTTTATATT
The DNA here is from genome assembly GCF_052849685.1 of Lactuca virosa. Classification (NCBI taxonomy): domain Eukaryota; kingdom Viridiplantae; phylum Streptophyta; class Magnoliopsida; order Asterales; family Asteraceae; genus Lactuca; species Lactuca virosa. The sequence continues at coordinate 72,324,391 of NC_136429.1, read as the reverse complement.
ATATGTAGTGGACCCCGAGCATAGTCGGATGATGATGAGAGATTTTTGGATTATAGGCCAGTAGTTGTAAATACTGTTGTAAGGCTTATAATGTTTTGTTTATGCTTTTGATCTGTATCGAAACATGACATCCCGAGGTTTTGATATAAAATGAAAATATGTATTTCTTAAAGAAAGGTTTTGATAAATTTTTATCATGTTTTGTTTTGGAACAAATTCCGCAACATCTTTTACAAGGATTACTCTGATTTTATATTAAAAGCATAAATTAAATCGGTCTTTTCTGGCCGAGAAATTAGGGGATGTAACACACTACCAGATCTACAAACTCCCGAATGACCCTTCCCGCACTTCCCACAAGTGCAGCCATGTTGGCCCCCAGACCTAGAATCAGCGGTCTTGGGCCGCTTCGGAACAGGGTGTGACTGCGCCGGGGCCTGCCTCTGTTCCTGCAACTATAACTCAATCACCAGCTCACGCCGCCTAGCGGCCTCTTGTAACTCCAGCAATGTATCGCAACGTTAGGTGGCAACAAACTGACGAATGCCAGTCTTGAGCATGCTCAAATAACGTGTCATCTAAGCCTGCTCGGAAGCAAACTCCGGGTAGAACATCGCCCTCTCAGTAAACATGCGGGTGATCTCCGTCACCGACTCAATACCCTGTCTCAAATCCAAGAACTCCTGTGCCAGTCTCTCCCACTTAACCCGCGGAATGTAACGAGTGCGAAACATCTCCCGGAACTGATCCCATGTAACTGCAGCTCTCTGCTCCTCAGAATATGACCCAGTCATCAGTCTCCACCAATCCTTCTCCCCAGACCTCAGCAGGTTCAGAGCGCACCTGACCCTCTATTCAACAGGGCATGAACACGTGAAGAAACATCCCTCCACGTCAGATAGCCACCTCATGGCTATGATCGGGCCCTGAACCCGTCGAAAGTAGGGGGCTTTGTGTTATCGAAGTCCCGGCACTGAAAATCCCGGCTAGTCTCTCTACCAGTGGCGGCTACAGCTGCAGCGGCTGCAGCGACAACCGTCTCAGCAAGGGCTGCATAGTGATCATCGAAATACTCCACCATAGCGGTCTTGATAGACCCAAACATCTCCGACAACTGTGCCCGAAACAGAGTAGCAACCTCATCATGCAGGATCTCTCGAATCATGGCGTCCAACTCATCCGACCTCATCTGACCAATGACCCCAAGCTCTGCTGGTCTCTCCTGACCGCCATCTCCTGATCCTGATCCGGATCCAATCACAAATCGTCTAGTAACCACCATGCTGAAAATATACCAGGAAGATATCAGACATTTCATATAATAATCCGGGAACCAACTCCCAAAAAAGCCCTAGGGGTAGTGACTTCCTTGCTACGCATATGGGTCCTGTGCTTTCAGTAGTACAGGCCCATACTACCTTGCACACCTACCCATATTTGTCTCAAGTATCGTCACAATGCCCTAACAATATACATATGCATGGCAAACCTCAATCCTCACTCCTAGAGGAAGGCTAATATCTCATAACTGGCTGACTGATCCCGCATAATTCACCCATGAAACTTCCACCAACCGTGCAGCACTCGTGTATGCTAGTCATACATAATGTTGGACCCTATAAACATTCGAATATCTAATCCTACCTTAAGCCCTTCATCAAACAAGAACAGGAAATAAAGCCAAACCAAACATTCCCAGGCTATAAGATCTTAATCATACAACTATGATGCATACACTAAGTGATGATGTGACTGCGCCGGGGCCTGCCTCTGTTCCTGCAACTGTAACTCAACTACAGTGATGATGTCAATTTCATATAACGAAACCCTAGGCTATCAGACATCATACAATCAGGCAATTCTATCATGCAATTCCAGAAGACCCCTAGGCTAGCACTAGCATGCTATTCTAACATATCATAATATCAAATATCCGTATGGTATTTTGTGGTCTACTTACTGGCTCCGGCTGATTGTGCACTCTATATCCTCCTTTAGTATTTTGAAAACCATTTGAAAATCATTTTGAAAATCTTTTCCTTGGTTTGAGACTGGATTCACATGAGTGTTCCTCCAATTCACTCAAACCAAGGCTTTGTTACCAACTTGTAATATCCATAAACTTCAATCCAATTTAAAACATTTTCAAACATTCAAAAACCATTATTTATTATAAAATATTTTCAAAATAGTTTCATATCAGAGTATCCCAGAAATCAAATCATAAAAATGTGAGGAGGTGCACAATCACGCCTTCGGCTTCCCGCAATCATCCGAAGTACCTGAAACAAAATCTAAAACTGTAAGCCCGAAGCTAACAAAATCTAAAACTGTAAGCCCGAAACTTAGTGAGTTCCCCCAAAATACCAACGCCATACAAATCATAACCATAACATAGCAAACAACATGCATATAGAGTCTACAATATGACTGGACCCCCCCCCCCCCGGCACCAGGCCTTCAGTCTATCTGGCCCACTCTCAGAACCTTCAGCATGTCTGGTCTGCCCTGTCGGGCCTTCAGCATGTCTGGACTATTCTCCTGGCCTTCGGCCTGACTGATATGCCCCATTTGGCCTGCAGTCTATCCGGGCCGCCCTGGGTATGCTGGCCTTCAGCACAAAGCAGGTCCGCCTCAAACCCAACACCAAACATACAATCAATACATGTATATATCATAGGTTAGCTAGCATGTATAAACAATCAGACTGATCTAACAGGTCACTAATCATAGCATCATCCTATATACCAGGATACCGACCTAACAAGTCACTAAACATAACATCATCCTATATACCAGGATTACCGACCTAACAGGTCACTAAGCATATCGTCATGAAATAACCGGATAACAATCCAGAAGGGTCGGAATTGGTGCCTTCGACCCTGTTAGTACAGTGAGGACAACTCACCTCACATTGTCGATCGTAACTGAAAGACCCACACTTTATTATTTGACAATTGTTACTCCAAAACATGCTACATGCATATTCATAAAAACAATATTTTACATTGATAAAGTGATTACAAACGACTGGATACAAACCGACTATTACAAAGTGTTATATATTACACAACTACCCAGGATACTATACTTTTATACATACATGATCCCTAAATACAAAAGTAATATTATAACTATTCTAAACCTTCCAACAGTATACGACAATACTGGTTACTTATCTCCTGCAATTTGTTAAACATTCAGAGGGGTAAGCGGTGACGCTTAGTGAGTTCAATAATAGATACAATATAACGTTATGCCATATATATACTTCAATATGGCAGAAGCAAAGAGGAACAAGGAACAACAAAGGCATATATGAAACATGCGACAAACTTTCCATATCAACCGATGATTCGATCCAATGATATACAATCAATGAGACAACAATTTTAATACTTGATATACATCAATAACGCTTCGGCCCAAATGTCACAGAAGACATACAATTTCGGATTATCACTTTGCTAGAATATACAGGCTTTCAGCCCTACATAGCCCTATGCCAATACCAGAAGTTATACGAGTCATGCTCTACATGGCCAAAGGCATAAAGCCAATACCAGAATAATACGAGGCATGCTCAACATGGCCAAAGGAATAAATCCGATACCAGAATAATACGAGACATGCTCTACATGGCCAAAGGCTCAAAGCCAATACCAGAAGTGATATGAGACATGCTCTACATGATCAATGATATAAAAATCATGATAACACAGGAAAGCACATAGCACACATAACATACAATTGTTCCTATATATTGAACTCACCGTGAATTAATCGAGGGTTAAAATAGTAATTTGTGCAGCACTTCGTTATAATAAATAGCTTTCTCCGCTGAAAACCAGGAGCTTTATTGAAAACCGGGCCTTGCGAGGGTTGGGCTTGAAACCGAAAAGATAAATTTCTCGGGCTCTTCGGGCACTTCGGGGTGTGTTTCGGGTGTTGGGAATGATCACGGGGCTTCGGGGGATTGAAATTGGCTTAAAATAGGCTTTAGAGTGAAAAAGTATGCAAAATGCCAACAAAAACCGGGAGGGTTTGCACCCTCCCTTATATAGTATGCGAGACCGAGGATTGACGGCTGAGAAGAGGAAACGCGGCAGCAAATGCGAGACTCGACATCAGATGCGAGGCGAGGGTAGGTGGCGGTCTCGGATTGGGCCACTCCTTCGGGTGCGAGGGGTTGCGACACGCGTCGACTACTACTTCGGATGAGTCATCGGCACCGGACACGGGGCGAGCTCGCACGCGAGGGTGACGTGGCCGAACCTTATCCATGCGAAATTTCTCGGAAATTGTGCGCTGAACTTCTAAAATCCATAACTTTCGCATACGGGCTCCGTTTTTGACGTTCTTTATATGCACGCGTAGGCGAGAACATATTCTACAACTTTCATTTAGGCTCCGTCGGCTAATTTTGATTTATTTTTAATATTATTATTTTTAACAGACCGGGACAGGAAAATCCGTTAAAAATTCATAACTTTTTCATCTGATGTCCGTTTTCTTCTGTCTTTTTACCGTTGTACTACTCTTGACGATATCTTCGATTCTCGTTTAGGTTGTCTCGGCTAAATATCGCTCGATCTTTATTTCGAGTTTTTAGCTGTCTACTACTATTCCGAAACATAGAAAAATCATAACTTCCTCATACGAAGTCAGATTTGGAAGTTCTTTTTATGAAATTTTTCAGTTCAACGAATACTACGACTTTCGTTTAGATCACTAAGGCTAAAAAGTAGTTTATCGAAAACTCACTTTTTACGTCATTCAGCGTCGTGCCGGTTTTGTCGCGGATCTTCGATTGGTGATAACTTCTTCGTTATAACTCGGATTTCGATGAGGTTTTCGCCTAAATGTTTCTAACGAGATTCTTTACAACTTTCAATAATAAAATTTTACTTATTTCAAATTTTATATTTTCGTTAAATTTGAACATTTTCCTTTTAATCGGAATCTCATAAGACTTCCAATATTTTCCGATTGATTCAAAACATAGTTTTACTTCAATTCTAGTAAAACTATCCGTTAGAACTCAATACTCAATATCACATAATATTTCATAATATTATTCACTTTTAAAATTAGATAACACGATAACTGAACGTGTATGTTACAGTAACTGAAATTTCAAACTCCTGGAACACGTCTCCAAACACCAACACCTACAACCACTAATGATCCCATTCCATAAATTCTCAAATTACCCAAAATACCCTCAGAAGTCAAACTAGTCAACCCTTGGTCAAAATCAAAATCAACGGTCAAGGTCAACAGTCCATGCTGATCCAACCCGTCGAGTGCAGCTTATAGACTCGCCGAGTTCCTTCAGAACTCTGAAAGTCGCGAGAATCCCATTCGACTCGTCGAGTTTCCCGACAACTCGTCGAGTCCATGCAGTGTCCAAATGTTGGGAAAACCCTAACTAACTCGTCGAGTTAACTCACCAACTCGCTGATTTCATGCAAAAACCAGAAAACGAGAAACCCTCATCCGACTCGTCGAGTTGACTATGCAAATCATCAAGTCCCTTCATTCCTTTTCTCATTTAGACACTTTTAAAAGAAACCAAGGCTCCAAATTGTAGATCTAGGCTCCTAGGGTGTAGTTTCCACGTAAATTTGCTAACTTTACATGCATGTAAGGCTCCAAGAAGCTAAAACACTCAAAACTAGTCTTATAAGGAGGTTTAGGACATGGAGGAGTGCCATAGTTTCATAAAGCTTGAGGCTTTATGTCCATACAGATCTAAAGTTACAACTTCAAACCATGCGCAAAACCAGAAATGCTTCAAGCATAAGCTAGAAATGGCCCTAAACTTCTTAATGAAGAGATCTAGTAATAAAATGATCAAGGTAATGGCTTTTTACCTTCAAATGAATGCCAAAATGATGTAGATGTTGGATCTACAAGCCTCTTCTCGTCCCAAAGCTTCCAAGTCTTGACACCTCTTCAAGAATGCACCAAAAAAACACTTTTAGCCTGACACACACTCATAATAAGGTTAGATCGATTAGGATTTCTTCTGGACGTGAAAGGGTGGCAAGGAGGCTGGAAGGAAGGACTTAAGGTCCTTTAAATTGGGTGCAAACCCTAAAAATTAGGGTTTTCATGCACATCCTATACTCGTCGAGTTGGTGTCCTCCAACTCGTCGAGTAGGTTCCATAATCACGCGGCCATATCCGCCTCTACACGACGAGTTGGGACAGCCAAGTCGTCGAGTAGGTCTCTAATAATGAATAAAAACTTTAAAATTTATACCTGGAAGTCTGGGTGTTACAGGAGCATTAGAAGTTGTGTCTTCAAATAGTTGTACAGAACATGGAATGTGTTGTCCCCTTGCTTAAAATAAAAATTCTAATACCAGCTAGTTGTATCAGCTGCAAAATAACAAAACACATTTTAAGTATTTTAAGTGTCTCATTCCCTCCTTTTTAACCTCAAGCTGTGAAAAATCCACTACCATTGTCCTAGCTTTGATTTTTCGTGAACTTCCTTTAGAAAAAAGTTTTAATCCTTGGGATCTTGCCACTCTTAGTAATGTAGAAAACATTATCAAACATATTAAAAGTAAGCGATATAAGTTCAAGAAAGACTAATCTACCTCGGTCTCAAATACTTCAATTTTATGGATTGCTTCATCATATTCCTCTCTAAGTTCACTTAACTTCACTTCCATCCACCCTTGAAAAAGCCTGCATGTTCAAACAATAAAATGTGAAATCTATTTCTTTGCAACTAAATGCAGACTTTCAATAGTAAGCAAAATTTCCAAGAACAAGAAGCATGATAACAATAAGAAAAAAATCCATGTTTAATCAATGAATCCAATGTTTCTTAAAAGTTACATGACAACCAACACGGAGATATGATTTCTCTCACATAAAGCAAAGACAAAACTACACAAATGGTCTCTGTGGTTAGCTGAAAATTGCAACTTTGATCCAAAAAAGTTTGAACTAGCACTACATGTCCAAACTTTTCATTTTGTTGCGAGTTTGGTCCAATTTGCTTTAAATTTTTTATAATGACGATTTTACCCTTACTTTTTTCTTTTTCGGTATTTTTACCGTTTGCTTTAGCTTTTTTATCCTCTGATCTAAAAATGACACATAGTCGACAAAAAGTTCTCCATTCCTCAGTCGAAACCTAATTTCACTGCCCTTCTCCTTTTCATTTTTGCTTCAAGCTGTCGATTAGGTTTTTCGTTCAACATCTGGATTAGCAATCAGTCGTTGCCGCCTAGTAACCAGTTGCCGAAAACCCTAGCAATCAACCGCCATCGCCATTCCGACGAACGTTAGGGTTTCAAACGGTGATGTCGTCGGATATATCTCTAACCCTAATCAAAATCCGTCTCCACAACCGAAATCTAAAGACGAAACGAGATTTGATATCGATTCCTGGAGTGTATGTGTATGTTCATGTTTAAGGCAAGAAATCGATTTCATTCCCCTGAATTCTGACATTTGTGTATTAGCTATGAGATGAACACAAGATCTTCATCTTCATCTTTTCCCAGATCTTCATCTTGTTCAGCCCTGTTTGTATGTGTATGAATAAGGAATATATATATATATATATATATATATATATATATATTTATATATATTTATATATATTTATATATATATATATATAGAGAGAGAGAGAGAGTGTGTGTGTGTGTGTGTGTGTATGTGTATGAATCTGGTTCAAATCTTCATCAGATGGTGGTGGTGATGTTCCATTTTTTTATGAAAATCAGAATGATGAAGATGGTCTTTTTTTTGGGGGGGGAGTTTTATTTCTAAATGTTCTAATAAAATAAAAATAGAAAATAAAATAATAAGGGGCAAATCTGTCATTATAAAAAGTTTCAAAAAATTTGGACCAAATTCGAAACAAAATGAAACTTTTGGACCGGTTGTGCTATGTAAATCTTTTTGGACCAAAGTGAAAATTTCCAGCTAACCAAATGACCATTTGTACAGTTTTGTCTAAAGCAAAGACAAAGGGAGAGAAGACATGTCTCCATATTTGGAAAGACATAACACAACTCCATGCCTAGAACTCTCTCCGTTGGTTCATGCAAGCACTTCACATCTAATCAGGTTACCTATGGGATATCTTCATCTTCACAAAGATACATTGTTAGTCCCAAGGTATTTAAAAGATAGAAATGTTCTAAACCTGGACCATCGGTCAACGGTCAGAAAAGGAGTTGTCACCCATTTAAGAATAAACAATTTCTCTTCCTCACGTGAACAGAGTTACAGTCTGAAATCCATATTGCTCATCTGTTCAACTTGATCAATAGCTTTCACCTGTGCCAATTAACCACACAATAAATAAGACAAAAAAATTTAATATATCTATAAAGACAGTTGAAATTTCCTACCACCCAAGAGTTTAAAATTATGTCATAGGCCAATTCATTGACAAATTCCGTTCCTTCCAAAGAAGTTTTGCAAACCAAATACCCTTTAAGTACAAGCATAGGCCAATTCTTTGACAAATTCCATTCATTCCAAAGAAGTTTTGCAAACCAAATACTCTTTAGGTACAAGCATCGAATGACATGGTATAAACTTTTGAAAATCATTTGTACAATTTATCGGCTTATGATATACAGAAACTGGCAAAAAAACATATAACAACAAACCTGTAAATCGAAACCTTGAATTCAAAAACTATAAATAATATTCATATAAATCAAAAAAATAGTTAAAAACAATTTAAAAACTCACTAACCTACACCACTCACCACCCATCACCACCACTTACGAGCCTCAAACCACCACCATTACCAACCACACATTACCACAAACAACAACCCACAACCACCACCCAACACCACCACCCCACCCATCACCCACCAAAACCATCACCAGCCGCCCACTACTACCCGCCAACCACCACCATTCACCCATTACCACCCACCGCCACTATCAACTGCCCATCACCACAACCTACAACCCACTACCACCATCCACCATCACACCACCCTCACCCTCACCCGCCACCACCACCCCCACCCCTACTACCCACCACCCACCACCACCATGCACCCACCTCCACCACCTGTCACCACCCATCACCACCACCATCACTCGCCACTACCACCCCCCACCACCCGCTACCACCACGACCACCCACCCAACCATCACCACCACCACCCTACCATCACCACCACTACCCTCCACTTCCACCAACACCCCACCACCACCACCACCCATCACCACCACCCGCCTCCACCACCCATCACCACCACCCGTCGCCAGCCACCCATATTCACCACCACCACTACTAACACCAACCACCACCTACCCACTACCACCCACCATCACCACCACCACCTACCACTACTACTAAATACTACCCGCCACTACCACCCACCTACTACCACCACTAATAACCATCACCCGCCTCTACCACCCATCATCACCCACCACCATCGCTCATCATTCACTATCCATCTCCACCACCCACCACCACTACCCATCACCACCACCCGCCACCATCACCACCTCCCACCACCCATCACCACCACTGTAACACTTGCCACATGTATTGATTAATTTATGCATGGACTCGGCGAGTTGGGATGCTCCAACTTGTCGAGTAGAGACTATTTTGAGAACGCGGATTCGGGATCTACTCGACGAGTCGGAAGGCCCCGATTTGACGAGTAGGAGTTGTAAAGAGAAACCCTAATTTTTAGGGTTTTCACCCTATTTAAAGAACATAATCCGCCTCTTGTGGCCTTCCATATCACCCTAGTAGCCAGAGAAAACCCTAATCCGGCCTTGTACCTTCTTGAGTGAGAGTAAGAGCTTTGTTAACAATTTTTGGGGTATTTGTGAAGGATTCTAGAGCTTGATCTGACATTTACTCTGTATTAGCCATCATATTGAGGTATAAAGTTGTCACCTTGATCTCTAGTTGATTAGATCCCTTCTTTTGCAAGTAAATGACCATTTTTGGGGCAAAATGGAGTCAAACTCGGATCTGGACCTATCCCAAGGATATGGTTCTAGATCTGGACATCTCTAGGTCCCCAATGACATAAAGTTGCTCACTTTATATAGTCTAGCCCTTTCCATGCACAAAAACCTTATAAGAAGCTAGTTTCGATGTTAGGGCCTTGAAGGGCCTTGCATGCACGTAAAGTTTGCAACTTTACATGGTATATGTACTATGGGAGGTTAGATCTGAATTTTGGGACCTTAGATCCCACTGGAAAGGGCTGAACATGAAAGGGACTAAAGGAACTCGCCGAGTCCCTTAATTGACTTGACGAGTCGGGGTGGGGTTTGCCCATTTTTGAGTTTCTGATTGAGTGCAATGAAGGATTAAGGTTTGGTCTGAATGGAATTTAGGCTTTCTAGATATTTGATGAACTCAACTTGTCACAAAGGTGACTCGGCGAGTTAGATCAGGATTCAGTGGAATGCACTTGGGAGGAACTCGACGAGTTGTTGGACGCACTCGGCGAGTTGAGGTCAACATGGACTGTTGACCTTGACTTTGAACAGGGTTGAACAGGGTTGACCTTGAGGGTATTTATGGGATTGTGACAAGTTAATCACATGATGACTACAGGCCGTTGAGGAGGAGCAGTGTGTGGGATATATCTGATCTCAACTTATCAGTTCAGCATTCGAGAGGTGAGTCCTATCACCATACCAATGGGTCTAAGGCATCAAGGCCAACCCATTTTATGATATGTGGTTTGTCGATTGATTGTGCGTTATGTTAGTATGACATTGTATGAAAGACCCCGGGGGGTTCCCATGGCAGTAGACTAAGACCACGTGGGGGTTCCCGTGACATTTGGGTATAAGACCTTGGAGGGTTTCCATGGCATCCTAGTATAATTGCATGATTAGTTTGTATGATATTTTCTTGGTAGGAAGACCATGTGGGGGTTCCCACGGCAGGAAGACCATGTGGGGGTTCCCATGGCAGGTAGTAAGACCACGTGGGGGTTCCAGTGGCACTAGGTGTAAGACCCTGGAGGGTTTCCAGGGCTTCCTTATATGTTGTATGCACGGCTTATGTGATATATGTAGCTTTTATGGCTAATATGATATGTGTTATATGGATTGTATGTGCGGTATGCTCTGGGGAACTCACTAAGCATTAGCTTACAATTTATGGATTTGTTTCAGTTACATCTAAGCCCAATGGGCAACGGAAAGGCTTGATGGCGCGGCGTGCACTCTCTCAAGCATTTTCTATGGGACACTCTGATGATTTAAAATAAAATTATACTTAATATGAATTTTGAAAACAATTGTAATTGGGATTTATGGTTTGTGGACAGTATTTTGGTTAATCAAAAATGAAAATTTTCTTTTGAAAATTTAGTCATTACAAGTTGGTATCAGAGCCTTGGTTTGAGGGATTTAGGCACACCCTTGGGTGTGTCGGGACTCAAACTGAGGAAATGGTAGAATTGTTTTCAAAAATAAAGTGAAAGTTAAAACTTTTAAAAAAGATGGAAAAGAGGAGAGTGCAACGCACGTGATCGGCCGAGCCAAGTAAGTAGTTCCCCAATGTGTTAGCCATGTTATATTGATCTTTGAGTTATGATAATCGTATGAAGCTTTCTATGTGTATGCATTTAAAATTGTATACGGTTAGGAGCTTATAGCCTTAGAAGGATTGATTTGACCTTATTTCCTGTTCCTCGTTTGGTTATGGTCCTAGGGTAGAATCTTTTATTCGAAAGTCTATTTGATCCTTTTCTGTGTATAATTTGCATGCATAAAAGCAACCTATTATGATTGGTCTGATTGATATGGGTAGAGCAAATCTTAGGGTCGCCTAGGATTTGAGATATGCGGTAGTCTGTGGGATATGATTTGTTTTGGGACAAATTGGAGTCATCAGGTAGAGCCTTGGGGAAGGTACAGGTAGGTGTGGAAGGTAGTATTGGGCTAGTACTACTGAAAGCACACGACCTGTACCCGAACAATGTTAGAACTGACAACTCCAAGGAGGATCGGTGTGGGAAGATCCCCTATATGGGTATCCTGATCATTATGATTTATGACATTTTAGTTCAGCATGGTGGTGACACGATTTGGAGCAGGGGGATCAGGATCGGGATCTGGATCTGGGGCTGGGTCAGGCGACCCAGCCGAGGTCATTGATGAGAGGCTGCGTGAGCTTATTGCAGCAGAGGTTACCAGGGGCATCCTTGACGCTACCCCAGTTATCTTTGGGACGGTCAAGGAGGGTATGATGGAGATTATGGAGGAGAGGCTCAGGGCGTTCAAAGCCGAGATTGTTGTGGGCCAGGCTGGGACCCGAAATCCCTTGTTCCAGGAGTTCAAGGCGTGCGGAGCGCCAAAGTTTTTTGGGGTCAGGGATCCCATTGTTAGCCGACGCTGGGTTGCGGATATCGAGAACGCCCAACGCACGAGTTCTTTCCTGGATGCGACAAAGGTGTTTTTTGCTTCATGTATGCTGAGAGACAGAGCCCGAGACAGGTGGGGCGAGGTGACTAGTCGGGTGGGAGCAGCCGGTGTGGCTGAGATGACATGGGCCGAGTTTGTTCGGCGATTTGATTTGGAGTTTGCACCAGCCATTGAGGTGCAGAGGATGGTGAGAGTTCCAGGAGCTCCAAAAGACCACCGAGACCGTGGCAGAGATCACCGCCAAGTTTCGTGAGCGAGCATTGTCGATCCTACAGTATGCTACTGATGAGGACATGAGGCGGACGAGGTATCATTCCATGCTGAGGGATGATATCCGGGAGTTTGTGAGCTTCACAGGGTGTAAAACCCTGAATGAGATGGTGGAGAAGGCTTATGAGCGGGAGATGGAGTTGGACTTCTGCACCAAGCGGAAGCTTGAGCAGGCACAAATAGCAGTTGGTCAGGCTAAAAAGCCTCGGATTCATCTAGTAGAGGCCAGCAGGGCGTGCCAAGCGTGGGAGATTTCATGGTGGAGCTTGTCGGGGGACGAGCCCGACATGTTATACGTGTGGTCAGCAGGTCCATGTGAGCAGCGACTGCCCTAAGAAGGGCTTGATTTGTTTCCACTGCAACCAGACTGGCCATAAAAAGGCCGACTGTCCGAGATTGCAGGGAGGGGGAGGATCAGTGGCGGCGCCTGTGCCCGCCACGATGAGGATTACTGATGGCCGCCCTGATAAGGCGGATGCTCCAGCGGTGAAGAGCCGCACATTTCGGTTGACTACCGAGGAGGCTCCGGTAGCGCCAGACATTGTGGCTGGTACGTGTTTATTCTTCTCCGCTCAACGATTATTGGCATTGCTTATGTGTATATTTTGCTCGTATAAGGACCTTTTTGGTCAACGGTATGTCTGCGCGTGTTTTGTTTGATTCGGGAGCTAGTCGATCGTTTGTGTCTCTTGCGCTTAGTAAGAAGTTGAAGGGTTTTGAGCATTCTAACACTCCTATGGTGTACATGCAACCCTATAAACCTTGGATCTATGTTTTCTCTATTATACATGCAAATATATGATATTCCAAGGTTTCATCCTAACTAGCATAATAAGAAGTAACTATACTACAAGAATCTAGTAGAATGACATACCTTTTGATGTTGTAGCTTGAAGTCTTGGAGCTTTAGAGCCTAGTGCCTCAAGTGTGACACCTCATATGGTTCACACAACACCAAGAACCCTTGGAATAACTAGAGAATAAGGATACTTGCACCAAATTGGTTTAGCCCTCTTGTGTATACACACTAGTGCACTTTTCATGAACTAGGGACCTCTTTATATAGTGTGGAGGATTAGGATTACATTCATGTAAACCCTAATACCCATGACCTTTCATTTCCATAGGATCCATGGGTTAAACACTCCATGGACTATCCATGAAAGCTTAGCCCAACCTAAATGAACTTGGACCACCACATATATAAGAGTCCATATTTAATTAGTTCCTTTTCATCACTAGATTAATTCTAAATTAATTCTTGATCAATACTAATTAAATAATATCATTTCATATTAATATATTAGAACTTATAATATATTAATATAAATCACTAGTACCATTTTTCTCATTTTGTCTATCCAATTGTTCCGATGCCATGCAACCCAAATGGACCATGCCAAGTCGGGTCGAATACATACCAATAATAGTTATGGGCTTAGACATCTAATCTAACAGTCTCCCACTTGGATAAGTCTAAAACTATTATTATGTATGACTCCAAAACCCGACTAGCAATCGTAGCTCTTAAAGCCGTTGTCGTACTCTGAACAAATCAATGACGCGTCCATTAGATAAGGGATCATATATTCCTCCATTCTAGATATCATATGGACTGAGACATGGATTAAAATCATTCTCTCTGTCCATTTGTTGTTTCCCGATGTCCGATTTATGACGACCGACTAATTGAACAAATCAAATCAGTCCAGGCTTGGCCAAGCACTTAGGGGTGTCATCACTAAATCATCGAGGGGCCCACATATATCGCTCTTATCCCACCAAGGGTAAAAGGAATGGATAAACTTCGACTCATATGCTTGTTCTACTACTTGTTGAATCATACACAAAGGCACGTTTTATAACATCGAGTTACCAATGCGTTTTCGTGCAATCAATGTATAACCAACTCATTGTCAACAACTCATATCTCTAGGTTTGAAGAATATAAGATATTATCGTCTCATGATCACTCGTGATAAAATCCATGAAGTGAGTCAAATGAGCGTGGGTTGAATCCAATACTCAGAACTTATGAGCACTCATGAATGTTGTAGCAACTCTTGCTATGTCCAATACCTTGGACATCTACAAACCAGCTTCATGACAGTCTTGCCTTAATACCTACTTCCAACGTATTATCGACTGTGGATGGTTTGAATAACTTAGTCCTTCAGGAAGAATGACCTAGTTATTCTGGAAGTCAAAACATGCAAAGTGAAACACAAGAATAATCGAATCCAATATGGTCTCAGAACTTATGAATATAAATAGAACACCTTTTATTTATCACCATATTGATTACACATTATTCATTGCATACTGTTTCAAATTATCAACTTTATACTTGAATTAAAACAATAGTTGTCCCATGCTCCAAGCATGTACACTATGTTTTTTTTTCCTGAACACTAGTCATGCCATACACCAAGTATGCACACTATGTTTGTCTATGATTTTTACTTTGTGGAATAGATCGATTGAACATAATTCCAATGATTCTCATTTCACAATCCCAAATCCTTACCGCAAATGCAAGAATTCCAAATTCCTGTCATTTACTGAAATTTGTTTGATTTTAAACTTATATGCACTGATCCTCTTGTAATCATTATGCACAAAGTCACAAAGACTTGTCAACAGACATTACAGAGTATTCCAATGGAGATCAACTCCATGGAAACGAAGTCTCAAATTCAAAGTACATTGCTTTGAACATCCTTCTTGCATTAAGTTTTTTAATCTTACACAGATTGAATAACTTCCACCTATGTGAATATTTCCATATTCCCATTTTGACTATCACTTCTAAACGAGAGTTTCCTCTTTTCAGAATATGCCAATATGGTCCTCTCCTAAAATTCACACCATACTTTCAACTGTCCCTGAGCAACCAATATTTGGTAAACCTTAGATTGTCCTCGGCAATTGCTTAAATATTTTAGTCATATCCAATTCTAGATTTTTCCCCTCTTAATGGCCAAAGCATTTGGAAAATTTAGAAATGATGAATATTATAGCACATGCAATCGATCCTATATCTGAAGCATATGAGACACGATTCATGATGTATCACATAAAGACATGATACTAGACTAGTCTTTTTGCTATAATATTTCTATTTCTATTTGCCAAGTTCTCATAATTTAGATTATGAAAAGAGATGTCGTAATCATAATCGAATTTTAGAACGCAAATAATGGACCCATATATAGAATTTCCTTATGTTGAGCCATTCCAACATAAAATTCATATATATATATATATATATATATATCTATATATATATATATATATATATATATATATATATATATCCTTGACTAAAGATGATTAAAACCTCAATCTAAGCTTTTAGAATCGAAATGAAGTATAATTTCCTCTCCCTTAATTATAGCAAAACAACTTTTCCCAATTGAAACTTTTGTTTTCTATAGATAACATTGCTAACTTGAAACACTTATCATAAATATCATGCTCCCACTAACATGATGATTATTAGCATAACACTTATGCTCCCACTAGCTTGGACATGTACTCAGAAATCAATTGGACTTCTAGAAATCAATACTTTATTGAATTTCTTACCAAAGTTCAGATTTCTGATACGAAATGCTTTGATAAAACTTTATCAAAATCATACACCTTTCCTTAGATAGCACACATGTGTGTCTAAACAATTTCAGAACTATGAAAAGGTTTGTCGTAATCATAGTCTCAATTGTTTAGATCTTTGCCATTCCTCACAAGTCCATGTTAGTGTGCCGTTTAACCACACGCGCTCCACTAACGACTTTGAGAATGCAAATATCACAATTGCTATCTACTTAAAATCTACTTAGTGAAAGCGTTTCCTCACCATCATTTTCATGAATCGGAAAGAAACCTTATGACACTTAGATTTTATGGTGTATGTGTTCCTATCCATGTGAATTTGTCAAAACCATAATCTCTAGACAAGGTTAGTGACAAATCCAGACTCATATGGATTGAACTTGTGCAGTCTTAACTTCTTGCCACCTGGCAGCACAAGGGCCTGCCATTGCTTCCAAGTTGTTATGCAACCATTTGAGAACTCTTAGATTTCATATGCAAAGCCAACTTTAATTGGAATGGGCACAGAAATGGAATATGTCAACACGATAGGTTATGAACCTCAAGTCGTGTGCTAGAGATAAACTACAAGTTTTTTATTCTTGATTAGTTCTTGAAATTTTTCCAAGATCTTTAAGACTCCCACTATCCTCTTGACATCTCAGACTCTCTTGTCAAGGCCCATTCCTTAACAAACAAACATTCAAGAGATAGTGCGGATTCTTATCAAGACAAACACTTCACACAATTGGTCTTAGCTGGTCTCTGTTTTATCCAAAACATCACAACTTACCAATTTCAAATGTACAAGAGTAGGACACATTTTACTCTTACATTTGACTAGTGTTAATAAACCTTCTTTAAGATGTGTCACTCAAGTTACAATCTTGGAGTATGACTCTAAGACTTGTTTTGGAACGAAGTATGACTCATCTTCTTGATTTAACCATTTCAACAATTCATGATTCCTCTTCTTAGCCATAGGAATGCACTAAGATGTCCTTAGAGGACCAATTGTGATATGGTTTCTTAATTATTAAGATGATCACAAAACATGATACTAAAGTACTCTCCCATCTTTTCAGATTTGAGAAACTTTTATCTTTCTGCCTAATTTGATTCTTCTCATTCGTTCTGCCATACATCTAAACTTTTACAATGTTTCAAAATTATACTTAAACTTGTAAGTATAACCATATTTACTAAGCTTTAGTAAATCATGACGAATAGTCTTATCAATCTTTTGTGGTGGACTTGACCAGTGCACAAGAATGTGTACTCGATCCCTTTAGTCCTTCACTTGACTGACATATACATGTGAACAAGGAATTACTCTTAATTTTCCAAAGATGAAAATTCTCATTCATCATACTATACATCTTGCATGATTCCAAGTTTCGGTCCAATTGAAACTTGGGTGATGAGAATCTTCCTTATTTGGTAAATTTAGACACTGCCACAAATGAAAGAATCAAATTTATATTTCCATTATTGCTAGAAACATACAAATATCAATTTTCAATAAAAGCCATTGCAAGGAGATATAAACTAAAATAAAATAAAATTTTTATTTATTTATAAAATGCGGAAAAACTTTTTCCTTACAATGCAGCTTTAAATGAAAACTATGTTATTACATATTTTCTAGCAATCTATCATAACTCCTAAGTAGTAGCTCAAGAATCCGATCTTGAACCATGCGATTGAAATCCATCTTCGCGATCAGATTCAACATACTCTTTCTTTAAGTTTCCTTCCCTTTGCATGATCCTGCCAAACATCAAAATGTAACCGAGTCACATTTTGTATTGAGAATCATCAATAAGGAACTTAACAGAGTTAGATAGTGGACTGACCTGAAGCACAGTCAAACTTTTTGACTTGACCTTTTCTCAGATCTTTCAGGTAGTTAGGGCAGCTTTGCAACCAATGCCCCTTTCTTTTGGCAATAGAAACATATGGACTCTTTGGTAATGGGCCTATCTCAGACTTAGCCTTTCTCTTTACCATTTGGTCAACCATGTTGACTATGGCCGATTCCTTTCCATTGGGAAGAGAAAGCTTTTTCTGGATTTCCAATGTTACCATTGTCAATGTCCATGGAAGTTTGGGAAGTTGATCTTCCAATCAAATTTGCTTTACCAGTGCTCCAAATCATTGTTGATTCAGCAGCGCCAAGCAAATAGATTAGATCATTAAGGGTCATGTCATAGTCTGTTTCATAGTAGTCCCAAAGGAACTCATTATGTGACTTAGAAAGTGATTGAACAACCAACTTTCTCAAGACTTTGACACTCAACTCTCCCGGCTTGTCAATATGTGACTTCATCTCAAAGATGTGATCACACATAGACCTTGCTTGCCAATAGGGCTTGAGTGACCTTGAACTATTCAAGAACTTGTGGTTTAGGGAGAATAATTGGAGGAGGTGGAGGAAGAGAAGTATGATTTCCAGGAAATCATCTTCATTAGGAAAGCTTGTTCCAAGGGATTTGGGATGATCATAGATGTCTAAACCAGACATATAATATGGGAGATATTCAAGTTAGTTGATTTAAGTCCTTAATATAACACCCAATATGAAATATTAAGGCTAGGACCCAACACAATATTTTATAACTTCGAAGAGTGATGCCTTAATCCAAGCTATAAAATATTTGAAGGTAGGCGAATGACGATTCACCAATTTTCACCATGAAAAACGAAATAATTTATTAGGTTTTAATTGGATTTGAAACTCCTAGATCTTTTGAGATTCATTGAATTTTTCAATGGCATGTTTCAATCTCGATTATGCCCTCTCAAGTTTTGTGACTGGGATGTCAAGGATCATAAAACAAGGTGTGAATAACCATGAAAATATACTTGGTACCCTTAATATTTATCACTCAATCGATGTGCCGGTTAACCACACGTGCTCCATCGATACTATGATAAACATTAAGTTACCCTTTGCCTACCTTGTTAAATACAGCTAGTGTGTCGGTTAACCACACGCGCTCCACTAACCGACTTAAGCAAAGTGCAAAGTGTAATTTCATGGGTTAGCACAAAATTTACATTTTCCTAAGTAACTAAGATTGGGAATTCATAAGAGTTTAGTTACTTAGTATTTATCATTAATACTTTTAATGAAGGGAGAATTATAGTCATTGTCCTACCCGTTCGGCTAACGACCCTCCACCAGTCAAGGAAGCGGTGGGTGAGAGTGGACACCCATTAAACTGCCATTTTATAGGCAGTAACCTTATACCCCCCTTATAGACCGGCTTCGTGAATGAGGCCTACTAACGGTAAGACTGACTTTGTTCTTATACATATATAAAACTATTAACTATTAATATTATAATAGTATAAGGGTTGAATTTTAACTTTTAAAATTCTTAGGGCTTAACTTGGAATTAAAGTATTCATGAGGGGAACCTTTACAAATTCCAAAACTTGAGGGCAAGTTTTGAACTATTCAAAAACTTTTTAATTCCATAACTTATGTGTTTAAAGTAGTTTTAATGGAAAAACTCTTCAAGTTCCATAACTTGAGGACAAGTTATGGAAGACTTTAAAACATTTAAAATGAGACTCTTCATTTTTTCCATAACTTATGGAAATCTTATGAGTTTTAAAAATCATAAATGTGACTTTTCATATAACTTCAGGACAAGTTACAAAAACACATTTTATGAACAACTTTTAGATCAATTCGGATTGAAAACACATTATCACATAACTTTTCTATTAATCTAAGCAAACTCATAAGAACAAGATAATTCATATCAAACTTTTTCATGTAATTAGTCTAACCATTAAACTAATACAAAACATGAATCTATTGACAATTATCTTTGAAATTGGATTAGAATGAACATTACCACATCAAAAATAGGTTTATAAGTTCAAAAACAGCTTAGGGTAATGTTCCTAGTCCAATTCCAGCCAAAAACCTCGAATATATGCTGTCTGGGGGTCCAACTCGTCGAGTGCATGAACCAACTCGACGAGTTGGATGGTTTTACACATGGACTCATCGAGTCCCTTAATGGACTCGGCGAGTCAGCGGCCCAGACAGCAAAAAACTTCGATTTTCAGCAATTTCCATCAAGTATAAATGAAAACAAGCCTAGTCTCTGATACCACTGAAGGGTTTTGAGCATTCTAACACTCCTATGGTGTACACGCAACCCTATAAACCTTGGATCTATGTTTTCTCTATTATACATGCAAATATATGATATTCCAAGGTTTCATCCTAACTAGCATAATAAGAAGTAACTATACTACAAGAATCTAGTAGATTGACATACCTTTTGATGTTGTAGCTTGAAGTCTTGGAGCTTAAGAGCCTAGTGCCTTAAGTGTGACACCTCAAATGGTTCACACAACACCAAGAACCCTTGGAATAACTAGAGAATAAGGATACTTGCACCAAATTGGTTTAGCCCTCTTGTGTATACACGCTAGTGCACTTTTCATGAACTAGGGACCTCTTTATATAGTGTGGAGGATTAGGGTTACATTCATGTAAACCCTCATACCCATGACCTTTCATTCACATAGGATCCATGGGTTAAACACTCCATGGACTATCCATGAAAGCTTAGCCCAACCTAAATGAACTTGGCCCACCACATATATAAGAGTCCATATTTAATTAGTTCCTTTTGATCACTAGACTAATTCTAAATTAGTTCTTGATCAATACTAATTAAATAATATGATTTCATATTAATATATTAGAACTTATAATATATTAATATAAATCACTAGTATCCTTTTTCTCATTTTGTCTATCCAATTGTTCTGATGCCATGCAGCCCAAATGGACCATGCCAAGTCGGTTCGAATACATACCAATAATAGTTATGGGCTTAGACATCTAATCCAACAGAAGTTTCGTGATGCGTTGTGTACTTTGGATTCCCCACTCGAGATGAAGATTGCAGATGACCGCACTGTGAGTGCTGCGAGGGTGTATCGGGACTGTAACCTGAATGTGCTCGGAGAGAGGTTTCGTGTTGATCTTGTCCCAATACCGCTGCGAGGGCTGAATGTGATTGTTGGGATGGACTGGGTGGGGGCCAATTGGGCCATGATCGATTGCGAGAGTCAGTTGATGAGGGTTCGAAACCCAAGTGGGGGAGAACTTGTTATACATGGTGAGAGGGCCTCGCAGGGGCCAACTCTTTATTCAGCTGCGAGAGCTAGGAGAATTCTGCACCAGGGTTGTACGGGATTTCTAGCATATATCTCGGATACGAGGGTTGAGACCATGATGGATGTGGGAAATGTGCCGGTCGTATAGGAGTTTCAGGATGTCTTTCCTGAGGAGTTACCGGGAGTGCCTCCGGAGAGGCAAGTGGAGTTTCGCATTGATTTGGTGCCGGGTGCTACTCCGAAAGCGAAGGCATCGTACCGGCTAGCACCGCCCGAGATGCAGTAGCTATCTACGCAGCTCCAGGAGTTGTTAGACCGAGGGTTTATCCGTCCGAGCAGTTCCCCGTGAGGAGCTCCGATCCTATTTGTGAAAAAGAAGGATCGATCACACAGGATGTGTATTGATTACCGAGAGCTGAACAAACCAACAGTGAAGAACCATTATCCATTACCGAGGATCGATGATTTGTTCGATCAGTTGCAGGGTGCGCTTTGTTTTACTAGATTGATCTTCGGCCGGGATACCATCAGATGAGGATTCGGGATGAGGATATACTGAAGACAGCCTTCAGGACTCGATATGGGCACTATGAGTTTGTGGTGATACCATTTGGGCTCACCAATGCCCCCGCAGCATTCATGGATCTCATGAATAGACTGTGCAGACCGATGCTGGATAGGTCGTTGATCGTTTTTACTGATGATATCTTGGTCTATTCTAAGACCAAGGAGCAGCATGAACATCATCTGAGGGAGGTATTGGAGACTCTGAGGACGGAGAATCCTTTTTGCAAAGTTCTCCAAGTGTGAGTTCTGGCTGCGAGAGGTACAGTTTCTGGGGCACATCATCAATCAGGAGGGCATTTCGGTTGATCCAACCAAGGTTGAGGCTGTGATGCGGTGGGAAGTACCGAAGAACGCATCAGAGATTCATAGCTCCTTAGGTTTAGCGGGGTACTATCGGAGATTTATTCAAGATTTCTCCAAGATCGTCGTGCCTTTGACCCGCTTGACCAAGAAGAATGTGACGTTTCGGTGGGGCCCGGATCAACAGTTGGCTTTTGAGGCCCTGAGACAGAGATTATGTGAGGCTCCGACTCTCGTACTACTTGTGGGACTGGGGGATTTGGTAGTATACTGTGATGCATCCATCTCAGGTTTAGGTGCGGTACTGATGCAGAGGGGGAATGTGATAGCTTACGCCTCGAGGCAGTTGAAGCCTCGTGAGGCAAACTACCCCACTCACGACTTGGAATTGGGGGCAATGGTGTTTGCCCTCAAGATTTGGAGGCACTATTTGTATGGGGTGCGGTGCACTATTTACACTGATCATAAGAGCCTGAAGTACTTGATGGATCAGCAGAACCTCAAAATGTGGCAGATGAGGTGGTTGGATGTGCTGAAAGATTATGACTGTGAGATCTTATATCATCCAATGAAGGCCAACGTGGTGGTCGATGCTTTGAGCCGCAAGGCGACAGTTTCCCGGTTGGGAATGTTTGTTTGAGGATGACAGTGATCTCTCCCTTGTTGTATATGATCAAGGAGGCCCAGGTCAAGAGTGTGAAGAGGGAAAATCGGAAGATTGAGCGGGTTTGGGGACAGTATCCTTTGTTTGTTAAGGATAGTCGAGGCCTTCTGACACAGTGTGGTTGGGTATGGGTATCAGTGACTGAAGGAGTGAGACAGAAGATATTGGAAGAGGCACACAAGTCCAAGTTCTCTATACATCCAGGGGCTACGAAAATGTATAGAGATTTGAGACTGAGTTACGGGTGGCCCTACATGAAGCGGGAGATCGCCTGGTTTGTGGAGCGATGCTTCACCTGCAGGAAGGTCAAGGCCGAGCATCAGCGGCTTCATGGAAAGGTTCAGCCGCTACCCATTCCCATGTGGAAGTGGGAGGAAATCACTATGGACTTCATCACGAAGTTACCGAGGACGGCGATTGGTGTGGACGCCATACGAGTGATTATGGATAGATTGACGAAGAGTGCCCACTTTATCCCGATCTCTGAGAGTATATCTGTTGAAAAATTGGTGGATATTTATGTACGAGAGGTAGTGGCTAGACACGGGGTGCCAGTGTCAGTAATCTCTGACAGAGATGTTCGTTTTACATCTAGGTTTTGGAAGAAGTTCCACGAGGAACTGGTCACTCAATTACATTTTTGTACGGCGTACCACCCCCAGATCGATGACCAGAGCGAGAGGACGATCCAGATGCTTGAGGATATGCTGTGGGCATGTGTGTTGGATTTTGGAGGGAGTTGGGATACGTACCTCCCACTGGCAGAGTTTTCATACAATAACAGTTACCACGCCAGTATCGACCAACCTCCATTCGAGATGTTATATGGCAGGAGATGCAGGACCCCGGTTTGTTGGGGCGAGGTTGGGTACCGGGTCATGGGGAGCATTGAGGTAGTGCTCAAGACTACCGGGGTGATTCAGCAAATGCACGACCGGCTGCGGGTCGCATAGAGCCTTCAGAAAAGTTATGCCGACCGGCGGCGATTGGATCTTGAGTTCCAGGTGGGGGACTTTGTGCTACTAAAAGTATCACCATGGAATGGGGTCATCAGGTTTCGAAAGAGGGGCAAGCTAGGACCCCGATAAATAGGCCCGTTCAAGATTACGTCCCAGGTGGGCAAGGTGGCATATCGTTTGGATCTGCCGAATGAGCTTAGCCAGATTCACAACACCTTCATGTGTCACAGCTACGGAAGTGTGTCACTGATGAGGCCGCATTCGTTTCACTGGACGACATTCAGGTGGATGAGAGCCTGAACTACATTGAGAGGTCGGTTGCAATCTTAAATAGGAAGACCAGGGTCCTTCGGAACAAGGAAGTGAAGCTGGTGAAGGTGCAATAGCTGCACCACAGGGGCTCCGAGTGGACTTGGGAGCCGGAGGACGAGATGCGAGATCACTACTCGGACCTGTTTGAGTCAGCAGACTTCGAGGACGAAGTCTAGATTAAGTGGGGGAGACTTGTAACACCTGTCCCATGTATTGATAATTTATATGATTTTTAGGGTTTTGTACATGGACTCGATGAGTTGGGATGCTCCAACTCGTCGAGTAGAGACTATTTTGAGAACACGGATTCGGGATCTACTCGACGAGTCGGAAGGCCCCGACTCGACGAGTAGGAGCTGTAAAGAGAAACCCTAATTTTTAGGATTTGCAACCTATTTAAAGAACACAATCCGCCTCTTGTGGCCTCCCTTATCACCCTAGTAGCCAGAGAAACCCCTAATTCGGCCTTGTACATTCTTGAGTGAGAGTAAGAGCTTTGTTAGCAATTTTTGGGTATTTGTGAAGGATTCTAGAGCTTGAAGAGGAAGGAGCCAGGAGAGAAGTAGTAGATCTGACATCTACTCTGTATTGGTCATCATCTTGAGGTATAAAGTTGTCACCTTGATCTCTAGTTGATTAGATCCCTTATCTTGCAAGTAAATGACCTTTTTTGGGGCAAAATGGAGTCAAAATCGGATCTTGACCTATCCTAAGGATATGGTTCCAGATCTGGACCTCTCTAGGTCCCCAATAACATAAATTTGCTCACTTTATATAGTCTAGCCCCTTTCCGTGCACAAAAACCTTATATGAAGCCTAGTTTCGATGTTAGGGTCTTGCATGCACGTAAAGTTTGCAACTTTACGTGGTATCTGCACTATGGGAGGTTAGATCTGAAGTTTGGGACCTTAGATCCCACTGGAAAGGGCTGAACATGAAAGGGACTAAAGGAACTCGTCGAGTCCCTTAGTTGAGTCGACGAGTCGGGGCGGGGTTTGCCCGTTTTTGAGTTTCTGATTGAGTGCAGTGAAGGATTAAGGTTTGGTCTGAATGGAATTTAGGCTTTCTGGACATTTGATGAACTCGACGAGTCACAAAGGTGACTCGGCGAGTTAGATCGGGATTCAGTGGAATGAACTCGGGAGGAAATCGACGAGTTGTTGGACGCACTCGGCGGGTTGAGGTCAACATGGACTGTTGACCTTGACTGTTGACCTTGACTTTGACCAGGGTTGACCTTGAGGGTATTTATGGGATTGTGACAAGTTAATCACATGATACAGGAATTTGAGGAGGAGCAGTGTATGGGATATATCCGATCTCAGCTTATCAGTTCAGCATTCGAGAGGTGAGTCTTCTCACCATACCAATGGGTCTAAGGTACCAAGGCCGGCCCATTTTATGATATGTGGTTTGCCGATTGATTGTGCGTTATGTTAGTATAGCATTGTATGAAAGACCCCGGTGGGTTCCCATGGCAGTAGACTAAGACCACGTGGGGGTTCCCGTGGCATTTGGGTATAAGACCTTGGAGGGTTTCCATGGCATCCTAGTATAATTGCATGATTAGTTTGTATGATATTTTCTTGGTAGGAAGACCATGTGGGGGTTCCCATGGCAGGAAGACCATGTGGGGGTTCCCATGGCAGGAAGACCATGTCGGGGTTCCCATGGCAGGTAGTAAGACCACGTGGGGGTTCTAGTGGCATTATGTGTAAGACCCTTTAGGGTATCCATGGCTTCCTTATATGTTGTATGCATGGCTTATGTGATATATGTAGCTTTTATGGCTAATATGATATGTGTTATGTGGATTGTATGTGCAGTATGCTCTGGGGAACTCACTAAGCATTAGCTTACAGTTTGTGGATTTGTTTCAGGTACATCTGAGCCCAAGGGCAAGGGCAAGGCTTGATGGCGCGACGTGCACTCTCTCAGGCGTTTTCTATGGGACACTCTGATGATTTGAAATAAAATTGTACGTTATATGAATTTTGAAAACAATTGTAATTGGGATTTTATGGTTTGTGGACAGTATTTTGGTTAATCAAAAATGAAAATTTTCTTTTGAAAATATGGTCGTTACAATCACTATCAGATGCATCTACCACCCACCCATCACCATCTCCTACCACCACTCATCATCACCATCATCCCCTCACCAACAACCACCACCCACTAACACAACCACCCACCTACCTACCACCACCCACTACTTACTACCACCACCCACCAACGCTACTAACCATCACCAACAGTACCACATGCAACCACCACCCATCATCACCACTCTACATCACCCACCCATCAATACCACGACCACCGACCCACCCAACACCCTTCACCACCACCACCACCCACCGCCCATAATTACAATAAACCAACTATCATCCACGACCCCCATCACCACCACCTACAACCACCACCTGTCACCACCTCCCACACCTCCTACTACCTACAACCAAATGTGATTGAATGCATATAATCATATAAATCATGTTTGATTATATGTATTTAATCACATATATCACATATGATTAAATACATATAATCATATGTGATTATATCTAATCGCATATGATTTATATAAACAAGATTCGTTTTCATGTTTTCCATTCAATAATTTTTCTCATGTATTTAATCATATTTGATTATATGTATTTAATAACATATGATTAATGTGGATAAAAATTTGTTTTCACATTTTTTATTCAATGGTTATTCTCTTATATATATAATCACATGTGATTATATGTATCTAATCACATATGATTTATATAGACAAGATTTTTTTTGTAAGTTCCCAAATCGCTACGTATCAATCGGATTTCGCTATGATGGTGCATAATCCCAATCAAGTGAAAGATGCAAGATCAAATATGGAATAAGAACACAAAGGTTAATCTTCAATGCACACTATTATTGATGAATATTCGGGTACATAAGATACTTGATTACACTTGGTTTTCTCTGTTTCTCTCCAAAAATCACGTCCCTAGCATATGGCCACCACAAAAACATATCTTACTCCTATCTAGGCTAAAATAACACTATTTATACCTAGACCTAATAACAAAGCCCAAGCCCAAAACCCAAACAGAACAATATTAAGCCTAACCGAAATCACATGCGATTTCGGTCCAAACAACACCAAAACATGGTGTTTTCGGTGATAGACCGAGAACTATAATAGCTTATGAAAAGAAAAGTATAAACCACAATTTATGACCTAACAATCTCCCCCTTGGTTTATATCTTTATTTTCTTATATCCTAACAATCTCCCCCTGGGATTGTAGCTTTCTTTTCTTTTCAATCTTCGCTTTGTTCTTGGCTTCAGCTTTTATCTTCGATTTCTTCATAACTTCAAGATGGTCATATGAACTTCTGCATGAATAACTTCATCTTGAATAGTTGGACTTCCTTTAAGATCTGACTTTGAATGCACATTAGGCATATGAGGCATCTTGTAAAGGTATTTGAAAATCAGCACTATCAGCTTTGAAATACTTCAGAGAAAATAATAGAGAGACCAATGCTTCTGGATCACTTCAGCAGGTTTATAAATAGCAACAAATTGATTGAGGAGGCTTCAATGCAATCTGTCACATAACTTCAAGTACGACTTTACCTTGCTTCTGGGGTTGAAAGATTGAATGTTGAAAAATAATCTTCACTTCTTGTTCCTTCGAATGAGAATTCTTTAATGATCACTGTTGTGCCTTGAAAAGTAACAAATGACTAAAAAGTCCATGTGGATCACAGAATCATAAAGACCCTTCTCACCACAGTTGTTCAAGGACCCAACCTCGGCTCAGATTGAGACTACTCGCAGTATCTGTGTGAACACGGAGGAACACACTGCGATTTGTTGAGTATCAGAGAACTACTCATGGCTAGTTTGATGTTAGCCCCTGCATATCCTTGATCAAAGATCTCAATGCAGTTTTTTAAGTTAACAAGTTAACTTGGCCCTTGGCGAGACGTTCAGCGATATCTATTTCCCTGTTGGGTGAATCGCCCTGGTGCCGTGACAATTCTTAGGTAAAGAAAGTTGACGAAACCAATTTGACAATCTGTACAGTTTCAGACTTCTAATTTCTTAAATACGGTAGTCCTTACAAAAAAAAATCGCCTACCTGACATTTTGTACAGTGTCACACCAAGTATGAACCATTATCCGTCAATGTCATGGGTGAAAATATCTAGAACATTAAAATGTTCACTTTCAATTCAGAAATGGATGGACTTTGGATTTTGGGTTTCACTTAGAATCATGGTGACAATGACTTCCAAGATCATAAACACATAATTTTTGGTAACCGTCAGCCGAGTTGTTTTATACTCGAGCCTTAAGGGGTACCGGTACGTAGAAATGATTTAATGGAGAAAGTTCAGATATGGGTGAAGAATGGTTGGGTGTTTCACATTAGTCATGGTGAAAATGACTTTTGATCATTAACATTTGATGCGAAGACTCTTATCAAGACTGGTATATGTCTCAATATGGAAGATTCTATCACTCGCATTTGAATCCTTCGTCAATTCCATTCCAATTTTCTTCTCCTTGCTCAGAAAATTACGATACAATCTCCTTGAGTCTCTTCTTCTTTTGAATTCACATTTCAAGACAAAAGAAATTTTTAGATAAAAACAAAATAAAAAAATAAAACTTAACACACAATAAAACTAACTAAGAAGTAAAAGTAAAAATAAAATACGCTCAGATCAAAAACAATATTTTTGGATTTTTAATTTTCTGAAAAAGAAATAAAATAGAAATAAACATATTTTTGGATTTTTTTAAATTTATGATTTTTGTTTGATTTTTTAATTCTCCCCCTAAATTTGTTCATAGAGGAAAAATATGAACAAATTTAACAAAAAAAAAGAAACAAAATGTACAATACAGAAACTTTTCGGATCAAATTTGTCAAGCAATTCAATATCGTTTATTAGCACACACCTACATGTTTATCTCTAGTCAATCACCAATACTGTAACCCACTTAAACACAAAGAATATTGACAAGTTGGGCAGATTATAAATGACAAGACATTGTGATTATATTCCTAAATAGACCATTTTGCTTACGACGACCAAGGATATTGTTGTCCACTTAAATTTAGCAACGAGATCTACAGTCAACCTTTAGTTAATTCAAATTTAAGTTCACTAGAACGTGTTCCCCACTTCACGACATACCCTAGCAATCAAGGAATTCCAAAGAACTTTTTAGTTTTGGTGAGTGATCAATTATTTGAGAGAGAAGATAGATATAGAGATGCATATGTTGTATCCCAGGTCAGATCTCTTCCAATCACGCAGAGGGACAACATATGACTAACATAGATAGAGGGTTAGAGAGATAGAAAGGTGCATATGTTGTGTCCCAGGTCGGATCTTCCGATCACGCAGAGGGGACAACATATGACTGACATGTAGATAAAAAGAGGCATAGATAAAGATGTATAGAAATAGAGGTGCATATGTTGCGTCCCAGGTCGGATCTTCCGATCACGCAAAGGGGGCAACATATGACTGACAGAGGGGATAAGAAAGAAAAATAACTTCACACAGACCTATTTTATCAGAATTCCCCAGTCACCCTATCAGCACTAGAATTAAGGACATAAGTTCGTACGTCGAAGAAGTGTTGAGCCACAGTTTTAGATAATTAACTTTAATGTATCTCGCAGGCTCTCTTGTTTATCTCACTGCTCAATCTGTCCAAGTGTCATGTGGTCAGTCCAAATGTAACTATCTAAGTCTACATGAGTTAACATTATCAAGTCCTTTCATTTTCAGCTATGTCTAGTCCTTTTGAATCATTCGTGCCTACCAGCACACTGAACACAGAGACTAAAGAATTTGGCTTCAGTGCATTACACGCATTTCATATTGCCCTTTAGCACTAAATTTCATTTCACTTCCCAAAAATACTTACGAAAGAAAACATAATTTTTGTATTTTTGTTTTTTTATTTTATAATTTTTTTTGTATTTTGATTTCTCCCCCCTTAGATTGTGCATGGGGAAGAAAGAAAATAAAATAAATGCGCAAAAATGAAAATTTGTCTTCCAAATGAATCATTTTAAGAAAAACTTAGAAGTATCGAGAAGAAAATTCAAACTGTAATTCAGCAATTGAAGTTGCATCCATATGATCTGAGAACAGAACGCATATGCAACAACACATTCAACCATAGCTGAATTTCAATTCCGGAACAGATTCAAAAATTATTCACATCGTTAAGTACAATCCTTATTTGTGATCCTCTTCTTTCTTCCTTTCCCGCAAAAGACATATACTCTCAATGAAGATTCTGAATGTCGTACAGATGAGAGATGTCTCCTGTCATGTGCCTGGAACAGCCACTATCAACAAACCAAAGTCTGATGATATTCCTCCATAGCTGCCCCGGCACAGAGTGCGGGATTAGTTGCTCTTTGGAACTCAGTCCATTTTGAAGCTGGGTTGACCTTTATCATCTACACAAAGTACTCTCTCCCATGACATGTCCTGTTTATCACACACAAAATATGAAGAAAAGTTAGAATCATTAGATGATTTGGGAGTGTGAACCTTTGGTACCCATCTGTAGTCAGGTTTAACCCATTTCTTATTTGATCGGATGGATGCCTTATCACTTGCTTTAGAACTTGAAACCGATCACCGAGATAACTTCAAACTAACTGATCTTCGTTTAACTGAACCATTTCTTGAATTTGGCTTCTTGTAAGACATTCCCTTCTTGTCCTTGGGAGTTGGATTCTTGGCCTTTTTCGCGTTCCAGTCACCATTGCGTGAACGTGACCTCGAAGGATTTCTTTTGGAGAATCTCCCTCTTGGCACGTTCTGCCAACCTTGTTTGTAGTAAGGAATATACGAACGATGTGAGCAATTTCTAGCAATATGCCCAGGAGTCTCATATTTAAAAACAAGTTTGTCTTTTCATATAGATAATATTGTGACTTGGTCCTTGTCCAAAAGAATTTTGTTTCAAGGTACTTCCACAAGCACAAGCACAAGAACATTTAACAGATTGTTTAACAGACTTTTGTGGCTTGGGTTTTTCCACAGTGGGAGTATCAACATCACAAGATTTTGAATCATTATCAGCAGAACTAGAATCATTTTTGTTCTGCTCATGCTCATCTTGCACTAGGACCTTATCTGCACATGAAGTAGAAGCACTAGTATCGCTCACCTCAATACTCTCAGTTGGGCTGGATTGTTTAGTCTTAATTGGAGCTGGTATAGGGGCTGGCCAAACTGATCAGGTATCTCTTCCTCATTGGTTTCAAGGGGCAGGGTATAGTTATCATTAAAGGGAGGTGGAACGCTGTGATACCCTAGACCCTTATTCTGATTATCTTTAAATTTTAACTGTTTTTCTTCATGGACACAACTACCTCACTTGACACGTCAAATTTCTTAAAGTTAAATCCAACATCTTTATATTTAGCTTTTAATACATCAAGTTCGGCAATTAATTTGACAATTTCCTTTTTAGCATAATCGTAGTGTTCACATTTAATGTTATATTCCTCTTGAAGTTTTCTAAAGTCCTTGGTTTTGGCCTCTAATTGTTCTTTTAAGGGTTTTTGGGCCTTTCTAAGAGTATATCCTTCATATTTAAGGTCCTCAATTTCCCTAATTAATAATTCATGTTGATCACGATAAAGTTTAATTTTAGCTTCACAAGACTGAGAGCATGAAGCTTCATTAACCTTGGTGATTGAAGAACTCATTATTCACAATTTTTTTTTACCAAAAATAGAAGTGATTGTGAAACCAAAAAAATTCCCTTTGACTTGAAACCTCGAAAGTCAAACTTCAAAAATCAAACCATTTGTCCAAAAAAATAATCTTGATAGAAAACAAAAGTTTCTAGACCGAAAACGAGGGTATTTGACCAAATACGTGGCTTTTTGACCAAATATGAGGCCTTAGAACCGAAAAAGAAGTTATTTGATCGAAAACAAGACTTTCGGACCGAAAACTAAGTTTCTAGACTGAAATTAGCCAAAATATTGAAAAACCGAAATTTCAGCCGAATTTGCGAGGCGTATTGACCGAGATGTAGAAGATTCGAGATTAACACTGACTTGTGAGGGGCTCGCACCGAAATCTCTCAGACCGAATACGTTGGACCGAACCGAAATCGCAGGCCGAAAACACTGACCGAAATCCGAGGCCGAGAAGTCCGACCGAGAAGCGACACCGAAGTCTTCGGACCGAAAGTTGCAAGACCGAGAACTTCTCACCGAGAACCTCGCACCGAGAACCTGCGAGGCCGAGGACTCCGGACCGAGATCTTGCTAGGCCGAGAAGTCCAAACCGAAATCCTTCGCTTCTGACCCCGAGATTTTCTAGGGTTTGACCGAGGCCGAGGTCTGCCGCCGGGATCTCGCAAATTTTGACCAAAAACACCCAAAACTTGCCAAAAACATGAGATTTTCAAATCTTTAATGCCAGACTCGATCAAAACTCTAAAATTATGAAGAACACGAAGAACAATGGCCAAAAATTCATAAATCAAAAACACCAAGAAACTCCAAGAAAAAACCGTTTGCAATGACCAGATTGATACCGATCCTAGCTCTGATACCACTTGTAAGTTCCCTGTAAGTCTCAAATATGCTTGTGTATTAATCAGATCCGTTTGATGGTGCAGAAACTCAATCAAACGGATGATGCCAGATCAAAATAGAAGAGAAGGAGAAGAAGAAGAATAATATGAATCTTGTATGATTTGATTAGAATGAAGTTCCCTTACACAAGATTCACAGACTTACACACACTTATGCTCCTTTTTCTCTTCACCCTCTCCTCACCCCTAACACCTATATATATATATATATATATATATATATATATATATATATATATATATATATATATATATATATATATATATTCATGTGTGGGGGGGGGGGAGCATGGGCCGCGGTGAACCAGTTCACAGCCGTAAACACAACCGCAAACACATATTTAATGACTGAAAAATACATTTTCCTAGAAAAGTAAAGTATAAACCAATATTTTAGACCCAACAATCTCCCCCTTGGTTTATAACTTTCTTTTCTAATTGACCCAACAAGCTCCCCCTAAAAAGTAGCTGGCTTTTCTTGTTAATCTTCATTTGGAGCTTGGCTTCAGCTTTTTGTCTTCAATTTCTTCAAGACTTCAAGATGAACTTGATGAATCTTCAATAAAGGACTTCATCTTGAACAACTGGGCATTTCTTCAAGATTCGACTTTGAACGCACGTTGGGTGAGGAGGCTTCTTGAAAAGATTCTTGAAAGATAGCGCTTTCAGGTTGAGAATCTTCAGAGAGAAAATCAGAGAGAGCTAATCTTCTGGATCACTTCAGCAGGTACATAGATAGAAGCAGACTGATTGAGGAGGCTTCAAAGCAATCTGTCACATAATCTTCAAGTGCAGCTTCACCTTGCTTTTGGGGTTGAAAGATTGAATGTTGAAAGAATAGTCTTCATTTCTTGTTCCTTCGAATGAGAATTCTTCGATAATCACGAATCAAGCCTTGGCTTAGAAAATCTCGATGCAGTCTCCATGAGTCTCATTTACATCTGAATTCATTTTTCAAGACAAAACTAAACTAAAAGAAAAACTTAGCACACAATATTTTTTGGAATTTTCATATTTTCTGAAAAATAAAACAGAAACAAAAATATTTTTGGATTTTTTTTTTCTGAACAAGAAATAAAATAGAAATAACACTATTTTTGGATATTTTTTATTTTTCTGAACAAGAAATAAAACAGAAATAACACTATTTTTGGATTTTTTTTCGAACAAGAAATAAAACATAAATAACACTATTATTATTATTTTTTTTTTATTTTTGAATTTTTTTTAATTTTCCCCCTAAATTTGTGCATAGAGGAAAACTATGAACAAACTTAGCAAAAACAAAAATATTTGGGATCAAAGTTGTCAAGCAATCCAATATCGTTTATCAGCACACGCCTACATGTCTGGCTCTGGTCAGTTAGTGGTATTGTGGTCCACTTAAACACAAAGGATGTAGACAGATTTGACAGATTATAAGTGACAAGTCATATGTGTCAATATTCTTAAATGGACCATTTAGCTGACGACGACCAATGATATTGTTGTCCACTTAAATTAAGCAGCAAGATCTACAGACAACCTATTAAATGGTTCAATTTTAGATGAACTAGAACATGTTTCCCACTTCCTGACAAACCCCGGTAATCAAGAACTTCCAAAGAACTCCTTACTTTAGGTGAGTAGACAATCATTCAGAAGGAAGTCAGATATAGAAGTGCATATGTTGTATCCCAGGTCGGATATCTTCCAATCACTCAGAGGGAACAACATATGACTAATATAGATAGAGGGATTGAGAGATAGTAGGGTGCATATGCTGTGTCCCAGGTCGGATCTTCCGATCACGCAGAGGGGACAGCATATGGCTAACAGATAGAAAGAATTGCATATAGAAGAGGATATGGATAAAGATAGAGTTGCATATGTTGCATTCCAGGTCGGATATGTTCCAATCACGCAAAGGAAGCAACATAAGACTGACAGATAGAAAGTAAGAAAATAATTTCCTACATACCTACTTTTTAAAAAATGCCAGTCGCCCTATCAGTACCGGAATTAAGGACATAAGTCCATACATCAAGGAAATGTTGAGCTACAGTTCTAGATAATTAACTTTTAGTGTATCTCGCAGGTTTCCATGTTTATCTCACTGCTCAATCTACCCAAGCGTCATATGGTCAGTCCAAATAAAACTATCTAAGTCCATATTGTCTAGTCCTTTCATGGTCAATCAATGTCTAGTCCTTTTGAATCCTTTGTGCCTACCAGCACATTGAACACAAAGTCTAGACAATTCGGCTTTAGTGCATTACATGAATTTCATATTGCCCTTTAGCACTAGACTTCATATCACTTCCCAAACAATACCTACTAACGAAAAACTATAAGAAAATAAAAGATTATCTTTAAAACGAATCAATATAAGAAAAACTCAGGAGTATCGAGAAGAAAACTCAAATCGTAATTCATCGATTGAATTTGCATCCAGAAGGTCTGAGAACAGCACGCATAATCTCAGAACAGACCTGAAAATTCTTCACATCGTTAAGCACAAACCCCATGTGTGATCCTTTCCTTTCTTCCCTTCCCGCAAAGGACACATACTCTCAAACAAAGTTCTGAATGTTGTACATTTGAGAGATCCCTCCTATCATGTGCCTGGAACAACCACTATCAACAAATCGAAGTCTGATGATATGCCTCCATAGTTTCTCCGACACAGAGCGCGATCAGTTGGTCTTTGGAACCCAGTCTATTTTGAAACTGGGTCGACCTTTGTCATCTTTGCAAGGTACTCTCTCCCATGACATGTTCTGTTTATTACAAACAGAAGATGAAGAAATATTAGACGCATTAGATGATTTGGGAGACTGAACCTTTGGTACCCATCTGTAGTCAGGTTTAACCCATTTCTTGTTGGATCAGATGGGTGCCTCAGTACTTGCTTTTGAACTTGAAGTCGGTCGTCGAGATGGCTTTGACCTAACCAGTCTTGGCTTTACTGGAGCATCTCTTGGATTTGGCATCTTGCCTGGCAATCCCTTCTTGTTGTTGGGAGTCGGATTCTTGGCCTTGTGGGTTTGATTCTTGGCCTTCTGCGTGTTCCAGTCACCATTGTGCGATTGTGACCTCGAATGATTTCTTTTGGAGAATCTCCCACTTTGTGCGTTTTGCCATCCTTGTGCGTAGTAGGGAACATATGCGCGATTTGGACAATTTCTGGCAATGTGTCCAGGTGTTCCACAGTGAAAACATGTCTTTTTCTTCACATAGGAATTGTTTCTTCCTGCCCCTGGTGGCGTAGCCTTGCCTTGTCTCTTATTGTTCCCACAAGCACAGTTGCAGCAGGCACTCTGATTTGCTTGTTTTGGTGTCCTATATTTATCAACAGCAGGTTGATCAGAAGTAACTGAGTTACAAGCAACAGATTCTGAGTTCAAGGAGTCATTGTTTTGTTCAATAGTGTTCTCCTTGTTCTCATCTTCCGCTACTTTACCTGCACATGTAACAGAATAATTAGAAACGTTCACCTCAACCTTATCTGGCATAACCACAGCAGGTTTCCCATATTGAAAATGTGCCTCCCTTTCTATTTATTCCTATGTCATAGGGATGGATGTGTAGTTATGATTGAAAGGAGGAGGAACACTATCATACCCTAGACCCTTTTGTTGGTTATCTTTAAATTTCAAACAATTGTCAATCATGGACACAACTACCTCACTTGACACATCAAATTTCTTAAAGTTGCATTCAGCATCTTTATAATTTTCTTTTAATGCATCAAGTTCGGCAGTCACAGTGGCAAACTGTTCCTTAACATATTTATAATTTACGCATTTGTTGTTATATTCTTCTTGTAGTTTTCGAAAGTCCTTTGCTTTGGTCTCTAATTGTTCTTTCAGGGGTTTTTGATTCTTCGTAATTGTGTATCTTTCGTATTTTAGGTCCTCAACTTCTCTTTTTAATAAATCGATGTGTTCACGTAAATTTTTAACATTATCAATGCATGCTTGAGAACACGAAATTTCAGTGACCGGGATGTTTGATGAACTCATTTTTTTTATTTAAAAAAATGCCCTTTGACTTAAAACCTCAAAAGTCAACCTTAAAAGTCAAATTTAAAAATTCAAACTTAAAAGTCAAACCGAAAAGCTAAATTTGAAAATTTGAAAGTTAAACGAGAAAGTCAAAGTTTAAAGTCAAAGGTCAAACTTGAAAGTCAAAGTCAAAATTTAAGGTCAAAAGTCAAAATTAAAAGTCAAAACTTTTGGTTTGAAAATGAAGTTTGAAAATTAGAAAAATTGATTTTTGGGCAAAATATGTCAATATTGCGAAATTGAACCGAGACAGGGAGCCTTTTTGAATTAAATTGGGAAGGAGAGTAACATTTAGCAAGCTAGATGAGTTGGAAGGGGCGCTGATTGATTACACAAGGGATCCGAGTTCGATCCTTGCAGCCCCCAAAATCCCCTCCTTTTTAATAAACGTTGAACGAAAAGAAGGTTGTTGAACGAGGTTGCTGAACGAGCAAGTGGGCTGAACACGTGTTGGGCCGGGAACCTGCTAGCTGAGAACTCCTGCTGTGCCGTGAACTGTCCGAGAAACCCTAATTCATGATTACGGCCGCCGCCGAGAAACCATAGCCGTAAACGCTTCTTCGGCCGTGAACCCTTCTTCGGTGGCCGAGAACCCTTCTTCGTATCACGAAAAAAACAGCGTTTTCACCCCTTTTTGCTCCAAAACTCGATCAAAAACTCGTTTTTATCAAAAACACGAAGAACAAACCCCCCTATTTTTCAAAGATCTATCCAAAAAAGCAAAAATCCTTCAAAAATAAGATCAAATACGCTCCAGATCTGGCCAAAATGATTGATATAATCCAAGCTCTGAGACCATTTGTAAGTCTCAAATCTGCTTGTGTATCATTCAGATCCGTTTGATGGTGCGGAAACCCAATCAAACAGATGATGCCAGATCAAAATAGAAGAGAAGGAGAAGAAGAATAATATGAATCTTGTATGATTTGATTAGAATGAAGTTTCCTTACACAAGATTCACACACTTACACACACTTATGCTCCTTTTTCTCTCTCTCCTTAAGCTCATCACCCTCTCCTCACCCCTAAAACCTATATATATATATATATATATATATATATATATATATATATATATATATATGTGGGGAACATGGGCTGTGAACAGGTTCACGGCCGTAAACACAACAGCAAACACATATTACATGACTGAAAAATACATTTTCCTAGAAAAGTAAAGTATAAACTAATATTTTAGACCCAACATTCCCAAATCGCTACGTATCAATCGGATTTCACTATGATGGTGCGGAATCCCAATCAAGTGAATGATGCAAGATCAAATATGGAATAAGAACACAAATACATTATTATTGATGAATAGTCGAGTACATAAGATACTTGATTACCCTTGGTTTTCTCTGTTTCTCTCCAAAAATCACGTCCCTAGCATATGGCTACCACAAAAACGTCTCTTACTCCTATCTAGGCTAAAATAACACTATTTATACCTAGACCTAATAACAAAGCCCAAGCCCAAAACCCAAACAAAACAATATTAAGCCTAACCGAAATCACATGCGATTTCGGTCCAAACAACACCAAAACATGGTGTTTTCGGTCCTAGACCGAGAACTATAAACGACAATTTATGACCTAACACTTTTTTGTATCTAATCACATATGATTTATATGGACTAGATGTGTTTTCGCGTATTTGATTCAATTGTTGTTCGAGTGTACATAATCACATGTAATTATATGTATTTAATCACATATGATTTATCACATGTGATTATATGTATCTAATTACATATGATTTATATAGACAATATTTTTTTCAAAATAAAATCATATGTGATTAAATACATGAGAACCGCTATCAAGAACGTGAAAATGAATATTGTGCATATAAATCATATCTGATTAGATACATATAATCATATGTGATTATATTTGTTTAATCGAATATTATTTTGATGTACACTATTCATTTTCGCGTTTTGTATTCAATAGTTGGTCTTGTATATTTAATCACATGTGATTATATTTATTTAATCACATGTGATTCATG
Source organism: Lactuca virosa (assembly GCF_052849685.1). Classification (NCBI taxonomy): domain Eukaryota; kingdom Viridiplantae; phylum Streptophyta; class Magnoliopsida; order Asterales; family Asteraceae; genus Lactuca; species Lactuca virosa. The sequence continues at coordinate 72,285,442 of NC_136429.1, read as the reverse complement.
TGGACAATATTCGTTTTCGTGTTCTTGGTTTAATAGTTGTTGTCGTGTACATAATCACTTTTTATTATATGTATTTATTCAAATTTGATTAAACCATGTTAGGCATATATGGTTAACCTTGGCATGTGTTATTAAACCTGTTATTCACATGTAAATCTACACATAATGCATGTTTTTAATTTTTAACAACTTTTCTTATTATATATGTTTAATCGCATGTGATTAAACATTGTTATTCACATATAATTAATTTAATATCACGTTCTTGATTCCATAATTATTCTTGTTTGCATCTACCGCACTTGCATCTACCGCATGGTTAATATTTATACATATAACTTTTTTATATAAAATATGGCTTTTTTATACCTTTTTATAATATTTCATATTATATTATAAATAGACAAGTAAAACATAAATGCTATTATAAATTAATAAAAAAGTATTTTAACACGTTAGTAATTATATATATATTAAAGTTGTGCAAAAAGATGAATAGTGAATTGGCCATTTTTTTTTTTTTTTTTTTTTTTTTTTTTTTTTTTTTTTTTTGGCAGAAATGGTCCATAACTTTTTATATTTTTAGTGGTTTAGATTTTTGACAAAAATTTGTCATATTTGCAATTTAGTCCCTAATGCTCCGTCTTTATTTCTATATGGTAACATCTCCACCGCGACTGCTTTGAAACTTTGACCACATTCTCGATTCTTCTTCGGTTTTTGTGGCCGTACTATCTCAGATAAACATCCACATTTTCTTCCTTTTTTTATCTAAACATTATCATATTTTGTGGGTATTGTTGCTCTGTGAGAGTCGTCCTCAAATTCCTGTCGGTTTGGAGAAATAATCCTCTTTGCTTCCCCCAAATTCTTACATCGACTCAAATAACAGATGAAAGATCGATACAGGGAAAAAGAAGCAACAGGTCACGTGTCTGCGTCCTGTGTTCAATCCATCGGAAGGAAGGCAGTTGGAGGCTGCTTGCTCGCCGTTGATAATGTCAGCGTACCCTACTACGGTGCTACGACTCCGATCGCCTCCCACCGCTTCCAATCGGATTCAAACAACATATCTTCCACCGTCTTCCACAGCGTATTACCCTCCATGACGTTCTCAGATTAAGAGAGACGCTATCTAACGGAGATACTTCCTGAGCTGCTTGCAGATGTCTACCGATTATCACGGCAGTTGAAGTTTGAAATACTGCTTGCAGATGTCTACCGATGTCGACATTTTGTAGACTTCACATCGGATCCCCTGTCGGCCTGCCACCACTTTTGCCCCTGGTAATAATTTATTTATTTATTTATTGATGATTCGGTGGTGTTTTCACCCTTTTCTAGATCCATATTTAGGTATAAATGAGCAGTCAAAATTCATTAACTAGCTTTTGTAGTTTTAAGTGAAGTAGTTAGATAGTTAGATTCGCCACTTGAAATCATGGATAAAGCCTTGGAGAAATATGGCAATGACATTGCTATTGGTTTCAGGTAATCAATCATACACAATATCTTTTTGCTCCGGAAAATTCTCTTACTTCTTCTCTCTTTAGAGTACAGTTTATGTGAGACTTTAGGTTAAATTGGCAATGAGAAATCAACTGAGAAAACTTTTATCAACTTTAACTTTATATTTTTTCTGGGAGCAAGTATGTGAGTCGTTATATACTGTAGCTCTTATCGAGGGGAAATGGTGAAAGAAGTGGACAAGTTTCTTGGTAATTACAGATAAAAATTAAAATTGTTATAATCCTATTTGGGTTTTAATGACCTTTTTTTGTTAAAGCAAACATATATTTTGTAGATAGACTTTCACTTGCTATAATTGAATAAATTTTCCAAAGTACAATGTTGCAATAGGAAGCAATGGAAGCATGTTGTTATTTATTGCATTAACACATTTTTTCCCACTTGTAGGCTGAAGGTTTTTTTTTTGGATCAATGTAAACATCCAGGAAGAACATTTAACGGATCAGTGGCCTGGTCCGGTTAAAGTATGTTGTTCTTTTGATCTAAGAAAATGTTCTCCTTTTGAACATATTTACTTTTAACAATTCACCAACATACTTTACAAAGGAATAAACATATTTGACTATTATGTATTTGTAAATGAGCGAATTGTAGAGAATAGCAACATACTTTACTGGTGTTAACCAAACCCCGCGGAGCGGGGTTTCACACCTAGTTATATGATGAGTTGTAATGTCGCAACGGTGGTCGCCGGTGAAACGAGATCGGTAAACAACTGAGAGTGAAGGTCGGCGATGAAAGCGTCTGTCTCGATGAGCTGCTGTCGGAGGTCAGAATACTCTGATTCTAAATCTGAAAACTGGATTTAGTGTTCTGGTGAAACAAGATTAGGAAACGAGATTTTGTGGTCAGTGAAACGGGATCAGTGAAGGTTCCGGAAGAGAAGAGGTGGAGGAGGTGGTTTCTGACGGTCGGAGTTGTAGAAAGAGTAAATAAGCGACTGTACGGTGTTTCCGACGACGTTCTGGTGGTTACGATGATGATTCGGTGGTTCCTAAGGCGGTCCGGTGATAATGATGGTGGTCGAGATTTACCTTCAAGATGAGAGAGAGAGAGTGTGTGTGTGTGTGAGAGAGAGAGAGTATCATTTTTATAAAAACAATATTTATAAAATCAAAAAAGATATAATCTATTAACAATTTTTAAATTTTAAACTTTTGAAAATAACTAGATGAGGAACCTCCAGTTGCGGGGATGGATTTAGACAGCTCCGATCATTTTGGCATGTTTGATACATTTATTTTCATTTGGGTTGTATGGATAATGTTTTGAAATACTATTTTATTAAATTTAAAATGAAATTTTTCGATCATGAATTTGAGGGGTCAGATGTGAGATTTTTTTTCGGTTTATTCTTTGTAAATATTCTTCCATGAACTATTTGTTTATTCACACAACACACAAATAACAGACAAATAAAAAATACCAATGTACTTTGGAAAACTGTATATACTTTCTCTAAAAACCACTATCTCGTTACCCATTCAAATAGCTTTAATAAGATTACTAAAAAATCAACCTTCTACTGAATTTGAACTTTAACCTGGAATGTCCAATGTCATCTGGACTTCCACTGTTGAATTCCTGTATTATTATTATTATTTAAGTACTAAAAACATTTAACTACATATATTACCAAGTCAATAACTCTATTACCACAAAATTGGTTGCTTGTTCTTGCTTATGTGTTGGTGTTCTTGTACAGGATACACGACTGTCATGGAAAGCTAAAATAACTGTAAGGAGCAAAATAAAACATAAAATGCATGTACAAAAAAAAGAATGGAAGGATAATAGATAGGAAAATAGAAAATGCATGAATGCAGGTAGAAAACCCTAGATAGGAAAAGAAAACAAATATGGCCAAATGTTGGTAACTCTAGTGAAATCCCTAAATACCGAAGTGGATTAAACTCACAACACAGCATAGAATATTGGCTCACAATCGATCTTTTATCATCAATCACTCAAAAGAATACCAACCCAAGAACGAAAGTAGAAAAGACAGGTAATCGATAATCGTTTACCTATAGCAACGCACACCAAGAAGAAGAAGAAGAAGAAGAAGAAGAAGACGATGAGAGCCATCTTCAATTCGATCGAGAAAAGCTCCTGAAAATCCCAACTGAGAAGAAGCAAAACGGATTAGGCGAATGATGGTATTTCGTTGCTTAGTCAAGAACACAAACCAGGTCCGATAAAGTTTTGAGTAGAACTTGTGAGAAACCTTTCAATTGAAGATAATTAACTATTAAAAGTTACATAAATGTTTAAATTTACAGTCTTGCCCCTGCTTTATATTGCAACAATATCACATGACACATATAACGATCTTTGTTCCATTTCATATAGAAAGTTTTGAACAAACTTGTTTTAAAAATATAAATTTCAAATCTGAAAATGGTAATATAATATTTCAAGAGTTATGTCATACAGAAGGAGCAGACTTGTTGAAAACCAGTCACCCCTTTATCAGTTCTTCCAACAACTACAACATTGGCTTCAAGAGGAAGACCTTTATCCCTCAGTAATGCAGCTTTCCTTTCATCAACAAACTTCCCAAGTGACTTTTCAATCACCCTGAGTTCAAAACTCATCAAAAAATATGAAGTTGAAAATAACGAATTACTTATAAATGATTGATGTTTGAGTGCACAAAAAGCATAAGTTAACTCATTCTTTTTTCGCATCAAGTCAAAAAAAGAATCATATATCTATTTGGATTAGATTAAGTCAAAAAGAAACAAACAGTAACACTTACTCTTGAACAGTATTCAACTCTGGTTGCTTTTTCCATCCATCAAAGGATCCCCCATGATATGAAACAACTATCTTATAATTCATTCGAGCCCACCTTCCAGCTCGTTTTTTGTGATGGAGTAATAACATATTCAGATTCATCAGAAGGGTGTATACCAGTATCATCAGGAATGTCATGTGTCTGAAAAGATATTGTTCATCATAAGTTTATGAAAGAGTTGAATTGTTGATTATATAGATTGGGTGAATTGCAGAATCAAAAGGTAATATACTTTAATAGCAATATGTAACAAATAAAGTATCAAACACAAACCTTGGCTTCAAACAACAGAAGGAATGTAATCTGACCATTAACTACATCTGAGTAAAAGTTGATTAGATTTTCCCATGGTCTTGCATACATCAACACATAAGATTCCCTACAAAAGCAAGGAAAGGAATATCATTAGACATTACAAATTGGGTAAATTGACTATAGGAATTAATGCGACATGTTTGTTTTTTGGTAAAGAAAGTAAAAGAAATTGCAAAAAAAAAAAAGATAGATAGATGTAATTCAAAGTACATTGCTATTTAGGGCATTTAACTCCTAAAAATAGATGATGAACCGAGAAAAATATGTGTAAATTCAAAGTACATTGTTATTTAGGGCATTTAACTCCTAAAAATAGATGACAAACCTAATGACAATGTAGTTAGTTTCATTAAAAAAAATTCAAAAAAAAAAAAAAAACTTGTAAATTGGAGGTACATTGCTATTTACTGCATTTACCACCTGAATGTGGAAAATGTACCAAATGACAATGTACTTTGGTTTTTGGCAAAAGAAATCAAAAGAAATTGCAAAAAAGGGAAAAAGTAGATGTAAATTCAAACCACATTGTTATTAAGTGCATGTAACTCCTAAGAATGGATGATGCGCCTAATGGTAGTGAGGTTAGTTATTTGGAAGAAAATCAAAAGTAAATAAAAAAACGGGAAAGAAATGAAAGGTGAAAGTACATTGCTATTTACTGCATAACAATATTATGTTACAAATTGACTTTGAAAACCAACTTTGTTACTACGCATTCACTTTGCTCATTTACACAGCACAGTTTTGCATTTACCAACTGTATGACTTTTTCACTCACTTCTTCTTAGTGTTGAAGATATTTTACCGTTTTCCTAATTATGTGATCCAAACCTGACAAAAAAAAAAAACAAAATCATCAGTATCATTAATAAATTAAATTAAAGTAAACTCATATTTGACCAAGTTAACCTCAAAACCCCAAATGATTGAAGTAGTAGGCTAGTAAGCCTATAATAACACAAACATGCAGACACATCAAAATTAATGGTTTTGTAACGTATATTGCTATATGTTCCTTCTTTTGGAGAATCATAACAATGTTTGTCCTTCTTCCATGTTCAAATGACTATATTACCCTTCATTTAACTTTTTTTTATATTATTTTTATCAAATTATTACACAACAAAATCTGGAATGTATACATACTTAAAAAAACTCATACACCATGTCAACTTCATTATATTATATTAAGATTACAATTATTCAATATCATAAAATAACTCTCATTTCTGTTAATATGTGCATAAATAGCATCATATAAGGGTTAAATCCAGGCATTAATAGATGATTACATGGAAGATTTATAAGAATCCTTGCGGTTAATCAAAAGTACCTGGTTCTGAGCAAGGCTATCGACTCTGTAGGATCCTGGAATCTGAGTGCACCACCCTATAACCAATAACTAAGAACGACAAATGAGATTGAATATCGAAAATTTGTAGAACATGAATGTTACCTTTGATGACTGCAAGAATTCCAAAAAATGTAAAGAATAAGAACAATTAATATACAATCTAACAACATTAGTTTCTAAATATGTAGGCAATCATCTCAAATGACAAACAATCCTAAAAGAAAAGTATAAATTTTATGGATTCACTTGTAGCAAGAAAAAGAAATAAAAGCTTACCGTCAAAATTTCAATTATACCCTTGCCCCCAAATCGAAATTTTCAAACGCAACTCGGATCTGGTTCAAGACGAAAATAAAAACTAATAGTTGAAAATTTTTCAACATTATAATCGGGTTGACCCATGACCAGTATGGACCGGTTAGCCATCGAATGATTAAAATAAAAAGCATTGAACTCCATTGAGAAATCGTAGCTAACGCTAAATGATCACTAAATACTCAATTACCCTTGGAACAAAATCTTTATTGACCTTTATTCTAAAATGGACAAACATAGTGAAAGAGTGAAATGGCCCTTACAAGAATCTTTATGAATTGCTCAGAATTATCACGTTCTAAATCATTAATTGACCTTACTATATGTTGAAAAGCAGTTGTCACTTCTCGATGATTAAAGTCAATGGTTCAACACATCAAATTTTACTTGAACTTATACAATGCCTTGAAACTGAAGAAAATTAACAGCTCAGAACCTACCTTGAATCAGAAAATTCCATTAGTCCTAACACCTACAGTGTACTACAGAATACAAAACAATAGTCATTTGCATAATATCCCAACTTATAAAGTAAAGGCAAAAACGGGCTTTGAAAGGCTACTGATTTCAACCAATTTAACCAATACATAACAGTCTTGTTTACATAAATATATTACACAATTAGAGTATGATTAGGTATAAGCTGAAACATATCCTAGGCTTTCCAAGGTTCCCGAACTCACCCAGTCCTCAGCTACTGAAAGTTTCCCAGTAATGTAAACTAGCTACCTCATGAATATAGCCACATGCAACAGAGATCAGATAATCATTCGAGTAAAAGACCCATCCCTAGAACAGTTGGACTCAAACAAGAGCTGTGCAATAGGGTCAAACAACAAACAACATTCAGAAAATGGAAACTCTAACCATCATATTCCAATCAAACCATTCTATCCTCTAATCAGGAATCTGTACATGCAATTCAAAGGCTCATAAAATCAGGCATAAACTAAACAGGTTATCCTATCACTGACTGATCAGTACTATCATGCAGCTCATCAAGCACATACAGCAGGCATATAAGGCATCTTCCTAGATCCTTTGCCCTAATCTAGCATGCCGTTCTCATAATCATATCATAACATAACATATCATAACATGTATGGGTATCTTGGGGAAAACTTACTTGAGCTCGGCTGATTGCACGCATCACACACCTTGTTCTTTTCAAAGTTATTTTCTCTTTTCAAACTTCGTTTTATAAAATGATTTTACTTTTGAAAAATTTCCATACCAAGTCCTTAGTTTGAGTCCAGACACACCCGAGAGTATGTCCGAATCCCTTAAACCAAGGTTTTGATACCAACTTGTAACATCCCAAAAATACAGGCCAAAAATTTCGTTTTAATTAAGTTATTATAAAACCAACAGTATAAGAAAACATCCATAATAACATATCATGTCAAAACCAGTGCGTCAATAATCAAAGCATGTCATCATAGAACCATATCATAGTATAATCCCAAAGATCTCATGTGCAGAAAACATAGTGTGATGTGTTGCGATCGAACCGACTCCTTTCCTTTGAAAACGAAGAAACTGAAACCAAAACTGAAAAACGTAAGCACGAAGCTTAGTGAGTTCCCCCATCATACCACATACCATATGAACACATAATGCCTAGCATATCTGGGTGTTGGCCTCCCCTTCGGTATCTTTCAACTGGTAACTGCCTAACATATCTAGGTGCTGGCCTCCCCTTCGGTATCTTTCAACTGGTAACTGCCTAGAATATGTGGGTGCTGGCCTCCCCTTCGGTATCTTTCAACCGGTAACTGCCTAGCATATCTGGGTGCCGGCCACCCCTTTGGTATCTTTCAACCGGTAACTGCCTAGCATATCTGGGTGCTGGCCTCCCCTTCGGTATCTTTCAACCGATAACTAGGGACTATTTCACCCCTACTACTACCACATAATAACATATCATAAACTGTCTAACGTAATTGGGTACTAACTGTTGGATTAGTGTCTAAGCCCGTAACTATATTTGGTAAGTACTTGACCCGGTTGTGCATGGTCCTTTTGGGTTGCCTTCACCATAGCAACTTGACAGGTTGATTTATATAGAGAGAAGAGATATTATTATATTAATATGTTATAAGAATAATATATTAAAGGAATAATAATATTATTTTATTAATATTAGTCATAAATTAATTAGGAATTAATTTGGTGACTAAAAGAGGTTAATTGAATAAAGGGGCTTAAACTGTCAAATGTGTGATAGTTGTGTTTTTAGGCTATGAATCCTTATGGATATTAGGGTGGCCGAATTTTAGGGTTAGGATATCTTAAATTCGTCCAAGCCTCATATCTAGAAGGATCCTTGGATTGCTTAGGGCCTAAGTTATTCAATTAGGGTTAAGGATGTAACCCTAGTAGCTCATAGTATAAATAGACCCTATGGGTGAGGGAAATCGGCCACTCTTGTAAGAAAGAAACCCTGGAGCCGACTTTCTCATTTCTCTTCTCTCTCTCCAAATCATCCTCTTGCTAGTTGGTGTTTGTAAGCCATTAGAGGAGTGACAATTTTGACTCTAAGCTCCAAGAACAAGAAGATTCAAGCAAGCAACTTAAGGTATTCTTCTAGATCTGATTTCATGTGTTATGTTTCAATTGTTATCTCTAGATCTAGCATTGTAAGCCTTGGAAACATTGCATGTTCAATTAGATAAACCTAGATCCAAGCATTAGGGTTTGCATGTGCACATAGGAAAGTTCTTATGGCTCAAACCCATCAGTGGTATCAAAGCCTTGATTGATTTCTATTGAATTGATGCTTTGGTTGATTGCTTTTTGCATGGAAAAATCGTTTTTTGTGCCCCTGACTGATGAACTCGGCGAGTCCCATTGTGGACTCGGCGAGTAGCCCCAAACTCGGTGAGTTCATAATGGAACTCGGCGAGTTCAAGCATCAGTTAGAGTAGATTTCGGAATTTCTTGCTGTTTTGCTTGAGGATACTTGCCTTAATTGTTTTGGGTCATTAAAATCCGAATTTTATCATATATTTGAGTATATCCTTGACCAAACAAAAGATAATTGCCATTTGATTGAATAATAATTTCCTTATATGATTATAATAAATTATTTGAATTAAATTGGTAAATTGTCTTGCAAGTAATATTGACTAGGTCAAATTTAGATAATCATTAAATTAATTAGTTGATTTATATTATTTGCTATTTGATCCTTTATGTTTTGAAAAATTCAAAACTTGCCCTCATGTTTTGAAATTTAAGTTTTGTGATTAAAAGTTTAATTTGAATAATTTAAATTTCAAACCCTAGAATTTTACAAGTTTTAAAATTCAACCCTATACTTATAATATTATAAGATTAATATATATATGTATAACTTAAATGCTAGTCTTACCGTTAGTAGGCCTCATTCACGAAGGCAATCTATAAGGGGGGGGGGGTATAAGGTTATGGCCTATAAAATGACCGTTTAATGGGTGTCCATTCTCACCCACCGCTTCCTTGATTGGTGGAGGGTCGTTAGCCGAACGGGTAGGATCGGGCAAACCTTTCCTCATTAAAAGTATAATGAATCTATATTAAGTAACTAAATGTTTTTACAAAATTCCCAATCTTAGTTACTTTAGGCAAAAAGTGAATTGATGCAATTCCATGAAATTACACTTTGTACCCTTGCTAAGACGTTAATGGAGCACGTGTGGTTAACCGGCACATTAATTGGGTTCTAAGCAAAGGTGGCAAAGGGTGACTCATTGTTTGTTATAGTTCAATGGAGCGTGTGTGGTTTACCAGCACATTGAATAGGTAACTGTAACAATGAGGGCACCATGTATATTTGCATGGTTATTCACACCCACTTTGTGATCCTCGGCATCCCAGTCACAAACGAGAAGGGCATATCGAGATTTAAACATGCCATGGAAAAGTTCAATGTATCTCAAAAGATCTAGGAGTTTTCAATACATTTAAAACCTAATTTCTTTTCGTTTTTCATGGTGGAGAATTAGTGAATCGACATTCACTTGCCTTCAAATTATTTACTTATTAGATTACGACATCCCTCTTCTAATTAGTAAATAATGTTGTTGGTTCCTAGCCCTAATTTTTCATTTGGGTGATTAATTTGGGAAATTCATTTCTAATCAAACTTTGTTCTTTTCCCATTTCAGATGTCAAACGCAAACAACAACACTTCTGGGTCAAACTCCTCTGGTTCATTCTCACTCATGAATTTGTGTGGGAAAGTGATCTTCGATGGGACCAATTTCAGTAATTGGATCCGCAACATTCGCATGGTCACTCGCTACGAGGACAAAGAGTATGTCCTCGACGAGAAGCTTAAGGAGATTGACATTGAAACTGCTACTGCCGATGAGATCGCGGCCTACGAGGCCCACGAGCGTGATGCCACGAAAGTCCCTTGCATCATGCTCGCGACTATGACTGCTGAACTTCAAAAGTCCTATGAGGACAAGTACCCCTACGAGATGCATCAGGATATGATGGAACGCTACCACCAGAGCGCCAGTCAAGAAAGGTATGAGATCATCACTTCGATGATCACTACCAAAATGGGAAATGGAGAGTCTCTTACTGCCCATCTGCAAAAGATGCACAGATACGTTGATCGCCTGCTGAAGTTGAATGTGAACTTCGATGAGGAGCTAGCAATTGACATTATCCTTCACTCATTGCCTTCCTGCTATAGCCAGTTCCGCATGATCTATCACATGAGTAAGGAAGAAGTATCTTTGAGCAAGCTTCAGGGCTTGTTGAGGACTGCTGAGAGCAACCTCAAGGATAAATCTGTTGCATCACCTCCCACTCCAGCTGCTGCCCCTGTCTTGGCAATAGGGCAAGGGAAGGGTAAGAAGAGGAAGGCCTCCTCAAGGAGCCACCACAAGGGAAAGTCTCAAGATGGAACCTCTTCTAGTGGAACCAAAGTTGGTTATGCTAAACCCAACTCAAACCCCAAGGAGGCAGAGTGCCACCACTGCCACAAGATAGGGCATTGGAAGAGAAGATGCCCAGAATATCTGCAGGCCATCAAGGATGGAAAGATCAAGCCATCTTTCGCAGGTATTTACACAATTAAATCTAATAGTTTGTCACATGCTACTTCTTGGGTTCTTGATACAGGATGTGGTTTTCACATATGTTCTGATTTGCAGGGACTAAGAAGAAATAGGGATGTGGAGCGTGGAAGGATGAATCTGATCATGGGAAACAGAAGATCGTCGCCTGTGACCAAGATTGGAGTTTATTCCTTAGTGCTTAGTAATGGTTTAGATTTAAATTTGAATAATTGTTGCTATTCGCCAGATATGGCTAGAAACATCATTTCATTTCATGGTTTATATAAACAAGGCTTTAGATATTCATTTGATAATGAAAAGGGTTCTATTTATGCTTATTTTAACAATTTTCTATATTTTGAAGCATTGCCTTGTAATGGAATATATGAAACTGTGATGGTTGTAAACAACTTAGGAAATGATGTATTATGTGTGGATTCTTCCAATAGTATGGACAAAGCATGCTTGTGGCATTGTCGCCTTGGCCATGTTAACAAGAAACGCATAGCCCAACTCCAAAAGGATGGAGTCTTGGAGTCATTCGACCTTAGGGACGATGACGTATGCGAGTCTTGTTTACTTGGAAAGATGACCAAGTCACCCTTCACTGACGCATGTGCGAGGGGTGAGGGTTTATTGGATCTCATACATACAGATGTATGTGGACCCTTTAGATCCACCACAAGGGATGCAAAGCACTTCTATGTGACTTTCACAGATGATTATATCAGATATGGGTATATCTACTTGATCAAGCACAAGTCAGAAACCTTTGAAAAGTTCAAAGAGTTTAAACAAGAAGTGGAGAATCAATTGGGCAGGAAAATCAAGGTGCTTTGATCTGATCGAGGTGGAGAGTACCTAAGTCTTGAATTCCACGACTACCTCAAGGAATGTGGAATAGTTTCACAATTGACGCCACCTAGGACACCACAATTGAATGGTGTAGCTGAGAGGCGTAATCGAACCTTGCTAGACATGGTTCGTTCCATGATGAGTCGTGCTTCACTACCTATCTCATTCTGGGGGTATGCCTTAGAGACTGCCGCCCATATCCTTAACTTAGTACCTACGAAGAAGGTTGCCAAAACACCTCACGAGATATGGACAGGGAAGGCTCCCTCATTAGCACATATCAAGGTTTGGGGTTGCGAGGTTTTCGTAAGACGGGAAACTCACGACAAGCTCGAACCTCGTAGTGAGCGATGTATTTTCATCGGCTACCCACAGAAATCCTTTGGATATCTCTTCTACAGACCGAGTGACAATGTTGTCTTCGTTGCGAGGAGAGGGGTTTTCCTAGAACAAGAACTCATAAGCCAAGGAGACAGTGGGAGGCAGATCGATCTTGAAGAGCTTCAAGAATCAAGCGATGAAGGAACCTCTAACACTGACGCTCAACCCGAGGAGGAAACTCCAGTTGAACCGATTGACGAATCCTTACCTCTTAGACGTTCCGAAAGAGTTAGTGTTCCACCCCAGTTTTATGGTTTTCATATTACTATGGAAGGGGATACGTTCATTAGTGATAGTACACTAGTGAATATGGACGAGCCTAACAGCTATAAGGAAGCCATGGCAGGCCCAGAGTCTGCAAAGTGGAAAGAGGCTATGGATAGCGAGATCCAATCCATGTATGGCAATTTGGAATTTGGTTGACAATGTACCAGGTCGTAAGACGGTCGGGTACAAGTGGATATTCAAGAAGAAGACTGACGTGGATGGAAACGTGCACACTTATAAGGCGCGATTGGTTGCGAAGGGTTTCACTCAAACTCCTGGAGTTGACTACGACGAAACCTTCTCACCAGTTGCGAAGATAAAGTCTATCAGGGTGATGCTGGCCATTGCTGCATTTCATGACTATGAAATATGGCAAATGGATGTCAAAACCGCTTTCCTTAATGGGAAGTTGGCTGAGGATGTTTACATGGCTCAGCCAGAGGGTTTTGTCAATGCGAAGCATCCCAGTAGATTGTGTAAGCTTGAGAAGTCTATTTATGGACTTAAGCAAGCGTCTCGCAGATGGAATCTTTGTTTCGACGAGAAGGTCAAAGAGTTTGGTTTCTTGCGAAGCGAAGATGAGTCTTGTGTATATGTCAAAGCCAGTGGGAGTGTAGTAAGCTTCCTTGTATTGTATGTCGATGACATACTACTCATAGGAAACGACATCCCGACATTACAGGAGGTTAAGTCCTGGCTCGGGAAGTGCTTCGCTATGAAGGACCTCGGGGAGGCTTCCTATATTCTGGGAATAAGGATAGTGAGAGACAGAAGTAAGAGACTAATAGGACTTAGTCAGAACACTTACTTAGACAAGGTACTAAAACGTTTTAGTATGGAGAATTCAAAGAAAGGGGAGTTACCAATCCAAAATAATGCCAAGTTGAGTAAGACTCAGAGTCCAAGTACTGAAGTCGAGATAGCAGAAATGAGCCGAGTACCTTATGCTTCCGCAGTCGGCTCGATCATGTACGCTATGACTTGCACTCGCCCTGATGTGGCCTTCGCTTTGAGCATGGTCAGCAGATATCAAGGGAACCCTGGCAGAGCGCATTGGATCGCAGTCAAGAACATTCTTAAGTACCTTCGGAGGACCAAGGAATGGTTTTTAGTCCTCGGTGGGAGTGATGACTTAAAGGTGCGAGGGTACAGCGATGCCAGTTTTCAGACCGACAGGGACAACTATCGTTCGCAGTCGGGCTGGGTCTTTACCCTCAATGAAGGAGCAGTAACTTGGAAGAGTTCCAAGCAGGAAATTGTAGCTGATTCAACGTGTGAATCAGAGTACATTGCAGCAAGTGAATCATCAAAGGAGGCTATATGGTTGAAAAACTTCATTGGAGACCTTAGAGTTGTGCCAGCCATAAAGGAGCTCATGGAGATTTTCTGTGATAATGAAGGAGCGGTTGCCTTGACCAAGGAACCAAGAGATCACGGTAGATCTCGACATATCGACAAAAAATATCACTTTATTCGACATCGGGTGGAAGAAGGACTCCTCATAGTGAAGAGGGTATCGTCAAAAGATAACCCAACAGATCCGCTTACGAAGGGACTGAGCAGGGTTAAGCATTTGCAGCACGCTAGGAGCATTGGGCTAAAGGACGATATTAGTTTAGATTAGATAGTTTGGAAACATGTAATAGATAAGTTGTTATTAACATTTGATGATTAAATAAAGGAGTATTATTTATTAGTAATGTTACTGTCTTATGTTAATATTTTACCCATTGTTTCATTTTGCATGTTTTGACTTCCTGAATAATTAAGTTATTTGATAATAATCGAATTATTCGAATGGTCCACAGTCGTTCATATGTTGGAAGTAGATATGAATGAAGACTGTCATGAATTGGTGTGTAGATTGTCTAAAGTGTATTAGACATAGCAAAGGTTTGCTACAACATTCATGAGTGCTTATGAACTTGATTTGAGCATTGGAATAAACCCACACTTGCTGGAATCACTTCATGGAATTTATCACGAGTGATCGCAAGATGGTAATATCATATGGTCTTAAAACCTAGATATATGGTTTATTGTTTGTTAATTGTTATGCATTGATCATGCGCAAACGCATCCGTAACTTGATGTTATAAAACGCATTGTTGTGTGTGATTTGATTAGTGGATAGTAGATGCATATAAGTCAAAGTTTATCTGTTCCTTTTATCCTAAGAGGGTAAAAGCGATATCAGGGCCCCTCGATGATTTGATTTGACTTATGTGCCGGGCCCGGTCAGGACTGAATTGATGTGTTCAATTAAGTTCTATGTCAAATGAATCTGAGATCGAGAAACCAATTGCAGGACAATAAGTATGACCATGTTCCATGTAATTGTCCGCATGATATCTAGAACAGAGGATTATACGATCCCTTATCTGAAGGACAGGATATTGATAAGATCAGAGTTTGACAGCGTCTTTGAGAGCTACGATTGCTAATCGGATTGTGTTTGCATTTATAGTTACTAGACTTATCCAAGTGGGAGACTGTTGGATTAGTGTCTAAGCCCGTAACTATATTTGGTAAGTACTTGACCTGGTTGTGCATGGTCCTTTTGGGTTGCCTTCACCATAGCAACTTGACATGTTGATTTATATAGAGGGAAGAGATATTATTATATTAATATGTTATAAGAATAATATATTAAAGGAATAATAATATTATTTTATTAATATTAGTCATAAATTAATTAGGAATTAATTTGGTGACTAAAAGAGGTTAATTGAATAAAGGGGCTTAAACTGTCAAATATGTGATAGTTGTGTTTTTGGGCTATGAATCCTTATGGATATTAGGGTGGCCGAATTTTAGGGTTAGGATATCTTAAATTCGTCCAAGCCTCATATCTAGAAGGATCCTTGGATTGCTTAGGGCCTAAGTTATTCGATTAGGGTTAAGGATGTAACCCTAGTAGCTCATAGTATAAATAGACCCTATGGGTGAGGGAAATCGGCCACTCTTGTAAGAAAGAAGCCCTGGAGCCGATTTTCTCATCTCTCCTCTCTCTCCAAATCATCCTCTTGCTAGTTGGTGTTTGTAAGCCATTAGAGGAGTGACAATTTTGACTCTAAGCTCCAAGAACAAGAAGATTCAAGCAAGCAACTTAAGGTATTCTTCTAGATCTGATTTCATGTGTTATATTTCAATTGTTATCTCTAGATCTAGCATTGTAAGCCTTGGAAACATTGCATGTTCAATTAGATAAACCTAGATCCAAGCATTAGGGTTTGCATGTGCACATAGGAAAGTTCTTATGGCTCAAACCCATCACTAACTACGCCTTCGGTCCTTTCGACCGGTACTGGGGTCTAACCTACACCCTCCTAATCACATAATACATAACATCATAGCATACTAGCACATAATCATAACAGATAGCATCATACCAGATAATTATCACAAAGACAATTATGTATACTATAACTCTTACTAGTGGGCCGACCTTGGTGCCTTCGACCCACTTCTACGGGAAGGTAACTCACCTCACACTACTGAAGTCCCGTACACACAATCCCAGCTGCTGGATGACAGATTCCCGAACTGTCAATATCAAAACATCACCCAATTATAATTGGGTTCCAACACAAAAATCATAAATCCATGCTTGGGGTAAAATACTGCCTTATCCCTATCTTATCTTGATTCAACTCAAGGCCCAATCCAAAGGCCCAAAAGTTAAACTATGAATCAAAGCCCAACATATGGCCCCATTTTCCAAATTGGGCCCAACCTTTACGTGGTCTTATTCTAAGGCCCAACCATTTAGTCCAGTCCAACATTTGGCATTTCTAATGGCCCAATATCTCATAATCATGAAGGTCCAATTATGGCCCATCTATGGCCCAATTTTCCAAATTGGGCCCAACCCTCTTACATGGGCCCTACCCTTAAGCCCATTAAATTATTATAGTCCATATGCTTGATTTTGGATGGCCCATTAATAGCCCAATCACCAAAGCCCAATAGGAAGGCCCAACACAAAGCCCAAGTGAAATAAGGGTTTTCACATAAAATGACGATTAGGGTTAAGTGTTTCTCACTTAACCCATTAAGGACTTAAGCCATTAAGTCCATCACTCTACTAGATAAGTTATATGGTGTGATTCGGTGTAATTCACAATTCCATTCCAATGGCCCAAATGCGGGTCCCGACAATTCCAAGCCCATAATTCCAAAATTAGGGTTTTCTAAACCCTAATTAGGGTTTCCAACCCAATCATAACCTACTAGGCCCAAAAAGTCAAGTACTTAGATCCATTAGGGTTTATTAGACCCATTAGGGTTTCACTAGGCCCATTAGGGTTTCACTAGGCCCATTAGTCACATGTTTAGGCTTTTAGGTCAATTAGGGCTTCATTGGGCCCATTAGGGTTTTATTGGCCCATTCTGTCCAAGCATCCCAAACAAGTCAAACACAACAAGCACACTGCCACCCGACACGACGGCTGGTGGCGGCAGCCACCACCCTACGGTGGTGGTTTTGAGTTTCATTTTATTATTCTAGCTCCGGTTACAATGTTACAATGAAAAAAATTACCAAATGGACACACACACTCACTAAAATACACCCACACACGGTGGTGGTAGTGGCTGTTCTTGATTTTCCGGCCAAACAAACATCCCATTCATGAAATAACACACACACCACACGATCTTGAAACAGCAGCACCCTTGAACTCACGTGAAACACGAACTCGACCGCCTCTCGGGTGTCAAACAGTGACCGGAGCAGCAATGCATTGCACAGGCGACGGCGGCGGACCTGTGACAACGCAACAAAAGAAGAACGGGGAAGGAAAGGAGGTCATGACCCCGACTGGTGAACGGCAACAACAACAATTCACGTCATACTAACTGCCCATTGCCCCAACGACCAAGGGCAGCCTTCGTCAGCAATGGAATGAATGCAGCAGCAACGCTTCTGGTGGTTCTACGGTTCTAACATGACGAAATTACTCGGGGGTAATGGCGGAAGAAGCTAAGGAGCACATTACCGGGGAAGAAGGTGAAACAGTGGCCACAAAATGTCGCTCTTTGCTATCGTCGGCAACAACAACGCACGGGGTCGGCTTCGTCGACAGTGGTGTGGCGGCATCGACTCTCGGCCATTACAGGTAGCGTCAAGGGGGGTGGAGGTGGTGGCTGGACGTTGGGGATACAAGGTGGCGGCCTCAATAGTGATTAGGGTTAGGGTTTGAGAGGGTATGGGGTTGCATTGTTTTAAATATGGAGGCTGCATACGGGGGTGACGGGTTCACCCGTATCCCTTCAAACTTCCTTCATATTATTCGATTTCAGCCCCTCCTCCATCAAAACTTTTCAAATTATATCCAAAACTTACCCTTTAGCCCCTGACTCCATAAAATATTTTCATCTTTAATCCAATATTTACCTTTCAACCCCTGGCCTCCAAGATCCTTTCATAATAAGCCCATAATTTACTAAACAGCCCTCAACCTTTAAAATTATTTACAAATTAATCCAAAAATTACATTTTAACCCCCAATCTCTAAAATTATGGAAATTAGCTCCTCGAGACCAACACCTTACTATTTAATTATTGATTTTAAGGCTACTATATATTCATTAATTTGTTTATTTATTTATTAAATAAACGGGGTGTTACAACTCTCCCCCACTTAAATTAGATTTCTTCCTCGAAATCATTTCTTACCATTCCTTACACGCCAAACCACTCTAGTAACATGGTCACCATCCTGGGCACACCCTAGCCTTCCCAGGGTAGCCGTGACCAATCTTCGCGAAGCCTTAAAATCCGTAGGTGAACGAATTCCTCGCAACAAGATCACATCTACCCCGCCTGAAATCTGTTGTCTCGAGATGGTCTGAATCCCTGACAGACTGTTCATACTGAATCTTTATCATTGAGTCTAGTCCACTTGTCTCTCAACCGACTACTCAACTCCTGATATCTCGAGGTTCGCACTGGAAAACAGAATTATAGACCCCATTATCCTTGCAGATCACTTATACTTGGTCGAGGCTCGGATAATCCCTCTATGAGTGACTTATCTCTTCCCAATCAATCAGTTTCTTCGTCCACACCTGCAAACCTAAAAAACTAATACTGCTCGAGATCCCAAAACTACCCGAAACACCGAACTGTCTGAAGCAGTATGTTGTCACATGAATGCTTTCCCAAAATCTATTGAGACCTTCATGGTCTCACTTCATTCGTCGGTCATCTGAAATACCGGGTTCTGGACCAGCTGCGGAGCCAAAGGACTCCCTACTTAGTCGCCTCACATGACTTCTGAACCAAAATCCTTCTCTGGAACAAGTTACCACTAGTTATCATGCGACTGCGACTCTAACAACTTGCTGATCTACCCGATCGGGTCCATGCGTCGAATCCTGTCATCATCAAATCCAAGACTAAAAGTGATTGCTTCCTGACCAAAAGGTAGCCTTATATCACAAACGACCTTATACAGTCCACTGCTTCCCTGTTCCCATAGATGTAGTGGAGTTCCTACGGTCTTATCACTGCCTCAACCAGATCTAATCCATCTGGGTAATTCCAAAATCCATAAATCAATCTGTGGATTTCCATATCCTCACTGCTACACCCGAACTGGTTGTTGAATCATAAAAGTGACCCTCTTGAACTCAGCTACCGCAACCATCTCAGCTACCGCAAGCATCTTTCTACCGCAACCGCTTCAGCACCCGGAGTCAATCTTGTTCATCAGCAACCGCATCAGCAACCTGAGTCAGCTACCGCAGTCAACTTAGCTAGATTACGTTATTTGTCTTTTATGTAATACACTCTATTATCCAATATGCCTTGCACGGCTTCTTATAGAGTTGTAATCTAGTGTAGTTTCTAAGTCTCTATAAATAGAGACTTACTCTCTTTGTATTCACAGAGATAAAAAAAAGGAACTGATAACTTATGAATTCTATCTGAATACACATTCTGAAGTTATCTCTCTTATATTTCTTCACTCATATCTTCTTACTTAAATCTTATCATAATCCTGCTGATCATAATCCCTCTTCGGAGCAAGTCTTTAAGACTTAATCACTAAGCTTGATCTTCCTTATTAACTTGGAGTGAATGCATTCCTTGTTATGAATCAGCTTAAGTGTCTTCTTGATATAACAATTGTTGTCATTTCCATTCCTTTACATTTCCACAACTAACTCTCTAACTATCTAACTATATTATTGTTGAGCTTTTAGATCCTTTGAGATTAACTATTCCGCATTATACTTGTTCTAACTTTTGTTCAAGTGTGTCTCCAAGTTCCGCATTATACTTGTTCTAACTTTGAGATTAACTATCCTTTTAGATCCTTCGTACAGGTTTTTGAGAACATCCCAGATATCTTTCGCTGATTTGCAATTTATGATAATATCGAAGTTGTCAGGAGCAACTCCGCAAGAGATTTCATAAAAAGCAACAGCATCATTTTCCATTTTATCGAGATCATGCTTGGTGGGACGGCTCATGGCTGGTTGACCTCCTCCTAGCCTGGTTGCAGCGCCGTCAGTTTGGACTGGTGTAAGGACTGGAACATGTGGTCCTTCTTCTACGGATCGCCATACATATCTACCCAGTCTTCTCAAGTACCTTTCCATTCTTTGTGACCAGTGATGACATTTATTTGCGACTAGTATTGGGGCTCGGTTAGAACCACCGACACTGTTGGAAACATTTAGAGATAATGATTGTGCCATTTGAAAATTTTTTTGTTTTGAAGAAATGAGCTTTAGTGGTATAGAAGGCTCTTTGAAAAATCAGAGTTCCGTTTTCAAAAAACAACCACATGCGGATGCTGGAATAGACATGGGTAGTGACATCAACTTTTTCGTCACTAAGGATCTTAAAAGGTACAACCCTTCTTCTGATCAAACGATATTTGGACCGATCCGCAGACTCCCTACTCATATCCTTTCTTCTCTTGGTCTTGAGACTGCTGATGTCTCAGACCACATTGAGGCTACGGAAGGTATTGCCCCATACCCTCCTACCCCGCCTCTTCCATCCGCAGCCATTATCCCTGAGGGTACCATAGTCCCCTCTTCCACTACACTATCTAATCTTTCTCAAAGAAGAAAGCAGTTGGCAACCAAGAAACAAAGAACACCCAAGAAGGATGCTCCTAAACGAACCGCACCCACCAAGAAACGCAAAACAAAACCTGCCCCAATCATATCTAGCAGTGATTCAGATGAGGATAGGCATCCAATCTCTATCTTCAAGAAAAGGAAAACAACTGATACCACTATCCATATGCGTGACCGGACCGATGCTGAAGCCTCTCAACAAGCTCCAGTAGTCCTTGGGGTGCCCGCACACCCATTCGACACCACCATCATTTTCCAGTCAGACTCAGAAAGTGAGTCTGACTCTCAACTACGTGGAGACTCCCCCCCAGTGCACTCCCAAGAGGACGACACTGGTTCACGCCTTAAGGTCTCCAGGGCTTCCCGACTGCATTTCTTTTCACCAGAGGAGTTGCGCTCCATCCTTCTTTCTGTCACCCAAACACTACAAACACCTTCCCACCCGCAGGGCACTTCTTTCGCCCATGCCAGAACTGAGCAGAGGCCACACTTGACCACGGGTCAAGGAGACCGAGGAAGCTCAGGAAATCCTACTCTGCTTTCATCTTTTACAGGTGGTTTAGGCACGGTGAGCACAAATGTGCAAGGATCCGTGGACCCGAAGGACACTTCGGTGCGCTTTGAAGGATTTGACCATGATGCATCCAATGACTCTTGGTTACAGTACAATCCGGTAACTGAGTCAGACAAGAAGAAGTATGCTGCGTTCCAAAGGGCTTTCCAAGCCCGCAAGGAACAACAAATCAAGCAGCAACAACAGAAAGAACAGGAGATCCAGTCCGTGGCTAGATATTGGGCAAATGCCATCAGCAATGCCAGTACCGTAGCCACCATTCAAAAAATTCAGAACTGGATGGATCAGATGGCTGAAACAATTCCAAAGCTCAAGCTTCAGGTGCAGCCGCAGGTACCTCCAAAGTTCCTCCTACTCCAACTCCCATTCCATCTCCCACTCCTACAGTCAATCCATCACAAGACGAAGAACCTGCAATCGAACTCAGTTCAGCTCCCACCTTCGGTCTTGATGATGAAGACATCCAAGAAGTAAACAAGCCAAGCCCTTCTGATGATGACCTCATGATGTTTGAAGAGGAGGAGTCCAGCGGTTCTCAACATTCGACTTCCAAGCCTAAAGAGAAGAAGAAAAAGAAGAATGTTGTCACCCGGAAGGAGTTCATGAGCCTTCAAGCCAAAATCGATCAGATCCTGGCTGCGGTCCAACCTACTCAACCGCAACCTGAAGAAACTCCAGGACCGCAGTCACTGATTGAAAGAATAGAGCGTTTGGAAACAAGGGAACGCATGGCTGCTGAACGAATCTCTCTCAAAGTAGAGATGGGAATCCGGTCCCTTGACAATAACCGCAAGGCTGACCACAAGGACTTCATGGCTGCAGCGGAACGCCTCATTACTGAGGTGACCGCAATCAAAACGGATCTTCAAGCGGCCATCACGGATCAAGCTTCTCAGTCTCAGAAATTGATAGATGAGACTCATACTGCTTATGAGTCCACTATCTCTGTTCTTCAAGCAACCATCAACAGACTGCAGAAATCCCTTTCCTCCAACTTCCATGGCCCTGAGATCCTCCAGCTCACCAAAGAAATCCACAAGTTGCTCTTCAGCTCCTCCACTCCAAACAACCAACATTTGGCAGAAGCTCTCAAAGCTCAGTTCCAAGAAGTCTTCAACAAGGTGGATGGACTTAAGCAATGGCTTGAGGAAGCACCGGGGTTGCATCCCTCAAGAGGGGGAAGTGATGAAGAACAAGAAGTCCATCACTCTGATACTTCTATTCATCAGAGTCCCCCCATCATCACTAAAAAAATTCTCACACCACCGCAACCATCTCAACATACTCCATCTCCTCACACTTCACCTCCAAAAGATACTCCCAAAAAGCCAGAGACTCCTCCGCACTTCAAGAACTTGGCTGAAAACATGTCTTCTCCTAGCACCACATACTCCCCTGCCACCGCTCAAAGGAAGCATGATTGGAAAGCAGCCAAGTTGGCAAAGTTAATTTGGAGAGAATGCGGGTTTGACACCATGATGGATGAGTCCTTGATCAATTCTTGGATCAATCCGCACCGCAGGCTCCTAGACGAAGATTACAGACCGCACCTCACTTATGCTGAACCCCCTGCTGATGGATACTGGGATATACCAATTTCTCTAAATGCCAAGTACTTCATTGTATTTGAGCAGTTTGACCAAAGCCTTCCAGATCACAAGAGACTGCCAATGGAGTTTGAGAGACTTAGTCTTTTTCATGCTAAACATGCCTCCTCCATTGAAAACATATGGTCTAACGACAGACCATCCGCAGTCAAGAACTACAAAGTCAGGAAATTTATGAAGGCTGACTACATCCAGTATACTCTCACCAGAATGGAGCATGACTACATCCGCACCCAGGCAGACTTTCCTTGTATGAATCCGGAAGAAATATTCCTTATTGCCAGGGTGTTCCAAAACAAGTCAGAAAAGCACCTTAAAATGCAGATAGCGCTTGAAAAAGCCAACTCTTTTCTCAGGGATACGGTCTGTGACTTTGCCAAGATAGATGCGGATATCTACCCCACCATCCTCAAGAAGTTTGATCTCCCACCTTTTGAACCTGTGCCAATGCCTTCCGAAGGCTTCCAAGAAAGATCTCTAGGCGCAACAAACTACCCTGAACTTGGAGTCATATTCAAAAGGAAGACTGACAACGTCAAATATTTCATTCCTATGACTGCCATGCACCGCCTGACCAAGAAACAACTTGACATCTGTCGGACTACAATTGAAAGATCTAAGCATACTACCGCAGAAGTCAAGTTCGAGATCACAAGAAGAATCACATGGTTGGAAAACGTCAGGAAGTTCTGGTGGATTCTGATCAAGTTCCTCAAACTTGATAGCTGAACCGGAGTTAAAGAGGTCACTTAGGGGGAAATTGTTGAATCATAAAAGTGACCCTCTTGAACTCAGCTACCGCAACCATCTCAGTTACCGCAACCATCTCAGCTACCGCAACCATCTTTCTACCGCAACCGCTTCAGCACCCGGAGTCAATCTTGTTCATCAGCAACCGCATCAGCAACCTGAGTCAGCTACCGCAGTCAACTTAGCTAGATTACGTTATTTGTCTTTTATGTAATAAACTCTATTATCCAGTATGCCTTGCACGGCTGCTTATAGAGTTGTAATCTAGTGTAGTTTCTAAGTCTCTATAAATAGAGACTTACTCTCTTTGTATTCACAGAGATAAAAAAAGGAACCGATAACTTATGAATTCTATCTGAATACACATTCTGAAGTTATCTCTCTTATCTTTATTCACTCATATCTTCTTACTTAAATCTTATCATAATCCTGCTGATCATAATCCCTCTTCGGAGCAAGTCTTTAAGACTTAATCACTAAGCTTGATCTTCCTTATTAACTTGGAGTGAATGCATTCCTTGTTATGAATCAGGTTAAGTGTCTTCTTGATATAACAATTGTTGTCATTTCCATTCCTTTACATTTCCGCAACTAACTCTCTAACTATCTAACTATATTATTGTTGAGCTTTTAGATCCTTTGAGATTAACTATTCCGCATTATACTTGTTCTAACTTTTGTTCAAGTGTGTCTCCAAGTTTTTCTTTCAACACTGGTGGGTACAACTGTTCCTTCCGCATTCTAACAACACGTTAATGCTATTTACCAACCTAGTGAATGCTACGGCTACACCCGCAGACTTACAACACTTTAGCACTATCTGCTAACCTTGTGAATGTTACGGCTACACCCGTAGACTTACAACACTTCTAGCACTATCTGCTGCTAGTGAATGCTACGGCTACCCCACAGTCTTACAACACTTTCCCTACTACCTGATCATTAGTGAATGCTACGGCTACCCCCGCAGTCTTACAACACTTTCCATACTACATGATCGCTAGTGAATGCTACGGCTACCCCCGCAGTCTTACAACACTTTCCATACCGGTCGAACATGCACTCTCCCTAACACACAACTGAACTTGGGTCCTAACTGGAGATCTAACTTGGTTCCCGAAACTTGCTGTCTAAGAGTCTCGAAGGCTGTCTGCTGCTCAGGCCCCCAGCGAAAGGCCACCGACTTCTTGGTCAGTCAGGTCAAAGGAACCGCAATCTCGGAGAAGTCCCGTATAAATCTCCGACAATAACCCGCTAGACCCAGGAAACTCTGAATCTCAGTTGGAGACCTCGGAATCTCCCACTGCATCACGACCTCTATCTTGGCCGGATCGACCATAATACCCTTCTGGTTGACAAGGTACCCAAGAGATTACACCTCCCGCAACCAGAACTCACATTTGGGGAACTTTACAAAAAGTCTCTTCCCCACTTAGATTCGACTAAGTCTTTATGGTACGTGAGAATTGAAGGATTCCCAATCCTTCTTACTTCCTAATAGTCCACTGCCGACAATCTGAGCTTACCAATGCTAACGATCAATTACCAGTCAAACCTTAAGATCGCCCATCCTCTGAAATCTTGAAGAGTACTCTTGAAATCTGGTCCAGTCTGACACCTCAGTCCATCTCCCATACTATCAACTGAAGTCCTTAATCTTCACTCTGGCTGATGAATCCTCGTTCCCACTTCCAATCTTGCAACACCATTGAACTCTAAGCGAACACAGCCCATGCGAGAAATGCAATTCTCTTGAACATCCAATGACCAAACACCCATGCGTCTAACACTCGCAACTGAATCTACTATCTTCATGCTACCAGTCCTCCCCTAGCAACAGTAGTGCCTTGAACTCCGAAGTTCATCCATAGACAATTGTTGACCATACCTGAACCATCATAGAACCACTGATTGCTGACTTCACTAGAGTATCACTCTAACCCTGGCCGACTATCCTCTAAATAATACTCCTGCACAAATCCCGACAAAGATCCGGAATGATAACGATACACGTGAAACCCACTCCGCAAGATGCGTCCCTCTATGGGTTCATCAAGGACTTTTCGGCATGCAGAATGACATATAACAATTCTTGATAACCCATACAATGGAAGAGAACCGACCCGAAATCTAACTTGTCCAAACTCAATCAAAATTCCAACATCCATCTAGTAGCAGTAGAAGATGACATACCCGCAACATCTGGAGGAATCCTAATCACCTTTTGCTGACATGACCAACCCCGCTACCCTGTAGCAGCCTAAACCCTTGGAGCGACAAACTCCCTTATGTACTTTCCTGTACGTGCTGCACTGACTCCGGCCCTGCTGGCCTTTCACCCGATGATCAGCAGTCATGGGTCTCTTCCCGGGACCCTCTACTATACGCACCTGGTACGACCCTCTCTTCTCAAAGTGCTCCAAATCGATCTTGCATCCTCGAACTTAAAAGTCATATCCTCCAGGGTATGACACCCTGTCACGCTCACTAGCTCACTTGCCAATGGCTAAGCTGCAACAATTGGAACATCCTCTGTCCCCAAACCGGGTCACAAACTCCTCCCTAAAGCTTCACAGATTCTCCAAGACTCTCACTGATTCGAGTATGGATCTTGTGCTTTCAGTAGTACAGGCCCAGTACTACCTTCCACACCTATCCATACTTTCCTCAGCAATCCTCCTGAATCCTCCAAGTTACTTCCTCAAACTGATCCACCCAAGTCTCACTGAACCTCACTACTAACCCACTGAAACATATTTAGGCTTTCCTAGGTTCCCGAACTCACCCAGTCCTCAGCTGCTGAAAGATTCCCAGTAATGTCAACTAGCTACCTCATGAATATAGCCACATGCAACAGAGATCAGATAATCATTCGAGTAAAAGACTCATCCCTAGAACAGTTGGACCCAAACAAGAGCTGCGTAATAGGGTCAAATCTATCACTCTGAGATTATCCAGCCTGTGCCACATGTGACCTAGCATATTCACTTAATAGCTAGCTCACATTACTAAGAGTCCCACAAAGCACAAAGCAAACAACATTCAGATAATGGAAAATCTAACCATCATATTCCAATAAAACCATTCTATCCTCTAATCAGGAATCGGTACATGCAATTCAAAGGCTCATATAATCAGGCATAACCTAAACAGACTATCCTATCACTGATTGATCAGTACTATCATGCAGCTCATCAAGCACATACATCAGGCATATAAGGCATTTTCCTAGATCCTTATCCCTAATATAGCATGCAGTTCTCATAATCATATCATAATATAACATATCATAACATGTATGGGTATCTTGGGGAAAACTTACTTGAACTCGGCTGATTGCACGCATCACACACCTTGTTCTATTCAAAGTTCTTTTCTCTTTTCAAACTTCTTTTTATAAAATGATTTTACTTTTGAAAAATTTCCATACCAAGTCCTTATTTTGAGTCCAGACACACCCGAGAGTATGTCTGAATCCCTCAAACCAAGGCTCTGATACCAACTTGTAACATCCCAAAAATAGAGGCCAAAAATTTCGTTTTAACTAAGTTATTATAAAACCAACAGTATAAGAAAACATCCATAATAACATATCATGTGAAAACCAGTGCATCAATAATCAAAGCATGTCATCATATAACCATATCAGAGTATAATCCCAAAGATCTCATGTGCGGAAAACATAGTGTGATGCACTGCGATCGAGCCGACTCCTTTCCTTTGAAAACGAAGTACCTGAAACCAAAACTGAAAACCGTAAGCACGAAGCTTAGTGAGTTCCCCCATCATACCACATACCATATGAACACATAATGCCTAGCATATATGGGTGCTGGCCTCCCCTTCGGTATCTTTCAACCGGTAATTGCCTAGCATATCTGGGTGCTGGCCTCCCCTTCGGTGTCTTTCAACCGGTAACTTCCTAGCATATGTGGGTGCTGGCCTCCCCTTCGGTATCTTTCAACCGGTAACTGCCTAGCATATATGGGTGTCGGCCTCCCCTTTGTTATCTTTCAACTGGTAACTGCCTAGCATATCTGGGTGCTGGCCTCCCCTTCGGTATCTTTCAACCGGTAACTGGGGACTATTTCACCCCTACCACTACCACATAATAACAAATCATAAACTCTCTAACGTAATTAAGTACTAACTACCCCTTCGGTCCTTTCGACCAATACTGGGGTCTAACCTACCCATTCCTATCACATAACACATAACATCATAGCATACTAGCACATAATCATAACAGATAGCGACATACCAGATAATTATCGCAAATACAATTATCTCTACTATACCTCTTACTGGTGGGCCGACCTTGGTGCCTTCGACCCACGTCTACGGGAAGGTAACTCACCTCACACTGCTGATGTCCCGTAGACACAATCCCAGCTGCTGGATAACAAATTCCCGAACTGTCAATTTCAAAACATTACCCTATTAATAATTGGGTTCCAACACAAATTCCATAAATCCATGCTTGGGGTAAAAGACTGCCTTACCCCTATCTTATCTTGATTCAACTCAAGGCCCAATCCAAAGGCCCAAAAGTTAAACTATGAATCAAAGCCCAACATATGGCCCCATTTTCCAAATTGGGCCCAACCTTTACATGGTCTTATTCTAAGGCCCAACCATTTAGTCCAGTCCAACATTTGGCATTTCTAATGGCCCAATATCTCATAATCATGAAGGTCCAATTATGGCCCATCTATGGCCCAATTTTCCAAATTGGGCCCAAACCCCTTACATGGGCCCTACCCTTAAGCCCATTAAATTATTATAGTCCATATGCTTGATTTTGGATGGCCCATTAATAGCCCAATCACCAAAGCCCAATAGGAAGGCCCAACACAAAGCCCAAGTGAAATCAGGGTTTTCACATCAAATGACGGTTAGGGTTAAGTGTTTCTCACTTAACCCATTAAGGATTTAATCCATTAAGTCCATCACTCTACTAGATAAGTCATATGGTGTGATTCAGTGTAATTCACAATTCCATTACAGTGGCCCAAATGTGGGTCCCGACAAGTCCAAGCCCATAATTCCAAAATTAGGGTTTTCTAAACCCTAATTAGGGTTTCCAACCCAATCATAACCCAATAGGCCCAAAAAGTCAGGTCCTTAGATCCATTAAGGTTCATTAGGCTCATTAGGGTTTCACTAGGCCCATTAGTCACACGTTTAGGCTTTTAGGTCAATTAGGGCTTCATTGGGCCCATTAGGCTTTCATTGGCCCATTCTGTCCAAGCATCCCAAACGAGTCAAACACAGCAAGCACACCGCCACCCGACACGACGGCTGGTGGCGGCAGGAGGCGGCAGCCACCACCCTACGGTGGTGGTTTTGAGTTTCATTTTATTATTCTAGCTCCGGTCACAATGTTACAATGAAAAAAATATCAAATGGACACACACACTAACTAAAATACACCCACACATGGTGGTGCATGGTGGCAGCCACCACCTCACGGTGGTGGTGGTGGTTGTTCTTGATTTCCCGGCCAAACAAACATCCCATTCATGAAATAACACACACACCACACTAACTTGAAAAAGCAGTACCCTTGAACCCAAGTTAAACATGAACTCGACCGCCTCTCGGGTGACAAAGGGTGACCGGAGCAGCAACGCATTGCACAGGCGGCGGCGAACATGTGAGAACGCAACAGAAGAAGAACAGAGAAGGAAAGGAGGTCATGACCCCGACTGGTGAACGGTAACAACAAAAATTCACATCCCACTAACTACCCACTGCCCCGACGACCAAGGGAAGCCTTCATAGACAATGGAATGAATGCAGCGACGACGCTTCTGGTGGTTCTACGGTTCCAACACGACGACATAGCACGGGGTAATGGCAGAAGAAGCTAAGGAGCACATTACCGGGGAAGAAGGTGAAACAGCGGCCACAGAATGTCGCTCTTTGCTATCGCCGGCAACAACAGCGCACGGGGTCGGCTTCATCGACAGTGGTGTGGTGGCATCGACTCTCCGCCGTTACAGGTAGCATCAAGGGGGGGTGGAGGTGGCGGCTGGACGTTAGGGATACAAGGTGGCGGCCGCAATAGTGATTAGGGTTAGGGTTTGAGAAGGTATGGGGTTGCATTGTTTTAAATATAGAGGCTGCATACGGGGGTGACGGGTTAACCCGTATCCCTTCAAACTTCCTTCATATTACTCGAGTTCAGCCCCTCCTCCATCAAAACTTTTCAAATTAAATCCAAAAATTACCCTTTAGCCCCTGACTCCATAAAATATTTTCATCTTTAATCCAATATTTACCTTTCAACCCCTGACTTCCAAGATCCTTTCATAATAGGCCCATAATTTACTAAACAGTCCTAACCTTTAAAAAGTCTTTACAAACTAATCCAAAAAATACATTTTAACCCCCAATCTCTAAAATTATGACAATTAGCTCCTCGAGACCAACACCTTACTATATAATTATTGATTTTAGGACTACTATATATTCATTACTTTGTTTATTTATTTATTAAATAAACGGGGGTTACAAAATCATGATTTACGTCCTAATCAGTTGACCTTCGTTGACTTGTTTGAGTTTTGCTGACTTGTTGACTTTGATTGACCCAGAACTGCCAGTTGTCACATTATCCCCCCGTTAGAGGGAATTTCGTCCCGAAATTAGTTCTAGAGTGGGTACTCACGAGCTAGGAAAAATATGTGGGTACTTTTGTTTCATCTGATCTTCTCGTGTCCAGGTGAATTCAGGCCCTCGCTTGGCGTT
Source organism: Lactuca virosa (assembly GCF_052849685.1). Taxonomy (NCBI): domain Eukaryota; kingdom Viridiplantae; phylum Streptophyta; class Magnoliopsida; order Asterales; family Asteraceae; genus Lactuca; species Lactuca virosa. The sequence goes on along the minus strand of NC_136429.1, from coordinate 72,254,787 downwards.
CCAACGGAACTTCACTATGGTATGCGACTGTTTGTTCTTTTGAACTCCCTGTCCATGATGCTAGTGTGATAATTGTTATTGTAAGAGAAATTGATGAGTAGTAACTGGGTATCCCAAGCTCTACCGAAACCAATCACACAAGCTCTCGACATATCTTCTAACGTTTGAATAGATCTCTTGCTTTGCCCGTCGGTTTGTGGGTAGTTGGTTGTACCCAAGTCAAGCCTGGTTCCCAAGGACTTTTGTAGTCCTTGCCAAAACCGTGAGGTAAATCTGTTATCTCCGTCAGAGATAATGGATATTGGCACATCATGCAATCATACAATTTCCTGGATGTACGTCCTTGTTAGCTTCTCTATATTCTCGGTCTCTTTTACTGGTAGGAAGTGTGCAGATTTGGTTAACCTGTCAACGATCACTCAGATGGTGTCAAGTCCGCCTGCCGTCTTGGGTAACTTAGTTATGAAGCCAATGGTTATCCGCTTCCACTTCCGCTCAGGTATATCCGGTTGTTGCCGCAGACCCGAGGGTTTCTGTTATTCTACCTTGACTTTGGCGCAAGTCAGGCACTTGCCTACATAAGTAGTGATTTTAGCCTTCATGTTTGGCCACCAATAAACTTTCTTGATGTCCAGAAACATCTTTTCTAAACCGAGATGAACGTAGTATTTGGTCTTGTGAGCCTCCTCGATCTGTGTGGGCAGGGGTGAATGGATGGTCATGGTCAATGATTTTACCCGACATCCCGAGTATTCTTTTCGTCTTAGGGCATCCGCTACTACGTTGGCCTTGCCTAGATGATAATGAATTTCACACTCGTAGTCATTTAGCGGTTCTACCCATCATCATTGTCTCATGTTGAGCTCCTTTTGATTGAGAATGTGCTGGAGTCTCTTATGGTCAGTGAAGGTTGTGCACTTTGTGCCATAAAGGTAGTGTCTCTAGATCTTTAAAGTAAGCACTATTGCCCTTATATCAAGGTCATGCGTAGTGTAATTGACCTTAGATGTCTTAAGTTTTCATCGGACAGCCACAGTTTGTTGTTTCTTGACAGGGTCTTGATCAGGTTGGCCCTTTTTCTTATTCCCAAACTTCCGCTTGTTGTCTCCCACTTTGGTTGTTTGGCTGTAGCCATCATAAAGCCCTAGCGGACTCCATGATCCATAAGCGTTTGTGACAAGTGTTTGGCACTGTCAAAAGTAGACAATCCCGGGACATAGCACCGCCAAGTCACTGAACCTGGTAGTACAGATTGCTATATCGGAGCCCTTCATTGTGAGGCTCCAAAGCTCTTGCTCCAACTTCTGTACTTCGCCCCTCAGGCAGTATTCTGCTAGCATCATTGTCTTCAGGTCCTCCCAGTTCATAGCGTTGGCCACTGGGTGTGTTAGCGATTTGACATGGCCGTTCCACCATGAGAGGGCCCCGTCAGCAAATGTGCAGGCCGCGAATTTGACCTTGCTCTCTTCTAGGCATGCACAGATCTCGCAAACTAACTCTGTCTTCTTGATCCATCTTGTCAGGTAAATGACGCCTCCGTCGCAATAGAAGGTTTTGGGTTTGCAATTTGAGAAATCCTTGTAGGAGCATCCCCTTGGGCGTCCATGGCTTTCACTGTGGTTAGAACTATTGGTGCCATTTCTAGTCCCATTGGTACCATTGGTGCTAATTTGTGCCATGGCAGCGGTTACAGCGGCTGTTACTGCAGCTTGAAAGACGGCAAAATCCATCGGTGGAGGTAGTGGTGGTGGTGGTGGAGCTGTTGATGTGTTGTTGACACGCCTGATAATTCTGCGTGGTGGCATCCTTATGCCATAAAGTTCACAGAATGGGATGATGGTAAGTTCTCGATGATGGTTATGAATCGAGTATTATCGAAATAGAACGTCTCAACTATATGTTTGGTTATGTCTATTGTGCAAGAATAGAGGTATAGGAGACACATAAAAAGTCTAGGTTCATGGTTCAATAGTATTATAAAATACTCCTATAGTATTTTAAACTTTATGTTTTGTTCTAGAGTTTCTTGGTATATAGGGTTCGTAAGTTTTAGATTCGTTGCTCACCACGGTCGTTCCAAACACATGTTAGTCATATCTCGCATAAATATGGTTGATCAGGTCATATTTATCCCATATATGACTTCACACTATTTAGGTTTAATCGTAGCGTCCAACTTATCTTAATACTTTTTATATGTTTCTTATTATGACACTGTTCTAGTATGTATGTATATACCTATACTTTTGTATAAATATCCTTATATTTTAAAAGTATATTTTTAGTCAGAGTGTTTTAGCCCCATTATATTTATAGTTGTATATCTTACATGGATTGATATACTTATCTCACTATAAACAATGCTCTGATACCAATCTGTCACACCCCCAAACCAGGATGGCGGAAACATTCGGGGGTGGATGACTTTCATGTAATGTATCATAACATAATGTACAATAGTGACCGAAGCAAACACAACCATTATAAATATAATTGAAAATTCTACATTGTTGTAAGAGTTACATGTTTCAAAATCTATAACATTATGATGATTAAAAAGATATATCTGACGCCTTAGCGTCCCATCCATAAAGGCTTGTTGTTACCTGGTTTAGTGATTCCCTGAGAATACAAGTGGTTTGGAAAGGTGTCAACAATTAAGTTGGTGAGTTCATAAGAGTTTTGTATGTGAAAGGTCGGTAATTGTTTTCCTTGTATGAATGATAGAGTGTGCTTTCAGAAAATCCAATATTTTCTTTAAAATGAGCTGTAAGTCTTAAACCCAAAGACCAAAAATGTAAGTAGTGTTGTACTGGAAAATAGCGTTATGAAGTTTTATCATTATATATAAAACTAATTGAATGTATGTTAGCCCCGTAAACCAGATTTATTGTTAACACCCCATGTAAGTTATTATAACCATACTAGCGACTAGTGGCATGATATGACGTTCTTCAGTCGTCGGAATGTTATGAAATTTGTCACCCTAGACCTTGCCGGTCTAACTATAGCTAACAGCTTAGGTGCGGGGTTGTCAGTCCCGTATAGATCTATACACAAGTATCACGCTCTCCCCACCGGAGACTCTTGTTATAATTCAGGACTTTAGTGGGTACTTTGGTAGGTACGATGAAGATAGCGCCTCACAAACTTGTATCAACCGGTTTACGTCTAGTGTAATGAAAACCCTTTTGTAAGTGGAAATATTACCTTTCCATAGTGGTTACATAGTGTGAAAATAATTATAACTTTAAATAATTATATGTTTCATTCGAGATGGTAAAGTAGTATTCGTAACTCCCAAACTACACCAATTATAGTTTATTATGATTATTTTGTTAAGTATATTTATATAATCTTTTATATAAATACGTAGTAGTTATTTTGTCTGGATGTTTTTAAAAGAATATATCATATAAACTTACTTCTAACATAAGTATGAGAAATTTGGTATGAAAAGGCCATTTCTAGCGTTTGCCCCTTTTTAACGATATTTACTGGTAACTAGAAGAATATAACTTTGTAAAACTTATTTTTACCCTTTTTGGGATTTTTAACTCAAGTAACTTTATATGTCTTAAACTTGTTATAATTACTTTTGTTTAAAAATCCATTTTTTTACATAAAATGATAGATTCTTGAGTTTTCTTTTTGTAAAACTAAAACCTTGGTATTTTTGACTAGTTTCAAGACATGTATCCAAAATAACATATTTTGGTTTAGATCTCTCAAAAATGGTATAATAACTTGGATATTATACTTGTTTATTACTATTTTACTTGTATTCTCCCCCTAAAAACATAAAATCTCGAAAATATGGGGGTATGAACTCACCTTGAGTGTGTTTGTAGTTGAATAAAGAGGTGATGGTGAAGATACCCAAGCTTAGAACACTTGAAGGTGGTTGAAGAACTCTTTGAAGATGTTATTATCCAAAAATCTAAGAAACTAACTTGAAAAATAAATCCTTGGAAGTTTTGAACTTGATTCTCGAGAGAAAATGAAGAAGTTTGAAGATGGTGGGGGGTTTGGGTAGTTCTCGGCCGAAGTTTAAAAAGGAAAGGGTGAAGTGATGTTTGCATAGGTAAAGGCATTTATAGGCTGTAAATTATTTCCTTATTGGGAAAGATGTATCTGTCACGTCACAAGTCAATTCACCTTATCTCTTTCCAACCGAAAACATCATAAGTCCACTGAAACCACATGGTGATTTCGGTCTAGTGCCACCGAGATCAATGGTGATTTCGGTCCAAGTACCGACCGAAATAATAGTGTTTTCGATCCTAAGCCGAAAACCCTAAAAGCAAAGTATAAATCACGATTTATGTCCTAATCAGTTGACCTTCATTGACTTGTTTGACTTTTGCTGACTTGTTGACTTTTATTGACCGAGAATTGCCAGTTGTCACATTATCCCCCCGTCAGAGGGAATTTATTCCCGAAATTAGTTCTAGAGTGGGTACTCACGAGCTAGGAAAAATATTTGGATACTTCTGTTTCATCTGATCTTCTCGTGTCCAGGTGAATTCAGGCCCTCGCTTGGCGTTCCAACGGAACTTCACTATGGTATGCGACTGTTTGTTCTTTTGACCTCCCTGTCCATGATGCTAATGTGATAATTGTTATTGTATGAGAAATTGATGAGTGGTAACTGGGTATCCCAAGCTCTACCGAAACCAATCACACAAGCTCTCGATATATATTGTAACGTTTGAATAGTTCTCTTGCTTTGCCCGTCGGTTTGTGGGTGGTAGGTTGTACCCAAGTCAAGCCTGGTTCCCAAGGACTTTTGTAGTCCTTTCCAAAACCGTGAGGTAAAGCTGTTATCTCCGTAAGAGATAATAGATATTGGCACATCGTGCAACCGTACAATTTCCTGGATGTATGTCCTTGTTAGCTTTTCTATCTTTTCGGTCTCTTTTACTGGTAGGAAGTGTGCAGATTTGGTTAACCTATCAACGATCACTCAGATGGTGTCAAGTCCGCCTGCCGTCTTGGGCAACTTGGTTATGAAGCCCATGGTTATTCCCTTCCACTTCCACTCAGGTATATCCGGTTGTTACCGCATACCCGAGGGTTTCTATTATTCTACCTTGACTTCATGTTTGGCCACCAATAAAGTTTCTTGAGGTCCAGATACATCATTTTCTAAACCGGGATGAACCGAGTATTTGGTCTTGTGAGCCTCCTTAGTCTGTGTGGGCAGGGGTGAGTGGATGGTCATGGTCAATGATTTTACCCGACAGACCGAGTATTCTTTTCGTCTTAGGGAATCTGCTAATACGTTGGCCTTGCCTGGATGATAACGAATTTTACACTCATAGTCATTTAGCGGTTCTACCCATCGTCGTTGTCTCATGTTGAGCTCCTTTTGATTGAGAATGTATTGGAGTCTCTTATGGTCAGTGAAGGTTGTGCACTTTGTGCCATAAAGGTAGTGTCTCTAGATCTTTAAAGTAAGAAATATTGCCCCTATATCAAGGTCGTGTGTAGTGTAGTTGACCTTAGATGTCTTAAGTTGTCATCGGGAGTATCTTCCTCCAGAACTCTGAGCTGAATGTATTCCGATCTTAGATCAACTTTCTAGGAAGTAGCTCGTTCCTTGAAGTTGGTTGAACAGATCGTCGTTTCGGGGTAGAGGGTATTGGTCCTTGATGGTGAGCTTGTTCGACTCTTGGCAATCAACACACACACGGAATGATCCGCTTTTCTTCTTTACGAACAAGGCTGGCGCTCCCCGAGGTGAGATGGTCAGTCCAATAAATCCTTTCCTCATTAGTTCGTTCAGTTGACTAGACAATTCCTGTAATTCCTCCGGCGCTAGTCGATATAGGGATTTAGCTATGGGAGTGGCTCCAGAGAATCAAGTCAATTTTGAACGCGACTTGGCATACGGGTAGTATTCCCGGAAGGTATTCTGGGAATACCTCGTGTAAGTTACAGACTTCTGGAATATCCTTGATGTCTTTCACTTCCCGATTCTCATTCCTATCGTGGGGTAAGAAAAGTGTGGTACCTCTTGCATAGGTACTTCTGAGCTATGATGCAAGGGACGATTCGGAGGTTTGTTTCGGGTTTGTCATCATAGATGACAAGGGTTTCGTTATTTGGTAAGTTAAGTTGAACGGCCTTTTCGTAACATATGATATTGGTATGATGAGGACTTAACCGAAACATGCAATTGATCACGTCGAAGTAACCTATTGTTACTGGTATTAGGTCGATTTAGAAGGAATGTTTGTTTAGAGCTAAAGTGCATCCTATGTATATATTTTTAGTGATTTCTGTTTTTTTTTGGTTTGCCATTTCTACAGTGAATGTTTCATTTAGCGATTGGGGCTTCTGTTTGAGTAAGTGTTTAAACTGATGGCTCACGATACTTTTCTCCACACCACTATCGAAAAGTATGCATGTATATGAGTTATTGAGGGGAAACATACCAGTAACTATGGTAGGATCCCTCATGGCCTCCTCATGTCTCATTGCTAATACTCTTCCCACGCCTCTGTCATTGCTGTTCTGTGCCTTTGGGCACTCCTTCTTGAAATGCCCCATCTCACCGCATCCGTAACATGTCTGACTCATCCCAGCATTAGCGGCTTGGGTGGTTTGTTATGCTGGCGCTCTACAGAAACGGGCGGTATGCCCCTTCTTGTTGCAATTATTGCAGTGCAGTTCTCGATAGGCTCCATGATGATGGCAGTTGCACTTGTTGCATTTCGGAAGAGTCCCATCATATTGCTTGGCTGGTGCAGGGGCGGTAGAGGGGTTGATGGCATGGACGGCCACAGTTTGTTGTTTCTTGACAGGGTCTTGAGCGGGTTGGCCCTTTTTCTTATTCCCAAACTTCTGCTTGTTGTCTCCCCGCTTTTGTTGTTCGGCCATAGCCGTCATAAAGCCTTAGCGGACTCCATGATCTACAAGCGTTTGTGCCAAGCGTTTGGCACTGTCAAAAGTAGATGGGTTTGCAGATACCACATTTCCTTGAATCTGGGGGGGGGGGATAGTCCCCAGATGTAACGTTCCACCTTTTTGCTCTCCGGGGTGACCATCCCGGGACATAGCACCGCCAAGTCGCTGAACCTAGTAGTATAGGCTGCTGCATTGGAGCCCTTCATTGTGAGGCTCTAGAGCTCTTGCTCCAACTTCTATACTTCGTCCCTTGGGTAGTATTCTGCTAGCATCATGGTCTTCAGGTCATCCCATTTCCTAGCTTTGGCTACTGTGAGAGTTAGCGATTTGACATGACCGTTCCACCATGAGAGGGCCCCGTCAGCAAATGTGCAGGCCGCGAATTTGACCTTGCTCTCTTCTAGGCATTCACAAATCTCGACAACTAACTCTATCTTCTCGATCCATCTTGTCAGGTAAATGACGCCTCCGTCGCAATAGAATGTTTTGGGTTTGCAATTTGAGAAATCCTTGTAGGAGCATCCCCTTGGGCGTCCATGGCTTTCGTCGTAGTTAGAACTATTGGTGCCATTTCCATTCCAATTGGTACCATTGGTGCTAATTTGTGCCATGGCAGCGGTTACAGCGGCTGTTACTACAGCTTGAAAGACGGCAGAATCCATCACTGGAGGTGGTGGCGGTGGTGGTGGAGCTGTTGATGTGTTGTTGACACGCCTGATAATTTTGCGTGGTGGCATCCTTCTGCCATAAAGTTCACTGACTGGGATGATGGTAAGTTCTCGATGATGGTTATGAATCGAGTATTATCGAAATAGAACGCCTCAACTATATGTTCGGTTATGTCTATTGTGCAAGAATAGAGGTATAGGAGACACATAAAGAGTCTAGGTGCATGGTTCTATAGTATTATAAAATACTCCTATAGTATTTTAAACTTTATGTTTGGTTCTAGAGTTTCTTGGTATATAGGGTTGATAAGTTTTAGATTCGTTGCTCACCACGACCATTCCCAAACACATGTTAGTCATATCTCGCATAAATATGGTTGATCAGGTCATATTTATGTTGGGTTTTAGTATACTACAACATCCTATGGTGCACATACAACCCTAAATACCTTGGATCTATATTTTCTCTATTATACATGCAAATGGTTTCCAAGGCATTAAACCTATAACTAGCATGCATTTGACATAAACCATATAATATACTAGTTAGGGAAACATACCTTTTATGTGGCTTGAAGTCTTGATGTATTTGGCCTTAAGAGCTTAGCACCAATAGTATGAAATGCCTCAAATGGAATCACAACACACCTAGGACAAAGGTGGCTCTTGAGAGAGAATTCCATGCACCAAAACACCTCCATATTTCTCTAAGAAAAGAAGTGGTGATTTTGGCTACGGAGTAGCCTATTTATATGTAGGATTCCAAGGGTCATGGGTATAACCCATAATCCATACCCATGGGTTTTATGATCCATGGTTCATGTGGCCCAACTCTTTATGTATCCATACATAAACTTGGTCCAACATGGATCATAAGCCCAACACATATAAATATAACTAATTATCATAATTAGTCCCCATAGATTTAATTAGTCTCTTTTGATCACTAAATTAATTCCAAATTAATTCTTGATCGATACTAATTAAAACATATGATTTCATATTAATATATTATAACTTATAATATATTAATAAACCATAAATAACCTTCTCTCAAAAGTCCATCCTAACAAATTGTCCTGATGATATGCAACCCAAATGGACCATGCTACTCTCGGGTCAAGTACATACCAATAATAGTTATGGGCTTAGACATCTAATCCAACAGTCTCCCACTTGGATAAGTCTAAAACTATTATTACAAGTACGACTTCATAACCCGACTAGCAATCGTAGCTCTTAAAGCCGCTGTAGAACTCTGAACAAATCAATGACGCGTCCATTAGATAAGGGATCATATATTCCTCCATTCTAGATATCATATGGACTGAGACATGGATTATAATCATTCTCTCTGTCCATTTGTTGTTTCCCGATTTTCGATTTATGATGAATGACTGATTGAACAAATCAAATCAGTCCTGGCTTGGCCAAGCACTCACATGTGTCATCGCTAAATCATCGAGAGGCCCACAGATATCGCTTTTATCCCGAAGGTAAAAGGAATGGATAAACTTCGACTCATATGGCTTGTTCTACTACTTGTTAAATCATACACAAAGGCACGTTTTATAACATCGAGTTACCAATGCGTTTTCGTGCAATCAATGTATAACCAACTCATAGTAACAACTCATATCTCTAGGTTTGAAGAATATAAGATATTATCGTCTCATGATCACTCGTGATAAAATCCATGAAGTGATTCAAATTAGCGCGGGTTGAATCCAATACTCAGAACTTATGAGCACTTATGAGTGTTGTAGCACCACTTTGTCCACCAACTTGGACCTCTACAAACCAACCCATGACAGTCTTGATTCATATCTACTTCCAACATATGACCGACTGTGGATGGTTTGAATAACTTAATCATTCAGGAAGAGCGACTTAGTTATTCTGGAAGTCAAAACATGCAAAGTGAAACACAAGAATAAATGAATCAAATATGGTATCAAACCCTATGAATATAAATAAACACTTTTATTTATCACCATACTGATTACTCATTATTCATTGTTTCGGTTTTATCAACTTTATACTTGAATTAAAAACACTAGTTGTCCCATGCTCCAAGCATGTACACTATGTTTTTCTTAAACAATAGCTTTGCCATACACCAAGTATGCACTCTATGTTTGTCTATGATCCTTACTTTGTGAAATAAACCAATTGAACATAATTTCAATGATTCTAATTTCACACTCCCAAATCGTTATCGAAAAATGTGAGAATTTCAAATTCCTATCTTTTATCGAAATCTGTTTAGATTTTAAACTTATATGCACTGACCCTCCTGTAATGAATATGTACAAAGTCACAAAGACTTGTCAACAGTCATTATAAGGTATTCGAATGGAGATCAACTCCATGGAAACTAAGTCTCATATTCAAAGTACATTGCTTTGGACATGCTTCTTGCATTAAGTTTTCTAATCTTACACAGATAACTTCCACCTATGGAGACAACTCCATATTCTCATTTTGACTATCACTTCTGAATAAGAGATGCTTCTTTTCAGAATATGTCAATATGGTCCTTCCAAAATAAGCACTATACTTCCAACTGTCCCTAAGCAACCAATCTTTGGTAAACCTCAGATTGTCCTCGACAATTGCTTAATCATTTTAGTCATATCCAATTCTAGACCTTTTCCCTTCTTAATGCCTCTGGGCATTTGGAAAAATTTAGAAATGACAAATATTATAGCACATGCAATTGATCCTGTACCCAAAGCAAATGGTACACGATTCATGATGTCTCACATAAAGACATGATTCTAGACCAGTCTTTTGCTACTATATTTTTATTTGCCATGTTTTCAAAATTTGACTATGAAGAGGGATGCCGTAATCATAATAGAATTTGAGAACGCAATATATAGAATTTCCTTAAGTTGAACCAATCCAACATGAAATTCATATATATATTCTTGACTAAAGATGATTAAGGTCTCAATCTAAGCCTTTAGAACTGAAATGAAGTATATCCTCTCCCTTAATTATAGCAAAACAACTTTTTCAATCCCTGCAGCCACACGAATTGAAACTTTTGTTTTCTATAATTAACATTGCTAACTTGCAACACTAACAATAATTATCACGCTCCCACTTACATGATGATTATTAGCATAACACTTATGCTCCCACTAGCTTTGACATGTACTCAGAAATCAGCTGGACTTCTAGAAATCAATACTTTATTGACTTTCTTACCAAAGTTCAGATTTCTGATACGAGATGATTTGATAAAACTTTATCAAAATCATACACATTTCCTTAGATAGCATGCATGTGTGTCTAAACAATTTCAGAACTATGAAAAGAGATGCCGTAATCATAGTCTCAATTGTTTAGACCTTTTGCCATCTGCTTCAAATCTACTTGGTGGAAGTGTTTCCTCACCATCATTTTCATGAATCGGAGAGAAACCTTATGACCCTTAGATTTTATGGTGTATGTGTTCTTATCCATGTGAATCGTCAAAACCATAGTCACAAGACAAGGATAATGACAAATCCAAACTCATATGGACTGAACTTATGCAATCTTAACTTCTTGCCACCTGGCAGTACAGGGCCTGCCATTGCTTCCAAGTTGTTATGCAACCAATTGAGAACTTTCAGAACTCCTATGCAAAGCCAACTTTAACTGGAATGGGCACAGAATATGTCAACACTATAGGTTATAAACCTCAAGTCGTGTGCTAGTGAAGAATCTCAGGTTTTATTCTTGATTAGTTCTTGAAATTCTTTTTAGGATCTTTAAGACTCCCACTATCCTCTTGACATATAAGACTATCTTGCCAAATATTCAAGAGATAGTGCGGATTCTTTATCAAGACAAACACTTCACACAATTGGCCTTAGTTGGTCTTTGTTTTATCCAAAACATCACAACTTACCAATTTCAAATGTACAAGAGTAGGACACTTTTACTCTTACATTTGACAAGTGTTTTAAACCTTTCTTTAAGATATGTCACTTAAGTTACAATCTTGGAGTATGACTCTAAGAATTGTTTTGGAACGAAGTATGACTCATCTTCCTGATCTAACCATTTCAACAATTCATGACTCCTCTTCTTAGTCATAAGAATGCACTAAGAAGACCTTTAGAGGACTAATTGTGATATGATTTCTAAATCATTAAGATGATCACAAACATGATACTAAAGTACTCTCCCATCTTTTCAGATTTGAGAAACTTTTATCTTTCTGCCTAATTTGATTCTTCCCATTCGTTCTGCCATACATTGAGACTTTTCCAATGTTTCAGAATTATACTTAAACTTGTAAGTATAATTATATTTACTAAACTTTAGTAAATCAAATAGTCTTAACGAGCTTTGTGGTGGACATGACCAGTGCACAAGAATGTGTACTCGATCCCTTTAGTCCTTCACTTGACTCACACATCCATGTGAACAAGTAATTAGTCTTGATTTTCCAATGCTTGAAAGTTCTCATTCATCATACTATTCAACTTGCATGATTCCAAGTTTCGGTCCAATTGAAACTTGGGTGATGAGGAACTTTCCGGATTTGGTAAATTTAGACACTACCACAAATGAAAGAATCAAATCCATTTTCCAATATTGATGTCAGTGGAATCATATAAGCAACAATTTTCCACAAATGCCATTGCAAAGATACTTCAAATAAACAAAATTAAACAATTTTCTTTTATTTTAAAACTTTGCGGAAAAACTTATCCTTACAATCCACATGGAAAATTGTTGTTATCTATTCCTTAGCAATATATCATAACTTCTTAAGCAACTGCTCAAAATTCTGATGCGATCGAAATCCACCTTCGCGATCAGAATCAGCATATACTTCCTTTAATATTTCTCTCCATTCTTTGATTCTTAAAACATCAACATGTGACCCAGTCACATCATGTAATGAGGATCTCAGAATAGAACTTAACAGAGTTAGATAATGGGCTCTACCTGATGTAGAGTCAAACTTATTGACTTTAACATCCTTAGGTAAATTTGGCAGCTTTGCAATCAACGCCCCTTCCTTTGGCAAAATAAACATATGGACCCTTTGGTAATGGGACTATCTCAGGCTTAGCCTTTCTCTTTAACATTTGGTCAACCGGGTTGAGAATGCTTTTTCTGGATTTCCAGTGTCACCATTGTCACTGTCCATAAAGTTTTTGGGAAGTTGATCTTCTAATCAAATTTGCTTCACTATCGTTCCAAATCATTGTTGATTCAGCAGCACCAAGCAAATAGATATGATCATTAAGGTTCATGTCATAGTCTGTATCATAGTAGTCCCAAAGGAACTCACTATGTGACTTAGAAAGTGATTGAACATCCAACTTTCTCAAGACTTTGAAACCCAACTCTCCCGGCTTGTCAATATGTGACTTCATCTTTAAGATGTGATCACACATAGACCTTGCTTGCCATTAGGGCTTGAGTGACCTTGAACTTGTGGGTTAGGGAGAATAATTGGAGGAGGTGGAGGAAGAGAAGTATGACTTCCATGAGCCAAACTTGGGAAGTCATATTCATTAGGAAAGCTTGGTTTGGGAAGATCATTGTTGTCTAAACCAGACATCAACAATGGGAGAAATTCACATAAAGTTGATTTAAGTCCTTAATATAACACCCAATATGATATATTAAGGCTAGGACCCAACAAACTATTTTATAACTTGGAAGAGGGATGACGATTCACCAATTTCCACCAAGATAAACGAAATGTATTATTAGGTTTTAATTGGTTTTGAAACTCCTAGATTCTTTTGAGATTCATTGAACTTTTCAATGGCATGTTTCAATCTCGAGTGTGCCCTTCAGGTTTTGTGACTGGGATGCGGAGGATCACAAAACAAGGTGTGAAGTAACCATGCAAATATACTTGGTACCCTTAATATTTACCCCTCAATCGATGTGCCGGTTAACCACACACGCTCCAACGATACTATGATAAACATTAAGTTACCCTTTGCCTACCTTGTTAAGTCCAGGTTAGTGTGCCGGTTAACCACACACGCTCCACTAACAGCTTAAACAAAGTGCAAAGTGTAATTTCATGGATTAGCACCTTATTCACATTTTCCTAAGTAACTAAGATTGGGAATTTATAAGTGTTTAGGTACTTAGTATTTATCATTATACTTATAATGAAGGGAGAATTATAGTCCTTGTCCTACCTGTTCGGCTAACGACCCTCCACCGGTCAAGGAAGCGGTGGGTGATAGTGGACACCCATTAAATTGCCATTTTATAGGCAGTAACCTTATACCCCCCTTATAGACCGGCTTCGTGAATGAGGCCTACAAACGGTAAGATTGACTTTATCTTATACATATCTATATAATTAAAATTATAATAATAGTATAAGGGTGTATTTTAAACATTTAAAATACTTGATGGTTTAATCTATTAATTAAATTATACTCTTAATTTAATTAAACTTAAACCATGTCTTTATGGAATTATTAACTCTTTTAATTAAACACTTTAACTAATTTAATGAAGTCCATAAAGTTTGAATTTTAACTTTTAAAATTGTAGAGTTTGGAATTAAAGCATTAATGTGTGTGAGACTTTACAAATTCCAAAACTTGAGGGCAAGTTTTGAAACTATTCAAAACCTTTCATTTCATAACTTATGAGTTTAATGGTTCATTAAAATGAAGACTCTTCATTTTTATGTAACCTCTTATTCTTTAATAACACTTTTAAAGAAGTGACTCTTAAACATCCATAACTTGAGGACAAGTTATGGAGTCATAAAATAGTTTAATGAAAAAAAATCTCTTCATTTTTGTGTAACCTATGGCACTTTTATGAGTTTAAGATTCATAAATGTGACCTTTTATGTGAGTTGAAGAAAAATTACAAAAACACCTTTTATGAACTTCTTTTAGATTAATATGGATTGAAAGCAACTTAACAAATAATATTTTTCATCAATCTAAATTAACTCATAAAACAAGGTAACACAAAAAAACTTTTCATGTTTCATAACTTAAGAACAAGTTATGGAATTTTAAAACATTAAGACCAAGTTTTGTAACTCCATAAAAAACTTTGAATCAATTTTTTGTAAAACCTTTTCATATCCATAACTTATGGAGGTTTCAAAAAACTCTTTAGATCAAACTTTTAAAACTAATAAAATAATCATATCATTTTATCTTTTACTAAATTTGACCTAATTCAACTCATATAGTAAAGTGACTCAAATTTTAAAAATAATTAGTTTTTCATAAAATCAAGTAATTATCTTAAAATATGACAAACTTCATGTTTTTTTCCTTTTTTTTTCCTTCAACTTGAAAAAAATACATTTGCATCAAATATAATAGAAAACAACCTGGCTCTGATACCACTGTTGGGTTTTAGTATACTACAACATCCTATGGTGCACATACAACCCTAAATACCTTGGATCTATGTTATCTCTATTATACATGCAAGTGGTTTCCAAGGCATTAAACCTATAACTAGCATGCATTTGACATAAATCATATAATATACTAGTTAGGGAAACATACCTTTTATGTGGCTTGAAGTCTTGATGTATTTGGCCTTAAGAGCTTAGCACCAATAGTATGAAATGCCTCAAATGGAATCACAACACACCTAGGACAAAGGTGGATCTTGAGAGAGAATTCCATGCACCAAAACACCTCCATATTTCTCTAAGAAAAGAAGTGGTGATTTTGGCTATGGAGTAGCCTATTTATATGTAGGATTCCAAGGGTCATGGGTATAACCCATAATCCATACCCATGGGTTTTATGATCCATGGTTCATGTGGCCCAACTCTTTATGTATCCATACATAAACTTGGTCCAACATGGATCATAAGCCCAACACATATAAATATAACTAATTATCATAATTAGTCCCCATAGATTTAATTAGTCTCTTTTGATCACTAAATTAATTCCAAATTAATTCTTGATCGATACTAATTAAAACATATGATTTCATATTAATATATTATAACTTATAATATATTAATAAACCATAAATAACCTTCTCTCAAAAGTCCATCCTAACAAATTGTCCTGATGATATGCAACCCAAATGGATCATGCTACTCTCGGGTCAAGTACATACCAATAATATTTATGGGCTTAGACATCTAATCCAACAATTTATCCCATATATGATTTCACAGTATCTAGGTTTAATCGTAGCGTCCAACTTATCTTAATACTTTTTATATGTTTCTTATTATGACATTGTTCTAGTATGTATGTATATACCTATACTCTTATATAAATATCCTTATATTTTAATAGTATATTTTTAGTCAGAGTGTTTTAGCCCCATTATATTTATAGTTGTATATATTACATGGATTGATATACTTAACTCACTATAAACGATGCTCTGATACCAATCTGTCACGCCCCCAAACCAGGATGGTGGAAACATCCGGGGGTGGATGACTTTCATGTAATGTATCATAACATAATGTACAATAGTGACCGAAGCAAACACAACCATCATAAATATAATTGAAAATTTTACATTGTTGTAAGAGTTACATGTTTCAAAAGGCCATTTCTAGCGTTTGCCCCTTTTTAACGATATTTACTGGTAACTAGAAGAATATAACTTTGTAAAACTTATTTTTACCCTTTTTGGGATTTTTAACTCAAGTAACTCTATATGTCTTAAACTTGTTATAATTACTTTTGTTTAAAACTCCATTTTTTTACATAAAATGATAGATTCTTGAGTTTTCTTTTTGTAAAACTAAAACCTTGGTATTTTTGACTAGTTTCAAGACATGTATCCAAAATAACATATTTTGGTTTAGATCTCTCAAAAATGGTATAATAACTTGGATATTATACTTTTTTATTAGTATTTTACTTGTATTCTCCCCCTAAGACATAAAATCTTGAAAATATGGGGGTATGAACTCACATTGAGTGTGTTTGTGGTTGAATAAAGAGGTGATGGTGAAGATACCCAAGCTTAGAACACTTGAAGGTGGTTCAAGAACTATTTGAAGATGGTATTATCCAAAACTCTAAGAAACTAACTTGAAAAATAAATCCTTGGAAGGTTTGAACTTGATTCTTGAGAGAAAATGAAGAAGTTTGACGATGGTGGGGGGTTTGGGTAGTTCTCGGCCGAAGTTTAAAAGGGAAAGTGTGACAACCTGAAATTTCTCTCGTTATTTTTAACCCATCTCCCGTGATAAAATTTAATCTTATTAAATTTCCCGTCAACTTCTTGGGTTAAGTAAATCAACTAGGGATATAATTAAAATTCTATACGATTCGGAATAAACCGGGAATCACGCGAAAAACTTGAAACTTCCTTGAAAATCGCCGAGTTCACGGTCAGAACGAGTTTACGGTCGTAAACTCGTGTAGACCGTAAACCCGTTTACGGTCGGTGCCGGGTGGACCCCCTTGACCGAGAACTCTACCCTATATATAGAGTATATGGCCTTCATTTCACCCTTTACACACTTCAAAGGCTTTCTCTCTCTACTCTCTCTGTACAATTCTAGAGTTTGCTCAAGAAATCCTCAAGAATGTAAGTGATTTCCTTCCTTTGGGTGTTAATCCTTCCTATATTCATGATTCACTCTTGATTCATCCAATGATTTCATCTTTTTATCTAGATCTTCAAGAATCCTCAAGAACATCTTAGTGTTTTAGACCGAAAACACCTTTCTTTGCCTTCAAATCGTAAGTATCATCCTCTTATACTTATATCTAGTTAGAATTCTTGAGTTTTGCCTTGAAATCGTCACTTTTCCATGAACAAAAGGTGTTTACGGTCTAGTGTATCTCCTTAGACCGTACACCCTTCAATGACCGTAAACTCATAGACCGTACACCCTTCAATGACCGTAAACTCATGGGCCGTAAATCCAAAGACCATAAACTCATGGACCGTAAACCCTATGACCGTAAGGTCATTAGACCGTGAACCCATGGAACCGTAAACCCATGGACCGTAAACCCCTGACCATACACTCTTGATTACGGCCGCAAACTCCCCTTTTCAATCACATGTGATTCTAACACTTAGTTTTAAGTGTTTCCTAGTCCCTAAGGTGGTTTTTTCCATAACAAATAGTGTTATGCCCTCACCTAATACATATATGTACTTCTACATGCTAAATAGGATCCGTTTGTGCCCGAGGCTTTATTCGACACTCAGCAATTCTTAGAAACTTACACTCGAATCCCACGTCAAACTGTGAGGTCATACCCCTACGCTTTTTTCGAGTTTTCCATGTTTTTAGGGGGGAAATACAAGCAAAAGTACAAGGAAACTTGTGCTCAAAATATATTATTTTGCTTAAGATAACTATATGTTTAGAATGCTTTTAACACAGAAATCAGTTTTGCCAAACGATTAAGAAATCAACTCGTAGAAACAATTTTCAAAACTAAAGCAACGAATTCGTGAATAATATCGTGAAATGTGTTATTTTATAAAGGATTCATACAAATCTTAAATAGGATTATCAATATTATTACCTACAAATTGTTAGTCTAAAAGTTGGAGACACGTCCTTGGTAACACCCCCACAGATACTGGGTGTAGGATTAGCACTTGTAACCAAAATCTCTTGTAGGGAGAACGTGACTATTGTGTATAGATCTATACGGGACTGACTATCCCGCACCTGGCTGCTAGCTACAGTTTGACCGATAAGGCCAAGGGTGACAAAGTCATAAAAAGATACCGGCCCCGCTATGTGCCATATCAAGTCTAAGTACGGTTATGACACTCACAATCTAGATAACAGTAATTTATATTTGTAATAATGAAACAAGTAAACTAATGTCAAAGTAATAATCGATTTGACTACTAATAGTTAGTATTAATACTCTTAGGATTTTAGTTCATCTCGTATTCTTTAGTTTTATTTATGTAATAAGACTAATACACCTCACCAAGAGCAAACAGGGTTCTTCAAGAAAACTACGTCTAACTATATAAGTATGATAGATACTTGTACACTTCAGACTAGAAACAGATAACCAACCATCAACCTTAAGGAAAATATAGGATTTTCCTGGAATAACTCAATCTTTCATAAACGGACTATTTAACAAATAACTAATGGATAATCAAACATCTTTCATAAGAAAATATAGGATTTTCTTGGGAAACACTTTTCAAAGACATCAAAGAATCGTTTTTACCTAACATTCTTTACATCAGAAAATATAAGGATTTCAGGAGAAACATAACGTATTTTTCGAAACAATAAAGAATAGTTTTCTAAAACATAAACGCTTATGAACTCACCAGCTTTATGCTGATACTCTTTCAAACGGATTCTATTCTCAGGGCAGCAATAGACAGGTACTTTTATCAACTTTTGGAGAAGACGGAGCATTTGGAGTCACGTCTTTTACTTATGTTATATACTCTTATGTGCAAACTATGTTTTCAAACAGATGTAAATAATCATATTGTAATGTAATGGTTGTGTTTTCTTTGCTTACTATGATACAACTGTTGTGATACTACGCATGACGTCACCCGCCCCCGGACGTTTCCGCCGTTATTTCTGACGGTTCGGGGGTGTGACAGATTGGTATCAGAGCTATTGTTTATAGTGAACTAAGTATACCGAACCTTACATGGTATACAACTATAAACACTAAAAGGGGCTGAAGTGCTCTGAACTAAAAGTATACTTTTAAAATATAAGTATTTTTACAAAAAGTATACAAGTATACCTACATACCAGAAACAGTATCATGAGTAGAACAAAACAAAAGTAATTGGATGTTGAACACTGCGGTTAAACCTGGGCAGTTATGTAATCATGTCTAGGGTCAATATAGCATGGTCAACTATATTCATTCGAGACATGACCATCATGTGCTTGGGAGTGATTGTGGTGTTGTAGCACGCCTAAAACTTACCAAGTATCCATACAACAAGACGTCGATAGAACAAGACAGACACCTTAAAATACTATAGGAGTATTTTACTAGTGTCAAATTCATTGCAGAAACTCAGTTCCAAGTGTTGCTACTCATTCCTTTTAGTGATAACTTAATTGCATTGGTAGCTTTACCTTGTTATCGCTTAGTAGAACACTCTAGCTATCATATTGAGGTATATTTTGCTTCATATCTCTTGATTCGATTCCAAAGGACTTACCATCCTCTCCTTCCTGATTATTTTTAGAACAAGATGCCTCCAAAGAAAAGACCCAACAAAAAGAGCAACAATTCCCCAACAGATCCGACACCGCCACCTCCTTAGTTCGATCCCGCTATGTTTCAGGCAGCTGTTACTACTGCTGTGGCTGCCGCAATGTCACAGATAAATCCTGGCGGATCTGGTGGGCCGGGAGGTGGTACTCATCCCCAGAATCATGAAGGGAGTCAGGGACACCAGAAGTAGTGCTCTTATAAAGACTTCATGAATGCAAAACCCACATCCTTCGACGGCAATGGAGGTGTTATTGCCCTGACTCGATGGTTCGAAAAGATCGAGTATATCTTCGAAATTTGCTCTAGTCCCGAAGCCAGCAAGGTGAAATTTGCCGCTTGCACTTTCGCCAACAGAGCACTGACCTGGTGGAATGGTCGGATCAAATCCCTAACCCTACCGATAGCCAATGCCATGGGGTGGGAGAGCTTGAAAGAGCTCATGCTTGCTGAGTACTGCCCACGGGTCGAGATGCAGAAACTAGAGCACGAGCTATGGAACTTGAAGATGAAGGGTTCCGACATTGCTGCCTACACTTCCAGATTTGAAGATCTAGCACTTCTTTGCCCGGGTATAGTCACCCCGGAAAGCAAAAAGATTGAGAGATACATTTGGGGACTGACACAACCAACCAAAGGAAATGTTTTGGCTGCTCGGCCAGCTACATTTGATAGCGCCAAGTGCCTGGCGCAGACTCTGATCGATCATGGAGTCGATCTTGATGAGTTGACAGCTGTTTCTGAACCACAAAAGGAGAGTGGTGGGAAGAAGAAGAAGTTCGGTAACAAACGGAAGGGTAAGTCTTCGCAGGAGCCCTTCAAGAAACAACAAACGGTGGCAGTCCACGCTGCTACTACTCCTGCTGCAGTTCCCGTTACTCCGACGAACCCCAGTCGCTATGCTGGAAAGCTACCTCTGTGCAACAAGTGCAACTACCATCATCAGGGACAGTGCCGGGAGATGTCATGCACCAGCTGTGGCAAAAAGGGACACACAGCTCGAGTTTGCAAAACACCAGTCCAACCAACCAATCAGGGATCAGGAGCAGGCGTCGGTCAAGCTTGTTACGGTTGTGGTGAGGTCGGACACTACAAGAGAAACTGCCCCAAGACAGCAACATGTGACAACACAGGAAGGGTGCTGGCAATGGTCCAGAAGGAAGCGGTCGTTGATCCCACAGTTGTTTCGGGTATGTTCCTCCTCAACAACTCTTATGCATGCATTCTTTTCGATTCTGGTGCGGAGAGAAGTTTTGTTAGCTATGCATTCAAACATCTTCTCGAATATAAACCCCAAACGCTAACCGAAACATTTACCGTCGAGATGGCTAACGGTGAGAAAGAGAGCACTAACGACATATTCGTAGGCTGTACCCTTACCCTAAACGATCATTCTTTTCCGATCGATCTTATGCCAGTTTCCATAAAAAGCTTCGATGTCATCATCAGCATGGATTGGTTAAGCCCCAATCGTGCTGATATCATTTGCTACGAAAAAGCTATCCGTCTCAATCTTCCTTCTGGTGAAACCCTCATGATTTATGGCGATAAACTCAGCTCGAACCTCCGCATCATCTCGTGCACCAAAGCCCAAAAACTTCTACGAAAGGAGTGACATGCATTCCTAGCCCACGTCATAAACGAGAAGCAGGAAGTTAAAGACCTCGAGAGCATCCCCGAAGTCTGCAACTTTCCTGATGTCTTTCTCGAAGAGCTCCCGGGAATTCCTTCCGAACGCCAAGTCGAGTTTCGCATCGACTTAATCCCCGGAGCTACCCTCGTAGCTAAACCCCATACCGCCTAGCGCCAGCAGAAATGCAGGAGTTATCCAGTCAGCTCAATGAGCTGCTCAGCAAAGGATTCATCAGACCGAGTTCCTCACACTGGGGAGCCCCGATCTTGTTCGTGAAAGAGAAGGATGGATCCTTTCGGATGTGTATTGATTACCGCGAACTGAACAAACTCACTGTCAAAAATCGTTACCCCCTTCCCCGAATCGACGACCTCTTCGATCAACTTCAAGGAGCCAGCTACTTCTCCAAAATAGACCTAAGATCAGGGTACCATCAGCTGCGAGTCCATGAGAGTGATGTTCCTAAGACAACATTTCGGACTCGGTATGGTCACTACGAATTTGTGGTAATGCCCTTCGGTCTAACCAAAGCACCGGCAGTATTCATGGACCTGATGAATCGGGTGTGCCGTCCTTTCCTGCACAAGTCCGTCATCGTGTTCATCGACGATATACTTGTCTATTCCAGAAGCGGGGAAGATCACAAACAGCACTTGAGATTAGTGCTGGAAACTCTAAGGGCAGAGAAGCTTTACGCGAAATTCTCCAAGTGCGAATTCTGGATTCGAAAAGTAACCTTCCTAGGTCACGTGGTAAGCGAGGAAGGCATACCCGTGGATCCCTAAAAAATCAAAGCGATAGAGAACTGGTCGGCACCGAAGACGCCCACAGAAATTCATCAATTATTGGGTCTCGCTGGCTATTATCGCAGATTTATCCAGAATTTCTCTAGAATTGCCAAACCCTTTTGTCTTAAATCGTCCGATCGCAAAACTCTCGTCATTCATAACGATAAACTAGATGCGAACCCCCGATATTTCCATCTCGCCTCAAACTCTCGAAGGTATTCATACAAGGAGTATGGTATTCAACTGTAACCTTCCTTAAGCACCCTCAACAGACCATTTTGGAAACACCCCTCGCGCAACAAGTCAAGTTCAAGCATAGAGGCTAAGGACACATACGGTTAGCCTATTAATGTTAAATGTGCACGCGAGGGTGGTGTATAATTAAGATCCTGCAGACTTAGGATGTGTGTTTCCGCCCTATCTCCTGTTCCTTGTTTGGTTGTGGACCTGGGGCAGTGACACCCATCCGATCGTCTTATTAATCTTAATTATATACGACTTGTGTACATGAGGCAATGATAGACGGACCAGGTATGAGTCCTACCATGAACTCAAGGACAAAGGATTGCTCAGAACTACGAAAAAACATCCTACCAGTTGGATGAATGTGGCCAGGCAACCCCAACCTACACATCATTCACAAATCAGAATAGCAAATACAACAGTGATGACCTACTGAATCACCAATCAAGAACTTGAATTCACTTGGGAGCACGAGAACCCAAGGAAACAGAAGTACTTCCATCTCTTTTAGATCCGCGAGTCGTATCATTATTCTTGAATTTCGGGACGAAATTCCCTCTAACGGGGGGATGATGTGACAACCCGAAATTTCTCCCGTTATTTTTAACCCATCTCCCGTGATAAAATTTAATCTTATTAAATTTTCCGTCAACTTCTTGGGTTAAGTAAATCAACTAGGGATATAATTAAAATTCAATACGATTCGGAATAAACCGGGAATCATGCGAAAAACTTGAAACTTCCTCAAAAATCGCCGAGTTCACGGTCAGAACGAGTTTACGGTCGTAAACTCGTGTAGACCGTAAACCCGTTTACGGTCGGTGCCGGGTGGACCCCCTTGACCGAGAACTCTACCCTATATATAGAGTATATGGCCTTCATTTCACCCTTTACACACTTCAAATGCTTTCTCTCTCTACTCTCTCTCTACAATTCTCGAGTTTGCTCAAGAAATCCTCAAGAATGTAAGTGATTTCCTTCCTTTGGGTGTTGATCCTTCCTATATTCATGATTCACTCTTGAGTCATCCAAGGATTTCATCTTTTTATCTATATCTTCAAGAATCCTCAAGAACATCTTAGTGTTTTGGACCGAAAACACCTTTCTTTGCCTTCAAATCGTAAGTATCATCCTCTTATACTTATATCTAGTTAGAATTCTTGAGTTTGCCTTGAAATCGTCACTTTTCCATGAACAAAAGGTGTTTACGGTATAGTGTATCTCCTTAGACCGTACACCCTTCAATGACCGTAAACTCATAGACCGTACACCCTTCAATGACCGTAAACTCAAGGGCCGTAAACCCAAAGACCGTAAACTCATGGACCGTAAACCCTATGACCCTAAGGTCATTAGACCGTGAACCCATGGAACCGTAAACCCATGGACCGTAAACCCCTGACCGTACACTTCTGATTACGGCCGCAAACTCCCCTTTTCAATCACATGTGATTCTAACACTTAGTTTTAAGTGTTTCCTAGTCCCTAAGGTGGTTTTTTCCATAACAAATAGTGTTATGCCCTCACCTAATACATATATGTACTTCTACATGCTAAATAGGATCCGTTTGTGCCCGAGGCTTTATTCGACACTCAGCAATTCTTAGAAACTTACACTCGAATCCCACGTCAAACTGTGAGGTCATACCCCTACGCTTTTTTCGAGTTTTCCATGTTTTTAGGGGGGAAATACAAGCAAAAGTACAAGGAAACTTGTGCTCAAAATATATTATTTTGCTTAAGATAACTATATGTTTAGAATGCTTTTAACACAGAAAACAGTTTTGCCAAACGATTAAGAAATCAACTCGTAGAAACAGTTTTCAAAACTAAAGCAACGAATTCGTGAATAATATCGTGAAATGTGTTATTTTATAAAGGATTCATACAAATCTTAAATAGGATTATCAGTATTATTACATACAAATTGTTAGTCTAAAAGTTGGAGACACGTCCTTGGTAACACCCCCACAGAAACTGGGTGTAGGATTAGCACTTGTAACCAGAATCTCTTGTAGGGAGAACGTGACTATTATGTATAGATCTATACGAGACTGACTATCCCGCACCTGGCTGCTAGCTACAGTTGGACCGATAAGGCCAAGGGTGACAAATTCATAAAAAGATACTGGCCCCGCTACGTGCCATATCAAGTCTAAGTACGGTTATGACACTCACAACCTAGATAACAGTAATTTATATTTGTAATAATGAAAAAAGTAAACTAATTTCAAAGTAATAATCGATTTGACTACTAATAGTTAGTAGTAATACTCTTAGGATTTTAGTTCATCTCGTATTCTTTAGTTTTATTTATGTAATAAGACTAATACACCTCACCAAGAGCAAACAGGGTTCTTCAAGAAAACTACGTCTAACGATAAGTATGATAGATACTTGTACACTTCAGACTAGAAACAGATAACCAACCGTCAACCTTAAGGAAAATATAGGATTTTCCTGGAATAACTCAACCTTTCATAAACGGATTGTTTAACAAATAACTAATGGATAATCAAACATCTTTCATAAGAAAATATAGGATTTTCTTGGGAAACACTTTTCAAAGACATCAAAGAATCATTTTTACCTAACATTCTTTACATCAGAAAATATAAGGTTTTCAGGAGAAACATAACGTATTTTTCGAAACAATAAAGAATAGTTTTCTAAAACATAAACGCTTATGAACTCACCAGCTTTATGCTGATACTTTTTCAAACTGCTTATATTCTCAGGGCAGCAATAGACATGTACTTTTATCAACTTTTGGAGAAGACGGAGCATTCGGAGTCACGTCTTTTACTTATGTTATATACTCTTATGTGCAAACTATGTTTTCAAACAAATGTAAATAATCATATTGTAATGTAATGGTTGTGTTTGCTTTGCTTACTATGATACAACTGTTGTGATACTACGCATGACGTCACCCGCCCCCGGACGTTTCCGCCGTTATTTCTGACGGTTCGGGGGTGTGACAGAAAGGGTGAAGTGATGTTTGCATAGGTAAAGGCATTTATAGGCTGCAAATTATTTCCTTATTAGGAAAGATGTGTTTGTCACGTCACAAGTCAATTCACCTTATCTCTTTCCAACCGAAAACATCATAAGTCCATCAAAATCACATGGTGATTTCGGTCTAGTGCCACCGAGATCCATGGTGATTTCGATCCAATTACCACCGAGATCCCATGGTGATTTCGGTCCAAGTACCAACCGAAATCATAGTGTTTTCGGTCCTAAGCCGAAAACCCTAAAAGCAAAGTATAAATCATGATTTATGTCCTAATCAGTTGACCTTCGTTGACTTGTTTGACGTTTGTTGACTTGTTGACTTTGATTGACCCAGAACTGCCAGTTGTCACAGCAGTGCAACAGATACAAACATGGAAGAAAGAATGAAACTACCTAGTTCATTCATACCTCCTCAATAAAAGTAATCCAACACGGGATCTGTACAATGCCACACATAAACTCAAAACCACCTGAAAATGCAAAAATAATAAAACTGATAACCAAAGGTCTGGAAATTTGTTGCGATGGTGGCTATCCTCTTCATCTTCTATCATAGAGAAATTGAGGGAGGGGATATCGAAACCTAGAAGTTGTGAGAGTACATTAAAGAGGTTTAGAGCGAAATAGAAAAGGATATGAAATCAGATTTCAAAATTTCAAATTTGAAACGAAGACATATTCAAGGATTGGGTCAATAGTCTGCTGAATATCATGGAGGAGATACACAAAAGTTTGAAGCAGCTTGTGTTATACATACCTAACATAAAAAACTTGTGTTCTTCCTCAAACCTAACAGAAACAACGTGAGTTCTTCCTCCGTCCATGGAACCAGTCGATGGTGGTGGTAGTTCGGTGTTGGTGTTTACGGCTAGGGTTTCTGGTTACAGGTGGCAAGGAAGTGTAGTAGTGAGAAGAACAAAGGGGTGGGTTACATGCGCATTGATGGAGACAAATCGGAAAGGAAGATCGCCGGTGCTTGGTACAACGGATATGCATAGCAATGTTATATCCTAGATCCAGTCATCAAAAATTGATTTTGGGCATAGCGGCACAATTTGTTGTCCGTTTGACTTCTCGTTCGTTGTACGTTGATAACTAAGTTTTATAAATCAAAAAAGTGTTTCTAAAAAAATTGAATGAAATAAAGATGATAAAAGTGAAACAGAGATCGGAGGATATAAGTCTTCTTTACCTAAAATCACTCCTCAAATCACGGTTAAGAGGGGTGTCCGACAAAGCTTAAAAAAAGTATTTTTTTGACATCGGTATAAGTCAAAAAAAATGTTTTGGTAAAATTTTTTAGAAAACAGCTTATAGTGTTTGGAACCTCCAGTAAGTCATTTTTTGATAAGTCACTTACCCCTTATCAAAAACTTTGCATTTCACCATTTAAAAAAATTAACAAATATACCCCTTAACCTAAACCTACATTGACACAAAACATACACTATAACTTAATAATCTTATAGCGTTTTAACACCGGATAAACTTAGTCAAAACTTTTTTAAAACCTCGTTTTGATACTGTTATAAATTAATAAACTATAAGTTAAAAAGTTAAAAGCTATTTTAAATAACCTTTGCCAAACACCCTTTAAAAAGAGGTTTGAATATTGAAAAATTCAAATAAAAATTCAGGGATGTATGCATTCTCATGGTTCTATATAACGTGCCATGGCGCGCCTCAAGGCGTGCCATGACGCGAGGCGTGGTGTAGCCATTACGAAAACGTCAAAGACGGGTTTGTTAAGCGTGACGTCCAAATAACGTGTCAAGGCGCGCCTTATCGCGATATGACGCAAGTTTTTTTCAAGACACGAGTTTTTTTTGTTTTTTTTTTGATTTATTTTATCGGGCCTAAAATAATTTATTTTTTGTTAACTTTTTATATTAAATACTAATAGAACACTTCTAAAAACTTGATATACTTGATAAAAATCAATAATTATATGATTTATCTCTATTAATATATATATATATATATATATATATATATATATATATATATATATATATATATATATATATATTTAAAAGTAAGTTCAAATAAAAACAGTAAATAGTGTGAGAACGTAAAAACACTATGTTTATGTTATTATTCTGTAATGAATTTTGTATATGTGTATTGTTGAAGTAATTCTAATATAATATATATATATATATATATATATATATATATATATATATATATATATATATATATATATATTAAAACTTTGTTCCCTTATAAATAGTAAACTTATATGTTTTTTGTCAACTTTGCCTCTCATTTTTTTAACCATTTTGACACTTTTGGTCATTTCAATTAAAATTTTTACATTTTTTTAGGAACCTTTTAATATTCAAAGTTTGGCCACAAAACTTTAAGGAATTGACAACTTTGGTCCCTTTTCTAAAAACTTGTTAATTCCAACCCCTTTAGTTCTTTAGCCATTTTGACACTTTTGGTCCTTACAGTCAAAACTTTTATATTTTTTCATAAAAATGACAAAAAACGATCCGGGGCGAAGCTCGGGTTTTTCCGCTAGTTAAAGCTTAATGATTTCAATATCTTAAATTTATTTTTTTTAAATAGTACGTTTTGTATAATTATATAATAAAATTAGTAAATGGTAATGGCATGGATGAGTAAAACTTTTGTCTAATGGGAAGATATATTTCCATTTAAAAATTTTATTTATCCACATCAAATATATGCATTACTGATTTGTATGATAGTTGCAATCGTATTGTATTTTATGTTGATGCAATGATATTGTATTTTATGTTGATGGATCAATTTCTTAAGTAGAAATATCATTTTCCCGATTGATTATTTGCCTACAACCTCTCTAATAAATGAAATTTTTTTTTGTCACATATCAATCTCTAATGAGTTTTGACACTTGTCATTTTGTGATATTTTTTA
Source organism: Lactuca virosa (assembly GCF_052849685.1). NCBI lineage: Eukaryota > Viridiplantae > Streptophyta > Magnoliopsida > Asterales > Asteraceae > Lactuca > Lactuca virosa. The sequence continues at coordinate 72,226,430 of NC_136429.1, read as the reverse complement.
AATAAACAATATCCACATGTCAAATTATGGTTTGTTTCAAATTTTAAAATTAAAAACCCACATAATTTTATACTTATATATGTAAACTATCAAATGTAATAAATATTATAATAAATTGCAATTAATATGTTTTTATATTCTTTATTTCAAATTTTATTTTAAAAAAATACTTATTATTTATATTTTAATATTTTATTTTTTTTAATCAACTCGTGTAATGCACGGATTTTATACCTAGTTTTTTTATTATTTGGTTCCGTGCATTACAATCAACATAATCATTCAAAAGAATTGTCGAAGAAATCATAAAAGGAAAGTCAACAAAATCAAACTAAATCAATGAAACGTATCACTTGAAATTAGCAATAATCTTATCAACTTTATGAGAAAAATCTAAACATAAAATCATTCAAAAGCTCACCATTTTAAAAATAAAAATGTTCAATACAAGGTTTTATGGTTGTTGGTGCACTCAGTTTAGTCATCGGAATCAACAGGGCCGCCGTCGTAAACCCTCTCTGCTTCTATAGTATGCAACATCTTTTGCGCTCTTTGATTGTTGTCCCTATGCTCTACCGCTCGTTGTCTATTCTTCCTAGGTCAACATAGTATGTAAAAATACTTAATAAATATGTAAAAATTATGTTTAAACATTTAAAATACATAGAAAAAAGTAAAAAAATATATACAAAACTTACGAAGTACATAAATATGCAAACAATACATAAAAATACCTAATATATATATATATATATATATATATATATATATATATATATATATATATATATATATATATATGTATAACATTATATACAAATTTTCTTGGGATTTTCTATTAAAAGAAAACTCGGTCCTTAATCGTTAATTTTTCCAAAATAATAAATTTTTTCTGAAGATTTCCCCAAATAAAAACAAATAAAAAATAGTGAATTTTTATTTTAGCATTGTCATGCATATTAAACATTTTAGTGATTAACATTATTTGTATATCTCTACACATTTATTTTTCATATTATCTTCATTTTACTAATTGACTTGCTGAAATGTTTTAACACTTTTCCAATATAGTTTTATTACATGAATTGTTATAGTCTTAAAAGATTCAAACACGATATGGATTATACCGACCCTAAAAACATGCAAAAACATAGAAAATTACTTGTGGGTAAAAATATATCCAATGTTTTTATGTTTACCATGTCAATGGATGATTGTTTTATATTGTATCTGATTTTTATTTCACGTAACAAATACATTTTCTTATTAATCCTTGTTACTTTTATATAAAATATGTAGGGTATCATTACCAACATTTAAAATCTTTGAATTATTTTAAATATACTGTCGATGACAACGAAAATGTCAACCCAAATATATCATATGGATATCAACATATAAGTTTTCAATTTACTTCTGACAGAAGTCCGTTATCTAACAATGCTAAAGACAAAAGAAAACTTAGAATGTTCGTCATGATCAACATTGTTTCGAATATATTTTCTATTTTAAGTATTGTTATTATTTCATAGCTAACGTTCACCATGATCAACATTACTTTGAATATATTTCCAATTTTAATTTAATAAATCTGCCTTACATCTTTTACAATGATATCATTATATTTATTCTCTTTTTCCTTAATGTATATGTTCAATTAGAAATATTTTTTTATGTATAGTATAATTTACATCTTTTATTTCTTTTTCTCATTTCTTTATACTTTCAGTAGCAACATTCAAACACCGTCATCAAACAAGTGTGCATATGTTGTCGGTGACAATCAAAATCATGTGAATATCAATATACAAGTTTCCAATCTACTTTGGAATTTAAAATAAGTTAGTAGTTTTTTTTACTATGATATATTTAGTTATTTGGTTATTTATCATTTCGTTTGTATTTATTTCGAAAGTTTACTTTAAAAATATTTAATGTTTACATATTGATATTCAACACAATTATTTAAAATATATCAATAGTTTTTTATAAGTATATATTGAATTACTTAATTCTTCATCGTTTCTTTTGTATTTATTTCAAAGTTTTACTTTAAAAAATATCTAATGTTTACACATTGATATTTAACTTTTCTTAATCGACATGTATAGTGTATGAGTTTCACACCTAATAATAAATAAATGATAAATAAATCTTATGAAGAGCCTTTTTAGAATCATGTGAAATTCATGGTTAATACTTTAATGGTTATCCGTGATAATTCTAACTAATTTTTTGAAAAACTTTTAAATAATTACTAAACTAATGGATTTGTCTTTTTCTTAATTTGAGTAAATTATACATTTAATCCATATAGTTTGCTTAAATTTATAGTTTTGGTTATAGTATTGGATATTTGACAAAACGTTTATTGTAGTTTGCAAGTGTTAAACTAGCAGTCCTTGAAGTAGTTACCCTTTATAATCCTCTGTTAAATGTATGCTAAATGTCAAAATTGCCTAATTTTTGTTTTCTCTATTTAATTAAAAGTTTTTAATAATACAGGCAACATTTTTTTTAAATAACCAACAAATCACCCACCCATTATGAATCCAAAGTTGCTCCACTACCCATCATCAACTCCATCATTGTCGCCACTAGCCCCACCATAATCACTTATCACTAGCATCACCACCACCACAACTACAACCGGATGCACTAACTACTAGTCTCACTAACCATCATACTACCATCACCACCAATCTATAGAAAATAAAATTATTAGGAAGGAGATGTTTTATTTCTCTAAGGAACCGTGTATATATACACACAATACAAGGGAGCTAAAAAAAGGAATCATTCCTCTATTTACATGTAATATAAATACTATAAATAAGATGGATAGGAAAGTATCAATCTCAATCCATGTCATGTCAATCTTAATCCATGCCATAGTTAAGAGCTCTGGCCAGCACTCCCCCTCAAGATGAGGAATGGATGTCTATCATTTCCATCTTGTTTAGTGAGCTCTGAAAAACTCTTCCACACACTGCATTTGTTAGCATGTCTGCCAGTTGATCCGAGGATTTTACAAAAGGCAGCTTCACTGTTTTCTTCTCCAGATGATCTTTAATGAAATGTAGATCCACTTCTATATGCTTCGTTCTATCATGTTGAAAGGGATTATTTGTTATGTTCATTGCAACTTGATTGTCACAATGTAAGATCATAGGTTCCAACTGATTAATCCTCAAGTCACGAAGAATTCTCTTTGTCCACAGTAACTTACATACACCATGAACCATTCCCCTGTATTCAGCTTCAGCACTTGACCTTGCTACTACCTTTTGCTTCTTTTTATGCCAAGTGACTAAGTTGTCTCCAATGAACATGAAGTACCATGATGTAGACTTTCCATCTGTTTTATTTCCTGCCCAATCCGTATCGGTGTACCTACTAATTTCTTGACTTTGGCTCCGCTTGAACAATAAACCTTTTCTTGGGCATTATTTTAGGTAACACAATATGCAATATATGGCCTGAATATGGTCTTCACTTGGTGCATGCATGAACCGGCTTACAACACTTATGGAATATGTAATGTCGGGTCTCATCTGAGATAAGTATATCAGTCTTCCAACCAACCACTGATAACTTTCTTTGTTTGCTGGAACTTGATCTGGCAGAATTTCTAATCCATGGTTTACTTCGATCGGAGTGTCAACTGGGCAACAATCTAACATACATGTTTCGGCTAACAGGTCTGATACATACTTTCATTGACACATGGATATATTGAGAGTTTATCTTGCTACTTCGATACCTAAAAAATATTTTAGGTGTACGAGATCTTTCAGCTCGAACTATGTCATAAGAAATTTTTGAAGGCTTGTAACTTCTTCTGGATCATTACCTATAACTACCATATCATCAACATACATGATTAGAGCAATTACCTTCTTCTCCTTTTTCTTAGTAAAGAGGGTGTGTTCAGCATCACTTTGGTTGTACCCTTTTTTTTCATGAAGCTTGAGAACCTTTCAAACCAAGCTCGTGGAGACTGTTTTAGACCGTATAATGCCTTCTTTAACTTGCATACTTTACCACCACAGTTTATGCCGGGAGGGGGTTCCATAAACACTTCTTCTTCTAAAAATCCATTTAGGAAGGCGTTCTTTACATTGTATTGGCGAAGAGGCCAATTTTGATATGATGCCAACGAGACAAGGATGCAAATAGTGTTCATCTTTGCAACAGGGGAAAAAGTGTATCCATATTCAATCTCATATCTTTGGGTGTACGCCTTAGCTACAAGTCTAGCCTTGTACATTTCTATGTTACACTGTGCATAAAGTTTAACAATATATATATCTATCTACAACCAACGGTCTTCTTTCCAGGTGGTAGAGACACGAGTTCCCATGTATGGTTGTTTTTCAAAGTGTTCATTTCTTCATTTATTGCGTTCTTCCACTTCTTACTTTGTAAAGCTTCATGTACACTATTTGGAATTGATACAGACGTTAGTTGTTCAACCACAACAACATGCGATTTTGATAACTGGTAGGATGATACATACTTGTTAATGGGATAATTCGTTTTTGCATTTAGTTCGGGTTGATATTGCTTCTTTGGAATACCTCGATTTTGTCTTGTCGGGTATCGAGGTTCTACTACCTCGTTATTTATGGTGGTAACATGATAAGAGGTTTCCATAAGGAGGGTTGTTTCTGATGGGTTTTGAGCACTATAACAATCCTATGGTGCACATACAACCCTAGATGCTTTGGATCTAAGTTTTCTCAAGTTATACATGCAATTTCTATTTATCCAAAGCATATACCCTAGCTAGCATGCAATTTGAGATATACAACATAAAAACTAGTTAGATAAATACCTCTTTGTTGTAGCTTGTAGTTCTTGGCCTTTCATGAGCTTAGTACCTCAAGTGTGATACCTCTAATAAGTTACAAACACCAAAAGAAAAAGGAGGCTTATGAGAGAGAGGCTAGGAAGCAAAAATCGGCTAGGGTTTCACTTTGGAACTCTTATGCCCGATTTTAGGGATGCTAAGGGTTACTTTTATAGTGTGGAATTCCTAGGGTTTCTTACATGTAAACCCTAATTCACCATGACTCTTCATATTTGATGGGCCCTTTGGATTAAACCTTCACGGACTCTCATATAGGTTTAGTCCATCCCTAATCAACATGGATCATTAGCCCAAACTATAAGTATTACTGATTTACCTAATCAGTCCCCGTAAATTTAATCAGTCTCTTTTGATCACTAAATTAATTCCAAATTAATTCTTGATCAATACTAATTAAATAATATGATTTCTCAATTAATATATTATTCATATAATATATTAATAAATCACAAATAACCTCTTTCTCAATTATCCATCCTATGAAATTGCTCCGGTGAAGGCAACCCAAAAGGACCATGCTACTATCGGGTCAAGTACATACCAATTATAGTCATGGGCTTAGACACCTAATCCAACAGTCTCCCACTTGGATAAGTCTAATAACTATAACTGCCAATGTAACTTCAAAATCCGATTAGCAATCGTAGCTCTCAAATGCCGCTTGTCGAACTCTGACCTAGTCAATGACGCTTCCTTTAGATAAGGGATCATATAATCCTTTGTTCTTCAATATATCGTGTGGACAAAGACATGGAATAAAGTCATACTTATTGTCCAACAATTTGTTTCCTGATTTCTGATTTGTTTGACATAGAACTTAATTGAACACATCAATTGAATTCTGACCGGGCCTGACACATAAGTCAAAACAAAATCATCGAGGGGCCCATGATATCGCTTTTAATCCTCTTAGGATAAAAGAAACAGATAAACTTCGACTTATATGCTTGTACTAATTACTTGTTAAATTGTACACAACAACATGTTTTATAACATCAAGTTACTAATGCATTTTTGTACTATCAATACACAACCAACTCGTAATTAACAACTCATATATCTTGGTTTGAAGACTATATGATATTATCGTCTCACAATCACTCGTGATAAATTCCATGAAGTGATTCATGTGAGCGTGGATTTAATCCAATACTCAAATCTTATTTCAGGAGCACTCATGAACGTTGTAGCAAACTTTTGCTATGTCTAAACACTTTAGAAAATCTACAAGCCAATTCATGACAATCTAACCTCATAGCTTACTTCCAAAGTATGATTGACTGTGGATAGTTCGAATAATCATATTATCCTGGAAGTCAAAACATGCAGAAGTGAAACATAAAATAAATAATTGACAAAAGACAGTAAACTTTACTTATAAATAAAACCCTTATTATTTAATCATCAAATGTCAATTACATTTATTTATTACAAGTTTCTAACTGTCTATCCAATCACTAAAACTAATATCGTCTCATAGGCCAATGCTCTTAGCATGCTGCAAATGCTTAACCCTAATCAGTCCCTTCGTAAAGGGATATGTTGGGTTATCGCCGGACGATACCCTCTTCACTACGAGGAGTCCCTCTTCTACTCGATGTCTTATGAAGTGATATTTTATGCCGATGTGCATGGATCTCCCATGATCCCCCAGTTCCTTGGTTAAGGCGACCGTCACCCTCGTTGTCACAAAAAATCTCCATAGGCTCCTTTACGGTTGGTACAACTCCAAGGTCTCCGATGAAGTTCTTTAGCCATATTGCCTCCTTCGACGCTTCGCTTGCTGCTATGTACTCTGATTCGCACGTTGAATCAGCTACAGTCCCCTGTTTGGAACTTTTCCATGTTACTGCTCCTCCATTTAGGGTAAATAACCAGCCCGACTGAGAGCGGAAATTATCTCTGTCGGTCTAAAAGTTGGCGTCACTATACCCTGTCACTCTCAAGTCATCACTCCCACCAAGGGTAAGGACCCAATCCTTAGTCCTCCGCAGGTACTTAAGAATGTTCTTTACTGCTATCTAGTGAGTTATACTAGGATTCCCTTGATATCGACTAACCATGCTCAAAGCAAAAGCCACATTAGGGAGATTACATATCATAACATACATGATCGAGCCAACTGCAGAAGCATATGATACTCGACTCATTTCTGCTATTTCGGCATCGGTACTCGGACTCTAAGTCTTACTCAGTTTGGTATTGCCCTGGATAGGAAATTCTCCTTTCTTGGAATTCTTCATGTTGAAACTTTTCAACACCTTGTCCAAGTAGGTACTTTGACTAAATCCTATTAGTCTTTTACTCCTAGTTCTCAATATCCTTATCCCTAGAATGTAAGCAGCTTCCCCGAGGTCATTCATAGCGAAACACTTCCCAAGCCAGGACTTAACCTCCTACAAGGTTGGAACATCGTTTCCTATGAATAATATGTCATCCACATACCATACTAGAAAGCTAACTATACTCCCACTAGCTTTGACATATACGTAGGAATCATCCTCGCTTCTTGAAAATCCAAACTCTTTGACTTTCTCATCGAAACAAAGATTCCATCTGCGAGATGCTTGCTTTAATCCATAAATGAATTTCTCAAGCTAACACACTCTATTAGGGTACTTCGCATCTACAAAACCCTCTGGCTGACTCATGTAAACATCCTCAGCCAAAGTTCCCATTAAGGAAAGCGGTTTTTACATCCATCTACCATATTTCATAATCATGAAACGCAGTTATGGCTAGCATAACCCTTATAGATTTGATCTTCACTACTGGTGAGAAGGTCTCCTTATAGTCAACTCCAGGAGTTTGAGTAAATCCCTTCGCAACCAATCGCGCCTTATATGTGTGTACTTTCCCATCCATGTCGGTCTTCTTCTTGAAGATCCACTTGCACCCGACCGTCTTACGACCTGGTACATTTTCAACCAAGTTCCAAACTTGATTGTCATATATGGACTAAATCTCGATGTACATTGCCTCTTTCCACTTTGCAGACTCTTGGCCCGCCATGGCTTCCTTGTAGTTGTTAGGTTCATCCAAATTTATCAGTGTGCTATCACTGATAAATGTATCACCTTCACTTGTTATATGAAAACCATACAACACAGGTGGAACACTAACTCTACTGGAATGTCTCAGAGGTACGGACTCATCAACTAGTTCAACAGGAGTCTCATCCTCAGGTTCATTGCTAGTGTTAGAGGTTCCTTCATCACTTAACTCTTGAAGCTCTTCAAGGTCAATTTGTCTCCCACTATCCTCTTGGCATATGAGTTCTCTTTCACGAAAGACACCCCTTCGCGCTACGAATACCACGTTCTCACTAGGTCTATAGAACAAATATCCTAAGGATTTATGTGGGTAGCCGATGAAAATACAACGGTCACTACGAGGTTCGAGCTTGTCATGAGTCTCTCGTCTTACGAAAGCCTCGCAACCCTAAACCTTGATATGTGCTAACGAGGGAACCTTCCCTGTCTACATTTCATGAGGTGTTTTGGCAACCTTCTTAGTTGGGACTAGATTAAGGATATGGGTGGCAGTCTCTAAGGCATAATGAAAGACCCACACTTTCAAATGATTGAGAGAACCAATTTCAATACAAACTTAGAACTACATCATATTACTCCAAAACATGCTACAAGCATATTCATAAATAATATTTTACATTGATAATTTTTTATTACAAACGACTGGATACACATTCACATCGATCCGTCCTTCTTTTGACAAACAATACTGGAGCACCCCAAGGATAGGTACTCGGTCGAATAAAGCCTTTGTCAAGTAATTCCTGCAGTTGAATCATCATTTCTTTCATTTCAGCTGGCGCAAGATGATAAGGAGTCTTTGCAATCGGAGCAGCACCAGGCACAAGGTCAATTCGGAATTGTACTTGCCTGTCTGGAGGAAGTCCAGGCAAATCATTGGGGAAAACATCAGGATATTTGTTAACAACAGGAACATCATTTACAGTTTTCTTCTGCTCTTTTCAGATATCAACTGCGTAGGCTAGATTGATAGGGCACCCCTTGTGACATCCCCTAATTTCTCGGCCAGAAAAGACCGATTTAATTTATGCTTTTTAAAATGAAATCAGAGAAATCTTTATAAAAGATGTTGCGGAATTGGTCCCCAAAACAAAATATGATAAAAGTTTGTCAAAACCTTTCTTTAAGAAATATATAATTTCATTTCATATCAAAACTTCGGAATGTCATGTACTGATACAGACCAAAAGCATAAACAAGACATTATAAGCCTTTCAACAGTTATATACAACTACTGGCCTATAATCCAAAAATCTCACGTCATCCTCCGACTATGCTCGGGGTCCACTACCTGTAACATAAAAAGCTGAGTGGGTCAGGCTTGGGAGCCTGGTGAGCATATAGGGTTTTCAACCCACAATAATAATAAACTTATTAAGTTCACCAATCAACAATAACCCTGATTACCCGTTCCCGTTATCCTCACTTTACGTCCCTAAACACTTTTCACAAGGGACCTAGCCTAAAGAATATCATCGGGATGGACACTACTGCTAAGGGGTTTCCTCAGCCATACATGTCCTAAAGGCAACCATGAGGGGGATTGGAGTACAGCGAATGAACGCCCAAGTTCATTAACACCTACAAGTTGCGGGCCTGCTAGCGTTTCCCACTGGACTATCTAGAAAGTCCGTGGTCGTCATCCAAACTCCGCTAGATGACTGAATCACAAATCACAATGAGGCCTGTCATCATTTTATTTCATCACACACCAACTATCTACCCATGTTCTACCCAACGTATTTGTAGATAAAAATACTTATACAGTTTAAAACTTGTATAAAACATCAACTCAACAGTCACCTCAAATAAACAATTAATATATTTACACATAGCACGTATTTTAAGGTAAATACTTCATATCTATGTGTAAAATGAAAGTGACTATACACTCACATGATTTGATGAAAATCGGGCAGCAATTCGTTTCCTAAAACGTTGGTTTCTAATAAAATCAGGAGTTTTATTCAGAAACCGGGCTCTATGAGGGTCGGGCTTCGAAACCGAAAAGATAAATTTTCCGGGCTTCTTGGGCTCTTCGTGGCATATTCCGGGGGTTATAATTGATACCGGGGCTTTGGGGGATGTTAAGATGAAGAAAATATGAAGAAAGGGGCTAAAAGTGGCAATTTCCCAATTATAGCCGAGAAGGCTCGCATAACCCTTATATTTATAGGGGGTCCGAAGGTCGGTTCAGGAGGGGAGTCATCAGGCGAGGACACGCGGCAGTAGGGCGAGGGTGCGCAGCACATGGCTCGCATGTGCGAAGGTGTCGGTGGCAGCCGCTGATTGGACCGAGGTCTAGTCCGTGACTTCGGACGTGGCCTCCTTCTGCGAGACTCGGACACGAGGAATAGGACACGCGTCGGACTCCTAGTGGACCCCTTTGGATGACGCAGCAGCTCGGATGACTCAACAGTTTTTTGGACACGTGGCATGCTCTAAGCGAAGGTGACGTGGCCGAAGCCACCTATGCGAAATTTCTCGGTTTTCGCGCCAAAACTTCTAAAATCCATAACTTTCGCATACGAGCTCCGTTTTTTACATTCTTTATATGCACGCGTAGGTAAAATTACGCTCTACAACTTTCGTTTAGACTACGTCGGCTAATTTTGATTTTAAGTTTTTATATTATTATTTTTAACAGACCGGGACAGGAAATCCGTTAAAAATTCATAACTTCTTCATCCGACGTCCGTTTTCGTCAGACTTTTTACCGTCGTGCTACTAATGACGAGACCTTCGATTCTCGTTTAGGTCGTGTCGGCTAAAAATCACTCGATCTAAAATTCGAGTTTTTAGCTGTTTACTACTAAGCTGAAACTTCGAAAAATCATAACTTCCTCATACGAAGTCAGATTTGGGCGTTCTTTTTATGCCTACTCTCGGTTTAACGAACACTACGTGTTTCGTTTAGATCACTAAGGCCAAAAAGTGGTTTATCGAAAACTCACTTTTTACGACATTCGGCCCCGTGCCGGTTTGTCGCAAAACTTCGACAGATCATAACTTCTTCGTTATAACTCGGATTTCGGCATTCTTTATATATCTGTAATCCTTGTCACGCCCACTACAAGTTTCTTAACAGATAGCGTCTTTATCTAATATTTAATTTTGACGCTCATTTTTATTCTTAATTAATTAAACCCTAATAATTAAGCATAAAACACATAATTCACATAATATTTACATAATTCTTTTTCATTTCTTCAAAATGAGTTACAAAGGTTAACCTAGACTATAATGTCAATATTAATTCCTAGCCTAGAAAGACGGGCATTACACCCCTTCAATATAAATTTACGATCTTTGAGGAAAGAGATTATTATTAAGATTCTTTATTCACCGTAGACATAAATAGGATCTTCCCCTTCAATAGGAATGCATACCATCTTTTCATAACACAAGAGTTCTGCGTGGTTCTTTGACAACCAATCCATGCCGAGAATAATATCAAAGTTGGGCAAGGAGATTAGAATCAGATTAGCAAGAAAATTGTAGCCTTCAATTTCGATGACACAATCCCTATAGATTTTATAAGCAAGTAATGATATACTTTCCGTAGTATCTACGTGAAATGGTTGCGCGAGTGCATAGCAAGCAATTTGAAAAGAATGCGCAAATTCATGAGACACAAAAGAATCGGAGGCACCAGAATCAAATAAGATGTGAGTAGGTCTAGAGTTGACAAGAAATGTACCCGTCACAACATTCGGGTCCTCGCGTGCTTCCTCTGTGGTAATCTGGAATGCACGGCCCTTAGCTTTTGGCACCTCCTCCTTTTTAGTTGGAGTATTCTTTGGTTGTTGAACAGGAGCTTGACTTCTCGCCGGTTGTTGAACAGAAGCTTGACTTCCCGTCATTTGACTAGTAAGAGTACGGGAAAAACGTTTCATATGGCCAGTAACACCACATGCATATCAAGTAATATCCTTTATTGGGCGAGCTGGCTTTATGTGGCCCGTTTCTCCACATCCATAACAGACCACAGATTCTTTATCTATTTTGCATTGACCCTGATCATTCTTTCCACAAACGCGACATGATGGTGATTGAAGAGAAAAAGATTGTGACCTACCGCGGCCACGAGAAGTATTTTGAGATTACACTTGCTTACTAGGTTCAGATCGAACGAATTGAGCTGGTGGAATACAGGAAATAGGAACAGTTCGATCAGTACGTGGATGCTTTAGAACAACAAGAGTGGCACCACGTATCTCTAAGTCATGCTCACGTCTTCGAGCATACTCAACCGCTTTTTCAAATGACAGAACATCCCGATTGAACACGAAATCGTGGATTTCATGTCGTAATCCCTCCATGAATAACTAAATTTTCTCGTCTTCAGTTGGAATATACTTTGCAGCAAACCGTGCTTTTTGATTGAAATGAGTTTCATATTCATTCACGGTCATTCCTCCCTGTTTAAGCTCGAGGAATTCTTTCTCTAATCTCCTTATCATGTCCAGAGGACAATACTTCCCTAGAAAACGAGTTTTGAATAATTCTCATGATAAATTATCCTAGTCAAACCCGTTGAGAGCTTCATATGTTGCTTCCCACCAGACCAAGGCTTCTCCGATGAGCATTGCAGAAGCATAATTAGCCTTGTCTTCATTATCCACATGAGAGATACGAAATACTTTCTCTGTGTTCTGAATCCAAGTTAGAACAACTATGGGATTAAGGACACCAGAAAACTCTGTAGCACCACTACTCTTGAAAGTTTTGAATGAGGGACGTCTCGTCATCTCCCTCGAAGATTCTCTAGTGGCTTTCTCTTTGCCTCTATCATTATTCTTTTTGTGTTCTTCGAGAGTCTGTCGAGTAACACCAGTAAGTTTATCCAAAAGTCGCACTTCACGTGCGAATACTGGAGTGTCTCCTTCATCAGGACGAGGATCTCCACCCACCTCTGGTGTATGGCTACTCACCTGTTCAGCCATTGTTCTGAAATTTTGAAGTAATATATTACTTTAGTATATTTGGATTTATCATTACCTAATACTTTACTTAAATCATTCCTATGATTTGTATCCATATACTTACAATGAATATGTTCATATATTGAACTTCTGACGGTTTAAGTCTAAATACCAATCCATGGAATTTAGTTCACTTAAACTACTGCTCTGATACCATGATTGAAAGACCCACAATTTCATATGATTGAGAGAACCACTTTCAATAAATACTTAAAACTACATCATATTACTCCAAAACATGCTACATGCATATTCATAAATAATATTTTACATTGATAATTTTTGATTACGAACGACTGGATACAAACCGACTAAATTTTAATATAATACAAAACTACCCAGGATATTATAATTTTATCTATATACGATCACTAAATACAAAAGTAATATTATAAACTATTCTAAATCTTCCAACAGTATATGTCTATACTGGATCCTTATTACCTACAATAGTTAAACATTGAGAGGGATAAGCGGTGACGCTTAGTGAGTTCAATATTAGATACAATATAACATTATGCCATATATATACTTCAATATGGCAGAAGCAAAGAGGAACAAGGAGCAACAAAGGCATATGTGAATCATGTGACAAGCTTTCCATATCAATCAATGATTTGATTCAAAGATATACAATCAACGAGACATAACAATTTCAATACTTGATATGCATCAATAAAGCTTCGGCCCAAATGGCACAGAAGACATACACTTTCTGATTAAACATTTTGGTAGATTTCAGGCTTTTAGCCCTATCTAACCTTCTGCCAATGCCATACATGTAGAAGTCATTCTCTTACGAGGCATGCTCTACACGGGCACAGGTTACATACCAATACCATCGTGAATCTATTTTCTTTCACTAATCATATGGTCAGAGGTACAACTTTGCTACCATAATAACATGAAATAATAACACGAGATAATAACACGAAAAAGCACATAGCACATATAACACATAACATACAATTGTTCCTATATATTGAACTCACCGTGAAATAACCGGAGGTTAAAATAGTAACTTGGGCAGCACTTCGTTACTATAATTAACTTTCTTCGATGAAAACCGGGAGCTTTATTGAAAACCGGGCCTTGCGAGTGTTGATTCTAGACATAGTTTTACTTCAATTCTAGTAAAAACTATCTGTTACAACTCAGTACTCAAATTCATATAATATTTCATAATATTATTCATTACAAAACACGATAACTGAACGTGTATGTTACAAATACCTCCTCCTTTTGAGGATTTCGTCCCCGAAAGTACAACGATTTAAACAAATGGGGATATCTCGCTCTTATCTCATTCTTATTTTCCCAAGTATAATTTGGGCCTCTATGGTGTTTCCACTTGACAAGCACCAACTTCACTTCTTTATTACGCAATTCAGTCGTTCTTTCGTTCACGATCTCTTCAGGCTCTTCTACATAGTTTAACTTATTATCCAGTTTCACCTCGGATAACGGAACCGTTTCATCATATATGCTAAAATCTTCAGGTAATTCCAAGCGGTATGCTTGTTTACCAATTCTCTGGATGATTTTGAAAGGTCCAACAAATTTGGGACTCAACTTTCCTTTCTTCCCAAATCGCATAAGGCCTTTCCATGGGGATACTTTTAGCATTACAAAATCACCCACCTGGAATTCTATGGGTCGTCTCCTCTTTTCTGCATAGGGCTTCTGTCGATCCTGGGCCGCTGTCATTCTTTCTTGTACGATTTGAATCTTGTCGGTGGTGTCTTGAATCATTTCACGGCCTCCAAGGATCTTCTGTCCTACATCACGCCAACATAATGGCGTACGACATTTACGACCATATAATGCTTCATATGGTGGCATTTTGATTAACGTGTGGTAACTGTTATTATACGAAAATTCGACAAGAGGTAAATACTTGTCCCAGTTACCACCGAACTCCAAGATACATGCACGAAGCATATCTTCTACTATTTGGATTGTTCTTTCCGTCTGACCATCTGTCTGGGGATGATAAGTAGTGTTGAGAGCAACTCGAGATCCCAATTCATGTTGCATACTCGCCCAAAAGTGAGAAGTGAAGCGATTATCACGATAAAAAATGATCTTTAGTGGCACACCATGTCTCACAACAATTTCATCCAAGTATACTTGTGCGTATTTCACTATTTCTCCATTGGAGCCGTTTCACGCATGGCGAGAAAATGTGCACTCTTAGTCAGGTGGTCGACAATTGCCCAAATGCTATCATGCTGTTTAGCAGTCTTTGACAATTTGGTAATAAAATCCATAGACAACTCTTCCCATTTCCACACAGGAACACTAAAACTTTCTGGGGTTCCGTAAGGCTTTTGGTGCTCTGTTTTGACTTGTAAGGATACTAAGCATTCATGCACATATCTTCCAATGTCTCTCTTTAATCCAGGCCACCAATAATCAGCTCTTACATCATAGTACATTTTACTTATACCGGGATGTATAAACAACTTAGACTTATGAGCTTCATCTAAAATCTTCTGTCTTAATCCGTCAATCTTTGAAATCCATAGTCGATTCTTAAATACTTTTAATCCTCGTGGATCATCAAGTAAAACATCATCATAATGTATCATCCCTTCTTTCTTCACATTTTCTGGATTTAAGGCCTCTACTTGCCATTTGTCTATTTCATCAAGAATAGTGAACTTTACTGTAGTGTGAGTAATAGTATAACACATAATATTACGATAAACATTTTCGCTAAGTGCATCAGCAACTACATTGGCCTTTCCAGGATGGTACAGGATTTCACAGTTATAATCTTTGATCAGCTCCATAGCTTGTTGTTATCTCATTCAGAGTTTGCTGACTGAATATATACTTGAGACTCTTATGGTCGGTAAATAATTGGCATTTTATACCAAAAAGATAATGTCTCCAAAATTTTAGGGCAAATACCACTGCAGCAAGTTCAAGGTCATGAAGTGGATAATTCTTTTCATACTCTTTCAGTTGTCTTGAGGCATAGGCTATTACTTTACCACGCTGTATCAATACACAACTGAGTCCCAATCTTGAAGTGTCGCTATAAACAGAAAAATCATTATCACCTTCTGGGAGTGATAAGATCGGAGCATGAGTCAAAAGATCTTTTAGAGTTGAGAAAGCTTTTTCTTGGGCTTCACCCCATTCGAACTTTGCTTCCTTTCATGTAAGACTCGTGAGAGGTACATCTATATGAGAAAAATCTTTAATGAATCTCCGGTAATATCCCGCGAGACCCAAGAAACTGCGATTTTCAAAAGCATTACGGAGCGCTTCCCAATTTTGAATGGCTTCGATTTTGGTAGGATCTACGGATATACCGTTGCCATAAATCACATGGCCGAGAAATTAAACTTAGCGAAGCCAAAGTTCACATTTCGAGAATTTATCATATAGTTTCTCCTTTCGAAGAAGTTCTAATATTTCACAAATATGAATGGCATGATCAGATTCAGACTTAGAATAAATTAGAATATCATCAATGAATACGATGACAAATTTATCGAGCATTGGGCGACACACCCGGTTCATCATATCCATGAATACAGCAGGAGCATTTGTCAAACCGAATGGCATGAAAAGGAATTCGAAATGCCCATAACGAGTACGGAAAGCGGTCTTCGGTACATCCTGCTCATGTACTTTCAACGGATGATAGCCAGATCTCAAATCAATCTTCGAGAAATAGCTAACACCCTGAAGTTGATTGAATAAATCGTCAATGTGAGGTAGTTGGTACTTGTTCTTGATAGTCACCTTATTTAGCTCACGGTAATCAATACACATTCACATCGATCCGTCCTTCTTTTGACAAACAATACTGGAGCACCCCAAGGATAGGTACTCGGTCGAATAAAGCCTTTGTCAAGTAATTCCTGCAGTTGAATCATCATTTCTTTCATTTCAGCTGGCGCAAGATGATAAGGAGTCTTTGCAATCGGAGCAGCACCAGGCACAAGGTCAATTCGGAATTGTACTTGCCTGTCTGGAGGAAGTCCAGGCAAATCATTGGGGAAAACATCAGGATATTTGTTAACAACGGGAACATCATTTGCAGTTTTCTTCTGCTCTTTTGAGATATCAATAGCGTAGGCTAGATTGATAGGGCACCCCTTGTGACATCCCCTAATTTCTCGGCCAGAAAAGACCGATTTAATTTATGCTTTTTAAAATGAAATCAGAGAAATCTTTATAAAA
This sequence comes from Lactuca virosa, assembly GCF_052849685.1. Classification (NCBI taxonomy): domain Eukaryota; kingdom Viridiplantae; phylum Streptophyta; class Magnoliopsida; order Asterales; family Asteraceae; genus Lactuca; species Lactuca virosa. The sequence continues at coordinate 72,209,319 of NC_136429.1, read as the reverse complement.
GATGTTGCGGAATTGGTCCCCAAAACAAAATATGATAAAAGTTTGTCAAAACCTTTCTTTAAGAAATATATAATTTCATTTCATATCAAAACTTCGGAATGTCATGTACCGATACAGACCAAAAGCATAAACAAGACATTATAAGCCTTTCAACAGTTATATACAACTACTGGCCTATAATCCAAAAATCTCACGTCATCCTCCGACTATGCTCGGGGTCCACTACCTGTAACATAAAAAGCTGAGTGGGTCAGGCTTGGGAGCCTGGTGAGCATATAGGGTTTTCAACCCACAATAATAATAAACTTATTAAGTTCACCAATCAACAATAACCCTGATTACCCGTTCCCGTTATCCTCACTTTACGTCCCTAAACACTTTTCACAAGGGACCTAGCCTAAAGAATATCATCGGGATGGACACTACTGCTAAGGGGTTTCCTCAGCCATACATGTCCTAAAGGCAACCATGAGGGGGATTGGAGTACAACAAATGAACGCCCAAGTTCATTAACACCTACAGGTTGCGGGCCTGCTAGCGTTTCCCACTAGACTATCTAGAAAGTCTGTGGTCGTCATCCAAACTCTGCTAGATGACTGAATCACAAATCACAACGAGGCCGGTCATCATTTTATTTCATCACACACCAACTATATACCCATGTTCTACCCAACATATTTGTAGATAAAAATACTTATACAGTTTAAAACTTGTATAAAACATCAACTCAACAGTCACCTCAAATAAACAATTAATATATTTACACATAGCACGTATTTTAAGGTAAATACTTCATATCTATGTGTAAAATGAAAGTGACTATACACTCACATGATTTGATGAAAATCGGGCAGCAATTCGTTTCCTAAAACGTTGGTTTCTAATAAAATCGGGAGTTTTATTCAGAAACCGGGCTCTGTGAGGGTCGGGCTTCGAAACCGAAAAGATAAATTTTCCGGGCTTCTCGGGCTCTTCGTGGCGTATTCCGGGGGTTATAATTGATACCGGGGCTTTGGGGGATGTTAAGATGAAGAAAATATGAAGAAAGGGGCTAAAAGTGGCAATTTCCCAATTATAGCCGAGAAGGCTCGCATAACCCTTCTATTTATAGGGGGTCCGAAGGTCGGTTCAGGAGGGGAGTCATCAGGCGAGGACACGCGGCAGTAGGGCGAGGGTGCGCAGCACATGGCTCGCATGTGCGAAGGTCTCGGTGGCAGCCGCTGATTGGACCGAGGTCTAGTCCGAGACTTCGGACGTGGCCTCCTTCTGCGAGACTCGGACACGAGGAATAGGACACGCGTCGGACTCCTAGTGGACCCCTTTGGATGACTCAGCAGCTCGGATGACTCAGCAGTTTTTTGGACACGTGGCATGCTCTAAGCGAAGGTGACGTGGCCGAAGCCACCTATGCGAAATTTCTCGGTTTTCGCGCCAAAACTTCTAAAATCCATAACTTTCGCATACGAGCTCCGTTTTTTACATTCTTTATATGCACGCGTAGGTAAAATTACGCTCTACAACTTTCGTTTAGACTTCGTCGGCTAATTTTGATTTTAATTTTTTATATTATTATTTTTAACAGACCGGGACAGGAAATCCGTTAAAAATTCATAACTTCTTCATCCGACGTCCGTTTTCGTCAGACTTTTTACCGTCGTGCTACTAATGACGAGACCTTCGATTCTCGTTTAGGTCGTGTCGGCTAAAAATCACTCGATCTAAAATTCGAGTTTTTAGCTGTTTACTACTAAGCTGAAACTTCGAAAAATCATAACTTCCTCATACGAAGTCAGATTTGGGCGTTCTTTTTATGCCTACTCTCGGTTTAACGAACACTACGAGTTTCGTTTAGATCACTAAGGCCAAAAAGTAGTTTATCGAAAACTCACTTTTTACGACATTCGGCCCCGTGCCGGTTTGTCGCAAAACTTCGACAGATCATAACTTCTTCGTTATAACTCGGATTTCGGCATTCTTTATATATCTGTAATCCTTGTCACGCCCACTACAAGTTTCTTAATAGATATCGTCTTTATCTAATATTTAATTTTGACGCTCATTTTTATTCTTAATTAATTAAACCCTAATAATTAAGCATAAAACACATAATTCACATAATATTTACATAATTCTTTTTCATTTCTTCAAAATAAGTTACAAAGGTTAACCTAGACTATAATGTCAATATTAATTCCTAGCCTAGAAAGACGGGCATTACACCCCTTCAATATAAATTTACGATCTTTGAGGAAAGAGATTATTATTAAGATTCTTTATTCACCATAGACATAAATAGGATCTTCCCCTTCAATAGGAATGCATACCATCTTTTCATAACACAAGAGTTCTGCGTGGTTCTTTGACAACCAATCCATGCCGAGAATAATATCAAAGTTGGGCAAGGAGATTAGAATCAGATTAGCAAGAAAATTGTAGCCTTCAATTTCGATGACACAATCCCTATAGATTTTATAAGCAAGTAATGATATACTTTCCGTAGTATCTACGTGAAATGGTTGCGCGAGTGCATAGCAAGCAATTTGAAAAGAATGCGCAAATTCATGAGACACAAAAGAATCGGAGGCACCAGAATCAAATAAGATGTGAGTAGGTCTAGAGTTGACAAGAAATGTACCCGTCACAACATTCGGGTCCTCGCGTGCTTCCTCTGTGGTAATCTGGAATGCACGGCCCTTAGCTTTTGGCACCTCCTCTTTTTTAGTTGGAGTATTCTTTGGTTGTTGAACAGGAGCTTGACTTCTCGCCGGTTGTTGAACAGAAGCTTGACTTCCCGTCATTTGACTAGTAAGAGTACGGGAAAAACGTTTCATATGGCCAGTAACACCACATGCATAGCAAGTAATATCCTTTATTGGGCGAGCTGGCTTTATGTGGCCCGTTTCTCCACATCCATAACAGACCACAGATTCTTTATCTATTTTTCATTGACCCTGATCATTCTTTCCACAAACGCGACATGATGGTGATTGAAGAGAAAAAGATTGTGACCTACCGCGGCCACGAGAAGTATTTTGAGATTACACTTGCTTACTAGGTTCAGATCGAACGAATTTAGCTGGTGGAATAGAGGAAACAGGAACAGTTCGATCAGTACGTGGATGCTTTAGAATAACAAGAGTGGCACCACGTATCTCTAAGTCATGCTCACGTCTTCGAGCATACTCAACCGCTTTTTCAAATGACAGAACATCCCGATTGAACACGAAATCGTGGATTTCATGTCGTAATCCCTCCATGAATAACTAAATTTTCTCGTCTTCAGTTGGAATATACTTTGCAGCAAACCGTGCTTTTTGATTGAAATGAGTTTCATATTCATTCACGGTCATTCCTCCCTGTTTAAGCTCGAGGAATTCTTTCTCTAATCTCCTTATCATGTCCAGAGGACAATACTTCCCTAGCAAACGAGTTTTGAATAATTCTCATGATAAATTATCCTAGTCAAACCCGTTGAGAGCTTCATATGTTGCTTCCCACCAGACTAAGGCTTCTCCGATGAGCATTGCAGAAGCATAATTAGCCTTGTCTTCATTATCCACATGAGAGATACGAAATACTTTCTCTGTGTTCTGAATCCAAGTTAGAACAACTATGGGATTAAGGACACCAGAAAACTCTGTAGCACCACTACTCTTGAAAGTTTTGAATGAGGGACGTCTCGTCATCTCCCTCGAAGATTCTCCAGTGGCTTTCTCTTTGCCTCTATTATTATTCTTTTTGTGTTCTTTGAGAGTCTGTCGAATAACACCAGTAAGTTTATCCAAAAGTCGTACTTCACGAGCGAATACTGGAGTGTCTCCTTCATCAGGACGAGGATCTCCACCCACCTCTGGTGTATGGCTACTCACCTGTTCAGCCATTGTTCTGAAATTTTGAAGTAATATATTACTTTAGTATATTTGGATTTATCATTACCTAATACTTTACTTAAATCATTCCTATGATTTGTATCCATATACTTACAATGAATATGTTCATATATTGAACTTCTGACGGTTTAAGTCTAAATACCAATCCATGGAATTTAGTTCACTTAAACTACTGCTCTGATACCATGATTGAAAGACCCACAATTTCATATGATTGAGAGAACCACTTTCAATAAATACTTAAAACTACATCATATTACTCCAAAACATGCTACATGCATATTCATAAATAATATTTTACATTGATAATTTTTTATTACAAACGACTGGATACAAACCGACTAAATTTTAATATAATACAAAACTACCCAGGATATTATAATTTTATCTATATACGATCACTAAATACAAAAGTAATATTATAAACTATTCTAAATCTTCCAACAGTATATGTCTATACTGGATCCTTATTACCTGCAATAGTTAAACATTGAGAAGGATAAGCGGTGACGCTTAGTGAGTTCAATAATAGATACAATATAACGTTATGCCATATATATACTTCAATATGGCAGAAGCAAAGAGGAACAAGGAGAAACAAAGGCATATGTGAATCATGTGCCAAGCTTTCCATATCAATCAATGATTTGATTCAAAGATATACAATCAATGAGACATAACAATTTCAATACTTGATATACATCAATAAAGCTTCGGCCCAAATGGCACAGAAGACATACACTTTCTGATTAAACATTTTGGTAGATTTTTGTGACAACCTGAAATTTCTATCTTGTACAACCATTCACTTCAATAGAAGTCAAAACTGTTTCTGCTAACTTTTAAGCTTTTGGAGTCAGTTTGAGTGTTCTAAAGCCTAGTACTGCAAGAGATAACTGGAGAGAGGATACTTTAAGGTAAAGTATGCAACATTTAAGTTCCAAAACTCCAAGAGTTTGGAGTTTACAGCCCAAATGGTATTGGGGCCGTAAACCCTATGGACTATATAAGTGACACTTAGTCATTTTTAGCCATTTTTCACATTTTCAAGTTTAGAAACCATTTCTCTCTCAAGTATCATCCAAAATTTCTTCAAAATCTTCAAGAAAGTAAGTGTTTTCTTCCTTGTTTAGTTGATCTCTTCCTTAATCTAGTGATCTTACATGATTTCATCCATGAAATCTATTCATTTTGATAGATCTTCAAGTGTTCTTCAATTCACCAAGAACACCAAGAACACACACTAGTGTTCTTGGACTTTTAACACCCTTACAAGCTTCTATATTGTAAGTACTCTTACTTTAGCTTGTTATAGGCTTGATAGACTTGTTAAACAACTAGAAAACAACAAAGAAACACAAGATCAAAGGTGTTTACGGTCAAGACATGTTCTTGAACCGCAAACCCTAATGAAAGGGCCATTGTGAGCCCTAGTCCCTTACTAAGCCTTGGATACTAGTCTAGATCACTACCTTGAAGTGTTTAGGACCTTAAACATCAAAAAGACCAAGAACCCATAGAGTTTACAGCCGTAAACTCATGGAGAAATGGTCCATGGGCCGTAAACTCTATAAAGTGGTGCAATGGTGCCACAATCACTTCCTAAGGCTTGGACTTGACTATAAGATGCTTAACCTTGACTTATAAGACCTCAAAACACAAAATGGTAGAAGTTACCATGGGTTTACGGTCGTAAACCCATTAGGACCGTAAACCCAAAACCGTAAACTCATGAAGAGTTTACCCTTGGACCATAAACTCAAAAGCCAAGCCCTACAACCCTTAGATGCAATCCTTGGTACTTATAACACTTGAATCAAAGTGTTTTCCATGTTCTAGGGTGTCTTAACTTGGTAAATTAGTTGTTAAGTGATTAATTGGATACATATATGTGTTATTATATGTTAATTAGGATCCTTGTGTGTGTTCAAGTCTTCACTTGACACTTAGCATCCTATACCATCCGTTCATCCAAACCACTCACTATAGGTGAGTTCATACCCCTTAATCAACCTTTTAAATGATTTTAAATGCTTTTATGGGGGGATACAAGTTGAACTATTATAGTTATTATATCAATCACATGTGATTAATAACTACCAAACAAATGGATTTATTACTTTTCAAACTGTGTTATCAAACAAACTACTTCAAACTGTTTTACAAACTCTTTTACATGTCAAATACTTTCATTAAACTCTTTTAAACTTATATTCTGTTAAATGTGTATCTATATAGATATAGTTATATAAGTAGGATTGAAAGGACTTAGGACTGATAGCTCACCTTACCTCCTGTTCCTCGTTTGGTTGTGGACTTAGGGTATCGGTTTATTGTCCGAAGGTCGTTTGAATCCTAGTTATATATTATGTATATGTATATAAATATAAAAGTTCCCTCTTTCAAGTCAATACCTTTGGGTAGCAAAGGTATACAAACATGTTCATACATACAAACAACATTGCTAGTAAACTATAATAGGTATAGTTTAGGAAGTTACTAATACTATTACTAGAACAATGAAACATACAATACAACTAGTGCATACTATACAATACAATACCGCTAGTACATACTATACAATACAATACAGCTAGTACATACTATACATCACAATACAGCTAGTACATACTATACATTTTACAAGAAAACATACTATTATGAAAAACAGAGAGAACAAACATACATACTAGACAGAGAGAGAACACACAATACAACTAGTACATACTATACATTTTACAAGAAAACATACTATTATGAAAAACAGATAGAACATTCATACATACTAGACAGAGAGAGAACACACAATACAGCTAGTACACACAATACATATACAAGAACACTACTACAGTTATGTGAGCCACGTAACGGGGCATGGCATCACCTGTCATGGCTCGTTTTGTATCCAGAATCTCCTTAAGTGGAGAGCGTTGAGTTTGTGTATAGATCTATACTGGATTGACTATCCTACACCTTGCTGCTCGCTACAGTGGGACTTGCAAGTCTATAGGTGCCAAACGTCATTTCTTCCGACGTCTTACATCGTCGTGTTTCTAGTCGGTAGTATGGTACAGGCCGATCACATAGTACTTTAAATAACAATTGGTTTAAGGTAGTTAGTACAGCAGTAGTTACTTAATACAACACTACAGTACTATTTTATTTCCCCATTGCATTCACTTTGTGATCTTCACACAATGAACAGTAATGTAAAAACTATATTTTTGGTTAATGATAGTCAGATTTGGGAAAATACATACACTTACAAGAGACATTCATACAAACATTTGATGCCTTGGTAGAAGGCTACTTTTAGTAGAAAACATAGGGTTTTCTAGGAGATTACAAACATATGATGCCTTGGTAGAAGGCTACTTTTAGTAGGAAACATAGGGTTTTCTAGGATTTACAAACATTTACAAACATTTACAAACTTATACATCAAGTACTTACAAATACTTTCTTACAAACAATGACACTAAAATACTTATGATCTCACCAGCTTTAAAGCTGATAAACTCTTTCAAAATAACTTGTATTCCCAGGTCACCATTATACAGGTACCGGTGCCAGATTTTGAGAAGATGGAGCTCGTTCAAGACTCATCTTTTATTTTGATTTACATTTTAGTGTCTATTACACTTCACAGAACACACTTGTATTAAATTATATTATTAATGCGATGGATGATGTTGTTGCTTGTTTACTACTATTCATTGTTGTGATACTATACATGACGTCCTCCACCCCCGAACGATTCCGCCGTTCCGGTTTTGGGGTGTGACAATTTCAGGCTTTTAGCCCCATCTAACCTTCTACCAATGCCATACGGGTAGAAGTCATTCTCTTACGAGGCATGCTCTACACGGCCAGAGGCTACATACCAATACCATCGTGAATCTAAGTCCTTTCACCGATCACATGGTCAGAGGTACAACTTTCCTACCATAATAGCATGAAATAATAACACGGAAAAGCACATAGCACATATAACACATAACATACAATTGTTCCTATATATTAAACTCACCGTGAAATAACCGGAGGTTAAAATAGTAATTTGGGCAGCACTTCGTTACTATAATTAACTTTCTTCGATGAAAACCGGGAGCTTTATTGAAAACCGGGCCTTGCGAGTGTTGAGCTTCAAACCGAAAAGATAAATTTCTCAGGGCCTTTGGACACTTCGGGACGTTCTTCGGTTGTTGGGTATGATCTCGGGACTTTGGGGGAAGTTGGAATGGCTTAAATATGGGTTTAAGAGTGAAAAGTGTGAGAATTTCTAACCTTAGCCGGGAGATCTCGCACCTTCTTTATATAGGTGCGAGCCTCGGATCCGAAGGAAGGAGAAGGGAGCACGTGGCTCGCATGCGAGGGGGGAGGGGAAGGTGGTAGCAGCGATGCGTGACACGCGGTGGACAGCTGGCTTCGGACGCGAGGAGTCAGCAACACGCGTCGGTCTCTGATTGGGTCGCGCCTTCGGTGCGAGGAGGATGCGACACGAAGTTTAGAGTCCAAAAACCACACCTGTTGATTAAAACCCACGAAGTTTAGGCGTAGTAGTCTGATTTTGATCAACAGGTGTGGTTTTTGGAGTCTAAACTTCGTGGGTTTCCCCGTGAAGGTATGATTCACCATGAAAAAATTTGGAGTTTCATTTTGACTATTTAAGAGATTTTCTTCAGTATCTCCATTTTCCGACTTCTCTGAATTGGAGGGAAAATCTTACGTGTTAGGCTGGAATTCTTCATAGTATTCTTGGGTGTTTTCTTTGTGGTATTTTGGCATTCTCTCCCCCAGAAGAGAACACTCACAACTGAAAAATGGAGTATTTTCATGAAACACAACATCTCGGGTAATATACATTTTTCCTTCTTTTGGATCGTAGCATCGATAACCCTTTTTTAAATTTACGTACCCCTTAAAGACGCACTTGACTGCACGAGGTTCAAGCTTTCCTATGTTCTAATGAACATAACTTGTCCAACAAAAAACTCTTGGTTCAAGATTTGGAGTTACTGGTATAGAAACCATTTCATGAAGCTGTTTATATGGTGTTTTAAATTCAATAACTCTTGATGGAGTCCGATTTATAAGATATGTTGTTGATCGAACAGCTTCTCCCCAATATTCACGTGGGATTTTCATATCAAATAGTGAGGATCGAACCACCTCGAGAAGCTATTTATTCTGTCATTCTACAAGCCCCATTTGTTGGGGAGAGCCATCATAAGATGTCTGATGTCGAATGTAGTTGTCTTTACAAAACTTGTTGTTGAGAGAAAAACTTGAGACACACTTGAACAAACGTTAGAACAAGTATAGTTGCGGAATAGTTTATCTCGAAGGATCTAAAAGCTCAACAATAATAATAATAAGTTAAACAGTTAGATAGTTAGGGAGTTAGTTGCGGAAATGTAAGGAAATATAAATGACAGCAGGTGTTATATCAAGTATACACATAAGTTGATTCTTAACAGGGAATGCATTCAGACCAAGTTAGTAAGTGAGATCAAACTTAGTGATTAAGACACAAATGACTTGCTCCGAAGAGATAATACACAGTTATATTAAAGTGAACTTTTGAGAGTAAGAAGGAGAGTAAGAACACAAGATAGAAGATTTAAGATGCGTAATCAGATATATTGAATAAGAAAGGTTGAGCTCTATATATAGAGACTCAATACTTACATTGGATCAAATCTCTAAGCGTAGCCATGCAAGGCATACTGGACAATAGATAGTATTCTAATAAAGTAGATAAAAAGTTAAACTAAGAAAACTAGATATTAAGGTTGCGGATGAATGATGACTTCGGATGAGGTTGCTGACTGCGGATCTTCGATGACTGCGGTAGATCAAGTTCAAGAGGGTCACTTTTATGATTCAACAATTTCCCCCTAAGTGACCTCTTTAACTTCTCTTCAGTTATCAAGTTTTAGAAACTTGATGAGTATCCACCAAAACTTTCTGACATTTTCCAACCAGGTGATCCTTCTTAAGATTTTGAACTTGACTTTGGCAGTTGTGTGTTTTGACTTTTGAATAGCAGTTCGACAAACTTCAATCTGCTTCCTTGTGAGACGATTCATGGCAGTCATAGGAATGAAATATTTGGTTTCATTGAGCTTTCGTTTAAAGATGACTCCAAGATCTGGGAAGTTTGTTGCACCTAGAGATCTTTCTTGAAAACCTTCAGTAATCATCGGTGCGGGGTTATGTGGTGGTAGATCGAACTTTTGGCTAGGACAGGGTGAATGTCTGCATCAATCTTTGCGAAGTCACAGACAGTTTCCCTTAGAAATATGCTTGCCCTTTCAAGTGCTATCTTCATTTTCGGATGCTTTTCAGCTTTGTTTTGGAACACCTTTGCTATCAGAAAGACTTCTTCAGGATTCATACATGGGAAGTCAGCTTAGGTGTGGACATAGTCCTGATTCCTTCTTGTAAGAGTATATTGGATGAAGTCAGCTTTCATGAATTTTTGGGGCTTATAGTTCTTGACTGCGGATGGTCTATCATTAGACCAGATTTTCTCTATTGAAGAAGCATGTTTGGCATAGAATCGATTGAGTCTTTCGAATTCCATGGGCAGTCTCTTGTGATCAGGTAAGCTGCGGTCAAACTGCTCAAATACAGTGAAGTATTTAGCATTGGGAGAGATTGGAATATCCCAGTAACCGTCAGATGGAGGTTCAGCATAAGTGAGATAGGGTTTGTAGTCATCATCCAACAGTCTGCGGTGAGGATTGATCCAAGAGTTGACTAAGGACTCATCCATGGTGATGTCGAATCCGTTTTCTCTCCAGATAAGCTCAGCAAATTTGGCTGCTTTCCAGTCTGCCTTCTTTTGTTGCGTTGCGGTAGAGTCATTAGAATGTTCGGATGACATGTTGGATGCAAGATTATTGAAGTGGGGAGGAGTCTCCGGTCGCTCAGGAGAGGGAGTTTTTTGAATGATTTCCTTTTACGGTGGAGACTGATGTTGCGGTGGCGTCTGATGGCTTGGATGCTTGTGATGAGATGGTTGCGGTGAGGGAACTTTTTTAGTTATGATGGGGGGGCTTCTATGATGAGAAATGTTGTTTGAATGATGGTCTTCATCACTTCCCCCTCTTGAGGAATGCAAACTCGAAGCTTCCTCAAGCCATTGTTTAAGACCATCGACTTTGGCACACACCTCCTGGAATTGGGCTTTGAGAGCATCAGCCAGTTGCTGATTGTTTGGGATTGCGGTGTTGAAGAGTAGTCGATGAATCTCCTTTGTCAGTTGAAGAATCCCAGGACCATGAAAATTTAAAGATAGATAGAATTGAAGTCTGTTGATTGTCGATTGGAGTACTGAGATGGTGGACTCATAAGCAGTGTGCATTTCATCTATCAGCTTTTGATAGTTAGTTGACTAATCCGCAATGGCTGTTTGAAGATCTGCCTTGATTGTGGATACCTCAGAGATGAGGCGCTCCGCAGTAGCCATAAACTGCTTATGATCAGCCTGTCGACTTGTATGTAGAGATCGAATTCCCATTTCCACTTTCAGAGAAATTCGCTCAGCAGCCAGTCGTTCCCGAGTTTCAAGTCTTTCTATTCTTTCAATCAGTGACTGCGGACCTGGCAAGTCTTCAGGTTGCGGTTGAGTGGGCTTAACCGCAGCAAGAATTTGATCTACTTTGGCTTGTAGACTCATAAATTCTTTTTTGGACACAACATTCTTCTTTTTCTTCTTTTTCGCTTTCGGCTTGGAGGTTGAGTGTGGAGAGCCACTCGAAGCTTCCTCTTCGTCAAAAATCATTAAATCGTCATCAGAAGGAGTAGGCTGATTTACCTCATTGAGATCGAAGTCATCGAATCCGAAGGTAGGGGCGGAGCTGACTTCAATTGCGATGCCATCATCTTGAGAGTCTCGAACTGTTCTAGTGGGAGGGAGTTTGGATGTTCCTTTCCACCAAGAGTGGTATTAGCGTTGTGGAGGGTCTCAGCCATTGTGGACATCCACTCTTGTACTTTGAGAATGGTGGCTACGGTGTTGGTGTTATTGATTGCGTCAGCCCAATACTTAGTTACGGTTTCGATCTCATGTTGTTTCTGTTGGAGCTGCTTGGTTTGCTGATCCTTTCTGGCTTGAAATGCCCTACAGAAAGCGGCATATTTCTTGATATCTGATTCTGATACTGGATTGTAGTGAATCCATGAATCGTTCGATTTGTCACCGTCAAATCCTTGAAAACGCACCGAGGTGTCCCTCGGGTTCACGAATTCTTGCACATTGATGCTCACCGTGCCTAAACCACCTATAAAAGATGTAAGTAGAGTAGGATTTCCTGAGCTTCCTCGGTCTCCTTGACCCGTGGTCAAGTCTGGCCTCGGCTCAGTTCTGGCAAGGGCGGAGGAATTGCCCTGCGGTTGGGAAGGTGTTTGAAGTGTTTGGGTTACAGACAAAAGGATCGAGTTCAACTCCTCGGGAGAAAAGAAAGGTAGACGGGAAGCCATGGAGACCTTAGGGCGAGAACCAGTTCCATCCCCTTGGGAGTGAGCTGGGGGCGAGTCTCCACGTTCGGTTGAAACAGACACACTTTCTGTGTCTGAGTGGAATTCGATGGTTGTATTGAATGGGTCTGTGGCCACCCCAAGGACTACCAGAGCCTTTTGAGAGGCTGCAGCATCAGTCCGGTCACGCATTTGGCCAGTGGGATACGTTTTTCTTTTCTTTAGAATAGCAATGGGTTGTGAGTCATTATCAGAATCACTGGAGGAAGAGGGAGATTGATTGTCAGTTGATTCGCCATCTGAGGGTTCAGTTTGTTTGAGTTTCTGATTCTTGGATGGCTCAGCGTGTTTGAGAGCATCTGTTTTCTTTGGGGTTCCATGTTTCTTGATGATGTTGCGGGGACCTTGGCGGGCTGAGGCTAACTGCTTGCGTCTCTTTGAAAGAGATAGGTTGGATAGAGTTGTGGAAGATGGGACTGCGGTACTACCAGGATTGATGGGTGCGGATAACGCTTGTCTAGGTAGAGGCGGGGTAGGAAGGTATGGGTCAATACCTTCCATAGCCTCTATATGGTATGTGACATCAATGGTTTCAAGTCCAAGTGAGGACAAGATGTGGACTGGTAGCCGTCTAATAGGTCCGAAGGAAGATTGATCTTTAGAGGGATTGTACCTTTTTAGATCTCTGGTGATGAAGAAGTTGACATCGTTGCCCATGCTTAGACCTGCATCCGCATGAAGGTCCGAGATGCATAGTGACCAGAATCTTGCAAAGGTGAGCTCGGTAGGATTTTCTCTTGGACTCTCTTTGGGGATGTATTGCAAGAAGTCATCCCATAGGATCTGACCGTAGTTGACATCGTGGCCACTGAAAATACTCTAGACTAACTCTAACAGCTTTAGGCCCACGTTATCAGTGCCTCCGGTTCTTCCGGACAGACTGCGGATCACGAAATGGCATACGAATTGCCATACCGCAGGCAGCTGATTCTTCTTGAATTCGTCTATGCCTTTCAGTTTCTTTTGGTAACCCATTTGGTAAAGTGTAGAAAGAATGTCCGCCATGCTTGGGGTGAAGATCTTGGTTGAAGGATGAACTAACAGGTTGATGGCGTTGAGAAATTTTTCTTTGTTCAGAATAACCAAGGAATCATTTACCAGATTCAAGTGCACTTCTTGAAGATTGTCGAGGGGTCGATATGCTGAGAAAGCACATTTGAAAAGGGTTGATTGAGGAACCACATCTGTGAATGAATCAAAAGGACCAAACAGTGGATGATTTGACAGGAACTTGATCATCAACTTGATCGGAGCATTGTAAGAGGGACGATCTTCAAACACTGCCCTAAAATTGCTTGAAGCAATTGTTGGCATTTGGTTTTCTTGAAGCAGAGTCTGAACCAGTTGGGTTTGCTGAGGCAGATGCCTTGGAGAGTTTCTTCAAGATACCCGATTTCACCATTTTTAGAAGAGGTTGAAGAACTTGCAGGAAAAACAGAGTGCAAAGGATGAAGGAGAAGAAGTTCGACTTGGGGGTTTTTAGAAAGCGTAAAACTTTCTTGGGGAAGAAGAAGAGGGTTTTACAGTGGTGGATTTGAAACAGTTATTGATTTTACCCTAAGTGAAATTGGATAAGGTAAAAAAAACGTTTGGGTTGTTTTTCTTTTGATTAGGAGGGATAATCTCAGCCACAGATTAGATAAAGAGGGTTTATTTTATTTTTTTGAGATTTTCCAAAAAGGGGTAGCATTTAATGAAATGTTAGTCCCTAAACATCACGTCTGAAGAACGTGTTGAGGGGTTAATCCGTTGTACAAAGGAGGGAGATGTAACGGATTTGACGTTTTGGGGGTAATAGGAAGAGACAGTTTAAACGAAATTTTTATGGAAAAACGATCTTTTTGTCATCATACCCAAAATAGGTCTGACACAAGGTTTTTTTCAAAAAAGTGGAACTGAGACAGTGATATGCTACACAAAGAGTGTTTTTTTTTAATATTTTTCTTATTTAATGAAGGATCATTAAATAGCACACCACTTTTCAAGAATTTATGAAACAGTTGAGAAATCAATCAATGTGATTGCGGATTGAGAGTTCATTGCGGATGGATCTTTTGTCATTGCGGATGGATGGTTAGATGACTGCAGTAGAAGAACTGAGGAGAACACTTGAACAAAATTAGTAACAACAAACATTAAGGACCATTGAAAGATAGATATGATATATAGTTGCGATACATAGAATATACTGCGGTACATAGGGTATACCAAAACTATCTATCTTAAATAACTTCAATTAGGACCGCAACAGAGACCAAGGATGGTCTGCGGTACCTATCAATTCAAAAAGAATTGTGGGTCCGGATTCATCATTCCTAACATTTGTAAGAAACTGTTGAGTTTTGTAGAGTCAAGTGCCTTTGTGAATACATCAGCAATCTCTTCATGAGTATGGACAAAATTAGTTCAATGTTACCTTTCAGGATGTGGTCTTTGATGAAGTGATACCGTAGTTCAATATGCTTTGTCTTAGAGTGCTGAATTGGGTTGTGGGAAATCGCTATAGCACTCTCAGAGTTACAGTAAATTGGTATCCGCAGCATTCTGTATCCGTAGTCCATAAGTTGTGTTTTTATCCACAAGACTTGTGAACAACAGCTGGTTGCGGCCACATATTCAGCTTATGCGGTAGACAATGATAAACAACTTTGTTTTCTTGATGACCAGCTGACGAGTCTTCCACCCAGAAATTGACATCCACCGGAGGTACTTTTTCGATCTAGTCTGCATCCACCATGATCCGCATCTGTGAATGCTTGTAGACTGAAGTCATTCCCTGCGGGGTACCATAAACCAAGAGTCTTACTGCCTTTTAGGTATCTTAGAATCTGTTTGGCTGCGGTCATGTGTGACACTTTTGGATCAGCCTGGTATCTTGCGCATACACCTGTTGCAAAGACAATGTCTGGTCGGCTTGCGGTGAGATACATCAATGAGCCAATTATACCTCTATAAGTCTTGTGATCTACTGATTCTCCTGAAGGATCTGCAGATATCTTATATCGGAAGGCCATGGGGACCTTAGCCGAAGAACAGTTGTCCATTGAGTATTTATTTAGTAGTTCAGTGGTGTATTTCTCCTGTTGGATGAATATCCCTTGAGGGACTTGTTTCACTTGAAGTCCTAGAAAGAAGTTAATCTCTCTATTCATGCTCATTTGGAACTTGTTGGTCATGAGCTTAGCAAATTCATCCACCATTCCTTGATCAGTTGATCCGAAGATGATATCATCCACATATATTTGTACAAGCATAAGCTGATTACCGTTTGCTTTTCTAAATAGAGTGGGATCAATCACTCCACTTTTATATCCGGACGAGACAAGGAATTCAGAGAGGGTCTCGTACCACGCTCTTGGGGCTTGCTTTAGACCGTAGACTGCTTTTTCGAGCTTGAAGCAGTAGTCTGGGAATTCAAGACTTTCAAAACCTGGAGGTTGCTGAAGATAAACCTCCTCTTTTAATTCACCATTGAGAAAAACACTTTTCACATCCATTTGGTGTACCTTGATATTCTTGTGAGCTGCGTATGCTAAGAAGATTCGGATGGCTTCCATTCGTGCTACCGGAGCATATGTTTCATCATATTCAATACCTTTAAGTTGACTATATCCTTTGGCAACTAGCCTTGCCTTATTTCTGACGACCACACCAGATTCATCCAACTTGTTCTTGTACACCCATCTAGTACCAACAATAGTGTGACCTTGCGGCTTTGGAACAAGTTGCCACACTTTGTTTCTTTTGAATTCTTCTAGTTCTTCTTGCATTGCAGATTTCCAGTCTGGTTCTAGTAATGCTTCTTTGATCGTTCGGGGCTCAACCGAGGACATAAACGCTGCGTAGTGACAGTTATCAGATAAATCCTTGGAAGATCGAGTCTGGATACCTGCGGATGGGTTGCCGATGATTTGACCTGGTGGGTGGTCCTTCGTCCATACGTGTAGACGGGGTTACAGATGATCAGCAGCTGCGGTAGAGGGAATATCTTCAATATTAGAAGACTCTGCAGTCGAAGATGGCAGTTCCCCCTGGACTTGAGAACATCCTGCGGAGTCATGTTGGACTGTTGGAGTGAGATTAGCATTTTCTTGAGCAGTTGGAAGAGGTTCCCCCTGGATTGCTGATGGAGGATGCTCTTGAGCTTGAGAAGGTTCCCCCTGGATTATTGGAATTGAGAAAATTCTCGAGTCTGTTCTTGTTTCAATGTTCTCTATATCATCATCATCTGAGTCAGATGGTAAGGATTCTCTACGGATGGGAACTTGGGCTACATCAAGTACTGGAACCTCGATGGTTATTACCTGATCCGGAGTGGAGCTTTCCCCCTCAACCGGCAAGGTGGAAGTATTGAGAGATGTTACTTCAGATAGATATGGACCAGATACATCAGCATGCTGCTGTAGAGCTTCCTGGGACACAAGAACTTCAGATAACTTGGCTGTTTCGACAGGGTCAAAGAGATCTTCATAGTTTACTTCAACTAGGTTTAATGGACCCGAAGAAGTAGGAATATCACATTCTAGGATTGATGTGGTTTCGGTTGATGGAGCGGTGTTGCGGATGTGATAATCATCGAATTTGACATCGAAGCTTTCAATTATTAGCCTTGTGCGTCTAATGAGAACTCTATACGCAAAATTGTTTGTTGAGTAGCCAAGAAAGATACCTTCATCAGACTTCGATGCAAACTTGTTAAGATGATCTCTGTTGTTGATCACAAAACATCTACACCCAAAGATATGAAAGAATCGAACATTTGGCTTGCGGTTTTTAAGGCCCTCATAAGGAGTTTTACCGAGACGCTTGCATACAATGCTTCGATTCTGCACAAAACATGTTGTGGCCACTGCTTCGGCCCAGAAGTAGAGAGGAAGGTGTGCGAAGTTGAGCATAGATCTGGCTGCTTCTACCAGAGTTCGGTTCCTTCGCTCAACTACTCCATTCTGTTGTGGGGTGTAAGGAGCTGAGAAATTGTGAGTGATACCCTTCGTAACCAAGAAGCTGTTTAAGAGATGGTTGGTAAACTCAGTTCCATTATCACTTCGGATGCGACGCACTGGTAGTTTGATTTGAAGCTCAATCTCCTTGATGAATTTGATGAGAATCTGCAGTGTTGCTGACTTGAGTCTAAGAAAGAAGACCCATGTGAAGCGTGTGAAGTCATCTACTATAACCAGTATGTATTTCTTGTGATGAAGACTGGCTACGGTGGATGGACCACAGAGATCAATGTGCAGGAGTTCCAGTGGTTCTGAAATTGATGAATCAATCACCATGGGGTGACTTGCTTTGGATTGCTTTCCACATTCACATGCAGGACAGAGAGTATCATTGCTGAACTTGAGGATTGGAAGACCTCGGACGAGTTCTCCGGTGACCAAATTGTTGATGTATCTGAAGTTGAGATGAGCTAGCTTGCGGTGCCATAGCCAGCTGACTTCGGATACTGCTTTGGATAGGAAGCATAACTGCGGTTTGCCTATGATCAGAGAGACGTCCAAAGGATACATAGTACCTTCGGATCTGGATTTGATCAGACACGTGTTCCTATCGCTTGTCATTACATAGCAAAATTAGTCATCAAATTCAACTCGATGGCCTGCCTTACATAGTTGGCCAACACTGATGAGATTGTGTTTAAGGCTTTCTACATAAGCAACCTTTTGAATAGAGAAGTTTCCCGTAGTAAGAACGCCATAACCTCGGATTATCCCATTCGCATTGTTTCCAAATGTGACATTTCCACCGTTGCAAATTGGCCTGAAATCCCGAAGGTATTCTAACCTTCTGGTCATGTGCAAGGAGCAGGCAATGTCGATTAACCATTCTTCTTCTTGTTCCTCCTTGCACAAATCCTGAGAATTACACGGTTAGTTTAGATATCCAAACTAGTTTGGAGCCTGTGTGACAACCCAAAACTTTTATTCTGTACACTTGGTCAACTTTATCAACATTTAACTTGATTTCCGTTACCTTTTAACGCCGTTTAAGTGTTAGTTTAAGTGTTCTAAGCTTGAGTACAGCCGGGAATGAGATTAGAAATGAGTCAACAAGTCGTATAGAGACAAAACCGGGCCATACACCCTCTCGGGAGGAGTGTACGGCCGTACACCTGAGTGTGCGGCCGCACACCCACCCTCCAGCCGTACACTCACCCTTATATATATAAGGTGACCCTCTTCATTCATTCCTTTCATTTGGCTGCACTCTACTTCCTCTCTCTACTTTCTCTCTCTAAAAACTCCATCCAAGAACACTCTAAAGGCCTCAAGAACGTGAATTACTCCATCATTCAGCTTGTAATAGTGGTAAGACACCTTGATCTAAGCTTAAAACTCATCATGTTCTTCGTGTTCTTCGTCACTTGAAGGTGTACGGCCGCACACCTTCATAAGGTGGCCGTACACACCTCAAAGACTCTCCAAGGTGAAGAGTTTGGCCTTCATTTGCTAGTTGGACTTGGTATTGGCTTTGAAACACCCGGAAATCAACATTTTGTGCATGAATGAAGAGTGTACGGCCGCACACCCCTATATACGGCTGCACACCCCTATGTACGGCCGCACACTCCCCTGTACGACCGCACCCGTCCTCTGTACGGCCGCACACTCCTGTGTGCAACCGCACACACATGCTGACCGCACTCCCTGGCCGCACACACACTCTTTTGGCCGTACACCTCCCTTGTTTGATCATATAGGGTCCCGACAAGCATTTCCAAGTCTTTAGGGTGGTTTCCCGTCATGTTTAGTCATGAAATACCCTAATTCTAACATATATATGTGTTATCACATGTTAATAGGATCCACTTGCGTACGAAACATCGGTTGACACTCAGCATTCGTAACCGATCATACACCCAGATCCTACGTCAAACGGTGAGTTCATACCCCTACACCTTTTTCCGAGTTTTTCATGTTTTAAGGGGGGGAATACAAGCAAAAGTACAAGGAAACTTGTGCTCAAGTATGTTATTTTGTTTAAAAATAATTATATGTTCAGTATGCTTTTAACACAGAAAACAGTTTTACCAAACGATTAAGAAATCAACTCGTAGAAACAGTTTTCAAAACTAAAGCAAGGAACTTGTGAATCTTGTCATAAAATGTGATATTTTGCAAAGGATTCATACAAAACATAAGCATGATTTTCAGTATTATTACTTGTAAATTTGTTAGGCTAAGTTTTGAGACACGTCCTTTGTAACATCCGGATTCCCAAGTATCTTATTTTAAGTATTTATTTTTGAGTTTTAGGGAGGGACTCGGCGAGTAGGCACTCAGACTCGCCGAGTAGGATCGCGCATTTCTTGTCTGATTTAATGAAGGACTCGACGAGTCGGTACGTGGACTCGGTGAGTCCGCGCTGTAAATGGAAACCCTAATTCTCGGGGTTTGTTCCCTATTTAAAGGCCTTTATAGCCTCCATTTACGGCCAATGCACCCCTGAGAAACCGTAGAGAGTAGAGAGAAAGCTTGTAGTGCAAGAGGAAGGCTAATTCATCATTTCTTGAGTGTTTTAGCAAAGGAGAAGTGGTTTCCAACAAGAGGACGTCAAGGGAGCTGTGGATCCAAGGTTTTCAAGTTCAGATCTACACTATTGAGGTATCAAATCGAACTTCCTTTCTGTTTTGGGTTAAGATCTATGATTTAGGGTTTTCTATAACCATTGAAGGCTTGAAGAGTTGAGTTTATGGTCCCTTGTTGGGTTAGACCTCAGATCTGGACCCATAGAGGTCCAGAGAACCTTCCTCATTCTGCTTTATGTGAGTTCATGGAGGATTGGAGACTAGGTTGCCATTTTTAGAGTTATTTCTCCATTTATGACTTGATGTGGGTTGCATGCACGTAAAGGTTTCACCTTTACGTGACATTTGAGCACTTGAAGGGTAGATCTGATAGGTAGGGAAGCAGATCTGGCCTTAGAAGGCCATTTGAGTAAGAACATGGAAGCAACTCGTCGAGTCCATAAGTGGACTCGACGAGTCGAGTCGGGGTTGCCCCGGGATTCGTGACAGGTGTAATCCGTCGAGTAGGACGAAGACTCGATGGGCCAAGAGAGGCTATAAGGATTCAGAGAACTCGCATGGACTCGCCGAGTCGCCCATGTGCACTCGACGAGTCGGTCAAAGTTGACCATTGACTTTCGTTGACTTTAGGGTTCTGGTCAAGACCGATTCAAGAGAGTTCAGGGAAGGGTAGAATGGCCTTCTACCCAATCTGTAGAGATGAGGCTATGAGAGAATATTGATCGGGAATGTTATTTGAATAATAGGAGGAGGCTAGGTCGGGAGGTTGAGCACGAGAGTTTATCCGACTTCATTGAGGTGAGTCTTCTCACTATACTGTACCTGGAAGGGTACCTATGTATGACCGGAAGGTCTTGTATGCTATGAAATGTATGTGCTATATGCGGTTATGTGATATGTATGTGCTATGTATGTTATGTATGGTAAGGACCGGAAGGTCAAAATGATATGGTCCGGAAGGTCAAGATGACATGGACCGGAAGGTCAGGAGGTTACGGACCGGAAGGTCGATACGGGTAGGACCGGAAGGTCTACCGAGATTCGGGACGGAAGTCCCCTGAGACACATGGATCGGAAGATCCTACAGAGTTATGGCCTGGAAAGGCGTATGTGTTTGTCACAACTAGGAATTTTGATGCTTTGTAACAACAACAATGATAACAATTGTAAACCAACAATGTGAAAGCATGCATGATGCTTATTCAATAACAACAAAACTTCCATCAAAACACTTTATACAAGCACTGCAAATAGTCAACAAAGAATTGGAAACCCTAGAAATCCCCGTTTAAGTCCATTTTGGACTAGGATTTCCTTATTGGGCCTAATGGACCAATAAGCTTCCAATTTAACTATCTTGAACATAGAACTCTCAAATGGGCCCTAATTGGACCCATATACATGAAACTTAATATTTTGGGCCTTATAAACCTAAAATGAACTAGGTTATCTTTAATGGGCCTTATTGGACCATAACAAATCTAATTAGCCCTAATGGATCAAAAAAATCATTCCTTGATTTATTTTGGGCCAAAAAATCATCTAATTGAATCATAATATGGGCTTAAGCATACAAGGCCTAATTTTCTTTCTTCCTTTCCCCTCTTCTCGGCCCAAACTACACAATAGGAGGAAGGGTTGACTTTTGTACTTGCCACCTCACCATTATACATGGGACATCCATGCAAATATCCCATGTTTCCAAGTATACATCTTTTCAATTCTCTCTCTTTCTCCTCTCTCTTTTTCTCTCGGCCTAGAGCCTCCCAAAACACACACACATCACAACAAACTCTCTCGAAGTCTCTCTAAACTCATCCATTTCTTCATCCAAAAATTCTCAAGACTTTTGCTTATGTTTCAAGAGGTTTTCACAAGATAATCATTATTCTTTGGTAAGTTTTTACATGTCTAAGTTATACAACTCTTCTCTCTTGTAAGATCATTCCTTCTAAACAAGTTTTTGGTGATCATACTCCTAGAAAACTCTTTAAGTTCGAGATCTTCCAAGAAAGCTTGCTAAAGCCGAAAATCACATCACTTACTTCCATTCTTCTTCAAAAACCGAACCCACAACTCAAGGTGAGCTTCATACCCCTCTCTTTTCGGTTTTCATAAGTTTTATGGGGGAGAATACAAGTAAAATGTGTAGATTTATGTGTATGTGTATGCTATGGATGATTTTATGCATGTATGTGTGATTTTATGTGTTTTTGTGTTGAATATGTAAACAAAAAGGGAAGAAATCTCGAGATCTATGTCATAAGAAGGAAAACAAACATGATCTAAGTTATATTACACTAAACAAGTCAATAATATTAACTTATAAGATTGTGATAAACATATTTCAACATAAAACCCATTTTTGGGCTTAAGTTGTCAAATATACAAAAGTTGGGTTAAAAGTTGCCAATCACGGTTTCTTAAAGGTCAAAAGAGTCAAAACAGTTACAATAATTGTTTTTATGAACATTATGATCTTCAAAGGACTTAAAATGTAAATATTAGCTTAATGGGCTCAATTTTCGGCTTTTCGGCCCAACAAGCCCAAAGTTGCGAAAATATGACATTTAAAGGGGCTGAAATGGTAAATTCTTCAAAACAGGGGATAACAAGTGTAACAAAACTATTTCAAGGGTTAAAAATGCTTTTCTTTTCCAAAAAGGATAAAAAATGCAAAGTTTTTAGATTTTGGGCTAAAATTGTAAAAATTGCAAAAATTTGGGTTTTAACCGAAAAATACTATTCTGGAAGGGCTGAAACTGCCAAAGAATAAGTCTTGAGTTAAAAATATCATTTAAACAAGTCTATGATGCAAAAGTGTCAAGAAAATGTTTTAAGGAGTTAAAATGACTTTTCTTTTATATAAAAGACTAAAATTGTTATTTTATAAAAAGAAAGGGGCTGAAAAGGTCAAACCACTATTTTTAAACCAATTATTTTAATTATAGAATATTGAGACAAAAATACTAATCTACGGCTTACAAAATCAAAAGACAAATACACGTATAACTCCAAATACCGTTATAAACAAATCGCTCGGTCTCGAGTCGATCTCCAACAATTATACAATGCCTAAGACAAGTAAACATTCCAAAAACCTTGGGCTGAAAGTCTCAAATCATGCTTGTTGGACCTTGAAATCCATTAACATGATCTTTGGGCCCAATGGGATAATGATTATATGTTATTGGGCCTTCCATGACCCCATTCCATA
The DNA here is from genome assembly GCF_052849685.1 of Lactuca virosa. Taxonomy (NCBI): domain Eukaryota; kingdom Viridiplantae; phylum Streptophyta; class Magnoliopsida; order Asterales; family Asteraceae; genus Lactuca; species Lactuca virosa. The sequence goes on along the minus strand of NC_136429.1, from coordinate 72,186,134 downwards.
TAAAGGGACCTTCAATGGCTTTTAAGTGCTATTGGGCCCTAGTGATCCATTAGTATTGCCAGTAAGGTCAAAGTAATCAAATGCGAGATGGGCCAACGTGTCCTTCGCATTCTCGGAAGCCTAAAATAACTCACGGAAGTAGCAGGACTTCGTACAACTCTTCTCCTCGTTTGCTAGGCTTATGAGTAATCAAAGTAAACAGATTCAGGTTGTTAATCAATAGTAATCAAGGTTGTTTGGATTAAGTGAGTGATAACGGGCGACGCCTCTAAGGATCGTTCGTAGTCAGGTAACAGGTAAGCGGAAGGGTAATATCAAGTAATGTTAGGATGTTATGTTTTTGAAAACTCTCAAACAATTTATGTTATGAATGTGTAATATTTAAAACAATGTATTGGATGTAAATAATATCAGTTGTAATGTATTGATGCATGGTGATGTTTATGTTATGATTCATGTATATTCATTGTGATGATATTCAATTTAAGTCACGCGAGCCCTCGGACGTTTCCGCCGTCTGGTTTCGGGGGTGTGACAGGTTGGTATCAGAGCTCTGTTTATAGTGAACTGGCATATCTAACCACACATTGATATGCAACTATAAACTAAAGAGGGACTAAAACAACTCTGAACAAAACAAATAAAACACAACGATAAAACCTCTTTACTTGTGTGATATAGGCAAAGAACATAATACCAAATCAAATAAGATAACACTAACATCTCGGTTAAGTCGGGACTGTTCATGGTTGTAGTAAGGGGTGAATGTAGCCTGATCAACTACATTTCTCCGAAGTGCAACTATCACATGCTCCGGGAAAAACCTCGATGGTCAGTAAACCCAAAAACGTACCCTTATTACCAAGAAAAGGACATCAACTCAAATTGCATAATAACTAAAACATATAAGTAGCAATAATAGTTTACTCATTCACCTCCTCTCAGCCACCATGGAAGGAGAACACCAGGGCATTCAGTTTCATCAGGTCTTAGTGGCCCACGGGATGATCGAGGATGAGCCTGAGGGAGATCAGGGAAGGGCAAACGACATGGGTCCCGACGAGTACACGGACACAGACTACGAGTTTGATGGTACCGACGATGACATGGATGAAGAACAAGACTCAGGCAAGGATTCTACCACATCGCCTACCAGCGAGATGCAGCAGGACCACCCCGCACCACCAGGGAATCCCGCAAGGGAGAATCGCTCTCCGGAAGTTGAGATTGCTGTGCTTCAGCAACAGCTATTCGCCATGGAAGCACGAGCGGTGCAAGTTGGACAGGAAAGAGATGAAGTCATTGGAGAAATGACTGAGATGGCCCAGTTGTTGGCACAACACTTCGACATATGACCTCACTACCGCCGTCGAGCGTACCTTAGAGTGTTAGGCCTAGTCATACCTATCCTTAGTATTATGATTATATGATCTATGCTATGTACCATCGACTCTATGTTTAAGTGATTACACTACTCATAGAGCCGTTACGCTGCCGAACTTGCACCACTTATGTATGCTCTTTCGAGCAAATTTTCATGTATCAAAAATTCGGATAATAGTAATGAAAAATTTTATGTGTTTTATTGTGCTGTTTTGATCTGCTATGTGCTATATATACATGATTATATGCTAATTTGTGAAACCACTTAAGTTCATGCAAAACACCTAGTTTATAGGACCACAATCTCACAAAAATCATAGGCACTCCACATCTTTCCGTTCCATGACAGAAAGATGCCTCCATGACCAACTCGTGGAAACCCTGGACCAACCCCACCTGAAGTCAGCTCAGCTGCATTCCAAGCAGCTGTATCTGCTGCGGTTACTGCAGCCATGGTGCAAATCCACCAAGGGAACAATGGTGGAGTCAATGGACAAGGGGCTGGAAGTTCGAACAACGGAACAAATCACGGACCTACCAAGACATGCTCTTACAAGGACTTCACCAACGCCAAGCCACGAACCTTTAATGGCACGGGTGGAATGATAACCCTAAAGAGGTGGATGGAAAAAGTGGAATCGGTATTCGAGATATGTGAATGCCCCGAGGAGGTGAAAGTGAAGTTCTCCGCATGCACATTCGTTGACCAAGCTCTCACTTGGTGGAATGGACATGTAGAGGCCATGACTCTCCCCGTAGCCAACGCTATGCCATGGACGGAGTTGAAGGAAATGCTGATGGCTGAGTACTGCCCGCGAGGCGAAATTCAGAAAATGGAGCAAGAGCTGTGGAATCTCACCGTCCGAAACTCTGATATAGATGCATACATATCAAGGTTTAGCGAGCTGTCATTGTTGTGCCCTGGCATGATCACTTCAGAAGGAAAGAAAATCAAACGATTCATCTGGGGATTAACCTCCCCAATTCAAGGAAATGTAATAGCTGCAAATCCTGAAACGTTCGACAGTGCCAAGAGATTGGCTAAGAAACTGTACGACCACAACAACAAAAAGGGCGAGAAGCCAGCAGAAACTGAAGGCAAGAAGGATAGTGACAACAAGAAAGGAAAGAACAACAAAAGAAAAGGACAACAAGGCTCAGAATCGTCAAAGAAGCAACAGACGGTGACAGTCAATGCTGCAACCACCCAAGTACCCTCCACACCACACGCTCCAGCCTCAGCTAATCCAAGCACTCCTAGGCAGTATTCTGGGAATCTCCCAAAGTGCAACAAGTGTAGTCTCCATCATAATCGCGAATGTAAGGAAATGCAATGCACCAGTTGCAATCGGAAGGGTCACACAGCAAGGTATTCCAGGACCTATCCTCCACATAACCAACAACAAGGGAACAACAACAACCGCAACAACAACAACAACAACAACAACAACAACAACAACAACAACAACAACACCAACAATAGCGGCAATAACACAGGATCAAGCCCCACCTGCTATGGATGTGGAAAGACTGGGCATATCCGTCGAAACTGCCCCAACACCAACAACCCTAGAAACGGAGGAACAGGAAGGGTACTAGCTATGGGTCAGGGAGAAGCGGTTCAGGATCCCGCTGTTGTTACCAGTACGTTTCTCCTAAACCACACTTATGCATGCATCCTATTTGATACCGGGGCAGAACGAAGTTTTGTGAGCAATAAATTCAAACACTTATTAAAACAACAACCCCAGAAGCTTAATGAAATCTTCACGGTGGAAATGGCTAATGGGAAAACAGAATCCACTGGGGAAATCTACATCGGATGTTCCCTGACCTTAAATCATCACGTCTTTCAAATAAACTTAATGTCTGTTTCCATTAGGAGTTTTGATGTGATTATCGGCATGGATTGGTTAAGCCCCCACCATGCTGAAATTATGTGTCACGAGAAGGCCGTTCGCCTTCATCTCCCAAATCACGAAACCCTAGTTATTTACGGAGACAAACCCAGCACGAACCTTCGTCTCATCTCGTGCATTAAGGCACAAAAGTACCTACGAAAGAAGGACTTGAAGTTTCTAGCTCATATAGTGGATAAGTCCAAAGAAGAGATCAATATTCGAAACATCCCTGTGGCTTGTGATTTCCCGGATGTCTTTCCGAAGGATCTTCTGGGGATACCCCCAGAAAGACAAGTCGAGTTCTGAATTGATCTAGTGCCAGGAGCTACTCCCATCGCCAAATCACCCTACAGATTGGCTCATGCGGAGATGCAAGAGTTGTCCAGTCAACTCAGCGAGCTTTTGGACAAAGGATTCATCCGACCCAGTTTCTCACCTTGGGGAGCTCCGGTTCTCTTTGTTAAGAAGAAAGACGGTACCTTTAGGATGTGTATTGACTATAGGGAACTTAACAAGCTCACTATCAAAAACCGCTATCCACTTCCGCGAATCGACGATCTATTTGACCAGCTCCAAGGAGCTAGTTACTTCTCAAAGATAGATCTGCGATCTGGATACCACCAACTCAAGGTCCGGGAGGAGGACATTCCTAAAACCGCCTTCCGAACTCGTTACAGACATTATGAATTTGTCGTAATGCCCTTCGGTCTGACGAATGCCCCTGCCGCATTCATGGACCTAATGAATCGAATCTGCCGACCATTCCTCGATAACTTTGTCATCGTTTTCATCGACGACATCCTCGTCTATTCCCGAAGCGAAGAAGAACACGGCCGACATCTCCGACAAATCCTAGAAACCCTGCGAACCGAAAAGTTATACGCAAAACTCTCTAAGTGCGAGTTTTGGCTCCGTAGTGTGAACTTTTTGGGACATGTTGTTAGTCAGGAAGGAATACATGTGGATCCTTCTAAAATCCAAGCCATCGAAGGATGGGCGATTCCAACAACACCCATAGAAATTCGCCAATTTTTAGGCCTCGCAGGCTACTACAGGAGATTCATTCAAAACTTCTCCAAAACAGCAAAGCCACTTACCTCGCTTACACAAAAGGGCGTACACTTCGAATGGACGGACAAACAAGAAGCTGCATTCCGAGCTCTGAAGCAAACACTCTGCAGTGCGCCGGTGCTATCACTACTAGAAGGAACAGAAGACTTTATAGTTTACCGTGATGCGTCAAATCAGGGTTTAGGCTGCGTACTCATGCAGCGTGGAAAGGTGATAGCTTACGCGTCCTGGCAACTAAAGACGCATGAGGTGCATTACACCACCCATGATCTGGAACTGGGAGAAGTGGTCTTCTCCCTGAAGATTTGGAGGCACTACCTTTACGGTACCAAGTGCACCATCTTCACCGACCACAAGAGTCTCCAGCAGATCTTGAAGCAAAAAGAGCTGAACATGAGGCAACGAAGATGGGTTGAACTGTTGAACGACTATGAGTGCGAAATCAAGTACCACCTAGGCAAGGCTAACGTGGTAGCTGATGCCTTGAGTCGGAAATAATACTCAAATCGTCATTCGAAGACTCTCTCCATAACCATTCGATCCCACCTAACCTCTCAAATGAGGGCAGCCCAGTTCGATGCCATGAAGGCAGAAAACAAAACAAGCGAAGCGCTGCGTGGAATGGAGAAGGACTCCGAAGTGAAGGAAGACGGAACATATTACTTCATGAACCACATTTGGGTCCCTAAACTTGGGGGATTCAGAGAAGTAGTCATGAACGAAGCCCACAAGACGCGATACTCCATCCATCCAGGTTCAGACAAGATGTACTTGGATGTTAAGCAACATTATTGGTGGCCTAACATGAAGGCAGAGATTGCCACTTACTTTAGCAACTGCCTCACATGTGCTAAAGTAAAAGTGGAATATCAGAAGCCCTCCGGATTAATACGGCAACCAGTAATTCCCGAGTGGAAATGGGAAAGGATTACTATGGACTTTGTGACCAAGCTACCCAAGACGACTGATGGTTTGGATGCCATATGGGTAATAGTTGATAGACTAACAAAATCCGCTCATTTCCTGCCAATAAAAGAATCATACAAGATGGAGCGCCTGACAAGAATTTATATCAAGGAAATCGTGAGACTCCACGGAGTGCCCGTATCTATCATCTCAGATAGAGATAGTAGATTTACCTCACGCTTTTGGCAATCGCTTCAGAAAGCTATGGGAACACAACTCGATATGAGCACTGCCTACCACCCACAAACGGATGGTCAAAGCGAGCGAAGCATTCAAACGCTAAAGGACATGCTTCGCGCGTGTGTAATAGACTTTGGAAAGTCGTGGGATACTCACTTGCCTTTGATCGAATTCTCATATAACAACAGTTATCATTCAAGCATCAAAGTCGCTCCTTTCGAGGCATTGTATGGGCGTAAATGTAGATCACCGTTGTGTTGGGCTGAGGTAGGAGACACCCAGCTAGCAAGAGGACAAACGCCAAACAATGCCTTAACAGGACCGTAAATCATATGCGAGACGACCGAGAAGATAATTCAGATCAGGGCCCGACTGCAATCATCACGAGACAGACAAAAGAGCTACGCCGATAAACTACGAAAGCCCTTGGAATTCAGAGTCGGAGATAGGGTGTTACTAAAAGTCTCTCCTTGGAAAGGATTGATTCGTTTTGGAAAGCGGGGAAAACTGAACCCTCGATACATTGGACCCTTCGAGATTCTTGCCCGAATCGGTCCAGTGGCGTATAGACTACAGCTACCCGCTGAGCTCAGCAGTGTACACCCCGTGTTCCACGTTTCCAATTTGAAAAAGTGCTTATCCGACGAGACTCTCGTCATTCCATTAGAAGAGATCGAAATCAACAAGAATCTCCTATTCATCGAGGAACCAGTCGAAATCATGGACAGGGAGGTGAAGCGTACTAAGCAGAGTCGCATTCCGATTGTGAAAGTTCGATGGAACGCGAGACGCGGACCGGAATTCACATGGGAACGTGAAGACCAAATGAAACAGAAGTACCCTCACCTGTTCTCGCATTCTCAAATCTAGCTTTCAAAAGAATTTCGGGACGAAATTCCCTCTAACGAGGGGATGATGTCACAACTAGGAATTTTGATGCTTTGTAACAACAACAATGATAACAATTGTAAACCAACAATGTGAAAGCATGCATGATGCTTATTTAATAACAACAAAACTTCCATCAAAACACTTTATACAAGCACTGCAAATAGTCAACAAAGAATTGGAAACCCTAGAAATCCCCGTTTAAGTCCATTTTGGACTAGGATTTCCTTATTAGGCCTAATGGACCAATAAGCTTCCAATTTAACTATCTTGAACATAGAACTCTCAAATGGGCCCTAATTGGACCCATATACATGAAACTTAATATTTTGGGCCTTATAAACCTAAAATGAACTAGGTTATCTTTAATGGGCCTTATTGGACCATAACAAATCTAATTAGCCCTAATGGATCAAAAAAATCATTCCTTGATTTATTTTGGGCCAAAAAATCATCTAATTGAATCATAATATGGGCTTAAGCATACAAGGCCCAATTTTCTTTCTTCCTTTCCCCTCTTCTCGGCCCAAACTACACAATAGGAGGAAGGGTTGACTTTTGTACTTGCCACCTCACCATTATACATGGGACATCCATGCAAATATCCCATGTTTCCAAGTATACATCTTTTCAATTCTCTCTCTTTCTCCTCTCTCTTTTTCTCTCGGCCTAGAGCCTCCCAAAACACACACACATCACAACAAACTCTCTCGAAGTCTCTCTAAACTCATCCATTTCTTCATCCAAAAATTCTCAAGACTTTTGCTTATGTTTCAAGAGGTTTTCACAAGATAATCATCATTCTTTGGTAAGTTTTTACATGTCTAAGTTATACAACTCTTCTCTCTTGTAAGATCATTCCTTCTAAACAAGTTTTTGGTGATCATACTCCTAGAAAACTCTTTAAGTTCGAGATCTTCCAAGAAAGCTTGCTAAAGCCGAAAATCACATCACTTACTTCCATTCTTCTTCAAAAACCGAACCCACAACTCAAGGTGAGCTTCATACCCCTCTCTTTTCGGTTTTCATAAGTTTTATGGGGGAGAATACAAGTAAAATGTGTAGATTTATGTGTATGTATATGCTATGGATGATTTTATGCATGTATGTGTGATTTTATGTGTTTTTGTGTTGAATATGTAAACAAAAAGGGAAGAAATCTTGAGATCTATGTCATAAGAAGGAAAACAAACATGATCTAAGTTATATTACACTAAACAAGTCAATAATATTAACTTATAAGATTGTGATAAACATATTTCAACATAAAACCCATTTTTGGGCTTAAATTGTCAAATATACAAAAGTTGGGTTAAAAGTTGCCAATCACGGTTTCTTAAAGGTCAACAGAGTCAAAACAGTTACAATAATTGTTTTTATGAACATTATGATCTTCAAAGGACTTAAAATGTAAATATTAGCTTAATGGGCTCAATTTTCGGCTTTTCGGCCCAACAAGCCCAAAGTTGCGAAAATATGACATTTAAAGGGGCTGAAATGGTAAATTCTTCAAAACAGGGGATAACAAGTGTAACAAAACTATTTCAAGGGTTAAAAATGCTTTTCTTTTCCAAAAAGGATAAAAAATGCAAAGTTTTTAGATTTTGGGCTAAAATTGTAAAAATTGCAAAAATTTGGGTTTTAACCGAAAAATACTATTCTGGAAGGGCTGAAACTGCCAAAGAATAAGTCTTGAGTTAAAAATATCATTTAAACAAGTCTATGATGCAAAAGTGTCAAGAAAATGTTTTAAGGGCTTAAAATGACTTTTCTTTTATATAAAGGACTAAAATTGTTATTTTATAAAAAGAAAGGGGCTGAAAAGGTCAAACCACTATTTTTAAACCAATTATTTTAATTATAGAATATTGAGACAAAAATACTAATCTACGACTTACAAAATCAAAAGACAAATACACGTATAACTCCAAATACCGTTATAAACAAATCGCTCGGTCTCGAGTCGATCTCCAACAATTATACAATGCCTAAGACAAGTAAACATTCCAAAAACCTTGGGCTGAAAGTCTCAAATCATGCTTGTTGGACCTTGAAATCCATTAACATGATCTTTGGGCCCAAGGGGATAATGATTATATGTTATTGGGCCTTCCATGACCCAATTCCATATAAAGGGACCTTCAATGGCTTTTAAGTGCTATTGGGCCCTAGTGATCCATTAGTATTGCCAGTAAGGTCAAAGTAATCAAATGCGAGATGGGCCAACGTGTCCTTCGCATTCCCGGCAGCCTAAAATAACTCACGGAAGTAGCAGGACTTCGTACTCATCTTTTCCTCGTTTGCTAGGCTTATGAGTAATCAAAGTAAACAGATTCAGGTTGTTAATCAATAGTAATCAAGGTTGTTTGGATTAAGTGAGTGATAACGGGCGACGCCTCTAAGGATCGTTCGTAGTCTGTAGTTATAACTCGTCATTATTAATGCATGATTATAACGACTCACAACCCTTAATTAATCCAACACCACCTGAGTAATCAAGGAAGAGTAAACAATAATCATTCGTTGTAGCGGTATAGCAATTCGTAAACAAGTATATCTTGCGTTATCGGAAAACATCGGGTTTTTCGAGGAAATCAACACCACTCGCTTATAATTTCTATAGCTGTAATACAATACTCCCTTTTATATACACGTTTTGAAATCATTCATGCATCAACTTATGGATCTTCACACTTTGACAAACTATTGCCTTTTTCAGAAAATATCGGATTTTCTGGGTTTTACAAACTACACAAATCATTTTTATCACAACATTGCTTATGAACTCACCAACATTTCATATGTTGACGTTTTCCAAAATAACTTGTATTCTCAGGTAACAGGTAAGCGGAAGGGTAATATCAAGTAATGTTAGGATGTTATGTTTTTGAAAACTCTCAAACAATTTATGTTATGAATGTGTAATATTTAAAACAATGTACTGGATGTAAACAACATCAGTTGTAATGTATTGATGCATGGTGATGTTTATGTTATGATTCATGTATATTCATTGTGATGATATTCAATTTAAGTCACGCGAGCCCTCGGACGTTTCCGCCGTCTGGTTTCGGGGGTGTGACAGTGTTGCATGTGGTATTTTGGGGAACTCACTAAGCATTTATGCTTACAGTTGTTGTGTTATGGGTTTTAGGTACTAGCGAGGATCGCGAGAAGGCGCCGGCATGATCCGTACACACTCATGGAGTTTATGTTATAGAGATTCTGGGACGTGTTTTGTTATGACACATTGAATACATTATGTTTTATGTTATCGTGTGATTGAAAGTATGTTTTTAAAAATGAAAAATTGTTTTGAAAATTCACGTTGTTACAAGTTGGTATCAGAGCCTTGGTTTGAGGGATTCGGATGCACCTTCGGGCGTACCTGAACTCAAACTGAGGATTTGAGAAAGTTTTTCATAAAAAGGAACAATTTTTCTAAAAGAGTAAAAGATTTTGAGAAAGGCAGAAGGAAGCAGTGTGTACGATCAGCCAACGCCCGAACAGTGATTTCCCAAAATACCCTTACATTATGTGTTATGAGATATGATATGATATGCATGCTAGAGTTGGCTAGGTATTCATATTAGGACTAGAGTGGCCTGATTTGTGATGCCTTAGCCTAGGGATATGTCTGCTGCTCTGTGATGCTTGAGAGTGAGTAGATAGCAGTGAGGAGCTTATGAGAGGTCTACCGAAGGGTAGCCTATGCCAACGTGATGCAGGGTGCTTGTGATCTGGGATCAAAGGAGGAGGACTTAGGGTGAATACTGATGCGGTGTGGACGGTAGTATAGGGCCCGTACTACTGAAGACACCGGAGCAGTGCGCACTCTAAGTAAGAATCCTTTGGGTACTAAAGAACAAGTAGGGTTGGGTTATCGAGTGCGAGTATGCTCGAGAAGATCTCTGATATTATTATGTTGTATTTCAGAGACATCATGGTTGGGACACGCCACAGACCTGAGCCGAGCGGCGTGAGTGACGAGGAGCTTCGTCAGATGATCCACGATGAGGTGGCGGCGGCGATTCGAGCCGAGATTCCGGAGATGTTTGGGTCTATCAAGACCACATTGATTGAGACTTTTGATGAGCGATACGCCGCGGTGACTGAGGCTGCGGCTGCTGTAGCTACCGCAGCTGTGGATGCTGCCAGGCCTCATGGAGGTGACTCGTTGTTGTTTTGGGAGTTTAGCAACACGAAGCCACCAGAGTTTGATGGGACGCAGGATCCGATTGCTGCGATGAGATGGATTTCTGATATCGAGGGATGCTTCTATACGTGTTCATGTCCGGAGCATCTGAGGGTACGATTCGCGTTGAACCAGCTCCGCTTGGGAGCGAAGGATTGGTGGAATTTCGTGATGGTGAGCTTCACTCTTGCAGAGATTTCAGCGGTGACCTGGGAGAGGTTCACCACGATGTTTAGAGACGAGTATGTTCCCCAGTGGAGAGGGAACGGTTGGTTCAGGAGTTCTTGACCCTCAAGAAGGGTACCGATTCGGTTACTGTGCTTACCAGGAAGTTTCATGAGAGGGCGATGTTCTACCCTGAGCAGGTGTCTACTGAGCAGGCACGCATGAGCCGGTATTTGGGCGTTTTGAGGAGGGATATTAGGGAGTTCGTGTCGAACTCGACTTACCGGACATTTGCTGAGCTCCAGGCAAATGCCCGGAAGAGGGAGATTGAGTTGGAGACTCAGGTCAGGGAGGAGGCCGAGTCTCAGAGGATGGATCGGCGGCCGGCACAGTCTCAGCCGGCAGCCAAGCGGGCAAAGTCCGCTGATACGAGATCTGGAGGCCAGAAGGGCCGCACTTGTGGGAAGTGCGGCAAGGGACATGATGGGGTCTGTCGATCAGGTGCTTGCTACAAATGTGGCAAGGAGGGGCATATCGCCAAGGATTGCCCTAAGGGATTTATGGTTTGCTTTCATTGCAACCAGACTGGCCATCGGAAGGCCGAGTGCCCGCAGTTACATCAGGGATTAGCACAGGGATCTGCACCTGCTGCTAGGACTACCGAGGTTCGGCCAGCGAAGGCCGAGGCACCGAAGGCTCGTGGAAGAGCTTTCCAGTTGACAGCGGAGGAGGTCCGCGCAGCGCCAGATGTTGTGGCTGGTATGTATTCTCTATTTATTTATGTTGAATTGAGATAGTGTGCTTATATTATGATATGCGTAGGTACTTTTCTTGTGAATTATGTACCTGCCTTAGTGTTATTTGACTCGGGTGCGAGTAGGTCATTTGTGTCGATAGCGTTCAGTCGGCACATCAGTAGCCGACGAGAGGCGTTGAGTCGACCTCTACGAGTTTCCATAGCTGACGAGCGAGCGGTGTATGCTACGGATGTGATTTGAGGATGTGTACTCGAGATCTTCGGTGTTGAGTTCCCGATATATCTGGTCCCGATAGCGATGGGGGACGTGTGTGTCATAGTGGGCATGGATTGGTTGAGCCGGTTTGGGGCTGTTATAGACTGCGAGCGACAGTTGGTGACGATACGAGACCCTAGTGGGGGAGTACTTACGGTCTACGGCGAGGGTACCCGTTCTGGGTCAGCATTTTGTTCAGCTGCTAGAGCGAGGAGGAGTCTACAGTAGGGCTGTAGCAGGTTTGTGGCATATGTGATAGATTCACGAGTGGCCACCGAGGGGCCAAGTTCGGTTGATGATGTGCCGATAGTGCGTGAGTTCCCGGATGTGATTCCCGAGGAGTTGTCGGGTGTGCCTCCCGAGAGGCAGGTAGAGTTCCGCATCGATTTGGTTCTGGGGCAGCGCCTATCGCCAAGGCGCCTTATCGCCTTGCGCCGCCAGAGATGCAGGAGTTATCCTCGCAGCTTCAGGAGCTGCTGGGGAAGGGGTTTATTAGACCGAGTAGTTCCCCTTGGGGAGCACCGATCCTTTTTGTCAAGAAAAAGGATGGTTCACACCGGATGTGTATTGATTACCGGGAGTTGAACAAGTTGACGGTCAAGAACCGTTACCCATTACCGAGGATCGACGATTTGTTCGATCAGTTGCAGGGAGCGTCTTGGTTCTCCAAGATTGATCTGAGGTCTGGATATCATCAGATGAGAGTGCGTGATGAGGATATCCAGAAGACGGCGTTCAGGACTCGTTATGGGCATTACGAGTTCGTGCTGATGCCTTTCGGGCTCACCAATGCACTAGCAGCGTTCATGGATCTCATGAACAGGGTGTGTAGACCGATGTTGGATCGTTTGGTGATCGTGTTCATCGACGATATACTGGTGTATTCGAGATCTAGAGAGCAGCACGAGGAGCATCTGAGAGATATACTCGGGGTATTGAAGACGGAGAGGCTTTATGCCAAATTCTCCAAGTACGAGTTCTGGTTACGGGAGGTCCAGTTCTTGGGGCATCTCGTCAACCAGGATGGGATTTTGGTCGATCTGGCCAAGATTGAGGCGGTTATGAGGTGGGAGGTGCCAAGATCACCCATCGAGATCAGGAGTTTTCTAGGATTGGCCGGCTACTATCGGAGATTTATCAGAGATTTCTCCAAGATCATCGTGCCTCTCACCAGGTTGACCCGGAAGGGTGTTGCTTTTTCATGGGGTCCGGAGCAGCATACCTCGTTTGAGACACTTCTCCCGAAGTTATGCGAAGCCCCTGTGTTAGCCCTCCCGGAAGGGATGGAGGATTTGGTGGTGTATTGTGACACATCGATATCAGGGTTGGGTGCAGTACTTATGCAGAGGGGGCATGTGATAGCGTATGCATCGAGGCAGCTGAATCCTCATGAGACGAGGTATCCCACCCACGATCTGGAATTGGGGGCAGTGGTGTTCGCCCTCAAGATATGGCGTCACTATTTATATGGGGTTCGGTGTACCATATACACGGACCATAAGAGCCTGAAGTATTTGATGGATCAGCCCAATCTGAATATGCACCAGAGGAGATGGTTGGACGTGGTAAAGGATTACGATTGTGAGATCCTGTACCACCCGGGCAAAGCTAATGTTGTAGCTGATGCTCTGAGTCGTAGGGCAGAGAGCGCCCCGATTCGAGATACTTGTATGCGATTGACAGTGATGACTCCGGTGTTGGACACCATTTGGGAGGCCCAGGCAGAGGCCGTGAGACCGGAGAACCGCAAGAGGGAGCAGGTGATTGGGCAGGTGTCTGAGTTCGTTACCGATAGCCGAGGGCTAAGGACCTTTCAAGGTCAGATTTGGGTGTCGTATGCAGGCGGGGCACGTACCATTTTGATGGAGGAAGCGCATAGATCGAGATTCTCGATCCATCCCTGGGCCACTAAGATGTATTTGGACCTGAAGAAAGATTATTGGTGGCCCTGTATGAAGAGGGATGTATCACGGTTTGTTGAGAGGTTCTTGACCTGTCGCAGGGTTAAGGCCGAGCACCAGCGTCCACATGGCAAGTTGCAGCCGCTTGAGGTTCCCCAGTAGAAGTGGGAACAGATTTCCATGGATTTCATCACCAAATTGCCGAGGACCGCGAGGGGTGTCGATGCAATTTGGGTGATCGTCGACCGGCTGACGAAGAGCGTGCATTTTCTTGCTATCAGTGAGAGCTCTTCTGCTGAGAGGTTGGCAGAGTTGTATGTGAGAGAGGTGGTATCGCGTCATGGAGTACCGATCTCGATTGTATCAGATCGAGATGTACGATTCACTTCCAGGTCCTGGAAGAAGTTCCACGAGGATTTGGGTACGAGGTTGCATTTCAGTACCGCTTACCACCCCCAGACAGACGGATAGAGTGAGCGGTGATGGGTTTGAGCCATAAGAACTTTCCTATGTGCACATGCAAACCCTAATGCTTGGATCTAGGTTTCTCTAATTGAACATGCAATGTTTCCAAGGCTTACAATGCTAGATCTAGAGATAACAATTGAAACATAACACATGAAATCAGATCTAGAAGAATACCTTAAGTTGCTTGCTTGAATCTTCTTGTTCCTGGAGCTTAGAGTCACAATTGTCACTCCTCTAATGGCTTACAAACACCAACTAGCAAGAGGATGATTTGGAGAGAGAGGAGAGATGAGAAAATCGGCTCCAGGGTTTCTTTCTTACAAGAGTGGCCGATTTCCCTCACCCATAGGGTCTATTTATACTATGAGCTACTAGGGTTACATCCTTAACCCTAATTGAATAACTTAGGCCCTAAGCAATCCAAGGATCCTTCTAGATATGAGGCTTGGACGAATTTAAGATATCCTAACCCTAAAATTCGGCCACCCTAATATCCATAAGGATTCATAGCCCAAAAACACAACTATCACACATTTGACAGTTTAAGCCCCTTTATTCAATTGACCTCTTTTAGTCACCAAATTAATTCCTAATTAATTTATGACTAATATTAATAAAATAATATTATTATTCCTTTAATATATTATTCTTATAACATATTAATATAATAATATCTCTTCTCTCTATATAAATCAACCTGTTAAGTTGCTATGGTGAAGGCAACCCAAAAGGACTATGCACAACCGGGTCAAGTACTTACCAAATATAGTTACGGGCTTAGACACTAATCCAACAGTCTCCCACTTGGATAAGTCTAGTAGCTATAAATGCAAACACAATCCGATTAGCAATCGTAGCTCTCAAAGACGCTGTCAAACTCTGATCTTATCAATTCAGTCCTGACCAGGCCCGGCACATAAGTCAAATCAAATTATCGAGGGGCCCTGATATCGCTTTTACCCTCTTAGGATAAAAGGAACAGATAAACTTCGACTTATATGCATCTACTATCCACTAATCAAATCACACACAACAATGCGTTTTATAACATCAAGTTACTGATGCGTTTGCACATTATCAATGCATAACCAATCAACAAACAATAAACCATATATCTAGGTTTTAAGACCATATGATATTACCATCCTGCGATCACTCGTGATAAATTCCATGAAGTGATTCCAGCAAGTGTGGGTTTATTCCAATGCTCAAATCAAGTTCATAAGCACTCATGAACGTTGTAGCAAACCTTTGCTATGTCTAATACGCTTTAGACAATCTACACACCAATTCATGACAGTCTTCATTCATATCTACTTCCAACATATGAACGACTGTGGACCATTCGAATAATTCGATTATAATCAAATAACTTAATTATTCAGGAAGTCAAAACATGCAAAATGAAACAATGGGTAAAATATTAACATAAGACAGTAACATTACTAATAAATAATACTCCTTTATTTAATCATCAAATGTTATGAAACAACTTATCTATTACATGTTTCCAAACTATCTAATCTAAAGTAATATCGTCCTTTAGCCCAATGCTCCTAGTGTGCTGCAAATGCTTAACCCTACTCAGTCCCTTCGTAAGCGGATCTGCTGGGTTATCTTCTGACGATACCCTCTTCACTACGAGGAGTCCTTCTTCCACCCAATGTCGAATAAAGTGATATTTTATGTCGATATGTCGAGATCTACCATGATCTCTTGGTTCCTTGGTCAAGGCAACCGCTCCTTCATTATCACAGAAAATCTCCAGGGGCTCCTTTATGGCTGGCACAACTCCAAGGTCTCCAATGAAGTTTTTCAACCATATAGCCTCCTTTGATGCTTCACTTGCTGCAATGTACTCTGATTCACACGTTGAATCAGCTACAGTTTCCTGCTCGGAACTCCTCCATTGAGGGTAAAGACCCAGCCCGACTACGAACGATAGTTGTCCCTGTCGGTCTGAAAACTGGCGTCGCTGTACCCTCGCACCTTTAAGTCATCACTCCCACCGAGGACTAGAAACCATTCCTTGGTCCTCCGAAGGTACTTAAGAATGTTCTTGACTGCGATCTAATGCGCTCTGCCAGGTTCCCTTGATATCTGCTGACCATGCTCAAAGCGAAGGCCACATCAGGGCGAGTGCAAATCATAGCGTACATGATCGAGCCGACTGCGGAAGCGTAAGGTACTCGGCTCATTTCTGCTATCTCGACTTCAGTACTCGGACTCTGAGTCTTACTTAACTTGGCATTATTTTGGATTGGTAACTCCCCTTTCTTTGAATTCTCCATACTAAAACGTTTTAGTACCTTGTCTAAGTAAGTGTTCTGACTAAGTCCTATTAGTCTCTTACTTCTGTCTCTCACTATCCTTATTCCCAGAATATAAGAAGCCTCTCCGAGGTCCTTCATAGTGAAGCACTTCCCGAGCCAGGACTTAACCTCCTGTAATGTCGGGATGTCGTTTCCTATGAGTAGTATGTCATCGACATACAATACAAGGAAGCTTACTACACTCCCATTGGCTTTGACATATACACAAGACTCATCTTCACTTCGCAAAAAACCAAACTCTTTGACCTTCTCGTCGAAACAAAGTTTCCATCTGCGAGACGCTTGCTTAAGTCCATAAATAGACTTCTCAAGCTTACACACTCTACTGGGATGCTTCGCATTGACAAAACCCTCTGGCTGAGCCATGTAAACATCCTCAGCCAACTTCCCATTAAGGAAAGCGGTTTTGACATCCATTTGCCATATTTCATAGTCATGAAATGCAGCAATGGTCAGCATCACCCTGATAGAATTTATCTTCGCAACTGGTGAGAAGGTTTCGTCGTAGTCAATTCCAGGAGTTTGAGTGAAACCCTTCGCAACCAATCGCGCCTTATAAGTGTGCACGTTTCCATCCACATCAGTCTTCTTCTTGAAGATCCACTTGCACCCGACCGTCTTACGACCTGGTACATTTTCAACCAAATTCCAAACTTGGTTGTCATACATGGATTGGATCTCGCTATCCATAGCCTCTTTCCACTTTGCAGACTCTGGGCCTGCCATGGCTTCCTTATAGCTGTTAGGCTCGTCCATATTCACTAGTGTACTATCACTAATGAACGTATCCCCTTCCATAGTAATATGAAAACCATAAAACTGGGGTGGAACACTAACTCTTTCGGAACGTCTAAGAGGTAAGGATTCGTCAATCGGTTCAACTGGAGTTTCCTCCTCGGGTTGAGCGCCAGTGTTAGAGGTTCCTTCATCGCTCGATTCTTGAAGCTCTTCAAGATCGATCTGTCTCCCACTGTCTCCTTGGCTTATGAGTTCTCGTTCTAGGAAAACCCCTCTCCTCGCAACGAAGACAACATTGTCACTCGGTCTGTAGAAGAGATATCCAAAGGATTTTTGTGGGTAGCCGATGAAAATACATCGCTCACTACGAGGTTCGAGCTTGTCGTGAGTTTCCCGTCTTACAAAAACCTCGCAACCCCAAACCTTGATATGTGCTAACAAGGGAGCCTTCCATGTCCATATCTCGTGAGGTGTTTTGGCAACCTTCTTCGTAGGTACTAAGTTAAGGATATGGACGGCAGTCTCTAAGGCATACCCCCAGAATGAGATAGGTAGTGAAGCACGACTCATCATGGAACGAACCATGTCTAGCAAGGTTCGATTACGCCTCTCAGCTACACCATTCAATTGTGGTGTCCTAGGTGGCGTCAATTGTGAAACTATTCCACATTCCTTGAGGTAGTCGTGGAATTCAAGACTTAGGTACTCTCCACCTCGATCAGATCGAAGCATCTTGATTTTCCTGCCCAATTGATTCTCCACTTCTTGTTTTAACTCTTTGAACTTTTTAAAGGTTTCTGACTTGTGCTTGATCAAGTAGATATACCCATATCTGCTATAATCATTTGTGAAAGTTACATAGAAGCGATTTCAGTCCCTTGTGGTGGATCTAAAGGGTCCACATACATCTGTATGTATGAGATCCAATAAACCCTCACCCCTCGCACAAGCGCCAGTGAAGGGTGACTTGGTCATCTTTCCAAGTAAGCAAGACTCGCATACGTCATCGTCCCTAAGGTCGAATGACTCCAAGACTCCATCCTTTTGGAGTTGGGCTATGCGTTTCTTGTTAACATGGCCAAGGCGACAATGCCACAAGCATGCTTTGTCCATACTATTGGAAGAATCCACACATAATACATCATTTCCTAAGTTGTCTACAACCATCACAGTTTCATATATTCCATTACAAGGCAATGCTTCAAAATATAGAACATTGTTAAAATAAGCATAAATAGAACCCTTTTCATTATCAAATGAATATCTAAAGCCTTGTTTATATAAACCATGAAATGAAATGATGTTTCTAGCCATATCTGGCGAATAGCAACAATTATTCAAATTTAAATCTAAACCATTACTAAGCACTAAGGAATAAACTCCAATCTTGGTCACAGGCGACGATCTTCTGTTTCCCATGATCAGATCCATCCTTCCACGCTCCACATCCCTATTTCTTCTTAGTCCCTGCAAATCAAAACATATGTGAAAACCACATCCTGTATCAAGAACCCAAGAAGTAGCATGTGACAAACTATTAGATTTAATTGTGTAAATACCTGCGAAAGATGACTTGATCTTTCCATCCTTGATGGCCTGCAGATATTCTGGGCAGCTTCTCCTTTCCTTCCCCGTTCTTCTTTTGTTGTGTTGTCACAGGTCCGCCGTCGTCGCCTGTGCAATGCATTGCTGCTCCGGTCACTGTTTGACACCCGAGAGGCGGTCGAGTTCGTGTTTCACGTGAGTTCAAGGGTGCTGCTGTTTCAAGATCATGTGGTGTGTGTGTTATTTCATGAATGGGATGTTTGTTTAGCCGAAAAATCAAGAACAGCCACTACCACCACCGTGTGTGGGTGTATTTTAGTGAGTGTGTGTGTCCATTTGGTATTTTTTTTCATTGTAACATTGTAACCGGAGCTAGAATAATAAAATGAAACTCAAAACCACCACCGTAGGGTGGTGGCTGCCGCCACCAGCCGTCGTGTCGGGTGGCAGTGTGCTTGTTGTGTTTGACTCGTTTGGGATGCTTGGACAGAATGGGCCAATAAAACCCTAATGGGCCCAATGAAGCCCTAATTGACCTAAAAGCCTAAACATGTGACTAATGGGCCTAGTGAAACCCTAATGGGCCTAGTGAAACCCTAATGGGCCTAATAAACCCTAATGGATCTAAGTACTTGACTTTTTGGGCCTAGTAGGTTATGATTGGGTTGGAAACCCTAATTAGGGTTTAGAAAACCCTAATTTTGGAATTATGGGCTTGGAATTGTCGGGACCCACATTTGGGCCATTGGAATGGAATTGTGAATTACACCGAATCACACCATATAACTTATCTAGTAGAGTGATGGACTTAATGGCTTAAGTCCTTAATGGGTTAAGTGAGAAACACTTAACCCTAATCGTCAGTTTATGTGAAAACCCTTATTTCACTTGGGCTTTGTGTTGGGCCTTCCTATTGGGCTTTGGTGATTGGGCTATTAATGAGCCATCCAAAATCAAGCATATGGACTATAATAATTTAATGGGCTTAAGGGTAGGGCCCATGTAAGAGGGTTGGGCCCAATTTGGAAAATTGGGCCATAGATGGGCCATAATTAGACCTTCATGATTATGAGATATTGGGCCATTAGAAATGCCAAATGTTGGACTGGACTAAATGGTTGGGCCTTAGAATAAGACCACGTAAAGGTTGGGCCCAATTTGGAAAATGGGGCCATATGTTGGGCTTTGATTCATAGTTTAACTTTTGGGCCTTTGGATTGGGCCTTGAGTTGAATCAAGATAAGATAGGGGTAAGGCAGTATTTTACCCCAAGCATGGATTTATGATTTTTGTGTTGGAACCCAATTATTAATTGGGTGATGTTTTGATATTGACAGTTCGGGAATCTGTCATCCAGCAGCTGGGATTGTGTGTACGGGACTTCAGTAGTGTGAGGTGAGTTACCTTCCCGTAGAAGTGGGTCGAAGGCACCAAGGCCGGCCCACTAGTAAGAGTTATAGTAGAGATAATTGTCTTTGTGATAATTATCTGGTATGATGCTATCTGTTATGATTATGTGCTAGTGTGCTATGATGTTATGTGTTATGTGATCAGGAGGGTGTAGGTTAGACCCCAGTACCGGTCGAAAGGACCGAAGGGGTAGTTAGTGATGGGTTTGAGCCATAAGAACTTTCCTATGTGCACATGCAAACCCTAATGCTTGGATCTAGGTTTCTCTAATTGAACATGCAATGTTTCCAAGGCTTACAATGCTAGATCTAGAGATAACAATTGAAACATAACACATGAAATCAGATCTAGAAGAATACCTTAAGTTGCTTGCTTGAATCTTCTTGTTCTTGGAGCTTAGAGTCACAATTGTCACTCCTCTAATGGCTTACAAACACCAACTAGCAAGAGGATGATTTGGAGAGAGAGGAGAGATGAGAAAATCGGCTCCAGGGTTTCTTTCTTACAAGAGTGGCCGATTTCCCTCACCCATAGGGTCTATTTATACTATGAGCTACTAGGGTTACATCCATAACCCTAATTGAATAACTTAGGCCCTAAGCAATCCAAGGATCCTTCTAGATATGAGGCTTGGAAGAATTTAAGATATCCTAACCCTAAAATTCGGCCACCCTAATATCCATAAGGATTCATAGCCCAAAAACACAACTATCACACATTTGACAGTTTAAGCCCCTTTATTCAATTAACCTCTTTTAGTCACCAAATTAATTCCTAATTAATTTATGACTAATATTAATAAAATAATATTATTATTCCTTTAATATATTATTCTTATAACATATTAATATAATAATATCTCTTCTCTCTATATAAATCAACCTGTCAAGTTGCTATGGTGAAGGCAACCCAAAAGGATCATGCACAACCGGGTCAATTACTTACCAAGTATAGTTACGGGCTTAGACACTAATCCAACAAGCGGACGATTCAGACGCTCGAGGACATGCTCCGAGCATGTGTATTGGACTTCGGAGGAAGTTGGGACACGTATCTGCCGTTGGCTGAGTTTTCCTACAACAACTGCCACCATTCGAGTATTGGCATGCCTCCCTTCGAGCTGTTGTATGGGAGGAGGTGTCGGACTCCCATTTGCTGGGGAGAGGTAGGGCAGCGTATGATGGGTAGCACTGAGATAGTGCTTCAGACGATAGAGCGGATACACCAGGTTAGACAGAGGTTATTGACGGCTCAGAGTCGTCAGAAGAGTTATGCGGATAGACGACGATCCGAGCTAGAGTTCCAGGTAGGAGACTTCGTACTCCTGAAAGTATCTCCCTGGAAAGGAGTGATCCGATTCAGGAAGAGGGGCAAGCTGGGGCCCCGGTACATCGGTCCGTTTAGGGTGACCGCGAGGGTAGGCAGGGTAGCTTATCGGTTGGAGCTACCTGCGGAGTTGAGCCAGATTCATGATACCTTCCACGTGTCTCAGTTGAGGAAGTGTATAGCCGACGATTCGGCGGTGGTACCGCTGGAGGATATTCAGGTGGATGCGAGCCTGAATTATGCTGAGAGACCAATCGCAATCCGGGATCGGAAGATCAAGGTTCTGAGGAACAAGGAAGTGTCCCTGGTGCAGGTCCAGTGGCAACATCGGAAAGGGTCCGAGCTGACTTGGGAGCCGGAGTTGGAGATGCGGGCGCAGCATCCAGAATTTTTTGCCGAGCAAGACTTCGAGGGCGAAGTTTGATTCTAGTGGGGGAGAATTGTAACATCCGGATTCCCAGGTATCTTATTTTAAGTATTTATTTTTGAGTTTTAGGGAGGGACTCGGCGAGTAGGCGCTCAGACTCGCCGAGTAGGATCGCGCATTTCTTGTCTGATTTAATGAAGGACTCGACGAGTCGGTACGTGGACTCGGCGAGTCCGCGCTGTAATTGGAAACCCTAATTCTCGGCGTATGTGCCCTATTTAAAGGCCTTTATAGCCTCCATTTGCGGCCAATGCACCCCTGAGAAACCCTAGAGAGCAGAGAGAAAGCTTGTAGTGCAAGAGGAAGGCTAATTCATCATTTCTTGAGTGTTTTAGCAAAGGAGAAGTGGTTTCCAACAAGAGGAGGTCAACGGAGCTGTGGATCCAAGGTTTTCAAGTTCAGATCTACACTATTGAGGTATCAAATCAAACTTCCTTTCTGATTTGGGTTAAGATCTATGATTTAGGGTTTTCTATAACCATTGAAGGCTTGAAGAGATGAGTTTATGGTCCCTTGTTGGGTTAGACCTCAGATCTGGACCCATAGAGGTCCAGAGAACCTTCCCCATTATGCTTTATATGAGTTCATGGAGGATTGGAGACTAGGTTGCCATTTTTAGAGTTATTTCTCCATTTATGACTTGATGTGGGTTGCATGCACGTAAAGGTTGCACCTTTACGTGACATTTGAGCACTTGAAGGGTAGATCTGATAGTTAGGGAAGCAGATCTGGGCTTAGAAGGCCATTTGAGTAAGAACATGGAAGCAACTCGCCGAGTCCATAAGTGGACTCGACGAGTCGATTCGGGGTTGCCCCACGATTCGTGACAGGTGTAATCCGTCAAGTGGGACAAAGACTCGACGAGCCAAGAGAGGCTAGAAGGATTCAGAGAACCCGTATGGACTCGCCGAGTCGTCCATGTGCACTCGACGAGTCGGTCAAAGTTGACCATTGACTTTCTTTGACTTTAGGGTTCTGGTCAAGACTGAGTCAAGAGAGTTCAGGGAAGGGTAGAATGGCCTTCTACCTAATCTGTAGAGATAAGGCTATGAGAGAATATTGATCGGGAATGTTATTTGAATAATAGGAGGAGGCTAGGTCGGGACGTTGAGCACGAGAGTTTATCCGACTTCATTAAGGTGAGTCTTCTCACTATACTGTACCTGGAAGGGTACCTATGTGTGACCGGAAGGTCTTGTATGCTATGAGATGTATGTGCTATATGCGGTTATGTGAGATGTATGTGCTATGTATGTTATGTATGGTAGGACCGGAAGGTCAAAATGATATGGACCAGAAGGTCAAGATGACATGGACCGGAAGGTCAGGAGGTTACAGACCGGAAGGTCGATACGGGTAGGACCGGAAGGTCTACCGAGATTCAGGACGGAAGTCCCCTGAGACACATGGATCAGAAGATCCTACAGAGTTATGGCCTGGAAAGGCATATGTGTTGCATGTGGTATTTTGGGGAACTCACTAAGCATTTATGCTTACAGTTGTTGTGTTATGTGTTTCAGGTACTAGCGAGGATCGCGGGAAGGCGCCGGCATGATCCGTACACACTCATGGAGTTTATGTTATAGAGATTCTGGGACATGTTTTGTTATGACACAGTTAATACATTATGTTTTATGTTATCGTGTGATTGAAAGTATGTTTTTAAAAATGAAAAATTGTTTTGAAAATTCACGTTGTTACATCCTTGGTAACACTCCACTAGATTCGAGAGTGTGGGACTAACCCTTGTAACCAGAATCTCTTGGAGGGAGAGCGTGACTATTGTGTATAGATCTATATGGGACTGACTATCCCGCACCTTCGCTGCTAGCTACAGCAGGACCGTTAGGTTCAGGGGTGACAAAGTCATAAAAAGATACTGGCCCCGATACGTGCCTTATCCAGTCTAAGTACGGTTATGACACTCACAACTTAGGTAGCGAAAATTTACTTTTGTAATAATGAAACAAGTGAACTAACCTCAAAGTAATAACCGATTTGATTACTAGAGGGCATTAGTAATACCCTTAGGATCTAGTTCACTTCCTATTTTATTAGTTTTATTTATGTAATAAGGCTAATACACCTCACAGAGAGCAAACAGGGTTTTTCAAGGAAACTACATCTAACAATACAAGTATGGTAGATACTTGTACACCTCATACCAGAACAGATAACCAACCATCAACTTTTAAGGAAAATATAGGATTTTTCTGGGATAACTCAACCTTACATCAATAGGCTGTTAAACAAATAACGAATGGAAAATCAAACATCTCTCATAAGAAAATATAGGATTTTCTTGGAAAACACTTTTTAACGGATTAAAGAAACATTTCTTTCACCAGAACTAAAAGCTTATGAACTCACCAGCTTTATGCTGATATATTTCAAAACTGCTTGTATTCTCAGGGCAACAATAGACAGGTACTCTTGCCAACTTTTGGAGAAGACGGAGCATTTTGGAGTCACGTCTTTTACTTTTGTTATATACTATTATGTATAAACCATGTTTTTAAACAATGTAAATATTCCTACTATAATGTAATGGTTGTGTTACTTCGCTTACTATGATACAACTGTTGTGATACTACGCATGACATCCTCCGCCCTGGAACGTTTCCGCCATCGGTTTCGGGGTGTGACAGATTGGTATCAGAGCTATTGTTTATAGTGAACTAAGTATACCGAACCTTACATGGTATACAACTATAAACACTAAGGGGCCGAAGTGCTCTGAACTAAAAGTATACTTTTAAAAATATAAGTATTTTTACAAAAAGTATACAAGTATACCTACGTACCAGAAACAATATCATGAGTAGAACAAAACAAAAGTATTTTGGATGTTGGACACTGCGGTTAAACCTGGACAGTTATGTAATCATGTCTAGGGTCAATATAGCCTGATCAACTATATTTATTCGAGACATGACCAACATGTGTTTGGGAGTGACTTTGGTGTTGCAACAGACCTAAAACTTACCCAGTATCCCTTCAACAAGGTATCAAAAGAACAAAACATGCAACTTAAAACACTGTAGGAGTATTTTAGCCAGAGCCGAATACATCGTAGAAATTCGTTCCTAGTGTTACTACCTATTTGTTTCTTAGCGATGGCTTACTTGCAATAGTAACCTTTCTTTGCTTATCGCTTGGTAGAACACTTTATTATCAGGATGAGAGATATATTTTGTTTCATATATCTTGAGGACTTACCATCCTCTTCTTCCTGGTTGTTTTTAGAACGAGATGCCTCCCCGAAAAAGACCTATCAGAAGAAGCGACGACACTCCACCACCACCACCGCCCCCTCAGTTTGATCCCGCTATGTTCCAGGCAGCTGTTACTGCTGCTGTGGTTGCCGCGATGTCACAAATTAATTCTGGCGGATCTAGTGGGCAAGGAAGTGGTACTCATCCCCAAAATCATGAAGGTGGTCAGGGACACCAAAAGGAGTGCTCCTATAAGGACTTCATGAATGCAAAACCCACATATTTCGACGGAAAAGGAGGTGTTATTGCCCTGACTCAATGGTTCGAAAAGATCGAGTCCATTTTTGAAATTTGTTCCTGTTCTGAGGCCAACAAAGTAAAATTCGTCGCTTGCACTTTCGCCAACAGGGCACTGACCTGGTGGAATGGTCGGGTCAAATCCCTAACCCTGCCAGTGGCAAATGCTATGGGTTGGGAAAGTTTAAAGGAACTCATGCTAGCTGAGTACTGCCCACGGGGCAAGATGCAAAAACTAGAGCACGAACTCTGGAACCTAAGGATGAAGGAATCCGACATTGCTGCCTACACTTCTAGGTTTGAAGACCTAGCACTTCTTTGTTCGGGAATGGTCACCCCGGAAAGCAAAAAGATTGAGAGATACATATGGGGACTGACACAACCCACCAAAGGAAATGTCCTGGCTGCTAGGCCAAACACCTTTGACAGCGCTAAGTGCCTGGCGCAAACTCTCATAGATCACGTAGTTGATCTTGATAAAGTGGCAACCGCTCCTGAGCCAGCAAAAGGGAGTGGTGAGAAAAGAAAGTTCTGGAAGCAGCGGAAGGGCCAGTCTTCGCAAGAGCCCTCAAAGAAACAACAAACGGTGGTAGTCCACGCTGCTACTACTCCTGTCGCTGCTCCTGCCATCCAAGCACCTACCAGTAAATATGTTGGTACCCTTCCTCGGTGCGACAAGTGTAACTACCATCATAATCCCGACCCATGCCGAGAAAAGTCGTGCGCCAGCTGTGGCAGAAAGGGGCACACAGATCGAGTTTGCAAAACACCAGTACAACCAACCAATCAGGAATCTGGAGCAGGCGTTGGTCAAGCCTGTTATGGTTGTGGAGAAGTCGGGCACTACAAGAGAAACTGCCCCAAGGCAACAACAGCAGGTGGCACCGGGAGAGTGCTAACGATGGGTCAAGAAGAAGCAGTTGCAGATCCCACAGTTGTTTCGGGTACGTTCCTCCTCGACAACTCTTATGGATACACTCTTTTCGATTCTGGTGCGGAGAGGAGTTTTGTTAGCCATGCATTCAAACATCTTATCAAGAATAAACCTCAACCCCTAACTGAAACATTTACCGTCGATATGGCTAACGGTGAGAAGGAGAGCACTAATGATATATATGTAGGCTGTACCCTTACTTTAAACGATCATTCTTTTCCTATCGACCTTATGCCTGTCTCCATAAAAAGCTTCGATTTCATCATCGGCATGGATTGGTTGAGCCCCAATCATGTTGATATCCTCTGTTACAAAAAAGCTATCCGTCTCAACCTTTCCCCTGGTGAAACCCTCATGATTTATGGCGATAAACTTAGCACAAACCTCCGTATCATTTCGTGCATCAAAGCCCAGAAACTCCTGCGAAAGGAGTGTTATGCATTCCTAGCCCACGTCATTAACGAGAAGCAGGAAGTTAAAGACCTCGAGAGCATCCCCGAAGTCTGCAACTTTCCCGATGTCTTTCCCGAAGATCTCCCGGGAATCCCTCCCAAACGCCAAGTCGAGTTTCGTATCGACTTAGTCCCCGGAGCTACCCCCGTAGCTACATCCCCATACCGACTAGCACCGGCAGAAATGCAGGAGTTATCCAGTCAGCTCAATGATCTGCTCAGCAAAGGATTCATAAGACCGAGTTCCTCACCCTGGGGAGCCCCGATCTTATTTGTGAAAAAGAAGGATGGATCTTTTCGGATGTGCATCGATTATCGAGAGCTGAATAAGCTCACAGTCAAAAACCGTTACCCTCTTCCTCGAATAGACGACCTCTTCGATCAACTTTAGGGAGCCAGTTACTTTTCCAAAATAGACCTAAGATCAGGGTACCATCAGCTGCGAGTCCATGAGAGTGATGTTCGTAAGACAACATTTCGGACTCGGTATGGTCACTACGAATTTGTAGTGATGCCCTTTGGTCTAACCAACACACCGGCGGTATTCATGGACCTGATGAATTGGGTGTGCCGTTCTTTCCTGGACAAGTTTGTAATCGTGTTCATCGACGATATACTTGTCTATTCCAGAAGTGAAGAAGATCATCGACAGCACTTGAGATCGGTACTGGAAACCTTAAGGACGGAGAAGTTGTACGCGAAATTCTCCAAGTGCGAATTCTAGATTCGAAAAGTAACCTTCCTAGGTCACGTGGTAAGCGAGGAAGGCATACACGTGGACCCCTCCAAAATCAAGACGATAGAGAACTGGTCAGCACCGAAGACACCCACAGAAATCCGTCAATTCTTGGGTCTCGCTGGCTACTATCACAGATTTATCCAGAATTGCCAAACCCTTAACCACTCTGACTCAGAAAGGCGTACCCTTTTGTTGGAGTGAGAAGCAAGACACTGTGTTCCAAACATTGAAATGGGCCATATGCAGCGCGCCTATATTGTCTCTGGCCGAAGGGACGGAGGACTTCTTTGTCTACTGTGATGCATCCAATCAGGGCCTAGGCTGTGTGCTCATGCAACAGGGAAAAGTCATTGTTTATGCCTCAAGACAGCTGAAAGCACACGAAGTCAACTACACAACGCACGACCTGGAATTGGGAGCAATGGTCTTCGCACTGAAGATATGGAGACATTATCTCTACGGAACCAAGTGCACTATCTTCACTGACCATAAAAGTCTGCAGCATATCTTCGACCAGAAGGAGTTGAACATGAGACAACGACGATGGGTTGAGCTACTCAGCGATTACGAGTGCGAAATCCGCTACCATCCCGGCAAGGCCAATGTGGTGGCAGATGCCCTCAGTCGGAAGGAGTACTCAGGTCGTAGAGTGAAGGCACTGACCATGACTATCCATTCCCATTTATCCGCGCGAATCAAGGAGGCTCAGCTGGAAGCCTTGAAACCAGAGAACATGTCGGGTGAAGCCTTAAGAGGAATGGAAAAGAACCTAGAGATCAAGGGAGACGGAGTCTATTATTTCATGGACCGGATCTGGACCCCAAAGTTCGGTGGTTACAGGCAGGTTGTCATGAACGAAGCTCATAAGACTAGATACTCCGTTCATCCAGGCTCGGATAAGATGTACCTCGATCTCAAGAAATTGTATTGGTGGCCGAACATGAAAGCAGAGATCGCTACCTTCGTGGGCAAGTGCCTGACTTGCGCCAAGGTGAAGGTCGAATATCAGAAGCCTTCAGGACTACTCCACCAGCCGGAGATACCTGAGTGGAAGTGGGAAAGAATTACTATGGATTTTATCACCAAACTACCCAAGTCTCCGAATGGGCACGATGCCATTTGGGTAATAGTTGACCGATTAACAAAATCCGCCCATTTCCTACCGATCAAGGAAAACTTCAAAATGGAGAGACTCACGTGAATCTACATCCGAGAGATAGTTCGACTGCATGGTGTGCCTGTGTCCATCATCTCCGATCGAGATAGCAGGTTCACATCGAGGTTCTGGCAGTCACTACAGAAGGCTCTTGGAACTAAGCTGGATATGAGCACAGCTTACCATCCTCAGACAGATGGGCAGAGTGAGAGAACCATCCAGACCTTGGAAGACATGTTGAGAGCATGTGTTATTGACTTCGGTGAGTCGTGGGACACCCATATGCCATTGGTCGAGTTTTCCTACAACAACAGTTACCACACCAGCATCAAGGTTGCGCCCTTCGAAGCCCTCTATGTTCGCAAGTGCAGATCCCCTCTGTGCTGGGCTGAGGTGGGCGACACGCAGCTAGCCAAGGGGCAAGTCCCTGACAACACTCTCACTAGCCCGGAAATCATCTGCAAAACCACAGAAAATATCATACAAATCCGAGAACGACTGAAAGCCTCACGAGATAGACAAAAGAGCTACGCCGATAAACGACGAAAACCCTTGGAATTCCAGGTTGGAGACCATGTTCTGTTGAAAGTCTCACCCTGGAAAGGCATGATACGCTTTGGAAAGCGTGGAAAGCTAAATCCAAGATACATAGGGCCATTCGCGATCCTCACTAGGATCGGTCCCGTAGCCTACAAACTTCGTTTACCGCAAGAACTTAGCAACATTCATCCTGTCTTCCATGTCTCGAATCTTAAAAAGTGTTTATCTGACGAAACCCTTACGATTCCTCTCGACGGGATTGAGATCAACAAGAACCTGAACTTTGTGGAAGAACCAGTCGAAATCATGGATAGAGAGATCAAACGAACAAAACAAAGTCGCATCCCGATAGTGAAGGTTCGCTGGAATGCCAAGCGGGGACCTGAATTCACTTGGGAGCACGAAGATCAGATGAAACAGAAGCATCCACATCTCTTTTCTATTCCATGATTTGTATTCTATGTTCAAATTTCGGGACGAAATTCCCTCTAACGGGGGGATAATGTGACAACCTGAAACTTTTATTCTGTACACTTGGTCAACTTTATCAACATTTAACATGATTTCCGTTACCTTTTAACGTCGTTTAAGTGTTAGTTTAAGTGTTCTAAGCTTGAGTACAGCCGGGAATGAGATTAGAAATGAGTCAACAAGTCCTATAGAGACAAAACCGGGCCATACACCCTCTCGGGAGGAGTGTACGGCCGTACACCTGAGTGTGCGGCTGCACACCCACCCTCCAGCCGTACACTCACCCTTATATATATAAGGTGACCCTCTTCATTCATTCCTTTCATTTGGCTGCACTCTACTTCCTCTCTCTACTTTCTCTCTCTACTTTCTCTCTCTAAAAACTTCATCCAAGAACACTCTAAAGGCCTCAAGAACGTGAATTACTCCATCATTCAGCTTGTAATAGTGGTAAGACACCTTGATCTAAGCTTAAAACTCATCATGTTCTTCGTGTTCTTCGCCACTTGAAGGTGTACGGCCGCACACCTTTAAAAGGAGGTCGTACACACCTCAAAGACTCTCCAAGGTGAAGAGTTTGGCCTTCATTTGCTAGTTGGACTTGGTATTGGCTTTGAAACACCCGTAAATCTACATTTTGTGCATGAATGAAGAGTGTACGACCGCACACCCCTATGTACGGCCGCACACCCCTATGTACGACAGCACACCCCTATGTACGGCCGCACACTCCCCTGTACGACCGCAAACATCCTCTGTACGGCCGCATACTCCTGTGTGCAACCGCAGACACATGCTGACCGCACTCCCTAGCCGCACACACACTCTTTTGGCCGTACACCTCCCTTGTTTGATCATATAGGGTCCTGAAAAGCATTTGCAAGTCTTTAGGGTGGTTTCCCATCATGTTTAGTCATGAAATACCCTAATTCTAACACACATATGTGTTATCACATGTTAATAGGATCCACTTGCATACGAAACATCGGTTGACACTCAGCATTCGTAACCGATCATACACCCAGATCCTACGTCAAACAGTGAGTTCATACCCCTACGCCTTTTTCCGAGTTTTTCATGTTTTAAGGGGGGGAATACAAGCAAAAGTACAAGGAAACTTGTGCTCAAGTATGTTATTTGGTTTAAAAATAATTATATGTTCAGTATGCTTTTAACACAGAAAACAATTTTACCAAACGATTAAGAAATCAACTCGTAGAAACAGTTTTCAAAACTAAAGCAAGGAACTTGTGAATCTTGTCATAAAATGTGATATTTTGCAAAGGATTCATACAAAACATAAGAAGGATTTTCAGTATTATTACTTGTAAATTTGTTAGGCTAAGTTTTGAGACACGTCCTTGGTAACACTCCACCAGATTCGAGAGTGTAGGACTAACCCTTGTAACCAGAATCTCTTGGAGGGAGAGCGTGACTATTGTGTATAGATCTATATGGGACTGACTATCCCGCACCTTCGCTGCTAGCTACAGCGGGACCGTTAGGTTCAGGGGTGACAAAGTCATAAGAAGATATCGGCCCCGATATGTGCCTTATCCAGTCTAAGTACGGTTATGACACTCACAACTTAGGTAGCGAAAATTTACTTTTGTAATAATGAAACAAGTGAACTAACCTCAAAGTAATAACCGATTTGATTACTAGAGGGCATTAGTAATACCCTTAGGATCTAGTTCACTTCCTATTTTATTAGTTTTATTTATGTAATAAGGCTAATACACCTCACAGAGAGCAAACAGGGTTTTTCAAGGAAACTACATCTAACGATACAAGTATGGTAGATACTTGTACACCTCATACCAGAACAGATAACCAACCATCAACTTTTAAGGAAAATATAGGATTTTCCTGGGATAACTCAACCTTACATCAATAGGCTGTTAAACAAATAACGATTGATGCATGAACCGAGGTTGCAGGGACAGGTTTCGAGTCAACTTTTAAGCCTAGTCCTGGGTATTTGTGAGATTTCGGAGTGTTGCGATATTTAGAAAAGTTACGAGGTTTCTGAAAAGAACCAGATTGGACATGAGATGAACCATTTTGACAACTACATTGACATTGACATGCTGAAATTTTGTCTTTAGTTCTGACACCTTGTTTGGTCAGCGGTCTAAATGATGAGGTAGTTTTGTGACCGGTCCGAGGGTGGTATGATCTGACTTTGGTGCTGTTGGAATTTGAAAAAGTTGATTTCGAAGAAGATTGAGCACGTATAGATTTTTTGGACCTTTTTGATGGGTTTGGTAAAATACCCTTCCACTTGTTAAATTTTCGATGTGATTTCAAAAGTGTTGAAGTGGGTAAGATACCCTTCCATTTTGGATCATCTGATGAATAGATTTGAAAACCATTGCTTCGAAAAGACCTTACTTTCTTTTGGGTTGTGTCAGATGAATTTGGAATGACTGTTCAAACTGTACATTCCTTTTTGTAAGTTTTCTTGATGGGAGAGTTCTTTGAAAAATAGTGCGAGAAAACAAACTTTTCTGGACTCTTAGATTTTGGAAATATGATATGCCTTTTGTTTTTAGAAAAGTTTTGTCGATTTGTGCCTCGGGATCGAATTTCCTCTTTGAAAGCCTTTTTAGCTAAGGTTTTTGGGGAACCGCAGTCATTGGTGTTCAGTTGCGGTTTCCTAGAAACCTTTGAAAATTTATGAAAACGAGGGCTAGAGTCATCCGAACTGGATGATTCAGTGTTTTGAGAGTATTGACCCACTTCAAAGTTTTCTATGGGTAATTCATGATGAATTGGCTGAAGAGTCACAGAGCTTTTGATTGAGGACTGCGGTAAGGATGATTTGACTACCGCAGAATAAGACTGAGTTGGAACAACTGTGGGATTTTTGTAGGACTTCTGCGACTCATGACTGCAGTGAGAGACACTGCGGTCTGAGGGCAGAGATGGGAAGTCT
The DNA here is from genome assembly GCF_052849685.1 of Lactuca virosa. Lineage (NCBI taxonomy): Eukaryota > Viridiplantae > Streptophyta > Magnoliopsida > Asterales > Asteraceae > Lactuca > Lactuca virosa. Next base: position 72,153,482 of record NC_136429.1, on the reverse strand, counting down.
TGCGAGACTTCGGGACTCTCTATGACAATTTCCTCATCAACTACCGATGAAGTTTGAGAATTCGGATAGATTGTGCCACAGATAGGGATTTGATCACTTGTGTGACCCGAAACCTCAGGCACAATTTCCTCAATGACACAGTTACTACTTAGATTATGAAGTCTACCGAAGTGTGTTCTGATGTCTTCGGGAAAGGTCTTGTCATTGACTGGGAAATGAAATTCTCAGTCCGGAGGGACATACAGTCGATCTTTGTTAAACCGGGATGAGGAATCCTTTGCAGTAGGATATCCATTGGACCAACCCCAATTGTATGTATTCTCCACAGTTCCATTATTCACCAAATTTTCAATAGCTTCACTTTCATTGAACAATTTTTCTATTAATAGATTTAAGCATACAATTTCACTCTGAGCTAAATCTCTTTGGTTCAAGGCTATCTCTAGTTGTGTTTCACTCAACACTCTTGCATCTTTTTCTAACTCTAAGTCCTTTTCTAACATAGCCATTTTGAGTCTTTTGTTGTCCAGTCGTCCTCTTACATGAAACATCTCTTGGGACGCTATGTTCTTCTCATCTAGAGCTTTGCAATAGTCTGTAAGGACGGCAGCACATGTGTCATTAAGATTGTCTATGAAGGGTTGACAGTCATGCATGCTATATTTTAGAGTTTGAATCATGAGTTTTACCTGTTCGACGATGCTTAGATTTCCATCCTTCGCCATGTAGCAGTAGTTCTTTTCCAGCTTTGAAGACCCATCGTCATCCGCAGTTGCCAGCATGCAGATCTTCCCTTTTCCTTTGATGTTGTTGATGGCTTCATCTTCATCTCCTGATGACCAAACTTGATGGTCTCTTTTCACATGGGCTACGTATGCCCTTGCCTTTTTCCTTTTCTTCCAATTCTTGAGCCATTCTCAGATAGAATACTCTGTCTTTCACTACGTTGGCCTTGCAATCTTTTGCAAAATGATTCTCTTTGTTGCACTTGTGACAAATTACAACATCATTTTTGTCTTCTGAGGAAGTACCGGAGTCAGTGATTTGGATGGACTGTGGTGCCTCCTTGGGTTGAGTATTTTGAGATTGCGGTGGTGGATGAGAATTTTTGGGATATCTAGAGTGGTTATTCTGCGGGTTGAAGTTATGGTTGAATGGAGGTTTGTTGAACTGCTGGTTCTTACGAAAAGAAGAGGGTGGTAGTCGATTGAACTGTTGGCTAACAAGAGCAATAGCCTTCTGAAATTATTCTTCATCATCATACTCTGATTCAGCTTCGTATGACTGCGGAGGAGTGTCATACGAGGGAGAGTAGAATTGATTATGTGGAGCTTGTGCTATGAGAGCAAGTGGTCCTCCGAAGTCAGCACAGTCTTTGAGTACGGTGGATTCTTGTGCTTGTAGTTCCCCGTAGAGCTTGTAGAGAGACAAAGAATGAATCTTTCTATCTCCTTGAACTATCATCTTAGCAGTATTCCAATGTCTTCCCAAACCATTGAGAAACTGAAGGTTTGTTTCATGGTTACTGCGGACGGTCCCAGCATTAGATAACTTAGTGACTATCAGGTTGAATCTTTTGAAGAAGTCTTCCAAACTTTCGCCAGTATGAGCTTTGAAATTGTTGAACTCATTGAGTGCAGTTGTAAGCTTCTTATCTTGTGCTTGTTCTGAGCCCTCATATAAGTTCTTGAGAACTTCCCAGATTTCTTTTGCTGATTTGCAATTTATGATAATGTCGAAGTTGTTAGGAGCAACTCCACAAGAAATTTCATAAAAAGCAACAGCATCATTTTCCATCTTATCGAGATCATCTTTGGTGGGTCGGTTCATGATTGGTTGACCTCCTCCTAGTCTGGCTGTAGCGCCGTCAGTTTGGACTGGTGTAATAACTGGGACATGTGGTCCTTCTTCTACGGATCGCCATACATCTCTACCAAGTCTCCTTAAGTATCTTTCCATTCTCTGAGACCAGCGATGATATTCATTTGCCACCAATATTGGGGCTCGATTAGAACCACCAACACTGTTGGAAACATTTAGAGATAACGATTGCGCCATATTTCCTTGTTTTTTTTTAAAGTTTTTTTTTTGTTTTAAAATGAGCTTCAGTGGTATAGAAGGCCTTTTGAAGGTCAGAGTTTTGCTTCAAAAATCAACCACTATGGCTCTGATACCAATTGTTGAGAGAAAAACTTGAGACACACTTGAACAAACGTTAGAACTAGTATAGTTGCGGAATAGTTTATCTCGAAGGATCTAAAAGCTCAACAATAATAATAATAAGTTAAAGAGTTAGATAGTTAGGGATTTAGTTGCGGAAATGTAAGGAAATATAAATGACAGCAGGTGTTATATCAAGTATACACATAAGTTGATTCTTAACAAGGAATGCATTCAGACCAAGTTAGTAAGTGAGATCAAACTTAGTGATAAAGTCACAAATGACTTGCTCCGAAGAGATAATACACAGTTATATTCAAGTGAACTTTTGAGAGTAAGAAGGAGAGTAAGGACACAAGATAGAAGATTTAAGATGCGTAATCAAATATATTAAATAAGAAAGGTTGAGCTCTATATATAGAGACTCAAGAATTACATTGGATCAAATCTCTAAGCGTAGCCATGCAAAGCATACTGGACAATAGAGAGTATTCTAATAAAGTAGATAAAAAGTTAAACTAAGAAAACTAGATATTAAGGTTGCGGATGAATGATGACTTCGGATGAGGTTGCTGACTGCGGATCTTCGATGACTGCGGTAGATCAAGTTCAAGAGGGTCACTTTTATGATTCAACACTTGTCTATGTCGTGGTTGATGTACTCCCCCCCCCCCCCATTATCTGATTGGAGCACTTGAACTTCATGCTTATATTGAGACTTTGTCATATAGAATAACTCCTAAAACACAGTGCAAACTTATCCTTTATGTTTTAGGAGAGAGATCCACATCATACATGTACATTCATCAATAAAGGTTACAAATTATCTTTCTCCACTTGGTGTGGGAACACGAGCTGGACCCCAAACATCAGAGTGAATAACCATAAGCGAATCTGAAGCTTTATTATTATTAGGTAAAAAAGAAGTCTTATGGCCTTTGCCAGTTCACAAATATCACACATAAAATCGGTATCTTGTAAAACCAAACTTGGTTTCAGTTTTTTAAGATAACTATATGAAAGATGTATTAAACGACGATGTTATAGCCACACCAACTTTTTATCCCCTTCCTTTGTTCTAGCACTAAGGGATTCACTCCTTCGGTTTTCATCTTGATAATATAATCTTCCCCGTCTAATACCATAACCAAGAATCTTGTGGGCTGTGATATCTTGGAATATACAATCATTAGGCCAGAAAGTGACAAAACAACTCAGTGTAATGGTGATTTGGGAAATGGACAATATATTATAGGACAATGAAGGAACGACAAGAACAGTCTCCAATTTCATGGAATTTATGACTCTATCTGGGCCTTCACACGTTACTCGTGATGCCCCTTCGTTGGCGGTGATAATATCCGACAGTGAAGCTGGGTAAATCAAAATTAATTTTGAAGTGTCATTTGTCATATGATCAGTGACCCCTGTATCGATAATCCAAGAGTTAACTTTTGACTTACCTAGTTCATTGATTTCAACATGGGTAGCAACAGGTATGGTTGAATCTTCAAGTCTTCAAGGGGCTCCCGCTTTGTTTCTGTCGGTCATGATGATAGGAGATAGGTTTTCAGATGGCTTCTTCTAGTATCGCTATGATACCATGTAGAAAATAAAATTATTGGGAAGAAGTTGCTTTATTCCTCTAAGGAAGTGTGTATATATACACAAAATACAAGGGAGCTAAAAAAAGAATCAATCCTTTATTTACAGCTAATATAAATACAATAAATAAGATGGATAAGAAAGTATCAATCTCAATCCATGCCATATCAATCTCAATCCATGCCATAGTTAAGAGCTATGGTAAACACAATCACCATCACTAGTGTCATAAATTACCACCATGCACACCACTATCACCAAAACCCTTAAATCTAAAGTTCTTTAAAAACCCTAACCCTAAAATTTTAACATCCTGTTTCAGATCGTTTTGTGATTCAAGACTCGTGGTCTGTAATTCGAATATGAGAAGGTTTTGAGGCTTAGAAGGAGAAAGGTTTAGGCCCCTTTTGAGTATGAATAAGGTAGGCGGTGTGATGAAAGGGTTTGGGTTGTGCTTTAGAGCCTAAGAGTATCGGTGAAGGCGTTGGCTCAATATTTTATGAATTCTAGAGTTTCATGCATATCATAGGACCTACTTGATGAGTTGGGAGGCCCCAACTCGTCATGTAGAAACCAAGGAGGTCGCGTGATTTACAAAGCCTACTCTATGAGTTGGAGAACTCCAACTCGACAAGTTGGAGTGAGAACATGAAACCCTAATTTTAGGGTTTGCACCCTATTTAAAGAACCTTATGGCTTATGGCCGGTCTCCCTCATCGTCTCCTCAGTCCAGAGAAACCCTAAAGTGTACTTGGGTGTTTTTCTTGAAGAAGTTGAAAGAGTGTAATTGGGTGTTTTTCTTGAAGAAGTTGAAGTTGTTGGTGCAAAGTTGAAGGGACAAACCTTGGATCTGGGATTTTCAGTGTTGTTGCAGCCATTAGAAGGTATAAAGCTGAGACCTTGATCACCTCTTTCTTAGATCTCTTCTTTGGAGATTTTATGGCCATTATCAGCTTGTTTTAGGACCATACTTGAGTTTGATCATATTCTGGTGTTATGACTTCAGATCTGAGCATCATAGGGCCTCTATGGACTTAAAGTTGCCAACTTTATCAAGTCTTGGCCCTCCTTCATGCTCTATGTCCCATAACATGCTTTATATGAGTGTTTTAGCCCCTTTATGTCATGCATGCACGTAAAGTTAGCAACTTTACGTCGTATTTCAGTCCTAAGGGATCGGATCTACAGTTTGGAGCTTTGGTTTTGCCTAAAAGTGTCTGAAGACTATTAGACTAGGAGAAACTCGACGAGTTGCCTTGCCAACTCGACGAGTTGGAACGGGTTTTTCCCGCTTCCTGGATGCTGAGCGAACTCGGCGAGTTGATGAGATAACTCGGCGAGTTGGTTGAGGTTTTTCACGATTTTCTGATAACTGAAGGAACTCGACAAGTCGGGTAGATACACTCGTCGAGTTAGGTCAACATGGACTGTTGACCTTGACTGTTGACTTCCGTTGACTTTAGGGTTTTGGTCAAGTTGTGGATTTTGGAGGCCATGGAGGGGTAAAATAATCTTTTTCCCTTCTGAGGTTTATTAGAGAGACTTAACCAACATTTTGAGGATTGCTGATATCAAATTTTAATTAGAGATATATGTGACATATGTTAGGCGGAGTCTAGACCGGCAGTTCGCGTGTGGGATTTACTTACTTTACTTCACGAGGTGAGTCTTCTCACTATACTTACCTATGTGGTAATGCATGAGTGACCGGAGGGTCTTATTTGTGGTATTTACCAGAGGGTCTTATTTATGTTGTTGACCGAAGGGTATTATTTATGTTGTTGACCGGAGGGTCTTATTTATATTATTGACTGGAGGGACTTATTTGTATGACTGACCAGAGGGTCTTATCTGCCTTATGTGTTATCATGCATTCTGTCTTTGTGAATTATGCTGTTATATATCATGTATATATGTTGAGCTATGACCGGAGGGTCCATACCGAGCTGTGAGACCGGAGGGTCTTCACTGAGATACATGAGGTCCTATTCGATACATAGCCACTAGAGGCTAATTATTTGTGTATGTGGTATCTTGGGGAACTCATTGAGCTTCGTGCTTACCGTGTTGAGTTAAATGTGTTTCAGGTACTTCTGTAGATTCTGGGAAGGCGGAGGCATGATTGTACACATTCGTGGGCTTATGGAGATTTGAGGATTTTGGGATACTCTGATATTGTTTGATATTAACTTATAATTTTTGTGATGGCCAGAAATTATGAGTGATATTTTGAGAATTAAAAATGAAAATTTTGTCTTGAAATTTGAGGCATTAAAAATACTCATGAACAAAAGAATAAGTGGAATAATGGGGGGTGGGCGGTGGAGGTGAGTATGGAGTAGGTGTGACAACCCGAAATTTCTATTATGTACAAAAATTCACTTCAATAGAAGTCAAAACTGTTTCTGCTAACGTTTGAGCTGTGTAGAGTCAGTTTGAGTGTTCTAAAGCCTAGTACTTCAGGAGATAACTGGAGAGCGGATGCCCTAGGGTTTATTATGCAACAATAAAGTCCCAAAACTCCAAGAGTTTGGAGTTTACGGCCTAAACATGGTGTTTACGGCCGTAAACCCCAAGGGGTATAAAAGTGACACTTAGTCATTTTTAACACTTTTTCACACTTTCAAGAACTAGAACTCAAATCCTCTCAAGTATCATCTCATTTTCCTTCTTGATCTTCAACTTTGTAAGTGTTTCTTGCCCTAATTAGTTGATATCTTACTTAAGCTAGTGATCTTACATGATTTCATCTGTGAAATCAATCCATTTGTGTAGATCTTCAAGTGTTCTTAGTTTCACCAAGAACACCAAGAACACACACTAGTGTTCTTGGACTTTTAACACCCTTTCAAGCTTATCTATTGTAAGTACTCTTACCCTAGTGTGATATAAGACTTGTTACACTTCTTAATCATCTAGAAAACACAACGAAACACAAGATCAAAGGTGTTTACGGTCCAACATGTTCTTGGACCGTAAACCCTAATGAATGGGCCATTGTGTGCCCTAGTCCCTTACCAAGCCTTGGATACTAGTTTAGATCCCATCCTTGATGTGCTTAGGACTTAAAACATCAAAAAGACCATGAACCATTAGAGTTTACGACCGTAAACTCATGGACAAATGGTCCATGGGCCGTAAACTCCATAAAGGGGTGAAATATTGCCCTAATCACTTCCAAAGGCTTAGACTTGAAGTAGGAATGCTTCTTATGACCTTTAAAGCTTCAAAAAACAAAATGGTAGAAGTACCATGAGTTTACGCTCGTAAACTCATGGGTTTACGACCGTAAACTCCAAGGGAGTTGGTCCCAAAACCGTAAACTCATAAAGAGTTTACCCTTGGACCCTAAACTCAAATGCAAGATCCTACAACCCTTAGATGCAATCCTTAGTACTTATAACACTTAAATCAAAGTGTTTTCCATGTCCTAGGGTGTCTTAACTTGATTAATTAGTTGTTAAATGACTAATTGGATACATATATGTGTTATTATATGTTAACTAGGATCCTTGTGTGTGTTCAAGTCTTCACTTGACACTTAGCATCCTATAACTTTCCGTTCATCCAAACCACTCACTACAGGTCAGTTCATACCCCTTAATCAACCTTTTAAATGATTTTAAATGCTTTTATGAGGGGGATACAAGTTGAACTATTATAGTTATTATATCAATCACATGTGATTAATAACTACCAAACAAGTGGATTTCTTACTTTTCAAACTGTGTTATCAAAGAAACTACTTCAAACTGTTTTACAAACTCTTTTACATGTCCAATGCTTTTATTAAACTCTTTTAAACTTATATTCTGTTAAATGTGTATCTATATAGATATAGTTATATAAGTAGGATTGAAAGGACTTAGGACTGATAACTTACCTTACTTCCTGTTCCTTGTTTGGTTGTGGACTTAGGGTATTCAGGTTAATTGTCCGAAGCTCGTTTGAATCCTAGTTATATATTATGTATATGTATATAGATATAAAACTTCCTTCTTCCATTCAGTTCAATACCTTTGGGTAGCAAGGTACACAAACATGTTCATACACGCAAACAAATTACTAGTAAGCTATAATAGGTATAGTTTAGGGAGATACTAATATTATTACTAGAACAGTGAAATATACAATGAGTCAGTTCATACATGAGTCAATACCATACAGAGAGAACATACAATACCATACAGAGAGAACATACAATACCATACAGAGGGAACATACATACATACTAGACAGAGAGAGAACATACAATACAGCTAGTACATACAATACATTCACAAGTGCACTAATACAGTTATGTGAGCCACGTAACGGGGCATAGCATCACCTGTCATGGCCCGTTTTGTATCCAGAATCTCCTTAATTGGGGAGCGTTTGAGTTTGTGTATAGATCTATACTGGATTGACTATCCTACACCTTGCTGCTCGCTACAGTGGGACTTGCAAGTCTACGGGTGCCAAACGTCATTTCTTTCGACGTCTTACATCGTCGTGTTTATAGTCGGTAGCAGGGTACAGGCCGATCACATGGTACTTTAAATAACAATTGGTTTAAGGTAGTTAGTACAGCAGTAGTTACTTAATACAATACTACAGTACTATTTCATTTTCCCATTGCATTCACTTTGTGATCTTCATACAATAAACAGAAATGTAAAAACTATATTTTTGGTAAATGATAGTCAGATTTGGGAAAATACATACTCTTACAAGAGTCTTACATACAAACAGTTGATGCCTTGGTAGAAGGCTACTTTTAGTAGGAAACATAGGGTTTTCTAGGAGAGTTCAAACAATTACAAACTTTTACAAACTTATACATCACATACTTACAAACACTTTCATACAAACAATGACACTAAAATACTTATGATCTCACCAGCTTTAAAGCTGATAAACTCTTTCAAAATAACTTGTATTCTCAGGTCACCAGTAGACAGGTACCGATGCCAGGTTTTGAGAAGATGGAGCTCGTTCAAGACTCATCTTTTATTTTGATTCATATTTTTGGTGTCTATTTAACTTGACAGAACACACTTGTATTAAATTATATTATTAATGCAATGGATGATGTTGTTGCTTGTTTACTACTATGCATTGTTGTGATACTATACATGACGTCCTCCACCCCCGAACGATTCCGCCGTTCCGGTTTTGGGGTGTGACAGATTGGTATCAGAGCATTGTTTATAGTGAATCGAGTATATCAACCCATAAAAGATATACGAACTATAAACACAGCGGGATTAAAATACTCTGATAAAGAGTTTATACTTTTAAATAATAAAATATTTAACTAAGTATACATGCCTGCATTCATACTAAAATCAGTGTCACTAGGACAGAACAAAAGTATTACGATTGTTGGGCAGCACAATCAGACTTAGAGACATATGGTCAACCCTGGGAAGATATAGCCTGATCAACTATATTATCCGGGGAGTGACTAGCATGTGCCTAAGTGTGGTTGTGAGGTTGCAACAAGTCTAAAAACTTACCAACACTACTACAATGAAAACATTAGAACAGAACATAAACTTAAAATACTATAGGAGTATTTTGTGTTACTCTAATTATTTATCTGAGAACTAAAGGTCTTTATTATTATATCAATAGTTGCTGAGTGGATACGCTAAGGTTATATGTATCTAGGATATCATAAACTTAGAATATGTGATCTTTGCTTTACTTCCTGTTCCTTGTTTGGTTGTGGGCTTAGAGTTAGGGTCACTTATTCGAAGGTGTATCTTGTCTTGGTTACATATAACTGGTATGCACTAAACAAGTATTGAAGTAACTGATAAAGATCATCTTATAATTATCTAATTAGTTCGTCTATTTAGTTATTTCTTTATCCCTTTTCTCGCGTAGATATCATGGCTGGATTCCATATCCCCGGAGACCCGTACTACCCCAACAACGGCAATGCAGGATGGCTTGGAGAAGAGCCAGAAGAGGATCACCCAATCCCATTGGATGATCACGAAGCTGAAGGTTTTTTTGATGGTTCTGACTCAGAACCAGAAGTCAACAACCTACCCCCAGCTACTCAAGACCCAAACCCAAACCATCGTCCATCATTTCAAGGACCCACACCTCTGTAGGCCACAAACTTGAATAGATGGAGTCAGGAACAGGGTCAACCCATTCCTTACAATGGAGACAGAAGCTTCTACAACCTCACCGAAGGAGGTTCAGCTGACAGGGTCCTACCCATCATGGTTCGGAGGATTTCTCGGAACACCGAACAGGGTCGAGCAACTATCGACCGAGTTGTGGAGATTGACGCCAACTCTGGCGTTAACACAGTCCGCATTCGCCAGATAGAGTCTGCTAATGAAAGGACTCGGGTCCGCAATGCAGCTCTGGAGAGGGAACTTGCTGAAACCCAAGCTGAAGTCAGGGAACTTCGAGCTCAACAAGCAAGATCTGATAGGCGCGTGAGGGACATAGAGCGTCTTCTGTCGGAGTCAAGAACTCACTTTAATAGTTCTCGTCGCCGATAGAGTCTCATCGAATTCTCTTTTGGATATAACCTAGTTTGTGTAAAAACTCTAGTCTAATTTCCTATCTTTGTAAATCTTAGACCTGTTAGGTCTTGATTAGGTCGTAGTTCTGTCAAAATTTTCCCATCTTGGTTGATGTAAGACTTACTTCTAGGTCATTTTTCCCGAACTTGTTACATCTGTAATACCAGTATTATTGACAGATATCTAATCTCATGGAAATCAATATCCAAATGCTATCATTTGTTAGTACTAGATCTTCATTCAATCGTGATATTCAATTGTGCTGTTGGGCTATGGAGAGTTAGTCCATGAGTCATTCTCATCAATTTTCCTATTAAATTCTTATCAATATCTACATCTTTCTAAACTTATAGTTAAAACATGCCTCCACGTCGATCAATGAGACGCGATCCTCCATCAACTGCAACACCACCTGCTCCTCAAATCGATACGACAGCTCTGAATGCTGTTGTAGCTGCGGCTGTGGCAACAGCCATGGCTCAATATCATTCTTCTGGTTCCACTGGAGGAGGAACACCTATTCAATCTACTCATGGTGTAGCTCCTGTGCGCTTGAGGGAGTGCTCCTATAAGGACTTCACTAACTGCAAGCCCAAGTCCTTTAGAGGGACTGGCGGAGTCATTGCCCTCTCGCAATGGTTCGAGAAGACCGAATCGGTTTTCGAAATCTGCTCCTGTCCAGAGGGGAGCAAGGTCAAGTTCGCTGCTTGCACCTTTAAGGATAAAGCCCTGACATGGTGGAATAGCCATGTCAAGTCACTATATCTAATAGTGGCTAATGTTATGGGCTGGGAAGATCAGAGAGAGCTAATGATCGAAGAGTACTGCCCGAGGGGCGAGATCCAAAAACTGGAGGAGGAACTGTGGAGCCTAACCACGAAGGGCTCCGACATAGTCTCCTACACCGCCAGGTTCTGTGAGCTGGTGGCCCTCTGTCCCAACATGGTTCATATAGAGGGAAAGAAGATAGAAAGATACATATGGGGGCTGGTGCCTCCATTCCAGGGAAATGTTTTGGCTTCAAACCCCACTACATTCGATAGTGCCAAGCGATTGGCACAGTGGCTTATAGACCATGGGGTTTGTACCCCGGCCACAAAAAACAACCCTGGCCATCTCAGAACCTTCCAGAACCGCTGATTCCAAGCGGAAGTTCTGGGATGACAAGAAAAAGAAGAAGGCTGCCAAAAACCAGCAGGTCGTGGCAGTACATGCTGCAATAGCACCTGCCGCTGTTGCTCCGGTAAAGCAGTACGCTGGAAGTTTGCCTAAGTGCAACAAATACAACTTCCACCACATAGGAGCCTTCCGGGAAATGCAGTGTTCAAACTGTAACAGGAAGGGGCACACTGCCCGTTTCTGCAAAGCACCGGCAAGGCCACTCAACCAAGTCCCCGGCGCAGGAGTGGGCCAAGCTTGCTACAGTTGTGGCGAGGTGGGTCACTACAAGAGGGACTGCCCTAAGGCAAGGAATGCTGGTGGAGTGGGAAGGGTTCTGGCCATAGGCCACGAGGAAGCGGTTGCCGACCCCACAGTGGTCACGGGTACGTTTCTCCTCGATAACTCTTATGCATGCATTCTGTTTGATAGTGGAGCGGAGAGGAGTTTCGTGAACCAAAAATTTGCTCATTTACTTAAGCAAAAATCACGAGCACTTAAAGAACCATTCAGTGTAGAAATGGCTAATGGAAAGACAGAGAGCACTAGCAGTATATACATAGGGTGTACCCTAACACTAGATAGCCATTCATTATCGATCGACCTCATGCCGGTCTCAATTAAAAGTTTCGACGTCATTATCGGCATGGATTGGTTGAGTCTTCATCGTGCCGACATCATGTGTTACGAAAAGGCAGTTCGCCTTAATCTACCGTCTGGCGAAACTTTAGTATTTTATGGCGACAAACCCGGCACGAACCTTCGTATCATCTCGAGCATTCAAGCTTAGAAATTCTTGCGAAAGGAATGTCGCGCATTCCTTGCCCATGTGGTCGATGTGAGCCAAGAAACGAAAGACATTAAGAACATTCCAGTAGTACGCGACTTTCCCGACATCTTTCCAGAAGAACTCCCAGGATTACCACCGCAACGTCAAGTCGAGTTCAGAATCGACTTAGTTCCAGGGGCTACCCCCGTAGCCAAATCGCCCTATCGTCTAGCACCTGCAGAGATGCAAGAACTGTCCTGTCAACTTAACGAACTGCTCAGCAAGGGCTTTATAAGACCAAGCTTCTCATCCTGGGGAGCTCCAGTCTTGTTCGTCAAGAAGAAAGACGGATCGTTTCGTATGTGCATCGACTACAGGGAGCTCAACAAACTGACAGTCAAAAATCGTTACCCTCTGCCTCGTATTGACGATTTATTTGACCAACTTCAAGGGGCGAACTTCTTTTCAAAAATCGACTTAAGATCCGGATATCACCAACTACGAGTGCTAGGGGAGGATGTTCCGAAGACAGCCTTCCGAACTCGTTATGGGCACTACGAATTCGTAATGATGTCGTTCGGATTAACAAACGCGCCCGCAGTATTCATGGATTTAATGAATAGGGTGTGTCGTCCTTACTTGGATCAGTTCGTCATCGTCTTCATCGATGACATACTTATCTACTCTCGTAGTAAGGAGGAGCATGGTCGACATCTGCGACAGGTCTTAGAAACACTACATTCGGAGAAGCTCTATGTGAAGTTCTCGAAATGCGAATTTTGGATCCGAAGAGTCAAATTCTTAGGGCACGTGGTTAGTGAAGAGGGAATACACGTGGACCCTTCCAAAATCAAAGCCATTGAGAGCTGGTCAGCACCGAAGACGCCTACAGAAATTCGTCAATTTCTAGGCCTCGCTGGCTACTATCGCAGGTTCATTCAGAACTTCTCCCGCATCGCAAAACCTCTTACAACACTGACCCAGAAGGGCGTGGCCTTTGACTGGGAAGAGAAGCAAAAGAGAGTGTTCCAAACGCTCAAGCGAGCCTTGTGCACCGCACCAATACTATCCCTCCCCGAAGGGATAGAAGACTTCGTTGTCTATTGCGATGCGTCCAATCAAGGGCTCGGCTGTGTCCTGATGCAGTGAGGTAAGGTCATCGCCTATGCCTCGAGACAGCTGAAGACACATGAGGTCAACTACACCACACACGATCTTGAGCTAGGAGCAGTTGTGTTTGCTCTGAAGATCTGGAGACACTACCTGTATAGTACAAAAAGCACTATCTTTACAGACCACAAAAGCCTACAACATATATTCGACCAGAAGGAGCTCAACATGAGACAACGACGGTGGGTCGAGCTACTCAGTGATTACGAATGCGAAATTCGTTATCATCCGGGTAAAGCCAACATAGTAGCTGATGCCCTAAGCCGGAAAGAATACTCTGGTCGTAGAGTCAAATCATTGACTATGACTATCCATTCACACTTGTCCACACAAATTAAGGAGGCTCATCTCAACGCTTTGAAACCTGAAAATGTGGCAAGTGAATCCCTTCGAGGGATGGATAAGAACTTGGTAGTCAAGGGTGGCGAAGCCTTATATCTTATGGATCGGATCTGGACACCAAAACACGGTGGTTTCAGAGACTTGGTCATGAACGAGGCGCACAACACTCGTTATTCCGTCCACCCAGGTTCAGATAAGATGTATCTGGATCTTAAAAAGCTATACTGGTGGCCTAACATGAAAGCAGAGATTGCTACCTTCGTAAGTAAATGCCTTACTTGCACCAAGGTCAAGGTCGAATACCAGAAACCAACCAGTCTACTACAACAGCCGGAGATACCGGAATGGAAGTGGGAGCGGATCACTATGGACTTCATAACCAAGTTGCCCAAGACAACGGGTGGACTTGATACCATATGGGTCATCATCGACAGATTGACCAAGTCCGCACACTTCCTCCCTATCAAAGAAACAGACAAGATGGAGAAGCTTACAAGAACTTACATAAGGGAGATTGTACGGCTGCATGGTGTTCCCATATCCATTATCTTGGACAGAGATAGTAGATTCACTTCGAGGTTCTGGCAGTCGTTACAAAGTTCCATAGGAACTAGGCTGGACATGAGTACAGCCTACCATCCACAGACCGACGGACAAAGTGAGAGGACTATCCAAACCTTGGAAGATATGTTGCGAGCCTGTGTGATCGAATTTGGGAAAGCATGGGATACTCATTTACCCCTTGTCGAATTTTCCTACAACAACAGTTATCACACGAGCATAAAGGCTGCTCCATTCGAGGCCCTCTATGGCCGAAAGTGCAGATCTCCTCTGTGCTGGGCTGAGGTGGGTGATACCCAGTTAGCTAAAGGACGAGTTCTTGAAAGCACTCTCACGGGTCCGGAGATCATTCGGGAAACGACAGAGAAGATCGTTCAGATTCGTGAACGATTGAAAGCCTCTAGAGACCGACAGAAAAGCTACGCTGATAAACGAAGGAAACCGTTGGAATTCCAGGTGGGGAACCGTGTTCTATTGAAGGTCTCACCCTGGAAGGGCTTAATACGCTTTGGAAAGCGTGGAAAGCTAAATCCAAGATACACAGGGCCTTTCGAGATTCTCGCGATAATCGGCCCTATAGCTTACAAACTTAACTTACCGCGCGAACTCAGTAACGTACATTCTACTTTCCAAGTCTCGAACTTGAAAAAGTGTCTGTCCGACGAGACTCTTGTAATCCCACTCGACGAGATAGAGATCAACGAGAGCCTCAACTTCGTGGAAGAACCTGTAGAGATCATGGACCGAGAGGTCAAGCAAACGAAACAAAGTCGTATCCCGATAGTGAAGGTTCACTGGAACGCCAAGCAAGGACCAGAATTCACTTGGGAGCGAGAGGATCAGATGAAACTGAAATATCCTCGTCTTTTTACTTAGTTATTTGTAACTACTTATTTGCTTAAACTCTAATTTCGGGACGAAATTCCTTCTAACGGGGGGATGATGTGACAACCCGAAATTTCTATTTTGTACGACAATTCACTTAAATAGAAGTCAAAACTGTTTCTGCTAACTTTTGAGCTGTGTAGAGTCAGTTTGAGTGTTCTAAAGCCTAGTACTTCAGGAGACAACTGGAGAGAGGATGCCCTGGGGTTTATTGTGCAACAATAAAGTCCCAAAACTCCAAGAGTTTGGAGTTTACGGCCTAAACATGGTGTTTACGGCCGTAAACCCCAAGGGGTATAAAAGTGACACTTAGTCATTTTTAACACTTTTTCACACTTTCAAGAACTAGAACTCAAATCCTCTCAAGTATCATCCGATTTTCCTTATTGATCTTCAACTTTGTAAGTGTTTCTTGCCCTAATTAGTTGATATCTTACTTAAGCTAGTGATCTTACATGATTTCATCCGTGAAATCATTCCATTTGTGTAGATCTTCAAATGTTCTTAGTTTCACCAAGAACACATACTAGTGTTCTTGGACTTTTAACACCCTTTCAAGCTTATCTATTGTAAGTACTCTTACCCTAGTGTGATATAAGACTTGTTACACTTCTTAATCATCTAGAAAACACAACGAAACACAAGATCAAAGGTGTTTACGGTCCAACATGTTCTTGGACCGTAAACCCTAATGAATGGGCCATTGTGTGCCCCAGTCCCTTACCAAGCCTTGGATACTAGTTTAGATCCCATCCTTGATGTGCTTAGGACTTAAAACATCAAAAAGACCATGAACCATTAGAGTTTACGGCCGTAAACTCATGGAGAAATGGTCCATGGGCCGTAAACTCCATAAAGGGGTGAAATATTGCCCTAATCACTTCCAAAGGCTTAGACTTGAAGTAGGAATGCTTCTTATGACCTTTACAGCTTCAAAACACAAAATGGTAGAAGTATCATGAGTTTACGGCCGTAAACTCATGGGTTTACGACCGTAAACTCCAAGGGAGTTGGTCCCAAAATCGTAAACTCATAAAGAGTTTACCCTTGGAGCCTAAACTCAAATGCAAGATCCTACAACCCTTAGATGCAATCCTTAGTACTTATAACACTTAAATCAAAGTGTTTTCCATGTCCTAGGGTGTCTTAACTTGATTAATTAGTTGTTAAATGACTTATTGGATACATATATGTGTTATTATATGTTAACTAGGATCCTTGTGTGTGTTCAAGTCTTCACTTGACACTTAGCATCCTATAACTTTCCGTTCATCCAAACCACTCACTACAGGTCAGTTCATACCCCTTAATCAACCTTTTAAATGATTTTATGGGGGGGATACAAGTTGAACTATTATAGTTATTATATCAATCACATGTGATTAATAACTACCAAACAAGTGGATTTCTTACTTTTCAAACTGTGTTATCAAAGAAACTACTTCAAACTATTTTACAAACTCTTTTACATGTCCAATGCTTTTATTAAACTCTTTTAAACTTATATTCTGTTAAATGTGTATCTATATAGATATAGTTATATAAGTAGGATTGAAAGGACTTAGGACTGATAGCTCACCTTACTTCCTGTTCCTTGTTTGGTTGTGGACTTAGGGTATTCAGGTTATATGCCCGAAGGTCGTTTGAATCCTAGTTATATATTATGTATATGTATATAGATATAAAACTTCCTTCTTCCATTCAGTTCAGTACCTTTGGGTAGCAAAGGTACACAAACATGTTCATACATACAAACAAATTACTAGTAAGCTATAATAGGTATAGTTTAGGGAGATACTAATACTATTACTAGAACAGTGAAACATACAATGAGTATGTTCATACATAAATCAATACCATACAGAGAGAACATACAATACCATACAGAGAGAACATACAATACCATACATAGGGAACATACATACATACTAGATAGAGAGAGAACATACAATACAGCTAGTACATACAATACATTCACAAGTGCACTAATACAGTTATGTGAGCCACGTAACGGGGCATGGCATCACCTGTCATGGCCCGTTTTGTATCCAGAATCTCCTTAATTGGGGAGCGTTTGAGTTTGTGTATAGATCTATACTGGATTGACTATCCTACACCTTGCTGCTCGCTACAGTGGGACTTGCAAGTCTACGGGTGCCAAACGTCATTTCTTCCGACGTCTTACATCGTCGTGTTTATAGTCGGTAGCAGGGTACAGGCCGATCACATGGTACTTTAAATAACAATTGGTTTAAGGTAGTTAGTACAACAGTAGTTACTTAATACAATACTACAGTACTATTTCATTTTCCCATTGCATTCACTTTGTGATCTTCATACAATAAACAGAAATGTAAAAACTATATTTTTGGTAAATGATAGTCAGATTTGGGAAAATACATACTCTTACAAGAGTCTTACATACAAACAGTTGATGCCTTGGTAGAAGGCTACTTTTAGTAGGAAACATAGGGTTTTCTAGGAGAGTTCAAACAATTACAAACTTTTACAAACTTATACATCACATACTTACAAACACTTTCATACAAACAATGACACTTAAATACTTATGATCTCACCAGCTTTAAAGCTGATAAACTCTTTCAAAATAACTTGTATTCTCAGGTCACCAGTAGACAGGTACCGATGCCAGGTTTTGAGAAGATGGAGCTCGTTCAAGACTCATCTTTTATTTTGATTCATATTTTTGGTGTCTATTTAACTTGACAGAACACACTTGTATTAAATTATATTATTAATGCAATGGATGATGTTGTTGCTTGTTTACTACTATGCATTGTTGTGATACTATACATGACGTCCTCCACCCCCGAACGATTCCGTCGTTCCGGTTTTGGGGTGTGACAGTAGGCGATGACGTTAGTCTGTTTGGAACCGATAAGCAAGGGGTGGTGATGGTGAGTGTCTCCATCTGTCGGCGGTCTCTTTTAAGTGAGGTGGAGGTAGGAGATGTCAGGAAGTAAGGACATGGATGGAGTTGGGGGTGGGGTTACAAGCGTCGTATACGAATGAGAAGGACTAGTTACCGACGGTGAAGGGCGTAAGGGTTGAAAGCTATGACAGTAAGGATGGCGACACTAGTAGATCCATATATGTGTTGAGGTATACCAGGGATACCCCTTAAATTTTGTCTAGAAGTCTAAATATTTTCATAATTTTTTTATACTACGGTGCTACCCTGGTAAAAAATATAGGCTACTCTATATTACAAATCCAACGCCTTTAAAAAAGCCAAAATATTTAAGTCCAATATTTTAATCAAATAAGAGAATAAAATATAACCCAATATTGTCCAATTGTCCAAATGTTGTACCCATTTGATAAAGAAAACATGAAATAGAAACACAAAAAAGAAGGCTAATCGACGCTGCCTGTTCCATCTGCTCACTAATTGTTGATTCCTATTTGTTGCTTTCCTATTTTCCAACAACCACTGTTCTAACGATCATAGTTCCATCCGACATTAGGAAAAAAATTATGCTACACCTTCACTTGGACCTTGGCTCCACCACTAGGTGGCGACGTCGTCAATCAAATTTGTGAGGCGGTGATAATGACGTCATGTAGAGAGCGAGTCGATGGAAGAGAGAGGGAAGGTGGTGGAGAAATGGAGAAAGGGTGGTTGTGAGCAGAAAAATTAGCATTGGTGACAATATTTGGGCCTTTGGGTACCGACTTACAAAGAGAGATCACGATTGAGTATATGAGTAAGTAAGTGAGAACATCAACAATGGATGAAGACTACAACATTTAG
This sequence comes from Lactuca virosa, assembly GCF_052849685.1. Taxonomy (NCBI): domain Eukaryota; kingdom Viridiplantae; phylum Streptophyta; class Magnoliopsida; order Asterales; family Asteraceae; genus Lactuca; species Lactuca virosa. The sequence goes on along the minus strand of NC_136429.1, from coordinate 72,134,524 downwards.
GCTTCTTTTAGCATTTTTATGAAAATAAGAAAATGTAACATCTAATTTTAAGGTATTCGCTTTTAACCCGTGGGTTGTGTTTTGTTTGCAAGAATAGTCCCTAATGGCATTTTTGTAAAATTTGGATGCAACTTAGTACGTGGGGCGTACACCTTGGTACGTTGGGCATACTAGGTTCCATGCTAGTATGCTAAGCGTACATTAGTACGTAGGGCGTACGCAGCCATGGTGTAAACCCTAAATTTTAGGGTTTAGACCATATTTAAGCACCTTTATGGACTCATGCACCCTCTTATCTTCATCTCCCTTGCTCATTTCGAAACCCTAAAGTATGTGAGTACATTGTGAAGCTTGAAGAGCCTTTTTTAGTGTAATTTTGGAGCCTTGGAGTGGAAGGAAGAACCTTGAGGTTGTGCTGTTTCACTCAAGGCTTTGGATCCAACATTTTTCTCTTCATTGTGCATCTTGTGGAGGTAAAAAGCTTCAATCTTGTTGTATGTTTCTTATGAATCTAGTTCTAGCCCAAGGTTGTCACCTTTTGGTCCCAAACTTGATCCTTGTGAGTAGGAGGTACTCCAAGACGTTTGAGCTGTCCTTTCAGAGGTTTTAAGGGGTGTTAGGTCATAAAAATGTGTGTTTGGTCACTAGTTTCTCCCCATGGGGTTTATAAGTTAGGGTTTTGGAGCTAAGGTCTTAATAGTCATGCTAAACCATAAAGTTGGAAACTTTATGGTTAAGGACATCTTTTTGAGGCTAGATCTGGATTTTGGACGTAAATTCCTAAGGAATAAGCACTTAATGGCTTAAGTGGAGAACAGCCGCATATGTTGGGAGTAGCTGGGGGTACGTTGCGCGTACGTGATCAGCTCTCTGATCCATGGTCAACCATGCAGTATTCCCCGCATACGTAAGGAGTACTCCCAATGTACTCACTGAGTCAACTCGGCTGACTCAGTTGACTTTGACCTGGATTTTGACTAGGGTTTGACCTAGGGGTATTTGATCGATTTAGCCTCATTTCCTGTTCCTTGTTGGTTGTGGACTTAGGGTAGAATCATCATTTGACAGTATATAAGATCCTATTTTGTATATAACTTGCATGCATAAGGCAACCAACGATGTTGATTGAGGTTCTTGGTATTGTGAATGGTGGGAGTTGAGAATTCCTAGGAGAGTCTAGGATATGTATGCGGTATAGCATAGGATCAGTATATAGTTTTAGTGTGGCGACTTAGAGGAATCAGGACGGACTTTGAGGAAGGTAGAGGTAGGTGTGAAAGGTAGTATTAGGCCCATACTACTAAAACCACAGGACATGTACCTGAGACAAGAGCAGATTTGGAAACTTTAAGGAGGCCTGTGTAGATGAATCCCCTCGAGTCCTTTGCTGACTTTTTATATGTTGTGTTTCAGTTTAGCGGATGAAGATGATTACTCGAGGAGGTTCTGGCTCTGGTTCTAGTTTAAGTTCTGGCTCAGGCACAAAATCGATTGATGAGCGTCTGCACGAGTTCATTTCGGCCGAGGTTACTCGTGGTATCTTGGATGTTACCCCTGTGTTGTTCGGTACCATCAAGGAGGGTATTTTGGAGCCGATGGATGAGAGGCTCAGGAATTTTCAAGCCGATATTGTTGCAGGTCAGATTGGAGCTTGAGCTCCCTCATTTTAGGAGTTCAAGGCTTGTGGAGCTCCTGAGTTCTTTGGGGCAAAGGACCCCATCGCTAGCTGTCGTTGGATCACTTACATGGAGAATGCTCAGCGGACGAGCTTTTAACCTGAGGGGGAAAGGTGGTATTGGCATCCTGCCTGCAGAGGGACAGAGCACGAGACTGGTGGGAGGTAGATACCCGAGCTGTTGGGATAACGGTAGTGACAGTGATGACTTGGGAGGAGTTTGTTCAGAGATTCCAGAGGGAGTTTGCACTAGCTATCGAGGTATAACAACTGACAAGGGAGTTCTAGGACCTTCGCCAGACTACCGAGACTGTGGCGGAGATCACCGCCAAGTTCCGAGAGAGGCCTCTATTGGTTCCGCAGTATACTGCGGATGAGGATACGAAGAAGGCGAGGTATCCTGACATGTTGAGAGATGACATTTGGGAGTTTGTGAGTTTTTGGGGTGCAAGACCCTAAATGATATGATTGAGGGGGCCCGTGAGCAGGAGATTGAGATGGAGCTTCGGTCGAAGCGCAAGCCGAAGCAGGTGCAGACTGTCGTGGGCCAGGCTAAGAAGCCCAAGGTTTCTGCATCGCATTCTAGGGGCCAGCAGGGTCGAGGCCGATGTTGCAAGTGTGGCAAGCATCATAGTGGGACGTGTCGGTTAGTGGGTTCGGTATGTTACAGGTGTGGGCAGACTGGTCATATGAGTAGGGATTGCCCCCGAAGCGTATTGATCTGCTTTTATTGCAATCAGACCGACCACAAAACGGGTGATTGCCTGAGACTTTCAGGAGGAGCTGTGGTGGTGCCTGTACCATCCACACTAAGGATTACTGATGGCCGACAGGGCAAGGCGGAGGCTCTTGTGGTGAAGAGCAGGACATTTCAGGTGACCACCGATGAGGCCCGTGCAGCGCCGGATGTGGTTACTGATATGTGTTTTATCTATGCTTTTTATTACTTTTCCTTGTTTATGTTAATGATTACTTTGATCTTGTATAAGGACCTCTTTGGTCAATGGTGTGACCGCTCATGTTCTATTTGATTCGGGTGCTACCCGATCCTTTGTATCTCTTGCACTTAACAAGAAGTTTTGCGATGCTCCTGGGACTTTGGATTTTTCTCTAGAGGTTGAGATTACGGATGACCGTACTGTGAGTGCTTCGCAGGTTCATCGTGGGTGTGTCTTGAATCTGTTTAATGAGAGATACTCTATTAACTCGGTGCTGATTCCCTTGAGAGGATCGAAGGTTATTAGTGGGATGGATGGGTTGGTCCCCAATGGGGCCATGATTGATTGCGAGCGACAGTTAGTGAGAGTTCGAACCCCAAGTGGGGGAGAACTGGTTATTCCTGGCTAGAGAGCTTCACATGGACCGGCTCTCTGTTCAGCTGCGAGAGGCAGGAGATATATTCAGCACGGTTGTTCTGGGTTCCTAGATATGTTGCAGACACTAGAGTTGAGGGTACGGCAGACACTACTAGAAAAACAGCCTTTTACGACGTGCAATGCGTGTCGTAAAACGCTCAGACGACGCGCAAATGCGTGTCAAGGAAGGCCCTGTCATAATGAGACACGACACGCTTTTGCGCGTCGTCTATTTACGACGTGCATTTACGACGTGCATTTATGACACGCATTTATGACACGCATTTACGACGCGCAGTTATGACACGCAATGCGTATCAAGGAAGGCCCTGTCATAAAGGAAGACGACACGCATTTGCGTGTCGTAACCTTACGACGCGCGTGTTTATGACACGCAATGCGTATCAAGGAAGCCGCTGTCGTAAAGGAAGACGACACACATTTTTGCGTGTCATAATTTTAAATATTTTTAAAATTAAATATTTTTGATGGATTTACTAATTTTCAAATTAAATAACACATTAAACGTCTCATAATACAAAATAAAATACCATAAACAATAAAGATAATTCATTGCACTAATATGTCAAATACAAATAATCATTCCAATAGTAAGTAAATGTAACACATTGTTAATATTGCATAATATTTATTATAGAAAACAAAACAAGTACAACATTAAAAGAAACCCATGACTAAATTCTCCTTTGACAATCTCCTTTGACAATTTCCTTTCTAAGAGAATAACATGAATGCAAGAACTTTGAGAGGCTGCAGGGCATGGAAGGAGGTTGCTAGAGCTGTCAGAACCTGCACATGTTTCTTCCTTATCTTCGTTTAACTTCTTTTCCTGCTCAACAAACATAAATGTTGATTAGATTCATGTTGTGTTTATTAATATTTGGTTTTTATGATTCCCAATAGGACATATATATGAATGGATAGTAAGGGATTATATATGATCTCAATTTATGTAACAAATAAAAGAAGGGATGTATGCGTATGATCTTAACCTTAACACCCTTGCATTTAACCAGATGAATTAGCCTCATCATACAAACAATTAATAATTACAACACCTGATACGATGGAGTATGTAATTGGACCTTAACGTGTGGTGTGGTTTACAATTTTTTAAAGCATCTTCCCACGTGACTCTTAATTATGTGGCTAACACTCTACCAGATGTAACTAAACATGACCAGGTCTGTATAAAAAAAACAAAACTAAAAGTAGAAGTTTACCTCTTCTTTACATGTTATGAATTTTGTGCACTGTAGTGGAAGTTCCTGTATGTATAGTACATCTCATTAATTCACTAATTCAATATATATATATATATATATATATATATATATATATATATATATATATATGTTGTTAAACGCAATTGATAAATATGAATCTTTACCTACCTAAATATATAAGATTATCCGACTCTTGTAAAAAGAAGAAGAAAGAGTTTGCAGTTTTTCTATGCATAGTGGAAAGCTCAAGGAAAACCAAAAACAGTGACTATAGCTATGAACAAAGCTAAATATCAATTGTGATTACCATCAAAGATGACAACCTAGAAGCCATATGCACACTAATCTGAACATATTAGAATACTGAGAGTCAACAAGATGACTACATTGTATTTTGGGAGATATATAATAAACTCAGTTAGAATAAATAATAACACACTGCATTTGTCATTTATTGAACTAAAAAGATGAAAAAGAGAGAGAGAGAGAGAGAGAGAGAGAAGACATACAAATACATAGCCTGCATTTTGGGAGCATGTTGTTTTAAGTAAGAGTTGACCAAATCTGCAGGGATGTTTCCTGCCAAAAACAGGTCAATGGTTTGACTTGGACAACTTTCAAGAAGATGCATTGAGAATTCCAGAACAAGCATAGGATCGGGCCCACATAGAGGCTGCAAAATACACAATACAAAAGTTTATAAAAAGAGTCAAATATGTTTACATAATGATTAAAAAGTTAACAACTTACTTTGAGATATTCAGTTATCATCTCAGGTATGAAGAGAAGAACTGGCTGAAGAGAATAGTCAGATATGTTTACAAAAGTTTATAAAAAGAGTCAAATATGTTTACAAAAGTTTATAAAAAGAGTCAAATATGTCTACACATATCTTATCTCCCAAAAAGCAGCATAAATCGGAATATCCTATATCCAAGATGAATCCCATAGATGAAGAGAAGAACTGGCTGAATCTTAACGTGGGACAAAACTTTGAAGATTCTTATCCAAGATCAAAACCAATCTCAGTGAAGATATGCCACTTCTGCAAGAGGAAGTTCTACAGCCCACAAGCACTTGGGGGTCATCAAAATGCTCACAAAAAGGAGAGAGATGCAGCCAGACCTGATTAATTTAATTAAATTAATTTAATTAAACATCATTCTATGGAAAAATTCTTAGTTGGAAAAATTCAACTTTTTCCAAAAAAAAATAAAAAAACTAAGTTTTTATAGGTTAGATAATGAAATTATAACACTATTACTTAATATTCAAAGTATATTGTTTTAATAAGAAAAATATAAAAATTACATTGTCTTAATAAGTTATGTTTCAATTTATAACGATAGATTTGCTTTAGATACTTAGATTTAAAAGTATTAAAGTTCTTTATAATGACATAATTGGCAACCAAAATCAAACAAGTTAAAACTTTCAAAGTAAAATATTTTAATAGGAAAATTTTCTAAGTGTGTCTTATTAGGTTAAGTTTTAAACATACAACTAGGGTCTTTTTTTTCTGTTTTTGTTAAATATTAGAATGTACTGACAATATATTCTAATATTAAGCAACTGTACTCATCAGTTGATCATAACAGTATATGGTAAATTCATAATGCTCATACTTGGAAATTGATTACATGTTAGAATAATTAGAGATAAATCATTTGAAACGTAAAAAATAAAAGTGGAATATTAATTAATAGGATAGATAACTGAAAGTAAAATAAAAGTTTAAATTTTCAAAGTTACCTACTAGAAATGTAGATCATCTTCTCCACTAGTCAAATGTATTTCCCATCCACACTGATTAATTAAATTAAATTAAATTAAATCAAGATTTTTTTTCACTTGATAAAAGATTATGTAAGAATGACTTTTGTAATTTTATTACCTCCAGGCACAACATAGAAGGGCACCATAGTCGTTCATTTAAAAAATCAAACATACGTAAATAACTATATTTAAAAAATGGAATCAAGATTCAAAAATGTAGGAAATGAGTTAGAATGTTACAGAGTGTTTCAGAATCAAACAATATTACTCATGTGGTCAATTGAAACATCTAGGGGGAGCAACCTGAATGATGGAGGGTAAAAAAGTCATTTTAATGTAAGTAATCAGATAACAAGTTAAAAGACAAGTTTTAGTTTAGTACCTTATTTGCTTCCAATGTAACCCTAGCGATACCATTTATGTATGTTAGAGAGACCTCCATATCGTAGGGTGATAGTTCAGGTCAAATGTAGGATTTTCCATCAGAATATATTACTTCAACTGGCTCCACTTCAAACTTCCGTTCACAGTATACAGAAAACATTGTCACCTACAATTAATAAATACATGCATAATTCTATCAATACACTTGTTCTTTAAAAATCATTTAAAAGTATGATTAAACACTTAACCATTGTGTTCAAGACAATCTTTGCCTTTCTCAAATCAGTGGCTGTGCATTCAATGAACACGTTCTTGGTATTTGTAGAAATAGCTGAGTGGGCTCCATTGATTATTGGAGGAAGAGACAATACACGTCTGCAAAAATCAATTGATCCTTTGTAGATTATATCACCATCAAAATGGCAAACATGGTAAAGCAGGAGTTACATATTAGAGTTACATATACGCAACAAATAGCAAAATGCTTTCACTGATTTGTTTATACTTTACTTTCTTCTTGTTGCAGCATTGTACTCTCGGGTGAGTTGGTGGAGGGTGTCACAATTAGGGACCCACTCAATTAACCCACTATTTGGAGACAAAGGAATGACCTCATATCGTTGACGTGCCCCAGCTGCCCGTTCTGCCCTTCCCTTTGCATCAATAGCTGCCCGCTCACGTGCCTCAACTTGTGCTCTTTGAACAGCAGCCCTTTCAGACTTCAAACGAGCTTCAGCAGCTGCTCTATCACGTGCTTTATTTGTTGCTCTTTCACGGGCTTCCCTTGTTGCCCTTTCTACAGCTTGCCTAGCCTTTTCCGTTTTAATCTCCCTCATTCTCTCTTTTTCAAGTCTACTTTTCTCTCTCTCTTGTTCTTCCCTCTTTGATGAATCTTCTTCAGTAGACATGTCGTCTCTTTGTAGTTTTACAGTTACAAATTCTTTGTTTCTAGAAGCTTTTTCATGTTCTCTTTCCCTTACTTCCTTTGCGTGCCTGAATTTAGCTTCGGCTCTGTCCATGGCATCTTTCATTGCAGCAGCAGCTGAGTTTTAATCCATCTCTTCGCCATTAACATGGTCCACACCATTATCTTGTGTTCCACTTCCACCCATGGCAAAAGTCTCAAACTCATCTAATGGAGATGCTTGGAATGGGTTATGGCTTTGAGAGTATTTACCAGAATACCCTCGTTCGGATTTTGAAGTATGCCTTGGTATTGGAGGGGGGGTCTTGAAGGTGGTGGTGCTTTGGTAGGTTGTATAAATAGAGGTTCTCTGATACAGTAAGCCATATATCATCAGATGGCTGTTCTTGTTCATGTTCTTGAGAACTTGTCTCAGTATATGAAGGTGGAGAAGCAAATTGATCAACAGACTGATGAGAAGTTTTAGAGACAGGTGGCATGTCAATGACAGTTTCTTGAGAATCTTGAAAATCTTCTACAGGTGCCTTCCCTGATTGGGTCTCGGGAAATCTAAAAGAAGATTTGTCTGTTGGGTCTCTATGAGTTGAACTTCTTAGTCCTTCTTTAGAAGGGATCTGATCTTTTGCCTTGTTATTTGTCTCAGTTGGGAATGCAGGTGCAGGCTTACCAAATCCATGAAGGGGGTCAATGTCATCAAAATTAAACACACCCCTACTTACTCCAGCATTAGTGCTCCCGGATTTATTCATCTTGTGAACTGTTTCCAGTGGATCGATAAAAACACTTGGGGGTGATGTGACAGGTGTTGATGCAGATTCTAGAACCACAAATGGATCATCCATTGCTTTAGAAGTTTCCTTTGTGTTGCCAGTTGATGCTGGCACTGACTCTGAACTTGACCTGTGAGAAAAGTACGATATTCTGCATTAGACTTTTCATCTCATTCTATGTTCACCATCTTAACACATTTTAAAATCAGATTGGCATTCTTCTCGTAGCCAAAATTCAGAAGCATAAGGGAACAGAAACAAGAAAGCAAGAGCTTATGCATCTATTTATGCGCTCATTATAATCCCGGATTACAGCAGGAAATTGTAGAAAGAAAATACCAGAGAAGTAAAATGTGGCATATTCAGCTTTAAAAAAACCAAAAGTAGTTGAATCCTTGAACAGCTATGCATTCCCCTGACTTATTGGAGTTTGCATATCACTAGACTCCTTTATCATTAATTATATTACCATGCAATTCTTCAAGTGATATCAGTTCTGTAATGTGTAGGATAGCAGTTTGTTTCAGGAACATAAAGGCAAGCAATTATGATTCCACTTAACTTATGACTAATGATTTCGGTGTTTCTATAGTTAATGCACAAACTCTTACAAATGAATTTTCTTAGTAACAAATATAAGTTTTCACTTTCGATGGTTGATCCATATGAAAACCTAGCTATGATGCTAAATACTAAATAGAGTTATACAATTTCAAAACCAAGAGCAGATAAATTCCATAAATAAGTGAATCAAACAACTAAAACGCAGTTAAATCATAGCACAGTATCTGCTACTAGATGGAGAACCGTCGCTTCCAAAGCCAGGAAGCAAATCATCGAAACCTCTTGAACTCTTACTAGCCTTCTGCTTTTGTGGCTCAACCTTCTCCGCTTGACCAAGATTTCCTAGTAGATTATCAAAATGATCACTCTGTTGACTCCGTTTAGGGGGCGATGAAGTCATCAAGGCAAAAATATTTTCCTCGTATCTCGCTGAAGCAGAATGCATGGATTTGCTCTTAATTCTGGGAAATCCATCGAAAATGTCGTCATCGTAGACCGGTTTATCGTAAACCGGAAAATTGGAAGATGTAGATTTGTTTTTAGCTTCGTTATTATTCGTGGACGAAAAATTCTTGAAAATCGAATCGTAATCGATATCTGACATGGCCGGTGTTGATCTAGTGTTGTTGGTGAATCTAGGGCAGCACCAGGAGGAAAATGCGAGAGAGGGAAGTGAAAATGTGAGAGAGGGAACGCGAGTTTTTAAGAAAGAAATTATAGAATGATTATATGAGTTGTCGAAGTGTATATCAGAGATGGTATCGTGATTAGGGTTTTCAGAGAGAAGGGAAGAAGAGAATGAAGGGGATCTTGAAGCGGGGTATTAAAAAATTTATGAATTTTGAGTGGATTTCATTTCCCCCTTTCAAGAACGCGCGTTGTGAGTGAAAATTATAAAGTGACATTCACAGTGGACGCACATTTTAGATAAAGTTCCCTCCGTGTTTTTATTTTTTTTACATGAGACACTAATTTAAGGGCACGCAATAATGTGTGACCTAAATCCTTAAATTTTTTGAAGAGACGGCACTTTTTTAATGTCACTCTCTTTTGCGTAACATAAATCAATGAGTGTCGTGGTTTGTGCGTCGTAAAAGGGTCTTTTTCTTGTAGTGAGGGTTGAGTGGAGCTCCTATTTCCTGGGATTTCCCCAATGTATTTCCTAAGGATTTACCAGGAGTGCCTCCCGAGAGGCAGGTGGAGTTTCAGATCAATCTGATTCCTAGTGCGGCTCTGATAGCTAATGCGTCGTATCGCCTGGCACCCCCAGAGATGCAGGAGTTGTTTACGCAGCTTCAGGAACTGCTAGACAAGAGTTTTATTTTTCCGAGAAGCTCTCTGTGGGGAGCACTGATTCTGTTTGTGAAGAAGAAGGACGGTTCACACAGGATATGTATTGGTTACTGGGAGTTGAATAAGATAACGATAAAGAACCATTACCCACTTCTGAGGATTGACGACTTGTTTGATCAGCTTAAGGGTGCATATTGGTTTTTCAAGATTGATTTGCGATCGGGGTACCATCAGATGAGGGTGCAGGACCCCTACAACAACAATTATCATGTCGGTATCGATTCACCGCCCTTTGAGATGTTGTATGGATGAAGGTGCAGGACCCCATTTTGTTAGGGGGAGGTCAAGCATCGAGTCATGGGGAGTACAAAGGTTGTACTCAAGGCTATTGAGTTGATTCAACAGGTGTGCGACAGGTTGTGGGTTGCGCAAAGCCAGAAAAAGAGTTATGCAGATTGGTGACGTTCATAACTCGAGTTTTAGGTGGGAGACTTGGTACTTCTGAAGGTGTCACCTTGGAAAGGTGTCATCCGATTTCGGAAGCGAGGCAAGTTGGATCCCAGATTCATTGGACCTTTCATGATTTTGGCCCGGGTGATCAATATGGCATACCGGTTGGATTTGCCCAATGAGCTCAGCCAGATCCATAATACCTTCCATGTGTCTCAGCTTAAGAAGTGTGTGGACGATGAGTCCACAGTTGTTCCTTTGGATGATATTCAGGTTGATGATCCCCTGAATTATATGGAGAGTGTAACGCCCGTGTTTCTAGGCTAAGCACTAGTATGATGATGTAATAGTCTAGGTCAACCATTGTAACCTATTTTAAAGTAATAAAGATGAATTACTGGAATATTATGTGATTTTATGTAATTATATACATGTTTGTAACGATATAATAAAAATAAACGTCAAAAATAAAATGTTAGATAAGCCTGATATCCATGAAGAAAGTTTTAGTGGTCGTGACAAGGATTCCGGAGATATAAAGAACGCTGAAATCCAAGTTATAACGAAGAAGTTATGACCTGTCGAAGTTTCGTGACAAAACCGGCACGACACCAGGAATCGTAAAAAGTGAGTTTATGATAAAGTATTTTTTATCCTTAGGGGTCTAAATAAAAGTTTTAGAGTAAGTCTCCACCTACGCGTGGATATAAAGAACGTCAAAAACGAGTTCGTATGCAAAAGTTACGACCTTTCGAAGAAATAGCAGTCTAAGGGAATGACACGTGGCAGAAACCCTAATCAGACTCAATTCCACGGCGTGAAAATTAAGTCCAAGACGTGGAATTAGTCAAGGACACTAATTGAGGCTCGAAAAACACGTGCTAAGTCTACGGGAGTGATGTGTTAAGATTCCACGACGTGGAAATAAAGGCCACGACGTGGAAATGTCATTTGGACACCTTTCGAAGCTAGAACGCAGATGGCAAGCCTACAAAGTGAATCAACCATGATCCACGATGTTGAAATAAGACTCCACAACGTGGACATGTTTTTGGCAGCCTATAAATATCAAGTTCGACCCTTGCTCTTCTTACACCTAAAAACTTATTTCTCTCTCTCGTTTGCTGAAGACGTTTCCTTCCTGAGCCGGACGATCACGAACCGTCGACCGTTTCTAGTTAGATTCTATCCAATCACGCTACTAAGGTGAGTGTGTAGTCACTTTCATCTTACACATAGATATGAAGTATTTTATATTAATTACATGCTATGTGTGCATATTATCTGTTTACCTGATATCTATGTTGGATGAACGTTTTTATACATTTTTAATGATTTAAGTTGTATATGTATTTTTTATATCTACAAATATGTTGGGGTAAAACATTGGTAGATGAAATAGTTGGTGTGTGATGAAATAAAATGATGAGAGGCCTCGATGTTGATGATGATCTAGTCATCTAGCGGAGTATAGATGACGACCACAGACTTTTCTAGACAGTTTAGTGGAACGCTGGCAGGCTCACAACCTGTAGGTGTTTGTGAACGATGTGTTAACCGGTGTACTCCATCCCCCTCATGATTGTCTTACGAACATATATGGCCGAGGAATCCCCTCAACAGTAGTGTCTACCCCGATGATGATCCTTACGCTAGGTCCATTTTAATAGATGCTTTAGGGAAGTAAAGTGAGGATAACAGGAAGGGGTAATCAGGGTTTGTTTGGTTTGATGAAATTAATAAACTTTTTATTGTGGGTTGAAAACCCTATATGCTCACCAGGCTCCCAAGCCTGACCCACTCAGTTTCTTGTATTACAGGTAGTTGCAAGGGCATAGTTGGATGATCCAACATAGATTATGGATTTATAGGCCAGTAGAAATTATATAGAATGTTGTAAGGCCTATATTGTTTTTTAGGCCAATTTTGTTTTGCGGCGTATGATGTTTTTGGTTTATGCTTATGATATGTATCGATGTTGACATCCCGAGTTTGTAATATAATGAAAATACATTTCTGTAAGAAATGCTTTGATAAATTTTTATCATATTTTGTTTTGGGAACAAATTCGGTAACACTTTTCGTTGAAAGATGACTATGATTTTATTATAAAGCATAAACGAAATCGGTCTTTTCTGGCCGTGAAAATGGGGATGTCACAGTTGGTATCAGAGCATTAGTTTAAGCGAACTAGGAATTTGTAGGATTTCTAGACTTAAACTTTGAATGCTAAGTGATGATCGTGAGATGAGTGTCTACCATATTTTAGACACGGGCACTAGTTTATTTTAGGAAAAATGCCTAAAATACTTTTATGTGATAAATGTTATATGTTTGTCGTATATGCTATTATTTGTTCGGATCTATGGTCTGTTGCCGACCGGATCTGGAAACCTTATGTGTTCAGGATTCTAAGCGTACGACTACGATATTAGAACTAGCATGTAACGTTTCGGAGTAATAAGGAGGATTTAAACGTCTATCGTGAATAAAGATCTAAATTCACCTAATTTGGTGTATAGATCGAAATGGCAAGAACCTGAAGCGGAGCTGGAAACGCGAATGAAAACAAGAATCAGCAGCCTCGTCCCAAAGTAAATGAGCAGGTGCCGATAATAGAAGCTGCACCAAAGCCGGCCAGTCACTATGGCTGGAGTACAAGCCATGATTCGGGCAATGATGGCTGAACAAAGGGAAGAGATGAGACAACTATTGCTGAATAACAAGGATGAACCTTCAATGCCTGTTGAACAACCAGAACTGAATGACAGACAGTCAGAGGAAGGAAATTACAGTCGCACTGTCAGTCAAGCGGAACCCCTAGTGGCAGAAAGGAATGACCCAGAGAGGGGAATCAACAGAGATGGACATATGTATAAGAATTTCTTGGGTGCCAAACCACCAAGTCTTTCTGGAAGACCAAATCCTGTAGAGATTATGGACTGGATCTCCGAAATGGAGATGGTATTTGAAAGCTGCAACTGTAGCAACAAGCAGAAAACCGTCTTTGCGGTCAAACAACTGAAGACCGGAGTTTTAAGCTGGTGGAAGTTATTAGCAGATACGATGCCACGAGGAGAAGATCTGAAGATGTCTTGGGAAGCGTTCATAGAGCAGCTGAAAATGCAGTACTACTCCGAAATAGATCTCATAGATCTACACAATGAGTTCCAGAACTTGAAGAAAGGGAAAATGAACATTGATGACTATGCTACTGCGTTTACCGAGAAGATTAAGTTATTTACTTACCTAGTGCCGACTGAACTCGCCAAGATAGAGAAATTTGCTAACGGTTTGCCATCAGACTTTGGCCCAACAGTCAAAATGGCAAGCACGTTGAAGGCAGCCGTTAGAGCAGCCAAGAATGTTGAGACCCAGTTAAAAGAAAGGGGTATAAAGAGAACCGAGGTTGCTGAGAAAAGGAAGTTCGATGGATCTTCGAGATCCAACAAGAAAAGTAAATTCGCAAAGTCTGGTTTGAGAGGAGGAGGATGCGAAGCGAAGTGGTGTGACAAGTGCAAAAAAAGAAACATGTTGGGAAATGTGGCGAGGAGGTCACTTGTTTTAAGTGTGAAAAGCATGGGTACTATGTCAATGAGTGCACCTTCAACAAGAAAGTTTATTATGGGTGTAATGAGGAAGGACACATCTCGAGGGACTGCCCGAAGAAGAAGGAGGCAGCAAAGCCCAATCTCCCACCGAAGCCGAAGGCGAGAGCTTTCCAGATGACCCTGGAAGCCGCGAAGGATGCAACAGATGCCGCTTCAGGTACCTTTCTTGTAAATAGATTCCATGCCAATATATTTTTTGATTCCAAAGCAAATTACTCATTTATATCACATAAATTTGGTGGAAGACTAGCATTGCCTATAGAAAACTTGATGATGCCCTAGTTGTAGAAGTTGCCAGTGGCAAATTCATACATGTTAGCGATTGCATTAAGAATATTGTTATCGAGTTGAACGGAAACGAATTCCACGAGGAGTTGTTACCCATTGAGTTGAATGGTTTCGACATCGTATTTGGAATGGATTGGCTTAGCGCTAATGATGCTGAGATATTGTGCAAGAAAAAGATAGTGAGGGTAAACCCTCCTGGAAAAGAGTCATTTTTGGTACGGGGACAAACGCAGAGTAAATTATGGAATCATTTCCCTGATAAAGGCCAGAAAATGTTTATATAAATGATGCACATCATACTTGGCATTTGTGATCGATGCTAAGAAGGATAAAAAGGAGATGCAAAGTATACCACTGGTGTGCGACTATCCGGAAGTCTTTCCCGAAGATTTTCCTGGATTACCCCCTGATAAACAAGTAGAGTTTCGAATAGACTTGTTACCAGGAACAACACCAATAGCAAAAGCACCATACCGATTAGCACCGACGGAGATGAAGGAGCTTATGAAGCAACTTCAGGAATTGTTGGACAAGGGTTTCATTAGACCGAGTTCATCACCCTGGGGAGCTCCGGTGTTATTCGTAAAGAAGAAAGATGGAAGCATGAGGATGTGCATAGACTACAGAGAGCTGAACAAGGCAACAATAAATAACAAGTACCCATTACCAAGGACTGATGACCTGTTCGATCAGCTGCAAGGTTTGAGCTATTTCTCAATGATCGATCTTAGGTCAGGATATCATCAACTGAAGGTGAGGGAGTAGGATATTGAGAAAACCGCATTCAAAACAAGGTACGGACACTATCAGTTTTTGGTTATGTCATTTGGACTAACCAATGCTCCAACAGCATTCATGGATTTGATGAACAGGGTTTGTAAACTATTCCTAGATAAATCCGTGATAGTGTTCATAGATGACATTCTGGTTTACTCAAAGAGCCAGCAGGAGCATGACAAGCACCTGCGAGAAGTGTTAGAACTTCTGAAGAAGGAGAAGTTGTACACAAAGTTCTCCAAATGTGATTTTTGGATTCGGGAAGTCTAATTTTTGGGTCATGTGGTTAACCAAGAATGGATCATGGTTGACCCAGCAAAGATTGAAGCTGTGATCAAGTGGGAACGACCGAAAAGTCCCATGGAGATTCGAAGCTTTCAGGGATTAGTCGGATATTACCAAAGGTTTATCCAAGGCTTTTCTTCGATAGCTGCTCCATTGATAGCTTTGACACATAAAGGAGCTACTTATACTTGGAGTGAGAAGCACGAGGAAGCATTCGAGAAGCTAAAGAAGAATTTGTGTGAAGCACCGATTCTTTCTTTACCCGATGGAGTTGAAGACTTCGCAGTCTATAGTGATGCATCTGGAGTTGGGTTAGGTTGTGTTCCGACCCAAATAGACAAGGTGATAGCATATGCATCGAGACAATTGAAAGAGCACAAAAAGAACTACCCCACTCATGATCTGGAGTTGGCAGCGGTAGTATTCGCATTAAAGATATGGAGGCATTATCTTTATGGCACAAAGTGCAAAGTTTTTACTGATCATAAGAGTCTCCAGTATCTCTTTAATCAGAAAGAGTTGAATATGAGACAACGACGCTGGATAAAGTTACTCAAAGATTTCGACTGTGAGATACTTTACCACCCTGGTAAATCAAATGTTGTAGCTGACGCTCTAAGTCGAAAAGTAAACTTTGAAAGAAAAGGCTAAGAGCGTTAAGAATAGAAGTCGTATCAACGATTGTGGAAAGCATCAAGAAAGCACAGGAAGAAGCTTCAGAGAAAAATGACTGAAAGGAAGAACATTTAGGCAAAACATTAGTGTTTGGTACAAACAGTCAAGGATTGAAGGTATTCCAATATAGGATTTGGGTACCTAAGATGGGAGGAATAAGAGATCTTCTGATGGAAGAAGCTCACAAGACCATGTACTCAATTCATCCCGGCAGCACAAAAATGTATAGGGATCTGAAACCCTACTACTGGTGGCCGACGATGAAGCTCTATGTTGCAAAGTATGTGGCTGAGTGTGTAACATGTGCGAGAGTTAAGGCACAACATCAAAAACCGTATGGGAGTTTAGAACCTTTACCTGTACCCATGGGTAAATGGGAAGACATCACCATGGATTTTGTGACTAAACTGCCCAGAACGAAGAGCGGTCACAACATGATTTGGGTGGTCATTGATCGGTTCACTAAAAGTGCACACTTCATAGCAGCCAATGAAAGATGGTCTATGGATAAACTTGTAAATGCTTACGTGAAGGAGGTACTAAGACTCCACGGTTTTCCTTTAACGATTGTATCAGATCGTGACTGTCATTTCACGTCAAGGTTTTGGAGGAGTCTACAAGAGGAATTAGGTACGCAGTTGTGTTTAAGTACAACCTACCATCCGCAAATCAATGGTCAGAGCGAAAGAATGATTCAAACACTTGAGGATATGCTAAGAGCGTGTACCCTGGAATTCCAAGGTAACTGGGATGAAAATTTATCTCTGGTAGGATTTTCCTACAATAATAGTTTCCATTTGAGCATCAAGATGGCACCTTATCAAGCTTTGTACGGACAGAAGTGTCGTACGCCGTCATGTTGGCTTGAAGCTGGAGAAAAGCAGTTTATGGTCCCCGAGATAGTCCATCAGACTGCTGAAAAGTTTAAGGTAATTAGATAAAAGATGTTAGCAGCTCAGGATCGTCAAAAAAGCTATGCTGACAAGAAAAGACGACCGATGACATTCGAAGTTGGGGATTCGGTTTTGCTTAAAGTCTCACCATGGAAGGGACTTATAAGATTCGGGAAAAGAAGAAAGTTGAGTCGAAGATTCATTGGACCGTTCAAAGTTCTTCAGAGGATTGGGAACCAAGCTTACAAGCTAGAACTACCAGAAAAACTAGATGGTATTCATAACACTTTCCACGTATGTTATTTGAGGAAGTTCACGGGAGAAGTTCCCGACATAATTCCAATTTTTGAGTTAAGGATAGATGAAAACAAGAGGCTAATTGAAGAACCGGAGGCGATTGTTGACCGTAACACTAAGAAGTTGCGACGCAAGATGGTCAACTTAGTGCTTGTGCGATGGAAACATACGAATGGGCCAAATCTCACCTGGGAAACGGAGAGTGACATGATGAGTCGCTATACGCATTTGTTTGCTGATGCATGATTCCGGGACGGAATCGTCCTAAGGGGGAGAGAATTGTAACGTCCGTGTTTGTAGGCTAAGCACTAGTACGATGATGTAATAGTCTAGGTCAACCATTGTAACCTATTTTAAAGTAATAAATATGAATTACTGGAATATTATGTGATTTTATGTGATTATATACTTGTCTGTAAAGATATAATAAAAATAAACGTTAAAAATAAAATGTTAGATAAGCCCGATATCCATGAAGAAAGTTTTAGTGGTCGTGACAAGGATTCTGGAGATATAAAGAACGTTGAAATCCAAGTTATAACAAAGAAGTTATGACATGTCGAAGTTTCGTGACAAAACCAGCACGACACCAGGAATCGTAAAAAGTGAGTTTATGATAAAGTACTTTTTAGCCTTAGGGGTCTAAATAAAATTTTTAGAGTACATCTCCACCTACGTGTGGATATAAAGAATGTCAAAAACGAGTTCGCATGCAAAAGTTACGACCTTTCGAAGATGTAGCAGTCTAAGGGAATGACACGTGGCAGAAACCCTAATCAGCCTCAATTCCACGACGTGAAAATTAAGTCCACGACGTGGAATTAGTCAAGGACACTAATTGAGGCTAGAAAAATACGTGCTAAGTCTACGGGAGTGATGTGTTAAGATTCCACGACGTGGAAATGTCACTCGGACACCTTTCGAATCTAGAATGCAGATGGCAAGCCTACGAAGTGATTCAACCATGCTCCACGACATGGACATAAGACTCCATGACGTGGACATGTTTTTGGTAGCCTATAAATAGCAAGTTCGACCCTTGCTCTTCTTACACCTAAAAACTTCTTTCTCTCTCTCGTTTGCTGAAGTCGTTTCCCTTCCCGAGCCCGACGATCACGAACCGCCGACCGTTTCTAGTTAGATTCTATCCAATCACGCTACTAAGGTGAGTGTGTAGTCACTTTCATCTTACACATAGATATGAAGTATTTTATATAAATTACATGCTATGTGTGCATATTATCTGTTTACCTGATATCTATGCTGGATGAACGTTTTTATACATGTTTTAAATGATTTAAATTGTAAATGTATTTTTTATATCTACAAATATGTTGAGGTAAAACATGGGTAGATGAAATAGTTGGGGTGTGATGAAATAAAATGATGAGATACCTCGATGTTGACGATGATCCAGCCATCTAGCAGAGTATAGATGACGACCACGGACTTTTCTAGACAATCTAGTGGAACGCTGGCAAGCTCGCAACATGTAGGTGTTTGTGAACGATGTGTTCACCGTTGTACTCCATCCCCCTCATGGTTATCTTATAGACCTATATAGCCGAGGAATCCCCTCAGTAGTAGTGTCTACCCTGATGATGATCCTTAGGCTAGGTCCCTTTTCATAGATGCTTTAGGGACGTAAAGTGAGGATAAGGGGAACGGGTAATCAGGGTTTGTTTGGTTTGATAAAATTAATAAACTTATTTATTGTGGGTCAAAAACCCTATATGCTCACCAGGCTCTCAAGCCTGACCCACTCAGTTTCTTGTATTACAGGTAGTGGCAAGGGCATAGTTGGATGATCCAACATAGATTATGGATTTATAGGCCAGTATAAATTATATAGAATGTTGTAAGGCCTATATTGTTTTTAGGCCAATTTTCTTTTGCGTAGTATGATGTTTTTGGTTTATGCTTATGATCTGTATCGATGTTGACATCCCGAGTTTGTAATATAATGAAAATACATTTCTGTAAGAAATGCTTTGATAAATTTTTATCATATTTTGTTTTGGGAACAAATTCCGCAACACTTTTTGTTGAAAGATTACTCTGATTTTATTATAAAAGCATAAACGAAATCGGTCTTTTATGGCCGTGAAAATGGGGATGTCACAGAGAGACCGGTGGCAATCTTAGATAGGAAGCCGAAGGCTCTGCGATACAAAGAAGTGTCACTGGTCAAGGTCCAGTGGCAACATCGGAAGAGTTCCGAATAGATGTAGGAGCCTGAGGCGGAGATGCGACAACAAACTTCGAGGACGGAGTCTAGTTCAAGTGGGGGAAAGTTGTAACATCTAATTTTCAGGTATTCGCTTTTAACCCTTGGTTTGTGTTTTGTTTGCAATAATAGTCCTTAATGGCATTTTCGTGAAATTCGGACGCAACTTAGTGCACGGGGCATACACCTTGGTATGCTGGGAGTACTAGGTTTCGTGCTAGTACGCTAAGCGTACGCTACTACACAGCCAGGGTGCAAACCCTAAATTTTAGGGTTTGGACCATATTTAAGCACCTTTATGGACTCATGCACCCTATTTAAGCACCTTTATAGACTCATGCACCCTCTTATCTTCAACCCCCTTCCTCATTTCGAAACCCTAAAGTGTGTGAGTGCATTGTGAAGCTTGAAGAGCCCTTTTTGGTGTCATTTTGGAGCCTTGGAGTAGAAAGAAGAACCTTGAGGTTGTGGTGTTTCACTCAAGGCTTTGGATCCAACATTTTCTCTTCATTTTGCATCTTGTGGAGGTAAAAAGCTTCAATCTTGGTGTATGTTTCTTATGAATCTAGTTCTAGGCCAAAGTTGTCACCTTTTTATCCCAAACTTGATCCTTGTGAGTAGGAGGCACTCCAAGACGTTTGAGTTATTCTTTAAGAGGTTTTAAGGGGTGTTAGGTCATAAAAATGTGCTTTTGGTTACTAGTTTCTCCCCATGCATGTGCTAGAGTGTCTTAATGGGTTAAGAAGTTAGGGTTTTTAGAGCTAAGGTCTTAATAGCCATGCTAAACCATAAAGTTTAAAACGTTATGGTTAAGGACATCTTTTTAAGCCTAGATCTGGATTTTGGACGTAAATGCTTAAGGAATAAGCACTTAATGACTTAAGTGGAGAGTAGTCGCGTACGTTGGGAGTAACTGGGGGTACATTGCGCTTATCTGGTCAGCTTCCTAATCCATGATCAACCATGTAGTACGCTCACGTAAGGAGTACTCCCAATGTACTCACTGAGTCAGCTCGGCTGACTCAGTTGACTTTGACCTGGATTTTAACTAGGGTTTGACCTAGGGGTATTTTAGGTATTTGAGTGGTAGTCTGAATTTTGGTCACTGTTATTCGTAAAGGTGATCGGTAGCGTGGGTTTCAGAGCAGCGTGTCATTTCAGCTTTTCGTCTGTCTATGAGGTGAATCTTCTTACCACCTTAAGTGGGCCTAAGGCACCAAGGCCGACCCACTGTATTATATGAGTAAAATTGTATGTTGTCGTATGATTTTGTATCATGTTTGTTGGGTTTTGAGCACTATAACACTCCTATGGTGCACATGTAACCCTAAATGCTTTGGATTTATGTTTTCTCTAATTATACATGCATTTTCAATTTTTCCAAAGCATTCACCCTAACTAGCATACAATTGTCAAATGAATAATACAACCAGTTAGATGACATACCTCTTAGAATGACTTGTAGTTCTTGACCTTTGAAGCTTGAGCACCCCAAGTGTGATGCCTCTAATGGTTCACAAACACCAATATGCAAGAGGAGGCTTAAGAGAATAAGTTACTTAGCTCAAAAGATGGTGCAAACGATTTTGGTTCATGAGGGTTCTATTTATAGTGTGGCAAATGCTAGGGTTACACTTGGTAAACCCTAATGCTCCATGACTTTTCACATTCTTATGCTCCATGGGTTTAACCTCCATGGATTATCTCATTGGTTTAGCCCATCTAAATAATCATGGATCATTGGCCCACACTATAAGAATCATTGATTTACATAATCAATCCCCATATATTTAATTAGTCTCTTTTGACCACAAAATTAATTCCAAATCAATTCTTGATCAATACTAATTAAATAATATGATTTCATATTAATATATTATACTTGTAATATATTAATAAATCATAAATAACCTTATTCTCAAAAGTCCATCCTATCAAATTGCACTGGTGAAGACAACCCAAAAGGATCATGTTACAATCGGGTCAAGTACATCCCAGTTATAGTTATGGACTAAGACACCAAATCCAACAATCACCCACTTGGATAAGTCTAATAACTATAACTACCAATGTGACTTCAGGATCCGACTTAACAATCGTAAGCTTTCAAAAGCCGTTGTCGAACTCTGATCTAGTCAGTGACACGTTCTTCAAATAAGGGATCATATATTCCTCTATTCTTAAGATATCTATGCGGACAAACACATGGAACATAGTCATACTTATTGTCCTACAATTTGTTTCCCGATTTCCGATTCGTCTGACATGGAACATAACTGAACATATCAATTTAGTTATGACCGGGCCTGGCACATAGTCAAAACAGAATCATCGAGGGGCCCAAGATATCGCTTTTAATCCTCTTAGGATAAAAGGAACAGATAAACTTCAACATTATATGCTTGTATTAACTACTCATCAAATCATGCACAACGACACGTTTTATAACATCAAGTTACTGATGCGTTTTCGTGCCATCAATGCACAACCAAATCGTAATCAACAACTTATATATCTTGGTTTGAAGATTATATGATATTATCGTCTCACAATTACTCGTGATAAATTTGATGAAGTAATTCAAGTAAGCGCGGGTTGAATCCAATTCTCAAATCTTATTTCAGGAGCACTCATGAATGGTGTAGCATACTCTTGCTATGTCTAACTCCTTAGACAATCTACAAGCCAACTCATGACAGTCTTCTTTCATACTTATTTCCAACGTATGATCGACTGTGGATAGTTTGAATAATTATTATTATTTTGGAAGTCAAAACATGCAAAGTGAAACAATAGTAAATAATTGACACAAGACAGTAACTTTACTTATAAATAAAACCCTTTTTATTTAATCATCAAATGTCAATTACAATTTAGCTATTACAAGTTTCTATTTATCTAACCACTAAAACTAATATCGTCTGTTAGCCTAATGCCCCTTGCATATTGGAAGTGCTTAACCCTAGTCAGTCCCTTTGTAAGGGGATCTGATGGGTTGTCCTCTGACGATATCCCCTTTACCACGAGGTGAACTTCTTCTAATTGATGTCTTATGAAGTGGTACTTTCTGTCGATATGCCTGGATCTACCATGATCTCTCGGTTCCTTGGTTAAGGCAACCGCCCCTTCATTATCACAGAAAATCTCCATAGGCTCCTTTATGGATGGAATGACTCCAAGGTCTCCGATGAAGTTTTTCAACTATATCGCCTCCTTCGATGTTTCTCTTGCTGCAATGTACTCTGATTCGCACGTTGAATCAGCTATAGTCTCATGTTTGGAACTTTTCCATGTCACTGCCCCTCCATTCAGGCTAAATATCCAGTCCGACTGAGAGCGGAAATTATCTCTGTCGGTTTGAAAGCTAGCGTCGCTATACCCTATCACTCTCAAGTCATCACTCCCACCGAGGGTAAGGACCTAGTCCTTAGTCCTCCGCATGTACTTAAGAATGTTCTTAACTGCAGTCCAATGAGCTTTACCAGGATTTCCTTGATATCTGCTGACCATGCTTGTAACGCCCGTGTTTCTAGGCTAGGCATTAATATTGACGTTATAGTCTAGGTTAACCTTTGTAACTCATTTTGAAGAAATGAAAAGGAATTATGTAAATTTTATGTGAAAATTATGTGTTTTATGCTTAATTATTAGGGTTTAATTAATTAAGAATAAAAATGAGCGTCAAAACTAAATATTACATAAAGCCGATATCTATTAAGAAACTTGTAGTGGTCGTGACAAGGATGACGGATATATAAAGAATGCCGAAATCCGAGTTATAACGAAGAAGTTATGACCTGTCGAAGTTTCACGACAAAACCGGCACGGTGCCGAATGACGTAAAAGGTGAGTTTTTGATAAACTACTTTTTAGCCTTAGTGATCTAAACAAAAGTCGTAGTGCTCGTTAAACCGAGAGTATGTATAAAAAGAACGCCCAAATCTGACTTCGTATGAGGAAGTTATGATTTTTCTAAGTTTCGGCTTAACAGTAGACAGCTAAAAACTTGAATTTTAGATCGAGTGATTTTTAGCCGACACGACCTAAATGAGAATCGAAGGTCTCGTCAATAGTAGCACAACTGTAAAAAGTCTGACGAAAACGGACGTCGGATGAAGAAGTTATGAATTTTTAACGGATTTCGTGTCCCGGTCTGTTAAAAATAATAATATAAAAATTAAATTCAAAATTAGCCGAGGAAGTCTAAACAAAAGTTGTAGAGCGTAATTTTACCTACGCGTGCATATAAAGAACGTCAAAAACAGAGCTCGTATGCGAAAGTTATGATTTTTGCAAGTTTTTGGCACAAAAATCAAGAAAATGTGGAAAACCGGGAAATTTCGCTGAGTCACCTCGGACACGTCATCCCTCGCATGCGAGGCCTCCACGTGGCACCTCCTGATAGGACCGAGCTTCGCGTGTCGTCTTCTGATTGGACCAAGTCCTCGGTCCACTCGCATTCGGACAGCCTCGCAGGAGACACCCCGCGGATGCTCCTCGGACACCCCTTCGCATGCGTGTAGCCTCCTGATTCGACCGAGGCTGTTGACCAATCCGAAGCTCGCAGCTGTCCGTCCGAGCCTCGCCCTGTAGCCAGCTGGTCCGAGCCTCGCACCGCCTTAGCCTCCGAACCTCGCATACTGTGACGCGTGTCTTCTCCTCGCTGCTTCGGGTTCGAACCTCGGGCCTATATATAGAAGGCATGCGAGCCTTCCCGGGTAATTTTGGGAAATTGCCCATTTTTACCCCTTTTTCAATATTTTGGCTATTTTCACATCCCCCGATGCCCCGAGATCATTTCCAACTCCCGGAAAACGTCCCGGAGTGCCCGAGAAGCCCGGGAAATTTATTTTTTCGGTTTTGAAGCCCGACCCTCGCAGAGCCCGGTTTCTCAATAAAACTCCCGGTTTTATTAGAAACGATCGTTTTAGGCAACGAAGTGCTGCCCGATTATCGTTAAATCAAGTGAGTGTGTAGTCACTTTCACCTTACACATATATATGAAGTAGTTTCTTTAAAATACGTGTTATGTGTAATTATATTAATTGTTTAATTAAGGTGATTGTTGAATAGATGTTTTATACAAGTTTTAAACTGTGTATGTATTTTTATCTACAAATATGTTGGGTAAAACATGGGTAGATAAATTAGATGATGTGTGATGAAATAAAAGTGATGAGAGATATCGATGTTTAAGATGATCTAGTCATCTAGCAGAGTATAGATAACGGCCACAGACTATCTTAGATAGTTCAGTGGAACGTTAGCAGACTTGTAATCGGTAGGTATGTTTGAACTATATGTTCATAAGGTGTTCTCGAACTATATGTTCATTAGGTGTTTTTGAACCATATGTTCATCCATTAGTTCTTCTTTTTGACACTATTACGTGTCGGGGTACGGGAGCGTACAGGAGTACTTTATTAGTATTTTCCCTATACTTTTATTTTGAAGAGCTTTGGAGTCTTTATTTCTTTTATGAAGTGATCAGACAAGCTTCATGAGTCAGTGATATAGATCATGAGTCAAATAGTGGGTGTGTGATGAAAGGTGAGTTGGATTGATGAGATGATCAGTGATATAGATCATGAGTTGAGAGTGAGTGGTGAAATATGAGAAAAGCCATACCCAAACGTTGGCGTGAGTGGTGCAATATGAGAAAAGCCCTTACCCAAACGTTGGCCCCCGTCATTCAGCAGAGTATGGATGACAACCATGGACTATTCTAGACGGTCTGTGGAACACTAGCAGGCTTGCAACCTGTAAGAGGATGAACTATATTTTCATCAGCTGTACTCTAAAAACCCATTGACATGTTTTGCGGGGGGGAACTCCTGTGGGAAATACCGTTGATAAATAAGAGTTATGGACTTAGCATATGGAAAACCCATTGACATGTATTGCGGGGGGAACTCCCGTGGGAAATACCGTCGATGAATAAGAGCTATGGACTTAGCATATGGAAAAACCCACTAACATGTATTGCGGGGGGACTCCCGTGGGAAATACTGTCGATATATAAGAGCTATGAACTTAGCACATGGCGACGATGTGACTTCGTGCCTATTTGACATAAATTGCTGAAGGAAAGCAATGTTGTAACCCCGATGTTTGTCTTATTTGACATATATTGCAGAGGGAAGCAATGTTGTCACTTTATAGGTTGTTTTATGTTAGGATGTCTTGTTTGACATAAATTGCTGAGGATAGCAATGTTGTCACCCCTTGTGAAAATCCTTAGGCTAGGTCCCTTGTGATAGTTGTTTTAGGGACATAAAGTGAGGATAATGGGAATGGGTAATTAGGGTTATTTTGATTGATAAAATTAATAAATTTATTGTTGATTGAGAACTTAATAAATTTATTATTTATTGTGGGTTGAAAACCCTATATGCTCACCAGGCTCCCAAGCCTGACCCACTCAGTTTAATTGTATCACAGGTATCGATACGAAGTTGCTTTACACTGAGAGATTAAAAGAGAAGTAGATCACTAGTGTAAATGAATGTAAGTTTTGTTTATGCTTATGTTTTTGTATTGACAATGACATCCCAATGGTTTAAATGAATAAAATACATTTCTTCGGAAATGATCTGATAACATATTTATTATGTTTTTCTGGGAACAAATTCCGCAACACTTTTAATCAAATGATTACTCTGAAATTATTATAAAAGCATAAATTAAACCGGTCTTTTCTGGCCGTGAAATTGGGGATGTCACAGTTGGTATCAGAGCATTAGTTCAAGAGAACTAGGAATTTGTAGGATTTCTAGACTTAAACTTAGAATGCTAAGCGATGATTGTGAGATGAGTGTTTGCTATATTTTAGACACGAGCACAAGTTTATTTTAGGAAAGATGCCTAAAATGTTTTATGTGATAAATATTTTATGTTATAGTTATAAGGATGCTTTATATGCTATTATTTGTTCGGATCTATGGTCTGTTGCCGACCGGATCTGAAAACCTTATGTGTGTAGGATTCTAAGCGTATGATTACGAGATTAGAACTAACATGTAAACGTTTCGAAGTGATAAGGAGATTTATACATTTATCGTAAATAAAGCTTTCCTATCTTAAGTTCTCGCCCAGTACACTGAACGTCTGCTTGGGTGTACAAAACGTTATGGTGAAGACTCGTAGAGAATTGAGTAGATGGAGGAAATGAAAAGCTTATGATAGTGAATGATACCTATCAGAAGATATTGTAAGAATGGTATCTTGCCTTTAGAATATGTTTGATATAATAACGTAACGTTTAGAGGGGTACGGTACATCTGAAGTACACCTTCGATTGGCAGGATGATGGAATGATTGGTGAAATTCTTGAAGTTGTCCCATCATCTGGAAATTTCCATCACCAACCAAGTTGAAGTAGAATTGATGATTGAAGATACGCATGGAAGAAGTCCTAGTAGAGTATAGGAAAACTTTATGATTAATTGGACACATTCGTATGTGTTAAATTGTTTTGTGATTTTAGGACTCGGGGACTGCGAGACAGTACTTGGGACGAGTATGAGTAGGTGTGAATAGTAGTAGAGATCTATGTTGGATATAGTGTCTAAGTCCATAACTATATTTGGTATGTACTTGACCCGACCCGGCATGGTCCATTTGGGTTGCACTTCACCCGAACAATTTGTGGATAATCGTTTGAGAATAGTATAAGTTATGATTTATTAATATATTATAAGTCCTAATATATTAATATAAAATCATATTATTTAATTAGTATTGATCTATAATTAATCTAGAATTAATTTAGAGATCAAAAGTATGACTAATTAAATATGGGCTCTTGTATTTATATAGTGTGGGCTAATGCTTATTTGGAATGGGCTAGGCTTGCATGGAAAGTCCATGGATACTCCATGGAGCTTTAACCCATGGATCTCATGGAAATGAAAAGACATGGGTATTAGGGTTTACATGGATGTAACCCTAATTCACCACACTATATAAAGGAGGCTTTGGTTCTTGAAATCACACTAGTTGTGGTGAGTAAAGTAAGAGGGCCGATTTCAAGAAAGGTGATTACTATTCTCTCAAAATTCCAAGTTTGTGGTGATTTGTGATTTCCATTTGAGGCATCCACACTATTGGTGCTAGGCTCTAAAACTCCAAGCAATCAACTACAACTACAAGGTAAGTAATTCTACTAGCTTTATTTGATTCAAGTTCCCCATGCCATGCTAGATAGGATAAGAACCTTGGAAAATAATTATTTGCATGTATCTTAGTCAAACATAGATCCAAGGTTTCTAGGGTTTCACGTACACCATAGCAGTGTTAGAATGCTCAAAACCCATCAATCTATACTACTGGAAGCACAGGACTCACACTTGGATCAGGGAAAGTCACAAGGTTACCAAGGAGTTCGTAATTGATTCCGTCTTATTCTAGTCTGTCGTTACCATCGTTTCGGTAATGACTAAGAAGATGATTGTTATTCCGACCCTAGTGGTCATATCAAATTGAGTCCGACTACGATGAGTTTGTTACGTGGTTCAGAGAACCAAGTTCGATGTAGTAGTTGACTTAAGCCGAATTGAAGTAAAGGATGATCAAAGCGATCAATAGAAGTATCGCGTTCATTGTTAAATAAGTTGGGTTAGGTTGTGTTCTGACCCAAAGGGATAAAGTGATAGCATATGCATTGAGGCAATTAAAAGGGCATGAAAAGAACTACCCCACTCATGATTTGGAGTTGGCAGCGGTAGTATTCGCCTTAAAGATAGGAAGGCACCATCTTTATGGTACTAAATGCAAACTTTTCACTGATCATAAGAGTCTTCAATATCTCTTTAATCAGAAGGAACTGAACATGAGGCAACGACGCTGGCTAGAGTCACTCAAGGACTACGACTATGAGATACTTTACCACCCTGGTAAAGCAAATGTTGTTGCTAATGCTCTCAGTCGGAAGGTGAATCTTGAAAGGAAGAGGCCAAGAGCATTGAGAATTAAAGTTGTCTCTACAATTGTGGAAAGTATAAAGAAAGCTCAGGAGGAAGCTTTAGAGAAAATGACCAAAAGGAGGAACGTTTGGGATAAAACGTTGGTGTTTGATACAAACGGTCAAGGACTGAAGGTATTCAAAGGTAGGATTTGGGTACCTAAGATGGGAGGAGTAAGAGATCTTCTGATGGAAGAAGCTCACAAGACCATGTACTCGATTCATCCCGGCAGTGTAAAAATGTATAGGGATCTAAAACTCTATTACTGATGGCCGACGATGAAGCTCGATGTTGCTAAGTATGTGGCCGAGTGTGTAACATGTGCTAGGGTTAAGGCACAACATCAGAAACCGTATGGGAGTTTAGAACCTTTACCTGTACCCATGGGTAAATGGGAAGGTATCACTATGGATTTTGTGACTAAACTGCCCAGAACAAGGAACGGTCACGACATGATTTGGGTGGTCGTTGATCGTTTCACTAAGAGTGCGCATTTCATAGCAACCAACGAGAAATGGTCTATGGATAAACTTGTGAATTCTTATGTGAAGGAAAGTGTGAGGCTTCACGGTGTTTCGTTAACGATTGTATCAGATCGTGACAGCCGTTTTACCTCAAGGTTTTAGAGGAGTCTATAAGAGGAATTGGGTACCAAGTTGTGTTTGAATACATATTACCATCCACAAACCGATGGTCAGAGCGAACGAACAATTCAAACATTGGAGGATATGCTGAGAGCATGTACCCTGGAATTCCAAGGTAACTGGGATGAACAATTACCTCTAATAGAATTTTCCTATAATGATAGTTTCCACTCGAACATCTAGATGGCACCTTATCACGCTTTGTATGGAGAAAAGTGTCGAACGCCGTCATGTTGACTGGAAGCTGGGGAAAAGCAGTTTGTGGGACCTGAAATAGTCCATCAGACTGCTGAAAAGTTAAAAGTGATTAAGGAAAGGAGGTTAGCTGCTTAAAAGAGCTATGCTGACAAGAAAAGACAACCGATATCATTCGAAGTTGGAGATTCGGTTTTACTTAAAGTCTCGCCGTGGAAGGGACTTATAAGATTTGGTAGAATGGGAAAGTTGAGTCCAAGGTTTATTTGACCATTTAAAGTTCTTCAGAGGATCGGGAATCAAGCTTACAAGCTAGAATTACCAGAAGAACTAGAGGGTATTCATAATACCTTTCAGGTGTGTTATTTAAGGAAGTTCACGGGAGATGTGTCCGACATAATTCCCATTTCTGAATTAAGGTTAGATGAAAACAAGAGGTTAATTGGAGAACCTGAGGCAATCGTTGACCGTAAGACTAAGAAGTTGTGACACAAAATGGTCGATTTAGTGCTTGTGCGTTGGAAACATACGAATGGGCCAAATCTCACCTGGGAAACGGAGAGTGACATGATGAGTCACTACCCGTATTTGTTTGCTGATGTGTGATTCCGGGGACGGAATCATTCTAAGGGGGAGAGAGTTGTAACGCCCGTGTTTCTAGGCTAGGCATTAATATTGACGTTATAGTCTAGGTTAACCTTTGTAACTCATTTTAAAGAAATGAAAAGGAATTATGTGAATTTTATGTGAAAATTATGTGTTTTATGCTTAATTATTAGGGTTTAATTAATTAAGAATAAAAATGAGCATCAAAAATAAATATTAGATAAAGCCGATACCTATTAAGAAACTTGTAGTGGTCGTTACAAGGATTACGGATATATAAAGAATGCCGAAATCCGAGTTATAACTAAGAAGTTATGACCTGTCGAAGTTTCACGACAAAACCGGCACGGTGCCGAATGAAGTAAAAAGTGAGTTTTTGATAAACTACTTTTTAGCCTTAGTGATCTAAACGAAAGTCGTAGTGCTCGTTAAACCAAGAGTATGTATAAAAAGAACGCCCAAATCTGACTTCGTATGAGGAAGTTATGATTTTTCTAAGTTTCGGCTTAGCAGTAGACAGCTAAAAACTCGAATTTTAGATCGAGTGATTTTTAGCCAACACGACCTAAACGAGAATCGAAGGTCTCGTCAATAGTAGCACAACGGTAAAAAGTCTGACGAAAACGGACGTCGGATGAAGAAGTTATGAATTTTTAACGGATTTCGTGTCCCGGTCTGTTAAAAATAATAATATAAAAATTAAATTCAAAATTAGCCGAGGAAGTCTAAACAAAAGTTGTAGAGCGTAATTTTACCTACGCGTGCATATAAAGAACGTCAAAAACAGAGCTCGTATGCGAAAGTTATGATTTTCGCAAGTTTTTGGCACAAAAATCAAGAAAATGTGGAAAACCGGGAAATTTCGCTGAGTCACCTCGGACACGTCATCCCTCGCATGCGAAGCCTCCACGTGGCACCTCCTGATAGGACCGAGCTTCGCGTGTCGTCTTCTGATTGGACCAAGTCCTCGGTCCACTCGCATTCGGACAGCCTCGCAGGAGACACCCCGCGGATGCTCCTCGGACACCCCTTCGCATGCGTGTAGCCTCCTGATTCGACCGAGGCTGTTGACCAATCCGAAGCTCGCAGCTGTCCGTCCGAGCCTCGCCCTGTAGCCAGCTGGTCCGAGCCTCGCACCGCCTTAGCCTCCGAACCTCGCATACTGTGACGCGTGTCTTCTCCTCGCTGCTTCGGGTTCGAACCTCGGGCCTATATATAGAAGGCATGCGAGCCTTCCCGGGTAATTTTGGGAAATTGCCCATTTTTACCCTTTTTTCAATATTTTGGCTATTTTCACATCCCCCGATGCCCCGAGATCATTTCCAACTCCCGGAAAACGTCCCGGAGTGCCCGAGAAGCCCGGGAAATTTATTTTTTCGGTTTTGAATCCCGACCCTCGCAGAGCCCGGTTTCTCAATAAAACTCCCGGTTTTATTAGAAACGATCGTTTTAGGCAACGAAGTGCTGCCCGATTATCGTTAAATCAAGTGAGTGTGTAGTCACTTTCACCTTACACATATATGTGAAGTAGTTTCTTTAAAATACGTGTTATGTGTAATTATATTGATTGTTTAATTAAGGTGACTGTTGAATAGATGTTTTATACAAGTTTTAAACTGTGTATGTATTTTTATCTACAAATATGTTGGGTAAAACATGGGTAGATAAATTAGATGATGTGTGATGAAATAAAAGTGATGAGAGATATCGATGTTTAAGATGATCTAGTCATCAAGCAGAGTATAGATAACGGCCACAGACTATCTTAGATAGTTCAGTGGAACGTTAGCAGACTTGTAATCGGTAGGTATGTTTGAACTATATGTTCATAAGGTGTTCTCGAACTATATGTTCATTAGGTGTTTTTGAACCATATGTTCATCCGTTAGTTCTTCTTTTTGACACTATTACGTGTCGGGGTACGGGAGCATACAGGAGTACTTTATTAGTATTTTCCCTATACTTTTATTTTGAAGAGCTTTGGAGTCTTTGTTTCTTTTATGAAGTGATCGGACGAGCTTCATGAGTCAGTGATATAGATCATGAGTCAAATAGTGGGTGTGTGATGAAAAGTGAGTTGGATTGATGAGATGATCAGTGATATAGATCATGAGTTGAGAGTGAGTGGTGAAATATGAGAAAAGTCATACCCAAACGTTGGCGTGAGTGGTGCAATATGAGAAAAGGCCTTACCCAAATGTTGGCCCCCGTCATTCAGCATAGTATGGATGACAACCATGGACTATTCTAGACGGTCTGTGGAACACTAGCAGGCTTGCAACCTGTAAGTGGATGAACTATATGTTCATCAGCTGTACTCTAAAAACCCATTGACATGTATTGCGGGGGGGGGGGGGGGGGGAACTCCCGTGGGAAATACCGTCGATAAAGAAGAGCTATGGGCTTAGCATATGGAAAACCCATTGACATGTATTGCAGGGGGGGAACTCCCGTGGGAAATATCGTCGATGAATAAGAGCTATGGACTTAGCATATGGAAAAACCCACTGACATGTATTGCGGGGGGGGGGGGGGGGGGACTCCCGTGGAAAATACTATCGATAAATAAGAGCTATGAACTTAGCACATGGCGACGATGTGACTTCGTTCCTATTTGACATAAATTGCTGAAGGAAAGCAATGTTGTCACCCCGATGTTTGTCTTATTTGACATATATTGCAGAGGGAAGCAATGTTGTCACTTTATAGGTTGTTTTATGTTAGGATGTCTTGTTTGACATAAATTTCTGAGGATAGCAATGTTGTCACCCCTTGTGAAAATCCTTAGGCTAGGTCCCTTGTGATAGTTGTTTTAGGGACGTAAAGTGAGGATAATGAGAATGGGTAATTAGGGTTATTTTGATTGATAAAATTAATAAATTTATTGTTGATTGAGAACTTAATAAATTTATTATTTATTGTGGGTTGAAAACCCTATATGCTCACCAGGCTCCCAAGCCTGACCCACTCAGTTTAATTGTATCACAGGTATCGATACGAAGTTGCTTTACACTGAGAGATTAAAAGAGAAGTAGATCACTAGTGTAAATGAATGTAAGTTTTGTTTATGCTTATGTTTTTGTATTGACAATGACATCCCAATGGTTTAAATGAATAAAATACATTTCTTCGGAAATGATTTGATAACATATTTATTATGTTTTTCTGGGAACAAATTCTGCAACACTTTTAATCAAATGATTACTCTGAAATTATTATAAAAGCATAAATTAAACCGGTCTTTTCTGGCCGTGAAATTGGGGATGTCACAATGCTCAAAGCAAAGGCCACATCAGGGCGAGTACAAGTCATATCATACATGATCGAGCCAACTGTGGAAGCATATGGTATTCGACTCATCTCTGCTATCTCAGCCTCTGTACTCGGACTCTGAGTCTTACTCAGTTTGGTATTGCTTTGGATAGGTAAGTCACCTTTCTTGGACTCCTCCATGCTGAAACGTTTCAAAACCTTATCCAAGTAGGTTGTTTGACTAAGTTCTATTAGTCTTTTACTCCTGTTTCTTAATATCCTTATCCCTAGAATATAAGCAGCTTCTCCGAGGTCCTTCATAGCGAAACACTTCCTAAGCCAGGACTTAACCTCCTGCAAGGTTGGGATGTCGCTTCCTATGAGCAGTATGTCATCTACATACAATACTAGGGATGAGCGTGGGACGGAACCGGTACCGACCCGTACCGTTCCCGATTTCCCGAAAACCGAATTTGGTCGAAAGTCAATCCCTAGTACCGAACCGAATTAATATCACCGGTACCGGTACCGGGAATGGTACCGGTTTTTGGTACTAGTACCGGTACCGGCGGTATCGATTCCCTAATTTCATGTATTTGGAGTACCAAGTACCGTCCCATATTTTTAAATTCGGTACGGTTTGGTACCGGTTCACGTACACTACCGGTACGGGATCGGGATTTGGGACAAACTGCTCATCCCTATACAATACCAGAAAGCTCACTATACTCCCACTAGCTTTGACATATACATATGACTCATCCTCGCTTCTCGAAAATCCAAACTCTTTAAATTTCTCATCAAAACAAAGATTCCATCTACGAGATGCTTGTTTTAATCCATAAATGGATTTCTCAAGATTACACACTCTATTAGGGTACTTTGCATTGACAAAACACTCTGGCTGACTCATGTAAACATCTTCAGCCAACTTTCCATTAAGGAAAGCGGTGTTGACATCCATTTGCCATATTTCATAATCATGAAATGTAGCTATGGCCAACATAACCCTTATAGATTTAATATTCCCTACTGGTGAGAAGGTCTCATCATAATCAACTCCCGGAGTTTGAGTAAAGCCCTTCGCAACCAGTCGCGCTTTATATGTGTGTACTTTCTCATCCATGTCGGTCTTCTTCTTGAAGATCCATTTGCACCCGACTATCTTATGACCCAGTACATTGTCAAACAAGTTCCAAACTTGATTGTTATACATGGACTGAATCTCACTATTCATAGCCTCTTTCCATTTTGCAGACTCGGGGCCTGCCATGGCTTCCTTATAGTTATTAGGTTCATCCAGATTCACCAGCATGCTATCACTGATAAATGTATCACCTTATGTAGTAATATGGAAACCATAAAACTCAGGTGTAACTCTAACTCTACTGGAACGCCTCAGAGGTACATACTCGTCAATTGGTTCAACCGGAGTTTCCTCCTCGGGTTGATTGCTAGTGTTTAAGGCTCCTTCATCACTTAACTCTTGAAGCTCTTCAAGGTCAATTTGCTTCCCATTGCCCTCTTGGCATATGACTTCTCTCTCGCGAAAGACTCCTCTCCTCGCAACAAAGACAACATTGTCACTCGGTCTATAGAAGAGATATCCAAAGGACTTCTACGGGTAGCCGATGAAAATACATCGCTTACTCCGAGGCTCGAGCTTGTCGTGAGTCTCGCGTCTCACGAAAACCTCGCAACCCCAAACCTTGATGTGGTTTAACAAGGGAACCTTCCATGTCCATATCTCGTGAGGTGTTTTGGAAACCTTTTTGGTAGGGACTAGATTAAGGATATGGGAGCAGTCTCTAAGGCATACCTCCAGAAGGAGATAGGTAAAAAGCTCGACTCATCATGGAACTAACCATGTCTAGCAAGGTTCTATTGCGCCTCTCAGCCACACCATTAAGTTGTGGTGTCCTAGGTGGCGTCAATTGTGAAACAATTCCACATTCCTTAAGATAGTCAAGGAACTCGATACTAAGATACTCTCATCCTCGATTGGATCGCAACATCTTTACCTTCCTGCCCAATTGATTCTCCACTTCTTGCTTAAACTCCTTGAACTTTACAAAGGTTTCTGACTTATGCTTGATTAAGTAGATATAGCCATACCTACTGTAATAATCTGAAAGAGTCACATAGAAGCGGTTAGCATCCCTTGTGGCGGTTCTAAATGGTCCACACACATCAGTGTGTATGAGATCCAACAAACCTTCACCCCTTTCACAAGTACCAGTGAAGGGTGACTTGGTAATCTTTCCAAGTAAACAAGATTCGCAAGCGTCATCTGACTTTAAGTCGAATGATTCCAAAACTCCATCCTTTTGGAGTTGGGTTATGCGCTCCTTGTTGATATGTCCAAGACGACAATGCTATAAGCATGCTTTATCCAAATCATTGGAAGAATCGATATGCAATACATTATTTCCTAAGTTGTCTACAACCATCACAGTTTCATGTATGCCATTGCAAGGTAATGCTTCAAAATAAAATACACCATTGTAATAAGCATTAATAGTACCAACTTCATTATTAAAAGAAAAGGTAAAACCTTGTTTATACAAACTGTGAAAGGAAATAATATTTCTCGCCATATCGGCCGAGTAACAACAATTATTCAAATCTAAATTTAAACCATTACTAAGAAATAAAAAATAAACTCCAATCTTGGTCACAGGCGACACTTTCCTATTTCCCATGATTAAGTTTATCTTCCCGTGCTCCACATCCCTACTTCTTTTTAGTCCCTACAAATCAGAACAAATGTGAAATCCACAACCTGTATCAAGGACCCAAGAATTAACATGTGATGAGTTATTAGATTGAATAATGTAAATACATGCAAATGAGGGCTTGATATTCCCATCCTTTATGTCTTGTAAGTACTTGGGGCAGCTTCGTTTCCAGTCCCCTTTTTCATGGCAATGGAAGCAATCAGCATCCTTTGGATTGGAAGAGGGATTAGCAGAACCAACTTTGGTCCCACTTGAAGAGGATCCATCAAGAGACTTTCCCTTGCGGCTCTTGGAGGGAGCCTTCATCTTCTTTCCTTTCCCATGTCTGATTGCCATAACAGGGGCAGAAGTAGTAGTAGTAGTAGGAGTAGACACAACCAACTTGCCTTTCAAGTTGCTTTCTACAGTCCTTAGAAGGCCTTGAAGCTTGCTAAGAGTGACCTCCTCTTTGTTCATATAATAGGTCATACGAAACTGATCATAACAAGAAGGTAAAGAGTGTAGAATTATGTTTATGGCCAACTCTTCATCAAAATTGACATTCAATTTTAGCAAGCGGCCCACATATCTCTGCATCTTTTGCAAGTGGGCCGTGATGGACTCTCCATCCTTCATTTTGGTTGTGATCATGGAGTCAATGATCTCATACCTCTCCTGTCGAGCACTTTGATGGTATATTTCCATCAAATCTTGATACATTTCAAAAGGATAGTAGTCCTCATAGGACTTATGCAGCTCAGCAGTCATGGTAGCAATCATTAGACACGACACCTTTGTCGCATCCCTCTCATGAGTAGTATGTTCATCGATTTGTTCGGGAGTAGCAATGGTGATATAAATCTCCTTTAGCTCTTTGTCTAGGACATATTATTTGTCCTCATAACGAATAGCCATTCGGATGTTTCGAATCCAATCATTGAAGTTCGAACCATCGAAAATGACCCTCCCACATAGGTTCATGAAGGAGAAAGAGCCTGAAGGAATTGGGGTGGAAGCATTATTTGGGATAGACATCTGAAAAAGAAGAAGAAGAAAGTTTAGGTTAGATGATAATCCTTAATATTACACCCAAATGGGATATTAAGGCTATGACCCAACACAATATTCTACAATTGCGAAGAGGGATGCCGTAATCCAATTGTAAAATATTTGAAGGTAGGTAAATAACGATTTACCAATTTCCACCATGAAAAACGAAATAGATTATTAAGTTTTAATTGGATTTGAGATTCATTGAACTTTTCAATGGCATGTTTAAATCTCGGTTGTGCCCTTCAAGTTTGTGACTGGGATGCCGAGGATCACAAACAAGGTGTGAATAACCATGCAAATTAGCTTGGTACACCCGATGTTACAAATCACTTAATCAATGTGCCGGTTAAACACACACACTCCATTGCTCTATGATTAACACCAAGCTACCCTTTGCCATGCATTGTCAGCCCCAGATTAATGTGTCAGTTAACCACACATGCTCCACTATACTTGACAAGGTGCAAAGTGTAATTTCATGGATTAGCACCATTTTCACAATTTTCCTAAAGTAACTAAGATTGGGAATTTAATAAAAGTTTAGTTACTTTATATTTATCAATATACTTTTAATGAGGGAGAATTAGTGTCATATCCTACCCATTTGGCTAACGACCATCCACCAGTCAAGAAAGCGGTGGGTGAGAGTGGACACCCAATAAACCACCATTTTATAGGCAGTAACCTTATACCCCCTTATAGAACGGCTTCGTGAATGAGCCCTACTAACGGTAAGATTGACTTGTCTTTTATATATATATATATATATATATATATATATATATATATATATATATGTATATATATATTATTAAACTTATAATATTATAAAGTATAAGGGTTGAATTTTAACTTTTAAAACTTCAGGGTTTGGAATTAAAGTTTCATTGATGAGACTTTATAAATTCCAAAACTTGAGGGCAAGTTTTGAAACTTGTCAAAACTCTTCATATTCATAACTTATGAGTTTAATTGGATTTTAATGGATGAGACCTTTCATTTTCCATAACTTGAGGACAAGTTATGGAGGTCATTAAAATTCATTTATATTAATTTATCAACAACTAAAATTATCATATAATTCAAGATTGATCTAGCTAAACTCATAAACTAGATAATACAAGTCAACAGTTTGCAAACAACTTTGTTTATCACATAAAACAACAATTTTCTCAAAACTTTGACAATTATCTTGTGGTTGGATGAGTATAAACACTACCTAATCAGAAAAAACATTTTTAATGATCCAAAACAGTTTGTGATAGTGTTCCCAATCCAATCCAGCCAAGAAACCCGAAATTCTGCAAACAGAGCCTTCAACTCGTCGAGTGCATGAACTGACTCGTCGAGTTGCTCTGTTACTGAATTGACTCATCGAGTCAGTTCATGGACTCGGCGAGTTCACCAGTCAGAGCCCAGAAAATCGACTTTTTCAGCGTTGAAAAATTAGCAAGCATCAAATATAATAGAAAACAATCCTAGGCTCTGATACCACTGTTGGGTTTTGAGAACTATAACATTCCTATGGTGCACATGCAACCCTAAGAGCCATTTTTGGAAAACAAGAGCCATATTCAAGAACGAAAATGACAATAATTTTGTAACACCCAAAAACCTGGTACGTCTTGAAACCCTCAAGAATTCATATTTTTGCAGTTTTGGTCCCTTGAGTACGTTGGGTGTACCTATGGGTACGCTTAGCGTACTCTGCCTAAGTGATCGCGGAGGAGCCCCGCGTACGCTGGGCGTACGTGAGGGTACACCGGGCGTACGTGTCAGAAGGCAAAACCCTAAATCCCGGATTTGTTCCCTATTTAAACGCCTTTTGGCCTCTTGAACCAAACCCAATCAGTCTCTTTAGCCCCATTTCGTCTTCCTACAGCTGAGTTAGTGTGTGAGTGAGATTAGGAGCCTAAGAAGAGGGTTTTGGTGGTTATTTTGGAGTTCTTTCAAGAAGGAGAGTTGTTAAGCAAGCTTGGATCAGTTGGGTGCTTCAAGGATCTGCTTTTGGGTCATCTTGCAAGGTTTCTGGAGGTAAAAAGCTTGTACCTTTCCATGTAAATCTTTAGATCTACCTAGGATTTTCTACTTTGGTCCCTTTTGTTGGACTTTAGACCTCTTTTGGCAAGTTAAGAAACTCTATGAGAGGAGAATGGCATATCTGAGGTCCCTTAGTCGTTTTGAAGTATAAAAATGGAGTATTGGTGGAAGTATTGGTCTCATGCATGGGTTAAGGGATTTGGAAAGGTCATAATGAAGGTTTTGGGTATATGGGAGGCATGCAAAGGCATAAAGTTGGCAACTTTATGCCTTAGGACGTATTAATCAACTCAGATCTGGCTTTTGGACGTAAAGAAATTGAGTATTAAGAACTTAATAGAGAAA
This sequence comes from Lactuca virosa, assembly GCF_052849685.1. Taxonomy (NCBI): domain Eukaryota; kingdom Viridiplantae; phylum Streptophyta; class Magnoliopsida; order Asterales; family Asteraceae; genus Lactuca; species Lactuca virosa. Next base: position 72,095,217 of record NC_136429.1, on the reverse strand, counting down.
GTGCTTAGTCTGGAAGAACGCTGGGCATACTCAATGTACGTTGCGCGTAGTCCTTAAGACCCGGTACGCTGCACGTACCAGAATGATACGCCGAGCGTACGCATTGCAGATTGGGTCGGATCTGTTTTGGACCTTTGTGCTTCTGGGCTTCATTTTGGTTAATGGGTTGGTTGTATTCTGTGGATTGTGGTCCATTTCTTCTGTTATGGGACATGAAAACTTTGGTTGGACCTTATTGGGCCAAAAGGCCCATTAATAATTTTGGACTAGGACCTTGGGCCCATTAGCAAGGGAAGGATAATTGGGCCTCATGGAAGGATGTGGGTTTGGGTTTTCCTGGATTGACTTAAGGTCCTAACATTGATTAATATTAATTGTCCAGCTCGGGAGGTTGCGGACTGTTAGGAGAGCAGCTTTTGTGTTCAGCAGACTAAGGTGATTCTTCTCACCATATGCCACACCCCAAAACCGGAACGGCGGAATCGTTCGGGGGTGGAGGACGTCATGTACATTATCACAACAATGCAAAGTAGTAAACAAGCAACAACATCATCCATTGCATTAATAATATAATTTAATACAAGTGTGTTCTGTCAAGTTAAATAGACACCAAAAACATGAATCAAAATAAAAGATGAGTCTTGAACGAGCTCCATCTTCTCAAAACCTGGCACTGGTACCTGTCTACTGGTGACCTGAGAATACAATTTATTTTGAAAGAGTTTATCAGCTTTAAAGCTGGTGAGATCATAAGTATATTAGTGTCCGTGTTTGTATGAAAGTGTTTGTAAGTATGTAATGTATAAGTTTGTAAATGTTTGTAAGTGTTTGAACTCTCCTAGAAAACCCTATGTTTCCTACTAAAAGTAGCCTTCTACCAAGGCATCAAGTGTTTGTGTGTGTGTCTCTTGTAAGAGTATGTATTTTCCCAAATCTGACTATCATTAACCAAAAATATAGTTTTTACATTTCTGTTTATTGTGTGAAGATCACAAAGTGAATGCAATGGGAAAATGAAATAGTACTGTAGTGTTGTATTAAGTAACTACTGCTGTACTAACTACCTTAAACCAATTGTTATTTAAAGTACCATGTGATTGGCCTGTACCATACTACCGACTATAAACACGACGATGTAAGACGTCGGAAGAAATAACGTTTGGCACCCGTAGACTTGCAAGTCCCACTGTAACGAGCAGCAAGGTGTAGGATAGTCAATCCAGTATAGATCTATACACAAACTCAACGCTCTCCATTTAAGGAGATTCTGGATACAAAACGAGCCATGACAGGTGATGCCATGCCCCGTTACGTGGCTCACATAACTGTATTAGTGCACTAGTATATGTATTGTATGTACTAGCTGTATTGTATGTTCTCTCTCTGTCTAGTATGTGTGTATGTTCTCTCTGTATGGTATTGTTTGTTTCTCGTCATAGTATTCTCTATCTGTATGTTATGTTCTCTCTGTATGGTATTGACTCATGTATGAACTGACTCATTGTATGTTTCATTGTTCTAGTGATAGTATTAGTAACTTCCTAAACTACACCTATTATAGTTTACTAGTAATATGGTTCGTATGTATGAACATGTTTGTATACCTTTGCTACCCAAATGCATTGAATTGAAAGAAGGAACTTTTATCTCTATATACATATACATAATATATAACTAGGATTCAAACGACCCTCGGACAAACAACTGATACCCTAAGTCCACAACCAAACAAGGAACAGGAGGTAAGGTGAGCTATCAGTCCTAAGTCCTTTCAATACTACTTATATAACTATATCTATATAGATACACATTTAACAAAATGTAAGTTTAAAAGGGTTTAATAAAAGTATTTGACATGTAAACGAGTTTGTAAAACAGTTTGAAGTAGTTTGTTTGATAACACAGTTTGAAAAGTAAGAAATCCACTTGTTTGGTAGTTATTAATCACATGTGATTGATATAATAACTATAATAGTTTAACTTGTATCCCCCCATAAAAGCATTTAAAATAATTTAAAAGGTTGATTTAGAGGTATGAACTCACCTGTAGTGAGTGGTTTGGATGAACGGATGGTATAGGATGCTAAGTGTCAAGTGAAGACTTGAACATACACAAGGATCCTAGTTAACATATAATAACACATATATGTATCCAATTAGTCATTTAACAACTAATTAATCAAGTTAAGACACTCTAGGACATGAAAAACACCTTGATTCAAGGGTTATAAGTACTAAGGATTGCATCTAAGGGTTGTAGGGCCTTGCATTTGAGTTTAAGGTCCAAGAGTAAACTCTTTTGGAGTTTACGGTTTTGGGACCAACTCTCATGGAGTTTACGGTCGTAAACCCATGAGTTTACGGCTGTAAACCCATGGTACTTCTACCATTTTGTGTTTTGAAGTCCTAAAAGTCATAATGAATCATCCTTACTTCAAGTCTAAGCCTTAGGAAGTGACTGTGGCAACATTTCACCCCTTTGTTGAGTTTACGGCCCATGGACCATTTCTCCATGAGTATACGACCGTAAAATCTAATGGTCCTTGATGTTTTCGATGTTTAAGGTCCTATACACTTCAAGGATGTGATCTAGACTAGTATCCAAGGCTTGGTAAGGGACTAGGGCACACAATGGCCCTTTCATTAGGGTTTACGGTCCAAGAACATGTTTGGACCGTAAACACCTTTGCTCTTGTGTTTCTTTGTGTTTTCTAGTTGATTAAGAAGTGTAACAAGCCTTATAACACACTAGGGTAAGAGTACTTACAATAAAGGAGCTTGAAAGGGTGTTAAAAGTCCAAGAACACTAGTATGTGTTCTTGGTGTTCTTGGTGAAACTAAGAACACTTGAAGATCTACACAAATGGAATGATTTCACGGATGAAATCATGTAAGATCACTAGATTAAGTAAGATATCAACTAATTAGGGCAAGAAACACTTACCAAGTTGAAGATCAAGAAGGAAAATCGGATGATACTTGAGAGGATTTGATGTTCTAGCTTTTGAAAGTGTGAAAAAAATGAGTAAAATGACTAAGTGTCATATTTATACTCTTTGGAGTTTACGGCCGTAAACTCCATGTTTAGGCCGTAAACTCCAAACTCTTGGAGTTTTGAGACCTTACTGATGCACAATAAACCCTAGGGCATCCTCTCTCCAGTTATCTCTTGAAGTACTAACTTTAAAACACTCAAACTGACTCCAAAAAGCTTGAAAGTTAGCAGAAACAATTATGACTTCTATTAAAGTGAATGGTTGTACAAGATAGAAATTTCAGGTTGTCACACCATACCTATGGGTCTAAGGCACCAAGGCCGGCCCATTATGTGATTATAATATATGTGTTAGTCATTATGTGATTTGATATGATATGTGATTGTGTTTTGAATGAAGACCCCGAGGGGAGCCCGTGACATTGGATGTAAGACCATATGGGGTAGCCCATGGCAGTCCTAGGTAAAGACCATGTGGAGTAGCCCATGACATTGGATGTAAGACCATGTGGGGTAGCCCATGGCAGTCCTAGGTAAAAACCATGTGGGGTAGCCCATGACATTGGATGTAAGACCATGTGGGGAAGCCCATGGCAGTCCTAGGTAAAGACCATGCGGGGTAGCCCATTGCACTATTACAAGTTTTATGTATGCATGGATTATGTGATATGTGTGTAGCTTTAATTAGCTAACAGGATATGTGTATGTGTGGTGGTGTGGTATGCTCTGGGGAACTCACTAAGCATTTCGCTTACATGTTGTTGATTGTTTCAGGTACATCTGAGCCTAAGGGCAAGGGCAAGGCGTGATGACGCGACGTGCACTCTATCACTCTCTTTCACTGTTTGGGTTGGGGACACTCTGATGATTTGAATAAGTTGTAATGAATCGATGATTTGAAAACAATTATGTTGGGATTTTATGGTTTAAGCAGTTATCTTTTATTAATCAAAAAGTGAAAAAAATTTCTTTAAAAATTTGGGTCGTTACAAATTTTGATTTGCTTCACTATGAACATGATTCCAGATCTTACGTTTTGGGCTTCTATTTGTTCATACCAAAAACACAAGAACACAATCATCTTAAGTTTGGGTTGATATTTATTCGAGTTCTGGAGAACCTCCCACCTGTAAATCATTATTCCTAAAAGGGAGTTTGAGACCCACTCACCACCTGTAATTTTTTCTCGTTGGAAATCAAATTCGAGACTTATCTGTAATTTTTTTCTTGCCGGAAAATCATATCTCGCCGGAGCTAGTTAAATTTTCCGACGACTGAAGTTTTCGACTGGTGATGGCGTCTGGTGTTAGTGGCAGTGCTAATGTGGACCGGTGGTGGTTATGATGGTGGAAAAAGGACATTGGAGTTTGAAGGTGTATGGAGAGAGAGAGAGAGAGAGAGAGAGAGAGAGAGAGAGAGAGAGAGAGAGAGAGAGAGAGAGAGAGAGAGAGAGAGAGAGAGAGAGAGAGAGAGAGAGAGAGAGAATTTCTTTTTTCTTTTTCTTTTAATAATTATAAAAGTATTTTAATAAATAAAAAACCTAAAAAACAAAAAACAAAGACAAAATCGTCATTACAATAAAGTTTAAAGTAAATTGGACTAAAGTGACAAGAAAATGAAAACTTAATGGACATAAATACTGGTCCAAATTTTTTTTTTTTTTTTCAAAGAACAACAATTTTTAGCTAACCTAAGGACCAATTTTGCAATTTTGTCTGATAGCAAATCCAGAGGAATTTTGCAATTTTGTCTAATAGCAAAGGAAGTATCCAGAGGGTTGGGGCTGTCACATCTCACCCATTTCATGCTTCCTCCGATCTTCCTTGCGGCTTATTATGTTGTGTGAACACGCGTCTAATTCGCAGTTTCTTTGCAATTATTTCTTAGGAATTTCCCAAAGAAAGCTTCGATTTATATAAGAAGACCTTTTCAGAGGATTTTAATGGCGTTATCTTCAACATCATCTAATCGGAAGAGTTTTAAGTATGATGTGTTCTTGAGCTTTAGAGGAGAGGACACACGTAGGACCTTTGTTGATCATCTTTACGGTTCTCTTAACCAGCTAAGTATTCCCACCTTCAGGGATAACGAGGAATTTGAGAAAGGAAAACAGATAGACGAGTTATTCAAAGCAATCGAAGAGTCAAAGCTCTTTATCATTGTCTTCTCCAAAAACTATGCTTCTTCGTCTTGGTGCTTGAAGGAACTTGAGAAGATTATGGAGTGCCAGAGAAAGATCGAACATATTGCTTACCCAATCTATTATGACGTGGATCTGTCGGAAATCCGTAAACAAATTGGGGAAGTTGGAGGAGCCTTCTCCAAGCATAGCAACGAAGAGGTTGGAAAATGGGAAGAGGCGGTGGAAGAAGCGGGGCATCTTGTTGGGTGGGATATGAGAAACAGGTACCTAATTTCTTAATCATACATCTGCATTACTATTCTTTGGTGTGTTTATTTCTAGTGATGTAGAAAGGTCAACTTCATGTTGTATTGTCAAATTATAACTCAAAATTGAGTCTTCTAGATAGATGAAACATGGAATAACTAGGCAGAGGATTGTATGTTATAGACCTAAAACGAATTTTTGATGTGGGATCTTGAGAAAGCTACCTGAAATTTTTTGTACTCTACAGGGAAGAAGCTGAAGTCATCAATGAAATTGTTGAACAAATTTTACTCAAGTTACGCCCTATTTATTTGAGCAATGATGAAAATCTAATAGGCATGGAACCCCGGATGCTAGACCTGGAGTCATCTTTAGGGCTTGGTTGGAACAATGATGTTCGCATGATAGGGATCGCGGGGATGGGGGGCATTGGGAAGACAACTTTGGCCCGAGCTATTTTTGATAAAATATCTTTTCATTTTGAAGGTAAAAGCTTTGTAGAGAACATCAGGGAAGTTTCAAAAGTGTCGGGTATGTGTTGGTTGCAAAAACAAGTCCTTTTAGATATATTTAAGGATGAAGACATGGATGTAAGCAGTGTTCATGACGGGAAACACATGATGAAAATGCGTCTTCCTGGTAAAAAAGTTCTTGTTGTTCTAGACGATGTTGATAATGTTGACCAGCTTGAGGCGTTAGCCGGTGCAACTAATTGGTTTAAGGGCGGAAGTAGAATTATCATCACAGCAAGAGACAAGCAAGTGCTGACAGCACACAGAGTGAATATGATTCATAATGTCAATTTCTTGTCGGATGAGGAAGCAATTTGCCTCTTTAGTAGGCATGCATTTGGGCGATATATTCCAATTCAAGGGTATGAAGGGCTGTCAAAGAAAGTTGTAAATTATGCTGCTGGTCTTCCTCTAACGATCAAAGTATTGGGTTCGTTTCTGCGTGGTAAAGAAGAGTTTCTATGGATGGATGCACTAAAAAGACTAGAAACGATTCCGAGTCAAGAAACTCTAAAAAAATTGGAACTAAGCTATATCAGCCTAGAGGATGATCACAAGGAAATATTTCTAGATGTTGCATGTTTCATGAAGGGGTTGCAGAAAGAGGATGCAATTAGAATACTTGAAAGCTGTGGATTACATGCTATATATGGTTTAACAGTACTTGAGCAGAAATCTCTCATAACTATTTCAAATCAGCGTTTGAGCATGCATGACAGGATAGAAGAATTGGGCAGGAATATCGTTCGGCGATCGCACCCCCGTGAGCCCAACAAACACAGCCGGCTGTGGATTCGCGAGGAAATTGAAGATATGCTGTCCCATAATGCGGTAAGGATAAAATTTACTTGTAATTTGGAGAAAACTAACACATTTTCATTAGTTATGACACAAGTTTTATGGTGGCTGCTTTTGGACTATTATAGGGTACTGATGCGACAACATGTATACGACTGGAGCAGGTGGAACTGAGTCCTGAAATCGTTATGAAAGGGCTTGGAAATCTGCAGAAACTTAGAGTTCTTTTGCTCTCTGAGATAGATGATGACTATTTTGGTACCCATCGGAAGTTTGATCAAGTTAAACAATACTTTCCAAATGCGTTACAGTTTCTGAGTTGGGAGGGTTACCCTGTTTTGTCTTTACCACAAACATTTAAAGCAAATAACCTTGTTGGACTTGAACTGCCTAGCAGCAGAATCACAAAACTTTGGGAAAGCGGGGAAAGAAAGGTACAACGGTTGATATGTCTTTTGCATGATGATTCATTTAAATGATGTCCGTTCATACTGCAATAGTCATCTTATCTTATATTTGTTCTTTTTTGCATATGACAGGTTCTTAAGAAGCTCAGGTTCCTGGACCTTAGTTTCTCAAAGTTGAGGACCCTCAACCTTGGGATGACTCCGAATCTTGAGAGGTTAAACCTTAATCGATGTTATGATTTGAGAGAACTTCAAGCGCCTGCTGGATCTCTAGAAAAGCTTGTATACTTGAACTTAATTGGTTGCTCAAGGTTCAGATCTTTTTCGTTTATCAAACAATTGGAACCGCTTCAGCTTCTTTCTTTACCTAAGTTAGAGGTGATTGTGGAGTCCTTGGGAGAATTCCCAAGGTACTCCCGTGATAATCTGCCAAAGCTACAGTTTACCTGTTTTTATCTTGAAAAACATCCCCCATCGACCGAAAATGGTCAAAAGAGTGTTTCTCTAAATCTTCAGCCTTGCACAAAACTTGAGAGTGTTTCAGGAAGCATTTTTGGTTTACAACGCCTAAGGCACCTTACGTTGGATGGCTCTATTCCAGAGGTGCCCAACGACGTTGACCAGTTACAATGTCTGGAGAAGCTAAGCTTGTTGTCTACACGTATTAAACGGCTTCCGGATAGCATATGTATGTTGAAACATCTGAAACATCTCAACCTTAAGTCTTGTCGGCTTCTTGAAGAGTTACCCAAGGATCTTGGCCAAGTAGAATGTTTGGAGAAGCTAAGTTTGCTGTCTACGGGTATTAGACGTCTTCCAGATAGCATCTGTATGTTG